>NC_052068.1:100466033-102866033 GCF_015852505.1 Tachyglossus aculeatus
TCTCCTCCTCCCAATGATCTTTTTCCCACCTCCTCTGTCGGATCTTTCCTCCCCTCCTTCGCCTGGACCTGGCACTCCTCCTCCACATGGTCTTGACCCTGCTCACCCACCTGGTCTTGGCCATCCTCCAATGCCTCGTCCTGGCCCTCCTACCCCATTGGGCTCCCGCACCTGGCACTGGCCCTCATCCTCTGCTTGGCCTTGGTTCTCGACTTCAGCCTGGTCTTAGTCCTCTTCCTCCTCATGATCCAGTTCCTCCTCTGCCTGGTCCTGGCCCACCTGCTCAGCTAGATCCTGCGCCTCCTCCTGCTCTTGGTCTTTGCCTCCTTCTCGTTCTTTTCCTGGCCCTCCAACTCTTCCTGGTACTTGTAATCCTCCTCCACCAAACACTGGCCCTCCAGCTCCGCCTTGTCCTGGCCTTCGTCCTCGGCCAGATCCTGGATCTCCTGGGACCTCCACCTGGTACTTGTCTTCTGCATAAATCTACCTCGCCCCGTCCTCCTCCTAGTTTTGGCCCTACTCCTCCCTCGATCCAGGTCCTCTTCGTCTGCCTCATCCTGACCTTCCTTCTCCTCCAGATCGTGGACCTCCGACTTCTGCTGACCCTCTTCTTCTTCTTCTGCCTGGTCCTGGCCCACCCTCTTCCGTCTGGTCCTGGGCTTCCTCTTTCACCTGCTCCTGGCTCTCCTTCTCCCAGTGATCTTCTCCCGACCTCCTCTGTCTCATCTTTACTCTTCTCCTTCGCCTGAGCCTGGCACTCCACCTCCACATGGTCCTGACCCACCTCACCCACCTGGTTTTGGCCATCCTCCTCTGCCTGATCCTGGCCATCCTACCCCATTTGGCTCCTCCACCTGACCCTGGCCCTGATCCTCTGCTTGGTCCTGGTTCTCGCTTTTAGCCTGGTCTTAACCCTCTTCCTCCTCATGATCCAGTTCCTCCTCTGCCTGGTCCTGGCCCTCCTCCACAGCTAGATCCTGCGCCTCTTCCTTCTCTTGGTCTTGGCCTCCTTCTCGTTCTTTTCCAGGCCCTCCAATTCTTCCTGGTACTGGTAATCCTCCTCTACCAAACACTGGCCCTCCTACTCCGGCTACTCCTGGCCTTCGTCCTCGGCCAGATTCTGGCTCTCCTGGGACCTCCAACCGCTACTTGCCTTCCTCGTCCATCTAGGTCACCTCCTCCTCCTCCTAGTCTTGGCCCTCCTCCTCCCTCCGTCCAGGTCCTCTTCCTCTGCCACATCCTAGCCTTCCTCTTCCTCCAGATCCTGGCCCTCCTCCTTCTCCTGATCCTCGTCCTCTTCTTCTACCTGAACCTGGTCCACCCCCTTCTGTGTGGTCCTGGGCCTCCTCCTCCACCTGCTCCTAGCTCTCCTCCTCCAAGTGATCTTTTTGCCTCCTACTCTGATCTTCACTCCCCTCCTGAGCCTGGGACTGGCACTCCTCCTCCACATCGTTCTGAACGTCCTCACCCACCTGGCCTTGACCATTCTCCACTGCCTGGTCCTGGCCCTCGTACCCCATCTGGCTCTTCCACCGGGCACTGGCCCTCATCCCTCTGCTTGGTCTTGTTTACCGCCTTCAGCCTGGTCTTAACCGTCTTCCTCCTAATGATCCAGTTCCTCCTCTGCCTGGACCTTTTCCCACCTCCTCAGCTAGATCCTGCGCCTCGTCCTTCTCTTGGTCTTGGCCTCCTTTCCGTTCTTTTCCTGGCCCTCCAGCTCTTCCTGGTACTGGTAATCCTCCTCCAACGAACAGTGGCCCACCAGCTCCGCCTTGTCCTGGCCTTCGTCCACGGCCAGATCCTGGATATCCTGGGACCTCCACCTGGTACTTGCCTTCCTCATAAATCTACCTCGCCTCCTCCTCCTCCTAGTTTTGGCCCTCCTCCTCCCTCGATCCAGGTCCTCTTCGTCTGCCTCATCCTGTCCTTCCTTTTCCTCCAGATCGTGGACCTCCTACTTCTGCTGATCCTCTTCTTCTTCTGCTGCCTGGTTCTGGCCCACCCTCTTCCGTCTGGTCCTGGGCCTCCTCCTCCACCTGTTCCTAGCTTTCCTCCTTCCAATGATCTTTTCCCCACCTCCTCTGTCTCATTTTACTCTCCTTCTTCGCCTGGGCCTGGCCCTGCCTCCACCAGATGGTCCTGACCCTCCTAACCCGCCTGGTTTTGGCCATTCTCCACTGCCTGGTCCTGGCCCTCCTACTCGATCTGGCAACTTCACCTGACCCTGGCCCTCATCCTTCTGCTTGGTCTTGGTTCTTGCTTTCAGCCTGGTCTTAACCCTCTTCCTCCTCATGATCTAGTTCCTCCTCTGCTTGGTCCTGGCCATCCTCCTCTGCTAGATCCTGCGCCTCCTCCTTCTCTTGGTCTTGGTCTCCTTCTCGTTCTTTTCCAGGCCTTCCAACTCTTCTTGGTACTGGGAATCCTCTTCTACCAAACGCTGGCCCTCCTACTCCGGCTACTCCAGGCCTTCGTCCTCGGCCAGATCCCGGCTCTCCTGGGACCTCCAAATGGTACTTGCCTTCCTCGTCCATCTAGGTTGCCTCCTCCTATTCCTAGTCTTGGCCCTCCTCCTCCCTCGGTCCAGGTTCTCTTTCTCTGCCTCGTCCTGGCCTTCCTCCTCCCCCAGATCCTGGCCCTCCTCCTTCTCCTGATCCTCATCCTCTTCTTCTAACTGGTCCTGGCCCACGCCCTTCCGTCTGGTCCTGGGCCTCCTCCTCCTCCTCCACCTGCTCTTAGCTCTCCTCCTGCAAATGATCTTTTTGCCTCCTCCTCTGTCTGATCGCCATTCCCCTCCTTCGCCTGGGCCTGGCACTCCTCCTCCACATCGTTCTGAACGTCCTCACCCACCTGGTCTTGGCCATTCTCCACTGCCTGGTCCTGGCACTCCTACCCCATCTGGCTCTTCCACCGGGCTCTGGCCCTCATCCTCTCCTTGGTCTTGGTTCTCGCCTTCAGCCTGGTCTTAACCTTCTTCCTCCTCATGATCCTGTTCCTCCTCTGCCTGGTCCTTTCCCACCTCCTCAGCTAGATCCTGCGCCTCCTCCTTCTCTTGGTCTTGGCCTCCTTCGAATTCTTTTCCTGGCCCTCCAACTCTTCCTGGTACTGGTAATCCTCCTCCACCAAACACTGGCCCACCAGCCCCGCCTTGTCCTGGCATTCGTCCTCGGCCAGATCCTGGGTCTCCTGGGACCTCCACCTGGTACTTGCCTTCCTCGTAAATCTACCTCGCCTCCTCTCCCTCCAAGCTTTGGCCCTCCTCCTCCCTCGATCCAGTTCCTCGTCGGCTGCCTCATCCTGGCCTTCCTTCTCCTCCAGATCGTGGACCTCCTACTCCTGCTGATCCTCTTCTTCTTCTTCTGCCGGGTCCTGGCCCACCCTCTTCCGTCTGGTCCTGGGCCTCCTCCTCGACATCCTCCTGGCTCTCCTCCTCCCAATGATCTTTTCCCCACCTCCTCTGTCTCATTTTACTCTCCTTCTTCGCCTGGGCCTGGCCCTCCTCCACCACATGGTCCTGACCCTCCTCACCCACCTGGTCCTGGCCATTCTCCACTGTCTGATCTTGGCCATCCTACCCGATCTGGCTCCTCCACCTGACCCTGGCCCTCATCCTCTACTTAGTCGTTGTCCTCGCCTTCAGGCTGGTCTTAACCCTCTTCCTCCTCACGATCCAGTTCCTCCTCTGTCTGTTCTTGGCACTACTCCTCGGCTAGATCCTGCGCCTAGATCCTCTTCTTCTTCTTCTGCCTGGTCCTGGCCCACTCCCTTCTGTCTGGTCCTGGGCCTCCTTCTCCACCTGCCCCTGGCTCTCCTCCTGCGAATAATCTTTTGCCCACCTCCTCTGTCTGATCTTCACTGCCCTCCTTCGCCTGGGCCTGGCACTCTTCCTCCACATGGTCCTGCCCCTCCTCACCCACCTCCTGCCGCTCCTCAGCCACCAGGTCTTGGCCATCCTCCTCTGCCTGGTCCTGGCCCTACTACCCCATCTGGCTCTTCCATCGGGCACTGGCCTTCATCCTCCGCTTGGTCTTGGTTCTCGCCTTTAGCCTGTTCTTAACCCTCTTCCTCCTCATGATCCAGTTCCTCTTCTGCCTGGTCCTGGCCGTCCTTCTCAGCTAGATCCTGCGCCTCCTCCTTCTTCTGGTCATGGCCTCCTTCTCTTTCTTATCCAGGCCCTCCTACTCTTCCTGGTACTGGTAATCCTCCTCTACCAAACACTGGCCCTCCTACTCCGGCTATTCCTGGCCTTCGTCCTCGGACAGATCCTGACTCGCCTGGGACCTCCAACTGGTACTTGCCTTCCTCGTCCATCTAGGTCGCCTCTTCGTCCTCCTAGTCTTGGCCCTCCTCCTCCCTTGGTCCCGGTCCTCTTCCTCTGCCTCATCCTGGCCTTCCTCCACCTCCAAATCCTGGCCCTCCTCCTTCTCCTGATCCTCGTCCTCTTCTTCTACCCGGATCTGGCCCACCCCTTTCCGTCCCATCCTGGGCCTCCTCCTCCACTTGCTCCTGGCTCTCCTCCTCCAAATGATCTTTTTGCCTCCTCCTCTGTCTGATCTTCACTCCCCTCCTTCGCCTGGGCCTGGCCCTCCTCCTCCACATCATTCTGAAAGTCCGCATCCACCTGGTCGTGGCCATTCTCCACTGCCTGGTACTGGCCCTCCTACCCCATCTGGCTCTTTCACCTGGCACTGGCCCTCATCCTCTGCTTGGGCTTGGTCCTCGGCTTCAGCCTGGTTTTAACCTTCTTCCTCCTCATGATCCAGTTCCTCCCCTGCCTGGTCCTGCCCCTCCTCCTCTGCTAGATCCTGCGCCTCCTCCTTCTCTTGGTCTTGGCCTCCTTCTTGTTCTTTTCCTTGCCTCCAACTCTTCCTGGTTCTAGTAATCCTCCTGAACCAAACACTGCTCCTTCAGCTCCGCCTTGTCCTGGCCTCCGTCCTCGGCCAGATCCTGGCTCTCCTGGGACCTTCACCTACTACTTGCCCTCCTTCTCCCTCTAGGTCGCCTCCTCCTCCTTTTAGTTTTGGCCCTCCTCCTCCTTCGTTCCACATCCTCTTCCTCAGCCTGGCATTCCTTCTCCCCCATATCCTATCCCTCCTCCTTCTGCTGATCCTCTTCTTCTTCTTCTGCCTGGACCAGGTCCACCCGCATCTATCTGGTCCTGGGCCTCCTCCTCCACCTGCTCCTGGCTCTCCTCCTCTCAGTGATCTTTTTCCCACCTCCTCTGTCTGATCTTCACTCCCTTCCTTCGCCTGGGCCTGGTACGGCTCCTCCACATGGTCCTTACCCTCCTCAGCCACCGGGTTCTGGACATCCTCCTCTGTCTGGTCCTGGCCCTCCTAACCCATCTGGCACCTCCACCTGGCACTGGCCCTCATCCTCTGCTTTGTCTTGGTTCTCGCTTTCAGCCTGGTCTTAACCCTCTTCCTCTTCATTATCCAGTTCCTCACCTGCCTGGTCCTGGCTCTCCTCCTCTGCTAGATCCTATGCCTCCTCCTTCTCTTGGTCTTGGCCTCCTTCTTGTTCATTTCTTTGCCCTCCAACTCTCCCTGGTACTAGTAATCCTCCTGAACCAAACACTGGCCCTTCAGCTCCGCCTTGTCCTGGCCTTCGCCCTCGGCCAGATCCTGGCTCTCCTGGGACCTCCACCTAGTACTTGCCTTCCTCCTCCATCTAGGTCGCCTCCTCCTTCTTTTAGTTTTGGCCCTCCTCCTCCTTCTTTCCACGTCCTCTTCCTCTGCCTCATCCTGGCCTTCCTTCTCCCCCATATCCTATCCCTCCTCCTTCTGCTGATCCTCTTCTTCTTCTGCCGGGTCCAGGTCCACCTCCATATATCTGGTGTTGGGCCTCCTCCTCGACCCGCTCCTGGCTCTCCTCCACCCAATGCTCTCCTCCTCCCAATGATCTTTTTTCCACCACCTCTGTCTGATCTTCCCTCCCCTCCTACGTCTGGGCCTGGAACTCCTCCTCCGCACGGTCCTGACTCTCCTCACCTGCCTGGTCTTAGCCATCCTCCTCTGCCTGGTCCTGACCCTCCTGCCCAATCTGTCTCCTCCACTTGGCACTGGCCCTCATCCTCTGCTTGGTCTTGGTTCTCGCATTTAGCCTGGTCTTAACCCTCTTACTCCTCATGATCCTGTTCCTCCTCTGCTTGGTCCTGGCTTCCTCCTCATCTAGATCCTGCGCCTCTTCCTTCTCTTGTCTTGGCCTCCTTCTCGTTCTTTTCCAGGCCCTCAAACTCTTCCTGGTCCTAGTAATTCTCCTCTACCAAACACTGGCCCTCCTACTTCGTCTACTCCTGGCCTTCGTCCTCGGCCAGAGCCTGGCTCTCCTGGAACCTCCAACTGGTACTTGCCTTCCTCGTCCATCTAGGCCGCCTCCTCCTCCTCTTAGTCTTGGCCCGCCTCTTTTCTCGGTCCCGGTCTTCTTCATCTGCCTCATCCAGGCCTTCCTCCTCCTCCAGATCCTGCCCCTCCTCCTTTTCCTGATCCTCGTCCACTTCTTCTACCTGGTCCTGGCCCACCCCCTTCCGTCTGACCCTGGGCCTCCTCCTCCACCTGCTCCTAGCCCTCCTCCTCCAAATGATCTTTTTGCCTCCTCCTCTGTCTGATCTTCACTCCCCTCCTTCGCCTGGGCCTGGCACTCCTCTTCCACATCGTTCTGAATGTCCTCACCCACCTGGTCTTGGCCATTCTCCACTGCCTGGTCCTGGCCCTCCTACCCCATCAGGCTCTTCCACTGGGCACTGGCCCTCATCATCTGCTTGGTCTTGTTCTCGCCTTCAGCCTGGTCTTACCTTCTTCCTCCTCATGATCCAGTTCTTCCTCTGCCTGTTTCTGGGCCTCCTCCTCAGCTAGATCCTGCGCCTCCTCCTTCTCTTGGGCTTGGCCTCCTTCTCGTTTATTTCCTGGCCCTCCAACTCTTCCTGGTACTAGTAATCCTCCTGAACCAAACACTGGCCCTTCAGCTCCGCCTTGTCCTGGTCTCCGTCCTCGGCCAGATCCTGGCTCTCCTGGGACCTCCACCTAGTACTTGCCTTCCTTCTCCGTCTAGGTTGCCATCTCCTCCTCCTTGTGTAGGCCCTCCTCCTCCAACGATTCACGTCCTCTTCCTCTGCCTCATCCTGGCCTTCCTTCTTCCCGATATCCTATCACTCCTTCTGCTGATCCTCTTCTTCTTCTTCCACCTGGTGCTGGCCCACCCCCATCCTGGCTCTCCTCCTCCGAATGATCTTTTTCCCACCTCCTCTGTCTGATCCTCACTCCCCTCCTTCGCCTGGGCCTGGCACTCATCCTCCACATAGTCCTGACCCTCCTCACCCACCTGATCCTGGCCATCCTCCTTTGCCTGGTGCTGGCCCTCCTACCCCATCTGGCTCCTCTACGTGGCACTGGCCCTCATGCTCTGCTTGGTCTTGATTCTGTCCTTCAGCCTGGTCTTAACCTTCTTCCTCTTCATGATCCAGTTCCTTCCCTGCCTGGTCCTGGCCCTCCTCCTCTGGTAGATCCTACGCCTCCTCCTTCTCTTGGTCTTGGCCTCCTTCTTGTTCTTTTCCTGGCCCTCCGACTCTTCCTGGTACTAGTAATCCTCCTGAACCAAACACTGGTCCTTCAGCTCCGCCTTGTCCTGGCCTTCGTCCTTGACCAGATACTGGCTCTCCTGGGACTTCAACCTAGTACTTGCCTTCCTCCTCCATCTAGGTCGCCTCCTCCTCCTCCTAGTTTTGGCCCTCCTCCTACTTCGTTCCAGGTCCTCTTCCTCTGCCTCATCCTGGCCTTCCTTCTCACCCATATCCTATCCCTCCTCCTTCTGCTGATCCTCTTGATGATGATGGCATTTGTTGAGCGCCTTACTACGTGCAAAGCACTATTCTAAGCGCTGGGGAGGTTACAAGGTGATCAGGTTGTCCCCCGGAGGGCTCACAGTTTTAATCCCCATTTTGCAGATGAGGTAATTGAGGCACAGAAAAGTTAAGTGACTTAATAATACCTAATACTAATACTAATAATAATAATGGCATTTGTTAAGCGCTTACTATGTGCAAAGCACTGTTCTAAGCGCTGGGGAGGTTACAAGGTGATCAGGTTGTCTCCCGGAGGGCTCACAGTTTTAATCCCCATTTTACAGATGAGGTAACTGAGGCACAGAGAAGTTAAGGGACTTAATAATAATAATAATAATAATAATGGTATTTGCTAAGCGCTTACTATGTGGAAAGCACTGTTCTAAGCGCTGGAGAGGTTACAAGGTGACCAGGTTGTCCCATTGGGGGGGCTCACAGTTTTAATCCCCATTTTACAGATGAGGTAACTGAGGCACAGAGAAGTGAAGTGACTTGCCCAAAGTCACACAGCTGGCAGTTGGCAGAGCCGGGATTTGAACCCATGACCTCTGACTCCAAAGCCCGGGCTCTTTCCACTGAGCCACGCGGCTTCTCTAGTGGAAAGAGTAAGAAAAGGGTGGTAGGGGGAGACTCTCGATCATCAAGACCCTTGATCACAAAGATGACGTTGGTTCTTTGAGACACCTTGGTGTCATCCTCGACTCCGCTCTCTCATTCACCCCTCACATCCAAGCCGTCACCAAAACCTGCCGGTCTCAGCTCCGCAACATTGCCAAGATCCGCCCTTTCCTCTCCATCCAAACCGCTACCCTGCTCATTCAAGCTCTCATCCTATCCCGTCTGGACTACTGCACCAGCCTTCTCTCTGATCTCCCATCCTCGTGTCTCTCTCCACTTCAATCCATACTTCATGCTGCTGCCCGGATTATCTTTGTCCAGAAACGCTCTGGACATATTACTCCCCTCCTCAAAAACCTCCAATGGCTACCGATCAAGCTGCGCATCAGGCAGAAACTCCTCACCCTGGGCTTCAAGGCTCTCCATCACCTCGCCCCCTCCTACCTCACCTCCCTTCTCTCCTTCTACTGCCCAGCCCGCACCCTCCGCTCCTCCACCACTAATCTCCTCACTGTACCTCGCTCTCGCCTGTCCCGCCATCGACCCCCGGTCCACGTCATCCCCCGGGCCTGGAATGCCCTCCCTCTGCCCCTCCGCCAAGCTAGCTCTCTTCCTCCCTTCAAGGCCCTGCTGAGAGCTCACCTCCTCCAGGAGGCCTTCCCAGACTGAGCCCCTTCCTTCCTCTCCCCCTCGTCCCCCTCTCCATCCCCCCGTCTTACCTCCTTCCCTTCCCCACAGCACCTGTATATATGTATATATGTTTGTACATATTTATTACTCTATTTATTTATTTATTTATTTATTTTACTTGTACATTTCTATCCTACTTATTTTATTTTGTTGGTATGTTTGGTTCTGTTCTCTGTCTCCCCCGTTTAGACTGTGAGCCCACTGTTGGGTAGGGACTGTCTCTATGTGATGCCAATTTGTACTTCCCAAGCGCTTAGTACAGTGCTCCGCACATAGTAAGCGCTCAATAAATACGATTGATTGATTGATTGATTGATAGAAACCATGAAGAGGATAAGCGGGGAAAACGAAACCAGACCCCCTCGCCTCCAGAACACACATCACAGGCGAGATGTCTCCCCCTTCTAGACTGTGAGCCCACTGTTGACAAGTGGCGCAGCTGGGATTCGAACCCATGACCTCTGACACCCAAACCCGAGCTCTTTCCTCTGAGCCAGGCTGCTTCTCCAGACTTCAGAAAAGACTTTTCTGAAGCTGTAAATGAATAAATGTAATAATCACTTTCCATAAAAGTGCTAAGGTGGTTGAAGGACTGACACTACAAAGGGGAATGGGAATTCGTTGGGCATTTGGTGGCTCTTCTGTGGTCTAACAAAAGAACAGGGAACTGGACATCAGGTGACCTGGGTCCTAGTCTTGGCTCTGCCAATGGCCAGCTGGGAGATCTTGGGTACTGTCACAACGTTTGTGGGCCTCCGTTTCCTTTTCTGTAAAATAGGGATAAAATAACTTTTCCTTCACTCCTAGACTGTGAGCCCACGTGTGGGACAGAGACTGTAACTGACCTTATTCTCTTTATAACTTCTCAGTGCCTCAGTTACCTCATCTGCAAAATGGAGATTAAGACTGTGAGCCCCACCTGGGACAACCTGATAACCTTGTATCTCCCCTAGTGCTTAGAGCAGTGCTCGGCACATAGTAACTGCTTAACAAATACTATTATCATTATTATTATTATTAATAATAATAACAAATACCACGGTTCTTTTTCTCACTAACATTCCTCTAAAACACATCCCATTTCTGACAGAGCCAGGGGAATATTTTCATTTCTTCCTTGGTTTACTACAGCCTCAGCACCTAGGTCATCCCCAAAGAAAGGAACAAGAAGGGAACAAGGCACCTGGTGACCTCTCTCTCCCCTTTCCCTTTCTCCTGCTGGTAGTCACACTCAGCTACAGAGAGCAGAGCCTGTGGATCCGCTCCTTCCAAACCAGACCCAATTCTGAAAGTGGAGGAGAGGCAAATGGGCTGGGAACAGGGGGGCTTGGAGTCTCTGCATGGCTTGGGACAAAAAAAATTTAAAGCTTTCACCATTTTCTTCTTCTAATTATAATGATGGCAGGTATCATACACTTACTATGTGCCCAGAACTGTGCCAAACACTGTGGTAAAGGTAAACCAAGCTCTAACCTTGACCCTAAAGCTAAGCCCAAACCTAGACCTAAACACAACCCTCTCAATAACCCTAACCCCAATCCCATCCATAACTCTTATCCTAGCTCAACTCTAACCCCAACCTTAACATTCAGTCTACCTTTATCTACACTAACCACTACCCTAGCCCTGGCCCTAACGCTAACAATTACGTTAACCATATACCTAACCCTAACCCTAACCTTAGCTCTAATCCCAACCTTGACCCAAACCCTAGGCCCAAACCTAGACCTAGCGCTAACCCTCTCCCTAACCCTAGCCCCAATCCAATTGCTAACCCTAAATGCAACACTAAGGCTCATCAGAAGCCAAAACACAATACTAACACTAGCTCTACACCTTATCCTTAAAGCTAATTATAATAATAATGATGGTATTTGTTAAGCGCATATTATGTGCCAAGCACTGTTCTAAGCTCTAGGGGGGATACAAGGTAATCAGGTTGTCCCACGTAGGGCTCACAATCTTAATCCCCATTTTGCAGATGAGGTAACTGAGGCCCAGAGAAGTTAAGTGACTTGCCTTAAATCACACAGCTGACAAGTAGCACCGTCGGGATTAGGACCCATGACCTCTGACTCCTAAACCCGTTCTCTGTCCACTGAGCCACGCTGCTTCTCTGTGTTATGACTAGTCATAACCCTAACCCTTTCCCTAGCCTTAGGCCTAGCCTCCTTCAGTATACCACTAATCATAACACTAACCTAAAAACTACCCTTACCCCAAACTCGAACTCTAACCTTAACCCAAACCTTAACCCGAGGCCCAAACCGAGACCTAACGCTAACCCTATCACTACCCCTATCCTTAATCCAACCGCTAAACCTAACCAAAGCACTAAACCTTACGAACAACTGAAACCCAATCCTAACACTATCTCTACGCCAAATCCAAAAAGAAGTCCCTGGCCTATACTGATCCTATTCTTAACCCTTGCCCTAGCCCTAGCCCTAAACATAATCCTAACCTAGCTCTAATCCTAACCCTAACCCTCACCTAAAAACTCAACCCTAGGACCAACCGAGACCTAACACTAACCTTATCCTTAACCCTATCCCGAATCCAACTGCTAATCCTAGCCCTAGAGCTAAACCTTAAGATAGGACAAACCCCAACACCATCCTTACCTCTATATCTAACCCTAAAACAAGCCCTAGGCTGAGCCCTAACCCTAACCCCAACAATAACCCTAGCCCCAGGCCCAAGCCTAACCTTATCCCTGACCCTAGCCCTAGCCTTGGCCATACCCATAACCATAAATCTAACACTAGCACTAACAATACTGCCGGCCCTAGCCCCAGCCCTAATCCTAAACCCAATCCTATCTACAAACCTAACCTTAAATCAGACCTAACCCAAACCTTTCACTAACTCTACCCCTATCGCTAATGCTACCATTGCCCTGGCCCTAGCCCTAACGCTAATGATAAATCCGACCTTATACCTAGGCCTAACCATAACTCCAACCCTCCACTTAAATCTAACCCTAGACCCAAACCTAGACCCGTCACTAACCCTCTCCCTAACTTAAGCCCTGGACTGATTGCTAACCCTAACCATAACACTAAACTACATCATAAGCCAAACCTCAACCCTAACCTTATTTCTACAGCATTTCCCAAAGTTAAACCTAGGACTAACCCTGACCCTAAACATGACCCTGGCCTTAGGCCTACCCTTCAGTCTACTACTAATCATAACACTGACCTTAAAACTATCCTTAGCCCAAATCCGAATCCCAACTTTAACCCTTGACCTAAACCTAGACCTAGACCTTGCTCTAAACATAGCAATCACCTTAGACCCAAGCCTAACAATAACCCTATCTATAACTCTAACACTACCCATTAACTAAACCATAAAACTCACACTGCTGCTCACCCTAGCCCTAACCATAAGCCAGTGCTATCCATAATCTAAACTGTAGCTCAGACCTAACCTACCTTAACACTAACTCAACTCCTATCTCTAATGCTAACCTTAGCCCTGGCCTTAGCCTTAACGCTAACAGTAAGCAGAACTGTATACCTAACCCTGGCCCTACCTCTAACCCTAATCTTGACCCTAAACCTAGGCCCAAACCTAGAACTAACACGATCTCCCTAACCCTAGCCCTAGCCCTAACCATAACACTAAATCTCAAAATAAGCCAAACTTCAACCTTAGCCCTATCTCTACAGCTTATTCTAAAGCTAGCCCTAGGTTTAGCCCTAACCCTAACCATTACCCTAGCCTTGGGCCTAGTCTTAAATCTGGTATTAATCATAATGCTAACTTTGAAATAATCCCTACCCCTAACCCCAACCCAAAACGTAGTCCCAAACCCAGACCAAAAGCTAACCATTTCCCTACCATTAGTCCTAGCCCAAATGCTCATCCTAACCATAAAACTGAACCTTATCTCAGCCAAACACCAGCCCTAACACTAGCTCTTCACTTACTGCTACAAAAATCCCTAGACCTAGTCCTAACCCTAGCCATCACCCTAGCCGCAGACTTAACCCTACTCTAGCCCAAGCCCTAACCCTGATACTAGGCCTAGCCCTAGCCATACCTTTCACTATAAAACTAACACTAGCCCTAACACTACCACTAGTTCTAAGCCTTAACACTATCCCCAGCCCAAATCCTAACCCCAGTCCTACCCTTGACCCTAATCCTAACTCAGCCCTATCTCCAATCTAAACATTAACTCTACCTTTGTCTCTAACGCTACCCACCGTCCTACCCCTAGCACTAACGCTAACAATAAGGCTAACCATATACCTAAACCTGACGGTAAACCTAACTCTAACCCCAACCTTGACCCAAAACCTAGGCCCAAGCCTACAATTAAGCCCAACCCTCTCAATAACCCTAAACTCAGTCCTATCCATAACCCCGATCCTAGCTCAGCCCTAACCCCAACCTACCATTATCTACCATTATCTCCAATGCTAGCCACTGCCTTAGCCCTGGCCCTAATGCTAACAATAAGGCTGACCATATACCTAACGCTAACCCTAGTTCCAACCTTAACCTTGACCGTAACCCTAGGGCCAAACCTAGACCTAAGGCTAACCCTCTCCCTAACCCTAGCCCCAATCCAATTGCTAACCTTAAACATAACACTAAGCCTCACCAAAAGCCAAACCTCAACCTAACACTAGCTATACACCTTAGCCCTACCCCAACTGCTAATCCTAAAAATAACACTAAACCTTACCAAAGGCCAATCCAACCTTAACCCTATCTCTACACCAAATCCTAAAAGAAGCCCCAGGCCTAGTCCTAACCTTAATTCTAACCCTTGCCCTAGTCCTAACCATAACTGTAACCTAGATCTAATCCTAACCCTAACCCTGACCCAAAACCTAACCCTAGGCCCAACCAAAACCTAACACTAACCCTATCCTTGCCCTAGCCCAAGTCTAACGGCTTAATCCTAACCAGAACAATAAACCTTAAGATAAACCAAACCCCAACCCTAACCTTATCTCTTTACCTAATCCTAAAACATGCCCTGGGCTGAGCCCTAACCCTAATCCCAACCATTACCCTAGCCCCAGGACTAATCCTAACCCTAATCCTGACCCTAGCCCCAGCCTTGGCCCGAGCCATGCCCTTAATCATAAATCTAACACTGACATTGGGCCCTAGCCCTAACACTAACCCCAACACTAATCCTAGATCCAATCCTATCCATGAACCTAACACTAAGGCAGCCCTAACCCAAACCTTAATGTTAACTCTACCCCTATCTCTAACGCTAGCCATTGCCCTGGCCCTAGCCCTAATGTTAACAATAATTCCAACCTTATACCTAGGCCTAACCATAACTCTAGCTCTAACCCTCCACTTAACTCTAACCCTAGGCCCAAACCTAGATCCATTGCTAAACCTCTCCCTAACCCTAGCCTCAGTCCGATTTTTAACCCTAACCATAACGCTAAACTATATCAGAAGCTAAACCTCAACCCTAACCCAATCTCTATATTTTTTCCTAGAGCTAGACCTGGGACTAGCCTTAACCTTAAACATTACCCTGGCGTTTGGCCTAGCCTTCAGTATACTACTAATCATAAGATTAACCTTAAAACCCAAACCCAAACCCCAACCCTAACCCAAACCTTAACCCTAGACCCATACCTAGACTTAAACCTAGACATTGCCCACCTTAAGCCAAACCTCAACCCTAACCCTATCTCTAACCCTAGTCCTAAAGGTAGACCTAGGACTAGCCCTGATCCTATTACCCTACCCTAAGGGCTAGCCTTCAGTCTAATACCAATCACAACACTGACCTTAAAATTATCTATAGCCGAAACCTGAACCCCAACCCTAACCCAAACCTTAACACTAGACCCAAACCTAGACCTAGATCTAGCCCTAAACCTAGACATCACCCTAGACTCAAGCCTAACAATAACCCTACATATAACCCTAACTCTAACCATAAACTGAACAATAAAACTAACACTACTGCTCATCCTAGCCCTAACACAAACCTTTACCCTAACCCTAAACCCAGTGCTATCCATAATCAATCAATCAATCAATCGTATTTATGGAGTGCTTACAGTGTGCAGAGCACTGTACTAAGCGCTTGGGAAGTACAAGTTGGCAACATATAGAGACGGTCCCTACCCAACAGTGAGTTCACAGTCTAGAAGGAGGAGACAGAGAACAAAACATATTAACAAAACAAAATAAATCGAACAGAAATGTACAAGTAAAATAAATAAATAGAGTAATAAATACGCACAAACATATATACATATACGCAGGTGCTGTGGGGAAGGGAAGGAGGTAAGGCGGGGGGATGGAGAGGAGGAGGAAGGGGAGAGGAAGGAGGGGGCTCAGTCTTGGAAGGCCTCCTGAAGGAGGTGAGCTCTCAGTAGGGCCTTGAAAGGAGGAAGAAGCTAGCTTGGCGGATGTGGGGAGGGAGGGCATTCCAGGCCAGGGGGATGACGTGGCCGGGGGTCGACGGCGGGACAGGCGAGAACGAGGCACGGTGAGGAGATTAGCGGCAGAGGAGCGGAGGGTGCAGGCTGGACTGTAGAAGGAAAGATGGGAGGTGAGGTAGGAGGGGGCGAGGTGATGGAGAGCCTTGAAGCCGAGGGTGCCTGATGCGTAGGTATCCATAACCCTAACCATAGCTCAGACCTAACCTGCCTTAACACTAACTCTACTCCTATGTCTTACACTAACCTTTGCCCTGACCTTAGTCCTTAGGCTAACAGTAATCCTAACCGTATACCTAACCCTAACCCTTCCTCTAACCCTAACCTTGAACCTGACACTAGGCCCAAACCTAGAATAATCACAATCTCCTGCACCTTACCCCCAGCCCACTATGTACCCCTGACCGTAACACTGAATCTCAGCATAAGCCTAACTTCAACCCTAGCCTTATTTCAATAGCTTATTCTAAAGCTAGCCCTAAGTTTAGTCCTAACCCTAACCATTACTGCAGCCTTGGGCCTAGCCTTAAGTCTAGTATTAATCATAACGCTAACCTTCAAACAATCCGTAGCCCTGACCCTAACCCTAACCCTAACCCAAAACGTATTCCTAAACCTAGACCTAAGGCTAACCCTATTCCTACCCCTTGCTCTAGTCCAACTGCTGATCCTAACCATAATACTAAGCCTTACCATCAGCACCACCCTAAACACCAGCCCTAAACTTATCTCTACACCTAATGCTAAAAAAGCCCTAGGCCTAGCCCTAACCCTAACCATCACCCTAGCCCCAGGCCTATCCCTATCCCTAACCATATCCCTCACCCTAACCGGATCCTAGCCCTGGCCCTAGCCATACACTTAACCATAAAACTAACACAAGCACTAACACTACTGCTAGCTCTAGCCCCAACACTAACCCCAACCCTAATCCTAAATCTAATCCTATCCATAAACCCAACCCTAACTCAGCCCCGACACCTTCCTCAAATGCTAACTCTATCCCTAACTCTAGTGCTAGGAATTGCTCTGGACCTTGCCCTAATGCTAGCAATAAGCCTAGCCTTATGCTAAGCTCTAACTGTAAGTCCAACTCTAACCCGAGATTTAATTCTAACCCCATGCCCAAACCTAGACCCGTTAACTCTAGCCCTAGCCCTAGACAAATCGCTAACCCTTACCGTAACTGCATCATAAGCCAAACCTCATCCCTAACCCTATCTCTACACCTTTTCCTAAAGCTAGCCCTAGGCCTAGCCCTAACCCTAACCATTACCCTCGCCTAAGGCCTCACATTAAATCTACTACTAATCAAAACACTAACATTAACACCATTCCTAGCCCTAACTCAAACCCTAGCCCTAGCTCTAAACCTAACCCTAACCCTGGCCCTAGCCCTAGCTGTGACCATAAAACTATCACTAGCCCTAATAATTCTGCTAGGCCTAACCTTAACACTAACCCCAACCCTAACCCCAATCCTACCCATACCCCTAAACCTTGCTAACCCCTAACCCCATCCTAAACACTAAGTCTACCCCTTTCTCTAACGCTAGCCATTACCCTGGTCCTAATACTGACATTATCCCTAAGCCTAGCCCTAGCACTAGCAGTGAATTTAACCATAACTCTAACACTAGCCCTAACACTACTGCTAGCTCTAAACCCTAACACTCACCCCAGCCCAAATCCTAACCTCAATCCTATCCATAATCCTAATCCTAGCTCAGCTCTAACCCCAACCTTAACATTAACTCTACCCTTATCTCTAGCGCCAGCCACTGCCCTAGCCCTAGCCCTAGCCCTAACGCTAACAATAGGGTGAACTGTATACCTAAACCTAATTGTAAACCTAGCTATAACTCTTACTTTGACACTAACCCTAGGCCCAAACCTAGACCTAAATCTAATCCTTTCACTAACCCTCCTCATCACTAATCCTTTCACTAACCTCAGTCCTATCCACAACCCTAACCCTACCTCAGTCTTAACCCCAACCTTAACGTTAACTCTACCTCTACCTCTAACGCTAGCCATTGCCCTGGCCTTAATTCTAATGCTAACAATAAGACTCACTGTATACCTAACCCTAACCCTAACCCTAGCTCTAGCCCTAATCGTAACCCTAACCCTAGGCCCAATCCCCTAACCCTGGCCCCAGCCCAATTTCTAACCCTAACCACAACACTAAACCTCACCAGAAACCAAACCTCAACCCTAACCCTATCATTACACTTTATCCTAAAGCCAGCCCTATACCTGGCACGACTCCTAAGCATTCCCAAGTCTTAGGCCTAACCTTCAGTCTACTACTAATCATAACACTAACCTCAACACCTTTCCTAGTCCTAACCCTAACACTAACTCTAGCTCTAATCCCAACCTTAACCCTACGAAAAACCTAACCCTAGGCCCAACCTAGGTCTAATGCTAACCGTATCCCAAACCTTTTCCCTAGTCCAACTGTGAATCCTAACCATAAGACTAAGCCTTACCAGAAGCCAAAACCCAACCCTAAACTTATCTCTACACCTAAAGTCCTAGCCCTAGCCCTAACCATAATGCTAACCCCAGGCCTAACCTTAAACACTATCGCTAACTCTTACCATAACCCTAGCTCCAGGCCTAACCCTACCACTATCCCTAACCCTAACCCTGACCCTAGCCCTATCCCTAGCCATAAAGATAACCCTAAAACTAGCAGTAGCTCTAACACCACTGCTAGCCTTACCCCTAACACTAACCCTAGCCCTAACCCTAACCCCAGTCTTATCCATAACCCTAATCCTATCTCATTCCCAAACCCAACCTTAACACTAACTCTATCTTTAGCTCTAATGTTAGCCATTGCCCTAGCCTCAGCCCGAATGCTAACATTAAACCCAACCATATACCTAATCCTAACCCTATCCCTAACCATTACCCTAGCCTTAGGCCTCGCCTTCATTCTACTACAATCATAAAGCTAACCTTAAAACTATTCCTAGCCCAAACCCGAACCCTAACCTTAACCCCAGGCCCAAACCCAGACCTATCGCTAACCTTCTCCCTAAACCGAGTCCTCTCGCTAACCCTCTCCCTAAACCTAGCCCTAGTCCAATTGCCAACCCTAACCATAACACTAAAACTCACCATAAGCCAAACCTCAATCCTAACCTTATCTCTACAAGTTATCGTAAAGCTAGCCCTAGGCCTAGCCCTAAAACTAACCATTACCCTAGCCTAAGGCCTAGCTTTAAGTCTTCTTCCTAATGAAAACACTACCCTTGAAACTATCCCCAGCCTTTACCCTAACTCTAATACTACCCCTAACCCTCAACCAAACTCTATCCCTAGGCCCAAACCTAGCCCTAACGCTAACAATAAAGCTAACTGTATACCTAATACTAACCCTAATCCTAACCTTGACCCTAACCCTAGACCCAAACCTAGATCTGACGCTAAGGCTACCCCTACCCCTAGCCCTTGCCCAACTGCTAATCTTAACTAAAAATGAATAAATAAATAAAATGATGGCATTTGTTAAGTACCTACTACATGCAAAGCACTGTTCAAAGCGCTAGTGAGGGATGCAAGGTAATCAGGTTGTCCCATGTGGGGCTCACAGGCTCACAGTCTTAATCCCCATTGTACAGATGAGGTAACTGAGGCACAGAGAAGTGAAGTGACTTGCCCAAAGTCACATAGCCGACAAATGGCCGAGCAGGGATTAGAACCCGTGATCTCTGACTCCCAAGCCCGTGCCTGGGGTCTTTCCACTGAGCCATGCTGCTTCTAAACCTCACCGTCATCCAGACACCAACCCTAATCCGATCTCTACACCTAATGCTCAAAAAAGCCCTAAAGCTAGCCCTAACAGTAACCCTAACCCTTGCCCCAGGCCTAAGCCTAACACTACTCCTAACGCTAACCCCAGCACTAGCCATAGAACTAACAGTAGCTCAAACACTACTGCTTAGTCCTAACGCCAGCCCTAACCTTAACCCCAATCCTATCCATAACCCAATCCTAGCTCAGCCCTAACCCCAAACTTAACATTAACTTCACCCTTATCTCTAACGCTTGCCATTGCCCTGGCCCTAGCCCTAAGGCTATCATTAATCTAATGATAATTAGATTGGCGTTTATCTAACCGCAACATTAACCCGACCTCTAACCCAAATCATAACCCTAATCCTAGGCCCAAGCCTAGACCTAATGCTTACCCTCTGCCCAAACTTAGCCCGAGCCCAACTGCTAACTCTAACCATAACACTAAACCTCACCATAAACCATAAACCTAAACCTCACCTCAACCCTAACCCTATCCCTGCACCTTATCTTAAAGCAAGCCACAGTCCTAGCTCTAACCCTAACCATTATCCTAGTTTAAGGGCTAGCCTTAAGTCTACTACTAATCAAATCACTAAATTTAAATCTATCCCTAGCCCTAACCCTAACCCCTCCCCTAGCCCTAATCCTACCACTAACCTTAAACCAAACCCTAACCCTAGGCCAAAACATAGCCCTAACGCTACCCCTAACCTTGCCCCTAGCCTAACCAACTGGCTAATTCAGTGTTATGGTTAATAACACTAAACCTTAACATAAGCCAAACTCCAACCTTAACCCTATCTCAACACCTAATCTTAAAACAAGCCCTAGGCATAGCTCTAACCCCAACCATTGCTCTAACCCCAGGTCTAACCCTAACCCTAACCCTTGCCCTAGCCTTAGCCATAGCCTTAACCATAAAACTAACATTAGCCCTAACTCTCCTGGTAGCCCTAGCCCTCACACTTACCCCAACACTACTCCCAATCCTAACCATAACCCTAAACCTAGCTCAGCCCTATAACACTCACCTCAATGCTAACTCTACCCCAATGGTTCTAACTTGATCCAGTGCCCTGGCCCTAGCCCTAACACTAAAAATAAGCCTGAGCATAAACCTAACCCTAACCATTACCCCGGCTGTAACCCCCTCGCTTAACTCTAGCGCTGAGCCCAAACCTAGACCCATTACTAACCATCTCCTTAACCCTAGACCTAATCCGATTGCTGACCCTAACTAGAACACTAAACTGCATCATAAGCCAAACCTCAACCCTAACCCTATCTCTACACCTTTCCCTAAAGCTACCCTTAGCCCTAGCCCTAACCCTAACTATTACCCTAGCCTTAGGCCTAGCCTTAAATCTACTACTAATCATAACCCTCACCTTAAAACTATCCCTAGCCCTAACTGTAACCCGAAGCCCAAACTTAGACCTAATGTTAACCCTATCCCTAACCCTAGCCCTAGCCCAAATGTGAATCTTAACCATAGCACTAACCCTTACCATAAGCCAAAACCCAACCGTAACCCCAATTATACGAGTTTTCCCAAAACAAGCCCTAGGCCTAGCCCTAACCCTAGCCCTAATGCTAACCCTAACCTTAACCCAAATCCCAGGTTTAACCCTATCCCTAATCCTAACCCTTTTCCTAGCTTTAACCATACCCTTAACGATAAAACTAACACTAACCCTAATACTACTGCTAGCCCTAGCTGCTGTTTCTGGTGGATGGTAATTCTCAATAATAGTAATAATGACATTACTAATAATAATTGTAGTCTCTGTTCAGCACTCACTGTGTGCCCAGCACTGTGCCAAGGTTTGGGGTCCATACCAGATGACAAGTCTAGACCCAGTCCCTGGCCCACATGGGGCTCACAGTCCGAATAGGAGGGAGAACAGGGATTGAATTCCCATTTGACAGATGAGGAAACTGAGGCCCAGGGTTCTGGCTGGGCAGGCAATGTGTCTTTTATTTTATTATACTGTATTGTCCCAAGTGCCTAGTTCAGCTCTCGGCACACAGTAAGTGCTCAATAAATATGATTGACCGGACTGCCCAAGGACACCGACTCTACTCCATCTCTAACACTAGCCCTTGTCCCCTAGAGCTGAAGCTTGAGAGACCCCTTCTACAGTTAGGGGAAGGGAGGGGGAGGAGGAGGCCGCGAAAGAATAAGCGAAAGAATAAGAATGAGAACAAGCGGCCAGAGAGATGACAGAATCAGTGAAGCTAAGGTTGGATACATATCGAGGAGAAGGGGATGGTCCACAGGGTCAAAGGGATGAATATAAAGGGCAGGTCAGGGCAAGGCCTTTTGGAGGAGATGTGCCTTTAATAAGACTTTGAATGAGGAGAGGGGAGTTAATTGTCCGTTGGAGTTGAAGAGGGAGGACATACCAGGCCACAGGTGACCGGTCGGTGTCGAGAGAGACAGGCAGAGAAAGAGGTACAGTGAGAAGGATAGGATGGGAGGAACGAAGTGTGCATGTGGGGTTTGTTGTCCCCGACCCTATCCCTAGTCCTAACCCTAACCCTAGGTCCAAGGAGTCGGACCAACCGCTCCTTATTAGGGCCGAAGCCGCAGCCTGAGCCCGGATTGGCTCTTGGGACCCAGAAAACCCCAGGCGACGACCCGACAAACCTCCACTTCCCCGCCCACAGAGAACCAATCACCCACTGATACGTCCTACAAAGCAACCTATGAGGACGTGTTCCTCCAGCGAACCCTGTCTCCTCCCCTGAACCTCACAAAATCCTTATAAACCCCATGAAGGAAATAAACGGGTCTCTGCTCCTAGGGGCTCTGACTCATTCTTTCGCACCGGCTGAGCGAGCTGGACAAATTTGTGTCCACCAATTTGGCGACCATGAAGGGACTCGCCAGCAAGTCCAGCGAACCACGGGTTGGGTAGTAAGTAGTAGGAAAACCCCGTTGGCATGGGTGAGTTCACCCTTGGGAAAGCCTCTCTCCTCTCCATCGGTTCGGTGGACTGCAAGGTAAGTTTGGAGTCTTGGGCTTCATGGTCGGTATCCCCGGTACCGTGGAGTGACAAGATCGACCCATGGACAGGGGTGGCTATTCGGGGGACCCGTGTATAGTGTCAGGAAATTGGGACGCGTGGATAGGGTCAGGAAGTTAAGACCCGTGAACAGGGTCACTCGTTCTAGTAAGAGTCTCTCTCTCTTTCTCTCTCCCCTAGGTTAAACTAAGACCAACTGCACACAATGTTGGCCCAGAAGCTTTCTCTGTCTACCCCGCGCCTCCCCGTCTTTGGGTAATTACAAGCCCCCCGAAGTAAGAGGTGTTGGGCTGGTGTGTGTGCTTGCATGGATTCTAAAACTGGTCGGCTGTGCTGTGAAGTCTGTATGTGCAAGTGGACGTATGTATGAGATGAACTGACCCTCGGGCGAAAGTATGGTGGCTGCTGAAGACGTCCAGAACTCTCCGCTACTCTCCGGCCGCTGGAGGTGTCTCTATCGTAAGTGGGCCAGAACACCAACGGTAGCTCCTTTTAGGGAAAGTTGACTGAATGTCCCGGAAAGACACGACCCATGTTCTCAGCTCTGGCTTGCCCAAAGGAGATTTGTTGGGAGGCCCCTGCCGGGACTCGGGCGAAAGTAAAAGAAAACAAACCAATCAAAGTTTTCCCAGATTTATGAACCCCGGGACATAGGACCCGGTGGACGGCCAATAAGGAATGGTAAAATTTTCAAATCCTAATAGAACACTAATGAAATACACAGATTGCCCACCACCTTTTCTAGATTCTCCTTGGTGTTGCCTCTCCACCCACGCCTTTGCCTCGCCAAATCCTGAGGCCTGCCTGCGGCCTCTGCTCCTTCCAACTATTTTTGTGTTTGTGCTCCTTGGACTCGTTGTTTGCTTTGAGTACACACGGCTATTATGAGGGAGGTGGTGGGCAATCCAGCCTTCAACCAGAGAGCCCATTAGACATTGTGGTATGGAAGTGGGATGAGGGCTCCTTACCCAACTTTCAGACCGGTGTGACTAAGCAACGTCTGGTGTTCTCAAATCAAGACTGGCAGAAATACCAGAGTTCTGGGGGCGAGTATTTCTGGTCCCAGTGGTGGACTTTTGACTGGGGAAATCTCCATGATCTGTAAAAGGTCTTGACGGATCAACCCCGGCAGAGGGATTACTGGTATGTGTGGGCGGGCTTATCGGAACCACCCAATAAACTGACTACCCCACCTTGCGCTCCCCTACCTCCTTACCCTAGCGGAGGAGTTAAAAGATCAGGACGTTCGCCCTATCCCTCCCAATAAGGCAACTGTCCCGTCCGCTGCGGCGCCCCCAGCACCCATTTACCCCTCTTTTCCGAAGGTGGAGGCCCCATTACAAAGAGTAGTAGCCCTCGGACTCCCGGTGCAGGGCCGGGGAGGGGCAGGAGGAGCTGCTGTCACCCTGGTTCACACACCCTTCAAACCTAGGGATGTGGTGTTGTGGCAGGAACAAATCAAGGCTATGGGGGGCTTGAGGAAGGATCCGGTAGGAGTGTCGCAAAAGATCCAAACCATTATACGAACCTTTAACCCAACCTGGTTCGACCTGGGCGAACTCCTCCAGTCCTTTCTAACCCCAGACGAGAGAGATTCGCTTTACAGCGAAGTGGACAAATTAATAAGGGAGAACCAGGGCAACAAGAACTTCGTGGCCTGGCCGAGGTAGGACCCAAACTGAGGCTCTAACAATCAGACCGATATGACACAATTTAGGGGAGCCCGTGAGACCCTCCTCCAGGCGCTCCGGAGAGCGGGATAGGAGCAGTTCAAGTGGGACGAGGTTATGGACGTTAAACAGAGGTGGGACGAGCACCCCGCTGTGTACTACACGTGCTTGATTCAAACGGCAGAAAGATTCGTCCAATTAAACTCCTCAGAATGAGCGCGATGCCCAAACCATTGCCACCGCCTATGTAAATCAGTCTTCAAAGGAAGCGAAGTATTACTTTGACAGTGTTATGATTACCTGGTGGACTCAACCCATTACTACCCTGAGGGATGCTGCCAGGGCACTATGGGAAAATAAGCAGAGAAAGGAACAACAAGGGGACCCCTTGTTGGTCGCTCGAACCAGAGACCCAAGCAAAATCCAGGGTTTCTGGGGCCAACAATAGAGACACGTGAAATTCCAGTGCCTACTGCGCTGTCAAGGGATGCCCCAAGTACTCCGCGAAGGGTCCCGTAAGAAAAAGGACCAATGACGGGGTGCAGAGGTCCCCGAGGACAATTCTGCCCTGGCCATCAAGGCCCTCAGTCTCCCAGTGCGATACAAGCCCGGAACAGAGACCTCAGTGTCTATCACCATTGGGAACGATTCGTTTGATTGTTTAATTGACACAGGGGCCGGCCACAAGGTCGGTTTAGACATCCCTACCTAAAGGGGGCTGAGATGGTTGGGATGGAAGGCGTGGTTGGAGTAACGGGGAGGTTAAGCCTTTGTTGATCTCACTCGGGCTGCATACGCTGACCCACCCGTTCCTGGTCATCCCTCATTCACTTGTTAACCTCCTAGGCCGTGACCTGATGTGCAGGGTCGGAGCCATCATGAGCTGTGTCTCTGGGGGAGGGTGGCAGTTAGAAATCCCGAGGTCCTTAGACTATACTCAGCTCTAGATTCAGACTTACCAAACCTACCAGACGCACTTCGAGGAGTACCCAGGAGTGTGTAGGGACTCGACAAAACCGAAGTCGGTCTCCTCCACTCAGCCGCTCCAGTTACCATCAGCGTGAAGCCTCAGATGAAACCTTCATCAGTGAAACAATACCTGATGCCTAAATGAGGCCAGGGATGGACTCCAGCCCCTCATAGATTCCTACTTAAACCAAGGTTCCTTGCATCTTACCTTACAACACACCTGCTCTCACGGTACCTGATAAGGAAGGGAAACCAGTATGTAGACTTGTCCAAGATTTCAGAGCAATTAATGCCTACGTGCTGCCTCGACATGCTGTTGTACCAAATCCAGCCACTATCATCATCTCTATCTCACCCGACGCCACAGAATATACTCTCATCAATCTATGTGCTGCCTCCTGCAGCATCCCGGTGGACCCGGCTTCCCAGTACCTCTTTGCTTTTACCTGCGTGGGGGGAGGGGAGACACCTGACCTGGACCCATTTGCCACAAGGGTACGTCGAATCTCCGACTCTCCTTTCACAGATGTATGTTGAAGCAAGACCTGGAGGGTCTGAGACTACCTGGCTCTTCGACCCTGGTCCAGTATGTGGATGACTTTCTCCTACTAAAGTCTAAAGACTAAAGTCGCCTGTATTTATGACACCGTAGCGCTTTTAACCTGGCTGGTGGACCTTGGCCATAAGGCTTCTCTGGAAAAGCTTCAATTCTGCCAACCCACGGTCGAATACCTGGGCCACCTTCTGTCCCCGGGGGAACGACGGCTGTGACTGAAACAGATAGAGACCCTGCTCCACCTACCCAAACTACGCACTTAAACGACATGTCCGGGCCCTGTTGGGCTCCGCAGGATACTGCAGGCCATGGATCCCTGCCTACGGGGAAGTAGTGAAGACTCTCATTGAGGCCACGAAATCTGAGGCTCCAGATCCGGTAGAGTGGACCGGGTACCTAAATCGGGCTTCCGAGCATCTGAAGGGCCTATTGTCCAGCCCTCCGGCTTTGGGAATCCCTGACTATAAGAAACCCTTTACCCTCTTTGTCTATGATCAAAGGAGGGGTTGGCCTCAGGAGTCCTAACTCAACGCTTCGGGGATGGACAGCGACCGGTGACTTATTATTACTCTGCCCAGCTGGATACCGTGGCCGGGGCTGTGTTCTCCTCCTTACGAGCAGTAGCCGCAGCGGCACTGATGGTCGAGAAATGCCAGGAACTGGTCATGGGATATCCTCTTGTCATTCAGACTCCGCATGAGGTGGAGAGTCTTCTCCTCCAGGAAGGAACACAAGCATTTTCCTAGCAGCGTGTTACTCGGGACAAAGTCACCCTACTGGTGGCTGGCAACGTGATGCTCAAACGCTGCTCCGTCTTGAATCCGGTTTCACTGCTACCGGAACCGGAGGGAGATTGATCTGACCCACAGGATTGCCATTTGGTCGTGGAGGAAGGTTCCACGCCGGGACCCGACCTGACGGATGTGGCACTGGACGATGCGGACTTAATGCTTTACACTGATGGGTCTTCTTTTACGTCCGAAGGTACATGGGGGCGGCAGTTGCCAATGGCACCATTGCCCTCTGGGCCGGGGCCCTTCCCCCGGCATGGAGTGCTCAGGAAGCGGAATTAGAGGCCCTCCAGCAGGCCTTCATTCTGGCCAAGGGGAAGAGCACCAACATCTACACTGATTCACAATACGCTTTTGGGATCTACCATGCCAGTAAAAGCATGGCCAACGCGACCCAGGTTGGTTGCCGACCTGACGGATGCCATTCTGAGAAGCGGCATGGCTCAGTGGAAAGAGCCCGGGCTTGGAAGTCAGAGGTCATGGGTTCGAATCCCGGCTCTGCCAATTGTCAGCTGTTTGACTTTGGGCAAGTCACTTCACTTCTCTGTGCCTCAGTAACCTCATCTGTAAAATGGGGATTAAGACTGTGAGCCCCTGTGGGACAACTTGATTACCTTGTAACCTCCCCGGCGCTTAGAACAGTGCTTTGCACATAGTAAGCACTTAATAAAGGTCATTATTATTATTATTGTTATTATTACCAAGGCTATATAAGCGTTATAGAGCCTTGTAGTTGCAGAAAAGACCTACATTGTTACTTGCCTCGCCTTGCCCAGCACATGAGTCAACCTTCCTCTAGACCGAGATGTAGTAGTGAATGTAAGGTGTGAGTAGCCTTTTGTTCCGTTCTCTGAGGATCAGTTATACTGAAACCCCAATAAAACAAAAACATAACTGGGAGCATCATAAAATTCACCTGTTGTCTCATGTCAAATAGAGATAGAGGAATTGAAGAAACCAACGCGAATCCTTGCGCGGCAGTATGCAGCACATCTGGAGTCTAATTTACCACACCTACCTTTTTTTTCTAACTTGTTAAGAGAGAAATCTGTTCGTTTCTCGCAATCTTACAAAGCCACTTGTTTTGAAACGGGTGTGGGATGAAATACTATATTTATGAGCTCTTCTTGAAATCTAAATGCAGGTTATTCTACAATAGTAATATTGTAAAAGAAGATATCATAGAGGAATCGAAGTAACCAACGCCAATCCTTGGACTGCAGCATGCAGCCTATCGGGAGTCTAATTTGCCGCACCTACCATTTTTCTTCTAACTTGTTAAGAAAGAAAGCTGTTTGTTTCTCACAATTCTACCAAGCAACTTGCTTTGAAAAGACTGTGGGGCGAAACACTATATAAACTCTTCTACAAATGCAAATTCAACTCCCTCTACAATAGTAGTATTGCAAAGGAAGGTGTCTTAGAGTAATAGAAAAAAGCAACACCGATCTTTGCAATGCAGTATGCAGCTCAACGGGAGTCTAATTTATCACACGTCGTACCATTTTCTTCTAACTTGTTAAGAAAGAAACATGCTTGTTTCTAGCAATCCTGAAAAGCAACTGGATTTGAAAACCGTGTGGGATGAAATAGTGAATGAACTGTTCTTAAAATACAAAATCAGCTCCTTCTACAATAGTAATATTGTAAAGGAAGATGTCTTACAGGAATCGAAGACACCAACCCCTATCCTTGTACTGCAGTATGCAACCTATTGCGAGTCTAATTTACTGCACCAACCATTTTTCTTCTAACGTGTTTCAATACCCAAGCTAAGAAAGAAAAATTCGCTTGAAAGTCTGTTCCTCGCAATCCTGTGAAGCCACTTGTTTGAAACCCGTGTGGGACGAAATGCTGTATGAACTCTTCTGGAAATATAAATTCAGGTCCATCCAGAGTAGTAATATTGTAAGCAGAAGATGTCTTAGAAAAAGCGAAGAAACCAAGGCCAAGCCTGGCACTGGAGTATACAGTCTACCGGGAGTCTATTTTACCGCACCAACCATTTTTATTGTAACTTGCTTAAATAGACAAGCTAAGAAAGAAAGTCGTTTGAATGTCTATTTCCCACAATCCTGTTAAGCCACTTGCTTTGAAACCGGTGTGGGACGAAATACTATATGAACCCTTTTTTCACGTCCGTGTGCAATATTAATCATGTAACAGAAGATGTCTTAAGGGAATCGAAGAAACCAACGCCAATCCTTGCAGTGTGAAGGCTATCGGGGATCTAATCTCCCGCACGTACCATTTTTCTTCCAACTTGTGAATTTAAAAAAAAGTTGCTTTTTTTCTCGCAGTTCTACAAAGCAGCTTGCTTGGAAACTTGCTTTGTTTCCCGCGATATGGAAACAGAAATTGTCTTAGAGGACTAGAAGAAACTGAGGCCTATCCTTGCACTACAGCATACAGCCCAAAGGGAGTCGAATTTATCGCACGTACCATTTTTCTTCTAACTTGTTAAGAAAGAAACATGCTTGTTTCTCGCAATCATGAAAAGCAACTCGCTTTTCATGGACGAAATATTATATGAACTCTTCTAGAAATACAAATTCAGCTCCATCTACCATAGTAATATTGTAAAGGAAGATATCTAAGAAACCAACCCCTTTCTTTTCACTGCAGTATTGCAGCCTTTTGGGAGTCTAATTTACTACAGCAGCCATTTTTCTTCTAACGTGCTTAAATAGACAAGCTAAGAAAGAAAGTCGCTTGAATATCTGTTCCTCGCAATCCTGCAAAGACACTTGCTTTGAAACCCGTGTAAGCCAAAATACTAAATGAACTCTTCCTTCAATATAAATTCAGGTCCATCGGCAGTAGTAATATTGTAAAAGAAGATGTCTTAGAAGTATCGAAGAAACCAACACCAACACCTGCAAGCACTCCAGTGTGCTACTTATCAGGAGGCAAAACTACCGCACGTACCATTTTTCTTCTAACTTCTTAAGAAAGATAGCCGATTCCTTTTCCAAATCCTACAAAGCAACTTGGCGTGAAACCCGTGTGGTAAGACATATTATAAGACCTCTACTTTTAATAGAACTTCAGGTTCATCTAAAAAAGTAATATTGTAACGGAAGAAATCTTAGAGTAATCGAAAAACCCAGTGCCAATCCTTGCATGGCAGTGTGCTGCCTATCGGGAATCTAATCCGCAGCACGTACCATTTTTCTTCTAACTTGTTTAAAAAAGTTGTTTTTCACAATTCTACCAGGCAACATCCTTTGAAACGGGGGTGGGACGAAATATTATATGAACTCTTCTACAAATACAAATTCAGCTCCATCTACCACAGCAATATTGTAGAGGAAGATGTCTTAGAGGAATCGAATAAACCAACCACACTCTTTGCAATGCAGTATGCAGCCGACTGGGAGTTTAATTTACTGCGCCATCCATCTCTCTTCCAACGTGCTCAAATAGGCAAAGAAAGAAAGAAAGTGGCTTGAATGTTTGTCTGTTCCTCACAATCTTGCGAAGCACTTGCTGTGAAATCCGTGTGGGACGAAATACTACATCAACTCTTCTTGAGATATAAATAAAGGTCCAAGTCCAACAGTGATATTGTAAAGGAAGAAGTCTTAGAAGAATCGAAGAAACGAACGCCTATGCTTGTACTGCAGTATGCAGCTCATCGGATTCTAATTTATCGCATGTACCACTTTTCTTCTAACTTCTTAAGAAACAAAGCTGTTTGTTTCTCGCAATCCTACAAAGCAACTGGCTTTGAAACGGGTGTGGGACGAAATACTATTTGAACTTTTCTTGAAATATAAATTCAGGTCCATCTACAATAGTAATATTGTAAACAGAAGATGTCCTAGAAAATGTCTTAGAAAAATCGAAGAAACCAACGCCAAGCCTTGTCAAGTATGCAGTCTATCGGAAGTCGATGTTACCACAGCAAACATTTTTCTCCTAACGTGCTTAAATAGGGAAACTAAGAAAGAAAGTCGATAGAACGTTTATTCCCCGCAATCCTGTTAAGCCACTTGCCAAAACCCACAAACCAGTGTTGGACGATATACTGTACGAACCCTTCTTGAAATATAATTTCGCTTCCATGAGCAAAAGCAATAATGTAACAGAAGATGTCTTAGGGAACCGAAGAAACTAACGCCAATCCTTGCAGTATGCAAGCTATGGGGAGTGTAATCCGCCGCACCTACCATTTTTCTTCTAACTGTTAAGAAAGAAAGATGTTTGTTTCTCGCAAGTCTACAAAGCAACATGCTCTGAAAAGGGTGAGGGAGGAAATATTATATAAATTCTTCTTGAAATATATATTCAAGTCAATCTACAATAGTAATATTGTAAATAGAAGATGTCTTACAGGAATCAAAGAATCTTCGCACTGCAGTAAGCAACATATCTCATGTCTATTTCGCCGTATTCCTTCTAACGTGATGAAATAGAGAAGCTAAGAAAGAAAGTCATTTGAATGTCTATTCCACACAATCTAGCAGAGTCACTTGCTGAAAAAGCCTTGTGGGACAAAATATATAATATATATTTTTTTAATGTAAATTCAGGTCCATCTACAATAGAAGTATGGCAACAGAAGATGTTTTAAAGGAATCGAAGAAACCAACGTCTATCCTTGCACTGCAGTTGCAGCCCATAGGGAGTCTAATTTATCGCACATAAAATTTATCCTCTAACTTCTTAAGAAAGCCATTCGTTTCTCGCAATCCTACGAAGCAACCTGCTTTGAATCTCTTGTGGGAAGAAATACGATATGAACTAGTCTTGAAATATAAATTCAGGTCATTCTACCGTAGTAGTATTGCAAACTTAAAATGTCTCGGAAAAAGTAGAAGACACCAAAACCAATCCTTGCACTGCAGTATGCAGTCCATCGGGAGTCTATTTTACCACACCAACCATTTTTCTTCTCACGTGCTGAAGTACACATGCTAAGAATAAAAGTCGCTTGAAAGTCTGTTCCTCGCAATCCTACAAAGCCACTTGCTTTCAAACCCGTGTGGGACGAAATACTCTGTAAACGATCCTTGAAATATAAATTCAAGTATATCTACAATATTAATATTGTAAGAGAAGATGTTTTAGAGAAATCGAAGACAAAAAGGTCGATCCCTGCACTGCCGTTTGCAGCCTTTCGGTAGTCTGATTTACCGCTTGCGCCATTTTTCTTCTAACACTTAAGAAACAAAACTGTCTATTTCTCGCTACCCTGCAAAGCCACTGGCTTTTCAACCAGTGTGGAAGGAAATACTATATGAACTCTTCTTGAAATGTAAATTCAGGCGCATCTACAAAGGTGATATTGTACGAGAAGATGTCATGGAGGAATCGAAGAAACCAACGTCAATCCTTGTACTGTTGAATGCAGCTCATCGGGATTCTAATTTACCGCACGTACCACTTTTCTTCTAACTTGTTAAGAAAGAAAGCTGTTTGTTTCTCGCAATCTTAAGAAGCAACGTGCTTTGTAACGCGCGTGGGATGAGATACTACATGAACTCTTTTTGAAATATAAATTCCTGTCCATCTACAATATTAATACTGTAAAGGAAGATGTCTTAGAAGAATCGCAGATACCAAAGCCTACCCTTGCACTGCAATATGCAGGTAACTTATTAGGAGTCTAATTTGCCGCCCGTATCATTTTTCTTCTGACTTGTTTAGAAAGAAAGAGGCTTGTTTCTCGCAAACCTACAAAGCACCTTGGTTTGAAACGGGTGTAGGACGTAATACTAGATGAACCGTTCTTGAAATATATATTCAAGTTCATCTATAATAGTAATATTGTGAACAGAAGGGGGTCTTACAGGAATCGAAGAATCCTTGCACTGCAGTAGGCAACGTACAGGGAGTCTAATTCGCTATATGTGTCCTTTTTCATCTAACGTGAGTAAATAGAGACGCTAAGAAACCATGTCCTTTGAATATCTGTTCCTGCCAATCTTACAAAGCCAGTTGCTGAAACACATGTGTGGAACGAAATAATATATGACCTCTTTTTGAAATATAAATTCAGGTCCTTCTGCAATAGTAGTTTGGTTACAGAAGATGTCTTAAAGGAATTGAAGAAACCAACGCTTATCCTTGCACCGCAATATGCAGCCTATAGGGAGTCTAATTTATTACACATAACATTTTTCTTCTAACTGCTTATGAAAGAAAGCTGTTTGTTTCTCACAAAGCAACTTCCTTGGAAATGGGTGTGGGACGAAATACTATATATATGAATTCTCCCAGAAAAATTAACTCCGGTCCATCTACAATGGTAATACGAGAAGAGAAGGTGTCTTAGAGGAATGGAAGAAACCAACGCCCATCCTTGCACTGCAGCATACAGCCTATAAGGAGTCTTATTTAACGCACGTGCCATTTTTCTTCTAACTTGTTAAGAAAGAAAGCTGTTTGTTTCTCGAAATCTTATGAAGCATCTGGCTTTGAAACTCGTGTGGGACGAAATATTATACGAAACCTTCTTGAAATATAAATTCAGGTCCATCTACAATGCTAATATGGTAAACAGAAGATGTCCAACGCTAATTCTTGCACTGCAGTATACCTCACTTCTGGAGTCGAATTTACGGCGCGTACCATTTGTCTTCTAACGTCTTAGAAAGTAAGTCGTTTGTTTCTCACAACTCTACGAAGTAACTTGCTTTGATACCGGTGTGGGACGAAATACTAGATGAACCCTTCCTGAAATATAATTTAAGTCCATTTGCAATAGTAATAACGTAACAGAAGATATCTTAAGGGAATCGAAGAAACCAACGCCAATCCTTGTAGTATACAGGCTATCGGGAGCCTAATCCTCCGCAGGCACCATTTTTCTTCTAACTGGTTAAGAAACAATGTTGTATATTTATCGCAGATCTACAAAGCAACTTGTTTGGAAACTTGCTTTGTTTCCCGCGATAGGGGAATAGAAGTTGTCCTAGAGGAGTAGAAGTCACTAAGGCCTATCCTTGCCCTGCTGCCGACAGCCCATAGGGAGCTTAATTTATCGCACGTACCATTTTTCTTCTAACTTGTTAAGAAAGAAACTTGTTTGTTTCTCGCAATCCTGTCAAGCAACTGGCTTTGAAAACCTTGTGGACGAAATATTACATGAACTCTTCTAGAAATACAAATTCAGCTTCATCTACAATAGTAATATTGTAAAGGAAGATGTCTTAGAGGAATCGGAGAAAGCAACTCCTTTCTTTACCACTGCATCATGCAGCCTATAGGGAGTCTAATTTTACTGCACCAACCATTTTTCTTTTAACGTGCTTCAGTAGACAAGCTAAGAAAGAAAGTCACTTGACTGTTTGTCTGTTCCACGCAACCTTACAAAGCACTTGGTTTGAAACCCGTGAGGGACGAAATGCTGTATCAGTTCTTCGTAAAGTATGAATTCCGGTTATTCTACAATAGTGATATTGTTAAGGAAGATATCTTAGAAGAATCGAGGAAACGAACGCTTATCCTTGCACTACAGTATTCAGTTTATCAGGAGTCTAATTTACCACATATATTTTTCTTCTGACTTGTTTAGAAAGAAAGATGCTACTTTCTCGCAATCCTACAAAGCAACTTGCTTTGAAAAGGGTGTGGGACGAAGTACTATGTGAACTCTTCTTGAAATATATATTCAAGCCCATCTACAATAGTAATATTGTAAATAGAAGATGTCTTACAGGAATCGAAGACTCCTTCCACTGCAGTTGGCAGCATATGGCGAGTCTAATTCGCCGTACGTACCTTTTTCCTTCTTCTGTGAGTAAGTAGAGAAGGTAAGAAAGAATGTCGTTTGAATGCCTGTTCCTCTCAATCTTGCAAAGCCACTTACTGAAAAACCCGTGTGGGACGAAATAGCTTAGGAATTCTTTTTGAAACACGAATTCAGGTCCATCTACAATAGTAATGTGACAACAGAAGATGTCTTAGAGGTATTGAAAAAAACCAACGACAATCCTTGCGCTGCAGTGGCAGCCTATAAGGAGTCTAATTTATCGCAAATACCATTTATCTTCTAACTTCTTAAGAAAGAAAGCCGTTTGTTTCTCACAATCCTACAAAGCAACTTGCTTTGAATATCGTGTGGGAAGAAATACAATATGAACTCTTCTTGAAATATAAATGCAGGTCCATCTACAATACTAATATTGTAAACAGAAGATGTCTAAGAAAAATCGAAAAAACCAACACCAATCCCTGCATTGCAGTATGCAGCCTATTGGGAGTCTAATTTACTGCACCAATCATTTCTCTTCCAACCTGCTGAAGTAGAAAAACTAAGAAAGCAAGTCGTTTGAATGCCTGGTCCTCGTAATCCTGTAAAGCCACTGGCTTTGAAACCCGTGTAAGACAAAATACTCTATGAACTCTTCCTTTAATATAAATTCAGGTCCATCTGCAAAAGTAATATTGCAAAAGAAGATGTCTTAGAAGAATCGAAGAAACCAACACCTATCCTTGCACTGCAGTGTGCAGCTTATAAGGAGGCTAAATGGTAATTTAGCCGTACGAAATATTATATTTACTCTAATATGAGTTCCGGTCTATCTAAAATGGTAATATTGTAAAACAGGAAGAAGTCTTAGAAGAATCGAAAAAGCCAACGCCAATACTTGCCATTACAGTGCGCAAACTGTCGGGAATCTACTTTGCCGCGTGTACTATTTTTCTTCTAAGTCTTAGGAAAAAAGGCTGTTTCTCGCAATTCTATTAGGCAACTAAACGAGTGAGGGACAAAATGCTATATGAACTCTTCGACAAACACAAATTCAGCTCCATCTACAACAGTAATATCGTAAAGTAAGATGTATTTAAAGAATCGAAGAAACCAACGCCAATCCTTGCACTGCAGTCTATCGGGAGTCTATTTTACTGCACCATCCATTTTTCTTCTAACGTGCTTAAATAGACAAACTAAGAAAGAAAGACGTTTCAATGTCTATTCCTTGCTATCCTCTAAAGCTACGTGCTTTGAAACCAGTGTGGGACGAAATACTATATGAAAATATTTCTTGAAATATAATTTCACGTCCATCTACAATAGTAGAAATGCGGTAGAAGATGTCTTGAGGGAATCAAAGAAAGGAATGCCATTCTTTACAGTATGCAGGCTTTCAGGAGTCGAATCCGCCGCACCTACCATTTTTCTTCTAACTGGTTAAGAAAGAAAGCTGTTTCTCGCAATTCTACAAACCAACTTGCTTGGAAACGGGTGTGGGACAAAATACTACGTATATGAACTTTCCCAGAAATAGACATTCAGGTACATCTACAATGGTAATATGGTAACAGAAGGTGTCTTAGAAGAATAGAAGTATCCAACGCCTATCCTTGCACTGCAGTATGCAGCCGATGGGGAGTCTAATTTAGCGCTTGCACCATTTTTCTTCTAACTTGTTAAGAAAGATAGCTGTTTGTTTCTCGAAATCTTATGAAGCAACTGGCTTGGAAACTCGTGTGGGACGAAATACTATATGAACTTCTACTGAAATATAAATTCAGGTCCATCTACAGTAGCAATATTGTAAAGGAAGATGTCTTAGAAGAATCGAAGAAACCAACGCCCATCCCTGTACTGCAGTATGCAGCTTATCTGGGGTCTAATTTACCCCACGTTTCAGAAGATGTCTTAGAAGAATAGAAGAATCCTTGCACTGCAGTAGGCAGCATATCGCGAGTCTAAGTCGCCATATGCCCCATTTTATCTGCTAGCGTGATTAAATAGAGAAGCTAAAAAAGAAAGTCTGTGCTTCACAATCTTGCAAAACCACTTGCTGAAAAACCCGTGCTTGCACTGCAGTACGCAGCCCATAAGGAGTCTAATCTATTGCACATACCGTTTCTCTTCTAACTTGTTAAGAAAGAAAGCTGTTTGTTTCTCGCAATCCTACGAAGCAACTTGCTTCAAAAATGTGTGGGGCGAAATATTATATGTACTCTTCTATAAATCCAAATTCAGCTCCCTCTACCATAGTAATATTGTAAAGGACGATGTCTTAGAGTAATCGAAGAAAGCAACACCGATCCTTGCACTGCAGTATGCAGCTCACCGGGGGTCTAATTTATCGCGCATACCATTTTGCTTCTAGCTTGTTAAGAAAGAAACATGCTTGTTTCTCACAATCTTGAGAAGCAACTCGTTTGGAAAACCCTGTGGGATGAAAGGCTGTATGAACTGTTCTAGAAATGCAAATTTAGCTCCCTCAACAATAGTGATATTATAAAGGAAGATGTCATAGCAGAATCGAAGACACTAACCCCTATCATTGCACTGCAGTATGCAACCTATTGGGATGCCGAATTTACCGCACCAACCATTTCTCTTCTAACTTGCTGAACTTCCACAAGCTAAGAAAGAAAGTCACTTGAATGTCTGCTCCTCGCAATCCTACAAAGCCACTTGCTTTCAAACCCCTGTGGGACGAAATACTATATAAACCTTCTTAAAATATAAATTCAGCTCCATCTAAAATATTGATATTGTAGGAGAAGATGTCTCAAAGGAATCGAGGAAAAAAGCGTCAATCCTTGTACTGCCGTTTGCAGGCTTTCGGTAGCCTGGTATACCGCAGGTGCCATTTTTCATCTAACACTTAAGAAAGGAAACTATTTGTCTATTTCTCGCAATCCTGTAAAGCCACTTGCTTTTCAACCCGTTTGGAACGAAATACTATATGAACTCTTCTTGAAATATAAAATCATGTCCATCTAAAACAGTAATAACGTAACAGAAGATGTCTTAAAAGAATAAAAGAAACAAACGCCTATCTTTGCACTACAGTATACAGCCCATTGGGAGTCTAATTTATCGCACATACCATTTATCTTCTAACTTCTTAAGAAAGAAAGCCGTTTGTTTCTCGCAAACCTGCAAAGCAACTTGCTTTGATTCTCGTGTGGGAAGAAATATGAACTCTCATTGAACTATAACTTCAGGTCCAACTAAATTAGCAATATTGTAACAGGAGTAGTCTTGGAGCAATCGAAAAACCCAACGCCAATCGTTACATATCAGTGTGCAGCCCATAGGGAATCTGATCTGCCGCATGCACCATTTTTCTTCTAAATTGTTAAGAAAAAAAGCTGCTTATTTCTCGCAATTCCACTAAGCAATTTGTGTTGAAACGGGTGTGGGACAAACTACTATATGAACTCTTCTAAAAATGCAAATTCAGCTCCATCTACAATAGTAATATTGTTAAGGAAGTTGTCTTAGAAGAATCGTAAAAACAACGCCAACCCTTGTACAAGAGTAGTATGCAGTCTATCGGGAGTCTATTATACTGCACCATCCATTTTCCTTCTAACGTGCTTAAATAGACAAACTGAAACAGAAGGTCTTCTGAATGTCTATTCCCCGCAATCCTGTAAAGCCATGTGCTTTGAAACCGGTGTGAGACAAAATACTTTATGAAAACTTCTTGAACTATAATTTCACGTCCATCTACAATAGTAATAATGTAACAGAAGACGTCTTAAGGGACTCGAAGAAAGGAACGCCAATCCGTGCAGTATGCAGGCTAGCAGAAGTCTAATCCGGAGCACCTACTATTTTTCTTCTAACTGGTTTAGAAAGAAAGCTGTTTGTTTCTCACATTCCTCCAAAGCAACTTGGTTGGAAATGGGCGTGGGACGAAATACTATATATATGAACTCTCCCAGAAAAATAAATTCAGGTCCACCTACAATGTTAATATGATAACAGAAGGTGTCCTAGAGGAATAGATGAAACCAACGCCTAGGCAAACCAACTACAGCATGGAACACATAAGAAGTCTAATTTGTCTTCTAACTTAAGAAAGAAAGCTGTTTGTTTCTCGCAATCCTGAAAAGCAACTCGATTTGAAAGCCCTGTGGGACAAAATCCTGTATGAACTGTTCAAGATATACAAATTCAGCTCCCTCTACTGTAAAGAAAGATGTCTTAGAGGAATCGAAGAAACCAACCCCTTTCTTTGTATTGCGGTACGCAGCCTATTGGGAGTCGAATTTACCGCACCAACAATTTTTCTTCTCACGTGCTGAAATACACAAGGTAAGAAAGAAAGTCGCTTGAAAGTCTGTTCCTCGCAATCCTACATAGCCACTTGCTTTCAAACCCATGTGGGACGAAATACTATATTAACTCTTCTTGAAATATAAATGCAAGTCCATCTGCAATATTAATATTGTAAGAGAAGATGTCTGAGAGGAATCGAAGAGAAAAACGCCTATCCTTGCGCTGCCGTTTGTATCCTTTTGGTATTCTGACTTACCGGATGTGCCATTTCTAGCACTTAAGAAAGAAAACTCTTTGTCTATTTCTCGCAATCATGTAAAGCCACTTGCTTTTCAACCTGTGTGGAACGAAATACTATATGAACTCTTCCTGAAATAGAAATTCAGGCGCACCTACAAAGGTAATATTGTAAGGGAAATGCCATGGAGGAATCGAAGAAACCAACGCCAATCCTTGTACTGCAGTATGCAGCTCTTCGGGATTCTAATTTACAGTACGTACCACTTTTCTTCTTTCTAACTTGTTAAGAAAGGAAGCTGTTTGTTTCTCACAATCCTAAGAAGAAACTTGCTTTGAAACTCGTGTGGGATGAAATACTAATGAACTCTTCTTGAAAGATAAATTCAGGTTTCTCTACGCTTGTAATAGTGTAAAAAGAAGATGTCTTAGAAAAATCGAAAAAAAAGAAAGCCAATCCTTACACTGCAGTATGCAGCCTACTGGGAGTCTAATTTACCGCACCAACCATTTTTCTTCCAACGTGCTTAAGTAGACAAACTAAGGAAGAAAGTCGTCTGAATGTCTATTCCTCGCTATCCTGTATAGCCACCCGTGTGAGACAATATGCTATATGACCTCTTCTTGAAATATAAATTCAGGTCCATCTACAATAGTAATACTGTAAAGGTAGATGGCTTAGAAGAATCGCAGAAACCAAAGCCTAGCCTTGCCCTGCAATATGCAGCTTATCAGGAGTCTAATTTACCGCACGTATCATTTTTCTTCTGACTTGTCTAGAAAGAAAGATGTTTCTTTCTCGCAATCTTACAAAGCATCTTACTTTGAAACGGGTGTGGGACGAAATCCTAGATGAACTTTTCTTGATATATATTCAAGTTCATCTATAATAGTAATGTTTCGAACAGAAGATGTCTTACAGGAATCGAAGAATCTTGTCACTGCAGTAGAAAACATATAGGGAGTCTAATTCGCTATATGTACACTTTTTCTTCTAACGTGATTAAATAGAGACGCTAAGAAACCGTGTCCTCGCAATCTTACAAAGGCACTTGCTGAAAAACCCTTGTGGAACGAAATAGTATATGAATTCTTTTTGAAATATAAATTCAGGTCCATCTACAGTAGTAGTATGTTAACAGGAGATATCTTCGAAAACTCAAAGTAACCATCGCCAATCATTGCACTGCTGTGTGAAGCATATCGGGAGTCAAATTCGCCGTAAGTGCCAATTTTCTTCTAACGTGCTTAAAGAGCAAAGCTAAGAAAGAAAAGTCGTGTGAATGTCTGTTTCTTGCAATCATACAAGGGCACTTGCTGAGAAACCGGTGTGGGACGAAATACTAGAAGACTTCTTGAAATATAAATTCAGGTCCATCTACAATAGTAATAATGTAAGAGAAGGTGTCTTAGAGGATTCGAGGAAACCAACGCCAACGCTTGCTGTGCAGTATGCCTCGCGTCGGGATTCTAATTTACCGCACGTACTATTTTCCTTCTAACTTCTTCAGAAAGAAAGCCATTTGTTTCTCGCAAGCCTACGAAGCAACTTGCTTTGAAACTCCTGAGGGACGAAGTACTACATGAACCCTTCCTGAATTATAATTTCACATCCATTTGTAATAGTAATAGTGTAACAGAAGATGTTTTAAGGGAATCGAAGAAACCAACCCCAATCCTTGCAGTATGCAGGGAATCGGTAGACTAATCCGCAGCATGTAGCATTTTTTTTTAACTGGTTAAGAAAGAATGCTGTTTGTTTCTCGCAATTCTACACAGCAACCTACTTGGAAAGGAAACGGGGGTGGGACCAAATACTATATGAACTCTCCCAAAAATATAAAGTCAGGTCCATCCGCAATAGTAATATTGTAACAGACGGTGTCTTAGAGGAATAGAAGAAACCAACGCCTATCCTTGCACTGCATTATGCAGCCCATAGGGAGTTTAATTTAACGCACGTACCATTTTTCTTCTAACTTGTTTGGGAACGGGTGTGGGACGAAATACTACAAATATGAACTCTTCCAGAAATATGAATTTAGGTCGGTCTACCATACTAATACCATACTAATACAAACAGATGTCTTGGAAAAATGGAAAAAGCTAACACCAATCCTTACACTGTAGTATGCAGCCTATTCGGAGTGTAATATACCGCGCCATAAATTTTTCTTCAAACGTGTTTAAGTAGACAAAGTAAGAAAGAAAGTCGTCTGAATGTCTGTTCCTAGCAATCCTGTATAGCCACAGGCTTTGAAAACCGTGTGAGAGAAAATACTAAAAACTCTTCTTGAAATATAAATTCGGGGCCAACTACAATAGTAATATTGTAACTGAAGATGTCTTATTGGAATCGAAGAAAACAATGCCAACCCTAGCACCGTAGTATGCAGGTAATTTTCCACACTTACGACTTTTCTTCTAACTTGTTAAGAAAGAAAGCTGTTTGTTTCTTGCAATCCTAAGAAACAACTTCCTTGGAAACTTATGTGGGATGAAATACTATAGGAACTCTTTTTGAAATATAAATTCAGGTCCATCTACAATAGTAATATTGTAAACAGAAGATGTCTTAGAAAAATCGAAAACACCAACGCCATTCCTTGCCGTGCTGTATGCAGCATATCGGAATTCAAATTCGCCGTATATACCGTTTCTTTTCTAACTTGTTAAATAACAATGACAAGAAAGTAAGTCGTTTGAATGTCCATTCCTCGCAATCCAGCAAAGGCACTTGCTGAGAAACCCGTATGGGACGAAATACTTTATGAACTCTACTTGAAATATAAACTCAGGGTCCATGTACAATAGTAATAATGTAATAGAAGATGTCTTAGAGGAATCGTTAAAACAAAGGCTAATCCTTGCACCGCAGTATGCTTCCCATCGGGACTCTAATTTACTGCATTTACTGCATGTAACCTTTTTTTCTTACTTCTTAAACAATATTTATTGAGCGCTTACTGTGTGCAGAGCACTGTACTAAGCGCTTGAGAAAGAAAGCCACTTGTTTCTCGCAATCCTACGAAACAAATTGCTTTGAAACTCGTATAGGACGAAATGCTATACGAACTCTTTTTGAAATATAAATTCAGGTCCATCTGCAATAGTAATATTGTAAATAGAGATGTCTTAGAAAAATCGAAGAAACCAACGCTAATCCTGGCACTGCAGTATGCAGCCTATTGGGAGTCTACTTTACCGCACTAACCATTTTTCCTCTAACGTGCTTAAATACACAAATTAAGAAAGAAAGTCGTTTGAATGTCTGTACCTCGGAATCCTGTATAGCCATTTTGCTTTGAAATCCGTGTGAGACAAAACTAGCTTATCAACTCTTCCTTATATATAAATTCAGGTCCATCTACAATAGTAATACTATAGAGGAAGATGTCTTAGAAGAATCGAAGAAACCAACACTTATCCCTGAACTGCAGTATGCAGCTTATCAGGAGTCTAATTTACCGCACGCATCTTTTTTCTCCTGACTTGTTTAGAAAGAAGGATGCTTCTTTATCGCAATCCAATAATGTAACTTGCTTTGAAACGAGTGTGGGACAAAATACTGTATGAACTCTTCTTGAAATATATATTTACGTCCATCTACAATAATAATATTGTAAACAGAAGATGTTTTACAGGAATCGAAGACTCCTTGCACTGCAGTAAGCAGCATATCGGGAGTGGAATTTGCTGTACGGAACTTTTTTCTTCTAACGTGATTAAATAGAAAAACTGGGAAAGAAAGTCGTTTGAATGTCTGTTCCTCACAATCCTGCCAAGACACATGCTGAGAAACCCCTGTGTGAAGAAATACTATCTGAACTCTTCTTGAAATATTAATTCACATCCATCTACAGTAGTAAAAATGTAACAGAAGATGTCTTAGAGGAATCGAAGAAACCAACGTCAATCTTTGCACTGCAGTATGCCTCTCATCGGGAGTTTAATTTACGGTACGTACCATTTTCTTCTAACTTCTTAAGAAAGAAAGCCGTTTGTTTCTCGTAAACTTACAAAGCAACTTGCTGTGAAACCCATGTGGAACGAAATACCATATGAACTCTTCCTATATTACAACGTCGGGTCCATCTACTATAGTAATATTGAAACAGAAGATGTCTTAGGAGAATCGAAAATTATGACTTGTTAAGAAAGAAAGCTGTTTCTCCCAATTCTACAAAGTAACTTGCCTTGAAACGGGTGTGGGACGAAATACTACATAAACTTTTCTAGAAATATAAATTCAGCGCTATCTACAATAGTAATATTGTAACGGAAGATGTCTTAGAAGAATCGAAGAAACCAACGCCAACTGCAGTATGCAGCCCATCGGGAGTCTAATTTACCGCACCAACCATTTTTCTTCTGACTTATTAAGAAAGAACCTGTTTGTTTCTTGCAATCCTACAGAGCAACTTGCTGTGAAACCCGTGTGCAACGAGATACTTTATGAACTCTTCTTTCAATATGAATTCAAGTTCATCTACAACAGTAATATTGTAAAAGCAGATGTCTTAGAAGAATCGAAGAAACCAGGGTCAATCCTTGCCCTACAATATGCGGCCTATAAGGTGTGTAATTCGCCGCATGTACCATTTTTCTTCTAACGTGCTTAAATAGACAAGCTAAGAAAGAAAGTCCTTTCAATGGCTGTTCCTCGCAAACACTTGTGGGACGAAGCACTGCATGAACTCTTCCTGAAATATAATTTCAGGTCCATCTGAAGGTTGTCACAGATGATGTCTATACCGATTCCTCCCCTTAGGGTGCTTCATTTTGAGGCACAACAGGCGGTCTAGTCTTTTGCAGAAGCCAACTTCTTCCAACGTCTTAGGAAAGGGTGACTGCGAAGAGTGACTACGCCGTCTGTCCAATCTGTAAATGTCACGTGCATTGAAATCCCTCTGGAACGAGTAAGGTACTAAGGTACCTTTCACTGATCGTCGCGCTGCAGTGTACATCCGCTCGGGAATCGAATCTTCTGGCTCTGCCTGATCTTGCATCCTTCCTTAGTGAATATGGAAATGAGTCTATTTTGTCACGTTGTCTTTGCAAAGAACACCCTTGACGCTGTAAGAATTTTGTCACGACTAGGCTCAAGGTTTTCTCTTTTATTTCTTCTAGACTGTTGGCCCGTTGTTGGGTAGGGACCGTCTCTATATGTTGCCGACGTGTACTTCCCAAGCTCTTAGTACAGCGCTCTGCACACAGTAAGCGCTCAATAAATAAGATTGAATGAATGAATGAATCAAAGTCACCTGCACTGAAACACGCCTGACACGAAATGCCATTTTTAAAAATTCCAAGTACTTACTTCGAAGTACAGTAGTAATACAGTAACAGAGAGAGCTACACTGATCTGTGTAGCTACACAGCTACACTGCAAGCCCTGCAGTGTTCAGCCCATCAGGATTCTAGACGTCAGCATAAGCCATCCTTCTTCTATCCTGTTAAGTAAGAAGGCTGAGGGCATGTGTGTTTCTCTCCATGCTGACAAAGTCACTTACATTGAAACCTGTCTGACACGAAATGTCAAATCTCCTCTTCTGGACATTTCAAATATTCCATTGCATGTACATTAGGAATCAAGCAGCGTGGCTCAGTGAAAAGAGTACGGGATTTGGAGTCAGAGATCATGGGTTCAAACCCTGGCTCGGCCAATTGTCAGCTGTGTGACTTTGGGCAAGTCACTTATCTTCTCTGCGCCTCAGTTACCTCATCTGTAAAATGGAGATGAAGACTGTGAGCTCCCCCCCCCCCCGCCGTGGGACAACATGATCACCTTGTATCCTCCCCAGTGCTAAGAACAGTGCTTTGCACATGGTAAGCGCTTAATAAATCCCATTATTATTATATTAAACAACAGCAGATATCTACACCGATCCTTGTCCTGCAGTGTTACATCCCTTCAGGCGTCTAGAGTTCTGCATGTGTCATCTTTGTTCTATACGGCTTAGTAAGGAAGTGGAGTGACTATGTGTTTCTCTCCATTCTGGTAAAGCACTCAGGAATTTGAAACACGTATACCATGAACTGCCAAATGAAAATATTTCTTTCAAGAAGAAATTTCCTTCTTGAAATTTCACATATTCAATTCGTTGCAGAAAAGATATACAGTAACCAAAGGTAGATAACGCAGCTCCTTGTCTTACATTGGTACACCCTTCTGGAATCGAGTCTTCTGCATGTGCCATTTTCCTTTTATCCTGCTTAAATAAACAAACAGAGTAGTAAACGATTCTGCTCATTTTGACAAGTTAACTGCCTAACCCTTAACCAAACCTATCCTACTTTGACCCCAACCCTAAGGCTCACTCTAAAAAGCTAGCCCATACCTTGAGCTAACACTAACCAGATCCCTACCCCAAGACCTAATCCAAACCTAAGCCCTAGAGTAACCCCAACCGTAACACTAAACCTCACCATTGCCTAAAAACAAACCCTGTCCCGAGGTCTAGCTCTAGGCTCTACTCCTACGATGAACCTTAACACATAACCGAACCATAACCGTAACCATAATTGTTAACCCTAACCCCAAACATACCTCTGACCCTAATCGATTGGGTTTCCGATTGTTAACTCCCAAGCGCTGAATAAACACGATTGAATGAATGATTAATCCCAACTATAAAAATAAACCTAACCCCAACTTCAAACCTACGACAAACTTAGCCCTCAACCTAACCCTAATGCTTTGACCTAACCACTAATCCCAACCCTAGAGGCCCCCTCTCCCCTCTCAGGGTCACACTTGGATAATTTCCAGTACTCAACCAGTTTCGACAGAGGGAGGGTGAGGTATACCCATTCCAGTCCCAGCTAGGGCAGAGGCTAGCAAGTGGAAGGCAATCTGTCTTTAACAATCAAAACTCACCTGTGCGGGGCAGCAGCAGCATGAGAAGAGAGTCGAAGGTGGAGACTCAAATTCACTGCATGAAGAAGAGGAGAGAGCCCCGGCTTGGGACTCAGAAAGTTCTTGGTTTTCTAATCCTGGCTCCGCCACTTGCCTGCTGAGAGAATTTAGGCAAACCACTTCACTTCTCTGTGCCTCAGTTCCCTCATCTGTAAAATAGGGGTTGAGACTGTGAGGCCCACGTGGACCAGGAAATGTTTCTAACCCGATTTGCCTGTATATAATAAATGACGATATTTATTAAGCGCTTACTATGTGCAAAGCACTGTTCCAAATGTTGGGGAGGAGGGCTCAAAATCTTAATCCTCATTTTGCGTCTATATACATGCAAATACGTGCAAAAACCACAATTGGAGAAGCAGCATGGCTCAGTAAAAACAACAAGGGCTTGAAAGTCAGAGGACATGGGACCTAATGACGACTCTGCCACTTCTCTGCTATGTGACCTTGGGAAGTTTACTTAACTCAATCAATCAATCAATCAATCATATTTATTGAGCGCTTACTGTGTGCAGAGCACTGTACTAAGTGCTTGGGAAGTACAAATTGGCAACGTATAGAAACAGTCCCTACCCAACAGTGGGCTCACAGTCTAGAAGGGGGAGACAGAGAACAAAACCAAACATATTAACAAAATAAAATAAATAGAATAGCTATGTACAAGTAAAATAAATAGAGTAATAAATATGTACAAACATATATACACATATACAGGTGCTATGGGGAAGGGAAGGAGGTAGAACGGGGGGATGGAGAGGGGGACAAGGGAGAGACAAGGAGGGGGTTCAGTCTGGGAAGACCTCCTGGAAGAGTTGATCTCTCTGTAAGGGCCTTGAAAGGGAGAAGAGAGTTAGCTTGGCGGATGGGCAGAGGGAGGGCATTCCAGGCCAGGGGGTTGACGTGGACCGGGCGTCGACGACGGGACAGGCGAGAACGAAGCACGGTGAGGAGATTAGCTGCAGAGGAGCGGAAAGTGCGAGTTAGGCTGGAGAAGGAGAGAAGGGAGGTGAGGTAGGAGGGGGCGAGGTGATGGAGAGCCTTGAAGCCCAGGGTAAGGAGTTTCTGCCTGTTGCGCAGATTGATTGGTAGCCACTGGAGATTTTTGAGGAGGGGAATAACATGCCCAGAGCGTTTCTGGACAAAGACAATCCGGGCAGCAGTATGAAGTATGGATTGAAGTGGGGAGAGACACTGCATCAGAGAGAAGGCTGATGCAGTAGTCCAGACTTGATAGGATGAGAGCTTGAACGAGCAGAGTGGCGGTTTGGATGGAGAGGAAAGGGCGGATCTTGGCAATGTTGCGGAGCTGAGACCGGCAGGTTTTGGTGACGGTTTGGATGTGAGGGGTGAATGAGAGAGCGGAGTCGAGGATGACACCAAGGTTGCGGGCTTGTGAGACGGGAAGGATGGTAGTGCCGTCAACAGGGATGGGAAAGTCAGGGAGAGGGCAGGGTTTGGGAGGGAAGACAAGGAGTTCAGTCTTGGACATGTTGAGTTTTAGGTAGCGGGCAGACATCCAGATGGAGATGTCCTGAAGGCAGGAGGAGATGCGAGCCTGGAGGGAGGGGGAGAGAGCAGGGGTAGAGATGTAGATCTGGGTGTCATCAGCGTGGAGATGAGAGGTGAATCCGTGGGAGCGAATGAGGTCACCCCGGAGTGAGTGTAATCGAGAACAGAACGGGACCAAGAACTGAACCTTGGGGAACCCCCACAGTAAGGGGATGGGAGGGGGTGGAGGAGCCTGCAAAAGAGACTGAGAATGAACGTCCGGAGAGGTAAGAGGAGAACCAGGAGAGGACGGAGTCTGTGAAGATAAGGTCGGATATCGTGTTGAGGAGAAGGGGGAGGTCCGCAGTGTCGAAGGCAGCTGAGAGGTCGAGGAGGATTAGGATCGAGTATGAGCCGTTGGATTTGGCAAGCAGGAGGTCATTGGTGACCTTTGAGAGGGCAGTTTCCGTGGAATGTAGGGGACGGAAACCAGACTGGAGGGGGTCGAGGAGCTGGCCATCCTCCACCTGCCTTATTCTGACCCACCCCCACCCCCTAATCATCCTGTTCTTTCCTACTCCACCTGGTACTGGCCGTCCTCTTATACCTGAGCCTGCCACTCCTCCTTCTCGGCCTGATCCTGGCCCTACTCCTCAGCCTGGTCCTGGTCCTCCTCCTCCTTCCCCAGGTCTTTGTACTTCTTCGCCTGCTCCTGGCCCACCTCCTCTATCTGATCCTAGACCTCCACCTCTGCCTGGTACCGGCCTTCCTCCTACACCTCACTCTGACCCTCCTTCTTCACCTTGTCCTGTCCATCCTGCTGCAACGGATATTGGGCATCCTTCGATGCCCAGTCCTGGTCCTCCACAAGGCACAGGCCCGCCTCCATCTAGGCCTGGCTTTCTTCCTTGCCCGGATCCTGGCTCTTCTCCACCACCTGCTAATAGCCTTCCTCGTCAATCTAGCGTGCCTCCTCCTCCTGGTCGTGGCCTTCCTCTTCCCTCTGATCCAGGTCCTCTTCCTCGAACTCATCCTGCTTTCCTCTTCCTCCAGATCCTGGCCCTCCTCCTCCTGCTGATCCTGTTCTCCTCCTTCTCCCTGGTCCCGGGCCTTCTCCTCCTCCGGCTCCTGGCCCTCCTCCTCCACCTAATCCTGGCTCTCCTCCTCCAATTGATCTTTTGCCCTCGTCGTCTGCATGGTCCTCACTTTCCTCCTTCGCCTGAGCCTGGCCCTCCTCACCCACCAGGTCTTGGCCATACTCCTCTGCCTGGTCCTGGTCCTCCTACCCCATCTGGCTTCTCAAGGTGGCACTGGCCCTCATCCTTTCCTTGGTCCTGGTTATCGCCTTTAGGCTGGTCTTAACCCTCTTCCAGTTCCTCCTCTGTCTGGTCCTGGCCCTCCTCCTCTGCTAGATCCTGCGCCTAGTCTTTCCCTTGTTCTTGCCCGTCCTTCTCTTTGTTTTCCTGGCCCTCCAACTCTTCCTGGTACTGGCAATCTTCTTCCACCCAACACTGGACCTCCAGCTCCGCCTTGTCCTGGCCTTCGTCCCCAGCCAGATCCTAGATATCCTGGGACCTCAACCTGACCCTTGCCTTCCTCGTCCATCTAGCTCGCCTCCTCCTCCAAGTTTTGATCCTCCTCCTACTTTAGGACCTCCTCCTCCCTCGATCCAGGTCCTCCTCCTCTGCGTCATCCTGGCCGTCTTTCTCCTCCAGATCCTGGCCCTCCTCCTTCTTCTGGTACTCTTCTTCTTCTTCTTCTTCTTCTTCTTCTTCTTCTTCTTCTTCTGCTTTGTCCTGGCCCACCCCCATCCGTCTGGTGCTGGGTCTCTTCCTCCACCTGCTCCTGGCCCTCCTCCCCCCAGTGATATTTTCCCCACCGCCTCTGTCTCAGCTTTACTCTCTATTTCTTCGCCTGGGCCTCGCCCTCCTCCACCACATGGTCCTGACCCTCCTCACCCACCTGGTCTTGGCAATTCTCCATTACCTGGCCCTGGCCCTACTACCCCATCTGGGTCCTTCACCTGACCCTGGCCCTCATCCTCTGCTTGGGCTTGGTTCTTCCTTTCAGCCTGGTCTTTACCCTCTTCCTCCTCATGATCCAGTTAATTCTCTGCCCGGTCCTGGCCCTCCTCCTCAGCTAGATCCTGCGCCTCCTCTTTCTCTTGGTCTTGGCCGTCCTTCTCTTTCACTTCCTGGCCTTTCAACGCTTCCTGGTACTGGTAATCCTCCTCCACCAAACACTGGCCCTCCTTCTCCGGCTAGTCCTGGCCTTTGTCCACGGCCAGATCCTGGCTCACCTTTGACCTCCACCTGGAACTTGCCTTCCTCGTCCATCTAGGCCGCCTCCTCTTCCTCCTAGTCTTTGCCATCCTCCTCCCTCGATCCAGATCCTGGGCCTCCTCCATCTCTTGGTCTTGGCCGCCTTCTTGTTATTTTCCTGCCATCCCAACTCTTCCTAGTACTAGTAATCAACCTAAACCAAACACTGGCAGTTCATCTCCACCTTGTCCTGGCCTTCGTCCTCGGCCTGATCCTGGATCTCCTGAGACCTCCACCTAGCACTTGCCTTCCTCCTCCATCTAGGTCGCCTCCTCCTCCTCCTAGTTTCGGCCCTCCTCCTCCTTCGTTCCACGTCCTCTTCCTCTGCCTCATCTTGGCCTTCCTTCTCCCCCATATCCTATCACTCCTCCTTCTGCTGCTCCTCTTCTTCTTCTTCTGCCTGGTCCTGATCCACACCCATCTGTCAGGTCCTGGGCCTCCTCCACCACCTGCTCCTGGGTCTCCTCCTCCTAATTACCTTTTTCCCACCTTCTCTGTCTGATCTTCGCTCCCCTCATTCGCCTGGGTCTGGCACTCCTTCTCCACATGGTCCTGTCATTCCTCACCCACCTGTTCTTGGTCATCCTCCTCAGCCTGGTCCTGGCCCTCCGACACCATCTGGCTCTTCCACCGGGCACTGGCCCTCATCCTCTGCTTGGTCTTGGTTCTCGCCCTCAGCCTGGACTTAACCTTCTTCCTCCTCATGATCCAGTTCCTCCTCTGCCTGGACCAGGCCCTCCTCCTCAGCTAGATCCTGCGCCTCCTCCGTCATTTGGTCTTAGACCCCTTCTCGTTCTTTTCCTGGCCCTCCAACTCTTCCTGGTCCTGGTAATCCTCCTTCACCAAACACTAGCCCTCGAGCTCCGCTCTGTCCTGGTCTTCGTCCTCGCCCTGATCCTGGATCTCCTGGGCCCTCCACATGGAGGACTTAACGTCCTCGTCCATCTATCTCGCCATCTCTTCCTCCTAGTTTTGGCCCTCCTCTTCCCTCGATCCAGGTCCTCTTTGTCTGCCTCATCTTGGCTTTCCTTCCCTTCCAGATCGTGGACCTACTACTTCTGCCGATCCTATTCTTTTTCTTCTGCCTGGTCCCGGCCCACCCTCTTCCGTCTGGTCCTGGGCTTCCTCCTCCACCTGCTCCTGGCTCAGCTCCTCCCAGTGATTTTTTCCCACCTCCTCTGTCTCATCTTTACTCTCCGTGAGGATCAGACAGAGAAGGAGGTAAAAAGATCATTTGGAGGAGGAGAACCAGGAGCAGGTGGAGGAGGAGGAGGTCCAGGACCAGAAAGATGGGGGTGGGCCAGGACCAGGCCGAAGAAGAAGAAGAGGATCAGCAAGAGGAGGAGGGATAGGATACAGGGGAGAAGGAAGACCAGGATGAGGCAAAGGAAGAGGACCTGGAACGTAGGAGGAGGAGAGCCAAAACTAGGAGCAGAAGGAGGCGACCTAGATGGAGGAGGAAAGCAAGGACTAGATGGAGGTCCCAGAAGAGCCAGGATTTGACCGAGGACGAAGTCCAGAGCAAGACAAAGCTGAAGTACCAGTGTTTTGTTCAGGAGGATTACTCGTACCTGGAAGAGTTGGAAGGCCAGGAAAAGAACAAGAAGGAGGACAAGACCGAGAGAAGAAGGAGGCGCAGGATACAGCAGAGGAAGAGGGCCAGGTCCAGGTAGAGGAGTAACTCGATCATGAAGAGGAAAAGAGTTAAGACCAACCTGAAGGCGAGATCCAAGACCAAGCAGAGGATGACGGCCAGTCCCAGGTGGATGAGCCAGATGGGGTAGGAGGGCCAGGGCTAGGCAGTGGAGGATGGCCAAGACCAGGTAGGTGAGGAGGATCAGGACCATGTGGAGGAGGAGTGCCAGGCCCAGGCGAAGGAGGAGAGTAAAGATGAGACAGAGGAGGAGAAGGGCCAGGATCTGGAGGAGGAGGAAGGCCAGAAGGAGGCAGAGGAAGAGGAACTGGATCGAGGGAGGAGGAAGGTTAAGACTAGGAGGAAGAGGAGGCGGCCTAGATCGACGAGGAAGTCAAGTACCAGGTGGAGGTCAAAGGTGAGTCAGGATCTGGCCGAGGACAAAGACCAGGACTAGCCGGAGAAGGAGGGCCAGTATTTGGTGGAGGAGGATTACCAGTACCAGGAAGAGTTGGAGTGTCAGGAAGAGAAAGAGAAGGACGGACAAGACCAAGAGAAAGGGGAGGCGCAGGATCTAGCAGAAGAAGAGGGCCAGGACCAGGCAGAGGAGGACCTGGATCATGAGGAGGAAGAGGGTTAAGACCAGGCTGAAGGCGAGAGCCAAGACCGAGCAGAGGACGAGAGCCAGTGCCAGATGGAGGAGCCAGATGGGGTAGGAGGACCAGGACCAGGTAGTAGAGGATGGCCAAGACCAGATGGGTGAGGAGGGTCAAGACCATGTGGTGGAGGAGGGCGAGGCCCAGGCGAAGAAGGAGAGAGTAAAGATGAGACAGAGGAGGTCGGGAAAAGATCATTGGGAGGAGGAGAGCCAGGATCAGGTGGGGGAAGAGGCCCAGGACCAGACGGAAGAGGGTGGGCCAAGACCAGGCAGAAGAAGAAGAGGATTAGCAGAAGTCGGAGGTCCACGATCTGGAGGAGAAGGAAGGCCAGGATGAGGAAGACGAAGAGGACAAAGAGGGCCTAAACTAGGAAGAGGAAGAGGAGAGGTAGATTTACGAGGAAGGCAAATACCAGGTGGAGGTCACAGGAGATCCAGGATCTGGCCAAGGACCAAGTCCAGGACAACGCGGAGCTGGAGGGCCAGTGTTTGGTGGAGGAGGATTACCAGTACCAGGAAGAGTTGGAGGGCCAGGAGAAGAACGAGAAGGAGGCCAAGACCAAGAGAAAGAGGAGGCGCTGGATTTAGAAGGGGAGGAGGGCCAGGACCAGGCAGAGGAGGAACTGGATCATGAGGAGGAAGAGGGTTAAGACCAGGCTAAAGGCGAGAACCAAGACCAAGCAGAGGATGAGGCCCAGTGCCCGGTGGAAGAGCCAGATGAGGTAGGAGGGCCAGGACCAAGCAGTGGAGGATGGCCACGACCAGGTGGGTGAGTAGGGTCAGGACCATGTGGAGGAGGAGTGCCATACCCTGGAGAAGGAGGTGAGACAGAGGAGATGGGAAAAAGATCAATGGGAGGAGGGGGGCCAGGAGCAGGTGGAGGAGGAGACCCAGGACCAGACGGATGGGGGTGGCCCATGACAAGGCAGAAGAAGAAGAAGAGGACCAGAAGAAGGAGGAGGGCCAGGATCTGGAGGAGAAAGAAAGCCAGGATGACGCAGAAGTAGAGGACCTGGATCGAGGGAAGAGGAGGGCGTAGACTAGGAGGAAGAGGAGGCGGCCTAGATGGACAAGGAAGGCAAGTACCAGGTGGAGGTCAAAGGTGAGCCAGGATCGGGCCGAGGGCAAAGGCCAGGAGTAGCCGGAGAATGAGGGCCAGTGTTTGGTGGAGGAGGATTACCTGTACCAGGAAGTATTGTAGGGCCAGGAAAAGAAAGAGAAGGATGGCCAAGACCAAGAGAAAGAGGAGGCGCAGGATCTAGCAGGGGAGGAGGGCCAGGACCAGGCAGTGGAGGAACTGGATCATGAGGAGGAAGAGGGTAAGACCAGGCTAAAGGCGAGAACCAAGACCAAGCAGAGGATGAGGACCAGTCCCAGGTGGAGCGCCTAGATGGGGTAGGAGGGCCAGGACCAGGGAGAGGAGGATGGCCAAGACCAGGTGGGTGAGGAGGGGCAGGGGGCGGGTGAGGAGGGGCAGGACCATGTGGAGGAAGGGTGCCAGGCCGAGGCGAAGGAGGGGAGTAAAGATCAGACAGAGGAGGCAGGAAAAAGATCACTGGGAGGAGGAGAGTCAGGAGCAGGTGGAGGAGGAGGCCCAGGACCAGACAGATGGGGGTAGGCCAGGACCAGGCAGAAGAAGAAGAAGAGAAGCAGCAGTAGGAGGAGGGATAGGGTATGGGGGAGAACGAAGGCCAGGATGAGCCAGACGAAGGGGACCTGGAACGAAGGCGGAGGAGGGCCAAAACTAGGAGGAGGAGGAGGCGACCTTGATGGAGGAGGAAGGCAAGTACTAGGTGGAGGTCCCAGGAGAGCCAGGATCTGGCCGAGGACGAAGGCCGGGACAAGGCGGAGTTGAAGGGCCAGTGTTTGATTCAGGAGGACTTCTAGTACCAGGAAGTGTTGGAGGCCCAGGAAAAGAACAAGAAGGAGGCCAAGACCAAGAGAAGGAGGAGGCGCACGATCTAGCAGAGGAGGAGGGTCAGGACCAGGCATGGGAGGAACTGGATCATGAAGAGGAAGAGGGTTAAGACCAGGCCGCGGGTGAATACCAAGACCAAGCAGAGCATGAGGGCCAGTGCCAGTTGGAGAGGCCAGATGGGATACAAGGACCAGGACCAGGCAGAGGAGGATGGCCAAGACCAGGTGGGCTTAGGAGGGTCAGGACCATGTGGAGGAGGAGTGCCAGGCCCAGGCGAAGGAGGGGAGTGAAGATCAGACAGAGGAGGAGGCAAAAAGATCATTTGGAGGAGGAGACCTAGGAGCAGTTGGAGGAGGAGGCCCAGGACCAAACGGAAGGTGGTGGGCCAGGACCAGGTAGAAGAATAGTACGAGAATCAGCAGAAGGGCGAGGGCCAGGATCTGGAGGAGGAGGAAGGCCAGGATGAGGCAGAGGAAGAGGACTTGGATCGAGGGAGAAGGAGGGCCAAAACTAGGAGGAGGAGGAGGAGGCGAGCTAGATGGACGAGGAAGGCAAGTACCAGGTGGAGGTCCCAGGAGATCCAGGATCTGGCCGAGGACCAAGGCCAGGACAAGGCGGAGCTGGAGGGCCAGTGTTTGGTGGAGGAGGATTACCAGTACCAGGAAGTGTTGGAGGGCCAGGAAACGAACGAGAAGGAGGCCAAGACGAAGACAAGGAGGAGGCGCAGGATCTAGCTGAGGTGGAGAGCCAGGACCAGGCAGAGGAAGAACTGGATCACGAGGAACCAGAGGGTTACGACCAGGCTAAAGTCGAGAACCAAGACCAAGCAGAGGATGAGGGTATGTGCTAGGTGGAGGAGCCAGCTGGGGTAGGAGGGCCAGGACCAGGCAGAGGAAGAACTGGATCATGAGGAGCCAGAAGGTTAAGACCAGGTTAAAGTCGAGAACCAAGACCAAGCAGAGGATGAGGGCATGTGCCAGGTGGAGGAGTCAGATGGGGTAGGAGGGCCAGGACCAGGCAGATGCGGATGGCCAAGACCAGGTGGGTGAGGAGGGTCAGGACCATGTGGAGGAGGTGTGCCAGGCCCAGGCGTAGGAGGAGAGTTAAGATGAGACAGAGGAGGTGGGAAAAATGTCGGTGGGAGGAGGAGGGCCAGGAGCTGGTGGAGGAGGAGACCCAGCGCCAGAAGGATGGGGGTGGGCCAGGACAAAGCGGAAGAAGAAGAAGAAGAGTACGAGAAGAAGGAGGAGGGCCGGGATCTGGAGGAGAAAGAAGACCAAGATCACGCAGAGGAAGAGGACCTGGATCGAGGGAGGAGGAGAGCCGAAACTAGGAGGAGGAGGCGCGCTAGAAGGACGAGGAAGGCAAGTACCAGGTGGAGGTCTCAGGAGATCCAGGATATGGCCAAGGACGAAGGCCAGGACAAGAAGGAGCTGGAGGGCCAGTGTTTGGTGGAGGAGGATTACCAGTACCAGGAAGAGTTGGAGGGCCAGGAAAAGAACGAGAAGGAGGCCAAGACCAAGAGAATGAGGAGGCGCAGGATCTAGCTTAGGAGGAGGGCCAGGACCAGTCGTTCTTTCTCAGTCTCTTTTGCAGGCTCCTCCTCCCCCTCCCATCCTCTTACTGTGGGGGTTCCCCAAGGTTCAGTGCTTGGTCCCCTTCTGTTCTCAATCTACACTCACTCCCTTGGTGACCTCATTCGCTCCCACGGCTTCAACTATCATCTCTACGCTGATGACACCCAGATCTACATCTCTGCCCCTGCTCTCTCCCCCTCCCTCCAGGCTCGCATCTCCTCCTGCCTTCAGGACATCTCCATCTGGATGTCCGCCCGCCACCTAAAGCTCAACATGTCGAAGACTGAGCTCCTTGTCTTCCCTCCCAAACCTTGTCCTCTCCCTGACTTTCCCATCTCTGTTGACGGCACTACCATCCTTCCCGTCTCACAAGCTCGCAACCTTGGTGTCATCCTCGACTCCGCTCTCTCATTCACCCCTCACATCCAAGCCGTCACCAAAACCTGCCGGTCTCAGCTCCGCAACATTGCCAAGATCCACCCTTTCCTCTCCATCCAAACCGCTACCCTGCTAATTCAAGCTCTCATCCTATCCCGTCTGGACTACTGCACCAGCCTTCTCTCTGATCTCCCATCCTCGTGTCTCTCTCCACTTCAATCCATACTTCATGCTGCTGCCCGGATTATCTTTGCCCAGAAACGCTCTGGACATATTACTCCCCTCCTCAAAAACCTCCAATGGCTACCGATCAATCTGCGCATCAAGCAGAAACTCCTCACCCTGGGCTTCAAGGCTCTCCATCACCTCGCCCCCTCCTACCTCACCTCCCTTCTCTCCTTCTACTGCCCAGCCCGCACCCTCCGCTCCTCCACCACTAATCTCCTCACTGTACCTCGCTCTCGCCTGTCCCGCCATCGACCCCCGGCCCACGTCATCCCCCGGGCCTGGAATGCCCTCCCTCTGCCCATCCGCCAAGCTAGCTCTCTTCCTCCCTTCAAGGCCCTGCTGAGAGCTCACCTCCTCCAGGAGGCCTTCCCAGACTGAGCCCCTTCTTTCCTCTCCCCCTCGTCCCCCTCTCCATCCTCCCGTCTTACCTCCTTCCCTTCCCCACAGCACCTGTATATATGTATATATGGTTGTACATATTTATTACTCTATTTATCTATTTATTTATTTATTTTACTTGTACATTTCTATCCTACTTATTTTATTTTGTTGGTATGTTTGGTTCTGTTCTCTGTCTCCCCCTTTTAGACTGTGAGCCCACTGTTGGGTAGGGACTGTCTCTATGTGATGCCAATTTGTACTTCCCAAGCGCTTAGTACAGTGCTCTGCACATAGTAAGCGCTCAATAAATACGATTGATTGATTGATTGATTGATTGAAATAGATCAAGAGGAGGAAGAGGGTTAAGATCAGGCTGAAGGCAAGAACCAAGCCCAAGCAGAGGATGAGGTCCAGTGCCCTGTGGTGGAGCCAGATGCGGCAGGAGGGTCTGGACCAGGCAGTTGAGAGTGGTCAAGACCAGGTGGGTGAGGAGAGTCAGAACGATGTGGAGGAGGAGTGCCAGGCCCAGGCGAAGGGGTGAGTGAAGATCTAACAGGGTAGGTGGGAAAAAGGTCATTGGGAGGAGGAGAGCCAGGAGTAGGTGGAGGAGGAGGCCCAGGACCAGACAGATGGGGGTGGGCCAGGACCAGGCAGAAGAAGAAGAAGAGGATCAGCAGAAGGAGCAGGGATAGGATACGGGGTAGAAGGAAGGCCAGGATGAGGCAGAGGAAGAGGACGTGGAACGAAGGAGGAGGAGGGCCAAAATTAGGAGGAGGTGGAGGCGACCTAGATGGTGGAGGAAGGTAAGTACTAGGTGGATGTCCCAGGAGAGCCAGGATCTGGCCGAGGACGGAGGGCAGGCCAAGGCGGAGCTGGAGGGCCACTGTTTGGTAGAGGAGGATTACCAGTGCCAGGAAGAGTTGGAGGGCCTGGAAAAGAACGAGAAGGAGGCCAAGACCAAGAGAAGGAGGAGGCGCAGGATCGTGCTGAGGAAGAGGGGCAGTATCAGGCAGAGAAGGAACTGGATCCTGAGGAGGAGGAGGGTTAAGAGCAGGCTAAAGCCGAGAACCAAGACCAAGGAGAGGATGAGGGCCAGTGCCAGGTGGAGGAGCGAGATGGGGTAGGAGGGCCAGGACCAGGCAGAGGAGGATGGAAAAGACCAGGGGGTGAGGAGGGTCAGGACCATGTCGAGGAAGAGTGAGAGGCCCAGGCGAAGGAGGGGAGTGAAGATCAGGCAGAGGAAGGTGGGAAAAAGATAATTGGGAGGAGGAGAGCCAGGAGCAGGTGGAGGAGAAGGCCTAGGACCAGACAGATGGGGGTGGGCCAGGACCAGGTAGAAGAAGAAGAAGAGGATCAGCGGAAGGAGGAGGGATAGGATATGGGGGGGGGGGACGGAAGGCCAGGATGAAGCAGGGGAATAGGACGTGGAACGAAGGAGGAGGAGGGCCAAGACTAGGAGGAGGAGGAGGCGACCTAGATGGAGGAGGAAGGCAAGTACTGGGTGGAGGTCCCAGAAGAGCCAGGATCTGGCCGAGGACGGAGGGCAGGACAAGGCGGAGCTCAAGGGCCAGTGTTTGGTTCAGGAGGATTACTAGTTCCAGGAAGAGTTGGAGGGCCAGGAAAAGAACAAGAACGAGACCAAGACGAAGAGAAGGGGGAGGCGCAGGATCTAGCAGAGGAGGAGGGCCAGGACCAGGCAGGGAAGGAACTGGATCATGAAAAGGCAGAGGGTTAGGACCAGGCTGAAGGCGAGAACCAAGACCAAACAGAAGATGAAGGCACCTGCCAGGTGGAGGAGCCAGATGGAGGAGGAGGGCCAGGACCGGGCAGGGGAGGATGAGGACGGTCGGTGAGGACGGTCAGGACCGTATGGAGGTGCAGTGCCAGGCTCAGGTGAAGGAAGAGAGTAAAGATGAGACAGAGGAGGTGGGAGATGGATCAATGGGAGGAGGAGGGCCAGGAGCAGATGGAGGAGGGGACCCCGGACCAGACGGATGGGGGTGGGCCAGGACAAGACAGAAGAAGAAGAAGAGGACCAGAAGAAGGAGGAGGGCCAGGATCTGGAGGAAGAGGAAGGCCAGAATGAGGCAGAGGAAGAGGACCTGGATCGAGGGAGGAGGAGGGCCAAAACTAGGAGGAGAAGGAGGCGAGCTAGATGGACGAGGATGGCAAGTACCAGGTTTGAGGTCCCAGGAGATTCAGGATCTGTCCGAAGACAAAGGCCAGGACAAGGTGGGGCTGGAGGGCCAGTGTTTGGTGGAGGAGGATTACCAGTACCAGGAAGAGTTAGAGGGCCAGGAAAAGAACGAGAAGGAGGCCAACACCAAGAGAAGGAGGAGGCGCAGGATCTTGCTGAGGAAGAGGGCCAGGATCAGGCAGGGGAGGAACTGGATCATGATGAGGAGGAACCGGGTTAAGACCAGGCTGAAGGCGAGGACCAAGCCCAAGCTGAGGATGAGGGCCAGTGCCCGGTGGAAGAACCAGATGGGGTAGGAGGGCCAGGACCAGGCAGTGGAGAATGGCCAAGACCAGGTGTGTGAGGAGGGTCAGGGCCATGTGGTGGAGGGTGCCAGGCCCAGGCGAAGGAGGAGAGTAAAGATGAGACAGAGGAGGTGGGAAAATGAGGAATGGAGGGAGGGCCAGGGGCAGGTGGAGGAGGAGACCCAGGACCAGACGGAAGGGGGTGGGCCAGGACCAGGTAGAAGAAGAAGAAGGAGGAGGGCCAGGATCTGGAGGAGGACGAAGGACAAGATGAGGCAGACGAAGAGGACCTGGATCGAGGGAGGAGGAGGGCCGAAACTAGGAGGAGGAGGAGGCGAGCTAGATTGACGAGGATAGCAAGTACCAGGTGGGGGTCCCAGGAGATTCAGGATCTGGCCGAAGACAAAGGCCAGGACAAGGTGGGGCTGGAGGGCCAGTGTTTGGTAGAGGAGGATTACCAGTACCAGGAAGAGTTAGAGGGCCAGGAAAAGAAAGAGAAGGAGGCCAACACCAAGAGAAGGAGGAGGCGCAGGATCTTGCTGAGGAAGAGGGCCAGGATCAGGCAGGGGAGGAACTGGATCATGAAGAGGAAGAGGGTTAAGATCAGGCTGAAGGCGAGAACCAAGTCCAAGCAGAGGATGAGGGCCAGTGCCCGATGGAAGAACCAGATGGGGTAGGAGGGCCGGGACCAGGCAGAGGAGGATGGCCAAGACCAGGTGGGTGAGGAGGGTCAGGACCATGTGGAGGATGAGTGCCAGGCCAAGGCGAAGGAGGGGGTGAAGATCTGACAGAGGAGGTGAGAAAAAGATCACTGGAAGGAGGGGAGCCAGGGGCAGGTGGAGGAGGAGGCCCAGGACCGGACAGATGGGGGTGGGTCAGGACCAGGCACAAGAAAAGGAAGAGAAGCAGAAAGAGCAGGGATAGGATATGGGGGAGAAGGAAGGCCAGGATGAGTCAGAGGAAGAGAACGTGGAACGAAGGATGAGGAGGGCCAAAGCTAGGAGGAGGAGGAGGCGACCTAGATGGAGATGGAAGGCAAGTACTATAATAATAATAATAATAATAACAATAATAATAATAATAATAATAATGGCATTTATTAAGCGCTTACTACGTGCCAAGCGCTGTTCTAAGCGCTGGGGAATTTACAAGGTGATCAGGTTGTCCCACGTGGGGCTCACAGTCTTAATCCCCATTTTACAGAGGAGGGAACTGAGGCCCAGAGAAGTGAAGTGACTTGCCCAAAGTCACACAGCTGACAAATGACAGAGCCGGGATTTGAACCCATGACCTCTGACTTCAAAGCCCGGGCTCTTTCCGCTGAGCCACGCTGCTTCGTGCAGGTCCCAGGAAATCCGGGATCTGGCCGAGGCCAGAGGCCAGGACAAGGCGGAGCTGAAGAGCCAATGTTTGGTTCAGGAGGATTACTAGTACCAGGAAGAGCTGGAGGGCCAGGAAAGGAACAAGGACCAGGCCAAGACGAAGAGAAGGAGGAGGCGCAGGATCTAGCAGAGGAGGAGGCACAGGACCAGGCAGGAGAGGAACTGGATCATGAAGAGGAAGAGGGTTAGGATCAGGATGAAGGCGAGAACCAACACCAAGCAGAGGATGAGCTCCAGTGCCAGGTGGAGGAGCCAGATGGGGGAGGAGGGTCAGGACCAGGCAGTGGAGGATGGCCAGGACCAGGTGGGTGAGGAGGGTCAGGACCATGTGGAGGTGCAGTGCCAGGCCCAGGCGAAGGAGGAGAGTAAAGATGAGACAGAGGAGGTGGAAAAAGATCAATGGGAGGAGGAGGGCCAGGAGCAGGTGGAGGAGGAGACCCAGGACTTGAAGGATGGGGGGGGGGGACCAGTACAAGGCAGAAGAAGAAGAAGAAGAAGAAGAGGACCAGAAGAAGAAGGAGTGCCAGGATCTGGAGGAGAAAGAAGGCCAGGATGATGCAGAGGAAGAGGAACTGGATCGAAGGAGGAGGAGATCAAAGACTAGGAGGTAGAGGAGGCGACCTAGATGGACGAGGAAGGCAAGTACCAGGTGGAGGTCAAATTTGAGCCTGGATCTGGCCGAGGATAAAGGTCAGGACTAGCCGGCGAAGGAGGGCCAGTGTTTGGTGGAGGTGGAGTACCAGTACCATGAAGTGTGGGAGGGCCAGGAAAAGAAAGAGAAGGAGGCCAAGACCAAGAGAAGGAGGAGGCGCAGGATCTAGCTGAGGAGGAGGATCAGGACCAGGCAGCGGAGGAACTGGATCATGAGGAGGAAGAGGGTTAAGACCAGGCTTAAGGCGAGGACCAAGCCCAAGCAGAGGATGAGGGCCAGTGCCGGGTGGAAGAGCCATATGGGGTAGGAGGGCCAGGACCAGACAGTGGAGAATGGCCAAGACCAGGTAGGTGAGGACATTCAGAACGATGTGGAGGAGGAGTGCCAGGCCCAGGCAAAGGAGGGGTGTGAAGATCAGACAGAGGAGGAGGCAAAAAGATGATTTGGAGGAGGAGAGCTAGCAGCAGGTGGAGGAGGAGGCCAGGACCAGACGGAAGGTGGTGGGCCAGGATCAGGTAGAAGAAGAGTACAGGGATCAGCAGAAGGAGGAGGGCCAGGATCTGAAGGAGGAGGAAGGCTAGGATGAGGGAGAGGTAGAGGACCTGGACCGAGGGAGGAGGAGGGCCAAGACTAGGAGTAGGAGGAGGCGACCTAGATGGACGAGGAAGGCAAGTACTAGGAGAAGGTCCCAGGAGAGCCAGGATCTGGCCGAGGACGAAGGCCACGAGTAGCCGGAATAGGAGGGCCAGAGTTTGGTAGAGGAGGATTACCAGTACCAGGAAGAGTTGGAGGGCCTGGAACAGAACGAGAAGGAGGCCAAGACCAAGAGAAGGAGACGGCGCAGGATCTAGCTGAGGAGGAGGGCCAGGACCTGGCAGAGGAGGAACTGGATCACGAGGAGGAAGAGGGTTAAGACCAGGCTAAGGGTGAGAACCAAGTCCAGGCAGAGGATGAGGGCCAATGCCAGGGGGAGGGGCCAGATGGGGTAGGAGGGTAAGGACCAGGCAGAGGAGGATGGCCAAGACCAGGAGGGTGAGGAGGGGCAGGGGGTGGGTGAGGAGGGGCAGGACCATGTGGAGGAAGAGTGCCAGGCCCAGGCGAAGGAGGGGAGTGAGGATCAGACAGAGGAGGTGGTAAAAAGATCATTCGGAGTAGAAGAGCCAGGAGCAGGTGGAGGAGGAGGCCCCGGACCAGACAGATGGGGGTGGGCCAGGACCAGGCAGAAGAAGAAGAAGAGGTTCAGCAGAAGGAGGAGGGATAGGACATGGGGGAGAAGGAAGGCCAGGATGAGGCAGAGGAAGATGACGTGGAACGAAGGAGGAGGGGGTCCTAAACTACGAGGAGGAGGAGGCGACCTAGATGGAGGAAGAAGGCAAAGTACTGGGTGGAGGTCCCAGGAGAGCCAGGATCTGGCCGAGGACGAAGGACAGGAGAAGGCGGAGCTGAAGGGCCAGTGTTGGTTCAGGAGGATTACTAATACCGGGAAGAGTTGGAGGTCCAGAAAAAGAACACGAAGGAGTCCAAGACCAAGAGAAGGAAGAGGCGCAGGATCTAGCAGAGGAGGAGGGCCAGGACCAGACAGAGGAGGAACTGGATCATGAAGAGGAATTGGGTTAAGACCAGGCTGAAGGCGAGAACCAACACCAAGCAGAGGACGAGGGCCAGTGCCAGGTGGAGGAGCCAGATGGGGGAGGAGGGCCAGGACCAGGCAGTGGAGGATGGCCAGGACCAGGTGGGTGAGGAGGGTCAGGACCATGTGGAGGTGCAGTGCCAGGCCCAGGCGAACGAGGAGAGTAAAGATGAGACAGAGGAGGTGGGAAAAAGATCAATGGGAGGAGGAGGGCCAGGAGCAGGTGGAGGAGGAGACCCAGGACTTGAAGGATAGGGGGTGGACCAGTACAAGGCAGAAGAAGAAGAAGAAGAAGAGGAGGACCAGAAGAAGAAGGAGTGCCAGGATCTGGAGGAGAAAGAAGGCCAGGATGATGCAGAGGAAGAGGAACTGGATCGAAGGAGGAGGAGATCAAAGACTAGGAGGTAGAGGAGGCGACCTAGATGGACGAGGAAGGCAAGTACCAGGTGGAGGTCAAAGGTGAGCCTGGATCTGGCCGAGGACAAAGGCCAGGACTAGCCGGAGAAAGAGGGCCAGTGTTTGGTTCAGGAGGATTACTAGTAATTACTAGTAATTACTACATTACTACAACTTTATTACTACATTACTACAACTCTCTCCTCGACCCCCTCCAACTCTCTCCTCGACCCCCTCCAGTCTGGCTTCCGTCCCCTTCATTCCACGGAAACTGCCCTCTCAAAAGTCACCAATGACCTCCTGCTTGCCAAATCCAACGGCTCATATTCTGTCCTAATCCTCCTCGACCTCTCAGCTGCCTTTGACACTGTGGACCACCCCCTTCTCCTCAACACGCTATCTGACCTTGGCTTCACAGACTCCGTCCTCTCCTGGTTCTCCTCTTATCTCTCCAGTCGTTCTTTCTCAGTCTCTTTTGCAGGCTCCTCCTCCCCCTCCCATCCTCTTACTGTGGGGGTTCCCCAAGGTTCAGTGCTTGGTCCCCTTCTGTTCTCAATCTACACTCACTCCCTTGGTGACCTCATTCGCTCCCACGGCTTCAACTATCATCTCTACGCTGATGACACCCAGATCTACATCTCTGCCCCTGCTCTCTCCCCCTCCCTCCAGGCTCGCATCTCCTCCTGCCTTCAGGACATCTCCATCTGGATGTCAGCCTGCCACCTAAAGCTCAACATGTCGAAGACTGAGCTCCTTGACTTCCCTCCCAAACCTTGTCCTCTCCCTGACTTTCCCATCTCTGTTGACGGCACTACCATCCTTCCCGTCTCACAAGCCCGCAACCTTGGTGTCATCCTCGACTCCGCTCTCTCATTCACCCCTCACATCCGAGCCGACACCAAAACCTGCCGGTCTCAGCTCCGCAACATTGCCAAGATCCGCCCTTTCCTCTCCATCCAAACTGCTACCCTGCTCATTCAAGCTCTCATCCTATCCCGTCTGGACTACTGCACCAGCCTTCTCTCTGATCTCCCATCCTCGTGTCTCTCTCCACTTCAATCCATACTTCATGCTGCTGCCCGGATTATCTTTGTCCAGAAACGCTCTGGACATATCACTCCCCTCCTCAAAAATCTCCAGTGGCTACCAATCAATCTGCGCATCAGGCAGAAACTCCTCACCCTGGGCTTCAAGGCTCTCCATCACCTCGCCCCCTCCTACCTCACCTCCCTTCTCGCCTTCTACTGCCCAGCCCGCAACCTCCGCTCCTCTACCGCTAATCTCCTCACTGTACCTCGTTCTCGCCTGTCCCGCCGTCGACCCCCAGCCCACGTCATCCCCCGGGCCTGGAATGCCCTCCCTCTGCCCCTCCGCCAAGCTAGCTCTCTTCCTCCCTTCAAGGCCCTGCTGAGAGCTCACCTCCTCCAGGAGGCCTTCCCAGACTGAGCCCCTTCCTTCCTCTCCCCCTCGTCCCCCTCTCCATCCCCCCATCTTACCTCCTTCCCTTCCCCACAGCACCTGTATATATGTATATATGGTTGTACATATTTATTATTCTATTTATTTATTTATTTATTTTACTTGTACATTTCTATCCTATTTATTTTATTTTGTTGGTATGTTTGGTTCTGTTCTCTGTCTCCCCCTTTTAGACTGTGAGCCAACTGTTGGGTAGGGACTGTCTCTATATGTTGCCAATTTGTACTTCCCAAGCGCTTAGTACAGTGCTCTGCACATAGTAAGCGCTCAATAAATACGATTGATTGATTGATTGATTGATTGATTGATTAGTACCAGGAAGAGCTGGAGGGCCAGGAAAAGAACAAGAATGAAGCCAAGACCAAGAGAAGGAGGAGGCGCAGGATCTAGCAGAGGAGGAGGGCCAGGACCGGGCAGGGGAGGACCTAGATCATGAAGAGGAAGAGGGTTAAGACCAGGCTGAAGGCGAGAACCAAGTCCAAGCAGAGCATGAGGGCCAGTGCCAGGTGGAGGAGCCAGATGGGGTAGGAGGGCCAGGAACAGGCAGAGGAGGATGGCCAAGTCCAGGTGGGTTTAGGAGGGTCAGGACCATGTGGAGGAGGAGTGCGAGGCCCGGGCGAAGGTGGGGAGTGAAGATCAGACAGAGGAGGTGGGAAAAAAATCATTGGGAAGAGGAGAGCCAGGAACAGGTGGAAGAGGAGGCCCAGGACCAGACAGATGCGGGTGGGCCAGGACCAGGCAGAAGAAGAAGAAGAGGATCAGCAGAAGGAGGAGTGTTAGCATATGGGGAGAAGGAAGGCCAGGAGGAGGCAGAGGAAGAGGACGTGGAACGAAGGAGGAGGAAGGCCAAAACTAGGAGGAGGAGGAGGCGACCTAGATGGAGAAGAAAGGCAAGTTCTAGGTGGAGGTCCCTGGAGAGCCAGGATCTGGCCGAGGACGGAGGCCAGGACAAGGCAGAGCTGAAGGGCCAGTGTTTGGTTCAGGAGGATTACTAGTACCAGGAAGAGTTAGAGGGCCAGGACAAAAACGAGAAGGAGGCCAAATCCAAGAAAAGGAGGAGGCGCAGTATCTAGCTGAGGAGGGGGGCCAGGACCAGGCAGAGGAGGAACTGGATCATGAGGAGGAAGAAGGGTAAGACCAGGCTGAAGGCGAGAACCAAGACCAAGCAGAGGATGAGGGCGAGTGCCCGGTGGAAGAGCCAGATGACGTAGGAGGGCCAGGACAAGGCAGTGGAGAATGGCCAAGACCAGGTGGGTGAGGACGTTCCCAACGATGTGGAGGAGGAGTACCAGGCCCAGGCAAACGAGGAGAGTAAATATGAGACAGAGGATTTGGGAAACGATCAACGGGAGGAGGAGGGCCAGGAGCAGGTGGAGGAGGAGACGCAGGACCTGACGGATGGGGGTGGGCCAGGACAAGGCAGAAGAAGAATAAGAGGACTATAAGAAGGAGGAGGGCCAGGATCTGGAGGAGGAGAAAGGACAGAATGAGGCCGAGGAAGAGGACCTGGATCGAGGGAGGAGGAGGGCAAAGACTAGGAGGAAGAGGAGGCGGCCTAGATGGACGAGGAAGGCAAGTACCAGGTGGCAGTCAAAGGTGAGCAAGGATCATGCCGAGGACAAAGGCCAGGACTAGCCGGAGAAGGAGGGTCAGTGTTTGGTGGAAGAGGATTACCAGTACCAGGAAGAGTTGGAGGGCCAGTAACAGAAAGAGAAGGAGGCCAACACCAAGAGAAGGAGGAGACGCAGGATCTAGGAGAGGAGGAGGGCCAGGTCCAGAAAGAGGAGGAACTGGATCATGAAGAGGAATAGGGTTAGGACCAGGCTGGAGGCGAGAACCAAGACCAATCAGAGGATGAGGGCCAGTGCCAGGTGGAGGTGTCAGATAGCGTAGGAGGGCCAGGACCAGGCAGTGGAGAATGGCCAAGACCAGGTGGGTGAGGAGGGTCAGGACTATGTGGTGGAGAAGGGCGAGGCCCTGGCGAAGAAGGAGAGTGAATATCAGACAGAGGAGGTGGGGAAAAGATCATTGGGAGGAGGCTAGCCAAGAGCCGGTGGAGGACGAGTCCCAGGACCAGACAGATGGGGGTGGGTCAGTACCAGGCAGAAGAGGAAGAAGAGGATCAGTATAAAGTGGAGGGATAGGATTTGGGGGAGAAGGAAGGACAGGATGAGGCAGAGGAAGAGGACCTGGATGGAGGGAGGAGGAGGGCCAAACATAGGAGGAGGAAGAGGCGAGGTAGATGGACGAGGAAGGTAAGTACCAGGTGGAGGTCCCAGGAGATCCAGGATCAGGCCGAGGACGAAGGCGGAGCTGGAGTGGCAGTATTTGGTGGAGAATGATTACCAGTACCAGGAAGAGTTGGAGGACCAGGAAAAGAACGAGAAGGAGTCCAAGACCAGGAGAAGGAGGAGGCGCAGGATCTAGCTGAGGAGGAGGGCCAGGACCAGGCAGAGGAGGAACTGGATCATGAGGAGGAAGAGGCTTAAGACCAGCCTGAAGGCGAGAACCAAGACCAAGCAGAGGATGAGGACCAGTGCCCCGTGGAAGAGCCAGATGGGGTAGGAGAGCCAGGCCCTGGCAGTGGAGAGTGCCCACGACCAGGTGGGTGAGGACGGTCAGAACGATGTGGAGGAGGGGTGCCAAGCCCAGGCGAAGGAGGGGAGTGAAGATCAGACAGAGGAGGACGCAAAAAGATAATTTGGAGGAGGAGACCTTGGAGCAGGTGGAGGAGGAGGCCCAGGACCAGACGGAAGGGGCTGGGCCAGGATCAGGCAGAAGAAGAATACGAGGATCAGCAGAAGGAGGAGGGCCAGGATATGGAGGAGGAGGAAGGCCACGATGAGGCAGAGGAAGAGGATCTGGACAGAGGGAGGAGGAGGGCCAAAACTAGGACGAGGACGAGGAGGAGGCGACCTAGATGGATGAGGAAGGCAAGTACCAGGTGGAGGTCCCAGGAGAGCCAGGATCTGGTCGAGGATGAAGGCCAGGTGTAGCCGACTTAGGAGAGTGAGTGTTTGGTAGAAGAGGATTACCAGTACCAGGAAGGGTTGGAGGGCCAGGAACAGAACGAGAAGGAGGCCAAGACCAGGAGAAGGAGGAGGCGCAGGATCTAGCTGAGGAGGACGGCCAGGACCAGGCAGAAGAGGAACTGGATCATGAGGAGGAAGAAGGATAAGTCCAGGCTGAAGGCGGGAACCAAGACCAAGCAGAGGATGAGGGCCAGTGCCCGGTGGAAGAGCCAGATGGGGAAGGAGGGCCAGGACCAGGCAGAGGAGAATGGCCAAAACCAGGCGGATGAGGAGGGTCAGGACCATGTGGAGGAGGAGTGCCAGGCCCAGGAGAAGGAGGGAAGTGAGGATCAGACGGAGTAGGTGGGGAAAAGGTCGTTGGGAGGAGGAGAGCCAGGAGCAGGTGGAGGAGGAGGCCCAGTACCAGACAGATGGGGGTGGGCCAGGACCAGGCAGAAGAAGAAGAGGATCAGCGGAAGTAGGAGGGATAAGATATGGGGGAGAAGAAAGGCCAGGATGTGGTAGAGGACGAGGACGTGGAACGAAGGAGGAGGAGGGCCACAACTGGGAGGAAGAGGCGACCTAGATGGAGGAGGAAGGCAAGTACTAGGTGGAGGTCCCAGCAGAGCCAGGATCTGGCCGAGGACGAAGGACAGGAGAAGGCGGAGCCGAAGGGCCAGTGTTTGCGTCGGGAGGATTACTAGGACCAGGAAGAGTTGGAGGGCCAGGAAAGGAACAAGAAGGAGACCAAGATCAAGAGAAGGAGGAGGCGCAGAATCTAGCAGAGGAGGAGGGCCAGGACCAGGCACGGGAGGAACTGGATCATGAAGAGAAAGAGGGTTAAGACCAGGCTGATGGCGAGAACCAAGTCCAAGCAGAGGATGGGGACCAGTGCCCGGTGGAAGAACCAGATGGGGTAGGAGGGCCAGGTCCAGGCAGAGGAGGATGGCCAAGCCCAGGTGGGTGAGGAGGGTCAGGACCATGTGGAGGAGGAATGCCAGGCCAAGGCGAAAGAGGGGGTGAAGATCAGACAGAGGAACTGAGAAAAAGATCACTGGGAGGAGGAGCGCCAGGAGCAGGTGGAGGAGGAGGCCCAGGACCAGACAGATGGGGGTTGGCCAGGACCAGACAGAAGAAGCGGAAGAGGATAAGCAGAAGGAGGAGGGATAGGATATGGGGGAGAAGGCAGGCAGGCCAGGATGAGGCAGAGGAAGAGGACGTGGAACGAAGGAGGAGGAGGGCCAAAACTAGGAGGAGAAGGAGGCGATCTAGATGGAGGAGGAAGGCAAGTACTGGGTGGAGGTCCCAGGAGAGCCAGGATCTGGCCGAGGACGGAGGCCAGGACAAGGCGGAGCTGAAGGGCCAGTGTTTGGTTCAGGAGGTTTACTAGTACCAGGAAGAGTTGGAGGGCCAGGAAAAGAACAAGAAGGAGGACAAGACCAAGAGAAGGAGGAGGCACAGGATCTAGCAGAGGACGAAGGCCAGGACAAGGCGGAGCTGGAGGGCCAGTGTTTGGTGGAGGAGGATTACCACTACCAGGAAGAGTTGGAGGGCCAGGAAAAGAAAGACAAGGACGGCCAAGACCAAGGGAAAGAGGAGGCGCAGGACCAAGCAGAGGAGGAGGGCCAGGACCAGGCGGAGGAGGAACTGAATCATGAAGAGGAAGAGGGTTAGGATCAGGCTGAAGGCAAGAACCAAGACCAAGCAGAGGATGAGGGCCAGTGCCAGGTGGAGGAGTCAGATGGGGGAGGAGGGCCAGGACCAGGCAGTAGAGGATGGCCAAGACCAGGTGGGTTAGGAGGGTCAGGACCATGTGGAGGTGCACTGCCAGGCTCATGGGAAGGAGGAGAGTAAAGATGAGACAGAGGTGGTACTGGCCTTCCTCCCACCTCCTCTGTCTCATACTGGCCCTCCTCCTTCTTCTGGGCCTCTTCTTCTTCTTCTGCCTTGTCCTGGCCCACCCCCATCTGTCTGGTGCTGGTCTCCTCCTCCACCTGCTGCTGGCCCTCCTCCTCCTATTGATCTTTTTCCCACCTCCTCTGTCTCATCTTTACTCTCCTCCTTCGCCTGGGCCTGGCATTCTTCCTCGACATGGTCCTAACCCTCCTCACCCACCTGGTCTTGCCCATCCTCGTCTGCCTGGTACTGGCCTTCCTACTCCATCTGGCTCTTCCACCGGGCACTGGCGCTCATCCTCTGCTTGGTCTTGCTTCTCGCCTTCAGCCTGGTCTTCACCTTCTTCCTCCTCATGATCCAGTTCCTCCTCTGCCTGGTCCTGGCCCTCATCCTCTGCTTGGTCCTGCGCCTCCTCTTTCCCTTGGTCTTGGCCGTCCTTGTCTTTCTTTTCCTGGCGCTCCAACTCTTCCTGGTGCTGGTAATCCTACTCCACCAAACACTGGCCCTCCAGCTCCGCCTTGTCCTGGCCTTCGTCCTCGGACTGATCTTGCATCTCCTGGGACCTCCACCTGGTACTTACCTTCCTCGTCCATCTAGTTCGCCTCCTCCTCCTCCTCGATTTGGCCCTCCTCCTCCCTCGATCCAGGTCCTCTTCGTCTGCCTCATCTTGGCCTTCCTTCTTCTCCAGATCGTGGACCTCCTACTTCTGCCTATCCTCTTCTTTTTCTTCTGCCTGGTCGTGGCCCACCCTCTTCGGTCTGGTCCTGGGCCTCCTCCTCCACCTGCTCCTGGCTCTCCTCTTCCCAATGATCCTTTTCCCACTTCCTCTGTCTCGTCTTTACTCTCCTTCTTCGCCTGGGCCTGGCCACCCTCTACCACATGGTCCTGACCCTCCTTACCCTGACCCTCCTTCTTTTTCTTTTCTTGGCCCTCCAACTCTTCCTGGTACTAGTAATCCTCCAGAACCAAACACTGGCCCTTCAGCTCCGCCTTGTCCTAGCCTTTGTCCTTGGCCAGATCCTGGCTCTCCTGGGACTTCCACCTAGTACTTGCCTTCCTCCTCCGTCTAGGTTGCCTCCTCCTCTTCCCTGTTTTGGCCCTCCTCCTTCATTCCACGTCCTCTTCCTCTGCCTCATCCTCGACTTCCTTCTCCCCCATATCCTATCCTATCCCTCCTCCTTCTGCTGATCCTCATCTTCCTCTTCTGTCTGGTTCTGGCCCACCCACGTCTGGTCCTGGGCCTCCTCCTCCACCGGCCTCGGGCTCTCCTCCTCCCAGTGATCCTTTCCCCACCTACTCTGTCTGATCTTCACTCTACTCCTTCGCCTGGGCCTGGCACACCTCCTCCACATGGTCCTGACCCTCCTCACCCACCTGGTCTTGGCCATCGTCCTCTGCTTTGTTCTGGCCCTCCTACCCCATAAGCCTCCTCCACCTGGCACTGGCCCCTATCCTGTGCCTGGTCTTGGTTCTCGCCTTTAGCCTGGTCTTAACCCTCTTCCTCCTCGTGATCCAGTTCCTCCTCTGCCTTGTCCTGATCCTCCTCCTCAGCTAGACTCTGCGCCTCCTCCTTCTCTTGGTCCTGGCTTCCTTCTCGTTCTTTTCCAGGCCCTCCAACTCTTCCTGGTACTGGTAATCCTCCTCTACCAAACACTGGCCCTCCTACTCCGGCTGCTCGTGGGCTTCGTCCTGGGCCAGATCCTGGCTACCCTGGGACCTCCAACTGGTACTTGCCTTCCTCGTCCATCTAGGACGCCTCCTCTTTCTCCTAGTCTTTTCCGTCCTCCGCCCTCGATCCAGGTCCTCTTCCTCTGCGTCATGCTGGCCTTCTTCCTCCTCCAGATCCTGGCCCTCCTCCTTCTTCTGGTCTTCTTCTTCTTCTTCTGCCTGGTCCTGGCCCACCCCAATCCGTCTGGTCCTGGGTCTACTCCTCCACCTGCCCCGGCCCTCCTCCTCCCATTGATCATTTTCCCACCTCCTCTGTCTCATCTTTACTCTCCTCCTTCGCCTGGGCATGGCACACCTTCTCCACATGGTATTGAAACTCCTCACCCACCTGGTCCTGGCCATCCTCCACTGCCTGGTGCTGGCCCTCCTACACCATCTGGCTCCTCCACCTGGCACTGGCCCTCATACTCTGCTTGGTCCTGGTTCTCGCCTTCAGCCTGGGCTTAACCCTCTTCCTCCTCATGATCCAGCTCCTCCTCTGCCTGGTCCTGACCCTCCTCCTCGGCTAGATCGTGCGCCACCTCCTTCTCTTGGTCTTGGCCTCCTTCCTGTTCTTTTCCTGGCACTCCAACTCTTCCTGGTACTGGTAATCCTCCTGCCCCAAACACTGGCCCCTCAGCTCCGCCTTGTTCTGGCCTCCGTCCTCGGCCTGATCCTGGCTATACTGGGATCTCCACTTAGTACTTGCATTCCTCCTCCATCTAGGTCGCCTCCTCCTCCTCCTCCTTTTGGCCCTCCTCCTACTTCGTTCCACGTACTCTTCCTCTGCCTCATCCTCGCCTACTTTCTCCTCCAGATCATGGCCCTCCTCCTTCTTCTGCTCCTCTTCTTCTTCTTCTGCCTGGTCCTGGCCCACCACCATCCGACTCGTCCTGGGTTTCCTCCTCCACTAGCTCCTGGCCCTCCTCCTCCCATTGATCTTTTTCCCACCTCCTCTGTTTCATCTTTACTCTCCTCCTTTTTCTGGGCCTGGCACTCCTCCTCCACATGGTCTTGAGCCTCCTCACCCACCTGGCCTAGGCCATCCTCCACTGCCTGGTCCTGGCCCTCCTACCCAACTGGCTCCTCCGCCTGGCACTGGCCCTCATCCTCTGCTTGGTATTGGTTCTCGCCTTCAGCCCGGTCTTAACCCTCTTCCTCTTCGTGATCCAGTTCCTCCTCTGCCTGGTCCTGGCCCTCCTCCTCTGCTACATCCTCTGTCTCCTCCGTCTCCTGGTCTCGGCCTCCTTCTTGTTCTTTTCCTGGCCCTCCAACTCTTCCTGGTACGACTAATCCTCCCGAACCAAACACTGGCCCTTCAGCTCCGCCTAGTCATGGCCTTCGCTCTCGGCCAGATCCTGGCTCTCCTGGGACCTCCATCTAGTACTTGCCTTCCTCCTCCATCTAGGTCGCCTCCTCCTCGTCCTCGTTTTGGCCCTCCTCCTGCTTCGTTCCACGTCATCTTCCTCTGCTTCATCCTGGCCTCCTGTACTCCCCAATATCCTAACGCTCCTCCTCCTTGTTTCCATGTCCTCTTCCTCCACCTCATCCAGGCCTTCCTACTCCCCAATATCATATCCCTCCTCCTTCTGCTCATGCTCTTCTTCTTCTTCTGCCTGGTCCTGGCCCACCCCCATCTGTCTGGTCCTGGGCCTCCTCCTCCACCTGCTCCTGGCTCTCCTCCTCCCAATGATCTGTTCCCCACCTCATCTGTCTGATCTTCACTCCCCTTCTTCGCCTGGGCCTGGCACTCCTCCTCCACATGGTCCTGACCCTCCTCACCCACCTGGTCTTGGCCATCCTCCTCTGCCTGGTCCTGGCCCTCCTACCCCATCTGGCTCCTCAAGGCGGCACTGTCCCTCATCCTTTGCTTGGTCTTGGTTATCGCCTTTAGCCCGGTCTTAACCCTCTTCCTCCTCATGATCCAGTTCCTCCTCTGCCTCTTACTGGCCCTCCTCCTCAGGTAGATCCTGCGTCCTCCGACTTCTCTTGGCCTGGGCCTAGTACTCATTCTTTGTCTGGCCCTCCAAGTCTTCCTGGTACTGGTCATCTTCTTCCACCAAACACGGGCCCTCCAGCTCCGCCTTGTCCTGGCCTTCGTCCCCGGCCAGATCCTAGATCTCCTGGGACCTCAACCTGGTACCTCAACATGGTACTTGCCTTCCTTCTCCAGCTAGGTCTCCTCGTCCTCCTCCTAGGTCGCCTCGTCCTCCTCCTAGTTTTAGCCCTATTTCTCCTTCGTTCCACGTCCTCTTCCTCTGCCTCATCCTAGCCTTCCTTCTCATCCATATCCTACCCCTCCCCCTCCTCCTCATCCTCTTCTTCTTCTTCTGCCTGGCCCTGGCCCACCCCCATCCGTCTGGTCTTGGGTCTCCTCCTCCACCTGCTTCTGGCCCTCCTCCTCCCATTGATCTTTTTCCCACCTCTTCTGTCTCATTTTTACTCTCCTACCTCGCCTGGGCCTGGCACTCCTCCTCCACATGGTCCTGACCTTCCTCACCCACCTGGTCGTGGCCATCCTCCACTGTCTGGTCCTGGCCCTCCTACCTCATCTGGCTCTTCCACCGGGCACTGGCCCTCATCCTCTGCTTGGTCTTGGTTCTCGACTTTAGCCTGGTTTTAACCCTCTTGCTCCTCATGATCCAGTTCTTCCTCTGCCTGGTCCTGGTCCCCCTCCTTAGCTAGATCCTCGCCACCTCTTGGTCTTGGCCTCCTTCTCGTTCGTTTCCTGGCCCTCCAACTCTTCCTGGTACTGGTAATCCTCCTCCACCAAACACTGGCCCTCCAGCCCCGCCTTGTCCTGGCCTTGGTCCTCGGCCAGATCCTGGATTTCCTGGGAACCCACCTGGTACTTGCCTTCCTCGTCCATCTAGCTCGCCTCCTCCTCCCCCTAGTTTTGGCTCTCCTCCTCCCTCGATCCAGGTCCTCTTCCTCTGCCTCATCCTGGCCTCCTTCCTCCTCCAGATCCTGGCCCTCCTCCTTCTGCTCATCCTCGTCATATTCTTCTACCTGGTCTTGTTCCACCCCCTTCCGTCTGCTCCTGGGCCTCCTCCTCCACCTGCTCTTACCTCCCCTCCTCCAAATGATCTTTTTGCCTCCTCCTCTGTCTGATCTTCACTCCCCTCCTTCGCCTGGGCCTCGCACCCCTCCTCCACATCGTTCTGACCTCCCTCACCCACCTGATCTTGGCCATTCTCCACTGCCTGGACCTGGCCCTCCTACCCAATTTGGCTCTTCCACCGGGCACTGGCTCTCATCCTCGACTTGGTCTTGGTTCTCGCCTTCAGCCTGGTCTTAACCTTCTTCCTCCTCATGATCCAGTTCATCCTCTGCCTAGTCCTGGCCCCCTCCTCTGCTTTATCCTGCGCCTCCTCTTTCTCTTGGTATTGGCCGTCTTTCTCTTTCTCTTCCTGGCCCTCCAACCCTTCCTGGTACTGGCAATACTCTTCCACCAAACACAGGCCCGCCTTCTTCGGCTAGTACTGGCCTTTATTCTCGGCCAGATCCTGATTCACCTTTGACCTCCTCCTGGTACTTGCCTTCGTCGTCCATCTAGGCCGCATCCTCTTTTTCCTAGTCTTTCGTACTGGTACTAGTAATCCCCCGAAGCCAAACACTGGCCCTTCAGCTCCGCCTTGTCCTGGCCTTCGTCCTCGGCCAGATCCTGGCTCTCCTGAGACCTCCACCTACTACTTGCCTTTCTCCTCCATCTAGGTCACCTCCTCCTCCTCCTAGTTTTGGCCCTCCTCCTCCTTCGTTCCTAGTCTTCCTCCTAGTCTAGTTCCTAGTCTAGCGGAGGGTGCGGGCTGGGCTGTAGAAGGAGAGAAGGGAGGTGAGGTAGGAGGGGGCGAGGTGATGGACAGCCTTGAAGCCCAGGGTGAGGAGTTTCTGCCTGATGCGCAGATTGATTGGTAGCCACTGGAGATTATTGAGGAGGGGAGTAATACGTCCCTCGATCCAGGTCCCCTTCCTCTGCATCATCCTGGCCTTTCTTTCTCCTCCAGAACCTGGTCCCTCCTCCTTCTTCTGGTCCTCTTCATCTTCTTCTGTCTTGTCCTGGCCCACCCCCATCCGTCTGGTCCTGGGTCTCCTCCTCAACCTGCTCCTGGCCCTCCTCCTCCCATTGATCTTTTTCCCAGCTCCTCTGTCTCATTTTTTCTCTCCTCCTTCGCCTGGGCCTGGCACTCCTACTCCACATGGTCCTGACCCTGCTCACCTACCTGGTCTTGGCCATCCTCCACTGCCTGGTCCTGGCCCTCCTACCACATCTGACTCCTCCACCTGGCACTGGCCCTCATCCTCTGCTTTGTCTTGGTTCTCAATCAATCAATCATATTTATTGAGCGCTTACTATGTGCAGAGCACTGTACTAAGCGCTTGGGAAGTACAAATTGGCAACATATAGAGACAGTCCCTACCCAACATTGGGCTCACAGTCTAAAAGGGGGAGACAGAGAAAAAAAAACAAACATACTAACAAAATAAAATAAATAGAATAGATATGTACAAGTAAAATAAATAAATAAATAAATAAATAAATAGGGTAATAAATATGTACAAACATATACACATATATACAGGCGCTGTGGGGAAGGGAAGGAGGTAAGATGGGGGGGATGGAGAGGGGGACGAGGGGGAGAGGAAGGAAGGGGCTCAGTCTGGGAAGGCCTCCTGGAGGAGGTGAGCTCTCAGCAGGGCCTTGAAGGGAGGAAGAGAGCTAGCTCGGCGGATGGGCAGAGGGAGGGTATTCCAGGCCCGGGGGATGACGTGGGCCGGGGGTCGATGGCGGGACAGGCGAGAACGAGGTACGGTGAGGAGATTAACGGTGGAGGAGCGGAGGGTGTGGGCTGGGCTGTAGAAGGAGAGAAGAGAGGTGAGGTAGGAGGGGGCGAGGTGATGGAGAGCCTTGAAGCCCAGGGTGAGGAGTTTCTGCCTGATGCGCAGAGTGATTGGTAGCCACTGGAGATTATTGAGGAGGGGAGTAATATGCCCAGAGCGTTTCTGGACAAAGATAATCCGGGCAGCAGCGTGAAGTATGGATTGAAGTGGAGAGAGACACGAGGAGGGGAGATCAGAGAGAAGGCTGATGCAGTAGTCCAGACGGGATAGGTTCTCGCCTTCAGCCTGGTCTTAGCCTAATTCCTCTTCATGATCCAGTTCCTCCTCTGCCTGGTCCAGGCCCTCCTCCTCTGCTAGATCCTGCGGGTGTTCCTTCTTTTGGTCTTGGCCTCCTTCTTTTTCTTTTCCTGGCCATCCAACTCGTCCTGGTACTAGTAATCCCCCTAAGCCAAACACTGGCCCTTCAGCTCCGCCTTGTCCTGGCCTTCGTCCTCGGCCAGATCTTGGCTCTCCTGAGACCTCCACCTAGTACTTGCCTTTCTCCTCCATCTAGGTCACCTCCTCCTCCTCCTAGTTTTGGCCCTCCTCCTCCTTCGTTCCACGTCCTCTTCCTCTGCCTCATCCTGGCCTTCCTTCTCCCCCATATCCTATCCCTCCTCCTTCTGCTGATCCTCTTCTTCTTCTTCTGCCTGGTCCTGGCCCACCCCCATCTGTCTGGTCCTGGGCCTCCTCCTCCACCTGCTTCAGGTTCTCCTCCTCCCAATGATCTTTTTCCCACCAGCTCTGTCTGATCTTCACTCCCCTCCTTCGCCCGGGCCTGGCACACCTCCTCCACATGGTCCTGATACTCCTCACCCACCTGGACTTGGCCATCCTCGTCTGCCTGGTCCTTGGCCCTCCTAACCCAGCAGGCTCCCCCACCTGGCTCAGGCCCTCATCCTCTGCTGGGCCTTGGTCCTTGCCTTCTTCAGCCTGGTCTAAACCCTCTTCCACCTCATGATCCAGTTCCTCCTCTGCCTGGTCCTTCCCCTCCTCCTCTGCTAGATACTGCGCCTCCTCTTTCTCTTGGTCTTGGCCGTCCTTCTCTTTCACTTCCTGGCCCTCCAGCTCTTTCTGATACTAGTAATCCTCCTCTGCCAAACACTCGCCCTCCCTCTCCGGTTAGTCCTGGCCTTTGTCCTCGGCCACATCCTGGCTCACCTTTGACCTCCAACTGGTACTTGCCTTCCTCGTCCATCTAGGCCGCCTCCTCTTCCTCCTAGTTTTTTCCCTCCTCCTCCCTCGATCCAGGTCCTCTTCCTCTGCATCGTCTTGGCCTTCCTCCTCCTCCAGATCCTGGCCCTCCTCCTCCTTCTGGTCCTCTTCTTCTTCTTCTGCCTTGTCCTGGCCCACCCCCATCCGTCTGGTCCTGGGTCTCCTCCTCCAGCTGCTCCTGGGCTTCCTCGTCCCATTGATATTTTTCCCACCTCCTCTGTCTCATCTTTGCTCTCCTCCTTCGCCTGGGCCTGGCATTCCTAATCCTCATGGTCCTGACCCTCCTCAACCACCTGTTCTTGGCCATCCTCCACTGCCTGGTCCTGGCCCTCCTACCCTATCTGGCTTCTCCACCTGGCACTGGCCCTCATTCTCTGTTTCGTCTTGGTTCTCGCCTTCAGCCTGGTCTTAACCCTCTTCCTCCTCATGATCCAATTCCTCCCCTGCCTGGTCCTGGCCCTCCTCTTCTGCTAGATCCTGCGCCTTCTCCTTCTCTTGGTCCTGGCCCCCTTCTTGTTCTTTTCCTGGCCCTCCAACTCTTCCTGGTACTAGTAATCCTACTGAACCAAACACTGGCCCTTCAGCTCGGCCTTGTCGTGGCCTTCGTCCTCGGCCAGAGCCTGGCTCTCCTGGAACCTCCACCTAGTACTTGCCTTGGTCCTGCATCTAGGTCGCCTCCTCCTCCTCCTCCTCCTCCTCCTCCTCCTCCTAGTTTTGGCCTTCCTCCTCCTTCGTTCCACGTCCTCTTCCTCTGCCTCATCTTGACCTTCCTTCTACCCCACGTCCTATCCCGCCTCCTTCTGCTGATCCTCTTCTTCTTCTTCTGCCTGGTCCTGGCCCACCCCCATCTGTCTGGTCCTGGGTCTCCTCCTCCACCTGCTCCTGGCCCTCCTCCTCCTATTGATCTTTTTCCCAGCTCCTCTGTCTCATTTTTACTCTCCTCCTTCGCCTGTGCCAGGCACTCAATCTCCACATGGCCCAGACCCTCCTCACACACCTGGTCCTGGCCATCCTCCTCTGCCTGGTCCTGGCCCTCCTACCCCATCTGACCCCTCCACCTGGCACTGGTCCTCATCCTACGCTTGGTCATGGTTCTCGCCCTTAGCCTGGTCTTACCCCTATTCCTCCTCATGATCCAGTTCCTCCTCTGCCGGGTCCTGGCTTCCTTCTCAGCTAGATCCTGAGCCTCCTTCTTCTATTAGTGTTGACCTCCCTCTCGTTCTTTTCCAGGCCCGCCAACTCTTCCAGGTACTGGTAATCCTCCTTTACCAAACACTGGCCTTCCTACTCCGGCCACTCCAGGCCTTCGTCCTCGGCCAGATCCTGGCTCTCCTGGGAGCTCCAGCTGGTACTCGCCTTCCTCGTCTATCTAGGTCGCCTCGTCCTCCTCCTAGTCTTGGCCCTCCTCCTCCCTCGATCCAGGTCCTCTGCCTCTGCCTCATCCTGGCCTTCCTCCTCCTCCAGATCCTGGCCCTCCTCCTTCTGCTGATCCTCGTATTCTTTTTCTACCTGGTCCTGGCCCACCCCTATGTGTCTAGTCCTGGGCCTCCTCCTCCACCTGATCCTGGCTCTCCTCCTCCCAGTGATCTTTTTCCCACCTCCTCTGCCTGATCTTCACTCCTCTCCTTCACCTGGGCTTGGCATTACTCGTCCACATCGTTCTGACCGTCCTCACCCATCTGGTCTTGGCCATTCTCCACTGCCGGGTCCTAGCCCTCCTACCCCATCTGGCTCCTCCACCTAACCCTGGCCCTCATCCTCTGATTGGTCTTGGTTGCCTTCAGCCTGGTCTTAACCCTCTTCCCCCTCATGATCCAGTTCCTCCTCTGCCTGGTCCTGGACCTCCTCCCTCTGCTAGATCTTGCGCCTCCTCTTTTTATTGGTCTCCGCTGTCCTTCTCTTTCTCTTCCTGGCCCTCCACCTCTTCCTGGTACTGGTAATCCTTCTCCACCAAACACTGACCCTCCTTCTCCGGCTAGTCCTGGCCTTTGTCCTCGGCCAGATCCTGGCTCACCTTTGACCTCCACCTGGTAAATGCCTTCCTCGTCCATCTAGGCCGCCTGCTCTTCCTCCTAGTCTTTGCCCTCCTCCTCCCTCGATCCAGGTCCTCTTCCTCTGCGTCATCCTGGCCTCCTTTCTCCTCCAGATACTGGCCCTCCTTCTTCTTCTGGTCCTCTTATTCTTCTTCTGCCTTGTCCTGGCTCACCCCCATCTGTCTGGTCCTGGTCTCCTCCTCGACCTGCTCCTGGGCCTCCTCCTCCATTGATCATTTTCCCACCTCCTCTGTCTAATCCTTTACTCTCGTCCTTCGCCTGGGCCTAGCACACCTCCTCCACATGGTCTTGAACCTCCTCACGCACCTGCTCTTGGCCATTCTCCACTGCCTGGTCCTGGCCCTCCTCCTCTGCGAGATCCTGCTCCTCCTCCTTCCCTTGGTCTTGGCCTCCTTCTCGTTCTTTTCCAGGCCCTCCAACTCTTCCTGGTACTGGTAATCCTCCTGCCCCAAACACTGGCTTTCCTACTCTGGCTACTCCTGGCCTTCGTCCTCGGCGAGTTCCCGGCTCTCCTGGGACCTCCAACTGGTACTTGCCTTCCTCGTCCATTTAGGCCACCTCCTCCTCCTCCTAGTTTTGGCCCTCCTCCTCCCTCGATCCAGGTCATCTTCCTCTGCGTCATCCTGTCCTTCTTTCTCCTCCAGATCCTGGCCATCCTTCTTCTTCTGGTTCTCTTCTTCTTCTTCTGCCTTGTCTTAGCCCACCCCAATCTGTCTGGTCCTGGGTCTCCTCCTCCACCTGCTTCTGGGCCTCCTCCTCCCATTGAACCATTTCCCACCTCCTCTTTCTCTCTCATCTTTCTCTCCTCCTTCGCCTGGGCCTGGCACGCACTCCCCCCCAACATGGTCCTGACCCTCGTCACCCACATGGTCTTGGCCATCCTCCACTGCCTAGTTCTGGCAATCCTACCCCATCTGGCACCTCCACCTGGCACTGGCCCTCATCCTCTACTTGGTCTTGGTTCTCGCCTTCAGTCTCGTCTTAACCCTCTTCCTCTTCATGATCCAGTTCCTCCCCTGTCTGGTCCTGGCTCTCCTCCTCTTCTAGATCCTGTGCCTCCTCATTCCCCTGGTCTTGGCCTTCTTCTTGTTCATTTCCTGGCCCTCGATCTCTTCCTGGTACTAGTAATCTTCCTGAACCAAACCCTGACCCTTCAGCTCTGCCTAGTCATGGCTTTCGTTCCCGGCCAGATACTGGCTCTCCTGGGACCTTCATCTAGTGCTTGCCTTCCTCCTCCATCTAGGTCGCCTCCTCCTCCTCCTCCTAGGAGCAGGTGGAGGAGGAGGCCCAGGACCAGAAGGAAGGGGGTGGGCCAGGACCAGTTAGAAGAAGAGGACGAGGATCAGCCGAAGTAGCAGTGTCAGGATCTGTAGGAAAAGGAAGGCCAGGATGAGGCAGAGGAAGAGGACCTGGACCGAGGGAGGAGGAGGGCCAAGTCTAGTAGGAGGAGGAGGCGACCTAGATGGACGATGAAGCCAAGTACCAGTGGAAGGTCTCAGGAGAGCCGGGATCTCACAGAGGACGAAGGCAAAGAGTAGCCGGGGTAGGAGGGCCAGTGTCTGATAGAGAAGGATTACCAGTACCAGGAAGAGTTGGAGGGCCTGGAACAGAACGAGAAGGAGGCCAAGACCAAGAGAAGGAGGCAGCGCAGGATCTAGCTGAGGAGGAGGGCCAGGACCAGGCAGAGAAGGAACTGGATCACGAGGAGGAAGAGGGTTAAGACCAGGCTAAAGGCGAGAACCAAGACCAAGCGGAAGATGAGGGCCAGTGCTAGGTGGAGGGGCCAGATGAGGTAGGAGGGCCAGGACCAGGCAGAGGAGGATGGCCAAGACCAGGAGGGTGAGGAGGGGTAGGGGGTGAGTGAGGAGGGGCAGGACCATGTGGAGGAAGAGTGCCAGGCCTAGGCGAAGGAGGGGAGTGAAGGTCACACAGAGGAGGTGGGAAAAAGATCATTGGGAGCAGGAGAGCCAGCAGCAGGGTGGAGGAGGAGGCCCCGGACCAGACAGATGGGGGTGGGCCAGGACCAGGCAGGAGAAGAAGAAGAGGATAAGCAGAAGGAGGAGGGATAGGATATGGGGGAGAAGGAAGGCCAGCATGAAGCAGAAGTCGATGACGTGGAACTAAGGAGGAGGAGGGCCAAAACTAGGAGGAGGAGGCGACCTAGATGGAGGTGGAAGACAAGTACTGGGTGGAGGTTCCAGGAGAGCCAGGATCTGGCCGAGGACTAAGGCCAGGACAAGGCGGAGCTGAAGGGCCAGTGTTTGGTTCAGGAGGATTACTTGTACCAGGAAGAGTTGGAGGGCCAGGAAAAGAACTAGAAGGAGGCCAAGGCCAAGAGAAGGAGGAGGCGCAGGACCTAGCAGAGGAGGAGGGCCAGGACCAGGCAGAGGAGGAACTGGATCATGAAGAGGAATTGGGTTAAGACCAGGCTGAAGGTGAGAACCAACACCAAGCAGAGGATGAGGGCCAGTGTCAGGTGGAGGAGCCAGATGGGGTAGGAAGGCCAGGACTAGGCCGTGGAGGATGGCCAAGACCAGGTGGATGAGGAAGGTCAGTACCATGAGGAGGAGGAGTGCCAGGCCCAGGCGAAGAAGGAGAGTAAAGATGAGACAGAGGAGGTGGAAAAAAGGTCAATGGGAGGAGGAGGGCCAGGAGCAGGTGGAGGAGGAGACCCAGGACCAGACGGATGGGGCTGGGCCAGTACAAGGCAGAAGAAGAAGAAGAAGAGGACCAGGAGAAGGAGGAGGGCCAGGATCTGGAGGAGAAAGCAAGCCAGGATGACGCAGAAGACGAGGACCTGAGTCGAGGGACGAGGAGGGCAAAGACTAGGAGGAAGAGGAGGCGGCCTAGATGGACAAGGAAGGCAAGTACCAGGTGGAGGTCATAGGTGAGCCAGGATCTGGCCGATGATAAATTCCAGGACTAGCCGGAGAAGGAGGGTCAGTGCTTGATGGAGGAGGATTACCACTACCAGGAAGAGTTGGAGGACCAGGAAAAGAAAGAGAAAGCCGGCAAAGACGAAGAGAAAGAGGAGGCGCAGGATGTAGCTGAGGAGGAGGGCCAGGACCAGGCAGAAAAGAAACTGGATCATGAGGAGGAAGAGGGTTAACACCAGGCTAAAGGCAAGAACCAAGACCAAGCAGAGGACGAGGGCCAGTGCAAGGTGGAGGAGCCAGATGAGGTAGGAGGGCTAAGACCAGGAAGAGGAGGAGGGCCAAGGCCAAGACGGTGAGGAGGGGCAGGGGGTGGGTGAGGAGGGGCAGGACCATGTGGAGGAAGAGTGTCAGGCCCAGGCGAAGGAGGGGAGAGATGATCACACAGAGGAGGTGGGAAAAAGATCATTGGGAGGAGGAGAGCCAGGATCAAGTGGGGGAGGCGGCCCAGGACCAGACAGATGGGGGTGGGCCAGGACCAGGCAGAAGAAGAAGAAGAGGATCAGCAGAAGGGGGAGGGATAGGATATGGGGGAAGAAGGAAGGCCAGGATGAGGCAGAGGAAGATGACGTGGAACGAAGGAGGAGGAGGGCCAAAACTAGGAGGAGGAGGCGACCTAGATGGAGGAGGATGGTAAGAACTGGGTGGAGGTCCCAGGAGAGCCAGGATCTGGTCCGAGGACGAAGGCCAGGACAAGGCGGAGCTGAAGGGCCAGTGTTTGGTTCAGGAGGATTACTTGTACCAGGAAGAGTTGGAGGGCCAGGAAAAGAACTAGAAGGAGGCCAAGGCCAAGAGAAGGAGGAGGCGCAGGATCTAGCAGAGGAGGAGGGCCAGGACCAGGCAGAGGAGGAAGTGGATCATGAAGAGGAAGAGGCTTAAGACTAGGCTGAAAGCGAGAACCAAAACCAGACAGAGGATGAGGACCAGTGCCAGGTGGAGGAGCCAGATTGGGTAGGAGGGCCAGGGCCAGGACCAGGCAGTGGAGGATGGCCAAGACAAGGTGGGTGAGGAGGGTTAGGACCATGTGGAGGACGAGTGCCAGGCCCAGGCGAAGGAGGAGAGTAAAGATGAGACAGAGGAGGTGGGAAAATTATCAATAGGAGGAGTGGGGCCAGGAGCAGGTGGAGGAGGAGACCCAGGACCAGACGGATGGGGGTGGTCCAGGACAAGGCAGACGAACAAGGAGAGGCATCAGAAGAAGGAGAAGGGCCAGGATCTGGAGGAGGAGGAAGGCCAGAATGAGGCAGAGGAAGAGGAACTGGATCGAGGCAGGAGGAGGGCAAAGACGAGGCAGAAGAGGAGGTGGCCTAGATGGACGAGGGAAGGCAAGTACCAGGTGGAGGTCAAAGGTGAGCCAGGATCTGGCCGAGGACAAAGGCCAGGACTAGGCGGAGAAGGAGGGCCAGTGTTTGTTGGTGGAGGATTACCTGTACCAGGAAGAATTGTAGGGCCAGGAAAAGAAAGAGAAGGACGGCCAAGACCAAGAGAAAGAGGAGGCGCAGGATCTAGCAGGGGAGGAGGGCCAGCACCAGGCAGAGGAGTAACTGGATCATGATGAAGAAGAGGGTAAGACCAGGTTGAAGGCGAGGACCAAGCCCAAGCAGAGGATGAGGGCCAGTGCCCTGTGGAAGAGCCAGATGGTGTAGGATGGCCAGGACCAGGCAGTGGAGAATGGCCAAGACCAGGTAGGTGAGGACGTTCAGAACGATGTGGAGGAGAGGTGCCAGGCCCAGGCGAAAGAGGGAAGTGAAGATCAGACAGGGGAGGAAGCAAAAAGATCATGTGGAGGAGGACAGTAAGGAGCAGGTGGAGGAGGAGACCCAGGTCCAGACGGAAGGCGGTGGCCCAGGACCAGGCAGAAGAAGAAGAAGAGGATCAGCCGAAGGAGGAGGGCCAGGATCTGGAGGAGGAGGAAGGCCAGGATGAGGCAGAGGAAGAGGACCCGTATACAGGGAGGAGGCGGGCTAAGACTAGGAAGCGGAGGAGGCGTCCTAGATGGACGAGGAAGGCAAGTACCAGTTGGAGGTCCCAGGAGAGCCAGGATCTGGCCGAGGACGAAGGCCAGGAGTAACCAGAGTAGGACGGCCAGTGTTTGGTAGAGAAGGATTACCAGTACCAGGAAGAGTTGGAGGGCCTGGAACAGAACGAGAAGGAGGCCAAGACCAAGAGAAGGAGGAGGCGCATGATCTAGCTGAGGAGGAGGGTCAGGACCTGGCAGAGGAGGAACTGGATCATGAGGAGGAAGAGGGTAAGACCAGGCTAAAGGCGAGAACCATGACCTTTTAGACTGTGAGCCCACTGTTGGGTAGGGACTGTCTCTATGTGTTGCCAATTTGTACTTCCCAAGCGCTTAGTACAGTGCTCTGCACATAGTAAGCGCTCAATAAATACGATTGATTGATTGATTGATGACCAAGCAGAGGATGAGGGACAGCGCCAGGTGGAGGAGCCTAGATGGGTTAGGAGGGCCAGGATCAGGCAGTGGAGAATGGCCAAGACCAGGTGGGTGAGGAGGGTCAGGACCATGTGCAGGAGGAGTGCCAGGCCCTGGCGAAGGAGGGGAGTGAAGATCAGACAGAGGAGGTGGGAAAAAGATCACTGCGAGGAGGAGAGCCAGGAGCAGGTGGGGGAGGAGGTCCAGGACCAGACAGATGGGGGTGGGCCAGGACCAGGCACAAGAAGAAGAAGAGATTCAGCAGAAGGAGGAGGGATAGGATATGGGGAGAAGGAAGGCCAGGATGAGGCAGAGGAAGAGGACGTGGAATGAAGAAGGAGGAGGGCCAAACCTAGGAGACAGAAGAGACGACCCAGATGGAGAAGGAAGGCAAGTACTAGCTGGAGGTCCCAGGAGAGCCAGGATCTGGTCGAGGACGAAGGCCAGGACAAGGCGGAGTTGAAGGGCCAGTGTTTGGTTCAGGAGGATTACTAGTACCTGGAAGAGTTGGAGGGCCAGGAAGTGAAAGAGAAGGACGGCCAAGACCAAGAGAAAGAGGAGGCGCAGGACCTAGCTGAGGAGGAGGGCCAGGACCAGGCAGAGAAGGAACTGGATCATGAGGAGGAAGAGGGTAAAGACCAGGCTGAAAGGAAGAACCAAGACCAAGCAGAGGATGAGGGCCAGGGTCAGGTGGAGGACCCAGATGGGGTAGTAGGGCCAGGGCCAGGTAGTGGAGAATTGCCAAGACCAGGTGGGTGAGGAGGGTCAGGACCATGTGGTGGAGGAGGGCGAGGCCCAGGCGAAGAAGGAGAGAGTAAAGCTGAGACAGAAGCGGTGGGGAAAAGATCACTGGGGGGAGGAGGGCCAGGAGAAGAGGAAGGGGACCAGAAGAAGGAGGAGGGCCAGGACCTGGAGGAGAAAGAAAGCCAGGATTACGCAGAGGAAGGGGTCCTGGATCGAGGGAGGAGGAGGGCAAAGACTAGGAGGAAGAGGAGGCGGCCTAGGTGGACGAGGAAGGCAAGTACCTGGTGGAGGTCCCAGGAGAGCCAGGATCTGGCCGACGACGAAGGCCTGAGGTAGCCGGAGTAGAAGGGCCAGTGTTTGGTGGAGGAGGATTACCAGTACCAGGAAGGGTTGGAGGGCCAGGAAAGGAAAGAGAAGGGCGGCCAAGACCAAGAGAAAGAGGAGGCACAGGATCTAGCAGAGAAGGAGAGCCAGGACCAGGCAGAGGAGGAACTGGATCATGAGGAGCAAGAGGGTTAAGACCAGGCTGAAGGCAAGAACCAAGACCAAGCAGAGGATGAGGGCCAGGGTAAGGTGGAGGAGCCAGATGGGGTAGGAGGGCCAGGATCAGGCAGTGGAGAGTGGCCAAGACCAGGTGGGTGAGGAGGGTCAGGACCATGTGCAGGAGGAGTGCCAGGCCCTGGCGAAGGAGGGGAGTGAAGATCAGACAGAGGAGGTGGGAAAAAGATCACTGCGAGGAGGAGAGCCAGGAGCAGGTGGGGGAGGAGGTCCAGGACCAGACAGATGGGGGTGGGCCAGGACCAGGCACAAGAAGAAGAAGAGCATGAGCAGAAGGAGGAGGGATAGGATATGGGGAGAAGGAAGGCCAGGATGAGGCAGAGGAAGAGGACGTGGAATGAAGAAGGAGGAGGGCCAAAACTAGGAGGCAGAGGAGGCGACCCAGATGGAGAAGGAGGAGGACCTCTAGCTGGAGGTCCCAGGAGAGCCAGGATCTGGTCGAGGACGAAGGCCAGGACAAGGCGGAGCTGAAGGGCCAGTGTTTGGTTCAGGAGGATTACTAGTACCGGGAAGAGTTGGAGGGCCAGGAAAAGAACAAGAAGGATGCCAAGACCAAGAGAAGGAGGAGGCGCAGGATCTAGCAGAGGAGGAGGGCCAGGTCCAGGCAGAGGAGGAACTGGATCATGAAGAGGAAGAGGGTTAAGACCAGCCTGAAGGCGAGAACCAAGACCAAGGAGAGGATGAGGGCCAATGCCAGGTGGAGGAGCCAGATGGGGTAGGAGGGCCAGGAACAAGCAGTGGAGGCTGGCCAAGACAAGGTGGGTGAGGAGGGTCAGGAACATGTGGAAGAGGAGGGCCAGGCCCAGGCGAAGGAGGAGAGTAGGGATGAGACCGAGGAGGTGAAAAAGTGATCAATGGGAGGAGGGGGGCCAGGAGCAGGTGGAGGAGGAGACCGAGGACCAGACAGATGGGGTGGGCCAGTACAAGGCAGAAGAAGAAGAAGAGGACCAGAATAAGGAGGAGGGCCAGGATCTGGAGTAGGAGGAGGAAGGCCAGATTGAGGCAGGGGAAGAGGACCTGGATCGGTGGAGGAGGAGGGCCAATACTAGGAGGAAGAGGAAGTGGCCTAGATGGTCGAGGAAGGCAAGTGCCAGGTGGAGGTCAAAGGTGAGCCCGGATCTAGCCGAGGACAATGGCCAGGACTAGCCGGAGAAGGCGGGCCAGTGTTTGGTGGAGGAGGATTACTAGTACCAGGAAGAGTTGGAGGGCCAGGACGAGAAAGAGAAGGACGGCCAAGACCAAGAAAACGAGGAGGCGTAGGATCTAGCTGAGGAGGAGGGCCAGGACCAGGCACAGGAGGAACTGGATCATTAGGAGGAAGAGGGGTAAGACCAGGCTAAAGGCAAGAACCAAGACGAAGCAGAGGATGAGGGCCAGGGTAAGGTGGAGGAGCCAGACGGGGTAGGAGGGCCAGGAGCAGGCAGTGGAGTATGGCCAAGACCAGGTGGATGAGGAGGGTCAGGACCATGTGGTGGAGGAGGGCCAGGCCCAGGCGAAGAAAGAGAGTAACGATGAGACAGAAGAGGTGGGGAAAAGATCATTGGGAGGAGGAGAGCCAGGAGCAGGTGGAGGAGGAGGCCCAGGACCAGACAGATGGGGGTGGGCCAGGACCAGGAAGAAGAAGAAGACGAGGATCAGCAGAAGGAGGAGGGATAGGATATGGGGGAGAAGGAAGGCCAGGATGAGGCAGAGGTAGAGGACGTGGAAAGAAGGAGGAGAAGGGCCAAAACTAGGAGGAGGAGGAGGAGGAGGAGGAGGCGACCTAGATGGAGGAAGAAGGCAAGTGCTAGGTTGGAGTTTCCAGGAGAGCCAGGATATGGCCGAGGACGAAGGCCAGGAAAAGGCGGAGCTGGCGGGCCAGTGTTTGGTTCAGGAGGAATACTAGTTTCAGGAAGAGTTGTAGGGCCCGGAAAAGAACAGGAATGAGACTAAGACCAAGAGAAGGAGGAGGCGCAGGATCTAGCAGAGGAGGAGGGCCAGGACCAGGCAGGGGAGGAACTGGATGATGAAGAGGAAGAGGGGTATGACCAGGCTGAAGGCGAGAACCAAGACCAAGCAGAGGATGAGGGCCAGTGCCAGGTGGAGGAGCCAGATTGGGGAGGAGGGCCAGGACCAGGCAGTGGAGGATGGCCAAGACCAGGTGGGTGAAGAGGGTCAGGACCATGTGGAGGAGGAGTGCCAGGCCCAGTACGAAGGAGGAGAGTAAAGATGAGACAGAGGAGGTGGGAAAAAGATCAACGGGAGGAGGAGGGCCGGGGGAGCTGTAGGAGGAGACCCAGGACCAGACGGATGGGGGTGGGCCAGGACAAGACAGAAGAAGAAGAAGAAGAGGACCAGAAGAAGGAGGCGGGCCAGGAGCTGGAGGAGGAGGAAGGCAAGGATGACGCGGAGGAAGAGGACCTGGATCGAGGGAGGAGAAGGGTAAAGACTAGGAGGAACAGGAGGCGGCCTAGGTGGACAAGGAAGGCATGTACCAGGTGGATGTCAAAGGTGAGTCAGGATCTGGCCGAGGACATAGGCCAGGACTAGCCCGAGAAGGAGGGCCAGTGTTTGGTGGAGGAGGATTACCAGTACCAGGAAGAGTTGGAGGGCCCGGAAAAGAAAGAGAAGGACGGCCAAGACCAAGAGAAAGAGGAGGGGCAGGATCTAGCAGAAGAGGAGGGCAAGGACTAGGCAGAGGAGGAACTGGATCATGTGGATGAATAGGGTTAAGACCAGGCTAAAGGCAAGAACGAAGACCAAGTAGAGCATGAGGGCCAGGGTCAGGTGGAGGAGCCAGATGGGGTAGGAGGGCCAGGACCAGGCAGTGGAGAATGGCCAAGACCAGGTGGGTGAGTAGGGTCTGGAACAGATGGTGGAGGAGGGCGAGGCCCAGGCGACGAAGGAGAGTAATGATGAGGCAGAGGAAGTGGGGAAAGATCATTGGGAGGAGGAGAGCCAGGTGCAGGTGGAAGAGGAGGCCCAGGACCAGAAGGAAGAGGGTGGGCCAGGACCAGGCAGAAGGAGAAAAAGAGGATCAGCAGAAGTAGGAGGTCCACGATCTGGAGGAGAAGGAAGGCCAGGATGAGGCAGACGAAGAGGACCTGGATCGAGGGAGGAGGAGGGCCAAAACTACGAGGAGGAGGAGGAGGCGAGCTAGATGGACGAGAAAGGCAAGTACCATGTGGAGGTCCCAGGAGATCCAGGATCAGGCCGAGGACAAAGGCCAGGACAAGGCGGAGCTGGAGGGTCAGTGTTTGGTGGAGGATGATTACCGGTACCAGGAAGAGTTGGAGGGCCAGGAAAAAAACGAGAAGGAGGCTAAGACCAAGAGAAGGAGGAGGCACAGGATCTAGCTAAGGAGGAAGGCCAGGACCAGGCAGAGGAGGAACTGGATCATGAGGAGGAAGAAGCTTAAGAACAGGCTGAAGGCGAGAACCAAGTCGAAGCAGAGGATGAGGGCCAGTGCTCCGTGGAAGAGCCAGATGGGATAGGAGGGCCAGGCCCCGGCAGTGGAGAATGGCCAAGACCAGGTGGGTGAGGACGGTCACTACAATGCGGAGGAGGGGTGCCAAGCCCAGGCGAAGGAGGTGAGTGAAGATTATACTGAGGAGGACGCAAAAAGGAAATTTGGAGGAGGAGAGCTAGGAGCAGGTGGAGGAGGAGGCCCAGAACCAGGCAGAAGAAGAAGAAGAGATTCAGCAGAAGGAGGAGGGATAGGATATGGGGGAGAAGAAAGGCCAGGATGGGGCAGAGGAAGAGTACGTGGAACGAAGGAGGAGGAGGGCCAAAACTAGGAGGAGGAGGAGGCGACCCAGATGGAGGAGGAAGGCAAAGTAGTAGCTGGAGGTCCCGGGAGAGCCAGGATCTGGCCTAAGACGAAGGCCAGGACAAGGCGGAACTGAGGGGCCAGTGTTTTGTTCAGGAGGATTACTAGTACCTGGAAGAGTTGGAGGGCCAGGTAAAGAACAAGAAGGAGGCCAAGACCAAGAGAAGGCGGAAGCGCAGTATCTATCAGAGGAGGAGGTCCAGGCAAAAGAGGAACTGGATCATGAAGAGGAAGAGGGTTAAGACCAGCCTGAAGGCGAGAACTAAGACCAAGGAGAGGATGAGTGCCAGTGCCAGGTGGAGGAGCCAGATAGAGTATGAGGGCCAGGACTAGGCAGTGGAGGATAGCCAAGACAAGGTGGGTGAGGAGGGCCAGGACCATGTGGAGGAGGAGTGCCTAGGCCCAGGCGAAGGAGGAGACTAACGATGAGACCGAGGAGGTGGGAAAATGATCAATGGGAGGAGGGGGGCCAGGTGCAGGTGGAGGAGGAGACCCAGGACCAGACGGATGGGGGTGGGCCAGGACAAGGCAGAAGAAGAAGAAGAGGACCAGAAGAAGGAGGAGGGACAGGATCTGGAGGAGAAAGAAGGCCAGAATGAGGCAGAGGAAGAGGACCTGGATCGAGGGAGGAGGACGGCAAATACTGGGAGGAAAAGGAAGCGGCCTAGATGGACGAGGACGGCAAGTACCAGGTGGAGGTCAAAGGTGAGCCAGGATCTGGCCGAGGACAAAGGCCAGGAATAGCCGGAGAAGGAGGGCCAGTGTTTGGTGGAGGAGGATTACGAGTACCAGGAAGAGTTGGATGGCTAGGACGAGAAAGAGAAGGACGGCCAAGACCAAGAGAAAGAGGAGGCACAGGATCTAGCAGAGGTGTAGGGCCAGGACCAGGCAGAGGAGCAACTGGACCATGAGGAGGAAGAGGGTTAAGACCAGGCTGAAGGCGAGAACCAAGGCCAAGCAGAGAATGAGGGTCAGGGTCAGGTGGAGGATCCAGATGGGGTAGGAGGGCCAGGACCAGGCAGTGGAGAATGGCCCAGACCAGGTGGGTGAGGAGGGTCAGGACCATGTGGTGGAGGAGTGCCAGGCCCAGGTGAAGAAGGAGAGTAAAGATGAGACAGAGGAGGTGTGGAAAAGATCATTGGGAGGAGGAGAGCCAGGAGCAGGTGGAGGAGGAGGCACAGGACCAGACGTATGAGGGTAGGCCAGGACCAGACAGAAGAAGAAGAAGAAGAAGAAGAGGATCAGCAGATGTAGGAGGTCCAGGATCTGGAGGAGAAGGAAGGCCAGGATGAGGCAGACGAAGAGGAACTGGATCGAGGGAGGAGGAGGGCCAAAACTGGGAGGAGGAGGAGGAGGAGGAGGCGAGGTAGATTTACAAGGAAGTAAAGCACTAGTTGGAGGTCCCAGGAGATCCAGGATCTGGCCGAGGACGAAGGCTAATACAAAGCGGAGCTGGTGGGCCAGTATTTGGTGGAAGAGGATTACCAGTACCAGGAAGAGATGGAGAGCCAGAAAAAGAATTAGAAGGAGGCCAAGACCAAGAGAAGGAGGAGGCGCAGGATCTTGCTGAGAAGGTGGGAAAGGACCAGGCAGAGGAGGAACAGGAACATGAAGAGGAAGAAGGGTAAGACCAGGCTGAAGGCGAGAACCAGGACCAAGCAGAGGATGAGGGCCAGTGCCCGGTGGAAGAGCCAGGTGGGGTAGGAGGGCCAAGACCAGGCAGTGGAGAATGGCCAAGAGCAGGTGGGTAAGGATGTTCCGAACGATGTGGAGGAGGGGTGCCAGGCCCAGGAGAAGGAGGGAAGTGAGGGGGTGGGTGAGGAGGGGCATGACCATGTGGAGGAGGAGTGCCAGGTCCAGGCGAAGGAGGAGAGTAAAGATGAGACAGCGGAGGTGGGAAAAAGATCAATGGGAGGAGGAGGGCCAGGCCCAGACGGATGGGGGTTGGCCAGGACAAGAAAAAGAAGAAGAAGGGAACCAGAAAAAGGAGAAGGGTCAGGATCTGGAGGAGAAAGGAAGCCAGGATGACGCAGAAGAAGCGGACCTGGATCGAGGGACAAGGAGAGCATAGACTAGGAGGAAGAGGAGGCGGCCTGGATGGACAAGGAAGGCAAGTACCAGGTGGAGGTCAAAGGTGAGCCAGGATCTGGCCGAGGATAAAGGACAGGACTAGCCGGAGAAGTAGGGCCACTGTTTGGTGGGGGAGGATTACCACTACCAGAAAGAGTTGGAAGGTCAGGAAAAGAAAGAGAAAGAGAAAGTTGGAGGGCCAGGAAGTGAAAGAGAAGGACGGCCAAGACCAAGAGAAAGAGGAAGCGCAGGATTTAGCAGAGAAGAAGGGCCAGGACCATGCAGAGGATGAACTGGCTCATGAGGAGGAAGAGGGTGAAGACCAGGCTAAAGGCAAGAACCAAGACCAAGCAGAGGATGAGGGCCAGGGTAAGGGGGAGGAGCCAGATGGGGTAGGAGGGCCAGGCAGTGGAGAATGGCCAAGACCAGGGGGGTGAGGAGGGTCAGGACCATGTGGTGGAGGAGGACCCGGCCCAGGCGTAGAAGGGGAGTAAAGGTGAGACAGAGGAGGTGGGAAATAGATAATTGGGAGGAGGAGAGGCAGGAGCAGGTGGTGGAGGAGGCGCAGGAGCAGGTGGTGGAGGAGGCCCAGGACCAGACTGTTGAGGGTGGGCCAGGACCACGAAGAAGAAGAAGAAGAAGAAGAAGAAGAAGAAGAAGAAGAAGAAGAAGAAGAAGAAGAAGAAGAAGAAGAAGAAGAAGAAGAAGAAGAAGATCAAGCAGAAGGAGGAGCGATAGGATATGGGGGAGAACGAAGGCCACGATGAGGCAGAAGAAGATGACCTGGAAAGGAAGGAGGAGGAGGGCCAAAACTAGGAGGAGGAGGAGGAGGCGACCTAGATGGAGGAGAAAGGCGAGTACTGGGTGGAGGTCCAAGGAGAGCCAGGATCTGGCCGAGGACGAAGGCCAGGAAAAGATGGAGCTGGAGGTCCAGTGTTTGGAGGAGGAGGATTACTAGTACCAGGCAGAGTTGGAGGCTAGGAAAAGAACAAGAAGTAGGCCAAGACCAAGAGAAGGAGGAGGCGCAGGATCTAGCTGAGGAGGAGGGCCATGACCAGACAGAGGAGGAACTGGATCATGAGGAGGAAGAAGGTTAAGACCAGGCTGAAGGCGAGAACCAAGACCACGTAGAGGATGAGGGCCAGTGCCCAGTGGAAGAGCCAGATGGGGTAGGAGGGCAAGAACCAGGCAGTGGAGAATGGCCAAGAGCAGGTGGGTGAGGACGTTCAGAACGATGTGGAGGAGGGGTGCCAGGCCCAGGAGAAGGAGGGAAGTGAGGATCAGACAGGGGAGGAGGCAAAAAGATCATTTGGAGGAGGACAGCTAGGAGCAGGTGGAGGAGGAGACCCAGGCCCAGACGGAAGAGGCTGGGCCAGGACCAGGCAGAAGAAGAAGAAGAAGAAGATCAGCAGAAGGAGGAGGGCCAGGATCTGGAGGAGAGGGAAGGCCAGGATGAGGCAGAGGAAGAGGACCTGGACCGAGGCAGGAGGAGGGCCAAGATTAGGAGGAGGAGGAGGAGGCGACCTAGATGGACGAGGAAGGCAAGTACGAGTTGGAGGTCCCAGGAGAGCCAGGATATGGCCGAGGACGAAGGCCAGGAGTAATCAGTGTAGGACAGCCAGTGTTTGGCAGAGGAGGATTACCAGTACCAGGAAGAGTTGGAGGGCCTGGGAAACAACGAGAAGAAGGCCATGACCAAGAGAAGGAGGAGGCGCATGATCTAGCTGAGGAGGAGGGTCAGGACTTGGCATAGGAGGAACTGGATCATGAGGAGGAAGAGGGGTAAGACCAGAATAGAGGCGAGAACCAAGACCAAGAAGAGGATGAGGGCCAGTGCCAGGTGGAGGAGCCAGATGGGGTAGGAGGGCCAGCACCAGGAAGAGGAGGATGGCCAAGACCAGGTGGGTGAGGAGGGTCAGGACCATGTGGAGGAGAGGTGCCAGGCCTAGGCGAAGGACGGGGTGAGGATCAGACAGCGGAGGTGGGAAAAGGATCACTGGGAGGAGGAGAGCCCGGAGCAGGTGGAGGAGGAAACCCAGGACCAGACCGTTGGGGGTGGGCCAGGACAAGGCTGAAGAAGAAGAAGAGGACGAGAAGAAGGAAGAGGGCCTGAATCTGGGGGAGGAGGAAGGCCAGGATGAGGCAGAGGAAGAGGACGTGGATCGAGGGAGGAAGAGGGCAAAGACTAGGAGTAAGAGGAGGCTGCCTAGATGGACGAGGAAGGCAAGTACCAAGTGGAGGTCAAAGGTGATCCAGGATCTGGCCGAGGGCAAAGGCCAGGACTAGCCGGAGAAGGAGGGCCAGTGTTTGGTGGAGATTACCAGTACCAGGAATAGTTGGAGGGCCAGGAAGTGAAAGAGAAGGACGGCCAAGACCAAGAGAAAGAAGATGCGCAGGATCTAGCAGAGGAGGAGGGCCAGGACCAGGCAGAGGAGGAACTGGATCATGAGGAGGAAGAGGGTAAAGACCAGGCTGAAGGGAAGAACCAAGACCAAGCAGAGGATGAGGGCCAGGGTGAGTTGGAGGACCCAGATGGGGTAGGAGGGCCAGGGCCAGGTAGTGGAGAATTGCCAAGTCCAGGTGGGTAAGGAGGGTCTGGACCATGTGGTGGAGGAGGGCGAGGCCCAGGCGAAAAGGGAGAGAGTAAAGGTGAGACAGAGGAGGTGGGGAAAAGATCATGGGGGGAGGAGGGCCTGGAGCATGTAGAGGAGGAGACCCAGGACCAGAGGGATGGGGGTGGGCCAAGACCAGGCACAAGAAGAAGAGGACCAGAAGAAGGAGGAAGGGCCAGGATCTGGAGGAGAAAGAAAGCCAGGATGACGCAGAGGAAGGGGACCTGGATCGAGGGAGGAGGAGGGCAAACACTAGGAGCAAGAGGAGGTGGCCCAGGTGGACGAGGAAGGCAAGTACCTGGTGGAGGTCCCAGGAGAGCCAGGATCTGGCCGAGGACGGAGGCCAGGAGTAGCCGGAGTAGGAGGGCCAGTGTTTGGTGGAGGAGGATTACCAGTACCAGGAAGGGTTGGAGGGCCAGGAAAGGAAAGAGAAGGACGGCCAAGACCAAGAGAAAGAGGAGGCGCAGGACCTAGCAGAGAAGGAGGGCTAGGACCAGGCATAGGAGGAACTGGATCATGAGGAGCAAGAGGGTTAAGACCAGGCTAAAGGCAAGAACCAAGACCAAGCAGAGGATGAGGGCCAGGGTAAAGTGGAGGAGCCAGATGGGGTAGGAGGGCCAGGAGCAGGCAATGGAGAATGGCCAAGACCAGGTGGGTGAGGAGGGTCAGGACCATGTGGAGGAGGAGTGCCAGGCCCTGGCGAAGGAGGGGAGTGAAGATCAGACAGAGGAGGTGGGAAAAAAATCATTGGGAGGAGGAGAGCCAGGAGCAGGTGGGGGAGGAGGTCCAGGACCAGACAGATGGGGGCGGGCCAGGACCAGGCACAAGAAGAAGAAGAAGAGATTCAGCAGACGTAGGAGGGATAGGATATGGGGGAGAAGGAAGGCCAGGATGAGGCAGACGAATAGGACGTGGAACGAAGGAGGAAGAGGCCAAAACTAGGAGGAGGAGGAGGATGCGACCTAGATGGAGGAGGAAGGCAAGTACTAGCTGGAGGTCCCAGGAGGGCTAGGATCTGGCCGAGGACGAAGGCCAGCACAAGGCGGAGCTGAAGGGCCAGTGTTTGGTTCAGGACGATTACTAGTACCTGAAAGAGTTGGAGGGCCAGGAAAAAACAAGGAGGCCAAGACGAAGAGAAGGAGTAGGCACAGGATCTAGCAGAGGAGGAGGGCCAGCTCCAGGCAGAGGAGGAACTGGATCATGAAGAGGAAGAGGGCTAAGACCAGCCTAAAGGCGAGAACCAAGACCAAGGAGAGGATGAGGGCCAGTGCCAGGTGGAGGAGCCAGATGGGGTAGGAGGGCCAAGACTAGGCAGTGGAGGATGGACAAGACAAGGTGGGTGAGGAGGGTCAGGACCATGTGGAGGAGGAGTGCCCGGCCCAGGCGAAGGAGGAGAGTAAAGATGAGACAGAGGAGGTGGGAAAATGATCAATGGGAGGAGGGGGGCCAGGAGCAGGTGGAGGAGGAGACCCAGGACCAGACGGATGGGGGTGGGCTAGGACAAGGCAGAAGAAGAAGAAGAGGACCAAAATAAGGAGGTGGGCCAGTATCTGGAGGAGGAGGAGGAAGGCCAGAATGAGGCAGAGGACCTGTATCGAGGGAGGAGGAGGGCAAATACTAGGAGGAAGAAGAAGTGGCCTAGATGGGCGAGGAAGGCAAGGACCAGGTGGAGGTCAAAGGTGAGCCCGGATCTGGTCGAGAACAAAGGCGAGGACTAGCTGGAGACGGAGGGCCAGTGCTTAGTGGAGGAGGATTACCAGTACCAGGAAGAGCTGGAGGGCTAGGACGAGAAAGAGAAGGACGGCCAAGAGCAAGAGAAAGAGGAGGCGCAGGATCTAGAAGAGGAGGGCCAGGACCAGGCACAGGAGAAACTGGATCATGAGGAGGAAGAGGGTTAAGACCAGGCTGAAGGCGAGAACCAAGACCAAGCAGAGGATGAGGGCCAGGGTCAGGTGGAGGGCCAGATGGGGTAGGAGGGCCAGGACCAGGCAGTGGAGAATGGCCAAGACCAGGTGGGTGAGGAGGGTCAGGACCATGTGGTGGAGGAGGGCCTGGCCCAGGCGAAGAAGGAGAGTAAATATGAGACAGAGGAAGTGGGGAAAACTCATTGGGAGGAGGAGAGCCAGGAGCAGGTGGAGGAGGAGGCCCAGGACCAGACGGAAGAGGGTGGGCCAGGACCAGACAGAAGAAGAAGAAGAAGAGGGATAGGCAGAAGTAGGAGGTCCACGATCTGGAGGAGAAAGGAAGGCCAGACTGAGGCAGACGAAGAGGAACTGGATAGAGGGAGGAGGAAGGTCAAGCAGAAGTAGGAGGTCCACGATCTGGAGGAGAAAGGAAGGCCAGACTGAGGCAGACGAAGAGGAACTGGATAGAGGGAGGAGGAAGGTCAAAACTAGGAGAAGGAGGAGGCGAGGTAGATTTACGAGGAAGGGAAGTAGGAGGTGGAGGTCCCAGGGGATCCAGGGTCTGACCGTGGACGAAGGCCAGGACAAGGCGGAGCTGGTGGGCCAGTGTTTGGTGGAGGGGGATTACCAGTACCAGGAAGAGATGGAGGTCCAGGAAAAGAATTAGAAGGAGGCCAAGACCAAGAAAAGGAGGAGGCACAGGATCTAGCTGAGGAGGAGGGCCAGGATCAGGCAGAGAAGGAACTGGATCATGAGGAGGAAGAGGGTAAAGACCGGGCTAAAGGCGAGAACCAAAACCAAGCAAAGGATGAGGGCCAGTGCCAGGTGGAGGAGCCAGATGGGGTAGGAGGCCGAAGACTAGGCAGTGGAGGATGGCCAAGACCAGGTGGGTGAGGAGGGTAAGGATCATGTTTAGGAGAAGTGCCAGGCCCAGGCAAGGAGGGGACTGAAGATCAGACAGAGGAGGTGGGAAAAGGATTACTGGGAGGAGGAGAGCCAGGAACAGGTGGCAGAGAAGGCCCAGGACCAGATGGATGGAGGTGGGCCAGTACAAGGCAGAAGAAGAAGAACAGCAGCAGAAGAAAGAGGAGAGCCGGGATCTGGAGGTGAACGGAGGCCAGCATGACGCATAGGAATAGGACCTGTACCGAGGGAGGAGGAGGGCGAAGACTAGGAGGAAGAGGAGGTGGCCTAGATGGACGAGGAAGGCAAGTACCAGGTGGAGGTCAAAGATGAGCCAGGATCTGGCCGAGGACAAAGGTCAGGACTAGCCAGAGAAGGAGGGCCAGTGTTTGGTGGTGGAGGATTACCGGATCCAGGAAGAGTTGGAGGGCCAGGAAAAGAAAGAGAAGGACGGCCAAGACCAAGAGAAAGAGGAGGCGCCGGATCTAGCAGAGGAGGAGGGCCAGGACCTGGCAGAGGAGGAACTGGATCATGAGGAGGAAGAGGGTTAAGACCAGGCTGAAGGCAAGAACCAAGACCAAGCAGAGGATGAGGGCCTGGGTCAGGTGGAGGAGCCAGATGGGGTAGGAGGGCCAGGACCAGGCAGTGGAGAATGGCCAAGTCCAGGTGGGTGAAGAGGGTCAGGACCATGTGATGGAGGAGGGCGAGGCCCAGGCGAAGAAGCAGAGAGTAAAGATGAGACAGAGGAGATCGGGAAAAGATCATTGGGAGGAGGAGAACCAGGAGCAGGTGGAGGAGGAGGCCCAGGACCAGACGGAAGAGGATGGGCCAGGACCAGGCAGAAGAAGAAGAAGAGAATCAGCAGAAGTAGGAGGTCCACTATCTGGAGGGGAAGGAAGGCCAGGATGAGGCAGAGGAAGAGGAACTGGATCGAGGGAGGAGGAGGGCCAAAACTGGGAGGAGGATGAGGCGAGCTAGATGGACGAGGAAGGCAAGTACCAGGTGGAGTTCCCAGGAGATACAGCCTCAGGCCGAGTCGGAAGGCCAAGACAAGGCGGAGCTGGAGGGCCAGTGTTTGGTGGAGGAGGACTAGCAGTACCAGGAAGAGTTGGAGGGCCAGGAAAAAAACGAGAAGGAGGCCAAGACCAAGAGAAGGAGGAGGCGCAGTATCTACCTGAGGAGGAGGGCCAGGTCCAGGCAGAGGAGGAACTGGATCATGAGGAGGAAGAAGGAGAAGACCAGGCTGAAGGCGAGAACCAAGACCAAGGAGAGGAAACACTGGCCCTCGAGCTACGCCTTGTCCTAGCCTTCGTCCTCGGCCTGATCCTGGATCTCCTGGGACCTCCCAGTGGAACTTGCCTTCTTCGTCCATCTAGCTCGCCTCCTCCTCCTCCTCCTCGGTTTGGCCCTCCTCCTCCCTCGATCCAGGACCTCTTCTTCTGCCGCATCCTGGCCTTCCTTCTCCTCCAGATCGTGGACCTCCTACGTCTGCTGATCCTCTTCCTCTTCTTCTGCCTAGTCCTGGCCCACCCTCTTCCGTCTGGTCCTGGGCCTCCTCCTCCACCGGCTCCTGGCTCTCCTCCTCCCAATGATCTTTTCCCACCTCCTCTGTCTGATATTCACTGCCCACCTTCGCCTGGTCCTGGCACTCCTCCTCCACATGGTCCTGGCCCTCCTCATCCACCTGGTCCTCGCCATCCTCCTCTGACTGGTCCTGGTCCTCCTACCCCATCTGGCTCTTCCTCCGGGTACTGGCCCTCAACCTCTCCTTGGTCTTGGTTCTCGCCTTCTGCCTGGTCTTAACACTCTTCCTCTTCATGATCCAGTTCCTCCCCTGCCTGGTCCTGGACCTCCTCCTCTGCTAGATCCTGCGCCTTCTCCTTCTCTTGGTCTTGGCCTCCTCCTTCTTCTTTTCCTGGCCCTCCAACTCTTCCTGGTACTAGTAATCCTCCTGAACCAAACACTGGCCCTTCAGCTCCGCCTTGTCCTGGCCTTCGTCCTCGGCCATATCCTGGCTCTCCTGGGATCTCCAACTAGTACTTGACTTCCTCCTCCATCTAGGTCGCCTCCCTCTCCTCCTCGTTTTGGCCCTCCTCCTCCTCCGTCCCACGTCATCTTCCTTTGCCTTATCCTGGCCCTCCTTCTCCCCCATATCCTATCCCTCCACCTTCTGCTGATCCTCTTCTTCGTCTTCTGCCTGGTCCTGGCCCACCCCCATCTGTCTGGTCCTGGGACTCCTCCTCCACCTGCTCCTGGCTCTCCTCCTCCCCAATGATCTTTTTCCCACCTCCTCTTTCTTATCTTCACTCCCCTCCTTTCCCTGGGCCTGTCACTCTTCCTCTACATGGTCCCGCCCCTCCTCACCCATCCCCTGCCCCTCCTCACCCATCCCCTGCCCCTCCTCACCCTCCTGGTCTTGGCCATCCTCCTCTGCCCGGTCCTGGCCCTCCTACCCCATCTGGCCCCTCCACCTGGCACTGGCCCTCATCCTCTGCTTGGTCTTGGTTCTTGCCTTTAGCCTGGTCTTCACCCTCTTCTTCCTCATGATCCAGTTCCTCTGCTGCCTGCTCCTGGCCCTCCTTCTCTGCTAGATCCTGCACCTCCTCTTTCTCTTGGTCTTGGCCGTCCTTCTCTTTCTTTTCCTGGCCCTCCAACTATTCCTGGTACTGGTAATCCTCTTCCACCAAACACTGGCCCTCCTACTCCGGCTACATCTGGCCTTTGTCCTCGGCCAGATCCTGGCTCACCTTTGACCTCCACCTGGTACTTGCCTTCCTCGTCCATCTATGCCGCCTCCTCGTCCACCTTGTTTTTGCCCTCCTCCTCCCTCGATCCAAGTCCTCTTCCCCTGCGTCATCCTGGCTTTCTTTTTCTTCCAGATGCTGGCCCTCCCTCTTCTTCAGGTCCTCTTCTTCTTTTTCTGCCTTGTCCTAGCCCACCCCCATCCGTCTGGTCCTGGGTCTCCTGCTCCACCTGCTCCTGGCCCTCCTTCCATTGATCTTTTCCCCACCTCCTCTGTCTCATCTTTACTCTCCTCCTTCGTCTGGGCCTGGCACTCTTCCTCCACATGGTCCTGCCCCTCCTCACCCACCTAGTCTTGGCCATACCCCACTGCCTGGTCCTGGCCCTCCTACCCCATCTGGCACCTCCACCTGGCATTGGCCCTCATCCTCTGCTTGGTCTTGGTTCTCGCCTTCAGCCTGGTCTTAACCCTCTTCCACTTCATGATCCAGTTCCTCCCCTGCCTGGTCCTGGCTCTCCTCCTCTGCTAGATCCTGTGCCTCCTCCTTCTCTTGGTCTTGGCCTCCTTCTTGTTCGTTTCCTGGCCCTCCAACTCTCCCTGGTACTAGTAATCTTCCTGATCCAAACACTGGCCCTTCAGCTCCGCCTTGTCCTGGACTTCGTCCTCGGCCAGATCCTGGCTCTCCTGGGACCTCCACCTAGTACTTGCCTTCCTCCACCAACTAGGTCGCCTCCTCCTCCTCCTCGTTTTGGCCCTCCTCCTTCTTCGTTCCACGTCCTCTTCCTGTGCCTCATCCTGGCTTTCCTTTTCTCCCATATCCTATCCTTCCTTCTTCTGCTGATCCTCTGCTTCTTCTTCTGCCTGGTCCTGGCCCACCCCCATCTGTCTGGTCCTGGGCCTCCTCCTCCTGGCTCTCCTCCTCCCAATGATATTTTTCACACCTCCTCTGTCTGATCTTCACTCCCCTCCTTCGCCTGGGCCTGGCACTCCTCATCCACATAGTCCTGACCCTCGTCACCCTCCTGGTCTTGGCCATCCTCCTCTGCCTGTTCCTGGCCCTCCTACCCCATCTGGCTCCTCCACCTGGCACTGGCCTTCATCCTCTGCTTGGTCTTGGTTCTCGCCTTTAGCCTGGTCTTAACCCTCTTCCTCCTCGTGATCCAAGTTCCTCCTCTGCCTGGTCCTGGACCTCCTCCTCAGCTAGATCCTTCGCCTCCTCCTTCTCTTGGTCTCCTTCTCCTTCTTTTCCTGGCCCTCCCACACTTCCTGGTACTGGTAATCCATCTCCACCAAACACTGGCCCTCATCATCATCATCATCATCAATCGTATTTATTGAGCACTTACTATGTGCAGAGCACTGTACTAAGCGCTTGGGAAGTACAAATTGGCAACATATAGAGACAGGCCCTACCCAACAGTGGGTTCACAGTCTGAAAGGGGGGAGACAGAGAACAAAACCAAACATACTGACAAAATAAAATAAATAGAATAGATATGTACAAGTCAAATAAATAAATAAATAAATAAATAGAGTAATAAGTACGTACAAACATATATACATATATACAGGTGCTGTGGGAAAGGGAAGGAGGTAAGATGGGGGGATGGTGAGGGGGACGAGGGGGAGAGGAAGGAAGGGGCTCAGTCTGGGAAGGCCTCCTGGAGAAGGTGAGCTCTCAGCAGGACCTTGAAGGGAGGAAAAGAGCTAGCTTGGCGGATGGGCAGAGGGAGGGCATTCCAGGCCCGGGGGATGACGTGGGCCGGGGGCCGATGGCGGGACAGGCGAGAAAGAGGTACGGTGAGGAGATTAACGGCGGAGGAGCGGAGGGTGCGGACTGGGCTGTAGAAGGAGAGAAGGGAGGTGAGGCTAGTCCTGACCTTTGTCCTCGGCCAGATCCTGTCTCAAATTTGGCCTCCACCTAGTACTTGCCTTCCTCGTTCATCTAGGCCGCCTCCTCTTCCTCATAGTCTTTGCCCTCCTCCTCCCTCGATCCAGTTCTTCTTCCTCTGCGTCATCCTGACCTTCTTTCTCCTCCAGATCCTGTCGCTCCTCCTTCTTCTGATCCTCTTCTTCTTCTTCTGCCTTGTCCTGGCCCACCCCCATCCGTCTGGTCCTCCACCTGCTCATGGCCCTCCTCCTCCCACTGATCTTTTTCCCACCTCCTCTGTCTCATCTTTACCCTCCTCCTTCGCATGAGCCTGGCACTGCACTTCCACATGGTCCTGACCCTCCTCACCCACCTGGTCTTGGCCATCCTCCACTGCCTGGTCCGGGCCCTCCTCCCCCATCTGGGTCCTCCACCTGACACTGGCCCTCATCCTCCTCTTGGTCTTCGTTCTCGCCTTCATCCTGGTCCTAACCCTGTTCCTCTTCATGATCCAGTTCCTCTCCTGCCTGGTCCTGGGCCTCCTCCACTGCTAGATCCTGCGCCTCCTCCTTCTCTTCGTCTTGGCCTCCTTCTTGCTCCTTTCCTGGCCCTCCACCTCTTCCTGGTACTAGTACTAGTAAACCTCCTGAACCAAACCCTTCAGCTCCGCCTTGCCCTGGCCTCCGCCCTCGGCCAGATCCTGGATATCCTGGGACCTCCACCTGGTACTTGCCTTCCTCGTAAATCTACCTCGCCTCCTCCTCCTCCTAGTTTTTGCCCTCCTCCTCCCTCAATCAATCAATCAATCAATCAATCAATCAATCGTATTTATTGAGCGCTTACTGTGTGCAGAGCACTGTACTAAGCGCTTGTCAAGTACAAGTCGGCAACATATCGAGACAGTCCCTACCCAAAAGTGGGCTGACAGTCTAAAAGGGGCTCACAGTCTAAATGAACTCGATCCAGTTCCTCTTCGTCTGCCTCATCCTGGCCTTCCTTCTCCACCAGATCGTGGACCTCCTACTTCTGCTAATCCTCTTCCTCTTCTTCTGCCTTGTCCTGGCCCACCCTCTTCTGTCTGGTCCTGGGCCTCCTCCTCCAACTGCTCCTGGCTCTCCTCCTCCCAGTGTTCTTCTCCCCACCTCCTCGATCTCATCTTTACTCTCCTTCATCGCCTGGGCCTGGCCCTCCTCCACCTCATGGTCCTGACCCTCCTCACCCACCTGGTCTTGGCCATTCTCCACTGCCTGGTCCTGGCCCTCCTACCCCATCTGGCTCCTCCACCTGACCCTGGCCCTTATCCTCCGCTTGGTCCTGGTTCTTGCCTTCAGCCTAGTCTTAACCCTCTTCCTCCTCATGATTCAGTTCCTCCTCTGCCAGGTCCTGGCCCTCCTCCTCTGCTTGATCCTGCGCCTCCTCTTTTTCTTGGTCTTGGCCGTCCTTCTCTCTCTCTTCCGGACCCTCCAACTCTTCCTGGTACTGGTCATCCTCCTCCACCAACAACAGGTTCTTCTCCGGCTAGTCCTGACCATTGTCCTCGGCCAGATCCTGGCTCGCCTTTCACCTCCACCTGGTACTTGCCTTCCTCATCCATCTAGGCCACCTCCTCTAGGCCTCCATCTAGGCCATCCTAGTCTTTGCCCTCCTCCTCCCTAGGCCCAGGTCCTCTTCCTCTGCGTCGTCCTGACCTTCTTTCTCCTCCATTTTCTGGCCCTCCTCCTTCCTTTGGTCCTCTTCGTCTTCCTCCTCTGCCTTGTACTGGCCCAATCCCATCCGTCTGGTCCTGGGTCTCCTCCTTCTTCTGCTCTTGGCCCTCCTCCTCCCATTGATCTTTTTCCTACCTCCTCTGTCTCATCTTTACTCCCCTCCTTCGCCTGGGCCTGGTAATGCTCCTCCACATGGTCCTTACCCTCCTAACCCACCTGGTCTTGGCCATCCTCCTCTGCCTGGTCCTGGCCCTCCTACCCCATCTGGCCCCTCCACCTGGCACTAGCCCTCATCCTCTGCTTGGTCTTCATTCTCGCATTCAGCCTGGTCTTTAACCCTCTTCCTCTTCATGATCCAGTTCCTGCCCTGCCTGGTCCTGGCTCTCCTCCTCTGCTAGATCCTGTGCCTCCTCCTTCCCTTGGTCTTGGCCTCCTTCTTGTTCTTTTCCTGACCCTCCAACTCTCACTGGTACTACTAATCCCCCTGAACCAAACACTGGCCCTTCAGCTCCACTTTTTCCTGGCCTTCGTTCTCGGACATATCCTGGCTCTCCTGGGAACTCCACCTAGTACTTACCTTCCTCCTCCATCTAGGTCGCCTCCTCCTCCTCCTCATTTTGGCCCTCCTCCTCCTTCATTGCACGTTCTTTTCCTCTGCCTCATCCTGGCCTTCTTTCTCTCCCATATCCTATCCCTCCTCCTTCTGCTGATCCTTTTCTTCTTATTCTGCCTGGTCCAGGTCCACCCCCATCTATCTGGTCCTGGGCCTCCTCCTCCACCTGCTCCTACCTCTCCTACTCCCAATGATCTTTTTCCCACCTCCTCTGTCTGATCTGCCCTCTCCTCTTTCGCCTGGGCCTGGCACTCCTCCTCCACATGGTCCTGACCCTCCTCACCCACCAGGTCCCAGCCATCCTCCTCGGCCTGGTTCTGGCCCTTCTACCCCATCTGGCTCCTCCACCTGGCACTGGCCCACATCCTCTGCTTAGTCCTGGTTCTTGCCTTTAGCCTGGTCTTAACCCACTTCCTCCTCATGATCCAGTTCCTTCTCTGCCTGATCCTGGCCCTCCTCCTCAGCTGGATCCTGCGCCTCCTCCTTTTCTTTGTCTTGTCCTTCTTCTCGTTCTTTTCCAGGCCCCCAACTCTTCCCGGTACCGGTAATCCTCTTCTACCAAACATTAGCCCTCCTACTCCGGCTACTCCTGGCCTTCGTCCTCGGCCAGATCTTGGCTCTCCTCGGACCTCCAACTAGTAATTGCCTTCCTCGTCCGTCTAGGTCGCCTCCTCCTCCTCCTCCTCCTCCTAGTCTTGGCCCTCATCTTCCCTCGGTCCATGTCTTCTTCCTCTGCCTCATCCTGGCCTTCCTCCTCCTCCAGATCCTGGCCCTTCTCCTTCTTCTGATCCTCGTCCTCTTCTTCTGCCTGGTCCTGGCCCACCCCCTTCCGTCTGGTCCTGGGCCTCCTCCTCCACCTGCTCCTAGCTCACGTCCTTCAAATGATCTTTATGCCTCCTCCTCTGTCTGATCTTCACTCCCCTCCTTGGCCTGGGTTTGGCACTCCTCCTCCACATAAATCTGACCGTCCTCACTCACCTGGTCTTGGCCATTCTCCACTGCCTGGTCCTCGCCCTCTTACCCCATCTGGCTCTTCCACCGGGCACTGGCCCTCATCCTCTGCCTGGTCTTGGTTCTCGCCTTCAGCCTGGTCTTAACCCTCTTCCTCCTCATGATCCAGTTCCTCCTCTGCCTGGTCCTGGTCCTCCTCCTCAGCTAGATCCTGCTCCACCTCCTTCTCTTGATCTTGGCCGTCCTTCTCTTTCTTTTCCTGGCCCTCCAACTCTTCCTGGTACTGGTAGTCCTCCCCCACGAGACAGTGGCCCTACTTCTCTGGCTAGTCCTGGCCGTTATCCTCGGCCAGATCCTGGCTCACCTTTGCCCTCCACCTGGTACTTGCCTTCCTCGTCGATCTAGGCTGCCTCCTCTTCCTCCTAGTCTTTGCCCTCCTCCTCCCTCGATCCAAGACCTCTTCCTCTGCGTCATGATGGCTTACTTCCTCCTCCAGAACCTGGCCCTCCGCCTTCTTCTGGTCCTCTTCTTTTTCTTCTGTCTTGTCCTGGCCCACCCCCATCCGTCTGGTCCTGGGTCTCCTCCTCCACCTGCTCCTGGCCCTCCTCCTCCCATTGATCTTTTTCCCACCTCCTCTGTCTCATCTTAACTCTCCTCCTTCGCCTGAGCCTGGTACTCCTCTTCCACATGATCCTGATCCTCCTCAGCCACCTGGTCTTGGCCATCCTCTACTGCCTGGTCCTGGCACTCCTACACCATCTGGCTTCTCCACCTGGCACTGGCCCTCATCCTCTGCTTGGTCTTGGTTCTCGCCTTCAGCCTGGTCTCAACCCAATTCCTCTTCACGATCCAGTTACTCCTATGCCTGGTCCTGGCTCTGCTCCTCTGCTAGATCCTGCGCCTCCTCCTTCCCTTGGTCTTGGCCTCCTTCTTGTTCTTTTCCTGGCCCTCCAACTCTTCCTGGTACTAGTAATCCTCCAGAACCAAACACTGGCCCTTCAGCTCCGCCTTCTCCTGGACTTCGTCCTCGGCCAGATCCTGCCTCTCCTGGGACCTCCACCTAGTTCTTGCCTTCCTACTCCTTCTAGGTCGCCTCCTCCTCCTCCTAGTCTTGGCCCTCCTCCTCCTTCGTTCCACGTCCTATTCCTCTGCCTCATCCTGGCCTTCCTTCTCCCCCATATCCTATCACTCCTCCGTCTGATGATCCTCTTCTTCTTCTTCTGCCTGGTCATGGCTCACCCCCATCTGTCTGGTCCTGGGCCTCTTCCTCCACCTGTTCCTGGATGTCCTCCTCTGAATGAACTTTTTCCCACCTCCTCTGTCTGATCTTCACTCCCCTCCTTTGCCTGGGCCTGGCACCCTTCCTCCACATGGTCCTGCCCCTCCTCACCCACCTGGTCTTGGCCATCCCCCTCTGCCTGGTCCTTGCCCTCCTACCCCATCTGGCCCCTCCATCTGGCACTGGCCCTCATACTATGCTTGGTCTTGGTTCTCGCATTTAACCTGGTCTTAACCCTATTCCTCCTCATGATCCAGTTCCTCCTCTGCCTGGTCCTATCCCTCCTCCTCAGCTAGATCCTGCGCCGGCACCCTCTCTTGGTCTTGGCCTCCTTCTCGATCTTTTCCAGGCCCTCCAACTCTTCCTGGTACCTGGTAATCCTCCTCTACCAAACACTGGCCCTCCTACTCCGGCTAATCCTTGCCTTCGCCCTCGGCCAGATCCTGGCTCTCCTGGGAACTCCAACTGGTACTTGCCTTCCTCGTCTATCGTGGTCGCCTCCTCCTCCTCCTAGTTTTGGCTCTCCTCCTCCTTCGTTCCACGTTATCTTCCTCTGCCTCATCCTGGCCTTCGTTCTCCCCCATATCCTACCGCTCCTCCTTCTGCTGATCCTCTTCTTCTACTTCTGCCTGGTCCTGGCCCACCCTCATCTGTCTGGTCCTGGGCCTCCTCCACCACCTGCTCCTGGCTCTCCTCCTCCCAATGATCTTTTTCCCACCTCCTCAGTCTCATCTTTACTCCCCTTCCTTGCCTGGGCCTGGCACTCCTCCACCACATGGTCCTGACCCTCCTCACCCACCTGGTCTTGGCCATCCTCCACTGCCTGGTCCTTGCCCTCCTACCCCATCTGGCCCCTCCATCTGGCACTGGCCCTCATACTATGCTTGGTCTTGGTTCTCGCCTTTAGCCTGGTCTTAACACTATTCCTCCTCATGATCCAGTTCCTCCTATGCCTGGTCCTGGCCCTCCTCCTCATCTAGATCATGCTCCTCCTTCTTCTCTTGGTCTTGGCTTCCTTCTCGTTCTTTTCCAGGTCCTCCAACTCTTCTTGGTACGGGTAATCCTCCTCTACCAAACACTCGCCATCCTGCTCCGGCTACTCCTGGCCGGAGGGAGGAGGAGAGCCAGGAGCAGGTGGAGGAGGAGGCACAGGACCAGACAGATGGGGGTGGGCCAGGACCAGGAAGAAGAAGAAGAAGAGGATGAGCAGAAGGAGGAGGGATAGGATATTGGGGAGGAGGAAGGCCAGGATGAGGTAGAGGAAGAGGACATAGAACCAAGGAGGAGGAGTGCCAAAACTCGGAGGAGGAGGAGGCGACCTAGAAGGAGGAGGAAGGCAAGTACTAGATGGAGGTCCCAGGAGAGCCAGGATCTGGCCGAGAATGAAGGCCATGACTAGGCGGAACTGAAGGGCAAGTGTTTGGTTCAGGAGTATTACTAGTACCAGGAAGAGTTCGAGGGCCAGGAAAAGAAAAAGAAGGAGGCCAAGACAAAGAGAAGGAGGAGGCACAGGATCGAGCAAGTGAGGAGGGCCAGGACCATGCAGAAGAGGAACTGGATCACGGAAAGGAAGAGGGGTAAGACTAGGCTGAAGGCGAGAACCAATTCCAAGCAGAGGGTGAGGGCCAGTGCCAGGTGGAGGAGCCAGTTGGGTAGGAGGGCCAGGACTAGGCAGTGGAGGATGGCCAAGGCCAGGTGGGTGAGGAGGGTCAGGACTATGTGGAGGAGGAGTGCCAGGCCAAGGAAAAGGAGGAGAGTAAAGATGAAACAGAGGACGTGGGAAAAAGATCAATGGGCCAAGACCAAGAGAAGGAGGAAGCGCAGGATCTAGCCGAGGAGGAGGGCCAGGTCCAGGCAGAGGAGGAACTGGATCATGAAGAGGAAGAAGGTTAAGACCAGGCTGAAGGCGAGAACCAAGACCAAGCAGAGGATGAGGGCCAGTGTCCGGTGGATGAGCCAGATGGGGTAGGAGGTCCAGGAACAGGCAGTGGAGAATGGCCAAGACCAGGTGGGTAAGGACGTTCTGAACGATGTGGATGCGGGGTGACAGGCGCAGGCAAAGGAGGGGAGTGAAGATCAGACAGAGGAGGAAGCAAAAGGTTCATTTGGAGGAGGAGAGCTAGGTACAGGTCGAGGAGGAGGCCCAGGACCAGACGGAAGGGGGTGGGCCAGGGCCGGGTAGAAGAAGAGGACGAGGATCAGGAGAAGGAGGAGGGCCAGGATCTGGAGGAGGAGGAAGGCCAGTATGAGGCAGAGGAAGAGGACCTGGACCGAGGGAGGAGGAGGGCCAAGACTAGGAGGAGGAGCAGGAGGCGACCTAGGTGGACGAGGAAGGCAAGTACCAGTTGGAGGTCCCAGGAGAGCCAGAAACTGGCCGAGGACGAAGGAGGAACTGGATCATGAGGAGGAAGAGGCTTAAGACCAGGCTAAAGGCGAGAACCAAGAGCAAGCAGAGGATGAGGGCCAGGGTCAGGTGGAAGGCGCCAGATAGGGTAGGAGGGCCAGGACCAGGCAGTGGAGAATGGCCAGGACCAGGTGTGTGAGGAGGGTCTGGACCACGTGGAGGAGGAGTGCCAGGCCCAGGCTAAGGAGGGCAGTGAAGGTCAGACAGAGGAGGTGTGAAAAAGATCATTCTTAGGAGGAGAGCCCGGAGCAGGTGGAGGAGGAGCCCCAGGACCCCCAGGGTCCGGTGGAGTAGCCAGATCGGGTAAGGGGGCCAGGACCAGGCAGTGGAGAATGGCCAAGACCAGGTGGGTGAGGAGGGTCAGGACCATGTGGTGGAGCAGGGCCAGGCCCAGGCGAAGGAGGAGAATAAAGATGAGACAGAGGAAGTGGGGAAAAGATCATTGGGAAGAGGAAAGTTAGGAGTTGGTTGGGGAGGAGTCCCAGGACCAGACGGAAGAGGGTGGGCCAGGACCAGGCAGAAGAAGAAGAGGATCAGCAGACGTAGGAGGTCCACGATCTGGAGGAGAAGGAAGGCCAAGATGAGGCAGAGGAAGAGGACCTGGATCGAGGGAGGAGGAGGGCCAAACCTAGGAGGAGGAGGAGGCGAGCTAGATGGACGAGGAAGGCAAGTACCAGTTGGAGGTCCCATTAGATCCAGGATCAGGCCGAGGACGAAGGCCAGGACAAGGCGCAGCTGGAGGGCCAGTGTTTGGTGGAGGAAGATGACGACTACGGGAGGAGGAGCCCCAGGACCAGACGGAAGGGGGTGGGCCAGGACCAGGTAGAAGAAGAGGACGAGGATCAGCAGAAGGAGGAGGGCCAGGATCTCGCGGAGAAGGAAGGCCGGTTTGAGGTAGAGGAAGAGGACCTGGACCGAGGGAGGAGGAGGGCCAAGACTAGGAGAAGGAGGAGGCGACCTAGATGGACGAGGAAGGCAAGTACTGGGAGGAGGTCCCAAGAGAGCCAGGATCTGGCCAAGGACGAAGGCCAGGACAAGGCGGAGCTGAAAGGCCAATGTCTGGTTCAGGAGGATTACTAGTACCAGGAAGAGTTGGAGGGCCAGGAAAAGAAGAAGAAGCAGGCCAAGGCCAAGAGTAGGAGGAGGCACAGGATCTGGGTGAGGAGGGGGGCTAGGACCAGGCAGAGCAGGAACTGGATCATGAGGAGGAAGAGGGTTAAAACCAGGCTGAAGGCAAGAACCAAGACCAAGCAGAGGATGGGGGCCAAGGTCAGGTGGAGGAGCCAGATGGGATAGGAGGGCCAGGACCAGGCACTGGAGGATGGCCAGGACCAGGTGTGTAAGGAGGGTCAGGACCATGTAGAGGAGGAGTGCCAGGCCCAGGCGAAGAAGGGGAGTGAGGATCAGACAGAGGAGGTGAGAAAAAGATCATTGGGAAGAGGAGAGCCAGGAGGAGGTGGAGGAGGAGGCCCAGGACCATACAGATGGGTGTGGGCCAGGACCAGGCCGAAGAAGAAGAAGAGGATCAGCAGAAGGAGGAGGGATAGGATCTGGAGGAGGAGGAAGGCCAGGCCGAGGTAGAGCAAGAGGACCTGGAACGAGGGAGGAGGAGGGCCAAGACTAGGAGGAGGAGGGGGTGAGCAAGATGGACGAGGAAGGCAAGTACCAGTTGGAGGTCCCAGGAGAGCCAGGATCTGGCCGAGGACGAAGGCCAGGAGTAGCCGGAGTAGGAGGGCCAGTTTTTGGTAGAGGAGGATTACCAGTACCAGGAAGAATTGGAGGGCCTGGAAAAGAACGAGAAGGAGGCCAAGACCAAGAGAAGGAGGAGGCGCAGGATCTAGCTGTGGAGGAGGGCCAGGACCAGGCAGAGGAGGAACTGGATCATGAGGAGGAAGAGGGTTAAGACCAGGCTAAAGGCGAGAACCAAGACCAAGCAGAGGATGAGGGCCAGTGCCAGGTGGAGTAGCCAGATGGGGTAGAGGGGCCAGGACCAGGCAGAGGAGGATGGCCAAGATCAGGTTGGTGAGGAGGGGCAGGAGGTGGGGGAGGAGGAGCAGGACCATATGGAGGAAGAGTGCCAGGCCCAGGCTAAGGAGAGCAGTGAAGGTCAGACAGAGGAGGTGTGAAAAAGATCATTCTTAGGAGGAGAGCCAGGAGCAGGTGGAGGAGGAGGCCCAGGACCAGACAGATGGAGGTGGGCCAGGACCAGGCAGAAGAAGAAGAAGAGGATCAGCAGAAGGAGGAGGGGTAGGATATGGGGGAGAATGAAGGCCAGGATGAGGCAGAGGAAGATGACGTGGAACGAAGGAGGAGGAGGGCCAAAACTAGGAGGAGGAGGAAGGCAAGTACTAGGTGGAGGTCCCAGGAAAGCCAGGATCTGTTCGAGGACGAAGGCCAGGATAAGGCGGAGCTGAAGGGCCAGTGTTTCGTTCAGGAGGATTACCAGGACCAGGAAGGATGACGTGGGCTGGGGGTCGACGGCGGGACAGGCGAGAACGAGGTACAGTGAGGAGATTAGCGGTGGAGGAGCGGAGGGTGCTGGCTGGGCAGTAGAAGGAGAGAAGGGAGGTGAGGTAGGAGGGGGCGAGGTGATGGAGAGCCTTGAAGCCCAGGGTGAGGAGTTTCTGCCTGATGCGCAGATTGATCGGTAGCCATTGGAGGTTTTTGAGGAGGGGAGTAATATGCCCAGAGCGTTTCTGGACAAAGATAATCCGGGCAGCAGCATGAAGTATGGATTGAAGTGGAGAGAGACACGAGGATGGGAGATCAGAGAGAAGGCTGGTGCAGTAGTCCAGACGGGATAGGATGAGAGCTTGAATGAGCAGGGTAGCGGTTTGGATGGAGAGGAAAGGGCGGATCTTGGCAATGTTGCGGAGCTGAGACCGGCAGGTTTTGGTCACGGCTTGGATGTGAGGGGTGAATGAGAGAGCGGAATCGAGGATGACACCAAGGTTGAGAGTTGGAGGGCCAGAAATAGAACACGATGGAGGCCAAGACCAAGAGAAGAAGGAGGCACAGGATCTAGCAGAAGAGGAGGGCCAGGGCCAGGCAGAGGAGGAACTGGATCATAAAGAGGAATTGGGTTAAGACCAGGCTGAAGGCGAAAACCAAAACCAAGCAGAGGATGAAGGGCAGTGCCACGTGGAGGAGCCAGATGGGGTAGGAGGGCCAGGACCAGGCAGTGGAGGATGGCCAAGACCAGGTGGGTGAGGAGGGTCAGGACCATGTGTAGGAGGAGCGCCAGGCTCAGGCGAAGAAGGAGAGGAAAGATGAGACAGAGGAGGTGGGAAAAAGATCAATGAGAGGAGGATGGCCAGGAGCAGGTGGAGGAGGAGACCCAGGACCAGACGGATGGGCGTGGGCGAGTACAAGACAGACGTAGAAGAAGAGGACCAGAAGAAGGAGGAGGGCCAGGATCTGGAGGAGAAAGAAGGCCAGGATGACACAGAGGAAGAGGAATTGGATCGAGGGAGGAGGAGGGCAAAGACTAGGTGGAAGAGGAGGCGGCCTAGATGAACGAGGAAGGCAAGTACCAGGTGGAGGTGAAAGGCGTGCCAGGATCTGGCCGAGGACAAAGGCCAGGACTAGCCGGAGAAGGGGCTCCAGTGTTTTGTGGAGGAGGATTACCAGTACCACTAAGAGGTGGAGGGCCAGGAAAAGAAAGAGAAGGACGGCCAAGACCAAGAGAAAGAGGAGGTGCAGGATCTAGCAGAGGAGGAGGTCCAGAAACAGGCAGAGGAGGAACTGGATCATGAGGAGTAAGAGAGCTAAGACCAGGCTGAAGGCAAGAACCAAGACCAAGCAGAGGATGAGGGCCAGGGTCAGGTGGAGGAGCCAGATGGGGTATGAGGGCCAGGACAAGGTGGGTGAAGAGGGTCAGGACCATGTGGTGGAGGAGGGTGAGGCCCAGGCGAAGAAGGAGAGTAAAGATGACACAGAGGAGGTGCGGAAAAGATCATTGGGAAGAGAAGAGCCAGGTGCAGGTGGAGGAGGAGGCCCAGGACCAGACGTAAAAGGGTAGGCCAGGACCAGACAGAAGAAGAAGAGGATCAGCAGAAGTAGGAGGCCCACGATCTGGAGGAGAAGGAAGGCCAGGATGAGGCAGACGAAGCGAACCTGGATCGAGGGAGGAGGAGGGCCAAAACTAGGAGGAGGAGGAGGCGAGGTAGATTTACGAGGAAGGTAAGTACCAGGTGGAGGTCCCAGGAGATCCTGGATCTGGCCGATGACGAAGGCCAGGACAAGGCGGGGCTGGAGGGCCAGTATTTGGTGGACAAGGATTACCAGTACCAGGAAGAGTTGGAGGGCCAGGAAAAGAACGAGAAGGAGGCCAAGACCAAGAGGACGAGGAGTCGCAGGATCTAGCTGAGGAGGAGGGCCAGGACCAGGCGGAGGAGGAACTGGATCATCAGGAGAAAGAGGGTTAAGACCAGGCTGAAGGCGAGAACGAAGACCAAGCAGAGGATGAGGGCAAGTGCCCGGTGGAAGAGCCAGATGGCAAGGAGTGTCAGGACCAGGCAGTGGAGAATGGCCAGGTCCAGGTGGTTGAGGACGGTCAGAAGGATGTGGAGGAGGGGTGCCAGGCCCAGGAGAAGGAGGGGAGTGAAGATCAGACAGAGGAGGGGGAAAAAAGATCATTTGGAGCAGAACAGATAGGAGCAGGTAGAGGTGCAGTCCCAGGACCAGACGGAAGGGGGTGGGCCAAGACGAGGTAGAAGAAGAGGACGAGGATCAGCAGAAGGAGGAGGGCCAGGATCTGGAGGAGGAGGAAGCAAAGGATGAGGCAGAGGAAGAGGACCTGGACCGAGGGAGGAGGAGGGCCAATTCTAGGAATGGGAGGAGGCCACCTAGATGGCCGAGGAAGGCAAGTACCAGTTGGAGGTCCCAGGAGAGCCAGGATCTGGCCAAGGACGAAGGCCTGGAGTAGCCGGAGTAGGAGGGCCAGTGTTTGGTAGAGGAGGATTACCAGTACTAGGAAGAGTTGGAGGGCCTGGAAAAAAACGAGAAGGAGGCCAAGACCTAGAGAAGGAGCAGGCGCATGATCTAGCTGAGGAGGAGGGCCAGGATCAGGCAGTGAAGGAACTAGATCATGAGGAGGAAGAGGGTTAAGACCGGCCTAAAGGCGAGAACCACGACCAGGCAAAGGATGAGGGCCAGTGCCTGGTGGAGGAGCCAGATGGGGTAGGAGGGCCAGGACCAGGAAGAGGAGGATGGCCAAGACCAGGTGGGTGAGGAGGTTCAGGACCATGTGAAGGAGGAGTGCCTGGCCCCGGCGAAGCAGGGAAGTGAAGATCAGACAGAGGAGGTGGGAAAAATATCATTGGGAGGACAAGGGCCAGGATCAGGTGGAGGAGGTGGCCCAGGACCAGACAGATGGGGGTGGGCCAGGATCAGGCAGAAGAAGAAAAAGAGGATCAGCAGAAGGAGGAGGATAGGATATGGGGGAGAAGGAAGGCCCGGGTGAGGCAGAGGAAGAGGACGTGGAACGAAGGAGGAGGAGGGCCAAGACTCGGAGGAGGAAGAGGCGACCAAGACGGACGAGGAAGGCAAGTACCAGTTGGAGGTCCCAGGAGAGCCAGGATCTGGCCGAGGACGAAGGCCAGGAGTAGCCGAAGTAGGAGGGCCAGTGTTTGGTAGGGGAGGATTACCAGTACCAGGAAGAGTTGGAGGGCCTGGAAAAGAACGAGAAGGAGGCCAATACCAAGAGAAGGAGGAGACAAAGGATCTAGCTGAGGAGGACGGCCGGGACCAGGCAGAGGAGGAACTGGATCATGAGGAGGAAGAGGGTTAAGACCAGGCTAAAGGCGAGAACCAAGACCAAGCAGAGGATGAGGGCCTGTGCCAGGTGGAGTAGCCAATTGGGCTAGAGGGGCCAGGACCAGGCAGAGGAGGATGGCCAAGACCAGGCTGGTGAGGAGGGGCGGGAGTTGGGTGAGGAGGCGCAGGACCATGTGGAAGAAGAGTGCCAGGCCAAGGCGAAGGAGGACAGTGAGGATCAGACAGAGGTGGTGGGAAAAAGATCATTCGGAGGAGGAGAGCCAAGAGCAGGTGGAGGAGGAGGCCCAGGACCAGACAGAAGGGGGTGGGCCAGGACCAGGCAGAAGAAGAAGAAGAGGATCAGCAGAAGGAGGAGGGATAGGGTATGGGGGAGAATGAAGGCCAGGATGAGGCAGAGGAAGGTGACGTGGAATGAAGGAGGAGGAGAGCCAAAACTAGGAGGAGGAGGAGGCGACGTAGATGGAAGAGGAAGACAAGTACTAGGTGGAGGTCCCAGGAGAGCCAGGATCTGTTCGAGGACGAAGGCCAGGAGAAGGCGGAGCTGAAGGGCAAGTGTTTCGTTCAGGAGGATGGCCAAGACCAGGTGGGTGAGGAGGGTCAGGACCATGTGGAGGAGGAGTGCCTGCCCATGGCGAAGGAGTGGAGTGAAGATCAGACAGAAGAGGTGGGAAAAAGATCATTGGGAAGAGTAGAGCCAGCAGCAGGTGGAGGAGGAGGCCCAGACAGATGGGGGTGGGCCAGGACCAGGCAGAAGACGAAGAAGAGGATCAGCAGAAGTAGGAGGTCCACGATCTGGAGGAGAAGGAAGGCCATGATGAGGCAGACGAAAAGGACCTTGATCGAGGGAGGAGGAGGGCCTAGACTAGGAGGAGGAGGAGGCGAGGTAAATTTACAAGGAAGGCAAGTACCAGGTGGAGGTCCCAGGAGATCCAGGATCTGGCCGAGGACGAAGTTCAGAGCAAGGCAGAGCTGGAGGGCCAGTGTTTGGTGGAGAAGGATTACCAGTACCAGGAAGGGATGGAGGGCCAGGAAAAGAACGAGAAGGAGGCCAAGACCTAGAGAAGGAGGAGGCGCCGGATCTAGCTGAGGAGGTGGGCCAAGACCAGGCAGAGGAGGAACTGGATCATGTGGAGGAAGAGGGTTAAGACCAGGCTGAGGACGAAGCCCAAGCCCAAGCAGAGGATGAGGGCCAGTGCCCGGTGGAAGAGCCTGATGGGGTAGGAGGGCCAAGACCAGGCAGTGGAGAATGGCCAAGGCGAGGTAGGTGAGGACGTTCAGAACGATGTGGAGGAGGAGTGCCAGGCCCAGGCGAACGAGGGGAGTGAAGATCAGACGGAGGAGGAGGCAAAAATTGATTTGGAGGAGAAGAGCCAGGAGCAGGTGGAGGAGGAGGCCCAGGACCAGACGGAAGGGGGTGGGCCAGGACCAGGTAGAAGAAGAGGACGAGGATCAGCAGAAGGAGGAGGGCCAGGATCTGGAGGAGGAGGAAGTCCAGGATGAGGCAGACGAAGTGGACCTGGACCGAGGGAGGAGGAGGGCCAAGACTAGGAGGAGGAGGAGGCGACCTAGATGGACGAGGAAGGCAAGTACCAGTTGGAGGTCCCAGGAAAGCCGGGATCTGGCCGAGGACGAAGGCCAGGAGTAGCCGAAGTAGGAGGGCCAGTGTTTGGTAGAGGAGGATTACCAGTACCAGGAAGAGCTGGAGGGCCTGGAAAGGATCGAGAAGGAGGCCAAGACCAAGTGAAGGAGGGGGCGCAGGATCTAGCTGAGGAGGAGGGCCAGGACGAGGCAGAGGTGGAACTGGATCATGAGGAGGAAGAGGGTTAGGACCAGGCTAAAGGCGAGAACCAAGAGCAAGCAGAGGATGAGGGCCAGTGCCAGGTGGAGGAGCCAGATGGGGTAGCAGGGCCAGGACCAGGAAGAGGAGGATGACCAATACCAGGTGGGTGAGGAGGGTCAGGACCATGTGGAGGAGGAGTGCCAGGCCCAGGCGAAGGAGGGGAGAGAAGGTAAGAAAGAGAAGGTGGGAAAAAGATCATTGGGAGGACAAGGGCCAGGATCAGGTGGAGGAGCAGGAGGATTACTAGTACCAGAAGGAGTTGGAGGGCCAGAAATAGAACAAGAAAGAGGCCAAGCCCAAGAGAAGGAGGAGGCGCAGGATCTAGCAGGAGAGGAGGGCCAGGACCAGGCAGAGGAGGAACTGGATCATGAAGAGGAAGAGGGTTAAGACCAGGTTGAAGGTGAGAACCAAGACCAAGAAGAGGAGGAGGGCCAGTGCCAGTTGGAGGAGCCAGATGGGGTAGGAGGGCCAGGACCAGGCAGTGGAGGATGGCCTAGACCAGGTGGGTGAGGAAGGTCAGGAGTATGTGGAGGAGGAGTGCCAGGCCCAGGCGAAGGAGGAGAGTAAAAATGAGACTGAGGAAGGTGGGAAAAAGATCATTGGGAGGAGGAGGGCCAGGAGCAGGTGGAGGAGGAGACCCAGGACCAGACGGATGGGGTGGGCCAGGACAAGACAGAAGAAGAAGAAGAGGACCAGAAGAAGGAGGAGGGCCAGGACCTGGAGGAGAAAGTAAGCCAGGATGACGCAGAGGAAGAGGTGCTGGATCGCGGGAGGAGGAGGGCAAAGACTAGGAGGAAGAGGAGGCTGCTTAGATGGAGGAGGAACGCAAGTAACAGGTGGAGGTCAAAGGTGAGCCAGGATCTGGCCGAGGTCAAAGGCCAGGACAAGCTGGAGAATGAGGGCCAGTGTTTGGTGGAGGAGGATTACCAGTTCCAGGAAGAGATTTAGTGCGAGGAAAAGAAAGAGAAGGACGGCCAAGACCAAGAGAAAGAGGAGGCGCAGGATGTAGCAGAGGAGGAGGGCCAGGACCAGGCAGAGGAGGAACTGGATCATGAGGAGGCAGAGGGAGAAGATCAGGGCTGAAGGCGAGGACCACGCCCAAGCAGAGGATGAGGGCCAGTGCCCGCTGGAAGAGCCAGATGGGGTAGGAGGGCCAGGACCAGGCAGTGGAGAATGCCCAAGACCAGGTGGGTGGGGACGGTCAGAACAATGTGGAGGAGGAGTGGCAGGCCCAGGCGAAGGAGGGGTGTGAAGATCAGACAGAGGAGGAGGCAAAAAGATGATTTGGAGGAAGAGAGAGCAGGTGGAGGAGGAGGCCCAGGACCAGACGGAAGAGGGTGGGCCAGAACCAGGCAGAAGAAGGAGAAGAGGATCAGCAGAAGGAGGAGCGATTCGTTATGGGGGAGAAGGAAGGCCAGGATAAGGCAGAGGAAGATGACATGGAACGAAGGAGGAGAAAGGCCAAAACCTGGAGGGGGAGGAGGCGACCTAGATGGAGGAGGAAGGCAATTGCTGGGTGGAGGTCCCAGGAGAGCCAGGATATGGCCGAGGACGAAGTCCAGTACAGGGCGGAGCTGAAGGGCCAGTGTTTGGTTCAGGAGTATTACTAGTACCCGGAAGAGTTGGAGGGCCAGGAAAAGAACAAGAAGGAGGCCAAGACCAAGAGAAAGAGGAGGCTCAGGATCTAGCAGAGGAGGATGGCAAGGATCAGGCAGAGGAGGAACTGGATCATGAAGAGGAATTGGTTTAAAACCAGGCTGAAGGCGAGAACTAAGACCAAGCAGAGGATGAGGGCCAGTTCCAGGTGGAGGAACCAGATGGGGTAGGAGGGCCAGGACGAGGCATTGGAGGATGGCCAAGACCAGGTGGGTGAGGAGGGTCAGGACCATGTGGAGGAGGAGTGCCAGGCCCAGGCGAAGGAGGGGAGGGAAGATCAGACAGAGGAGGTGGGAAAATGATCATTGGGAGGAGGAGATCCAGGAGCAGGTGGAGGAGGAGACCCAGGACCCGACGGATGGGGGTGGTCCAGGACAAGGCAGAAGACGAGGAAGAGGACCAGAAGGAGGAGGAGGGCCAGGATCTGGAGGAGGAGGAAGACCAGAGTGAGGCAGAGGGAGAGGAACTGGATCGAGGGAGGAGGAGGGCAAAGACTCGGAGGAAGAGGAGGTGGCCTAGATGGACGAGGAAGGGAAGTACCAAGTGGGGGTCAAAGGTGAGCCAGGATCTGGCCGTGGACAAAGGCCAGGACCAGCCGGAGAAGGAGGGTCAGTGTTTGGTGGAGGAGGATGACCAGTACCAGGAAGAGTTGGAGGGCCAGGAAGAGAAAGAGAAGGGCGGCCAAGACCAAGAGAAAGAGGAGGCGCAGGATCTAGCAGGAGAGGAGGGCCAGGACGAGCCAGGATGAGGACCAGTGCCCTGTGGAAGAGCCAGATGGGGTAGGAGGGCCAGGACCAGGCAGTGGAGAATGGCCAAGACCTGGTGGGTGAGGACGTTCAGAAAGATGTGGAGGAGGAGTGCCAGGCCCAGGGGAAGGAAGGGTGTGTAGATCAGAAAGAGGAGGAGGCAAAAAGATGCTTTGGAGAAGAGAGTTAGGAGCAGGTGGAGGAGGAGGCCCAGGACCAGACGGAAGGGGGTGGGCCAGGACCAGGTAGACGAAGAGGACGAGGATCAGCAGAAGGAGGAGGGCCAGGATCTGGAGGAGGAGGAAGGCCAGGATGAGGCAGAGGAAGAGGACCTGGATCGAGGGAGGAGGAAGGCAAAGAATAGGAGGAAGAGGAGGCGGCCTAGATGGACGAGGAAGGCAAGTACCAGGCGGAGGTCAAAGGTGAGCCAGGATCTGGCCGAGGACGAAGGCCAGGACAAGGCGGAGCCGGAGCTCCAGTGTTTGGTGGAGGAGGATTACCAGTACCAGGAAGAGTTGGAGGCTAGGAAAAGAACGAAAAGGAGGCCAAGACCAAGGGAAGGAGGAGGCGCAGGATCTAGCTGAGGAGGAGGACCAGGACCAGGCATAGGAGGAACTGGATCATGAGGAGGAAGAGGGTTAAGACCAGGTTGAAGGCGAGAACCAAGACCAAGTAGAGGATGAGGGCCAGGGCCCAGTGGCAGAGCCAGATGGGGTAGGAGGGCCAGGACCAGGCAGTGGAGAATGGCCAAGACCAGGGGCTGAGGACGTTCAGAATGATGTGGAGGAGTGGTGCCAGGCCCAGGCCAAAGAGGGGAGTGAAGATCGGACAGGTGAGGAGGCAAAAGGATCATTTGGAGGAGGAGAGCTAGGAGCAGGTGGAGGAGGAGACCCAGGACCTAACGGAAGGGGGTGGGCAAGGACCAGGCAGAAGAAGAAGAAGAGGATCAGCAGAAGGAGGAGGGCCGGGTTCTGGAGGAGAGGGAAGGCCAGGAGGAGGCCAGAGGAGGAACTGGGTCATGAAGTGGAAGAGGGTTAAGACCAGGCTAAAGGCGAGAACCAAGACCATGCAGAGGATGAGGGCCAGTGCCAGGTGGAGGGGCCAGATGGGGTAGGAGGGCCAGGACCAGGCAGTGGAGGATGGCCAAGACCAGGTGGGTGAGGAGGGTCAGGACCATGTGGTGGAGGAGGGCGAGGCCCAGTCGAAGAAGGAGAGAGTAAAGGTGAGACAGAGGAGGTGGGGAAAAGATCACTGGGAGGAGGCTAGTCAGGAGCAGGTGGAGGAGAAGGCCCAGGACCAGACAGATGAGGGTGGGCCAGGACCAGGCAGAAGAAGTAGAAGAGGATCAGCATAAGAAGGAGGAATAGGATATGGGGGGGGGGGAGTAAGGCCAGGATGAGGCAGAGGAAGACGACGTGGAACGAAGGAGGAAGAGGAGGGTCAAAACTAGGAAGAGGAGGCGACCCAGACGGAGAAGGAAGGCAAGTCCTAGGTGGATGTCCCAGGAGAGCCAGGATCTGGCCGAGGACGGAGGCCAGGACAAGGCAGAGCTGAAGGGCTAGTGCTTGGTTCAGGAGGATTACTAGTACCAGGAAGAGTTGGAGGGCCTTGAAAAGAACAAGAAGGAGGCCAAGACCAAGAAAAGGAGGAGGCGCAGGATGTAGCAGAGGAGGAGGGCCAGGACTAGGCAGAGGAGGAATTGGAATAGGAAGAGGAAGAGGGTTAGGACCAGGGCTGAAGGGGAGAACCAAGACCAATCAGAGGATAAGGGCCAGTGCCAGGTGGAGGAGCCAGATGTGGTATGAGGGCCAGGACCAGGCAGTGGAGGATGGCCAGGACCAGGTGGGTGAGGAGGGTCAGGACCATGTGGAGGAGCAGTCCCAGGCCCAGGCGAAGGAGGAGAGTAAAGATGAAACAGAGGAGGTGGGAAAATGACCAATGGGAGGTGGAGGGCCAGGAGCAGGTGGAGGAGGAGGGCCAGGACCAGACGGATGGGGGTGGGCCAGGACAAGGCACAAGAAGAAGAAGAGGACCAGAAGAAGGAGGAGGGCCAGGATCTGAAGGAGTACGAAGGCCAGGATGAGGCAGAGGAAGAGGACCTGGACGGAGGGAGGAGGAGGGCAAAGACTAGGAGGAAGAGGAGGCGGCCTAGATGGACGAGGAAGGCATGTACCAGGTGGAGCTCAAAGGTGAGCCAGGATCTGGCCGAGGACAAAGGCCAGGACAAGCCGGAGAAGCAGGGCCAGTGTTTGGTGGAGGAGGATTACCAGTACCAGGAAGAGTTGGAGGGCCAGGAAGAGAAAGAGAAGGACGGCCAAGACCAATAGAAAGAGGAGGCGCAGGACCTAACAGAGGAGGAGGGCCAGGACCAGGCAGAGGAGAAACTGGATCATGAGGAGAAAGAGGGTTAAGACCAGGCTGAAGGCACGAACCAAGACCAAGCAGAGGATGAGGGCCAGGGTCAGGTGGAGGAGCCAGATGGGGTAGGAGGGCCAGGACCAGGCAGTGGAGAATGGCCAGGACCAGGTGGGTGAGGAGAGTCAGGCCCATGTGGTGTACCACATGGTGGCCAGGCCCAGGCGAAGGAGAGTAAAGATGAGACAGAGGAGGTGGGGAAAGATCACTGGGAGGAGAAGAGCCAGGAGCAGGTGGAAGAGGAGGCCCAGGAGCAGATGGAAGAGGGAGAGCCAGGACCCGGCAGAAGAAGAAGACGATTAGCAGAAGTAGAAGGTCCAGGATCATGAGGAGAAGGAAGGCTAGGATGAGGCAGACGAAGAGGACCTGGATCGAGGGAGGAGGAGGTTCAAAGCTAGGAGAAGGAGGAGGCGAGCTAGATTTTCGAGGAAGGCAAGTACCAGGTGGAGGTCCCAAGGTATCCAGAATCTGGCCGAAGACGAAGGCCAGGACAAGGCGGAGCTGGAGGGACAGTGTTTGGTGGAGGAGGATTACCAGTACCAGGAAGAGTTGGAATGCCAGGAAAAGAACGAGAAGGAGACCAAGACCAAGAGAAGGAGGAGGCGCAGGATCTAGCTGAGGAGAAGGGCCAGGACCAGGCAGAGGGGAAACTGGATCATGAAGAGGAAGAGTGTTAAGACCAGGCTAAAGGCGAGAACCAAACCAAGCAGAGGATGAGGGGCAGTGCCAGGTGCAGGAGCCAGATGGGGTAGGAGGGCCAGGAACAGAAAGAGGAGGATGGCCAAGACCAGGAGGGTGAGGAGGGTCAGAACCATGTGGAGGAGGGGTGCCAGGCCCAGGCGAAGGAGGGGAGTAAACATCAGACAGTGGAGGTGGGTGGGAAAACTTCATTGGGAGGAGGGGAGCCAGGAGCAGGCTGAAGAGGAGGCCCAGGACCAGACAGAGGGGGGGGTGTCAGGACCAGGCAGAAGAAGAAGAAGAGGATCAGCAGAAGGAAGAGGGATAGGGTATGGGGGAGACGGAAGGCCAGGGTGAGGCACAGGAAGAGGACGTGGAACGAAGGAGGAGGAGGGCCAAACCTAGGAGGAGGAGGAGGCGACCCAGATGGAGGAGGAAGGCAAGTACTAGGTGGGGATCCCAGAGGAGCCAGGATCTGCCCAAGGACGGAGGCCAGGACAAGGAGAATCTGAAGAAGCAGTGTTAGGTTCAGGACGATTACTAGTACCAGGAAAGGTTGGAAGGCCAGGAAAAGAACAAGAAGGAGGCCAAGACCAAGAGAAGGAGGAGGCGCAGGATCTAGCAGAGGAGGAGGGCCAGGACCAGGCAGAGGAGGAACTGGATCATGAGGAGGAAGAGGGTTAAGACCAGGCTGAAGGTAAAAACCAAGACCAAGCAGAGGTTGAGGGCCAGGGTCAGGTGGAGGAGCCAGATGAGGTAGGAGGGCCAGGACCAGGCAGTGGAGAATTGCCAAGACCAGGTGGGTGAGGAAGGTCAGGACCATGTGGTGGATGAGGGCAAGGCCCAGGCGAAGGAGGAGAGTAAAGATGAGACAGAGGAGGTGAGAAAAGGATCGATGGGAGGAGGAGGGCCAGGAGCAGGTGGAGGAGGAGGCCCAGGACCAGATGGAAGATGGTGGGCCAGGACCAGGCAGAAGAAGAAGACGAGGATCAGCAGAAGTAGGAGGTCCACGATCTGGAGGGGAAGGAAGGCCAGGATGAGGCAGACGAAGAGGACCTGGATCGAAGGAGGCAGAGGGCCAAAATCAGGAGGATGAAGAGGCGAGGTATATTTACGAGGAAGGCAAGTACCAGGTGGAGATCCAAGCCGTCACCAAAACCTGCCGGTCTCAGCTCCGCAACATTGCCAAGATCCGCCCTTTCCTCTCCATCCATACCGCTACCCTGCTCATTCAAGCTCTCATCCTATTCCGTCTGGACTACTGCATCATCCTTCTCTCTGATCTCCCATCCTCGTGTCTCTCTCCACTTCAATCCATACTTCATGCTGCTGCCCGGATTATCTTTGCCCAGAAACGCTCTGGGCATATTACTCCCCTCCTCAAAAATCTCCAGTGGCTACCAATCTGCGCATCAGGCAGAAGCTCCTCACCCTGGGCTTCAAGGCTCTCCATCACCTCGCCCCCTCCTACCTCACCTCCCTTCTCTCCTTCTACAGCCCAGCCCGCACCCTCCGCTCCTCCGCCGCTAATCTCCTCACCGTACCTCGTTCTCGCCTGTCCCGCCATCGACCCCCGGCCCACGTCATCCCCCGGGCCTGGAATGCCCTCCCTCTGCCCATCCGCCAAGCTAGCTCTCTTCCTCCCTTCAAGGCCCTGCTGAGAGCTCACCTCCTCCAGGAGGCCTTCCCAGACTGAGCCCCTTCCTTCCTTTCCCCCTCGTTCCCCTCTCCATCCCCCCCATCTTACCTCCTTCCCTTCCCCACAGCACCTGTATATATGTATATATGTTTGTACATATTTATTACTCTATTTATTTATTTATTTATTTATTTATTTATTTATTTATTTTACTTGTACATATCTATTCTATTTATTTTATTTTGTTAGTATGTTTGGTTTTGCTCTCTGTCTCCCCCTTTTAGACTGTGAGCCCACTGTTGGGTAGGGACTGTCTCTATATGTTGCCAGTTTGTACTTCCCAAGCGCTTAATACAGTGCTCTGCACATAGTAAGCGCTCAATAAATACTATTGATGATGATGATGGAGATCCCAGGAGATCCAGGATCTGGCCGAGGACGAAGGCCAGGACAAGGCGGAGCTGGAGTTCCAGTGTTTGGTGGAGGAGTATTACCAGTACCAGGAAGGGTTGGAGACCAGAAAAAGAACGAGAAGGTGGCCAAGACCAAGAGAAGGAGGCGGCGCAGGATGTAGCTGCGGAGGAGGGCCAGGACCAGGCAGAGGAGGAACTGGATCATGAGGAGGAAGAAGCTTAAGACGAGGCCGAAGGCGAGACCCAAGACCAAGCAGAGGATGAGGTGCAGTACCCGGTGGAAGAGCCAGTTGGGGTAAGAGGGCCAGGACCAGGCAGTGGAGAATGGCCAAGACCAGGCGGGTGAGGACGTTCAGAACGATGTGGAGGAGGGAGTGCCAGGACCAGGCGAAGGAGGGGAGTGAAGATCGGACAGAGGAGGAGGCAAAAACATCATTTGGAGGAGGAGAGCTAGGAGCAGGTGGAGGAGGAGGCCCAGTTCCAGACGGAACGGGGTGGCCCAGGGCCAGGCAGAAGAAGAAGAAGAGGATCAGCAGAAGGAGGAGGGCTAGGATCTGGAGAAGGAAGGCCAGGATGAGGCAGAGGAAGAGGACCTGGACCGAGGGAGGAGGAGGGCCAAGACTAGGAGGAGGAAGAGGCGACCTAGATGGACGAGGAAGGCAAGTACCAGTTCGCGGTCCCTGGAAAGTCAGGAGCTGGCCGAGGACGAAGGCCAGGATTAACCGAAGGAGGAGGGTCAGTGTTTGGTAGAGGAGGATTACCAGTACCAGGAAGAGTTGGAGGGTCTGGCAAAGAACGAGGAGGCCAAGACCAAGAGAAGGAGGTGGCACAGGATCTAGCTGAGGAGGAGGGCCAGCACCAGGTAGAGGAGTAACTGGATCATGAGGGGGAAGCGGCTTAAGACCAGGTTAAAGGCGAGAACCAGGACCAAGCAGGGGATGAGGGCCAGTGCCAGGTGGAGGAGCCAGATGGGATAGGAGGGTGAGGACCAGGCAGAGGAGGATGGCCAAGATCAGGTGGATGAGGAGGGTCAGGTCCAGTTGGAGGAGCAGTGCCAGGCCCGGGCGAAGGAGGGGAGTGAAGATCAGACAGCGGAGGTGGGAAAAGGTTCACTGGGAGGAGGAAAGCCAGGAGCAGGTGGAGGAGGAGGCCCAGGACCAGACAGATGGGGGTGGGCCAGGACCAGGCAGAAGACAAAGAAGAGGATCAGCAGAAGGAGGAGGGAGAGGGTATTGGGGAGAAGGAAAGCCAGCATGAGGCAGAGGAAGAGGACGTGTAACGAAGGAGGAGGAGGGCCAACTAGGAGGAAGTGGAGGCACCCTAGATGGAGGGGGAAGGCAGGTATTGGGTGGAGGTCCCAGGAGAGCCAGGATCTGGCCGAGGACGGAGGGCAGGACAAGGCGGAGCTGAAGGGCCAGTGTTTGGTTCAGGAGGATTACTAGTAGCAGGAAGTGTTGGAGGGCCAGGAAAAGAACAGGAAGGAGGCCAAGACCAAGAGAAGGAGGAGGCGCAGAATCTAGCAGAGGAGGAGGGCCATGACCAGGCAGGGGAGGAACTGGATCATGAAGAGGAAGAGGGTTAAGACCAGGCTGAAGGCGAGAACCAAGTCCAAGCAGAAGGTGAGGGGCCAGTGCCCGGTGGAAGAGCCAGATGGGGTAGGAGGGCCAGGACCAGGAAGTGGAGGATGGCCAAGAACAGGTGGGTGAGGAGGGTCAGGACCATGTGGAGGAGCAGTGCTAGGCCAAGGCGAAAGAGGGGGTGAAGATCAGACAGAGGAGGTGAGAAAAAGATCACTGGGAGGAGGCGAGCCAGGAACAGGTGGAGGAGGAGGCCCAGGACCAGACAGATGGGGGTGGGCCAGGAGAAGGCACAAGAAAAAGAAGAGGATAAGCAGAAGGAGGAGAGATAAGATATGGGGGAGAAGGAAGGCCAGGAGGACGAAGAGGAAGAGGACGTTGAATGAAGAAGGAGGAGGGCCAAAACTAGGAGTAGGAGGAGGCGACCTAGATGGAGAAGGAAGGCAAGTACTAGGTGGAGGTCCCAGGAGAGCCAGGATCTGATCGATGACGGAGGCCAGGACAAGGCGGAGCTGAAGGGCCAGTGTTCGGTTCAGGAGGATTACTAGTACCAGGAGAATTAGAGTGCCAGGAAATGAAGACGAAGGAGGCCAAGACGAAGAGAAGGAGGAGGCGCAGGTTCTAGCCGAGGAGGAAGGCCAGGACCAGTCAGGGGAGGAACTGGATCATGAAGAGGAATTGGGTTGAGACCAGGCTGAAGGCGAGAACCAAGACCAAGCAGAGGATGAGGGCCAGTGCCAGGTGGAGGAGCCAGATGGGGTAGGAGAGCCAGGACCAGGCAGAGGAGGATGGCCAAGATCAGGTAGGTGAGGAGGGTCAGGACCATGTGGAAGTCGAGCGCCAGGCTGAGGCGAAGGAGGAGAGTAAAAATGAGACAGAGGAGGTGGGAAAAAGATAAATGGTAGGAGGAGGGCCAGGGGCAAGTGGTGGAGGAAACCCAGTAACAGACGGATGGGGGTGGGCCAGGACAAAGCAGAAGAAGAAGAATAGGACCAGAAGAAGGAGGAGGGACAGCATCTGGAGGTGAAAGAAGGCCAGCATGACGCAGAGGAAGGGGACCTGGATCGAAGGAGGAGGACTGCAAAGACTAGGAGGAGGAGGAGGCGACCTAGATGGACGAGGAAGGCAAGTACCAGTTGGAGGTCCCAAGAGAGCCAGGATCTGGCCGCGGACGAAGGCCAGGAGTAACCGGAGTAGGAGGGCCACTGTTTGGTAGAGGAGGATTCCCGTACCAGGAAGTGTTGGAGGGGCAGGAAAAGAAAGAGAAGGAAGCCAAGACCAAAAGAAGGAGGAGGTGCAGGATCTAGCTGAGAAGGAGGGCCAGGACCAGGCCCAGTCGAAGGAGGGGAGTGAAGCTCAGACAGCGGAGGTGGGAAAAAATTATTGGGAGGCGGAGAGCCAGGAGCAGGTGGAGGAGGAGGCCCAGGACCAGACAGATGGGGGTGGGCCAGGACCAGGTAGAAGAAGAAGAAGAGGATCAGCAGAAGGAGGAGGGCCAGGATGTGGAGTAGAAGGAAGGCCATGGTGAGGCAGAGGAAGAGGACCTGGACCGAGGCAGGAGGAGGGCCGTCCTTCTCTTTCTCTTCCTGGCCCTCCAACTCTTCCTGGTACTGGCAAGTCTACTCCACCAAACACTGGCCCTCCGTCTCGGGCTAGTCCGGGCCTTTGTCCTCGGACAGATTCTGGCTCACATCTGACCTCCGCCTGGTACTTGCCTTCCTCGTCCATCTAGGCCGCCGCCTCCTCCTCTTCCTAGTCTTGGCCCTCCTGCTCCCTCCGTCCAGGTCCTCTTCCTCTGCCTCATCCTTGCCTTCCTCCTCCTCCAGATCCTGGCCCTCCTCCTTCTGCTGATCCTCATCCTCTTCTTCTACCTGGTCCTGGTCCACCCCCTTCCGTCTGGTCCTGGGCCTCCTTCTCCACCTGCTCCTAGCTCTCCTCCTCCAAATGAACTTTTTGCCTCCTCCTCTGTTTGATCTTCACTACCCTCCTTCTCCTGGGCCTGGCACTCCTCCTCCACATGGTCCTGACCCTCCTCACCCACCTTGTCTTGGCCATCCTCCAATGCCAAGCCCTGGCCCTCATCCTCTGTTTGGTCTTGGTTCTTGCCTTCAGCCTGATCTTAACCCTCTTCCTTCTCATGATCCAGTTCCTCCTCTGCCTGGTCCTGGCCCTCCTTCTCTGCTAGATCCTGCGCCTCCTCTTTCTCTTGGTCTTGGCCGTCGTTCTCTTTCTTTTCCTGGCCCTCCAACCCTTCCTGGTACTGGTAATCCTCCTCCACCAGACACTGAACCTCCTACTCCGGCTACTCTTGGCCTTCGTCCTTGGCTAGATCCTGGCTCTCCTGGGACCTCCACCAGGTACTTGCCTTCCTCGTCCATCTAGGCTGCCTCCTCTTCCTCCTAGTGTTTGCCCTCCTCCTCCCTCGATCCAGGTCCCCTTCCTCTGCGTCATCCCGGCTTACTTTCTCCTTCGGATCCTGGCCCTCCTCCTTTTTTTGGTCCCCTTTTTCTTCTTGTGCCTTGTCCTGGCCCACCCCCATCCGTCTGGTCCTGGATCTCCTCCTCCTCCTGCTCCAGGCCCTCCTCCCGCCATTGATTTTTTTCCCACCTCCTCTGTCTCATCTTTACTCTCCTCCTTCGCCTGGGCCTGGCACTGCTCCTCCACATGGTCCTGAGCCTCCTCACCCACCTAGTCTTGGTCGTCCTCCACTGCCTGGTCCTACCCCTCCCACCACATCCGGCACCTCCACCTGGCACTGACCCTCATCCTCTGATTGGTCTTGGTTCTCGCCTTCAGCCTGGTCGTAACCTTCTTCCTCTTCATATTCCAATTCCTCCGCTGCCTGGTCCTGGCCCTCCTTCTCTGCTAGATCCTGCGCCTCCTCCTTCTCTTGGTCTTGGCCTCCTTCTTGTTCTTTTCCTGGCCCTCCAACTCTTCCTGGTACTAGTAATCCTCCTGAACCAAACGCTGGCCCTTCAGCTCCGCCTTGTCCTGGCCTCCGTCCTCGGCCAGATCCTGGTTCTCCTGGGACCTCCACCTAGGACTTGCCTTCCTTCTCCATCTAGGTCGCCTCCTCCTCCTAGTTTTGGCCCTCCTCCTCTTCCTTCGTTAAACGTCCTCTTCCTCTGCCTCATCCTGGCCTTCCTTCTCCCCCATATCCTATCCCTCTTCCTTATGCTGATCCTCTTCTACTTCTTCGGCCTGGACCTGGCCCACCCCCATCTGTCTGGTCCTGGGCCTCCTCCTCCACCTGCTCCTGGCTAGCCTCCTCCCAATGATCTTTTCCCCACCTCCTCTGTCTCAACTTGACTCTCTCTTTCTTTGCCTGGGCCTCGCCCTCCTCCACCGCATGGGTCTGACCCTCCTCACCCACCTGGTCTTGGCCATTCTCCACTGCCTGGTCCTGGCCCTCCTACCCCATCTGGGTCCTCCACCTGACCCTGGCCCTCATCCTCTGCTTGGGCTTGGTTCTTCCCTTCAGCCTGGACCTTATCCTATTCCTCCTCATGATCCAGTTACTCCTCTGCCTGGTCCTGGCCCTACTCCTCTGCTAGATCCTGCGGCTCCTCTCTCACTCGGTCTTGTCCGTCCTTCTCTTTCACTTCCTGGCCCTCCAACTCTTCCTGGTCCTGGTAATCCTCCTCCACCAAACACTGGCCCTCCTTCTCCGGCAAGTCCTGGCCATTGTCCTCGGCCAGGTCCTGGCTCACCTTTGACCTCCACCTGGTACTTGCCTTCCTCGTCCATCTAGGCCGCCTCCTCTTCCTCCTAGTCTTTGCCCTCCTCCTCCCTAGATCCAGGTCCTCTTCCTCTGCCTCATCCTGGCCTTCCTCCTCCTCCGGATCGTGGCCCTCCTCATTCCTCTGGTCCTCTTCTTCTTCTTCTTCTGCCTTTTCCTGGCCCACCCCCAACCGTCTGGTCCTGGGTTTCCTTCCCCACCTGTTCCTGGCTCTCCTCCTCCCAGTCGTCATTTTCCCACCTCCTCTGTCTGATCTTCACCCGCTCCTTCGCCTTGGCGTGGCACTCCTCCTCCACATGTTCTTGACCCTCCTCACCCACCTTGTCTTGACCATCCTCCTCTGCCTGGTCCTGGCCCTCCTACCCCATCTGGATCCTCCACCGGGCACGGGCCCTCATCCTCTGCTTGGTCTTGGTTCTCGCCTTTAGCCTGGTCTTAGCCCTCTTCCTCCTCATGATCCTGTTCCTCCTCTGCCAGAGGTCCTGATCCTCCTCCTCAGCTAGATCCTGCGCCTCCTCCTTCTCTTGGTCTTGGTCTCCTTCTCGTTCTTTTCCAGGCCCTCCAACTCTTCCTGGTACTGGTAATCCTCCTCCACCAAACACTGGCCCTCCTTCTCCGATTACTCCTGGCCTCCGTCCTCGGCCAGAGCCTGGCTCTCCTCGGACCTCCAACTGGTACTTGCCTTCCTCGTCCATCTAGGCCGCCTCCTCCTCCTCTTAGTCTTGGCCCGCCTCCTTTCTCGGTCCCGGTCTTCTTCATCTGCCTCATCCAGGCCTTCCTCCTCCTCCAGATCCTGCCCCTCCTCCTTTTCCTGATCCTCGTCCACTTCTTCTACCTGGTCCTGGCCCACCCCCTTCCGTCTGACCCTGGGCCTCCTCCTCCACCTGCTCCTAGCCCTCCTCCTCCAAATGATCTTTTTGCCTCCTCCTCTGTCTGATCTTCACTCCCCTCCTTCGCCTGGGCCTGGCACTCCTCTTCCACATCGTTCTGAACGTCCTCACCCACCTGGTCTTGGCCATTCTCCACTGCCTGGTCCTGGCCCTCCTACCCCATCAGGCTCTTCCACTGGGCACTGGCCCTCATCCTCTGCTTGGTCTTGTTCTCGCCTTCAGCCTGGTCTTACCTTCTTCCTCCTCATGATCCAGTTCTTCCTCTGCCTGTTTCTGGGCCTCCTCCTCAGCTAGATTCTGCGCCTCCTCCTTCTCTTGGGCTTGGCCTCCTTCTCGTTTATTTCCTGGCCCTCCAACTCTTCCTGGTACTGGTAATCGTCCTCCACCAAACACTGGAGCTCCAGCTCCGCCTTGACCTTGCCTTCGTCCTCAGCCAGATCCTGGCTCATCGTTTACCTCCACCTGGTACTTGCCTTCCGCGTCCATCTAGGCCGCCTCCTCTACCTCCGAATCTGTGCCTTCCTCCTCCCTCGATTCTGGTCCTCTTCCTCTGCATCATCCTGGCCTTCCTCCCCCTCCAGGTCCTTGTCCTCCTCCTTCTGCTGATCCTCGTCCTCTTCTTCTACCTGGTTGTGGCCCACCCCCTTCCGTCTGGTCCTGGGCCTCCTCCTCCACCGGCTCCTAGCTCTCTTCTCCAAATCATCTTTTTGCCTCCTCCTCTGTCTGATCTACACACCCCTCCTTCGCCTGGGCCTGGCACTCCTCCACATCTTTCTGAACGTCCTCACCCACCTGGTCTTGGCAATTCTCCACTGACTGATCCTGGCCCTCCTACCCCATCTGGCTCTTCCACAGGGCACTGGCCCTCGTCCTCTGCTTGGGCTTGGTCCTCGTCTTCAGCCCCGTCTTAACCCTCTTTCTCATCATGATCCACTTCCTTCTCTGCCTGGTCCTGGCCCTCCTCCCCTGCTACATCCTGCGTCTCCTCTTTCTCTCGGTTTTGGCCGTCCTTCTCTTTCTTTTCCTGGCCCTACAATTCTTCCTGGTATAGGTAATCCTCTTCCACCAAACACTGGCCCTCCTTCTACGGCTAGTACTGGTCTTTGTCCTCGGGCAGCTCCTGGCTTACCTATGACCTCCACCTGGTACTTGCCTTCCTCGTCCATCTAGGCCACCTCCTCTTCCTCCGAGTCATTGCCCTCCTCCTCCCTCGATCCAGTTCCTCTTCCTCTGCCTCATTCTGGCCTTCCTCCTCCTCCAGAACCTGGCCCTCCTCCTTCTTCTGGTCCTCTTCTTCTTCTCCCACCTCCTCTGTCTCATCTTTACTCTCCTCTTTCGCCTGGGCCTGGCAATCCTCCTCCACATGGTCCTGGTCCTCCTCACCCACCTTGTCTTGGCCATCCTCCACTGCCTAGTCCTGGCCCTCCTACCCCATCTGGCTCCTCCACCTAGCACTGGCCCTCATCCTCTGCCTGGTCTTGGTTATCGCCTTCCGGCTAGTCTTAACCCTCTTCCTCTTCAGGATCCAGTTCCTCCTCTGCCTGGACCTGGCCCTTCTCCTCTGCTAGATCCTTCGCCTTCTCCTTCTCTTGGTCTTGGCCTCCTTCTTGTTCTTTTCCTGGCCCTCCAACTCTTCCTGGTACTAGTAATCCTCCTGAACGAAACACTTGGTCCTTCAGCTCCGCCTTGTCCTGGCCTTCGCCCTCGGTCAGATCCTGGCTCTCCTAGGACCTCCACCTAGGATTTGCCTTCCTTCTCCATCTAGGTCGCCTCCTCCTCCTCCTAGTTTTGGCCCTATTCCTCCTTCTTTCCACGTCCTCTTCCTCTGCCTCATCCTGGCCTTCCTTCTCCCCCATATCCTATCCCTCACTTCGTCTTAACCCTCTTCCTCATCATGATCCAGTTCCTCCTCTGCTTGGTCCTGGCTTCCTCCTCAGCTAGATCCTGCGCCTCCTCCTTCTCTTGGTGTTGGCCTCCTTCTCGTTCTTTTCCAGGCCCTCCAACTCTTCCTGGTACTGGCAATCCTCCTCTACCAAACACTGGCTCTCCTACTCCGAATACTCCTGGCCTTCGTCCTCGGCCATGTCCTGGCTCTTCTGGGACCTCCAGCTGGTACTTGCTTTCATCGTCCATCTAGGTCGCCTCCTCCTCCTCCAGGTATTGGCCCTCCTCCTCCCTCGGTCCAGGCGCTCTTCCTCTGCCTCATCCTGGCCTTCTTTCACCTCCAGATCCTGGCCCTGCTGCTTCCCCTGATCCTCGTCCTCTTCTTCTACCTGGTCCTGGTCCACCCCCTTCCGTGTGATCCTGAGCCTCCTCCTCCACCTGCTCCTAGCTCTCCTCCTGCAAATGAACTTTTTGCCTCCTCCTCTGTCTGATCTTCACACCCCTCCATCTCCTGGGCCTGACACACCTCCTCCACATCGTTCTGAACGTCCTTACCCACTTGGTCTTGGCCATTCTAAACTGCCTGGTCCTGGCCCTCCTACCCGATCTGGCACCTCCACCTGGCACTGGCCCTCATCCTATGCTTGGACTTGGTTCTCGCCTTCAGCCTAGTCTTAACCCTCTTCTTCTTCATGATCCAGTTCCTCCTCTGCCTGGACCTGGCCCTCCTCCTCTGCTAGATCCTGCACCTCCTCTTTCTCTTGGTCTTGGCCTCCTTCTTGCTTTTTTTTTTCCTGGTCCACCAACTCTTCCAGGTACTAGTGATCTTCCTGACCCAAACACAGGCTCTTCAGCTCCGCCTTGCCCTGGCCTTCGTCCTCGGTCAGATCCTGGCTCTTCTGAGACCTCCACCTAGTACTTGCCTTCCTCCTCCTTCTAGGTCGCCTCCTCCTCCTCCTAGTTTTGGTCCTCCTCCTCCTCCTTCGTTCCACGTCCTCTTCCTCTGCCTCATCTTGGCCTTCCTTCTCCCCCATACCCTATCCCTCCTCCTTCTGCTGATCCTCTTCTTCTTTTCTGCCCGGTCCTGGCCCACGCCCATCTGTCTGGTCCTGGAACTCCTCCTCCACCAGCTCCTGGCTCTCCTCCTCCCAGTGATCTTTTTCCCACTCCTCTGTCTGATCTTCACACCCCTCCTTCGCCTGGGCCTGGCACTCCTCCTCCACATGGTCCTGACCCTCCTCACCCACCCGATCTTGGCCATCCTCCTCTGCCTAGTCCTGGCTCTCCTACCCCATCTGGCTCCTCCACCTGGCACTGGCCCTCATCCTTTGCTTGGTCTTGGTTCTCACCTTTAGCCTGGTCTTAACACTCTTCCTCCTCATGATCCAGTTCCTCCTCTGCCTGGTCCTGGCTTCCTTCTCAGCTAGATCCTGCGCCTCCTCCTTCCCTTGGTATTGGCCTCCTTCCCGTTCTTTTCCTGGCCCTCCAACCCTTCCTGGTACTGGTAATCCTCCTCCACAAAACACTGGCCATCCAGCTTCGCCTTGCATTGGCCTTCATCCTCGGCCAGTTACTGGATCTCCTGAGACCTCCTTCTGGTACTTGCCTTCCTCGTAAATCAACCTCGCCTCCTTCTCCTCCTAGCTTTGGCCCTGCGCCTCCATCGATCCAGGTCCTCTTCGTCTGCCTCATCCTGGCCTTCCTTCCCCTCCAGATCTTGGACTTCCTACTTCTGCTGATCCTCTTCTTCTTCTTCTGCCTGGTCCTGGCCCACCCTCTTCCGTCTGGTTCTGGGCCTCCTCTTCCAGCTGCTCCTGGCTCTCCTCCTCCCAGTGACATTTTCCCCACCTCCTCTATCTCATCTTTACTCTCTTCTTCTTCGCCTGGGCCTCGCCCTCATCCACCACATGGTCCTGACCCTCCTCACCTACCTGGTCTTGGCCATTCTCCACTGCCTGGTCCTGGCCCTCCTACCCTATCTGGCTCCTCCACCTGACCCTGGCTCTCATTCTCTGCTTGGTCTTTGTTCTTGCCTTCAGAAATGGTCTTAACCCTCTTCCTCCTCGTGATCCAGTTCCTCCTCTGCCTGGTCCTGGCCCTCCTCCTCAGCTAGATCCTGCTCCTCCTCTTCTCTTGGTCTTGGTTGTCCTTCTCTTCATCTTCCTGGCCCTCCAACTCTTCCTGGTAATGGTAATCCTCCTTCACCAAAAACTGGCCTTCCTTCTCCGGCTAGTCCTGGCCTTTGTCCTCGGCCAGATCCTGGCTCATCTTTGACCTCCACCTGGTACCTGCCTTCCTCGTCCATCTAGGCCGCCTCCTCTTCCTCCTAGTCTTTGCCCTCCTCCTCCCTAGATCCAGGTCCTCTTCCTCTGCGTCATCCTGGCCTTCTCTCTCTTCCAGAGCCTGGCCCTCCTCTTTATTTGGTCCTCTTCTTCTTCTTCTGCCTGGTCCTGGCCCACCCGCTTTCGTCTGGTCCTGGGCTTCCTCCTCCACCTTCTCCTGGCCCTCCTCCTTCCATTCATCAGTTTCCCACCTCCTCTGTCTCATCATTACTCCCCTCCTTCGTCTGGGCCTGGCGCCCCTCCTCCACATGGTCCTGACCCTCCTCACCCACCTGGTCTTGGCCATCCTCTACTGCCTGGTCCTGGCCCTCCTACACCATCTGGCTCCTCCACCTGGCACTGGCCCTCATCCTCTCCTTGGTGTTGGTTCTCGCTTTCAGCCTAGTCTTAAGCCTCTTCCTCCTCATGATCCACTTCCTCCTCTGCCTGGTCCTGGCCCTCCTCCTCTGCTTGATCCAGTGCCTTGTCTTCCTCTAGTTCCTGGCCTCCTTCCTGTTCTTTTCCTGGCCCTCCAACTATTCCTGGTACTAGTAATCCTCCTTGAACCAAACACTGGCCCTTCAGCTCCGCCTTGTCCAGGCACCCGTCCTCGGCCAGATCCCGGCTCTTCTGGGACCTCCACCTAGTACTTGCCTTCCTCCTCCATCTAGGTCGCTTCCTCCTCCTAGTTTTCGCCCTCCTCCTCCTTCGTTCCACGTCCTATTCCTCTGCCTCATTCTGGCCTTCCTTTTCCCCCGTATCCTCTCCCTCCTCCTTCTCCTGATCCTCTTCTTCTTCTTCTGCCTGGTCCTGGCCCACCCCCATCTGTCTGGTCCTGGGCCTCCTCCTCCACCTGCTCCTGGCTCTCCTCCTCCCGGTGATCTTTTTCCCATCTCCTTTGTCTGATCTTCACTCCCCTCCTTCTCCTGGGCCTGGCACTCCTCCTCCACATCGTTCTGACCGTCCTCTCCCACCATGCCTTGGCCGTTCTCCACTGCCTCGTCCCTAGCCCTCCTACCCCATCTGGCTCTTCCACCGGGCACTGGCCCTCATCCTCTGTTGGGCTTGGTCCTCGCCTTCAGCCTGGTCTTAACCCTCTTCCTCCTCATGATCCAGTTCCTCCTCTGTCTGGTCTGGGCCCACCTCCTCAGCTAGATCCGGCGCCTCCTCCTTCTCTTGGTCTTGGCCTCCTTCTTGTTCTTTTCCTGGCCCTCCAACTCTTCCTGGTACTAGTTATCTTCCTGAACCAAACATTGGCCCTTCAGCTCCGCCTTGTCCTGGCCTTCGTCCTCGGCCAGATCCTGGCTTTCCTGGGACCTCCACCCAGTACTTGCCTTCCTCCTCCATCTAGGTCGCCTACTCCTCCTCCTAGTTTTGGTGCTCCTCCTTCTTCGTTCCACGTCATCTTCCTCTGCCTCATCCTGGCCTTACTCCTCCCCCATATCCTAACCCTCCTCCTTCTGGTGATCCTCTTCTTCTTCTTTGCCTGGTCCTGGCCCACCTTCATCTATCTGGTCCTGGGCCTCCTCCTCCACCTTCCCCTAGCTCTCCTCCACCCAATGATTCTTTTCCCACCTCCTCTGTCTCATCTTTACTCCCCTTCTTCGCCTGGGCCTGGCCTTCCTCCTCCACATGGTCCTGTCCCTCCTCACCCACCTGGTCTTGACCATTCTCCACTGCCTGGTCCTGGCCTTCCTACCCCATCTGGCTCCTCCACCTTACCCTGGCCCTCACCCTCTGCTTGGTCTTGGTTCTTGCCTTTAGCCTGGTCTTCACCCTCTTCCTCGTCATGATCCAGTTCCTCCTCTGTCTGGTCCTGCTTCTCTGCTTGATCCTGCGCCTCCTCTTTCTTTTGGTTTGGCCGTCCTTCTCTTTCCTTTCCTGGCCCTCCAACTCTTCCTGGTACTGTTAATCCTCCTCCTCCAAGCACTGGCCCTCCTACTCCGGCTACTCCTGGCCTTCGTCCTCGGCCAGATCCTGGCTCTCCTGGGACCTGCACCAGGTACTTGCCTTCCTCCTCCACCTAGGCCGCCTCCTGTTCCTCCTAGTCCCTGCCCTCCCCCTCCCTCGATCTAGGTACCCTTCCTCTGCGTCACCCTGGCTTTCTTTCTCCTCCGGATCCTGGCCCTCCTCCTTCTTCTGGTCCTCTTCTTCATCTTCTGTTTTGTCCTGGCCCACCCCCATCCGTCTGGTCCTGGGTCTCCTCCTCCACCTACTCCTGGCTCTCCTCCTCCCATTGATCTTTTTCCCACCTCCTGTGTCTCATCTTCACTCTCCTCCTTCGCCTGGGCATGGCACTCCTCCTCCACATGGTCCTGACCCTCCTCACCCACCTGGTCCTGGCCATCCTACCCCATCTGGCTCCTCCACCTGGTACTGGCCCTCATCCTCTGCTTGGTCTTGGTTCTCGCCTTCAGCCTGGTTTTAACCCTCTTCTTCCTCATGATCCAGTTCCTCCTCTGCCTGGTCCTGGCCCTCCTCCTCAGCTAGATCCTGCGCCTGCTCCTTCTCTTGGTCTTGGCCTTCTTCTTGTTCTTTTCCTGGCCCTCCAACTTTTCCTGGTACTACTAATCCTCCTAAACCAAACATTGGCCCTTCAGCTCCGCTTTGTCCTGGCCTTCGTCCTCGGCCAGATCCTGGCTCTCCTTGGACCTCCACCCAGTACTTGCCTTTCTCCTCCATCTAGGTCGCTTCCACCACCTCCTAGTTTTGGCCCTCCTCCTCCTCCGTTCCACGTCATCTTCCTCTGCTTCATCCTGGCCATCGTTCTCCCCCATATCCTATCGCCCTCCTTCTGCTGATCGTCTTCTTCTTCTTCTTCTTCTTCTTCTTCTTCTTCTTCTTCTTCTTCTTCTTCTTCTTCTTCTTCTTCTTCTTCTTCTTCTTCTTCTTCTTCTTCTTCTTCTTCTTCTTCTTCTTCTTCTCCCATCCTCAACTGTCTAGACCTGGGCCTCCTCCTCCACCTGCTCCTGGCTCTCCTCCCAATGATCTATTTCCCACCTCCTCTGTCTCCTCTTTGCTCCTCTTCTTCGCCTGAGCCTGGTCTTCCTCCAGCACATGGTACTGACCCTCCTCACCCACCTGGTCTTGGCCATTCTCCACTGCCTGGGCCTCCTAAACCATCTGGCTCCTCCACCTTACCCTGGCCCTCATGCTCTGCTTGGTCTTGGTTCTTGCCTTTAGCCTGGTCTTCACCCTCTTCCTCCTCATGAAACAGTTCCTCGTCTGCATGGTCCTGGCACTCCTTCTCTGCTAGATCCTGCGGCTCCTCTTTCTTTGGTCATGGCCGTCTTTCTCTTTCTTTCCTTGGCCCTCCAACTCTTCCTGGTAGTGGTAATCCACCTCCACCAAACATTGGTCCTCCTTCTCCGGCTAGTCCTGACCTTTATCCTCGGCCAGATCCTGGGTCATCTTTGACCTCCACCTGGTACTTGCCTTCCTCGTCCACCTAGGCCGCCTCCTCTTCCTCCTAGACTTTGCCCTCCTCCTCTCTCGATACAGATCCTCTTCCTCTCCGTCATCCTGGCCTCCTTTCACCTCCAGCTACTGGCCCTCCTCCTCCTTCTGGTCTTCTTCTTCTTCTTCTTCTTCTGCCTTGTCCTGGCCCACCCCCATCCGTCTGGTCCTGGGTCTCCTCCTCCACCTGCTCCTGGCCGTCCTCCTCCCATTGATCTTTTTCCCACCTCCTCTGTCTCATCTTTACTCTCCTCATTCGCCTGGGCCTGGCACAATTCCTCCACTTTGTCCTGACCTTCCTCACCAACCAGGCCTTGGCCATCCTCCACTGCCTGGTCCTGGCCCTCCTCCCCCACCTGACTCCTCCACCTGGCACTGGCCCTCATCCTCTGCTTGGTCTTGGTTCTCGCCTTCAGCCTGGTCCTAACCCTCTTCCTCGTCATGATCCAGTTCCTCCCCTGCCTGGTCCTGGCCCTCCTCCTCTGCTAGATCCTGCGCCTCCTCCTTCTCTTGGTCTTGGCCTCCTTCTTGTTCTTTTCCTGGCCCTCCAACTCTTCCTGGTACTAGTAATCCTACTGAACCAAGCACTGGCTCTTCAGCTCTGCCTTGACCTGGCCTCCGTCATCGGTCAGATCCTGACTCTCCTGGGACCTCCACCTAGTACTTGCCTTCCTTCTCCCTCTAGGTCGCCTCCTCCTACACCTAGTTTTGGCCCTCCTCCTCCTTCATTCCACATCCTCTTCCTCTTCCTCATCCTGGTCTTCCTTCTCCCCCATATCCTATCCCTCCTCCTTCTGCTTATCCTCTTCTTTATCTTGTGCCTGGTCCTGGCCCACCCCCATCTGTCAGGTCCTCAGGTCCTGGGACTCCTTCTCCACCTGCTCCTGGCTCTCCTCCTCCCATTGATCTTGTTCTCACCTCCTCTGTCTGATCTTCACCCCCTCCTTCGCCTTGGCCTGGCACTCCTCCTCCAAAAGGTCCTGACCCTCCTCACCCACCTGGTCCTCCTCTGCCTGGTCCTGGCCCTCCTACCCCATCTGGCTCTTCCACCGGACACTGGCCCTCATCATCTGCTTCGACTTGGTTCTCGCCTTCAGCCTAGTCTTAACCCTCTTCTTTTTCATGATCCAGTTCCTCCCCTGCCTGGTCCTGGCCCTCCTCCTCTGCTAGACTCTGCGCCTCCTCCTTCTCTTGGTCTTGGCCTCCTTTCTGTTATTTTCCTGGCCCTCCAACTCTTCCTGGTACTAGTAATCCTCCTGAACCAAACACTGACCCTTCAGCTCCGCCTTGTCCTGCCCTCCGTCCTCGGCCAGATCCTGGCTCTTCTGGGACCTCCACCCAGTACTTGCCTTCCTCCTCCATCTAGGTCGCCTCCTCCTCCTCCTCCTAGTTTTGGCCTTCCACCTCCTTCGTTCCACGTCCTCGTCCTCTACCTCATGCCGGCCTTCTTGCTCCCCAGTAACCTATCCCTCCTCCTTCTGCTGATCCACTTCTTGTTCTGCCTGGTCCTGGCCCACCCACATCTGTCTGGTCCTGGGCCTCCTCCTCCACCCTGCTCCTGGCTCTCTTCCTCCCAGTGAACTTTTCCCACCTCCGCTGTCAGATCTTCACTACCCTCCTTCGCCTGGGCCTGGCACTACTCCTCCACCTGGTCCTGGCCCTCTTCACCCACCTGGTCTTGGCCATTCTCCTCTGCCTGGTCCTGGCCCTCCTATCCCATCTGACTCCTCCACCTGGCTCTGACCCTCATTCTCTGCTTGGTCTTGGTTCTCGCTTTTAACCTGGTCTTAACTCTCTTCCTCCTCATGATCCAGTTCCTCCGTAGTCTGGTCCTGGCCCTCCTCCTCAGCTAGATCCTGCGCCTCCACCTTCTCTTGGTCTTGGCCTCCTTCTCGTTCTTTTCCAGGCCCTCAAACTCTTCCTGGTACTGGTAATCCTCCTCTACCAAACACTGACCCTTCTACTCCGGTTACTCCTGGCCTTCGTCTTCGGCCAGATCCTGGCTCTCCTGGGACCTCCAACTGGTACTTGCCTTCCTCGTCCATCTAGGTCGCCTCCTCCTCGTCCTAGTCTTGGCCCTCCTCCTCCCTCGGTCCAGGTCCTCTTAACCTGCCTCCTCCTGGCCTTCCTTCTCCTCCAGATCCTGGCCCTCCTCCTTCTGCTGATCCTCTTCGTCTTCTTCTACCTGGTCCTGGCCCACCCCCTTCCGTCGGCACCTGGGCCTCCTCCTCCACCTGCTCCAAGCTCTCCTCGTCCAAATGATGATTTTGCCTCCTCCTCAGTCCGATCGTCACTCTCCTCCTTCGCCTGGGCCTGGCACCCCCTCCTCCATATTTTTCTGAACGTCCTCACCCACTTGGTCTTGGCCATTCTCCACTGCCTGGTCCTGGCCCTCCACCCCATCTGGCTCTTCCACCGGGCACTAGCCCTCATCCTCTGCTTGGTCTTGGTTCTCGCCTTCAGCCTGGTCTTAACCCTCTTCCTCTTCAGGATCCAGTTCCTCCGCTGCCTGGTCCTGGCCCTCCTCCTCTGCTAGATCCAGCGCCTCCTCTTTCCCTTGGGCTTGGCCGTCCTTCCCTTACTCTTGTGGCCCTCCAACTCTTCCGGGTACTGGTAATCCTCCTCCACCAAACACTGGCCCTCCTTCTCCGGCTAGTCCTGGCCTTTGCCCTCGGCCAGATCCTGTCTCACCTTTTACCTCCACCCGGTACTTGCCTTCCTCGTCCCTCTAGGCCGCCTCTTCTTCCTCCTAAGTCTTAGCCCTCCTCCTCCCTCGATACAGGTCCTCTTCCTCTGCGTCATCCTGGCCCTCTTTCTCCTCCAGATCCTGGCCCTCCTCCGGATTCTGGTCCTCTTCTTCTTCTTCTGTCTTGTCCTGGCCCAACCCCATCCGTCTGGTCCTGGGTCTCCTCCTACACATGCTCCTGACCCTCCTCCTCCCATTGAAATATTTCCCACATCCTCTGTCTCATTTTACTATCCTCCTTCGCCTTGGCCTGGCACGCCTCCTCCACATGGTCGTGACCCTCCTCACCCACCTTTCCTTAGCCATCCTCCACTGCCTGGTCCTGGCCCTCCTACCCCATCTGGCACCTCCACCTGGCACTGGCCCTCATCATCTGCTTGGTCTTGGTTCTCGCCTTCAGCCTGGTCCTAACCCTCTTCCTCTTCATGATCCAGTTCCTCCCCTGCCTGGTCCTGGCCCTCCTCCTCTGCTAGATCCTGCGCCTCCTCCCTCTCTTGGTCTTGGCCTCCTTCTTGTTCTTTTCCTGGCCCTCCAACTCTTCCTGGTACTAGTAATCCTACTGAACCAAGCACTGGCTCTTCAGCTCTGCCTTGACCTGGCCTCCGTCATCGGTCAGATCCTGACTCTCCTGGGACCTCCACCTAGTACTTGCCTTCCTTCTCCCTCTAGGTCGCCTCCTCCTACACCTAGTTTTGGCCCTCCTCCTCCTTCATTCCACGTTCTCTTCCTCTTCCTCATCCTGGTCTTCCTTCTCCCCCATATCCTATCCCTCCTCCTTCTGCTGATCCTCTTCTTCTTCTTCGGCCTGGACCTGGCCCACCCTCTCCCGTCTGGTCCTGGGTATCCTCCTCCACCTGCTCCTGGCCCTCCTCCTCCGATTGATCTTTTCCCCAGCTCCTCTGTCTCATCTTTACTCTCCCCCTTCGCCTGCGCCTGGCACTCCTCCTCCACATGGTCCTGACCCTCCTCACTCACCTGGTCTTTTCCATTCTCCACTGCCTGGTCCTGGCCCTCCTACCCCATCTGGCTCCTCCACCTGGCACTGGCCCTCATCCTCTGCTTGGTCTTGGTTCTCGCCTCCAACTTGGTCTTAACCCTATTCCTCTTCATGATCCAGTTCCTCCTCTGCCTGGACCTGGTCCTCCTCCTCTGCTAGATCCTGCACCTCCTCCTTCTCTTGGTCTTGGCCTCCTTCTTGTTTTTTTCCTGGCCTTCCAACTCTTCCAGGTACTAGTAATCTTCCTGAACCAAACACTGGCCCTTCAGCTCTACCTTGTCCTGGCCTTCGTCCTCGGCCAGATCCTGGCTCTTCTGGGACCTCCACCCAGTACTTGCCTTCCTCCTCCATCCAGGTCGCCTCCTCCTCCTCCTCCTAGTTTTGGCCTTCCATCTCCTTCGTTCCACGTCCTCGTCCTCTACCTCGTGCTGGCCTTCTTTCTCCCCAATAACCTATCCCTCCTCCTTCTGCTGATCCACTTCTTGTTCTGCCTGGTCCTGGCCCACCCACATCTGTCTGGTCCTGGGCCTCCTCCTCCACCTGCTCCTGGCTCGCTTCCTCCCAGTGAACTTATCCCACCTCCGCTGTCAGATCTTCACTACCCTCCTTCGCCTGGGCCTGGCACTACTCCTCCACCTGGTCCTAGCCCTCTTCACCCACCTGGTCTTGGCCATTCTCCTCTGCCTGGTCCTGGCCCTCCTATCCCATCTGACTCCTCCACCTGGCTCTGACCCTCATTCTCTGCTTGGTCTTGGTTCTCGCTTTTAACCTGGTCTTAACTCTCTTCCTCCTCATGATCCAGTTCCTCCGTAGCCTTGTCCTGGCCCTCCTCCTCACCTAGATCCTGCGCCACCACCTTCTCTTGGTCTTGGCCTCCTTCTCGTTCTTTTCCAGGCCCTCAAACTCTTCCTGGTACTGGTAATCCTCCTCTACCAAACACTGACCCTTCTACTCCGGTTACTCCTGGCCTTCGTCTTCGGCCAGATCCTGGCTCTCCTGGGACCTCCAACTGGTACTTGCCTTCCTCGTCCATCTAGGTCGCCTCCTCCTCGTCCTAGTCTTGGCCCTCCTCCTCCCTCGGTCCAGGTCCTCTTAACCTGCCTCCTCTTGGCCTTCCTTCTCCTCCAGATCCTGGCCCTCCTCCTTCTGCTGATCCTCTTCGTCTTCTTCTACCTGGTCCTGGCCCACCCCCTTCCGTCGGCAGCTGGGCCTCCTCCTCCACCTGCTCCAAGCTCTCCTCGTCCAAATGATGATTTTGCCTCCTCCTCAGTCCGATCGGCACTCTCCTCCTTCGCCTGGGCCTGGCACCCCCTTCTCCATATTTTTCTGAACGTCCTCACCCACTTGGTCTTGGCCATTCTCCACTGCCTGGTCCTGGCCCTCCACCCCATCTGGCTCTTCCACCGGGCACTAGCCCTCATCCTCTGCTTGGTCTTGGTTCTCGCCTTCAGCCTGGTCTTAACCCTCTTCCTCTTCAGGATCCAGTTCCTCCCCTGCCTGGTCCTGGCCCTCCTCCTCTGCTGATCCTGCGCCTCCTCCTTCTCTTGTTCTTGGCCTCCTTCTTGTAGTTTTCCTGGCCCTCCAACTCTTCCTGGTACAAGTAATCCTCCTGATCCAAACACTGGCCCTTCAGCCCCGCCTCGTCCTGGTCTTCGTCCTCGGCCAGATTCTGGCTCTCCTGGGACCTCCACCTAGTACCTGCCTTTCTCCTCCATCTAGGTCGCCTACTCCTCCTCCTCCTAGTTTTGGCCCTCCTCCCCCTTCGTTCCAGGTCCTCTTCGTCTGTCTCATCCTGGCCTTCCTTCTCCCCCATATCCTATCCCTCCTCCTTCTGCTAATTCCCTTCTTCTTCTTCTGCTTGGTCCTGGCCCACTCCCATCTGTCTGGTCCTGGGTCTCCTCCTCCCATTGATCTTTTTCTCACCTCCTCTGTCTCATCTTTACTCCCCTCCTTCGCCTGGGCCTGGCACTCCTCCTCCACATGGTCCTGACCCTCCTCAGCCACCTGGTCTTGGCCATCCTCCACTGCCTGGTCCTGGCCCTCCTACCCCTACCCCTCCTACCTTGTCCTGGCCTTCGTCCTCGGCCAGATCCTAGCTCTCCTGGGACCTCCACCTAGTACTTGCCTACCTCCTCCTTCTAGTTCGCCTCCACCTCCTCCTCCTAGTTTTGGCCCTCCTCCCCCTTCGTTCCACGTCCTCTTCCTCTGCCTCATCCTGGCCTTCCTTCTCCCCCATATCCTATCCCTCCTCCTTCTGCTGATCCTCTTCTTCTTCTTCTGCCTGGTTCAGGTCCACCCACATCTATCTGGTCCTGGGCCTCCTTCTCCACCTGCTCCTGGATCTCCTCCTCCCAGTGATCTTTTTCCCACCTCCTCTGTCTGATCTTTCCTCCCCTCCTTCGCCTGGAACTGGGACTCCTCCTCCACATGGTCCTGACCCTGCTCACCCACCTGGTCTTGGCCATCCTCCAATGCCTCGTCCTGGCCCTCCTACCCCATTGGGCTCCCGCACCTGGCACTGGCCCTCATCCTCTGCTTGGCCTTGGTTCTCGACTTCAGCCTGGTCTTAGTCCTCTTCCTCCTCATGATCCAGTTCCTCCTCTGCCTGGTCCTGGCCCACCTCCTCAGCTAGATCCAGCGCCTCCTCCTGCTCTTGGTCTTTGCCTCCTTCTCGTTCTTTTCCTGGCCCTCCAAATCTTCCTGGTACTTGTAATCCTCCTCCACCAAACACTGGCCCTCCAGCTCCGCCTTGTCCTGGCCTTCGTCCTCGGCCAGATCCTGGATCTCCTGGGACCTCCACCTGGTACTTGTCTTCCGCATAAATCTACCTCGCCCCGTCCTCCTCCTAGTTTTGGCCCTACTCCTCCCTCGATCCAGGTCCTCTTCGTCTGCCTCATCCTGACCTTCCTTCTCCTCCAGATCGTAGACCTCCGACTTCTGCTGACCCTCTTCTTCTTCTTCTGCCTGGTCCTGGCCCACCCTCTTCCGTCTGGTCCTGGGCTTCCTCCTCCACCTGCTCCTGGCTCTCCTTCTCCCAGTGATCTTCTCCCGACCTCCTCTGTCTCATCTTTACTCTTCTCCTTCGCCTGAGCCTGGCACTCCACCTCCACATGGTCCTGACCCACCTCACCCACCTGGTTTTGGCCATCCTCTTCTGCCTGATCCTGGCCATCCTACCCCATTTGGCTCCTCCACCTGACCCTGGCCCTGATCCTCTGCTTGGTCCTGGTTCTCGCTTTTAGCCTGGTCTTAACCCTCTTACTCCTCATGATCTAGTTCCTCCTCTGCTTGGTCCTGGCCATCCTCCTCTGCTAGAACCTGCGCCTCCTCCTTCTCTTGGTCTTGGCCTCCTTCCCGTTCTTTTCCTGGCCCTCCAGCTCTTCCTGGTACTGGTAATCCTCCTCCAACGAACAGTGGCCCACCAGCTCCGCCTTGTCCTGGCCTTCGTCCACGGCCAGATCCTGGAAATCCTGGGACCTCCACCTGGTACTTGCCTTCCTCATAAATCTACCTCGCCTCCTCCTCCTCCTAGTTTTGGCCCTCCTCCTCCCTCGATCCAGGTCCTCTTCGTCTGCCTCATCCTGTCCTTCCTTTTCCTCCAGATCGTGGACCTCCTACTTCTGCTGATCCTCTTCTTCTTCTGCTGCCTGGTTCTGGCCCACCCTCTTCCGTCTGGTCCTGGGCCTCCTCCTCCACCTATTCCTAGCTTTCCTCCTTCCAATGATCTTTTCCCCACCTCCTCTGTCTCATTTTACTCTCCTCCTTCGCCTGGGCCTGGCCTTCCTCCACCAGATGGTCCTGACCCTCCTAACCCGCCTGGTTTTGGCCATTCTCCACTGCCTGGTCCTGGCCCTCCTACTCGATCTGGCAACTTCACCTGACCCTGGCCCTCATCCTTCTGCTTGGTCTTGGTTCTTGCTTTCAGCCTGGTCTTAACCCTCTTCCTCCTCATGATCTAGTTCCTCCTCTGCTTGGTCCTGGCCATCCTCCTCTGCTAGATCCTGCGCCTCCTCCTTCTCTTGGTCTTGGTCTCCTTCTCGTTCTTTTCCAGGCCTTCCAACTCTTCTTGGTACTGGGAATCCTCTTCTACCAAACGCTGGCCCTCCTACTCCGGCTACTCCAGGCCTTCGTCCTCGGCCAGATCCCGGCTCTCCTGGGACCTCCAAATGGTACTTGCCTTCCTCGTCCATCTAGGTTGCCTCCTCCTATTCCTAGTCTTGGCCCTCCTCCTCCCTCGGTCCAGGTTCTCTTTCTCTGCCTCGTCCTGGCCTTCCTCCTCCCCCAGATCCTGGCCCTCCTCCTTCTCCTGATCCTCATCCTCTTCTTCTAACTGGTCCTGGCCCACGCCCTTCCGTCTGGTCCTGGGCCTCCTCCTCCACCTGCTCTTAGCTCTCCTCCTGCAAATGATCTTTTTGCCTCCTCCTCTGTCTGATCGCCATTCCCCTCCTTCGCCTGGGCCTGGCACTCCTCCTCCACATCGTTCTGAACGTCCTCACCCACCTGGTCTTGGCCATTCTCCACTGCCTGGTCCTGGCACTCCTACCCCATCTGGCTCTTCCACCGGGCTCTGGCCCTCATCCTCTCCTTGGTCTTGGTTCTCGCCTTCAGCCTGGTCTTAACCTTCTTCCTCCTCATGATCCTGTTCCTCCTCTGCCTGGTCCTTTCCCACCTCCTCAGCTAGATCCTGCGCCTCCTCCTTCTCTTGGTCTTGGCCTCCTTCGAATTCTTTTCCTGGCCCTCCAACTCTTCCTGGTACTGGTAATCCTCCTCCACCAAACACTGGCCCACCAGCCCCGCCTTGTCCTGGCATTCGTCCTCGGCCAGATCCTGGGTCTCCTGGGACCTCCACCTGGTACTTGCCTTCCTCGTAAATCTACCTCGCCTCCTCTCCCTCCAAGCTTTGGCCCTCCTCCTCCCTCGATCCAGTTCCTCGTCGGCTGCCTCATCCTGGCCTTCCTTCTCCTCCAGATCGTGGACCTCCTACTTCTGCTGATCCTCTTCTTCTTCTTCTGCCGGGTCCTGGCCCACCCTCTTCCGTCTGGTCCTGGGCCTCCTCCTCGACATCCTCCTGGCTCTCCTCCTCCCAATGATCTTTTCCCCACCTCCTCTGTCTCATTTTACTCTCCTTCTTCGCCTGGGCCTGGCCCTCCTCCACCACATGGTCCTGACCCTCCTCACCCACCTGGTCCTGGCCATTCTCCACTGTCTGATCTTGGCCATCCTACCCGATCTGGCTCCTCCACCTGACCCTGGCCCTCATCCTCTGCTTAGTCGTTGTCCTCGCCTTCAGGCTGGTCTTAACCCTCTTCCTCCTCACGATCCAGTTCCTCCTCTGTCTGTTCTTGGCACTACTCCTCGGCTAGATCCTGCGCCTCTTCCTTCTCTTGGGCTTGGCCTCCTTCTTGTTCTTTTCCTGGCCCTCCAACTCTTCCTGGTACTAGTAATCCTCCTGAACGAAACACTGGCCCTTCAGCTCCGCCTTCTCCTGGCCTTCGTCCTCGGCCAGATCCTGGCTCTCCTGGGACCTCCACCTAGTACTTGCCTTCCTCCTCCATCTAGGTAGCCTCCTCCTCCTCTTAGTTTTGGCCCTCCTCCTCCTTCGTTCCACGTCTTCTTCCTCTGCCTCATCCTGGCCCTCCTTCTCCCCAGTATCCTATCCCTCCTGCTTCTGTTGATCCTCTTCTTCTTCTTCTGCCTGGTCCTGGCCCACTCCCTTCTGTCTGGTCCTGGGCCTCCTCCTCCACCTGCCCCTGGCTCTCCTCCTGCGAATAATCTTTTTCCCACCTCCTCTGTCTGATCTTCACTGCCCTCCTTCGCCTGGGCCTGGCACTCTTCCTCCACATGGTCCTGCCCCTCCTCACCCACCTCCTGCCCCTCCTCAGCCACCAGGTCTTGGCTATCCTCCTCTGCCTGGTCCTGGCCCTACTACCCCATCTGGCTCTTCCATCGGGCACTGGCCTTCATCCTCTGCTTGGTCTTGGTTCTCGCCTTTAGCCTGTTCTTAACCCTCTTCCTCCTCATGATCCAGTTCCTCTTCTGCCTGGTCCTGGCCGTCCTTCTCAGCTAGATCCTGCGCCTCCTCCTTCTTCTGGTCATGGCCTCCTTCTCTTTCTTATCCAGGCCCTCCTACTCTTCCTGGTACTGGTAATCCTCCTCTACCAAACACTGGCCCTCCTACTCCGGCTATTCCTGGCCTTCGTCCTCGGCCAGATCCTGACTCGCCTGGGACCTCCAACTGGTACTTGCCTTCCTCGTCCATCTAGGTCGCCTCTTCGTCCTCCTAGTCTTGGCCCTCCTCCTCCCTTGGTCCCGGTCCTCTTCCTCTGCCTCATCCTGGCCTTCCTCCACCTCCAAATCCTGGCCCTCCTCCTTCTCCTGATCCTCATCCTCTTCTTCTGCCTGGTCCTGGCCCACTCCCTTCTGTCTGGTCCTGGGCCTCCTCCTCCACCTGCCCCTGGCTCTCCTCCTGCGAATAATCTTTTTCCCACCTCCTCTGTCTGATCTTCACTCCCCTCCTTCTCCTGGGCCTGGCCCTCCTCCTCCACATCATTCTGAAAGTCCGCATCCACCTGGTCGTGGCCATTCTCCACTGCCTGGTACTGGCCCTCCTACCCCATCTGGCTCTTTCACCTGGCACTGGCCCTCATCCTCTGCTTGGGCTTGGTCCTCGGCTTCAGCCTGGTTTTAACCTTCTTCCTCCTCATGATCCAGTTCCTCCACCTGCCTGGTCCTGCCCCTCCTCCTCTGCTAGATCCTGCGCCTCCTCCTTCTCTTGGTCTTGGCCTCCTTCTTGTTCTTTTCCTTGCCTCCAACTCTTCCTGGTTCTAGTAATCCTCCTGAACCAAACACTGCTCCTTCAGCTCCGCCTTGTCCTGGCCTCCGTCCTCGGCCAGATCCTGGCTCTTCTGGGACCTTCACCTACTACTTGCCCTCCTTCTCCCTCTAGGTCGCCTCCTCCTCCTTTTAGTTTTGGCCCTCCTCCTCCTTCGTTCCACATCCTCTTCCTCAGCCTGGCATTCCTTCTCCCCCATATCCTATCCCTCCTCCTTCTGCTGATCCTCTTCTTCTTCTTCTGCCTGGACCAGGTCCACCCGCATCTATCTGGTCCTGGGCCTCCTCCTCCACCTGCTCCTGGCTCTCCTCCTCTCAGTGATCTTTTTCCCACCTCCTCTGTCTGATCTTCACTCCCTTCCTTCGCCTGGGCCTGGTACGGCTCCTCCACATGGTCCTTACCCTCCTCAGCCACCGGGTTCTGGACATCCTCCTCTGTCTGGTCCTGGCCCTCCTAACCCATCTGGCACCTCCACCTGGCACTGGCCCTCATCCTCTGCTTTGTCTTGGTTCTCGCCTTCAGCCTGGTCTTAACCCTCTTCCTCTTCATTATCCAGTTCCTCACCTGCCTGGTCCTGGCTCTCCTCCTCTGCTAGATCCTATGCCTCCTCCTTCTCTTGGTCTTGGCCTCCTTCTTGTTCATTTCTTTGCCCTCCAACTCTCCCTGGTACTAGTAATCCTCCTGAACCAAACACTGGCCCTTCAGCTCCGCCTTGTCCTGGCCTTCGCCCTCGGCCAGATCCTGGCTCTCCTGGGACCTCCACCTAGTACTTGCCTTCCTCCTACATCTAGGTCGCCTCCTCCTTCTTTTAGTTTTGGCCCTCCTCCTCCTTCTTTCCACGTCCTCTTCCTCTGCCTCATCCTGGCCTTCCTTCTCCCCCATATCCTATCCCTCCTCCTTCTGCTGATCCTCTTCTTCTTCTTCTGCCGGGTCCAGGTCCACCTCCATATATCTGGTGTTGGGCCTCCTCCTCGACCCGCTCCTAGCTCTCCTCCACCCAATGCTCTCCTCCTCCCAATGATCTTTTTTCCACCACCTCTGTCTGATCTTCCCTCCCCTCCTACGTCTGGGCCTGGAACTCCTCCTCCGCACGGTCCTGACTCTCCTCACCTGCCTGGTCTTAGCCATCCTCCTCTGCCTGGTCCTGACCCTCCTGCCCAATCTGTCTCCTCCACTTGGCACTGGCCCTCATCCTCTGCTTGGTCTTGGTTCTCGCATTTAGCCTGGTCTTAACCCTCTTACTCCTCATGATCCTGTTCCTCCTCTGCTTGGTCCTGGCTTCCTCCTCATCTAGATCCTGCGCCTCTTCCTTCTCTTTGTCTTGGCCTCCTTCTCGTTCTTTTCCAGGCCCTCAAACTCTTCCTGGTCCTAGTAATTCTCCTCTACCAAACACTGGCCCTCCTACTTCGTCTACTCCTGGCCTTCGTCCTCGGCCAGAGCCTGGCTCTCCTGGAACCTCCAACTGGTACTTGCCTTCCTCGTCCATCTAGGCCGCCTCCTCCTCCTCTTAGTCTTGGCCCGCCTCCTTTCTCGGTCCCGGTCTTCTTCATCTGCCTCATCCAGGCCTTCCTCCTCCTCCAGATCCTGCCCCTCCTCCTTTTCCTGATCCTCGTCCACTTCTTCTACCTGGTCCTGGCCCACCCCCTTCCGTCTGACCCTGGGCCTCCTCCTCCACCTGCTCCTAGCCCTCCTCCTCCAAATGATCTTTTTGCCTCCTCCTCTGTCTGATCTTCACTCCCCTCCTTCGCCTGGGCCTGGCACTCCTCTTCCACATCGTTCTGAACGTCCTCACCCACCTGGTCTTGGCCATTCTCCACTGCCTGGTCCTGGCCCTCCTACCCCATCAGGCTCTTCCACTGGGCACTGGCCCTCATCCTCTGCTTGGTCTTGTTCTCGCCTTCAGCCTGGTCTTACCTTCTTCCTCCTCATGATCCAGTTCTTCCTCTGCCTGTTTCTGGGCCTCCTCCTCAGCTAGATCCTGCGCCTCCTCCTTCTCTTGGTCTTGGCCTTCCTCTCGTTCTTTTCCTGGCCCTCCAACTCTTCCTGGTACTAGTAATCCTCCTGAACCAAACACTGGCCCTTCAGCTCCGCCTTGTCCTGGTCTCCGTCCTCGGCCAGATCCTGGCTCTCCTGGGACCTCCACCTAGTACTTGCCTTCCTTCTCCGTCTAGGTTGCCACCTCCTCCTCCTTGTTTAGGCCCGCCTCCTCCAACGATTCACGTCCTCTTCCTCTGCCTCATCCTGGCCTTCCTTCTTCCCGATATCCTATCACTCCTTCTGCTGATCCTCTTCTTCTTCTTCCACCTAGTGCTGGCCCACCCCCATCCTGGCTCTCCTCCTCCGAATGATCTTTTTCCCACCTCCTCTGTCTGATCTTCACTCCCCTCCTTCGCCTGGGCCTGGCACTCCTCCTCCACATAGGCCTGACCCTCCTCACCCACCTGATCCTGGCCATCCTCCTTTGCCTGGTGCTGGCCCTCCTACCCCATCTGGCTCCTCCACGTGACACTGGCCCTCATGCTCTGCTTGGTCTTGATTCTGTCCTTCAGCCTGGTCTTAACCTTCTTCCTCTTCATGATCCAGTTCCTTCCCTGCCTGGTCCTGGCCCTCCTCCTCTGGTAGATCCTACGCCTCCTCCTTCTCTTGGTCTTGGCCTCCTTCTTGTTCTCTTCCTGGCCCTCCGACTCTTCCTGGTACTAGTAATCCTCCTGAACCAAACACTGGTCCTTCAGCTCTGCCTTGTCCTGGCCTTCGTCCTTGACCAGATACTGGCTCTCCTGGGACTTCAACCTAGTACTTGCCTTCCTCCTCCATCTAGGTCGCCTCCTCCTCCTCCTAGTTTTGGCCCTCCCCCTACTTCGTTCCAGGTCCTCTTCCTCTGCCTCATCCTGGCCTTCCTTCTCACCCATATCCTATCTCTCCTCCTTCTGCTGATCCTCTTGATGATGATGGCATTTGTTGAGCGCTTACTACGTGCAAAGCACTATTCTAAGCGCTGGGGAGGTTACAAGGTGATCAGATTGTCCCCCGGAGAGCTCACAGTTTTAATCCCCATTTTACAGATGAGGTAATTGAGGCACAGAAAAGTTGTGACATAATAATAATAATAATAATAATAATAATAATAATAATGGCATTTGTTAAGCGCTTACTATGTGCAAAGCACTGTTCTAAGCGCTGGGGAGGTTACAAGGTGATCAGGTTGTCTCCCGGAGGGCTCACAGTTTTAATCCCCATTTTACAGATGAGGTAACTGAGGCACAGAGAAGTTATGGGACTTAATAATAATAATAATAATAATAATGGTATTTGTTAAGCGCTTACTATGTGGAAAGCACTGTTCTAAGCGCTGGAGAGGTTACAAGGTGACCAGGTTGTCCCATGGGGGCGGGGCTCACAGTTTTAATCCCCATTTTACAGATGAGGTAACTGAGGCACAGAGAAGTGAAGTGACTTGCCCAAAGTCACACAGCTGGCAGTTGGCAGAGCCGGGATTTGAACCCATGACCTCTGACTCTAAAGCCCGGGCTCTTTCCACTGAGCCACGCGGCTTCTCTAGTGGAAAGAGTAAGAAAAGGGTGGTAGGGGGAGACTCCCGATCATAAAGACCCTTGATCACAAAGATGACGTTGGTTCTTTGAGAAGACTGTGTAGAAACCATGAAGAGGATAAGCGGGGAAAACGAAACCAGACCCCCTCGCCTCCAGGACACACGTCAGAAGCGAGATGTCTCCCCCTTCTAGACTGTGAGCCCACTGTTGACAAGTGGCTGACAAGCTGACAAGTGGCGCAGCTGGGATTCGAACCCATAACCTCTGACACCCAAACCCGAGCTCTTTCCTCTGAGCCAGGCTGCTTCTCCAGACTTCAGAAAAGACTTTTCTGAAGCTGTAAATGAATAAATGTAATAACCACTTTCCATAAAAGTGCTAAGGTGGTTGAAGGACTGACACTACAAAGGGGAATGGGAATTCGTTGGGCATTTGGTGGCTCTTCTGTGGTCTAACAAAAGAGCAGGAAACTGGACATCAGGTGACCTGGGTCCTAGTCTTGGCTCTGCCAATGGCCAGCTGGGAGATCTTGGGTACTGTCACAACGTTTGTGGGCCTCCGTTTCCTTTTCTGTAAAATAGGGATAAAATAACTTTTCCTTCAGTCCTAGACTGTGAGCCCATGTGTGGGACAGAGACTGTAACTGACCTTATTCTCTTTATAACTTCTCAGTGCCTCAGTTACCTCATCTGCAAAATGGAGATTAAGACTGTGAGCCCCACCTGGGACAACCTGATAACCTTGTATCTCCCCTAGTGTTTAGAGCAGTGCTCGGCACATAGTAACTGCTTAACAAATACTATTATTATTATTATTATTATTAATAACAAATACCACGGTTCTTTTTCTCACTAACATTCCTCTAAAACACATCCCATTTCTGACAGAGCCAGGGGAATATTTTCATTTCTTCCTTGGTTTACTACAGCCTCAGCACCTAGGTCATCCCCAAAGAAAGGAACAAGAAGGGAACAAGGCACCTGGTGACCTCTCTCTCCCCTTTCCCTTTCACCTGCTGGTGGTCACACTCAGCTACAGAGAGCAGAGCCTGGGGATCCGCTCCTTCCAAACCAGACCCAATTCTGAAAGTGGAGGAGAGGCAAATGGGCTGGGAACAGGGGGGCTTGGGGTCTCTGCATGGCTTGGGACAAAAAAAATTTAAAGCTTTCACCATTTTCTTCTTCTAATTATAATGATGGCTGGTATCATACACTTACTATGTGCCCAGAACTGTGCTAAACACTGTGGTAAAGGTAAACCAAGCTCTAACCTTGACCCTGAAGCTAAGCCCAAACCTAGACCTAAACACAACCCTCTCGATAACCCTAACCCCAATCCTATCCATAACACTTATCCTAGCTCAACCCTAACCCCAACCTTAACATTCAGTCTACCTTTATCTACACTAACCACTACCCTAGCCCTGGCCCTAACGCTAACAATAACGTTAACCATATACCTAACCCTAACCCTAACCCTAGCTCTAATCCCAACCTTGACCCAAACCCTAGGCCCAAACCTAGACCTAGCCCTGACTCTCTCCCTAACCCTAGCCCCAATCCAATTGCTAACCCTAAATGTAACACTAAGGCTCATCAGAAGCCAAAACACAATACTAACACTAGCTCTACACCTTATCCTTAAAGCTAATTATAATAATAATGATGGTATTTGTTAAGCACGTATTATGTGCCAAGCACTGTTCTAAACTCTGGGGGAGATACAAGGTAATCAGGTTGTCCCACGTAGGGCTCACAATCTTAATCCCCATTTTGCAGATGAGGTAACTGAGGCCCAGAGAAGTTAAGTGACTTGCCTTAAATCACACAGCTGACAAGTAGCACCGTCGGGATTAGGACCCATGACCTCTGACTCCTAAACCCGTTCTCTTTCCACTGAGCCACGCTGCTTCTCTGTGTTATGACTAGTCATAACCCTAACCCTTTCCCTAGCCTTAGGCCTAGCCTCCTTCAGTATGCCACTAATCATAACACTAACCTAAAAACTACCCTTACCCCAAACTCGAACTCTAACCTTAACCCAAACCTTAACCCGAGGCCCAAACCGAGACCTAACGCTAACCCTATCACTACCCCTATCCTTAATCCAACTGCTAAACCTAACCAAAGCACTAAACCTTACGAACAACTGAAACCCAATCCTAACACTATCTCTACACCAAATCCAAAAAGAAGTCCCTGGCCTATTCTGATCCTAATCTTAACCCTTGCCCTAGCCCTAGCCCTAAACATAATCCTAACCTAGCTCTAATCCTAACCCTAACCCTCACCTAAAAACTCAACCCTAAGACCAACCGAGACCTAACACTAACCTTATCCTTAACCCTATCCCGAATCCAACTGCTAATCCTAGCCCTAACGCTAAACCTTAAGATAGGACAAACCCCAACACCGTCCTTACCTCTATATCTAACCCTAAAACAAGCCCTAGGCTGAGCCCTAACCCTAACCCCAACAATAACCCTAGCCCCAGGCCCAAGCCTAACCTTATCCCTGACCATAGCCCTAGCCTTGGCCATACCCATAACCATAAATCTAACACTAGCACTAACAATACTGCCGGCCCTAGCCCCAGCCCTAATCCTAAACCCAATCCTATCTTCAAACCTAACCTTAAATCAGACCTAACCCAAACCTTTCACTAACTCTACCCCTATCGGTAATGCTACCATTGCCCTGGCCCTAGCCCTAACGCTAATGATAAATCCAACCTTATACCTAGGCCTAACCATAACTCCAACCCTCCACTTAAATCTAACCCTAGATCCAAACCTAGACCCGTCACTAACCCTCTCCCTAACTTAAGCCCTGGACTGATTGCTAACCCTAACCATAACACTAAACTACATCATAAGCCAAACCTCAACCCTAACCTTATTTCTACAGCAATTCCCAAAGTTAAACCTAGGACTAACTCCGACCCTAAACATGACCCTGGCCTTAGGCCTACCCTTCAGTCTACTACTAATCATAACACTGACCTTAAAATTATCCTTAGCCCAAATCCGAATCCCAACTTTAACCCTTGACCTAAACCTAGACCTAGACCTAGCTCTAAACATAGCAATCACCTTAGACCCAAGCCTAACAATAACCCTATCTATAACTCTAACACTACCCATTAACTAAACCATAAAACTCACACTACTGCTCACCCTAGCCCTAACCATAAGCCAGTGCTATCCATAATCTAAACTGTAGCTCAGACCTAACCTACCTTAACATTAACTCAACTCCTATCTCTAATGCTAACCTTTGCCCTGGCCTTAGCCCTAACGCTAACAGTAAGCAGAACTGTATACCTAACCCTGGCCCTACCTCTAACCCTAATCTTGACCCTAAACCTAGGCCCAAACCTAGAACTAACACGATCTCCCTAACCCTAGCCCTAGCCCTAACCATAACACTAAATCTCAAAATAAGCCAAACTTCAACCTTAGCCCTATCTCAACACCTTATTCTAAAGCTAGCCCTAGGTTTAGCCCTAACCCTAACCATTACCCTAGCCTTGGGCCTAGTCTTAAGTCTAGTATCAATCATAATGCTAACTTTGAAATAATCCCTACCCCTAACCCCAACCCAAAACGTAGTCCCAAACCCAGACCAAAAGCTAACCCTTTCCCTACCATTAGTCCTAGCCCAAATGCTCATCCTAACCATAAAACTAAACCTTATCTCAGCCAAACACCAGCCCTAACACTAGCTCTTCACTTACTGCTACAAAAATCCCTAGACCTAGTCCTAACCCTAGCCATCACCCTAGCCCCAGACTTAACCCTACTCTAGCCCGAGCCCTAACCCTGATACTAGGCCTAGCCCTAGCCATACCTTTCACCATAAAACTAACACTAGCCCTAACACTACCACTAGTTCTAAGCCTTAACACTATCCCCAGCCCAAATCCTAACCCCAGTCCTACCCTTGACCCTAATCCTAACTCAGCCCTATCTCCAATCTAAACATTAACTCTACCTTTATCTCTAACGCTACCCACCATCCTACCCCTAGCACTAACGCTAACAATAAGGCTAACCATATACCTAAACCTGACGGTAAACCTAACTCTAACCCTAACCTTGACCCAAAACCTAGGCCCAAGCCTTCAATTAAGCCCAACCCTCTCAATAACCCTAAACTCAGTCCTATCCATAACCCCGATCCTAGCTCAGCCCTAACCCCAACCTACCATTATCTACCATTATCTCCAATGCTAGCCACTGCCTTAGCCCTGGCCCTAATGCTAACAATATGGCTGACCATATACCTAACGCTAACCCTAGTTCCAACCCGAACCTTGACCATAACCCTAGGGCCAAACCTAGACCTAAGGCTAACCCTCTCCCTAACCCTAGCCCCAATTCAATTGCTAACCTTAAACATAACACTAAGCCTCACCAAAAGCCAAACCTCAACCTAACACTAGCTATACACCTTAGCCCTACCCCAACTGCTAATCCTAAAAATAACACTAAACCTTACCAAAGGCCAATCCAACCTTAACCCTATCTCTACACCAAATCCTAAAAGAAGCCCCAGGCCTAGTCCTAACCTTAATTCTAACCCTTGCCCTAGTCCTAACCATAACTGTAACCTAGATCTAATCCTAACCCTAACCCTGACCCAAAACCTAACCCTAGGCCCAACCAAAACCTAACACTAACCCTATCCTTGCCCTAGCCCAAGTCTAACGGCTTAATCCTAACCAGAACAATAAACCTTAAGATAAACCAAACCCCAACCCTAACCCTATCTCTTTACCTAATCCTAAAACATGCCCTGGGCTGAGCCCTAACCCTAATCCCAACCATTACCCTAGCCCCAGGACTAATCCTAACCCTAATCCTGACCCTAGCCCCAGCCTTGGCCCGAGCCATGCCCTTAATCATAAATCTAACACTGACATTGGGCCCTAGCCCTAACACTAACCCCAACACTAATCCTAGATCCAATCCTATCCATGAACCTAACACTAAGGCAGCCCTAACCCAAACCTTAATGTTAACTCTACCCCTATCTCTAACGCTAGCCATTGCCCTGGCCCTAGCCCTAATGTTAACAATAATTCCAACCTTATACCTAGGCCTAACCATAACTCTAGCTCTAACCCTCCACTTAACTCTAACCCTAGGCCCAAACCTAGATCCATTGCTAAACCTCTCCCTAACCCTAGCCTCAGTCCGACTTTTAACCCTACAGTATAATTACTATGGTATGCCATTCGATTCGCAGTGTCGTGAAACAAATCAAGTTTTTTATTTTTTTTAATGGGACAGAAACAGAACTTTTGCTCAAGACAAACACTTAAACACATGAAAAATGAATACAAAATTCCCTCCCTGGTATCTCCAGGGAGCTGTAAATAAGGGAATATATCTATATTGAGTTGGATATACCCCAACCCAAATTTGCCGTATGGTCCAATCAGAGGCCGGGAGGGAACTTTGAGAGGTTGTCTAGAATATTCCCCTGCCTCATGGCAAGGTTACTTTTAAAGCATCCCAGACAAACAACATTGAACCCTTCTTTAAAAGATCTCTAAAGGCTCCTCCACTGGGTTCTTTGTTGAGGCTTCAATAATTATTGTGGCATTTGTTAAGCCCTTACTGTGTGCCAGGCGTTGTACTAAATGCTGGGGTAGATACAAGCTAATCTGGTTGGACAGAGTCCCTGTACCCAACATGGGACACACAATCTTAACCCCCATTCTCCAGTTGAGGTCACAGAGGTCCAGAGAAGTGAAGTGACTTGCCCCAGGTCAGGGAAGTAGCATGGGAGTCAGATATCATGGGTTCTAATCCTGGCTCAACCACTTGTCAGCTATGTGACTTTGGACAAGTCACTTAACTTCTCTGGGCCTCAGTTACCTCATCTGGAAAATGAGGATTAAGACTGTGACCACCATGTGGGACAACTTGATTACCTTATATCTACCCCAGTGCTTAGAACAGTGCTTGGCACATAGTAAGCGCTTAACGAAAAACAGAAAAAGGTCACAACTTGGACAAGCGGCCGAGCCGGGATCGGAACCCAGGTAATTTGATTCCTAAGCCCGTATACTTTCTGTTAGGTCATGCGCTTCATTGTATCTCTACCCAGCCCAAAATCTTCCTAATGGCTTCAATTTTGAACAGTGTTTGACACATAAGAAGTGCTGAACAAATACCACAATTATTAATTTTTTCACTTTCAATCAAATACTGACTATGAAATGCTCCCGATCATTGTTGCGGTTTTTTGGTTCATTTTTCTTTTTTTAAAAATAGTATTTGTTAGGCACTTATTATGTGTTCTAAGCATTAAGAGTTATCAGGTTGGACACAATCCTTGTCCCACGTGGGGCTCAAAGTCTAAGTAGGAGGGAGTAGGGTTCAATTCCCATTTTACAGCCGAGGAAACTGAGGCCCAAAGAAGTGAAGTGACTTGCACAAAGTCACACAGCCAGCAATGGACAGAGCAACTGACAGACAAAACTGGAGGAGATTGATAAATACGATTGATTGAGGAGATGGTTATCAGTTGTCTAGAACAACGGCTTACCATCACTCATATGATATCCGTTCATTCCATCATATTTATTGAGCACTTACTGTGTGCAGAGCACTGTACTAAGCGCTTGGGAAGTACAATTCAGCAACAGATAGAGACAGTTCCTACCCAACAGCGGGCTCACAGTCTAGAAGATATCTAGAAGATATGCTATTCCTTCACACCCTTGGGTCCCGTGATTAAGGCCTCTCACATTCTCCAAGCAGGGAAACCCATTTTTAATCTTGCTTCTAATCTTTCTTTCATTTAACCTAACAGTGCTATTTTAAACATTTCTATCATTCTCTTTTGGTTCCTCCAAATGGTTCATATCGCGCTTCAGCTTTGGGGTTCCTCAGAGAACTACATTCCCAGATAGAGGTATGATCGAAGCCGATTATAAAGGGGGAAGGAAGATTAGCAGGAGAAGCAACGTGGCTAGTCGATGGAGTGCGGGCCTGGGAGTCTGAAGGACCTGAGTTCTAAACCGGGCTCCACTGTTTGTCTGCTGGATGACTTTAGGCAAATCACTTCAATTCTCTGGGTCTCAGTGACCTCATCTGTAAAATGGGGATTAAAACTGTGAGCTGTGGAAGCACAGGTCATGCTTTGGTCCACCCTTCTCTCTGACCTTCCTCTCTGCCTAGACCTGCTTCACCACGCCGGGTGGGGCTGATGGTTGATTGACTCGAGGCTTGGTTAATTGAGTCAATCCAGTCAAGCCCAGTCGTTTGCTTAAGTCAAACTACCTGGTTACTTGATTTACTCAAAACCACGCCCAATCATTTGATTGACTCAAATAACCTGGCTATTTGATTGACTCAAATACCTTGGTTTCATGATTTACTCAAATTGAGGAGCCAAGCATGATCTGAGTCAAGCACATTACATTACTAGATAAGGGAACTGAGGCAGGTTGGCCTAGTGGATAGACTAGCACGAGCCTGGGAATAAGAAGGACCTGGGTTCCAATCCCACCTTTGCCACTTTTCTGCTGTGTGAGCTTGGCCGAGTCACTTCACTTCTCTGGGCTTCAGTTCCCTCATCTGGAAAATGGGGATGAAGACTGAGTGCCTCATGTGGGACGAGGAACTGTGTCCAACCTGACAACAGTGCATCTATCCCAGCATAAGCTCTTTACAAATACCATTATTATTATTATTATTACAGTGCCTGGCACATAAGTACTTTAACAAATACCATTTAAAAAAGGGAAGTGACTTGCCCAATTTTCCCTAAGAGTTGGTATTAGAATCCAGCTCTTTCTGACTCCCAGGCCCGGGCTCTAACTACTAGGCCATGCTGACTCCTCCAACTCTTTCCAAGCACTCCTTGAATGGAAGTGAGAGGATCAGCTGCATCCAGTTCATTCCCACCTCTCCCCCCCGCCTCCTCCACACTCAGGAAAATGCCCTCTCCCCTCACTGCCACCAGGGAGCCAGGGACTGCCAGTGGCTTGAGGGCACGTCCATTACTGCAGGCAGTGGAGGAGATACAATTTTGGTCACCCTAAGACTCCCACGGGCTTTCGATCTGGAGCCCATGCTCCAGGGAAGTGCAAGGGAAGTGGCCACCGTCCTGGAATATTCTTTTTTTATGGTATTTGTTAATCAGTATGTGTTAAACATTATTCTAAGCACTGGATTGGCACAGGTCAATTAGGTCGGACACAGTCTCTGTCCCTTATGGGTCTCACGGTCTAAGTAAGAGGGAGACCAGTTATCGAATCCCCCTTTTGCTATTTAAGAAACTGAGGTCCAGAGAAGTCAAGCCATTACCCAAGGTCACACAGCAAGCGAGTGGCGGAACCGGAATGAAAACCCAGGGCCTCCGACTCCACGGCTCAGGTTCTTTCCACTGGATTCTTTGAGATCGCTGGAAATTTCACAGTGCTTGAAGATAAGTCTGCCAATATTTGGGGAATCCGTGTGAGTCGACCTCAGTGTGGCCAGCTGAGGAAGGGTCTAACCAACTGGTCTTCCGTGGTCTGGCCTGAACTTCCAGGTCGGACCAAACCCACCCCGAATGTCGTCGCTCTGGCCAAATTCCTCATCATTTGGGAAGGCTCGTGGGCTTGGGTTTTGATGACCCTTGTCTCATTGTCTCCCCCTTTAGTTTCAGGCCCTGAATATATGAGCCCTTCTCTGGGGATTGTCTCTCCTTTCAATTCAAGTGCTCTAGGTAGGACCCTGTCAAAGGGGAATTGTCTCCCCTTTAGTTTGAGGAGCTCAGAAACAAGTTCAAAAGTGAAACCGAGCCACCACAATATGCAGCAGAACAGTGTATCCCATGCTTGGCCTAATTAAAAGGGGGGTAGATGCCTACAGACACTCACACATACACAATTATGGCAAGAAAATAGCTACCAATCTGACTGGCTTCCCCAAGTGTTTTGAAGATAGTCCCATATCAGAGGGGTTTCAAGGAAGCCGGAGTTAGGATGTGAGGGATAGGTCGGCGGTGAGATACGCGCGATCGAGGTACAGTGAGAAGGTGAGCACACCAGAGGAGCCAAGCATGTGGACTGGGTTACAGTAGAACAGCGAGGTGAGGTAGTAGGGGGCAAGGTAGTTGAATGGTTTAAAGCGAATAATGAGGAGTTTTTGCTATAGTCACAGGGAAGATTGACCCATCTGTCGAATTAAGGGCCCTGGGGCTTCTCAGTTCCAATCAAGTCAGACAGAACTAGCTTCCTGCACAGAGCCCCAGCCCCTGTTCTGCTATGAGTGGCAACCACCTCAACACTCTTCCTCCCCACTATTATTCACACACAAACACACACAGGCACACACACAGGCACACACACACACACACACACACACACACACACACACACACACACACACACACACACACACACTCTTCCACTCAGTAATGGAGTAAATCTGGGAGCTGAATGTGCCCACAGTGTAAAAGGCCAAGGAGAAGCACTGAGCAGCAGCTTTGGAGAAGATTCCTCTGGCCCCTGGAACCAGAGCCATCCTCAGTTCTGAGAGCGGCAGCCTGCCCCCTGGTGGCGCCCAATCGTTATTCTGGAAGGCTGTGCCTCTCTATTAACCCTGGTGACACCAGGCTTGTTCAGAGAGGCTGTGCCTGGTGACAGTGTAGTATGGAATAGTACGGTACAGCAGGAGGCTTGTTCTGGGAGACTGCTTCTCTTTACTACCCCATGGTTGTTCTCTATTTACACTTACTCCCTTGGTGAACTCACGGCTTCAACTATCCTCTCTACGCTGATGACACCCAAATCTACATGTCTGCCCCTGCTCTCTCTCCCTCCCTTCAGGCTAGGGTCTCCTCCTGCCTTCAGGACATTGCCATCTGGATGTCTGCCCACCACCTAAAACTCAATGTGTCCAAGACTGAACTCCTTATCTTCCCTCCCAAACCCTGCCCTCTCCCTGACTTTGCCGTCACTGTAGACGGCACTACCAACCATCCTATCTCAAAAGCCCGCAACCTTGGCATCATCCTCGACTCCTCTCTCTCGTTCACCCCTCACATCCAGTCTGTCACCAAAACCTGTCGGTCTCACCTCCGCAACATCGCCAAGATCTGCCCTTTCCTCTCCATCCAAACTGCTACCTTGCCGGTTCAGTCTATCATCCTATCCCGACTGGCATCAGCCTCCTCTCTGATCTCCCATCCTCCTGTCTCTCCCCACTTCAGTCTATACTTCACACCGCTGCCCGGATCATCTTTGTGCAGAAACGCTCTGGGCATGTTACTCTCCTCCTCAAAAATCTCCAGTGGCTACCAGTGGCTACATACACATCAGGCAAAAACTCCTCACTCTCAGCTTCAAGGCTGTCCAGCACCTCGCCCCCTCCTACCTCACCTCCTTTCTATCCTACAGCCCAGCCCGCACCCTCCACTCCTCTGCCACTAACTTCCTCACTGTACCTCGTTCTCACTTTTCCTGCCGTCGACCCCCGGCCCACGTCCTTCCTCTGGCCGGGAATGCCCTCCCTTCGCACATCCGCCAAGCTAGCTCTCTTCCTCCCTTCAAAGCCCTACTGACAGCTCACCTCCTCCAGGAGGCCTTCCCAGACTGAGCCCCCTTTTTCCTCTCCTCCTCCCCATCCCCCCTGCCCTACCTCCTTCCCCTCCCCACAGCACCTGTATATATGTTTGTACAGATTTATTACTCTATTTATTTTACTTGTACATATTTACTATTCTACTTATTTTGTTAATGGCATGCATCTAGCCTTATTTCTATTTATTCTGATGACTTGACACCTATCTACATGTTTTGTTTTGTTGTCTGTCTCGCCCTTCTAGACTATGAGCCCGTTGTTGGGTAGGGACCGTCTCTTTATGTTGCCAACTTGTACTTCCCAAGCGCTTAGTACAGTGCTCTGCACACGGTAAGCGCTCAATAAATACGATTGAATAAATGAACGAATGAATGAATGAGTGAATGAATGGGAGGATGCCCTCCTCTATCACCCCAAGGAGGTAATAGAGCATGGTTCAGTGAGGCTGCTATTCTCTATCACCCTCCAGTGGCATGACCTTTTTTTCCTCCTCTGTATTTGTCAAGCACTTACTATGTACCAGATACTGAATTAAGTGCTGGGATAGAGATAATAATAATAATAATAATAATAATGGCATTTGTTAAGCACTTACTACGTGCACAGCACTGTTCTAAGCACTGGAGAGGTTACAAGGTGATCAGGTTGTCCCATGGTGGGCTCACAGTCTTCATCCCGGGCTCACAGTCTTCATCCCCATTTTGCAGATGAGGTAACTGAGGCACAGAGAAGTTAAGTGACTTGCCCAAAGTCACACAGCTGACAATTGGCGGAGCTGGTATTTGAACCCATGACCTCTGACTCCAAAGCCCGGGCTCTTGCCACTGAGCCACTGCTGCTTCTCTAATAAGCTCATCAGTTTGGACACAGTCCAGATCCCACAAAGGGCTCACAATCTTAATCTCCATTTTAAGATTAAAGGGGAGCTGTAGCATGGCCTAGTGGAAAGAGCAAGGACCTGGAAGTCAGAGGACGTGGGTTTCTATTCCAGCTCCGCCATGTCACTTCACTTCCCTGCGTCTCAGTTACTTCATCTGTAAAATGGGGACTGTGAGCCCCATGGGGGACAGGGACTGTGTCTGACCTGATTACCAGGTTTCTACCCCAGTGACTAGAACAGTGACTGGCAGGTAGTAAGGGCTCAATTATCACAAATACCTCAATTATCATCATCATCATCATCATCATCATTATTATTCTGAGTTTAAAGACCAGAACAGGCTGAGCCTGCGGGACATCACGGAAGAGGGAATCCGCTGCCATGGCGATGGCCCCACACCGCCGAGAACCGTCGCTGTTGCCGAGAACTGCCGCCGTCGCCGAGCCCGCCGTGTCCCGTCCTGCTCACCTGGAGGAGACACTCACCAAGCAGCATGGCTTAGTGGAAAGAGCTCGGGCCTAGAAGTAGAAGGTTCATGGGTTCTAATCTCGACTACACCACTTGTCTGCTGTGTGACCTCGGGCAAGTCATTTAATTTCTCTGTGCTTCAGTTCCCTCATCTGTAAAATGGGGATTGAGACTGGGAGCTCCACGTGGGACAGTGCCTGGGTCCAACTCAATTTACTTGTACCCACCACACATAGTAAGCACTTAACAAGTGCCACCATTATTATTACTATTATTATTGCCACCATAAACAGCGGCACACTTTATCCCATGCTTAGTCTAATTAAAACGGGGGTAGATGTGGACACACTCACACACCCACACACAATTATGACCAAAGACAACCAATAAGGTGTCTCAGCGCAGATCTTAGATATTTGTTTTCTTTGTTCTGCGGCCCCAGAGGGACCAGTTCTTTCCCCCTTTTATCAGTTGTGTTTTTTGGCGGGGAATCAGGAAGGGAGAGTTGTGGCAGAAGTTCCTTTTGCTGGTCCGATTCCCTGCTGCCTGCAGCCCAGGTGGTTCATTACCAGGAGAAGCCAGGGTGGACCGCGACCCTGATTTCCCCACGCTTACTTACCCCTTGGGCTCAAACCCATCCGGCAGCCTTTATAGTAAGTGCTTGACAAATACCATCATCATTGTTATTATCATTATTATCTTGTATCTACCTAAGAACTTAGTATAGTAATATCAAGTAGGCACTTAACAAATATCAAAATTATTATTATTGGATAGACCATGGACCTGGGAGTCAGCAGGACCCGGGTTCCTATCCCAGCTCCAGTACTTGTCTGCCGCTTAACTTTGGGTAAGTCACCTACCTTCTCCATGTCACAGTCACCTCAAGTAAAATGGGTATTAAGACAGTGAGCCTCATGTGGGACAGGGACTGTATCCATCCCAATCTGCTTCTATCTATCCCAATGCTTTTAGTACAGTGCCTGCCACACTGTACTGAGAAGGAGCGTGACTTAGTGGAAAGAACATGGGCTTGGGAGTCAGAGGTTGTGGGTTCTAATCCCGACTCTGTCCCTTGCCAGCTGTCTGACTTTGGGCAAGTCACATTAATTCTCTATGCCTCATTTAGCTCATCTGCAAAATGGGGACGAAGACTGTGAGCGCTTAACAAGTACCATCGTTATTGTTATCTTAGTATGCGCTTAGCAAACACCACTAAGATGACGATGATGATGATGATTAACCACAATGCTTTCCCACTCTGGTGCCCCCAGTAGCTCTGGGCTTTCAAAACAGGTACGTTTGAATCCTGGCCCTTCCAGATCCCGTTTTTGGACTTACCCTGCTTGACCGGTCACCCCAGTTACTTCCCCGGGGTGCAGTTTCTGCCACTTTCACGATATTACAAAAGCACCTTGCCCCTGCTGCCCGCTGTTAAACAATAGGTGAACCAGCAAAATGGAAATGTAGATTCTTTCCTTCCAGAAAGAAGGAATTCCCTCTTCAACTAGTTGCTCCCACATGTGCACAAACATGGAACTCAGTCCTATATACAAGATGATGATTGTGGAATTTTAAGTTCTTACCATGGGCCAAGCACTGAACTAAGCAATGGGAATTAGACCAAGCTGAGCACCCTGAGGTCCAGAGAAGCAAAGTGACTTGCCCAATTCATTTTATTCATGATGAGTATCTACCTATAATTCTATTTTTTTATATTGATGCTATTGACGCCTGCTTACTTGTTTTGTTTTGTTGTCTCCACCCTTCTAGACTGTGAACCCGTTGTTGTGTAGGGATTGTCTCTGTTTACAAATTGTATTTTCCAAGTGCTTAGTACAGTGCTTTGCACACAGTAAGCCCTCAATAAATACGATTGAATTAATGAATGAATGAACGGTCACAGAACTGACATTCGGTAGAGGTAGGATTAGAACACAGGTCATTCTGACTCACAGGTCCGGGCTCTGTCCACTAGACCATGCTACTTCTACCCCTCCCTCCGCTCCTCAAAATGCCAGGTACTGGCTACACAGATGGCCACACATCACCCTATGTGACTTGCCACCCTCTGGTGGCATGGCCACCCCTGTTGGGATCAGCCATTAATCGATGGTACTTACTGAGTGCTTAAACTGAGCAGAGCCCTCTAGTAAGTGTTTGGGAGAGTACAATAGAACAGTAGAGCACGGTCCTGGGAGTCAGAAGGACCTGGGCTCTAATTCTGGCTCTGCCACTTACCTGCTGTGTGATTTCCCTTCTCTGGGCCTCAGTTCCATCATCTGTAAAATGGGAATTCAACACATGGACTTGTATCCAACCTGATCTACACTAGCGTTAAGAACAGTGCCTGATACATTGCTTATAAATACCAGTTAAAAACTCATATCATTAAAAAGAGAGAAACTGATGATGATGATGGAATGTGTTAAGCGCTTACTACTTGCAGGCACAGAACTAACCGCTGGGATGGATACAAGCAAACCCAGTTGGACGCAGTCACCGTTCCATGTGGGGCTCCCAGTCTCAATCCCCATTTTACAGATGAGGTGAGGCACAGAAATGTGATGTAACTTGCCCAGGGTCACACGGCAGACAAGCGGTAGAGCTGGGATAAAAACCCATGACCTTCCGACTCCTAGGCCGGTTGCTCTATCCACTATGTCATGCTGCTTCCCCAGCATGCTGGACCTCTAATCCCAGTCACTGGCCTGTTCTGTGTGACTTTGGACAACTGTTCTCATTGCCTTAGTTTCTTCCTCTGTAAAATGGTGATTAAATACCTTTGCTTCTTCCCTATTAATTAATGAATGTGGCTTTAATTATGGTGCTTGTTAAGCACTTACTATGTGCCAAGCAGTGTTCTAAGCATTGTGGTAGATATGAGGTCATAATAATAAGAAGAAGAATAGTATTTGTTAAGCACGTACCATGTGCCAAGCACTGTTCTAAGCGCTGGGGGGGAGATACAAGGTAATCAGGTTGTCCCATATGGGGCTCACAGTCTTAATCCCCATTTTACAGATGAGGTAACAGGCCCAGATAAGTTAAGTGACTTGCCCAAAGTCACACAGCTGACAAGTGGCGGAGCCAGGATTAGAACTCATGACCTCTACTCCCAAGCCCGTGCTCTTTCCATTCATTCAGCTGTATTTACTGAGCGCGTATTGTGTGCAGAGCACTGTACTAAGCACTTGGGAAGTACAAGTCGGCAACATATAGAGACGGTCCCAACCCAACAACGAGCTCACAGTCTAGAAGGGGGAAATGTATCAAGCACTGTTCTAAGCCCTGGGGGAGATACAAGTTAATCAGTCCAGCTACAGTCTCAGTCCCGCACGCCACTCACAGGCAAGCAAGAAGGAGAACTAGCATTGAATCCCCATTTTGCAGCATGGACTAGGGAATAGAGCATGGGCCTGGGACTCAGAAGGTCTAGATTCTAATCCTAGTTCCGCCACTTTCATTCATTCATTCAATCATATTTATTCAGCACTTACTGTGTGCAGAGCCCTGTGCTAAGCGCTTGGGAAGTACAAGTCGGCAACATATAGAGATGGTCCCTACCCAACAATGGGCTCACGGTCTAGAAGGGGGAGAAAGGCAACAAAACAAAACATGTGGACAGGTGTCCAAACTGTCAGAATAAATGGAATTGCAGCTACATGCACATCATGAATTAGAGTAGTAAATATGTACAAGTAAAATAAATAGAGTAATAAATATGTACAAATATATAGAAATGCTGTGGGGAGGGGAAGGAGGTAGGGCAGAGGGAGGGGAGGAGAAGAGGAAAAAGGGGGGCTCAGTCTGGAAAGGCCTCTTGGAAGAGGTGAGCTCTCAGTAGGGCTTTGAAGGGAGGAAGATAGCTTGTTTGGCGGATGTGTGGAGGGTGGGCATTCCAGGCCAGGGGAAGGACGTGGGACAAGGGTCGATGGCGGGACAGGCGAGAATGAGGCACATTGAGGAGGTTAGTGACAGAAGAGTGGAGGGTGTGGGCTGGGCTGTAGAAGGAGGGTAGGAGGGGGCGAGGTGATAGAGAGCCTTGAAGTCGAGAATGAGGAGTTTTTGCTTGATGTCACCCAGACACTTGTCTGCAAGTCACATGACTTCCCTTGGCCTCAGTTCCCTCATCCGTAAAACAGGGATTAAGACTGTGAGCCCCACGAGAGGGACATGTACTGTGTCCAACCCTATTTGCCTAAAGCAGATGCAGGGATATCTGCTCCAGCACTTAGGTACGGGGCCTGGAACATAGTAAGCACTTCACAAATGCCACAATTATTGTGGTTATTATTATTATTTTGCAGTTGAGGAAACTGAGGCTCAGTTACCTGCTCAAGGTCACACAGCAGGCTAAACTGGGATTAGAACCCAGGCCCGTGCTCTATCCACCGGGTCACACTGGGAATCAGCATGGCCTAGTGGCTAGAGCCCAGGCCTGGGAATCAGAAGGACCTGGGTTCCACTTGCCTGCTGGGTGACCTTGGGCAAGTCACTTCACTTATCTGGGCCTCAGTGACCTCGTCTGTAAAATGGGAATTGAGACTCTGAGTCACATGTGGGACAGGGACAGTGTCCAACTCCCAGTTAGCTTGCATCTACCCCAGTGCTTAGTACAGTGCCCGGCACATGGTAAGCACTGAACAAATACCACAGTCATCATTACTATTATCACCAAGGCTTGGCACCCTCCAGATGACGCTGCCTGCCCTGCTGCCCTCCCCCAAGGGGGCCTCATCTATTTCCACTAACCCCGTCTCCCAGGAAAATTGAGAGGTCAGAAGTGCTCCGTCCCTGCCCAGTTAGCACATAGTAAGCGCTTAATAAATGCCATTATTATTATTATTATTATCTCCTCACCTTCGAAGGTTGGATATGGTCTCCATCCCACATGGGGCTCACAGTCTTGATCCCCATAACAACAACAACAACAACAATAATAATAACAATAATAATAATAATAATAATAATAATAGCATTTATTAAGCGCTTACTATGTGCAATGCACGGTTCCAAGCTCTGGGGAGGTGACAAGGTCATCAGATTGTCCCACGGGGGGCTCACAGTCTTCATCCCCATTTTACAGATGAGGGAACTGAGGCACAGAGAAGTTAAGTGACTTGCCCAAAGTCACACAGCTGGCAATTGGGGGAGCCAGGATTCGAACCCATGACCTCTGACTCCAAAGCCCGGGTTCTTTCCACTGAGCCACGCTGCTTCTCAATAATAATGATGATGGTGCTATTTGCTAAACACTTACAATGGGCCAGGCACAGCACTGAGCGCTGGGTGGATACAGGCAAATCAGGTTGGACATGGTCCCTGTATGGTCCCTGTCCCATTTGGGGCTCCCGATCTTAATCCCCATTTTACAGATGAGGGACCTGAGGCCCAGAGTAGTGAAGTGACTTGCTCAAAGTAAAACAGCCAACAAGTGGCAGAGCTGGGATTAGAACACAGGTTGACTCCCAGGCCCGTGAGCTATCCACTTGCCTGCTGTGTGACCCTGGGCAAGTCACTACATTTCTCTGTCTCGGTTCCCTCACCTATCAAATGGGGATGACCTGAGATGAGGAGGAGGCAGGAGAGGGCAGGGGACAGGGTGAGGATGAAGGGCAGGGGTGCCCATGATGGAGTGGGGGGCTGCATGGGTCACAGCAATATGGAGGCTTTTGAGAGGAGGGCATCGGATGGCTGGGAGACAGGTCAGTTTGGCCGGCAGCAATCACAAAGTGGGTAACTGTATTTGGGCAGCGACTTTGGGAAGATCGGTTGGCCAAGAAGGAGGAGAGAGAACAACCTGCCTCTCTATGGGCAAGAAATGCCCCAAGGTCACATGAGATGAGAACTCTATAGTCCCACTCATGCGTACTGCTCTTTTTAGCTGGGCTCCTGAGCACCAGTAAAATATCTCCATCAGTAGCAGCGTGGCCTAGTAGGAAGAGAAGCAGCATAGTCTAGTGGATAGAGCACACACCTGGGAGTAGGAAGGACTTGGCACTGGGGTAGATTCAAACTACCAGGTTGGTCACGGTACATGTCCCACATGGGGTTCACAGTTCCCAAATTATAGATGAGGTAACTGAGGCTCAGAGAAGGTAAGTGACATTCTCAAGGTCCCGCAGCAGACGAGTGGCAGAGCTGGGACTAGAACCCAGGTCCTTCTGACTCCCAGGCCCGTGTTCCATCCACAAGGCCAGGCAGCTGCTTAGAACAGTGCGTGGAACATAGTAAGAGCTTAACAAATACCATCAGCATTATTATTACTAGTTGAGCAGATAATATTAGTTACTATTATTGCCACCTCTGATTTTAGATTGTAAGCTTGTATACTAGACTGTGAGCTCGTTATGTGCAGAGAATGTGTCTGCTGATTGTGTTGGACTGTACTTTCCCAAGTGGTTAGTACACTGCTCTGCACATAGAAAGTGCTCAATACATTCCATTGACTGACTGATTGACAGTATGATTTAAACACCTCCTCCACGACCTCGGAGAGGAGGATTCTGCACAGAATAACCTTTTGCCAGGCGACCCCTGGCTTGGGTTAGGCTTGGGTCGGATCAAGCCACTGGCAACAGGTCTTGTCCTCGGGCGCCGGGTGGAGATTCACGTGGTAGAAGCAGGACCTACCGGCAGGTGGCGCCCGAGGCTCAGGAAAGGCCGGCAAGGCTCAATCCCAGCCAGTTCCTCCAGAATCCAACAAGGATTGATCAACCGATCCATCCATCAGTCGTATTCATTGAACGCTTCCAGTGTGCACAGCACTGTGCTAAGCGCTTGGGAGAGTACACTACGACAGAGTTGGTCAATACGTTCCCTGCTCATAACCACCTTACAGTCAGTCCGTCAGTCAATGGTATTTGTTAGAACTTACTGAGTGCTGAGCAGTGTCCTAAGCGCTTGGGAGAGTACACTATACCAGAATTGGTAGACATGTTCCCTGCCCACAATGATCTTACAGTCTAGAGAGGGAGTCAGTCAGTCAACTGTATTTATTGAGCACTTACTGTGAAGAATATTGTACTAAGCTTTAGGGAGAGGACGAGTTGGTAGACACATTCCCTGCCCACAGGGAGCTTACAGTCTATAGGGGGAGACAGACGTTAAAGTAAATTACAGATATACACATAATCAATCGATCCATCAATGTAATTCATTGAGCGCTTACCCTGTGCTGAGCACCACACTAAGCCCTCGGGAGCGGACCATACGACAGAATCAGCGAATACGTTCCCCGCCCAAGGCGCCTCCAGTCTAGAGGGGGAGATGGAAATCAATGTAAATAAATAATTACTAATATTCAATTTTTAAAAGTGCAGTAGGGCTGAGGGTGGGGCGGGGGGCAGGGAGGGGAGGCGCGAATAAAGTCCCCTAGACTGTAAGATGGATCTTGAATTTCTGAATCGCGGTTTTGGCCGAATTTCAACTTGCTACTCCAAATCGATGAGTCAAAGCTTGAGGAGCCAGAGACAGGGGGATGGCAAATGAGTCTCTCTCCTTCCTCCTCCCCGCTGGGGCTTTGGGAATCAAAAAGTCCGGCTTGTCAGGACGACGCTGGTTTAGAAATGCCCAGATGCGGAGAGTGTCATTCCAAATGGAGTCGCCAAGGGCCTGAGAGTCAAAAGGACCTGGGTTCTAATCCTGGCACTGCCACTTGTCTGCTGCCGTTTGACATTGGGTAAGTCACCTCATTTCTCTGGCCCTCACTTCCCTCATCTGGAAAATGGGGATGAAGACTGTGAGCCCCACGGGGGACGGGGACTGTGTCCAACCTGATTAGCTTGGATCTACCCCAGAGCTTAGTACAGTGCCTGGCATAGTAAGCGATCAGCTTTGGATCTATCTCAGTGCCTAGTACAGTGCCTGGGCTCAAAGCAAGTTGGTGTCATCCTCGACACCGCTCTCTCGTTCATCCCTCACATCCAATCCGTCACCAAAAGCTGCCGGTCTCACCTCCGCAACATCGCCAAGATCCGCCCTTCCCTCTCCTTCCAAACCGCTACCTTGCCGGTTCAATCTCTCATCTTATCCCGACTGGATTACTGCATCAGCCTCCTCTCTGATCTCCCATCCTCCTGTCTCTCCCCACTTCAGTCTGTAATTCACGTTGCTGCCCGGATCATCTTTGTAATAAGCGCTTAACAAGTACCATCATGATGACTGCATGTAGAGCTCTGTACTAAGCACTTGGGAGGGGACAAAAGAACAGAATTGGTAGAGATGTTCCCGGGCACCAGATCGTATGGCTCTGGGGGTCCCTCTCCCCCAGGCCATCCCACCAGTCCAAGTAACTGAGACTCTGAGCAGCCACTGTTGTGTGGGGAAGAGCTTCTGTCCTTTATGCGTTCTCTTCCCCGCTCCTTGCTCCAGATCAAAAGTCCGTGGGAGTCTCAGGGCGAACAGAATTGTGCCACCCCTGCTCTGCCTGCAGGAATGGACGAGCCCTCAAGTCACTGGCACTCCCCGGCTCCAGCGCGTCCCCGGCCCCTGCCTCTCCATCCTCCACTGTTAGGGAAGAGGACGTTTTCCTTTGGGGGGAGGGGTTAGGGGGAACAGAGCGGGTGAAGCTGATCCGCTCACTCTTGCTCAAGGAGGGCTTGGAGAGAGTTGGTGGAGGCAGCACAGCCTAGCAGATACAGCCTGGGCCTGGGAGTTGAAAAGAGCTGGATTCTAATGCCAACTTTGCCACTTAGGGGAACTTGGGCAAGTCACTTCAATTTTTTGAATGGTATTTGCTAAAGTGCTTATCATGTACCAGGCACTATACTAAGTGCTGGGGTAGATGCACCATTGTCTGGTTGGACACAGACCCCCATCCCACATAGGGCTCACAGTCTTCATCCCCGTTTTCCAGATGAGGGAACTAAAGCCCAGAGAAGTAAACTGACCCACTCAAGCTCACGGAACGGACAAGCGGCAAAGTTAGGATTGGAATCCAGGTCCTTCTGACTCCTAGGCTTGTGCTCTACTCACTAAGCCAACCTGCTTCACTTCCTTTGTCTAGAAAATAGGGATTAAGACTGTGAAACCCATGTGGGACAGGGACTGTGTCCAACCCGATTTGCTTGTATCTCCCCAACGCTTAGTACACTGCCTGACACATAGGAAGCACTTAACAAATGTTATTTATTATTATTATTATTATTATTATTTTGTTATTATTATTAATGGAGAACCCATACAGCCCCAGACAGATACATCCTCATGAGGTACTGGAGCGTGAGAGCACGAGGGCCTGGAATCCCCTCCCTTCTGATAACTGAAAGACTATTACTCTCCCCACCTTCACAGCCTTATTGATGGCACATCTCCATCTCCAAGAGGCCTTCCCTCACTAAGCCCTCATTTCCTCCTCTCCCACTTCCTTCTGGGGCACTCTGACCTGTTCCCTTTATTCACTACCCCCACCCCAAGTCCCACAGTGCTTATGTACATTGCTCTAATTTTATTTATTTCTATGAATGTCCGTCTCCTTCTCTAGACTGTCAGCGCACGGTGGGAAGGGAACGTGTCTGTTATATTGTTATATTGTACTCTCCCAAGCACTTAGTACCGTGCCCTGCACATAGTAAGGACTAAATAGATAAGATTGATTGATCGATTATCACAATGAAGAAATGTGTCCACTACTGCATCTGAGGCCCAAAGACCTTTCTATCACAAAATTTTGCTATTTTGCTATAGGGTTATTTGGCCTTAGGTCCCAAAGCCTTCCTAATGCAAAATCTTGAAATTGCGTTATTAGGGCTAGTTAGTTCTTAGGTCCCAAAGCCTTCTTAACACAATATCTTATTATTAGTCAAAAGAGCACGGGCCTGGGAGTTAGAGGACCTGGGTTCTGACCCCGGCTCCTCCACTTGTCTTCTGTGGGACCTTGGGTGAGCCACTTCACTTCTCGGGGTCTCAGTTCCCTCATCACCAAAATTGGGATTCAAAACACGTTCTCCCTCAATCAATCGCTCGGTCATATTTATTGAGCACCGACTGCATGCAGAGCACTGTACTAAGCGCTTGGGAGAGGACAGTATAACAAACACATTCACCGCCCACAATGCCTACATAGAAGGTGAGCTCCATGTGGATCCTGATGATCTTGGTTCTACCCCAATGCTTAGTACAGGTAGGTGCTAGGTGACCTTGGGCAAGTCACTTCACTTCTCTGGGCCTCAGTTCCCTCATCCGTGAAATGGCGATGAAGACAGTGGGCCCCAGATGGGACAGGAGCTGAGTCCAATGTGATTAGCTGGTTTCTACCCCAGCGATTAGTACAGTGCCTGGCACAGAGTAAGCACAAAAAATTCCTACAGGTAACAGTGCCTGACCAGGTGTGCTGAAATCCCGGACAGGTGGGCTGAACACAGTTCGACACAGTTCTCGGCTGCCCGTCGACGGTCTATATGTGGCGAGGCCTAGTCGATAGATCCCGGGTTTGGGAGTTAGAAGGAAATTTGTTCTCTTCAGAACCGGCTCGGTTCTGCCACTTAGCTGTGTGTCCTTGGGCAAGTCGCTTCACTTCTCTGTGCCTCAGAGACCTCATCTGTAAAATGGGGATTAAGATTGTGAGACCCATGTGGGAAAGGGACTGTGTCAAACCTGATTATCTTTTATCGACCCCAGAGCACAGAACACTACCTCGCACAAAGTAAACACTTAACAAATACCATTTTAAAAAAGCCAATGAAAAAGTCTCTCAGCAGTTCCTCTTCTCCCTCCATCCCTTAACTTGTGTGGGTCCCTTGAGGTTCTCTTTTGAAACCCTTTCCATCTTACTGTACACTCACTCCCTCGGGAAGCTCATTCAATTCCATGACTTTAATTATCGCTGTTCTGGGTGAGATCTTTGGAAAATATCCTGGGCGGTAGAGAGACCAGAGGCAGAGAGGCCAGTGAGGAGACAGATAGGGTAGTCAAGCCGGGAAGGGACAATATTCGCAGGACTCAGTGGGCTATCAGGAGATGGATTTTGTAAAGTGCCTTGGGCTTCTTGGTACAGAGCCACAGAACGCAGCCAAACGTTGAATACCCATATTGTCGGCCAGAAGCAGCACGGCTCAGTGGATAGAACCCGGGTCTGAGAGTCAGAAGGACCTGGATTCTAATCCCTGCTCTGCCACTTACCTGATGGGGAACCTTGGGCAAATCACTTTACTTTTCTAGGTTTTAATTCCATCTCCTGGAAAATGGGGCTTAAGGCTGTGTGGAACGTGGCTGTGTCCAACCTGATTAACGTGTATCTACGCCAGCGCTTAGTACAGTGCCTGGCACATGAGCACTTAACAAATACCATAAAAAAGACAAGGGTATCCACAATTTTGTAAGCTTATTGTTGATAGGAAATGTATCCATTTGTTGTTGTTTTGTAGTGTCCTAAGTGTTTAGTATGGTACTGTGCACCCAGTAAGTGCCCAATAAATAAAATTGAATGAATGACTTAATGAACATCAATGGATAAGCCCATTTGGTCCTATTCCTTCTCCTGTGCCTCCTAAAATCTTTCTAGTCAATGGAAACATGGACTAATTTGAATATCCCACCTCTTCCTGCCTGAGTGCACTTTGTCTTTCGAGAGATCCTGCCTCCTTAGTCCAAAAACTCTTCATAGACCAGGAGATGTCTTTTTAAAAAAAGATCAGCTTTTTATATTCATTCATTCATTCAATCAATCGTATTTATTGAATGCTTACTGTGTGCAGAGCACTGTACTAAGCACTTGGGAAGTACAAGGTGGCAACATATAGAGACGGTCCCTACCCAACAGTGGGCTCACAGTGTACAAGGGGAAGACAGAGAACCAAACAAAACATATTAACAAAATAAAATAAATAGAATAAATATGTACAAATAAAATAAATAAATAAATACAGTAATAAATACGTACATACTTATACACATATATAGTGGTGCTGTGGGGAGGGGAAGGAGGTAAGGCGGGGGAATGGGGAGGGGGAGGAGGGGAAGAGGAAGGAGGATGACACCAAGGTTGCGGGCTTGTGAGACGGGAATGATGGTAGTGCCGTCAACAGTGATGGGAAAGTCAGGGAGAGGGCAGGGTTTGGTAGGGAAGACAAGGAGTTCAGTCTTGGACATGCTGAGTTTTAGGTGGCGGGCAGACATCCAGATGGAGATGTCCTGAAGGCAGGAGGAGATGTGAGCCTGGAGGGAGGGGGAGAGAGCAGGAGCAGAGATGTAGATTTGGGTGTCATCAGCGAGACACCTATGTTCCCAGCCATGTAGTAGAATTCTCTTCATAAAGCAGGCATTCAATCAATGCTGCTGGGGATGATGATGGGATAAACCCATCCTCGATTTGGTGTCATCCTCGACTCCGCTCTCTCATTCACCCCTCACATCCAATCCGTCACCAAAACCTACCTGTCTCACCTCCGCAACATTGTCAAGATCCGCCCTTTCCTCTCCATCCAAACCGCTACCATGCTCGTTCAAACTCTCATCCTATCCCGTCTGGATTACTATATCAGCCTCCTCTCCGATCTCCCATCCTCCTGTCTCTCCCCACTTCAATCCATACTTCACGCCGCCGGATTGTCTTTGTGCAGAAACGCTCTGGGCATGTTACTCCCCTCCTCAAAAATCTCCAGTGGCTACCAATCAACCTACGCATCAGGCAAAAACCCCTCACCCTCGGCTTCAAGGCTCTCCATCACCTCGCCCCCTCCTGCCTCACCTCCCTTCTATCCTTCTACAGCCCAGCCCGCACCCCTGCTCCTCTGTCGCTGATCTCCTCACCATGCCTCGTTCTCGCCTGTCCCGCCGTCGACCCCCGGCCCACATCATCCCCTGGCCTGGAATGCCCTCCTTCTGCACTGCCGCCAAGCTAGCTCTCTTCCTCCCTTCAAAGCCCTACTGAGAGCTCACTTCCTCCAGGAGGCCTTCCCACACTGAGCCCTCTCCTTCCTCTTCCCCTTGTCCCCCTCCCCATCCCCCCCCGCCTTACCTCCTTCCCCTCCCCACAGCACCTGTAAATATGTATATATGTTTGTACGTATTTATTACTCTATTTATTTTATTTGTACACATTTATTCTATTTATTTAATTTTGTTAATATGTTTTGTTTTGTTCTCTGTCTCCCTCTTCTAGAATGTGAGCCCACTTTTCGGTAGGGGCCTTCTCTATATGTTGCCAACTTGTATTTCCCAAGAGCTTAGTACAGTGCTCTGCACACGGTAAGCGCTCAATAAATATGATTGAATGAATGAATGAATGAACCCTAATTTTCTTAATCTCTAGTTCCCTTCTGCATGGCTCTAACTTGCTTCCTTTACTCCTCCCTGCTCTCCCCACCCACTCCTACAGTAGTTATGAAGATATTTGTATTGATGTCTGCCTCCCACCCTCTAGACTTTGTGCTCACTGTGGGCAGGGATTGTCACTGTTTATTGCTGTATTGTTTCTTCCCAAGCACTTAGTACAGGCTCTCCTTACCTTCCCTCCCAAACCCTGTCCTCTACCGGAGTTTCCCATCACTGTAGAGGGCACAACCATCCTTCCCATAATCTTGGGCGTCATCAATCAATCAATCAATCAATCAATCGTATTTACTGAGCGCTTACTGTGTGCAGGGCACTGTACTAAGCGTTTGGGAAGTACAAGCTGGCAACATATAGAGACAGTCCCTACCCAACAGTGGGCTCACAGTCTAGAAGCGGGAGACAGAGAACAAAACCAAACATACTAACAAAATAAAATAAATAGAATAGATAGGTACAAGTAAAATAAATAAATAAATAGAGTAATAAATATGTACAAACATATATACATATATACAGGTGCTGTGGGGAAGGGAAGGAGGTAAGATGCGTGGGATGGAGAGGGGGACGAGGGGGAGAGGAAGGAAGGGGCTCAGTCTGGGAAGCCCTCCTGGAGGAGATGAGCTCTCAGTAGGGCCTTGAAGGGAGGAAGAGAGCTAGCTTGGCGGATGGGCAGAGGGAGGGCATTCCAGGCCCGGGAGAGGACGTGGGCCGGGGGTCGATGGCGGGACAAGGAGGGCTGAGTAGGTGCGAATGAGGTTGTCGTTAATGTAACTTGGTGATAACAAGGGCCTTTTTCCCGGGGTGGGGGGAAGTCAGTCAGGACCGGACCGGGAAGGGGGGTTGGGGGGCACTATAACGAAGGTCGCTTAAGTGGGGGGAGTGTGGAAGCAGGGGGCGTCTATGGCGGGGCTCAGAGGAGAGGAGCGTTCCGGGAGCAGCAGGGGCCACGCAGTGTGATGGCGGGCGGGCCTCTCGTGAACGGAGTCCCGGGCGTCTACGGAGGGCCTCTCTGGCGCTCTGAGGAGAGGATCCTTCCGGGAGCAGCGGGGTCCATGCGGTGTGATGGCGGGCGGGCCTCTCGGGAACGGAGTCCCGGGCGTCTGTGGCCGCGCTCTGAGGAGAGGATCCTTCCGGGAGCAGCGGGGGCCACGCGGTGTGATTGCGGGCGGGCGGGCCTCTCGGGAAAGGAGTCCCGTTAGTCTATGGCGGCGCTCTGAGGAGAGGAGTCATCCTTGACTCCGCCCTCTCATTCACCCCACATAGCCAATCCGTCACCGAATCCTGTCCGTCTCACCTTCACAACATCACCAGGATCTGCCCTTTCCATCCAAACCACTACCACATTAGTACAGTCACTCATTGTATCCCACCAAGATTACTGCATCAGCCTCCTTTCTAACCTCCCAACCTCCTGCCTCTCCCCACTTCAGTCCACACTTCACTCCACTGCCTGGATTATCTTTCTTACAGAAATGTTCAGGACATGTCACCCACCTCCTTAAAAATCTCCAGTTGTTGCCTATCAACCTCTATATCGGACAAAAACACCTCACTATTGGCTTCAAAGCTCTATTCCCTTGCCCCTTCTTACCTCACTTCCCTTCTCTCCTTCTGCAGCCCAGCCTGCACACTCCATTCCTCTGGTGCTAACCTACTCACTGTGCCTCCATCTCACCTGTCGCGCCGCCGACCCCTGGCCCACATCCTACCTCCAGCCTGGAATGCCCTGCCTCCTTAAATCCACCAAACAATCATTCTTCTCCCATTCAAAGTCCTACTGAAGGCTCATCTCCTCCAAGAGGCCTTCCCAGACTAAGCCCCCTTCTCCTCGGCTCCCCCTCCCTTCCACGTCACCGAGTCGCTCCCTTTGCCCTTCCCCCTTTCCCCCGCCCCTCAGTACTTATGCATATATGTATGTGTCTATAATTCTATTTATTGATATGGCTGCCTCTTAACTTGTTTTGATGTGTGGCTCTCCATCCGTTGCAGGGATTGTCTCTATTGCTGTACTGTCATTTCCAAGAGCTTAGTACAGTGCTCTGCACACAGTAAGCACTCAATAATTAGGATTGAATCAATCAATGAATGAATCATTCAATCAAAGGCATTTAATGAGTCATTACTGTGCATGTAGGGCACTGGACTAAGAGCTTGGGAAATTTGCTTTGGGGTGGGGTGGGGGTAGAGCAAAGGGAGAGAGTTGGGATGACACCAAGGGGAGGCGGAGCAGAGGCAAAGGAGGGTTTAGTCTGGAAAGGAGGTGTGCCTTTAGCAGGGCTTTGAAGGGGGGGTGGACATGTGATTGTTTGGCAGATTTGAAGAGGGAGGGCATTCCAGGCCAAAAGCAGGACGTTGGCCAGGGGTCGACGGCTGGACAGGAGAGAATGAGGCACAGGGAAGAGATTGGCACCAGAGGGGCAGAGTGTGTGGGCTGGGATGTAGAAGGAGGGAACAGAGGTGAAGTAAGAAGGGGCAAGGGGATGGAGAGCTTTGAAACCAGTAACTGAGGAGTTTTTGCTTGATGCAAAGGTTTATAAGCAACCACTGGAGATTTTTGATGAGCGGGGTGATATGCCCAGAACGTTTCTGTAGAAAGGTAATCCGGGCAGCAGTGTGAAGTATAGACTGTCGTGGGGAGAGACAGGAAGCTCTGTTTATTATTATATACTGTTTATTATACTATACTCTCCAAAGCGCTTAGTACAGTGCTCTGCACACAGTAAGTGCTCAATAAATATGATTGACAGGCTGGTTAACAAATACCACTTTAAAAAAAGCCATATTTTTTTGAGAAGCAGCGTAGCTCAGTGGAAAGAGCACGGGCTTTGGACACAGAGGTCATGGGTTCCAATCCCGGCTCCTCCAACTGTCAGCTCTGTGACTTTGGGCAAGTTACTTAACTTCTCTGTGCCTCAGTTACCTCATCTGGAAAATAGGGATTAAAACTGTGAGCCCCTCGTGGGACAACCTGATCGCCTTCCCCAGTGTTTAAAACAGTGCTTTGCACATAGTAAGCACTTAACAAATACCATCATTATTATTATTATATTTTTTGATTCTCTGACAATATCAAATTGGACTACCGGATTATACCACCAACTGGGACTGGGAGGGGCCTTATTATTATTAATAATAACAATTACTGTATTTATTGAGTGCTTACTGTGTGCAAAGCACTGTACTAAGCACTTGGGTCAGTACAATATAGCACCAAATACATTCCCTGCCCACAACGACCTCACAGTCTAGATGGGGAGACAGACATTAATACAAATGACTAAAAGGAGAAATAAATAAATAAATTACAGATATATACAGATATAAACATATGTGCCATGGGGGAGGGAAAGAGGACGTATGAAGGAGCAAGCATGAGAGGGGCAGAAGGGAGTGAGAGAAGTATAGAGGAGGGCTAGGTCAGGGAACGCTTCCTGGAGGAATTGCGCCTTCAATAAGGCTTTGAGGTGGGGGAGAGAAATTTTCTGTCTGATATGAGGATGGAGGGCATCCCAGACCAGAGGGAAGATGCTGGCAAGAGGTCGGCGGTGAGATAGAACAGTGAGAAGGTGAGCAACAGAGGAGCGAAGTGTGCAGGCTGGGTTGTAGTAGGAGAGCAGTGAGGTGAGGTAGGAAGGGGCAAGGTGTTTAAGTACTTTAAAGCCAATGGTGAGGAGGCTTTGCTATAGACACAGGAAAGCTTGACCCTTTTATAGAATTAAGGGCCCTGGGTCTTCTCAGTCTCAAGCAAGTCAGACAGAATAAGCCTCCTGCACAGCACCCCAGCTCCTGTTCTCCCTTGAGTGGCAGCCACCTCAACACTCCTCTTCCCCTCTACTATTCACATACACACAAACACACAGACTCCCTTTGGGGTAGCAATACAGGCCAATCAGTAATGGGGTACATTTGGGAGTTGAATGTGTCCATAATGTAAGAGGTCGAGTAGAAGCACTGAGCAGCTGCTATGGAGAGATTCTCCTGGCCCCAGGAACCAGAACCATCTTCTGCTCTGAGAGCGGCAGCCTGTCCCTGGTGGCACTAATTGTTATTCTGGTAGACTGTGCCTCTCTCTCAGCCCATGGTAACAACAGGCTTTTCAGGGTGGCTGTGCTGGGTGGCAGCATATTATAGTATAGCATCGTAGAGCAGGAGGCTTGTTCTAGGGTGAGGCTTCTCTCTACAGCCCCATGTGGCTTCTAGGCATTGTTCAGTGAAGCTGTACCTCTATCACCCTGTCGTCACTTCAGGCATTGGTCTGGGAGGCTGTCCTACTCTATCCCCTGATGGCGGTACAAGGGCATGGTTCTGTGAGGCTGCGACTCTCCGTCACCTGGGTAGGAACCGTCTCTATATTTTGCCAATTTGTACTTCCCAAGCACTTCGTACAGTGCTCTGCACACAGTAAGCGCTCAATAAATATGATTGAATGAATGAATGAATCACCTTCCGTTAGCACTGTTTTGTTTTTTTTCCATGGTGCTTGTGAAGCACATACTATGTCCCAGGTCCTGAACTAAGCACTGGAATAGAGATAAGATCATCAGGTTGGACACAGTCCGGGTCCTACATCCTGTCGGTCTCATCTTCATAACATCGCTAAAAATTGCCCTTTCCTCTCTCTCCAAACCTCTATCTACCACGTTAGTATAACCACTCATCCTATCCAGCCTGGATTACTGTATCAGTCTCCTTTCTGACATCCCAACCTCTTGCCTCCCCCTACTCCAGTCCATACTTCGCTCCGCTACCCGGATTATCTTTCTACAGAAATGTTCAGGGAATGCCACACCCCTCCTCAAAAATCTCTAGTGGCTGCCTATCCAAACAAAAACTCCTCACCATTGGATTTAAAGCTTACCATCACGTTGCCCCCTCCTACCTCACCTCCCTTCTCTCCTCTCCATCTCAGCCCACACACTTCATTTCACTGTGCCTGGTTCTCACCCGTCTCACTGCTGACCCCTGGTCAACATCCTACCACTGGCCTGGAGCGCCCTCCCTCCTCAAATCTGCCAGACAATTACCCTCCCCACCTTCAGAGCTTTACTGAGGGCACATCTCTTCCAAAAGGCCTTCCCTGACTAAGCCCCTCTTTCCCTCGTCTCTCACTCCCTACCGCGTCACCCTGACTCACTCCCTTTGCTCTTTCTACCTCTCCCTGCCCCAAAGCACTTGTGTATAAATCTGCAATTTTATTTGTATTTAGTGATGTCTGTTTACTTGTCTTGATATCTTTCTCTCCCACCCACCCCCACATCACCCCCAGAGTGCGAGCTCATTGTGGACAGGGATTGTTTCTCTTTATCGCTGTACTGCACTTTCACAAGTGCTTAGTACAGTGCTCTTCACACAGGAAGCACTAAATAAATACGACTGAATGAATGAGAGCAGATCGGTAGTGGAAGGTCTGCCACCGGCCTCCTAGGAGATCCAGGACAAGGGTTTGTGTCTTTCCGAGCCCAGAATCCACCACGGTCCATCCTCTCTCAGAGTCGGTCTGAGAGTGGGATGCTTTGGAAAGGACACGGCCGAATCGATCAATCAATCAGAGGTCTCGAACTAGTGTCTGTCTCTTGTGGCGCTCCTGTACCGTGCACTGGGGAGCATGCAATGATAAAACGATAATAACAATATCAAGGCCCTACTGAGAGCTCACCTACTCCAGGAGGCCTTCCCAGACTGAGCCCCTTCCTTCCTCTCCCCCTCGTCCCCCTCTCCATCCCCCCATCTTACCTCCTTCTCTTCCCCACAGCACCTGTATATATGTATATATGTTTGTACATATTTGTTACTCTATTTATTTATTTATTTTACTTGTACATATCTATTCTATTTATTTTATTTTGTTAGTATGTTTGGTTTTGTTCTCTGTCTCCCCCTTTTAGACTGTGAGCCCACTGTTGGGTAGGGACTGTCTCTATATGTTGCCAGCTTGTACTTCCCAAGCGCTTAGTACAGTGCTCTGCACACAGTAAGCACTCGATAAATACGATTGATGATGATGATGATGAACAATATCGATAATAACGATAATAATAATAATGATAACAATTATGGTATCTGTTAAGTGCTTACTATGAGCCAGGCACTGTACTAAGCGCTGGGGTGGATACAAGCAAATTGGGTTGGATGCAGTCCCTATCTCACATGAGGCTCACAGTCTTGATCACCATTTTATAGAGGAGAGAACTGAGGCACAGAGAAATTAAGTGACTTGTCCAAGAACACACAGCAGACAAGTGGCGGAGCCAGGATTGGAACCCATGAACTTCTGAACATATCCACCCCACTGTCAACCCCACAGAAGTTATGCACATATCTATAAATGACTCATTCATTCAAACTCACATGTCTCCCGAGTGACTGAACAGAAGAATGAGGAGAAGACCCCGCAGGCTGTTTTTTCTCCTTAAGCACTTAATACATGCCAGGCACTGTACCAAGCATGGGGCTAGAGACAAATTAATCAGATTAGATACAGGCTCTGGCCCACATGGGAATCACAGCTGTAATCCCTATTTCACAGAAGAGGTAGCTGAGGCACAGAAGAGTGAAGTGACTGGCCCTAGGTCATACAGCAGATAAGTGGTGAAGATGAAATTAGAACCCAGGTCCTCTGACTCCCAGGCCTGGGCTCTTTCCACAGGACCATGCTGCTTCTCTGCATCTTTTATCTACACCAGAGCTTACTAGGATGCTTGGCACATAGTAAGCACTTAAATATTATAAATGGTTAGTATACTATTCTGTACGGAGCAAGGACTCAATCAATAGCAATGATCGATTGATTGACTGATTGAATGACAATTGAATAACAAATACCGTTAAAATAATCATTAAAATTACAAAATAAAAACAGTCAAGTGGCAAGAGAAATGAGAACAGGATCTATGCTGATCAATCCCCCACAGATTGGCCAAATCTAACCTCCAGGATAATAATAATAACTATGGTCTTTGCTAAGTGCTTATTATCTGCCAGACACTGTACTAACTGCTGGGTAGACACAGGATAATTGGGTTGAACACAGTCCCTGTCCCACAGTGGGCTCACAGTCTTAATCCCCATTTTCAAATAAGGAAACTGAGGCACAGATATTAATGGAGAAGGGAAGGTCAGGGGTGTAAGATGGTCCTGGATGGGTTACTGAGGGAGGGTCAAGGATGAGGAGGATGGAGACTCAGGGGTTGGATGGGCACATTGCCAGGCCAAGCCAAACGGTAACGGTTTGGAGTTACCATTCAATTTTTTGCCAGGACAGAAGACCGACTATCACTGTCCTGAAGGGGCTTCTGCCCTGCACCCCCACCAACAGGGCCAAGCCCCTGGCTGAGCAGAGTTAATTAGTCAGTCAGCAAATCCTATTTACTGCGCGCTTACTGTGTGCAGAGCACAGTACGAAGCACATGGGAGAGTACAATATAACATGATAACAGATGCATTCCCTGACCACAGTGAGTTTATAGTTTAGAGAATGAGCCAGCAGTGATATACAGAAATGCATTACAGATATGGACATAACTGCTGGGGTGGGGGGGAGTCGGGGGAGACACATGAAAGGAGCAAGTTATGGCAATGCAGAAAGGAGTGGGAGAAGAGGTAAGGAGGGCTTAGCCAGAGAAGGTCTCTTGGAGGAGATGTGCCTTCAGTGAGGTTTGGAAGGGGAATAGAGTCTTTGTCTGTCGGGTATGAGGAGGAAGGGCCTTCCAGGCCAGAGGCAGGAGGTGGGTGAGAGATGGGTGGCGAGATGGACTAGTGCGAGATATAGTGAGAAGGTTGGCATTAGAGAGGCGAAGGGTGTGGGCTGGATTGTAGGAGGAATGTAACAAGGTGCGGTAGGATGGTGCAAGGGGCCTGAGTGCTCTAACACCCATGGGGAGGAGTTTCTGTTTGAGGCAGAGGTGGATGGGCAACCACTGGAGTCCTGGATGTTTCTGTAGAAAAATGATGCGGGCGGCAGCGTGAAGTATGGACCGGAGCGGGGAGAGGAATAAGTACTGAGGATATGCAGACAGGGGTGGGGAAGCAAGAAGGTTTGATCCATCTATAGAATTGGCAGCCTCAGGTCTTCTCTGTCCTACAATCAGGTCAGATAGAACCAGTTCCCTGCTCAGAGTCCCAGTCCCCATTTCCAGTACCAGCCCCATTCTCTCCTTCTCTAGAGATGAACTTTTAAGGATGTAAATTCATAAACAAACATTTTCACCAGCCATAAGTAACACCTTCCGTTAGAGATGGCAGCCTAGCTCCTGGCTCCATCTCTTCACCAGGACTAGAACTGGGAAATCCACGGCTCTGTATCCATGCTGTGGTCATGGTAAGGGTCTCCACTCCTACAGGAGCTACCACTATTAGGCACGGAGGGGGTCTTCACCTGCGGACAGGGATGTGCAGAGCCCTTGGTCTGCTCAGTTGGCCAACTAAAGTCAGGTCCCTGAACAGAGCCCAAAGTTCCTGAGTCCAGAACCAGCCTCCTTGATGACAGTGGCAACTCCTTTTTCATTACTCAACCGAAATGTTAACCCCTCTTTCAAGCACGCATATGTGTGCACGCACACACTTATGCACACACACACACACTTATGGACACGAACGAACACACACACACACACACGCACACACACACACGCACACACACACGACCACCTTTCCTTTGATTGGGACTGACCTACCAGTCTTTCAATGGTGGGGTGCATTTGAGAAGTGACCTGACTGCCCAAATTCAGGGGAACAGTCCTCAGGGTCGGGCAGCTGGGATGAGTTGCTTCTGTAGAAGGAGCAACAGCCAGTTGTGTTCTCCTCTTGGTCATCTGGCCCCGACCTGCACGTTGCTGGAGGAGGAGGCCTGTGGGGGTTTTCCTCCCAGACATTAGAGCCAACTGGGCTCACAACAAGGGGATCTTGGGACACACCATCAAAGCCCCCTCTGAGGATGGGGGAAGAGGATTCTTGGCTTCATGGGAATGAAGCGGTCCTGTCGTTTTTCCACTGACCCCAGTCGATGGACACGTAGAACTGGGGAACCTGGATTAGTGATGCTGAGGGTCCACGTTCCCCCATCCTGCCTTCTGTCAACAGATGAGGACCACATCTGCTGCCATGATATAACACTATTCACATCTGGAGAGGGATTATACAGGGTTGGCAGAAAATTTACTTGCTTTGAAAGATGGATTACAAAGAATTTAGTCACATTCACGTCTATCTCCACTCCTCTAGACAAATGGATGGAAGCAGTCATTTATTGCCTAACGGATAGAGCAGGGGCCTGGGATTCAGCAGGTCATGAGTTCTAATTCCAGCTCGGCCACTCGTCTGCTCTGTGACCTTGGGCAAGTCGCTTCACTTCTCTGGGCTTCCATTACCTCATCTGAAAAATGGGGATTGAGACTGTAAGCCCAGGTAGTACAGGAACTGGGTCCAACCGGATCAGCCTGTATCCACCCCAGTACTTAGTACAGGGCCTGGCACACAGTAAGCTCTTCACAAATACCACAATTATCATCACCCAGAAAACTGCAGCTAAGCTGATTGCTATACTCTGCCAGACTAACACTTGTCCAGCCCGCACTCCTCTGATCCCCAGGAGAGGCTCATTTCACAGGGACTGGAAATCCAGAACTGCAGACCCAATAGACCTGTTTCCGGTACAATACCTACCTTCTGCTCTCCCACCTGCACCCCTGATGACTTGGTCACAGAAGCCCAAACAACTCTGCTTCTCAAAGACAAATGGACTGGAAATACAAATCAACGTCTTGTCACCCTGACATAGATTCCCAGAAGCCATCACTATCTGGAACAATGCTTCTTTGGCTGACAAGTGTTCATTCCCTGGTGGGGCTGAGGACACGCCGGGTGGCCCGGCAGAAAGGACTGGCCACAGGGATGTTGGACCTTTCTACAGAGTTAAGGGCCCTGGGTCTTAGTGCTGCAATCAAGTCAAACAGAACCTGTGCCCTGCACAGAGCTCCAGCCTCTGTACTGGGTGTGGCAGACCCTTTCTTAAAATTCTCCCCTTCAAGATAAGCTTCTCATACATACATACACAAAGCGTGGTTTAGTGGAAAGAGCACAGGCTTAGGAGTCAGAAGACGTGTGTTCTAATCCTACCTCTTTCACTTGTCTGCTGTGTGATTTTGGGCAAGCCACTTAACTTCTTTGTGCCTCAGTTCCCACATCTGTAAAATGGAGATTATGAGGGTGAGCCCCACGTGGGACAACCTGATTACCTTGTACCTACCCCAGTGTTTAGAACAGTGCTTGGCACATAGTAAGCACTTTAAAAATACCATAATTACTAATACTACTACTAATAATAATAATGGTATTTGTTAAGTGCTTATTACGTGCGAAGCACTGTTCTAAGCGCTGGGGGGTACAAGGTAATCAGATTGTCCCACGTGGGGCTCACAGTTTTAATCCCCATTTTACCAATGAGGGAACTGAGGCCCAGAGAAGTGAAGTGACTTGCCCAAAGTCACACAGCTGACGGGTGATGCAGCCGGGACTACAGCCCATGACCTCTGACTCCCAAACCCGTGCTCTTTCCACTGAGCCACGCTGCTTCTCTGCTTATTAGACGCACGCACACACACACACCTTCCCTTTTGGAGGACTGTGCAGCCCATGGCTCCATCTTGACAGGAGGGCAGGTGTGGGCATTGACCTCTTCCCAAATTAGAAAGCCGAACGTCAAGGTTGGAGAGATGCATTGGGCAGTTTTTCTAAAATGAGTAGTAGTTGGATTCTCCCTCAGCCATCCTGCCTGGAGCCGTGTGCTGCCGGGGGGTTGTGGCTGAAGGGCTTTGAGCAGACTGGACGTGCAATTGTGGGGGACAGGGTCCTCGGGGCTCACTCAGGCCTCCTCTGGGGTTGGGCAGAAGAACCCTGGTCTCACGCGAGTGACGTGGCACTGGAGCTTCTCCCCTGCACCCAGCCCATGGACATGTACAGCTCTCGACCCTGGATTTGAGGCACCTGAATCAGCAACCTTGAGAGTCTGATAGGGTCCACATCTGTTGCAAGGAAAACCAGTGCTCAAAGGTGGGTGTGGAAGGGGGAGTCAGGGAGACCGGGAAAGTCGGGGAAGAAGAGCAGACAACCTAGTTTTGCCACACATTTTACCATACTCCCCGCCTCTGCCCCACCCAGCATGGTTAAGTGGACACCCAGATATCTGCTGCTAAGCTCGCTGCCACACTCTGCCCTACAAACATTGGCCCATCTCCTCCTCAGACCCCTAGAAGGGGCTTGTTCTCAAGAGACTGGAGGTCCAGAACTACACACTGTATGAAATTCAGTGTCTAGCACAGAAAATCTGCTTTGTCCTCCCACTTGCACCCCTAATTTTGTTACTCCAGGAACTCCAGTCCCCCTACACTGTAAGCTTGTTGTGGGCAGGAATATGTCTGTCATATTGTACTCTCCGAAGGGTTTAGTACAGCACTCTGTACACAGCAGGCGCTCCATCAACCTGACTGATTGAGAGTCTACAACTGCACTGTGGATAGAATGCAGTTGCTAGTACAATATCTTCCTCCTGTCCGCCCAGCCCACACCTCCGTTGATTTGACTTGAGAAGCAGCGTGGCTCACTGGAAAGAGTACTGGTGTGGGGGTTCTAATTACAAATCCACCATTTGTCTGCTGTGTGACTTTGGGCAAGTCACTTAACGTCTCTGTGCCTCAGTTACCTCATCTGGAAAATGAGGATTAAGACTTTGAGCCCCACGTGGGACAACTTAATCACCTTGTATCCCCCCAGCGCTTAGAAAAGTGCTTCGCACTTAGCAAGTGCTTAGCAATTACCATTATTATTATTGTTATTGATTTTAGGCAGGAGTCCATACACTCTGCTTCTCAGGGAAAAATAGCGTAACTACTGATGGATACTCTGCCCTCTTCCTGACATTCTATCTCACATGCTTCTATGTTGAGTCCAGAAAGGTCCCTTCTTGGGGGACTGAGACTACGTAGTGACGTTGCAACCAGGAGTATAGTCACAGAGAAACTTGACCCGTCTATAGAATTAAGGGCCTTGTGCCTTCTCAATCCCAGTCAAATCAGACAGAACTAGCTTCCTGCACAAAGCCCCAGCCCCTGTTCTCCCATGAGTAGCAGTCACCTCATGACTCTTGTTCCCCCCTATTATTCTCACACACACGTACACACACACACACACACACACACACACACACACACACACACACACACACACAATACCATAGGCTTCTCTTTGGGGTAGTAATACAGCCCACTCAGTAATGGGGAAATATGGGAGTTGCATGTGCCCACAGTGTAAGAGGAATGATCCTCAAGGTCGAGGAGAAGCCCAGAGAGATTCCCCTGGCCCCTGGAACCAGAACCATCCTCTGGTCTGAGAACGGCAGCCTGCCTCCTGGTGGCACTAATCGTTATTCTGGGATGCCGTGCCTATCGCCCCCTGGTGACAGCTGCGCCTGGTGGCAGTGTGGTATATAGAATAGTAAAGTACAGCAGGACGCTTGTTCTGGGAGGCTGCTCCTCTCTACCGCTTCAAGGTGGTATGGGCCAGAACCCTAGCTGGCCCCTGGATTCAGGCAAACCCTGAAATCTGTGGCAGTTGGACATGCTTCTGTGAGTCTGCGACTCTCTATCACCCTCCGAGGGCATGATCTTTTTTTTCTCCTCAGTATTTTTGAAGTGCTTACTATGTGCCAGGCACATAGGGATGGAGATAAGCTCATCAGGTTGGACACAGTCCAGGCCCCACATGGGGCTCACGATCTTGATCCCCATTTTAAGATTAAAGGGGAGTTGCAGCACGGCCTAGTGGAAAGAGCATGGAGTGGGTTCAAATCCCAGCTCCGCCACTTGTCAGCTGTGTGACCTTGGGCAAGCCACTTAAATTCTCTGGGACTCAGTTACCTCATTGGTAAAATGGGGGTTAAGACTGTGAACCCCACGTGAGACAACCCAATCACCTTGTATCCCCCGAGTGCTTAGAACAGTGCTTGGCACATAGTAAGTACTTAATAAATGCTATCATTATTATTATTAATCTCCATTTTACAGATGAGGTAATTGAGACGTAGGGAAGTGAAGTGACGTGGCGGAGCCGAAATTAAAACCCGTGTCCTCTGACTTCCAAGCCCGGGCTCTTTCCACTGCACCATGCTGCTTTTCCGTGTGAGCCCCGTGTGGGACAGGGACTGTGTCTGACCTGATTACCTGGTTTCTACCCCAGTGCTTGTAACAGTGATTGGTACGTAGTAAGCGCTTAACAAATACCTCAATTATCATCATCATCATTATTCTTATTTTAGAGATGAGGTAACTGAGGCTCGGAGAAGTGAAGTGACTTGCCCAAGGTCACTCAGAAAACAAGGGGCAGGCCATAGATTAGAAGCCAGGTCCTTCTGACCCCCAGGCCAGCGCTCTATCCACTAGGTGGTGCTGCTTCTCTCCCAAACGGTGTTCAGGGAAACGGCACCTCTCTCACTTTCATCCTCCAGCACCTGCTTACTCCCTGGGCGTCTTTCTCATCTATGTCGCTGTGGCTGGTTGCTGTGGCATTAGATAATAATAATAATAATAATAATAATAATAATAATAATAATAATAATAATAATAATGATGTTGGTATTTGTTAAGCGCTTACTATGTGTAAAGCACTGTTCTAAGGGCTGGAGTAGATACAAGGTAATCAGATTGTCCCACGTGGGGCTCACAGTCTTCATCTCCATTTTACAGATGAGGGAACTGAGGCCCAGAGAAGTTAAGTGACTTGCCCAAAGTCAGACAGCTCACAAGTGGCAGAGCCGGGATTTGAACCCACGACCTCTGACTCCAAAGCCCGTGCTCTTTCCACTGAGCCATGCTGCTTCCCCTAGAAGATGAAGATCTTCATCAAATAATCGGATCGGACAACGCCCATCATCTACACCGGCCTCACACGGCAGGGTTGGATTTTGGGAGCAGTCCACGCGGCCCCCCTCAAAATGACCCATAGTTGCTACACAGGGGGCAGTGGCCAGAGGACAGAGTACATCGGTAGCCAGCTGCGGATCTGCTGCCGGCCTCCCGGGAGATCCAGGGCCAGGGTCTGTGTCCGTCCAGGCCCCGGATCCGCCACGGTCCGTCCTCTCTCGGAGTTGCTCTGAGAGTGGGAGCTTCGTGAAGGACATGGACAAATCGATCAATCAATCAGAGGTCTCCAACTAGCGTCTGCCGTTTGTGGAGCTGGGTACCGTGTACTTGAAAGCATGTAATAATGATGATAATGATAATAATAACAACAATAATTACAGTTTTTGTAAAGCGTCTACTATGTGACAGGTACTGTACTAAGCGCTAGGGTGGATATAAGCAAATCGGGTTGGACACAGTCCCTGTCCTACATGAGGCTCACAGTCTTGAACCCTATTTTGCAGATAAGGGAACGGAGGCACAGAGAAGTTAAGTGACTTCTTCAAGTTCACACTGCAGATAAATGACAGAGCCAGGATTGGAACCCATGACCTTCTGAACATCTCTGCCCCACTGTCAACCCCACAGAAGTTATGCACATATCTATGTATAAGCTACAATATATAAATGACTCATTAATTCATATTCACGTCTATCTCCCGGGAGAATGAGCAGAGGACAGGGAAGGGAACACTCCGAAGCTTTTTTTTGTTAAGCGCTTATTATATGCCAGGCACTTTACTAAACGCTAATTGGGTTGGATACAGGCCTTGGCCCACATTGGATCACAGTCTTAATCCCCATTTCACAGAAGAGGTAGCTGAGGCACAAAAGAGTGACATGAAAGGCCCAAGGTCTTATAGCAGACAAGTGGCAGGGCTGAGATTAGAACTCAGTTCTTCCGACTCCCAGGCCTGGGCTTTTTCCACAAGACCACGCTGCTTTTCTGCATCTTTGATCCACATCAGAGCTTAGTAGGGTGCTTGGCACAAAGTGAGTGCTTTTATATTATGAATAATTAGTACAGTGCTCTGCACAGAGCAAGACACAATAAATAGGCACTGATCGATCGATCGATCGATCTGGCATTCTGGCCTAGATCTGCTTTCGCTAGTGACCCCACTGCTTGAAGGCAGTTAGTAAATAAACATTGTGGCCCGGCAGAAAGACCTAAGGCCTACAAATACCATAGAGAAGCAGCATGGCCCAGTGGAAAGAGTACGGGCTTGAGAGTCAGAGGTCATGGGTTCCAATCCTGGCTCCGCCACTTGTCTGCTGCGTGACTTCGGGCAAGTCACTTAACTTCTCTGTGCCTCAGTTATCTCATTTGTAAAATGGGGATTAAGACTGTGAGCCCCACGTGGATCACCCTAATCACCCTGTATCCCCACCAGGGCTTAGAACAGTGGATAGCACATAGTAAGCGCTTAACAAATACCATCATTGTTATTAAAACATTAAATAAAATTTTTTTAAAAAGTCAGGTGGAAAGAGAAATGAGAACAGCACCTATGCTGATCAATCCCTCACAGAACTTCCAAATCCGACTTCCTGGAAAATAACAACAACTGTGGTCTTTTGTGTGCCAGACACTGTACTAACCACTGGGATAGACGACACAAGATAACTCGGTTGGACATAGTCCCTGTCACACTTTGGGGTCACAGTCTTCATCCCCAGTTTACTAATGAGGAAACCTGAGGCGCAGAGATTTATAGAGAAGGGAAAGTCAGGGGTGTTGGATGGTCCCTGCTGGGTCACTAGGAGAGAGTCAGAGATAGGGAGGTGAAGAGGCAAGGGTGTTGGATGGTCCATGCTGGGTCACAAGGGGAGAGTCAGGGATGAGGTGGGCAGAGACATGTGGGTCGGATGGTCACACAGCCAGGCAAGCGGCGGTGTGACCTTTTGGTTTGGGGTTACTATTCAAGTTTTTGCCCTCTTGCAATCCCCAGGAGAGGTTCATTTCACAGAGCCTGGAAATCCAGAACTGCAGACCCTATAATAGTCCTGTCTCTGGTACAATGCCTACCTTCTGCTCTCCCACCTGCATCACTGGTGACATGGTCACAGGAACCCACACAACCCTGCTTCTCAAAGGAAAATGGAGTGGAAACACTAATCAACACCGTGTTCTCCTGACATAGATTCACAGAAGCCACCACTGTCTTTCGCAAAGCTGCTTTGACTGACAAGAGTTCATTCCTTTGTTGGGATGAAGATATGCAGGGTTGCCCGGCAGTCAGGACTGGGCACAGCGATGGTAGACCTTTCTACAGATATAAGGGCTCTGGGTTTCTCAGCACTGCAGTCAAATCAAACAGAACCTCTACCCTGCACTGATCCCCAGCCCCTGGGTGTGGCAGCCCCTATCTCACAATTCTCCCCTTTAAGTTAGCCTCTCATACAGGCATACATACTCACAGCATGGCTTACCGGAAAGAGCACGGGTTTGGGAGTCAGAAGGCATAGGTTCTAATCCCGCTTCTGCCACTTGTTTGTGGTGTGACCTTGGGGGAGCTGCTTAACTTCTCTGAGCCTCAGTTCCCTCATCTGTAAAATGGGGGTTAAGACTGTGAGTCTGATTACCTAGTATCTACCCCAGCACTTAGAACGGTGCTTGGCACATAGCACTTAACATATACCACGATTATTATTATAATTGTACACATGCATGCACACACACAAGTGCACACATACACATGCACACCTTCCCTATTCATTCATTCATTCATTCAATCGCATTTATTGAGCACTTACTGTGTGCAGAGCACTGCACTAAGCGTTTGGGAAGTACAAGTTGGCAACATATAGAGACAGTCCCTACTCGACAACGGGCTGACAGTCTAGAAGAGGGAGACAAGCAACAGAACAAAGCATGTGGACAGATGTCGTCATCAGGATAAATAGAAATAAAGCTAGTTGCACAGCATTAACAAAATTAATAGAATAGAAAATATGTACTGTACAAGTAAAATAAATAGAGTAGTAAATCTGTACAAACGTATATACAGGTGTTGTAGGGAGGGGAAGGAGGGAGGGTTGAGGGATGGGGAGGAGGAGAGGAAAAAGGGGGCTCAGTCTGGGAAGGCCTCCTGGAGGAGGTGAGCTCTCAGTCGGGCTTTGAAGGGAGGAGGAGAGCTAGCTTGGTGGATGTGTGGAGGGAGGACATTCCAGGCCAGGGGAAGGACGTGGGCCGGGGATCGATGGCGGGACAGGTGAGAACAAGGTACAGTGGGACAGTGAGAACAAGGGGTTAGCGGCAGAGGAGTGGAGGGTGTGGGATGGGCTGGAGAAGAAGAGAAGGGAGGTAAGGTAGGAGGGGGCGAGGTGATGGAGAGCCTTGAAGCCGAACGTGAGGAGTTTTTGCTCGATGCATAGGTTGACTGGCAGCCATTGGAGATTTTTGAGGAGGGGAGTAACATGCCCAGAGCATTTATGTACAAAAAAACTCCCTCCCTATTGGAGGACTGTGCCACCCATGTCTCCATCTTGATGGCAGGGCAGGTCTGAGCCTTGTCCTCTGTCTATACTAGAAAGATGAGCTTCAAGTTTGGAGAGATTCATTGAGCAGTTTTTTTAAAATGAGTAGTAGTTAGATTCTCCCCTAGGTCATCCTGCCCTGAGTTGAGTGATGCCAGGGGGCTGTGGCTGTATGGCTTCGAGCAAACTGGACATGCAATTGTGGGAGAGGGTGTCCTCGGGACTCACTCAGGCCTCCTCTGGGGATGGACAGAAGAACCTTGGTGTCATAGGAGCGAAGTGACACTGGAGCTTTTCCTCTGGTCCCAGCCCATGGACATTTAGAGCTCTGGACCCTGGTCTCGAGGTACCTGAATTAGCGATCTTAAGGGTCCGATCGGGACACCTGTGTTGCATGGAAAACCAGTGCTCAAAGCTGGGTGTGGAGTGGGGGGATGCAGGGAAAGCGAGGTCACGCGGGGGGAGCACAGACAACCTAGTTTTGCCAACACTTTTTACCACTCTCCCCACCCCTGCCCCTCCCAACATGGTTCATTCGTTCATTCATTCATTCAATTGTATTTATTGACTGCTTACTGTGTGCACAGCACTGTAGTAAGCACCTGGAAAGTACAATTCAGCAATAAAGGGAGACAATCCCTGCTCACACAGAGTTTACAGCCTAGAAAGGGGGGAGACTCTAGATATATATACATAAGTACTGTGGGTCCTGGAGAGGGAGCAAGAGCAAAGGGAGCATGTCGACGCGGATGGGAGGGGGAGCTGAGGAAAAGTGGGGCTAAGTTCGGGCTGGGGTATAGAAGGAGAGAAGGGAGGTGAAGTAAGTAGGAGCAAGGTGATGGCGAGCTTTGAAGCCAATAGTGAGCAGTTAAGTGAACCCCCAGACATCTGCAGCGAGGCTCACTGCCACAGTCTTCCCAGCAAACACTTGCGCATCTCTTCTTCAGAACCCCAGAAGGAGCTTGTTCTCCAGAGACTGGAGATTCTATACACCATATAGAATTCAGTTTCTAGTAAAAAAAAAACCCTGTTTTGTCCTCCCACCTGCACCCCCAATTCTGTTACTCCAGGCACTCCTGTCCCTCCTAGACTGTACAGTTATTGCGGGCAGAGAATGTGTCTGTGGTATGGTACTCTCCCAGATGCTTAATACAGAGCTCTGCACACAGTAAGCGCTCCATCAACCCGAGCAATTGACTGAAGGTGCAGAACTGCACAGTAGATAGAATGCAGTTAATAATAATAATAATAATAATAATAATGGCATTTGTAAAGCGCTTACTATGTGCAAAGCACCGTTCTAAGCACTGGGGAGGATACAAGGTGTTCAGGTCGTCCACGTGGGGCTCACAGTCTTAATCCCCATTTTACAGATGAGGTAAGAGAGGCACAGAGAAGTTAAGTGACTTGCCCAAAGTTGCACAGCTGACAACTGGCGGAGTTGGGATTTGGACCCATGACCTCTGACTCCCAAGCCCGTGCTCTTTCCACTGAGTAGTACACTACCTACTTTCTGTCCTCCCAGCCCACACCCCTGCTGACTTGATCTCAGCTAAGAACCCACACAACTCCGTCACGGCGGGGGGGGGGGGGAGGGCTGCGGGAGGATTGTCTCCCCCCTTTAGTTTCAGGTACTCAGTGTATAAGCCCTTCCACGGGGACTGTCTCCCCTTTCAATTCAGGTGCTCAACTTTATGAGCCTGTCACAGGGGAATTGGCTCCCTGTCAGTTTCAGGGTGCTCAGTACAAGCTCTAAAGTGAAACCAAGCTACCATTTGAGAAGCAGTATGGCTTAGTGGAAAGGCCCGGGCCTGGGAGTCAGAAGGTTGTGGGTTCTAATCCTGACTCCACCACTTGTCTGCTGTGTGACCTTGGGCAAGCCACTTCACTTCTCTGTGCTTCAGTTCCCTCATCTGTAAAATGGGAATTGAGACTGTCCCCTGTTCAAGTGGGACAAAGACTGTGTCAAACCCAATTTGCTTTACCCATCCCTTCACGTAATACCATGTCTGGCACATAGTAAGCACTTGACAAATGACATCATTGTCATTATTATTACTACTATATATAGCAGAATAGTTTATCCTATGCTTAACCTAACTAAAAGGGGAGTAGATGCCTACACACAGAGAAGGGGTGTGGCTCAGTGGAAAGAGCCCTGGCTTTGGAGTCAGAGTTCATGGGTTCAAATCCCGGCTCCGCCAATTGTCAGCTGTGTGACTTTGGGCAAGTCAACTTAATAATAATGGATGGTATTTGTTAAGCGCTTACTGATGGGGGCCCCCTCATGCACCATGGAAAGGTTGCAGATATTGTTTGAATGTACGCAGTTCTGTTGCCATATTTGGTATGGGCCTTAGACCCTGCAGCCCACTGCTGAGTCCAGGAACCAAACCAAATAAGGATATAGACTCCGCCCAGCTCTGTACCAAATCTGCACCAATCCAGTCTCCACTGCTTTCAAATTTACCAATCACTGTGATGAGCAGCAGCAGTATATAAGCCCGTTCTATCGGGCACTCGGGGCCTTTTCCCTTAAGGAAATGAGCCCACCGGGTGCGTTACCCCCTATTCGGTCTTCGGGGCCTTTTCCCTTAAGGAAATGAGCCCGCCGGGTGCGTTGCCCCCTATTCGGTTTTCAGCCTTACCAATAAAAACTTTACTAAACCTTTCGGCAGTCACTTGCTGTCTGACTAATAATTTAGTCGCCCGACGACTTGGTGGCCATCCGGAACAACCACCGCCATCATTTTGGTGGCCCATACGGGGAGATCCAGTAGATGTGACTGCCGCCGTCCTGGCTGACCACAGCACAGTCTGAAGCCATCGGAGTGGGGAGTTCTTTTTTTTTTTTTGAATTGTTCTTGTCTGTTCTAGCGGAGGCACCCTCTAGTTCCCGGGTACACTAGGGGGAAAGGAAGGACCGACCGGGTCGGTCCGGGAAAAGGACTTCTCATCAGGAGGCGGTACGGGAAAAGGACCTCTCGTCAGGAGGCGGCCCGGGAAAAGGACCTCTGGTCAGGAGGCGGTCTGGGGAAGGGACCTCCCGTCAGGGGACGCCGTGAGTTGGAGGGACCACATCTTGGGCAAGTGGGACGCCACGCGGCGCTCGGGCATAACCTGAAACAGGCATAGAACCTGAATTGTTCTTGTCTGCTCTCGCGGAGTCACCCTCTTGTTCCCGGGTACACTAGGGGGGAAGGAAGGCCGACCGGGTCGGTCTGGGAAAGGACCTCTCATCAGGAAACGGTTCGGGCATTTCAGCACCAGTGGGACGCCACTCGGTGCAAGGGCATTACCCGAGACAGACATAGAACCGGGATTGTTCTTGTCTGCTCTCGCGGAGGCACCCTCTAGTTCCTGGGTACACTAGGGGGGAAGGAAGGCCGACCGGGTCGGTCTGGGAAAAGGACCTCTCGTCAGGAGACGGTCAGGGTATTTCAGCGCCAGTGGGTTGCTACGCGGCACTCGGACATAGCCCGAGACAGACACAGAACCGGAATTGTTCTTGTCTGCTCTCGCGGAGGCACCCTCTGGTTCCCAGGTTCACTGTGGGGAAGGAAAGCCGACCGGGTTGGTCTTAACCCGAAGCAGACACAGAACCTCAAAAAAGGAACGTTTTCCACCCATTGTGAGAAGTTTGTTTCTGAAAAAGAGGAACGTTTTAATAAGGACAAATTTGGTTTGGCCGATTTAAGATGCCAGTACTGATTTTTTTGTGCACCGCAAAATGGCCCCAGTATAAATTAAAGGATCAGGTGGTCTGGCCCGAATATAGGTCACTAAATTATAATACCATTCTCCAGCTGGATTTCTTATATTGGAGGCAGTTAAAGAAATGTTCAGAAATCCCATATGTCCAAGCTTTTATGGCTTTGTCCCAGAGCCCTGAGGGAAGAACTGCCATGTGTTTTTCCTGGGTCCCTCCCGGTGGTCCAGCTCTAATGACCGATTCCCCAGATGTACTGGATGATCCTCTCCTCGGCCGGGGACCCCGGGAAGATGGGTTTCCATACCAGTCTACCTCGTGGGCCCTAAACCCTTCCTGCACCCGGGGAGGCAGACACTATGCCCCTCCGGAGGGAGGGGAAAGGATTCTCCCCTTGATGGAGGTTGCAGAGGAGAGGGGAAAGATAGTGCTGGTCCAGGCGCCCTTCTCTTTGAACGAATTGGAAACGGCAAAACGGAAATTGGGACAATATTCTGCGGACCCCAAGCACTTTTGGGAAGAATTCTGGAGTCTGGCCCTGCAGTACATGGAGAAAGGAATTAGGAAGCAAGTTAACTATGATCGGGTCTGAGCTGTGACCCAGGACTCTACCGAGAACCGTGCCATGTTTAGACTCAGGCTGGTGGAGGCGACTCGAAAGTACACCCAACTTGATCCCAACTCTGTAGAAGGAAGTGTCATTCTAAATCTGTATTTTATAACTGGCTGAAGATTTTCACCGAAAATTACAGAAGGAGCAGTTGGGGTCACAAACCCCCACGAATCAGTTGATAGAGGCTGCCTTTAGAGTTTTAACAACTGTGACCAGGTAGCCTGAGATGAGAAGGACCACAGGGCCAAAGTGAAGGGCAGAGAGCAGGCCCAGTTACTTGTGGCGGCCCTGACGAAGGGTCAGTCTCACCCTGGAAGGTCGCCCGATGCAGCTACGGCGCTTGCCCAGGGTCCAGGAAACCCTCTTTTGTGTGCCACCTGTCTGGCCATTGGGCTCAGGAGTGCCCCCAGGCGCGGAGGCCTGGTCACGGCCGCCAGCCACCTGGACCTTGCCCCCTCTGCTGGGGACACGGGCACTGGAAGCGGAACTGCCCACTACTGGAGGCGAGTGCCGACCCTGAGGCTGGCCAGTTCCCAGCTGTTGGCGTGTCTGAGAGCCGGGACTGATGGGGCCCAGGGAACGCCCAGACCCCTGCAGAAACCATCTCCATGGCCGAGCCCAGGGTGAGCTTGGAAGTGTACGGTAAGATTATAAGTTTTCTTATCATTAAGGGGGCCACCTACTCTGCCCTTCCCAGTTTTCGCGGTCCTACCCATCCATCTGGAGTAAGGGTGGTGGGGATCGACGGCATCTCAAAATCTTGTCTCCGAACTTCCCCGCTACCACGTTTATATCAGCAGGAACTGTTTGGCCTGACCTAGCCAAACGTTTTGCCTTATATGTAGACGAGCAGCGACACCACTGTGCTGCAGTTCTAGGTCACTCCTTGGGGTCAGATTTTCAGGCGGTAGTGTATTTTTCCAAGAGGTTGGATAGTGTCGCCTCTGGTTGGCCAACATGTCTCCATGCGGTAGCAGCCACTGCCATAGCGGTACAGGAGAACAGAAACCTGATTTTGGTCTAAACCCTTACCGTCTATACTCCACATCAAGTCCTAGCAGTGCTAGGAAATAGGGGTGAGCGTTGTCTCACAGGAGGCCGCTTACTGCAGTACCAGGCCCTCCTTCTTGACACCCCTGAGGTTATGGGTTTAGTTACATGGACCAGGGAGTCTGATATGCAGGGTTCACGAGGGCCTCCACGAGGTCATCGAGGCATGGCCCCTCCATCCAGGAACCTCTGCTCAGAAAGCAGAACTAGTAGCCCTATCTCAAGCTATGGAATTGGGGAAGGGGATGCGTCTTAACATATTTACTGACTCCAAATATGGCTTCCGTGCCTTACATGCTCATGGGACTATTTGGAAAGAGCTGAGGTATCCTCACTGCCCAAGGCACCCCTATCAAACATGCAGAGGAAATCCTCCAGCTACTTGCAGCAGTTTGGGAACCCTGGGAAGTGGCTGTAATTCACTGTCGGGGACACCAAAATGGGAATACAGAAATAATCAAGGGAAATCATTTTGTGGACTCAGCTGCTCGACAGGCAGCCCGCACCAAAACCGCGGACACCTCTTGTCCCAGATTTTTCTGATTCTCCCCAGGAGGACACTCCCTCACAATACACCTGTGACCGAATCGGCAACCTCCGGCTCCACAGGGAAGAGCACCAACCCACGGGACAGAAATCAACTGAGGAACCTGAGGGGGACGCTGCCCCCATCTTACAGGCTCTATGAGAAATCACCCCGACGGTGACACCACTGCCATCTCACCATCAGGCTCACAGCCGGTTTTCGGTACACCCGTACGACCCAGAACACATCTAGTTACGAGTTCATTGCCCACTGTCAGCATGAAGCCGCTCCAGAAGACCGACCATCGACCCTCAGCAACCCCTTAGGAATAAGGGTCGTATGTCTTTGAGGGGGGAATGATGGGGGGCCCCTCACGCACCATGGAAAGGTTGCAGATATTGTTTGAATGTACGCGGTTCTGTTGCCATATTTGGTAAGGGCCTTAGACTCTGCACCTCACTGGCTGAGTCCAGGAACCAAACCAAATAAGGATATAGACTCTGCCCAGCTCTGTACCAAATCTGCACCAATCCAGTCCCCACTGTTTTCAAATCTACCAATCACTGTGATGAGCAACAGCAGTATATAAGCCCGTTGTATCGGGCACTCGGGGTCTTTTCCCTTAAGGAAATGAGCCCGCCGGGTGCGCTACTCCCTATTCGGTCTTCGGGGCCTTTTCCCTTAAGGAAATGAGCCCGCCGGGTGCGCTACTCCCTATTCGGTCTTCGGGGCCTTTTCCCTTAAGGAAATGAGCCCGCCGGGTGCGCTACCCCATATTCGGTCTTCGGCCTTACCAATAAAAACTTTACTAAAACGTTCTGCAGTCACATGCTGTCTGACTAATTCGTTAGTCGCCCGGCGACTTGGTGGCCACCGGAACAACCGCCGCCATCACTTACTATGTGCAAAGCACTGTTCTAAGTGCTGGGCACTGCTGGGAATTAACTTCTCTGTGCCTCTGTTACCTCACTTGTAAAATGGGGATTAAGACTGTGAGCCCCCGGTGGGACAACCTGATCACCTTGTATGCTCCCCAGTGCTTAGAACAGTGCTTTGCACATAGTAAGCCCTTAATAAATGCCATTATTATTATTCATTCATTCAATCAATCAATCATATTTTTGAGCGCTTACTGTGTGTAGAGCACTGTACTAATGGGTTTCTTACACACACTCACATACACAAACAATTACGATGAAAAATAGCTACCAAACAGACTGACATCCCCTAGTTTCGTGAAGACAGACCCACGTCAGAAGAGTTTCAAGGAGTCTGGACCCACACAGCGTGCCATTCTGGTTCAGGTTTTAGGTGATTTGTCCTTGGCCCCAGTAAGGTCTCTCAGTGCAGGTCTTATAGGTTTTTTCTTTGTTCCGCGTCCCCAGGGGACCAGTTCATTCCCCCTTTTATCGGTTGTTTGGGAGGTTGGGGGGAAGGGGGAGGATTGCTGCTGGACTTCTCCTTTGTGGCTCTGATTCCCTGCTGACTTCAGCTCAGGCGGCTTATTACCAGGAGAAGCCTTGGGGGAAGGCAACCGTGCCCTCCCCGTGCTTACTTACCCCTCGGGCTCCAACCCACCCAGCAGCCTTTATTCTGCCCAGGAGAGCAATTTAACAGCTCCTCAAATCCCTCTGCAAAACAATTCCATTTCTCTTCAGCCATTCAAGTCCTCCTCAAACTTTTCGGCAAGATAATTCAGTTTCCCTTCCAGTTCCTCCATTGCCCTGGTTGCTGTTGGGGTCGTAGAATAATTTCTTAGGAAATGAATTCTGCGTTAAAAGATGGACTAACTCTTGCTCACCACAAACTCCACTTCTCAAAGAGGAATCGGATGGACACTTTATTCATTCATTCATTCATTCATTCATTCAATCAATCGTATTTATTGAGTACATATTGTGTGCAGGGCACTGGACTAAGCACTTGGAAACTACAGTTCAGCAATAAAGAGAGACAATCCCTGCCCATACAGGGCTTACAGTCTAGACGGGGGAAGACAGACATCAAAACAAGTGTACAGGCATCAATATAAATAAAAAGAATTACACCTATATAAATCCATAAGTATTGTGTGGTGGGGAGAGGTGGGGGGATGAGCAAAGGGAGTGAGTTGAGGTGATGCGGACGGGAGGGGGAGTTGAGGAAAAGGGGGGCTTAGTCTGGGAAGGCCTTTAGAGGAGTTGAGTCTTCAGTAGGGCTTTGAAGGGGGAAAGAGTGATCTTTTGGCAGATCTGAGGAGGAAGGGCATTCAAGGTCAGAGGTAGGACGTGGGCCAGGGGTCGACGGTGGGCCAGGCGAGATGGAGGCACGGTGAGAAGGATAGCGCCGGAAGAGCAGAGTGTGGGGGCTGGGCTGTAGAAGGAGAGAAGGGGGCTGAGGGAAGAAGGGGCAAGGTGATAGAAAGCGTTGAAGCCAATAGTTAAGAGTTTTTGTTTGATATGGAGGTTTATAGACACACTGCTTGACACGTGGTTCTCCTCCTGACATAGAGCCCCAGAAGCCATGTGGTTTTTAGTATAATGTCTGCCTTCTGTCCTCCCAGCCCACACCCCTGTTGACTTCATCTCAGGCAGGAGTGTGTACACTCTGCTTTTCAGATAAAAGTAGGGTAGAAACACTGATAGGCACTCTATCATCTTGCTGACATTAGATCCCACATGCTTCTCTGTTGAGCCCAGAAAGGTCCCTTCTTGGGAGATTGAGACTGCTCAGTGACCCTGTAGACTGGACTATAGTCACAGTGAGGCTTGACCCATCTACAGAATTAAGAGTCCTGGGTCTTCTCAGTCTCAGTCAAATCAGACTTCTGTCTACAGCCTACAAATCAGACTACAGCCCTGCACAGTGCCCCAGCCCCTGTTCTCCCGTGAGTGGCAGTTACTACATCACTTTTCTTCCTCCCTATTATTCTCTCTCTCTCTCTCTCTCTCTCTCTCACACACACACACACACACACACACACGCACACACACACACACACACCCCTCCCCCTCCCCGGGGGTAGCAATGCAGCCCACTCAGTAATGGACTAAATCTGGGCGTTGAAAGTGCCCACAGTGTAAGAGGGATGATCCTCGAGGCCGAGGAAAGGCACTGAGCAGCTGCTATGGAGACATTCCCTTGGTCCCTGAAACCGGGACCATCCTCTGGTCTGAGAGCAGCAGCCTGCCCCCTGGTGGCAATAATCGTTATTCTGGGAGGCTGTGTCTCTCTATCGCCCCCTGGTGACACCTGTCTTGTTCACGAAAGCTGCACCTCATGGCAGTATATTAGGGTGTAGTGCGGTACAGCAGGAGACTTGTTCTGGGATGTTGCTCCTCTTTAATAATAATGATGATGGCATTTGCTAAGCGCTTGCTATGTGCCAAGCACTGTTCCATGTGCTACTAGGCATTGTTCTGTGAAGCCGTACCACTCCATCATTCATTCAGGGCATCAGTCGTCAGTCTGGGAGGCTGCCCTTCCATGGTTCGGCGAGGCTGCCGCTCTCTATCACCTTCCGATGGCACTGACTTTTTTTCTATGGTGTTTGTGAAGCACTTCCTATGTCCCAGACACCGAACTAAGTGCTGGGATAGAGATTAGTTCATCAGGTGGGACACAGTCCAGGTCCCACATGGGGCTCATGATCTTAATCCCCATTGGGTTCTAATCCCACCTCTGCCACATGTCTGCTTTGTGACCTTGGGCAAATCACTTCACTTCTCTGAGCCTCAGTTACTTCATCTGTAAAATGGAGATTAAGATTGTGAGCTCCATGTGGGATAGGAACTGTGTCCGACCTGATTACCTTGTATGTACCCCACCGCTTAGTATAGTGCTTGGCATGTACTGGTCTGCTGTGATACCTTAGGCAGATCACTTCTCTGTGCCTCAGCGCCCTCATCTGTAAACTGGGGATTAAGACTGTGAGCCCTGTGTGGGACTGGGACTTTGTTCAACCTGATCACCCAGGGCTTCTTACAGAGCCTTGCACATAGTAAGCGCTGAACAAATACCATCTGCCACTTGTCTTCTGTGTGACCTAGGGCAAGTCACTTCACTTCTCTTTAAAATGGGGATTAAGACTGTATACCCTATGTGGGACAGAGTCTAGGTCCAACCTGATTGGCTTCTGTCTACCTCAGCATGTGGAACAGTGCTTTACACCTAGTAAGTGTTTAAATACCATCACCATTATTATTATTATGAAGAGGACTAGGGGAAAGGGAGAAGGATGACAAGGAGGAGAGGACGGAGGAGGCGGAGGAGAGGGAGGAGCAGGCTGAGCGGGAGCAGGTAATTTGTCATCTCAAAGGAGTGGAGCTCGATATTTCAGGGATTGAGGAGGTGATGGAAAAGGAAGCAGAGGGAGCTGTTATAAATGACCCACTCTAGGGTTTGGGGCAGGAATGGTAAGAAGGGGGTGGAGTGAGAAGCGGATAGGTTTGTGGAGTACAGGCCGGGGGTGGGGGTGGGGGGTTCTTGTTGTTGTTTAAAACTAGGGGAAGTTTTGGGCATATTTGAAAGCAGTGGGGAAGGAATTGAATCGGCACAGAGGAACTGGTTGAAGATGCCAACCAGTCCTTAACTAGAAGAAAAGTGGATTCAAGTGCCCAGGTGATGTGAAGGCAGAGCCATATAAGGCAAAGTTTGAGGGGTTGGACTTCTAAATTAGGCAGATGTGAGGTAGCTGGGAAGGATAATAATAATAATAGTAATGATAATGATAATAATGGCATTTGCTAAGCGCTTACTATGTGCAGAGCATTGTTCTAAGCGCTAGGCTAGATACAAGGTTATCAGGTTGTCCCACGTGGGGCTCACAGTCTTAATCCCCATTTTACAGATGAGGAAACTGAGGCACAGAGAAGTCAAGTGATGCCCAAAATCACACAGCAGACAGGTGGCGGAGCCGGGATTAGAACCCACGAACTCTGACTCCCAAGCCCGGGCTTTTTCCACTAAGCCATGCTGCTTCTCCGTGAGGGATGAGGGCGGATGTGGGGTGGGTGGGAAGATTTGGGGTCAGGCTATGTCCAGTGGCTTCAGGGTCACTAGAGTCTTTGATAGTAGGAGGAGTATTTAGTACATACTTCCAAAGTGCACGGCATGGTATTAAGCACTGACAATTGCCTCGGCGATAAGGAAGGAGTTGGGGACACTGGAAGTTTAAGGGAGGAGTTAAAAGTCCAGAGTAGATGGTAAAGGCACTAGGCTTGGGAGTCCATGAGCCAGGGGAATCATTGTCGCTGAGCAGAAGAGAGAACAAAGTGTAATTCCTTCTCACCAGCTCTGAGATGGTTGAGGTGTTCCTAGTGGCTGGATTCTCCCTAAAAGCACTCCGTGGCATGAGTGGTCTGATAGTGTTCCTGCGAGTTGAGAAGGAAATGGGAGCAGAAGCAAAGTCCCTGTCTCTCTTGGGTCTCACGGTCTAAGTAGGAGAGAGAACAGGTATTGAATCCCAGTTTTGCAGCTGAGGAAATGGAGGTCCAGAGTAGTGAAGTGCCTTACCCAAGGTCACACAGCAATCAAGTGGCAGAGGCCAGAATTAGAATCCAGGCCTACTGACTCCAAGGCCCAGGTTCTTTCTGAGAGCTTCTTTGAAATCACCGGGAATTTCACAGTGTTTGAAGATCAGTCTGCCAATATTTGGGGAATCCGTGTGAGTAGTCCTCCCTCAGTGTGGCAAGCTGAGGAAAGGTCTAACCGACTGGTCTTCCATGTTCTGGACTGGACGTCTGGTTAGGAATCAACCCACCCAGAATGTTCTCTCTCTGGCCAGATTCCTCATCATCTGGGAAGGTTTGCAGGCTCGGGTTTTGATGACACTTCACTGAGACAAAGCATCCAGAGTGTGACCTTGGGCAAGTTCCTTTACTTCTCTGGCCCTCATTTCCCTCATCTGTAAAATGGGTTTTTAAGACCGTGAGCTCCCTGTGGGATGAACCTCGTCCAACCTGGCTAACTCGTATCTACCTGAGCACTGAGTTCTGTGCTTGACACATAGGAAGTCCTTAACTAGACTGTAAGCTCGCTAGGGACAGGGAATGTGCCTGTTTATAGTTACGATGCACTCTCCAAAGTGTTTAACACAAGGCTCTGCACAGAGTAGGCGCTCAGTAAATACGGTTGACTAACAAGTACCACTTAAAAAAAGTGTTTTATGATTCTTTTACAATACCAGATTGGATTCCCTGATTATATCAGATATGAAAGAGGGAGGGCGTCCCAGGCCAGAGGCAGGACGTGGAGGAAGGTCAGCGGCGAGGTAGACGAGAACGAGGTCCACTGAGAAGGTTGGCATTAGAGCAACCAAGTGTGCAGGGTGGGTTGTAGCAGAAGAGCAGGGAGGCAAGGTAGGATGGGAGGTAAGTAGCAAGTAATAGGGAAGATAATCCCAGGACATTCTCTAGCAGATCATTTTCTTCAGGGAAGTGTGGGAGGGATTCCTGGAATCTTTTAAGTGGAGTTCCTCCTGTGGATGAAGTTGCTCCAGCAGTTGCGGTGGCTGCCAAGGTGGCTGCTGTGGGCGTAGTGACTGTGGACTCTGAGCTGGGGAGAACCTGAAACTCTTTTCCTGTAGCCACGCATCCTGTTATTCTTGTTGCTGTAATCGCTGCCCTCACTTCTCTGGCCCTTGGGTTTTTATTTTTCATGGGTCCCAAGCCGTCTGTCACCGGCGCCCCCTGGGGGTCAGGGACTGTCATCTCATTCAGGTATTTATTTCCAGTGCTTGGCACGGGGCAATTTTGACCTCATTCGTTAAGAGCTTTCTATGTGTCAGGCATTGTTCTAAGCCCTGGAGGAGATACAGGTTAATCTGTCCAGCTTCAGTCTCAGCCCCACATGGGGCTCACAGTCAAGTAGGAGGGGGAACAAGCATTGAATCCCCATTTTGCAGCACGGGCCTGGGAGTCAGAAGGACTAGATCCTAATCCTAGCTCTGCCACTTGTCTGCTGGGTGACCCTGGGCAAGTCACTTCACTTCTCTTGGCCTCAGTTCCCTCACCCGTAAAATAGGGATTAAGACCGTGAGCCCCACAAGTGGGACACAGACTGCATCCAATCCTATTTGCCTGTCTCTGCTCCAGTGCTTAGGTACAGCACCTTAACAAATGCCACAGTTATTGTGACTATTATAATTATTATTGCTTAACAGTTGAGGAAACTGAGGCTCAGTGACTGGCCCAAGGTCACAAAGCAGGCAAACAGTGGAACTGGGATTAGAACCCAGGCCCATGCTCTATCCATAGGGTCACACCGCCTCCCGGTGCTTGGCACACAATAAGGGCTTTATCAATACTACTGCTTCTACTGGGAAGCAGCATGGCCTAGTGGCTAGAGCCCAGGCCTGGGAATCAGAAGGACCAGGGTTCCACTTGTCTTCTGGGTGACCTTGGGCAAGTCACTTCACTTATCTGAGCCTCGCTTCCCTCATCTGGAAAATGGGAATTGAGACAGTGAGCCCTATGTGGGGCAGGGACTGTGTCCAACCCCCAGTTAGCTTGTATCTACCCCAGTGCTTAGTACAGTGCTTGGCACAAAGTAAGCATTGAACAAATACCACCGTTATCGTTAGTATTATCACCAAGGTTTGGCACCTTCCAGATGATGCTGTCTGCCCTGCTGCCCTCCCTCAATGGGGCCTCATCTATTTCTACTGCCCCCGTCTCCCAGGAAAATTGAGAGGTCAGCATGCTCCTCCTCTCCCAGTTACGCTACCCCCTTCTCACCTTCGAAGGTTGGACACGGTCACTGTCCCACAAGGGGCTCATCGTCTTGATCCCCATAACAATAATAATGAATATGGTGGTATTTGTTAAGCACTTACAATGGGCCCGGCACCACACTAAGCGCTGGGGTGGATACAGGCAAATCGGCTTGAACGCAGTCCCTGTCCCACGGGGGGCTCCCGGTCTTAATCCCCATTTTACAGATGAGGGAACTGAGGCGCAGAGTAGTGAAATGACTTGCCCAAGGTAAAACAGCCAACAAGTGGCCGAGCCGGGATTAGCACCCAGGTCCTTCTGACTCCCAGGTCCGTGCGCTATCCACTTGCCTGCTGTGCGACTTAGGGCAAGTCACTACATTTCTCTGACTCGGTTCCCTCATCTATCAAATGGGGATGACATGAGATGAGGAGGAGGCAGGAGAGGGTGCGGGACAGGGTGAAGATGAAGGGAAGGGGTGCCCATGATGGAGTGGGGGGCTTCATGGGCAACAGTGACATGGAGGCTTTTGAGGGGTGGGCATCGTTTGGCTGGGAGACAGGTCAGCTTTGCAGGCAGCAATCAGAAAGTGGGTAACTGTATTTGAGCAGCAACGTTTGGAAAGATCGGTTGGTCAAGAAGGAGGAGAGAGAACAACGCTCGTCTCTTTGGGCAAAAAATGCCCCAAGGTCACATGAGACGAGATCTCTATAGTCCTACCGGTGCGAACTGCTCTTTTTAGCTGGGCTACTGAGCACCAGAAAAATCTCTCTATCAGAAGCAGCGTAGTCTAGTGGATAGAGCCCAGGCCTGGGAGTCGGAAGGACCTGGCACTGGGGTTGATTCAAACTTCCAGGTTGGTCACAGTACATGTCCCACATAGGGTTCACAGTCCCCAAATTACAGATGAGGTAACTGAGGCACAGAGAAGGTAAGTGACTTCCCCAAGGTCCCGCAACAGACCAGTGGCAGAGCTGGGACTAGAACACAGGTCCTTCTGACTCCCAGGCCTGTGTTCCATCCACTAGGCCATGCAGTTGCTTAGAACAGTGCTTGGCACATAGTAAGTCTCTCCCCACTTCAATCAATACTTCACGCCACTGCCCGGATCGTCTTTGTGCAGAAAAGCTCTGGGCATGTTACACCCCTCCTCAAAAATCTCCAGTGGCTACCAATCAACCTACGCACTGGGCAAAAACTCCTCACCCTAGGCTTCAAGGCTCTCCATCACCTCACCCCCTTCCACCTCACCTCCCTTCTCTCCTTCTACAGCCTAACCAGCACCCTCCGTTCCTCTGCCGCTAATCTCCTCACTGTGCCTTGTTCTCGCCTGTCCCGCCATTGATCTCCGGACCACGTCCTCCCCCTGGCCTGGAATGCCCTCCCTCCGCACATCCGCCAAGCTAGCTCTCTTCCTCCCTTCAAAGCCCTACTGAGAGCTCCCCTTCTCCAGGAGGCCTTCCCAAATGGAGCACCCTCCTTCCTCTTCCCCTCGGCCCACTCCCCATCCCCCCACCTTACCTCCTTCCCGTCCCCACAGCACCTGTACATATGTATATATGTTTGTACATATTTATTACTCTATTTATTTTACTTGTACATATTTATTCTATTTATTTTATTTTGTTAATATGTTTTGTTTTGTTGTCTGTCTCCCCCTTCTAGACTGTGAGCCCGCTGTTGCGTAGGGACCGTCTCTATGTGTTGCCAACTTGTACTTCCCAAGCGCTTAGTACAGTGCTCTGCACACAGTAAGTCTTCAATAAATACGATTGAATGAATGAATGAATGAACAAATACCATTATTATTATTCCTAGTTGAACAGATATTTGTTATTATTAATGCCACCTCTGATTCTGGATTGTAAGCTCATACACTAGACTGTGAGTTCATTATGGGCAGAGAACGTGTCTGCTGATTCTGTTGGATTGTACTTTCCCAAGTGCTTAGCACAGTGCTCTGCACATAGAAAGTACTCAATACATTCCATTGACTGACTGATTGACAGAACGATTTAGACACCTCCTCCACGACCTTGGAGGGGAGGATTCTGTACAGAATAATCTTATCCAGGAGACCCCTGGTTTGGGTCGGACCAAACCACTGGGAACAGTTCATGTCCCCTGGGGCCGGGTTGAGATTCGCGCGGTAGAACCAGGACCTACCGGCAGGTGGCGTCCGAGGCTTGGGAAAGGCCAGCAGGACTCAATCTCAGCCAGTTCCTCCAGAATCCAACAAGGATAAATCGATCCATCAATCAATCGTATTCATTGAAAGCTCCCAGTGTGCAGAGCACTATGCTAAGCGCTTGGGGGGTACAATACAACCGAGTTGGTAAACACGTTCCCTGCCCACAACCACCTTACAGTCTAGAGAGGGGGTCAGTCCGTCAGTCAATGGTATTCATTGAGCGCTTACTTAGTGCTGAGCACTGTGCTGAGCGCTTGGGAGAGTACACAATAACAGAGTTGGTAGACACGTTCCCTGCCCACAGTGAGCTTACAGTATAGAGAGGGAGTCAGTCAGTCAACTGTATTTATTGATTGCTTACTGTGCAGAACACTATACGAAGCTCTTGGGAGAGGACGATGCAACCGAGTTAGTAGACACATTTCCTGCTCACAAGGGCTTACAGACTAGAGGTGGAGACAGACATTAAAGTAAATTACAGATATACACATAATCAATCAATCCATCAGTGGAATTCATTGAGTGCTTGCCCTGTGCTGAGCACCACACCGAGCCCTCGGGAGCGGACCATATGACAGAATTAGCAGACACGTTCCCTTACCAAGGTGCCTCCAATCTAAAGGGGGAGGCGGATGTCAATGCAAAGAAATAATTACTAATGTTCAGTTTCAAAACGAAAAGTACTGTGGGGCTGAGGTTCGGGGCGATAAAGTCCTCTAGACTGTAAACTGGATTATGGATTTCTGAATCGCAATTTTGCCTAAATTTCAACTTGGCACTCCAATTGATGAGTCAAAACTTGAGGAGCCGGAGTCAGGGGTATGTCAAATGATTGTGTCCCTCCTCCTCCGATGGAGTTCTGGGAATCGAAAAGTCCAGCTTGCCAGGGTGATGCTGGTTTAAATATGCCCAGATGCGGACAGTGTCATTTCAAATGGAGTCTCCAAGGGCCCGGGAGTCAGAAGGACTTGGGTTCTAATCGTGGCACTGCCACTTGTCTGCTGCCGTTTGACCTTGGGCAAGTCACCTCACTTCTCTGGCCCTCACTTCCCTCATCTGGAAAATGGGGATGAAGACTGTGTGCTCCATGGGGGTCGGGGACTGTGTCCAACCGGATTAGCTTGGATCTACCCCAGACCTTAGCACAGTGACTGGCATAGTAAGCCATCAGCTTTGGATCTACCTCAGTGCCTGGCTCAGATCAAGTGCCTAACAAATACCAGTGAAAACTAAAAATAAAAAGGAAAGGGGCAGAGAACCGGTGAAAGTAACTGCAAAGCCCAGTTTCTGGCTTCTCAGAAGGGGAAAGCACTGCCTATCCAAGTGTGCAGTTGATTCCTCGCTAACCACCGGATTCCATCGAATGCCCTTAGGCATTTCGCTTCCCCGAATCACAGGTGAGCCGGACATTGTCTCTAAGGGAAGATCTAAATGATGACACTCTGTCCCCACACACCCCGCCAGGGTCAGGGCAAGATGTCTTCTATGAGCAGAAGACAATGGACTGTCATTGGCCTGGAAGCAGCTGGAAGTAATGCTCGACCAGCAGCAGAGTGGAAAGGCTGGGGGGAAATGCCCATGGCTGCTGCTGCTCGCCCTTCTGGGTCAGGGCAACTGAGTCCACCGAGGCCGAAGGCACCGACCCAGGGGATGCCCAGGCGGCTCTCAACCCCTACTTGGCTGCTCGGTGGCCTCTGAAGGGAAGGGAGACAGGGGAATAGCCCGGGCGGAAGACCGTTTGGCTGGGGAACGCACGGGCCGGGCCGGCCCCTTAAGGCCCTGAACAGCTGGACCGATCATCCCACAGGAGGAAATTCACAAGAACCCTAGGCTGAGGGCTTCCATAGTGTCAGAGATCTCACTGCCTCTGGGTTGAGGGTTTAACAGAAGCAGGATCCTTTGTGCTCAGTGTTTCTCTGTATGAGAAACTGAATATTGTGGTTTGTTATTATTATTCATACTACTACTACTACTACTACTACTACTACTACTACTGCTACTACTACTACTACTACTACTACTACTACTACTACTACTACTAGTGATAATAATAATGGTATTTGTTAAGTGCTTACTATGTGCCAGGCACTGTACTAGGCACTGGGGTAGAAACAAGATCATCTGGTTCAATTCCTGTCCCATGTGGGGCTCACAGACTCGATCCCCATTTTACAGATGAGGTAACTAAGGTCCAGAGAAGTGAAGTGACCTGTCCAAGGTCACACAGCAGGCAAGTGGAGGACCTGGGATTTGAACCCATGGCCTTCTGATCCCCAGGCCCATGTTCCATCCACTAGGCCTTGAGGGTTGTTTGGTCTGTAAAGCTGAGTCATGAGCTGCCCCCGAGCATCCACCGTCCCTGTCCCTAATTGACTCTATTGGGAAGAAACGGTTTCCGATCCAATGCCACCTTCACCAGCCTTTTCCCTTTGGGATCTTGCCTTTGTGCAGTGTACTCATGATCATTATGATATCTGTTAAGCAATTATTTAGCACCAAGTGCTCTACCGGGCACTGGGGTAGGTAGTACTCATGGCATAATCAGATGGAAATCCAATCTCCAGCAGTAAGTCAGTCCATCATATCTATTGAGCGCTTACTGTTTGCAGAGAACTGTATTAAGCACTTGGGAGAGGACAGCATAATAACAGACACATTTCCTGCCCACAGCACATTCCCTGCCCACAGCGAACTTACAGTTGAGAAGGGAAGACAAACAGTAAAAGAAATAAATAAATGATTGATATGGACAAAAGTCCTGCGGGACTGAAAGGGGAGGGTGGGAGGGATGAATAAAGGAAGTAAGTCAGGGTGACGCAGATGGGAGTGGAAGAAGAGGAAAGGAGGGCTTAGAAAGGAAAGTCTTCTGTCCTTATGGGACTCCAAGTCTAAGAGGAAGAAGGAAAATTCAAATTTTCCCCCGTAGTAACTGAGGCATTTCGTATGTGCTTACTATAGATTGTGAGCCACCCAAGGCATAGGAACTGTGACTAGTTCCCATCCACTAGTTCTCCTCTCTCAGTGTTTAATAATAATAATGATAATAATGATGGCATTTATTAAGTGTTTACTATGTGCAAAGCACTGGGGAGGTTACAAGGTGATCAGGTTGTCCCACGGGGGGCTCACTGTCTTAATCCCCATTTTACAGATGAGGTAATTCAGGCCCAGAGAAGTGAACCGACTTGCCCAAAGTCGCACAGCTGACAATTAGCGGAGCCGGGATTTGAACCCATTACCTCTGACTCCAAAGGCCGTACTCCTTCCACTGAGCCACGCTGCTTCTCTTAGTTTAGTTTAGTGTTTAGTTCAGTGCTCTACACAAAGTAAGCACTTAACTAATTCCATTATTATTATCACTACCGTGTGCCAAGCACTGTGATAAGTGCTGGGATAGATAATGAACAGCCAGATCAGATATGGTCCCTGCCCATGTTGGACTCAAAGTCTAAGAGGGAGGGAGAACAGGTTTGTTTTTTTATGGTATTTGTTAAGTGCTTACTATGTGCCAGGTGCTGAACAAAGCTTGGGGTAGATACAAGGCAATCAGGTTGGACGCAGTCCCTGTCCCACGGAGGACTCACAGTCTCAATCCCCATTTTACAGATGGGGTAACCGAGGCACAGAGAAGTCAAATGATTTGCCCAAGGTCACACAGCAGACACGTGGCATAGCCAGGTTTGGAACCCATGACCTTCAGACTCCCAGTCTGCTACAGACCCAAAGTCTCTCTTACTCAGATGAATCAGGCCTTTCTGTTTCTGGCAGTCCTGAGAGGGATGGGGGTAGGTGCCTTGCCGGTTAGCCGGGAGTGACCAGCTCAAGATGAGCTTCCCAGCCAAATGTGGACCTTTCTGGGGTGAAATTGCATGCTCTCAAGGATGTGGGAAAGGACGGTTTCCGTGCAGGCCCTGTGGGGTTCTGGGAGGATCAGGGGAAATTCCCAGAGAGCCGAGTGCCCTACCCTGAACTTCTCTCAGGATAATAATAATAATAATAATAATGATAATAATAATGATAATAATAATGATGGTACGTCTTCAGCATTTAACTATGCGACAAACACTGTTCTAAGCGCTGGAGTAGACACAAGTTAAGTAAGTTGGGTCCAGTCCCAGTCCCACATGGGGCTCACACTCTTAATCTACATTTCCCAGATGAGGGAACAGAGGCCCAGAGAAGTGAAGCAACTTGCCCAAGGTCCCACAGCAGACATGTGGTGGAGTCGGGATTAAAACCCAGGTCCCTTCTCATTTCCAGGCCTGGGTTCTGGCTGTCCGGACCCCCGGAAGACCTTGGGGAACTGGGGGGGGGGGGGGCAGAAGCTGTGGTGGGGGGAAGAAGGGGGCAGGGTGGGTTGCCCAGCCCGTGCTCCATCTGGTTGGTTCATGAGGAACCCACCTGTGCCTTGCCTGGAGCTTGGCCAGAAAGCTGGCAGGATAGGGGAGCCCGTGAAAGCCAAGGGAGGAGGACGAGAAGGAGGAGAAAGTGAAATCATTGGCCTGGTACGTGAAGGTAGCAGTTGTATTGTTAGGGAGGGCCCCCTTGTCCCACCAAGCCAGAGCCCCTGACCAATGTGGTCGACCCCAAAAGCAGTCCCCTCCCCAGGATGCAGAGCAGTGGGATCGGGGCGGCGGTGGGTGGGAAGGGTGCGGGGGAGAGAAAGGGAGAGAGAGAAGAGAGACAGACAGACACAGAGAGAAGAGATCGATACAGATACAGAGAGAAGAGAGGGAGGCTGAGAAAGAGACAGAGTGAGAGTGTTCCACAGGGTTGTGATTCGGAGAGGCAGAGGGCCCCAGCCCCACCCAGAGCAGAGGGTACGAAACAGGGCAGGGCTCCAGGTACTCTCCCAAGCCACAATACAGTTGCCTTAAACTGTCGAGTTACTTGTCTGCTGTGTGACCTTAGGCAAGTCACTTAACTTCTCTCTGCCTTAGTTAGCTCATCTGCAAAATGGGGATGAAGACTGTGGGCCCTACATGGGACAGCCTGATTATCTTGTATCTACCTTAGCTCCTAGAACAATGCTTGGCCCATAGTTATGTCTTAATAAATGTCTTCATCATCATCATCATCATCATCATCATCATCATCATCATCATCTCCGACCCATAGCAACACCATGGACACATCTCTCCCAGAACGCCCCTCTTCCATCTGCAATCATTCTGGTCGTATATCCCTATAGTTTTCTTCGTAAAAATATGGAAGGGGTTTACCATTGCCGCCTTTTGCACAGTAAACCTGAGTCTCTGCCCTCAACTCTCTCCCATGCCGCTGCTGCCCAGCACAGGTGTTTTGACTTGTAGCAGATTGCTTTCTACTCGCTAGCCACAGCCCAAGCTAGGAATGGAATGGTATGCCTCTGCTTGACTCTCCGTCTGGTAATAGAGACTGGTAGAGTTCTGAAAACCCTTTAGGCGTGACCCTGCGAGAGGTCATAGTACAGTGCTCTCCACGTAATAAGCGCTCAATGACCGACCGATAACAGGAAATGGAAATTCCTCTTGGTTTAAGCCAAACCTCTCTGAGTTGGTTGGCCCAACCATGGGCTCAGAGCCCACGGGCTTCCCACAGACCACAGGGAACATGACACCCCACATGCCACCCCTGGGTCCTGGGCTGCGTTTCATGAGCAAGGGGAGCACTGGTCCCTTAGAGCTGTTTGGGCTGGACTTCCAGAGCATGGCCTAGTGGATAGAACACAGGCCTGGGAGTCAGAAGGTCATGAGTTCTAATCCCGGCTCTGCCACATGTCTGCTGTGGGACCTTGAGCAAATCGCTTCACTTCTCTGTTACTCGGTTCCCTCATCTGTAAAATGGGCATTAGGGCCGTGAGCCCCATGTGGGATGTGGACCGTGTCCAACCTGATTAGCTTGTATCTACCCCAGCACTTAGAACAGTGCTTGGCACACTGTAAGCGCTTAACAGATGCTACGGTTTTTATTATTATTATTAGCATCATCACTATCGTCTTCATAGTTACCTTGGCAGAAAATATGGCAAGAATAAATCTATAGGTTTGAAACACCAGTTACACTTAAATTTGAAATGGACAACTGGAAGGTTTCAAAGACCTCCTAAATGTGAAAGAAGTAGTAGTTAATTTCAATATCCCACTGAAGAATCTACTTGGACTCAGATAGTAGACCGAAGGTAGAATTACAAATCAAAGACAGTTGTAACAAATGAGTGTTGAGGCCATGCATATCGATAACCCGGGAAACCTTTGGGACAAGAAAAGATTGAATCAAACACCGTAGGAAAGATTGAATCAAACTCCATATAGGTCAAGCCATGGCATTCTATAATACATGGAAAATGCCAGTGTAAGAAATACAAAAGAAGCGTGGCCTAATGGATAGAGCCAGAGCCTGGGAGTCAGAAGGACCTGGATTCTAATCCCAGCGCTGCTGCTTGCCCGTTGTGTGAATTTAGGCAAGTCACTTCACCTTTCTGTGCCTCTGTTCTCTCATCTGTAAAATGGGGGTTAAGACTGTGAGTCCCATATTTTTCAGAGTGAAGGGTTCTTTGTAGAGACATTCTTAAATACAAGCACTCACTGTATAAAAGTTCCTCTAGTGAAGACAGATGTGGTCTTTCTTGAGAAAGACATTAAGAGAGGTAATAACAGGAATAAACACTTCTGATATGCCAAGCACTTTTCTGAGTACTAGGAAGGACTACACAGGTGGAAATGACCTCATTCCCATTGAAACACTGGTTGATAATTGCGAAGTTCACCAATGATGTGATTTTGGTGAGCTTGCTAGTAGGGAACCAGGTTTCAGTGAGAAATAAGAGAATGAGGACTAATCTTCCTCTGTAGCATGAGGGTTAAGACTAAGAGCACTATTATGGAAGGGGTCTGTGTCCAACCCGATTACCTTGTGACTACCACACCCATTAGTACAGTGCTTGGCACGCACTGGTCTGCCGTGTACCTTGGGCAAGTCACTCCACTTCTCTGTGCCCCAGTCCCCTAATCTGTAAAATTGGGATTGAGACTGTGAGCCCCATGTGGGACAGGGACTGTGTCCAACCTGACCAGCTTGTATCTGCCCCAGTGCTTCATACGGTGCCTTGCACATAGTAAGCGCTAAACAAATACTACCTAAAAATCGCTGCTGCTCCTCCTCATCCTCCTATTAACCCCCATTCCCAGTGCTCACTACTCTGCTGAGACAACAGCAGCACAAACCCTGGTGAGATGCTGGTGTTGGCAGCAACAGAGAGTTTCTGTCACCTGCTCTCAGAGTTAGTGAGCCAGGAAGCGTCTGCTGGAGAAATCCATCATTGCTTCTATTGAGCACTTAGTGCGTGCAGCAAGCGCACTGTACAAATAACTGGGGAGAGGTCAGTGTAAACAGAGTTGGTAGACCTGCCCATAATGACCTTACAGTCTCTAGAGGGGTAGATAGTAATATAGACAAATTGCAGATATGGACATAAGTGTGTGGGGCTGAGGGATCCATAAAGGGTTGGCAAAGGTGAAACAGAAGAGAGCGGGAGAAGAGGAAATGACATGAGAATTAGAAGAGTTTCACGCTGGAGGGTGGGGAAAGGAGGTCGGGGGTTGAATCTTTGGTCCGGGCCTTATTGCCGAGCAATCCATCCATGAGGTCGACAGGAAGATGGAAATGAATCCCTCTTTAACATCTCAATCCCCATTTTACAGATGAGGGAACTGGAGCACAGAGAAATGAAGTGACTCGTAGCTCAGTGGAAAGAGCAAGGGCTTGGGAGTCCGAGGTCATGGATTCTAATCCCGACTCCGCCACTTGTCGGCTGTGTGACCTTGGGCAAGCCACTTAACTTCTCGGTGCCTCAGTTACCTCATCTGTAAAATGGGGATTGGGATTGTGAGCCCCGCGTGGGACAACCTGACCACCTTGTATCCCACCAGCGCTTAGAACAGTGCTTTGCACATAGTAAGAGCTTTACAAATACCATCATCATCATCATCATCATTATTTGTGGACATATTGCTGGCGGTCGCTACACAGAGCGCACGTGAGCTCCTGCCTTCAAGGAGTTTTTGATCCAGCAGGAGAGGCCAACCCTCGAGTAATGTACAACTGGGAGCAGGAGAGCCGGGAGACCAGAAGCAGCTGTCTGGATCGGATCTGCACACAAGATCTCCTGGGAACAGGCAGGTAAGAAGTGGCAGCCACAGAGGAAGTTGGGACTGTCAGAAGGCAGAGAATACATTTTGGAGTTTACTTCTTCAGAGGTTTGGGCTCAGTACCACACAGACAAGGTCTGCCTGACCTCTCCAATGTGCCGGGGTTAAGGCTTGGTTGTAGTTTTTTAAAAAATAAATGGTATTTGTAAAACACATACCATGGGCTAGACACTGTCCTGAGCCCTGGGTTAGGTGCAAGTACATCAGGCGGTAATTCCACGGAATTTCCTACATTCCACGGAAACTGCCCTCTCAAAGGACACCAATGACCTTCTGCTTGCCAAATCCAACGGCTCATACTCTGTCCTAATCCTCCTCGACCTCTCAGCTGCCTTCGACACTGTGGACCACCCCCTTCTCCTCAACACGCTATCTGACCTTGGCTTCACAGACTCCGTCCTCTCCTGGTTCTCCTCTTATCTCTCCGGTCGTTCATTCTCAGTCTCTTTTGCAGGCTCCTCTTCCCCCTCCCATCCCCTTACTGTGGGGGTTCCCCAAGGTTCAGTGCTTGGTCCCTTTCTGTTCTCGATCTACACGCACTCCCTTGGTGACCACATTCGCTCCCATGGTTTCAACTATCATCTCTACGCTGATGACACCCAGATCTACATCTCTGCCCCTGCTTTCTCCCCATCTCTCCAGGCTCGCATCTCCTTCTGCCTTCAGGACATCTCCATCTGGATGTCTGCCCGCCACCTAAAACTCAACATGTCCAAGACTGAACTCCTTGTCTTCCCTCCCAAACCCTGCCCTCTCCCTGACTTTCCCATCTCTGTTGACGGCACTACCATCCTTCCCGTCTCACAAGCCCGCAACCTTGGTGTCATCCTCGATTCCGCTCTCTCATTCACCCCTCACATCCAAGCCGTCACCAAAACCTGCCGGTCTCAGCTCCGCAACATTGCCAAGTTCCGCCCTTTCCTCTCCATCCATACCGCCACCCTGCTCGTTCAAGCTCTCATCCTATCCCGTCTGGACTACTGCATCAGCCTTCTCTCTGATCTCCCATCCTCGTGTCTCTCCCCAGTTCAATCCATACTTCATGCTGCTGCCCGGATTGTCTTTGTCCAGAGGCTCTCTGGGCATGTTATTCCCCTCCTCAAAAATCTCCCGTGGCTACCAATCAATCTGCGTATCAGGCAAAAACTCCTCACCCTCGGGTTCTAGGCTCTCCATCACCTCGCCCCCTCCTACCTCACCTCCCTTCTCTCCTTCTACAGCGCACCCCGCACCCTCCACTCCTCTGCCGCTAATCTCCTCACCGTACCTCGTTCTCGCCTGTCCCGCCATCGACCCCCGGCCCACGTCATCCGCCGCGCCTGGAATGCCCTCCCTCTGCCCATCCGCCAAGCTAGCTCTCTTCCTCCCTTCAAGGCCCTCCTGAGAGCTCACCTACTCCAGGAGGCCTTCCCAGACTGAGCCCCTTCCTTCCTCTCCCCCTCGTCCCCCTCTCCATCCCCCCATCTTACCTCCTTCCCTTCCCCACAGCACCTGTATATATGCATATATGTTTGTACATATTTATTACTCTACTTATTTATTTATTTATTTATTTTACTTATGCATATCTATTCTATTTATTTTATTAGTATGTTTGGTTTTGTTCTCTGCCTTCCCCTTTTAGACTGTGAGCCCACTGTTGGGTAGGGACTGTCTCTATATGTTGCCAACTTGTACTTCCCAAGCGCTTAGTACAGTGCTCTGCATACAGTAAGCGCTCAATAAATACGATTGATGATGATCAGGCGGTACACACTCCATTTCCCACATGAGGCTTGCAGGCTTAATCCCCATTTCACAGATGAAGTAAGTGAGGCACAAAGAAGTGCCTTGTCCAAAGTCACTCAGCAGACAAGTGACATGCCAGGGTTAGAACTCAGGTCATCTGACTCCCAGACCCATGCTTGATCCATGAAGTTAGAGATTCAGGCCAGCGAGCTCTGTTCTGAAAGCCTCCGCTCCCGTCCTCTCTCCCCCACCTCCTACCCTTCCCCTCTCCGTTGACTTGATCTTAGCTAGAAATCCACACAGCCCTGTCATGAGCCCATCACAGAGGGATTGTCTCTCCCTTTAGTTTCAGCCCTTAATGTATGATCCCTTCCCTGGGGATTGTCTCCCCTTCAATTCAGGTGCTCAGGGTAGGACCCTGTCGAAGGGGAATTGTCTCCCCTTCAGTTTGAGGGGCTCAGAAACAAGTTCAAAGGTGAAACTGAGGTAGAACAGTGTATCCCATGCTTAGCCTAATTAAAAGGTGAGTCGATGCCTACAGATACTCACACATACACAGTTATGGCAACAAATCAATACCAATCTGATTGGCTTCCCTGAGTTTCTGGAAAATAGTCCCACGTCAGAGAAGTTTCAAGGAAGCCAGAGGTAGGATGTAAGCAAAAGGTCGGTGGTGAGATAGATGCGATCGAGGTACAGTGAGAAGGTTAGCACCAGAGGAGCCAAGCATGCAGACTGGGTTATATATAGTAGGAGATCAGTGAAGTGAGGTAGGAGGAGGCAAGGTAATTAAGTGGCTTAAAGTGAATGGTGAGGAGTTTTTGCCATAGTCACCGGGAAGCTTGACCCAGCCCCTGTTCTGCTATGAGTGGCAGCCACCTCAATACTCTTCTTCCCCTCTCTTACACACACACACACACGCACGCACGCACGCACACACACCCCCCATCCTTCCTTTTGGGGGAGCAATACAGCCCACTCAATAATGGGGTAAATCTGGGAGTAGTGTAAAAATACATCGAGCAGCAGCTTTGGAGAGATTCCCCAGGCCCCTGGAACCAGAGCCATCCACTGTTCTGAGAGTGGCAGCCTGTCCCCTGGTGGCACCAATCGTTATTCTGGGAGGCCGTGCCTCTCTATCACTCCTGGTGACAGCGGGCTTGTTCAGCGAAGCTGTGCCTGGGGGCAGTGTAGTATAGAATAGTATGGTACAGCAGGAGGCTTGGTCTGGGTGGCTGCTCCTCTCTACTGCCCCAAGGTGGTAGTAGGGCATGGTTCTGTGAGGCTATGACTCCCTATGACCCTCCAGTGACATGATCCTTTTTATTTTCTCCTCTGTATTTTTGAAGCACTTAGTATGTGCCAGGCACTAAACTAAGCACTGGGATAGAGATGAGCTCATCAGGTTGGACACAGTCCAGGTTTCACGTGGGGCTCACGATCATAATCTCCATTTTAAAACTAAAGGGGAGTTGCAGCATGGCCTAGTGGAAAGAGCACAGACCTGGAGGTCAGAGGACGCGGGTGTTAATTACGGCTCCGCAATATGTCTGCTTGGTGACCTTGGCCATGTAACTTCAGTTCCCTGCGTCTCAGTTACCTCATCTGTAAAATGGAGATGAAGACTGTGGGCCCCATGTGGGACGGGGACTGTGTCTGGGCTGATTACCTGGCTCTACCCCAGTGCTTATGACAGTGATTGGAACATAGTAAGCATTTAACAAATACCTCAATTACCATCATCGTCATCATCATTACTATTCTTATTTTAGAGATGAGGTAACTGAGACTCAGAGAAGTGAAATGACTTGCCCAAGGTCACAGCAAACAAGTGGCAGGCCATAGATTAGAAGTCAGGTCCTTCTGACCCTCAGGCCTGCGATCTATCCACTAGGGGGCGCTGCTTCTCTCCCAGATGGTGATTCAGGGAAGCCGCACATCTCTTTTGCCACATGCTGGCACTTTGATCCTCCAGCACCTGCTTACTCCCTGGGCCTTTTTCTCATCTATCTCGCGTTTGGTTGTGGTATTACAGCTGGCAAGGAGCTGATTATCAAACTCTCCAGCCACTTAGGAAAACCGACAATTGAAGCAAACTGGCTTCAGGCAGCCGATTGGATCGTTAGCAAAGACCAGATTTTTGACTGTGGCTGAGAGTTTAAGAACCTCAGTTTGTGGAGCAGGGGATCGATTGACGGTGGGGGACACCGCTGGGTTGAGAGGGGAAGGTGAGGCAGGAGAGCTGTGTGGCACCACGTGAGCCATCGTGCAACTGTATTATAATTATTATTATTCTTTATACAGTAATAATATCCGTGGCTCAGTGGAAAGAGCATGGGCTTTGGAGTCAGAGGTCATGGGCTCAAATCCCGGCTCCGCCAACTGTCAGCTGTGTGACTTTGGGCAAGTCACTTCACTTCTCTGGGCCTCAGTCACCTCATCTGTAAAATAGGGATTAAGACTGTGAGTCCCCCATGGGACAACCTGATCACCTTGTAACCTCCCCAATGCTTTGCACATAGTAAGCGCTTAATAAATGCCATCATCATTATTATTATCATTCTCCTGCCCACAAGAAGATTTGCCTCCAGGAAGAGGCAGACATTAAATGACAGAAAGGGGAAGTAGAGTATAAGGATATTTACATAAGAACTATGGGTTGGGGTGAGTATCAAAGTGTTTATCGTGGTATGTCTATGAATTGGTAATAAAAATGCCAATTTAGAACAGCAGTCTTCAAAGTGAGCCACAGAGGTTGAGCTCTATCTAAAGAAATAAGGTGTCAAGTTTACCTGTCCTTCTCTGGGGAATAGTCCAAGCAAAATCTGTTTTGGTTTTAACATGGTTTTGAAAGATTTATCAAAACCACTTGGCAATGTGGCAAACTGAAAAACATTTTGGCTAGACTGTAAGCTTGTTGTGGGCAGGGAATAGATATTGTACTCTCTCGAGAGCACAGTAAGCCCTCAATAAATAAGATTGATTGATTCATTTCGTAGTCCTTTTCCTTGCAGAGTTAAACAAGAAATGGGCAATGTTCTGTATGGTTCATTTGTCTTTCATTTTTTTTTGATTGAGATCTGTCTGTGAGAGCAAGCCATTGGAGAATGCTTAGAAGAAACAGCGTGGCTTAGTGGATAGGGCCTGGGCCTGAGAGTCAGCAGGACCCAGGTTCTAATCCCGACCATGCCACATGTCTGCCGTGTGACCTTGGGCTGGTCACTTAACTTCTCTGGGCCTCGGCCACCTCATTTGTACAATGGGGATTGAGACTGTGAGCTCCAGGTGCGACAGGAACTGTGTCCACTCTGATTTACTTTTATCCATCTCTTAGTACAGTGCCTGCCATATAGTAAGCACTCTGATCATAATCTTCTCACCTGCCTCCTCACTCAGACTCCCTTCCCCTGTAAATCTATATTACTCCCTCACAGAGATCTCCGCTCTCTTGGCCCCATCCATCTTTCTGAGTGCCTCACACCCCACCTCGCCTCCCTCTCCTCTCTACCCAGTCTTGATGATCAGATTACTGCTCTCAACTCTACCCTATCTACTCAGCGAGACTCACTCACTCCCCTTTCCCTTCGCCACTCTCGTACCACTAACCCACAGACCTGGATCCCTGCCACTGTCTGCCTCCTTCGCTCTTATGCTCGAGCTGCCGAACGCTGCTGGCGAAAGTCTAAACACCATGCCAACCTCGTTCACTTCAGGTTTATCCTTTCCTGCCTTAACTCAGCCCTCTCCTCTGCCAGACAAAACTATTTCTCCTCCCTTATTGACACCCATGCCCATCATCCCCGCCAGCTCTTCCGTACATTCAACTCCCTTCTCAGGCCCCCGGTTCCTCCCCCTCCTCCTTCCCTCACCCCCAACGATCTGGCCTCCTACTTCATTAACAAAATTAAATCCATCAGGTCCGACATCCCCAAAGTCACTCCCCTGCCTTCTCCAACCTCCCGGCTCTCACAACTCTCTGCTACTCTCCCATCCTTCTCAGCAGTATCCTCAGAGGAGCTCTCCTCCCTCCTCTCAAGTGCTACTCCGAGCACCTGTGCTTCTGACCCCATTCCCTCTCATCTCATGAAATATCTCGCTCTGTCCCTTCTCCCCTCCTTAACTTCCAACTTCAACCGCTCACTCTCCACTGGTTCCTTCCCCTCTGCCTTCAAACATGCCCATGTCTCTCCCATCCTAAAAAAACCCTCTCTTGACCCCACATCACCTTATATTTATCGCCCCATATCCCTCCTACCATTCCTTTCCAAACTCCTTGAATGAGTTGTCTACACGCGTTGTCTCGAATTCCTCAACACCAACTCTCTCCTCGACTCCCTCCAGTCTGGCTTCCGTCCCCTACGTTCCACAGAAACTGCCCTCTCAAAGGTCACCAATGTCCTCCTGCTTGCCAAATCCAACGGCTCCTACTCTATCCTAATCCTCCTCGAACTCTCAGCAGCCTTCGACACTGTGGACCACCCCCTTCTCCTCAAAACGCTATCCGACCTTGGCTTCGCAGACTCCGTCCTCTCCTGGTTCTCCTCTTATCTCTCCGGTCGTTCATTCTCAGTCTCTTTTGCAGGCTCCTCCTCCCCCTCCCATCCCCTTACTGTGGGGGTTCCCCAAGGTTCAGTGCTTGGCCCCCTTCTGTTCTCAATCTATACTGACTCGCTTGGTGACCTCATTCGCTCCCACGGCTTCAGGTATCATCTCTACGCTGATGACACCCAGATCTACATCTCTGCCCCTGCTCTCTCCCCCTCTCTCCAGGCTCGCATCTCCTCCTGCCTTCAGGACATCTCCATCTGGATGTCTGCCCGCCACCTAAAACTCAACATGTCCAAGACTGAACTCCTTGTCTTCCCTCCCAAACCCTGCCCTCTCCCTGACTTTCCCATCTCTGTTGACGGCACTACCATCCTTCCCGTCTCACAAGCCCGCAACCTTGGTGTCATCCTCGACTCCGCTCTCTCATTCACCCCTCACATCCAAGCCGTCACCAAAACCTGCCGGTCTCAGCTCCGCAGCATTCCCAAGATCCGCCCATTCCTCTCCATCCAAACCGCTACCCTGCTCATTCCAGCTCTCATCCGATCCCGTCTGGACTACTGCATCAGCCTTCTCTCTGATCTCCCATCCTCGTTTCTCTCCCCAATTCAATCCCTACTTCATGCTGCTGCCCGGATTGTCTTTGTCCAGAAACGCTCTGGGCATGTTACTCCCCTCCTCAAAAATCTCCCGTGGCTACCAATCAATCTGCGTATCAGGTAGAAACTTCTCACCCTCGGCTTCAAGGCTCTCCATCACCTCGCCCCCTCCTACCTCACCTCCCTTCTCTCCTTCTACAGCCCACCCGGCAACCTTCACTCCTCTGCCGCTAATCTCCTCACCGTGTCTCGTTCTCGCCTGTCCCGCCATCGACCCCCGGCCCACATCATCCCCCGGGCCTGGAATGCCCTCCCTCTGCCCATCCGCCAAGCTAGCTCTCTTCCTCCCTTCAAGGCCCTACTGAGAGCTCATCGCCTCCAGGAGGACTTCCCAGAGTGAGCCCTTTCCTTCCTCTCCCCCACTTACCCCCTCCATTTCCCCCATCTTACTTCCTTCCCTTCTCCACAGCACCTGTATATACGTATATATGTTTGTACATATTTATTACTCTATTTAATTATTTATTTATTTTACTTGTACATATCTATTCTATTTATTTTATTTTGTTAGTATGTTTGGTTTTGTTCTCTGTCTCCCCCTTCTAGACTGTGAGCCGACTGTTGGGTAGGGACTGTCTCTATATGTTGCCAGCCTGTACTTCCCAAGCGTTTAGTACAGTGTTCTGCACCCAGTAAGCGCTCAATAAATGCGATTGATTGAGTGATTGATTAGTAATAATCATCATAACTGTAGCCTCTACAAGTGTTGCAGAAATCTCAGGTGGAGTCCCAAGTGAAGTGTGGGTTGATTTGAAATTCATTTTTTTCTGAAGTAAAAACACACAGCAACCAAAAGATTTCTCTGGTCACTTTGGGAATATTTTTCAAAGTGAAGGGTTCTCTTTAGTGTCATTCATGAATACAAGAGTTCACTGTATGAAAGTCCCGCTAGCGAAGACAGATATGGTCTTTCTTGAAAAGACATTAATAGTGGTAATAGTAGGAATCAGCACTTACTATGTGCCAAGCACTGTAATGAGCTCTAAAATAGATTATACAGGTGGACATGAGACCGCATTCCCCTTGAAACACTGGGTCATAATTGGCAAGTCCACCACTGATGTGAGTTTGGTGAACCTGAGGGTTATGAACCAGTATTTCAATGGAAAATGAGAGAATGAGTTCCAACCCTCCTCTGTAAAATGGGGGTTAAGACTGGGAGCCCTATGTGGAACAGGGACTCTGTCCGACCTGATTACCTTGTCTTTACACCACATCTTAGTCCAGTGCTTGGCACACACTGGTCTGCTGGCTTACCTTGTACAAGTTACTTCACTTCTCTGTGTCTCATTCCCCTCATCTGTATAATGGGGATTAAGACTGTGTCTGACATCTGATCTGCTTGCATCTACCCCAGCGCTTCATGCGGTGCCTTGCGCATAGTAAGTGCTTAACAAATACCATTTAAAATAAAAAACTGCTGCTGCTGCAGCTCATTATCCTCCTCCTCTTCCTTCTTCTCCTATTAACCTCCGTTCCCAGCGCTCATGACTCTGCTCAAACAACAGAAGCACAAACCCTGATGAGCTGCTGATGTCGGTAGCAACAGGGAATTCTTGGCACCTGCTCTCAGATTTAGTGAGCCAGGGAGTGTTTGCAGGAGAAATCCATCATTGTTTCCATTGATCACTTAGTGTGTGCAGAGCCCCGAACAAAGAGCTGGGGAGACGACAATATAAACAAGAGTTGGTAGGCCTGTCACCTCCCTGCAATGACCCTGGAGTCTAGAGGGGTATATATTAATATAGATAAATTATGGCTATGGACGTAAGTGCTGCGGGGCTGAGAGGGTCACTACAGTGTGGGCAAAGGTGACACAAAAGGGAGAGGGAGAAGAAGAAATGAGATAAGGATTAATGTGGCAAGAGTTTCAGGTTGGAGGACGGGGGAATGGGGTTCGGGGGTTGAATCTGCGGTCCAGGCCTCATTGCCGAGCAATCCGTCCGTGAGACCTCCAGGAAGATGGAAATAAATCCATCGGGAACATTTGCAGACATGTTGCCTGTGGGTCGCTAAACTGAGCACAGGCGAGCTCCAGCCCTCAAGGATCTTACGATCCAGCAGGATAGGCCAACTCTTGAGTAATGTATCTACCCAGGTGCTTGACACATAGTAAGCGCTTAACAAATATCATCATTATCATTAATATTATGCCTCAATGAGGTTGATTCCCAAATTGATATATCCAGTCCTGATCTCTCTCTCCCTCACTGCAGTCTCACATTTCCTCCTGCCTTCAAAGACATCTCTACTTGGATGTACTGTGGAAGCTGACACCTCAAACTTACTATGTCCAAGACAGAACATCTTACCTTCCCATCCAGACACCTCCCCTGACTTTCCCCTAACTACAGAGGCCACCACCCTCGTCCCTGGGGTAAGCTTGCTGTTCCCTTGAACTTATGTCTCATTCAGTGCATCACTGACTCCTGTCGGTTCAACCCTCACAGTGTTGCTAGAATCCACCCTTTCCTCTCCAAACTGCTACCGTGTTGAACCAAACTCTTGTCTTACCCTACCTTGATGATAATGATGATGATGATAATAACAATAACGATAATTATAACTGTCATACTTGTTAAGAACTTACTCTATGCCAGGCACTGTACTAAGTGCCGGGGTGGATTCAACCAAATCAGGTTGGACACGGTCCTTGTCCCACCTGGGGCTCCCAGTCCTAATCTGTGAGCATGGCACAGTGGACGGAGAGTCCACTCCCAGGCCCTGGGAGTCAGAAAGTCATGGATTCTAATCCCAGCTCCGTCACCTTTCTGCTGTGTGACCTTGGGCAGGTTGCTTCACTTCTTTGGGCCTCAGTTACCTCATCTATAAAATGGGGATTGAGACTCTGAACCCCACGTGGGACAAAGACTGTGTCCAACCCGATTTGCTTGTATCCACCCCAGCACTTAGTACAGTGCTTGGCATATAAGAAGCTCTTAATAAATACCATAACTCGTTCATTCATTCATTCGCATTTATTGAGCGCTTACTGTGTGCAGAGCCCTGTACTAAGCGCTTGGAAAGTACAATTGGGCAACAAATAGAGACGGTCCTTACCCAACAGTGGGCTCACAATCTAGAAGGGGGAGACAGACAACATTGCTATTGCTATTCAGCACCCGTGTCACCTGGACTCTACCATGACGCTTCTTTTTACTCCAACAGTCATCGAGAAAGAAAGTCTCTTGTCTTTCAGTTACCCCTTCGACATAATAATAATAATAATAATAATAATAATAATAATAATAATAAAATAATAATAATAATAATAATAATAATAATAATAATAATAATAATAATAATAATAATAATAATGGTATTTGTTAAGTGCTTACTATGGGCAAAGCACTGTTCTAAGCGCTTGGGGAGGTTACAAGGTGATCAGGCTGTCCCACGGGGGTTCACAGTTTTAATCCCCATTTTACAGATGAGGTAACTGAGGCACAGAGAAATTAAGTGACTTGCCCAAAGTCACACAGCTGACGGTGCAGCCAGGATTTGAACCTACAAGGCTACCTCGGGCGGGGGCCTGCTGAGGGCCTGCTCCCTCTCACCAGGGGGCCCGCATTTTAACTCTCTGGGCCCGGCCCCCATGAGCCAAACCTTAACTGCTTGCACACGTTGTTACTTTTTATTATTACTATGATTAATGATAATAATAATAATAATAATGGTATTTTTCATGCACTTACTCTGTGCCAAGCACTGTTCACTAAACACTACGGTAGACACAAGGTAATCAGGTTGGACAGTCCCTGTTCCACATGAGGCTCACAGCCTTAATCCCCATTTTACAGGTGAGGTAACTGAAGCACAGATAATAATAATAATAATAATAATAATAATAATAATAATAATAATAATAATAATGGTATAACGGCAATAACCAATGTTAAGCGCTTAATATGTGCTAATCACTGTTCTAAGCACTGAGGTAGATACAAGGTAATCGGGTTGTCCCGCGTGAGGCGCACAGTCTTAATCTCCATTTCAACAGATGAGGAAACTGAGGCACAGAGAAGTGAAGTGACCTGCCCAAGGTCACACAGCAGACACACAGCAGAGTCGGGATTTACTTTTGGGTTGGAGGGTGACCACATGCCCGCACACAACCCGATCCATCATCTCAACTTGTGATTTGGGGTCTCCGCACAACAGGACAAAACCCAGGACCAGGCAATTTGAAGGCTAAAATTCGATCCGGCACACATCATCAGCTGATCTCGGCTTGGCTGGCGACTGGACGTGAGGGTTCACCAATAGAGGCTATATCCTCATCCTCTGGGGGAAGACGCTGAAGCAGCTTCCACGAGGGATCGCCCTCCCACTAACTGCAGGGAACCAGGGGGTGACCCGCTTACCGCTGGCGGTTTCTGCTTTGATGGGAGGAAGCCCTTTCTGCCGACGTTCAGGCTCTTTCTCTCGCTCCCGCCTCTCTTGGGAGCGAGATCTCGGAGAGTGACGGCGCCTGTCCCGGGACCGGGAGCGAGAACGTCTGTGACGGGACCTCCGCGATCTAGAACCCGACCTGGATTTCCTCCTCTTTGGAGACCTGGATGCCAACCTAGACATCAAGTGGCGAGACTGGATCACAAACCAGGAATTCTTAGAATGCTGTCATTCTAACAGCTCTGAAACTCTGCTCACCTAAATACAACTTTCCTGGGTGGGATACATAGGGAGATAGAATAGCCGTTGGATATTCAATCGATCATCATGCCAGTCAGTCAATCACTTTTACTGAACATTTACTGTGTGTAGAGCACTGCATTAAGTGTTTGGGAGAGCAGGCTATAACCATAAAGGGACACATCCCTGCCCACAACGAGCTTTCGGTCTAGGGGAACATGTGGCAGAGCCGGTGTTAGAAATCAAATCCTTCTGACTCCCAGGCCCATGCTCTCTCAAGCACATTTATTGAGTGCTTGATGGGTGTAGAACACTGTACTAATTGTTTGGCAGAGTCCATTATAACAGAGTTGGTAGACACATTCCCTGCCTGCAACAACCTTCAAACTTAGCTGCTGAATAGTGAGCCGTGATGGGGTGACTGATAACAATGATAGTATTTGTTAAGCACTTACTATGTGTCAAGCATGGTCTTAAGAGCTGGGTAAGCTCTTCCCAGCCCCTGTCCCACAGTCCCAAAGTCCCAATCCCCATTTTACAGATGAGGGAACTGAGGCCCAGAGAAATTCATTAATTCATTCAATCGTATTTATTGAGTGCTTACTGTATGCATAGCACTGTACTAAGCACTTAAATTCATGCATTCATTCATTCATTCAATCGTATTTATTGAGCGCTTACTGTGTGCAGAGCACTGTACTAAGCGCTTGGGAAGTACAAGTTTGCAACATATAGAGACGGTCCCTCCCCAACAACGGGCTCGCAGTCTAGAAGGGGGAGACAGACAACCAAACATGTGGACAGGTGTCAAGTCCTCAGAATAAATAGAAGTAAAGCTAGATGCACATCATTAACAAAATAAATAGAATAATAAATAGGTCCAGGTAAAATAAATAGAGTAATAAATCTGTACAAACATATATACAGGTGCTGTGGGGAAAGGAAGGAGATAGGGCGGGGGGGGGGGGGGGGGGGAGGGGGAGAGAGGAAAAGGGGGGCTCAGTCTGCGAAGGCCTCCAGGAGGAAGTGAGCTCTCAGTAGGGCTTTGAAGGGAGGAAGAGAGCTAGCTTGGCAGATGTGCAGAGGGGGGCATTTCAAGCCAGGAGGAGGACGTGGGCCGGGGGTCGACGGCGGGACAGGCGAGAACGAGGTACAGTGAGGATGTTAGCGTCAGAGGAGCGGAGGGTTCAGAAATGAAATGACTTGCCCAAGGTCGCCCAGCAGACAAGTGCCAGGGCCGGGATTAGAACTCGGATCCTTCCGACTCTCATGCAGAAGAGCACAGGAAAAGCGCATCACATGGAAAGCTGGAAGACAACTGCCTCAGATCTATCAAGTAGATTGCATTTGCTGAGCACCTGGCGGGTGCAGGACACTGTACTAGGCGCTTGAGAGAGTACAACAGATATGATTGCTGCCCACAACGAGCTTACAGTCTAGATGACTAATCGGTCTCGATCGAGAAAGGAGCAGCTTTGGAGAAGCAGCATGGGCCTGGGGATAGAGCGTGGGCCTGGGAGTCAGGGAGACATGGATTCTCGTCCCCACTACACCACCCGTCCGCTGTGTGACCTAGGGCGAGTCACTTCACCCTCTCTGGGCCTGTTAGCTCATTTGTAAAATGGACTGTGTCCAACGTGGTTAGCTTCCATCCACCCCAGCGCTCAGTACAGGCCTGGCACGTAGTAAGTGCTTAACAAATACTATTAAAAAAATACTTAGCATGTGCCAACCGCTGCCCCAAATGCTGAGGCAGATGCGAGATAACCACATGGGTAAAGCCCTACCCCACCTTACCAATGGGGATAATAATAATAATAATTAATTAATAATGATAATTATTATCATTATTATTATGGTACTTGTTAAGCGCTTAACTACATGCCAGGCACTGTACTAAACGGTGGGCTGGTTACAAGAAGATCAAGTTGGACGCTGTCCCTGTCCCACGTGGGGCTCACAGTCTCAATCCCTATTTTACAGATGAGGTAACTGAGGCCCAGGGAAGTGAAGTGACCAGCCGAAGGTCACACGGCAGACAAGTGACAGAGCTGGGACTGGAACACATAACCTTCTGACTCCCAGGCCCATGCTCTATCCACTTCACCAAGCTGCTTCTCATGGGATGGGAATTGGGTGGGTGGGGAGGAGAGTGGTCTTTAATCCCCATTTTACAGACGAGGAAACTGTGAAGCTAAGTGCCTTAAATCATTCGTTCATTCAATCGTATTTATTGAGCGCTTACTGTGTGCAGAGCACTGTACTAAGCGCTTGGGAAGTACAAGTTGGCAACATAAAGAGACGGTCCCTACCCAACAACGGGCTCACAGCATAGAAAAGGGAGATAGGCAACAAAACAGAACATGTGGACAGGTGTCAAATCGTCAGAACAAATCAAGCTAGATGCACATCATTAACAAAATAAATAGAATAGTAAATATGTACAAGTAAAGTTAATAGAGTAATAAATCTGTACAAACATATATACAAGGTTGTACCACGTGGGGCTCACAGTTTTCATCCCCATTTTACAGATGAGGGAACTGAGGCACAAAGAAGTGGAGTGACTTGCCCAAAGTCACACAGCTGTGACAGGTGGTGGAGTCGGGATTAGAGCTCATGACCTCTGACTTCCAAGCCCGTGCTCTGTCCACTGAGCCACGCTGCTTCTCTAATTGATGCTTCTCTAATCATCATTGATGACAATAAAGTGCTGGGTTTACTAAAACAGGTATAATGACTGTAAGCTTGTTATGGACAGAGAAACTGATGGCTCATTCTGTTGTATTGTACTCTCCCAAACAGTTCAGTGTGCTGCACATAGTACGCACTCAATAAATACCATTGATTTGGTTGATTAATATTTAAATTTTCTATTTTCTCTCTGCTTCCTCTAAACGGCAAATAGTGGTCGTTACTCCAAAAAGAATCACCAGTAGCTGAAGACTTAAAGGCAGTTTATCCATTTTTTAATCTGAGGGATAGCAAAGGAAGGTCTTTATCCATTTAAAAAGTAAGGAGATAATGTGGTGCAGAAAAAGGAGAATTTTCCTTTCTCCAGAAAGTAGACCCACTTCCAACAAATTGCATCTGGAGGTAGCTCAGGGAAAGCAGAGGAGAAAGGAAAAGATGGTTCTTATGGACAGAACAGGAGGGGAGGTAAGGCCTGGCACTACTTATCCTAACCAGGGACCTAGAGAACTTCCCTCTGCCCCAGGCACAGATATTCTAGTGTTCCAGACAGCGGGAGCACCATGGGCAACTGGTATGAGGATGGGAGCCCAGATGCTTAGCTCCGGGCACTGTCAACCCCGCTCACTCCAGCAATATCTCTGGGACAGAATTTCACCTAGGAGAACTTGCTAAAGGTGATGAGAAAAATTCCACTGATGTTTAAAACCTCCATCTGGACTTTAACTTTAAAACTAAGTAGTTAGCGTTTATAATGTTTAGGAAAGCAGCGTGGCTTAGAGGAAAGAGCGCGAGCTTGGAAGTCAGAGGTCGTGTGTTCTAATCCTGCCTCCGCCACTTGTCAGCTGTGTGACTTTGGGCAAGTCACTTTCCTTCTCTGCGCCTCAGTTCCCTCATCTGTAAAATGGGGATGAAGACTGTGAGCCCTCTGTGGGACAACCTGATTACCTTGGATCTACCCCACCGCTTAGAATGGTGCTTGGCATACAGTAAGCGCTTACCAAATACCATTATTATTATTATTATTATAGTGTCCTTAGTACAGTGCTCTGCACAAAGTAAGTGCTCCATAAATGCCAGTACAGTGCCACGATCCAAGTAAGCACCTAATAAACACTATCACTTCTACCCCACTGATAGCCTTCCCACCTCTACCGGATTTCACCCAGCAGCTTCCCATGAACATACCACAGGAATGATTTTGAATAATTCATAAGGAACCGCATCCCCTGGCCCCTTGCCTGAAGGTGAGCCAGGGCAGGAAGAGGATGAGCCCAACAAGTGACCTTGGGCAAGTCACTTCACTTCTCTGGGCCTCAGTTACCTCCTCAGTAAAATGGGGATGGAGACTGCAAACCTCACATGGGACAGGGACCGTTGTCCAGCCTAATTTGCCTGTATCCACACTAGTGTGCTTAACAAATACCAAAATAATAATGATAATAATGTTAATAATAATATGATTAAGACCCACCGGCATGGAAAACACAGAGCGGCGAGGCCAAAGAACTCCTAAAAGCCAGTAACATAAAACTCTCCAATGGCTCAACCATACCCGGAAATGTTATTGCTTCCAAATGTAATTTCAAAAAGGAGATACTCTCAAAACTCGAGATTTATTATTATTTTTTTAATATGTAAGCTGGCATCACATTTTGGTCCATCCAATTTTACACTGTATTTTCCCATCATCCGTTTAAACAACCTAGAGGACAATTTTCTTCCCGGAAAGCTGTATGAGGATTTATTGGTTTCTTGCTCTGATCCACGTACCTTGGGCTATATTTTGGGTTTTTACCTAAACACACTCAGGATTTTGCCTCTGGTAGACAGCCCAAACATTCATTTGAGTGTCCAATACAACCTACAAATCTCACAGGTGATTTTGCAGTTGTGGAAAATTTCACATAACGTGTCTCCTGTGCCTACTACTACAGAGATCCAGGTTCAGTCCTGACCTGAATTGCATCACTTAATTCCCATTCTACTCATCTGGCCATCATTTTGATAGGGTTTAGCTGCTCTGGACAACAGGAATTCTTCAAGATATCTCGACGTTTTATTCTTATCCCAGCACGGTCGTGCGAAGAAATACCTAGAGAGATGAAATTCCCTCGTGGAAACCACTTCTTTGTACTCCCTTTCCCACAAAGGGCCAACCACACAATTCCCAAATTCATTCTTCAACTGAAATGTTTTCTGCAAATTTAGTCTGCACGCTGAGAAACAGCGTGGTCTAGTGGATAGGAGCCCAGGCCTAGGAGTCAGAAGGACCTGGGTTCCAATCGCAGCTCTGCCACTTAATACTAATAATAATAATGACATTTATTAAGTGCTTACTATGTGCAAAGCACTGTTCTAAGCACTGGGGAGGTTACAAGGTGATCAGGTAGTCCCACAGGGGGCTCACCGTCTTCATCCCCATTTTACAGATTGAGGTAACTGAGGCACAGAGAAGTTAAGTGACTTGTCCAAAGTCACACAGCTGACAATAGGCAAAGTCAGGATTTGAACCCCTGACCTCTGACTCCAAAGCCCGTGCTCTTTCCTCGGAGCCACGCACTTGTCTGCTGTGTGATCCCGGGTAAATGACCTCACTTCTCTGCAGCTCAGTTCCCTCATCCGTAAAATGAAGACTGTGAGCCCCATGTGGGACAGGGACTGTGCTCAACCTGATTAGCATCCATCTTCTCCAATGCTTAGTCCAGTGCCACAAAGAGGTAAATGTAGCAAATATAACAAAATATAACAGGTAAATGTAAATGGGTAAATACAACAAATCTATGACATTCGGGTCTGGGAGGGAAAAGGCCTGCGATGACACAGTTTGTGACAAAAGGGCTTTAGGAACAGCTTACAGCTACTCTGCTTAGGACTGGAGGTATTTCAGATTATCCTGCAGCTACCCCAGCGCTTAGTACACTACTTGGTACATAGTAAGTGCTTTATGAGTACCGCAATTATTTTCATTCTCATGAAAAAAAAACTTTAGAGAAAACAATGAAGACCATTAACTCATCTCTTCCAAGGCACATTCAAAAAATAACAACAACAACAACAACAACAACAACAACAACAACAACAACAACAAAAACAAAACTCGGCTGCTTTCTATCAGTTTGTTTGAGGCTTGTGATATAGAAATGTTTTTGGGGTTTTTTTAATGGTACTTGACGTGCTTACTCCATGCCAGGCACTGTACTAATCAATGGGGGTAGATACAAGCTAATCAAGTTGGACACTGTCCCTGTCCTACATGGGGCTCACAGTCTTAATCCTCATTTTCAGATGAGGGAATTGAGCTGCAGAGAAGTGAAGTCATTTGCCCAAGGTAACACAGCAGACAAATGGCAGAGTCTGGATTAGAACCCAAGTCCTTCTGACTCCCAGGCCCATGCTTCTATCCCCTGGGCCACGCTGCTGCTCTTATCAAAGTATCTTCCAGAGAGTTGATCAATCATTCAACCAATGGCATTTATTGAGTGCTTACTATCTGCAGAGCACTGTCCTAAGCGCTTGGGAGAGTCCAATAGACAAAAGAGTTACAAGGCATGTTCCCTGTCCACATGAGCTTACAATCTAGAGGGAGCAATGCAGGTGTGCCTTGATCCAGAGGAAAGGCCAATTTCAAAACACTACAAGGATGCTTTCATATTTAATGATCTTACAGTCTAGGGATTTAACCCTCGGAGGTCAACAGAGGTTTGGGAAGCAGAGAACTGAAGAAAGTATTCGTTATTCTAAAAAAAGCAATCACCAACATTACTGCAAAACAAAAAAAAAATTATCCTAGGAGGATGTTATCTGCAGGGACATGCGCTGTCAATAATGGCATCTGCCATTTCTACAAATCATCATCCTCCTTAAAAGTATTTACTGAGTGCTTATTGTGCGCAGAGTACTGTACTAGGCATCTCTGGGCTTATATTTCTATTAAAAATTGTGGCAGGGAATTTTGAAAATTTGAAAACGGTTAACCTTGACAGGGCTCCAAGGAAACCGAACCAAGCTACAGCGATCCGGAGAGATCAGAAAGTGACTTTATGACAACTGAAAATGAGAATTAGTGTGGCCATTCTAGTGAGAAGCAGAGGGGCGTAGTGGAAAGATCCCAGGCCTGGGAGTCCAAAGGACCTGGGTTCTAATGCCGGGTCCGCCGCTTGCCTGCTGTGCAGCTTTTGGCAAGTCACTTAACTTCTCTGGGCCTCTATTACCTCATCTTCAAAATAGGGATTAAGACTGTGAGCCCCAAGACGGGTAGGAACTGTGTTCAACCTGACAAACTTGTAAGTACACCGGTGCTTTGTACAGTGCCTGGCACCTAGTAAGTGCTTAACAAATACTATAAAAAAAACAAAAACAAACAAAAAAGCCCACAGTGCTCTTAATGTTGTTGGAGTGCATATTTCCTGGACTGAAATAAATCTGAGGTAACACAAAAGTTTAAACACTGACAAAGAATAATTCCTGGGTAACACCTCTGTGAACATCTCTAGGAAAGGGCTTCCCAAAGAAAAACAGAACATCGCGTGCTGTACGCAACAAAAGACGAAAGAGCAAATAGATATCAGGATTAAACTTTATATATAAAATCCCCTGGCCACCGGCATTCCAAGTCTCTTCCAGACTATTCCAGTGCTTGGCACATAGTATGCTCTTAACAAATCCCATCCCTATGGAAATGTGGATCTGACTCTCAGAGCCAGCCCTTACACAAGCCTCCTTATGTTTTGCCATTTGCCTTATCTGGAACTTATTTTCAGGTGTTGTCTCCTTGTGGTCAGGGACCGTGTCTACCACCTTTATTGAATTTTACTCCCCCAAGTGCTTAGTACAGTGCTTTGCACATGGTAAGCGCTAGATAAATACCCTGTGGACTGATTATTTCTTCAGAAATCGAAGCCCAAAGGCAGGATCCCCTCATTTTTCAAAAGCCTCCCATCCTTCTCCTTGCCTGGGCTCATTCACGGTCTCCAAAACCCCGACCTAAATGGCTCTCCTGATTGGTTCTAATCCCGGCTTGGCCACTTTTTGGCTATTTTATCTTGGGCAAGTCACTTCACTACTCTGGGCCTCAGTTCCCTCGTCTGTAAAATGGGGATTAAGACCGGGAGCCCCACGTGGGACAGAGACTGTGTTCAAAGCGATTTGCCAGTATCCCTCCCCCAGCGCTTAGTGCCTGGCCCGTTGTAAGTGTTTAGCAAATAGCACCATCATCATTATTATTATTGTTATGGGGATCAAGACTGTGAGTCCCATGTGGGACAGGGACCATGTCCAACCTTCCAAGGTGAGAAGGAGATAGTGTAACCAGGCGGTGGTGGAGCACTTCTGACTTCTCAATTTTCCTGGGAGACAGGGTCAGTGGAAATAGATGAGGCCCCCTTGGGTGAGGGCAGCAGGGCAGGCAGAGTCGTCTGGAGGGTGCCAAGCCTTGGTGATAATACTAATGATAACTGTGGTATTTGTTCAGTGCTTACTATATGCCAGTCACTGTGCTAAACACTGGGGTAGATGCAAGCTATCAGGGGGTTGGACACAGTCCCTGTCCCACATTCATTCATTCAATCGCATTTATTGAGTGCTTACTGTGTGCAGAGCACTGTACTAAGGGCTCACGGTCTCAATTCCCATTTTACAGATGAGGTATCCAAGGCCCAGATAAGTGAAGTGACTTACCCAAGCTCACCCAGCAGACAAGAGGAACCCAGGTCCTTCTGATTCCCAGGTCTGAGTTCTAGCCACTAGGCCACGCTGCTTCCCATTAGAAGCAGTAGTATTGATTAAGCACTTATTGGGTGCCAAGCACCGGGAGGCAGGGTGACCCAGTGGATAGAGCACGGGCCTGGGTTCTAATCCCAGTTCCACTCTTCTCCTTTGTGATCTTGGGCCAGTCATTGAGCCTCAGTTTCTTCAACTACTAAACAATCATCATAATCATAATAACTGTGGCATTTGTTAAGTGCTTAATATGTGCCAGGGGCTGTACATAAGCAGTAGAGCAGAGACAGGCAAATAGGGTTGCACGCAGTCCGTGTTCCGCTTGTGGGGCTCACGGGTTTAATCCCTGTTTTACGGATGAGGAAACCGAGGCCAGGAGAGGTCAAGTGACTTGCCTAGGGCCACCCAGCAGACAAGCGGCTGGGTGACATTGAACAAAAACTCCTCACTCTCGGCTTCAAGGCTCTCCGTCGCCTCACCCCCTTCTGCCTCCTCTCCCTTCTCTCCTTCTACAGCCCAGCCCGTACCCTCCGCTCCTCTGCCACTAACCTCCTCACTGTGCCTCGTTCTCGCCTGTCCCCCCGTCGACCCCCCGGCCCACGTCATTCCCCTGGCCTGGAATGCCCTACCTCCACACATCCGCCAAACTAGCTCTCTTCCTCCCTTCAAAGCCCTACTGAGAGCTCTCCTCCTCCAGGAGGCCTTCCCAGACTGAGCCCCCTTTTTCCTCTCCTCCTCCCCTCTCCATCACCCCCCCTTTCTGACCTACCTCCTTCCCCTCCCCACAGCACATATATATTTGTACAGATTTATTACTCTATTTATTATACTTGTACATAGTTACCGCTCTGTTCATTTCTCCGCAACATTGCCAAGATCCGCCCTTTCCTCTCCATCCAAACTGCTACCCTGCTCATTCGAGCTCTCATCCTATCCCGTCTGGACTACTGCACCAGCCTTCTCTCTGATCTCCCATCCTCGTGTCTCTCTCCACTTTAATCCATACTTCATGCTGCTGCCCAGATTATCTTTGTCCAGAAACGCTCTGGGCATATTACTCCCCTCCTCAAAAATCTCCAGTGGCTACCAATCAGTCTGCGCATCAGGCAGAAACTCCTCACCCTGGGCTTCAAGGCTCTCCATCACCTCGCCCCCTCCTACCTCACCTCCCTTCTCTCCTTCTACTGCCCAGCCCGCAACCTCTGCTCCTCCACCGCTAATCTCCTCACTGTACCTCGTTCTCGCCCGTCCCGCCGTCGACCCCAGGCCCACGTCATCCCCCGGGCCTGGAATGCCCTCCCTCTGCCCCTCCGCCAAGCCAGCTCTCTTCCTCCCTTCAAGGCCCTGCTGAGAGCTCACCCCCTCCAAGAGGCCTTCCCAGACTGAGCCCCTTCCTTCCTCTCCCCCTCTTTCCCCTCTCCATCCCCCCATCTTACCTCCTTCCCTTCCCCACAGCACCTGTATATATGTATATATGGTTGTACATATTTATTACTCTATTTATTTATTTATTCATTTATTTATTTATTTTACTTGTACATTTCTATCCTATTTATTTTATTTTGTTGGTATGTTTGGTTCTGTTCTCTGTCTCCCCCTTTTAGACTGTGAGCCCACTGTTGGGTAGGGACTGTCTCTATGTGTTGCCAATTTGTACTTCCCAAGCGCTTAGTACAGTGCTCTGCACATAGTAAGCGCTCAATAAATGCGATTGATTGATTGATTGATTGATTTGATTAATGATGTGCATGTAGCTATAATTCTATTTATTCTGATGGTTTTGACACTTATCTACATGTTTTGTTTTGCTGCCTGTCTCCCCTTTCTAGACTGTGAGCCCGTTGTTGGGTAGGGACCATCTCTTTATGTTGCCGACTTGTACTTCCCAAGCGCTTAGTACAGTGCTCTGCACACAGTAAGTGCTAAATAAATATAATTGAATGAATGAATGAAAGTGGCGGGGCTAGGATTGGAATCCAGATCTTTTGTGTCCCAGGCCCATGTTCTATTCCCTAATTCATGCTAAAAATGGGGATTCAATACTTGTTCTCCCTCCTACTTTACTGTGAGCCCCATGTGGGACTAAGACTGTAGCTGGACTGATTAACTTGTATCTCCTCCAGGGCTTAGAACAGTGGTTGATACATTTCCCCCTTCTAGACTGTGAGCCCGTCGTGGGGTAGGGACCCTCTCTATATGTTGCCGATTTGTACTTCCCAAGCACTTAGTACGGTGCTCTGCACCCCGTAAGCACTCAATAAATATGACTGAATGAATGAATAAATAGAAAGCGCTTAATGAATAAGGTCAAAATAGCACTGTGCCAAGCACTGGAAATAAATAACTGAATGAGATGACAGTCCCTGACCCCCAGGGGGCGCCAGTGACAGACCGATCGGGACCCATGAAAAATGAAAACCGAGGGACCAGAGAAAGGAGGAAGGCGATTACTGCAACAAGAATAGCAGGGTGCGTGGCTAAAGGAGAAGAGTTTCAGGTTCAGCTTACAGTCTAGTTAAGGGCTTCCTATGTGTCAAGCACCGAACTCAGTGCTGGGGTAGATACAAGGTAGCCACGTTGGACAAGGTTCATCCCACAGGGGGTTCATGGTCTTAAACCCCCATTTTACAGATGAGGGAAATGAGGGCTAGAGAAGTGAAGTGACTTGCTCAAGGTCACACTCTGGATTCTTTGCCCCAGTGAAGTGTCATCAAAACCCGAGCCCACGAACCTCCCCAGATCATTAGGCATCTGGCCAGAGAGAACATTCGCGGTGGGTTGGGTCCGACCCGGAAGTCCAGACCACACCACGGAAGACCGGGTGGTTAGACCCTTCCACAGCTGGCCACGCTAAGGACAACTCACACGTATTCCCCAAATATTGGCAGACTGATCTTCAAACTCTGTGAAATTCCCAGTGATTTCAAAGAAGCTAGTGGAAAGAACCTGGGCCTTGGGGTCAGAGGGCCTGGATTCTAATTCTGGCTCTGCCACTTCATTCATCCTTTCATTTATTTATTTATTCATTCATTCAAACATATTTATCGAGTGCTTACTGTGTGCACTGTACACTGTACTGAGCGCTTGGAAAGCACTTGATTACCGTGTGACCTTGGGTAAGTCACTTAACGTCTCTGGGTCTCAGTTTCCTTAACTGCAAAATGGGGATTGGATACCTGATCTCACTCATACTTAGACCGTGAGACCCATGAGGGACAGGGACTGTGTCCGACCTAATTGACCTGTACCGACCCCAGCACTTACAGCAATGTTTGACACTTACTAAGTGATTATTATGGTATATTAATATGGCATAATATATGGCATTATGGTAGATCACATAGGTGGTATATGGTATGGTATATTAACATATACCATAAAAAATGAATATTCTAGAATTGGGGCTCCTTCCCTACTCTTTGCTCCAGATTGAAGCCAGGAGCCCGTGGGTGTCTCAGTGTGACCGAAATTGAGCTTCTCCTCCTCTGCCTACAGGAATGGACGTGCCTTCAAGTGACCGGCACTCCCTGGCTCCCTGGTGAGGATGAGGGGAGACGGCGTTTTCTCCGCTTTGGAGAAAATGCATTATTTGCATCTGCTCCCATTTCCTTCTCAACTCGCAGGGGCACCATCAGACCACTCATACCACGGACTGCTTTTTGTGGGGAATCCAGGTACTAGGACCACCTCAATCATCTCAGAGCCGGTGAGAAGGAATTAAACTTTGCTCTCTCTTCTGCTCAGCGACAATGATTCCCCTCCCTCGTGGACTCCCAAGCCTAATGCCTTTACCATCTACTCTGGACTTTTAACTCTTGCTTAAAACGTCCAAGTGCCCTAAACTTTTTCCTTATCACCGAGGCAACTGTCAGTGCTTAATACCATACTCTGCATTTTAGGAAGCAGGTACTAAAAAAAAATTGGAGAAGCTGCTGTGGCTCAGTGGAAAGAGCCTGGGCTTTGGATTCAGAGGTCATGTGTTCAAATCCCAGCTCTGCCAACTGTCAGCTGTGTGACTTTGGGCAAGTCACTTAACTTCTCTGTGCCTCAGTTACCTCATCTGTAAAATGGGGATTAAAATCGTGAGCCCCCCATGGGGCAACCTGATCACCTTGTAACCTCCCCAGCGCTTAGAACAGTCCTTTGCACCTAGCAAGCGCTTAACAAATACCATTATTATTATTATTATTATTAAATACTCCTCCTACTATCAAAGACTCTAGTGATACTGAAGCCATTGGATTTGCCCTGCCCCCAAATCGTCCCCACCAACCCCACATTAACACTCATCCTTCCCAGCTACCTCTCATCTGTCTGATTTCAAAATCAATCCCCTGAAACTTTGCTTCAGATTGCTCTTCCTTCACACCGCCTGAACACTTGCATCCACGTTTCTCCCCTCTTGGTTGGCATCTTCAACCAGCTACTCTGTTCTGAATCGATTCCTTACCTGCTGCTTTCAAAGATGCCCAAACTTCCCCTAGTTTTAAACAACAATGAAAAAAACCCCTACCCTGTACTCCACAATCCCACCCACTGCTCACTCCATCTCCTTCTTACCATTCCTGTCCAAAACCCTAGAGTGGGTCGTTTGTACCAGCTCCCTCTACTACTTCCTTTTCAACCACCTCCTCGACCCCTCAAATATCGAGCTCCACTCTTTGGAGACTACAGATTACATACTCCCCCTCAGCCTATTCCTCCCCCTCCACCAGCTCCACCCCTACCTCCTCCCTCTCCTCCTCTCCTTCCTCCTCCTGCTCCTCCTCTTTGTCCTCTTCATAATGATGATGGTATTTAAGCACTCACTAGGTATAAAGCACTGTTCCAAATGCTGAGGTAGACAGAAGCTAATCAGGTTGGACACGGACTCTGTCCCTCATGGGGCCCATAGTCTTAATCCCTATTTTACAGATGAGGTAACGGAGGCACAGAGAAGTGAAGTGACTTCCCCAAGGTCACCCAGCAGACAAATGGCAGAGCTGGGAGTAGAACCCTGGTCCTTCTGGTTCCCAGGCCCATGCTCCATTCATTGCTCTGCATTGCTTCTCCAAGCAGCTAAGTGCCAAGCCTCATGTCATGTGCTGGGGTAGATACAATCAGGTACACTCCCTGTCCTACATGGGATTTGCAGTATAACACTTCTCTGCGTCAGTTATCCCATCTGTAAAATGGGGATTCAATTCTACTCCCTCTTACTTAGACTGTGAATCCCACATGGGCAACCTGATGAAGCAGCATGGTTCAGTGGAAAGAGAGCATGGGCTTGAGAGTCAGAGGTCATGAGTTCTAATCCTGCTCTGTCACTTCTCAGCTGTGTGACTATGGGCAAGTATTTGAGTCAATCAAATAGCCAAGTTACTTGAGTCAATCAAATGGCCAAGTTATTTGAGTCAGTCAAATGATTGGGCTTGGCTTTGAGTAAATCAGGTAACCAGGTAGTTTGAGTTAATCAATCAATCAATCGTATTTATTGAGCGCTTACTGTGTGCAGAGCACTGTACTAAGCGCTTGGGAAGTACAAGTTGGCAACATATAGAGACAGTCCCTACCCAACAGTGGGCTCACAGTCTAGAAGGGGGAAACAGAGAACAAAACCAAACATACTAACAAAATAAAATAAATAGAATAGATATGTACAAGTAAAATAAATAAATAAATAGAGTAATAAATATGTACAAACATATATACATATATACAGGTGGTGTGGGGAAGGGAAGGAGGTAAGACGGTGGGGATGGAGAGGGGGGCGAGGGGGAGAGGAAGGAGGGGACTCAGCCTGGGAAGGTCTCCTGGAGGAGGTGAGCTCTCAGTAGGGCCTTGAAGGGAGGAAGAGAGCTAGCTTGGCGGATGTGGGGAGGGAGGGCATTCCAGGCCAGGGGAATGACGTGGGCCGGGGGTCGACGGCGGGACAGGCGAGAACGAGACACGGTGAGGAGATTAGCAGCAGAGGAGCGGAGGGTGTGGGCTGGGCTGTAGAAGGAGAGAAGGGAGGTGAGGTAGGAGGGGGCGAGGTGATGGAGAGCCTTGAAACCAAGGGTGAGGAGTTTCTGCCTGATGTGCAGCTTGACTGGTAGCCACTGGAGATTTTTGAGGAGGGGAGTAACATGCCCATAGTGTTTCTGGACAAAGACAATCCAGGCAGCGGCGTGAAGTATGGATTGACGTGGGGAGAGACGCGAGGATGGGAGATCAGAGAGGAGGCTGATGCAGTAATCCAGACGGGATAGGATGAGAGCTTGAACGAGCAGGGTAGCGGTTTGGATGGAGAGGAAAGGGCGGATCTTGGCAATGTTGCGGAGCTGCGACCGGCAGGTTTTGGTGACGGCTTGGATGTGAGGGGTGAATTAGAGAGTGGAGTCGAGGATGACACCAAGGTTGCGGGCTTGTGAGACGGGAAGGATGGTAGTGCCGTCAACAGTGATGGGAAAGTCAGGGAGAGGGCAGGGCAGTTAATCAAACTACTGGGCTTGACTGGCTTGAATCGATTAACCAAGCCTCGAGTCAATCAACCCATCAGCCACACCCAACGTGGTGAAGCCGGTCTAGGCAGAGGGAAAGGTCAGAGAGAAGGGTGGACCAAAGCATGACCTTGACCACTGTGCTTCCACAGCTCACAGTTTTAATCCCCATTTTACAGATGAGGTCACTGAGACCCAGAGAATTGAAGTGATTTGCCTAAGGTCATCCAGCAGACAAGCAGCAGAGCCCTGTTTAGAACCCAGGTCCTTCAGGCTCCCAGGCCCGTACTCTATCGACTAGCCACATTGCTTCTCCTGCTAATCTTCCTTCCTCCTTTATAATCTGCATCGATCATACCTCTATCTGGGAATGTAGTTCTCTGAGGAACCCCAAAGCTGAAGCGCGATATGGACTATTTGGAGGAACCAAAAGAGAATGATAGAAATGTTTAAAGTAAGGCTAAATGAAAGAAAGATTTGAAGCAAGATTAAAAACGGGTTTCCCTGCTTGGAGAACGTGAGAGGCCTTAATCACGGAACTCAAGGGTGTGAAGGAATAGCATATCTTCTAGATACCTTCTAGACTGTGAGCCCATTGTTGGGTAGGGATTGTCTCTATCTGCTGCTGAATTGTACTTCCCAAGCGCTTAGTACAGTGCTCTGCACACAGTAAGTGTTCAATAAATATGATGGAATGAATGGATATCATGATGTAAGTGATGGTAAACCGTTATTCTAGGTAACTGATAACCATCTCCTCCAGCTTTGTCTGTCAGTTGTTCTGCCCATTACCTGCTGTGTGACCTTGTGCAAGTCACCTCACTTCCTTGGGCCTCAGTTTCCTGAGCTGTAAAATGGGACTTAAACCCTACTCCCTCCTACTTAGATTTTGAGCCCCATGTGGGATGAGGATTGTGTCCAACCTGATAACTCCCAATGCTTAGAACAGTGCTTGACATATAGTAAGTGCTTAACAAATGCTATTTTAAAAAACAACGAACCAAAAAACCCCAACAATGATCGGGGACATTTCACACTATGTGATAGAAAATGAAAAAATTAATAATTGTGGCATTTGTTCAGCACTTCTTATGTGTCAGGCACTGTTCTAAATTAAAGCCACTAAGAAGATTTTGGGCTGGGTAGAGATACATCGAAGCGCATGGCCTAGCGGAAAGTACATGGGTTTAGGAGTCAAAGTATCTGGGTTCCGATTCCGGCTCGGCCGCTTGTCCATCGTGTGTGACCTTTTTTTTTTTTTGTTAAGCCCTTACTATGTGCCAAGCACTGTTCTAAGCACTGGGGTAGATACAAGGTAATCAGGTTGTCCCACATGGTGCTCACAGTCTTAATCCCCATTTTCCAGATGAGGTAACTGAGGCCCAGAGAAGTTAAGTGACTTGCCCAAAGTCACATAGCTGACAAGTGGTGGAGCTGGGATTAGAACCCATGACCACCGACTCCCAAGCCCATGCTCTTTCCTCTGAGCCATGCTGCTTCCCTGACCTTGGGCAAGTCACTTCACTTCTCTGGGCCTCTGTGACCTCATCTGGAAAATGGGGATTAAGATTGTGGGTCCCATGTGGGTACAGGGCCTCTGTCCAGCCAGATTATCTTGTATCTACCCCAGCGCTCAGTACAGCGCCTGGCACCTAGTAAGGGCTTAACAGATGCCACAATAATTATTGAAGCATCAGCAAAGAAACCAAGGGAAGAGTTTTGCAGATCTTTTAAAGAAGGGTTCAATGTTGTTTGTCTGGGATGGTTTAAAAGTAGACTTGCCTGGAGGCAGGGTAATATTCTAGACAACCTCTCCAAGTTCCCTCTGGGCCTCTAAACGGGTGATATGGCCAATTTGGGTAGGGGTATATCCAACTCCGTATAGATATATATTCCCTTAATTACAGCTCCCTGGAGATACCAAGGAGGAAATTTTGTATTCAGTTTTCATGTCTTTTAAGAGTTTGTCTTGACCGAAAGCTGTTTCTGTCCCTTTTAAAAAACAAATAATAAAAAACTTGATTTGTTTCCTTTTAGCCAGAATACAAGATCGCTGACCATAGCTGCACCTATGTATTCTTAATACCTGCGGTGTTCACGACACTGTGAAGCGAATGGGATACCGTAGTAATTACACTGTAAGATAAGAACTGTGGAAAGAGGATTGTTTTACCTCCATTTTTATCCCGGTCACCTGGGTACTCATCAGTCTCCTTCTGGCTGTGTGCATTCAAACCACTTTCTTACTTTTTTTTAAATGGAATTCGTTAAGCACCTATTATGTGCCAGGCACTGTACTAAGCACTGGGGTAGATGCAAGTCAATAAGATTGGACACAGTCCTTGTCCCACATGGGGCTCACAGTCTTCATCCCCATTTTATAGATGAGGTCACAAGGCCCAGAGAAGTGAAGTGACTTGCTCAAGGTCACACAGTGGACAAGTTGTAGAGACAGGATTAGAACTCGGGCCCTTCTGCCTCCCAGGCCCGTGCCATACCCGCTAGGCCACGCTGCTTCTCCTGCTTGAAATATTGAGAATAGTGCCAAGTACTCACCAGTAAATATCGCAGTTTGTTGTTCTTTTACCTGTAGACTGTACACCCCTTGTGGACAGGGAATATGTCTACCAACTCTGCTTACTGTGCTTTCCCAGGTTTTTAGTCCAGTGTCCTGCACTCACAGTAAGCACTCATTAAATGCCTTTGATTGAACGATTCATTCATTCAATCGTATTTATTAAGCACTTACTGTATGCAGAGCACTTGTACTAAATGCGTGGGTAGGAACAATACAACAATCAAAAGTGACCACCCATGCCCACACTGAGGGGAGGTAGAGGTATCTCCAGGGGGTAGAGGGGAGAGATGGGCATCAATATAAATGAATAAAATTACAGAGCTATATTTGACTGTTGTGGGGGGCGGGGGGAAGATGAAAGGGAGCGAGTTAGGGTGATGCAGATGGGAGTAGGAGATGAAGAAAAGTGAGGTTTATCCACCATCATCCTCAGCAGCATTTATTGAATGCCTGCTTTATGCAAGAGCACTCTACTATGTGGCTGGAAGCATAAAAAACTTACAATATCTGACACCTCCTGGTCTTTTAGGAGCTTATGGCCTAATGATGCAGGATCTCTAGAAGGATAAAGTGCCCCGCAGCAGGTAGAGAAGGGGAAATTCAAATCAGTCCATGTTTCCATTGGTAAGAAAGATTTTAGGAGGCAGAGGGAGAAGGAATGGAACCTAATGGGATTATCGATTGATGTTCATTTATTCATTTATTCAATCAAATTTCTTGAGCGCTTACTGTGTGTAGAGCACTGCACCAAGCACTTAGGACAGTACAAAACAACAACAAACGGACACATTCCCTCTCAACGCCGAGCTTACAAAATTCTAGATAGCCTTGTCTTCTTTTCTGTTATGGTATTTGTTAAGCGCTTATGTGCCAGGCACTATACTAAGCGCTGAGGTAAATAGAAGGTAAACCTGCTGGATGCAGTCCAAGTCATTCATTCATTCATTCATTCATTCAATAGTATTTATTCATTCATTCATTCAATCATATTTATTGAGCGCTTACTGTTTGCAGAGCACTGTACTAAGCGCTTGGGAAGTACAAGTCGGCAACATATAGAGACCGTCCCTACCCAACGACGGGCTCACAGTCTAGAAGGGGGAGACAGACAACAAAGCAAGTAGACAGGTGTCAATACCATCATAATAAATAGAGGTATAGCTATATACACATCATTGATAAAATAAATTGAGTAATAAATATGTACAAATAAAATAGAGAAATAAATATGTACAAATATATACACATGCTGTTGGGAGGGGAAGAGGGTAGGGCAGAGGGAGGGGGCAATGGGGAGGGGAGGAGGAGAGGAAAGGGGGGGAGGTCTATGTCTGGGAAGGCCTTTGAAGGGAGGAAGAGAACTAGTTTGGTGGATGTGTGGAGGGAGGACACTCCAGGCCAGAGGTAGGACGTGGGCCGGGGGTCGAAGGCAGGACAGGCGAGAATGAGGCACGGTGAGGAGGTTAGCAGCAGAGGAGCGGAGCGTGCGGGCTGGGCTGAAGAAGGAGTGAAGGGAGGTGAGGTCAGAGGGGGCGAGGTGATGGAGAGCCTTGAAGCCAAGAGTGAGGAGTTTTGCATGATTAGAAGGTTGATGGGCAACCACTGGAGATCTTTGAGGAATAAGGAGCGAAGTGAGTGGGCTGGGTTATAGTAGGAAATTAGCAAGGTGAGGTAGGAGGGGGCAAGGTGATTAAGTGCTTTAAAGCCAATGGTAAGGAGTTTCTGTTTGATGCAGAGGTGGATGGGCAACCACTGGAAGATTTCGTAGAAAACCGATCCATGTAGCAGAATGAAGTACGGACTGTAGTGGGGAGAGACAGATGGCTGGGAGGTCTGCAAGGAGGCTGACACAGAAATTCAGGCGAGATAGGATGTGTCAAAATGACACGAGCCACAGAACACTAAACCCTGGCATCATCATTCATTGTAGTGTGGTCAGTAGGTGCCATGAAGCTCAGCAGCTTACTAAGGACATGATACCGGAGTTTACTTCCTTTGCTGGCTTTCCAATCCACTTTCTTGTGAATTTTACTCTGTAACTTCTGAATAGCCGGCCATTGCCCGCCCATGGCCAACTGATCATTCGGATCCAAGGAACTGGTCTTGCGTTCTATAAGTTCTCGCAGAAGCTGGTGGTAAAAGTCATCATCATCAAAGATCTCTTCATCCATGTCCTTCAAGTGAGAGTTGGCTGGAGCCTGAGGCAAAATCTCCTGCTGTCCTGGCACGCTGTCGGGGATAGGCTGGAGTTCTGGCTCGGTCTTGTCAAGAACACGGTACAAACAGCGCTTAGTCTGCGTCCGCCGAAGTAATCCCTCTTTGTCCGTCAGAATATGATCTATTTGAGTCAGGATTGGGCACTTAAAGGCTCCAAAACCCTTTCCCGGCTTGCCAGAAGCCAATTTGGTTTTACCGTGCCATTTTTGCAGCTTCCGGTTATGATAGGACGTGAAATCAGCAAAGTGTTTTGCCATGAAGTCAGGGTAGTCACTCATCTCTAGCTTGCTTCCGCTTAGGTGGTCCTTTCCTCCACAGCTGCTGCTGCTGATGTCCCTCCTCAGCAAGCAATTCCTCCTCCACTTCACTGGAAATTTCCTCCTCACACTCTGCTTTGGGTTTTTTCCTACTTACCAGGTGCCTCGTATCTGGATGCTGGTAAAGCAGTTCATCCTGAATATCCACCAGAGACCTCAATAATGCTTTAAGTGCCTTGTGACTGCTTTTCAGGATGCTGGCAAACTCTGATCCTCCCTTGTCCTTAAATATGGTGAGCGTTTCTGGCTGTGGAAGCTGGTTGGTGGTGAGCAGGGCCTTCTGCAATTTGATTCTTCCTTCCAAAAGAAGGTCCCATAACGCTATTTGGTTCTTCACAGCTCTTCCTTTCTCCATTTCTTCTGTCACTTTCCATTTCCATCTCCATTTCCATGTCCCACATGGGGCTAACGGCCTTAATCCCCTTTTTCCGGGAGATGGAACCTAAGCCCAGAGAAGTGAAGTGACTTGCCCAAGGACCCACATCAGACAGGTGGCGTAGCTGGGATTAGAACCTAGGTCCTTCTGACTCTTGGGCCCGGGCTCTATCCTCTTGGCTACTCTGCTTCTCACCACTAATACGGATATTCAAGCTCTGGCTGTATTTTATGGCCCTCTGACGAGAATCTCAAAACATTTTGCAAACGTCATCTTCTGACAGCCCACCAAGTCCGGCAAATATTGTCCCGTCCCAGCTTGACTACCATATCGCTCTCCTCACCGGTCCCTCTGTCTCCGTTTTCTCTTTTGCCCAGGGTATTTTCCGAAAATCTCGCCTGGAACAGCGATAGTTAAAGCCATGGAAGTGAATGAGCTCCCCGGAGGGAGGGAGTGTAAAGTCAGACGGAAAAGTTCTCAGAAGAGAACCTCAAGTTAAGAGGTTAAGAGGTAAGAGATAAGAGATCCATACAAGTTAAGAGATGGAGGGAGAAGAGGAACTGGTGAAAGACTTTTTCTTGAATTTGTATTTTGAATGGTATTTGTTGAGCACCTCCTATGTGTGCGGCACTGTTCTAAGTGCTGGGGTTGATACAAGATAATCGGGTTGTACAGAGTCCCTTTCCCCAATAAGGCTCACAGTCTTATTCCCCATTTTACAAACGAAGTCACTGAGGTACAGAGAAGTGAAGCGACTTTCCCAAGGACACACAGCTGACAAGTAGCGGAACTGGGGTTGGAACACGTGTCCTTCTGACTAGTAGGCCCGGTCTCTATCCACTAGGCCTTGCCACGTATAGACTCCGAAACCATCAAGGGGCAGATGAGAACTGTGTCGACCTGTGTTCGGCCCACCTGTCCGGGATTCCGGCACACTGTCAGGCACTGTGACTCATTGGAATTTTTTTTCTTGCTCTATGCCAGGCCCTGTACTAATTGCTTGGGCAGAAACTAGCTAATCCCATTGAACACGGTCCCTGTCCCTTTTGGGGCCCATAGTCTTTGTCCCCATTTTGCGGATGAGGGAATTGAGGCACAGAGAAGTGAAGTGACTTGCCCAAGGTCACACAGAAGACAAGTGGCTGAGCTGGGATTAGAGTCCATGACCTTCTGACTCCCAGAACCGGGTCTGTGTTTTAGACGGAAAAACATTGTTTTACCACGGAAAAACATTTCATCGTCATGGGCGCGTGATGATGACACTCCCCCGAGTCGAGGTCAGAAAGGAGGGGATACAGGAAGGAGCAGGAAGGCTGGGTCTAGTATATAGGCCTGGGGTTTCGTTTGCTAACCCCCTGCCACACCCTAGACCGGGCCACCGGAGCCCATCGCAATAAGGGGGTCGCTCGCTGGGCTCCCGTAGCCCGAGCCGCCATCTAACGGTTATCTGTGAGTCGTATCTATTGAGCGTTTACTCTGTGCAGAGCACTGTACTAAATGCTTAGGAAAGTACACTGCAGTAGAGTTGATAGACATAATCCCTGTCCTTAAGAAGCTTGCAGTCTACAGGGGAAGACAGACAGAAGTGCTTAGAGGGATACCATCCAAGTGCACATGCCATATAGAAGGGAGAACAAATAGGGGAAATGAGAACTTAGTTGTGGAAGACCTTTTAGAGGAGATAATAATAATGACAATAATTCTGGCATTTGTTAAGCGCTTATTCTGCATCAACCACTGTTCTAAACGCTGGGGTAGATACAAGGTACTAGGGTTGTCCCATATGGGACTCACAATCTTAATCTCAATCCCCACTTTATTGATGAGGTAACTGAGGCACAGAGAAGTTAAGTGGCTTCCCCAAGGTTACACTGCAGACAAGTGGAGGAGCCGGGATTAAAACCCACGTCTTCTGACTCCCAAGCCCATGTTCTCTCCGCTAATCCACGCTGCGGAGAAGTGATTTTAAGAGGGCTCTGAAGGTGGGGAGAGTGGTGGGCTGCCTAATTGGAAGGGCCAGGCCTTCCTGGCCATTCCTTGGGTCCGGTGTCAGTGGCCTGGATGTGGGGGTTGTGAGGAGGGAACTGAGACAGGACAGGAAAAGGGGGTGGGGGTCGGCCCGGAGATGAGACTGACTGGAGAGGTGTTTGGAATTAGTGTTTCTCTGGACAAACCTTTTCATCCTATCCTATTAATTCATTCGGTTGTATTTATTGAGCACTTACTGTGTGCAGAACACTATACTAAGCACTTGGAAAGGACAATTTGGCAACAGAGAAAATCCCTACCAGACAATGGGCTCACAATTTAGAAAGGGGAGACAGACAGCAAAACAAATCACGTAGACAAGCATCCCTAGCATCAGAATAGATAAATAGAATTATAGACAAACACACATCGTTAACAAAATAAATAGAATAATAAATATATACTACTATACACAAGAGTTGTGGGGCGGGGAAGTGGGTAGAGCAGAGGGAGGGAGTAGGGGCGATGGAGAGGGGAGGAGGAACAGAGGAAAAGGCGGGGCTCGGTCTGGAAAGGCCTACCTGCCCTATTCTATCTTTCCGGCAGCCACACACTCATCCAATGATGCCGCTGGACCTTCCCTCAGCGACAAATGATCTCTACCCCAGCTGTTTCCAATCAGGGGAATTAGTGACTAACGCATGCACGCCCTGCCCCCACAATCTCCCTGCCCTATATAAGCCTACAGGGCCCCACTCCAAGGCTGATTGTCTTTGAATTATTGTAAGGGCTAGGTTTTGGTGAGCTGGGGAGAATAAGGGGATTTTTGGAAGGTGATTTTGATTATTTGGGAGCCTTGAATCTGCTTACTGGTTTAATAGCTGGGAGTTCTTTAAGTCCACGTAATTTCCCCAAGATTTTGCCTGTAGGGTTGTGCTGAGAGGGTATCGTTACTCTACTCTGACCTCATTCATTCCTGCGTTGGGGGGTAGGGGTGGGTAATGGGCAAAAGGGCCCACTACTCCATCTTAGATGGCTTCCTGGTCACTCAAACTGCCTCTTTGTTCTACCACTTCTCTCCCTGGCAGGGGAAGGTCTAAGGATGCTTTACTACAGCAATCAATCAACAGCATTTGAGATCTTCCTTTGAGAGGAATATTGTACTAACTGTTGTGAGAGCCTAATAGAACAGATTAAGCAGACATGTTTCTTGCAACATTGCCTCACCACCTCAACACACCTGTCCCCATTTCTCTGTTTTCATTATGGCGTTGCTTTCCCTTAAACCTTCAGATAGGCCTGTCTTGTGCATGCTGACATAGTTCCCTTTGAATCTTACAGGTACAGCATCGGTGTAATAAGGGGGATCGGATCCAGATGATGCAATACTGGTAAGGGAAGATTATGGGTTAAACAATAGGTATTTAATTGATGTGGGGTGAATGCTTCAGTGCTCAGGTTGGGGGGTATTAAGTGCACTGGTGAGCTGGAAGGGAAACTAAAATGTTTGGGGAGGGGCTAGGGAGATGAGAACTTTAGTTAGGGAAGGCCTGTTGAAGAATAAAAAACTTCAGTAGATCTTTTAAAGAGGTGGAAGACCCCTGATACATTGATTGGGTAGGTGGGGGGTGGGAGTGCCAGATGGGAGGATATTTGGGATGGGTTGAGGGTGGATGTGGTCTAAGTGAGGCATAAGGAGCTGGCTGGAGTTTTCAGGCTTTTCCTAATCCCAGGTGAGTGCCATCAGGAGGTGGATTTCGAAGGAGTCTTGATGAGCAGAAGAGGACTAGCTCATTTCTCCTCCCAGAAGCATCTCAGCGCCCTTTCTGGGCATGAGGACTGTTGTCCCTTCAGTGAGGACCCAGATAAGCTGATCCCCATGGAGTGGAAGAATCAGGAGCTGAGCTTCCATTCATTCATTCACTCAATCGAATTTATTGAGCACTTATTGTGTGCAGAGCACTGTACTAAGCGCTTGGGAAGTACAAGTTGGCAACATATAGAGATGGTCCCATCTGTAAGTGAAGGTGATGGGGCCATGTGTGGATAACTAGGGGTTAATGCAGGAGGAGGACAAGGTGATCAGAGGGGTCCGCCACTGTCAGTACTGTGGCTGGTTCTACCAACTGGGGCTAAGGCTCTGCATAGGGAACTGACTCGGTTTGACTTGACTTTGGGACTGAGGAGACCCAGGACCCTTAATTCCATAGATGGGTCATTCCTGCCTGACCCCATAGTCCTGTCCACAGGGTCACCCTGCAAATCCTCAGCACCTATAGCCGTGGAACCCCTCTGTGCTTGACAGTGACTGCCTGTGAGGGAGTTGGGAGGGTGGGGGTGAGCAGGGAAGAGCCTAGTGTTTAGAGTGAAGCTGATTAAAGTGTTCTGTGGCTTGCTATATGTGAGCTCTACTGGGCCAGGAAACTTCCCCAAGGCCCTCCATGCGGAGCTGTTCTGTGGAGGTATCATCCTCACGGACGTCGACCTCATTAATGCCTGGGTTCGGGGTCAGGGTTGGGTACTGGGTTGAAGGGCCTAACAGTCTCACCAGGCTACCTGGCCACTCGAACTGCTTCTTTGTTCTCCAGCTTCCTGCTGTGGCTGTGGAAGTTCTAAAGGGCATTTGGCTCCTTCAATCCATCAATGGTACGTGAGGGCTTGGTATATGCAGAGCACTGTACTAAGTGCTTGGTGGAGTAGACTGCAATACACCTGTTGCATGCCACCCTCCCTTACCCACCTCAGCACACTTGTCCCCACTTGTCTGCAATTCTAACAGAGCTCTCTTCCTATCGTATAGGTCCAGCATCAATATGAGGGGGACCCAGATGATACAATACAGGTAAGGGAAGAATCTGAGTAAAAAGATATGTACTTAATGGGGATTAATGCTTCAGGGCTTAGTGGATGAGAGTAAGTGCATGGGTGAGCTGGAAGTGAAAATAAAATGCATGTTTGGAGGGGGTGGAGGCACTGGGGGCCGGCAGTGGGGATAAGAGCTTGTCAGAGAAGGCTTGTTAGAGAAGAAAAAATTTCAGTAGGGCTTTTCAAGATGTGGAAGAAGGCTGGGAGATCCACTGGGAAAGTTGTGGGGGTGGTGGGCTTAGGGAGGATGTGGTCCAAGTGAGGCATAAGGAGCAGGCTGGAGCTTTCAGGCTTTTTCTAATCCCAGGTAAGTGTCGTTTGAAGGTGGATGTCGGAGTCCTGATGACGGGAAGAGATGGACCAGTGGATTTTCCTTCCCAGAAACTTCTCACCAACCTTCCTGGACATGAGGACTGTTGCCCCTTCAGAGGGGACCCAGAGCAGCTGATCCCCATGGAGATGAGGAATCCAGAGCTGAGCTTCCATCTCTAAGGGAAGGTGATGGGGGGTGGGGGGAATGTGGGGATGACTAGGGGTTACTGCAAGAGGAGGACCAGGTGTGCAGAGGGGCCTGTCACTCTCAGAACTGTGGCTGGTTCTACCAACTGGGGCTAAGGCTCTGCATAGTAAACTGGTTCTTTCTGACTTGACTCTGGGACTGAGAAGACCCAGGGTCCTTAATTCTATACAGGGGCCACTTCTCCCTGAATGCAGTCCTGTCCACAGGGTCACCCTTCAAATACCCAGTTCCTTCGGAGGTGGAACCCCTCTGTGCTTGACAGTGATTGCCTCTGAGGGAGCTGGGAGGGTGTTGGGGGAGAGGGGAGTGGGGAAAAGTCTAGTGTTAAGAGTGAAGCTCACTAAGTGTTCTGTGGATTGCTAGACATGAGCCTTTGTAGCCCGGGAAAACTTCCCCAAGGTTCTCCCTGCAGGGCTGTTATGTGGGGGTATCATCCAGAGGGATGTTGACCTCATTAATGTCCCGGGTCAGGGATTGGTACTGGGGTGAATGTCTTAAGGCTCCGTCTCAGAAGGCTTCCTGTCCACTCAAACTGCCTCTTTAATAATGACATTTATTAAGCGCTTACTATATGCAAAGCACTGTTCTAAGCGCTGGGGATGTTACAAGGTGATCGGGTTGTCCCACAGGGGGCTCACAGTCTTAATCCCCACTTTACAGATGAGGTAACTGAGGCACAGAAAAGTTAAGTGACTTGCCCAAAGTTACACAGCTGACAATTGGCGGGGCCGGGGTTTGAACCCATGACCTCTGACTCCAAAGCCCGTGCTCTTTCAACTGAGCCATGCTGCTCTTTGTTCTCCGGCTTCTCAGTGTGGCTGTGGAAGTTACAAAGGACTCTTGGCTCCTGCAATTCATCAATGGTATGTGCGTGCTTAGTATATGCAGAGCACTGTACTAAATGTTTGGGAGAAAACAAAGCAACAGAACTAGCACACCTGTTGCCTGCCACCCTGACTCATGACCTTAGAACACCTGTCCCCACTTGACTGCAATTATAACAGTTCCCTGTCAATCTTATAGTTCCAGCATCTGTTTGTTGGGGAGTCCCAGATGATACAACACAGGTAAGGGAAGGATATGAGTAAAAAGATAGGTACATGATGTGGGGTGAAAGCTTCAGTGCTTAAAGGGTGGAGCTTTAAGCCCCAGATGGGACAGGGACTGTGTCCCAGTTGAATAGCTTGTATCCACCCCAGTACAGTACCTGGCAAAGAGTAAATGATTAACAAATGCCGTAAGGGGAAAAAGGGTGCTTAACAAATATCATTCATTCAATCAATCATATTTATTGAGCTCTTATTGTGGGCAGAGCACCGTACTTGGGAAGTACAAGTTGGAGGCATATAGAGATGGTCCCTACCCAACAATGGGCAAGAGCTTAGTCCAGTGGTCTGCACATAATAAGGGCTCAATAAATATTGATTGATTGGCACATTGGGACCCAGAACAAAACCCTGATGGACCCCCACGGTAAGGGGGTGGGAGGGAGAGGAGGAGCTCGCGAAAAAGACTGAGAATGAATGGCCAGAGAGATAAGAGGAGAACCAGGAGAGAAGTTGCAGTGGTCTCACTGATCAGCAGGCAAACTGAGCACAAGGTCCCTGGCAGGGTGGGGTGCAAGACCAGGTCTGTTTGCCCCAGGCTGAGCGGGATCCCAAGCTGAATTTCTTCTAGGAAAACAGTGGAAATTGAGAATAGAGAAGCAGCATGGCCTAGTGGATAGAGCCCGGGCCTGGAGGTTGGGACCTGGATTCTAATCCCAGCCCTGTCACCTGTCTGCTGTGTGACATTGGTTAAGTCACTTCATTTCCCTGGGCCTCAGTTCCTTCATCGGCAAAATGGGGATTAAGGCTTTAAGCCACAGATGGGACAGGGACTGTGTCCCAGTTGATTAGCTTGTATCCACCCCAGTATAGTACCTGGCACAGAGTAAATGATTAACAAATGCCTTAAGGGGGAAAAAAGGTGCTTAACAAATATCATTCATTCATGTAATCGTATTTATTGAGCGCTTACTGTGGGCAGAGCACAGTACTTGGGAAGTACAAGTTGGAGACATATAGAGATGGTCCCTACCCAACAATGGGCAAGAGCTTAGTCCAGTGGTCTGCACATAGTAAGGACTCAATAAATGTTGATTGATTGATTGGCACATAAAACTTAACAAATACTATAAGAAAAAAGAGATGTGCTTAAGGAATACCAACTGCTTAGTCCAGTGCTCTGCACATAGTGAACACTCAATATATACCATTGATTAATTGGCACATAGTAAACACTTAACAAATATCATAAAAACAATAAAAAAGAAAGTTGGGTTTTTTGCCACCCTGACTCCTCTCCTGGGACAGATAAAGTTTTGGGTGCAGCCCACTGACAATGGGAAAATGGGCAAATCGTGGAATTGAGCACAGACTAGTGGCCAGAGCCTGGGCCTGAGAGAGAATCTGACAGTAAGCTTTTTGAGGGCAGGGATCATGTTTCCTATATCTACCATACTCTGTATTGCAAGCAGCATGGTTCAGTGGAAAGAGCACGGGCTTTGGAGTCAGAGGTCATGGGTTCGAATTCCAACTCCGCCCATGTCTGCTGTGTGACCTTGGGAATGTCACTTTACTTCTCTGAGCCTCAGTTACCTCATCTGTTAAATGGGGATTAAGACTGTGAGCCCTACGTGGGACAACTTGATCACCTTGTATCCCCCCCAGGGCTTAGAACAGTGCTCTGCACATAGTAAGCGCTTAACAAATGCTATCATTATTATTATATTCTGCCAAGCACTGTATTAGGCTCTCAACAAATACCACTGATTGATTTTCTCAGCCTTGCCACAGGCCTGATGTATGAGCTCGAGCCAGACACTTAACCTTTCTGGGCCTCAATTTCCTCATCTGGAAAAGTGGCACTAATAATAATACTTATTAAAAATAATGTCTGTGATATTTTTAAGGGCTTACTATGATCCAAGGACTGCACTGAGTACTGGGTAGATTCAAAATAATCAGATCAGAATCAATCCCTGTCCCAAATGGGGCTCATAGGTTAAGGTGGAGGGAGAACATTTATGTAATCCCCATTTTACAGATGAGGAAACTGAGGCACAAGGAATTTAGGTGTCTTGCCACAGTCTTACAACAGGCAAGTGTCTGAGCCGGGATTATAACCCAGGTCTTCCGATCCCCAGGCATTTGTTGGCCTACTTCCCAGGACTGCTGTGTGTGGCCTAGTGGGCTAGGAGTCAGCAGAACCTGGGTTCGAAGTGGTTAAAGGGTTATCCTGAAGGTCAGGATGGGTTTTTGGGTTTCACAAGACCTAAGTGGGTCATTGGGGCCCACCAAGGGTAATAGGTCACTGGGGCCTCGAAAGGCTCAGGTGGGATTTTGTGTCCCTCTAGGAGGGGGAGGGGAGCAGGATTGTCCCAGTTTGCAATGGAAAGGAGACAGAGCATGGCCTGCCCTGGGCTTTCGTGAGTAGGGGGATTTGGCTACTTCACTTTCCCCCTCCCTGTTTTAGAGGGGTCTGGGATTGGGCTTGCTGGAATTGTTGATGCCTATTGTATTGGTGATGAGGATGACAATGACAATAATGAAGACGTGGGGTTCTCAGGGTTGAGCAGGTGGGGTGGAGAGGAGGTTGGAGGAGATGTTGATTACACCGTTTAAGAAATGATTGAAATGTTCATTTTGTTGAACTGTGTGGGGATGAAGATTGTGGGGGCAAGGGAGAGGTGCTTGATGTTGATGGGTTGTGGCACTGCTAATGCCATGTACACATTGTGCACTACCTGGATGTGGGGCAGTAGGGAAACTGGGGAGGAGTTGGGGTGGTAATGATTGTTTTGGGGGTTCTGATGATGTTTCCAGGATATTGCTGCTGGGCTGGGGTGGGGTCTAAGGTGGAAGGGGGGTACCGGAGGCTGAAAGCTGCCCTTGCTTTTTCAGACCAGGGGTGGAGAACATATGCAAGAGGAGAGGGCATGGAGGAAGACTTTGGGATCAGATGGGCTTGGGGAAGGCCGGGCCTGGGTTGGGGGTGACTGCTGGACCTGGGATTGGGGGTCCTTGGCGTCTGGGATAGATGACACCTTATGCACGGGGGTATGTAGCGTGTCTTAGTGGAAATAGCCCGGGATTTGGAGTCATAGGTCATAGTCATAGTCATTTGGGCTCAAATCCAGGCTCCGCCAATTTTCAGCTGTGTGACTTTGGGCAAGTCACTTCAATCAATCAATCAATCAATCGTATTTATTGAGCGCTTACTGTGTGCAGAGCACTGTACTAAGCGCTTGGGAAGTACAAGTTGGCAACATGTAGAGACAGTCCCTACCCAACAGTGGGCTCACAGTCTAAAAGGGGAAACGTGAACCCTAACCCAACAACGCTTTTCTGTGAGTAATCCGTATACAAACCAGTCAAAATTGATTTCCCTGACCGGGAATAGAACCCGGGCCGCAGCGGTGAGAGCGCCGAATCCTAGCCACTAGACCACCAGGGAACGTCCAAAATTTTAATGTTTCCCTGGGCCTCAGTTACCTCATCTGTAAAATGGGGATGAAGACTGTGAGCCTCCCATGGTACAACCTGATCACCTTGTAACCTCCCCAGCGCTTAGAACAGTGCTTTGCACAGAGTAAGCGCTTAATAAATGCCATTGTAAAAAAATTATAAAAACATGACGGTGCATGCTCAGTGTCTAGCTGTGGGTCTGTCCATTCTGTGTCTCCCCTGTTCCCACTAGATTGAGGGCCAGGACGGTGTTCTCTCCATCCCCCTGGACCTCACGGCGGCGATCGGTGCCCAGTTGGTACTGGTCATGGTTGACGAGGGGCCACTCCTGCTGTAACTGCAGTGCTCATCCCACTGCTCCTACCCCGTAGGGCTAGGGGCAAGGATCCGGTGTGCATGGGCAGAGACTGTGTCTCTTCTTCAGTGGGCTGCCCCCTGCTTGATCTCTCTTCTTAAACCTTCCTCTTCCTGCTAGCTGTAAGGAATTATACTAATCGATGGTATTTATCGAGTGCTTGTTAGGTACAGAGAGCACTGTCCTATATCACATGATCAACTCCTTAAAAGCAGTGATGGTGTGTCTTTTCTGTGTTGAATCGCTCCCAGTGCCTAGCAGGCAAAAATGCCTTTAATATGAGATGTGCTCACTAGGGTAATCTGCCCAGTAAATGACAGACAGTAGGTCATTCATTCATTTATTGAGCATTTACTGAATGAAAAGTACTGTACTAAGCTCTTGGAAAGTACAATTCAGCAACAAATATTCATTCAGTCATATTTATTGAGCACTTATTGTGTGCAGAGTACTGTACTAAGCGCTTGGGAAGTACAAATCGACAACATATAGAAACGAGACCTACCCAACAATGGGCTCACATTCCAGAAGGGAGAGATGGACAACAAAATATGTAGACAGATGTCAAAATCGTCATAATAAATAGAATTTCACGATACTCCAATAACCACCTTGCCCCAAATGACTGCCGTTAAACACGTCTTTGGGATTTTGTCAGCAGTAGGGAACCAACAAAATGTAAACGTAGATTCTTTCCTTCCAGAAAGATGAAATTCCTTCAGTGGGCTCACAGTCTAGAAGGGGGGAGGCAGACATCAAAACAAGTAAACAGGCATCAATAACATTAATATAAATGAATAGAATTAATGATATATACACATCATCAATAAAATAAATGGAATTATAAATATGTACATATATAAACAAGTGCCGGGGTGTGGGGAAGGGGGGAGAGCAGAGGGAGCGAGTGGGGGCTATGGGGAGAGGAGGGGGAGCAGAGGAAAAGGGGGTGCTCAGTATGAGAAGGCCTCCTGGAGCTTTCAGTAGGGCTTTGAAGGGAGAAGTGTGCTAGCTTGACAGATTTAAGGAGGGAGGGCTTTCCAGACTAGAGGGAGGATGTGGGCCAGGGGTTGACAGCGGGACAGGCGAGACTGAGGCACAGTGAGGAGGTTAGCGGCAGAGGAGTGGAGTGTGCAGGCTGGGCTATAGAAGGCGAGAAGGGAGGTGAGGTGGGGGGGACAAGGTGATGGAGAGCTTTGAATCCAGTAGTGAGGAGTTTTTGCTTGATATGGAGGTTGATAGGCAACCACTGGAGAATTTTGAGGAGGGGAGTGACATGCCCAGAATGTTTCCGTAGAAAGATAATCAGGGCAGCAGAATAGACTGGAGTGGGGAGAGACAGGAGGTTGGAACATCCACAGGGCCTGTCCAACCCAGTGAGGCCACTCAGTGGCCTTTCTAATATTGTGAGCCCGTCGTGGGCAAGGTCACCTTGAGAGTAGGCCTGTCTGATGTTTTGAGCCCCTGCCCTGGAGACAGGGCCACAGGAACTTTGTGACATTCTGACACTGTGAGCCTCCCACAGCAGGGGCTCTGCAAAGGTGAGCCTGTCTGACTTTGTGAGCCCCCTGAGGGAAGGGCCCTGGTACCAGGGAGAGAGAGAAAAATATGGGTGCATGGAAAATGGGGCTAGCTTCATGCCATGAGCCCCAGATTTGAGTCTTCAAATCTCATGGCACCTGGAAGAACAATACAAATATGGGTGCTGGTAAAAAGGGACTGGCTTCATACCATGAAGCCCAGATTTGACATTTGGGTCTTTGTGGCCTGGGAGCCAGGAAGGACACTGAAAGTTTGGGTACCAGCAAAAGAGGGGCTAGCTTCAAGCCACAAACCCCAGAGGCCCAGGGCCTGAGAGTAATCACATGGGTGCTGGCGAAAGGAAGTGCGGGGAGTGGGGGAACTGGCTATATGCCATGAACCCAGGAAACAGGGAGAGAGAAAAAAACATGGATGCTGGCAAAAGGGAGATTGGCTTCATGCCATGAATCCTAGATTTGAATCTTCCCACCTGAGTCTTTGTGGTGCAGGCACCAGAAAGATTAATAAAAATATGGGTGCTAGCTAAAGGGAATTGGCTTCATGGTGATGATGATATTTATTAACTGCTTACTATGTGTCAAGCACCGTTCTACGCACTGGGGTAGATAAAATCTAATAAGGTTGGTTCTAGTCCCTGTCTCCCAGTATTAATCCCTATTTTACGGATGAGGTGACGGAGGCACAGAGAAGTTAGATGTCTGCTGTGTGACCTTGGACAAGTCCAGGTGTGGAGCTAGGATTAGAACCCAGATCCTTCTGACTCCCAGGCCCAAGCTCTGCCCACTAGACCATGCTGCTTCATGCCATGAATCCAAAATCCAAGTCTTCCTTTTTGGATATTCTTGTCTCGGGTACCGGGAAGAACAATAAAAGTAGGGGTGCTGGCAAAAGGAGAGACTGGCTTAATGCCATGAACCCCAGATTCGAATCTTCCCAGAGAGATCTTCATAGCCTAAGCACCAGGAAGAAAAACAAAATAGGGGCAGGCGAAAGGAGGCTTGGTTTCATACCAAGAGCTCCAGCTTTTAGTCTTCCTATTTGGGTCTTCACGGGCCAGGTCCTGGGAAGAGCGTTTAAAAATATTTGTTCTGGCAAAAGACGTTGGCTTCACGCTACTAACCAAAGATTTGAGTCTTCCCATTTGGGTCTTCATGGCTTAGGTACCAGGAAGAAAAATAACATGAGTACTAGCAAAAGAGGCCTGGCTTCATGTCCTGAACCCCAGATCTGAGTCGTCCCACTTGGGTCTTCACAGCTCACACACCATGATGAAGAATGATAAGCATGGGTGTCGGGAAGCACGGATCTGGCTTCGTGCCATGAACCCTCGATTTGTGTCTTACCATTTGGGTTTTCCTGGCCCAAGTGCCAGGAACAACCATAAAAGTGTAGGTGCTGGCAAAAGGGAGGTTGGCTTCATGCCATGATCCTCAAACCTGACTCCCTTTGGGGTCTTCATGACCCAGGTTATAGAGAGAAAGATAAAAAATAAGGGTGCCAGCAAACTGAGCCTAGCTTCATACCATGAACTGCAGATTTGAGTCTTCACTTTAGGGGCTTCATGGCTCAGGTATCAGGGAAAGAATTAAAAATAGGGGGGCCGGCTTTATTCATTCATTCATATTTATTGAGCGCTTACTGTGTGCAGAGCACTGTACTAAGCGCTTGGGAAGTACAAGTTTGCAACATATAGTACAAATTGGCAACACGCTGGGGTACATACACGTAAATCATGTTGGACAAAGTCCCTGACCCAAAAGGGGGTTCACAGTCTTAATCTCCATTTTACAGATGAGATAATTGAGACCCAGAGAAGTTAAGTGACTTGCCCAAAGTCACACAGCTGGCAAGTGGCGGAGCAGGGGTTTGAACCCACCACCTCTGACTCCCAAGCCTGTGCTCTTTCCACTAAACCACACTGCTTCTCCAGGGTTGGCCTCTGCTGTTAGATTGTAAACTCTTCGAGGGCAGGAGCTTTTCTGTGCTCACTATTGTGACCCACAGGCAATATGTCGGCAAATGTTACCGATGGATTTATTTCCATCACTCATTCATCCATTCATTCAAATCACTCCATCGTATTTATTGAGCGCTCACTGTGTGCAAAGCACTGTACTACGCTTTTGGGAGAGTACAGTATAACAACAAACAGACACAGTCCTGCCCACAACGAGCTCACAGTCTAGGCCAAATTGCTTTTCACATAAGGAAACACAAAGCTTGCAATCCCCGTGCCTTGCCAAATTAGGGTTTGAAAATGACCCCAATAGCTCCCTCGAATGTTTACCATCCTTTGCCCTTCCAGGAGGAGGGTTTCCGATTCTGGAAATAAAAGTGATTCAAGCAGCTCAGCTCTGCTGCAAGACGGGGGCTCAGCTAGGTCTAGGTCCCAGTGCTTAGTTCAGTGCTTGGCACAAGTAAACACATAAAATTCCAGTCATCATCTCGTTTATAAGACTGGGTTCCATGTTTGTGCACGTGTGGGAGCAACCGATGGCAGAAGGAATTCCGTCTTTCTGGAAGGAAAGAGTCTACGTTTACATTTTGTTGGTTCCCCTACTGCTGACAAAATCCCAAAGAGGTGCTGGACGGCAGTCAGCTGGGGCAAGGTGCTTATTGGAGTATCGTGAAAGCAGCAGAATCCGCATTCTGGGGAAATACCGCGGTGACTGATCAAGCATGGCAAGACCAAAATTGGGATCGGGAAGGGCTGGGATTCAAATGTACCTGTTTTGAAAGCACAGTGCTCCTGGGGGCACCAGAGAGGGAAGCATTATGGTTATTAATAATAATAATAGTAATAATAATAATAGTGGTATTTGTTAAGAGCTTACTATTTTCCAGGCACTGTACTAAGTGCTGGGATAGATACAAGCAAATTGGGTTGGACACCGCCTCCGTCCCACATGAGGCTCATGGTCTTAATCCCCATTTTACAAGAGGTAACTGGCACAGTGAACTTGTGACTTTCTTAAAGTCACACAGCGGGCACATATTGGAGATAGAATTATAATCCAGGTCCTTCTGACTCCCAGGCTCACGCTCTATCTAATCATAATAATTGTGATATTTGTTATAGAAGCACAATTGTCAAGGTCCTGCTTTTGTCCACCTTTCTCCCCCGCCCCTGCTTAAGGCCCGCTTGACCACTTAGGGTTTGCCTGATGGGTTGCCCTAGAACCATTCAAGCCCCCGGCCCTACTTACCACCTTAACAAAGGAGGTCCAGGACTAAATAGGAAATGCCCCAGGAGCTTACTGCTTTCTATCCTAAAGTACTTCTCCTACTGGATTGTTCTGATCGTTATGAATGCTGTACTAATGATATATGAAGAAGCTCTGTATTGCTTGAGGTTGAGCAGGCCTTGACTAGCAGTGGAATCTCTGCTGCTCAACTCCTCTCCCTACTAGTGTCGGATGAAGCACTAATAGTAATAAAATCTGTCTCTGACATACCTTTTTCTGAACACAACGCAGAGTCTGTAAAGTTTTTCTTCCAATTAAGTGCTTACTTTATACCTCTCATTCATTCATTCATTCAATCGTATTTATTGAGCGCTTACTGTGTGCAGAGCACTGTAGCACTGTACTAAACATTTTACAGATAAGGTAACTGAGGCCCAGAGAAGTGAAGTTGCTTGCTCAAGGTCATACAGCAGACAAGTGGCAGGGCTGGGATTAGAACCCAGGCCCTTCTGACTCCCAGGTCTGCTCTATCCTTTAGGCCATGCTGCTTCCTCTAAAGAGTTAAAAAAAGAAGTCAACTCACTGGCCGTCAGGAGACCTGGGCTCTAATCCCACTCTGACCCTTGCCCACTGTTGTGACCTTAGGAAAGTCAGTTGGATGGACCTCAGTTTTCTCATCTGTAAAATGGGGAAAACCTCCCTCAAACCGTGAGTCCTATGAGAAAGAGGGACTATGTCCAATGTACACAAAGCACATAGTAAGTGCTTTAACAAATATCACTCATGTGGCCTGGGTGGGGAGGGACTGGGCAGAAGACAACATATATATGAAAATGTTTAGGATAGGCCAAGGCATCAGCATTCAAACAGCAGCTGGCCTGCAAAGGCACTAATTACTCTGACCAGAGGTGTCCAAGATTATTGATTTTGGTGGCAGGATCCTACTGACTAAAGGTTTCCATCCTGACCGGCTCACCAGCAGAGTCTGTGGCAGGGCCTGAAACATCAACAGCTCACCAGGGTTTGTGCTTCTCTTGTCTCAGCTGAGTCGTGAGCACTGGGAATGGGTGTTAGGAGGAGGAGCAGCAGCAGTACTTTTTTTTAATGGCGTTTGGCATTTTTAATGGCATTTTAATGGCATTAATGCTTACTGTGTGCAAGGCACTGAACAAAGTGCTGTGGTAGATACCAGCTAATCAGGTTGGACACAATCCCTGACCCACATGGGGCTCACAGTCTTAATTCCCATTTTACAGAAGAGGGGATTGGGGCACAGAAAAGTGAAATGACTTGCCCAAGGTAACACAGCAGACCAGTGTGTGCCAAGTGATGCCGGCCAAAATCGCCGGAGTCGCGTGTGGGGGAGTAAAAAATTACCCAGAGGATCGTTTTCCCAAGCAAGCTTTTATTATTCCGTCCAATTTCCCTCCCAGAATGAATTTAGGTCTTTTGGGTGTAACGCACTAATCGGGCTGGGCTCCTTAGGGGTGGCGAGAACCCTGAGCACTCAGCCGGAGTTGCCTATAAACTGTATCCGAGATTGTGCCGTTAACGGATTGGCTCTATCCTTCTGGCATCACGTTGCTGGGCAGATTGCAGAGGGGGCGGGGGAGGGAGTGCTTGTCAGTTTCACTTCCTCCCCTCAGTTCCCGCCCGTGATGCCGGCCTCACAAGCACCGTACTAAACGGTGGGTTAGATACAAGATAACAGTTCGGACACAGTCCCAGTCCCACATAGGGCTCACACTCTTAATCCCCATTTTACAGATGAAGTAACTGAGACTCAGAGAAGTGAAGTAAATTGCCTAAGGTCACACTGCAGACATGCGGTGGAGGTAATAATAGTAATGATAATAATGATGGTATTTGTTAAGTGCTCACTATGTGCCAAACAGTGTTCTAAACTCTGGGGTACATACAAGGTCATCAGGTCATCACCCCATGTGGGTCTCACAGTGGACCCAAGAGAACCCAAGGTTGGGGATGCAGATAGGGAAGCAGCGTGGCTCAGCGGAAAGAGCCCGGGCTTTGGAGGCAGAGGTCAGGGGTTCAAATCCCGGCTCTGCCAGTTATCAGCTGTGTGGCTTTGGGCAAGTCACTTCACTTCCCTGTGCTTCAGTGACCTCATTTGTAAAATGGGAATGAAAACTGTGAGCCCCCCGTGGGACAACCTGATCGCCTTGTAATCTCCCCAGCGCTTAGAACAGTGCTTTGCACATTGTGAGCATTTCATAAATGCCATCATCATTATTATTGTTGTTATGGGAAAAATAACTCGGAGACATGAGTTCAGTTACAGCAGTAAAGGAGGAAGGTGGCTATCTGCCCATTCACCTCCCAAGAGAGGTACGAGTGACAATTGGGTAGGGACCGTCCCTATGTATTAACGACTTGTACTTCTCAAGCGCTTAGTACAGTGCTCTTCACACAGTAAGCGCTCAATAAATACGTTTGAATGAATGAATGAATGACAAGCAGCCCCGAGTTCCATTCCCATAGTGTCTTTTACTGAGTTACAGCAACGCGGGAGCGAGCAACGGGAACTTAAAGGAACCAATGAGGACCGACAGGATGGTCGTGAATTTTCACTGGTCTCTTATCACAGCCTTGAGTTACTTATCAGCCCTACAACCTTGCACAGACAGGTGTTACTTGTTTAATCAATCAATCAATCGTATTTATTGAGTGCTTACTATGTGCAGAGCACTGTACTAAGCGCTTGGGAAGTACAAATTGGCAACACATAGAGACAGTCCCTACCCAACAGTGGGCTCACAGTCTAAAAGGGGGAGACAGAGAACAGAACCAAACATACCAACAAAATAAAATAAATAGGATAGAAATGTACAAGTAAAATAAATAAATAAATAAATAAATAAATAGAGTAATAAATATGTACAACCATATATACATATATACAGGTGCTGTGGGGAAGGGAAGGAGGTAAGATGGGGGGATGGAGAGGGGGGCGAGGGGGAGAGGAAGGAAGGGGCTCAGTTTGGGAAGGCCTCCTGGAGGAGGTGAGCTCTCAGCAGGGCCTTGAAGGGAGGAAGAGAGCTGGCTTGGCGGAGGGGCAGAGGGAGGGCATTCCAGGCCCGGGGGATGACGTGGGCCGGGGGTCGACGGCGGGACAGGCGAGAACGAGGTACAGTGAGGAGATTAGCGGTGGAGGGGCGGAGGAGCGGAGGTTGCGGGCTGGGCAGTAGAAGGAGAGAAGGGAGGTGAGGTAGGAGGGGGCGAGGTGATGGAGAGCCGTGAAGCCCAGGGTGAGGAGTTTCTGCCTGATGCACAGATTGATTGGTAGCCACTGGGGATTTTTGAGGAGGGGAGTAATATGCCCAGAGCGTTTCTGGACAAAGATAATCCGGGCAGCAGCATAAAGTATGGATTGAAGTGGAGAGAGACACGAGGAGGGGAGATCAGAGAGAAGGCTGGTGCAGTAGTCCAGACGGGATAGGATGAGAGCTTGAATGAGCTCTCAAGTTTATGAGGATAAACTTGTCCTCAAGTTTAATGGACTTGAGGACATTCTGTTGTTGAGCCTTACATAAAATACAAAAAAGGAGTTCCTCTCGGTCTGCACAAAATGGAGGATTACTGTCAGCATGCACAAGATACAGTCAGTCATGTCAAGTCCGTTGGCAGAAAATAGAAGGAAAACTCAATTACCTTGCAGACTGGAATTGGAAGGGAAACCTAACTATCTTGTTCGGAAATCCGAGGAGAGCTTGAATTCCCGAGGCGAAACTGAGTTATTTTGCGGAAAAGTCTGAGGAGCACTGGAATGTATGAGGAGAAAGGGATTGTTTTGCAGAGGAGTTTGAGGAGCGGGTAAATTGTTCTCCCGGGCGGGACAAAGTCTGGCAGATCGGCTGGAGCCCGAGGGGTAAATCAGCACGGGGTTGGGGGCGGGCGTGGTTGCGGTCCTCCCTGGCTTCTCCTGGTAATGAGCCGCCGGGGCTGCAGACCCCGGGGAATCGGAGCAACAATGGGGAACTCCCGCTGCCTCCCCCTTCCCCCCTTCAACAACCGATAAAAGGGGGGAAAGAACTGTTCCCCTGGGGCCGCGGAACAAAGAAAGAAAACTATCCAAGACCTGCGCTGAGACACCTTATTGGGGCCTAGGCCAAAGCACCTAAGACTGGAACCAGGGTAGCATGCTGCCGGGGGAGGGGCAGACTCCTTCAAACTCCTCTGACGTGGGACTATCTTTACGAACGGTGGGGAAGCCCGTCGGATTGGTAGCCGTTTTTTGTGATAATTGTGTGCGTCAGTGAGTATGTGTCGCTATCCATCTCCCTTTTAATCAGGCTAAGCGTGGACTAAAATGTGCCTGCTGTATACAGTGGTAATAATAATAATGGCATTTATTAAGTGCTTATTATGTGCAAAGCCCTGTTCTACGCGCTGGGGAGGTTACAGGGTGATAAGGTTGCCCCACAGGGGGCTCACAGTCTTAATCCCCATTTTACAGATGAGGGAACGGAGGCCCAGCAAAGTGGAGTGACTTGCCCAAAGTCACACAGCTGACAAGTGGCAGAGGCTCCGGACATGGTTGTGTGGGGTCCTAGCTGAGCTCAAATCAGCAGGGGTGTGGGCTGGGAGAGCAGGGGGTCGGGATTATACTGGAAACTATACTTCATTCGTTCAATCTATTTAGCACTTAATCTGTGCAGAATACTGTACTAAGCGCTTGTGAAGGCGGCTGTTGTTCCGGATGGCCACCAAGTCGCTGGGCGACTAAAGAATTAGTCAGACAGCATGTGACTACCGAAAGTTTTAATAAAGTTTTATTGGTAAGGCCGAAGACCGAATAGGGGGTAACGCACCCGGCGGGCTCATTTCCTTAAGGGAAAAGGCCCCGAGTGCCCGATACAATGGGTTTATATACTGCTATTGCTGATCACAGTGACTGGTAGATTTGAAAACAGTGGGGACTGGATTGATGCAGATTTGGTACAGATTTGGTGCAGAGCTGGGCGGAGTCTATCTCCTTATTTGGTTTGGTTCCTGGACCAGCCAGTGAGCTGCAGGGTCTAAGGCCCATACCAGATATGGCAACAGAACCGCGTACATTCAAACAATATCTTCAACCTTTCCATGGTGCATGGGGGGCCCCCATCATTCCCCCCTCAAAGACATACGACCCTTATTCCTAAGGGGTTGCTGAGGGTCGATGGTCCATCTTCTGGAGCGGCTTCATGCTGACAGTGGACGATGAACTCATAACTAGATGTGTTCACGGTCGTATGGGTGTACCGCAAACCGGCCGTGAGCTCGACGGCGAGATGGCGGTGGTGTCACGGTCGGGATGATTTATCGTAGAGCTTGTAAGATAGGGGCAGCGTACCCCTCAGGTTCCTCAGTTTACGTCTGTCCCATGGGTTGGTGCTCTTCCCTGCGGAGCCGGAGGCGGAGGTCGTCGATTCAGTCACAGGTGTATTGTGAGGGAGTGTCCCCCTGGGGAGAATCAGAAAAATCTGGGACAGGAGGTGTATAGGGTTTAAAGCGTGAGTTATGAGTCCACAAGGACTGGCCCTCCAGTTTCACAGCAGTGGGGGTAGCAAGTATCACCCAGAAAGGACCTGTCCATTTTGGCTCTAAATCTGCCTTCCCCACCGTCTGCCACGTTTTCAAGAGAACAAGTGAGCCTGGTGTTATGGTGGTGCCCACTGAAGCCCCGTCTATATCGGGGGCTGGCAAATGAGAATTTGCATACCTGCGCAGGGCCGCGTGTACCACTCCTAGCTGGGAAGCAAAGTGCCCTAAAGTCTGTGCTTCTGGGTCCACCACAAGATCAGTAGTGAGAAAGGAGCGACTGTACAGTAGCTCAAAGGGGCTGAGGCCTAGGCCTTTGTGTGGCGCCATACAGAGTCGGAGGAGACCCGTAGGCAAACACTGAACACAGGATTGTCGGGGCTCAAGGCAGAGTTTAGTCAGAATACGTTTTATTATTTCTATATTCCCCTTTTGGTGTCCCCGACAATGAATTACAGCCACCTCCCGGGGTTCTCAAACAGCTGCGAGTAGCTGGAGGATTTCCTCTGCATGTTTGATAGGGGTGCCTCGGGCACTGAGAAGACCTCGCTCTTTCCAAATAGTCCCATGAGCATGTAAGACATGGAAGCCATATTTGGAGTCAGTAAATATATTAAGACGCATCCCCTTTCTCAATTCCACAGCTCGAGATAGGGCTACTAGTTCTGCTTTCTGTGCAGAGGTCCCTGGAGAGAGGGGCTGTGCCTCGATGTCCTTATGGAGGCTCACTACCGCGTACCCTGCATATCGGACTCCCTGGTCCATATAACTGGACCCATCCGTGAACCAGTTAGCCTCTGCGTTTTCAAGGGGTAAGTCCTTAAGGTCTGGTCTGCTAGAGTAACTCTCATCAATTTCGTTTAGACAATCATGAACTGGGGCTGGCCAGTCCCCTTCCCCATCTTCTGGAAGAGGGAGAAGGGTTGCTGGGTTCAAGGAGTTACAGGTCTTTATGATAACCTCAGGGGAAGGAGGGCTTGATATTGCAGCAAGCGGCCTCCCATGAGCCAAAGCTCGCCCCTATTTCCTAACACTGCTAGGACCCGATGTGGGGTATAGACGATAAGGGGTTGGCCCAAAGTCAGCTTTCTGCTCTCCTGTACCGCCACGGCGGTGGCCGCAACTGCACGGAGACATGCTGGCCAACCAGAGGCGACACTATCCAATCGTTTGGAAAAATATGCTACCGCCCGAAAGTCTTGTCCCAAAAATTGACCTCGAACCGTGGCACAGTGGTGTCGCCGCTCATCTACATATAAGGAAACGGGTTTGGTAGGTCAGGCAAGGCTAAGGCTGGGGCCGAGGAAAGTTTCCGTTTGAGAGTTCGAAATGCGTCCATCTGTTCGCCATCCCACTCCAGCGGCTCGTCCTCTGGGCCAGCAAGGGCATATACAGAGACTTGGCCAGGATCCCATAGTTTGGAATCCAGATGCGGCAGAAACCGGTCATTCCTAAATACGCACGTAACTGGCACTTGGTCTGGGGTGCTGGGATTTGCAGGGTAGCGTCTTTTCTCTCTGGGCTTAGGGTCTTCCCTAAAGGGCTTAATACATGACCCAGATATCGAACCTCTTGTCTGCAGGCCTGTAATTTCGAAGGGGAGACTCGGTATCCAGAACAGGCCAGGTGGTTAAGTGTCCGGACAATGTCCTCCTTCGCGCCCTCCTCAGTCGGGCTGCAAATGAGGAGATCATCCACGTATTGGATGAGGGTGCTCTCACGTAATTCAAGGTCACGGAGATCTCGGCCCAAGCATTCCCCCAAAAGGTGAGGGCTATCCCGGAATCCTAGTGGAAGGACCGTCCAGGTGTACTGACGTCCCAACTTTTCCCTTGGTCCGGTCCACTCAAAAGCGAAAATATACTGGGACCCTTTACTCAAGGGGATACAAAAGAAGGCATCCTTCAAATCTATTACCGAGAACCAGTTAGTATCCCCCGGTACCTGTGCAAGGAAAGTATATCGGTTCGCGACTATTGGGTGTATAGGGATTGTAGCTGCATTCACCCTCCGCAGGTCCTGGACAAAGCGATAGGTCCCATCTGGTTTCTTTACCTAGAGGACAAGGGTGTTGCAAGGGGAATGGCATGGCACAAGTAACCCGTGTTCAAGAAATCGCACGATAATTGGTTGGATCCCTGCCTGTGCCTCTGTCGGGAGTGCATACTGGCGTTGGTGTGGAAAATCGGAGGGATCCTTTAGGCGCACCTCGACTGGGATTGCATTAATGGCTCGGCCCGGGAGACCTTTATCCCAAACGAGGGAGTCAACTTTTTCCACAAGATACTCAAGTAAGCCCACCCTATTGGCTGTGGCAATGAGGATGCCAAATGGACGGACCAATGAAAAGAACGATCCCAACTTGGTCATGATATCCCTCCCCAGTAAGGGTGCGGGGGTGGAGGGAATAATAAGGAATTTATGTTCAAACAATTCCTGCTGGTATAGACATGGTAAGGGGTCAGTTTGGCGACACGATTTTGAGATGCTATCGATCCCCACCACCCTTACGTCAGATGGATGGGTAGGACCGTGAAAGCTGGGAAGGACAGAATAGGTGGCCCCCGTATCGATAAGAAAATTTATAATCTTACCGGACACTTCTACGCTCACCCTGGGTTCGGCCATGGAGATGGTTCCTGTGGGGGCCTGGCCGTTCCCTGGGCCCCGTCAGTCCCGAATCTTAGACATGCCAACAGCTGAGAAATGGCCAGCCTCCAGGTCGGCACTTGCCTCCAGTAGTGGGCAGTCCCGCTTCCAGTGCCCGCGTCTCCGGCAGAGGGGGCATGGTCCTTGTGGCTGGCGGCTGTGACCAGGCCTCCGTGCCTAGGGGCACTCCCGAGCCCAATGGCCAGACTGGTGACACACAAAACAGGGCTTCTCGGACCCTGGGCCGATGACAAGCGTCGTGGCCACGTCGTGCGACCTTCCAGGGTGAGACTGACCCTTCATCAGGGCCTCCACAAGTAACTGGGCCTGCTCTCTGCCCTTCACTTTGGCCCTGCGGTCCCTCTAATCCCGGGCTGCCTGGTCACGGTTGTTAAAAACTCTAAAGGCAGCCTCTATCAACTAATTCCTGGGGGTTTGTGGCCCCAACTGCTCCTTCTGTAATTTTCGGCGGATATCTTCAGCTGATTGATTAATAAAATGCATATTCAGAATGACACTTCCCTCTACCAAGTCAGGAATAAGCTGGGTGTACGTTCGAATCGCCTCCGCCAGTCTGAGTCTAAACATAGCGGGGTTCTCAGTAGAGTCCTGGGTCACAGCTCGGACCCGATCATAGTTAACGTGCTTCCTAATTCCTCTCCCCATGCCCGCCAGTAGGCATGTAAGTATATGTTCCCGGAGCTATCAGTACTGTCTCCCTGATAATTCCAATCTGGTTTGGTGCGAGGGACAGCTATTGCTCCCAGTGGGTGCCTCCCATGACTGTTCACGGCAGCTTCAACCCCCGCCCTTTCAGCATAATCCCAAACTACTCTCTTTTCCTCTACGGTCAGGCAGGAGGAAAGCAACAGATTAAGATTTTCCCATGACAGGTCGTACTGCAAAGTCAGGCTCCGGAATTCGTCCCGAAAGCACGCGGGGTCGGCAGAATATTGTCCCAATTTCCGTTTTGCCATTTCCAATTCGCTCAAAGAGAAGGGAGCCTGTACCCGCACTATCTTTCCCCTCTCCCCTGCAACCTCCCTCAAGGGGAATATCCTTTCCCCTCCTTCCGGATGGGAGTAGCGTGTGCCTCCCCGGGTGTTGGAAGGGTTTAGGGCCCAGGAGGAGGTGGACTGGTATGGAGGAGGACATAACAAAGGGTTGGGCCCTGTAGTGGTGGTGTTTCCAATTCCCTCAGGGGGCAGAGGGGGGGCCGAAAGAACCTGAGATTCCCAGCCAGAGGGAGGGGGAAAGCCATCCTTCCGGGGCCCCCTGCAGATCCTCTCCTCTGGATCATCCAGTATATCTGAGGAATCAGACCTTAGGGCTGGACCCCCTGGAGGGGCCCAGGAAAAACACATGCGGCAGTTTTTCCTTCAGGGCTTTGGAACAAAGCCATAAAAGCTTGGACATAAGGGATTTCTGATCATTTCTCTAACCACTTGCAATATAAGTCCAGCTGGAAAATAGTATTATAACTTACGTACCCATATTCGGGCCAGACCTCCTGATCCTCTAATTTATAATGGGGCCATTTTGTGGTGCACAAGAAAATCAGTTGCTGGCATTTTAAATAGGCCAAACCAAATTTGTCCTTCGTCTTGGTGTTCAGCAGGCACCCCAATGGGGAGTCGCCTGGAATTGAGGAACCTTGTCCCATAATGGGTAAAAACGTTCCTCTTTTGGGGTGCTGAAAAAAATCTGTCCCATAATGGGTGGAAAACGTTCCTTTTTTAAGGTTCTGTGTCTGTTTCGGGTTAAGACCGACCCGGTCGTCCTTTCTTCCCTCCAGTGAGCCTGGGGACTAGAGGGTGCCTCCGCGAGAGCAGACAAGAAGAATTCCGGTTCTGTGTCTGTCTCGGGCTATGTCCGAGCGCCACGTGGCGTCCCACTGGCGCTGGAATACCCGGACCGTCTCCTGACGAGAGGTCCTTTTCCAGACCGAACCGGTCGGCCTTCCTTCCCCCCTAGTGTACCCAGGAACTAGAGGGTGCCTCCACGAGAGCAGACAAGAACAATCCCGGTTCTGTGCCTGTCTCGGTTATGCCCGTACACCGAGTGGCGTCCCACTAGTGCTGAAATGCCCGAACCGTCTACTGATGAGAGGTACTTTCCCAGACCGACCCAGTCGGCCTTCCTTCCCCCCTAGTGTACCCGGAAACTAGAGGGTGACTCCGCAAGAGCAGACAAGAACAATTCCGGCTCTATGCCTGTCTCGGGTTATGCCCAAGCGCCGCGTGGCGTCGCACTCGCCCTAGCTGTGGTCCCTCCAACTCAAGGCGTCCCCTGATGAGAGGTCCCTTCCCCGGACCGCCTCCTGACGAGAGGTCCTTTCCCAGACCGACCCAGTCGGCCTCCCTTCCACCCTAGTGTACCCGGGAACTAGAAGGTGCCTCCGCGAGAACAGACAAGAACAATTAAAAAAAAAAAAAGAACTCACCACTCCGATGGCTTCAGGCTGTGCTGTGGTCAGCCAGGACGATGGCAGTCACATCTACTGGATCTCCCCGTATGGGCCACCAAAATGATGGCGGCAGTTGTTCCGGATGGCCACAAAGTCGCTGGGCGAGTAAAGAAGTAGTCAGACAGCATGTGGCTACCGAAAGTTTTAATAAAGTTTTATTGGTAAGGCCGAAGACTGAATAGGGGGTAACACACCCGGCGGGCTCATTTCCTTAAGGGAACAGGCCCCGAGTGCCCGATACAATGGGCTTATATACTGCTATTGCTGATCAAAGTGATTGGTAGATTTGAAAACAGTGGGGACTGGATTGGTGCAGATTTGGTACAGATTTGGTGCAGAGCTGGGCGGAGTCTATCTTCTTATTTGGTTTGGTTCCTGGACCCAGCAGATGCTGCAGGGTCTAAGGCCCATGCCAGACATGGCAACAGAACCGTGTACATTCAAACAATATCTTCAACCTTTCCATGGTGCATGGGGGGCCCCCATCACTTGGAAAGTACAATTCAGCAACAGAGACAGTGCCTGCCCACAACGGACTCACAGTCTAAAAGCGGGGAGAGGGACATCAAAACAAGTAAACAGGCATAAGTAACATCAATATAAATAAATAGAATTATAGATATAAACACATCTTTAATATAAATAAATAGAATTATAAATATGTACATATTTATGCAAGTGCTGTTTGGTTGGGAGGGGGGCAGAGCAAAGGGAGCGAGTCGGGGTGAGGTTAGGGGGAGCTGAAGAAAAGGGGGCTTAATCTGGGAAGGACTCTTGGAGGAGGTGAGCTCTCAGTAGGGCTTTTAAGGGAGGAAGAGAACTAGCTTGGTGGATGTGTGTAGGGAGGGCATTCCAGGCCAGGGGAAGGACGTGGGCCGGGGGTCGCCGGGGGTCACCGGTGGGATAGGAGAGAACGAGGCACAGTGAGGAGGTTAGCGGCGGCAGAGGAGCAGAGGGTGTGGGCTGGGCTGGAGAAGGAGAGAAGGGAGGTGAGGTAGGAGGGGACAAGGGGATGGAGAGGTTTGAAGCCAATGATGAGAAGTTTTAGCTTGATAAGGAGGTTGATAGACAACCACTGGAGATTTTTTGAGGAGGGCGGTGACATACCCTGAACTTTTCTGTAGAAAGATAATCGGGGCAGGGGAGTGAAATATGGACTGCCCTCCCTCCTCACATCCTCCAGATAAGCACACTGCCTCCCTTCAAAGCCCTACTGAAAGCTCACCTCCTCCAGGAGGCCTTCCCAGATTGAGCTCCCGTTTTCCTCTAGTCCTCCTCTTCTCCTCATCGCCCCGATTCCCTCTGTCTGCTCTGCTCCCCTCCCCACCCTACAGCTCTTGTATATATATGTACATATTTATTATTCTGTTTTATTAATGACCTGTATATATCTAAAATTCTGTTTATATTGATGCTTTTGATGCCTGTCTGCTTGTTTTGTTTTGTTGTCTATCTCCCCTCTTCTAGACTGTGAGCCCATTTTTGGGTAGGGATTGTGTCTGTTGCCGAATTGTACTTTTCAAAAGCTTAGTACAGTGTTTAGCACACAGTAAGCACTCAATAAATACGATTGAATGAATGAATGAATGAAGTAGGGAGCGGCAGGAGGTTGGGAGGTCCGAAAGGATGCTGAATCAGTAATCCAGAGGGGGTAGAATGAGTGATTGTACTAACGTGGTGGAGGTTTGGTTTGGAGAGTAAAGGGTGGCTCTTGGCGATGTATTAAGGTGAGCCTGGCAGGATTTGGTGACGGATTGGTTGTGTGGGGTTAGTGAGAGAGTGGGGGTCAAGGATGACACCAAGGTTACAGGCTTGTGAGACAGGAAGGATGGTTGTGCTGTCTACAGTGACGGGAAAGTTCCAGAGAGACCAGGATTTGGGAGGGAATAATAAAGATGGTGATGACGACGATGATGATGATGGTATTTGTTAAACACTTACTATGTACCAAGCACTGTCCTAAGTAGTGGGGTAGATACAAGATAAACAGGCTGTCCCATGTGGGGCTCACAGTCTTAATCCCCATTTTCCAGATGAGGTAACTGAGACAGAGAAGTGAAGTGACTTGCCCAAAGTCACACAGCCGATAAGTGGGGCAGCTGGGATTCGAACGCGGGACCTCTGATTCCCAAGCTCGAGCTCTAGGGAAAATATGGAGAACTGTCTTGGACCTGTTGAGTCTTAGGTGACAGGAGGACATCCAGGTGGAGATGTCCCAAAGGCAGGAGGAGATCTGACGGGGAGATAGAGAAAAAAAAACTGGGGAGGAGATCTCTCGCTCCATCCCTTCTTCCCTCCTTAACTTCCATCTTCAACCGCTCACTCTCCACTGGTTCCTTCCCCTCTGCCTTCAAACATGCCCATGTCTCTCCCATCCTAAAAAAACCCTCTCTTGACCCCACCTCACCTTCTAGTTATCGTCCCATATCCCTCCTACCATTCCTTTCCAAACTCCTTGAACGAGTTGTCTACACGCGCTGCCTAGAATTCCTCAACAACAACTCTCTCCTCAACCCCCTCCAGTCTGGCTTCCGTCCCCTTCATTCCACGGAAACTGCGCTCTCAAAGGTCACCAATGACCTCCTGCTTGCCAAATCCAACGGCTCATACTCTCTCCTAATCCTCCTCGACCTCTCAGCTGCCTTTGACACTGTGGACCACCCCCTTCTCCTCAACACGCTATCTGACCTTGGCTTCACAGACTCCGTCCTCTCCTGGTTCTCCTCTTATCTCTCCGGTCGTTCTTTCTCAGTCTCTTTTGCAGGCTCCTCCTCCCCCTCCCATCCTCTTACTGTGGGGGTTCCCCAAGGTTCAGTGCTTGGTCCCCTTCTGTTCTCAATCTACACTCACTCCCTTGGTGACCTCATTCGCTCCCACGGCTTCAACTATCATCTCTACGCTGATGACACCCAGATCTACATCTCTGCCCCTGCTCTCTCCCCCTCCCTCCAGGCTCGCATCTCCTCCTGCCTTCAGGACATCTTCATCTGGATGTCCGCCCGCCACCTAAAGCTCAACATGTCGAAGACTGAGCTCCTTGTCTTCCCTCCCAAACCTTGTCCTCTCCCTGTCTTTCCCATCTCTGTTGACGGCACTACCATCCTTCCCGTCTCACAAGCTTGCAACCTTGGTGTCATCCTCGACTCCGCTCTCTCATTCACCCCTCACATCCAAGCCGTCACCAAAACCTGCCGGTCTCAGCTCCGCAACATTGCCAAGATCCGCCCTTTCCTCTCCATCCAAACCGCTACCCTGCTCATTCAAGCTCTCATCCTATCCCGTCTGGACTACTGCACTAGCCTTCTCTCCGATCTCCCATCCTCGTGTCTCTCTCCACTTCAATCCATACTTCATGCTGCTGCCCAGATTATCTTTGTCCAGAAACGCTCTGGGCATATTACTCCCCTCCTCAAAAATCTCCAGTGGCTACCGATCAATCTGCGCATCAGGCAGAAACTCCTCACCCTGGGCTTCAAGGCTGTCCATCACCTCGCCCCCTCCTACCTCACCTCCCTTCTCTCCTTCTACTGCCCAGCCCGCACCCTCCGCTCCTCCACCACTAATCTCCTCACTGTACCTCGCTCTCGCCTGTCCCGCCATCGACCCCCGGCCCACGTCATCCCCCGGGCCTGGAATGCCCTCCCTCTGCCCATCCGCCAAGCTAGCTCTCCTCCTCCCTTCAAGGCCCTGCTGAGAGCTCACCTCCTCCAGGAGGCCTTCCCAGACTGAGCCCCTTCTTTCCTCTCCCCCTCGTCCCCCTCTCCATCCCCGTCTTACCTCCTTCCCTTCCCCACAGCACCTGTATATATGTATATATGGTTGTACATATTTATTACTCTGTTTATGTATTTATTTATTTATTTTACTTGTACATTTCTATCCTACTTATTTTATTTTGTTGGTATGTTTGGTTCTGTTCTCTGTCTCCCCCTTTTAGACTGTGAGCCCACTGTTGGGTAGGGACTGTCTCTATGTGATGCCAATTTGTACTTCCCAAGCGCTTAGTACAGTGCTCTGCACATAGTAAGCGCTCAATAAATACGATTGATTGATTTATTGATTGATTGATCTAGATTTGGGTATCATCCGCATAGAGATGTTAGCTGAAGCCGAGTCGTTCATTCTCAGTCCCTTTTGCAGGCTCCTCCTCCCTCTCCCATCCGCTTACTGTGGGGGTTCCTCAAGGTTCAGTTCTTGGTCCCCTCCTGTTCTCTATCTACACCCACTCCCTTTGTGACCTCATTCGCACCCGCGGCTTCAACTATCATCTCTACGCTGATGACATCCAAATCTACATCTCTGCCCCTGCTCTCTCCCCCTCCCTCCAGGCTCGCATCTTTTCCTGCCTTCAGGACATCTCCATCTGGATGTTTGCCCGCCACCTAAAACTCAACATGTCCAAGACTGAACTCCTTGTCTTCCCTCCCAAACCCTGCCCTCTCCCTGACTTTCCCATCTCTGTTGACGTCACTACCATCCTTCCCGTCTCACAAGCCCGCAACCTTGGTGTCATCCTTGACTCCGCTGTCTCATTCACCCCTCACATCCAAGCCATCACCAAAACCTGCCGGTCTCAGCTCCGGAACATTGCCAAGATCTGCCCTTTCCTCTCCATCCAAGCCGCTACCCTGCTCGTTCAAGCTCTCGTCCTATACTGTCTGGACTACTGTATCAGCCTCCTCTCTGATCTCCCATCCTCTTGTCTCTCCCCACTTCAATCCATACTTCATGACGCTGTCCGGATTGTCTCTGTCCAGAAATGCTCTGGGCATGTTACTCCCCTCCTCAAAAATCTCCAGTGGCTACGAATCAACCTACGCATCAGGCAGAAATTCCTCACCCTCGGCTTCAAGGCTCTCCATCACCTCGCCCCCTCCTACCTCACCTCCCTTCTCTCCTTCTACAGCCCAGCCTGCACGCTCCACTCCTCTGCCGCTAATCTCCTCACTGTGCCTCATTCACGCCTGTCCCGCCGTCGACCCCCGGCCCAAGTCATCCCCCTGGCCTGGAATGCCCTCCCTCCGCACATCCGCCAAGCTAGCTCTCTTCCTTCCTTCAGGGCCCTACTGAGAGCTCACCTCCTCCAGGAGGCCTTCCCAGACTGAGCCCCTGCCTTCCTCTCCCCCTCCTCCTCCTCTCCATCTCCCCCGCCTTACCTCCTTCCCTTCCCCACAACACCTGTATAAATGTATATATGTTTGTATGTATTTATTACTCTATTTATTTATTTTACTTGTCCACGATTGATTGATTGAGAGAGTGAATGAGTTCTTCAAGGGAGTGAGTGTAGATGGAGAATAGAAGGGGACCAAGAACTGACCCTTACGGGACCCCTACACTAAGGGGCTGGGAGGAGGAGGAGGAGCCCGCAAAGGAGACTGAGAATTGAAGGGCCAGAGAAATAAGAGGAGAACTAGAGAAGATAGAGTCAATGAAGCCAAACCAAGGTCAGAGAAGCAGCGTGGTTTAGTGGAAAGAGCCCGGGCTTGGGAGTCAGAGGTCGTGGGTTCTAATTCCTACTCTGCCACTTGTCTTTGGGTAAGTGACTTTGGGTAAGTCACTTGACTTCTCTGTGCCTCAGTTGCCTCATCTGTAAAATGGGGATTAAGATTGTAAGCCCCAAGTGGGACAACCTAATTACCTTGTGTCAACCCCAGCACTTACAACAGTACTTTGCACATAGTAAGCGCTTAACAAATACCATCATTTTTATTATTATTAAGGTTGGATAACGTGTTGAGGAGAAGGGGACAGTCGACAGTGTCAAAGGCAGCTGAAAGGTGCATGATTAGTATGGAGTAGGAGCCTTTGGAATTGGCAAGAAGGAGGTCATTGGTGATCTTTGAGAGGGCGTTTTCAATGGAGTGAAGGGGGCAGAAGCCAGATTGGAGATTCTCCCCTAGTGACCCAGAATGGACCATCTAACATCCTGCCTCTCCCCTCCCCATCCCTGACTCTCCCCCAGGGATCCTGCAGGGACCATCCAACACCCCTGACTTTCCCTTCTACATTAATTTCTGTGCCTCAGTTTCCACATATGTAAAATGGAGATTGACTGTGAGCCCAGTGTGGGACAGGTACTGTGTCCAACCCAATTATCGTGTATCTACCCCAGCGGTTAGGACAGCGTATGGCACATGATACACGCAAAACAATTACCACAATTATGATTATTTGCAAAGTCCGATTTGGCCATTCTGTGGGGGATTGATCAGCATAGGACCTGTTCTCATGTCTCATGCCACCTGAGGGAGTGGGGACACTTACCATGACCACGGCCTACGTACAGAGCAGCAGGTCGCCCAACTCTAGTCCTCGTGGAGAGATGGAACCAGGAGCTGGGCTGCCACCTCTAAAGGAAGGTGTTGTTTTATGGCTGGTGAATATGTTTGTTTATGAATTTGCATGCTTAAAAGTTCATTTCTGGAGGAGAGAATGAGGAGGGGGCTGTCATATCTAGCAGAGGCTGATACTGAAAACGGGGATGGAGCCCTGTGTGGGGAACTGGTTCAGTCTGACTTGACTGGGATGGTGAATAATAATAATAATTATTATTATTATAATTATAATGGCATTTGTTAAGCACTTACTATGCGCAAACCCCTGTTCTAAGCGCTGGGAAGGTTACAAGGTAATCAGGCTGTCCCACGTGGGGCTTAGAGATTTAATCTCCATTTTACAGCTGAGGTAACTGAGGCACAGAGAAGTGAAGTGACTTACCCAAAGTCACACAGTTGACAAGTGCTGGAGCCGGGATTAGAGCCCATGACCTCTGACTCCCAAGCCCGTCGTCCTCTTTCCACTTAGACACACTGCTTCTCGAAGCCCCGGGGCCCCAAATTCGGCAGATGGAACAAACATTCTTGCATCTGCGCCCCTGTCTACAGATCCTCAGCCCTTCTGTCTCTCCCCAAGTCTACTCCATACTTCACTCTGCTACCAACATTTTTCTACAGAAACATCCAGGATGAGTTTCTCCGCTCCTCAAGAAACTACAGTGGTTGCCCATCCACCTCCTCATCAAACAGAAACTCCTCACTATGGACATTAGAGCACTCGCTCACCTTGCCCCCCCTTCTACCTCACCTCGCTAGTCTCCTATTACAACCCAACCCACACCCTTCACCTCTCTAATGCCAACCTTCTGACTGTACCTCGACCTAGTCCGTCTCGCCGCCGAACTCTCGCCCATGTCCTGCCTCTGGCCTGGAACGGCCTCCCTCCTCATACCCGACAGATAATGACTCTATCCACCTTCAAAGCTTCAATGAAGGCCCATCTCCTCCAAGAGGCCTTCCCTGACTAAGCCCTCCTTTCCTCTTCTCCCACTCCGTTCTGCATTGCCCTGACTTGCTCCCTTCATGCGTCACCTCCCTTCCAGCCCCTCAGCCCTTACATCCGTATATGTAATGTATCTCTTTTTATGAGTGCTGTCTCCCCCTCTAGACTGTAAGCTCACTGTGGTCAGTGAAGCAGTGTAGCATAGCGGCAAGAGCATGGGCATGAGATTCAGAGTATGTGGGTTCTAATCCTAGCTCCGCCATTTGTCTGCTGTGTGAACTTGGACAAGTCACTTCACTTCTCTGTACCTCAGTTACCTCACCTTTAAAAATAGGAATGAAGACTGTGAGCCCATGTGGGGCAGTCTGATTATCTTGTATCCATCCCAGTGCTTGTAACTGTTTGGCATATGGTAAGCACTTAACAAATACCATAATAATAATACATAAATAATATATAAATAATAATAATAATAATCAAGGAATGCCTCTGTTGTATTTGGTCCAGTCATGTCATCCTTGACTCCGCTCTGTCATTCACCCCACACATCCAATCCGTCACCAAAACCTACCGGTCTCACCTTCACAACATCGCCAAGATCCGTACTTCCCTCTCCATCCAAACTGCTACCTTCTTGGTTCAATCTCTCATCCTATCCTGACTGGATGACTGGATCAGTCTCCTTTCTGATCTCCTATCCTCCTGTCTCTCCCCGCTTCAGTCTATACTTCACAATGCTGCCCGGATTACCTTTCTACAGAAACACTCTGGGCATATCACTTCCCTCCTCAAAAATCTCCAGTGGTTGTCCATCAACCTTCGCATGAAGCAAAAACTCCTCACTATTGACTTGTTAGGTCTCTATTCCTTTGCCCCCTCCTACCTCACCTCCCTTCTCTCATTCTACAGCCGAGCCCACACACTCCTCTGCTGCTCAACTCCTCCCTGCGCTTCGCTCTCACCTGTCCCGCCATTGACCTCCGACCCACGTCCTACCTCTGGCCTGGAATGCCCTCCCTCCACACATCCGCCAAACTAGCTCTCTTCCTCCCTTGAAAGCCCTCCTGAGAGCTCACCTCCTCCAGGAGGCCTTCCGAGATTAATCCCCCTCCTTATCCTCTGATCAACCTCCCCTCCCCATCTCCCCGACTCCCTACTTCTGCTTTACTCCTTCCCATAGCACATGTGTATATTTGTACACAGTTCTTATTCTGTTTATTTCATTAATGATGTGTATATATCTATAATTTTATTTATCTGTTTTGATGCCACTGATGCCTGTCTACTTGTTTTGTTTTGTTGTCTGTCTCCCCGTTCTAGACTGTGAGCCCATTGTTGGGTAGGGACTGTCTCTGTTGCCAAATTGTACTTTCCAAGCTCTTAGTACAGTGCTGTGCACACAGTAAGTGCTCAATTAATGCGATCGAATGAATGAATGAATATTGCTATACTGTACTTCACCAACTGCTTCATATAGTGCTCTGCACACAGTAATTGCCCAGTAAATCGAACTGACTGGCTGACTGATGAATTCTGCTCAGCCAGGGGCTTGGCCCTGTTGGTGGGGTGTGAGGACAGAAACCCTTTCAGGCCACTGGTAGTTGGTCCTTTGTCCCCGCCAAAACTGGAAAAATAACCCCAAACCTAATGGTCACACTACCACTTGCTTGGCAGTGTGACCATCCAACCCCCGTGTCTTTGCCCTCCTCATCCCTGACTCTCCATCAGTGACCCAGCATGGACCATCCAGCACCCCTGCCTCTTTCTTCCCCATCCTTGACACTCCCCAAATGATCCGGCAGGGACCGTTCAAAACCGCTGACCTTCCCTTCTCCATTAATCTCTCTGCTCCAGTTTCCTCATTTATAAAGTAGGGATTAAGACTGTGAGCCCAGTGTGGGACAGGGACTGTGACCCAATTATCTTGTGTCTAAGCCAGTGGTTAGTACAGTGTTGGCTCTTTCTGTTCGGTTGCTCAGATATGCATGCAACTGATACAGGGCCAAAAGCGATTGTTCAAATTTCACAAATCCCAGGGTGTAGACAATACAGAAGGGAGAAGGAGCCGGAGGAAAGATGGTTTAATCAGAGAAGGCCTCTTGGCGGAGTTGTGACCTTAATGTTTTGGAGAGGGGGATAATGACGGTCTGGCACATGTGAAGGGAAGGAGAGGGAGTTCCAGACCAGTGGAGTGACTTGGAAAAGGAGGCGCAGGCCAGATAGATGAGATGGAGGCCCATGGGGTAAGCCGGCGCTGGAAGAACAAAGTACCACCAGGTGGCGATATGAGGCCCATATTAGTCTTAATCCCCATTTTGCAGGTGAGGTAACTGAGGTAACTGCCCAAGGGCACACAGCAAGCATGTAGCAGAACCGGGATTAGTACACAGGACCTTCTAACCCCCAGGCCCGTCCTATCCACTAAGCCACGAAGCAACTCTGGCTTAGTGGAAAGAGCACGGGCTTGGGAGTCAGAGGTCATGAGTTCTAATTCCAGCTCTACCACTTGTCTGCTGTGTGACCTTGGGCAAGTCACTTAATTTCTCTGTGCCTCAGTTACCTAGACTGTGAGCCCGTTGTTGGGTACAGACCGTCTCTATATGTTGCCAACTTGTTCTTTCCAAGCGCTTAGTACAGTGCTCTGCACACAGTAAGCGCTCAATAAATATGATTGAATGAATGAATGAATGTAAAATGGGGATTAAGACCGTGAGCCCCATGTAGGGCAACCCGATTACCTTGTATCTACCCCAGTGCTTAGAACAGTGCAGCGTGCTTAGAACAGAGAAGCAGCATGGCTCAGTGGAAAGAGCCCGGGCTTTGGAGTCAGAAGTCACCGGTTCAAATCCCGGCTCGACCAATTGTCAGCTGTGTGACTTTGGGCAAGTCACTTAACTTCTCTGTGCCTCAGTTACCTCATCTGTAAATTGGGGATTAAGACTGTGAGCCCCATGTGAAATAACCTGATCACCTTGTATACCCCAGTGCTTAAAACAGTGCTTTGCATATAGTAAGCGCTTAACAAATACCATCATCATTATTATTAAGTACAATCATTATTACTATTATTATTATCATTATAGTGTATACTGTACTGCCACCAAGCGCAGCCCCCCCTGAACAAGCCCGCTGCTGCCATCAGGGGGTGAAAGAGAGGCGCAGCCTCCCAGAAAACGATTGGTGCCACCAGGGGGCAGGCTGCTGCTCTCCGACCAGAGAATAGTTCTGGTTCCAGAGGCCAGGGGCATCTCTCCAGATCAGTCCAGGACGCAGAGATGGACCAAGGCCTGGAGGTAGAAGGAGGCCAGGGTCTGGACAAATAAAGGGACCCGGTCCGAGAGGCAGAGGAGGACCAGGGCCTAGAGGCAGAGCGGGACCAGTGCCAGGAAGCAGATGGGTACCTAGGCTGGAAGACAGGGGTAGCAGAGCCGAAAGGCAGAGGGGGACAAAGGTCGAGAGGCAGGCGGGGGACCAGGACAGGGAGGCCGAGGGGGACCAGGGCGGGAAGGCAGTTGGGGGGGATCACGCCCAAGAAGTAGAGGGTAACCTGGGCCTGGAGACAGGGGTACCTGGGCCAGGAGACAGGGGTACCTGGGCTGGGAGGTAGAGAGGACCCAGGGCCGAGACAGAGAGAGACCCAAGGGCTCGGAGGTAGAAGGAGACCAGGGCCAGGAGGCAGAGGTGGACCATGGCAGGGTGGCAGGCGGGGACCAGGGCCAGGAGGCAGAGGCGTACCCGGGCCGGGAGAGAGGGGGACTAGGGTCAGGAGACAGAAGGGTACCTGGGCCGGGGGACAAAGTGATGAGGGCCGGGAGGTAGAGGGGACCAAGGGCCAGGACGGAGAGAGACCCAAAGGCCTGGAGGTAGAACGAGATCAGGGCCAGGAGGCACAGAGGGACCAGGTTCGGGCAGCAGAGCGGGACCAGGGCCTGGAGGCAAATGGGTACCTGGGCCAGGAGACAGGTGAACCAGGGCAGGGAGGTAGAGGGGCATAGGGGTATCTGGGCTGGGAAGCAGAGAGGAACCAGGGCCGAGAGATGGGGGTGGGCGGGCAGGGGCTGAGTGGCATGGGGGACTGGGGCGGGAAGGCAGAGGGGAAACAAGGTGGGGAGACAGAGGGGAACCAGGTCCAGGAGGCAGAGGGGTACCTGGGCCGGGCGACGAAGACCAGGGCCGGAACAGAGAGAGACCCAAGTCCGTAGAGGTAGAAGGAGACCAGGGCGGGGAGTCACACAGAGACCAGAGCCGGGAGGCATAGGGGGACCAGGGCAGGGAGGCAGAGGGGGATCACGGCTAGGAGGCAGCGGGGTACCTGGGCCAGAAGACAGGGGGACCAGGGCCGAGAGGTAGAGGGGACTCAGGCGGAGTGGGACGGAGAGAGACCCAAGGGCCTGGAAGTAGAAGGAGACCAGGGCCGGGAGGCACAGGACCAGGGCAGGCTGCAGAGGGGTACCAGGGTCAGGAGGCCGAGGGGGACCAGGACCAGGAGGCAGAGTGGTTTCTGGGAAGGGATACAGGGGGACCAGAGACGGGAGGCAAAGTGGTACTTGGGCTGGTAGATAGGGGCCAGGGCAAGGAAGCTGAAGGGGATCTTGTCCAGGAGGCAGTGTGGTACCTTGGCCGGAAGCAGAGGGGGACCATTGCTGAGAGGCCTTAGGGACCAGGGCAGTTAAGCAGAGGGGGACCAGGGCCTGGAGGCAGAGGGGAACCTAGATTGGGAAACAGGGGGACCAGGGCCGGGAGGCAGATGGGGACCAGGGCGAGGAGGCAGAGGAATACCTGGGATGGGAGCCAGGGGGACCAGGGCCGGGAGGCCGAGGTGTACCTGGGTAGGGAAACAGGGTCCAGGGCTGTGAGGCTGAAGAGGACCTGGTCCAGGAGGCAGTGTGGTACCTTGGTCGGGAGGCAGAGGGTGACAAGGACTGAGAGGCATTGGGGACCAGGGCCAAGAGGCAGGGGGACCAGGGCCTTGAGGCAGAAGGGGACCAGGGCCGGGAGGTAGAGGGGACCCAGGGCTGGGACGGAGAGAGACCCAAGGGCCTAGACGTAGACGAAGACCAGGGCCAGAAGGCACAGGACCAGGGCAGGATGCAGAGGGTGACCAGGGTCAGGTGGCCGAGGGGGACCAGGGCCAGGAGGCAGAGGTTCCTGGGAAGGGATACAGGGGGACCAGAGCCAGGAGGCAAAGGGGTACCTGGGCTGGTAGATGGGGGCCAGGGCAAGGAGGCTGAAGGGGATCTGGTCCAGTAGGCAGTGCGGTACCTTGGCCGGAGGCAGAGTGGGACCAGAGCTGAGAGGCCTTAGGGACCAGGGCAGAGAGGCAGAGGGGGACCAAGGCCAGGAGGTAGAGGGGAACCTAGACTGAGAAACAGGGGGACCAGGGCTGGGAGGTAGAGGGGAACCAGGGCCAGGAGGCAGGTGGGGACCAGGGCCAGGAGGCAGAGGAATTCCTGGGATGGGAGACAAGGGGACCAGGGTCAGGAGGCCGAGGGGTATCTGGGCTGGGAAACAGATTCCAGGGCTGGGAGGCTGAAGAGGACGTGATCCAGGAGGCAGTGCGGGTCCTTGGCCGGGAGGCAGAGGGTTACCAGTGTTGAGAGGCCTTGGGGACCAGAGCAGGGAGGCAGAGGGGGCAAGGACTGGAAGGCAGAGGGGGACCAGGCTGGAAGGGAGAGAGGGACCAGGGCCAGGAGGCAGAGGGGGACCTACACTGGGAAATGGGGACCAGGGCCGGGAGGCCGAGGGGTATATGGGCTGGGAGACGGGGGAACAGGGCCGGGAGGTAGAAGGGATACAATGATCCTTAACTTCCATCTTCAACCGCTCACTCTCCACTGGTTCCTTCCCCTCTGCCTTCAAACATGCCCATGTCTCTCCCATCCTAAAAAAACCCTCTCTTGACCCCACCTCACCTTCTAGTTATCGTCCCATATCCCTCCTACCATTCCTTTCCAAACTCCTTGAACGAGTTGTCTACACGCGCTGCCTAGAATTCCTCAACAACAACTCTCTCCTCGACCCCCTCCAGTCTGGCTTCCGTCCCCTTCATTCCACGGAAACTGCGCTCTCAAAGGTCACCAATGACCTCCTGCTTGCCAAATCCAACGGCTCATACTCTGTCCTAATCCTCCTCGACCTCTCAGCTGCCTTTGACACTGTGGACCACCCCCTTCTCCTCAACACGTTATCTGACCTTGGCTTCACAGACTCCGTCCTCTCCTGGTTCTCCTCTTATCTCTCCGGTCGTTCTTTCTCAGTCTCTTTTGCAGGCTCCTCCTCCCCCTCCCATCCTCTTACTGTGGGAGTTCCCCAAGGTTCAGTGCTTGGTCCCCTTCTGTTCTCAATCTACACTCACTCCCTTGGTGACCTCATTCGCTCCCACGGCTTCAACTATCACCTCTACGCTGATGACACCCAGATCTACATCTCTGTCCCTGCTCTCTCCCCCTCCCTCCAGGCTCGCATCTCCTCCTGCCTTCAGGACATCTCCATCTGGATGTCCGCCCGCCACCTAAAGCTCAACATGTCGAAGACTGAGCTCCTTGTCTTCCCTCCCAAACCTTGTCCTCTCCCTGACTTTCCCATCTCTGTTGACGGCACTACCATCCTTCCCGTCTCACAAGCCCGCAACCTTGGTGTCATCCTCGACTCCGCTCTCTCATTCACCCCTCACATCCAAGCCGTCACCAAAACCTGCCGGTCTCAGCTACGCAACATTGCCAAGATCCGCCCTTTCCTCTCCATCCAAACCGCTACCCTGCTAATTCAAGCTCTCATCCTATCCCGTCTGGACTACTGCACTAGCCTTCTCTCTGATCTCCCATCCTCGTGTCTCTCTCCACTTCAATCCATACTTCATGCTGCTGCCCGGATTATCTTTGTCCAGAAACGCTCTGGACATATCACTCCCCTCCTCAAAAACCTCCAATGGCTACCAATCAATCTGCGCATCAGGCAGAAACTCCTCACCCTGGGCTTCAAGGCTGTCCATCACCTCGCCCCCTCCTACCTCACCTCCCTTCTCTCCTTCTACTGCCCAGCCCGCACCCTCCGCTCCTCCACCACTAATCTCCTCACTGTACCTCGCTCTCGCCTGTCCCGCCATCGACCCCCGGCCCACGTCATCCCCCGGGCCTGGAATGCCCTCCCTCTGCCCATCCGCCAAGCTAGCTCTCTTCCTCCCTTCAAGGCCCTGCTGAGAGCTCACCTCCTCCAGGAGGCCTTCCCAGACTGAGCCCCTTCTTTCCTCTCCCCCTCGTCCCCCTCTCCATCCCCGTCTTACCTCCTTCCCTTCCCCACAGCACCTGTATATATGTATATATGGTTGTACATATTTATTACTCTGTTCATGTATTTATTTATTTATTTTACTTGTACATTTCTATCCTACTTATTTTATTTTGTTGGTATGTTTGGTTCTGTTCTCTGTCTCCCCCTTTTAGACTGTGAGCCCACTATCGGGTAGGGACTGTCTCTATGTGATGCCAATTTGTACTTCCCAAGCGCTTAGTACAGTGCTCTGCACATAGTAAGCGCTCAATAAATACTATTGATTGATTGATTGATTGGACGGTGAGTGACCCAGGGGCCTGGAAGTAGAAGGACACCAGGGCCTGAAGGCACTGAGGGACCAGGGCAGGAGGCAGAGGGGGACCAGGGCCGGGAGGCAGAGGGGGACCAGGGAGGGAAGCAGAGGTGTACCTAGGCCAGGAAACAGAGGGACCAGGGCCGGGAGGCAGAGGGGTACCTGGGCCGGGCGACGGAGACCAGGGCCGGAGTGGAGAGAGACACAAGGCCGTCGAGATAGAAGGAGACCAGGGCAGGGAGTCACACAGGGACCAGGGCCGGGAGGCATAGGGGTACCTGGGCCAGGAGGCAGGGGGACCAGGGCCGGGAGGTAGAGGGGACCCAGGGCTGGGATGGAGAGAGACCCAAGGGTCTGGAGGTAGAAGGAGACCAGCGCCGGGAGGCACAGGACCAGGGCATGCTGCAGAGGGGAACCAGGGTCAGGAGGCCGAGGGTGCCCAGGGACAGGAAGCAGAGTGGTTTCTGGGAAGGGATACAGGGGGACCAGAGCTGGGAGGCAAAGGAGTACCTGGGCTGGTAGATGGTGGTCAGGGCAAGGAGGCTGAAGGGGATCTGGTCCACGAGGCAGTGTGGTACCTTGGCCGGAGGCAGAGGGGGACCAGAGCTGAGAGATCTTAGGGAACAGGGCAGTTAAGCAGAGGGGGACCAAGGTCAGGAGGCAGAGGGGAACCAGGGCCAGAAGGCAGAGGGGAACCTATATTGGGAAACAGGGGGACCAGGTCCGGGAGGCAAATGGGGACAGGGCCAGGAGGCAGAGGGGTACGTGGGTCTGGAGACAGAGGGACAAAGGCCGGAAGGTAGAGGGGACCCAGGGCCGAAAGGAGAGAGACCCAAGGGCCTGGAGGTAGAAGGAGACCAGGGCCGGGAGGCAGAGGGGGACCTGGGCCGGGAGACATGGGGACAAGGGCATGGAGGCAGAGGGGTACTTGAGCTGGGAGATGGGGGACCAGAGCCGGGAGGCAGAGGGTTACCTGGGATGGGAGATGGGGGGGACCAGAGCCAGGGGGTGTAGAGGTACCTGGGCCAGGAGGTAGAGGGGACCCAGGGCCGGGATGGAGAGAGACCCAAGCGTCTGGAGGTAAAGGGAGACCAGGGCCTGAGGCACAGAGGGTCCAGGGCCAGAAGGCACAGAGGGTCCAGGGTCGGGAGGTACAGAGGGACCAGGGCCGGGAGGCAAAGGGGGACCAGGGCAGGGCAGCAGAGGGGGACCAGGGCCGGGAAACGGAGATGAGGACTGGCAGGCAGAGGGGTACGTCTGCCTCCCTGCCATTGTCCCTCCTGGTTCTCAGAAGTAAAGGGGAATTACGGCCAAACGTCAGAGGGGGACCAGGGACGAGATACACGGGGGGACCAAGGCAGGGAGGCAGAGGGGGATCAGGGCAGTGATACAGAGGGGGACCAGGGTGAGGAGGTAGAGAGGGACCAGGGCCAGGATTTAGAAGGGAACCTGGGCCAGTAGACAGGTAGACAAGGACCGGGAGGCAGAGGGGGACCAGTGCCAGGAGGCTGAGAGGTACCTGGGCTGGAAGGTAAAGGGGGACCAGGGCCGAAAAGGGGGAAGACAAGGGAAGGGAGACAGTGGGGGACCAGGGCCTGGAGGCAGAAAGGGACCAGGGCCAGGAGGCAAGGGGTCCCTGGGCCGGGAGATGGGGGACTAGGGTCGGGAGGCTTGGGTGACCAGGGCCGGGAGGCAGAGGGAGATCAGAGCCAGGAGGCAGAGGGGTACGGGGGACCGGAGAAGGGGTACCAGGGTCGGGAGGCAGAGGGGGACCAGGGCTAGGAGGCATAGGAGTACCTGGGCGGGGAGACTGGGGGTCCAGGGACGGGAGACAGGGGGACCTAGACCGGGAGGTAGAGGGTCCCAATGCCGGGATGGAGAAAGGGGCCGGGGCTTGGAGGTAGAGGGAAATCAGGGCAAGCAGAACAGGGGCACCCATGGCCGTAATGGAGAGAGACCCATGGCCCATGGCTTGAAGGGAGAGGGGGCCCAGGGCCGGAAGGTAGAGGGAGACCAGGGCTGGCAGAACATGGGGACCAGGGCATGGAGCTAGAGGGGATCCATGGCCGGGACGGAGAGAGACTCAGTGGCCTGGACGTACTGGGAGACCAGGGCCGGGAGGTCCAAAGGGAATGTGAGATGGGGGACTAGGTTTGGGATCCCCGTTGTTGGGTAGGGACCGTCTCTATATGTTGCCAACTTGTACTTCCCAAGCGCTTAGTAAAGTTCTCTGCACACAGTTAGTGCTCAATAAAAACAATTGAATGAATGAATGAATGAATGAGTGACCAGGGCCGGGAGGTAGAGGAGGACCAGGGCCTGGAGTCAACGGGGGACCAGGGCCAGGAGGCAGAGGGGTACCCTAGCCGGTAGAGGGGGGACCAGGGCCGGGAAGCTGAAGGGAACCAGGGCCAGGAGGCAGAGGGGTACCTGGGCCGGGAGGGAAAGTGGGACCAGAGCCGAAAGTGTGACAAGGTCAGGGAGGCAGAGAGCGACCAGGACCGGGAGAAAGAGAGAGACCAGGGCTGGTAGACAGAACAACCAGGGCCGGGAGGCAGAGGGGTACATGGGCCAGGGGACAGCGGGACCAGGGATAGGAGGCAGAGGGGTACCTGTGCTGGGAGACAGCGTGACTAGGGCTGAAAAGCAGAGGGGAACCAGAGCCGAGAAGAGGGGCGTGACCAGGTCAGAGAGGCAGAGGCCGGCCTGGGCCGGGAATTTGAGGGGGACCAGGGCAGGGAGATAGAGGGGACCCATGGCCAGGACGGAGAGAGACCCACTGTCCTGTAGGTAGAGGGAGGCCATGGCCAGGAGGCTCAAGGGGACCAGGGTCGGGAGGCAGAGAGGGACCAGGGCCAGGACAGGGTAGGGAAATGGGGATCAGGGCCGGGAGGCAAAGGGGGACAAGGGCTGAGGGGTACTAAAAGCTTAGTACAGTGCTCTGCACACAGTAAACGCTCAATAAATACGATTGAATGAATGAATGAATGAGAAGCATGGGGAACAAGGTCAGGGAGGTAGAGGGGACCAGGGACAGGAGACGGAGGGCGACCAGGGCCAGTAGATAGGGGGACCGGGGCCGGGAGGCAGAGGGTTACGTGGGCCAGGAGATGGGGCCTAGGGCTGAGAAGCAGAGGGGAACCAGGGCCGAGAGGCGGGGGGCGAACAGGTCAGAGAGGCAGAGGCCGGTCAGGGCTGGGAAGCAGAGGGGGACCGGGGCAGGGAGGCAGAGGGGGACCAGGGCCTGGAGGCAAAGAGGGACCAGGGCCAGTAGACAAGGGGACTGGGGCCAGGAGGCAGAAGGGTCCCTGGTCGGGAGACAGGGGAACCAGGGCCGGGAGTCAGAGGGGTACCAATGCCGGGAGACAGGGGGACTAGGGTTGAGAAGCAGAGGGCAACCAGGGCCTAGAGGCGGGGGGTAACAAGGTCAGAGATTCAGAGCCGGACCAGGGTCGGGAAACAGAGGGGGACGAGGGCGGGAAAGCTGACGGGGACAAGGGCAGGAAGGCAGAGGGGGACCAGGGCCGGGAAGGCAGAGAGGGACCAGGGCCGGGAGGCAGAGGGGGACCAGGGCCGGGAAATGGGGATCAAGCCGGCAGGCAGTGTGGTACCACTGCCTTCCTGCCCTTGTACCCCCTGCTTCTCAGAAGTAAAAGGGAACTAGGGCCGAAAGTCAGAGGGGAACCAGGGACTTAAGTAAGGCAGGGGGCGAACAAGGCAGGGAGGCTGAGAGGGACCAGGACTGAGAGGCTGGGGGTGACCTGGGCAGGGAGGCAGAGGGGACCGTGACCCGGGAGGCAGTGGAGTACCCAGGCCAGTAGATGGTGGACCAGGGCCGGGACGCAAAGGGGGACCAGGGCCGAGAAGCATGGGGGACAAGGTCAGTGTGGCAGAGGGGCACCAGGTCCGACAGGCAGGACACCAGAGACGGGAGGCAGAGGGGTACCTGGGCTGGGAGGCAGGGGGGTCAGGGCTGGGAGGCAGAGGGGTAATTGTGCCGGGAGACAGTGGGACTAGGGCTGAGAAGCAGAGGGGAACCAGGGCCGAGAGGAGGGGGGTGACCAGGTCAGAGAGGCAGAGGCCGACCAGGGCCGGGAAGCAGAGGGGAACCAGGGCCAGGAGGCAGTGGAGTTCCTGGGCCGGGAGAAAGGGGGACCTGGGCTGGAAGGCAGAGGGGTACCTGGGCCGGGAGACAGGGGGTCCTAGGCCGGGAGATAGAGGGTCCCAGGGCCGGGACGGAGAGAGGGGCCAGGGTCTGGAGGTAGAGGGAGACCAGGGCTTGGTAGAACAGGGGGACCTGGGCCAGGAAGTAGAGGGACCCCTGGCCGGGAAGGATAGAGACCCAGTGGCTTGGAGGTAGAGGGAGGCCAGGGCCGGGAGGCTCAAAAGGACCAGTGTCCGGAAGTAGAGTGGGATCAGGGCCTGTAGGTACAGGGGGACCAGGGCTAGGAGGCAGAGGGGTACCTGGGCCAAGAGACGGGGGGGACCATTGTTGGCAGGCAAAAGTGGACAGGGGCCGGGAGACAGAGGGGGACCAGGGTTGGGAAACGGGGATCAGGTCCAGCAGGCACAGAGTCACCTTTGCCTCCCTGCCCTTGTTCCCCCCCGCCCCCCGGTTCCCGTAAGTACAGGGGAACTACGGCTGAAAGTCAGAGGGGGACGAGGGTCGATAGGCGTGGGGGACGAAGGCAGGGATGCAGAGGGGAACAAGGGCTGGGATGCAGAGTACAGTACAGTACAGTAAGCGCTTAGTACAGTGCTCTGCACACAGTAAGTGCTCAATAAATACGATTGAATGAATGACGCAGAGGGGGACCAGGGCGGGAAGGCATAGGGGGACCAGGACCAGGATTTAGAAGGGTACCTGGGCCAGGAGACAGGGGGACCAGGGCCGGGAGGTTGAGAGGACCCAGGGCCGGAAGGCAGAGGGGGACCAGGGCAGGGGAGGCTGGGGGGAATAGGGAAGAGGGGGACTAGAGCCAGGAGGCTGAGGGGTACCTGGGCCGGGATACGGGGGACCAGGGCCTGGAGGAAGAGGGGGATCAGGTCCAGCAGGCACAGGGTTACCTTTGCCTCCCTGCCCTTGTTCCCCCACCACGTCCCCCGCTTCTCGTAAGTACAGGGGAACTACGGCTGAAAGTCAGAGGGGGACGAGGGAGGATAGGCGTGGGGGACGAAGGCAGGGAGGCAGAGGGGAACAAGGGCTGGGATGCAGAGTACAGTACAGTAAGCGCTTAGTACAGTGCTCTGCACACAGTAAGCGCTCAATAAATGCGATTGAATGAATGACGCAGAGGGGGACCAGGGCGGGAAGGCATAGGGGGACCAGGGCCAGGATTTAGAAGGGTACCTGGGCCAGGAGACAGGGGGATGAGGGCCAGGAGGTTGAGGGGACCCAGGGCCGGGAGGTAGAGGGGGACCAGGGCAAGGGAGGCTGAGGGGACTAGGGAAGTGGGAGACTAGAGCCAGGAGGCTGAGGGGTACCTGGGCCGGGATACGGGGGACCAGGGCCTGGAGGAAGAGGGGGATCAGGGCCAGGAGGTAGAGGGGTACCTGGGCAGGAAGGCAGGGGGCAACAGGGCCAGGAGGCAGAGGGGTACCCGGGCCAGTAGACGGGGGACCAGGGCTGTGAGGCAGAGGGGGACCAGGGCCGAGAAGCGGGGTGGACAAGTTCAGGGAGGCAGAGGGGAACCATGGCCGGGAGACAGAGGGGGACCAGGGATGGTAGGCAGGGGGACCGGGGTCGGGAGGCAGAGGAGTACCTTTGCCAGGAGACAGTGGGACTAGGGCAGAGAAGGACCAGGGCCGAGAAGCGGAGGGCAACCAGTTCAGAGAGGCAGAGGCCGGCCAGGGCCGGGAAGCATAGTGGGGCCAGGGCGGGAAGGCAGAGGGGTACCTGGGCCAGGATACTGGGGGAACAGGGCCAGGAGGGTGAGGGAATGCAAGGCCGGGAGGCAGAGGGGGACCCCGGCAGGGCGGCAGTGGGGGACCAGGGCCAGGAGGCGGAGGGGTCCCTGGGCCGGGAGATGGGGAATCAGGTCCGGGAGGAAATGGGGACCAAGGCCAGGAGGCAGAGCAGTACCTGGACCGGAAGGCAAAGAGGGACCAGGGCCGAGAAGCGTGGACCAGGGCCAGTAGACAGAGGGGTTCCTCTGCATTCCTGCCCTTGTCCCTCGGCGTCTTGGAACCAAAGGGGAACAAGGGCTGGCAGGCGTAGGGCAACCAGGGATGGGAGGCAGAGGGGGACCAGGGCGGGGTGGCTGGGCAGACCAGGGCCAAGAGGAAGGGTGGACCGGGGCCGGGAAGTAGAGGGGGACCCGGGCCGGGTAGGGAGGGTAGGGAGTCAGAGTGGGAACAGGAGGCAGGGGGGACCAGTGTCAGGAGGCAGAGGGGTATCCAGGCTGGTAGACGGTGGACCAGGAATGGGAGGCAGAGGGGGACCAGGGCCGGGAGGATAAGGGGACCAGGTCCGAGAAGCAGGGGTAACAAGGGCAGAGAAGGAGAGGGGGACCAGGGCTGGGAGGCAGAGGGGTACCTGGGCCTGTAGACAGGGGCACCTATGCTGGTAGTTAGAGGGGATCCGGGGCTAGGACAGAGAGAGGGGCCAGAGCCTGGAGGAAGAGGGAGACCAGGGCTGGCAGGTATAAGGGGACCAATGCCGGGAAACACAGGGGGACCAGGGCCGAAAGATACAAGGTGACGAGAGCTGGGAGTAACTGGGGCACCAATGCCGGTAGGCAGAGGGCAACCAGGTCCGGGCAGAAGATGGGGACCAAGGCAGGGAGATAGATTGGACCTAGGGCCTAAGGGAGTAGAGGACCAGGGCCAGAAGGTCGGTTGGGGGGGGAACAGGGCCAGAAAGTAAAGTTGAACCAGTGGGAAAGGCAGAGGGGGACAAGGGCCAGGTGTCAGAAGGGTACCTGGGCAGGGAGACAGGGGAACTAGAGCCGGGAGGCAGAGTGGGACCAGGGCCAGGAGGCAGCAGGGTACCTGTGCCAAGAGGCAGAGGGGGACCAGAGCTGAGGGGCGGGGGGACCCGGGTAGGGAGGCAGAGGGGGACCAGGGGTACAAGGCAGAGTGGCACCTGGACCGGGAAACGGGGACTAGGGCCAGGTGGCGGAGGGGGACCAGGGCCAGGAGGCAGAGTGGTACTTGGACCGGGAGACGGGGGGACCAGGGCCGGTTGGTAGCGCAGACCCAGGGCTGGGAAGGAGAGAGACCCAAGGGACTGGAGGTAGAAGGAGACTAGGGCCGGGAGGCAAGAGGGACCGGGGTCGGGAGGCAGAGGGGGACCAGCGCAAGGTGGCAGAGGCGGACCAGGGCCACGAGGCAGAGTGGTACTTGGACCGGGAGACGGGGGGACCAGGGCCGGTTGGTAGCGCAGACCCAGGGCTGGGAAGGAGAGAGACCCAAGGGACTGGAGGTAGAAAGAGACTAGGGCCGGGAGGCAAGAGGGACCAGGGTCGGGAGGCAGAGGGGGACCAGCGCAAGGTGGCAGAGGCGGACCAGGGCCAGGAGGCAGAAGTGTACCTGAGGGCCGGGAGGCAGAGGGGTACCTAGGCCAGGAGACGGAGGACCAGGCCTGGGAGGTAAAGGTGACCCAGTGCCGGGATGGGGAGAGTCTCATAGGCCTGGATATAGAAGGAGTCCAGGGCCGGAAGCAAGCGGGACCAGGGCTGGGAGGAAGAGAGGGACAAGCGCAGGGTGGCAGAGGGGGGCCAGGGCCAGGAGGCAGAAGGGTTCCTGGGCCGGGAGACAGGGCAACCAGGGCTGGGAGGCAGAGCGGTACCTAGGCGGGGAGACGGGGTACCAATGCCGGGGGGCTACGGGGGAAATAGGGCCAGGATGCGGCAGGGTACCTAGTCCGGGAGTCAGAAGGGGACTCGGGCCGAGAAGCCAGGGAGACCAGGGAAGGGAGGCAGAGGTGACCAGGGCCGGGTGGCAGAGGGGAACCAGGGACGAGAGGCGGGAGAGACCAGGGCATGGAGACAGAGGGGGACCATGGCCGGGCGGCAGAGGGGTACCCGGACCGGGAAAAGAGGGGATCAATGCCTGAAGGTAGAGGTGTACCTGGGCCGGGAGGCAGGGAGACCAGAGCGGGCAGGTAGAGGGGACCCAGGGCCGCAACGGAGAGAAAGACCAGGGCTTGGAAATAGAGGGAGAACAGTTCCGGGAAGCACAGTGGCCCTAGAGGCAGAGGGGGACCAGGGTCTGGAGGCAGAGATGTACCTGGGCCAGGAGGCAAGAGGACCAGGGCCCGGAGGTAGAGGGCACCCAGGCCCGGGGCAGAGAGAGACCCAAGGGCCCGGATGCAGAGATTCGGGCCGGGAGGCACAGAGCGACCAGGGCCGGGAGTCATAGAGTGACCTGGGCCAGGAGGCAGCGGGACTAGGGCCGAGAGGTGGGGGGAACTAGGATAGGGAGGCAGAGGGGGACCAGGGCCGGGAGGCAGACGGGGACCATCATGGGGAGGCAGAGGGGAATCAGGGCCCAGAGGCAGAAGGGGTATCTGGGCCGGGAGACGGGGGACCAGGTCCTGGATGCAGAGGGGGAAAAGGGCCAGGATGCGGCAGGGTACCTGGGCCGGGAGGTAGAGGGGGACCACTTCGAGGAGCAGAGGGGAAGCAGGTCCTAGAGGCAGGAGAGGACCAGGGCAGGCAGAGATGGATCAGGGACGGGAGGTAGACGGGGACCAGGGTTGGGCGGCAGAGGGGGACCAGGTTTGGGAGGTAGTGGGTTGCCTGGGCTGGGAGACAGTTGGACCAGGGCCCGGAGGTAGAGGGAACCAAGGGCCGGGATAGAGAGAGAGAACCAAGGGCCTGGAGGTAGAAGGAGACCAATTTCCGGATACACAGAGGGACCAGGTCCACGAGGCAGAGGAGTACCTGGGCCTGGAGACTGGGGGCCGACGGCCAGGAGGCAGAGGCCTAGTAGGCCAGGAGACAGGCAGCAGAGCTGGGTTCTATATGGCTGGGACGGAGTGGGGGGGGCAGGCCTGGACGTAGAGGAGGACCAAGGCCAGAAGGCAGAGCGATATCTGGTCCGGAAGATGAGGGACCAGGGCCCGTAAGCAGAGGGTGACCTGGGCCAGGAGACAGTGGAAACGTGGTCAGGAGACAAAGCGGGGGAGACAACGGTAGGGAGGAAGAAGGGGACCAGAGCCGGGTGGCCGAGGGAGACCAGGGCCTCGAGGCAGGAGGGTACCTGGCCCGGGAAATGGGGAATAGGGCCGGGAGGTAGAGGTGACCCAGGGACGTGATGGAGAGAGGGACCAGGACCTGGAGGTTGAAGGAGACCAGGGCTGAGAGGCACAGAGGGTCCAGAGCCGGGATGCAGACGGGGATCAGGGCGGGGAGGCAGAGGGGACCAGGGCCAGGAGGCAGAGGAGTACCTGGGCCGGGAGACAGGGGGACCCTGCCAGGGAGGCAGAGGGGTACTTGGGCAGAGAGACAGGGGGACCAGGGCTGAGAAAAGGAGAGGAACATGTTCCGAGAGGCAGCGGGCGAACAGATCAGAGGCAGAGGCAGACCAGAGCCGGGAGGCAGAGGGATACCTGGACCGAGAGACGCGGGACCATGGCCGGGAACAGAGGGTGACCAGGGCCAGGAGGTAGAGGCGTACCTGGGCCGGGAGGTACAATGGGACACTGGCCAAGAAGTAGGGGGGACCGGGATAAGGAGGCATAGGGGGACCTGGGCCGGGAGACAGGGAGATCAGAGCCAAGAGGGGGACCAGGGCGGGTAGGCAGAGGGGGACCAGGGCCAGGAGGCAGAGTCGAACCAGTGCCGGGAGACAGGGGACCGGGGCTGGGAGGTAGATGGTACCTGGGCCGGGCCAGAGAGAGGCAGCAGGGCCTGGACGTCCAGGGAGACTAGGGCCGGGAGGCACAGAAGGACCAGGGCCGGGAGGCAGAGGGGGACCAGGGCCAGGAAGAATAGGGGTACCTGGGCCGGGAGATAGGGAACCAGGGCCGGGAGGCAGAGGAGTACCTGGGCCGGAGGACAGGAGGACCAGGGCTGAGAAGCAGAGAAGGACCAGTGCCTAGAGGCACGGGGTGACGAGATAATAGACACAGAGGTGGACCAGGGTCAGGAGGCAGAGGGGAACCTGGGCCGGGAGGCAAAGGGGGGACCAGGGTGGAGACGCGTGAGCGACAACGGCAGGGAGGCAGAGGGGCACCAGTGTCGGGCGGCCGAGGGGAAGCACGGCGTGGAGGCAGAGAGGGACCAGGGCTAGGAGACAGGGCGGTACCTGTGCCGGGAGACAGAAGGACCAGAGCCGATAGGCAGAGGGGTACCTGGGCCGGGAGGTAGAGGGGACTCAGGGCCTGGACAGAGACTCACCCAAGGGCCTGGAGCTAGAAAGAAACCAAGGCCGGGAGGCCCTGAGGGACGAAGGCCGGGAGACACAGAGAGACCAGGACCAAGAGGCAGATGGGGACCAGGGCAGTATGGTGAGGAGGGACCAGGGTCATGAGACAGAGGGATACCTGGGCCGGCAGGCAGAGGAGGACCAAGGCCAGGAGGCAGAGAGGTACCCAGGCCGGGAGATAGGGGGACCAGAGCAGGGAGGCAGAGGGGTACGTAGGCCGGGACGGAGACTCACCCAAGGACCTAGAGGTAGAAGAAACCAAGGCCAGGAGGCTCTGGGGTACCAGGGCCAGTTGCACAGAGGAACCAGGTCCGGGTGGCTAAGGGTGACCAGGGCAGAATGGTGGGGGCGTACGAAGGCCGGGAGGCAGCGGGGTACTGGGCCGGGAGTCAGGGGGACCAGGGTTGGGAGGTAGAGGGGACCTAGGGCCGGGATGGGGACTCACCCAAGGGCCTGGCGGTATAAGGCCTGGAGGCACAGAAGGACCAGGTCTGGAATGCAGAGGGGGATCAGGGCTAGGAGGCAGAGGGGTACCTGGGCCGGGAGGCAAAGGGGGACAAGGACATGCAGGCAGAGGGGGACCAGGTCCTGTAGGCAGAGGGGTACCTGGGCCTGGAGACGGGAGACCAAGGCAAGTCGGCAGAGGGGGACCAGGTCCAGGAGGCAGAGGAGAACCTGGGCTGGGAGACGGGGGACCAGGGGCGGGAGGTAGAAGGGTACCTGGGCCTGGAGGCAGGGGGACCAGGGCAGGGGAGCAGAGGGTTACGTGGGCTGGGAGACAGGGTGACCAAGGCCGAGAGGCAGAGGGGAAAACAGGGCAGGGTGGTGGAGAGGGACTAGGGCTGGGAGGCAGAGGGTTACCTGGACCGACAGAAAGGGGGACTAGGGCCGGGAGGCGCTTAATACAGGCGGACCAGGACCTGGATGTGGAGAGACCTAAGGGGCTGGAGGTAGAAGCCCACAACCGGGAGGCACAGAGGGACCAGAGTTGGGAGGCAGAGGGGGATCAGAGCAGGGTGGCAGAGGGGGACCAGGGCAAGGCAGCCGAATGGTCCCTGGGCCGGGAGACATGGCGACGAGGGCCTGGAGGTAGAGGGGAGCCACGGCCGGGGAGCAGAAAGACCCAAGGGCCTGGAAGACGAAGGAGACCAGGATCTGGAGGCACAGATGGTCCAGGGCCAGGAGGCAGAGGGAGACGAGGGCCAGAAGGCTGAGGGGTACCTGGGAAGGGAGGCGGGAGGGACCAGGTCCAGGAGGCAAAGTGGTACCTGGGCCAGTAATTTGGGGGGACAAGGTCAGGGAGGCAGAGGGGGAGCAGGGCCTGGAGGCAATGGGGAACGAGGGCCAGGAGGCAGAGTGGTACCTGAGTCGGGAGATGAGGGTTCTGTGGCTGGGAGGCAGAGGGGCACCTGGGCCGGTTGTCAGGGGGACCTGGGCTGAGCGGCAGAGGAGGAGCAGAGCCGAGTGGCAGAGGGGAATCAGGGTGGGGAGACTGGGTGGACCAGGGCAGGGAGGCAGAGGGGGACCAGGGCCAAGAGGCAGAGGGGTACCTGGGCCGAGAAATGGGGTACCAGGTCCGGAAGGTAGAGGGGTACCTGGGCCGGGAGGCAGAGGGGTACAGGTCCTGTGAAGCCGGGGGGACCCGGACAGGGAGGCAGAGGGGGACCAGGGCCAGGAAGCAGAGGGTTACCTGGACTGGGAAACAGGGGGACCAGGGCGTGAGTTAGCGGGGTACCTGGGCCGGGAGACAGGGGGACCAGGGCCGGTAGGTAGAGGGGACACAGGACCGGGACCAAGAGAGCGGCCAGGGCCCGGAGGTAGAGGGAGACCGGGACTGGCAGGCACAGGAGGACCGGGGGATAGGGGCAAAGGGGCCGAGAAGCGGGCGGGGGGGCGTGAGGCCAGGAGGCAGAGGGGTACCTGGGCCAGGAGACAAGGGGACCACGGCTGGAAGGTAGAGGGGACTCAGGGCTGGGACGGAGAGCGACCCAAGAAACTTAAGGTGGAAGGAGAACAGGGCCGGGAGGCAAAGAGTGCTGAGGGCCGGGAGGCAGAGGAAGATCCGGGCATCATGGCAGAGGGAGACTAGGGCCAGGAGGCAGAGGGGTACGTAGGCCGAAAGACAGGGGGACCAGACAGGGAGGCAGAAGGATACCTGGGCTACAAGACAAGGGGACCAGGGCTGTATGGTAGAGGGAAACCACGGCCGGCACGGAGAGAGGCCCATGGCCCTGGAGGTAGAAGGAGACCAGGGCAGGAAAGTACAGAGGGACCAGGGCCGGGAGGCATAGGGGTACCTGGGCCAGGAGGCAGAGGGCGACGAGGGCAGAGAGGCGGTGGGGACCTGTACAGGGAGGCATAGGCGGACCAGGGCCGGAAGGCAGAGGGGGACCAAGGTGGGGAGACAGAGGGGGACCAGAGCAGGGAGGTAGAGGTGTACCTGGACTGGGAGACCGGGGGACCAGGGCCAGGACGGAGAGAGACCCAAGGACCTGGAGGTATAGCGTGACCAGGGCGGGAATTCTTCCAGTCTTCTTGACTGTGAGCCTGTGGTCTGGTAGGGACCTTCTCTATATGCTGCCGAATTGTACTTCCCAAGCGCTTAGTACAGTGCTCTGCACACAGTAAGCGCTCAATAAATACGGATGAATGAATGAATGAATGAGAGGCAGAGGGGTCCCTGGGCCGAGACACGGGGGGGAACGGTCGGGAAGGCAGAGGGGCACCTGGGCTGCGAGACGGGGTTCAGGGCTGGGAGGCAGAGAGGGATCAGGGCCAGGATTCAGTGGGGTATATGGGCTGGGAGGCAGAGGAGGACCAGGGATGAGAGGCGGGAGGGACTAGAGCAGGGACGCAGAGGGGGACTTGGAATGGGAAACAGAGGGGGAACTAGGTCGGGAGGCAGAGGGTGACCCAGGCCAGGAGGCAGAGGGTGACCCAGGCCAGGAGGCAGAGGGGTACCTGGACCGGGAAACAAAGGGACCAGGGCCGAGAGGTAGTGGGGTACCTGGGCCTGCTGGTAGAGGGGAACCAGGGCAGTGAAGGAGAGGGACCAGGCCCAGGAGGTAGAGGGGCACCAGGGCCAGTAGGCCGAGGGGTCCCTGGGCCTGCAGTCAGGTGGACCAGGGCCAAGCGGCAGAGGGAGACCAGGGCCGAGTGTCAGAGGGGGACGAGGGCTGAGAGATAGGGGGGACCAAGGCCGAGAGGCAGAGGGGAACCTGGGCGGGAGATAGGGGGACCAGGGCCGGAAGGTAGAGGGGTATCTGGGCCAAGAGAAGGCCAACAAAGGGCTGGGAGGCAGAGGGGGACGAGGGCCAGGAGGCTGCGGGGCACCTGGGCCTGGAGTCAAAGGGGTACGGGTACTGAGAAGCAGGAGGGACCAGAGCAGGGAGGCAGAGGGGGACCAGGGCCAGGAGGCAGAGAGGTACCTGGACTGGGAAACGGGGGACCTGGACCGGGAGGTAGAGGGGTTACTGGACTGGGAAACAGGGGGACAAGTGCCAGTAGGTAGAGGGGACACAGGGCCAGGACCGAGTTAGTGGCCAGGGCCTGCAGATAGAGGGAGACCAGTGCTGGCAGGCACAGGGGAACCAAGGCCCGGAGGCAGAGGGGCACCAGGACCAGGAGGCTGAGGGGATCTTGGGCTGGGAGGCAGAGGGGGACCACGGCCGATAAGCAGGGCGACCCAGGGTGTGGAGGCAGAGGTGGACCTGAGCTGGGAGGCAAATGGGGACCGTGGCTGGAAGGCAGAGGTGTAACTGGGATGGGAGATAGGGGGACCAGGGCCGTGAGGTAGAGGGTACCCAGGGCCCGGATGGAGAGAGACCCAAGGGCCTAAAGGTAGAGGGAGACCAGTACAAGGAGGCACAGAGGGACCAGTGCTGGGAAGCAGATGGGGACCAGGGCCTGGATGCAGAGGAGGACCAGGGCCAGGAGGTAGAGGGGTACCTAGGCTGGGAGACAGGTGTACCAGGGCAGGGGGGCAGAGGGGTACCTGGGCCAGGGGACAAGGGTACCAGGGCCAAGAGTCTGATGGAGACCAGGGCAGAGAGGCGGGGGTGGGGGAGACCAGGGCCAGGAGGCAGAGGGGTACCTGGGCCCGGAGACAGGGGGCCAGGGTCTGAAGTTAGAGGAGACCCAGGGCCGGGATGGAGAGAAGGGTCAGGGCCAGGAGGTAGAGGCAGAGAGGGACCAGGTCCGGGCGATAGATGGGGACCAAGGCAGGCAGGTAGAGGGGAACTAGGGCTGGAGGGAGAAGGGGACCAGGGCCGGAAGTTCGGGGGGGGGGGGACCAGGGAACCTTCTAAAGTGCGACTAGGGCTGAAAGGCAGAGGGGTACAAGGGCCGGGAGGCAGAGGGGGACCAGGGCCGAGAAGCCCAGGGGGACCAGGACAGGGTTTCAGAGTGGGACCAGGGCCAGGAGGCAGAGGGGTACCTGGGCCCGGAGACAGGGGGACCGGGGCCGAAAGTCGTGGGAGACCGGGGCTGGCAGAACAAGGAGACCAGGGTCGGGAGGTAGAGGGGACCCATGGCCAGGCCGGAGAGAGCCCCGGTAACGTGGAGCTAGGGGGAGTCTAGGGCCGGGAGGCTCAAAGGGAGCAGAGTCTTGAGGCAGAGGGGCCCCTGGGCAGGGAGGCAGTGGGGGACCAGGTCCGGGAGGCAGAGGGGACCAGGGCCGAGTAATGGGGATCAGGACTGGCAGGCAGAGGGGTGCCTCTGCCTCCCTGCCCTTGTCCCTCCTGCTTCTCGGAAGTAAAGAGGAACTACGGCCGAAAGTCAGAGGGGGATCAGGGACGAGAGGCATGGGGGGACCAAGGCAGGGAGGCAGAGGGGGACCAGGGCCAGGATGGAGAGTGGGACCAGGGCCAGGATGCAGAGGGGGACCAGGACGAGGAGGCAGAGGGGGACTAGGGCCAAGATTTAGAAGGGAACCTGGGCTAGTAGACAGGTGGACAATGGCCGGGAAGTAGAGGGGTACCAGTGCCAGGAGGCTGAGAGGTACCTGGGCTGGAAGGCAAAGGAGGACCAGGGCCGAGAAGGGGGCGGACAAGGGAAGGGAGGCAGAGCGGGCCCAGGGCCTGGAGACAGAAGGGGACCAGGGCCAGGAGGCAAGGGATTCCTGGGCCGGGAAACGGGGGACTAGGGTTGGGAGGCTTGGGTGACCAGGGCCCGAAGGCAGAGGGGGATCGGGCCAGGATGCAGCTGGGTACCTGGGCCGGGAGATGGGGGACCAGGGTTGGGAAGTAGAGGGGGACCTGGGTCTGGAGGTAGAGGGGGACCAGGGATGTCAGGCAGAGGGGTTCCTCTGCCTCCCTGCCCTTGTCCCCCCAGCTTCTTGGAAGTAAGGGGGAACTAGAGCTGGCAGGCACAAGGGACCCAGGGACGGGAGGCAGATGGTGACCAGGGCAAGGTGGCAGGGGAGACCAGGGCCAGGAGGCAGAGGTACCTGGTCTGGGAGATGGGGGACCAGGGCCAAGAGACAGAGGGGGACCAGGGCCAGGATGCGGGTGGGACAAGGCCTGGAGGTACCGAGGGACCAGGGCCAGGAGGCAGAGTGGTACCTGGGTGAGGAAACTGGGGGACCATGGTCGGGAGGCAGAGTGGGACCAGGGCCGGGAGGCAGAGGGGGACCAGGGCTGGGAAACGGGGACCAGGGTCGGCAGGCAGAGGGGTTCCTCCTCTCCCCTGCCCTTGTCCCCCACCCCGTTCTTGGCAGTAAAGGGGAACTAGGGCTAGCAGTCACAAGGGAACCAGCGACTTGAAGCAGAGGGGGACCAGGGCAGGGTGGCAGGGGGGGACCAGGGCCAGGATGCAGAGGGGTCTCTGTGCCGGGAGACAGTGGCACTAGGGCTGAGAAGCAGAGGGGAACCCGGCCCGAGAGGTCGGGGGCGACCAGGACAGAGAGGCAGATGCTGGCCAGGGCCGGGAAGCAGAGGGGGACCAGGGTGTGAAGGCAGACGGGGACCAGCGCCAAGAGGCAGAGGGGTATCAGTGCCGGGTGATAGGGTGACCAGTGCCGGGAGGCAGAGGGGTACCTGGGCTGGGAGATAGGGGGACCTAGGCCGGGAGGTAGAGGGTCCCAGGGCCGGGACGGAGAGAGCGGCCGAGGCCTGGTGGTAGAGGGAAATCAGGGCTGGTAGAACGGGGGACCGGGGCCAGAATGGAGAGAGGGACCAGGGCCTAGAGGTAGAGGGGTACCTCTGCCTCCCTGTCTCTATCACCGCCCCCCCGCTTCTCGGAAGTAAAGGGGAACCAGGGCCAAAGGTCAGAGGGGGACCAGGGGACGAGAGGCGGGGGTGACCAGGACAGGGAGGCAGAGGGTCCCCAGGGCCTGGTGGCTCAAAGGGACCAGGGCAGGTAGGCTGAGGGGGACCAGGGCCAGGATTTAGAAGGGTACCTAGGCCAAGAGATGGGGGACCAGGACCGGGAGGTTGAGGGGACCCAGGGCCGGGAGGCAGAGGGGAACCAGGGCAGGGTGGGCGTGGGGGACCACGGCCAGGAGGCAGAGGGGTACCTGGGCCTGGAGACGGGGGACCAGGGTCGGGAGGCAGAGGGGCACCTGGGCCAGAAGGCAAAGGGGGACCAGGGCCGAGACGTGGAAGGGACAAGGGCACGGAGGCAGAGGTGGACCATGGGCGGGAGGCAGAGGGTGACCAGTGCCTGGAGGCAGAGTTGGACCATGGCAGGGCGATAGTGGGAGACCAGGGCCAGGAGGCAGAGGGATACCTAAGACGGGGGACCAGGGCCAGGAGGAAGTGGGGGACCAGGGTCGAGAAGCGGGAAGGACAATGGAAGGGAGGCCAAGGGGGACCAGGGCCTGGAGGCAGAGTGGTACCTGGGCCGGGAGATGAGGGACCAGGGCCTGGAGGCAGAGGGGGACCAGGGCCGGGAGGCAGAGGGGTAGCTGGGCCAAGATACAGCGGAACTTAGGCAGGGAGGTAGAGGGTCCCAGGGCCGGGATGGAGAGAGGGTCCAGGGCCTGGAGGTAGAGGGAAACCAGGCCTGGCAGGAACAGGGGGACCAGGGCTGGGACACAGAGAGCGACCAGGGCCAGGAGGCAGAGGGGTACTTGGGCCGGGAGACAGGGGACCAGGGCCAGGAGGAAGAGGGATATCTGGGCCGGGATATGGGGGGCCCGGACAAGTAGGCATGGGGGGACCCGGGCAGGGAGGCAGAGGGTGACCAGGGTCAGGAGGCAGGGGGAACCAGGTTGGGAAGTCAGAGGGGGACCAGGGCCAGAAGGCAGAGTTGTACTTGGGCCGGGAGGTAGATGGGAACAAGGGCCTAGACGCGGGGGTGACCAGGGCAGGGAGGCAGATGGGACCTGGGCCGGGAGTCAGAGGGGTCCAGGGCCGGGAGGCAGAGGGGTACCTGGGTCAGGAGACAGGGTGACCAGGGCCGGGAGGTGGAGCGGAACCAGGGCCAGGAGGCAGAGGGGTACTTGTGTCTGGAGACAGGGGGAGCAGGGCCAGGAGGCAGAGGGGACCCAGGGCCCGGACGGAGAGAGACCCAAGGGCCTGGAGGTAGAAGGAGACCAGGGCAGGGAGGAAGAGGGGAACCAGGGTTGGGAGGCAGAAGGGGACCAGGGCCAGGAGGCAGAGTGGTGCAAGTGCTAAGAGGCAGAGGGGTACCTGGGCCAGCAGGCAGAGTGGGACCAAGGCCGAGAGGCAGGGGGACCAAGGTAGGGAGTCAGAGGGGGACCAGGGCCGGGAGGCAGAGAGGTAAGTGGGCCCGGAGACAGGGGCACCAGGGCTGGAAGGCAGTGAGGACCCAGGGCCGGGCCGGGGAGACCCAAGGGCCTGGAGGTAGAAGGATAATGGGGCCGGAAGGCAGAGGGAGACCAGGGCAGGATGGCAGAAGGGGACCTGGGCGGGAAAACGTGGGCCCAAGTCCGGAATGTTGAGGGGGACCCGGGCCGGGAGGCAGGGAGGGACGAGGGCGGGAAGGCAGAGGAGTATTTTGGCCAGGAGACAGGGGGACCAGGGCCAGGAGGAAGAGGAGACCCAGGGACGGGAAGGAGGGAGACCCAAGGTTCTGGAAGTAGAATGAGACCGGTGCTGGAAGGCACAGAGGGACCGGAGCCGGAAGGCGGAGGGGAAAAAGGTCAGGGTGGCAGAGTGGGACTTTGGCAGGGAGGCAGAGAGGGACTAGGTCCTGGAGGCAGAGGGGTACCTGGGCAGGGAGACGGGCGACCTGGGCCAGGAGGCAGCAGCGTACCTTGAAACGGGAGGCAGACAGGGACCAGGGCTGAGTGGCGCGGGGCACCAGGGCAGGGAGACAGAAGCGTACCGGATCTGGGAGACAGGGTGGAGGGGACCAGGTCTGGGAGGCAGAGGGCTACCAGGGCCAGGAGGCAGAGACTTACCTGTGCCGGGAGACGGGAGGACCTAGGCCAGAGTTAGAGGGTCCCAGGGCCGGGACGGAGAGAGGGGCCAGGGCCTGGAGGTGGAAGGAGACCAGCGTCGGGAGTCACAGAGGGACCAGCGCCGAGAGGTAGACGGGGATCAGGGTGGGGAGGAAGAGGGGGACCGCAACCAGCAGGCAGAGGCATACCAGGGCCGGGAGGCAGAGGCGTTCCAGGGCCGGGAGGCAGAGGGGGACAAGGGCCAGGAGGAAGAGGGGTACCAGGGCCGGGAGACAGGGTGTACCTGGTCCGGGAGATAGGGGGACGTACGCCAAGAGGTAGAGGGTACCAGAGCCGGGACGGAGAGAGGGGCCAGGGCCTGGAGGTAGAGGGAAACCAGGGCTGGCAGAACAGGGCGACCAGGGCCAGGAGGTAGAGGGGACCCATGGCTGGGAGGGAGGGAAACCCAGTGGTCTGGCGGTAGAGGGAGACCACTGCCAGGAGGCTTAAAGGGACCAGGGTCAGGAGCCAGAGGGGGACCAGAGCCTGGAGGCAAAGGGGGACCAGGGCCAAGAGGCAGAGGGGGACCAAGGCCGGGAGGTAGAGGGTTACCCGGACCAGGAAACGGGGACCAGGGCCGGGAGGCAGAGGGAGACCATGGCCGGGAGGCATAGTCGTACCTGGTTTGGGAGACGGGGGGCCAGGTCCTGGAAGTAGAGAGGACCCAGGGCCGGGAGGGAGAGAGACCCAAGGGCCTAGAGATAGAATGAGACCAGGACCGGGAGACACATAGAGACCAGGGCCGGGAGGCAGAAGGGAACTAGGGCAGGGCAGCCAAGGGGGACCAGGGCCAGGTGGCAGAAGGGTACCTGGACCGGGAGACAACGGGACCAGGTCCACAAGGTAGAGGGGACCCAGGGCCGGGACTGAGAGAGACCCAAGGGCCTGGAGGTAGAAGGAGACAAGGGCTAGGAGGCACAGAGGGGGAACAGGGCAGACGGGAGAGGTGGTCAGGGCCAGGAAGCATAGGAGTACCTGGGCTGGGAGACATGGGGACAAGGTCATGGAGGCAGAGGGGTACTTGGGCTGGGAGACGGGAGACCAGGGCCGGGAGGCAGAGGGGGACCATGGCCAGTATTCAGAGGCATACTTAGGCCGGGAGATCTGGGGACCAGGGCCGGAATGTAGAAAGATACCTCGGCAAGGAGGTAAAGGGGACGCAGGGCCGAGACTGAAAGAGACCCAGAGGCCTAAAGGTAGAAGGAGACAAGGGCTGGGAGGCACAGAGGGACCAGGGCCTGGAGGCAGAGGGGGACCAGGGTAGGGCGGCAGAGGGAGACCAGGGCCGGGAGTTAGAGGGATATCAGGGCTGGGACACAGGGGGACCAGGGCCGGGAGTTAGAGGGTACCCAGGGTCGGGAACGAGAGAGTGACCATGGCTTGGAGGTAGAGGGAGACCAGGGCCGAGAGGCAGAGGGGGACTAGTGCGCGGAGGGAGAGGTGGACCAGGGCCAGGAGGTAGAGGGGTACCTGAGTCCGGAGACAGGGGGTCCAGGGCCTGGATGTGTAGGGGAGAGAAGGTTCAGGGCCAGGAGGTAGAGGGGTAACTGATTCCGGAGACAGGGGGGCCAGGGCCTGGATGTATAGGGTACCCAGGCCTGGGAGGGAGAGTAGGGTCAGGGCCAGGAGGTAGAGGGTGAGGAGGGCTGGCAGGCACAGGGGGACCAGGGCCCAGAGGCAGATGGTGACCAGGGCCCGGAGGTACAAGGCTACGAGGGCTGGGAAGTACCGAGGCACCATGCCGGTAGGCAGAGAGTAACCAGGTCCGGGCAGAAAATGTGGACGAAGGCAGGGAGGTAGAGGTGAACGAGGGCCGGGAGGGGGTCAGTTCTTGGTCCTCTTCTGTTCTCTATCTGCACTCACTCCCTTGGTGAACTCATTCGCTCCCACGGCTTCAACTATCATCTCTACGCTGATGACACCCAAATCTACATCTCTGCCCCTGCTCTCTCTCCCTCCCTTCAGGCTCGCGTCTCCTCCTGCCTTCAAGACATCTGCATGTGGATGTCTGTACGGCATCTAAAACTCAATATGTCCACGACTGAACTCCTTCTCTTCCCTCCCAAACCATGCCCACTCCCTGACTTTCCCATCACTGTTGACGGCACTACCATCCTTCCCGTCTCACAAGCCCGCAACCTTGGTGTCACCCTCGACTCCGCTCTGTCGTTCACCTCTCACATCCAATCCGTCACCAAAATCTGCCGGTCTCACCTCCACAACATCACCAAGATCCGCCCTTTCCTCTCCATCCAAACCGCTACCCTACTGGCTCAATCTCTCATCATATCCCTACTGAATTACTGCATCAGCCTCCTCTCTGATCTCCCAACCTCCTGTCACTCCCCACTTCAATCTATACTTCAAGCCGCTAGCCGGATCATCTTTGTGCAGAAACGCTATGGGTATGCTACTCCCCTCCTCAAAAATCTCCAGTGGCTACCAATCAACTCGCACATCAAGCAAAAACTCCTCACTCTCGGCTTCAACGCTCTCCATCACCTCTCCCCCTCCAACCTCACCTCCCTTCTTTCCTTCTACAGCCCATCCCACACCCTCCACTGCTCTGCCGCTAACCTCCTCACTGTGCCTCGTTCTCGCATGTCCCACCGTTGATCCCCGGCCCACGTCCTCCCCCTGGCCTGGAACGCCCTCCCTCAACACATCCGTCAAGCTAGCTCTCTTCCTCCCTTCAAAGCCCTACTGAGAGCTCTCCTCCTCCAGGAGGCCTTCCCAGATTGAGACCCCTCCTTCCTCTCCTCCTCATCCCCCTCCCCATCCCCCCGCCCTACCCTCTTCCCCTCCCCTCAGCACCTGTATATATGTTTGTAAGTATTTATTACTCTATTCATTTTACTTGTACATATTTACTATTCTATTTATTTTATTTTGTTAATATGTTATGTTTTGTTGTCTGTCTCCCCCTTCTATACTGTGATCCCGCTGTTGGGTAGGGACCGTCTCGATATGTTGCCAACTTGTACTTCCTAAGCGCTTAGTACAGTGCTCTGCCCACAGTAAGCGCTCAATAAATATGAATAAATGAATGAATGAATAGGGGACCCAGGGCTGGGAGGGAGGGAAGGGTAAGGACCAGGAGGTAGAGGGTGACGAGGGTTGGCAGGCACAGCGGGACCAGGGCCCAGAGGCAGAGGGTGACCAAGGCCCAGAGGTACAAGGCTACAAGGGCTGGGAAGTACTGGGGCACCATGCCGGTAAGCAGAGAGGGACCAGGTCCGGGTGGAAGATGTGGACTAAGGCCGGGAGGTAGAGGTGAACTAGGGCCGGCAGGAGAAGGGGACCAGGGCCAGAAGATCGGGGGGGGGGGACCAGAGCCAGAGAGTAAAGTAGGACCAGAGAGGAAAGGCAGACATGGACACTGGCCAGGAGGTAGAGGGGGACCAAGGCCGAGTAGTGGGGTTGGGGGGCAGGGCAGGGCATCAGAGCGGGACCATGTCCAGGAGGCAGAGGGTGACCGGGTCCGAGAATCCGGGGGAACAGGGAAGAGTGGCAGAGGGGGACAAGGGCCAGAAGGCAGAAGGGTACCTGGGCCGGAGACATTGGTACCAGGCCCGGGAAGTAGCGGGGTAACTGGGCCATGACACAGGGCCATGTGCGGCTGAATGGGTTGTGGGACAGGAGGGGCTGTAAGGAGGCCCTCGCTTGGCCGAACCCAGGAGCTGCAGGATGGTCCCCGGCTCCAGCCGATCCCCACGCTCCACTCATTTAACGAGACGGGGAGAAATGGGAAGAACTGCGAGAGCATCCTCTGCTGGCAGAGCTCGCAAGCTGCAGGAGAATCCCCGACCCCAGGCAATCCCCAAACACCAGTTTATTGAGGGGAACGGGAGGAGCTGCGAGGGCATCCTCTGCTGGCCGAGCTCGCGAGCTGCAGGAGAATCCCCGATCCCAGCCAATCCCCAAGCACCAGTTCATTTGGAGGGGACGGCAGAAACTGAGAGAACGCCCTCTGCAGTCCACGAGCTGCAGGGAAATCTCTTACCTCAACCAATCCGCGCCCCACTGAAAGGGGGGGAAGGGAGGAACTGCGAGGGCTCTTTCTGTTGGCCGATCCCAGGAGCTGCAGAAGGGTCCCAGGCTCCAGCCGATCCCCACGCTCCACTCAGTTAAGAAGGTGGGGGGGGGGGGGGTGAGGGACGGGAAGAGCTGCGAGGGCGTCCTCTGCTGGCCGAGCTCGCAAAGTGTGGGAGAATTCCCGACCCCAGCCAATCCCCAAGCACCAGTTGATTGGAGGGAACGGGAGGAGCTTCGTGGTCGCCCCCTGCTGGCCGACCTAGCGAGCTGTAGGTGAATCCCCGACCTCAGCCAATCCCCAAATACCAGTTGATTTGGAGAGGACGGGAGAGGCTGAGAGGGCACCCTCTGCTGACCAAGTCCATGAGCTGCAGGGGAATCCCCAGCCCGAGCAATTCCCCGCACTCCACTGATTTGGGGGCGACCTGAAAAGCTGAGCGGGTGCCATCGGCTGGCCGGGCCTGCAAGCTGCAGGGAAATCCGTTGCTCCAACCAATCCGCGCCCTACTGAATGGTGGGGGGGGGGGCGGCAGGAGGACCCTGGAGGGCGTACTCTGCGGGCCGAGCCTAGGAGCTGCAGGAGGGTGCCCGGCTCCAGCTAATCCCTACGCTCCACTCAGTTAAGAAGGGGGGGGGGAACGGGAAGAGCAGCGAGGGCGTCCTTTGCTGCCCGAGCTCGCGAGCTGCAGGCAAATCCCCGATCCCAGCCAATCCCCAATAACAAGTTGATTGCGGGGAACAGGAGGAGCTGCGAATGCGCCCCCTGCTGGCCGACCTCGCGAGCTTCAGAAGAATCCCTGACCTCAGCCGACCCTCAAACACTATTTGATTTGGAGGTGACGGAAGAACCTGAGAGGGCGCCCTCAGCTGTCCGAGTCGAAGAGCTACAGGGAAATCCCTTGTCCCAACCAATCCGCGTCCCAGTGAATAGGGGGGACGGGCGGACCTGTGAGGGCATTCTATGCTGGTCCACCCAGAGAACTGCTAGACGGGTCCCTGCCTCAGCGAATGCAGGCGCTTCACTGAATGGCGGGCGGGTCGGGAGGAATTGCGAGGGCGCCTTCAGTTGACCGAGCCCAGAAGCTGAAGGACGGTCCCCGGCTCCAGCCGATACTCACGGTCCACTCATTTAAGGAGAGGTGGGGAAACGGGAAGAGCTGCAAGGGCTTCCTCTGCTGGCCGACCTCGCGAGCTGTAGGATAATCCCCAACCCCAGCCAATCCCCATGCACCAGTTGAATGGGGGAACGGCAGGAGCTTCGAGGACGCCCTCTGTTGGCCGAGCCAGGGAGCTGCATTACGGTGCCAGGCTTCAGCCAACCCCACGTTACACTCATGTAAGGAGAAGGGGGAAACGGGAAGAGCTGCAAGAGCATCCTGTACTGGCCGAGCTCGCGAGATGCAGGAGAATCCCCGACCCCAGGCAATCCCCGTGCACCAGTTGATTGGGGAAACGGGAGGATATGCGACCGCGCCCCCTGCTAGCAGACCTTGCGATCTTAAGGAGAATCGCCGACATCAGACGATCCCAAACACCAGTTAATTTGGAGCGGTTGGGAGAAGTTGAGAGGGAGCCCTCTGCTGACCGAGTTCAAGAGCTGCAGGGGAATCCCCTACCCCAGGCAATCCTTCCACTACACTGATTTGGGTACGACGGGACAAGCTACGAGAGCGCCATCTGCTGGTCGGGCCCTCGAGCTGCAGGGAAATCCCTTGTCCCAAGCAATCCGTGCCCCACTGAATGGGGGGACTGGAGGACCTGCGAGGACTTTCTCTTCTGGCCGAGCTCATGAGCTACAGGACGGACCCGGCTGCAGCCGATCCCCACGCTTCACTCCTTTAAGGTGGGGGGGAATGGGAAGAGCTGCGTTGGCGACCTTTGCTGGCCGACCTCGCAAACTGTAGGAGAATCTACGACCCCATCCTCTCCCCAAGCACCAGTTTATTGGTGTGAACGGGCAGAGCTGCGAGGGCACACTTTGCTGACCCACCAAGAGACCTGCTGGACGGGCCCTGCCCCAGCCAATGCCCGCGCTTCACTGAATGTGCGGTGGACTGGGTGGAGCTGCGAGTGCGCCCTCTGTTGGCCGAGCCCAGGAGCTGCAGGACAGCTCCAGCCGATCCCCACGCTCCACTCATTTGTGGAGGGGGCGGATGGGAAGAGCTGCAAGGGCGTCCTCAGCTGGCCGAGCTCGCGAGCTGCAGATTTTCCGACCCCAGCCAATCCCAAAACACCAGTTGTTTGGGGGAAACGGGAGGAGCTGCGAGTGCACCCCCTTCTAACCAATCCCACGAGCTCCATTAGAATCCCCGACCCTAGCCAATCCCCAAGCACCAGTTGATTTGGGGGAACCGGAGGAGCTGCGAGGGCGCCCTCTGCCCTGCAGGATGGACCCCGGGCCCAGCCAATCCCTGCGCTCCACTGAATGAGTGGTGGACCGGGAGGAGCTGCGAGGGCGCCCTCTGTTGTCCGAACCCAGGAGCTGCAGGACGGTCCTCGGATCCAGCCGATCCCCACACTCCACTTATTTAAAGAGGGGGGAAACGGGAAGAGCTGCGAGGGCGTCCTCTGCTGACCGAGCTCGCGATCTGCAGGAGAATCCTCGACACCAGCCAATCCCCAAGCACCAGTTGATTGGGGGGAACGGGAGGAGCTGCGAGGGCGCCCTCTGCTGGCCGATCTCGCAAGTTTAAGGAGAATCCCCGAATTCATCCGATTCCCAAGCACCAGTTGATTTGGAGGAGACGGGAGAAGCTGAGATGGCGCCCTCTGCTGACCGAGTCCAAGAGCTGCTGGCGAATCCCCTGCTTCAGCCAATCCCTGCATTCCACTGATTTGGGGGCGACGGGAGAAGCTGTGAGGGCGCCATCTGCTGGCCGGGCTCTGGAGCTGCAGGGAAATCCCTTGCCCCAACAAATCCGTGCCCCACTGAAAGCGGGGGGCGGGAAGACCTGCGGGGGCGTTCTTCTGGCCGAGCAGAGGAGCTTGAGGACGGTCTCTGGCTCCTTCCGATCCCCACGCTTCACTCATTTAAGTAGAGGGGGCGGAAACGGGAAGAGCTGCGAAGGAGCCCTCTGCTGGCCGACCTCGACAGCTGCAGGAGAATCCCCGACCCCAGGCAATCCCCAAGCACCAGTTGATTGGGGTAACGGGAGTAACTGTGAGGGCGCCCTCTGCTGGACCACCCAGAGCACTGCAGGACGGGCACCGGCCCCAAGCAATCCCCGCGGTCGACTTAAAGAGTGCTGGGCTGGGAGAGCTGCGAGGGCGCCCTCTGTTGTCGGAGCCCAGGAGCTACAGGACGGACCCCGGCTCCAGCCGATCCACACGCTCCACTAATTTAAGGAGGGGGGGGAAACGGGAAGAGCTGCGAGGGCGCCCTTTGCTGGCCGAGCTCGAGATTTGTAGGAGAATCCCCGACCCCAGCTGATCACCAAGCACCAGTTGATTGGGGGGAACGGGAGGAGCTGTGAGGGCGCCCCCTGCTGGCCGACCTCGCGTGCTGAAGAAGGGAACCCGACTTCAGCCGATCCCCAAGCACCAGTTGATTTGGAGGGGACGGGAGAAGCTGAGATGGCGCCCTCTGCTGACCGAGTCCAAGAGCTGCAGGGGAATCCCGTGTCCCAGCCAATCCCTGCACTCCACTGATTTGGGGGCGACGGGAGAAGCTGCGCGGGTGCCATCTACTGGCTGGGCCCTGGAGCTGCAGGGGCGTCACTTGCCCCAACCAGTCCGTGCCCCACTGAATGGGGGGGGGGGGGCGGCGAGAGGACCTGCGAGGGAGCTCTCTGCTGGCCGAGGTGAGGAGCTTGAGGACGGCTCATGGCTCCAGCCGATACCCACGCTCCTCTCATTTAAGGAGAGGGGGAAACGCGAAGAGCTTCACAGGCGTCCTCTTCCGGCCGACATCGCGAGGTGCAGGAGAATCCCCGACCCCAGCCAATCCCCAAGCACTAGTTGATTAGGGTGAACGGGAGGAGCTGCGAGGGCGGCCTCTGCCGGCAGACTTCGCGAGTTTAAGGAGAACCCCCGACTTCAGCCGATCCCCAAGCACCAGTTGATTTGGAGGGGACACGAATAGCTGAGATGGCGCCCTTCACTGACCGAGTCCAAGAGCGGTAGGGGAATCTCTGGCCCCAGCCAATCTTTGCACTTCACTGATTTGGGGGCGATGGGAGAAGATACAAAGGCGCCATCTGCTGATCGGTCCCTGGAGCTTTAGGGAAATCACTTGTTCCAACCAATCCCTGCCCCACTGAATGTGCGGTGGGCCGAGAGGAGCTGCGAGGGCTCCCTCTGTTGGCCTAGCCCAGGAGCTGCAGGACGGTCCCCGGCTCCAGCCGATCCCCACACTTCACGCATTTAAGGAGAGTGGGGGAAACGGGAATGGCTGCGAGGGCGTCCTCTGCTGGCCGAACTCGTGAACTGCAAGAGAATCACCGCCCCAGCAAATCCCCAAGCACCAATAGATTGGGGGGAACGGGAGGAGCTGCGAGGGCGCCCCCTGATGGCCGACCTCCTGTGCGGAAGGAGAACCCGCGACTTCAGCTGATCCCCAAGCACCAGTTGATTTGGAGGGGGTGGGAGAAGTTGAGGGGGTGTCCTCTGCTGACCAAGTCCAAGAGCTGCAAGGGAATCCCCAGGCCCAGCCAATCCCTTCACTCCACTGATTTGGGGCGACGGGAGAAGCTGCGAGGGCACCATCTGCTGGCCCACCGAGAGACCTGCAGGAGGGCCCCTGACCCAGTCGATCCCCGCGATTCACTGAATGGGGGGTGGGCCGGGAGGAGTACGAAGGGCGACCTCTGCTGGCCGAGCCCAAGAGCTGAAGGACGGTCCCCAGCTCCAACCGATCCCCAAGCTACACTCATTTAAGGAGGTGGGAAACGGGAAGTGCTGCAAGGGCGTCATCTGCTGGCCCCGCCAGAGCACTGCAGGACAGACCCCGGCCTCAGCCAAACCCCGCGCTCCACTGAATGTGGGGTGGGCAGGAAGGACCTGCGAGGGCGCCATCTGTTGACCGAGACTAGGAGCTGCAGGACGGTCCCCAGATCCAACAGATCCCCACGCTTCACTCATTTAAGGAGAGGGGGGAAACGGGAAGAGCTGCGAGGGCGTCAACTGCAGGAAAATCCCCGACCACAGCAAAACCACAAGTACCAGTTGATTTGGGGGAACGGGCAGGCGGATCTGCGAGGGCGCCCTCTACTGGCACACCGAGAGAACTGCAGGACGGGGTCCTGCCCGAGCGAGTTCCCGCGCTTCACTGAATGGCGGGTGGGCCGGGAGGAATTGCCAGGGCGTCCTCTGTTGGCCAAGCCCAGGAGCTCCAGGACAGTCCCCGGCTCCAGCAGATACCCACGCTACACTCATTTAAGGAGAGGGGTGGAAACGGGAAGAGCTGCGAAGGAGTCCTCTGCTGGCCTACCTCGCCAGCTGCAGGAGAATCCCCGACCCCAGGCAATCCCCAAGCACCAGTTGATTGGGGGTAACGGGAGTAGCTGTGAGGGCGCCTTCTGCTGGACCACCCAGAGCACTGCAGGACGGGCACCGGCCCCAAGCAATCCCCGCGGTAGACTTAAATCAATCAATCAATCAATCAATCAATCGTATTTATTGAGCGCTTACTATGTGCAGAGCACTGCACTAAGCGCTTGGGAAGTACAAATTGGCATCACATAGAGACAGTCCCTACCCAACAGTGGGCTCACAGTCTAAAAGGGGGAGACAGAGAACAGAACCAAACATACCAACAAAATAAAATAAGTAGGATAGAAATGTACAAGTAAAATAAATAGAGTAATAAATATGTACAACCATATATACATATATACAGGTGCTGTGGGGAAGGGAAGGAGGTAAGACGGGGGGATGGAGAGGGGGACGAGGGGGAGAGGAAAGAAGGGGCTCAGTCTGGGAAGGCCTCCTGGAGGAGGTGAGCTCTCAGCAGGGCCTTGAAGGGAGGAAGAGAGCTAGCTTGGCGGATGGGCAGAGGGAGGGCATTCCAGGCCCGGGGGATGACGTGGGCCGGGGGTCGATGGCGGGACAGGCTAGAGCGAGGTACAGTGAGGAGATTAGTGGTGGAGGAGCGGAGGGTGCGGGCCGGGCAGTAGAAGGAGAGAAGGGAGGTGAGGTAGGAGGGGGCGAGGTGATGGACAGCCTTGAAGCCCAGGGTGAGGAGTTTCTGCCTGATGCGCAGATTGATCGGTAGCCATTGGAGGTTTTTGAGGAGGGGAGTAATATGCCCAGAGCGTTTCTGGACAAAGATAATCCGGGCAGCAGCATGAAGTATGGATTGAAGTGGAGAGAGACACGAGGATGGGAGATCAGAGAGAAGGCTAGTGCAGTAGTCCAGACGGGATAGGATGAGAGCTTGAATTAGCAGGGTAGCGGTTTGGATGGAGAGGAAAGGGCGGATCTTGGCAATGTTGCGGAGCTGAGACCGGCAGGTTTTGGTGACGGCTTGGATGTGAGGGGTGAATGAGAGAGCGGAGTCGAGGATGACACCAAGGTTGCGGGCTTGTGAGACGGGAAGGATGGTAGTGCCGTCAACAGAGATGGGAAAGTCAGGGAGAGGACAAGGTTTGGGAGGGAAGACAAGGAGCTCAGTCTTCGACATGTTGAGCTTTAGGTGGCGGGCGGACATCCAGATGAAGATGTCCTGAAGGCAGGAGGAGATGCGAGCCTGGAGGGAGGGGGAGAGAGCAGGGGCAGAGATGTAGATCTGGGTGTCATCAGCGTAGAGATGATAGTTGAAGCCGTAGGAGCGAATGAGGTCACCAAGGGAGTGAGTGTAGATTGAGAACAGAAGGGGACCAAGCACTGAACCTTGGGGAACCCCCACAGTAAGAGGATGGGAGGGGGAGGAGGAGCCTGCAAAAGAGACTGAGAAAGAACGACCGGAGAGATAAGAGGAGAACCAGGAGAGGACGGAGTCTGTGAAGCCAAGGTCAGATAGCGTGTTGAGGAGAAGGGGGTGGTCCACAGTGTCAAAGGCAGCTGAGAGGTCGAGGAGGATTAGGAGAGAGTATGAGCCGTTGGATTTGGCAAGCAGGAGGTCATTGGTGACCTTTGAGAGCGCAGTTTCCGTGGAATGAAGGGGACGGAAGCCAGACTGGAGGGGATCGAGGAGAGAGTTGTTGTTGAGGAATTCTAGGCAGCGCGTGTAGACAACTCGTTCAAGGAGTTTGGAAAGGAATGGTAGGAGAGATATGGGACGATAACAAGAAGGTGAGGTGGGGTCAAGAGAGGGTGGAAAGGGCAAGAGCTGCGAGGGCGTCCTCTGCTGGCCGAGCTCGAGAGCAACAGGAGAATCCCCGACCCAAGCCAATCCCCAAACACTAACTGTTTGGGGGGAACGGGAGCAGCTGCAAGGGCGCCCTCTGCTGGCCGGCCTCGCGAGCTTAAGTAGAACCCCCGACTTCATCATCATCATCATCATCATCAATCGTATTTATTGAGCGCTTACTGTGTGCAGAGCACTGTACTAAGCGCTTGGGAAGTACAAAGTTGGCAACATATAGAGACAGTCCCTACCCAACAGTGGGCTCACAGTCTAAAAGGGGGAGACAGAGAACAAAACCAAACATACTAACAAAATAAAATAAATAGAATAGATATGTACAAGTAAAATAAATAAATAAATAGAGTAATAAATATGTACAAACATATATACATATATGCAGGTGCTGTGGGGAAGGGAAGGAGATAAGATGGGGGGATGGAGAGGGGGACGAGGGGGAGAGGAAGGAAGGGGCTCAGTCTGGGAAGGCCTCCTGGAGTAGGTGAGCTCTCAGTAGGGCCTTGAAGGGAGGAAGAGAGCTAGCTTGGCGGATGGGCAGAGGGAGTGCATTCCAGGCCCGGGGGATGAGGTGGGCCGGGGGTCGATGGCGGGACAGACGAGAACGAGGTATGGTGAGGAGATTAGCAGCAGAGGAGCGGAGGGCGTGGGGTGGGCTGTAGAAGGAGAGAAGGGAGGTGAGGTAGGAGGGGTCGAGGTGATGGAGAGCCTTGAAGCCCAGGGCGAGGAGTTTCTGCCTGATGCACAGATTGATTGGTAGCCACTGGAGATTTTTGAGGAGGGGAGTAACATGCCCAGAGCGTTTCTGGACAAAGACAATCCGGGCAGCAGCATGAAGTGTGGATTGAAGTGAGGAGAGACACGCGGGTGGGAGATCAGAGAGAAGGCTGATTCAGTAGTCCAGACGGGATAGGATGACAGACTTCAGCAGGTCCCCAAGCACCAGCTGATTTGGAAGGGATGGGAAAAGCTGAGATGGCGCCCTCTGCTGACCGAGTCCAAGAGCTCCAGGAGAATCCCCTGCCCAGCCAATCCCTGCACACTCCTCCGATTTGGGGGCGACGGGTGAAGCTGCGAAGTCGCCATCTGCAGGTCGGTCCCTCGAGCTGCAGGGAAACCCCTCACCCCAACCAATCCGTGTACCACTGAATGGGGGGGGAGGACCTACGCGGGCACTCTCTGCCGGCCGAGCACAGGAGCTGGAGGACGGTCCCCGGCTCCAGCCGAACCTAATGCTCCATTCATTTAAGGATATGTGGGGAAAGGGAAGATCTGCGAGGGCGTCCTCTGCTGGCCGACCTCGCGAACTGCAGGTGAATCTCCGACCTCAGCCAATACACAAGCACCAGCTGATTGGGGGTAACTGGAGGAGCTGCGAGGACGCCCTGTGCTGGCCCATCCAGAGCCCTGCAGGTCTGACTCCGGCCCCAGCCAATCCCCGCGCTCCACTGAATGTGGGGTGAGCCGGGAAGAGCTGCGAGGGCGCCCTCTGTTAGCTGAGCCCAGGAGCTGCAGGACGGTCCCCGGCTCCAGCCGATTCCCACGCTACACCCATTTAAGGATGGGGGGAAACGGGAAGAACTCCGAGTGCGTCCTCTGAGGGCCCACCCAGCGCACTGCAGGAAGGGCCCCGTCCTGAGCCAAATCCCGCACTTCACTGAATGTGGGGTGGGCCTGGAGGAGCTGCGAAGGCGCCCTCTGTTGGCAGAGCCCAGGAGCTGCCGGACAGTCCCCGGCTCCAAGAGATCCCCATGCTCCACTCATTTAAGGAGAGGGGGAAACGCGAAGAGCTTCGAAGGCGTCCTCTGCTAGCCGACCACCCGAGCTTAAGTAGAACCCCAGACTTCATCCGATCCCCAAGAACCAGTTGATTTGGAGGGGACGGGCGCCCTCTGCTGAACGAGTCCAAGAGCTACAGGGGAATGCCCGGAGCCAGTCAATGCCTGCACTCTACTGATTTGGGGGCGACGGGACAAGCTGCAATGGCGCCATGTGCTGGCAGGGCCCTCCAGCTCCAGGGAAATCCCTTGCCCCAACCATTCCAAGACCCAATGAATGGGGGCGGGACGGGAGGACCTGCGAGGGCGCTCTCTGCTGGCCGAGCCCAGGAGCTGCAGGACGGTCTCCGCCTGCAGCCGATCCCCACACTTCACTCCTTTAAGGAAAGGGTGAGAAACGGGAAGAGCAGCGATGACGTCCTCTGCTAGCCGAGCTCACGAGCTGCAGGAGAATCCCCGACACCATCCAATCCAAAAGCACCAGTTGATTGAGGGGAACGGGCAGAGCTGCGAGGGCGCCCCCTGCTGGCCCACCCAGAGACCTGCAAGACGGGTCCCTGCCACAGCCAATGCCCGCACTTCACTGAATGGCAGGTGGGTCGGGAGGAGTTGTGTGGGCGCCCTCTGTTGTTAGAGCCCAGGTGTTCCAGGACGGTCCCTGGCTCCAGCCGATCCCCACTCTCCACTCAGTTAAGGAGAGTGGGGTAAACGGGAAGAGCTACGAGGACGTCCTCTGCTGGTCCATCCAGAGCCCTGCAGGACGGGCCCCGGCCCCAGATAATCCTCGCACTCCACTGCATGTGGGGTGGGCCGGGAGGTGCTGTGAGGACGCCCTTGGTTGCCCGAGCCCAGAAGCTGAAGGACGGTCCCCGGCTCCAGCCCATCCCTACGCTCCACTCATTTAAGGAGAGGTGGGGAAATGGGAAGAACTTCGAGGGCGTCCTTTGCTGGCCGAGCTCGCGAGCTGCAGGAGAATCCCCAACCCCAGCCAATCCCCAAGCACCAGTTGATTGGGGGAATGGGAGGAGCTGCGAGGGCACCAGTTGCTGGCCAACCCAGAGCCCTGCAAGACGGGCCCCGGCCCCAGGCAATCCCCGCGCTCCATCATCATCATCATCATCATCATCATCAATCGTATTTATTGAGCGCTTACTATTTGCAGAGCACTGTACAAAGTACAAATTGGAAGTACAAATTGGCAACATATAGAGACAGTCCCTACCCAACAGTGGGTTCACAGTCTAAAAGGGGGAGACAGAGAACAAAACCAAACATACTAACAAAATAAAATAAATAGGATAGATATGTACAAGTAAAATAAATAAATAAATAGAGTAATAAATATGTACAAACATATATACATATATACATGTGCTGTGGGGAAGGGAAGGAGGTAAGATGGGGGGGATGGAGAGGGGGACGAAGGGGAGAGGAAGGAAGGGGCTCAGTCTGGGAAGGCCTCCTGGAGGAGGTGAGCTCTCAGTAGGGCCTTGAAGGGAGGAAGAGAGCTAGCTTGGTGGATATGCAGAGGGAGGGCATTCCAGGCCCGGGGGATGACGTGGGCCGGAGGTCGATGGCGGGACAGGCGAGAACGAGGTACGGTGAGGAGATTAGCGGCGGAGGAGCGGAGGGTGCGGGCTGGGCAGTAGAAGGAGAGAAGGGAGGTGAGGTAGGAGGGGGCGAGGTGATGGACAGCCTTGAAGCTCCACTGAATGGGTGGTGACGGGAGAAGCTGAGTTGGCGTCCTCTGCTGACCGAGTTCAAGAGCTGCAGAGGAATCCCCGGCCCCAGCCAATTTGTGCACTCTACTGATTCGGGGGCAACGGGAGAAGCTGCGAGGGTGCCATCTGCTGGCCGGGCCCTCGAGATGCAGGGAAATCCCTTGCCCCAACTAATTCACGTCCACTGAATTGGGGGGAGGGGGGACGTGCGAGAGTGCTCTCTTCTGGCCGAGCCCAGGAGCTGCAAGGGAATCCCCGGCCTCAGAGAATCCCTGCACTCCACTGATTTGGGGAGAGACGGGAAAAACTGCGAGGACGCCATGTTCTGGACGGGAAAGCAATCTGCAAAGAAATCCCTTGCCCCAACCAATCCGCGCCCCACTGAATGGGGGGGTGGGCAGAAGGAACTACGAGAGCGCTCTCTGCTGGTCGAGCCCAGGAAATGCAGTGGGGTCCAGACGATCCCCACGCTTCACTCAGTGAAGGAGACAGGCAGAAATGGGAAGCGCTGCGAGGGCGTTTTCTGCTGGCCGAGCTCGAAAATTGCAGGAGAATCCAGGACTTCAGCTGAACCCCAGGCAGATGGAGCTGAGATGGAGCCCTGTGCTGACCGAGTCCAAGAGCTACAGTGGAATCCCCGACCCCAGCCAATCCCAACGCACCAGTTGATTGTGGGGAACGGGAGGAGTTGCGAGGACGCCCCCTGCTGGCCGACCTCGCGAGCTGCAGAAGGACCCCGGACTTCAGACGATCCCCACGCACCAGTTGATTTGGAAGGGACGGGACAAGCTGAGATGGCGCCCTCTGCTGACCGAGTCCAGAGTTGCAGGGGAATTCCCGGTCCCAGAATATCCCTGCACTCCATTGATTCAAGGGCGACGGGAGAAACTGAGAGGGCGCCCCCTGCTGGCCCGGCCCTCGAAATGCAGGTAAATCCCTTGCCCCAACCAATCCGTGTCCCACCGAATGGGGGGGGCGGGGCGGAAGGACCTGCGAGGGCGCTCTCTTCTGGCCGAGCCCAGGAGCTGCAGGGGAATCCCCGGCCCCAGACAATCCCTGCAATCCACTGATTTGGGGGAGACGGGAAAAGCTGCGAGGACGCCATCTTCTGGCCGGGAAAGCGATCTGCAAAGAAATCTCTTGCCCCATCCAATCCGCGCCCAACTGAATGGGGGGCGAGGGGGGCAGGAGGACCTGCGAGGGCAATCTCTGATGGCCGAGTCCAGGAGCTGCAGGAGGGTCACCGGCTCCAGACGATCCCCACGTTTCACTCCGTGAAAGTGAGGGGGGGAAACAGGAAGCGCTGCGAGGACGATCTCTGCAGGCCCAGCTCGCGAGGTGCAGGAGAATCACCGAACCCAGTCAATCCCCAAGCACTAGTTGATTGGACGGAACGGGAGAGCCTGCGAGTGCGCCCTCTGCTGGTCCACCCAAAGCCCTGCAGGACGGGCCCCGGACAAAGCCAATTCCCACGCTCCACTAAATGGAGGGTGGGCCGGGAGGAGCTGCGAGGGTTCCCTCTATTGTTCGAGCCCAGGAGCTGCAGGACGGTCCCCATCTAAAGCCAATCCCCACGCTCCACACATTTAAGGAGGGGGGGGAGAAACGAGAAGAGCTGCGAGACCGTCCAGTTCTGGCCGAGCTAACGAGCTGCAGGAGAATCCCCAACCTCAGCCAATCCCCGTGCTCCACTAAATGGTGGGTGGGCCTGGAGGAGCTGCGAGGGCGCCCTATGTTGGCCGAACCCTGGAGCTGCAATACGGCCCCCCCCCCCGAGCCAATCCCCGGGCTCCACTGAATGGGTTGTGGGATGGGAGGGGCTACAAGGAGGCCATGGCTTGGACGAGCCCAGGAGGTGCAGGACGGTACCGGCTCCAGACCATCCCCACCCTCCACTCATTTTACGAGAGGGGGGAAATGGGAGGAGCTGCGAAGGCGTCCTCTGCTGGCCGAGCTGGCGAGCTGCAGGAGAATGGCCGACCCCAGCCAATCCCCAAACACCAGTTGATTGAGGGGAAGGGGAGGAACTGCGAGGGTGTCCTCTGCTGGCCGAGCTCGCGAGCTGCAGGAGAATCCCCGACCCCAGCCAATCCCCAAGCACAAGTTGATTTCGAGGGGATGGCAGAAGCTGAGAGGGCGCCCTCTGCTGACCGACTCCAAGAGCTGCAGAGAACTCTCTTACCTTAACCAATACATGCCCCACTGAAAGAGGGGGGGAGGGAGGAACTGCGAGGGCTCTCTCTGTTGGCCGATCCCAGGACCTGCAAAAGGGTCCCAGGCCCCAGCCTATCCCCACGCTCCACTCAGCTAGGAAGGCGGGGGAAACGGGAAGAGCTGCAAGGGCGTCCTCTGCTGGCCGAGCTCGCAAACTGCAGGAGAATCCCCGACCGCAGCCAATCCCCAAGAACCAGTTGATTGGAGGGAACCGGAGCATCTGCTTGGTCGCCCCCTGCTGGCCGACCTCGCAAGCTGCAGGTGAATCCCCGACCTCAGCCGATCCCCAAATACCAGTTGATTTGGAGGGGACCGGGGACGCTGAAAGGGCGCCCTCTGCTGACCGAGTCCATGAGCTGCAGGGGAATCCCCGGCCCGAGCAAATCCCGGCACTCCACTGATTTGGGGGCGACTGGAATAACTCAGAGAATGCCATAGGCTGGCCAGGCCGGCAAGCTGCAGGGAAATCCCTTGCCCCAACCAATCCGCGCCCCACTGAATGGTTGGGGGGTGGACAGGAGGACCTAGGAAGGCGATCTCTGGCCAAGCCCAGGACCTGCAGGAGAGTCCCCGGATCCCTCCGATCCCTACGCCTCACTCATTTAAGGATAGGGGGGAAACGGGAAGAGCGGTGAGGGCATCCTCTGCTGGCCGAGCTCGCGAGCTGCAGGAGAATCTCCGACTCCAGCCAATCCCCAAGCACCAGTTAATTGAGGGGAATGGGGAAAGCTTCGAGAGCGCCCCTGCTAGCCGACCTCACGAGCTTAAGGAGAATCCCCGAACTCAGCCGATCCCCAAACACCGGTTAATTTGGAGGGTACACGAGAAGTTGAAAGGGCGCCTTGTGCTGACAGAGTCCAAGAGATGCAGGAGACTACGCGGCCCAAGCCAATCCCCACACTGCACTGATTTGGGGGCAACGGGAGAAGCTGCGAGGGTGCCCTCTGCTGGCCGCTCCCTCGAGCTGCAGGGAAATCCCTTGCCCAAACCAATCTGTACCCCACCTAATCTGGGGAAACGGGAGGACCTACAAGGGTGTTCTCGGATGGCCGAACCCAGGAGCTGCAGGACAGTCCTCGGTTCCAGTCGATCCCCATGCTCCACTCATTTTAGCAGGGGGAGGGAAACGGCAAGAGCGGCGAGGGCGTGCTCTACTGGCCGACCTCGCGACCTGCAGGGGAATCCCTGACCTCAGCCAATCCTCAAGCACCAGTTGATTGGGGGGCGGGGGAAGCTGAGAGGGCGCCCTCTGCTGTCCCACCAAGAGAGCAGCAGGAAGGGGCCCTGACAAAGCCAATCCCCGCGATTCACTGAATGGGGATTGGGCCAGGAGGAGATGCGAGGGAGCCCTCTCTTGGCCGAATCTTGGAGCTGCAGGAGTGTCCCCGGCTCCAGGCGATGCCCACGCTCCACTCAGTTTAGAAGGCGGGGGAAACGGGAAGAGCTGCGAGGGCCTTCTCTGCTGGACGATCTCACGATCTACAGGAGAATCCCCGACTTCAGCCGCTCCCCACGCACCAGTTGATTTGGAGGTGATGGGACAAGCTGAGATGGCACCCTCTGCTGACCGAGTCTAAGAGCTGCAGGGGAATACCCGGCCCCAGCCAATCCCTGCACTCCATTGATTCGGGGGCGACGGAAGAAGCTGCGAGGACACCATCAGCTGGCCGGGCCCTCGAGATGCTGGGAAATTCCTTGCCCCAACCAATACACGTCCCACTAAATGGCGGGGGCGGGAGGACTTGCGAGGGCGCTCTCTTCTGGACGAGCCCAGGAGCTGCAGGGGACTCCCCATTACCAGACAATCCCTTCACTCCACTGATTTGGGGGAGATGGGAAAAGCTTCGAGGACGCCATCGTCTGGCCGGGAAAGCGATATGCAGGGAGATCCCTTGCCCCAACCAATCCGCGCCCCACTGAATGGGGGGAGGGGGGACAGAAGGACCTGCGAGGGCGCTCTCTGCTGGCCGAGCCCAGGAGCAGCAGGAGGATCCCCGGATCCAGCCGATCCCCATGCTCCACTCAGTTAAGGATAGGGGGGAAACGGGAAGCGCTGCGAGGGCGTCCTCTGCTGGCCCAGCTCGTGAGCTGCAGGCGAATCCCCGACGCCAGCCAATCCCCAAGCACCCTCTGATTGTGGGGACGGGAGGAGCTGCGAGGGCGCCATTTGCTGGCCCACCTAGAGCCCTGCAAGACGGGTCCCGGCCCCAGGCAATCCACACACTCAGTGGAGTGTGTGAGGAGCTGTGAGGGCGCCCGATATTGCCCGAGCCCAGGAGCTGCAGGAGCGTCCCCGGCTCCAGGGATCCCCACGCTTCCCTCATTTAAGGAGACGGGGCGAAACAGGAAGGCCTGTGCGGGCGTCCTCTGCTGGCCGACCTCGCGAACTGCAGGAGAATCTCCGACCCCAGCCAGTCCCCAAGAACCAGTAGATTGGGGGGAATGGGGAGAGCTTCGAGAGCGCCACCTGCTAGCCGAGCTCGAGAGCTGCAGGAGAATCCCTGACACCATCCAATCCAAAAGCACCAGTTGATTGGAAAGAACGGGTGGAGCTGTGAGGGCGTCCCCTGCTGCCCCACCCAGAGACCAGCAAGGCGGGTCCCTGCCACAGCCAATGCCCGCACTTCACTAAATGGTGCGTGGGTCGGGAGGAGTTGTGTGGGTGCCCTATGTTGTTAGAGCCCAGGTGCTCCAGGACGGTCCCTGGCTCCAGCCGATCCGCAGTCTCCACTCAGTTAAGGGGAGTGGGGTAAACGGGAATAGCTGCGAGGGCGTCCTCTGCTGGTCGAGTTCACAAGTGGCAGGACAATCCAGAACCGCAGCCAATCCCCAAGCACCAGTTGATTGTGGAGAATGGGAGGAGCTGCTAGGGCGCCCTCTGCTGATCCACCCAGAGTCCTGCAGGACGGGCCCCGGCCCCAGCTAATATCCTCACTTCACTGAATGTGTGATGGGCCGGGAGGTGCTGCGAGGGCGCCCTCGGTTGGCAGAGCCCAGAAGCTGATGGACGATCCCTGGCTCCAGCCGATCCCCACGCTCCACTCATTTAAGGAGACGTGGGGAAACGGGAAGAGCTGCGAGGGCGTCCTTTGCTGGCCGACTTTGCGAGCTGTAGGTGAATCCCCAACCCCTGCCAATCGCCAAGCTTCAGTTGATTTGGGGGAACGGGAGGAGCTGTGAGGGCGCCCTCTGCTGGCCGACCTCGCCAGCTTAAGTAGAACCCTCGACTTCAGCAGTTTCCCAAGCACCAGCTGATTTGGAGGAGATGGGAAAAGCTGAGATGTCGTCCTCTGCTGATCGAGTCCAAGAGCTGCAGGGGAATCTCCAGCCCCAACCAATCCCTGCACTCAATTGATTCCGGGGCGACGGGAGAAGCTGCGAGGGAGCCATCTGCTGGCCGGGCCCTCGAGATGTAGGGAAATCTCTTGCCCCAACTCATACGCATCCCACTGAATGGTGGTGGGGGGCAGGAAGACGTGTGAAGGCGCTCTCTTTTGGCCGAGCCCAGGAGCTGCAGGGGAATCCCCAGCCCCACACAGTCCCTGCATTCCGCTGATTTGGGGGAGATGGGAAAAGCTGCGAGGACGCCATGTTCTGGACGGGAAAGCAATCTGCAAATAAATCCCTTGCCTCAACCAATCCGCGCCCCACTGAATGGGGGGGCGGACAGGAGGACCTGCGAGGGCGCTCTCTGCTGGCCGAGTCCAGGAACTGCAGGAGGGGCTCCCACTCCAGACGATCCCCACGCATCACTCAGTGAAGAAGAAGGGGGGAAACGGGATGAGCTGAGAGGGCGTCCTCTGCTGTCCCAGCTCCCGAGCTGCAGGAGAATCCCCGAACCCAAGCACCATTTGATTGGGCCGAATGAGAGGAGATGCGTGGGCGCCCTCTGCTGGCCCACCCAGAGACCTGCAGGACGGGCCCCTGCCCCAGCCAATTCCCGCGCTCCACTGAATGAGGGGTGGGCCGGGAGGAGCTGCGAGGGCTCCCTCTATTGGCCGAGCCCAGGAGCTGCAGGACGGTCCCCGTCTCTAGCTGATCCCCACGGTCCACACATTTAAGGGGTGGGGGAGAAACGGGAAGAGTTGCGAGAGCGTCCACTTCCGGCCGAGCTAACGAGCTGTAGGAGAATCCCTGACATCAGCCAATCCCCGAGCTCCACTGAATTGTGGGTAAGTCGGGAGGAGTGGCGAGGGCGCCCTCTGTTGGCCGAGCCCATTAGCTGCAGGACGGTCCCCGGCTCCAGCCGATCCCCACGCTCCAATCATTTAAAGGGGGGGGGCGAAACGGGAGGAGATGCGAGGGCGCCCCTTCCTGGCCGACCTCGCGAGCTTAAGGAGAATCCCCGACCTCAGCCGATCCCCAAGCACCAGTTAATTTGGAGCATACACGAGAAGCTGAGAGGCCGCCCTGTGCTGACTGAGTCCAAGAGCTGCGGGAGAATACCCGGCCCAAGCCAATCCCCACACTCCACTGATATGGGGGCCACGGGAGAAGCTGGGAGTGTGCCCTCTACTGGCCGCTCCCTCTAGCTGTAGGGAAATCCCTTGCCCTAACCAATCTGCGCCCCACCTAATGTTGGGGGGGGGGCGGGAGGGACAGGAGGACCTACAAGGGCTTTCTCAGCAGTCCGAGCCCAGGAGCTCCAGGAGGGTCTCCGGCTCCAGCCGATCCCCACGCTCAAATAATTTAAGGGATGGGGGGAAACGGAAGAGCTGCGAGGGCGTCCTCTGCTGGCCGAGTCCAAGAGCTGCAGGGGAATCCCGGACACCATCCAACCCCAAGGCACTACTTGATTGGGGGGAGCGGGAGGAGTTGGGAGGGCGCCCCTGCAGGCCGCCCTCGCGAGCTGCAGCAGAACCCCGACTTCAGCCGATCCCCAAGCACCAGTTGATTTGGAGGGGACGGGAGAAGCTCAGATGTCGCCCTCTGCTGACCGAGTCCAAGAGCTGAAGGAGAATCCCCGGACCTGCCAATCCCCTTGCCCCAACCAATTTGCGTCCCACTGAATGGGGGGGCGGGAGGACCTGCGAGGACGCTTTCTTCTATCCGAGCCCAGATGCTGCAGGGGGATCCCGGGCCCAAGACAATCCCTGCACTCCACTGATTTGGGGGAGACGGGAAAAGCTGCGAGGACGCCATCTTCTGGCGGGGAAAGCGATCTGCAGGGAAATCCCTTGCCCCAACCAATCCGCGCCGCACTGAATGGATGGGGGGCCATTCGGACGTGCGACGGTGCTCATTCCTGGCCGAGCCCAGGATCTGCAGGAGGGTCCCCGGCTCCAGCCAATCCTCACGCGTCACTCAGTGAAGTAGACGGGGGAAACGGGAAGTGCTGCGAGGGCGTCCCCTGTTGGCCCAGCTCGCGAGCTGCAGGAGAATCCCCGAACCCAGCCAATCCCCATACACCAGTTGATTGGGAGGAACGGGAGGAGCAGCGAGGGCGCCCTCTGCTGGCCCACCCAGAGCCCTGCAGGACGGGCCCCGGCCCCAGCCAATCCCCGCGCTCCACTGACTGTGGGATGGGTCGGGAGGAGTTGCGAGGGCGCCCTCTGTTGGCTGAGCACAGGAGATGCAGGAGGGTCCCCGGCTCCAGCCGATCCCCGTGCTCCACTAATTTAAGGAGAGAGGGGAAACGGGAAGCGCTGCGAAGGCCTCCTCTGCTGGACGAGCTCTAGAGCTGCAGGGGAATCCCCGACACCAGCCAAGCCCCAAGCACCAGTTCATTGGGGAGGACACGAGGAGCTGCGAAGTCGCCCTCTGCTAGCCCAGCCAGAGCCCTGCCGGATGGGCTCCAGCTCCAGGAAAACCAACGCACTCCCCTGAAAGGGGGGTGGACCTGGAGGAGCTGCGAGGGCGCCCTCTGTTGGCCTAGCCCAGGAGCTGCAGGACAGTCCCCGGCTCCAGCCAATATCCACGCTCAACCTATTTAAGGAGACGGTGGTAAACGGGAAGAGCTGTGAGGGCGTTCTCTGTTGGCCGAGCTCGCGAGTTACAGGAAAGCCCCCGACCCCAGCAAATCCCCAAGCACCAGTAGATTTGGGGGAACGGGATGAGCTGCTAGGGCGACCCCTGCTGGACGCCCTCGCGAGCTGCAGGAAAATCCCCGTCCTCAGCCGATCCCCAGGCAGCAGTTGATTTGGACGGGACGGGAGAATCTGAGAAGGCGCCCTGTCTTGACCGAGTCCAAGAGCAGCAGGGGAATTCCCGGCCCCAGCCAACCCCCGCACTCCTCTGATTTGGGCCGACGGGAGATGCTGCGAGGGCGCCATCTACTTCCCGGGCCCGCGAGCAGCAGGGAAATTCCCTTGCCCAAGCCAATCCGCCCCACACTGAATGGGGTGGGCCGGGAAGACCTGCGACGTCGCTCTCTGCTGGACGAGCCCAGGAGCTGGAGGAGGGTCCACGGCTCCAACCGATCTCCATGCTCCACTCAGTTAAGGAGAGGGGTGGAAACGGTAAGAGATGCGAGGGCGTCCTCTGCTGGCCCACCCAGAGCACTTCAGGACGGACCGCGGCCCTTGCCGATCCCCGCGCTCCACTGAATGTGGGTTGGGCCGGGAGGAGCTGTGAGGGCGCCCACTTTTGGCGAGCTCAGATGCTGCAGAACGGTCACCGGCTCCAGCCTATCCCCATGCTCCACTCATTTAAGGAGATGGTGGGAAACGGGAAGAGCTGCGAGGGCGTCCTCTTTTGGTCGAGCTCTTAAGTTGCAGGAGAATCCCCGATCCCAGTCCATCCCTAAGCACCAGTTGATTTGGAGGGGACGGGAGAAGATGAGAGGGTGCCCTCTGCTAACCGAGTTCAAGAGCTGCAGGGGAATCCCCGGCCCCAGACAATCGCCGCACTCCTCTGATTTGGGGGCGATGGGAGAAGCTGCTAGGGCGCCATCTACTGTCCGAGCTGTAGGGAAATCCCTTGCCCATTGCCCTTGCCCATACCAATTCGCGCCACTGAATGGGGTGGGCCGGGAGGACCTGCGAGGTCGCTCTTTGCTGGCCGAGCCAAAGTTCTGCAGGAGGGTCCCCGGCTCCACCCAATCCCCATGCACCACTAGGTTACCTGCAGGAGAGGGGGGAAAGGGGAAAAGCTGCCAGGACGTCCTCTGCTGGCCCAACCAGAGCACTGCAGGACGGGCCCTGGCCCCTGCCAATCCTGCGCTCCACTGAATGTGGTGGTTGGCCTGGAGGAGCTGCGAAGGTGCCCTCTATTGCCCGAGACCAGGAGCTGCAGGATGGTTCCCGGCTCCAGCCAATCCCCACGCTCCACTCATTTAAGCAGAGAGAGGAAGCGGGAAGAGCTGTGAGGGCGTCCTCTGCTGGCTGAGCTCGCGAGCTTCAGGAGAATGCCCGACCCCAGCCAATCTCCAAGGACCAGTTGACTGGGGGGAATGGGAGGAGCTGCGATGGCGCCCTCTGCTGTCCCTCCCAGGTCCCTGCAGGACGGGCCCCGGCCCCAGGCCATCCCTGTGCTCCAGAGAAAGGGAGGCAGGCCGGAGGAGCAGCGAGGGGCCCTCTGTTGGCCGATTGCAGGAGCTGAAGGACAGTCCCGGCTCCATCCGATCCCCACTCTCCACTCATTTTAGGAGAGGTTGGGAAATCGGAAGAGCTGCGAGGGCGTTCTCTGCTGGCCGAGCTCCCGAGCTGCAAGAGAATCCCCTACCCCAGGCTCTCCCCAAGCACCAGTTGATTAGGAGGAACTGGAGGAGCTTCGAGGGCGCCCCCTGCTTGCCGACCTCACGAGCTGCACGAGAATCCCCGACCTCAGCCAATCCACAAACACCAGTTGATTTGGAGGGGATGGGAGAAGCTGAGAGGGCCCACTCTTCTGACCGAGTCCAAGAGCTGCAGGGGAATCACTGGCCCGTGCCAGTCCCCGCACTCCACTGATTTGGGGGCGACGGGATATGCTGCGAGGGCGCCACCTGCTGGCCCTGCCAGTGAGGTGCAGGGAAATCCCTTACCCCAAACAATCCACGCCCGACTGAATGTGGGGATGGGAGGACGTGCGAGGTCGCTTTCTGCTGGCCGAGCCCAGGAGCTGCAAGTGGGTCCCCGGCTCCAGCCGATCCCCACGCTCCACTCAGTGAAGGAGAGTGGGGGAAACGGGATGAGACGCCAGGGTGTCTTCTGCTGGCCGACCCCAGCCAATCCCCAAGCACCGGTTGATTATTAGGAAAGTGAGGATCTGCGCGGGCGCCCCCTGCTGGCCAACCTCGCGAGCAGCAGAATCATCCCCGACCTCAGCCCATCCCCAAGCACCACTTGATTCGGACGGGACAGGAGAAGCTGCGAGGGCGCCATCTACTGGCAGGGCCCGCAAGCTGCAGTGAAAGCAGCTTGCTTCGGGGGAAGCAGCGTGGCTCATGGGGAAGCAGCGTGGCTCATTGGAAAGACCACGGGCTTTGGAGTCAGAGGTTCAAATCCCGGCTTCGCCAATTGTCAGCTGTGTGACTTTGGGCAAGTCACTTCACTTCTCTGGGCCTCAGTTACCTCATCTGTAAAATGGGGATTAAGACTGTGAGCCCCAAGTAGGACAACCTGATCACCTTGTATCCCTCCAGCGCTTTGAACAGTGCTTTGCACATAGTAAGCGCTTAACAAATGCCATCATCATCATCATTATTATTATTATTAAATCACTTGCCCCAACCAATCTGCGGCACACTGAATGTGGGTGGACGGGAGGACCTGTGAGGCGCCCTATGCTGGCCCACCCAGAGCCCTGCAGGACTAGCCCCGGCCCCAGCCAATTCTCGCGCTCCACTGAATGGGGGGTGGGCCTGGATGAGCTGCGATGGCGCCCTGTGTTGGCAGAGCACAGGAGCTGCAGGACGGTACATGGATCTAGCCGCTAACCACGCTTCACTCATTTAAGGCCCGGGGCGAATAGGAAGAGCTGAGGGGCCATCCTCTGCTGGCCGAACTAGAAAGCTTCAGGAGAATCCCCAACCCCAGCCAATCCCGAAACACCAGGTGACTGGGGGGAAAGAGAGGCGTTGCGAGGGCGCCCTCTGCTGGCCCACCCAGAGCCCTACAGGACGGGCTCCGACCCCTGCCAATCTCCGCGCTGCATTGATTAGGGGGTGGGGCGGGAAGAGCTGCGAAGACGCCCTCTGTTGGCCGAGCCCAGGAGCTGCAGGATGGTCCACGGCTCCAGGCTACCTCCACGCTCCACTCATTTAAGGAGAGGGGGAAACAGGAAGAGATATGAGGGAGTCCTCTGCTGGACGACCTCGCGAGCTTAAGGGGAATCCCTGACCTGAGCCGATCCTCCAGCACCAGTTTATTTTGAGGGGATGGGAAATGCTGAGAGGGCGCCCTATACTGCCAAAGTCCAAGAGATGCAGGAGAATCCCAGGCCCCAGTCAATAGCCGCACTCCACTAATTTGGGGGCGATGGGAGAAGCTGCGAAGGCGCCATATGCTGGCCGGGCCCGCGACCTGCAGGGAACTCCCTTGTCCCAACCAATCCGTGCCCCACTGTACAGGAGGTGCCGAGAAGACCCGCGAGTTCGCTCACAGCTGGTTGGGTCCAGGAGCAGCTGAAGGGTCCCTGGCTCCAGCCAATCCCATGCTCCACTCATTTAAGGAGAGGGGGAAAACGGGAAGAGCTGTTAAGACTTCCTCTGCTGGACGAGCTCGCGAGCTGCAGGAGAATCCCCGACCCCAGCCAATCCCCAAGCACCAGTTGATTGGGGGAACAGGAGAAGCTGCGATGGCGCCCTCTGCTGGCCCTCCCAGAGCCCTGCAGGACGGAACCCAGCCCCAGCCAGTCCCCTTTCTCGGTATAATGGGGGCTGGGCCGGGAGGAGCTGCGAGGGTCCCTCAGTTGGCGTTGCCCGGGAGCTGCAGTACAGTCCCCGGCTCCAGCCGATCCCCACTCTCCACGCATTTAAGGAGAGGGTGAGAAACGGGAAGAGCTGTGAGGGCGTCATCTACTGGCCGAGCTCCCGAGCTGCAGGAGAATCCCCAACCCGAGCCTACCACAAGCACCAGTTGACTGGGGGAACGGGAGGGGCGGCGACGGCACTACCATCCTTCCCGTATCACAAGCCCGAAATCTTGGTGTCATCCTCGACTCCGCTCTCTCATTCACCCCTCACATCCAAGCCGTCACCAAAACCTGCCGGTCTCAGCTCCGCAACATTGCCAAGATCCCCCCTTTCCTCTCCAACCATACCGCTACCCTGCTCATTCAAGCTCTCATCCTATCCCGTCTGGACTACTGCATCAGCCTTCTCTCTGATCTCCCACCCTCGTGTCTCTCTTCACTTCAATCCATACTTCATGCTGCTGCCCGGATTGTCTTTGTCCAGAAACGCTCTGGGCATGTTACTCCCCTCCTCAAAAATCTCCAGTGGCTACCAATCAATCTGCGCATCAGGCAGAAACTCCTCACCCTGGGCTTCAAGGCTCTCCATCACCTCGGCCGTTCCTACCTCACATCCCTTCTCTCCTTCTACAGCCCAGCCCGCACCCTCCGCCCCTCTGCCGCTAATCTCCTCACCGTACCTCGTTCTCGCTTTTCCCGCCATCGACCCCCGGCCCACCTCATCCCCCGGGCCTGGAATGCCCTCCCTCTGCCCATCCGCCAACCTAGCTCTCTTCCTCCCTTCAAGGCCCTACTGAGAGCTCACCTCCTCCAGGAGGCCTTCCCAGACTGATCCCCTTCCTTCTTCTCCCCCTCGTCCCCCTCTCCATCCCCCCATCTTACCTCCTTCCCTTCCCCACAGCACCTGTATATATGTATATATGGTTGTACATATTTATTACTCTATTTATTTATCTATTTATTTTACTTGTACATATCTATTCTATTTATTTTATTTTGTTAGTATGTTTGGTTTTGTTCTCTGTCTCCCCCTTTTAGACTGTGAGCCCACTATTGGGTAAGGACTGTCTCTATATGTTGCCAAATTGTACTTCCCAAGCGCTTAGTACAGTGCTCTGCACACAGTAAGCGCTCAATAAATACGATTGATGATGATGATGATGAGGGTGCACCCTGCTGGACGATCTCGCGAGCTGCAGGAGAATCCCCAACCTCAGCCGATCCACAAGCACCTCTTCATTTGGAGGGGATGGGAGAAGCTGCGAGGGCGCCCTCTGCTGACCGAGTCCAAGAGCGTCAGGGAAATCTCCTACCCCAGCCAATCCCCGCATTCCATTGATTTGGGGTCGAAGGGAGAAGCTTCGAGGGCGCCATCGGCTGGCCGGGCTAGCTAGCTGAAGGGAAATCACTTGCTCCAAATAATCCGCGCCCCGCTGCATGGGGGGGGGGATGGGAGGACGTGCAAGGTCGCTCTCTGCTGGTCGAGCCCAGGAGCTGCAGCAGAGTCCCCGCTGCAGCCGGGTCCCCGGCTCCAGCCGATCCCCACGCTTCACTCAGTTAAGGAGGGGCGGAGGAAACGGGAAGAGCTGCGAGGGCGTCCTCTGCTGGCGGAACTCGCGAGCTACAGGAGAATCCCCGACCCCAGCCAATCCCCAAACACCAGTTGATTGGGGGGAAAGGGAGGAGCTGTGAGGGCGCCCTCTGCTGGCCGTCCCAGAGCCCTGCAGGACGGGCCCTGGCCCCAGCCAATCCCCGAGATCGACGGAATAGGGGGTGGCCCAGGAGGAGATGTGAGGGCAGCTCTGTTGCAGGAGCCCTGGAGCTGCAGGACAGTCCAGGGCTCCAGCCGATCCCCACTCTCAGCTCATGTAAGGAGAGGGTGGGAAACGGGAAGAGCTGCAAGGACTTCCTCTGTTGGCCCATGCAGGACGGGCTCCGGCCCCAGCCAATCCCCGCGCTCCATTGATTGGTGGGGGGGTGGACCGGGAGGAGGTGCAAGGGCACATTCTGTTGGCCGATCCCAGCAGCTGCAGTACGGTCCCCAGGTCCAGCCTATCCCCACGCTTCACTCATTTAAGTAGGGGGGAGGGAAAAGGAAGAGCTACGAGTTCGCTCTCAGCTGGCCGGGTCCAGGAGCTGCTGAAGGGTCAGGAGCTACAGGAGAATCCCGGACACCAGCCAATCCCCGAGTAGCCAGTTGATTGGGGGGAATGGGAGGAGCTGCGATGGCGCCCTCGGCTGGCCCTCTCAGAGCCCTGCAGGACAGAACCCAGCTCCAGCCAATCCCCGCGCTCGGCATAATGGGGGCTGGGCCGGGAGGAGCTGCGAGGGTCCCACAGTTGGCCTTGCCCAAGAGCTTCAGTACAGTCCCCGGCTCCAGCCGATCCCCACTCTCCATTCATTTAAGGAGAGGGTGGGAAACGGGAAGAGCTGTGAGGGCGTCCTCCTCTGGCCGATCTCCAGAGCTGCAGGAGAATCCCCATCCCAAGCCTACCACAACACCAGTTGGTTTGGGGAACGGGAGGGGCGGCGAGGGTGCCCCCTGCTGGACGATCTCGAGAGCTGCTGGAGAACCCCCAACCTCAGCCGATCCACAAGCACGACTTCATTTGGAGGGGACGGGAGAAGCTGCGAGGGCGCCCTCTGCTGACCGAGTCCAAGAGCTTCAGGAAAATCTCCGACCCCAGCCAATCCCCGCACTCCACTTATTTGGGGGCGACGGGAGAAGCTTCGAGGGTGGTATCGGCTGGCCGGGCCGGCTAGTTGAAGGGAAATCCCTTGCCCCAACCAATCGTCGCCCGACTGCATGGGGGCGGGGGAGGATGTGCAAGGTCTCCCTCTGCTGACCGAGTCCAAGAGCTTCAGGGAAATCTCCAGCCCCAGCCAATCCCCGCACTCCACTGATTTGGGGGCGACGGGAGAAGCTTCGAGGGCGCCATCGGCTGGCCCATCCAGAGCCCTGCAGTAGTTGCTCCGACCCCAGCCAATCCCCGCGCTGAATTGAATGGGGGGTGGCCCGGGAAGAATTGCGAGGACGCCCGCTGTTGGCCGAACCCAGGAGCTACAGGACAGTCCCCGGCTCCAGGCTATCCCTACGCTCCACTCATTTAAGGAGAGTGGGAAGAGCTGCGGGGGCGTCCTCTGCTGGCCGAGCTCGAACGCTTCAGGAGAATCTCCGACCCCAGCCAATCCCCAAGCACCAATTGATTGGGCGGAACGGGAGGAGCTGTGAGGGCGCCCTCTGCTGACCCACCCAGAGCCTTGCAAGACGAGCTCCGACCCTAGCCAATCCCAGCGCTGCATTGAATAGGGAGTGGGCCGGGAAGAGTTGCGAGGAGGCCCGCTGTTGGCTGAGCCCAGGAGCTGCAGGATGGTCTCCGGATCCAGCCTATACCCACGCTGCACTCATTTAAGGAGAGGGGGTAACAAGAAGAGATATGAGGGCGTCCTCTGCTGGACGACCTCGCGAGTTTAAGGAGACTCCCCTACCTCAGCAGATTCACAATCACCAGTTGATTTGGATGAGACGGGAGAAGCTGTTGCAAGAGCCCAAGAGTTGCAGGACAGTCCACGGCTCCAGCCGATCACCACTCTCCACTCATTTAAGGAGAATGTGGGAAACGGGTAGAGCTGCGAGCGCGTCCTCTGCTGGCCGAGCTCTCGAGCTGCAGGAAAATCCCCGACCTGAGCCTACCCCAAGCACTAGTTGATTGGGGGGGAACGGGAGGAGCTGAGAGTGCGCCCCCTGCTGACCGACCTCGCGAGATGCAGGAGAATCCCCGACCTCAGCCAATCCACAAGCACCAGTTGTTTTGGTGGGGATGGGAGAAGCTGAGAGGGCGACCTCTGCTGACTGACTCCAAGAGCTGCAGGGGAATCCCCGGGCCCAGCCAATCCCTGAACTCCACTGATTTGGGGGCGACGGGATAATCTTCTAGGACGCGATCTGCTGGCCGGACTGGCTAGCTGTAGGGAAATCCCTTGCCCCAACCAATCCCCGCCCCACTGAATTAGTGGGGGGAGGACCTGCGAGGTCGCTCTCGGTTGGCCAAGCCCAGGAGCTGCAGGAGGGTCCTCGGATTCAGCGATCCCCATGCTCCACTCAGTTAAGAGAGGTGGGGAAACGGGCGTCCTCTTCTGGCCCACCTAGAATACTGCAGGACGGGCCCCCGCCCCATCCAATCACCGCGCTCCACTGAATGGGGGGTGGACCGGGAGAAGTTGCTAGGGCGCCTTCTGTTGGCCGAGGCCAGGAGCTGCAGTACGATCCCTAGGTCCAGCAGATCCCCACGCTTCACTCATTTAAGGAGATGGGGGAAACAGGAAGAGCTACGAGGTCGTCCTCTGCTGGCCGAGTACGCGAGCTGCAGGAGAATGCCTGACCCCAGCCAATCCCCAAGCACCAGTTCATTGGGAGAAACGGGAGGTGCTGCGATGGCGCCCTCTGCTGGACCTCCCAGAGTCCTGCAGGACGGGCCCCGGCCCCAGTCAATCCCCGTGCTCGACAGAATGGGGGCTGGGCCGGGAGGAGCTGCGAGGGCCCCTCTGTTGGCCGAGACCAGGAGCTGCAGGACAGCCCCCTGCTCCAGCCGATCCCCCCTCTCCACTCATTTAAGGTGAGGGTGGGAAATGGGAAGAGCTGCGAGGGCGTCCTCTGATGGCCGAGCTCCCGAGCTGCAGGAGAATCCCCGAACCAAGCCTACCACAAGCACCAGTTGATTGGGGGGAACGGGAGGAGCTGCGAGGGCGCCCTCTGCTGGACCTCCCGGAGTCCTGCAGGACGGGCCCCGGCCCCAGTCAATCCCCGCGCTCGACAGAATGGGGGCTGGGCCGGGAGGAGCTGCGAGGGCCCCTCTGTTGGCCGGGCCCAGGAGCTGCAGGACAGCCCCCTGCTCCAGCCGATCCCCCCTCTCCACTCATTTAAGGTGAGGGTGAGAAATGGGAAGAGCTGCGAGGGCGTCCTCTGCTGGCCGAGCTCCCGAGCTGCAGGAGAATCCCCGAACCAAGCCTACCACAAGCACCAGTTGATTGGGGGGAACGGGAGGAGCTGCGAGGGCGCCCCCTGCTGGTCGACCTCGCGAGCTGAAGGAGAATCCCCAGCCTCAGCCTATCCAGAAACACCAGTTCATTTGGAGGGGACGGGAGAAGCTGAGAGGGCGCCCTCTTCTGACCGAGTGCAAGAGCTGCAGGGAAATACCCTGCCCCAGCCAATTCCCGCACTCCACTGATTTGTTGGCGACGGGATTAGCTTCGAGGGCGCGATCGGCTGGCCGGGCAGGGAAATCCCTTGCCCCAACTAATTCGCTCCCCACTGCACTTTGCGGGGGGATGGAAAGACATGCGAGGTCGTTCGCTGCTGGCCGAACCCAGGATCCGCAGGAGGGTTCCCGGCTCCAGCCGATTCCCACACCTCACTCAGTTAAGGAGAGCGGGGGTAACGGGAAGAGCTGCGAGGGCGTGGAGCCCAGAGCCCAGGAGGTGCAGGTGGGTCCTCAACCCCAGCCAATCCCCATGAACCTCTTGATTGGGACAAGGGCAGCAGCTGTGAGGGCGGCCTCTGCTGGCCCAAAAAGAGTTCTACAGGAAGGGCCCCTGCCCCAGACACTCACAGCGCTTGACTGAATGGGGGGTTGCCGGGAGGAGCTGCGTGGGAGCCCTCGGTTGGCCGAGCCCAGGAGCTGCAGGAGGGTCCCGGGTTCCAGGCAATCCCCTCACTCCGCTCATTTAAGGAAGGGGGGAAACGGGAAGATCCGCGAGGGCAACCTCTTCTGGCCGAGCACGCGAGCTGTAGGAGAGCCCCCGACAGCAGCCAATCCCCAAGCACCTGTTGATTGAGGGGGAACGGGAGAAGCTGCGATCGAGATCCCTGATGGCCTACATCGAGAGCTTAAGGAGAATCCCCAACCTCAGCCGATCCCCAAGCACCAGTTGATTTGGAGGGGATGGGAGAAGCTGAGAAGATGCCCTCTGCTGACGGAGTCCAAGAGCTGCAAGTGAATCCCCGGCCGCAGCCAATCCACACACTCCTCTGATTTAGGAGCGACGGGAGAAGCTGCGAGGGGGGCATCTAGTGGCCAGACCCGCGAGCTGCAGGGAAATCCCTTGCCCAAACCAATCCGCCCCACACTGAATGGGGTGGGCCGGAAGGACCTGCGAGGTCGCTCTCTGCTGGCCGAGCCCAGGAGCTGCAGGAGGGTCCCCGACTCCATCCGGTCCCCAGGCTCCCCTCAGTTAAAGAGGTGGGGGGAACGGGAATAGCTGCGAGGGCGTCCTATGCTGTCCCACCCAGGGCACTGCAGGACGGGCCCCGGGCCCAGCCAATCTCAAAGAACCAGTTGATTGGGTGATCGGCTGGAGCCTGGGACTGTCCTGCAGCTCCTGGTGTAGGCCAACAGAGAGCACCCTCGCAGCTCCTGCCGGCTCACCCCCCATTCAGGGGAGCGCGGGGATTTCCTGGAGCCGGAGCCCGTCCTGTATGGCTCTGGGTTGGCTAGCAGAGGGCGTCTTCGCAGCTCCTCCTGGTCCCCCCAATCAACTGGTGTTTGGGGATTGGCTGGGGTCGGGGATTCTCCTGAAGCTCGCGAGCTCGGCCAGCAGAGGACGGCTTCGCAGCTCTTCCCGTTTCCCCCCTTATCCTTCAATGAGTGGAGCATGGGGATAGGCTGGAGCCGGGGATCCTCCAGCAAGTCCTGGGCTAGGCCAAAAGAGGGCACCCTCGCAGCTCCTCCCGGCCCACCCCACATTCAGTGGAGCGCGGGGATTGTCTGGGGCCGGGGCCCGTCCTGCAATGCTCTGTGTGGGCCAGCAGAGGACGCCCTCGCAGCTCTTCCAGTTTCCACCCCTCTCCTTAAATGAGTGGAGCTTTGGGATCAGCTGAAAATGTGACCCTCCTGCAGCTCCTGGGCCCGAACAGCTGAGAGCGAACTCGCGGGTCCTCCCGACACCCCCTATACAGTGGTGCACGCATTGGTTGGGACAGGGGATTTCCCTGCAGCTCGCGGACCCGGCTAGCAGTTGGCGCCTTCGGAGCTTCTCCCGTCGCCCCCAAATCAGTGGAGTGCGGAGATTGGCTGGGGCATGGGACTCCCCTGCAGCTCCTGGACTTGGTCAGCAGAGGGCGAGCTCTCAGCTTCTCCGGTCCCCTCCAAATAAACTGGTGCTTGGGAATCGGCACAGGAAGCCGATTCTCCTGAAGCTCGCGAGGACTTCCAGCAGAGGACTCCCTCGCAGCTCTTCCCGTTCCCCCCTTCTCCTTAAGTGAGCTGAGCCTGGGGATGGGCTGGAGCCGAGGTCCGTCCTACATGTCCTGAGTTCGGCCAACAGAGGGTGTCCTCGCAGCTCCTCCAGACCCATCCCCAATTCAGTGGAGCGCGGGGATTGCCTGGGGCCTGACCCCATCCTGAAGGGCTCTGCAGGGGTCAGCAGAGGGTGCCCTCCCAGCTCCTCCCGTTCCCACCAATCAAGTGGTTCTTGGGGATTGGCTGGGGCCCGGGCCCGTCCAGCAGTGCTCTGAGTGGGCCAGCAGAGGACGCCCTCGCTGCTCTCCCCTTTCCTCCCCCTCTACTTAACTGAGTGGATCATGGGGACCGGCTGGAGCCGGTGACCTAACTGCAGCTCCCGGGCTCGGCCAGCAGAGAGCGACCTCGCAGGTCCTCCCGGCCCACCCCATTCAGTGTGGAGCGGATTTGTTTTGGCAAGGGATTTCCCTGCAGTTCGTGGGACCGGCCAGTAGATGGCGCCCTAGCAGCTTCTCCCATGGCCCCGAAATCAGAGGAGTGCCGCGATTGGCTGGGGCCGGGGATTCCCTCTCATCTTCTCCCGTCCCCTCCAAATCAACGGTGCTGGGTTATTGGCTGAGATCGGTGATTCTCCTGCAACCTGAGAGCTTCGCCAACAGAGGACGTCCTCGCAGCTCTTCCCGTTTCCCACCATCTCTTTAAATGAGTGGAGCATGGGGATAGGCTGGAACCGGGGACTTCCTGCAACTCCTGGGCTCGCCAACAGAGGGCGCCATCGCAGCTCCTCCCGGCCCACCCCACATTCAGTGGAGCGCGGGGATCGGCAGGGTCCGGGGCCCGTCCTGCAGGGCTCTGGGAGGGCCAGCAGAGGGTGCCATCGTAGCTCCTCCCGTTCCCCCCAATGAACTGGTGCTTGGGGATTGGCTGGGGTCGGAGATTCTCTTACAGTTCGCGAGGTCGGCCAGCAGAAGGCTCCCTCACAGCTCTTCCCGTTTCACCCCTCTCCTTCAATGAGTGGAGCATGGGGATCGGTTGGAGCTGGGAACCGTTCTGCAGCTGCTGGGCTTGGGCAACAGAGTGCGCCTTCACAACTCCTCCTGGCCAACCCCCCATTCAGTGGATTGCGGGATTGGCTGGGGCCAGGGCCCGTCCTGCAGTGCTCCGGTTGGGCCAGCAGAGGACGCCCTCGCAGCTCTTCCCCTTCCCCCCCACTCCTAACCTGAGAGGAGCATGGGGATCGGGTGGAGCCGGGGACCCTCCTGCAGATACTTGGCTCGGCCAGCAGAGAGAGAACTCGCTGGTCCTCCCGGCCCACGGCATTCAGTGTGGCGCGGATTCGTCTGGGCAAGGGATTTCCTTGCAGGTCGCGGGCCCGGCCAGGAGATGACGCCCTCGCAGCTTCTCCCGTCACCCCGAAATCAGAGGGGTACGGCGATTCGCTGGAACCGGGGATTCCCCTGCAGCTCTTGAACTCGGTCAGCAGAGGGCACCCTCTCATCTTCTCCCGTCCCCTCCAAATCAACTGATAATGGGGTATTGCCTGGGATGGGGGGGGATTCTCCTGCAACTTGAGAGCTCGGCCAACAGAGGACGCCCTCGCAGCGCTTTCCGTTTCCCACCATCTCCTTAAATGTGTGGAGCATGGGGATAGGCTGGAGCCGGGGACCCTCCTGCAGCTCCTGGTCTCGCAAACAGAGAGCTCTCTCGCAGTTCCTCCAGACCCACCCCAAATTCCTTGAAGCGCGGGGATTGGCTGGGGCCGGGGCCCGTCCTGCAGTGCTCTCAGTGGGCCAGCAGAGGACGCCCTCACAGCTCTTCCTGTTTCCCCCCCTCTCCTTAACTGAGTGGAGAGCGGGGATCGGCTGGAGCCGGGGACCGTCCCGCAGCTCCTGTGCTCGGCCAACAGAGGGCGCCCTAGCAGCTCCTCCAGGCCCAGCCCCCTTCAGTGGAGCGCGGGGATTACCTGGGGCCGGGGCCCATACGGCAGTGCTCTGGGTGGGCCAGCAGAGGGCGCCCTCCCAGCTCCTCCTGTTCTCCCAATCAACTGCTGCTTGGGGATTGGCTGGGGTCGGGATTCCCCTGACACTCGCGAGCACGGCCAGCAGAGGATGGCCAGCAGAGGACGCCCACTCAATTCTTCCCGTTTCCCCCCCCTCTCCTTAACTGAGTGGAGCAAGGGGATCGGCTGGAGCCGGGGCCTACCTGCAGCTCCGGGGCTCGACCAGTGTGTGGAGTTCCTGGGCTCGACCAGCAGAGAGCGAACTCGCAGGTCCTCCTGGCCCACCCCATTTAATATGGCGCGGACTGGTTTGGGCAAGGGATTTCCCTGCAGCTCGCGGGCCCGGCCAGTAGATGGCGCCCTTGCAGCATCTTCTGTCGTCCCCAAATCAGAGGAGTGTGGGGGTTGGCTGGTTCCGGGGATTCCCTTGAGGCTCTTGGACTCAGTCAACACAGGGCGCCTTCTCATCTTCTCCCGTCCCCTCCAAATTAACTGCTGCATGGGGACCGGGTGAGGTAGGGGATTCTCCTGCAGCTCGTGAGGGGGGCCAACAAGGGTCGCCCTCGCAGCTCATCCCTTTCCCCCCAGTTAACTGGGGGAATTTGCTGGGGTCAGGGATTTTCCTGTAATTCGCGAGCTCGGCCAACAGAGGACGCCCTCACAGCTCTTCCCGTTTCCCACCATCTCCTTCAATGAGTGGAGCGTGAGGATCAGCTGGAGCCGGTGGCTGTCCTGCAGCTCCTGGCCTAGACCAACAGAGGGCGCTGTCGCAGCTCCTCCCGGCCCATCCCCCACTCAGGGGAGCGGGGGGATCGGCCGGGTCCGGGGCCTGTCTTGCAGGGCTCTTGGAGGGCCAGCAGAGGGCTCCATCGTAGCTCCTCCCGTTCCCCCCAATGAACTGGTGCTTGGAGATTGGTTGGGATCGGGGATTCTCCTGCAGAACACGAGCTCGGCCAGCAGAGGACGCCTTCTCAGATCTTCCCGTTTCCCCCCTCTCCTTAAATGAGTGGAGCATGGGGATCGGCTTGAGCCGGGGACCCTCCTGCAGCTCCTGGGCTCCGTCAACAGAGGGAGCCCTCGCAGCTCTTCCCGGCCCACCCCACATTCAGTGGAGCGCGGGGATTGGCTGGGGCCGGGGCCCATCCTGCAATGCTCTGGGCTGGCCAGCAGAGGACGCCCTCTCAACTCTTCCCGCTTCCCCCTCCCCCCGTTAACTGAGTGGAGCAAGGGGATCGGCTGGAGCCGGGGACCCTCCTGCAGCTCCTGGGCTCGGCCAGCAGAGAGCGACCTCGCAGGTTCTCCTGGCCCACCCCATTCAATGTGGCGCGGTTTGGTTGGGGCAAGGGATTTCACTGCAGCTCGCGGGCCCGGCCAGTAGATGGAGCCCTCGCAGCTTCTCGCATTCCTTCCAAATCACGTGGTGCTTGGGGATCGGCTGAGGTCGGCGATTCTTCTGCAGCTCGAGAAGTCGGCCAGCAGGGGGCGCACTCACAGCTCTCCCCGTTTCCCACCCTCTCCTTAAATGAGTGGAGAGTGGGGATTGGCTGGTGCCGTGGACTGTCCTGCAGCTCCTGGGCTCCCACAACAGAGCGGCCCTTGCAGCTCCTCCTGGCCAACTCCCTATCCTGTCGAACGCGGGGATTGGCTGGGGCCGGGCCCCGACCTGCAGGGTTCTGGGAGGGCCAGCAGAGGGCGCCATCCCGGCTGCTCCTGTCCCCGCAATTTACTGGTGTTTGGGGATTGGGTGGGTTGGTGATTTTCCTGCAGCTCTCGAGCTCGGCCAGCAGAGGATATCTTCGCAGCTCTTTGCAGTGGAAAATGGGGATAGGCTGGAGCCGGGGACCGTCCTGCAACTCCTGGGTCGGCCAAGAGAGGGCGTCCACACAGCTCTTCCCGGCCCACCCCCCATTCAATGCAGCGCGGGGCTTGGCTGGGGTGGGAGCCCGTCCGTCAGGGCTCCGGGTGGGCCAGTAGAGGGCGCCCTCGCAGCTCCTCCCGTTTCCCCCAGTAAACTGCTGCTTGGGGATTGGCTGGGGTCGAAGATTCTCCTGAAGCTTTCGAGCTCGGCCAGCAGAGGACGCCCCCGCTGCTCTTCCCATCCCCTCCCTCCTTAAATGAATGGAGCGTGGGGATCGGCTGGAGCCGGGACCGTCCTGCAGCTACTGGGCTTTGCCAACAGAGGGAGCCCTCGCAGCTCCTCTCGGCACTCCCCACAATTCAGTGGAGAGCGGGGATTTCCTGGGGCCACGGCCCATCCTGCAAGGCTCTGTGTGGGCCAGCATAGGGCAACCACGCAGATCGTCCGGTCCACCCACATTCAGTGTGCCGTGGACTGGTTGGGGTAAGTGGTTTCACTGCAGCTCGCGGGCCCGGCCAGTAGATGGAGCCTTCGCAGATTCTCCCGTCCCCTCCAAATCAAGTGATGTTTGGGGATCGGCTGAGGTCGGACATTTTCCTGCAGCTTGAGAGCTCGGCCGACAGAGGACGCCCTCGCAGGGCTTCCCGTTTCCCCCACTCTGCTTCACTTAGTGAAGCTTGGGGATCGTTTGTAGCCGGGGCCCCTCCTGCAGCTCCTGGGCTCGGCCAGCAGAGAACGCCCTCGTAGGTCCTCCTGTCCCCTCCCCCCCTCCAATTCAGTGAGGTACGGATTGGTTGGGGGAAGGGATTTCCCTCAGCTTGCGAGCCCGTCCAGCCGATGGCACCCTCTCGGCTTTTCCAGTCGCCCCCAAATCAGTGGATTGCGGGGATTTGCTCGGGCCGGGGATTCCCTTGCAGCTCATGGACTCGGTAAGCAGAGGGTGCCCTCTCAGCGTCTCCCGCCCCATCCAAATCAAGTGGTATTTGGGCATCGGCTGAGGTGGAGGATTCACCAGCAGCTCGCGAGGTCGGCCAGCAGGGGGCGACGACGCAGCTCCTCCCGTTCCCTCCAATCAACTGGTGCTTGGGGATTAGCACCTCCATAGACGGCCGGGACTCCGTTCCCGAGAGGCCCGCCTGCCATCACACCGCGCGGCCTTGCTGCTCCCGGAAGGATCCTCTCCTCAGAGCGCCGCCATAGACGCCCGGGACTCCGTTCCCGAGAAGCCCGCCCACCGTCACACCGCGTGGCCCCTGCTGCTCCCGGAAGTATCCTCTCCTCAGAGCGCTGCCATAGACGCCTGGGACTCCGTTCCCGAGAGGCCCGCCCGCCATCACACCGCGCGGCCTTGCTGCTCCCGGAAGGATCCTCTCCTCAGAACGCCGCCAGAGGCGCCCGGGACTCCGTTCACGAGAGGCCCGCCCGCCATCACACCGCGTGGCCCCTGCTGCTCCCGGAAGTATCCTCTCCTCAGAGCGCCGCCTTAGACGCCCGGGACCCCGTTCCCGAGAGGCCCGCCCGCCATCACACCGCGTGGCCCCCGCTGCTCCCGGAAGGATCCTCTCCTCAGAACGCCGCCAGATACGCCCAGAACTCCGTTCCCGAGAGGCCTGCCCGGAATCACACCGCGCGTCCGTGCTGCTCCCGGAAGGATCCTCTCCTCAGAGAGCCGCCATAGATGCCCGGGACTCCGTTCCTGAGAGGCCCGCCCGTCATCACACCAAGCGGCCTTGCTGCTCCCGGAAGGATCCTCTCCTCAGAGCGCCCCCATAGACGCCCCCTGCTCCCCCCATTTAAGCGACATTCCTTAAAGTGCCCCCCATCCCCCCCCTTCCCGGTCTGGTCCTGACTGACTCTTCCCCCACCCCGGGGGATAAATGTCCTTGTTATCACCAAGTTACATTAACGACATCCTCATTCGCACCTACTAAGCCCTCCCATGCTAGTTGGCTGTTCACTCCTCTCCCCAGGTATTTCTGCTCCCTGACCCCCTTAACAGGTCCACCCTACTCCAGCACATAATAGTTTGTATCTGCTCTCTGTGACATCATTATCTGCCAATTTTATTATTGCCATAGCATGTTAATGGTTTACCTACCCCCTGTGATGCCATCGCCTATTTATATCATTGCTACTGTTTTATGGTTTCTGCATCTCAACTGTTGACCTCCCGCTGTACTATCACTCGCCCTGCTGACCTCACCATGAACTTTCAATTCCCTTGCTCCCAACTGCCATTCCCATTCCTCACCTTCCCCTTCCCCTCTCGCACCCAGCTTTTTCCCTCCCTCTCCCACACCAAGACCACTCCCCCTCACCCCCTACCAAGGATCCCTCTGTACCAGCGCCAGTCCTCCACTCCTCTCTGCCCGCCCCCACCCCATCCCAGTTCTCCTTTCCCATCGCCACCCATCTTCCCACTCTCCCCGCCTAGGCCACCGCCAACTCATCCCAATCCAAACCCTCCCCACCCCTCGCACCCTTCCCCCTCCTTCCCCTCCCTCGACAGCTACTGCCAGGTGTGGCCTCTGGAACCCCCGCTCCGTTTTAAGTAAGATCCCCTTCATCCTGGACTTATTCCTTTCCAGCTCTCTACTCCTCCTCGCCCTAACTGAAATATGGTTATCTCCGGACGACACGGTCTCTTCTGCTGCTCTCTCTTCTTCTCCAACTCCCCCAGACTCACCGGAAAAGGAGGAGGTGTCGGTTTCCTTCTCGCCCTCCAATGTCGCTTTCGCCCTATCCCTCCTTCCCCTTCCCTTTCCTTCCCTTCCTTTGAAGTCCCCATTATTCGCCTCTACCACCCCCTCCAGATTCTTGTAGCCGTCATCTAACGCTCCCCCGGCCCCACCTCCAACTTCTTTAACGATTTTGACACCTTCCTCACCTTCCTTCTCTCCTTTTCCATGCCCACTCTCATCCTCGGAGACTTCAGCATCCACATGGATATCCCTGATGACTCCTCTGCCGCCCGCCTTCTATCTCTCCTCGACGCTGCCAACCTCTTGCTCCACCCCACCTCACCCACACACCAACTTGGTCATACCCTCGACCTCATCATCTCCTATCGCTGCACTGTGTCCACCCTCACCAACTCTGGTCCCCCCTCCTCTCTGATCATAACCTTCTCACCTGCCTCCTCACTCACACTCCCCTGTAAATCCATAGTACTCCCTCACAGAGATCTCCGCTCTCTTGACCCCATCCATCTTTCTGAGCTCCTCAAACCCCACCTCGCCGCCCTCTCCTCTCTACCCAGGCTTGATGATCAGATTACTGCTCTCAACTCTACCCTTTCTACTCAGCTAGACTCACTCGCTCCCCTTTCCCTTCGCCGCTCTCGTGCCACTAACCCACAGCCCTGGACCTCTGACACTGTCCGCCTCCTTCGCTCTTATGCTCGAGCTGCCGAACGCTGCTGGCGAAAGTCTAAACACCATGCCAACCTCGTTCACTTCAGGTTTATCCTTTCCTCCCTTAACTCAGCCCTCTCCTCTGCCAGACAAAACTATTTCTCCTCCCTTATTGACACCCATGCCCATCATCCCCGCCAGCTCTTCCGTACATTCAACTCCCTTCTCAGGCCCCCGGTTCCTCCCCCTCCTCCTTCCCTCACCCCCAACGATCTGGCCTCCTACTTCATTAACAAAATTAAATCCATCAGGTCCGACCTCCCCAAAGTCACTTCCCCCCCGTCTCCAACCCCCCGGCTCTCAACACTCTCTGCTACTCTCCCATCCTTCCCAGCAGTATCCTCAGAGGAGCTCTCCTCCCTCCTCTCAAGTGCTACTCCGGCCACCTGTGCTTCTGACCCCATTCCCTCTCATCTTATGAAATCTCTCGCTCCATCCCTTCTCCCCTCCTTAACTTCCATCTTCAACCGCTCACTCTCCACCGATTCCTTCCCCTCTGCCTTCAAACATGCTCATGTCTCTCCCATCCTAAAAAAAACCCTCTCTTGACCCTACCTCACCTTCTAGTTATCGCCCCATATCCATCCTACCATTCCTGTCCAAACTCCTTGAACGAGTTGTCTACACGCACTGCCTCGAATTCCTCAACACCAACTCTCTCCTCGACCCCCTCCAGTCTGGCTTCCGTCCCCTACATTCCATGGAACCTGCCCTCTCAAAGGTCAGCAATGGCCTCCTGCTTGCCAAATCCAATGGCTCATACTCTATCCTAATCCACCTCGACCTCTCAGCTGCCTTCGAAACTGTAGACCACCCCCTCCTCCTCAACACGCTATCCGACCTTGGCTTCACAGACTCCATCCTCTCCTGGTTCTCCTCTTATCTCTCCGGTCGTTCATTCTCAGTCTCTTTTGCAGGTTCCTCCTCCCCTCCCATCCCCTTACTGTGGGGGTTCCCCAAGGTTCAGTTATTGGTCCCCTTCTGTTCTCGATCTACACTCACTCCCTTCGTGACCTCATTCGCTCCCACGGCTTCAACTATCATCTCTACGCTGATGACACCCAGATCTACATCTCTGCCCCTGCTCTTTCCCCATCCCTCCAGGCTCGCATCTCCTCCTGCTTTCAGGACATCTCCGTCTGGATGTCTGCCCGCCACCTAAAACTCAACATGTCCAAGACTGAACTCCTTACCTTCCCTCCCAAAACCTGCTCTCTCCCTGACTTTCCCATCACTGTTGACGGCATTATCATCCTTCCCGTTTCACAAGCCCGCAATCTTGGTGTCATCCTCGACTCCTCTCTCTCATTCACCCCTCACATCCAAGCCGTCACCAAAACCTGCCAGTTTCAGCCCCACAACACTGCCAATATCCGCCCTTTCCTCTCCATCCAAAACGCTACCCTGCTCGTTCAAACTCTCATCCTATCCCGTCTGGACTACTGCATCAGCCTTCTCTCTGATCTCCCATCCTCGTGTCTCTCCCCACTTCAATCCATACTTCATGCTGCTGCCCGGATTGTCTTTGTCCAAAGCCGCTCTAGGCATGTTACTCCCTCCTCAAAAATCTCCAGTGGCTACCAATCAATCTGCGCATCAGGCAGAAACTCCTCACCCTCGGCTTCAAGGCTCTCCATCACCTCGCCCCCTCCTACCTCACCTCCCTTCTCTCCTTCTACAGCCCAGCCCGCACCCTCCGCTCCTCTGCCGCTAATCTCCTCACCATGCCTCTTTGCAGCCTGTCCCACCGTCGACCCCCGGCCTACGTCATCCCCCGGGCCTGGAATGCCTTCCCTCTGCTCATCTGCCAATCTAGCTCTCCTCCTCCCTTCAAGGCCCTACTGAGAGCTCACCTCTTCCAGGAGGCCTTCCCAGACTGAGCCCCTTCCTTCCTCTCCCCCTCGTCCCCCTCTCCATCCCCACGTCTTACCTCCTTCCCTTCCCCACAGCACCTGTATATATGTATATATGTTTGTACGTATTTATTACTCTATTTATTTATTTTACTTGTACATAGCTATTCTATTTATTTTATTTTGTTAATATATTTGGTTTTGTTCTCTGTCTCCCCCCTTCTAGACTGTGAGCCCACTGTTGGGTAGGGACTGTCTCTATATGTTGCCAACTTGTACTTCCCAAGTTCTTAGTACAGTGCTTTGCACACAGTAAGCACTCAATGAATACTATTGATTGATTGATTGATTGTTTGGCTGGGGTCGGGGATTCTCCTGCAGTTTGCGAGCTCGGCCAGCAGAGGACACCCTCACAGCTCTTCTCGTCCCCCCCTTCTTAAGTAAGTGGAGCGTGGGGATCAGCTGGAGCCGGGGACCCTCCTGCAGCTCCTGGCTTCGGCCAACAGAGAGCGCCCTCACTTTTCCTCACTTCCTCCCTTTCATTGGGGCGCCGGGTGTTTGAGGTAAGAGATTTCCCTGCATCCCTTGGACTCGGTCAGCAGAGGGCGCCGTCTCATCTTCTGCAGTCCCCTCCAAATCAACTGCTGCTGGGGATTGGCTGGGGTCGGGAATTCTCCTTAAACTCGCGAGGTCGGCCAGGATGTGGCGCCCTCGCAACTCCTCCCGTTTCCCCCCTCTCTTTAAATGAGTGGAGCCGGGGACCATCTTGCAGCTCCTGTGCTGGGCCAACAGAGGGCGCCCTCGCCGCTCCGCCCGGCCCACCCACCATTCAGTGGAGCACGGGGATTAGCTGGGCTCGGGTATTCTCCTTCAGCTCGTGAGCTCGGCTGGAAGTGGGCGCTCTCGTAGCTCTTCCCGTTTCTCTCCCTCTCCTTAAATGTGTGGAGCGTGGGGATCGGCTGGAGACGGGGACCGTCCTTCAGCTCCTGGACTCGGCCAATAGAAGGCTTCCTCGCAGATCCTCCCTGCCAACCCACCATTCGGTGAATCGCGGTAATTGGCTGCAGCAGGGCCCGTCCTGCAGGGCTCTGGGTGGGCCAGCAGATTGCGCCCTCGCAGCTCATCCGGTTCCACCCAGTCAACATGTGCTTGGGGATTAGCTGGGTTCGGGATTCTCCTGCATCTCGTGAGCTGGGCCAGCAGAGGACGCCCTCGCAGCTCTTCCCGTTTCCCCCCCCTCCTTCACTGAGTGAAGCGTAGGGATCCTCTGGAGCCGGGGACCCTCCTGCAGCTCCTGGGATCGGCCATCATAAAGTGTCCTCGCAGGTCCTCCTATCTCCCCCCGCCCCCATTCATTGGGGGGCGGATTGGTTTGGGCAAGGGTTTTCTTTGCAGATCACTTTCCCGGCCAGAAGTTGGCGTCCTCGCAGCATTTCCTTTCTCCCCCAAATCAGAGGAGTGCAGAGATTGACTGGGGCCGGGGATTCCCCTGCAGCCCCTGGGCTCGGACAGAAGAGATCGCCCTCGCAGGTCCTCCCGGCCCCCCCCTCCCCCGAATTCAGTGGGACGCGGATTGGTTGGGGCAAGTGATTTCCCTGCATCTCGAGGGCCCGGCCTGCAGATGGCGCCCTCGCAGCTCCTCCCGTCGCCACCGAATCAATGGAGTGCAGGGATTGGCTGGGGTCGGGGATTTCCCTGCAGCTCTTGGACTCGGTCAGCAGAGGGCGCCATCTCAGCTTCTCCCGTCCCCTCCAAATCAACTGGTACCTGGGGATCGGCTGAAGTCGGGGATTCTCCTGCAGCTCGCGAGCTCGGCCAGCAGAGGACGCCCTCGCATCTCTTCCGTTCCCCCATCCCTTAAATGAGTTGAGCATGGGGATCGGCTAGAGCCGGGGACCCTCCTGCAGCTCTAGTGCTCCGCCAAGAGAGGGCGCACTCGCAGTTGCTCCCGGCCCAACCCCCATTCAATGAATCGCGGGGATTGGTTAGGGCAGGGCCCCGTCCTGCTTCTCTCTGAGTCGGCCAGCAGAGGGTGCCCTCGCAGCTCCCCGTGTTTCTCACAATCAACTTTTGCTTGAGGATTGAGTGTGGTAGGGATCCTCCTGTAGCTCTCGAGGTCGGCCAGTAGAGGACTACCTCGCAGCTCTTGGCATTTCCCTTCCCCTGCTAAAATGAGTGGAGGGTGGGGATCACCTGGAGCCTCGGACCGACCTGCACTTCCTGGCCTCGCCCAGCTGAGAAAGCCCTTGTACGTCCTCCCTCCCCCCCATTAGGTGGGGCGCAGGTTGGTTGGGGCAAGGGATTTTCCTGCAGCTCTAGGGAGAGGCCAGCAGAGGGCACCCTCGCAGCTTCTCCCTTTGCCCGCAAATCAGTGGAGTGCGAGGATTGGCATGGGCTGGGTATTCTCCTCCAGCTCTTGGATTCGGTCAGCACAGGACGCCCTCTCAGCTTCTCACGGACCCTCCACATTAACAGGTGCTTGGGTATCGGCTGAGGTCGGGGATTCCCCTTAAGCTCGTGAGGTCGGCTAGCAGGGGGCAGTCTCCAAGCTCTCCCCATTCTCCCTAGTGAACTTGTGCTTGGGGATTTCCTGGGGTCGGAGATCCTCCTGCAGCTCACGAGCTCAGCCAGCAGAGGACGCCCTCACAGCTCTTCCCGTTTCCCCCCTCTCCTTAAAGGAGTGTAGCATGGGGATCGGCTGGAGCCGGGGACACAACTACAGCTCCAGGACTCGGGCAATAGAGGGCGCCCTCACAGCTCCTCCCGGTAAAACACCCATACGGGGTTGCCTGGGGCCAGGTCCCGTCTTTCAGGGCTCTAGGTGGGCCAGAAAAGGGCACCCTCGCAGCTCCTCCCGTTCCCCCAATCAACTGGTGCTTGGGGATTGGCTGGGTTTGGGGAGTCTCCTGTAGCTCGTGAGCTTGGACAACATAGGACGCCCTCGCTGCTCATCCCGTTTCCTCCCCTCTCCTTAACTGGGTGGAGCCTGGGGATCGGCTGGATCCGGGGACACTCCTGCAGCTCCAGGGCTCGACCAGCAGAGAACGCCCTCCTAGTTTCCCCTGTCCCGTCCCCCTCCCCCCCGCCCCGATTCAGTGGGCTGCGGATTGGACGGGGCAAGGGATTTCGCTGCAGCTTGCGGGTCCGGCCAGCCGATGGCAACCTATCAGCTTTTCTGGTCGCCCCCAAATCAGTGGATTGCGGGGATTTGCTCGGACCGGGGATTCCCCTGCAGCTCATGGACTCGGTCAGCAGAGGGCGCCCTCTCAGCGTCTCCCGTCCCCTCCAAATCAACTGGCATTTGGGCATCGTGGATTCACCAGAGGCTCGGAGGGCGGCCAGCAGGGGGCGACCACGCAGCTCTTCCCGTTCCCCCCAATCAACTGGTGCTTGGAGATTGGCTGGGGTCGGGGATTCTCTTGCAGTTTGCGAGCACTGCCAGCAGATGACGCCATCGCAGCTGTTCCCGTCCCCCCCTTCTTAACTGAGTGGAGCGTGGGGATCAGCTGGAGCCGGGGACCCTACTGCATCTCCTGTGATTGGCCAACAGAGAGCGTCATCGCAGTTCCTCCCTTCCCCCCACTTTCAGTGGGGCGCGGATTGGTTGAAGTAAAAGATTTCCCTGCAGCTCTTGGACTCAGTCAGCAGAGGGCGCCCTCTCAGCTTCTGCCGTCCCATCCAAATCAATTGGTGCTTGGGGATTGGATGGGGTCGGGGATTCTCCCGCAGCTCGCGAGCTCGGCCAGCAGAGGACGCCCACGCAGCTCCTCCCGTTCCCCTCAATCACCTGATGTTTGGGGATAGGCTGGGGTCGTGGATTCTCCTGCAACTCGCTATCTCGGCCAGCAGAGGACGCCCTCGCAGTTCTTCCCATTCTCCCCCTCCATAAATGAGTGGAGCCTGGGGATAGGCTGGAATCGGGGACCGTCCTGCATTTCCTGGGCTCGGCCAAGCCATGGCCTTCTTGTAGCCCCTCCTGTCCCACAACCCATTCAGCGGAGCCCGGGGATTGGCTGGGGTGGGGGACCGTCGTGCAGCTCCAGGGTTTGGCCAACATAGGGCGCTCTTGCAGCTCCTGCCGGCCCACCCCACATTCAGTGGAGGGCGGGTATAGGCGAAGGTCGGGGCACGTACTGCCGGGCTCTGAGTGGGCCAACAGAGGGCACAATTTCTTCTTCTTCGGTCCGTCCAAATCAATTGGTGCGTGGGGATCGGCTGAGGTCGGGGATTCTTCTTAAACTCGAGAGGTCGTCCAGGAGGGGGCGCCCCCGCAGCTCCTCCCGTTCCCCGCTCTCTAAATGAGTGGAGCGTGGAGATCGGCTGGAGCCCGGGATCGTCTTGCAGCTCCTGGGCTCGGTCAACAGAGGGCGGCCTCGCTGCTCCTCCCGGCCCACCCACAATTCAGTGGTGCTTGGGGATTGGCTCGGGTCCGGGATTCTCCTGCTGCTCGTGAGTTCGGCCGGAAGTGGCCTCTGTCGTAACTCTTCCCATTTCTCCCCCACTCCTTAAATGTGTGGAGCATAAGGATCGCCTGGAGATGGGGACCGTCCTGCAGCTCCAGGGCTCGGCCAATAGAGGGTGCCCTCGCAGCTCCTCCCGGCCCACACCCCATTCAGTGGAGCGCAGGAATTTGCTGGGGTCGGAGCCCGTCCTGCAGGGCTCTGGGTGGGCCAGCATAGGGCGACCTCGCAGGTCCTCCCATCCGCCCACATTCAGTGTTTCATGGATTGGTTGAAGCAAGGGATTTCACTGCAGCTCGCCAGCAGAGTCAGTAGATGGCGCCCTCGCAGCTTCGCCCATCGCCCCCAAATCAGTGGAGTGCGGGGATTGGCTGGGGCCGGTGACTCCCCTGCAGTTCTTGGACTCGGTCAGAAGAGGGCGCCCTTTCAACTTCTCCCATCGCCTCCAAATAAACTGGTCCTTGTGGATTAGCTGAGGTCAGGGATTCTCTTGCACCTCGTGAAGTCAGCCAGTAGGGGGCGCCCTCGAAGCTCCTCCCGTTCCCCCCAATCAACTGGTGCTTGGGGAGAGCCTGGGGTAGGGGATTCTTCTTCAGCTCGGGAGCTCGGCCAGCAGAGAACGCCCTCGCAGCTCTTTCCGATTCCCACCCTCTCCTTAAATGAGTGGAGAGTGGGGATCGGCTGGATCCGGGACTGTCCTTCAGCTCCTTAACTCGGCCAACAGAGGGGCCCTCGCAGCTTCTTCCGGCCCACCCAACATTCTCTGGGTCGCGGGAATGGACTGGGGCCGGCGCCCTTCCTACAGGGCTCTGGGAAGGCCAGAAGAGGGCGCTATCGCAGCTCCTCCCGTTCCTCCCAATCAAATGGTGCTTGGGGATTGGCTGGGGTCTTTCATTCTTCTGCAGCTCGCGAGCTCGGCCAGAAGAGGATGCACTCACTGCTCTTCCTGTTTCCCCCCTCTCCTTAAATGAGTGGAGCGTGGGGATCAGCTGGAGCTGGGAACCGTCCGACAGCTCCTTAGATCGGGCAACAGAAGGCGCATTCGCAATTCCTCCTGGCCAATCCCCCATTCGGTGGAGCATGGAATTGGCTGGGGCCAGGGCCCATCCTGCAGCGCTCTAGTTGGGCCAGAAGAGGACGCCCTCTCAGCTCTTCCCCTTTCCCCCGTTCTCCTTACCTGAGTGGAGCATGGGGATAGGGTGGAGCCGGGGACCCTCCTGCAGATGCTTGGCTGGGCCAGCGGAGAGCGACCTCGCTGGTCCTGTCGGCCCGCCCCATTCAGTGTGGCGCGGATTGATTTGGGCAAGGGATTTCCATGCAGCTCGCGGGCCCGTCCAGTAGATGGCGCCCTCGCAGCTTCTCCCGTCGCCCTGAAATCGGAGGAGTACGGCGATTGGATGCAGTGGGAATTCCCCTGCTGCTCTTGAACTCGGTCAGCAGAGGGCACCTCTAATCTTCTCCTGTCCCCTCCAAATCAACTGGTGCAGCGGGATTGCCTGAGATCGGGGATTTTCCTGCAACTTGAGAGCTCGGCCAACAGAGGACGTCCTCTCAGCTCTTCCCGTTTCCCACCATCTCCTTAAATGAGTGGAGCATTGATTTAGGCTACAGCCGGGGACATTCCTGCAGCTCCTGGGCCCGCCTACAGAGGGCGCCATCACGGTTCCTCCCGGCCCACCCCACATTCAGTGGAGCGAGGTGATTGGCTGGGGCCGGGCCCCGTCGTGCAGTGCTCTGAGTGAGCCAGCAGAGGACGCCCTCGCAGCTTTTCCCGTTCCCCCCTCCTCTACTTAGCTGAGTGGAGGTGTGGGATCGGCTGGAGCCGTGGACTCTCCTGGAGCTCCTGGGCTCGGCCAGCAGAGAGCGACCTTGCAGGTCCTCCTGGCCCATGCCATTCAGTGTGGCGTAGAATGGTTTGGGCAAGGTATTTCCCTGCAGCTTGGGGTCCCGGCCAGTAGATGGTGTCCTCGCAAGTTCTCCTGTCGCCCCCAAATCAGAAGAGCGCCGGGGCTGGCTGGGTCCGGGAATTCCCTTGCAGCTCTTGGACACTGTCAGTACAGGGCACCTTCTCAGCTTCTCCCGTCCCATCCACATCAACTGCTACTTGGGGATCGGCTGAGGTCTGGTATTCTCCTTAATCTCGCGAGCTCGGCCAGCAGAGGACGCCCTAACAGCTCTTCCCGTTTCCCCCCTCTCCTTAACTGAGTGGAGCGTGGGGATCGGCTGGAGCCTGGGATCGTCCTGCAGCTCCTGGGCTCGGCCACCAGATTGCGCCCTCGCAGCTCTTCCAGGCCCATCCCCCTTCATTGGAGCGTGGGGATTGGCTGGGGCCTGAGCCCCTACTGCAGGGCTCTGGGTGGACTAGCAGAGGGCGCCCTCCCAGCACCTCCCTTTCCCCCCAATCAATTGCTACTTGAGGATTGGCTGGGGTCGGGCCCCGACTTGCAGTGCTCTGGGTGGGCCAGCAGAGGACACCCTCGCAGCTCATCCCGTTTCCCCACTTCTACTTGGCTGAGTGGAGCATGGGGATCGGCTGGAGCCGGGGACCCTCCTGCAGCTCCTGGTCTCGGCCAGCAGAGGGCGACCTCTCAGGTCTTCCTGGCCCACCCCATTCAGTGTGGGTCGGATTGGTCTGGGCAAGGGATTTCCCTGCAGCTCGCGTGCCCGGCCAGTAGATGGCGCCATCTGGCATCACCCCCAGATCAGAGGAGTGCGGGGATTGGCTGGGTCCGGGGATTCCCTTGGAGCTCTTGGACTCGGTCAGCAGAGGACACCTTCTCAGCTTCTCCCATCCCCTCCAAACCAACTGCTGCTTGGGGATCGGCTAAGGTTGGGGATTCTCCTTAAGCTCTTGATGTAGGCCATCAGGGGTCTCCCTCGCAGCTCCTCCCGCTCCCCCTCAATCAACAGGTGTTTTTGGGATTGGCTGGTGTCGGGGATTCTCCTACAGCTCGCGTGTTCGGCCAGCAGAAGATTCCCTCCCAGATCTTCTCGTTTTCCCCCTTTCTTAAATGAGTGGAGCGTGAGGATTGACTGGAGACGGGGACCCTCCTGCAGCTCCTGTCCTCGGCCAACAGAGGGCGCCCTCGCGGCTCCTCCCGGCAATCCCCCCATTCAGTGGAGCGCGTGTGATTGGATGGGACTGGGGCCCGTCCTGCAGGGCCCTGGATGGGCCAGCAGAGGACGCCCTCAAGCTCTTCAAGTTTCTCCCCCTCTCCTTCAATGAGTGGAGCGTGGGGATCAGCTGGAGCCGTGGACCGTCCTGCAGCTCTTGGGCTCGGCCAACAGAAGGCGCTCTCGCAGCTCCTCCCGACCCACCCCCATTCAGTGTGGAGCGCTGATTCGCTGGGGCCAGGGCCCGTCTTGCAGTGCTCTGTGTGGGCCAGCAGACGACGCCCTCGCAGCTCTTCCTGTTCCCACCTATCCTTAAATGTGCTGTGCCTATGGATAGCCTGGAGCCAGGGACCATCCTGCAGGTCCTGGGATAGGCCAACAGATGGTGCCCTCGCAGCTCCTCCAGGCCCACACCCCACTCAGTGGAACGCAAGGATTGGCTTGAGACGGAGCCCGTACAGAAGGGCTCTCCATTGGCCCATGGACTCATTAAAGGAGATAGTGGGAAACGGGAAGAGCTGTGAGGGCGTCCTCTGTTGGCCGAGTTCACGAGTTACAGTAAAACCCCAGAACCCAGCAAATCCCCGAGCACCAGTTGATTGGGGGGAAAGGGATGAGCTGCGAGGGCGCCCTCTGCTGGTCTACCCAGAGCCCGGCTCCAGCCAATCCTCACGCACCACTGAATGGAGCGTGGGCAGAGAGGAGATGCGAGGACGCCCTCTACTGGCCAATCCAGAGCCCTGTAGATCTTGCCCAGCCCGAGGGAATTCCCGCGATTCACTGAATTGGGGGGTGGTCCGGGAGTATCTGAGCGGGTGCCCGATGTTGGCCGAGCCCAGGAGATGCAGGATGGTCCACGGCTCCAGCAGAAACCCATGCTCCACTCATTTAAGGAGTGGGGGAAACGGGAAGATTTGGAGTGCGTCCTCTGCTGTCCGAGATCGCGCCCTACAGGAGAATCCTCGACCCGAGCCAATCCCCCTGAACCTGTTGATTTGGGGGCGGAAGGGAGGAGCTGCGAGGGAGACCTCTGCTGGCCTACATCGAGAGCTTAAGGAGAATCTCCAACCTCAGCCGATCCCCAAGCACCAGTTGATTTGGAGGGTATGGGAGAAGCTGAGAAGGCGCCCCTTGCTGACCGAGTCCAAGAGCTGCAAGGGAATCCCCGGACCCAGCGAACCATGGCACTACTCTGATTTGTGGGCGACGAGAGAAGCTGCGAGGGCGCCATCTACTGGCCGGGCCCGAGAGCTGCAGGAAATCCCTTGCCCAAACCATTCCGTGCCACACTGAATGGGATGGGCCGGGAGGACCTGCGAGGTCACTCTGCTGGCCGAGTCCAGGAGCTGCAGGAAGGTCCACGGCTCCAGCCGATCCCTATCCTCCACTCAGTTAAGGAGGGGGGGAAGGGAAGAGCTGCGAGGGCGTCCTCTGCTGGCCCTCCCAGAACCCTGCAGGACGGGCCCCGGCCCAGCCAATCCCCGCGCTCCAATGAATGTGGGGTGGTCTGGGAAGAGCCGCGAGGGTGCCCTCTGTTGGCCAACCCAAAAGCTGCAGGAGGGCCCCCGCCTCCAGCCTATCCCCATGCTCCACTCATTTAAGGAGATGGTGGGAAACGGGAAGAGCTGCGAGGGCGTCCTCTGTTGGCCGAGCTCTGAGGTTGCAGGAGAATCCCCGATCCCAGCCAATCCCCCTGCACCAGTTGATTTGGTGGGGTCGGGAGAAGATTAGAGGGTGCCCTCTGCTGACCGAGTTCAAGAGCTGCAGGGGACTCCCAGGCCCCAGCCAATCGCCGCACTCTGATTTCGGGGCGTTGGGAGAAGCTGCGAGGAGGCTATCTACTGGCCGGGCCCGCGAGCAGCATGGAAATCCCTTGCCCAAACAAATCCCCGCCACACTAAATGGGGTGGGCCGGGAGGCCCAGCGAGGTCGCACTTTGCTGGCCGAGCCAAGTATCCACAGGAGGGTCCCCGGTTCCACCCGATCCCCATGCTCCACTCAGGCAAGAAGAGGGGGTGACAGGGGAAAAGCTGCGAGGGTGTCCTCTGCTGGCCCAACCATAGTACTGCAGGACGGGCCCTGGCCCCAGCCAATCCCGCGCTCCACTGAATGGGGGGTTGGCCAGGAGGAGTTGCGAAGGTGCCCTATGTTACCCGAGCCCAGGAGCTGCAGGGCGGTTCCCAGCTCCAGCCGATCCCCATGCTCCACTCACTTAAAGAGAGAGGGGAAACAGAATGAGCTGTGGGGGAGTCCTCTGCTAGCCGAGTTCCCGAGCTGCAGGAGAATAAAGACCCCAGCTAATTCCCAAGCACCAGTTGATTGGGGGAACGGGAGGAGCTGCGATGGCCCCCTCTGCTGGCCCTTCCAGAACCCTGCAGGAAGGACCCTTGGCCCAGCCAATGCCCGCGCTCCACAGAATGTTGGGTCGGCCGGGAGAACCTGCGAGGGCGCCTTCTGTTGGCGAGCCCAGGAGCTGCAGGAGGGTCCCCGGCCCCAGCCTATCCCCATGCTCCACTCATTTAAGGAGAGGGGGGAAACAGGAAGAGCTGTGAGGGCGTCCTCTGCTGGCCGAGCTCGCGAGCTGCAGGAGAATAAAAAAACCCCAGCCAATGCTGAAGCCCGAGTTGATTGGGGGGAACGGGAGGAACGGCGATGGCGCCCCCAGCTAGCCCTCCCAGAGCTCTGCAGGAGGGGCGCCGTCCCCAGTCCATCCCTGCGCTCCAGAGAATGGGGTGTGGGCCTGGAGGAGCTGCGAGGGCACGCTCTGTTGGCCGAGCCTAGGACTTCCAGGAGGGCCCCTGGCTCCAGCCGATCCCCATGCTCCACTCATTTAAGGAGAGGGGGAAACGGGAAGAGATGCGAAGGCGTCCTCTGCTGGCTGAGCTCGCGAGCTGCAGGAGAATCCCCGACCCCAGCCAAACCCCAGATCCAGTTGATCGGGGAGAATAGGAGTTGCGAAGGCGCCCTCTGCTAGCCCACCCAGAGCCCTGCAGGACGGACCCCGGCTCCAGCCAATCCCCTCGCTCCCCTGAAAGGGGGGTTGGACCTGGAAGAGCTGCGAGGGCGCCCTATGGTGGCCTAGTCCAGGAGATGCAGGACAGTCCCCGGCTTCAGGCGATCCCCAAGCTCCATTTATTTAAGGAGATGGTGGGAAACGGGAAGAGTTGTGAGGGCGTCCTCCGTTGGCCGAGCTCGCGCATTACAGGAAGATCCCCGACCCCAGCAAATCCCCAAGCACCAGTTGATTCGGGGGAACTGTATGAGCTGCGAGGACGACCCCTGCTGGACGCCCTCGCGAGCTGAAGGAGAATCCCCGACCTCAGCCGATCCCCAAGCAGCAGTTGATTTGGACTCGACGGGAGAATCTGAGAAGGTGCCCTGTGCTGACCGAGTCCAAGAGCTGCAAGGCAATCCCCGCCCCAGCCAACCCCCGCACTCCTCTGATTTGGGGTCGACGAGAGAAGCTGCGAGGGCGCCATCTACTGGCGGTGCGCACGAGCTGCAGGGAAATCCCTTGCTCAAACCACTCTGTGCCACACTGAATGGGGTCGGCCGGGAAGACCTGCGAGGTCGCTCTCTGTTGGCCAAGCAAAAGAGCTGCAGGTGGGTCCACGGCTCCATCCGATCCCCATGCTCCAGTCAGTTAAGTGTGGGGGGGGAAACGGGAAGACCTGCGAGAGCGACCTCTGATGGCCCACCGAGACCACTGCAGGACGGCTCCCGGACCCAGCCAATCCTCGCGCTACACTGAATGTGGGATGGGCTGGGAGGAGCCGCGAAGGCGCCCTCTGTTGGCGAGCCCAGGAGCTGCAAGAGGGTCCCCGGCTCCAGCCTATCCCCATGCTCCACTCATTTAAGGAGATGGTGGGAAACGGGAAGAGTTGCGAGGGCGTCCTCTGTTGACCGAGCTCTCAAGGTGCAGGAGAATCCCCGATCCCAGCCAATCCCCAAGGACCAGTTGATTTGGAGGGGATGGGAGAAGATGAGAAGGTGCCCTATGCTGACCGAGTTCAAGAGCTGTAGGGTAATCTCCGACCCCAGCCAATCGCAGCACTCCTCTGATTTCGGGGCGACGGGAGAAGCTGCGAGGGCTACATCTACTGGCCGGACCCACGAGCTGCAGGGAAATCCCTTGCCCAAGCCAATTCGCGCCACACTAAATGGGGTGTGCCGGAAGGACCTGCGAGGTCGCTCTCTGCTGGCCGAGCCAACTATCTTCAGGGGGGTCCCCGGCTCCACCCGATCCCCATGCTCCACTCAGGTAAGGAGAGGGGGGGAAAGGGGAAGAGCTGTGAGGGCGTCCTCTGCTGGCCCAACCATAGCACTGCAGGACGGCCCTGGCCCTAGCCAATCCCACACACCACTCTATGGGGTGGTGGGCCGGGAGGAGTTGCGAAGGCGCCCTCTGTTGCCCGAGCCCAGAAGCTACAGGACGTTTCCCGGCTCCAGCCGATCCCCATTCTTCACTCATTTAAGGAGAGGGGGGGAAACAGGAAAAGCTACGTGGGCGTCCTCTGCTGGCTGAGCTCGCGAGCTTCAGGAGAATGCCCGACCCCAGCCAATCCCCAAGCACCAGTTGATTGGGGGAAGGGGAGGAACTGCCAAGGCGCCCTCTGCTGGACCTCCCAGAGCCCCCGGCTCCGGACAATCCCCGCGCTTAACATAACGGGGGCTGGGCCGGTAAGAGCTCCGAGGGCCCCTCCGTTTGCCGAAATCAGGAGCTGCAGGACAGTCCCCGGCTCCAGCCGATCCCCACTCTCCACTCATTTAAGGAGGAGGTGGGAAACGGGAAGAGCTGCGAGCGCGTCCTCTGCTGGCCGAGCTCCCGAGCTGCAGGATAATCCCCGACCCGAGGCTACCACAAGCACCAGTTGATTGGGGGGAACTGGAGGAGCTGCGAGGGAGCCCCTGCTGGACGACCTGGCGAGCTGCAGGAGAATCCCCAACCTCTGCCGATCCACAAGCACCAGTTCATTTGGAGGGGACGGGAGAAGCTGAGAGTGAGCCCTCTGCTGACCGAGTGCAGAAGGAAATCCCCGGCCCCAGCCAATGCCCGCACTCCACTGATTTGGGGGCGATGGGAGAAGCTTCGAGGGCGCCATCGGCGGGCCGGCCTGGTTAGCTTCAGGGAAATCCCTTGCCCCAACCAATCCTCGCCCCACTGAATTGGGGAGGGAATGGAAGGACGTGCTAGGTTGCTCTCTGCTGGCCGAGCCCAGGAGCTGCAGGAGGGTCCCCTGCTCCAGCCGATCCCCATGATCCACTCAGCGAAGGAGAGTGGGGGAAACGGGATGAGCTGCCAGGGCGTCCTCTGCTGGCTGACCTCAGCCAATCCCCAATTACCAGTTGATTGTTAGGAAAGGGAGGATCTGCGCGGGCGCCCCCTGCTGGCTGACCTCGCGAGCTGCAGGCGAATCATCGACCCCAGCCAATCCCCAAGCACCAGTTGATGGGGGGGAACGGGAGGAGCTACGAGGGCGCCCTTTGCTGGGCTGCCTAGAGCCCTGCAAGACGGGCCCCGGCCCCAGGCAATCCCCGCGCTCCACTGAATGGGTGGTTTACCGGGAGGAGATGTGAGGGCGCCCTCTGTCGCCCGAGCCCAGGAGTTGCAGGAGTGTCGCCGGCTCCAGGAGATCCCCACGCTCCACTCATTTAAGGAGGGGGGGGGGGAAACGAACGGGAAGATCTATGAGGGCGTCCTCTCCTGGCCGAGCTCATGAGCTGCAGGAGAATCTCCGACCCCAGTCAATCCCCAAGCACCAGTTCATTGGGGGGAATGAGGAGTGCTTCGAGAGCGCCCCCTGCTAGGAGAACTCAGGAGCCTAAAGAGAATCCCCGGCCTCGGCCGATCCCCAAGCACCAGTTAATTTGGAGGGTACGAGAGAAGCTGAGAAGGCGCCCTGTGCTGATCGAGTCCAAGAGCTGCAGGAGAAAACCCGGCCCAGGACATTTACCGCACTCCACTGATTTTGGGGCAATGGGAGAAGCTGCGTGAGTACCCTCTGCTGGCCACTCCCTGGAGCTGCAGGGAAATCCCTTGCCCCAACCAATCTGCGCCCCACCTAATGGAGGGGGGAAGGGAGTACTCACAAGGGCGTTCTCAGCAGGCCGAGCCCAGGAGGTGCAGGACGGTGGCCGGCTCCAGGCGATCCCCACGCTCCACTCATTTTATCAGGGGGAGAGGAACTTCAAGAGCTGCGAAGGCATCCTCTACTGGCCGAGCTCGCGAGATGCAGGAGAAATCCCGGCCTCAGCCACTCCCCACGCACCAGTTGATTTGGAGGGGACGGGAGAAGCTGAGATGGCGCCCTCTGCTGACCGAGTCCAGGAGTTGCGGGGGAAACCCCGACCCCAGCCAATCCCAAGGCACCAGTTGACTGGGGGGAACGGGAGGAGTCGCGAGGGCGCCCCCTTCTGGACGACCTCGCGAGCTTAAGGAGAACCTCCGACTTCAGCCGATTCCCATGAACCAATTGATTTGGAGGGGACGGGAGAAGCTTAGATGGCGCCCTCTGCTGACCGAATCCAAGAGCTGCAGGGGAATCCCCGGCCCCAGACAATCCCTGCACTCCATTGATTTGGGGGCGATGGGAGAAGCTGCGAGGGCGCCATCTGCTGGCCGGGCCCTCGAGATGCAGGGAAATCCCTTGCCCCAACCAATCCGCATCCCACTGAATGGTGGGGGGGAGGCGGAAGGACCTGCGAGGGAGCTCTCCTCTGGCCGAGCCCAGGAGCTGCAAGGGAATACAAGGCCCCAGACAATCCCCGCACTCCACTGATTTGGGGGAGACGGGAAAAGCTGCGAGGACTCCATCTTCTGGCCGGGAAAGCGATTTGAAGGGAAATCCCTTACCCCAACCAATCCACGCCCCAGTGAATTGTGTGTGTGGGGGGAGACAGGAGGACCTTCGAGGGCGCTCTCTGCTGGCCGAGTCCAGAAGCTGCAAGGTTGTCCCGGGCTTCAGACGATCCCAACGTTTCACTCAGGGAAGAAGGGTGGGAAACTGGAAGGGCAAAGAGGGCGTCCTCTGGTGGCCCAGATCGCGAGCTGCAGGAAAATCCCCGAACCCAGCCAATCCCCAAGCACCAGTTAATTGGGTGGAACGGGAGGAGCTGAGAGGGAGCCCTCTGCTGTCTCACCCATAGTTCTGCAGGATGGGCCCCGGCCCCAGTCAATTCCCACGCTCCAGTGAATGGCGGGTGGCTCGGGAAGAGCTGCGAGGGCGCACTCTATTAGCCGAGCCCAGGAGCTGCAGGACGGTCCCCCACTCCAGCCGAGCCCCACGCTCCACACATTTAAGGAGAAGGGGGGAAACGGGAAGAGATGCTAGGGGGTCCTCTGCTGGCCGAGCTCGGGAGATTAAGGAGAATACACGACCTCAGGGGATCCCCAACCAGCAGTTGATTTGGAGGGGATGGGAGAAGCTGAGAGGGTGCCCTCTTCTGACAAATTCCAAGAGCTGCAAGGGAATCACCGGCGCCAGCCAATTCCCGCAATCCACTGATTTCGGGGCGACGGGAGAAGCTGCGAAGGCGCTGTCTGCTGGCTGGTTCGGCGAGCTGCAGGGAAATCCCTTTTCCCAGCCAATCCGTGACCCACTGTTTAGGGCGTGTCGGAAGGACCCGCGAGTTCGCTCTCAGCTGGCCGGGCCCAGGAGCTGCAGGAGAGTCCCCGGCTGCAGCCGATCCCCATGCTCCACTAATTTAAGGGGAGAGGGGAAACGGGAAGTGCTGCGAAGGCGTTCTCTGCAGGCCGAGCTCGCGAAATGCAGGAGAATCCCCTACCCACCCAATCCCCAAGCACCATTTAACTGGGGGAACAGGAGGAGCTGCGATGACACCCTCTGCCGGCCCTCCCAGAGCCCTGCAGGTCGGGCCCAGGCCCCAGACAATCCCCGCCCTCGACAGAATAGAGGGTGGGCCAGGAGGCGCTGCAAGGGCCGCTCTGTTGTGGGAGCCCAGATACTGCAGGACAGGCCACGGCTCCAGCCGATCCCAACTCTCCACTCATTTAAGGAGAGGGTGGGAAACGGGAAGAGCTGCGAGTGCACCCCCTGCCGGCCGACCTAGCGAGTTACAGGAGAACCGCCGATCTCAGCCTATCCACAAGCACCAATTGATTTGGAGGGGACGGGAGAAGCTTAGAGGTCGACCTCTGCTGACCGACTCCAAGAGCTGCAGGGGAAACCCCGGCCACAGCCAATCCCCGCACTCCACTTATTTTGGGGCGACGGTAGATGCTTCGAGGGCGCGATGTGCTGGGCGGGCCGACTAGCTGCAAGGAAATCCCTTGCCCCGCTGTTGGGTAGGGACTGTCTCTATGTGTTGCCGACTTGTACTTCCCAAGCGCTTAGTACAGTGCTCTACACACAGTAAGCGCTCAATAAATACGATTGATTGATTGATTGATTGCCCCAACCAATCTGCACCCCACTGAATGGGTGGGATGGGAGGACCTGAGAGGTCGCTCTCTGTTGGCAGAGCCCAGGATTTGCAGGAGGGTCCTCGGCTTCAGCCGATCCCCATGCCCTACTCAGTTAAGGAGAGGTGGGGAAACAGGAAGAGCTGCGAGGGCGTCCTCTGCTGGCCCACGCAGAGCACTGCTGGACGGGCCCCGGCCCCAGCCAATCACCGCGCTCCACTGAATTGGGGGTGGGTCGGGAGGAGCTGCGAGAGCTCCCAGACCGAACCCAAGAGCTGCAGGACGGTCCATGGCTCCAACCGATCCCCACGCTCCACTCATTGAAGGAGAAGGGGGGAAGTGAGAAGAGCTTGAGGGCGTACTCTGCTGGCCCATCCAGAACCCTGCAGGACTTGCCCCGGCCCCAGCCAATCACCGCGCTCCACTGAATGTGGGGCTGCCTTGAGGAGCCGCAAGGGCGCCTTCTGTTGGCCGAGCCTAGGAGCTACAATACGGTCCCCAGGTCCAGCGAATCTCCACGCTTCACTCATTTAAGGAGGGCGGGGGAAACAGGAAGAGTTACGAGGGCGTCCTCTGCTGGCCGAGCTCTCAAGCTGCAGGAGAATGCCCGACCCCAGCCAATCCCCAAGCACCAGTTGAGTGGGGGGAACGGGAGGAACCGCGAGGGCGCCCTCTGCTGGCCCTCCCAGAGACCTGCAGGTCGGGACCCGTCCACAGCCAATCCCTGCACTCTACATAATGGGGGGTGGGCCGGAAGGAGCTGCGAGGGCCCCTCTGTTCGCCGAGCACAGGAGCTGCAGGACAGTCCCCGGCCCCAGGCTATCCCCACTCTCCACTCATTTAAGGAGAGGGTGGGAAACGGGAAGAGCTGCGAGGGAGTCCTCTGCTGGCCGAGCTCCCGAGGTGCAGGAGCATCCCCGACCCGAGCCCACCACAAGCACCAGTTGATTGTGGGGAACGGGAGGAGCTGCGAGGGCGCCCTCAGCCGATCCAGAAGCACCAGCTGATTTGGAGGGGATGGGAGAAGCTGAGAGGGCGCCCTCTGCTGACCGAGTCCAAGAGCTGAAGGGAAATCTCTTACCTCAACCAATTCGCGCCCCACTGAAAGGTGGATTGAAGGGGGAACTGCGAGGGTGCTCTCTGTTGGCCGATCCCAGGAGCTGCAAGAGAGTCCCGGGATCCAGCTGATCCCCACGCTCCACTCAGTTAAGAAGGGGCGAAACGGGAAGAGCTGCGAGGGTGTCCTCTGCTGGTCGAGCAGGCAAACTGCAGGAAAATCCCCGGCCCCAGCCGATCCCCAAGCAACTGGGGGAAACGGGAGGAGCTGCGTGGTCTCCCCCTGCTGGCTGACCTAGCGAGCTGCAGTTGAATCCCCGACCTCAGCCGATGCCCGAATACCGGTTGATTTGGAGGGGACGGGTGAGGCTGAGAGGGCGCCCTCTGCTGACCGAGTCCACGAGCTGCAGGGGAATCCCCGTCCAGAGCAAATCCCTGCACTCCACTAATTTGGGGCGACCGAAAAGCTGAGAGGATGCCATCGCCTGGCCGGGCCCGCAAGCTGCAGGGAAATCCCTTGCCCCAAACAATCCACGCCCTACTGAATGTGGGGGGATGGGACAGGAGGACCTAGGAGGGCATTCTCTGCGGGCCGAGCCCAGAAGCTGCAGGAGGGTCCCCGGCTCGAGTTGATACCCACAATCCACTCAGTTAAGGAGAGGGGGGAAATGGGATGAGCAGCGAGGGCGTCAGCTACTGCTCGAGCTCGCGACCTGCAGGCGAATCCCGGATCCCAGCCAATCCCCAAGCACCAGTTGATTGGTCGGAACGGAAGGAGCTTCGAGGGCACCCTTTGCTGGCCCACCTAGAGCCCTGCAAGATGGACCCCGGCCCCAGCCAATCCCCGTGCTCCCCTGAATGGGTGGTGTGCTGGGAGGAGCTGTGAGGGCGCCTTCTGTTGCCCGAGCCCTGGAGCTGCAGGAGTGTCCTCGGCTCCAGCAGATCCCCACCCTCAACAAATTTCAGGAGAGGGGGGAAACGGCAAGAGTCGTAAGGGCGTCCCCTGCTGGCCGAGCTCGCGAGCTGCAGGAGAATCTCCTACCCTAGCCAATCCCCAAGCACCAGTTGATTGGGGGGAATGGGGAGAGCTTCGAGAGCGCCCCCTGCTAGCCGATCTCACGAGCTTAAAGAGAATACCCGACCTCAGCTAATCCCCAAGCACCAGTTAATTTGGAGGGTATACGAGAAGCTGAGAGGGCGCCTTGTGCAGACTCCGGTCTGCAAGAGCTCCAGGAGAATACCGGGCAAAGCAAATCCCCACAATCCACTGATTTGGGGGAAATGGGAGAAGCTTCGAGGGGGCCCTCTATTAGCCGCTCCCTCGAGCTGCAGGGAAATCCCTTACCCCAGCCAATCTGCGCCCCACCTAATGTGGGGGGGAGGGACGGGAAGACCTACAGGATGTAGCCCTCGCAGCTTCTCCCGTCCCCTCCAAATCAACTGGTGCTTGTGGATCAGTTGAGGTTGGGGATTCTCCTGCAGCTCGCGAGGTCGTCCAGCAGGGGGCGCCCTCGCAGCTCCTCCCGTTCCCCCCAGTCAACTGGTGCTTGTGGTAGGATTAGGTCGGGGATTCACCTGCATCTCGGGAGGTCGGCCAGCAGAGGACGCCCTTGCATCTCTTCCCGTTTCCCACCCTCTCCTTAAATGAGTGGAGAGTGGGGATCGGCTGGAGCCGGGGACTGTCCTGCAGCTCCTGGGCTCGGCCAAAAAAGGGGCCCTCGCAGCTCCTCCCGGCACACCCCCCCATTATGTCGAGCGCGGGGATTGGCTGGGGCCGGGGCCCGTCCTGCAAGGCTCTGGGAATGGCAGCAGAGGGAGCCATCGCAGCCCTCCCGTTCCCCCCAATCTACTGGTGCTTGGGGATTGGCTGGGGTCGAGGATTCTCCTTAAGCTCGCAAGGTCGTCCAGCAGAGGACTCATTCATATGTCTTCCTGTTCCTGAGTGAAGCGTGTGGATCGGCTGGACCTCGGGGCCGTACTGCAGCTCCTCGCCTCGGCCAACAGAAGACCCCCTCGCAGCTCCTGCCGGTCCCCCCAACATTCAGTGGAGCGCGGGGATTGGCTGGGGCCGGGGCCCGTCCTGCAGTGCTCTGGGTGGGCCAGCAGAGGACGCCCTCGCAGCTCTTCCCGGTTCCACCCCTCTATTTAACTGAGTGGAGCATGGGGATCGGTTGAAGCCGAGGACCCTCCTGCAGCACCTGAGCTCGACCAACAGAGAGTGACCTCGCAGGTCCACCCATCCCTCCCCCCCCTCAATTCAGTCGGGCGCAGATTAGTTGAGGCAAGGGATTTCCCTGCAACTAGTCAGCCCGGCCAGCAGATCGCGCCCTCGAAGCTTCTCCTGTCGCCCCCAAATCAGTGGAGTGCGGGGATTGGCTGGGGCCGGGGATTCCCCTGCAGCTCTTGGAGTCGGTCAGCAGAGGGCGCCCTCTAAGCTTCTCCCATCCCCTCCAAATCAACGGGTGCTTTTGGATCGGCTGAGGTAGGCGATTCTCCTGCATCACGCGAGGTCGGCCAGCAGGGGCGCACTCACAGATCTTCACGTTTCCCACCCTCTCCTTAAATGAGTGGAGAGTGGGGATTGGCTGAAGCCGTGGAATGGTCTGCAGCTCCTCGGCTCCCGCAACAGAGCGGCCCTTGTAGCTCCTCCTGGCCCACCCCCTATTCTGTCGAGCGCGGGGATTGGCTGGGGCCGGGGCCCGAACTGCAGGGCTCTGGGAGGGCCAGCAGAGGGCGCCATCGCAGCTCCTCCTGTTCCCCCCATTAACTGGTGCTTGGGGATTGGCTGGGGTCGGGAAATCTCCTACAGCTTGCGAGCTCGGCCAGAAGAGAACGCCTTTGCAGCTCTTCCTGTTTCCCCTCTCTCCTTAAATTAGTGGAGCATGTGGATCGGCTGCGGCCGGGAAGCATCCTGCAGCTCCTGGGCTCGGCCAGCCGAGAGATACCTCGTAGTTCCTTCCGATATCCCCTATACAGTGGGGCACGGATTGTTTGGGACAAGGGATTTCCCTGCAGCTCGCCGACACGGCCAGCAGATGGCGCCTTCTCAGATTCTCCCGTCGCCCCTAAATCAGTGGAGTGAGGGGATTGGCCGAGACCTGGGATTCCCCTGCTGCTCTTCGAATTTGTCAGTAGAGCGCGCCCTCTCAGCTTCTCCCGTCGCGTCCAAATAAACTCGTGCTTGGGGATCGGCTCTGGTCGAGGATTCTCGTTAAACTCGCGTGGTCGTCCAGAAGAGGACTCACTCATATGTCTTCCTGTTCCCCCCCTCCTTAAATGAGTGGAGCGTGGGAATAGGCTGGAGATGGGAACCGTCCTGCAGCTCCTGGGATCGGCCAACAGAGGGCATCCTCGAAGCTCCTCCCGGCCCACCCCCACATTCAATGCAGCGCGGGGATAGGCCGGGGACGGAGCCCGTCATGCAGGGCTCTGGGTGGGCCAGCACAGGGCGCCCTCGTAGCTCCTAGCTTTCCCTCCAATAAACTGGTGCTTGGGGATTGGCTGGGTTCGGGGATTCTCCTCAAGCTTTCGAGCTCGGCCAGCAGAGGACGCCTCCGCAGCTCTTCCCAACCCCCCTTTAAATGAGTGGAGCGTGGGGATCGGCTGGAGCCGGGGACCGTCCTGTAGCTCCTGGGCCCTGGCAACAGAGGGCGCCTTCGCATCCCCTCCCGGCCAACCCGCAATTCAGTGGAGCGCGGGGATTTGCTGGGGCCGGGGCCGGTCCTACAGGGCTCTGGGTGGGCCAGCAGCGGGCGCCATCACAGCTCCTCCCGTTTCACCCAATCAACAAGTGCTTGGGGATTGGCTGAGTTCGGGGATTCTCCTGCAGCTCGCGAGCTGGGCCAGTAGAGGACGCCCTCGCAGCGCTTCCCGTTTCACCCCTCTCCTTCACTGAGTGAAGCGAGGGGATCGTCTGGAGCCCGGGACCCTTCTCCAGCTCCTGGGCTCGATCAGCAGACAGCTCCCTCGCAGGTCCTCCTGTCCCTCCCACATTCAGTGGGGTGTGGATTGGTTGGGGCAAGGGATTTCCCTGCAGATCATTTTCCCGGCCAAAAGATAGCGTCCTCGCAGCTTTTGCCATCTCCCCCAAATCAGTGGAGTGTAGGGAGTGTTTCAGGCCTGGGATTACCCTGCAGCTCATGGGCTCGGACAGAAGAGAGCGCCCTCGCAGGTCATCCCGCCCCCCGCCCCATTCCGTGGGATGCGGACTGGTTGGGGCAAGGGATTTCCCTGCATCTCGAGGGCCCGACCAGTAGATGGCGCACTCGCAGCTTCTCCCGTCGCCCCCGAGTCAATGGAGTGCAAGGATTGGCTTGGGCCGGGGATTCCCCTGCAGCTCTTGGACTCGTTCAGCAGAGGGCGCCATCTCAACTTCTCCCGTCCCCTCCAAATCAACTGGTGCGTGGGGATCGGCTGCATTCTGGGGTTATCCTGAAACCCGCGAGGTCGGCCAGCAGGGGGCGCCGTTGCAGGTCCTCCCGTTCCTCCCATCAACTGGTGCCTTGGGATTGGCTGGGGTAGGGGATTCCACTGTAGCTCTTGGACTCGTTCAGCAGAGGGCGCCATCTCAGCTTCTCCCGTCCCCTCCAAATCAACTGGTGTGTGGGGATCGGCTGCATTCTGAGGTTCTCCTGCAACCCGCGAGGTCGGCCAGCAGGGGGCGCCGTCGCAAGTCCTCCCGTTCCCCCCATCAACTGGTGCCTTGGGATTGGCTGGAGTAGGGGATTCCACTGCAGCTCTTGGACTCGGTCAGCAGAGGACGCCATCTCAGCTTCTCCCGTCCCCTCCAAATCAACTGGTGCGTGGCGATCGGCTGAAGTCTGGGATTCTCCTGCAGCTCGTGAGCTCGGCCAGCAGATGACGCCCTCGCAACTATTCCGTTCCCCCATCCCTTAAATGATTTGAGCGTGGAGATCGGCTGGAGCCGGGGACCCTCCTGCAGCTCCAGGGCTCTGCCAAAAGAGGGCGCCCTCGCAGCTCCTCCCGGCCCAACCCTCATTCAGTGAATCGCGGAGACTGGCTAGGGCAGGGCCCCGTCCCGTTGCTCTCTGGGTGGGCCAGCAGAGGGGGCCCTGGCAGCTCCCCGCCTTCCCCCCAATCAACTGGTGCTTGGGGATTGGCTGAGGTCGGGTATTCTCCTGCATCTCGCGAGGCCGTCCAGCAGGGGGCGCCATCGCAAACTCTTGCCGTTTCTCTCCCCCTGCTAAAATGAGTGGAGCGTGGGGATTACCTGGAGCCGGGGACCGTCCTGCAGCTCCTGGGCTCGGCCAGCTTAGAACGCCCTTGTAGGTCCTCCCGTCCCTCTCCCCCCATTAGGTGGGGCGCAGATTGGTTGGGGCTAGGGATTTCCCTGCAGCTCGATGGAGCGGCCAGCAGAGGGCACCCTCGCAGCTTCTCCCATTACCCCCAAATCAGTGGAGTGCAGGGATTGGCTTGAGCCGGGTGTTCTCCTGCAGCTCTTGGACTCGGTCAGCACAGGGCGCCCTCTCAGCTTCTCGTGTACCCTCCAAATTAACTGGTGCTTTGGGATTGGCTGAGGTCGGGGATTCTCCTTAAGCTCATGAGATTGGCTAGCAGGGGGCGCTCTCGAAGCTCTCCCCATTCCCCCCAATCTACTGGTGCTTGGGGATTGGCTGGGGTCGGAGATTCTCCAGCAGCTAGCGAACTTGGCCAGCAGAGGACACCCGCACGGCTCTTCCATTTCCCCACCTCTCCTTCAGTGAGTGGAGCGTGGGGAGTGGCTGGAGCTAGGGACAGTTCTGCAGCTCCTGGGCTCGTTCCGCAGAGAACGTCCTCCTAGTTCCTCCTACCCCGTCCCCCCCCTACATTCACTGGGGCGGGATTGGTTGGGGCAGGGATTTTCCCTCCAGCATGCAGGCCCGGCCAGCAGATGGCACCCTCTTAGCTTTTCCAGTCGCCCCCAAATCTTTGGAGTGTGGTGATTTGCTTGGGCTGGGGAATCCCCTGCAGCTCATGGACTCGGGCAGCAGTGGGCGCCCTCTCAGCATCTCCCGTCCCCTCCAAATCAACTGGTTTTGGGCACCGGCTGTGGTCGGGGATTCACCTGCAGCTCGTGCGGTCGTCCAGCAGGGGGCGACCACGCAGCTCCTCCCATTCCCCCAATCAACTGGTGGTTGGGGATTGTCTCTGGTCGGGGCTTCTCCTGCAGCTCGCCAGCTCGTCCAGCGGAGGACGCCCTCGCAGTTCCTCCAATTCCTCTCAGTCAACTGGTGTTTGGGGATTGGCTGGGGTCGGGGATTCTCCTGCAGCTCGCGAGTTCGGCCAGCAAAGGACGCCCTCGCATTTCTTCCCATGCCTCACCCTCTCGTTAAATGTGTGGAGCGTGGGAATCTGCTGGAACCGGGGACCGTCCTGCAGCTCCTGCTCTCGGCCAAGCGAGGACCCCCTTGCAGCCCCTCCCGTCCCACAGCCCATTCAAGGGAGCCCGGGGATTGGCTCGGGCTGAGGGCCGTCTTGCAGCTCCAGGGTTCGGCCAACATAGGGCGCCCTCGCAGCTCCTCCCGCCCACCCCACAGTCGGTGGAGGGCGGGGATTGGCGAGGGCTCGGGCACATACTGCCGGGCCCTGAGTGGGCCAGCACAGGACACCTTTTCTTCTTCTCCTTTCCGCCCAAATCAACAGGTGCATGGGGATAGGCTGAGGTCGGGAATTCCCCTTGAGCTCGCGAGGTCGGCCAGCAGGGGGCCCCGTCGCAGCTCCTTCCGTTCCCCCCAATCAACTTGTGCTCTGGGATTGGCTGCTGTCGGGGTTTTCCCTTCAGCTCGCGAGCTCGGTCAGCACAGGACTCCCTCGCAGCTCTCCTCGTTCCCCGCCTCTTCTTAAATGAGTGGATACTGGGGATCGGCCGGTAGCGGGGATCTTCCTGCAGCTCCTGTGATCGGCCAACCGAGGGCACCATCGCCACTCTTCCTGGGCCACCCCCCATTCATTGGAGCGTGGGGTTTGCCTTGAGCCGGTGCCTGTCCTGCAAGGTTCTGCGTAGGCCAGCTGAGGGCATGCTCGCAGCTCCTCCCGTTCCCCAAAGCCAAGTGGTGCTTGGGGATTGGCAGGAGTCGGGGATTCTGCTGCATCTCGTGGGCTTGTCTAGCAGAGGACGCCCTCGCAGCTCTTCCCGATTCCACCCCTCTCTTTAAATGAGTGGCGCGTGGTGATCGGCTGGATCCGGGGACCCTTCTGCAGCTCCTGGGCTCGGCCAAGAGAGGGCGCCCTAGCAGTTCCTCCCGGCCCACCCCCTCTTCAGTGAAGCTCGGGGACTGGCTGGGGCCGGGACCCGTCCTACAGGGCTCTGGATGGGAGAGCAGAGGGAGCCCTCTCAGCTCCTCCCGTTCCCCCAATCAACTGGTGTTTGGGGATTGGCTGGGGTTCGGAGCTTATCCTGCAGCTCGCAAGCTCGGCTAGCAGAGGACGCTCTTGCAGCTCTTCCCTTCACCCCATTTAATGGGGTGCGGATTAGTTAGGGCAAGGGATTTCCCTGCCGCTCGTGAGCCCGACCAGCAGATGGCGCCCTCGCAGCTTCTCTCGACTCTCCGAAATAAGTGGAGAGCGGGGATGGGCTGGAGCCGGGGATTTCCCTGCAGCTCTTGGACTCGGTCATTAGAGGGCGCCATCTCAGCTTCTCCCATCCCCTCCAAATCAACTGGTGCTCGGGGATGGACTGAGCTCGGGGATTCTCCTTTAGCTCCCGAGGTTGGCCAGGAGGGTGCACCCTCGAAGCTCCTCCCTTTCCCACCAATCAATTTATGCTTGGGGATTGGCTGGGGTCGGCGATTCTGCTGCAGTTCGTGAGCTCGTCCAGCAGAGCTCGCCCTTGCTGCTCTTACCGATTACTCCCTTCTCCTTACGTGAGTGGAGCGTGGGGATCGGCTGGAGCCGTGGACCCTCCTGCAGCTCCTTGGCTCGGCCAAGAGAGGGCTCCCTCGCAGCTCCTTCAGGCCAACCCACCCTTCACTGAAGCGCGGGGATTGTCTGGGTCAGGGACCCGTTCTACAGGGCTCTAGGTGGGGGAGCAGAGGGCAAACTCGCAGCTCCTCTGGTTTCCCCAATCAACTGGCGCTTGGGAATTGGCTGGGGTCGGCGATTCCCCTGCAGCTCGCCAGGTCGGACAGCAGGGGGCGCCGTTGCAGCTCCTCCCGTTCCCCCAATCAACTGGTGCTTGGGGATTGGCTGGGGTCGGGGAATCGGCTACAGTTCGCGAGTTCGTACAGCAGAGGACGCCCTCGCAGCTATTCCCGATTCCTCCCCTCTCCTTAAATGAGTGGAGCGTGGGGATCAGCTGGAGCCAGGAACCCTCGTGCAGCTCCTGCCCTCGGCCAACAGAGGGAGCCCTCGCAGCTTCTCCCTTCCGCCCCCAATTCGATGAAGTGCGGAGATTGGCAGGGGCAGGGACCCGTCCTGCTGGGCTCTGGGTGGGCCAGCGTAGGGCGCCCTTGCAGCTCCTCCCGTTTGCCCCAATCAACTGGTTCTGGGGGATTGGTTGGGGTCGGGGATTCTCCTGCAGCTCGTGAGCCCGGCCAGCAGAGGACGCCCTCTGAGCTCTTCCCGTTTCCCCCCTCTCCTTAAATGAGTCTAGCGTGGGGAACAGCCTGAGCCGGGAACCGTCCTGCAGCTCCTGGTATCGGCCAACAGAGGGCGCCCTCGCAGCTCCTCCCGGCCCACCCAACTTTCAGGAAAGCGGGGGGATTGGCTGGGGCCGTGGCCCGTCCTGAACTGCTCTGGGTGTGCCAGCAGAGTGTGCCTTCAACACTCTTCCCGTTCCCCCCAGTCAACTGGTGCCTGGGGATTGGCTGTGGTCGGGGATTCTCCTGCAGCTCGAGATTCTCCTGCGGCCAGCAGAGGACGCGGTCACAGCTCTTATCGTTTTCCCTTCTTCCTTAAATGTGTGGAGTGCGGGGATTGGCTGAAACCATGGACCGTCCTGCACCTCCTTGGTTCGGCAAACAGAGGGCGCCCTCGCAGTCGCTCCCGGCCCGCCCCACATTCTGTGGAGAGCGGGAATTGGCGGGGGCCGTGGCCCTTTCTGCAGGGCTCTGGGAAGGCCAGCAGAGGGCGACATTGCAGCACCACCTTTTCCCCGCAGTTAACTTGTGCTTGGGGATTGGCTGGGGTCGGGGATTCTCCTGCAGCTCCCGAGCTCGGCTACCAGAGGAGTCCCTCGCAGGTCTTTCGGTTTCCCACCCTCTTCTTAACTAACTGGTGGAGTGTGCGGATCAACTGGAATCGAGTACCTTCCTGCAGCTCCTGGGCTCGGACAACAGAGGGCGCCATGGCAGCTCCTCCCGTCCTCCCCCAATTTAGTGAATGCAAGGATTGGCTGGGGCAGGGACCCGTCCTGCAGGGCTCTGGGTGGGCCAGCAGAGGGCGCCGTCGCAGTTCCTCCCGTTACCCCAATGAACTGGTGCTTGGGGATTGCCTGGAGTCGGGGATTCTCCTGCAGCTCGCGAGCTCGACGAGAAGAGGACGCCCTCGCATCTCTTCCCGTTCACACCCTATCTTTAACTGAGTGGCCCGGGGGGGTCAGCTGGAGCCGGACACTCTCCTGCAGCTCCTGGGCTCAGCCAACAGAGGGGGCCTTCGCAGCTCCTCCCGTCCTGCCCCAATTCAGCGAAGCGTGGGTATTGGCTGGGGCCGGGGCCTGTCCTGCAGGGTTCTGGGTGGGATAGCAGAGGGTGCCCTCGCAACTCCTCCTGCTCCCCCCAGTCACCTGGTGCTTGGGGATTGTCTGGGGTCGGTTATTCTCCCGCAGCTCGCGATGTTGGCCAGCAGGGGGCGCTGTCGCAGCTTCTCTCGTTCCTCCCAATCAACTTGTATTTGGGGATTGGCTGGGGTAGGGGTTTCTCCTGCAGCTCTCGAGCTCAGCCAGCAGAGGACGTTCTCGCAGCTCTTACCGTTTCCCCCCCTCCGTTGACCGTCTTGCAGCTCCTAGTATCGGCCAACCGACGGCGCCCTCGCAGCTCCTCCCGGGCCGCCCAACATTCAGTGAGGCTCGGAGATTGGCGGGGGCCTTGGCCCGTCCTACAGGGCTCTGGGTGGGCCAGCAGAGGGCGCCCTCGCAGCTCCTCCCGGGCAAGCCCTTATTCAGTGGAGCGCGGGGTTTGGCTGGGCCTGGGACCCGTCCAGCAGGGTTCGAGGGGGGCCAGAAGAGGATGCCCTCGCAGCTCCTCCCGTTCCACACAATCAACATTTGCTTGGGGATTGGCTGTGTTCGGGGATTCTCCTGAAGCTTGAAACCTCGGCCAGCAGAGGATGCAGTCGCAGCTCTTACCGTTCCCCCCCTCCTTAAATGAGTGGAGCGCGGGGATCGGCTGGAGCCAGAGAAATTCCTGTAGCTCCTGGGCTCGGCCAGCAGAGTGCGCCCTCGCCGCTCCTCACGGCCCAACCCACATTCAGTGGAGCGCAGGGATTGGCGGGTGCCATGGCCCGTCCTGCAGGGCTCTGTGTGGGCCAGCAGAGGGCGCCATCGCAGCACCCTCCCATTCCCGCCAATTAACTGGTGCTTGAGGATTGGCTGGGTCGGGGATTCTCCTGCAGCTCACGAGCTCGGCCTGCTGGGGACGCCGTCGCAGCTCCTCCCGTTCCCAACAATCAACTTGTGTTTGGGATATTGGATGGGGTCGGAGATTTTCCTGCAGCTCGCGAGCTCGGCCAGCAGAGGACGCCCTCGCAACTCTTCCTGTTTCCCACCCTCTCCTTACCTGAGTGGAGCGTGGGGATCAGCTGGAGCCGGGCACCCTCCTGCACCCCCTGGGCTCGTCCAACGTAGAGCGCCCTCTCAGCGCATTCCGGCCCACCCCACACTCACTGGAGCGCCGGGATTGGCGGGGGCCGTGTTCTGTCCTGCATGGCTGTGCGTGAGCCAGCACAGGGCGTCCTTGCAGCACCTCCTTTTCCCCCAGTCAACTGGTGCTTTGTGATTGGCTGGGGCCGGCTATTCTGCTGCACTTCACGTGCTTGTACAGCAGAGGACGCCCTCGCATTTCTTCCCATTCCCCTTCCTCTCGTTAAATAAGTATAGCATGGGGATCGGCTGGAGCCAGGGACCGTCCTGCAGCTCCTGGGCTCCTGGGCTCGGCCAAAAGAAGGCGCCCTTGCAGCTCCTCCCAGCCCACTCCAGATTCAGTGGAGCGCGGGATTGACGGGGGCCATGGCTCGTCCTGCAGTGCTCTGGGTGGGAGAGTAGACGACACCCTCGCAGCTCCTCCAATTACTCCCAATCAACTGGGTTTGAGGATTGGCTGGGGTCGGGGATTCTCCTGCAGCTCGCGAGCTTGGCCAGCAGAGGACGCCCTTGCAGCTCTTCCAGTTGCCCCCCCCCCCCATCCTTAAGTGGGGACATAGCGTCCTTAGTTCTTAAGTGGGGACTAGACTTAGTGTGCGGATCGCCTGGAGTCGGGGCCCATCCTGCAGCTCCTGGTCTCGGCCAACAGAGGGCGCCCTCGCAGCTTCTCCCAGCCCACCCGACATTCAGTGAGAATTGCCGGGGGCCGTGGCCCGTCCTGCAAGGCTCTGAGATGGCCATCATAGGACGCCATCACAGTTCATCCCGTTCCCCCCAATCAACTGGTGCTTGGGGATTGGCTGGGGTCGGGGATTCTCCTGAAGCACGCGAGCTGTGCCAGCAGAGGACGCCATCGCAGCTCTTAACATTTCCTCCCAACCCTTAAATAAGTGGATTGAGGGGATTGGCTGAAGGCGGGGAACGCTCATCACCTCGATGGCTCGGCCAACAGAGGGCGCCCTCGCAGCTCCTCCCGGAACACACCCGAATCAATGGAGGTGGCTACTCCCAGTGGCCGGGGAAGTACTGCAGTGCTCTGGGTGGGCCAGCAGAGGGCGCCATTGCAGCTCCTCCTGTTCCACCCAATCAACTGGTGCCTGGGGATTGGCTGGATTCGGGTATTCTCCTGCAGCTCGCGAGGTCAGCCAGCAGGGGGCGCCGTCGCAGCTCCTCCCTTTCCCCCCAATCAACTGGTGTTTGGGGATTGGCTGGGGTCCTGGATTCTGCTTCAGCTCGCGAGCTCGTCCAGCAGAGGCCGCCCTCGCAGCTCTTCCTATTCCTCCCCCCTTCTTAAATGACTGGAGCGTGGGGATCAGCTGGAAACAGGGATCCTCCTACAGCTCCTGAGCTCGGCCAACAGAGGGCGCCCTCGCAGCTCCTCCCGGCCCACCTAAGATTCAGTGGAGCGCGGGATTACCTGGGACAGGGGCCCATCCTGCAGTGCTCTGGGTGGGCCAGCAGAGGACGCCCTCGCAGCTGCTCCCGTTCCCCTCAATCAACGGGTCCTCGGGGATTTGCTGGGGTCGGGGATTCTCCTGCAGCTCGCGATCCTGGTCAGCAGAGGGGGCCATCGCAGCTCTTCGCGTTTCCCCCTCTCTTCTTAAATGAGTCTAGCGTGGTGATCACCTGGAGCCAGGGACCCTGCTGCAGTTCCTGGGCTCTGCCAACAGAGGGCGCCAACTCATCTCGTCCCGGGCCACCCACCATTCAGTGGAAGGCAGGGTTTGCTTGGGGCAGGGTTTCGTCCTGCAGAATTCTGTGTGGGCAAGCAGAGGGCGTGCTCGCAGCTCCTCCCGTTCGCCCCAGTCAACGAGCTCGTCCAGGAGAGGACGCCCTTGCAGCTCTTCCCGATTCCTCCCATCTCCTTAGATAAGTGGAGCGTGGAGATCGGCTGGATCCGGGGACCCTCCTGCAGCTCCTGGGCTCGACCAACAGACGGCGCCCTCGCAGCTCCTCCCTGCCCAACCCCACTTCAGTGAAGTGTTGAGATTGGCTGGGGCAGGAACCCGCCCTACAGGGCTCTGGGTTAGCGAGCAGAGGGTGCCCTCGCAGCTCCTCCCTTTCCCCCAGTCAACTGGTGCTTGGGGATTGCTTGGGGTCGGGGATTCTCCTGCACCTCGCGAGCTCGGCCAGAAGCGGACGCCCTCGCATGTCTTCCCGTTTCCCACCCTCTTCTTAACTGAGTGGAGCGTGGGGAATCAGCTGGAGCCGGGCAACCTCATGCAGCTGCTGGGCTCGGCCAACAGAGGGAGCTTTGTAGCTCCTTCCGTCCTTCTCCAATTCAGTGAATCCCGGTGATAGGCTGGGTCCAGGGTCAGTCCTGCCGGGCTCTGGGTTGGACAGCAGAGGGCGCCCTCGCAGCTCCTCCCGTTACCCCCCAATCAACTGGTGCTTGGGGGTTGGCTGGGGTCGGGGATTTTCCTGCAGCTCGCGAGGTCGGTCAGCAGGGGGCGCCCTCGCAGGCCTTTCCGATTCCTCCCCTCTCCTTAAATGAGTGGAGCATGGGGATCGCCTGGAGCCAGGGCACCTCCTGAAACTCCTGGGCTTGGCCAACAGAGGGCGACCTCGCAGCTCCTCCCGGCCTACTCCACATGCAGTGGAGCGCGGGATTGGCTGGGTCCGGAGCCCGTTCTACAGGGCTCTGGGTGGGACAGCCGAGGGCGCCCTCCTAGCTCCTCCCATTCCCATGATCAACTTGTGCTTGGGGATTGGATGGGGTCGGGGATTCTCCTGCAGCTCGCGAGCTCAGCCAGCAGAGGCCGCCCTCGCAGTTCTTCCCGATTCCTACGCTCTTCTTAAATGAGTGGAACATGGGGATCAGATGGAGCCAGGGACCCTCCTGTAGCTCCTGGGCTCGGCCAACAGAGGGAGCTCTCAAAGCTCCTCCCGCCCACCCCACATTCAGTGGAGCGCGGGATCGGCTGGAGCTGGGGCCCGTCCTGCAGGGCTCTTGGTGGGCCAGCAGAGGACTCCCTCTCAGTTGCTCGGGTTCCCCCGAATCAGTTGGTGCTTGGAAAATGGCTGGGGTCGGGGATTCTGCTGCAGCTAGCGATCCCGTACAGCAGAGAGCCCCCTCAGCTTTTCCCGGGCCACCCACCATTCAGTGGAGCGAGAGGTTTTTTTGGGGCAAGGGCTCGTCGTGCAGGCTTCTTTGTGGCACAGCAGAGGGCGCACTTGCAGCTTCGCCCGTTCCCCCCAGTCAACAGGTGCTTGGGGAATGGCTAGGGTCGGGGATTCTGCTGCAGCTCGCGAGCTCGTCCAGCAGAGGACTCATTCATTCATTCATTCAATCGTATTTATTGAGCACTTACTGTGTGCAGAGCACTTTACTAAGCACTTGGGAAGTACAAGTTGTGAACATTTAGAGACGGTCCCTACCCAACAGTGGGCTCACAGTCTAGAAGGGGGTGACAGAGAACAAAACAAAATATATTAACAAAATAAAATAAATAGAATAAATATGTACAAGTAAAATAAATAAATAAATAGAGCAATAAATATGTATAAAGGTGTATAAACATATACACATGCATACAGGGGCTGTGGGGAGGGGAAGAAGGTAAGGCGGGGGGATTCAGAGGGGTAGGAGAGGGAGTGGAAGGAAGGGGCTCTGTCAGGAGTTTCTGCCTCATGTGTAGATTGATTGGTAGCCACTGGAGATTTTTGAGGAGGGGAGTAACATTCCCAGAACGTTTCTGGACAAAGACAATCTGGGCAGCGGTGTGAATTATGGATTGAAGTGGTGAGAGACAGGAGGATGGGAGATCGGAGAGGAGGCTGATACAGTCGTCCAGAAGGGATAGGATGAGAGCTTGAACAAGCAGTGTAGCGGTTTAGATGGAGAGGAAAGGGCGGATCTTGGCAATGTTGCAGAAGTGAGACCGGCAGGTTCTGGTGACAGATTGGATGTGAGCGGTGAACGAGAGAGCGGAGTCGAAGATGACACCAGGTTTACGGGCTCGTGAGACGGGAAGGATGGCAGTGCCGTCAACAGTGATGGGAAAGTCAGGGAGAGGGCAGGGTTTGGGAGGGAAGACAAGGAGTTCAGTCTTGGACATGTTCAGTTTTAGGTGGCGGGCAGACATCCAGGTGGAGATGTCCTGAAGTCAGGATGAGATAAGAGCTTGGAAGGAGGGGGAACAGGGGCAGAGATGTAGATTTGGGTTTCATCAGCGTAGAGATGATAGTTGAAGCCGTGGGAGCGAGTGAGGTCACCAAAGGAGTGGCGTCCTCGCAGCTCTTCCCAATTCCTCTCCTCACCTTAAATGAGTGGGGCATGAGAATCAGCTGGATTCGGTGACTCTCCTGCAGCTCCTGGGCTCGGCCAACAGAGGGCGCCCTCTCAGCCGGCCCTCCCACACTTCAGTGAAGCGTGGGGATAGGCTGGGTCACAGACCCGTCCTATAGGGCTCTGGTTGGGCGAGCAGAGGGCGCCCTTGCAGCTCTTCCTTTTCCTCCCCTGGACTGGAGCGTGGGAATCAGCTGAAACCAGTTACCCTCCTGCAGCTCCTGGGCTCGGCCTGGAGAGAGTGCCTTCGCAGCTCCTCCCGTCCTTCCCCAATTCAGTGAAACGCGGGGATTGGCAGGAGCCATTGCCCGTCCTGGAGGGCTCTTGGTGAGCAGCAGAGGGTGCGCTCGCAGCTCCTCCCGATCCCCCCCACCAACTGGTGCTTGGGGACTGGTTGGGTTCGGGAAACCACCTGCAGCTCACGATGTCGGCCAGCAGGGGGCGCCGTCGCAGCACTTCCCTTTCCCCCTAATCAGATGTTGCCTGGGGATTGGCTAGGGTCGGGGATTCTGCGGCAGCTCACAAACTCGTCCAGCAGAAGACGTCCTCGCCGCTATTTCCAATTCCTCCCCACTCCTTAAATGAGTGGATCGTGGGGATCAGCTGGAGCCAGGGACCCTCCTGCGGCTCCTGGGCTCCACCAACAGAGGGCGCCATCGCAGCTCCTCCCGGGCCTCCCCCATTCTGTGGAGCGCGGAGATTGGCTGGGTCCAGGGCCCGTTCTGCCGGGCTCTGTGTGGGCCAGAAGGTGGCACCCTCGCAGCTCCTCCCCTCCTCCCATAATTCAATGAAGAGCCGGGTTTGGCTGGACCGGAGCCCATCCTGCAGTGCTCTGGGTGGGCCAGCGGAGGGAGTCTTTGGAACTCCTCCCGTTCCCCCCAAACTACTGGTGCTTGGGGAATGGCTTGAGTCGGGGATTCTCCTTCAGCTTGCGAGGTCGGCCAGCAGGGGGCGCCGTCGCAGCTCCTTCCGTTCCTCCGAATCAACTTGTGCTCGGGGATTGGCTGGGGTCGGGGTTTTTCCTTCAGCTCGTGAGATCGGTCAACACAGGACTCCCTCGCAGCTCTTCCCATTTCCTCCCTCTCGTTAAATGAGTGGAGACTGGGGATCGGCCGGTGCCGGGGACCCTCCTGTAGCTTCTGGGCTCGGCCACCCGAGGGCTCCAACACAGCTTCTCCTGGGCCACCCCCATTCAGTGGAGCGTGGGGTTTGGCTGGGGACAGGGCCTGTCCTGCAGGATTCTGCGTGGGCCAGCAGAGGGTGCGCTTGCAGCTCCTCGCTTTCCCCACAGCCAACTGGTGCTTGGGGATTGGCAGGGGGAGGGGAATCTGCTGCAGCTCGCGAGCTCCTCCAGCAGAGGACGCCCTCGCAGTTCCTCCCGATTCCTCCCATCTCCTTAAAGGAGTGGAGCGTGGGGATCGGCTGGATCCGGGTACTCTCCTGCAGCTCCTGGTCTCGGCCAGCAGAGAACGCCCTCGCAGGTCTTCCCTTCACCCCCATTCATTGGGGCGCGGATTGGTTGGGGCAAGGGTTTTCCCTGCAGCTCGTGGTCCCGGCACGCAGATGGTGCCCTCGCAGCTTCTCCCGTCGCCCCCAAATCAGTGGAGTCCGGGGATAGGCTGGGACCGGGGATTCCCCTGCAGCTCTTGGACTCGGTCATTAGAGGGCACCCCCTCAGCTTCCCCCGTCCCCACTAAATCCACTGGTGCTTGGGGATCGACTGAGGTCGGGGATTCTCCTGAAACTCTCCATGCCGGCTAGTAGGGTGCGCCCTCACAGCTCCTCCCGTTCCCACCAATCTACTGGTGCTTTTGGAATGGATGGGGTCGGGGAATCTGCTGCAGTTCGCCCGCTCGTCCAGCAGAGGACGCCCTCGCAGCTCTTCCCTATTCCTCCCCTCTCCTTAAATGTGTGGAGCGTGGGGATCGGCAGGAGCCGGGGACCCCCCTGCTGCTCAGGGATCGGCCAAAACAGGGCGCCCTCGCAACTCCTCCCGGCCGACCCCGCCTTCAGTGAAGCACTGGGATTGGCTGGGCAGTGACCCGTCCTACATAGCTCTGTGTGGCCAAGCACAGGGCGCCTTCTCAGCTCCTTCAGATCCCGCAATCAACAGGAGCTTGGGGATTGGTTGCGGTCGTGGCTTCTCCTGCAGCTCGCGGGCTCGAGTAGCAGATAACGTCATCGCAACTCTTCCCGTTTCCCACCCTCTCCTTAACTGAGTGGAGTGCGGGGATCAGTGGAGCTTTGGGAACAGCTGGAGGGCACCCTCTTGCAGCTCCTGTTCTCGGGCAACAGAGGTCGCCCTCGCAGTTCCTTCATTCCTTCCCTAATTCAGTGAAGCGCGGGGATTGCCTGGGGCCGGGGCCCGTCCTGCAGGGCTCTGGGTGGGCCAGCGGAAGGGCACCTTCGCTGCTCCTCCCGTTCCCCGCAGTCAACTGGTGCTTGGGGATTGGCTGGGGTCGGGGATTCTGCTGCAGTTCGCGTGCTCGACCTGCAGAGGACGACCTCGCAGTTCTTCCCATTTCCCCCCCCTCTCCTTAAATGAGTGGAGCGTGCCGATCGGCTGGAGCCAGGGACCCTCCTGCAGCCCATGTTTTCAGTCAACAGAGGGAGCCCTCGCAGCTCTTCCCGGACCACCCCCCATTCAGTGAAGCGCGGTGATTGGCTGGGGCCGGGGTCTGCTCTGCCGGGCTCTGGGTAGGCCAGCAAAGGGCGCCCTCGCGTCTGCTCCCGTTCCCCCCAGTTAATTGTTGCTTGGGGATTGGCTGGGGCCGTGGAATCTCCTGCCGCTCGCGATCTCGGCCAACAGACGGCACCCTCGCAGCTCTTCCCGTTTCGCCCTCTCTCCTTAAATGAGTCTAGCGTGGGGATCAACTAGAGCAGGACACGCTCCTGCAGCTTCTGGTATCGGCCAACAGAGGGCGCCCTGGCAGCTCCCCCTGGCCCACCCAACTTTCAGTGAGGCGCGGGGATTGGCGGAGACCGTAGCCCGTACTGCAGCGCTCTGGGTGCGTCAGCAGAGGGCGCCCTCGCAGCTCCTGCCGCTCCCCACAATCAACTGGTGCTTAGTGTTTGGCTGCGGTCCGGGATTCTCCTGCAGCTCGCGAGCTCGGCCAGCAGAGGACGCGGTCGCAGCTCTTACCGTTCCCCCCTCCTTAAATGAGTGGAGCGCGGGGATCAGATGGAGCCCTGGACCATCCTGCACATCCTGGGTCCTGCCAACAGAGGGCGCCCTCGCCGCTCCTCCCTGCCCACAACATATTCATTGGAGCGCGGGGATTGGCGGGGGCCGTGGCCCGTCCTGCAGGGCTCTGGGTAGACCAGCAGATAACGACCTCAGAGCACATCCCGTTCCCCCCAATCAACTTGTGCTTGCGGATTTGTTGGGGTAGGGAATTCTCCTGCAGCTGGCGAGCTCGGCCAGCAGAGGACGACCTCGCAGCTCCTCCCGATTCCTTCCTCTACTCACAGGAGTGGAGCGTGGGGATCGACTGGAGCCGGGGACCCTTATACAGTTCCTGGGCTCTGCCAAAAGAGGGCGCCCTCGCAGCTCCTTCCAGCCAACTCGATATTCAGTGGAGTGCGGGATTGGCAGGGGCAGTGGCTCGTCATGCAGGGCTCAGGGTGGGGCAGCAGAGGGCACCCTCCCTCGCAGGTCCTCCCGCTCCCCCTAATTAACTGGTGATTGGGTACTGGCTGACGTCGGGGATTCTTCAGCAGCTCGCAAGCTCGACCAGCAGAGGACGCCCTTGCAGTTCCTCTCGTTTCCCCTCTCTCCTTAACTGAGTGGAGCATGGGGCTATGCTGGAGCCGGGTACCCTCCTGCAGCTCCTTGGCTCGGCCAGCAAAGAGCACCCGCACAGGTCCTCCCTTCTTCCGCATGCAGTGGGGGGCGGATTGGTGGGGACAAGGCATTTCCCTGGAGCTCGCCGGCCCGGCCAGAAGATTGCCCCCTTGTAGTTTCTCCTGTAGCCCTCAAATCAGTGGAGTGAGGGGATTGGCTGAGGACGGGGATTCCCCTGCAGCTCTTGGACTCAGTTATTAGAGGGTGCCCTCTCAGATTCTCCCGTCCCCTCCAAATCAACTGGTGCTTGAGGATTGACTGAGGTCGGGGTTTCTCCTAAAGGTCGCGAGGTCTGCCAGGCGGGTGCACCCTCGCAGCTTCTCCCGTTCCCACCAATGAACTGGTCCTTGGGGACTGGCTGGGGTCCGCGATTCTGCTGCAGTTCGCGAGCTCGTCCAGCAGATGGCGCCCTCGCAGCTTCTCCCATTCCCTCCAATCAGCTGGTGCTTGGGGATTGGTTGGAGTCGGGGATTCTCCTGCAGCTAGAGAGCTCGGCCAGCAGAGGACAACCTCGCTGCTCTTCCCGTTTCCCACCCTCTCCTTAACTGAATGGAACGGGGGGATCGGCTGTTGCCGGGCACCATCCTACAGCTCCTGGACTCGGCCAGCAGTGAGAGCCCTCGAAGCTCCTCCCGTCCTCTCCCAATTCAGTGAAGATCCGGGATTGGCTGTGCCGGGTCCCGTCCTGCAGTGTCCCAGGTGGGCCAGCGGTGGGCGCACTTGAAGCTCCTCCCGTTCCCCCCATCCAATGGTGCTTGGGGATTGGCTGGGGTCGGGGTTTCTCCTGGAGCTCGCGAGCTCGGGCAGCAGAGGACGCCCTCGCAGCACTCCCGTTTTCCCCCCTCTCCTTACATGAGTCTAGCGTGGGGATCGGCTGGAGCCGTGGACCGTCCTGCAGCTCCTGGTATCGACCAACCGAGGGCGCACTCGCAGCTCCTCCCGGCCCACCCAACTTTCAATGAGGCGCGGGGATTGGCGGAGGCCGTGGCCCGTCCTTCAGGGCTCTGGGTGGACCAGCAGAGGCCACCCTCGCAGCTCCTCCCGCTCCCCACAACCAACTGGTGCTTAGGGATTTGTTGTGGCCGTGGATTCTCCTACAGCTAGCGAGCTGGGTAAGCAGAGGACGCAGTCGCAGATCTTACCGTTTCCCCCCACCCTACTTAAATGAGTGGAGAGCGGGTATCGTCTGGAGCCGTGGACCATCCTGCACCTCCTGGGCTCGGCCAATAGAGGGCGACCTCGCAGCTCCTCCCGGCCCACTCCACATTCAGTGGAGCGCGAGATTGGCAGGGGCCGTGGCCCGTCCTGCCGGGCTCTGGGAGGGAAATCAGAGAGCCCTATCGCAGTTCCAGCCGTTCCCCCCAATCAACTGGTGCTTGGGGATTGGCTGGGGTCGGGGATTCTCCTGCAGCTCGCGAAGTCGGCCAGCACTGGACGCCGTCTCAGCTCCACCCGTTCCCCCCAATCAACTTGTGCGTGGGGATTGGCTGGGGTCGGGGATTCTCCTGCAGTTCGCGAGCTCGGCCGGCATAGGACACCCTTGCAGCTCTTCGCGTTTTCCTCCCTCTCCTTAAAAGGGTCTAGCGTGGAGACCGGCTGGAGCTGGCGCCCATCCTCCATTTCCTGGGCTCGACAAAAATAGGGCGCCTTCCCAGCTCCTCCCGGCCCACCCCACATTCAGTGGTGCGCGGGAATTGCCGCGGGCCGTGGCCCCTCCTGCAGGGCTCTGAGATGGCCATGAGAGGGCGCCCTCAGAGCTCCTCCCATTCCCCTCAATCAACTGGTGTTTGTGGATTGGCTGGGGTCGGGGATTCTCCTGATGTTCGCAAGCTCGGCCAGCAAAGGAAGCCCTCGCAGTGTTTCCCATCGCCCACAAATCAGTGGAGTGCGGGGATTGGCTTAGAACGGGGATTTCCCAGCAGCTCGTGGCCCAGGTTATAAGAGGGCACCCTCTCAGCCTCTCCCGTCCCCTCCAAATCAACTGGTGCTTGGAAATCGACCAAGGTCGGAGATTCTCCTGAAACTGGCGAGGTCGGCCAGCAGGGTGCGCCCTCGCAGCTCTTCCCGTTCCCCCCAATCTACTGGTGCATGGGGAATGGCTGGGGTCGGTGAATCTGTTGCAGTTTGCGAGCTCGTCCAGCAGAAGACGCCTTCGAAGCTTTTCCCGATTCCTCCCATCTCCTTAAATGAGTGGAGCGTGGGCATCGGCTGGACCCGGGGACCCTCCTGCGGCTTCTGGGCTCGGCCAACTGAGGGCGCCCTCGCAGCTGGCTGGGGCAAGGACCCGTCCTACAGGTCTCTACTTGGGCACTCAGAGGGCTCCCTCGCAGCTCCTCCCTTTCCCACAATCAATTGGTGTTTGGGGTTGGCTGAGCTCGGGGATTCTCCTGAAGCATGCAAGCTGGGCCAGCAGAGGACGCCATTGCAGATCATAACATTTCGCCCACCGAACCCATTGAGTGGAGCGTGGGGATCGGCTGAAGCCGGGGACCCTCCATCACCTCGATGGCTCGGCCAAAAGAGGTCGCCCTCGCAGCTCATCCCGGCCCACATACGATTCAGTGGAGCGCGGCGACGCCCAGTGGCCGGGGCAAGTCCTGCAGTTTTCTGGGTGGGACAGTAGAGGGCGCCATCGCAGCTCCTCCCATTACCCCAATCAACTGGTGCTTGGGGATTGGCTGCTGTCGGGCATTCTACTGTAGCACGGGAGGCCGGCCAGCAGGGGGCGCAGTCGCAGCTCCTCCCTTTCCCCCCAGTCTCCTGGTGCTTGGGGATTGGCTGGGGTCGGGGAATCTGCTGCAAATCGCTAGCTCGCCCAACAGAGGCCGCACTCGCAGCTCTTCCGATTCCACCCCTCTTCTTAAATGATTGGAGCATGGGGATCGGCTGGAACCAGGGACCCTCCTGCAGCTCCTGGACTCGGCCAACAGAGGGTGCCCTCGCAGATCCTCCCGGCCCACCAAAGATTCAGTGGAGCACGGGATTGGCTGGGGCCGGGGCCCGTCCTGCAGTGCTCTGGGTGGGCCACCAGAGGACGCCCTCGCAGCTTCTCCCTTTCCCCCAAATCAACCGGTGCTTGGGGATTAGCTGGGGTCGGGGAGTCTCCTGCAGCTCGCGATCCCGGCCAGCAGAGGCGGCCGTCGTAGCTCTTCCGATTTCTCCCTTTCTCCTTAAACGAGTCTAGCGTGGTGATCGGCTGGAGCCAGGGACCCTCCTGCAGCTCCAGGACTCGGCCAACAGAGGGCGCCATCTCATTTCCTCCCGGGCCACCCACCATTCAGTGGAATGCGGGGTTTGGTTGGGGCAGGAGCTCGTCCTGCAGGATTCTGTGTGGGCCAGCAGAGGGCGCGCTCGAAGCTCCTCCCGTTCCCCCAGTTAATGAGCTCGTCCAGCAGAGGACGCCCTCGTAGCTCTTCCCGATTCCTCCCCTCTCCTTAAATGAGTGTAACAAGGGGAAGGCCTGGAACCGAGGACACTCCTGCAGCTCCTGGCCTAGGCCAACAGAAGGCGCCTTCGCAGCTACTTCCGTCCGACCCCACATTCAGTGGAGCGCGGGGATTTGCTGTGGCTGGGGCCCATCCTGCAGTGCTCTGGGTGGGTGCTCTGGGTGGGCCAGCAGAGGACGGCCTCGCAGCTCTTCCCGTTTTCCCCCCTCTCCTTAAATTAAATAAGTGGAGCTTTGGGATCGGAAGAAGATGTGACCCTCCTGCAGCTCCTGGGACCGGCCAGCTGAGATCGAACTCGTGGGTCTTCCCGACATTCCCTATACAGTGTTGGACGGATTGGTTGGGACAACGGATTTCCCTGCAGCTCGCGGGCCCGGCCAGCAAATGGCGCCGTCGCAGGTTCTCAAGTCGCCCCCAAATCAGTGGAGTGCGGGGATTGGCTGGGGTTTGGGATTCCCCTGCAGCTCTTGGACTAGGTCAGCAGAGGGCGCCCTCTCAGTTTCTCCGGTCCCGTCCAAATAAACTGGTGCTTGGAGATTGGAACAGTTCAGGGATTCTCCAGAAAATCTCTAGGTCTTCCAACAGAGGACGCCCTCGCAGCTCTTCCCGTTCCCTCCTCTCCTTAAGTGAGCTGAGACTGGGGATAGTCTGGAGCTGGGGACCGTCTTGCAGGTCCTGGGATAGGCCAACAGATGGTGCACTCGTAGCCCCTCCATTCCCACCCCCCATTCAGTGTAACGCGGGGATTTTCTGGGGCCGGAGCCCATCCCTAAGGGCTCTCCATGGGCCTATGGTCTCGTTTAAGGAGATGGTGGGAAACAGGAAAAGCTGCGAGGGCGTCCTCTGTTGGCCGATCTCTCAAGTTGCAGGAGAATCCCCGATCCCAGCCAATCCCCAAGCACGAGTTGTTTTGGAGGGGATGGGAGAAGATGAGAGGGTGCCCTCTGCTAACCGAGTTCAAGAGCTTCAGGGGAATCCCAGGCCCCAGCCAATCTCTGCACTCCTCTGATGTCGAGGCGACGGGAGAAGCTGCGAGGGCGCCATCTACTGGGCGGGCCCGCGAGCTGCAGAGAAATCCCTTGCCCAATCCAATCCGTGCCACACTGAATGGGGTGTGCCGGGACGAACTGCGAGGTCGCTCTCTGCTGGCCGAGCCAAGGATCTGCAGGAAGGTCCCTGGCTCCACCCGATCTCCATACTCCACTCAAGTAAGGAGAGGGGGGAAAGGGGGAGAGCTGCGAGGGCGTCCACTGCTGGCCCAACCAGAGCACGGCAGGACGGGCCCTGGCCCCAGCCAATCCCGCGCTCCACTGAATGGGGTGTTGGCCAGAAGAAGTTGCAAAGGCGCTTTCCGTTGCCCGAGTCCAGGAGCTGCAGGAGGGTTCCCAGCTCCAGGTGATCCCCACGCTCCACTCATTTAACGAGAGACAGGAAACAAGAAGAGCTGTGAGGGCGTCCTCTGCTGGCCGAGCTCGCGATCTGGAGAAGAATCAAAGACCCCACCCAATCCCCAAGCACCAGTTGATGGGGGGAACGGGAGGAGCTGTGAGGGCGCCCTCTGCTGGCCCACCCAGAGCTCTGCAGTATGGGCCCCTGCTCCAGTCCATCCCCGCCCTTCAGAGAATGGGGGGTGTGCCGGGAGGAGCTGCGAGGACGCCCACTGTTGGCCGAACCCAGGAGCTTCAGGAAGGTCCCGGCTCCAGCGTATTCCCACGCTCCACTCATTTAAGGAGAAGGGGGGAACAGGAAGAGATAGGAGGGCGTCCTCTGCTGGAAGACCACGCGAGCTTAATGAGAATCCTCGATCTGAACCAATCCCCAAGCACCAGTTTATTTGAAGGGGACAGGAGAAGCTGAGAGGGCGCCCTCTACTGACAAAGTCCAAGAGCTGCAGGGGAATCCAAGGCGCCAGCCATTCCTCGCACTCCACTGATTTGGGGGCGACGGGAGAAGCTGCGAGGGCGCCATCTGCTGGGCGGGCCCACGAGATGCAGGGAAATCCCTTGCCCCAACTAATCCGCGTCCCACAGAATGGGTGGGGCGGGATGACCTGCGAAGGCACTCTCTTCTAGCTGAGCCCAGGAGCTGCAGGGGAATCCCCCTCCTTCCTCTCCCACTCCTCCCACTCTCCATCCCCCCCACATTACCTTCTTCCCGCCCGACAGCACCTGTATATATGTATATATGTTTGTATGTATTTATTACTCTATTTATTTTATTTGTACATATTTATTATATTTATTTTATTTTGTTTATATGTTTTGTCTTCCTCTTCTAGACTGTGAGCCCACTGTTGGGTAGGGACCTTTTCTATATGTTGCCAACTCGTATTTCCCAAGCGCTTAGTACAGTGCTCTGCACACAGTAAGCGCTCAATAAATACGATTGAATGAATGAATGAATGAATCTCTGGCCCCAGACAATCCCTGCACTCCGCTGATTTGGGGGAGATGGGAAAAGCTGAGAGGACGGTATCTTCTGGCCGGGAAAGTGATCTGCAGGAAAATCCCTTGCCCTAACCAATCCACTCCCCACTGAATGTGGGGTGGACAGGAGGACATGCGAGGGCGCTCTCTGCTGGCCGAGCCCAGGAGCTCCAGGAGGGTCTCGGGCTCCAGACGATCCTCACGCTTCACTCAGTGAAGGAGACAGGGGAAAACGGGAAGCACTGCGAGGGCGTCCTCTGCTGGCCCAGCTCGCGAGTTGCAGGAGAATCCCCGAACCCAGCCAATCCCCAAGCACCAGTTGATTAGGCGGAACGGGAGGAGCTGCGAGGGCGCCCTCTGCTGGCCCACCTAGAACCCTGCAGTACGGGCCCCGGCCCCAACCAATTCCCGCGCTTCACTGAATGGGGGGTGGGCCGGGAGGAGCTGCGAGGGCGTCCTTTGCTGGCCGAGCTCGCGAGCTGCAGGAGAATCCGAGACTGTAGCCAATCCCCAAGCACAAGTTCATTGGGGGGAATGGGAATGGGGAGAGCTTCGCGAGCGCCCCCTCCTAGCCGACCTCACTAGGTTAAAGAGATTCCCCGACCTCAGCCGATTCCCAAGCACCAGTTAATTTGGAGGGTATGCAAGAAGCTGAGATGGCGCCCTGTGCTGACCGAGTCCAAGAGCAGTAGGAGAATACCAGGCCCAAGCTGATCCACGCACTCCCCTGATTTGGGGGCATCCCGAGAAGCTGCGAGGGTGCCCTCTGCTGGCCGCTCCATCGCGCTGCAGGGAAATCGCTTGCCCCAACCAATCTGCGCCCCAGCTAATGGGGTGGTGGGATGGGAGGACCTACAAGGTCGTTCTCAGCTAGCCGAGCCCAGGAGCTCCAGGACGGTCCCGGCTCCAAAGCGATCCCCACCCTCCACTCATTTTAGCAGGGGGAGGGAAACGGCAGGAGCTGCGAGGGCGTCCTCTATTGGCCGACCTCGCCAGCTGCAGGAGAATCCCCGACTTCAGCCAATTCCCAAGCATCAGTTGATTGGGGGGAACGCGGGGAGCAGCGAGGGCGCCCTCTGCTGGCCTACCCGGAGAGCAGCAGGACGGGGCGCTGCCCTATCTAATCCCCTAGATTCACTGAATGGGGGTTGGGCCGGAAAGAGCTACGAGGGCACCCTCTCTTGGCCGAGGCCCGGAGCTGCAGTAGCATCCCCGGCTCCAGCCGATCCCCAAGCTCAACTCATTTAAGGGTTGGGGAGAAAAGAAAATTCTGCGAGGGCATCTTCTGCTGACCAAGCTTGAGAGCTGCAGGAGAATCCCCGACTTCAGGCGATCCCCTCGCACCAGTTGATTTGGAGGGGACGGGAGAAGCTGAGATGGCGCTCTCTGCTGACCGAGTCCAAGAGCTGCAGGGGAATCCCCGACCCCAGCCAATCCTAAGGCACCAGTTGATTGGGGGGAACGGGAGGAGTTGCAAGGGCACCCCCTAATGGCCGACCTCACGAGCTGCAGGCGAACCCTCGACTTCAGCCAATCCCCACGCACCAGTTGATTTGGAGGGAACGGGAGAAGCAGAGATGGCGCCCTCTGCTGCCTGAGTCCAAAAGCTGCAGTGGCATCTCCGGCCCCAGCCACTCCCTGCACTTCATTGATTCGGGGGCGACTGGAGATGCTGCGAGGGCGCCATCTGCTGGCCCTGCCTTCGAGATGCAAGGAAATCCCTTGCCACAACCAATCCGCGTCCCACTGAATGGGTGGGGCGGGAGAACCTGCGAGGGCACTCTCTTCTGTTCGAACCAAGGAGCTGCAGGGGAATCCCCGGCACCAGACAATCCCTGCACTCCACTGATTTGGATGAGACTGGAAAAGCTGCGAGGATGCCATCTTCTGGCCGGGAAAGAGATCTGCAGGGAAATCCCTTGCCCCACCTAACCGCACCCCACTTAATGTGGGGGGGGACAGAAGGACCTGCGAGGGCGCTCTCTTCTGTCCGAGCCCAGGAGCTACAGGAGGGTCCCCGGCTCCAGAAGATCCCCACGCTTCACTCAGTGACGGAGAGTGAGGAAGAAACGGGAAGGGCTGCGAGGGCGTCCTCTGTCGTCCGAGCTCTCAAGTTGCAGGAGAATCCCCAACCTCAGCCGATCCCCAAGCACCACTTCATTTGGAGGGGATGTGAGAAGCTGCGAGGGCTCCATCTACTGGCCGGACCCACGAGCTGCAGTGAAATCCCTTGCCCAACCAATCCGCGGCACATTGAATGTGGGTAGATGGGAGGACCTGCGAGGTTGCCCTATGCTGGCGCACGCAGAGCCCTGCAGAACGGGTCCCGGCTGCAGCCAATCCCGGAGCTCCACTCATTGGGGGTGTGAGCCGGGAAGGGCTTCGAGGGCGCCCTCTGTTGTCAGAGCCCGGGAGCTGCAGGACGGTCCACGGCTCCAGCCGATCCCCTCGCTCCATTCCTTTAAGGATGGGTGGGGAATGGGAAGAGCTTCCGGGGCGTCCTTTGCTGGCCGAGCTCGAAAGCTTCATGAGAATCTCCGACCCCAGCAAATCCCCAATCCCGAAGCACCAGTTGATTGGGGGATGCGGGAGGAGCTGCGAGGGTACTCTCTCCTGGCCCACCCAGGGCCCTGCAGGACGAGCTCTGAACCCAGCCAATCCCCGCGCTGCATTGAATGTGGGATGGGCCTCGAAGAGCTCCGAAGACGCCCTCTGTTGCCCGAATCCAGGAGCTGCAGGACGGTTCCTGGCTCCAGCCTAGCCTCACGCTCCACTCATTTAAGGAGAGGGGGGAACAGGAAAAGAAATGAGGGCGTCCTCTGCTGGACGACCTCGCGAGCTTAAGGAGAATCCTCTACCTGAGACGATCCCCAAGCACGTTTACTTGGAGGGGACGAGGGAAGCAGAGAAGGCGCCCTCTACTGAAAAAGTACAAGAGCTGCAGGGGAATCCCAAGCCCCAGCCAATCCCTAAACTCCACTGATTTGGGGACGAAGCTGCGAAGGCACCATCTGCTGGCCGGGCCCGCGAGCTGCAGGGAAATCCCTTGTTCCAACCAATCAGTGCCCCACTGTATAGGGGGTGTCGGGAGAACCATCGGGTTCACTCTCAGATGGCCGAGCCCAGGATCTTCAGAAAGGTCAATCAATCAATCGTATTTATTGAGCGCTTACTATGTGCAGAGCACTGTACTAAGCGCTTACTAAGCACTGTACTAAGTTCCAGGTCCCCGGGTGCAGCTGATCCCTATGCTCCACTAATGTAAGGAGAGGGGGGAAACGGGAAGAGCTGCAAAGGCCTCCTCTGCTGGCCAAGCTCGCGAGCTGCAGGAGAATCCCTGACCCCAGCCAATCCCCAAGCACCAGTAGATTGGGGGGAACAGGAGGAACTGCGATGGCGTCCTCTGCTGACCGGCCTCACGAGCTGCAGGAGAATCCCCAACCTCAGCCTATCCACGAGCACCAGTTGATTTGGAGGGGACGGGAGAAGATGAGAGGGCGCCCTCTGTTGACAATCCAAGAGCTGCAGGGAAATCTCCGGCCTCAGCCAATCCCCGCATTCCACTGATTTGGGTGCGACGGAAGTAGCTACGAGGTAGCCATCGGCTGGCCGGGCTGGCTAGCTGCAGGGAAATCCCTTGCCCCAGCCAATCCGCGCCCCACTGAATTGGGGGGTGGGAGGACGTGCGAGATCGGTCTCTGCTCCCCTTGCCCAGGCGGCGCAGCAGTGTTCCTGGCTCCAGACGATCCCCACGCTCCACTCAGTTAAGGAGGGGTTGGGGAAACGGGAACAGCTGCAAGGGCGTTCTCTGCTGGCGGGGCTCGTGAGCTGCAGGAGAATCCCCGACCCCAGCCAATCCCTAAGCACCAGTTGACTAGGGGAAAGGGAGGAGCTGCGAGGGCGCCCTCTGTTGGCCCACCCAGAGCCGTGCAGGACGGGCCCCGGCCACAGCCAATCCCCACGCTCCACTTAATGGGGCTTGGGCTGGGACGAGCAGCGAGGGCGCCCTCTCATGTCCAATCCAGAGCCATGCATGACGGGCCCAGCCCCAGCCAATTCCCACGCTTCACTGAATGGGGGGTGAGCCTGGAGTAGCTGCGAGTGCGCCCTCTGTTGGCCGAGCCAAGAAGCCGCAGGACGGTCCATGGCTCCAGCAGATATCCACGCTCCACTTATTTAAGGAGAGGGGGGAAACGGGAAGAGCTCGAGGGCGTCCTCTGCTGGCTGTGGTTTCGCGCTGCAGGGGAATCCCCGACCCCAGCCAATCCCCATGAACCCGTTGATGCGGGAGAACGGGAGGAGCTCCGAGGGCGGCCTCTGCTGGCCCACCCTGAGCCCTGCGTAACGGGCCCGGCCCCAGCCAAACCCCGTACTCTACTGAATGGGGGGGTGGGTCAGGAGGAGCTGCGAGAGCGCCTTCTATGGACCAAGCCCAAGAGCCGCAGGACGGTCCACGGCTTCAACCGATTCCTGCGCTCCAATCATTGAAGGAGAGGAAGGGAAACGGGAAGAGCTTGAGGGTGTCATCTACTGGCTTATCCAAAGACCTGCAGGATCGTCCCAGGCCCCAGCCAATCACCGCGTTCCACAGAATGGGGAGGTTGCTGGGAGGAACCGCGGGGACGCCCTCTGTTGGCCGAGCCAGGAGCTGCAAGAGGCTCCACGGTTCCAGGCAATCCCTACGCTCCAGTCATTTAAGGAAGGGGGGAATGGGAAGATCTTCGAGGGTATCTTCTGCTGGTCGAACACGCGAGCTATAGGAGAATTCCCGACACCAGCCAATCCCCTGGCACCTGTTGATTGGTGGGGGGGGGAACGGGAGGAGCTACGAGGGAGAGCCCTGCTGGCCTACATCGAGAGCTTAAGGAAAATGCCCAACCTCAGCCGATCCCCAAGCACCAGTTGATTTGGAGGGGATGGGAGAAGCTGAGAAGGTGACCTCTGCTGACCAAGAGCCGTAAGTGAATCCCCGGCCCCAGCCAATCCCCGCACTCCTTTGATTTGGTGGCGACGGGAGAAGCTGCGAGAGCGCCATCTTCTGGCCGGGCCCGCGAGCTGCAGGGAAATCCCTTGCCCAAACCAATCCGCCCCACACTGAATGGGGTGGGCTGGGAGGACCTGCGAGGTCATTCTCGGCTGGCAGAGCCCAGGAGCTGCAGGAGGGTCCCCGGCTCCAGCCGAACCCCATGCTCCAGTCAGTTAAGGAGAGGGGGGGAAACGGGAAGAGATGCGAGGGCGTCTTTGGCTGGCCCACGCAGAGCACTGCAGGATAGGCCCCGGCCCCAGCCAATTCCCAAGAACCAGTTGATTGGGGGGAACAGTGAGGGCGCCCTATGCTGGCCCATACAAAGCTCTTCATGACGGTCTCCGGGCCCAGGCAATCCCCACGCTCCACTGAGTGGGGTTGGGCCTGGAGTACCTGCGAGGGCACCCTCTGTTGGACGAGCCCAGGACCTACAGGAGGGTCCCCGGTTCCAGCCGATCCCCATGCTCCACTCATTTAAGGAGAGAAGGAAACGGGAAGAGCTGCAATGGCGTCCCCTGCTGGCCGAGATCGCGAGCTGCAAGAAAATCCCCGACACCAGGCAATCCCCAAGCACCAGTTGATTGGCAAGAACAGGAGGAGCTGTGAAGTCGCCCTCTGCTACCCCAGCCAGAGCCCTGCTGAACGGGACCCGGTTTAAGCCAATCCCCGTGCTCCCCTGAAAGTGGGGTGGGCCTGGAGGAGCTGTGAGGGCGCCCTTCACTGGCCTAGAGCAGGAGCTGCAGGACAGTCTCCGGCTCCTGCCGATCTGCAAGCTCCACTCATTTAAGGAGATGGTGGGAAACGGGAAGAGCTGTGAGGGCGTCTTCTGTTAGCCGAGTTCGCGAGTTACAGGAAAATCCTCGACCCCAGCAAATCCTCAAGCACCAGTTGATTGGGGGAACGGGAGGAACTGGGAGGGCGCCCTCTTTTGGCCGAGCCCAGGAGCTGCAGGACGGTCCCCGGCTCCAGCCAATCCCCGCACTCCATTCAGTTAAATCAATCAATCAATCAATCAATCACATTTATTGAGGGGTTACTGTGTACAGAGCACTGTACTAAGCAGTTTGGAAGTACAGGTTGGCAACATATAGAGACATTCCCTACCCAACAGTGGGCTCAGAGTCTAGAAGGGGGAGGCAGAGAACAAAACAAAACATAGTAACAAAATAAAATCAATCAATCAATCAATCGTATTTATTGAGCGATTACTGTGTGCAGAGCACTGTACTAAGCTCTTGGGAAGTACAAGTTGGCAACATATAGAGACAGTTCTTACCCAACAGTGGGCCCACAGTCTAAAAGGGGGAGACAGAGAACAAAACCAAACATATTAACAAAATAAAATGAATAGAATAGATACGTACAAGAAAAATAAATAAATAAATAGAGTAATAAATATGAACAAAGATATATACATATATACAGGTGTTGTGGGGAAGGGGAGGAGGTAAGGCGGGGGATGGAGAGGGGGAGGAGGGGGAGATGAAGGCGGGGGCTCAGTCTGAGTAAGCCTCCTGGAGGAGGTGAGCTCTCAGTAGGGCCTTGAAGGGAGAAAGAGAGCTAGCTTGGCAGATGTGGGGAGGGAGAGCATTCCAGGCGAGGGGGATGACGTGGGCCGGGGGTCGACGGCGGGACAGGAGAGAACGAGGCACGGTGAGGAGATTACCGGCAGAGGAGCGGAGGGTGCAGGCTGGGCTGTAGAAGGAAAGAAGGGAGGTGAGTTAGAAGGGGGCGAGGTGATGGAGAGCCTTGAAGCCGAGGGTGAGGAGTTTCCGCCTGATGCGTAGGTTGGTTGGTAGCCACTGGAGATTTTTGAGGAGGGGAGTAACATGCCCAGAGCGTTTCTGCACAAAGACAATTCGGGCAGCGGCGTGAAGTATGGATTGCAGTGGGGAGAGACAGGAGGATGAGAGATCAGAGAGGAGGAGGGGGGAACCGGGAAGAACTGCTAGGGCGTCCTTGGGAGAGTTCGCGAGCTTAAGGAGAATACCCGACCTCAGCCAAACCCCAAGGAGCAGTTGATTTGGAGGGGACGGGAGAAGCTGAGAAGGCGCCCTCTGCTGACCGAGTCCAAGAGCTTCAAGGGAATCCCCGGCCCCAGCCAATCCCCAGACTCCTCTGATTTGGGGTCGACGAGAGAAGCTGCGAGGGCGTCATGTACTGGCCGGGCCCGCGAGCTGCAGGAAAATCCCTTGCCCAAACCATTCCACGCCACACTGAATGGGGTGGGCCGGGAAGACCTGCGCGGTCTCTCTGTGCTGGCCGAGCCCAGGAACTGCAGGAGGGTCCGCGGCTCCAGCCGAACCCAATGATCCACTCAGTTAAGGAGAGGCAGGGAGAAGGTAACAGCTGTGAGGGCCTCCTCTGCTGGCCCACTCAGAGCACTGCAGGATGGGCCCCTGCCCGAGCCAATCTCCCCACTCCACTGAATGTGGGGTGGGCCTGGAGGAGCTGCGAGGGCGCACTCTGTTGGCGATCCCAGGACCTGAAGGAGTGTTCCCGGTTCCAGCCTATCCCCATGCTCCACTCATTCAAGGAGATGGTGGGAAACGGGAAGGGCTGCTAGGGCGTGCTCTGTTGACCTAGCTCTGAAGCTGCCGATGATTCCCCTATCCCAGCCAATCCCCGAGGTCCAGTTGATCTGGAGGGGATGGGAGAAGATGAGAGGGTGCCCTCTGCTGAACGAGTAGAAGAGCTGCAGGGGAATCCACGGCCCCAGCCAGGCGCCGCACTTCTCTGATTTCGGGGCGATGGGAGAAGCTGCCAGGGCGCCATCTACTGGCCGGGCCCGCGAGCTCCAGGAAAATCCCTTGCCCAAACCATTCTGCTCCATACTGAATGGGATGGGCCGGGAGGACCAGCGAGGTCGCTCTCTGCCGGCCGAGCCAAGAATCTGCACGAGGGTGCCCGGCTCCACCCGATCCCTGTGCTCCACTCAGGTAAGGAGAGAGGGGAAAGGGGAAGAGCTGCCAGGGCGTCCTCTACTGGTAGAGACCAGTAGCTGCAGGACGGTCCCCGGCTCCAGCCTATCCCCACGCTCGACTCATTTAAGAAGAGGGAGGGAACAGGAAGAGATATGAGGGCTTCCTCTGCTGGACGACCTCGCGAGCTTAAGGAGAATCCTCGACCTGAGCCAATCCCCAAGCACCAGTTTATTTGGAGGGGAAGGGAAAAGCTGAGAGGCCGCCCTCTACTGTCAAGTTCCAAGAGCTGCAGAGGAATCCCAGGCCCCAGACAATCCCCAAACTCCACTGATTTGGGGGCGACGGGAGAGGCTGCGAAGGCGCCATCTGCTGGCCAGGACCGCGAGCTGCAGGGAAATCCCTTGTCCCAACCAATCCGTGCCCCACTGTTTAGGGGGTGTCAGGAGCACCTGCGAGTTCGCTCTCAGCTGGCTGAGCCCAGGAGTTGCAGGAGGGTCCCAGGCTGCAGCCGATCCCCATGCTCCACTAGTGTAAGGAGAGGGGGGAAACGGGTAGAGCTGCGAAGGTGTCCTCTGCTGGTCGAGCTCGCGAGCTGCGAGAAAACCCGACACCAGCCAAGCCCCAAGGACCAGTTCATTGCGGAGAACAGGAGGAGCTGCGAAGTCGCTCTCTGCTAGCCCAGCCAGAGCCCCGCCGGATGGGCCTAGGCTCCAGCCAATTCCCGCGCTCCTCTGAAAAGGAGGTGTGCCTGAAGGAGCTGCGAGGGCGCCCTCTGTTGCCCTAGCACAGGAGCTGCAGGACAGTCCCCGGCTCTAGCCGATCCCCACTCTCCACTCATTTAAGGAGATGGTGGAAAAGGGGAAGAGCTGTGAGAGCATCCTCTGTTGACCGATCTCGAGAGTTACAGGAAAATCCCCGACCCCAGCAAATCCCCAAGGACCAGTTGATTGGGGGGAACGGGATGCGCTGCGAGGGCGACCCCTGTTGGACGCCCTAGCAAGCTGCAGGAGAATCCCCGACCTCAGCCGATCCCCAAGGAGCAGTTGATTTGGTCGGGACGGGAGAAGCTGAGAAGGCGCCCTGTGTTGAACGAGTTCAAGAGCTGCTAGGGAATCCCCGGCCCCAGCCAACCCCTGCAGTTCTCTGATTTGGGGGCGACGGGAGATGCTGCGAGGGCGCCATCTACTTGCCGGGTCTGCGAGCTGCAGGGAAATCCCTTGCCCAAACTAATCCGCGCCACATTGAATGGGGTGGGCCAGGAGGACCTGCGAGCTCGCTCTCTGCTTGCCGTGCCCAGGAGCTTCAGGAGGGGCCCCGGCTTCAGCCTATCCCCTTACTCCACTCAGTTAATGAGAGGGGGTAAATGGGAAGAGTTCAGAGGGCGTCCTCTGCTGGCCGAGTTCAAGAGCTGCAGGAGAATCCCGACCCCAGCCAAACCCCAAGCAGCAGTAGATTGGGGGAAAGGGGAGTAGCTGGGAGGTTACTCTGCTGGCCCACTCAGAGCCCTGCAGTATGGGCCCCGGCCCCAGCCAATCCCCGCGCTCCACTGAATGGGGGCTGGCCTGGAGGAGCAACGAGGAGCCGAGCCAATGTTCAGCAGGAGGGTCTCCGGCTCCACACGATCCCCATGCTCCACTCTGTTAAGAGAGGGGGGGAAACGTGAAGAGCTGCGAGGGTGCCATCTGCTGTCCCAACCAGAGTACTGCAGGTCTGACCCTGGCAACAGCTAATCCCGCGCTCCACTGAACGAGGGGTGGGCTGGGAGGAGTTGCGAAAGTGACCTTTGTTGGCCGAGCCCAGGAGCTGCAGGATGGTTTCCAGCTACAGCCGATCGCTATGCTCCACTCATTTAAGGAGAGGGAGGAAACAGGAAGAGCTGTGAGGGCGCCCTCTGCTGGCCGAGCTCACTGGCCGCAGGAGAATCAAAGACCCCAGCAAATACCCAAGCCCCAGCTGATTGGGGCGAACGGGATGAGTTGCGAGGTGCGACCCCTGCTGGACGCCCTCTCGAGCTGCAGGAGAATCCCTGAACTCAGCCGATCCCCAAGCAACAGTTGATTTGGACCGGACGGGGGAAGCTGAGAAGGCGCCTTGTGTTGAACGAAACCAAGAGCTGCAAGGCAATCCCCGGCCCCAGCCAACCCCCGTACTCCTCTGATTTGGAGACGATGGGAGATGCTGTGAGGGCACCATCTACTGGCCGGGACCGTGATCGTGACCGTGACCGGGACCGTGATCGGCTGTAGCTGGAAACCGTCTTGCAGCTCCTGGGCTCGGCCAACAAAGGTCGCTTTCGCAACTCCTCCCAGCCCACCCCCCGTTCAGTGGAGCGCGGGATTAGCTGTTGCCAGGGTCAGACCTGCAGTACTCTGGTTGGGACAGCAGATGGCACCCTCGCAGCTCTTCACGTTTCCCCCCTCTCTTAACAGAGTGGAGCATGGGGATCATGTGGAGCCGGAGACCCTCCTGCTGAACCTTGGCTCGGCTCCTCGTTGCTTCTCCAGGCCAGCCAATCCGCGCCACATTGAATGGGGTGGGCCAGGAGGACCTCCGAGCTCGCTGTCTGCTGGCCGAGCCCAGGAGCTGCAAGGGGTCCACGGCTCCAGCCGATCCCCTTACTCCACTCAGTTAAGGAAAAAGGGGATACGGGAAGACGTGAGATGGCGTCCTCTGCTGGCCGAGCTTATGATTTGCAGGAGAATCTCGACCCCAGCCAATCCCCAAGCAGTAGTAAATTGGGGAGAACGGGAGTAGCTGGGAGGGCGCCCTCTGCTGTCCCACTCAGAGCCCTGCATAATGGGCCCCGGCCCCAGCCAATCCCCTCTCTCCACTGAATGGGGGTTGGCCTGGAGGAGCAAGGAAGGCGCCCTTTGCAGGCCAAGCCAAGAATCTGCAGGAGGGTCCCCGGCTCCAAACGATACCCATGCTCCACTCTGTTAAGGAGAGGGGGGAAACGGGAAGAGCTGGATGGCGTCCTCTGCTGGCCGTGATCACGCGCTGCAGGAGAATCCCCGACCTCAGCCAATCCCCATGAACTCTTTGATTCGGAAGAACGGGAGGAGCTGCGAGGGCGGCCTCTGCTGGCTCACCCTGAGCCTTGCAGAACGAGCCCGGCCCAAGCCAAACCCCGCACTCCACTGAATGGGGGCTGGGTCGGGAGGAGCTGAGAGAGGGCCTTCTGTTGGCCGAGCCCAACAGCTGCAGGACGGTCCATCATCATCATCATCATCAATTGTATTTATTGAGCGCTTACTGTGTGAAGAGAACTGTACTAAGCGCTTGGGAAGTACAAGTTGGCAACGTATAGGGACAGTCCCTACCCAACAGTGGGCTCACAGTCTAAAAGGGGAAGACAGAGAACAAAACCAAACATACTAACAAAATAAAATAAATAGAATAGATATGTGCTAGTAAAATAAATAAATAAATAGAGTAATAAATATGTACAAACATATGTACATATATATAGGTGCTGTGGGGAAGGGAAGGAGGTAATATGGGGGGATGGAGAGGGGGACGAGGGGGAGAGGAAGGAAGGGGCTCAGTCTGGGAAGGCCTCCTGGAGGAGGTGAGCTCTCAGTAGGGCCTTGAAGGGAGGAAGAGAGCTAACTTGGCGGATGGGCAGAGGGAGGGCATTCCAGGCCCGGGGGATGACGTGGGCCGGGGGTCGATGGCGGGACAGGCGAGAACGAGGTACGGTGAGGAGATTAGCGGTGGAGGAGTGGAGGGTGCGGGCTGGGCTGTAGAAGGAGAGAAGGGAGGTGTGGTAGGAGGGGGCGAGGTGATGGAGAGCCGTGAAGCCCAGGGTGAGGAGTTTCTGCCTGATGCGCAGATTGATTGGTAGTCACGGCTCCAACCGATCCCCACACTCCACTCATTGAAGGAGAAGGAGGGAATCGGGATAGCTTGAGGGCGTCCGTCCTCTGCTGGCCCATCCAGAGCCCTGCAGGACGGGCCCTGGCCCCACCCAATCACCGCGCTCCACTGAATGGGGGGATTGCTGGGAGGAGCCGCGAAGGCGCCCTCTGTTGGCCGAGCCCCGGAGCTGCAGGAGGGTCCCCGGCTCCAGACAATCCCCACGCTGCACTCATTTAAGGAAGGGGGAAACGGGAAGACCTGCGAAGACATTTCTGCTGGCCGAACATGCGAGCTGTAGGACAATCCCCGACACCAGCCAATCCCCAAGCCCTTGTTGATTAGCGGGGGGCGGAGAACTGGAGGAGCTGCGAGGGAGACCCCTGCTGGCCTACATCGAGAGCTTAAGGAGAATCCCCAACCTTAGCCGATCCCCAAGCACCAGTTGATTTGGAGGCGATGGGAGAAGCTGAGAAGGCTCCCTCTGCTGACCGACTCCAAGAGCTGCTAGGGAATCCCCGGACACAGCCAATCCCCGCACTCCTCTGATTGGAGGGTAACGGGAGAAGCTGCAATGGTGCCATCTACTGGCCGGGCCCGCGAGCTACAGGGAAATCCCTTGCCCCAACCATTCCGCCCCACACTGAATGGGGTGGGCCTGGAAGACCTTTTAGACTGTGAGCCCACTGTTGGGTAGGGACTGTCTCTATATGTTGCCAACTTGTACTTCCCAAGCGCTTAGTACAGTGCTCTGCACACAGTAAGCGCTCAATAAATACGATTGATTGATTGATTGATTGATTGTGAGGTCGCTCTCTGCTGGCCGAGCCCAGGAGCTGCAGGAGGTTCCCCGGCTCCAGCCGATCCCCATGCTCCACACAGTTAAGGAGAGAGGGGGAAACGGGATGACCAGTCACGGCGTCCTCTGCTGTCCGAGCTCGCGAGCTGCAGGCTAACCCCCGACCCCAGCCAATCCCCAAGCACCAGTTGATTGGGGGGAACGGGAGGAGCTGCGAGGGCGCCCTCTGTAGCCCGAGTCCAGGAGCTGCAGGAGTATCCTTGGCTCCAGCCTATCCCCACTTTCCACTCATTTAAGGAGAGGGGGGAAACAGGAAGAGCCATGAGGGCGTCCTCTGCTGGCCAAGCTCGAGAGCTGCAGGAAAATCTCCGACCCCAGCCAATCCCCAAGCACAAGATCATCGGGGAGAATGGGTAGAGCTTCGAGAGCGCCCCCTGTTAGCCGACCTCAGGATCTTAAGGAGAATCCCCGACCTCAGCCGATCCCCAAGCACCAGTTAATTTGGAGGGTACGCGAGAAGCTGTGAGGACGCCATGCACTGACCGAGTCGATGAGCTGCAGGAGAACACCCGGCCCAAGCCAATCCCCTCACTCCACTGATTTGGAGGCAACGGGAGAAGCTGCGAGGGTGACCTCTGCTGGCCGTTCCCTCGAGCTGCAGGGAAATTCCTTGCCCCAACCTGTCTGCGACCCACCTAATAGGGGGGAGAGACTGGCGGACCTACAAGGGCGTTCTCAGCTGGCCGAGCCAAGGAGCTGCAGAAGAATCCCCTACTTCAGCCGATCCCCACACAACAGTTGATTTGGAGGGGACGGGAGAAGCTGAGATGACGCCCTCTGCTGACCGAATCCAAGAGCTGCAGGGGAATCTCCGACCCCAGCCAATCCCAAGTCACCAGTTGTTTGGGGGCAACGGAGGATTTGCAAGGGCGCCCCTTGCTGGCCGGGCCATCGAGATGCAGAGAAATTCCTTGCCCCATACAATCCGCGTCCTACTGAATGGCGGGGGGTGAGCCGGAGGACCTGCGAGGGCGTTCCTTTCTGTCCGAGCCCAGGAGCTGCAGGGGAATCCCCGGCCCCAGACAATCCCTGCACTCCACTGATTTGGGGGTGACGGGAAAAGCTGAGAGGACGTCATCTTCTGGTCGGGAAAGCGATCTGCAGGGAAATCCCTTGCCCCAACCAATCCGCGCCCCACTGAATGAGGAGGGGGGACAGGAGAACCTGCGAAGGTGCTCTCCGCTGGCCGAGCCCAGCAGCTGCAGGGGGGTTCCCGGCTCCAGACGATCCCCACGCTTCACTCAGTGAAGAAGAGGGGGGGAAACGGGAAGCGCTGCGAGGGCGTCCTCTGCTGGTCCAGTTCGTGAGCTGCAGGAGAATCCTCGAACCCAGCCAATCCCCTAGCACCTGTTGCTTGTTTGGAAAGGGAGGAGCTGCGAGAGCGCCCTCTGCTGGGCCACCCAGAGCCCTGCAGGTCGGGTCCTGCACCCAGCCGATTCCCGCACTCCACTGATTGGGGTGTGAGCCGGGAGGACCTGCCAGGGTGCCCTCCATTGGCCGAGCCCAGGAGCTGCAGGACGGTCCCCGTCTCCAGCCTATCCCCACGCTCCACACATGTAAGGAGAGGGGGAGAAACGGGAAGAGCTGCGAGAGCTTCCACTTCCGGCCGAGCTCACGAGCTGCAGGAAAATCCCCGACCCCAGCCAATCCCCGAGCTCCACTGAATGGTGGGTGGGTCGGGAGAAGAGGCGAGGGTGCCCTCTTTTGGCCGAGCCCAGGAGCTTCAAGAAGGTCGCAAGCTCCAGCCGATCCCCACGCTCCACTCATTTAAAGAAGGGGGGAAACGGTAGGAGCTGCAAGGGCGCCCTCTCCTGGCCGAACTCGCGAGCTGCAGGGGAATGCCCGACCCCAGCCAATCCCCAAACACTAGTTGATTTGGAGGGGACGGCAGAAGCTTAGAGGGTGCCCTCTGCTGACCGAGTCCAAGAGCTGCAGGGAAATCTCATACCTCAACCAATCCGTGCCCCACTGAAAGGGGGCGAAGGGAGGAACTGCGAGGGTGCTCTCTGTTAGCCGATCCCAGGAGCTGCAGGAGGGTCCCCGGCTCCAGCTGATTCCCACGCTCCACTCAGTTAAGAAAGGGGGAGAAACGGGATGACCTGCGAGGGCGTCCCCTCCTGGCCGAGCTCGAAAACTGCATGAGAATCCCCGATCCCAGACAATCCCCAAGGACCAGTTGATTGGTGGGAACGGGAGGAGCTTTGTGGTCGCCCCCTGCTGGCCGACCTCGTGAGCTGCAGGTGAATCCCGGATCTCAGGCGATGCCTAAACAGCAGTTGATTTGGATTGGACGGGAGACGCTGAGAGGGAGCCCTCTGCCGACCGAGTCCATAAGCTGCAAGGGAATGCCCGGCCCGTGCAAATCTCCGCAATCCACTGATTTGGGGGCGACCGGAAAAGCTGAGAGAGTGCCATCGCCTGACAGGGCCCGCAGGTTGCAGGGAAATCCCTTGCCCCAACCAATCCACGCCCCACTGAATACGGAGGTGGCGGGACAAGAGGACCTAGGAGGGCGTTCTCTGCGGGCCGAGCCCATGAGCTGAAGGAGGATCAACGTCTCCAGGCGATCCCCACGCTCCCCTCAGCTAAGGAAGGAGGGGAAGGGATGAGCCGCGAGGGCGTCCTCTGCTGCCCTAGCTCACGAGCTGCAGAAGAATCCCCGACACCAGCCAATCCCCAAGCACCAGTTGATTGGGGGGACCGGGAGGAGCAGCGAGGGAGCGCTTTGCTGGCCCACCTAGAGCCCTGCAAGACGGGCTTTGGTCCCAGGCAATGCCCGCGCTCCTATTAATAGTTGGTGTACCGGGAGGAGCTGTCAGAGCGCCCTCTGTTGCCCGAGACCAGGAGCTGCAGGAGTGTCCCTGGCTCCAACTGATCCCCACGCTCGACTCATGGCAGGAGAGAGGGGAATCGGGAAGAGCCGTGAGAGCGTCCTCTGCTGGCAGAGCTCGAGAGCTGCAGGAGAATCTCCGACCCCAGCCAATCTCCAAGCATCAGTTGATTGGAGGCAATAGAGGGAGCTTAGAGAGCCCCCCCCCCCGCTAGCCGACCTGTCGAGCTCAAAGAGAATCCCTGACCTCAGCTGATCCCCAAGCGCCGGTTAATTTGGAGGTTATGCGAGAAGCTGAGAGGGCGCCCTGGGCAGACCGGGTCCAAGAGCTGCAGGAGAATACAGGCCAAAGCCAATCCCCACACTCCACTGATTTGAGGGCAATGGGAGATGCTGCGAGTGTGTCCTCAGCTGGCCGCTCCCTCGAGCTGCAGGGAAATCCCTTTCCCCAACCAATCTGCGCCCCACCTAATGGGGAGGGAGGGACGGGAGGACTTCTATGATGTAGCCCTCGCAGCTTCTCCCGCCCCTCCAAATCAACTGCTGCTTGTGGATCGGCTGAGGTTGGGAATTCTTCTGCATCTCTCGAGGTCGGCCAGCAGGGGACGCCCTCGCCGCTCCTCCCATTCCCCCCAGTCAACTGGTGCTTGTGGTAAGCTCGGGTCGGGCATTCTTCTGCATCTCGGGAACTCGGCCAGCAGAGGACGCCCTCGCAGCTCTTCCCGTTTCCCACTCTCTGCTTAAATGAGTGGAGAGTGGGGATCGGCTGGAGCCAAGGATTGTTCTGCAGCTCCTGGTCTCGGCCAAAAGAAGGGCCCTCGCAGCTCCTCCCGGCACACCCCCTATAATGTCGAGAGCGGGGATTGGCTGGGGCCGGGGCCCATTCTGCAGGGCTCTGGGAGGGCCAGCAGAGGGCGCCATTGCAGCTCCTCCCATTCCCGCCAATCAACTGGTGCTTGGGGATTGGCTGTGGTCGGGCATTCTCCTGCAGCTCCCGAGCTCGGCAAGCAGAGGACGCAGAGGACGCCCTCGTAGCTCTTCCTGATTCCCCCCTCTACTTAAATGAGTGAAGCGTGGGCGTTGGCTGGATCTGGGGACCGTACTGCAGCTCGTGGGCTCGGCCACAAGATGGCGCCCTTGCAGCTCCTCCCGGTCCACCCCACATTCAGTGGAGCACGGTGATTGGCTGGGGCATATCCGCGCATATCCTCCCTTTCCTAATAATCAACCGCTCTTTGGGGATTGGCTGTGGTCGGCCAGCAAAGTAAGCCCTGGCAGCTCATCCAGTTTCCCCCACTCTCGTTCACCGAGTGGAGCATGTGGATCGACTGGAGCCGGGAACCCTCCTGCAGCACCTGGGTTCGGCCAGCAGAGAGCGACCTCGCACGTCCTCCCATCCCCCCAAATTCACTGGGGGGATTGTTTGGGGCAAGGGATTTCATTGAAGCTCGCCGGCCGGGCCAGGGGATGGAGCCCTCGCAGCTTCTCCCGTCGGTCCCAAATCAGTGGAGTGTGGGAATTGGCTCGGGCCGGTGATTCCCCTTTAGCTCTTGGACTCGGTCAGAAGAAGGCGCTCTTCAGCTTCTCCGATCCCCTCCAAATCAACGGGTGCTTGTGGATTGGCCAAGGTCGAGTATTCTCCTGCAACTCGCGATGTCGGCCAGCAGGGGGCGTCCTAGAAGATCCTCCAGTTCCTCCAATCAACTCGTGCTTGGGGAGAGCCTGTGGTAGGGGATTCTCATGCAGCTTGGGAGCTCGGCCAGCAGAGAACGCTCTAGCAACATTTCCCGTTTCCCACCTTCTCCTTAGGCGCGGGGATCGGCTGGAGCTGGGAACCATCCTGCAGCTCCTGGGGTCGGGCAACAGAGGGCGCCTTCGCAACTCGTCCCTGCCCACCCCCTATTCAGTGGAGCGCGGGAATTTGCTGGGGCCGGAGCCCGTCCTGCCGGGCTCCAGGTGGGCCAGCAGATTGCGGCCTCGCAGCTCCTCCCGTTCCGACAAATCAGCAGGGACTTGGGGATTCTTCTGCAGATCGCGAGCTGGGTCAGCAGAGGACGCCTTAGCAGAGCTTCTCGTTTCCCCTTCTCCTTAAATGAGTGGAGTATAGGAGTCGGCTGGAGCCGGGACCGTCCTGCAGCTCCTGGGTTCTGCCAGCTTCACCCGTCGCCCCCAAATCAGAGCATTGTGTTGATTGGCTGGGGCTGGGGATTCCCCTGTAGCTCCTGGACTCGGTCCTCTTGGGGCGCCTTCTCATCTGTTCCTGTCCCCTCCAAATCTACTGGTGCTTGGGGATTCACTGGGGTTGGGGATTCTCCTGCAGCTCGTGAGATCGCCCAGGAGGGAACGCCCTCGCAGCTCTTCTCGTCTGTCACCATTCCTTAAATTTGTTGATCGTGGGGATCAGCTGGGGCCGGGAACCGTGCCTCAGCTCCTGGGATCAGCCAACGGAGGGCGACCTCGCAGCTCTTCCCATCCCACCCTTCATACAGGGGAGCACGGGGACTGGCTGGGGCCGGGGCCCATCCTGCCGGGCTCTGGGTGGACCAGCAGAGGACGCCCTCACAGCTACTCCCGTTCCCCCCAGCCACTGGTGCTTGACGATTGCCGGGGTCAGGGATTCTCCTGCAGCTCGCGAAGTTGGCCAGCAGAGGACTCCCTCGCAGCTCTTTCTGTTTCACTCAGCCCTCCTTAACTGAGTGGAGCATGGGAATCTGTTAGAGCCATTGACCGTCCTGCAGCTCCAGGGTTCGGCCAGCTGAGAAAGCCCTCGCCGGTCCACCCGTACCCGCCCCCCCTTCAGTGGGCCACGGATTGGTTGGGACAAGAGATTTCCCTGCAGCCCGAGGGCCAGGGCAGCAGATGGCACCCTAGCAGGTTCTCCCGTCGCCCCAAATAAGTGGAGTGCGGGGATTGGCTGTGTCCGGGGAATCCCCTACAGCTCTTGGACTGTCGGCAGAGGGCGCCCTCTCAACTTCTCCCGTCCGCTCTATATCAACAGGTGCATGGGGATCGAATGAGGTCGGGGATTCCACAGAAGCTCTGGGTGGACCAGCAGAGGGCGCCCTCGCAGCTCCTCCATTTCCCACAAAACAACTGGTACTTGGGGATTGGCTGGAGTCGGGGATTCTTCCGCAGCTCTTGGACTCGGCCAGCAGAGGGCGCCCTCGCAGCTCCTCCTGTTCCCCTTAATCAAGTGGTGCTTGGGGATTGGCTGTCGTAGGGTATTCTCCTGCAGCTCGCGAGCTCGGCCAGCAGAGGATGCCCTCACAGCTCTTCCCATTTTCCCCCTCTCCTTAAATGAGTGGACCGTGGGGATCGGCTGGACCCGGAGCCACTCTAGCAGTTCCTGGGCTCGGGCAACCGAGGGCACCCTCACAGCTCTCCCAGTACACCACCCATTCAGTGGAGCAAGGGGATTGCCTGGGGCCGGGGATCATTCTTGAAGGGCTCTAGGTGGGCCAGCAAAGGGCGCCCTCGCAGCTCCTCTCGTTCCCCCCAATCAACTGGGGCTTGGGGATAGGCTGGGTTCAGGGGATTCGCCTGCAGCTAGTAAGCTGGGACAGCAGAGGACGCCATCGCTGCTCATCCCGTTTTCCCCTCTCTCCTTAACTGAGTGGAGCGTGGAGATCTGCTGGAGCTGGTGAACCTGTTGCAGCTTCTGGGCTTGGGCAGCAGAGTGTGCCCTCGCAGATCCTCTCGTCCCCCCATTCAGTGTGGCACGGATTGGTTGGGGCAAGGGATTTCCCCGCAGCTCGCTGGCCCGGCCAGTAGATGGCGCCCTCACAACTTCTCCAGTCGTCCTCAAATCAGTGGAGTGCGGGGAATGACTGGGGCAAGGGATTCCCCTGCAACTCTTGTACTCGGTCAGCAGAGGTCGCTCTCTCAGTTTATCACGTCCCCTCCAAATCTACTGGTGCTTGGGGATCGGCTGAAGTCCGGGATTCTCCTGAAGCTTTCGAGGTCGGCCAGCATGGCGCGCCATTGCAACTGCTCCCGTTCCCACCAATTCACTGGTACTTGGGGATTGGCTGGGGTCGGGGATTCTCCTGAAGCTCGCGAGCTCGGCCAGCAGAGGACGCCCTTGCAGCTCTTTCCGTTTCCCCCTCTCTCCTGAAATGAGTAGAGCGTGGGGACCGACTGGATCAGGGTACCGTCCTGCAGCTCCTGGGCTCGGCCTACAGAGTGCGCCCTCGCAGCTCCTCCCGGCTCACCCCTCATTCAGTGGAGCGCGGGAATTGCCTGGGGCCGGGCACGTCCTGCAGGGCTCTGGGTGGGCCAGGAGAGGGCGCCCTCGCAGCTCCACTCTTTCCCCCCAATCAACTGGTGATTGAGGATTGGCTGGGTTCGGGGATTCTCCGGCAGCTCGGAAGCTCGGCCAGCAGAGGACGCCCTCGCACCTCTTCCCTTGTTCCACACTCTCCTTAAATGAGTGGAACGGGGAGACTGCCTGGAGCAGAGTACAGTCGTGCAGCTCCTGGGCTCGGCCAACAGAGGGTGCCCTCGCAGCTCCTCCCGGCCCACCCCACATTCAGTGGAGAACGGGGATTGATTGGTCCTGGGGCCCATCCTGAAATCTCTGGGTGGTCCACGAGAGGGCATACGCACAAATCCTCCCGTTCTCCCCATCCACTCGTGCTTGGGGATTAGCTGGGGTTGGGTATTCTCCTGAAGCTCGCTATCTCGGCCCGCAGAGAATGCCCACGCAGCTCTTCCCGTTTCCTCCCCTCTTCTTAACTGAGTGGAGCGTGGGGATCGGCTGGAGCCGGGGACCCTTCTGCAGCTCATGGGCTCGGCCAGCACACAGTGCCCTCGCAGTCCTCCCGCCCCCCCCCCTCAGTCAGTGGGGCGCGGATTGTTTGTGGCAAGAGATTTCCCTGCAGCTCAAAGGCCCTGCTAGCAGATGTCGTCCACGCAGCTTCCCCCGTCGTGCCCAAATCAGTGGAATTCGGGGATTGGCTGGGGCCGGGGTTTCCGCTGCACCTCTTGGACTCTGTTAGGAGAGGGCGCCCTCTCAGCTTCTGCCATGCCCTCCATATTAACTGGTGCTTGTGGATCGACTGAAGTCGGGTGTTCTTCCTAAGCTCGCGAGGTCGGCCAGCAGGGGGCGCCCTCTCAGCTCCTCCCGTTTCCCCCAATCAGTTGGTGTTTGGGGATTGTCTGGGGTCGGGGCTTCTCCTGCAGCTCGCGAACTTGGCCAGCACAGGAGGCCTTCGCAGCTCTTCCTGTTTGCCCCCCTCTGCTTAAATGAGTAGAGCATGGGGATCGGCTGGAGCCGGGGACCCTCCTGCAGCCCCTGAGCTCGCCCAGCAGAGAGCGCTCTCGCAGGTACTCCCGTCCGCCCACATTCAATGGGGAGCAGATTGGTTGGGGCAAGGGACTTCCCTGCAGCTCTCGGGCCCGGCTAGCAGATGGCGCACTAGCAGTTTCTCCCATCGCCACCTAATCAGTGGAGTTCAGGGATTGGCTGGGGCCGGGGACTCTCCTGTAGCTCTAGTACTCGGTCACCAGAGGGCGCCCTCTCAGCTTCTCCCAGCCCCTCCACATCAACGGGTATTTGGGGATCGTGTGACTTCGGGGATTCTCCTGAAGCTCGCGAGGTCGAACAACAGGGAGCACCATCGCAGCTTCTCCCATTCCCCCCAAAGAACTGGTGCTTGGGGATTGCCTGGGGTCGGAGATTCTCCAGTAACTCGCGAGCTCGGCCAGCAGAGAATGCCCTCGCATCTCTTCCCGTTTCCCACCTCTACTTAAATGAGTTAAACGTGGGGATCTGCTGGACCCGGGGACCGTCCTGCAGCTCCTGGGCTCGGCCAACCGAGGGAACCCCCGCAGCTCCTCCTGGCCCACCCCCCAAAGAGTGGAAAGCAGGGATTGCCTGGTACCATGGTCCGTCCTGCCGTGTTCTGGGTGGGCCAGGAGAGGGCTCCCTCGTAGTTCCTCCCGTTCACCCCAGTCACCTCTCAGACGCCTTTGACACTGTGGACCACCTACTTCTCCTCAACCCGCTATCCAACCTTGGCTTCACAGACTCCGTCCTCTCCTGGTTCTCCTCGTATCACTCCGGCCGTTCATTCTCAGTCTCTTTTGTAGGCTCCTCCTCCCCCTCCCATCCCCTTACTGTAGGGGTTCCTCAAGGTTCAGTTCTTGGTCCCCTTCTGTTCTCGATCTACACTCACTCCCTTGGTGACCTCATTCACTTCCACGGCTTCAACTATCATCTCTACGCTGAAGACACCCAAATCTACATCTCTGCCTCTGTTCTCTCTCCCTTCCTCCAGGCTCGCATTTCCTCCTACCTTCAGTACATTTCCATCTGATATGCCTGCCCACCACCTAAAACTCAACTTGTCCAAGACTGAACTCCTTGTCTTCCCTCCCGAACCCTGCCCTCTCCCTGACTTTGCCATCACTGTTGACGGCACTACCATCCTTCCCGTCTCACAAGCCCACAACCTTGGTGTCGTCCTCGATTCTGCTGTCTCGTTCACCCCTCACGTCCAATACGTCACCCAAACCTGCCGCTCTCACCTCCGCAACACTGACAAGATCCGCCCTTTCCTCTACATCCAAACTGCTACCCTGCTCGTTCAAGCTCTCATCCTATCCCGTCTGGATTACTGTATCAGCCTCCTCTCCGATCTCCCATCCTCCTGCCTCTCCCCACTTCAATCCATACTTCACGCCGCTGCCCGGATTGTCTTTGCCCAGAAACGCTCTGGGCATGTTACTCCCCTCCTCAAAAATCTCCAGTGGCTACCAATCAATCTGTGCATCAGGCTACGCATCTACGCATCTCCTCACCCTCGACTTCAAGGCTCTCCATCACCTCGCCCCCTCCTAACTCACCTCCCTTTTCTCCTTCTACAGCCCACCCCGCACCCTCCACTCCTCTGCCGCTAATCTCCTCAACGAGCCTCGTTCTCGCCTGTCCCGCCATCGACCCCCGGCCCACGTCATCCCACGGGCCTGGAATTCCCTCCCTCTGCCCATCAGCCAAGTTAGCTCTCTTCCTCCCTTCAAGGCCCTATTGAGAGCTTACCTCCTCCAGGAGGCCTTCCCAGACTGAGACCTTTCCTTCCTCTCCCCCTCGCTCCCCTCTCCATCTCCCCCATCTTACTTCCTTCCCTTCCCCACAGCACCTGTATATATGTATATATGTTTGTACATATTTATTACTCTATTTATTTATTTATTTGACTTGTACATATCTATTCTATTTATTTTATTTTGTTAGTATCTTTGGTTTTGTTCTCTGTCTCCCCCTTTTAGACTGTGAGCCCACTGTTGGGTAGGGACTGTCTTTATATGTTGCCAACTTGTACTTCCCAAGCGCTTAGTACAGTGTTCTGCACATAGTAAGCGCTCAATAAACACGATTGATTGATTGATTGATTTATTACTCTATTTATTTATTTAATATATTTGTACATATTTATTCTATTTATTTTATTTTGTTAATATGTTTTGTTTTATTCTCTGTCTCCCTCTTCGGGACTGTGAGCCCACTGTTGAGTAGGGACCGTCACTATATATTGCCAACTTGTACTTCCCAACCGCTTAGTACAGTTCTTTGCACACAGTAAGCTCTCACTAAATATGAATGAATGAATGAATGAATGAATGAATGAATGAATGGCCAAGATCTCAAGGGGCAGGAGATTCCCTGAACCCAGCCAATCCCCAAACACCAGTTGATTGTGGAGAACGGGAGAAGCTGCGAGGGTGCCCTCTTCTGGTTAACCCACAGCCCTGCAAGACGGGCATCGGCCCCACCTAATACGCGCGCTTCACTGAATTTGCGGTGAGCCGGGAGGGGGTGCGAGGGCGCCCTCTGTTGGCGGAACCCAGAAGCTGAATGATGGTCCCCGGCTCCAGCCAATCCGCACACTCCACTCATTTAAGGAGTTGTGGGGAAGCAGGAAGAGCTGTGAGAGCGTCCTGTGTTGGCCGTGCTCGCGAGTTGCAGGAGCATCCCCGTCCACAGCCAATCCACATGCACCAGTTGACTGGGGGTAATGGGAGGAGCTTCGAGGGCGCCCCCTGCTAGCCGACCTCGCGAGCTTGAAGAGAATCACCGACCTCCAATTCAGTTGGTGCTCGGGGACCTGCTGAAATCGGGAGTTCTACTTAAACTCGCGAGGTCCACCAGCAGAGGGAGCCCTCGCAGCTTCTCCCGTTCCCCCCAATCAACTGGTGCTTGGGGATTGGCTGGGGTCATGTAGTCTTCTGTTGCTCGCGAGCTTGGCAAGCAGAGGACGCCCTCGCAGCCCTTCCCGTTTCCACCCTCTCCTTGACTGTGTGGATCGTGGGGGTCATCTGGACTTGGGGACCCTCCTGCAGCTCCTGGTTTCGGCCAGCGGAGAGCGCCTTCGCAGGTCCTCCAGTCCCCCCAATCGGTGGGGCATGGATTGGTTGGGGGAAGGGATTTCCCTCCAGCTCCAGGGACGATCCAGCAAATGGCGCCATCACAGCTTCTCCCGTCGCCCCCAAATCAAAGTAGTTCAGAGATTGGCTGGGATAGGGGATTCCCCTGCAGCTCCCCTGCGCCATCTCATTTTATCTCGTCCTCTCCAAATCAACTGGTGCTTGGGGACCTGCTGAAGTTGGGGGTTCTCCTCAAGCTCGCGAGTTCGGCCAGAAGGGGGCGCCCTTGTAGCTCCTCCCCTTCTCCCTAATCTACTTGTGCTTGGGGATTTGCTGGGATCGGGGATTCTCCTGCATCTGAGCTCGGCCACCAGAGGACGTCCTAGCAGCTCTTCCCGTTTCCCTCACTCTCCTTAAATGAGTGGAGCGTGGGGATCTGCTGGAGCCAGGGAAACTCCTACACCTCCAGGGATAGGCCAACAGAGGGCGCCCTCGCAGCTCCTCCTGGCCAACACCCCATTCAGTGAATCGCGGGATCAACTGGGGCAGGGGCCCATCCTGCAGGTCACTGGGTAGGCCAGCAGATGGCGCCCTCGAAGCTTCTCACGTCTCCCCCAAATCAATGTAGTGCAGAGATGGGCTGGTGCAGGGGATTCTCCTGCAGCTCTTGGACTCGATCAGCAGAGGGTGCCATCTCAGGTTATCAGGTCCCCTCCAATGCAACTGGTACTTGGGGACCGGCTGAAGTCGGGGGTTATCTTTAAGCTTGCGAGGTCGGCCAGCAAGGGGCTCCCTCGCAGCTCCTCCTGTTCCCTCTAATCAACTGGTGCTTGAGGATTCGCTGGGGTCGGAGATTCTCCTGAAGCTAAGCTCGGCCAGCAGAGGACGTCCTAGCAGCTCTTCCCGTTTCCTTCACTCTCCTTAAATGAGTGGAGTATGTGATCTGCTGGAGCTGGGGAATCTCCTGCAGCTCCTGGGAGCGGCCAACAAAGGGTGCCCTCGCAGCTCCTCCCGGCCCACACCCCATTCAGTGAATCGCAGGGATCGGCTGGTGCAGGGGCACGTCCTGCATGTCACTGGGTAGGCCAGCAAATGCTGCCCTCGCAGCTTCTCCCGTTGTCCCAAATCAGTGGAGTGCAGGCATTGGCTGGGCCCAGGAATTCCCTTGCCGCTCTTGGACTCGCTCAGCAGAGGGCGGCCTCTCAACGTCTCCCGTCCCCTCCAAATCAACTGGTGCTTGGGGATCGCCTGAAGTTTGGAGTTCTCCTAAAGCTAGCGAGGTCGGTCAGCAGGGGGCACCCTCGCAGCTCCTGCAGTTCCCCCCAATAAACTGGTGTTTGGGCATTGGCTGGGGTCGGGGATCGTCCTGCAGCTTGTGAGCTCAACAAGCAGAGTACGCCCTCGTAGCTCTTCCCGTTTGAACCCATTCCTTAAATGAGTTGAGCGTGGGGATCGGCTGTAGGCGGGGAACGCCCTGCAGCTACTGGGATCGGCCAGCAGAGAACGCCCTCTCACGTACTCCATTCCCCCCCATTCAGTGGGGCACGGATTGGTTGGGGCAAGAGATTTCCTTGCAGCCTGAGGGCCCGGCTAGCAGATGGTGCCCTCACAGCTTATCCCGTCGCCCCCAAATCAGTGGAGTGCAAGGATTGGCTGGGGCCTGGGATTCCCCTGCAGACTTTGGAGTCGGTCAGCAGAGGGCGCCAACTCGGCTACTCCCATCCCCTCCAAATCAACTGGTACTTGGGGACCGCCTGAAGTCCGGGGTTCTCCTTAAGCTCGCGAGGTCGGCCAACCCGGGGCGCCCTCGCAGCTTCTCCCGTTCCTCCCAATCCACTGGTTTTTGGGATTGCCTGGGGTCGGCTATTTTCCTGCCGCTTGCGATCTCGGCCAGCAGAGAACGCCCTCTCAGCTCGTCCCGTTTCCCCCCCTCCTTAAATGAGTGAAGCATGTGGAACGGCTGGATCCGGGGACCGTCCTACAGCTCCTGGTCTCTGTCAACAGATTGCACCCTTGCAACTCCTCTTGGCCCATCCACATTCAATGGAGCGCGGGGTCTGGCTGAGGCCGGGGCCCGTCCTGCAGTGCTCTGGGTGGGGCAGCAGAGGACGCCCTCGCGTGTCTTCCAATTTCCGCCCTTTAATTAAATGTGTGAAGCGTGTGCATCGGCTGGATCCGGGGACCGTCCTGCAGCTCCTGGTCTCGGTCAACAGATGGCGCCCTCGCAGCTCCTCTGCCCACCCACATTCAATGGAGCGCGGGGTCTGGCTGAGGGTGGTCTGGGTGGACCAGCAGAGGGCGCCCTCGAAGCTCCTCCCGTTCCCCCCTAACACCTGGTACTTGGGGATTGGCTGGGTTCGGGGATTCTCCTGCAGCTCCCGAGCTCGACCAGCATAGGACGCCCTCACAGCTCTTCCCGTTTCCCCCATCTCCTTAAATGAGTGATGCGTGGGGATCGGTTGGAGACGGGGACCATCCTGCAGCTCCTTGCTCAATCAACAGAGTTCAGTGGATCGCGGGGTTTGGCTGAGGCCGGGGCCCGTCCTGCAGTGCGCTGGGTGGGTCAGCAGAGGACGCCCTCGCAACTCTTCACGTTTCCCCCCTTCTCCTTAAATGATTGGAGCATGGGGATTAGCTGGAGCCGGGGACACTCCTGCAGCTCCTGGGTTCGGCCAACAGAGGACGCCCTCCGAGCTCCTCTCGGCCCACAAACCATTCAGTGGAGGGAGGGGATTGGCTGGGGCCGCGGCCCGTAATGCAGTGTTCTGGGTGGGCCAGCAGTGGGGGCCATCACAGCTCCCCCAGTTCAACCCAATAAGCCCGTGCTTGGGGCGTGGCTGGGCTCGGGGATTCTCCTGCAGCTTGCGAACTCGGCCAGCACAGGACGCCCTCGCAGCTCTTCCCGTTTCCCCCCCTCCGCTATCCTTAACTCAGTGGAGCCTGGGGATTGGCTGGAGCCGAGGACCCTCCTGCAGCTCCTGGGCTCGGCCAGCTGAGAACACCCTCGCAGGTATTCACTTCCCCAACATTCAGTGGGGCACGGATTCGTTGGGACAAGGGATTTCCCTGCAGCTCGTCGACTCGGTCAGCAGAGGGCGACCACTCAGCTTCTTCCATCACCTCCAAATCAAATGGTGTTTGGGGATCGGCTGAGGTCGGGGATTCTGCTGAAGCTCGCGAAGTCGGCCAGCAGGGGGCGCCCTCGCAGGTCCTCCGGTTCCCCAATCAACTGGTGCTTGTGGATTGGCTGGGTTTGGGGATTCTCCTGCAGCTCACGAGCTTGGCCAGCAGAGGACGTCGTCGCAGCTCTTCCCGTTTCCCCCGTCTACTTAAGTGAGTGGAGCGTGGGGATAGGCTGGAGTCGGGGACCATGCTCCAGCTCTTGTGCTCGGCCAGCAGAGAGTGCCCTCGAAGATCTTCCCGCCACCCCATTCAGTGGGACGCGGATTGGTTGGGGCTAGGGATTTCCCTGCAGCTCGAGGGTACGGCCAGCAGATGGTGCCCTCGGAGGTTTTCCCATCAGCCCCACATCAGCGGAGTGCAGAGATTGGCTGGGGCTTGGGATTCCCCTGCAGCCCTTGAACTCGGTCAGCACCCCCTGAGGAGGCCCTCACAGCTCTTCCCGTTTCCCCAACTCTCATTAAATGAGTGGAGCGTGGGGATCGGCTGGAGCCGGAGACCCTCCTGCAGCTCATAGGCTCGGCCAACATAGGACGCCCTCGCAGCTCCTCCCGGCCCATTCCACATTCTGTGGAGCACTCGGGATTGGCTGGGGCCGGGTACCGTCCTGCAAAGCTCGGGGTGGGTCAGAAGAGGGCGCCCTCGCAGCTCCTCCCATTCCCTCCAAACAACTGGTGCTTGGGGATTGGCTGGGGTCGGGGATTCTCCTGCAGCTCGCGAGCTCTGCCAGCAGAGGACGCCCTCGCAGCTCTTCCCGGCCCACCCCCCATTCAGAGAAGCGTGGGGATTGACTGGAGCAGGGTCCCGTCCTGCAGGTCTCTGGGTGGGCCAGCAGAGGGCGCCCACGCAGCTCCTCCCATTCCCCCAACCTACTGGTGCTTAGGGATTGGCTGGGGTCGGAGATTCTCCTGCAGCTCGCGAAGTCGGCCAAGAGAGGACGCCCTTGCAGCTATTCCCATTTCCCCCCTTCCTTAAATGAGCGGAGCAGGGGATCGGCTAGAGCCGGTGACCGTCCTGCAGCTCCTGGGATCGAGCAGGAGAGAACGTCCTCGCAGGTACTCCCGTCCCCCCCCATTCAGTGGGGCGCAGGTTGATTGTGCACCCTCTCAGATCATCCCGATCCCCCAATCAACTGGTGCTTTGGGATTGGCTGGGGTTGGGGATTCTCCTGCTACTCGTGAGCTCCCTGCAGCTCGAGGGCCCTCGCAGCTTCTCCCGTCGCCCCCAAATCAGTGGAGTGCGGAGATTGGCTGGGGCCGCGATTCCCCTGCAGCTCTTGGACTCGGTCAGGAGAGGGCGCCCTCTCAGATTCTTGCATTCCCTCCAAATTAACTGGTGCTTGGGGATCGGATGATGTCGGGGATTCTCCTTAAGCTCGGGAGGTCGACCAGTACGGGGCACCCTCGCAACTCTTCCCGTTCCCCCAATCAACTGGTATTCGGGGATTGGCTGGGGTCCAGTATTCTCCTGCAGTCTAGCTCGGCCATCAGAGGATGCCATAGCAGCTCTTCCCGTTTCCCCCTTCTCCTTAAAGAGTGCATCGTGGGGATCGGCTGGAGCCGGTTCTGGTTTCGGCCAACAGATGTCGTCCTCGCAGGTCCTCTCAGCCCAGTACACATTAAGTGGAGCGCGGGGATTTGCTGGGGACGGGGCCCGTCCTGCAGGGCTCTGGGTGGACCAGCAGAGGGCGCCGACGCAGCTCCTCCCGTTCTCCACAATCAACTGGTGCTTGGGGATTGGCTGGGGTCGGGGATTCTCCTGCCGCTTGCGATCTCGGCCAGCAGAGGACGCCATCGCAGCTCTTCACGTTTACCCCACTCTCCTTAACTGACTGGAGAGTGGGAATCTGCTGGAGCCATGGACCGTCCTGGAACACCTGGGCTCGGCCAATAGAGGGCGCCCACGCAACAACCCCCCACCCACCCGCCATTCAGTGAATCTCGGGCATTGGCTGGGGCAGGGACAAGTCTTGCAGGTCTCTGGGTGGGCCAGCAGAGGGCATCCTCGCTCCACCCGTTCCCCCAATCAACTAGTGCTTTTGGATTGGATGGTGTAAGAGATTCTCCTGCAGCTCGCGAGGTCGTCCAGCAGAGGACACCATCGCAGCTCTTCCCGTTCCCCCCGCCCCTTTCCTTAAAGGGGTGAAGCGTGGGGATCGTCTAGAGGTGGGGACCTTCCTGCAGATCCTGGGCTCGGCCAGCAGAGAACGCCCTCGCAGGTCCTCCTGTCCCCATCCATTCATTGGAGCTGGAGGGCCCGGCCAGCTGATGGTGCCCTAGCCGCTTGTCCCGTCGCCCCCTAGAGTGAAGGGCTTGGCTGGGGCCGGGGATTCCCCTGCAGCTCTTGGACTCGGTCAGCAGAGGGCACCCTCTCAACTTCTCCCGTCCCCTCCAAATCAACTTGTGCTTAGGGATCAATGAAGTCGGGGGTTCTCCTTAAGCTCACGAGGTCGGCCAGCAGGGGGCGCCCTCGCAGCTCCTCCCGTTTCCCCCAATCAACTGGTGCTTGTGGATTGGCTGGTGTCGGGGATTCCCCTTGAAGCTTGCGAGGTCGGCCCCTCTCCGTAAATGAGTGGAGTGTGGTGATCCCCTCTCCGTAAATGAGTGGAGTGTGGTGATCTGTTGGAACCGGGGACCGTCCTGCAGCTCCTGGGCTATGCCAACAGAGGGTGCCCTCGTAGCTCCTTCGGGCCCACCCCATATTCAGTGGAGCGCGGGGTTTGGCTGAGGCCAGGGCCCATCCTGCATTGTGCTGGGTGGGTCCGCAGAAGATGGACTCGCAGCTCTTCCCGTTTCTCCCGCCTCCCTAAATGAGTGTAGCGTGGGGTTCGGCTGGAGCCGGGGACCGTACTGCTGCTCCTAGGCTCGACCAACACAGGGCGCCCTCGCAGCTCTTCTCAGGCCACCCCACATTCAGTGGAGCACGGGGATTGGCTGGGGCCGGGGTCAGTCCTTCAATGGCTCTGGGTGGGCCAGGAGAGGGCGCCCTCGCAGCTCCTCCCGTTCCCACCAATCAACTGGTGCTTGTGGATTGGCTAGGTTCGAGGATTGACATGCAGCTCGCAAGGTCGGCCAGCAGAGGACGTCCTCGCAGCTTTTCCCGTTTCCCCACCTCTCCTTAAATGAGTGGAGAGTTAGGTTCGGCTGGAGCAAGGGACCGTCCTCTAGCTCCTATGCTCTGCAGGCAGAGAGTGCCCGCGTAGGTCCTTGCGCCTCCCCGTTTTAGAGGTGTATGGTTTGGTTGGGGTTAGGGATTTCCCTTCAGCTCGAGGACCCGGCCAGCAGAGGTCGTCCTAGCAGCTCTTCCAGTTTCCCCCTTCTCCTTCTCCAGGGACCGTCCTTCAGCTCCTGTGCTTGGCCAGTACAGAGCACCGAAGCAGGTCTTCCGGCCCTGCCCATTCAGTAGGGCACGGATTGGTTGTGGCACGGGATTTCCCTGCGGTTCCAGGGCCCGGCCAGCAGATGGCGCCCTCGCAGCTTCTCCCATCGCCCCCAAATCAGTGTTGTGCAGGGATTGGCTGGGGCAGGGGATTCCCCTGCAGCTTTTGGACTCCGTCAGCAGAGGGTGCCATCTCAGCTTATCCCATCCCATCCAAATCAACTGGTGTTTGGGGATCGGCTGGCGTTGGGTGTTCTCCTAAAACTCGCCAAGTCGGCCGGCAGGCGGCACCCTCGCAGCTCCTGTAGTTCCCCCCAATCAACTGGTGTTTGGGGATTGGCTGGGGTCGGGGATTCTCTTGCAGCTCTCGAGGTCAGCCAGCAGAGGACGCCATCGCAACTCTTCCCGTTTACCCCCTCTCCTTAAAGGAGTGAACCGTGGGGATCGGCTGGAGCCGGGGACCATCCGGCAGCTCCTGAGCTCGGCCAGTAGAGAACACCCTCGCATGTACTCCATTCACCCCCATTCAGTGGGGTGCAGATTGGTTGGGGTAAGGGATTTCCCTGCAGCTGGAGGACCCGGCTAGCAGATGGTGCCCTCGCACCTTGTCCCGTCGCCCCCAAATCAGTGAAGTGCAAGGATTGGCTCGGGCCGGCGATTCCCCTTGCAGCTCTTGGACTCGATCAACAGAGGGCACCCTCTCAACTTCTCACGACCCCTCCAAATCAACTGGTGCTTGGGAATCGGCTGACGTCGGGGGTTCTCCTTAAGCTCGCTAGGTCGACCAGCAGGGGGCGCCCTCGCAGCTCTGCACGTTCCCCCCAATGCACTGGTGCTTCGGGATTTGCTGGGGTCGGTGATTCTCTTGCAGCTCCGGAGCTCGCAGCTCTTCCCATTTCCCTTACTCTCCTTAAATGAGTGAAGGGTGGGGGATCAGCTGGAGCCCGTGAACGACCTGCAGCTCCTGGGCTCGGCCAACAGAGCGCCACTTCGCACCTCCTCCCGACCCAGCACTCATTCAATGGAGCGCTAGGATTGGCTGCGGCCGGGGCCCGTCCTGCAGTGCTCTGGGTGGGCCAGCATAGGGCGCCCTCGAAGCTCCTCTTGTTAACCCCAATCAACTGTTTCTTGGGGATTGGCTGGGTTGGGGTATTCTCCTGCCCCTCGCAATCTCGGCCAGCAGAGGACACCCTCTCAGGTCTTCCCATTTCCTCCCCTCTCCTTAAATGAGTTTAGCGTGGGGATCTGCTGGAGCCGGCGACCATCCTGGAACTCCTGGGCTCGGCCAACAGAGGGCGCCCTCGCAATTACTCCGAGCCCACCCGCCATTCAGTGAAGCGCTAACATTGGCCCGTTCTGCAGGTCTTTGGGCGTGCCAGAAGAGGGCGCCCTCGCAACTCCGCCCGTTCCCCCCAATCAACGGGTGATTGTGGATTGGCTGGGTTCGGCATTGTCCTGCAGTGGACGCCCTCGAAGCTCTGCCCGTTTCCCCTCCTCTCCTTTAATGAGTGAAGCGTGGGGATCGGTTGGATCCGGGGACCGTCTTGCACCTCCTAGGCTCGGTCACCAGATGGCGCCCAAGCAGCTCCTCCCGGCCCACCCCACATTCAATGGAGCGCGGAGTTTGGCTGAGCCCGGGGCCCGTCCTACTGTGCTCTGGGTGGGCCAGCAGAGGACGCCCTCGCAGCTCTTCCCGTTTCCCCCTCTCTTCTTAAATGAGTGTAGCGTGGGGATCGGCTGGAGCCGGGGACCGTCCAGCAGCTCCTGGGCTCTGCCAACAGAGGCACTACCATCCTTCCCGTCTCACAAGCCCGCAACCTTGGTGTCATCCTCGACTCTGCTCTCTCATTCACCCCTCACATCCAAGCCGTCACCAAAACCTGCCGGTCTCAGCTCCGCAACATTGCCAAGATCCGCCCTTTCCTCTCCATCCAAACTGCTACCCTGCTCATTCAAGCTCTCATCCTATCCCGTCTGGACTACTGCACCAGCCTTCTCTCTGATCACCCATCCTCGTGTCTCTCTCCACTTCAATCCATACTTCATGCTGCCGCCCGGATTATCTTTGTCCAGAAACACTCTGGGCATATTACTCCCCTCCTCAAAAATCTCCAGTGGCTACCAATCAATCTGCGCATCAGGCAGAAACTCCTCACCCTGGGCTTCAAGGCTCTCCATCACCTCGCCCCCTCCTACCTCACCTCCCTTCTCTCCTTCTACTGCCCAGCCCGCACCCTCCGCTCCTCCACCGCTAATCTCCTCACCGTACCTCGTTCTCGCCTGTCCCGCCGTCGACCCCCGGCCCACGTCATCCCCCGGGCCTGGAATGCCCTCCCTCTGCCCCTCCGCCAAGCTAGCTCTCTTCCTCCCTTCAAGGCCCTGCTGAGAGCTCACCTCCTCCAGGAGGCCTTCCCAGACTGAGCCCCTTCCTTCCTCTCCCCCTCGTCCCCCTCTCCATCCCCCCATCTTACCTCCTTTCCTTCCCCACAACACCTGTATATATGTATATATGGTTGTACATATTTATTACTCTATTTATTTATTTATTTATTTATTTATTTATTTTGCTTGTACATTTCTATCCTATTTATTTTATTTTGTTGGTATGTTTGGTTCTGTTCTCTGTCTCCCCCTTTTAGACTGTGAGTCCACTGTTGGGTAGGGACTGTCTCTATGTGTTGCCAATTTGTACTTCCCAAGCGCTTAGTACAGTGCTCTGCACATAGTAAGCGCTCAATAAATACGATTGATTGATTGATTACTCCTCCTGCACCCCCCCCATTCAGTGAATCGCGGGGATGGGCTGGGGCAGGGGCCCGTCCTGCAGGTCTCTGTGTGGGCCAGCAGAGGGCGCCCTCGCAGCTCCTCGCGTTACACCCATCAACTGGTGCTTGGGGATTGGCTGGGGTCGGGGATTCTCCTGCACCTCCCGAGGTCGGACAGCAGAGTATGCCGTCGCAGCTTTTCCCCTTCCCCCCACCTCCTTAACTGAATGGAGCATGGGGATCGGTTTCAGCCAGCTACCGTCCTGCAGCTCCTGGGCTCGGCCAGCAGAGAATGCCCTCGCAGGTCTTCTCCCCGCCACCCCCCATTCAATGGGGCGCGGATTGGTTGGGGCAAGAGATTTCTCTGCAGCTCGAAGGCCCGGCGAGCAGCTTCTCCCGTCGCCCCCAAAGCAGTGGAGTGTGGGGATTGCCTGAGGCCGGCGATTCCCCTGCAAGTCTTGGACTCAGTCAGTAGAGGGCTCCCTCTCAGATTCTCCCGTCCCCTCCAATTCAACTGGTGCTTGGGGATCGGGTGAGGTCGCGGATTCTCCTGAATCTCCTGAGGTCGGCTAGCAGGGGGCACCCTCTCAGCTCCTGGCGTTACCCGCAATCAACTGATGCTTGGTGATTGGCTGGGGTCGGGATTCTCCTGCAGCTCACGAGCTCGCCCAGGAGAAGACACCCTCGCAAATCTTCTCGTTTGTCCCCATACCTTAAATGAGTTGAGCTTGGGGATCGGCTGGAGGCGGGGACCGTCCTGCCGCTCCTATCCTCGGCCGTCAGAGGGAGTCCTTGCAGTTCCTCCCTGCCACACCCCATTCATTGGAGCGTGGGGATTGTCTGGGGCCCCGGCACGTCCTGCTGTGCTCTTGGTGGGCCGGCAGAGGGCTCCCTCGTAGCTCCTCCCGTTCTCTCCAGTCAACTGGTGCTTGGGGATTGGCTGGGGTGAGTCATTCTCCTGGAACTCGTGAGCTCGGCCAGCAGACGACGACTTCTCAGAACTTCCCGTCCCCCCACCCCTTAAATGAGTTGAGCGTGGGGATCGGCTGTAGCTGGGGACAGCTGTAGCTGGAGGTGCAGGACGCACCTCCAGGGCTCGATCAGCAGAGGGTGCATTCGCAGTTCCTCTCGGCCCACCCCCTATTCAGTGGAGCGCTGGGATTGGCTGATTCTGGGGTCCGGCCTGCAGGGTTCTATGTGGGCCAATAGAGGGAGCCCTCGCGGCACCTCCCGTTCCTCTCATTTCAACTGTTGTTTGGAGATTGGCTGGGGTCTGGGATTTTCCTGCAGCTCGGGAGGTTGGCCTGCAAAGGACGCCCTAGCAGCTCTTCCCGTTTCGCCCCCCTCCTTAAATGGGTGGAGCTTGGGGATTGGCTGCAGCCATAGGCCGTCCTGCAGCTCCTGGGCTCGGCCAGCAGAAGGCGCCCTCTCAGCTGTTCCCGGCCTACGCCACATTCTGTGGAGCGCGGGGATTGGCTGGGAAAGGGGCACGTCCTGCAGTGTTCTGGGTGGGCCAGCCGAGGGCGCCCTCGCCGCTGCACCCCTTACCCCACTCAACTGGTGCTTGGGGATTGGCAAGGGTCGGGGATTCTCCTGCCGTTCGCGATCTCGGCCAGCAGAGGACGCCCTCGCAGCTCGTTTTGTCCCCCCCCACTCCTTAAATGAGTGTAGCGTGGGGATCGGCTGGAGCCGGAGACGGTCCTGCAGCTCTTGGGCTCGGCCGACCGAGGTCGACGTCGCTGCTCCTACAGGGCCAAAAATCCATTCAATGAATCGTGGGGATTGTCTGGGGCAGGGATCCGTCCTGCAAATCTCTGGGTGGGCCAGCAGAAGGCGCTCTCGCAGCTCAGCCCGTTCCCCAAATCAACTGGTGCTTGGGGATTGGCCGGAGGCGGAGATTCTCCTGCAGCTAGCGAGATCGGTCAGCAGAGGACGCCATGGTAGCTCTTCCGGTTTCACCCCTTCTCCGTAAATGAGTGGAGTGTGGGGATTGGCTGGAGACGGGGACCGTCCTGCAGCTCCAGGGCTCGGCCAACAGAGAGCGCCCTCGCAGCTCCTTCCGGCTCACCAAACATTCAGTGGAGCTCGGGCATTGGCTGGGGCCGGGGCGCGTCCTGCAGTGCTCTGGGTGGGTCAGCAGAGGGCGCCTTCCCTCCTCCTCCTGTTACCCCCAGTCAACTGGTGCTTCGGGATTGGATGGAGTCGGGGATTCTCTTGCCGCTCGTGATCTCGGTCAGCAGAGGACGCCCTCGTAGCTCTTCCCGTTTTCCCCCACTCGCCTTAAATGACTGGAGCGTGGGGATCGGCTGGAGCTGGGGACCATCTTGGAGCTCCAGGGCTCGGCCAACAGATGACGCCCTCGCAATTCCTTCCGGGCCACCCGCCATCCAGTGAAGCGCGGGCATTGGCTGGGACAAGGGCCCGCTCTGCAGGTCTCTTGGCGGGCTAGCAGAGGGCTCCCTCGCAGCTCCACTCGTTCCCCCCAATCAACTGGTGCTTGCGGATTGGCTGGGGTCGCGGATTCTCCAGCAGCTCGCGAGGTCAGTCAGCAGAGGACGCCCTCGCAGCTCTTCCCATTTCCCCCCCTCTCCTTAAATGAGTGGAGCGTGGGGATCGGCTGGAGCCGGTGACAGTCCTCCAGCTCCTGTTCTCGGCCAGCAGAGAGCGCCCTTGCAGGTCCTCCAGCCCCCTCCCCCCATTCAGTGAGGCACGGATTGTTTGGGGCAAGGATTTCCCTGCAGCTAGAGGGCCCGGAAAGAAGATGGCGCCCATGCAGCTTCTTCCTTCACCCCCAAATCAGTAGAGTGCAGGGATTGCCTGGGTCAGGGGATTCCCATGCAGTTCTTGTACTCGGTCAGCAGAGGGCGCCCTCTGAACCTCTCCCGTCCCCTCCAAATCAACTGGTGGTTGGGGAAAGGCTGAAGTAGGGGGTTCTCCTTAAGCTCACGAGGTCGGCCAGCAGGGAGCGCCCTCGCAGCTCCTCCCATTCCCCCCAATCAACCGCTGCTTGGGGATTTGCTGGAGTCGGGGATTCTTCTGCAGCTCGCGAGCTCGGCCAGCAGAGGACGCATTCGAAGCGCTTCCCGTCCCCCCGCCCCGTCCTTAAGTGAGTGGAGCGTGGGGATCGGCTGGAGCCGGGGACCATCCTGCAGGTCCTGGGCTCGGCCAACAGAGGGCGCCCTTGCAGCTCCTCCCGGCCTACCCCATATTCAGAGGAGCACGGAGATTGGCTGGGGCCGGGGCCCGTCCTGCAGTGCTCTGGGTGGGACAGCAGAGTGCACCCTCCCAGCTCCTCCCGTTCCCTCCAATCAACTGGTGCTTGGGGATTGGCTAGGTTCGGGGATTCTCCTGCCGCTCGCGGTATCGGCCAGCAGAGGACGCCCTCGCAGATCTTCCCGTTTTCTCCCTCTCCTTAAATGAGTGGAGGATGTGGATCGGCTGGAGCCGGGGACCGTCCTGCAGCTCCTGGGCTCGGCCAACAGAGCGCGCCCTCGCAACTCCTCCAGGCCCATCACTAATTCAGTGGAGCGCTGGGATTGGCTGGGGCCGGGGCCCGTCCTGCTGTGCTCTGGGTGGGCCAGCAGTGGGCGCCCTGGCAGCTCCTCCTGTTTGCTGGGGTCGGGAATTCTCCTGCTGCTCGCAAGCTCGGCCAGCGGAGTACGCCCTCGCAGCTCTTCCCGTTTCCCCACTCTACTTAAATGAGTGGGGCAAGGGGATCGGCTGGGGGCAGGGACCGTCCTTCAGCTCCTGTTCTCGGCCAACAGAGGTCGTCCGTCTAGCTCCTCCCGGACCACCCCCCAGTCTGTGAATCGCGGGGATATGCTGGGACAAGGATCCGTCTCGCAGGTCTCTGGGTGAGCCAGTAGAAGGCACCCTCGCAGCTACTCCCCTTCCCCCCAGTCAACTGGTGCCTGAGGATTGCCTGGGGTCAGGGATTATCCTGCAGCTCGTGAGGTCGTCCAGCAGAGTACGCCCTCGTAGCTTTTAACATTTCCCCCCTCCCCTTATATGAGTGGAGCGTGGGGATCGGCTGGAGCCGGAGAACATACTGCATCTCCTGTGCACGGTCAGCAGATGGCGCCCTAGCAGCTCATCCCGGCCCACCCCACATTCAGTGGATTGGCTGGGGACGGGCCCCGTCCTGCAGGTCTCTGGGTGGGCCAACGGAGGGCGCCCTCGCAGCTACTCCCGTTCCCCCAATCAACAGGTGCTTGGGGATTGGATGGGGTCAAGGATTCTCCTGCAGCTCGCGAGGTTGGCCAGCAGAGGACGCCCTTGCAGCTCTTCCCGTTTCCCCCCCCCCTTCAAATGAGTTGATCGTGGGAATCGGCTGGAGCCGGTGACCATCCTCCAGCTCCTGTTCTCGGCCAGCAGAGAGCGCCCTCGCAGATCCTCCCGCCCTCCCCTCATTCAGTGGGGCACGGATTGTTTGGGGCAAGGATTTCCCTGCAGCTCGAGGGCCCGGCCAGAAGATGGCGCTCACGTAGCTTCTTACTTCGCCCCCAAATCAGTAGAGTGCAGGGATTGCCTAGGACAGGGGATTCCCCTGCAGCTCTTGGACTCGGACAGCAGAGGGCACCCTCTCAACTTCTCCCTTCCCCTCCAAATCAACTGGTGCTTGGGAATAGGCTGAAGTCGGGGGTTCTCCTTAAGCTCTCGAGGTCGGCCAGCAAGGGGCGCCCTGGCAGCTGCTCCCGTTTCCCCCAATCAACTGGTGCTTGGGGGTTTGCTGGGGTAGGGGATTCTCCTGCAGCTAGCTCGCAAGCTCGGCCAGCAGTGAACGCCCTCGCAGCTCTTCTCATTTCCCCCCTCTACTTAAATGTGTGGAGCATGGGGATCGGCTGGAGCCGGGGATCATCCTGTAGCTCCTGGGCTGGGCCAACAGAAGTCACCCGTCGTGCTCCTCCCGGCCCACCCCACAGTCAGTGAATCGCAGGGATTGGTTGGGACATGGGCCGTCCTGCAGGTGTCTGGGTGGGCCAGCAGAGGGCAACCTCGCAGCTACTCCCGTTCCCCCCAGTCAACTGGTGCTTGAGGACTGCCTTGGCTCGGGGATTCTCCTGCAGCTCGCGAGGTCGACCAGCAGAGGATGTCCTCGTAGCTCTTACCGTTTCCCCCTTCTCCTTATATGAGTGGAGCGTGGGGATCGGCTGGAGCCGGGGACTGTCCTACATCTCCTGTGCTCGGCCAGCATTTGGCGCCCTCGCAGCTCATCCTGGCTCACCCTCATTCAGGGAATCGCGGGGATTCGCTGAGGCAGGAGCCCGTCTTGCAGGTCTCTGTGTGGGCCAGCATAGGGCGCCCTCGCAGCACCTCCCGGTACCCTCAATCAACTGGTGCTTAGGGATTGGCTGGGGTCGTGGATTCTGTTGCAGCTCCCTAGGTCGGCCAGCACAGGACGCCCTCATACCTCTTCCCGTTTCCCCCCTCTCCTTAAAGGATTGGAACGTGGGGATCGGGTGGAGCCGGGTACTGTCCTTCAGCTCCTGTGCTCGGCCAGCAGAGAGTGCCCTCACAGGTCCTCCCGCCCCCGCCATTCAGTGGGGCAAGGATTGGTTGGCACAAGGGATTTCCCTTTAGCTCCAGGGCCCGGCCAGCAAATGGCGCCCTCGTAGCTTCTCCCGTCTCCCCAAATCAGTGTAGCACAGGGAATGGCTGGGGCAGGGGATTCCCCTGCAGCTCTTGGACTCGGTCAGCAGAGGGTGCCATGTCAACTTCTCCCGTCCCCTCCAAATCAGGTGGTGTTGGGGATTGACTGGGATCCTGCAGCTCGCTAGTTCGGCCAGCAGGGGGAACCCTCGCAGCTCCTCCCGTTCCCCCTAATCAACTGGTGCTTGGGGATTTGCTGGGGTCGGGGATTCTCCTGAAGCTGAGCTTGGCCAGTAGAGGACGTCCTAGCAGCTCTTCTCGATTCCCCCCTGCTCCTTAAATGATTGGAGCGTAGGGATCGGCTGGAGCTGGGGACATTCCTGCAGCTCCTGGCCTCGACCAATGAGGGCGACCTCGGAGCTCCTCTAGGCCCACAATACATTCAGTGGAGGGCGGGGATTGGCTGGTGCCGCGGCCCGTCCTGCCTTGTTCTGGGTGGGCCAGCGGAGGGCGCCATCGCAGCTCCTCCAGTTCAACCCAATCAGCCCGTGCTTGGGGCGTGGCCGGGGTCGGGGATTGTCCAGCAGCTCGCGAGCTCGGCCAGCAAAGGACACCCTCCCAGCTCTTCCCGTTTTCCCCCCTCTCCTTAACTAAGTGGAGCCTGGGGATCGGCTGTAGCCAAGGACCCTCCTGCAGCTCCTGGGCTCGGCCAGCTGAGAATGCTCTTGCAGGTTTTCACGTCCCCCCCATTCAGTGGGGCGCGGATTAGTTGGGGCAAGGGATTTTCCTGCAGCTCTTCAACTCGGTCAGCAGAGGGCGCCCTCTCAGCTTCTCCAGTCACCTCCAAATCAAAACGTGTTAGGGGATCGGCCGAGGTCTGGGATTATCCTGAACCGCACGAGGTCGGCCATCAGGGGGCGCCCTCGCAGCTCCTCCCGTTCCCCTAATCAACTGGTTCTTGGGGATTTTCTGGGGTCGGGGATTTTCTTGCAGCTCACGAGCTCGGCCAGGGAAGGATGCCCTCGCAGCTCCTCCAGCTTCCCCCCTCTCTTTACATGATTGGAGCATGTGGATCGGCTGGAGCCGGGGACTGTCCTTCAACTCCAGGGTTCGGCCAACAGAGGGCGTCCTCGCAGCTCCTCCCGGCCTACCCCACATTCAGAGGAGCACGGTGATAGGCTGGGGCCGGAGCCCGTCCTGCAGTGCTCTGGGCGGACCAGCAAAGGGCGCCCTCGCTGCTCCTCCCGTTCCCCCCAGTCAACTAGTTCTTGGGGATTGGCTGGGGCCGGGGATTCTCCTGCCGCTCGCGATCTCGACCAGAAGAGGACGCTCTCACAGCTCTTCCCATTTCACCCCCTCTCCTTAAATGAGTGGAGCGTGGGGATCGGCTGGAGCCAGAGACCGTCCTGCAACTCCTGGGCTCGGCTAACAGAGGTCGCCCTTCGTGCCCCTCCCGGCCAACCCGCATTCAGTGAATCGCGGGGATTCGCTGAGGCAGGGGCCCGTCTTTCAGGTCTCTTGGTGGGCCAGCAGAGGGCGCCCTCGCAGCACCTCCAGGTACCCTCAATCAACTGGTGCTTGGGGATTGGCTGGGGTCGGGGATTCTTCTGCAGCTCCCTAGGTCGGCCAGCAGAGGACCCCCCCCACACAAGTCTTCCCGTTTCCCTCCCCTCCTTAACTGAGTGGAGCATGGGGATCGGTTTGAACCAGGAACCGTCCAACGGCTCCTAGGCTCGGCCAGCAGAGAACACCCTCGCAGATCCTCCAGTCACCCCGCAATTCAGCGGGGCGCGGATTGGCTGGGGCAAGGGATTTCCCTGCAGCTCGAGGTCCTGGCGAGCAGCTTCTCCCGTCACCCGAAAAGCAGTGGAGTGCGGGGATTGGCTGGGGCCGGGGATTCTCCTGCTGCACTTTTACTAGGTCAGCAGAGGGCGCCCTCTGAGCTTCTCCCGCCCCCTCCAAATCAACTGGTGCTTGAGGATCGGCTGAGGTCAGGGATTCTCCTGAAGCTCGCGAGGTCGGCCTCGCAGGTTTCCCTCGCAGGTCCTCCTGTTCCCCCCAATCAACTGACGCTTGGGGATTGGCTGTGGCCTGGGATTCTCCTGCAGTTCGCCAGCTCGGCCAGCAGAGAAAGCCTTCGCAGCTCTTCCCGTTGCCCCCCCACTCCTTAAATTAGTGGAGCATTGGGATGGGCTGGAACCGGGGTCCCTCCTGCAGCTCCTGGGTTTTGCCAACGGAGGGCGCCCTCGCAGCTCCTCCTGGCCCACCCCTCATTCAGTGGAGCACGGGGATTGGCTGGGACAGGGTCCAGTACTTCAGAGCTCTGAATGGGCTTGTAGAGGGCACCTTCGCAGCTTCTCCCGTCCCTCCTATCAACTGGTACTTGGGGATTGGCTGGGGTCTGGTACTGTCCTGCAGCTCTCGAGCTCGGACAATAGAGGGCACCCTCTATGGGCAGCCCATCCTATGGGGCTTGTTTTGGGCCAGCAAAGGACGCCCCCGGCCGAGGGTCCAGCCCCGGGCCATCATTTCATTGCTGCGAGGGACGAGGTTGGGCGGGAGGCTGGGCGGGATCTGCTAGCGCCCCGCGGCGACCGTTGTCCCGTCGACAGGAGGAAGGCACTGTTGGTCCGCGTACCCCGGCCATTCCCGGGCCTCTTCCAACCAGGCCGCCTGCATGGCGGTCATTGTGCTGCTCGAGCCATCGTCCCCCTGCTCGTGGCACGAGGCGGTGCTTGTGTCGTTGCGTGACGTCTTTCCGGGACAGGGGGTGACGGTGCACGCCTCGCTCCTGGACGAGTCCTGGGAGCCGTTCGGGGCGTGGGGCCGCTACCGGGCGGACGTCAGTGGGCGGCTGGAGCTTGAGCGCTGAGAAAGGAATGCAGCTGTATTTGGTGGTGAGAGCTCTAACTCCGGCTCTTTACCATGTCAGCCTATGTGCAAGTCCTCTCTCTGTAAATTACTGATTGATTTATTTTTTTCTTTAATTCTTTAACTATTTCTCTAAATTAACGTCTATCTTTCCCTCTAGACTGTGAACTCACCGCGGGCAGGGATTGTGTCTGTTTATTGTTATGGAGTATTTTTCCAAGCTCTGAGGACAGTGTTTTACATAACCTAAGTGCTCAATCAATGCGATTGACTGAAAGGATGAAGGAATAAATGAATGAATTCTCGGGGTCTCAGTTACTTCATCTGTAACAGGGAAGGTGAAGACTTTGCGTCTCAAAATATCCACTCAGATTAGCTTGAATCTACCCCAAGGCTGATGACAGTGCCTGGCACTTTGTAAGTGCTTCAGAAGAAATACCGGTAGAAGAAAAAACAGACAGAACAATAAAAAGCAGGTGCCAGACAGGGTTCGAATTGGAAGCGAAGGAACACTGTTTTGGATATGTGTTGTTGGAGGTGTCAGAGGGCCCTAGTACACCTGTTCACTGGCCCAAGGAATTGGACAATGCAGACGGGAGGAGTGACAACAAATATATTTTCCCAGTAGGAGGACATCATAGAGGAGAAAGAAATACAAGAGGAGTGAAACATTGCCTGAGCCCGATGTAATAGTCCAGAGTTGCCACAAGAGGGAAGATGCCCGGATTCACTTGTCCCCGGCTGGCTCCTCTGGATTCCCAAAGCCCCGTCGTTATCGAAACAACCTCGCACCACCCTCGAGAAACAGCGAAGTGAGTTGGAGAGGTTGCAGGGCTGGGGTGTGGGAAACCTGGGATCCAGAGTCGGCTATAACACTTTCGTGCTGTGTGCCCTTGGCCCAGGTATCCTGAAATCTGTGTGCCCCGGCTGCCACACCTGTAAGCCTGAGGATGAACCACGTGTTCATCTTCTTCCGCAGGCCGGGAGCCCCAGAATGCAGTCAATCAACATGATTGATCGATCAATCGATTGAATCAAACACAACACCAAAATTCAGACTTGTGAGACACGAGGAAAAGTCTTATGATCTACAGTGATGCGGAAGGGAAAGCAGCTGGATCTGGTGGAAACAGCTATAATTCCGGATCTTGACTATGTCAGCCTGTGTGCAACTCTATAAAATGACTGACTGATTCATTTTCTTTCTTTTCTTCTTTATCTATTTCTGTATAGTAACACCTGTCTCATCCTCTGGAATGTGAGCTCACTGTGGGCAGGGATTGTGTCTATTTACTGTATTAGTGTACTCTCCCAAGCTCTGAGGTGGCTGCTTTGCATACAATGAGCGTTCAATTAATGCGATGGAATGAATGAATGAAGGAATAAATGAATGAATGAATTCTCGGGGCTTATGCTACTTCACCCGTAAAAGCGAAGGTGAAGACTGTGAGTCTCATGTGGTATAGGAGTGTGTCCAACCAGGTTAACTTGAATATTCCCCAGCGCCGAGGAAAATACCTAACACATAGCAAGCGCTTATGAAGAAATACCAGTAGAAGAAAAAAACAGACAAAAAAGCAGGTGCCAGCACAGGGTTCGAATTGAAAGACAAAGAGGACGGTTTGGGACATGTGTAGTTGGAGGTGTCGGACGGTCCTGGTACACAGGGTCCCTGGCCCAAGGAATTGAACAATGTAGCCGGGGGAAAGGGCAAAAATAAATTTTCCCAGGAGGAGGACGTCATAGAGGACGACGAAGTAAAAAAAGGACTGAAGCACTGCTTGAGCGCCGATGTAATACTCCAGAGCTGCCACAAGAGGTAAACTGCCCGCATTCATCTGGCCCCGGCCGTCGATCCTGGATTCCCAGAACTACCCTCCATCTAAACAACCTTCCACCACGCCTCGAGAAGCAGCGAAATGTATAGGAAAGTGCACAGGGCTGAAGGATACCCCGAACTGGGACCAAGTCCCTGTTTGACACTTTTGTGCTGTGTGACCTTGGCCAAGGCTCTCTGGACTCTGTGTGCCTCAGCTACCACACCTGTACACCTGAGGATGTTAAATTTCTTCCACAGGCTGCCAGCTCCGATGGGGGACGCAGGCTGACGCTCCTTAGGTTCTACGGTCATCACACCAGCGATGGGCCAAGAGGAATAGCTGAACCGATAGCCCTGGGAGGAAACTGGGGCGACACAGGCCTTCTCAAGCACCCAGCCAAACAATCCGGCCGTGTCGCGCTGGGAGGGAGCGTGGCAAGGCGGATCGGGGCACAAAGACCTCTGATAGTCCTAGTCTGAGGCTTGCTCTTGGCAGGCGTTCACTTACGCCTCCCGAACTACTTATGCCATCGTGGCCAGTGGCACGGCCCAAAGCTATGGACCATAGCGCGGATGGCGCACGTGGCCGTTGTTTAGCACTATTTTGATTGAGATTGATAGAGCTTATGGTATATTTTCAGTACTTGCTACCACTCCCTGAGCGGTATAGTACAGAGAACACGGAGATCCCAAACTCCGTTCATATCGGGTTCCTTTCATCCCATTCGCTTTCGGGAGAATTTACCACGTGACCACCGCCAAAGTGCTGAGCGGCCCCATGTAGTGAAAGCCGGAAACTTAAACAGGGAGGGGGTTCATTGGCCTGAGCCCGCTACCCGTTGGTCCAGGAAGCTGCCCTTGGCCCTCCCCATGATACTCCAAAGGAAATGAAACCTCATTTGTACCTCGCGCTCACCGATGGATCCCCATGGAGCCCAGGCTAGGCACCGATCCAGTCAATCAGACCCTGTTGGGGAGGGTTCTGTGGAGGCTTGAGGCCCAAGGACATCTTGGAGACGTCGCCTGATGTGCTCTCTGGACAGCGATCGCCTCGGTCTATCGAAATACCTTCCCCATCGTGAACCACCGCCTGTCTCGAGCCCGTTGAGGGCGGGGAGAGGTGTGGAGGCTCGCCGAAGGCCCGTGCAAAAGACATTCAGGCTGGCAAATGGAGGCCCTGCACAGCGCTTCGGCCGCCCTGAGCTTCTCGCCTCATCCCCCTGCCCCCCAGCACTTCCGTGTAAAGCAGCAATGAATTGATTCCTATGAATTAAAACAAAGTCGTACGATCCACTGTGATTCATTCATTCATTCAATCAATTGTATTTATTGAGCGCTTACTGTGTGCAGAGCACGGTACTAAGCGCTTGTAAAGTACAATTCGGCAACAGATAGAGACAATCCCTACCCGGCCCAGGGCTCACAGTCTAGAAGGGGGAGACAGACAACAAAGCAAAACAAGTAGACAGGCATCAATATCATCGAAGTAGATAAGTAGAATTAAATATGTACATATATAAATATATATATATACATTAATAAAATAAATAGAATGATAAATATCGACAAATATAGACACGTACTGGGGGAAAGAAAGGGAGTATGGCAGAGGGAGGGAGTGGGGAAGATGGGGAGGGGAGGAGGAGCAGAGGAAATGGTGGGGGAGGTCTTGGCTGGGTTCGGGGACTCTCCTGCAGCTCGAGAGGTCGGCCAGCAGAGGATGTCCTCGGAGCTCTTCCCGTTCCCCCCCCTCTCCTCAAATGATTGGAGCATGGGGATCGGCTGGAGCCGTGGAAAATCGTGCATCTCCAGGGCTCGGCCAACAGAGGGCCCCCTCGCAGCTCCTCCCAGCCTACCCACCGTTCAGTGGAGCGCGGGGATTGGCTGGGGCCGGGGCCCGTCCTGCTGGGCTCTGAGTGGGCCAACAGAGAGTGCATTCGCAGTTGCTTCCGTTCTCCCTAATCAACTGGTGCTTGGGAATTGGCTGGGGTCGGGGATTCTTCTGCAGCTCACGATCTCGTTCAGCAGAGGACGCCTTTGCAGCTCTTTCCGTTTCCCCCTCTTCTTAACTGACTGTTGTGTGGGGATAGGCTGGGCCTGGGGAACCTCCTGCAGCTCCTTGACTCGGCCAGCAGAGAGCACCCTCGCAGGTCCTCCCTTTCCCCACCATTCAGTGGGGCGCGGATTGGTTTGGGCAAGGGATTTCCCTGCAGCTCGCGTGTGCGGCCAGCATATGGCGCCCTATCAGAATCTCCTGTCGCCTCCAAATCAGTGGAATGTGGTGATTGGCTGGGGCCGGGGATTCCCCTGCTGCTCTTGGATTTGGTCATTAGAGGGCGCCTTCTCAGCTTCTCCCGTCCCCTACATATAAACTGGTGCTTGGGATCGGCTGAGGTTGGGGATTCTCCTTAAGCTCGCGAGGTCGGCAGACAGGGGGCGCCCTCGCAGCTCCTCCCCTTCCCCCAAATCAACTGCTGCTTGGGGATTGGCTGGGGTCGGGGATTCTTCTGCATCTCGCGAGCTCGGCCACCAGAGAACGTTCTCACAGCTCTTCCCGTTTCCCCTCTCTCCTTAAATGAGTGTAGTGTGGGGATCCGCTGTAGCCGATCATCCTGCAGCTCCTGGGCTCGGCCAACAGATGTCGCCCTCTCAGCTCCTGCAGGCCCACCCCCCATTCAGAGAAGCACGGGGATTGGCTGGGGCAGAGGACCGTCCTGCAGGTCTCTGGGTGGGCCAGCAGAGGGCGCCCTCACAGTTCCGCCTGTTCCCCCTAGTCAACATTTCCTTGTGGGTTGGCTGGGTTCGGGGATTCTCTTGTAGCTCGCGACCTCTGCCAGCAGAGGACGCCCTCGTAGCTCTTCCGGTCCTCCCCCCTTCTAAACTGAGTGGAGCATGGGGATCCGTTTGAGCAAAAGACCGTCCTCCAGCTCCTGTGCTCAGCCAATAGAGATCGCCCTAGCAGGTATTCCCGACCACCACCCCGCCATTCAGTGGGGCACGGATTGGTTTGGGCAAGGTATTTACCTGCACCTGCAGGGCCAGGCCAGCAGATGGCGCCCTCTCAGCTTCTCCCGTCGCCCCATATCAGTGGAGTGTGGGGATTTTCTGGGGCAGGTGATTCTACTGCAGCTGTTAGACTCTGTCAGCAAAGGTCGCAATCTCAGCTTCTCCTGTTCCCTCCAAATCAACTGGTGCTTGGGGATCGGCTGAAGTCAGGGGTTCTCCTTAATCACGTGAGTTCGGCTAGCAGAGGACACCCTCACAGGTCCTCCCGTTCCCCCAAATCAACTGGTGCTTGGGGATTTACTGGGGTCGGGGATTCTCCTGTAGCTCGTGCGGTCGGCCCTAGAGGACGCCCTCGCAGCTCTTCCCATTTCCCCCATCCCTAAATGAGTGTAGCATCGGGATCGGCTGGAGCCGGGGACCGTCCTGCAGCTCCTGGGCTCGGCCAACCTAGATCGCCCTCGCAGGTCCTCCCGTCCCCCACCCCATTCAGTGGGGCGCGGATTGGTTGGGGCAATAGATTTCCCTGCAGCTCGTGGGCCCGGCCAGCAGATGGCGTCCTCAAAACTTCCACCGTCGCCCAAAAATCAGATGAGTGCAGGGATTGGCAGCGGCCGGGGATTCCCTGCAGCTCTTTTACTCGGTCAGCAGAGGGTGCCATTTCAGCTTCTCCCGTCCCCTTTTAATTAACTGGTGCTTGGGGATAGGCTGAAGTCGGGGTTTCTCCTGAAGCTCGCGAAGTCGGCCAGCAGGGGGCGCTCTCGCAGCTCCTCCCGTTCCCCCAGTCAGCTGGTGCTTGGGGATTGGCTGGCGTTGGGGATTCTCCTGTAGCTCGCGAGCTTGGCCAGCAGAGTACGACTTCGCAGGTCTTCCCGTTTCCGCCCATCTCCTTGAATGAGTGTTGCGTGGGGATCGACTGGAGCCTGGGACCGTCCTGCAGCTACTGGGCTCGGCCAACAGAGGTCGTCCTCGCAGCTCCTCCCGGCCCAACCCACATTTAGTGGAGCTGGGGATTGGCTGGGGGCAGGGCCTGTTCTGCAGGCCTCTGGGTGGGCCAGCAGTGGGCGCCCTCACATCTCCTTTCCCCGCAATCAACTGGTGCTTGGGGATTGGCTGGGGTCGGGGATTCTCCTGAAACTCGCGAGCTCGGCCAGTAGAGGACGCCCTCGCAGCTCTCCCCGTTCCCCCCCTCCTTAAATGAGTGGAGCGTGGGGATCAGCTGGAGCCGGGGACCGTCCTGCAGCTCTTGGGCTCGGTCAAATAAGTGCGCCTTCGCAGGTCCTTCCGTTCCCCCCGCCCCCCCCCATCATTCAGTGGGGCGCGGATTGGTTGGGACAAGGGATTTCCCTGCAGCTCGAGGTCCCGGCCAGCAGATGGTGCCCTCGCAGTTTCACCAGTCGCCCCCGAATCAGTGGAGTGCGGGGAGTGGCTGGGGCCACGGATTCCCCTGTAACTCTGGGACTCGGTCAGCAGAGGGCGCCCTCTCAGCTTCTCCCGTCCCCTCCAACTTAACTGGTGCTTGGGGATCAGCTGAAGTCGTGGTTTCTCCTTCAGCTCGCGAGGTCACCCAGCAGAGGGCGCCCTCGCAGCTCCTCCCGTTCCCCCAATATACTGGTGCTTGGGAATTGGCTAGGTTCGGGATTCTCCTGCCGCTCGCGATCTCGACCAGCAGAGGGCGCCCTCGCAGTTCTTGCCGTTTCCCCCCCACCTCCTTAAATGAGTGGGGAGTGGGGATCGGCTGGAGCCGTGGACATTCCTGGAGCTCCTGTGCTCGGCCAACAGACAGCACCCTCGCAACACCTCCCGGCCCACCCACAAACAGTGCTTCGTACATAGTAAACGCTTAACAAATTCCATCATTATTATTATTATCTGTTGCCAAATTGTACTTTCCAAGTGCTTAGTACAGTGCTCTTCACACAGTGAGCGCTCAATGAATACTATTGAATGAATGAGTGGACCGTAAATTTGTTGAGGGCAAGGATCATGTCTACTAACCCTATTGTATTTCCTCAAACATTTAATACACTGCTATGCACACAACAACTACCAATGATTGAATGACTTATTCTGGACTATTACCACATTAATCCAAGCATATATCCTATCCTGCCATAATTACTGTATCAGCCTCCTTGCTGACCTCCCTGGTAACTCTGCTGCCCGGATCATTTTTCGACAGAAATGTTCTGTCCATAGTTCCCCATGCCTCAGGAACCTCCAGTGGTTGCCTCTCCACTACTGCATCAAACAGGAACTCCTTATCATATGTTTAAAAGCACTCAATCACCTTGGCCCTACCTTACCTTGCTGGTCTCCTACTGCAAACCTGCTCAAACAATGCACTCCTCTAATGCCAACCTACTCACTGTTCGTTGATCTTTTTTTATTTCACTACCGATCTCACTTCCATGCCCTGCCTCTGGCCTGGAGCAGCTTTCCCAGACTGAGCCCCCTTTTTCCGCTCCTCCTCCCCATCACCCCTAGCCCTACCTCCCTACCCTCTCCAAAGCACTTGTGTATATTTGTACAGATTTATTACTCTACTTATTTAACTTGTACATATTTACTAGTCTATTAATTTTGTTAGTGATGTGCATATAGCTATAATGTTTTCATTCATTAATTCATTCAATCATATTTATTAAGCGCTTACTCTGTGCAGAGCACTGTACTAAGAGCTTGGGAAGTACAAGTTGGCAACATATAGAGATGGTCCCTACTCAACAGCGGGCTCACCGTCTAGGAAGGGGAGCCGTACCTCGTTCTCGCCTGTCCCGCCATCGACCCCTGGCCCGCGTCATCCCCCTGGCCTGGAATGCCCTCCCTCCGTACATCCGCCAAGCTAGCTCTCTTCCTCCCTTCAAGGCCCTACTGAGGGATCACCTCCTCAAGGAGGCCTTCCCAGACTGAGCCCCCTCCTTCCTCTCCCCCTCCTCTCCCTCTCCATGCCCCCTTCTTGCCTCCTGCCCCTCCCCACAGCACCTGTATATATGTATATATGTGTGTACATATTTATTACTCTATTTATTTATTTATTTATTTTATACATATTTATTCTATTTATTTTATTTTGTTAATATGTTTTGTTTTATTCTCTGTCTCCCCCTTCTAGACTGTGAGCCCACTGTTGGGTAGGGACCGTCTCTATATGTTGCTAACATTTACTTCCCAAGCGCTTCGTACAGTGTTTTGCACACAGTAAGCGCTCAATAAATACGATTGAATGAATGAATGAGACAGACAATAAAACAAAACATATTAACAAAATAAAATGCATAGAATAGTAAATATGTACAAGTAAAATAGAGTAATAAATATGTACAAACATATATACAGGTGCTGTGTGGTGGGGAAGGAGGTAGGGCGAGAGGGATGGGGAGAGGGAGGAAGGGGAGAGGAAAGAAGGGGCTCAGTCTGGGAAGGTCTCCTGGAGGAGGTGAGCTCTCAGTAGGGCTTTGAAGGGAGGAAGAGATCTAGCTTGGCGGATGTGCGGAGGGAGGGCATTCCAGGACAGGGAATAATTCTATCTGCCTTCTGTCTAACTCTACTAAAATTATATCTATAATTCTATCTATATCTATCTAATTCTATCTATAATTATCTCCATGGAGATATTGGGAAATCACAAAGTGTTGTTTGAGGATCTGGGATTTGAGGAGAATTTTGAAGATGGCTTGGTACCGGGCTCTGGAACATATATGTGTGCAGGGGAAGGCCAAGGAATAGCATGAGTAAGGGGCAGGAGGTGGACAAGATGTGGGTAGCAGTTAGGAGAAATTGCATGCATCTAATGTATTCATGTGTATATGTATTGAGCACTTTCCGTATGCAAAGCACTGTACTGTACTGACAGAAAATAGGTAATAACATTAATAATGATGGTATTTGTTAAGCGTTTCCTATGTACCAGGCACTGTACTAAGAACTGGGGTAGATACAAGCTAATCAGGTTGGACACAGTCCCTGTCCCACATGGGGCTCATAGTATTTTACAGATGAGGTAACTGAGGCACAGAGAACATTTCTTCATCTACCCCTCCTCCCCCTCCCCATCCCCCACACTTCATCTCCTTCCCCTCCCCACAGCACCTATATATATGTATATATGTTTGTACATATTTATTACTCTATTTATTTAACTTGCAAATATTTATTCTATTTATTTTATTTTGTTAATATGTTTTGTTTTGTTGTCTGTATCCCCCTTCTAGACTGTGAACCCGCTGTTGGGTAGGCACTGTCTCTATATGTTGCCAACTTGTACTTCCAAAGCGCTTAGTAAAGTGCTCTGCACACAGTAAGTGCACAATAAATACAATTGAATTAATGAATGAATAAAGTAAATGGCCCATGGTCACACAGCAGACAGGTGGCAGAGTGGGACTTAGAACCAAGATCCTTCTGATTCCCGGAAACGGGCTCTATCCACCAGGCCATGCCGCTTTTCTAGTGCTGTAGTAAGCATTTGGGAGAATACAATCTAACAATATAAAAGAATTGGAAGACACAGTCCCAGCCCTTCTCAAGGTTGCACCTGGAGAGTTTCGAGTACTCTACCAGTCAAGACAATGGGAGCGAGAGTCATTCAGAGGTATAGCCATTCCATTGTTAGTTTGGGCAGTGGACCACAATCTGCTACATCAAAACTCCCTTGTGCTGGGCAGCAGCGGCATGGGAGAGAGTCATCATCATCAATCATCAATCGTATTTATTGAGCGCTTACTACGTGCAGAGCACTGTACTAAGTGCTTGGGAAGTACAAATTGGCAACACATAGAGACAGTCCCTACCCAACAGTGGGCTCACAGTCTAAAAGGGGGAGACAGAGAACAAAACCAAACATACTAACAAAATAAAATAAATAGGACAGATATGTACAAGTAAAATAAATAAATAAATAAATAGAGTAATAAATATGTACAACCATATATACATATATACAGGTGCTGTGGGGAAGGGAAGGAGGTAAGATGGGGGGATGTAGAGGGGGACAAGGGGGAGAGGAAGGAAGGGGCTCAGTCTGGGAAGGCCTCCTGGAGGAGGTGAGCTCTCAGCAGGGCCTCTCAGCAGAGTCGAGAATGGAGACTTGCGTTTACTGCGTGGAAAGAGGCAATGGTAAACCACTTCCGGATTTTTACCAAGAAGACTCTAGGGATACACTTTCAGCATGCTGGCAGATGGAGTTGGGGCGTTTGGAGAGAGAGAAGTGTCCGTGGTGGTGCTATGGGTTGGAGATGGCTCAAGAGCATAAGATAAGACACATTTTCTGCTCACAGTAGGCTTATAGTCTTGAGAAGGAGACAGACATTAATATAGATAAATACATTACAGATAGGTACACAATTATGTGGGACTGAGGGAGGGGAGAATAAACAGAGCGAACCCAAGTGCAAAAGGGACAAAGGAGGGCGTGGGAGAAGAGGAAATGAGGGCTTAGGCAAGGAAGGCCCCTTGGAGGAGATGTGCCTTCAATGAGGCTATTAAGATTTTAAGACTGAATCCCATGTAGGACAACATGATTACCTTTTATCTACTCCAGTGCTTTGTACAGTGTTTGGCACATAGTAAACACTTAGCGAATACTGTTATTATTATTAAGATGCGGAGAGTAATTGTCTGCCGGATATGAAGTGAGAGGGTGTTCCATTCATTCATATACTCATTCAATCGTATTTAGTGAGCACTTACCGTGTGCAGAGCACTGTACTACGCGCTTGGGAAGTACAAGTCGGCAACGTGTACAGACAGTCCCTAGCCAACAACGGGCTCACAGTCTAGAAGGGGGAGACAGACAACGAAACAAAACATGGAGACAGGTGTCACAATTGTCAGTACAAATAGAGTTATGGCTATATGCACATCCTTAACAAAATTAATAGACTAGTAAATCTGTACAAGTAAAATAACTAGAGTAATAAATCTCTACAAATATATACAAGTGCTGGGGGAGGGGAATGAGGTAGGGGTAGGGGTGATGGGGTGAAGGAGAGGAAAAAGGGGGCTTAGTCTGGGAAGGCTGCTGCAGGCACGAGGCATGGCATGGAAATGAGATCGGTGGTGACATAAACAAGATCGATGAACAGTGAGTGGGTTGGCATTAGAGGAGTGCGTTCTTTGAGCAGGTGTATAGTAGGAGACCAGCAAGGTAAGGTAGGGCCAAGATGATTGAGTGCTTTAAAACATATGTTAAGGAGTTCCTGTTTGATGCAGAAGTGGAGAGGAAAACACTGGAGGTTCTTGAGGAGTGAGGAAGAATGGACAGAACATTTCTGTAGAAAGTTGATTTGGGGAGCAGAGTGACCTATGAACTGAAGTGGGGAGAGACCAGAGGCAGGGTGGTCAGCAAGGAGGCTGACACAGTAATTATGGCAGGATAGGATATATCAATCAATGAATCAATCGTATTTATTGAGCACTTACTGTGTGCAGTACTAGGCGCTTGGGAAGTACAAGCTGGCAACATATAGAGACGGTCCCTCTCACAGTCTAGAAGGGGGAGACAGAGAACAAAACCAAATATATTAACAAAATAAAATAAATAGAATAGCTATGTACAAGTAAAATAAATAAATAAATAGAGTAATAAATATGTACAAACATATATACATATATACAGGTGCTGTGGGGAAGGGAAGGAGGTAAGACGGGGGGATGGCGAGGGGGGAGGGGGGAGAGGAAGGAGGGGGCTCAGTCTGGGAAGGCCTCCTGGAGGAGGTGAGCTCTCAGTAGGGCCTTGAAGGGAGGAAGAGAGCTAGCTTGGCGGATGGGCAGAGGGAGGGCATTCCAGGCCCGGGGGATGAAGTGGGCCAGGGGTCGACGGCGGGACAGGCGAGAACGAGGCACGGTGAGGAGATTAGCGTCAGAGGAGCGGAGGGTGCTGGCTGGGCTGTAGAAGGAGAGAAGGGAGGTGAGGTAGGAGGGGGAGAGGTGATGGGGAGCCTTGAAGCCGAGGGTGAGGAGTTTCTGCCTGATGCGCAGATTGATTGGTAGCCACTGGAGTTTTTTGAGGAGGGGAGTAACATGCCCAGAGCATTTCTGGACAAAGACAATCCGGGCAGCGGCATGAAGTATGGATTGAAGTGGGGAGAGACAGGAGGATGGGAGATCAGAGAGAAGGCTGATGCCGTAGTCCAGACGGGATAGGATGAGAGCTTGAACGAGCAGGGTAGCTGTTTGGTTGGAGAGGAAAGGGCAGATATTGGCAATGTTGCGGAGTTGAGATCGGCAGGTTTTGGTGACGGCTTGGATGTGAGGGGTGAACGAGAGAGCGGAGTCGAGGATGACAACAAGGTTGCGGGCTTGTGAGACGGGAAGGATGGTAGTGCCATCAACAGTGATGGGAAAGTCAGGGAGAGGGCAGGGTTTGGGAGGAGTTCAGTCTTGGACATGTTGAGTTTTAGGTGGCGGGCAGACAGCCAGATGGAGATATCCTGAAGGCAGAAGGATATGCGAGCCTAAAGGGAGGGGGAGAGAGCAGGGGCCGAGATGTAGATTTGGGTGTCATCAACGTAGAGATGATAGTTGAAGCCATGGGAGCGAATGAGGTCACCAAGGGAGTGAGTGTAGATCGAGAATATATGCTTGGATTAATGTGGTAATAGTCCAGAATAAGTTCTTAACCTTCATTTTACAGATGTGAAGACTGAAGCATGGAGAGTTTAAGTGGCTTGACTAAGGACACGCTGCCGGGCAAGCAGCAGAGTTGATTAGAATCTAGGTTTCCTGAATCTCAGACCGTTACTCTTTCTACTTGGCCTTGTTACTCTCATATGAAGAAGCTGTGACCCCCAAGAGGTCAACAAAATTCATTTAGTCGTATTTATTGAGCACTTACTGTGGGCAGAGCACTATGTACTTGGAAAATACAATTAGGCAAAAGATAGGGACAATCCCTACCCAACAACGGGCTCACAGTCTAGAAGGGGTGAGAAAGACAAAAAAGCAAAACAAGTGAACAGGCATCGATAGCATCAAAATAAAGAAATAAAATCATAGATATAGACACATCATTAATAAAATAAATAGAATAATGACTGTGTACATATATACATAAATGCTGAGAGGTGGGGTAGGGGTAGATTGGAGGGAGGGAGTAGGGGCGATGGGAGGAGTAGTAGAGGAAAATCAGCTTCCTATTAGTGGACAGTTACTTAGACTGCCCAGGAGAGATGGTTGTCTAGTTACTATGAACATATTTTAAAATAAATCAAAAATGGTACAATTGGGGCAGTTCCATTTAACAGTGTTTATCATTAGTAGTTCAGTCATCAGTTCAAATAATATTCACAGGAGAAGAAAGGTATAAGATTGGAACCAGGACAAAAATGGTATTTGCCTCTCACTGCCCTAGAGAGAGAAGCGGTATGGCTCAAACAGTAAGGGCCGGGATGCAGACGGGGAACAGGGTGGGAAGGCAGAGGGCGACCAGGGCCAGGAGGCAGAGGAGTACCTGGGCCGGGCGACAAGGGGACCTTGCCTGGGAGGCAGAGGGCTACCTGGGCCTGGTGAAGGGGGGACAATGGCTAAGAAACAGAGGGGAACCAGTGCCGAGAGGCGGGGGAGACCAGGTCAGAGAGGCAGAGGCAGACCAGAGCCGGGGTGCAGAGGGATACCTGGGCCGGGAGACAGGGGGACCAGGGCTGGGAGGCAGAGGGTGACCAGGGCCAGCAGGTAGAGGTGTTCCTGGGCCGAGAGGTACAGCAGGACCATGCCAAGAAGTAGGGGGGACCGGGATCATGAGGCATAGGGGGATCTGGGCCTTGAGACAGGGAGACCAGAGCCGAGAGGCAGAGGGGGACCGGGGTCAGGAGGCAGTGTGGAACCTGGGCCGGGGGACAGGGGGACAAGGGCCGGGAAGTAGAGGGGACCTGGGCCGGGATATAGAGAGTTAGGAGGGCCTAGAGGTGCAGGGAGACCAGGGCCGGGAGGCACAGAGGGACCAGAGCCGGGAGGCAGACGGGGACAGGTCGGGGAGGCCAAGGGGGACCAGGGCCAGGAGGAAGAGAGGTTCCTGGGCCCGGAAGCAGAGGGGGATCGGGGCCTATAAGCAGGGGTACCAGGGTATGGAGTCAGAGGCGTACCTGGGCCAGGAGGCAGATGGCGACCGGGGCTGGGAGGCAGAGAGGCACCTGGGACGGGAGACGGGAGACACCGGTACCTGGGACAGGAGAAAGGGGGACCAGGGCCGTGAGGTAGAGGGTACCCAGGGCCGGGATGGAGAGAGACCCAAGGGCCCGAAGTTAGATGGAGACGAGGACCAGGAGGCACAGAGGGACCGGTGCTGGGAGGCAGACGGGGATCAGGGCTTGGAGGCAGAGGAGGACCAGGGCAAGGAGGCAGAGAGGTACCTGGGCTGGGAGACAGGTTTCCCAGGGCAGGGAGGCAGAGCGGTACCTGGGGCAGGGAGGCAGAGCGGTACCTGGGCCAGGGGACAAGGGGACCTGGGCCAAGAGTCAGATGGGAACCAGGGCCGAGAGGCGGGGGCGGACCAGGGACAGGAAGCAGAGGTATACCTGCAGGGGGAAACAGGGGAACCAGGGCCAGGGGGTAGAGGGAGACCAGGGCCGAGAGGCAGAAGGTTACGCGGGCCAGGGGGTAGAGAGTTACCTGGGTCTGGAGACAGGGGGCCAGGGCCTGAAGGTAGAGGGGATCCAGGGCCGAGATGGAGAGAAAGGCCAGGGCCAGGACGGAGAGGGAGACGAGGGCTGGCAGGCATAGGGTGACCTGGGCCAGAAGGCAGAGAGGGACAGGTCCGGGCAAAAGATGGGGACGAAGGCAGGGAAGTAGAGGGGAACTAGGGCAGGATGGAGAAGGGGAACAGGGCTGGAAGGTCAGGGGGGACCAGGACCAGAACGTAAATTGGGACCAGGGATGAAAGGCAGAGGGGGACAAAGGCCGGGAGGCAGAGGGGGACCAGGGCCGAGAAGCGGGGCAGGACCAGGGTAGGGTGTCAGAGCGGGACCAGGACTAGGAGGCAGAGGGGTACTTGGGCTGGGAGATATTGGTACCAGGACCGGGAAGTAGAGGGGACTCAGGGCCGGGACGGAGAGAGACCCAAGGGCCTGGATGTAGAGGGAGAACAGAGCCGGGAAGCACAGAGGGAACAGGGCCCAGAGGCTGAGGGGGACCATGGTAGGGCAGATGTTGGAGACCAGGGCAGGGAGGCAAAGGGCAGGCAGACAGGGGGACCAGGGCGGGAGGCAGAAGGAGACAGGTCAGGGAGGCCGAGGGGGACCAGGGCCAGGAAGCAGAAAGGTTCCTGCGCAGGAAGGCAGAGGGGAATCGGAGCCGATGAGCAGGGGGGACCAGGGTATGGAGGCAGAGGCGGACCTGGGCCAGGAGGCAGATGGGGACCGGGGCCGGGAGGCAGAGAGGTTGAAACCAGGGCTGGCAGAACAGGGGGACCAGGGCCGGGAATTAGAGTGAACCCATGGCCGGGACGAAGAGAGAAACAGTGGACTGCAGGAAGAGGGTGGCCAGGGCTACTAGGCTCAAAGGGACCAGGGCCGCGAGGCAGAGGGGCACCTGGGCCAGGAGGTAGTGGGGGTCCAGGCCTGGGAAACAGGGATTAGGACTGGAAGGCAGAGGGGTACCTCTGCCTCCCTGCCCAGTGGGGGACCAGAGCCTGGAAGCAGAGGGGCACCTGGGCTAGGAGGCAATGGGGGCCCAGAGCTGGGAAACAGGGATTAGGACTGGCAGGCCTCCTGCTTCTTCTTCCCTCCTGTTTCTCGGAAGTAAAGGGGAGGCACGGCCGAAAGTCAGAGGGGGACCCGGGACGAGAGGCAAGGGAGGACCAAGGCAGGGAGGAAGAAGGGGAGCAGGGCCGGGATGCAGAGGGGTACAAGGCGCTTAGGACAGTGCTTTGAACATAGTAAGTGCTTAATCAATGCCACTGTTATTATTATCATTATTATAATTACCAGGGCAAGGAGGCAGATGTTGACCAGGGTCAGGATTTAGAAGGGGACCTGGGCCAGTAGACAGGTGGACATGGGCCGAGAGGCAGAGGCGGATCAGTGCCAGGAGGCTGAGAGGTACCTGGGCTGGAAGGCAAAGGGGGACCAGGGCCGAGAAGGGGACGGACAAGGGAAGCGAGGCAAAGGGGGACCAGGGCCTAGAGAAAGAAGGGGACCAGGGCTAGGAGGCAAGGGATTCCTGGGCTGGGAGACGGGGGACTAGGGTCAGGAGGCTTGGGCGACCAGGGCCCGGAGGCAGAGGGTGATCAGGGCCAGGAGGCAGCGGGGTGCTGGGGCCCGGAGAATGGGGACCAGGGTCGGGAGGTAGAGGGGGACCAGGGCCAGGAGGAAGGGGTTCCTGGGCCTGGAGACGGGGGACTAGGGTCAGGAGGCTTTAGCGACCATGGCTGGGAGGCAGAGGGGGATCAGGGCCAGGATGCAGAGGGGTACCTGGGCCTGGAGAAGGGGGACCAGGGTCGGGAGGCGGAGGGGGCCCAGAGCTAGGAGACAGTGGAGTACCTGGGCCGGGAGACTTGAGGTACAGGGCAGGGAGACAGGGGGACCTAGGCCGAAAGGTAGAGGGTCCCAGTGCCGGGACGTATAGAGAGACCAGGGCTTGGAGGTAGAAGGAAACTAAGCCTGGCAGAACTGGGTGACCATAGCTGGGACGGAGAGAGACCCATCGCCCATGGCTTGGAAGGAGAGGGTGCCAGGGCAGGGAGGCAGAGGGGTACCTGGGCCGGGAGATAGGGGGACCAGGGCAGAAAGATAGAGGGAGACCAGGGCTGGCAGAACAGGGGGACCAGGGCATGGAGGTAGAGGGGACCCATGGCCGGGACGGAAAGAGAGCCAGTGGCCTGGACATAGTGGGAGACCAGGGCCCGGAGGCCCAAAGGGACAGGAAGAAGTGGTACTACGGTTGGAAGGCCTGTTGTTGGGTAGGGACCGTATCTATATGTTCCCAACATGTACTTCCCAAGCGCTCAGTACAGTGGTCTGCACACATTAGGTGGTCAATAAATACGACTGAATGAATGAATGAATGAAAGAAGGAATGGGTGACCAGGGCCGGGAGGAAGATGGGGACCAGGGCCAGGAGGCAGAGGATTACCCGGGTCGGTAGACGGGGGACCAGGACCAGGGAGCAGAGGGGAACCAGGGCCAGGAGGCAAAGGGGGACCAGGGTTGAAAGTGGTGTGATAAGGTTAGGGAGGCAGGGGGCGACCAAGGCTGGGAGGCAGAGGGATACCTGGGTCAGGAGACAAGGGGATCAGGGCTGGGAGGCAGAGGGGTACCTGTGCCGGCAGACAGTGAGACTAGGGCTGAGAAGCAGATGGGAACCAGGGCCGAGAGGCGGGGCATGACCAGGTCAGAGAGGCAGAGGCCGGCCTGGGCTGGGAATTTGAGGGGGACCAGGGCAGGGAGGCAGATGGGGAACAGGGCCGGTAGACACGGGGACCAGGGCAGGGAGGTAGAGGGGACCCATGGCCGGGACCGAGAGAGACCCAGTGGCCTAGAGGTAGATTGAGTCCAGGGCCGGTAGGCTCAAGGGGACCAGGGCAGGGAGACAGAGGGGGACCTGTCCCTGGAGGTAGAGGAGGACCAGGGCCAGGAGGCAGAGGTGTACATGTGCCAGGAGACGGGATCCAGGGTCCGCATGCAGAAGGGCACCCAGGTTGGGAAACGGGGATCAGGTCCGGGAGGCAAAGGGGGACCAGGGCCGAGAAGCATGGGGGACAAGGTCAGTGTGTTAGAGGGGGACAGGGGACAAGAGATAGAGGGGGACCAGGGCCGGTAAACAGGGGGACTGGAGCTGGGAGGCAGAGGGTTACCTGGACCAGGAGACGGGGCCTAAGGCAGAGAAGCAGAAGGAAACCAGGGCGGAGAGTTGGGGGTTGACCAGGTCTCAGAGAGGCAGAGGCCAACCGGGGCAGGGAAGCACAAGGGGACCGGGGCAGGGAAGCAGAGGGGGACCAGGGCCTGGAGGCAGAGAGGGACCAGGGCCGGTAGACAAGGGGACCGGGGCCGGGAGGCAGAAGGGTCCCTAGCCGGGAGACACGGGGACCAGGGCCAGGAGGCAGAAGGGTCACTGGCCGGGAAACAGGGGGTCCAGGGGCGGGAGTCAAAGGGGTACCTGTTCCGAGAGAAGGCGTACATGGCTGAGAAGCAGAGGGGAACCAGGGCTGAGAGGCAGGGGGCGACCAGGTCAGAGAGGCAGAGGCTGATCAGCGTCGGTAAGCAGAGGGCGACCAGGGCCGGAAGGCAGAGGGGGACCAGGGCCGGGTAATGGGGATCAAGCAGTTAGGCTTAGTGGTACCGCTGTCTCCCTGCCCTTGTACCCCCCGCTTCTCAGAAGTAAAGGGGAACCAGGGCCGAAAGAGGGGGACCAGAGATGTAAGGCACGGGGCGACCAAGGCAGGGAGGCAGAGGGTGACCAAGGCAGGGAGGCAGAGGGGAACCAGGGCGGCGAGGCACATGGGGAAAAGAGCCAGGACACAGAGGGATGTTAATGGATGTTTGAGGGGACCCAAAGCCGAGAGGCGGAGGGGAACCAGGGCAGGGGGGCAGTGGGGGACGAGGGCCAGAAGCAGTGGGGGACCAGGGCCGATAGACAGACGGGGATAAGGGCTGGGAGGTAGTGGGGGATCACGAGCGGGAGACAGAAGGGGACCAGGGCCGGGAGGTAGATTGGGACCAGTGCTGGGAGGCAGCGGTGGACCAGGGGCTGGGGGAAGCGGGGAACCAGGGCAGGGAGGCAAAGGGGGACCAGGGCCAGGATTTAGAAGAGTACCTTGGCCGGGAGAGAGGGGGACCAGGACCGGTACGCACGGTGGGACTAGGGCAGGGCGGCACCGGGGTACCAGGGCCAGGAGGCAAAGGGGTACCTGTGCAGGTCGATGGGGTACCAGCGCGGGAAGGGAGAAGGGTACCTGGGCCGGGAGGCAGAGGGGGACCAAGACAGGTAGGCAGAGTGGGACCAGGTCCAGAAAGCAGAGGGGTACCTGGGCCAAAAGATGGTGGACCAGGACCGAGAGGCAGAGGGGGACCAGGGCCGGGAGTCAGAGGTGTACCTGGGCTGGGAGGGAGGGGTACCAGGGCAAGGAGGCACAGTGGTCCCTGGGCCGGGAGACAGGAGGACCAGGGCCGAGAGGCAGAGGGGGACCAGGGCCGAGATGGGGAGGGGCACCAGGGCAGGATGGCAGAGAGGGACAAGGGCCGGGAGATGGGCAGCATGGCTGGGTGGTATATCTGACCCGGGGCTGGGACGGAGAGGGGACCCGGGGCTGGAGGCTGAGGTGAACCAGGGCAGGTAGGCAGAGGGGGACCAGGGCCAGAAGGCAGAGGGGTACCTGGGCCGGGATACAGGGGGACCTTGGGCAAGGAGACGGGTGCACCAGGGCCGAAAGGCAGGGAGAACCAAAACTTAGACTCAGGTGGGATCCAGGGCTGGTAGACAGAGAGTTACCCGGACCAGGAGGCAGAGAGTGACCAGAGCAGGGAGGCAGAGGGATACATGGGTCGGGGGACAAGCTGACCAGGGCCGCAGATAGAGGGGAACCAGGGCCGGGACGGAGAGAGCCCCAAGGGCCTGGAGGTAGAAGGAGACCAGAACAGGGCGGCACAGAGGGACCAGGGCCGGGAGGATGAGGGAGAACAGAGAAGGGCAGCAGAGGGTGATCAAGGCAAGTAGGTTGAATGGTCCCTGGGCCAGGAGACAAGGCGACCAGGGCATGGAGGTAGAGGGGAGCCACGGCCGGGGAGGAGAGAGACCCAAAGCCTGGAGGTAGAAGGAGAGTAGGGTCTGGAGGCACAGAGGGTCCAGGACCGAGAGGCAGAGGGGGACCAGGGCAGGGCGGCAGAGGGGCACCTGGGCCAGGATGCAATGGGGTACCTGGGCCATGACACGGAGGGAACTGAACAGTGAGGCAGAGGGGTACCTTGACCAGGAGATGGGGAACCAGAGCCAGGAGGTAATGGGGGACCAGGCCTGAAAGGCAGGTTGGACTGGGACAGGGAGGCATAGGGGGACCAGGGCTGGGATGTTGAGGGGACCCAGGGCAGGGATGGAGAGACACCTAAGGGCCTGGAGTTTGAAGGAGACCAGGGCACGGAGGCACAGAGCTACCAGGGCCGAGAGGCAGAGGTGGACCAGGACAATGCGGAAGAAGGTGACTATGGCAAGGAGTCAGAGGGTTACGTGGGCCGGGAGATGGGGGATAAGGGCCGGGAGAAAGTGGGTGACTAAGGCCTGGAGGAAGAGGGGGACCAGGGCCAGGAGGCAAAGGGGTACATCGGCCAGGAGACAGGTGGACCGGGGCAGGGGGGCCGAAGGGTACCTCGACCCGGAGACAAAGGAACCAGGGTCAGGAGGCAGAGGGGGACCTGGGCAGGGTGGCATAGTGGTACCAGGGACATGACACAGAGGGACCAGAAAAGGGAGGCAGAGTGGTACCTTGGCCAGGAGACGGGGACCTGGTCCGGGAGATAGTGGGAGAACAGGGCTGATAGGCGGTGCAGACTGGGGCAGGGAGGCATAGGGGGACGGACCAAGGCCGGGAGGTGGAGGGGACCCTGGGCCAGGACGTAGAGAGACCCAGGAGACGGGACAAGTGCCTGGAGGCTGAAGGAGACCATGGCCGGGAGGCAGAGGTGGTCCAGGGCAACACGACAGGAGGGGACCATGGCCAGTAGGCAGAGGGTTACCTGGACCGGGAGACAGGGGGACCAGGGCAAGGAGGCAGAGGGGTATCTGGGCCTGGGGACAGAGTGAGCAGGGCCGATAGGCAGAGGAGGATCATGGCCGAAAGGCAGAGGGGTACCGGGTCTGTGCCTCAATGGGGGACCAGGGCCGGGAGGCAGAGGGGCACCTGGGCTGGGAGGCAGACGGGGACTAGGGCTGAGAGGTGGGAGGAACAAGGGCAGGGAGGCAGTGGGGCACCAGGACTGTGAGGCAGAGGGGGACCAGGGTTGGGAGGTGGAGAGGACCGACGGCTAAGAGGCAAAGGGGTACCTGGACCAGGAAACCAAAAGACCAGGGCCGGGAGGTAGTGGGGTAGTGCTTTGCACATAGTAAGCGCTTAATCAATGCCATTATTATTATTATCATGATTATTATTACCAGGGCGAGGGGGCAGATGGGGACCAGGTTCAGGATTTGGAAGGGGACCTGGGCCAGTAGACTGGTGAACATGGGCTGGGAGGCAGAGGGGGATCAGTGCCAGGAGGCTGAGAGATACCTGGGCTGGAAGGCAAAGGGGGACCAGGGCTGAGAAGGGGATGGACAAGGGAAGGGAGGCAGAGGGGGACCAAGACCTAGAGACAGAAGGGGACCAGGGCCAGGAGGCAAGGGATTCCTGGGCTGGGAGACGGGGGATTAGGGTCGGGAGGCATGGGTGACCACAGCCCGGAGGCAGAGGGTGATCAGGGCCAGGAGGTAGTGGGGTGCTGTGGCCCTGAGAATGGGGACCAGGGTAGGGAGGTAGAGGGGGACCAGGGCCAGAATGCAAGGGGTTCCTGGGCCCGGAGACGGGGGACTATGGTTGGGAGGCTTTGGCGACCATGGCTGGGAGGCAGAGGGGGATCAGGGCCAAGATGCAGAGGGGTACCTGGGCCTGGAGAAGGGGGACTAGGTTCGGGAGGCGGAGGGGGCCCAGAGCTAGGAGACAGTGGAGTACCTGGGCCGGGAGACTGGAGGTACAGGGCAAGGAGACAGGGGGACCTAGGCCGAAAGGTAGAGGGTCCCAGTGCCGGGACGTATTAAGGGACCAGGCTTGGACGTAGAAGGAAACCAAGCCTGCCAGAACTGGGCGACCATGGCTGGGACGGAGAGAGACCCATCGCCCATGTCTTGGAAGGAGAGGGTGCCAGGGCAGGGAGACAGAGGGGTACCTGGGCTGGGAGACAGGGGGACTAGGGCTGAAAGGCAGAGGGAGACCAGGGTTGACAGAACAGGGGGACCAGGGCATGGAGGTAGAGGGGACTCGTGGCCGGGATGGAAAGAGAGTCAGTGTCCTGGAGGTAGTGGGAGACCAGGGCCCGGAGGCCCAAAGTGAGAGGGAGACATGGTACTAGGGTTGGGAGGCCCATTGTAGGGCAGGGACCGTCTATATAGGTTGCCAACATGTACTTCCCAACCTCTCAGTACAGTGCTCTGCACACAGTAAGTGGTCAATAAATACGATTGACTGAATGAATGAATGAATGAATGAATGGGTGACCAGGGCCGGGAGGCAGATGGGGACCAGGGCCCGGAGGGAGAGGATTACCCAGGCCGGTAGACGGGGGACCAGGGCCAGGGAGCAGAGGGGAACCAGGGCCAGGAGGCAAAGGGGGACCAGGGTCGAAAAGTGGTGTGACAAGGTTAGGGAGGCAGAGGGCGACCAAGGCTTGGAGGCAGAGGGGTACCAGTGCCTGCAGACAGTGGGACAAGGGCTGAGAAGCAGAGGCGAACCAGGGCCGAGAGGCGGGCTGTGTCCAAGTCAGAGAGGCAGAGGCCGGCCTGGGCTGGGAATTTGAGGGGGACCAGGGCAGGGAGGCAGACGGGGAACAGGGCCGGTAGACACGGGGACCAGGTCCAGGAGGTAGAGGGGACCCATGGCCGGGACCGAGAGAGACCCTGTGGCCTAGAGGTAGAGTGAGTCCAGGGCCGGTAGGCTCAAAGGGACCAGGGCCGGGAGACAGAGGGGGACCTGTCCCTGGAGGTAGAGGAGGACCAGGGCCAGGAGGCAGAGGTGTACATGTGCCAGGAGCCGGGAGAACAGGGTCCGCATGCAGAAGGGCACCCAGGTTGGGAAACGGGGATCAGGTCCGGGAGGCAAAGGGGGACGAGGGCCGAGAAGCATGGGGGACAAGGTCAGGGAGTTAGAGGGGGACAGGAGACAAGAGATAGAGGGGAACCAGGGCCGGTAGACAGGGGGACTGGGGCTGGGAGGCAGAGGGTTTCCTGGGCCAGGAGACGGGGCCTAAGGCAGAGAAGCAGAAGGAAACCAGGGCGGAGAGTTGGGGGTCGACCAGGTCTCAGAGAGGCAGAGGCCGGCCGGGGCAGGGAAGCACAAGGGGACCGGGGCAGGGAAGCAGAGGGGGACCAGGGCCTGGAGGCAGAGAAGGACCAGGGCCGGTAGACAAGGGGACCGGGGCCGGGAGGCAGAAGGGTCCCTAGCCGGGAAACAGGGGGTCCAGGGGCGGGAGTCAAAGGGGTACCTGTGCCGAGAGAAGGCGTACATGGCTGAGAAGCAGAGGGGAACCAGGGCTGAGAGGCAGGGGGCGACCAGGTCAGAGAGGCAGAGGCTGATCAGCGTCGGTAAGCAGAGGGCGACCAGGGCCGGAAGGCAGAGGGGGACCAGGGCCGGGTAATGGGGATCAAGCAGGCAGGCTTAGTGGTACCGCTGTCTCCCTGCCCTTGTACCCCCCGCTTCTCAGAAGTAAAGGGGAACCAGGGCCGAAAGAGGGGGACCAGAGATGTAAGGCACGGGGCGACCAAGGCAGGGAGGCAGAGGGGAACCAGGGCGGCGAGGCACATGGGGTAAAGAGCCAGGACACAGAGGGATATTAATGGATGTTTGAGGGGACCCAAAGCCGAGAGGCGGAGGGGAACCAGGGCAGGGGGGCAGTGGGGGACGAGGGCCAGAAGCAGTGGGGGACCAGGGCCGATAGACAGACGGGGATAAGGGCTGGGAGGTAGTGGGGGATCACGAGCGGGAGACAGAAGGGGACCAGGGCCGGGAGGTAGATTGGGACCAGTGCTGGGAGGCAGCCGTGGACCAGGGGCTGGGGGAAGAGGGGAACCAGGGCGGGGAGGCAAAGGGGGACCAGGGCCAGGATTTAGAAGAGTACCTTGGCCGGGAGAGAGGGGGACCAGGACCGGTACGCACGGTGGGACTAGGGCAGGGCGGCACCGGGGTACCAGGGCCAGTAGGCAGAGGGGTACCTGTGCAGGTCGATGGGGTACCAGGGCGGGAAGGGAGAAGGGTACCTGGGCCGGGAGGCAGAGGGGGACACGGGCAGGTAGGCAGAGGGGGACCAGGTCCAGAAAGCAGAAGGGTACCTGGGCTGAAAGATGGTGGACCAGGGCCGAGAGGCAGAGGGGGACCAGGGCCGGGAGGCAGAGGTGTACCTGGGCCGGGAGGGAGGGGGACTAGGGCAAGGAGGCACAGGGGTCCCTGGGCCGGGAGACAGGAGAACCAGGGCCGATAGGCAGAGGGGGACCAGGGCCGAGAGGGGGAGGGGCACCAGGGCAGGGCGGCAAAGGGAGACAAGGGTCGGGAGATCGGCAGCATGACTGGGTGGTATATCTGACCTGGGGCTGGGACGAGAGGGGGACCCGGGCCTGGAGGCTGAGGTGGACCTGGGCCAGTAGGCAGAGGGGGACCAGGGCCGAAATCAGGGATACATGGCACGGGGGACAGGCTGACCTGGGCCGCAGATAGAGGGGAACCGGGGCCGGGACGGAGAGATATCCTAAGGGCCTGGAAGTAGAAGGAGACCAGAACAGGGCGGCACAGATGGACCAGGGCCGGGAGACTGAGGGGAACCAGAGAAGGGCAGCAGAAGGTAATCAGGGCAAGGAGGCTGAATGGTTCCTGGGCCAGGAGACAAGGTGCCCAGTGCATGGAGGTAGAGGGGAGCCACGGCCGGGGAGGAGAGAGACCCAAAGCCTGGAGGTAGAAGGAGACCAGGGTCTGGAGGCACAGAGGGTCCAGGACCGAGAGGCAGAGGGGGACAAGGCCAGGGCGGCAGAGGGGCACCAGGGCCAGGATGCAGTGGGATACCTGGGCCATGACACAGAGGGAACTGAACAGTGAGGCAGAGGGGTACCTTGACCAGGAGATGGGGGACCAGGGCCAGGAGGAAGTGGGGGACCAGGGCTGAGAGGCGGGTTAGACTGGGACAGGGAGGCATAGGGGGACCAGGGCTGGGATGTAGAGGGGACCCAGGGCAGGGATTAAGAGAGCCCCAAGGGCCTAGAGTTTGAGGGAGACCAGCGCGGGGAGGCCCAGAGCTACTAGGGCCGAGAGGCAGAGGTGGACCAGGACAATGCGGCAGAAGGTGACCATGGCAAGGATTCAGAGGTTTACGTGGGCCGGGAGATGGGGGATAAGGGCCGGGAGGAAGTCGGTGACAAAGGCCAGGAGGCAGAGGGGCACCAGGGTCAGGAGGCAAAGGGGTACCTGAGCCAGGAGACAGGTGGGCCGGGGCAGGGAGGCCGAAGGGTACCTAGACCCGCAGACAAAGGATTCAGGGTCGGGAGGTAGAGGGGGACCTGGGCAGGGTGGCATAGTGGTACCAGGGCCATGTCACAGAGGGACCAGAAAAGGGAGACAGAGGTGTACCTTGGCCAGGAGACAGGGACCTGGTCCGGGAGATAGTGGGAGACCAGGGCTGAGAGGCAGTGCAAATTGGGGCAGGGAGGCATAGGGGGACCAAGGCCGGGAGGTGGAGGGGACCCTGGGCCAGGACAGAGAGGGACCCAGGAGACGGGACCAGTGCCTGGAGGCAGAAGGAGACCAGGGTCGGGAGGCAGAGGTGGTCCAGGGCAACGCGACAGGAGGGGACCATGTCCAGTAGGCAGAGGGTTACCTGGAACGGGAGACAGGGGGACCTGGTCAAGGAGGCAGAGGGGTATCTGGGCCAGGGAACAGAGTGACCAGGGCCGATAGGCAGAGGAGGATCATGGCCAAGAAGCAGAGGGGTACCGGGACTGTGCCTCAATTGTGTACCTGGGCCGGGAGGCAGAGGGGCACCTGGGCTGGGAGGCAGACATGGACTAGGGCTGAGAGGCGGGAGGCACCAGGGCAGGGAGGCAGTGGGGGACCAGGACTGGGAGGCAGAGGGAGACCTGTGTTGGCAGGTGGAGTGGACCGACGGCTAGGAGGCAAAGGGGTACCTGGACCAGAAAACCAAATTACCAGGGCTGGGAGGTAGTGGGGCACCTCTGGACCGGAAGTCGTGGGGACCAGGGCTGGTTGGTAGAGGGGAACCAGGGCCGGGAAGGAGAGAGGGCCCAGGGCCTGAGGTTAGAGGGAGACCAGGGCCGGGAGGCGCAAACGGGCAAGGGCTTGGAGGCAGAGGGGGACCAGGGCCAGGAGGTAGTTGGGACTACAGCCGGGAGGCAGAGGGTTACCGGGGCCGAGACGCAGAGGGGAACCCGAGCCCGGAGGCAGAGGGGTACCTGGGCTGGGAGACGGGTTCAGAGCTGGGAGGAAGAGGGGGACCAGGTCTGAGAGGTGGGAGGGACCAGGGCAGGGACGCAGAGGGGTACCAGGACTTGGAGGCAGAAGGATCCTGGGTCAGGAGACAGGTGGACCAGGGCCAGAATGTAGAGTGGTACCTGGGCCGGGATGTGGAGTGGGCCCTGGGCAAGGACGGGCAGAGAAGACCCAAGGTAATAGGAGACTTGGAGACTAGGGCTGGGAGGTACAGAGGGACTAGGGCCAGGAGGCAGAGGGGGACCAGTGACAGGAGCTAGAGGGGGACCAGGGCCAGGAGGCAGAGGGAGACCAGGGCCAGGAGGCAGAGGGGGGCCATGGCCGGGAGGCAGAGGGGTACCTGGGCCAGGAGGCAGAGGCGTATCTTGTCCAGGAGGTAGAAGGGAATCAGCGCCGAGAAGCGGTGGGTGACCAGGGCAAGGATGCAGATGGGACCATGCCCGGTAGGCAGAGGGGGACCAGGGCCCAGAGGCAGAGGTGTTCAGGGTCACGATTCCGAGGGTTACCTGGCCCAAGAGACGGGGTCCAGGGCCGGGAGGCAGAGAGGGATCGGCGCAGATAAGCAGGGGGAACCGGGATATGCAGTCAGAGGCGAACCAAGGCTGGGAGGCAAATGGGGACCAATCCTGGGAGGCAGAGGGGGACCAGGGCCAGGAGGCAGAGGGGTACCTGGGCCAGGAGACCCGGGGACCAGAGTTGGGAGGTAGAGAAGTGCCTGGGCCGGGAGACAGGGGGACCAGGGCTGGGAGTTAGAGGGGATCCCCAGCTGGGCTGGAGAGAGACCCAAGTGCCTGAAGGTTGAGGAAGACCAGGGCCAGGAGGCACAGGGGATCCAGGTCCAGGAGGCACAGAGGGACCAGGGCCTGGAGGTAGAGTGGGATTAGGGCCTGGAGGCAGAGGAGGACCAGGGTCATGAGGCAGAGTGGTATCTAGGCTGGGCGCCAGGTGGACTAGATCCGGGAGACAGAGGAGTACCTGGGCCGGGGGACAAGGGGACCAGGGCCAAGAGTCAGAGGGGGATCAGGGTTGAGAGGCAGGGGGGGACCAGGGCCGGGAGGTAGATGTGGACCATGGCGGAGAGTCAGAGGGGAACCAAGGCTAAGAGGCAGAGGGTTACCTGGGTGCGGAGAGAGGGGACCAGGGCTGGACGGTAGGGGGGACCTAGCGCAGAGAGGTATACGTTGACGAGGGCTGGGAAGACCTGCAACACCTTGCCGGTAGGCAGAGAGGGATCAGGTCCGGGTGGAAGATAGAGACCAAGGTAGTGAGGTAGAGGGGACGTAGGGCTGGAAGGGGAAGGGGACCAGGGCCGGAAGCTTGTGGGGTACCCGGGCCATAAAGAAGAGGGGGTCCAGGGCTGAAGGGCAGAGGGTGACTACTGCTGGGAGGTGGCAGAGGGGTACTAGGGTCGGTGGAGATGGGGCCAGGGCCAGGAGGTAGAGCAGACTCAGGGCCAGGAATGAGAGAGTTACGAGGGCCTGGAGGTAGAGTGAGACCAGGGCCGAGAGGGAGACCAGGGCCGGGAGGCACAGAAGGACCAGAGCGGGGAGGCAGAAGGGGACAGGTCGGCGAGGCCAAGGGGGACCAGGGCCAGGCGGAAGAGAGGTTCCTGGGCCCAGAAGCAGACGGGGATCGGGGCCGGGAAGCAGAGGTAACAGGGTATGGAGGCAGAGGCACATCTGGGCAAGGAAGCAGATGGCGACCGAGGCTGGGAGGCAGAGGGGTACCTGGGACGGGAGACGGGAGACCGGTACCTGGGACGGGAGACAGGGGGACCAGGGCCGTGAGGTAGAGGGTACCCAGGGCCGCGATGGAGAGAGATCCAAGGGCCTGAAGGTAGACGGAGACCAGGTCCAAGAGGCACAGAGGGACCGGTGCTGGGAGGCAAATGGGGATCAGTGCTAGGAGGCAGAGGAGGAACGGGGCCAGGAGGCAGATGGGTTCCTGGCCGGGAGACAGGTTTTCCAGGGCAGGGAGGCAGAGCGGTACCTGGGCCAAGGGACAAGAGGACCAGGGCCAAGAGTCAGATGGGGACCAGGGCTGAGTGGCAGGGGGGGACCAGGGTCAGGAGGCGGAGGTATACCTTCACGGGGAAACAGGGGTACCAGGGCCAGGGGGTAGAGATAAACCAGGGCCGGGATGCAGAAGGTTACGCGGGCCAGGGGGTAGAGAGTTACCTGGGTATGGAAACAGGGGGCCATGGCCTGAATGTAGAGGGGACCCAAGGGCCGAGATGGAGAGAAAGGCCAGGGCCATGAGGGAGAGGGAGACGAGGGTTGGCAGGCATAGGGGGACCTGGGCCGGAAGGCAGAGAGGGACAGGTCCGGGCAAAAGATGGGGAACAAGGCAGGGAAATAGAGGGGAACTAGGGCAGAAGGGAGAAGGGGAACAGGGCTGGAAGGTCAGGGGGGAGCAGGACCAGAAAGTAAAGTGGGACCAGGGCTGAAAGGCAGAGGGGGACAAAGGCCGGGAGGCAGAGGGGGTTCAGGGCCGAGAAGCGGGGCGGGAGCAGGGTAGGGTTTCAGAGCGGGACCAGGACTAGGAGGCAGAGGGTTACTTGGGCTGGGAGATATTGGTACCAGGACCAGGAATTAGAGGGGAATCAGGGCCGGGACGGAGAGAGACCCAAGGACCTGGATGTAGAGGGAGACCAGAGCCGGGAGGCACAGCGGGAACAGGGCCCAGAGGCTGAGGGGGACCATGGTAGGGCGGTTGTTGGGGACCAGGGCAGGGAGGCAAAGGGGTAGCTGGGCAGGCTGACAGGGGGACCAGGGCGGGAGGCAGCCGGGGATAGGTCAGGTAGGCCGAAGTGGACCAGGGCCAGGAGGCAGAGATGTTACTGGGCCGGGAGGCAGAGGGGAATCGGAGCCAATAAGCAGGGTGGACCAGGGTATGGAGGCAGAGGCGGACCTGGGCCAGGAGGCAGATGGGGACCGGGGCCGGGAGGCAGAGAGGTTGAGATCAGGGCCGGCAGAACAGGGGGACCACGGCCGGGAATCAGAGTGAACCCAAGGCCGGGACGGAGTGAGACCCAGTGGCCTGCAGGAAGAGGGAGGCCAGGGCCACGAGGCTCAAAGGGACCAGGGCCGCGAGGCAGAGGGGCACCTGGGCCAGCAGGTAGTGATGGCCCAGGGCCGGGAAACAGGTATTAGGACTGGATGGCAGAGGGGTACCTCTGCCTCCCTACCCAGTGGGGGACCAGGGCCGCGAGGCAGAGGGGCACCTGGGCCAGGAGGTAATGGAGGCCCAGGGCTGGGAAACAGGGATTAGGACTGGCAGGCCGAGGGATCCCTCTGCCTCCCTGCCTTTGTCCCTCCTGTTTCTCGGAAATTAAGAGGAGCCACGGCCGAAAGTCATAGCGGCACCAGGGACGAGAGGCAAGGGAAGACCAACTCAGGGAGGCAGAAGGGGAGCAGGGCCGGGATGCAGAGTGGTACAAGGCGCTTAGTACAGTGCTTTGCACATAGTAAGCGCTTGATCAATGCCAATTATTATTATTATCATTATTATTGTTACCAGGGCGAGGAGGCAGATGGGGACCAGGGTCAGGATTTAGAAGGGGACCTGGGCCAGTAGCCAGGTGGACATGGGCTGGGAGGCAGAGGGGGATCAGTGCCAGGAGGCTGAGAGGTACCTGGGCTGGAAGAAAAAGGGGAACCAGGGCAGAGAAGGGGAAGGATAAGGAAAGGGAGGCAGAGGGGGACCAGGGCCTAGAGACAGAATGGGACCAGGGCCAGGAGGCAAGGGATTCCTAAGTCGGGAGACGGGGGACTTGGGTCGGGAGGCAGAGGGTGACCAGGGCCCGGAGGCAGAGGGTGATCAGGGCCAGGAGGCAGCGGGGAGCTGGGGCCCGGAGAATGGGGACCAGGGTCGGGAGGTAGAGGGGGCCCAGAGCTACGAAACAGTGGAATACCTGGGCCGGGAGACTGGAGGTCCAGGACAGGGAGGCAGGGGTACCTATGCCGGAAGGCAGAGGGTCCCTGGGCCGGGACGTAAAAAGGGACCAGGGCTTGGAGGTAGAAGGAAACCAAGCCTGGCTGAACAGGGTGACCCTTGGCCGGGACGGAGAGGGACCCATGGCCCATGGCTTGGAAGGAGAGAGTTCCAGGGCAGGGAGGCAGAGAGGTACCTGGGCCGGGAGAATGGGGAAACAGGGTTGAATGGTAGAGGGAGACCAGGGCTGGCAGAACAGGGGGACCAGCGCATGGGGGTAGAGGGGACACATGGCTGGGACGGAAAGAGAGCCAGTGGCCTGGAGGTAGTGGGAGACCAGGGTCCGGAGGCCCAAAGGGACAGGGAGATGTGGTATTAGGGTTGGGAAGCCCGTTGTTGGGTAGGGACCGTCTCTATATGTAGCCAACATGTACTTCCCACGCGCTCAGTACAGTGGTCTGCACACAGTAAGCGGTCAATAAATACGATCGAATGAATGAATGAATGAATGAATGAGTGACAAGGGCCGGGAGGCAGATGGGGACCAGGCCAAGGAGGCAGAGGATTACCCGGGCCGGTAGACAGAGGACCAGGGCCAGGGAGCAGAGGGGAACCAGGGCCAGGAAGCAACGGGGGACCAGGGTCGAGAAGTGGTGTGACAAGGTTAGGGAGGCAGAGGGCAACCAAACCTGGGAAGCAGAGGGGTACCTGGGTCAGGAGACAAGGGGACCAGGGCTGGGAGGCAGAGGGGTCCCTGCGCCGGCATACAGTGAGACTAGGGCTGAGAAGCAGAGGGGAACCAGTGCCGAGAAGCGGGGCGTGACCAGGTAAGAGAGGCAGAGGGGGGGCTGGGCTGGGAATTTGAGGGGGACTAGGGCAAGGAGCCAGACGGGGACCAGGGCCGGTAGACACGGGGACCAGGGCCGGGAGGTAGAGGGGACCCATGGCCGGGACCGAGACAGACCCAGTGGCCTAGAGGTAGAGTGAGTCCAGGGCCGGGAGGCTCAAAGGGACCAGGGCCGGGAGACAGAGCGGGACCTGTCACTGGAGAAAGAGGAGGACCAGGGCCAGGAGGCAGACGAGGACTAGGTCTGAGAGGCAGGAGGTACCAGGGCAGGGAGGCAGTGGGGGACCAGGACTGGGAGGCAGAGGGGGACCTGGGTTGGGAGGTGGAGGGGACCGACGGTAGGACGCAGAGGGGTACCTGGACCAGGAAACCAAAGGACCAGGGCTGGGAGGTAGTGGGGTACCTCTGGACAGGAGGTCATGGGGACCAGGGCTGGTTGGTAGAGGGGAACCAGGGCTGGGAAGGAGAGAGGGCCCAGGGCCTGAAGATAGAGGGAGACCAGGGCCGGGAGGCACAGAGGGACAAGGGCGGGGAGGCAGAGGGGGACCAGGGCCAGGAGGTAGTCGGGGACTACAGCCGAGAGGCAGAGGGGTACCAGGGACGAGACGCAGAGGGGAACCCGAGCGCGGAGGCAGAGGGGTACCTGGGCTGGGAGACGGGGTTCATGGCTGTGAGGAAGAGGGGGACCAGGTCTTAGACGCGGAAGGGACCAGGGCAGGGACGTAGAGGGGGGACCAGGACTGGGAGGCAGAGGGGTCCTGGTCAGGAGACAGGGGAACCAGGGCCAGAATGTAGAGTGGTACCTGGGCCGGGATGTCGAGTGGACCCAGGGCCAGGACGGGTAGAGGAGACCCAATTTAATAGGAGGCTAGGAGACTATGGCTGGGAGATACAGAGAGACTAGGGCTAGGAGGCAGAGGTGGACCAGGGCCAGGATGTGGAGGGGGACCAGGGCCAGGAGGCAGAGGGGGACCAGGGCCAGGTGGTAGATGGGGACCACGGCCGGGAGGCAGAGGGGTACCTGGGTCAGGAGTCATAGGCGTACCTTGTCCCGGAGGCAAAAGGTAACCAGGGCCGAGAAGCGGTGGGTGACCAGGGCAAGGAGGCAGATGGGACCATGACCGGGAGGCAGAGGGGGACCAGGGCCCGGAGGCAGAGTGTCCAGGGCCAAGATGCCGAGGTTTACCTGGCCCAAGAGACGGGGTCCAGGGCCGGGAGGCAAAGGGCGATCGGGGCAGATAAACAGGGGGAACCGGGATATGCAGGCAGAGGCGAACCTGGGCTGGGAGACAGATGGGGACCAAGGCTGGGAGGCAGAGGGGAACCAGGGCCAGGAGGCAGAGGGGTACCTGGGCCAGGAGACCCGGGGAACTGCATTGGGAGGTAGAGAGGTGCCTGGTCCGGGAGACAGGGGGACCAGGGCTGGGAGGTAGAGGGGATCCCGGGCTGGGCTGGAGAGAGACCCAAGTGCCTGAAGGTTGAGGAAGACCAGGGCCAGGAGGCACAGAGGATCCAGGTTCAGGAGGCACAGAGGGACCAGGGCCTGGAGTAAGAGGAGGACCATGTTCATGAGGCAGAGGGGTATCTAGGCTGGGAGCCAGGTGGACTAGAACCGGGAGACAGAGCAGTACCTGGGCCGAGAAAGAAGGGGACCAGGGCCAAGAGTCAGAAGGGGATGAGGGTTTAGAGGCACGGGGTGACAAGTACCTGGAGGTAGATGTGGACCATGGAGGAGACTCAGAGGAGAATCAAGGCTAAGACGCAGAGGGCTACCTGGGTCCGGAGAGAGGGGACCAGGGCCGGGAGGTAGAAGGGACCCAGGGCCGAGAGGTTCAAGTTGATGAGGGCTGGGAAGACATGTGGCACCCTGCCGGTAGGCAGAGAGAGATTAGGTCAGGGTGGAAGATTGAGAAAAAGGCATTGAGGAGAGGACCTAGCTCTGGAAGGAGAAGGGGACCAGGGCCGGAAGCTTGTGGGGGACCGGGGCCATAAAGTAGAGTGGGACCAGGGCTGAAAGGTAGAGGGGGACTAGTGGTGGGAGGCGGCAGAGAGGTACTCGGGTCGGTGGAGATGGGGCCAGGGTCAGGAGGCAGAGCGGACTCAGGGCCAGGAATGAGAGTTACCAGGGCCTGGACGTAGAGTGAGACAGAGGGGGACCAGGGCCAGGAGGGGGAGTGTTACCTGTGTCCGGAGACATGAGTACCAAGGCCTGGAGGTAGAGGGGACCCAGGGCCGGGACAGAGAGAAGGGCCAGGGCCAGGAGGTAGAGGGAGGATAGGGCTGGCATGTACTGTGGGAACAGGGCCGGGAGGCAGTGACTAGGACCTGGAGGCAGAGGGCCAGGTCCAGAATGCAGACAGGTATCTGGGCCGGTGACAGGTGGACCAGGGCAGGGAGATAGAGGGGTACCTGGGCTGGAGACAGGTGGACCAGGGCAGGGAGGCAGAAGGGTACCTGGGCCAGGGGAGAAGGGGACCAAGCCCAAGAGTCAGAGGGGGACCAGGGCCGAGAGGCCGTGGGCTACCAGGGAGGGGAGGCAGAAGGGCACCAGGGCAGGGCGGCAGAGGGGGACCAGGGCCAGGAGGCATGTGGAAAAGGGCAGGGAGGCTGGGAGATGGATGACCAGGGCCTGGAGATAGAGGAAGACCATGGCTGAGAGACAGGGAGGGACCAGGGCCGGGAGGCAGAGGGTGACTTGGGCATGGAGGTAGAGGGGGGCCAGGGCAAGGTGGCATAGGGCGGGCAGGGCCAGGAGGCTGAGCAGGACTTGGGTCCAGAGACAGGGGACCAAGCCCGGGAGGGAGAGAAGTGCCAGGGCCAGGAGGTAGAGGGAGACGAGGGCTGGCAGGCAGAGGGGGACCAGGGCCCGGAGGCAGAGGGGGGCCAGGGCCGGGAGGTACAAGGCGATAAGTGCTGGGAAGAACCACGGCACCATGCCAGTAGGCAGCTAGGGACCAGGTCCTGGTAGAAGATGGGGACCAATGCAAAGAGGTAGAGGGGAAATAGAGCCAGAGGGAGAGGGGGACCGGGGACGGAAGGTCTGGGGGGACCAAGGCCAGAAAGTAAACTGGGACCAGGGTTGAGAAGCAAAGGGGGACTAGTTCCGGGAGGCAGAGGTGGACCAGGGCCCGGAGGCAGATTTATACCTGCACCGGCAGACAGCAGGACCTGGGCCGGGAGTTCGAATGGTACCAGGGCTGGGAGACAGGGGGACCAGAGCCGCGAGTGAGGGGGGACCCAGAGCCGGGAACAACTGCGTGACCAGGGCCCGGAGGTATGGGGAGAAGTGCAGAGAGGCAAGGGGCGACCAGGGCCGAGAGGCAGAGGGGGACCAGTGAGGGAAGGCAGGGGAGGACCTGAGCCAGGAGGTAGAGGGGTACCTGGGTCCGGAGATGGGGGACCAGGGCCTAGAGGTAGAAGGGAAACAGGGTCTGGACGGAGAGAAGGGCCACGGCCTGGAGGTAGAGGGTGATGAGGGCTGGCAAGCTCAGAGGAACCAGGGCCCGGAGGCAGAGGGGGATCAGGGACCGGAGGTACAAGGCGACAAGGGCTGGGTCGAACCGGGGCACCATGCTGGTAGACAGACAGGGAACAGATCCAGGCAGAAGATGTGGGCCAAGGTAGGGAGGTAGAGGGGAACTAGGGCCGGAGGGAGAAGGGGACCAGGGCTGAGAAGCCGGAGGGGACGGGCAGTGCAGAGAGGCTGAGGGGGATCAGAGCTGGGATATAGAGGGGGACCAGGGCCAGGATTCAGTGGGTTACATGGGCCGGGAGGCAGAGGAGGACCAGGGCTGATAGGTGGAGGGAACAGGGCGGGGACTCAGAGAGGGAATAAGAATGGAAAGCAGAGGGGGACCAAGGTCAGGAGGTAGAGGGTGACCAGGGCCCGGAGGCAGAGGGGTACCTGGCCCGGGAAACAAAGGGACCAGGGGCGGGAAGTAGTGGGGTACCTGGGCCGGAGGTCATGGGGACCAGGGCTGGTTGGTAGAGGGGAACCAGGGGAGTGAAGAAGTAGGACCAGGCCCAGGAGTTAAGGGGCACCAGGGCGGGGAGGCAGAGGGGGACCAGGGCCAGGAGGCAGAGGGGTACCTGTGCCTGCAGGCAGGTGGACTAGGGCTGAGCGCCATGGGTGGGACCATGGCCGGGAGGCAGAGGGGTACCTGGACCAGGAAACAAAGGTACCAGTCCCGGAAGGTAGAGGGGTACCTGTGCCAGGAGGCGGGGAGAACAGAACGGGCAGGTAGAGGGGACCCAGGGCCACGACGGAGAGAAGGACTAGGCCTTGGAGGTAGAGGGAGAACTGTGCCGGGTAGCACAGAGGGACCAGGCCACGGAGGAAGAGGGGGACTCTGGCAAGGTGGCAGAATCAATCAATCAATCAATCATGTTTATTGAGCGCTTACTATGTGCAGAGCACTGTACTAAGCGCTTGAGAAGTACAAATTTGCAACATATAGAGACAGTCCCTACCCAACATTGGGCTCACAGTCTAAAAGGGGGAGACAGAGAACAAAACCAAACATACTAACAAAATAAAATAAATAGAATAGATATGTACAAGTAAAATAAATAAATAAATAGAGTAATAAATATGTACAAACATATATACATATATACAGGTGTTGTGGGGAAGGGAAGGAGGTAAGATTGGGGGGGATGGAGCGGGGGACGAGGGGGAGAGGAAGGAAGGGGCTCAGTCTGGGAAGGCCTCCTGGAGGAGGTGAGCTCTCAGCAGGGCCTTGAAGGGAGGAAGAGAGCTAGCTTGGCGGTTGGGCAGAGGGAGGGCATTCCAGGCCCGGGGGATGACGTGGGCCGGGGGTCGATGGCGGGACAGGCGAGAACGAGGTACGGTGAGGAGATTAGCAGCGGAGGAGAGGAGGGTGCGGGCTGGGCTGTAGACGGAGAGAAAGGAGGTGAGGTAGGAGGGGGTGAGGTGATGGAGAGCCTTGAAGCCCAGGGTGAGGAGTTTCTGCCTGATGCGCAGATTGATTGGTAGCCACTGGAGATTTTTGAGGAGGGGAGTAATATGCCCAGAGCGTTTCTGGACAAAGATAATCTGGGCAGCAGCATGAAGTATGGATTGAAGTGGAGAGAGACACGAGGATGGGAGATCAGAGAGAAGGCTGATGCCGTAGTCCAGACGGGATAGGATGAGAGCTTGAATGAGCAGGGTAGCGGTATGGATGGAGAGGAAAGGGCGGATCTTGGCAATGTTGTGGAGCTGAGACCGGCAGGTTTTGGTGACGGCTTGGATGTGAGGGGTGAATGAGAGAGCGGAGTCGAGGATGACACCAAGGCTGCGGGCTTGTGAGACGGGAAGGACGGTAGTGCCGTCAACAGAGATGGGAAAGTCAGGGAGAGGGCAAGGTTTGGGAGGGAAGACAAGGAGTTCAGTCTTCGACAACTTGAGCTTTAGGTGGAGGGCAGACATCCAGATGGAGATGTCCTGAAGGCAGGAGGAGATGCGAGCCTGGAGGGAGGGGGAGAGAGCAGGGGCAGAGATGTAGATCTGGGTGTCATCAGCGTAGAGATGATAGTGGAAGCCGTGGGAGCGAATGAGGTCACCAAGGGAGTGTGTGTAGATTGAGAACAGAAGGGGACCAAGTACTGAACTTTGGGGAACCCCCACAGTAAGAGGATGGGAGGGGGAGGAGGAACCTGCAAAAGAGACTGAGAAAGAGCAACCGGAGAGATAAGAGGAGAACCAGGAGAGGACGGAGTCTGTGAAGCCAAGGTCAGATAGCGTGTTGAGGAGAAGGGGGTGGTCCACAGTGTCGAAGGCAGCTGAGAGGTCGAGGAGAATTAGGACAGAGTATGAGCCGTTGGATTTGGCAAGCAGGAGGTCATTGGTGACCTTTGAGAGGGCAGTTTCTGTGGAATGTAGGAGACGGAAGCCAGACTGGAGGGGGTCGAGGAGAGAGTTGTTGTTGAGGAATTCTAGGCAGCGCGTGTAGACAAATCGTTCAAGGAGTTTGGAAAGGAATGGTAGGAGGGAGATGGGGCGATAACTAGAAGGTGAGGTGGGGTCAAGAGAGGGTTTTTTTAGGATGGGAAAGACATGGGAATGTTTGAAGGCAGAGGGGAAGGAACCAGTGGAGAGTGAGTGGTTGAAGATGGAGGTTAAGGAGGGGAGAAGGGATGGAGGGAGAGATTTCATGAGATGAGAGGGAATGGGGTCAGAAGCACAGGTGGCCGGAGTAGCACTTGAGAGGAGGCAGGAGAGCTCCTCTGAGGATACTGCTGGGAAGGATGGGAGAGTAGCAGAGAGTGTTGAGAGCCGGGGTGTTGGAGAAGGGGGGGAACTGACTTTGGGGAGGTCGGACCTGATGGATTTAATTTTGTTAATGAAGTAGGAGGCCAGATCGTTGGGGGTGAGGGAAGGAGGAGGGGGAGGAACCGGGAGCCTGAGAAGGGAGTTGAATGTACGAAAGAGCTGGCGGGGGTGATGGGCATGGGTGTCAATAAGGGAGGAGAAATAGTTTCGTCTGGCAGAAGAGAGGGCTGAATTAAGGCAGGAAAGGGTAAACTTGAAGTGAACGAGGTTGGCATGGTGTTTAGACTTTCGCCAGCAGCGTTCGGCAGCTCGAGCATAAGTGCGAAGGAGGCGGACAGTGGCAGAGATCCAGGGCTGTGGGTTAGTGGCACGAGAGCGGCGAAGGGAAAGGGGATCGAGTGAGTCTAGCTGAGTAGAAAGGGGAGAGTTGAGAGCAGTAATCTGATCATCAAGAGTGGGTAGAGAGGAGAGGGCGGCGAGGTGGAGAGTGAGGCGCTCCGAAAGGATATGATGAGGTCGAGGGTATGACCAAGTTGGTGAGTGGGTGAGATGGGGTGGAGGAAGAGTTTGGCAGCATCAAGGAGAGAGAAGGCGGGCAGCAGAGGAGTCGTTAGGGATATCCATGTGGATATTGAAGTCTCCAAGGATCAGAGTGGGCATGGAGAAGGAGAGAAGGAAGGTGAGGAAGGGGTCAAAGTCGTTAAAGAAGTTGGAAGTGGGGCCGGGAGGGCGGTAGATGACGGCTACAAGAATCTGGAGCGGGTGGTAGAGGCGAATAATGTGGGCTTCAAAGGAAGGGAAGGAAAGGGAAGGGGGAGGAAGGATAGTGCGAAAGCGACACTGGGGGGCCAGAAGGAAACCGACACCTCCTCCTTTTCCGGTGAGTCTGGGGGAGTGGGAGAAGAAGAGGCCTGCACTGCAGAGAGCAGCAGAAGAGACCGTGTCGTCCGGAGACAGCCATGTTTCAGTTAGGGTGAGGAAGAGTAGAGATCTGGAAAGGAATAGGTCCAGGATGAAAGGGATCTTACTTAAAACGGAGCAGGGGTTCCAGAGGCCACACTTGGCAGCAGCTGTCGAGGGAGGGGAGGGAGGGGGAAGGGTGCGAGGGGTGGGGAGGGTTTGGATTGGGATGAGTTGGCGGGGGCCTGGGCGGGGAGAGTGGGAAGGGGGGTGGCGATGGGAAAGGAGAACTGGGATGGGGTGGGGGCGGGGAGAAGGGGAGGGAGGGGGCCGGGAGGGAGGAGCGGAGGACTGGTGCTGTTACAGAGGAATCCTTGGTAGGGGGTGAGGGGGAGTGGTCTTGGTGGGTGAGAGGGAGGGAAAAAGCTGGGTGGGAGAGGGGAAAGGGAAGGTGAGGAATGGGAATGGCAGTTGGGAGCAAGGGAACTGAAAGTTCATTGTGAGGTCAGCAGGGCGAGTGACAGTACAGCGGGAGGTTAACAATTGAGATGCAGAAGCAATAAAACAGTAGCAATGATATAAGTAGGCGATGGCATCACAGGGTGTAGTTAAACAATCAATATGCTATGGCAATAATAAAATTGGCAGATAATGATGTCACAGAGAGCAGATACAAACTATTAAGTGCTGCAGTAGGGTGGGCCAGTCAAGTGGGGTCAGGGAGCAGAGATACCTGGGGAGAGGAGCCAACAGTCAACTAGCATGGGAGGGCTGAGTAGGTGCGAATGAGGTTGTCGTTAATGTAACATGGTGCTAGCAGGGCTTTTTACCTGGGGGCGGGGGGAGAGTCAGTCAGCACCTGGCCGGGAAGCGGGGGATGAGGGGCATTTTAAGGAAGTGGGACCAGAAGGGGACAAGGGCCAGGAGGCAGAAGGGTATCTGGACTGGGAGGCAGAGGCGTACCTGGGCTGGGAGGCAGAGGGGTACCTGGGCCAGGAGACAGAGAGGTTCCTGGGCCGGGAGGCAGAGGGGAATTGGAGCCGATAAGAAGGGGGAACCAGGGTATGGAGGCAGAGGTGGACCTGGGCCAGGAGGCAGATGGGCACCGGGGCTGGGAGGCAGAGGGGTTGAGACCAGGGATGGCAGATCAGGGGGACCAGGGCCGGGAATTAGAGTGAACCCATGGCCGGGACGGAGAGAGACAGAGTGGCCTGCAGGAAGAGGGAGGCCAGGGCAACGAGGCTTAAAAGGGCCAGGGCCGCGAGGCAGAGGGGCACCTGGGCCAGGAGGTAGTGATGGCCCAGGGCCGGGAAACAGGGATTAGGACTGGAAGGCAGAGGGATACCTCTGCCTCCCTGCCCAGTGAGGGACCAGGGCCGGGAGGCAGAGGGGCACCTGGGCCAGGAGGTAATGGGGGCCCAGGGCTGGGAAACAGGGATAAGGACTGGCAGGCCGAGGGGTACCTCTTCCTCCCTGCCTTTGTCCCTCCTGCTTCTCGGAAGTAAAGGGGAGCCAAGGCCGAAAGTCAGAGGGGGACCTGGGACAAGAGGCAAGGGAGGACCAAGGCAGGGAGGCAGAAGGGGACCAGGGCCGGAAGCTTGTGGGGAACCGGGCCATAAAGTAGAGTGGGACCAGGGCTGAAAGGCAGAGGGGGACTATTGGTGGGAGGCGTCAGAGGGGTACTAGAGTCGGGGGAGAGGGGGCCAGGGCCTGGAGTTAGAGGCGACTCAGGGCCAGGAATGAGAGTTACTAGGGCCTGGATGTAGTGTGAGACGAGTGCCGAGAGGGAGGGGGGAAAAGGGCTGGGAAGGCAGAGGGGGACCAGGGCCAGGAGGGAGAATGTTACCTGTGTCCGGAGACATGAGTACCAAGGCCTGGATTTAGAGGGGACCCAGGGCCGGGACAGAGAGAAGGGCCAGGGCCAGGAGGTAGAGGGAGGCTGGGGCTGTCAGATACTGTGGGACCAGGGCCGGCAGGCACTGATCAGGGCCTGGAGGCAGATGACCAGGTCCAGGAGGCAGAGGGGTAGCTGGGCCGGTGACAGGGGGACCAGGGTAGGGAAGTAGAGGGGTACCTGGGCTGGAGACCGGTGGACCAGGGCAGGGAGGCAGAGGGGTACCTGGTCCGAGGGAGAAGGGTACCAAGGCCAAGAGTAAGAGGGGGAGCAGGGCCGAGAGGCCGTGGGCTGCCAGGGATGGGAGGCAGAGGGGGACCAGGGCAGGGCTGCAGAGGGGGACCAGGGCCAGGAGGCATAGGGGTACCTGGGCCGGGAGACATCGGGACGAGCGCAGGGAGGCTGGGAGATGGAAGAACGGGGCCTGGAGGTAGAGGAAGACCATGGCAGAGAGACGGGGGGGGACCAGGGCCGGGAGGCAGAGGGTTACTAAGGCGTGGAGGCAGAGGGGGGCCAGGTCAAGGCGGCAGAGGGGGACTAGGGCCAGGAGACAGATATGTACCTGGGTCCAGAGACAGGGGACCAGGCCCGGGAGGGAGAGAATAGCCAGGGCCAGGAGATAGAGGGAGACGAGGGCTGGCAGGCACAGGGGACCAGGACCCGGAGGCAGAGGGGGGGCAGAGCCGGGAGGGACAAGGCGACAAGTGCTGGGAAGAACCACGGCACCGTGCCAGTAGGCAGCGAGGGACCAGGTCCTGGCAGAAGATGGGGATGAACGCGAAGAGGTAGAGGGGAATTAGATGCAGAGGGAGAGGGGGACCGGGGCCGGAAGTCCCGGGGGGACCAAGGCCAGAAGTTAAAGTGGGAAAAGGGCTGAGAGGCAAAGGGGGACTAGTTCCGGGAGGCAGAGGTGGACCAGGGCCCGGAGGCAGAGGTGGTCCAGGGCAACGTGACAGGAGGGGACCATGACCAGTAGGCAGAGGGTTACCTGGACCGGGAGACAGGGGGACCAGGGAAAGGAGGCAGAGGGGTATATGGGCCTGGGGACAGAGTGACCAGGGCCGATGGGCAGAGGAGGATCATGGCTGAGAGGCAGAGAGGCATCCGGACTGTGCCTCAATGGGGTCCAGGGCCGGGAGGCAGAGGGGCACCTGGGCTGGGAGGCAGACGGGGTCTCGGGCTGAGAACGGGAGGTACCAGGGCAGGGAGGCAGTGGGGTACCAGGACTGGGAGGCAGAGGGGGACCTGGGTTGGGAGGTGGAGGGGACCGACGGCTAGGAGGCAGAGGGGTACCTGGACCAGGAAACAAAAGAAACAGGCCTGGGAGTAGTGGGGTACCTCTGAACCGGAAGTCATGGGGACCAGGGCTGGTGGATAGAGGGGAACCAGGGCTGGGAAGGAGAAAGGGCCCAGGGCCTGAAGGTAGAGGGAGACCAGGGTCGGGAGGCACAGAGGGACAAGGGCTGGGAGGCATTGGGGGACCAGGGCCAGGAGATAGTCGGGAACTACAGCCGAGAGGCAGAGGGGTACCAGGCCCGAGACGCAGAGGGGAACCGGAGCCCGGAGGCAGAATGGTACCTGGGCTGGGAGACGGGGTTCAGGGCTGGGAGGAAGGAGGGACCAGGTCTGAGAGGCTGGAGAGACCAGGGCAGGGACGCAGAGGGGGACCAGGACGGGGAGGCAGAGGGGTCTTGGGTCAGGAGACAGGGGGACCAGTCCAGAATACAGAGTGGTACCTGGGCCGGGATGTGGAGTGGACCCAGGGCCAGGACGGGTAGAGGAGACCCAAGGTAACAGGAGACTAGGAGACGAGGGCTGGGACGTACAGGGGGACTAGGGCCAGGAGGCCGAGGGGGACCAGGGCCAGGAGGCCGAGGGGGACCAGGGCCAGGAGGCCGAGGGGGACCAGGGCCAGGAGGCCGAGGGGGACCAGGGCCAGGAGGCAGAGGGGGACCAGGGCCAGGAGGCAGAGGGGTACCTGGGCCAGGAGGCAGAGGAGTACATTGTCTGGGAGGCAGAAGGGAACCAGGGCCGTGAAGCGGTGGGTGACCAGGGCCCGGAGGCAGAGGGGTCCAGGGCCAAGATGCCGAGGGTTACCTGGCCCAAGAGACGGGGTCCTGGGCCGAGAAGCAGAGGGGGATCGTGGCTGATAAGCAGGGTGACCCGGGATATGCAGGCAGAGGTGAACCAGGGCTGGGAGGCAGATGGGGACCAAGCTTGGGAGGCAGAGGGGGACCAGGGCCAGGAGGCAGAGGGGTACCTGGGCCAGGAGACCCGGGGACCAGGGTTGGGAGGTAGAGAGGTGCCTGGGCTGGGAGACAGGGGGACCAGGGCTGGGAGGTAGAGGGGATCCCGGGCTGGGCTGGAGAGAGACCCAAGTGCCTGAAGGTTGAGGAATACCAGGGCCAGAAGGCACAGAGGATCCAGGTCCAGGAGGCACAGAGGGACCAGGGCCTGGAGGTAGAGTGGGATTAGGGCCTGGAGGCAGAGGAGGACCAGGGTCATGAGGCAGAGTGGTATCTAGGCTGGGCGCCAGGTGGACTAGATCTTGGAGACAGAGGAGTACCTGGGCCGGGAGACACACGGACCAGGTCCAAGAGTCAGAGGGGGATCAGGGTCGAAAGGCAGGGATGGACCAATGCCGGGAGGTAGATGTGGACCATGGCGGAGTGTCAGAGGGAAATCAAGGCTAAGAGGCAGAGGGCTACCTGGGTCCGGAGAGAGGGGATCAGGGCCGGGAGGTAGAGGGGACCCAGGGAAGACAGGTACAAGTTGACGAGGGCTGGGAAGAACTGCGGCACCCTGCCGGTAGGCAGAGAGGGATCAGGTCCGGGTGGAAGGTAGAGACCAAGGCAGTGCGGTAGAGGGGACGTTGGGCTGGAAGGAGAAGGGGACCAGGGCCAGAAGCTTGTGGGGGACCCGGGCCATAAAATAGAGTGGGACCAGGGCTGACAGGCAGAGGGGGACTAGTGCTGGGAGGTGGCAGAGCGGTAATAGGGTCGGGGAAGAGGGGGCCAGGGCCAGGAGGTAGAGGGGACTCAGGGTCAGGAATGAGAGAGTTACCAGGGCCTGGAGGTAGAGTGAGACCAGGGTCGAGAGGTAGGGGGGGAACAGGGCTGGGAATGCAGAGGGGGACGAGGGCCAGGAGGGAGAGTGTTACCTGGGTCCAGAGGCATGGGTACAAAAGCCTGGAGGTAGAGGGGACGCAGGGAGGGGACAGAGAGGAGGGCCAGGGCCAGAAGGTAGAGGGAGGCTAGGGTTGGCAGGTATTGTGGGACCAGGGCCGGGAGGCAGTGATCAGGGCCTGGAGGCAGAGGACCAGGACCAGGAGGCAGAGGGGTACCTGTGCCGGTGAAAGGTGGACCAGGGCAGGGAGGCAGAGGGGTACCTGGGCCGGGGGAGAAGGGGACCAAGGCCAACAGTCAAAGGGGGACCAGGGCCGAGGGGCCGGGCGCTACCAGGGAGGGGAGGTAGAGGGGGACCAGGGCAGGGCGGCAGAGGGGGACCAGGGCCAGGAGTCATAGGGGTACCTGGGCCGGGAGATATGGGGACAAGGGCAGGGAGGCTTGGAGATGGATGACCAGGGCCTGGAGGGAGAGGAAGACCATGGTCGAGAGACAGGGAGGGACCAAGGCCGGGAGGCAGAGGGTGACTAGGGCGTAGAGGTAGAGGGGGGCCAGGGCAAGGCGGCAGGGCGGGACCAGGGCCAGGAGACAGAGCAGTACCTGGGTCCAGAGACGGAGAGAAGGTCCAGGGCCAGGAGGTAGAGGGTGACGAGGGCAGGCAGGCACAGGGGACCAGGGCCCGGAGGCAGAGGGGGGGCAGGGCCGGGAGGTACAAGGCGACAAGTGCTGGGAAGAACCACGGCACCATGCCAGTAGGCATCTAGGGACCAGGTCCTGGCAGAAGATGGAGACCAATGCAAAGAGGTAGAGGGGAAATAGAGCCAGAGGGAGAGGGGGACTGGGGCCGGAAGGTCCGGGGGGACCAAGGCCAGAAAGTAAAGTGGGACCAGGGCTGAGAGGCAAAGTGGGACTAGTTCCGGGAGGCAGAGGGGGACCAGGGACCGGAGGTACAAGGCGACAAGGGCTGGGTCGAACCAGGACACCATGCCGGTAGAGAGACAGGGACCAAGATCCGGGCAGAAGATGTGGACCAAGGTAGGGAGGTAGAGGGGAACTAGGGCCGGAGGGAGAAGGGGACCAGGGCCTAGAAGCCGGAGGGGTCGGGCAGGGCAGAGAGGCTGAGGGGGATCAGAGCTGGGATATAGAGGGGGACCAGGGCCAGGATTCAGTGGGTTACATGGGCCGGGAGGCAGAGGAGGACCAGGGCTGAGAGGTGGAGGGACCAGGGCAGGGACGCAGAGAGGGACCAGGAATGGGAAGCAGAGGGGGACCTAGGTCAGGAGGTAGAGGGTGACCAGGGCCCGGAGGCAGAGGCGTATCTGGCCCGGGAAACAAAGGGACCAGGGGCGGGAAGTAGTGGGGTACCTGGGCCGGAGGTCATGGGGACCAGGGCTGGTTGGTAGAGGGGAACCAGGGGAGTGAAGGAGTAGGACCAGGCCCAGGAGTTAAGGGGCACCAGGGCGGGGAGGCAAAGGGAGACCAGGGCCAGGAGGCAGAAGGGTACCTGGGCCTGCAGGCAGGCGGACTAGGGCTGAGCGCCATGGGGGGGGGGATCATGACCGGGAGGCAGAGGGGTACCTGGACCAGGAAACAAGGGGACCAGTCCCGGAAGGTAGAGGGGTACCTGAGCCGGGAGGCATGGAGACCAGAGCGGGCAGGTAGAGGAGACCCAGGGCCACGACAGAGAGAAGGACCAAGTCTTGGAGGTAGAGGGAGCACAGTGCCGGGTAGCACAGAGGGACTAGGCCACGGAGGCAGAGGGGGACCCTGCAGGGTGGCAGAAGGGCAACAGGGCCAGGAGGCAGAAGGGTATTTGGACTGGGAGGTAGAGGGGTACCTGGGCCAGTAGGCAAGGGGACCAGGGCCTGGAGGTAGAGGGCGCCAAGGCACGGGACGGAGAGAGACCCAAGGGCCTGGACGTAGATGGAGATTCAGGCCGGGAGGCATAGAGCTACCAGGGCAGGCTGGCACAGAGGGAAGTGGGCCGGGATGCAGTGGGACTAGGGCCGAGAGGTGGGGGGAACCGGGATAGGGAGGCAGAGAGGGACCAGGGCCGTGAGGCAGAGGGGGACCAGAATGGGGAGGCAGAGGGGGATCAGGGCCTCGAGGCAGAGGGTGTACCTGGGCCGGGAGACGGGGATCCGGGCTGGGATGCAGAGGGGAAAAAGAGCCAGGGTGCAGCTGGGTACCTGGGCCGGGAGGCCGAGGGGAACCAGGTCAGGAAGCAGAGGGGAACAAGGTCCGAGAGCCAGGGGAGGACCAGGGCAGGCAGAGGGGGACCAGGAATGGGAGGTAGAAGGGGACAAGGGTGCGGAGGCAGAGGTGTACCAGGGTTGGGATGTAGGGGGGTACCTGGTTTGGGAGACAGTTGGATCAGGGCCCGGAGGTAGAGGGAACCAAGGGCCGGGATGGAGAGAGACCCAAGGGCCTGGAGGTAGGAGACCAAGTCCAGGATGCACAGGGACCAGGTCCAGGAGGCAGAAGAGTACCTGGCCAGGAGACGGGGCCGACGGCCAGGAAGCAGAGCCATACTAGTCCAGGAGACGGGCAGCAGGGCTGGGATGTATATGGTTGGGACGGATAGGGGGAGCCGGGCCTGGAGGCAGAAGAGGACCAGGGCCAGAAGGCAGAGGGATTCCTGGGCCGGAGGATGAGGGACCAGGGCCGGGAGGCAGAGGGTGACCTGGGCCAGGAGACAGAGGAACCAGGGTCGGGAGACAAAGGGGGACCAGGGCGGAAAAGTGGGGGCGACAAGGGCAGGGAGGCAGAGGGGTCCAGAGCTGGGATGCCGAGGGGGACCAGGGCCTGGAGGCAGGGCCGGGGGGTAACTGGCCCGGGAAACGGGGAATAGGTCCTGGAGGTAGATGTGACCCAGGGCCGTCATGGAGAGAGGGACCAGGGCCTGGAGGTTGAGGGAAACCAGGGCCGGAATGCAGACGGGGATCAGGGTGGGGAGGCAGAGGGGGACCTGGGCCAGGAGGAAGATGGGTATCTGGGCCGGGAGACAGGGGGACCGTGCCTCGGAGTCAAAGGGCTACCTGGGCCTGGAGAAAGGGGGACCATGGCTGAGAAAAAGAGGGGAACCAGTGCCGAGAGGCGGGGCGACCAGTTCAGAGAGGCAGAGGCAGACCAGAGCCGGGGTGCAGAGGGTTACCTGGGCCGGGAGATAGGGGGACCAGGGCCGGAAGGCAGACGGTGACCAGGGCCAGCAGGTAGAGTTGTACCTGGGCCGAGAGGTATAGCAGGACCATGGCCAAGAAGTAGGGGGGACCCGGGTCATTAGGCATAGCGGGATCTGGGCCTTGAAACAGGGAGACCAGAGCCTAGGAACAGAGGGGGACCGGGGCCAGGAGGCAGTGTGGAACCTGGGCCAGGATACAGGGGGACCAGGCCCGGGAGGTAGAGGGGACCTGGGCCGGGATATAGAGAGGTAGGAGGGCCTGGAGGTGCAGGGAGACCAGGGCCGGGAGGCACAGAGGGACCAGGGCCGGGAGGAAGACGGGGACAGGTCGGGAAGGCCAAGGGGGGCCAGGGACAGGTGGAAGAGAGGTTCCTGGGCCCGGAAGCAGAGGGGGATCGGGGCCGATAAGCAGGGGTACCAGAGTATGGAGGCAGAGGTGTACCTGGGCCAGGAGGCAGATGGCGACCGGGGCTGGGAGGCAGAGAGGTACCTGGGACGGGTCTCTATACGTTGCCAACATGTACTTCCCAAGCGCTTAGTACAGTGGTCTGCACACAGTAAGCAGTCAAGAAATACGATTGAATGAATGAATGAATGAATGAATGAATGGGTGACCAGGTCCGGAGGCAGATGGGGACCAGGGCCAGGAGGCAGAGTATTACCCGGGCCAGTAGACGGGGGACCAGGGCCAGGGAGCAGAGGGGAACCAGGGCCAGGAGGCCAAGGGGGACCTGGGTCGAGAAGTGGTGTGATAAGATTAAGGAGGCAGAGGGCGACCAAGGCTGGGAGGCAGAGGGGTACCTGGGTCAGAAGACAAGGGAACCAGGGCTGGGAGGCAGAGGGGTACATGTGCCGGCAAACAGTGGGACTAGGGCTGACAAGCAGAGGGGAACCAGGGCCGAGAGGCGGGGCGTGACCAGGTCAGAGAGGCAGAGGCCGGCCTGGGCTGGGAATTTGAGGGGGACCAGGGCAGGGAGGCAGACGGGGAACAGGGCCCGTAGACACGGGGACCAGGGCCGGGAGATAGAGGGGACCCATGGCCGGGACCGAGAGAGACCCAGTGGCCTAGAGATAGAGTGAGCCCTGGGCCGGGAGGCTCAAAGGGACCAGGGCCGGGAAACAGAGGGGGAACTGTCCCTGGAGGTAGAGGAGGACCAGGGCCAGGAGGCAGAGGTGTACTTGTGCAACGAGACGCGGGACCAGTGTCCGCATGCAGAGGGGGACCCGGGTTGGGAAACGGGGATCAGGGCTGGGAGGCAAAGGTGGACCAGGGCCGAGAAGCACGGGGGACAAGGTCAGGGAGTTAGAGGGGGACTGGGGACAAGAGATTGAGGGGGACCAGGGCCGGTAGACTGGGGACTGGGGCTGGGAGGCAGAGGGTTACCTGGGCCAGGAGACGGGGCCTAAGGCTGAGAAGCAGAAGGAAACCAGGGCGGAGAGTTTGGGGTTGACCAGGTCTCAGAGAGGCAGAGGCCAACCGGGGCAGGGAAGCAGAAGGGGGACCAGGGCCTGAAGGCAGAGAGGGACCAGGATCGGTAGACAAGTGGACCAGGGCCGGGAGGCAGAAGGGTCTCTAGCCGGGAGACAGGGGGACCAGAGCCAGGAGGAAGAAGGGTCCCTAGCCGGGAGACAGGGGGACCAGGGCCGGGAGTGCCGAGAGAAGGCGTATATGGCTGAGAAGCAGAGGGGAACCAGGGCTGAGAGGCAGGGGGTGACCAGGTCAGAGAGGCAGAGGCTGATCAGCGTCGGTAAGCAGATTGGAGAGCAGGGCCTGGAGGCAGAGGGGGACCAGGGCCGGGTAATGGGGATCAAGCAGGCAGGCATAGTGGTACCACTGTCTCCCTGCCCTTCTACCAGCCGCTTCACAGATGTAAAGGGGAACCAGGGCCGAAAGAGGGGGACTAGAGGTGTAAGGCACGGGGCGACCAAGGCAGGGAGGCAGAGGGTGACCAAGGCAGGGAGGCAGAGGGGAACCAGGGCGGGGAGGCACATGGGGTCTAGGGCCAGGACACAGAGGGACATTAATGGAGGTTTGAGGGGACCCAAAGCCGGGAGGCGGAGGGGGACCGGGGCAGGGAGGCAGTGGGGGACGAGGGCCAGAGGCAGTGGGGGACCAGGGTGGGGAGTCAGACGGGGATCAGGGCCGGGAGATAGAGGGGGATCACGAGGGGGAGAGAGAGGGGGACCAGGGCCGGGAGGCAGACTGGGACTAGTGCTGGGAGGCAGTGGTGGACCAGGGGCTGGGGGAAGAGGGGAACCAGGGCGGGGAGGCATAGGGGGACCAGGGCCAGGATTTAGAAGGGTACCTTGGCCGGGAGAGAGGGGGACCAGGACCGGTACGCAAAGTGGGACTAGGGCACGGCGGCACCGGGGTACCAGGGCCAGGAGGCAGAGGGGTACCTGGGCCGGTAGATGGGGTACAAGGGCCGGAAGGGAGAAGGGTACATGGGCCGGGAGGCAGAGGGGGACCAGGGCAGGTAGGCAGAGGGAGACCACGTCCAGAAAGCAGAGGGGTACCTGGGCCAAAAAATGGTGGACCAGGGCCGAGAGGCAGAGGGGGACCAGGCCCTGGAGGCAGAGGTATAATTGGGCAGGGAGGGAGGGGGATCAGGTCAAGGAGTCACAAGGGGCCCTGGGCTTGGAGACAGGAGGACCAGGGCCGAAAGGCAGAGGGGGACCAGGGCCGAGAGGGGAAGGGGCACCAGGGCAGGGCGTCACTGGGGGACAAGGGCAGCATGGCTGGGTGGTATATCTGACACGGGGCTGGGATGGAGAGGGGGACCAGGGCATGGAGGCTGAGGTGGACCAGGGCAGGTATGCAGAGGGGGACCAGGGCCAGTAAGCAGAGGGGTACCTGGGCCGGGATACAGGGTGACCTTGGGCCAGGAGACAGGTGCACCAAGGACGAGAGGCAGGGAGAACAAAGACTGAGACTCAGGTGGGAACCAGGGCAGGGAGGCAGAGAGGGACCAGGACCAGGAGGCAGAGGGTGACCAGAGCAGGGAGGCAGAGGGATACATGGGTCGTGGGACAGGCTGACCAGGGCCGCAGATAGAGGGGAACCAGGGCCGGGACGGAGAGAGACCCAAGGGCCTGGAGGTAGAAGGAGACCAGAACAGGGCGGCACAGAGGGACCAGGGCCGGGAGGTTGAGGGGGACCAGAGAAGGGCAGCAGAGGGTGATCAGGGCATGGAGGTAGAGGGGAGCCCCGACCTGGGAGGAGAGAGACTCAAAGCATGGAGGTAGAAGGAGACCAGGGTCTGGAGGCAGAGAGGGTCCAGGACCGAGAGGCAGAGGGGGACCAGGGGAGGGCGGCAGAGGGGAACCAGGGCCAGGATGCAGTGGGGTACCTGGGCCATGACACGCAGGGAACTGAACAGTGAGGCAGAGGGTTACCTTGACCAGGAGATGGGGGACCAGGGCCAGGAGGTATTGGGGGACCACGGCTGAGAGGCGGGTTGGACTGGGGCAGGGAGGCATAGGGGGACCAGTGCTGGGATGTAGAGGGGACCCAGGGCAGGGATGGAGAGAGACCTAAGGGCCTGGAGTTTGAAGAAAACCAGGGCAGGGAGTCACAGAGCTACCAGGGCCGAGAGGCAGAGCTGGACCAGGACAATGCGGCAGAAGGTGACCATGGCAAGGAGTCAGAGGGTTACGTGGGCCGGGAGATGGGGGATAAGGGCCGGTTGGAAGTGGGTGACTAAGGCCTGGAGGCAGAGGGGGACCAGGGCAAGGAGACAGGTGGAACGGGGCAGGGAGGCCGAAGGGTACCTCAACCCGGAGACAAAGGAACCACGGTCGGGAGGCAGAGGGGGACCTGGTTAGGGTGGCATAGTGGTAGCAGGGCCATGACACAGAGGGACCAGAAAAGGGAGGCAGAGGGGTACCTTGGCCAGGAGACGGGGACCTGGTCCGGGAGATAGTGGGAGACTAGGACTGAGAGGCGGTGCAGATTGGGGCAGGGATTCATAGGGGGACTAAGGCCGGGAGGTGGAGGGGACCCTGGGCCAGGACGGAGAGAGACCCAGGGGACCGGACCAGTGCCTGGAGGCAGAAGGAGACCAGGGCCGGGAGACAGAGGTGGTCCAGGGCAAAGCGACAGGAGGGGACCATGACCAGTAGGCAGAGGGTTACCTGGACCGGGAGACAGGGGGACCAGGGCAGGGAGGCAGGGGGGTATCTGGGCGTGTGGGGACAGAGTGACCAGGGCCGATAGGCAGAGGAGGATCACGGCCGAGAGGCAGAGGGGTACGGGGACTGTGCCTCAATGGGGGAACAGGGCCGGGAGGCAGAGGGGCACCTGGGCTGGGAGGCAGACAGGGACTAGGGCTGAGAGGCGGGACGTACCAGGGCAGGGAGGCAGTGGGGGACCAGGACTGGGAGACAGAGGGGGACCTGGGTTGGGAGGTGGAGGTGACCGACGGCTAAGAAGCAGAGGGGTACCTGGACCAGAAAACCAAAGGACCCGGGCTGGGAGGTAGTGGGGTACCGCTGGACCGGAAGTCATGGGGACCACGGCTGGTTGGTAGAGGGGAAACAGGGCTGGGAAGGAGAGAGGGCCCAGCGCCTGACAGTAGAGGGAGACCAGGGACGGGAGGCACAGAGGGACAAGGGCTGGGAGGCAGAGGGGGACCAGGGCCAAAAGGTAGTCGGGGACTACAGCCGAGAGGCAGAGGGGTACCAGGGCCGAGACGCAAAGGGGAACCCGAGCCCGGACGCAGCAGGGTACTTGGGCTTGGAGACGGGGTTCAGGGCAGGGAGGAAGAGGGGTAACAGGTCTGAGAGGCGGGAGTGACCAGGGCAGGGACGAAGAGGGGGACCAGGACTGGGAGGCAGAGGGGTCCTGGGTCAGGAGACATGGGGAAAAGGGCCAGAATGTAGAGTGGTACCTGGGCCGGGGTGTGGAGTGGGCCCATGGCCAGGTCGGGTAGAGGAGACCCAAGGAAATAGGAGACAAGGAGACTAGGACTGGGAGATACAGAGGGACAAGGGCCAGGAGGCAGAGGGGGACCAGGGCCAGGAGGTAGAGGGGGACCAGGGCTAAGAGGCAGAGGGGGACCAGGGCCAGGAGGCAGAGGGGGAGTAAGGCCGGGAGGCAGAGGTGTACCGGGCCAGGAGGCAGAGGCCTACCTTGTCCGGGAGGCAGAAGAGCACCAGGGCCGAGAAGCAGTGGGTGACCAGGGCAAGGAGGCAGATGGGACCATGACCGTGAGGCAGAGGGCTACCAGGGCCCGGAGGCAGAGGTGTCCAGGGCCAAGATGCCGAGGGTTACCTGGCCCAAGAGACGGGGTCCAAGGCCGGGAGGCAGAGGGGGATCGGGGCAGATAAGCAGGGGGAACCGGGATATTCAGGCAGAGGCGAACCACGGCTGGGAGGCAGATGGGGACCAAGCCTGGGAGGCAGAGGGGGACCAGGGCCAGGAGGCAGAGGGGTACCTGGGCCAGGAGACGCGGGGACCAGGGTTGGGAGGTAGATAGTTGCCTGGGCTGGGAGACAGGGGGACCAGCGCTGGAAGGTAGAGGCGATCCCGGGCTGTGCAGGAGAATGACCCAAGTGCCTGAAGGTTGAGGAAGACCAGGGCCAGGAGGCACAGGGGATCCAGGTCCAGGAGGCACAGAGGGACCAGGGCCTGGAGGTAGAGTGGGATTAGGGCCTGGGGGCAGCGGAGGACCAGGGTAACGAGGCAGAGGGGTATCTAGACTGGGAGCCGGTGGACTAGATCCGGGAGACAGAGGAGTACCTGGGCCGAGAGACAAGGGGACCAGGGCGAAGAGTCAGAGGGGGATCAGGGTTGAGAGGCAGCGGGGGACCAGGGCCGGGAGGTAGATGTGGACCATGGAGGAGAGTCAGAGGGGAATCAAGGCTAAGAGGCAGAGGGCTGCTTGGGTGCGGAGAGAGGGGACCAGGGCCGGGAGGTAGAGGGGACCCAGGGCCGAAAGGTACAAGTTGACTAGGGTTGGGAAGAACTGTGGTACCCTGCCTGTAGGCAGAGACTGATTAGGTCCAGGTGGAAGATAGAGACCAAGGCAGTGAGGTAGAGGGGACCTAGGGCTGGAAGGAGAAGGGTACCAGGGCCGGAAGCCTGTGGGGGACCCGGGCCATAAAGTAGAGTGGGACCAGGGCTGAAGGGTAGAGGGGGACTAATGCTGGGAGGTGGCAGAGGGGTACTAGGGTCGGGGGAGAGGGGGCCAGGGCCAGAAGGTAGAGGGGACTCAGGGCCAGGAATGAGAGTTACCAGGGCCTGGAGGTAGAGTGAGACGAGGGCCGAGAGGGAGTGGGGAACAGGGCTGGGAAGGCAGAGGGTGACCAGGGACAGGAGAGAGAGTGTTACCTGTGTCCAGAGATATGAGTACCAAGGCCTGGAGGTAGAGGGGACCCAGGGCCGGGAAAGAGTGAAGGGCCAGGGCCAGGAGGTAGAGGGAGACTAGGGCAGGCAGGCACTGTGGGACCAGGGCCGGGAGGCAGTGATCAGGGCCTGGAGGCAGAGGACAAGGTCCAGGAGGCAGAGGGGTACCTGGGCTGGTGACAGGTCGACCAGGGCAGGGAGGCAGAGGGTATCCGGGCCGGGGGAGAAGGGGACCAGGGCCAATAGTCAGAGGGGGACCAGGGCCGAGAGGCCGGGGGCTACCAGGGCGGCGATGTAGAGGGGGACCAGGGCCAGGAGGCAGAAGGGGACCAGGGCCAGGAGGCAGAGGGGGAGCAGGGCCAGGAGGCAGATGGGGACCAAGGCCGGGAGGCAGAGGGGGACCAGGGCCAGGAGGCAGAGGGGGACCAGGGCCAGGAGGCAGAGGGGGACCAGGGCCAGGAGGCAGAGGGGCACCAGGGCCAGGAGGCAGAGGGGGACCAGGGCCAGGAGGCAGAGGGGTACCTGGGCCAGGAGACCCGGGGACCAGGGTTGGGAGGTAGAGAGGTGCCTGGGCTGGGAGACAGGGGGACCAGGGCTGGGAGGTAGAGGGGATTCCGGGCTGGGCTGGAGAGAGACCCAAGTGCCTGAAGGTTGAGGAATACCAGTGCCAGCAGGCACAGAGGATCCAGGTCCAGGAGGCACAGAGGGACCAGGGTCTGGAGGTAGAGTGGGATTTGGGCCCGGAGGCAGAGGAGGACCAGGGTCATGAGGCAGAGGGGTATCTAGGCTGGGAGCCAGGTAGACTAGATCCGGGAGACAGAGGAGTACCTGGACCGGGAGACAAGGGGACCAGGGCCAAGAGTCAGAGGGGGATCAGGGTTGAGAGGCAGGGGTGGGAGGGACCAGGGCCGGGAGGTAGATGTGGACCATGGCAGAGAGTCAGAGGGGAATCAAGGCTAAGAGGCAGAGGACTACCTGGGTGCGGAGAGAGGGGACTAGGGCCGGGAGGTAGATGGGACCCAGGGCCGAGAGTTACAAGTTGACGAGGGCTGGGAAGACATGCGTCACCCTGCCGGTAGGCAGAGAGGGATCAGGTCCGGGTGGAAGATAGAGACCAAGGCAGAGAGGCAGAGGGGACGTTGGGCTGGAAGGAGAAGGGAACCAGGGCCAGAAGCCTGTGGGGGACCCGGGCCATAAAGTAGAGTGGGACCAGGGCTGAAAGGCAGAGGGGGAATAGTGCTGGGAGGTGGCAGAGAGGTACTAGGGTCGGGGGAGGGGGGGGCCAGGGCCAGGAGGTGGAGGGGACTAAGGGCCAGGAATGAGAGAGTTACCAGGACCTGGAGGTAGAGTGAGACCAGTGCCGAGAGGGAGGGGGGAACTGGGCTGGGAAGGCAGAGGGGGACCAGGGCCTGGAGAGAGAGTGTTACCTGGGTCCAGAAACATCGGTACCAAGGTCTGGAGGTAAAGGGGACCCAGGGCCGGGACAGAGAGAAGGGCCAGGGCCAGGAGGTAGAGGGAAGCTAGGGCTGGCAGGTACTGTGGGACCAGGGCTGGGAGGCAGTGATCAGGGCCTGGAGGCAGAGGACCAGGTCCAGGAGACAGAGGGGTACGTGGGCCGGTGACAGGTGGACCAGGGCAGGGAGGTTGAGGGGTACCTGGGCTGGAGACAGGTGGACCTGGGCAGCGAGGCAGAGGGGGACCAGGGCCAGTAGGCATAGGGGTACCTGGGCCGGGAGACATCAGGAGAAGAGCAGAGAGGCTGGGAGATGGATGAGCAGGGCCTGGAGGTAGAGGAAGACCATGGTCTAGAGACAGGGAGGGACCAGGGCCGGGAGGCAGAGGGTGACTAGGGCGTGGAGGCAGAGGGGGGCCTGGGTAAGGCGGCAGAGGGGGACCATGGCCAGGACGCAGAGCAGTACCTGGGTCCAGAGACAGAGGAAAGGGCCCGGGAGGGAGAGAAAGGCCAGGGCCAGGAGGTAGAGGGAGATGAGGTCTGGCAGTCACAGGAGTACCATGGCCCGGAGGCAGATGGGGGCCAGGGCCAGGTGGTACAAGGTGACAAGTGCTGGGAAGAACCACGGCACCATGCCAGTAGGCAGCGAGGGACCAGGTGGGGACCAATGCAAAGAGGTAGAGGGGAAATAGAGCCAGAGGGAGAGGGGGACCCGGGCCGGAAAGTCCGGGGGGACCAAGGCCAGAAAGTAAAGTGGGACAAGGCCTGAGAGGCAAAGGGGGGCTAGTTCCGGGAGGCACAGGGGTACCAGGGCCTGGAGGCAGATTTATACCTGCACCGGTAGACAGGAGGACCTGAGCCGGGAGTTCGAGGGGTACCAGGGCTGGGAGACAGGGGGACCCGAGCCGGGTGTTAGAGGGGACCCAGAGCCGGGAACAAGTGAGTGACCAGGGCCTGGAGGTGTAGGGAGACGGGCAGAGAGGCAGGGGGGTACCAGGGCCGGGAGACAGAGGGGGACCAGTGAGGGAAGGCAGAGGAGGACCTGAGCCAGGACGTAGAGGGGTACCTGGGTCCGGAGATGGGGGTCCAGGGCCTAGAGGTAGTGGGGAAACAGGGCCTGGACGGAGAGAAGGGCCAGGGCCTGGAGGTAGAGAGTGATGAGGGCTGGCAGGCACAGAGGGACGAGGGCCGGGAGGCAGAGGGGGACCAGAGACCGGAGGTATAAGGCGATAAGGGCTGGGTCGAACCGGGGCACCATGCCGGTAGATAGGGAGGGACCAGATCAGGGCAGAAGATTTGGAGCAAGGTAGGGAGGTAGAGGGGAACTACGGCTGGAGGGAGAAGGGGATCAGGGCAGAGAAGCTGAGAGGGACCCAGGAGGCAAGAGCCTCCTAGGCCCAGAGACGGGGGACTAGGATCGGGAGGCTTTGGCGACCAGAGCTGGGAAGCAGAGGGGGATCAGGGCCAGGAGGCAGAGGGGCACCTGGGCCTGGAGAAGGGGGACCAGGGTCGGGAGTTAGCGGGGGCCCAGAGCTAGGAGACAGTGGAGTACCTGGCCCGGGAGACTGGAGGTCCAGGGCAGGGAGACAGGAGGACCTAGGCCGGAAGGTAGAGGGTCCCATGGCCGGGACGTATAAAGGGACCAGGGTTTGGAGGTAGAAGGAAATCAGGCCTGACAGAACAGGGCGACCCATGGCCGGGACGGAGAGAGACCCATGGCCCATGGCTTGGAAGGAGAGGGTACCAGGGCAAGGAGGCAGAGGGGTACCTGGGCCGGGAGACAGGGGGACCAGGGCTGAAAGATAAAGGGAGACCAGGGCTGGCAAAACAGGGGGACCAGGGCATGGAGGTAGAGGGGACCCATGGCCGGAACTGAAAGAGAGCCAGTGGCCTGGAGGTAGTGGGAGACCAGGGCCCGGAGACCCAAAGGGACAGGGAGACGTGGTACTAGGGTTGGGAGGCCCGTTGTTGGGTAGGAACCGTCTCTATATGTTGCCAACATGAACTTCCCAAGCGCTCAGTACAGTTGTCTGCACACAGTAAGCGGTCAATAAATGCGATTGAATGAATGAATGAATGAATGAATGGGTGACCAGGGCCGGGAGGCAGATGGGGACCAGGGCCAGGAGGCAGAGGATTACCCGGGCCGGTAGATGGGGGACCAGGGCCAGGAGGCAAGGGGGAACCAGGGTTGAGAAGTGGTGTGACAAGTTTAGGGAGGCAGAGGGCGACCAAGGCTGGGAGGCAGAGGGTTACCTTGTTCAGGAGACAAGGGGACCAGGGCTGGGAGGCAGAGGGGTACCTGTGCCGGCAGACAGTGGGACTAGGGCTGAGAAGCAGAGGGGAACCAGGGCCGAGATGTGGGGCGTGACCAGGTCAGAGAGGCAGAGGCCGGCCTGGGCTGGGAATTTGAGGGGGACCAGGGCAGGGAGGCAGACAGGGACCAGGGCCGGTAGACACGGGGACCAGAGCTGGGAGGTAGAGGGGACCCATGCCGGGGACCGAGAGAGACCCAGTGGCCTAGAGGTAGAGTGAGTCCAGGGCCGGGAGGCTCAAAGGGACAAGGGCCGGGAGACAGAGGGGGACCTGTCCCTGGAGGAAGAGGAGGACCAGGGCCAGGAGGCAGAGGTGTACCTGTGCCAGGAGACGGGGGACCAGGGTGCGTATGCAGAGGGGGACCCGGGTTGGGAAACCGGGATCAGGGCCGAGAGACAAAGGGGGACCAGGGCCGAGAAGCATGGGGGACAAAGTCAGGAAGTTAGAGAGGGACTGGGGACAGGAGATATAGGGGGACCAGGGCCGGTAGACAGGGGGACTGGGGCTGGGAGGCAGCGGGTTACCTGAGCCAGGAGACGGGGCCTAAGGCTCAGAAGCAGAAGGAAACCAGGGCTGAGAGTTGGGGGTTGGCCAGGTCTCAGAGAGGCAGAGGCCGGCCGGGGCAGGGAAGCACAAGGGGACCGGGGCAGGGAGGCAGAGGGGGACCAGGGCCTGGAGGCAGAGAGGGACCAGGGCCGGTAGACAAGGGGACCGGGGCCGGGAGGCTGAAGGGCCACTAGCCGGTAGACAGGGGGACCAGGGCCAGGAGGCAGAAGGGGCCCTGGCCGGGAAACAGGGGGACCAGGGCCGGGAGTCAAAGGGGTACCTGTTCCGAGAGAAGGCGTATATGGCTGAGAAGCAGAGGGGAATCAGGGCTGAGAGGCAGGGGGCGACCGGTTGAGAGAGGCAGAGGCTGATCAGCGTCGGTAAGCAGAGGGGGAGCAGGGCCGGGAGGCAGAGGGGGGCCAGGGTCGGGTAACAGGGATCAGGTAGGCAGGCATAGTGGTACCACTGTCTCCCTGCCCTTGTACCCCCCGCTTCTCAGACGTAAAGGGGAACCAGGGCCGAAAGAGGGGAACCAGAGGTGTAAGGCATGGGGAGACCAAGGCAGGGGGGCAGAGGGTGACCAGGGCAGTGAGGCAGAGGGGAACCAGGGCGGGGAGGCACATGGGGTCTAGGGCCAAGACACAGAGGGACATTAATGTAGGTTTGAGGGGACCAAAAGACCGGAGGCGGAGGGGAACCAGGGCAGGGAGGCAGTGGGGGACGAGGGCCAGAGGCAGTGGGGGACAAGGGCCGGTAGGCAGACGGGGATCAGGGCTGGGAGGTAGAGGGGGATCACGAGCGGGAGACAGAGTGGGACCAGGGCCGGGAGGCAGATTGGGACCAGTGCTGGGAGGCAGGTGTGGACCAGGGACTGGGGGAAGAAGGCAACCAGGGCGGGGAGGCAAAGGGGGACCAGGGCCAGGGTTTAGAAGGATACCGTGGCCGGGAGAGAGGGGGACCAGGAGCGATACGCAAAGTGGGACTAGGACAGGGCGGCACCGGGGTACCAGGGCCAGGATGCAGAGTGGTACCTGTGCCGGCAGATGGGGTACCAGGGCCGGAAGGGTGAAGGGTACCTGGGCCGGGAGGCAGAGGGGGACCAGGGCAGGTAGGCAGAGGGGGACCAGGTCCAGAAAGCAGAGGTTTACCTGGACCGAAAGATGGTGGACTTGCGCCGAGAAGCAGAATGGGACCAGGGCTGGGAGGCAGAGGTGTATCTGGGCCTGGAGGGAGGGGGACCAGGACAAGGAGGAACAGGATTCCCTGGCCCGGGAGACAGGAGGACCAGGGACAAGAGGCAGAGGGGGACTAGGGCCGAGAGGGGGAGGGGCACCAGGGCAGGGCGGCAGAGGGGGACCAGGGCCGGGAGATGATCAGCATGGCTGGGTGGTAAATCTGACCCCTGACTGGGACGGAGATGGGGACCCGGGCCTGGAAGCTGAGGTGGACCAGGACAGGTAGACTGAGGGGGACCAGGGCAAGAAGGCAGAGGGGTACCTGGGTCGGGATACAGGGGGACCTTGGGCAAGGAGACAGGTTCACCAGGGCCGAAAGGCCGGGTGAACCAAGACTGAGACTCAGGGGAACCAGGGCAGGGAGGCAGAGAGGGATCAGGACCAGGAGGCAGAGGGTGACCAGAGCAGGGAGGCAGAGGGATACATGGGTCGGGGGACAGGCTGACCAGGGCCGCAGATAGAGGGGAACCAGGGCCGGGACGGAGAGAGACCCAAGGGCCTGGAGGTAGAAGGAGACCAGAACAGGGCGGCACAGAGGGACTAGGGCCTGGAGGCTGAGGAGGCCAGAGAAGGGCAGCAGAGGGTGATCAGGGCAAGGAGGTTGAATGGTCCCTGGGCCAGGAGACAAGGCGACCAGGGCATGGAGTTAGAGGGGAGCCACGGCCGAGGAGGAGAGAGACCAAAAGCCTGGAGGTAGAAGGAGACCAGGGTCTGGAGGCACAGAGGGTCCAGGACCTAGAGGCAGAGGGGGACCAGGGCAGGGCGGCAGAGGGGCACCAAGGCCAGGATGTAGTGGGGTACCTGGGCCATGACACAGAGGGAACAGAACAGTGAGGCAGAGGGTTACCTTGACAAGGAGATGGGGAACCAGGGCCAAGAGGTAGTGGGGGACCAGGGCTGAGAGGCGGGATGGACTGGGGCAGGGAGGCATAGGAGGACCAGGGCTGGGATGGAGAGGGGACCCAGGGCAGTGATGGAGAGAGACCCAAGGGCCTGGAGCTTGACGGAGACCAGGGCAGGGAGGCACAGAGCTACCAGGGCCGAGAGACAGAGGTGGACCAGGACAATGCGGCAGAAGGTGACCATGGCAAGGTGTCAGAGCGTTGCGTGGGCCGGGAAATGGGAGATAAGGGCCGGGAGGAAGTGAGTGACTAAGGCCTGGCTGCAGAGAGGGACCAGGGCCAGGAGGCAAAGGGGTACCTGGGCCAGGAGACAGGTGGATCGGGGTAGTGAAGCCGAAGGGTACCTCGACCAGGAGACAAAGGAACCGGGGTCGGGAGGCAGAGGGGGACCTGGGTAGGGTGGCATAGTGGTACCAGGGCCATGACACAGAGGGGCCAGAAAAGTGAGGCAGAGGTGTACCTTGGCCAGGAGACGGGGACCTGGTCCGGGAGATAGTGGGAGACCAGGGTTGAGAGGCGGTGCAGACTGGGGCAGGGAGGCAAAGGGGGACCAATGTAGGGAGGTGGAGGGGACCCTTGGCCAGGACAGAGAGAAACCCAGGAGACGGGACCAGTGCTTGGAGGCAGAAGGAGACCTGGGCCGGGAGGCAGCGGTGGTCCAGGGCAAGGCGACAGGAGGGGACCATGACCAGTAGGCAGAGGGTTATCTGGACCGGGAGACAGGGGGTCCAGGGCAAGGCGGCCGATGGGTATCTGGGCCTGGGGACAGAGTCACAAGGGCTAATAGGCAGAGGAGTATCATGGCCGAGAGCCAGGGGGGTACCTGGACTGTGCCTCAATGGGGGACCAGGGCCGGGAGGCAGAGGTGCACCTCGGCTGGGAGGCAGACGGGGACTAGTGCTGAGTGGCGGGAGGTACCAGGGCAGGGAGGCAGTGGGGGACCAGCAATGGGAGGCAAAGGGGGACCTGGGTTTGGAGGTGGAGGGGACCGACGACTAGGAGGCAGAGGGGTACCTGGACCAGAAAACCGAAGGACCAGGGCTGGGAGGCAGTGGGGTACCGCTGGACCGGAAGTCATGGGGACCAGGGCTGGTTGGTAGAGGGGAACCAGGGCTGGGAAGGAGAGAGGGCTCAGGGCCTGAAGGTAGAGGGATACCAGGGCCGGGAGGCACAGAGGGACAAGGGCTGGGAGGCAGAGGGGTACCAGGGCCGAGATGCTGAGGGGAACCCGAGCGCGGAGGCAGAGGGGTACCTGGGCTGGGAGACGGGGTTCAGGGCTGGGAAGAAGAGGGGCACCAGGTCTGAGAGGTGGCAGGGACCAGGGCAGGGACGCAGAGGGGGACGAGGACTGGGAGGCAGAGGGGTCCTGGGTCAGGAGACACGGGGACCAGGGCCAGAATGTAGAGTGGTACCTGGGCCGGGATGTGGAGTGGACCCAGGGTCAGGACGAGTAGAGGAAACCCAAGGTAATAGGAGACTAGGAGATTAAGGCTTGGAGGTGCAGAGGGACTAGGGCCAGGAGGCAGAGGGAGACCAGGGCCAGGAGGTAGAGGGGGAACAGGGCCAGGTGGCAGAGGGGCAGCAGGGCCAGGAGGCAGAGGGGAACCAAGGCCGTGAGGCAGAGTGGTACCTGGGCCAGGAGGCAGAGGAGTACCTTGTTTGGGAGGCAGAAGGGAACCAGGGCCGAGAGGCGGTGGGTGACCAGGGCAAGGAGGCAGAGGTGTCCAGGGACAGGATGCCGAGGGTTACCTGGCCCAACAGACGGGGTCTAGGTCCGGGAGGCAGAGGGGGATCGGGGCAGATAAGCAGGGGGAACCGGGATATGCAGGCAGAAGCGAACCAGGGCTGGGAGGCAGATGGGGAAAAAGACTGGGAGGCAGAGGCGGACCAGGGCCAGGAGGCAGAGGTGTACCTGGGCCAGGAGACCGGGGGACCAGGGTTGGGAGTTAGAGAGGTGCCTGGGCTGCGAGACAGGGGGACAAGGGCTGGGAGGTAGAGGGGATCCCGGGCTGGGCTGGAGAGAGACCCAGGTGCCTGAAGGTTGAGGAAGACCAGGGCAATGAGGCACAGAGTATCCAGGTCCAGGAGGCACAGAGGGATCAGGGCCTGGAGGTACAGCGTGATTAGGGCCTGGAGGCAGAGGAGGACGAGGGTCATGAGGCAGAGGGTTATCTAGGCTGAGAGTCAGGTGGACTAGATCCGGGAGGCAGAGGAGGACCTGGGCCGTGAGACAAGTTGACTAGTGCTTGGAGTCAGAGGGGGATCAGGGTTGAGAGGCACGGGGCGGACCAGGGCCGGGAGGTAGATGTGGACCATGGCGGAGAGTCAGAAGGGAATCAAGGCTAAGAGGCAGAGGGCTACCTGGGTGCGGAGAGAGGGGACCAGGGCCGGGAGGTAGAGTGGACCCAGGGCCGAGAGGTACAAGTTGATGAGGGCTGGGAAGACCTGTGGCACCCTGCCGGTAGGTAGAGAGGGGTCAGGTCCGGATGGAAAATAGAGACCAAGGCAGTGAGGTAGAGGGGACCTAGGGCTGAAGGAGAAGGGGACCAGGGACGGAAGCTTGTGAGGGACCCGGGCCATAAAGTAGAGTGAGACCAGGGCTAAAAGGCAGAGGGGGACTAGGTTCAGGGGAGAGGGGGCCAGGGCCAGGAGGTAGAGGAGACTCAGTCCCAGGAATGAGAGTTACCAGGGCCTGCAGGTAGAGTGAGACCAGGGCCGAGAGGGAGGGGGGAACAGGGCTTGGAAGGCAAAGGGGAACCAGGGCCCTGAGGAAGAGTGCTACCTGTGTCCGGAGACAAGAGTACCAAGGCCTGGAGGTAGAGGGGACCCAGGGCTGGGACAGAGAGAAGGGCCAGGGCCAGGAGGTAGAGGGAGACAAGGGCTGGCATGCACTGTGGGACCAGGGCCGGGAGGCAGTGATCAGGGCCTGGAGGCAGAGGACCAGGTCCATGAGGCAGAGGGGTACATGGGCTGGTGACAGGTGGACCAGGGCAGGGAGGCAGAGGGGTACCTGGGTCGGGGGAGAAGAGTACCAAGGCCAAGAGTCAGAGGGGGACCAGGGCCGAGAGACCGGGGCTACCATGGCGGGGAGGCAGAGGTGGACCAGGGCCAGGAGGCAGAGGGGGACTAGGGCCAGGAGGCAGAGGGGGACCAGGGCCAGGAGGCAGAGGGGGACCAAAGCCGGGAGGCAAAGGGGTACCTGGGCCAGGAGGTAGAGGCGTACCTTGTCCGGGAGGCAGAAGGGAACCAGGGCCGAGAAGCGGTGGGTGACCAGGGCAAGGTGGTAGATGGGACCATGACCGTGAGGCAGAGGGGTACCAGGGCCCGGAGGCAGAGGAGTCCAGGGCCAAGATGCCGAGGGTTACCTGGCCCAAGAGACAGGGTCCAGGGCCGGGAGGCAGAGGGGGAAAGAGGCAGATAACAGGGGGAACCGGGATATGCACGCAGCGGCGAACCAGGGCTGGGAGGCAGATGGGGACCAAGGCTAGGAGGCAGATAGGGACCAGGGCCAGGAGGCAGAGGGGTACCTGGGCCTGGAGACCCGGGGACCAGGGTTGGGAGGTAGAGAGGTGCCTGAGCAGGGAGACAGGGTGACCAGTGCTGGGAGGTAGAGGGGATACCGGGCTGGTCTTGAGAGATACCCAAGTGCCTGAAGGTTGAGGAAGACTAGGGCCAGGAGGCACAGAGGATCCAGGTCCAGGAGGCACAGAGTTACCAGGGCCTGGAGGTACAGTGGGATTAGGGCCTGGAGGCAGAGGAGGACCAGGGCCATGAGGCAGAGGGCTATCTAGGCTGGGAGCCAGGTGGACTAGATCCGGGAGACAGAGGAGTACCTGGGCCGGGAGACAAGGGGACCAGGGCCAAGAGTCAGAGGGGAATCAGGGTTGAGAGGCGGGGGGGACCAGTGCCGGGAGGTAGATGTGGACCATGGCAGAGAGTCAGAGGGGAATCAAGGCTAAGAGGCAGAGGGCTACCTGGGTCCGGAGAGAGGGGACCAGGGCCGGGAAGTAGAGGGGACCCAGTGCCGAGAGGTACAAGTTGACAAAAGCTGGGAAGACCTGAGGCACCCTGCCAGAAGGCAGAGAGGGATCAGGTCCAGGTGGAAGATAGAGACCAAGGCAGTGAGGTAGAGGGGACGTAGGGCTGGAAGGAGAGGGGGACTAGGGCTAGAAGCTTGTGGGGGACCCGGGCCATAAAGTAGAGTGGGACCATGGCTGAAAGGCAGAGGGGGACTAGTCCTGGGAGGTGGCAGAGAGGTACTAGGGTCGGGGGAGAGGGGCCTGGAGGTAGAGTGAGACCAGCGCCGAGAGGGAGGGGGGAACAGGGCTGTGAAGGCAGAGGGGGACCAGGACCATGAGGGAGAGTGTTACCTGGGGCCAGAGACATGGGTACCAAGGCCTGGAGGTGGAGGGGACCCAGGTCCAGGACACAGAGAAGGGCCAGGGCAAGGAGGTAGAGGGAAGTTAGGGCTAGCAGATACTGTGGGACCAGGGCCGGGAGGCAGTGATCAGGGCCTGGAGGCAGAGGTGTACCTGGGCGGGTGACAGGTGGACCAGGGCAGGGCGGCAGAGGGGTACCTGGGCCGGGAGACATGGGGACAAGGGCAGGGAGGCTGGGAGATGGATGACCAGAGCCTGGAGGCAGAGGAAGACCATGGACGAGAGACAGGGAGGGACCAGGGCCGGGAGGCAGAGGGTGACTAGGGCGTGGAGGCAGAGGGGGGCCAGGGCAAGGCGGCAGAGGGGGACCAGGGCCAGGAGGCAGAGCAGTACCTGGGTCCAGAGACAGGGGACCAGGCCCGGGAGGGAGAGAAGGACCAGGGCCAGGAGGTAGAGGGAGACGAGGGCTGGCAGTCAAAGTGGGACCAGGGCCCGGAGACAGAGGGGGGCCAGGGCCGGGAGGTACAAGGCGACAAGTGCTGGGAGGAACCACGGCACCATGCCAGTAGGCAGCTAGGGACCAGGTCCTGGCAGAAGATAGGGACCAATGCAAAGAGGTAGAGGGGAAATAGAGCCAGAGGGAGAGGGGGACCGGGTCCGGAAGGCCCGGGGGGACTAAGGCCAGAAAGTAAAGTGGGACCAGGGCTGAGTGGCAAAGGGGGACTAGTTCCCGGAGGCAGAGGGTGACCAGGGCCTAGAGGCAGATTTATACCTGCACCGGCAGACAGGAGGACCTGGGCCGGGAGTTCGAGGGGTACCAGGGCTGGGAGACGGGGGACCAGAGCCAGGAGTTAGAGGGGACCCAGAGCCGGGAACAATTGAGTGACCAGGGCCTGGAGGTATAGGGAGACGGGCAGAGAGGCAGGGGGCGACCAGGGCCGGGAGGCAGACGGGGACAAGTGAGGGAAGTCAGAGGAGGACCTGAGCCAGGAGGTAGAGGGTTACCTGGGTCCAGAGATGGGGGACCAGGGCCTAGGGGTAGAGGGGAAACAGGGCCGGGAAGGAGAGAAGGGCCAGGGCCTGGAGGTAGAGGGTGATGAGGGCTGGCAGGCACAGAGGGACCAGGCCACGGAGGCAGAGGGGGACCAGGGACCGGAGGTACAAGGCGACAAGGGCTGGGTCGAACCGGGTCACCATGCCGGTAGACAGAGAGGGATCAGATCCGGGAAGAAGATGTGCACCAAGGTAGGGAGATAGAGGGGAACTAGGGCCGGAGGGAGAAGGGGACCAGGGCCGAGAAGCTGGAGGGGTCGGGCAGGGCAGAGAGGCTGAGGGGGATCAGAGCTGGGATATAGAGGGGGACCAGGGCCAGGATTCAGTGGGTTACATGGGCCGGTAGGCAGAGGAGGACCAGGGCTGAGAGGTGGAGGGAACAGGGGAGGGACGCAGAGAGGGACCAGGAATGGGAAGCAGAGGGGGACCTAGGTCCGGAGGCAGAAGGTGACCAGGGCCCGGAGGCAGAGGGGGACCTGTCACGGGAAACAAAGGGACCAGGGGCGGGAAGTAGTGGGGTACCTGGGCCGGAGGTCATGGGGACCAGGGCTGGTTGGTAGAGGGGAACCAGGTGAGTTAAGGAGTAAGACCAGGCCCGGGAGCTAAGGGGCACCAGGGCAGGGAGGCAGAGAGGGACCAGGGCCAGGAAGCAGAGGGGTACCTGGACCTGCAGGCAGGCCGACTAGGGCTGTGCGCCATGGGGGGACCATGGCCGGGAAGCAGAGGGGTACCCGGACCAGGAAAGAAGGGGACCAGTTCCGGAAGATAGAGGGGTACCCGGGCCGCGAGGCGGGGAGACCAGAGGGGGCAGGTAGAGGGGACCCAGGGCCACGACAGAGAGAAGGACCAGGGTTTGGAGGAAGAGGGAGAACAGTGCCGGGTAGCACAGAGGGACCAGGCCACAGAGGCAGAGGGGGACCCTGGCAGGGTGGCAGAAGGGGACCAGGGCCAGGAGGCAGAGGGGTACCTAGACTGGGAGGCAGAGGGGTACCTGTGCCAGGAGGCAAGAGGACCAGGGCCTGGAAGGAGACCAGGATCACGAGGCATAGGGGGATCTGTGCCATGAGACAAGGAGAACAGAGCCGAGAGGCAGAGGGGGACAGGGGCCAGGAGGCAGTGTGGAACCTGGGCCGGGAGACAGGGGGACCAGGGCCGGGAGGTAGAGGGGAGCTGGGTCGGGATATAGGGAGGTAGGAGGGCCTGGAGGTTCAGGGAGACCAGGGCCGGGAGGCACAGAGGGACCAGGGCCGGGAGGCAGACAGGGACAGGTCGGGGAGGCTAAGGGAGACCAGGGCCAGGAGGAAGAGAGGTTCCTGGGCCCGGAAGCAGAGGGGGATAAGGGCCGATAAGCCGGGCTACCAGGGTATGGAGGAAGAGGCGTACCTGGGCCAGGAGGCAGATGGCGACCGGGGCTGGGATGCAGAGAGGTACCTGGGACGGGAGAAGGGAGACCGGTACCTGGGACGGGAGACAGGGGGACCAGGGCCGTGAGGTAGAGGGTACCCAGGGCCGGGATGGAGAGAGACCCAAGGGCCTGAAGGTAGACGGAGACCAGGACCAGGAGACACAGAGGGACCGGTGCTGGGAGGCAGATGGGGATCAGGGCTTGGGGGCAGAGGAAGACCAGGGCCAGGAGGCAGAGGGGTACCTGGGCTGGGAAACAGGTTTACCAGGATAGGGAGGCAGAAGGTTACGAAGGCCAGGGGGTAGAGAGGTACCTGGTTCTGGAGACAGGGGGCCAGTGTCTGAAGGTAGAGGGGACCCAGGACCTAGATGGAGAGAAAGGCCAGGGCCAGGAGGGAGAGAGAGAAGAGAGTTGGCAGGCATAGGTGGACCTGGGCCGGGAGGCAGAGAGGGACAGGTCAGGGCAAAAGATGGGGACCAAGGCAGGGAAGCAGAGGGGAACTCAGGCAGGAGGGAGAAAGGGAACAGGGCTGGAAGGTCAGGGGGAACCAGGACCAGAAAGTAAAGTGGGACCACGGCTGAAAGGCAGAGGGAGACAAAGGCCGGGAAGCAGAGGCGGTCCAGGGCCGAGACGCGGGGCGGGACGAGGGTAGGGTGTCAGAGCGGGACCAGGACTAGGAGGCAGATGGGTACTTGGGCTGGAAGATATTGGTACCAGGACCGGAAAGAAGAGGGGACTCAGGGCAGGGACAGAGAGAGACCCAAGGGCCTGGATTAAGAGGGAGACCAGAGCCGGGAGACACAGAGGGAACATGGCCCAGAGGCAGAGAGGGACCATGGTAGGGCGGTTGTTGAGGACCAGGGCAGGGAGGCAAAGGGGTAGCTGGGAAGGTAGACAGGGGGACCAGGGCGGGAGGCAGACGGGGACAGGTCAGGGAGGCCGAGGGGGACCAGGGCCAGGAGGCAGAGAGGTTTCTGGGCCTGGAGGTAGAGGGCAATCGGAGCCAATAAGCAGGTGGGGACTAGGGTAAGGAGGCAGATGCTGACCTGTGCCAGGAGGCAGATGGGGACCGGGGCCGGGAGGCAGAGGGGTTGAGACCAGGGCTGGCAGAACTGGGGAACCAGGGCCCGGAATTAAGTGAACTCATGGCCGGGACCGAGAGAGACCCAGTGGCCTGCAGGAAGAGGGAGGTCAGGGCCACGAGGCTCAAAGGGACCAGGGCCGCGAGGCAGAGGGGCACCTGGGCCAGGAGGTAGTGGGGGCCCAGGGCCGGGAAACAGGGATTAGGACTGGAAGGCAGAGGGGTACATCTGCCTCCCTACCCAGTGGGGGACCAGGAGCGGGAGACAGAGGGGCACTTGGGCAAGGAGGTAATTGGGGCCCAGGGCTGGGAAACAGGGATTAGGACCGGAAGGCCGAGGGGTACCTCTGCCTCCCTGCCTTTGTCCCTCCTGCTTCTCGGAAGTAAAGGGGAACCACGGTTGAAAGTCAGAGGGAGACCAGGGACGAGAAGCAAGGAAGGACCAAGGCAGGGAGGCAGAAGGGGACCAGGGCCGGGATACAGAGGCGTACAAGGCGCTTAGTACAGTACTTTGCACATAGTTAGTGCTTAATCAATGCCATTATTAATATTATCATTATTATTATTACCAGGGAGAGGAGGCAGATTGGGACCAGGGTCAGGATTTAGAAGGGGACCTGGGACAGTAGACAGGTGGACATGGGCCGGGAGGCAGAGAAGGATCAGTGCCAGGGGGCTGAGAGTTACCTGGACTGGAAGGCAAAGGGGGACCAGGGCCGAGAAGGGGACGGAAAAGGGAAGGGAGGCAGAGGGGGACCAGGGCCTAGAGACAGAAGGGGACCAGGGCCAGGAGGCAAGGGATTCCTGGGCTGGGAGACGGGGGACTAGGGTCAGGAGGCTTGGGTGACCAGGGCCCGGAGGCAGAGGGTGATCAGTGCCAGGAGGCAGCGGGGTGCTGGGGCCCGGAGAATGGGGACCAGGGTCGGGAGGTAGAGGTGGACCAGGGCCAGGAGGCAAGGGGTTCCTGGGCCCGGAGACGGGGGACTAGGGCCGGGAGGCTTTGGCACCCAGGTCTGGGAGGCAGAGGGGGATCAGGGCCAGGATGCAGAGGGGTACCTTTGCCTGGAGAAGGGAGACCAGTGTCGGGAGGCAGAGGGGGCCCAGAGCTAGCAGACAGTGGAGTACCTGGCCCGGGAGACTGGAGGTCCAGGGCAGGGAGACAGGGGGACCTAGGCCGGAAGGTAGAGTGTCCCAGGGCCGGGACGTATAAAGGGACCAGGACATGGAGGTAGAAGGAAACTCAGCCTGGCAGAACAGGGTGAACCATGGCCGGGACGGAGAGAGACCCATGGCCCATGGCCTGGAAGGAGAGGGGGCCAGAGCAGGGAGGCAGAGGGGTACCTGGGCTGGGAGACAGGGGGACCAGGGCTGAAATGTAGAGGGAGACCAGGGCTCGCAGAACAGGGGGACCAGGGCATGGAGGTAGAGGGGACCCATGGCCGGGACGGAAAGAGAGCCAGTGGCTTGGAGGTAGTGGGTGACCAGGGCCCGGAGGCCAAAGGGACAGGGAGACGTGGTCCTAGGGTTGGGCGGCCCGTTGTTGGGTAGGGACCGTCTCTATATGCTGCCAACATGTACTTCCCAAGCGCTCAGTTCAGTGGTCTGCACACAGTAAGCAGTCAATAAATACGATTGAATGAATGAATGAATGAATGAATGAATGAGTGACCAGGGCCAGGAGGCCGATGGGGACCAGGGCTAGGAGGCAGAGGATTACCCGGGCCGGTAGACGGGGTCCAGGGCCAGGGAGCAGAGGGGAACCAGGGCCAGGAGGCAAATGGGGACCAGGGTCGAGAAGTGCTGTGACAAGGTTAGGGAAGCAGAGGGCGACCAAGGCTGGGAGGCAGAGGGGTACCTGGGTCAGGAGACAAGGGGACCAGGGCTGGGAGGCAGAGGGGTACCTGTGCTGGCAGACAGTGGGAGTAGGGCTGAGAAAGAGAGGGAAACCAGGGCCAAGATGCGGGGCGTGACCAGGTCAGAGACGCAGAGGCCGGCCTGGGCTGGGAATTTGAGGGGGCCCAGGGCAGGGAGGCAGACGGCGACCAGGGCCGGTAGACACGGGGACCAGGGCCGGGAGGTAGAGGGGACCCATGGCCGGGACCGAGAGAGACCCGTGGACTAGAGGTACAGTGAGTCCAGGGCCGGGAGGCTCAAAGGGACCAAGGCCAGGAGTCAGAGGGGGACCTGTCCCTGGAGGTAGAGGAGGACCATGGCCAGGAGGCAGAGGTGTACCTGTGCCAGGAGATGGGGGACCAGGGTCCACATGCAGAGGGGGACCCGGTTTGGGAAACGGGGATCAGGGCCGGGAGGCAAAGGGGGACCAGGGCCGAAAAGCATGGGGGACAAGATCAGGGAGTTAGAGGGGGACTGGGGACAAGAGTTAGAGGGGGACCAGGGCCGGCAGACAGGGGGACTGGGGCTGTGAGGCAGAAGGTGACCTGGGCCTGGAGACGGGGCCTAAGGCTGAGAAGCAGAAGGAAACCAGGGCTGAGAGTTGGGGGTTCACCAGCTCTCAGAGAGGCAGAGGCTGGCCTGGGCAGGTAAGGAGAAGGGGACCGGGGCAGGGAGGCAGAGGGGGACCAGGGCCTGGAGGCAGAGAGGAACCAGGGCCGGTAGACAAGGGGACCAGGGCCGGGAGGCAGAAGGGTCCCTAGCCGGGAGGCAGGGGGACCAGGGCCAGGAGGCAGAAGGGTCCCTGGCCGGGAGACAGGGGGACCAGGGCCGGGAGTCAAAGGGGTACCTGTGCCGAGAGAAGGCATATATGGCTGAGAAGCACAGGGGAACCAGGGCTGAGAGGCAGGGGGTGACCAGGTTAGAGAGGCAGAGGTTGATCAGCATCGGTAAGCAGAGGGGGACCAGGGCCGGGAGGCAGAGGGGGACCAGGGCCGGGTAATGGGGATCAAGCAGGCAGGCATAGTGGTACCACTGTCTCCCTGCCCTTGTACCCCCCGCTTCTCAGAAGTAAAGGGGAACCAGGGCCGAAAGAGGTGGACCAGAAGTGTAAGGCACGGGACGACCAAGGCAGGGAGGCAGAGGGTGACCAAGGCAGGGAGGCAGAGGGGAACCAGGGCGGGGAGGCACATGGGGTATAGGGCCAGAACACAGAGGGACATTAATGGAGGTTTGAGAGGACCCAAAGCCGGGAGGCGGAGGGGAATCAGGGCAGGGAGGCAGTGGGGGACGAGGGCCAGAGGCAGTGGGGGACCAGTGCCGGGAGGCAGACGGGGATCTGGGCCGGGAGGTAGAGGGGGATCACGAGCGGGAGACAGAGGAGGACCTGGGCCGGGAGGCAGATTGGGACCAGTGCTGGGAGGCAGCGGTGGAGCAGGGGCTGGGGGAAGAGGGGAACCAGGGCGCGAAGGCAAAGGGGGACCAGGTCCAGGATTTAGAAGGGTACCCTGGCTAGGAGAGAGGGGGACCAGGACCGGTATGCAAAGTAGGACTAGGGCAGGGTGGCACCGGTGTACCAGGGCCAGGAGGCAGAGTTGTACCTGTGACGGTAGATGGGGTACCAGGGCCGGAAGGGTGAAGGGTACCTGGCCCGGGAGGCAGAGTGGGACTAGGGCAGGTAGGCAGAGGGGGACCAGGTCCAGAAAGCAGAGGGGTACCTGGGCCGATAGATGGTGAACCAGGGCCGAGAGGCAGAGGGGGACCAGGGCCGGGAGGCAGAGGTGTACCTGGGCCGGGAGGGAGGGTGACCAGCGCAAGGAGGTCCAGGGGTCCCTGGGCCGGGAGACAGGAGGACCAGGGCCGAAAGGCAGATGGGGACCAGGGCTGAGAGGGGGAGGGGAACCAGGGCAGGGCGGCAGAGGGGGACAAGGGCCGGGAGGTGATCAGCATGGCTGGGTGGTATATCTGACCCCGGGCTGGGATGGAGATGGGGACCCGGGCCTGGAGGCTGAGGTGGACCAGGGCAGGTGGGCATAGGGGGACCAGGGCCAGAAGACAGAGGGGTACCTGGGCCAGGATACGGGGGACCTTGTGCCAGCAGACAGGTGCACCAGGGCCGAAAGTCAGGGAGAGCCAAGACTCAGACTCAGGTGGGAACCAGGGCAGGGAGGCATAGAGGGACCAGGACCAGGAGGCAGAGGGTGACCACAGCAGGGAGGCAGAGGTATAAATAGGTCGGGGGAGAGGCTCACCAGGGCCGCAGATAGAGGGGAACCAGGGCCGGGACGGAGAGAGACCCAAGGGCCTGGAGGCAGATGGGGACCAGAACAGGGCGGCACAGAGGGACCAGGGCCGGGAGGCTGAGGGGGACCAGTGAAGGGCAGCAGAGGGTGATCAGGGCAAGGAGGGTGAATGGTCCCTGGGCCAGGAGACAAAGCGACCAGGGCATGGAGGTAGAGGGGAGCCACGGCCAGGGAGGAGAGAGACCAAAATCCTGGAGGTAGAAGGAGACCAGTGTATGGAGGCACAGAGGGTCCAGGACCGAGATGTTGAAGGGGACCAGGGCAGGGCGGCAGAGGGGCAACAGGGCCAGGATGTAATGGGGTACCTGGGCCATGACACCGAGGGAACTGAACAGTGAGGAAGAGGGGTACCTTGACCAGGAGATGGGGGACCAGGACAAGGAGGCAGAGGGGTATCTGGGCCTGGGGACAGAGTGACCTGAGCCGATAGGCAGAGGAGGATCATGGCGGAGAGGCAGAGGTGTACCGGGATTGTGCCTCCATGGGGGACCAGGGCCGGGAGGCAGAGGGGTACCTGGGCTGGGAAGCAGACGGGGACTATGGCTGAGAGGCGGGAGGTACCAGGGCAGGGAGGCAGTGGGAGACCAGGACTGGGAGGCAGAGGCGGACCTGGGTTGGGAGGTGGAGGGGACCGACGGCTAGGAGGCAGAGGTGTACTTGGACCAGGAAAGAAAAGGACCAGGGTTGGGAGGTTGTGGGGTACCTCTGGACCGGAAGTCATGGGGACCAGGGCTGGTTGGTAGAGGGGAACCAGTACTGGGAAGGAGAGAGGGCCCAGGGCCTGAAGGTAGAGGGAGACCAGGGCCGGGAGGCACAGAGGGACAAGGGCTGGGAGGCAGAGGGGGACCTGGGCCAGGAGGTAGTCGGGGACTACAGCCGAGAGACAGAGGGGTATCAGGGCCGAGACGCAGAGGGGAACCCGAGCCCGGAGGCAGAGGGGGACCTGGGCTGGGAGACGGGGTTCAGGGCTGGGAGGAAGAGGGAGACCAGGTCTGAGAGGCGGGAGGGACCAGGGCCGGGACGCAGACGGGGACAAGGACTGGGAGGCAGAGCGGTCCTGGGTCAGGAGACAGGCGGACCAGGGTCAGAATGTAGAGTGGTACCTGGGACGGGATGTGGAGTGGACCCAGGGCCAGGACCAGTAGAGTAGGCCGAAGGTAATAGGAGACTAGGAGACTAGGGCTGGGAGGTACAGAGGGACTAGGACCAGGAAGAAGAGGGGGACCAGGGCCAGGAGGCAGAGGGGGACCAGGGCCAGGAGGCAGAGGGGGACCAAGGCCGGGAGGCAGAGGGGGACCAAGGCCGGGAGGCAGAGGGGTACCTGGGCCAGGAGGCAGAGGCGTACCTTGTCCTGGAGCCAGAAGGGAACCAGGGCCGGGAAGCTGTGGGTGACCAGGGCAGGAAGGCAGATGGGACCATGACCAGGAGGCAGAGGGGGACCAGGGCCCGTGGGCAGAGTGGTCCAGAGCCAAGATGCGGAGGGCTACCTGGCCCAAGAGACGGGGTCCAGGGCCGGGAGGTAGAGGGGGATCGGGGCAGAGAAACAGGGGGAACCGGGATATGCAGGCAGAGGCGAACCAGGGCTGGGAGGCAGATGGGGACCAAGGCTGGGAGGCAGAGGGGGACCAGGGCCAGGAGGCAGAGGGGTACGTGGACCAGGAGACCCGGGGACCATGGCTGGGAGGTAGAAAGGTGGCTGGGCTGGTAGACAGGGGGACCAGGGCTGGGAGGTAAAGGGGATCCCGTGCTGGGCTGGAGAGAGACCCAAGTGCCTGAAGGTTGAGGAAGACCAGGGCCAGGAGGCACAGAGGGACCAGGGCCTGGAGGTAGAGTGGGATTAGGTCCTGGAGGCAGAGGAGGACCAGGGTCATGAGGCAGAGGGGTATCTAGGCTGGGAGCCAGGTGGACTAGATCCGGGAGACAGAGGAGTATCTGGGCCGCGAGATAAGGGGACCAGGGCCAAGAGTCAGAGGGGGATCAGGGTTGAGAGGCAGGGGAGGAACAGAGCCGGGAGGTAGATGTGGACCATGACGGAGTGTCAGAGGGGAATCAAGGCTAAGAGGCAGAGGGCTACCTGGGTGAGGAGAGAGGGGACCAGGGCCGGGAGGTAGAGGGGACCTTGGGCCGAAAGGTACAAGTTGACGAGGGCTGGGAAGACCTGCGGTACCCTGCTGGTAGGCAGAGAGGGATCAGGTCCGGGTGGAAGATCGAGACCAAGGCAGTGAGGTAGAGGGGACGTAGGGCTCGAAGGAAAAGGGGACCTGGGCCAGAAGCTTGTGGGGGACGCGGGACATAAATTAGATGGGGACCAGGGCTGAAAGGCAGAGGGGGACTAATGCTGGGAGGTGGCAGAGGGGTACTAGAGTCGGGGGAGATGGGGCCAGGGCCAGGAGGTAGAGGGGACTCAGGGCGAGGAATGAGAGTTACCAGGGCCTGGAGGTAGAGTGAGACCAGGGCCGAGAGGGAGGGGGGAATAGAGCTGGGAAGGCAGAGGGGGACCAGGGACAGGAGGTAGAGTGTTACCTGTGTCCGGAGACATAGGTACCAAGGCCTGGAGGTAGAGGGGACCCAGGGCCGGGACAGAGAGAAGGGCCAGGGCCAGGAGGTAGAGGGAGGCTTGGGCTGGCAGGTACTGTGGGACCAGGGCCGGGAGGCAGTGATCAGGGCCTGGAGGCAGAGGACCAGGTCCAGGAGGCAGAGAGTTACCTCGGCCGGTGACAGGTGGATCAGCGCAGGGAGGCAGTGGGGTACCTGGGCCGGGGGAGAAGGGGACCAAGGCCAGGAGTTAGAGGGGGACCAGGGCCGAGAGGCCGGAGGCTACCAGGGAGGGGAGGCAGAGGGGGACGAGGGCAGGGTGGCAGAGGGGGACCAGGACCAGGAGGCATAGGGGTACCTGGGCCGGGAGATATGGGGACAAGTGCAGGGAGGCTGGGAGATGAATGACCAGGGCCTGTGGGTAGAGGAAGACCTTGGCCGAGAGACAGGGAGGGACCAGGGCCGGAGGCAGAGGGTTACTAGGGCATGGAGGCAGAGGGGGGCCAGGGCAAGGCGGCAGATGAGGAACAGGGCCAGGAGGCAGAGCAGTACCTGGGTCCAGAGACAGGGGACCAGGCCCGGGAGGGAGAGAAGGGCCAGGGCCAGGAGATAGAAGGAGACGAGTGCTGGCAGGCACAGGGGGTCCAGGGTCCGGAGGCAGAAGGGGGCCAGGGCCGGGAGGTACAAGGCTACAAATGCTGCGAAGAACCACGGCACCATGCCAGTTGGCAGCGAGGGACCAGGTCCTGGCAGAATATGGGGACCAATACAAAGAGGTAGAGGGGAAATAGAGCCAGAGGGAGAGGGGGACCGCGGCCAGAAGGTCCGGGGGGACCAACGCCAGAAAGTAAAGTGGGACCAGGGCTGAGAGGCAAAGGGAGACTAGTACCGGGAGGCAGAAGTGGACCAGGGCCTGGAGGCAGATTTATACCTGCACCGGCAGACAGGAGGACCTGGGCCGGGAGTTCGAGGGGTACCAGGGCTGGGAGACAGGGGGACGAGAGCCGGAAGTGAGAGGGGACCCAGAGCCGGGAATATGTGAGTGACCAGGGCCTGGAGTTATAGGGAGACGGGCAGAGAGGCAGGGGGCGACCAGGGCCGGGAGGCAGCGGGGGACCTCCCTTCGACACTGTGGATCACCCCCTTCTCCTCAACACGCTATCTGACCTTGGCTTCACAGACTCCGTCCTCTCCAGGTTCTCCTCATCTCTCCGGTCGTTCATTCTCAGTCTCTTTTGCAGGCTCCTCCTCCCCCTCCCATCCCCTAACTGTGGGGGTTCCCCAAGGTTCAGTGCTTGGTCCGCTTCTGTTCTCGATCTACACGCACTCCCTTGGTGACCTCATTTGCTCCCACGGCTTCAACTATCATCTCTACGCTGATGACACCCAGATCTACATCTCTACCCCTGCTCTCTGCCCCTCTCTCCAGGCTCGCATCTCCTCCTGCCTTCAGGACATCTCCATCTGGATGTCTGCCCGCCACCTAAACCTCAACATGTCCAAGACTGAACTCCTTGTCTTCCCTCCCAAACCCTGCCCTCTCCCTGACTTTCCCATCTCTGTTGACGGCACTACCATCCTTCCCGTCTCACAAGCCCGCAACCTGGGTGTCACCCTCGACTCCGCTCTCTCGTTCACCCCTCACATCCAAGCCGTCACCAAAACCTACCAGTCTCAGCTCCGCAACATTGCCAAGATCCCCCCTTTCCTCTCCATCCACACCGCTACTCTTCTCATTCAAGCTCTCATCCTATCCCGTCTGGACTACTGCATCAGCCTTCTCTCTGATCTCCCATCCTCGTGTCTCTCCTCACTTCAATCCATACTTCATGCTGCTGCCCGGATTATCTTTGTCCAAAAAACGTTCTGGGCATGTTACTCCCCTCCTCAAAAATCTCCAGTGGCTACCAATCAATCTGCGCATCAGGCAGAAACTCCTCACCCTGGGCTTCAAGGCTCTCCATCACCTCGCCCCCTCCTACCTCACCTCCCTTCTCTCCTTCTACAGGCCACCCCGCACCCTCCGCTCCGGTGCCGCTAATCTCCTCACCATACCTCGTTCTCGCCTGTCCCGCCGTCGACCCCCGGCCCACGTCATCCCCTGGGCCTGGAATGCCCTCCCTCTGCCCATCCGCCAAGCTAGCTCTCTTCCTCCCTTCAAGGCCCTACTGAGAGCTCACCTACTCCAGGAGGCCTTCCCAGATTGAGACCCTTCCTTCCTCTCCCCCTAGGCCCCCTCTCCATCCCCCCATCTTACCTCCTTCCCTTCCCCACAACACCTGTATATATGTATATACGTTTGTACATATTTGTTACTCTATTTATTTATTTATTTATTTATTTTACTTGTACATATCTATTCTATTTATTTTATTTTGTTAGTATGTTTGGTTTTGTTCTCTGTCTCCCCCTTTTAGACTGTGAGCCTACTGTTGGGTAGGGACTGTCTCTATATGTTGCCAACTTGTACTTCCCAAGCGCTTAGTTCAGTGCTCTGCACACAGTAAGTGCTCAATAAATACGACTGATGATGATGATGATTATGACCAGTGAGGGAAGGCAGAGGAGGACCTGAGCCAGGAGGTAGAGGGGTACCTGGGACTGGAGATGGGGGACCAGGGCCTAGATGTAGAGGGGAAACAGGGCCTGGACGGAGGGAAGGGCCAGGGCCTGGAGGTAGAGGGTGATGAGGGCTGGCAAGAACAGAGGAACCAGGGCCGGGAGGCAGAGGGGGACCAGGGACCGGAGGTACAAGGCGACAAGGGCTGTGTCGAATCGGGGCACCATTCCGGTAGACAGAGAGGGACCAGATCCGGGCAGAAGATGTGGACCAAGATAGGGAGGTAGAGGGGAACTAGGGCCGGAGGGAGAAGGGGACCAGGGCCGAGAAGCCGGAGGGGTCGGGCAGGGCAGAGAAGCTGAGGGGGATCGGAGCTGGGATATAGAGTGGGACCAGGGCCAGGATTTAGTGGGTTAGATGTGCCGGGAGGCAGAGGAGGACCAGGACTGAGAGGTGGAGGGACCAGGGCAGGGACGCAGAGAGGGACCAGGAATGGGAAGGAGAAGGGGACCTAGGTCAGGGGGCAGAGGATTACCAGGACCCGGAGGCAGAGGGGTACCTGGCCCTGGAAACAAAGGGACCAAGGGCGGAAAGTAGTGGGGTACCTGGGCCGGAGGTCATGGGGACCAGGGCTGGTTGGTAGAGGGGAACCAGGGGAGTGAAGGAGTAGGACCAGGCCCAGGAGGTAAGGTGCACCAGGGCGGGGAGGCAGAGGGGGACCAGGGCCACAAGTCAGAGGGGTACCTGGACCTGCAGGCAGGCAGACTAGGGCTGAGCGCCCTGGGGGGGACCATGGCCGGGAGGCAGGGGGTATCTGGACCAGGAAACAAGGGGACCAGTGCCGGAAGGTAGAAGGGTACCTGGGCCGGAAGGCGGGGAGACCAGAGAGAGAAGGTAGTGGGGACCCAAGGCCACGACAGAGAGAAATACCAGGGCTTGGAGATAGAGGGAGAACAGTGCCGGGTAGCACAGAGGGACCAGGCCACGGAGGCAGAGGGGGACCCTGGAAGGGTGGCAGAAGGGGACCAGGGCCAGGAGGAAGGAGGGTATCTGGACTGGGAGGCAGAGGGGTACCTGGGCCAGGAGGCAAGGGGACCAGGGCATGGAGGTAGAGGGCGCCAAAGCACGGGAGCGAGAGGGATCCAGGAGCCTGGACTTAGATGGAGATTCAGGCCGAGAGGCCTAGAGCAACCAGGGCAGGGAGGCACAGAGAGAAGTGGGCCGAGAGGCAGTGGGACTAGGGCTGAGAGGTGGGGGGGAATCAGGATAGGGAGGCAGAGGGGGACCAGGGCCGGGAGGCAGAAGGGGACCAGGATGGGGAGGCAGAGGGGGATCAGGGACCCGAGGCAGATGGTGTACCTGGGCCGGGAGACAAGGGGATCAGGGCCGGGATGCAGAGAGGGAAAAGAGCCAGGGTGCAGCTGGGTACCTGGGCCGGAAGGCAGAGGGGGACCAGATCCAGAAGCACAGCGGAACCAGGTCCGAGAGCCAGGGGAGGACCAGGGCAGGCAGAGGGGGACCAGGAATGGGAGGTAGAAGGGGACAAGGCTGGAGAGGCAGAGGGGTACCAGGGTTGGGTTGTAGTGGGGTACCTGGGTTGGGAGACAGTTGGACCAGGGCCCGGAGGTAGAGGGAACCAAGAGCCGGGATGAAGAGAGACCCAAGGGCCTGGACGTGGGAGACCAAGTCCAGGATGCACAGGGACCAGGTCCGGGAGGCAGAAGAATACCTGGCCAGGAGACGGGGCCGACGGCCAGGAAGCAGAGCCATACTAGGCCAGCAGACGGGAAGCAGGGCTGGGATGTATATGGTTGGGATGGAGGGGGAGCCGGGCCTGGAGGCAGAGGAGGACCAGGGCCAGAAGGCAGAGGAATTCCTGGGCCGGAAGATGAAGACCAGGGCCAAGAGGCAGAGGGTGACCTGGGCCAGGAGACAGAGGAACCAGGGTCGGGAGACAAAGGCGGACCAGGGCTGAAAAGGGGGGGCGACAGGGGCAGTGACGCAGAGGGGTCCAGACCTGAGATGCCGAGGGAGACCAGGGCCAGGAGGCGGGGGGGGGGTACCTGTCCCGGGAAACGGGGAATAGGGCCTGGAGGTAGAGGTGACCGAGGGCCGTGATGGAGAGAGGGACCACTGCCTGGAGTTTGAGGGATACCAGGGCCGGGATGCAGACGGGGATCAGAGTGTGGAGGCAGGGGGGACCAGGGCCAGGATGCAGAGGTGTACCTGGGCCGGGAGACAGGGGGAACATGCCTGGGAGGCAGAGGGCTATCTGGGCCTGGAGAAAGGGCGACCATGGCTGAGAAACAGAGGGGAACCAGTGCCGAGAGGCGGGGGCGACCAGGTCAGAGAGGCAGAGGCAGACCAGAGCTGGGGTGCAGAGGGATATCTGGGCCAGTAGACAGGGGGACCATGGCCGGGAGGCAGAGGGTGACAAGGGCCAGCAGGTAGAGGTGTACCTGGGCCGAGAGGTACAGCAGAACCATGGCCAAGAAGTAGGGGGGACCGGGATCATGAGGCATAGGGCGATCTGTGCCGGTAGACAGGGAGACCAGAGCCGAGAGGCAGAGGGGGACCAGGGCCAGGAGGAAGAGAGGTTTCTGGGCCCGGAAGCAGAGGGGGATCGGGGCCGATAAGCAGGGGCACCAGGGTACGGAGGCAGAGGCGTACCTGGGCCAGCAGGCAGATGGCGACCGGGGCTGGGAGGCAGAGAGGTACCTGGGACGGGAGACGGGTTACCGGTACCTGGGAAGGGAGATAGGGGGACCAGGTCCGTCAGGTAGAGGGTACCCAGGGCCGGGATGGAGAGAGACCCAAGGGGCTAAAGGCAGACGGAGACCAGGACCAGAATGCATAGAGGGACCGGTGCTGGGAGGCAGATGGGGATGAGGGCTTGGAGGCAGAGGAGGACCAGGGCCAGGAAGCAGAGGGGTACCTGGGCTGGGAGACAGGTTTACCAGGGCAGGGAGCCAGAGCTGTACCTGGGCCAGGGGACAAGGGGACCAGGGCCAAGAGTCAGATGGGGACCAGGGTCGAGAGGCGGGGGGGGACCAGGGCCAGGACGCAGAGGTATACCTGCACGGCTAAACAGGGGGACCAGGGCCAGGAGGTAGAGGGAGACCAGGGCTGGGAGGCAGAAAGTTCCATAGAGTTAGCTGGGTCTGGAGACAGGTGGCCAGGTCCTGAAGTTAGAGGAAACGCAGGGCCGAGATGGAGAGAAAGGCCAGGGCCAGGAGGGAGAGGGAGACCAGGGCTGGCAGGCATAGGGGGACCTGGGCCAGAAGGCAGAGAGGGACAGGTCCGGGCAAAAGATGGGGATAAGGCAGGGAAGTAGAGGGGAACTAGGGCAGGAGGGAGAAGGGGAACAGGGCTGGAAAGTCAGGGGGGAACCAGGACCAGAAAGTAAAGTGGGACCAGGGCTGAAAGGCAGAGGGTGACAAAGGCCGGGAGGCAGAGGGGAACCAGGGCCGAGAAGCGGGGCGGGAACAGGGTAGGGTGTCAGAGCGGGACCAGGGACTAGGAGGCAGAGGGGTACTAGGGCTGGGAGATATTGGTACCAGGACCGAGACGTAGAGGGGACCCAGGGCCGGGACGGAGAGAGACCCAAGGGCCTGGATGTAGACGGAGACCAGAGCCGGGAGGCACAGAGGGAACATGGCCCAGAGGCAGAGGGGAACCATGGTAGGGCGGTTGTTGGGGACCAGGGCAGGGAGGCAAATGGGTAGCTGGGCAGGCAGACAGGGGGACCAGGGCGGGAGGCAGACGGGGATAGGTCAGGGATGCCGAGGGGGACCAGGGCCAGGAGGCAGAGAGTTTCCTGGGCCGGGAGGCAGAGGGGAATCCGAGCCGATAAGCAGGGGGGACCAGGGTATGGAGGCAGAGGCGGACCTGGGCCAGGAGGCAGATGGGGACCGGGGCCGGGAGGCAGAGGGGTTGAGACCAGGGCTGCCAGAACAGGGGGACCAGGGCCGGGAATTAGAGTGAACCCATGGCCGGGACAGAGAGAGACCCAGTGGCCTGCAGGAAGAGGGAGGCCAGGGCCACGAGGCTCAAAGGGACCAGGGCCGCGAGGCAGAGGGGCACCTGGGCCAGGAGGTAGTGGGGGCCCAGGGCCGGGAAACAGGGATTAGGACTGGAAGGAAGAGGGGTACCTCTGCCTCCCTACCCAGTGGGGGACCAGGGCCAGGAGGCAGAAGGGCACTTGGGCCAGGAGGTACTGGGGCCCAGGGCTGGGAAAAAATGATTAAGACTGGCAGGCCGAGGGGTACCTCTGCCTCCCTGCCTTTGTCCCTCCTGCTTCTCGGAAGTAAAGGGGAGGCATGGCCGAAAGTCAGAGGGGGACCAGGGACGAGAGGCAAGGGAGGACCTAGGCACGGAGGCAGAATGGGACCAGGGCCGGGATACTGAGGGGTACAAGGCGCTTAGTTCAGTGCTTTGCACATAGTAAGCGCTTAATCGATGTCATTATTATTATTATTATCATTATTATTATTACCAGGGTGAGGAGGCAGATGGGGACCAGGGTCAGGATTTAGAAGGTGCCATGGGCCAGTAGACAGGTGGGCATGGGCCAGAAGGCAGAGGGGGAGCAGTGCCAGGAGGCTGAGTGGCACCTGGGCTGGACGGAAAAGGGCCGAGAAGGGGACGGAAAAGGGAAGGGAGTCAGAGGGGGACCAGGGCCTAGAGACAGAAGGGGAACAGGGCCAGTAGGCAAGGGATTCCTGGGCTGGGAGACTGGGGACTAAGGTCGGGAGGCTTGGGTGACCTGGGCCCGGAGGCAGAGGGTGATCAGGGCCAGGAGGCAGCGGGGTGCTGGGGCCCGGAGAATGGGGACCAGGGTCGGGAGGTAGAGGTGGACCAGGGCCAGGAGGCAAGGGGTTCCTGGGCCCGGAGACAGGGGACTAATGTCGAGAGACTTTGGCGACCAGGGCTGGGAGGCAGCGGGGAATCAGGGCCAGGAGGCTGAGGGGTACCTGGGCCTGGAGAAGGGGGACCAGAGTCGGGTGGCAGAGGAGGCCCAGAGCTAGGAGACAGTGGAGTACCTGGGCCGGGAGACTGGAGGTCCAGCGCAGGGAGACAGGGGGACATAGGCCGGAAGGTAGAGGGTCCCAGGGCCGGGGCGTATAAAGGGACCAGGGCATGGAGGTAGAAGGAAACCAAGCCTGGTCGAACATGGTGACCCATGGCCGGGATGGAGAGAGACCCATGGCCCATGGCTTGGAAGGAGAGGGTGCCAGGGCAGGGAGGCAGAAGGGTACCTGGGCCGGGAGACAGGGGGACCAGGGCTGAAAGGTAGAGGGAGATCAGGGCTGGCAGAACAGGGGGACCAGGGCATGGAGGTAGAGGGGACCCATGGCCAGGACGGAAAGAGAGCCAATGGCCTTGAGGTAGTGGGAGACCAGGGCCGGAGGCCCAAAGGGACAGGGAGACGTGGTCCTAGGGTTGGGAGGCCCGTTGCTGGGTAGGGACTGTCTCTATATGTTGCCAACATATACTTCCCAAGCACTCAGTACAGTGGTCTGCACACAGTAAGCAGTCAATAAATACGATTCAATGAATGAATGAATGAATGAATGGGTGACCAGGGCCGGGAGGCCGATGGTTACCAGGGCCAGGAGGCAGAGGATTACCCGGGCCGGTAGACGGGGGACCAGGGCAAGGGAACAGAGGGGAACCAGGGCCAGGAGGCAAATGGGGACCACGGTCGAGAAGTGGTGTGACAAGGTTAGGGAGGCAGAGGGCGACCAAAGCTGGGAGGCAGAGGAGTACCTGGGTCAGGAGACAAGGGGACCAGGGCTGGGAGGCAGAGGGGTACCTGTGCCAGCAGACAGTGGGAGTAGGGCTGAGAAGCAGAAGGGAACCAGGGCCGAGAGGCAGGGCGTGACCAGGTCAGAGAGGCAGAAGCCGGCCTGGGCTGGGAATTTGATGGGGACCAGGGCAGGGAGGCAGACGGGGACCAGGGCCGGTAGACACGGGGACCAGGGCCGGGAGGTAGAGGGGACCCATGGCTGGGACCGAGAGAGACCCAGTGGCCTAGAGGTAGAGTGAGCCCAGGGCCGGGAGGCTCAAAGGGACCAGGGCCGGGAGTCAGAGGGGGACCTGTCCCTGGAGGTAGAGGAGGACCAGTGCCAGGAGGCAGAAGTGTACCTGTGCCAGGAGAGGGGGGACCAGGGTGCGCATACAGAGGGGGACCCGGGTTGGGAAACGGGGATCAGGGCCCTGAGGCAACGGGGGACCAGGGTCAAGAAGCATGGGGGTCAAGTTCAGGGAGTTAGAGCGGGAGTGGGGACACAGATAGAGGGGGACCAGGGCTGGCAGACAGGGGGACTGGGATTGGGAGGTAGAGGGTTACCTGGGCCAGGATACGGGTCCTTAGGTTGAGAAGCAGAAGGAAACCAGGGCTGAGAGTTGGGGGTTGACCAGGTCTCAGAGAGGTAGAGGCCGGCCTGGGCAGGGAAGCAGAAGGGGACCGGGGCAGGGAGGCAGAGGGGGACCAGGGCCAGTAGACACAGACAAGGGGACCGGGTCCGGGAGGCAGAAGGGTCCCTAGCCGGGAGACAGGGGTACCAGGGCCAGGAGGCAGAAGGGTCCCTGGCCGGGAGACAGGGGGACCAGGGCCGGGAGCCAAAGGGGTACCTGTGCCGAGAGAAGGCGTATATGGCTGAGAAGCAGAGGGGAACCAGGGCTGAGAGGCAGGGGGCGACCAGGCCAGAAAGGCAGAGGCTGATCAGCGTACGTAAGCAGAGGGCGACCAGGGCCGGGAGGCAGAGGGGGACCAGGGCCGGGTAATGGGGATCAAGCAGGCAAGCATAGTGGTACCACTTTCTCCCTGCCCTTGTACCCCCTGATTCTCAGAAGTTAAGTGGAACCAGGGCCGAAAGAGGGGGACCAGAGGTGTAAGGCATGGGGCGACCAAGGCAGGAAGGCAGTGGGTGACCAAGGCAGGAAGGCAGAGGGGAACCAGGGCGGGGAGGCACATGGGGTCTAGGACCAGGACACAGAGGGACATTAATGGAGGTTTGAGCTGACCCAAAGCCGGGAGGCTGGGGGGAACCAGGGCAGGGAATCAGTGCGGGATGAGGGCCAGAGGCAGTGGGGGACCAGCGCCAGGAGGCAGCGGGATACCTGGGCCGGGAGATGGCGGATCATGGCTGGGAGGATGAGGGAAACCTGCGCCCAGAGTCAGAAGGGTACCTGGGCCGTAAGGCAAAAGGGGATCAGGGCCGAGAATCGACGGGGGACAAGGGCAGTGAGCCAGAGGGGGACCAGGTCCTGGAAGCAGAGGGGGCCAGGGCCAGGAGGGACAGGGGTACTTGGGCTGGGAGATAGGGGACTAGTGTGTGGAGGCAGAGGGGGACCGTGTCAGGGAAACGGGGACCAGGTCCTGTGGGCTGTTTTTTCCTCTGTCTCCTGGCCCTTGTCCACTGGCTTCTTAGGACTAAAGGGGAAATAGAGCTGTCAGGCACAGGGGAACCAGGGACGGGAGACAGAGGCGGACCAGGGTCGGGAGGCTGGGGGTGACCTGTGCAGGGACCGAGGGGTGACGTGGGCCAGGAGGCGGAGGAGTACCCGGGCCGGTAGACGTTGGACCAGGGCCGGAAGGCAGAGGGGAACCAGGGCCAGGAGGCAGAGGGGTACCTGGGCCGGGACGCAAAGTGGGACCAGGGCCGAGAGGCATGGGGGACAAGGTCAGGGCGGCAGAGGTGGACCAGGTCCATTAGACAGGGGACCAGAGACGGGAGGCAGAAGGGTACCTGGTCCAGGAGACAGGGGGTCCAGGGCTGGGAGTGTCAAACGGACCAGTGTTGGGGGTAGAGGGGGACCAGGGCCTGGAGGAAGAGGTCCCTGCCCTGGTCCCCCTGCCTCCCGGCCTAGGTACCTCTCTACCTCCTGGCCCTGGTTGCCCTCTGTCTCCCGGCCCTTGTCCCCCGTCTCCCGGCCCATGTACCCCTCTGCCTCCTGGAACTGGTACCCTTCAGCCTGCCTGCTCTGGTCCCCATCTGCCTCCCGGCCCTGGTCTCCCTCTGCCTCCCTGCCATTGTACCCCCCGGTTCTCGACCCTGGTCCCCCTCTGCCTCCCGGCCCAGGTAACCTTCTGCTTCCCGGCCCTGGTCCCCCACGGCCTCCTAGCCCTGGTTTCCTGTTACCTATAGGCCCTTGGGTGAGTATCTATCCTGACCCACTGTACCCTCTACCTCCTGGACATGGTCCCCCTGTCTCCCGCTGTAGGTACCCCTCTGCCTCCTGGCCCTGGTCCCCCTCTGCTTATCCGCCCTGGACCCCATCTGTCTCCCGGCCCTTGACCCCCTCTGCTTCTCGGCCCTGGTCCCCCTCTCTCCCTGCCCTGATCCCCATCAGACTCTCAGCCCTGTTTCCCCTCTCTTCCGGCCCAGGTAACCTTTTACCTCCCCACCCTGGACCGCTTCTACCTCCCGGACCTGGTCCCCGTCTTCCGGCCTAGATACTGCATTGGACCCCTCTGCCTACGTGCCCTGGTCCCCCTGTCTCCCGGCCTAGGTACCCCTCTGCCTCCTAGCCTTGGTCCCTCTCTGCCATAAGGCCCTGGTTCCCTTCGGCCTCCCAGCCCTGGTCCCCCTCTGCCTCCCTGCCCTGGTCCTCCTCTGTCTCCCCGCCCTGGCTCCCATCTGCATTCCTGCTATTGTCGTCTCCGCATCTCAACTCTGGTCTCCCTTTGCATACAAGCCCAGGTACACCTCTGCCTCCCGGACCGGGTCAGCCTCTGCGTTTATGACCTGGTCACCCCCTGCCTCTCGGCCATGGTCCCCCTCTGCTTCTCAGCCCTGGTCCTCCTGTCTCCCGGTCCAATCAATCAGTCAATCAATCAATCAACCAATCGTATTTATTGAGCGCTGACTGTGATCAGAGCACTGTACTAAGCGCTTGGGAAGTACAAGTCGGCAACACATAGAGACAGTCCCTACCCAACAGCGGGCTCACAGTCTAGAAGGGGGAGACAGAGAACAAAACCAAACATACTAACAAAATAAAATAGAATAGATATGTACAAGTAAGATAAATAAATAAATAGAGTAATGAATATGTACAAACATATATACATATATACAGGTGCTGTGGGGAAGGGAAGGAGGAAAGATGGGGGAGATGCAGAGGGGGAGGAGGGGGAGAGGAAGGAAGGAGCTCAGTCTGGAAAGGCCTCCTGGAGGAGGTGAGCTCTCAGTAGGGCCTTGAAGGGAGGAAGAGAGCTAGCTTAGCGGATGGGCAGAGGGAGGGCATTCCAGGCCCGGGAGATGACGTGGGCCGGGGGTCGATGGCGGGACAGGCGAGAACGAGGTATGGTGAGGAGATTAGCGGCGGAGGAGCGGAGGGTGCGGGGTGGCCTGTAGAAGGAGAGAAGGGAGGTGAGGTAGGAGGGGGCGAGGTGATGGAGAGCGTTGAAGCCCAGGGTGAGGAGTTTCTGCCTGATGCGCAGATTGATTGGTAGCCACTGGAGATTTTTGAGGAGGGGAGTAACATGCCCAGAGCTTTTCTGGACAAAGACAATCCGGACAGCAGCATGAAGTATGGATTGAAGGGGGGAGAGACATGAGGATGGGAGATCAGAGAGAAGGCTGATGCCATAGTCCAGACGGGGTAGGATGAGAGCTTGAACGAGCAGGGTAGCGGTTTGGATGGAGAGGAAAGGGTGGATCTTGGCAATATTGCGGAGCTGAGACCGGCAGGTTTTGGTAACGGCTTGGATGTGAGGGGTGAATGAGAGAGTGGACTCGAGGATGACACCAAGGTTGCGGGCTTGTGAGACGGGAAGGATGGTAGTGTCGTCAGCAGAGATGGGAAAGTCAGGGAGAGGGCAGGCTTTGGGAGGGAATACAAGGAGTTCAGTTTTGGACATGTTGAGTTTTAGGTGGCGGGCCGACATCCAGATGGAGATGTCCTGAAGGCAGGAGGAGATGCGAGCCTGGAGAGAGGGGGAGAGAGCAAGGGCGGAGATGTAGATCTGGGTGTCATCAGCGTAGAGATGATAGTTGAAGCCGTGGGAGCGAATGAGGTCACCAAGGGAGTGAGTGTAGATCGAGAACAGAAGGGGACCAAACACTGAACCTTGGGGAACCCCCACAGTAAGGGGATGGGAGGGGGAGGAGGAGCCTGCAAAAGAGACTGAGAATGAACGACTGGAGAGATAAGAGGAGAACCAGGAGAAGACGGAGTCTTGGAAGCCAAGGTCGGAGAGCGTGTTGAGAAGGGGGTGGTCCACAGTGTCGAAGGCAGCTGAGAGGTCAAGGAGGATTAGGATAGAGTAGGAGCCGTTGGATTTGGCAAGCAGGGGGTCATTGGTGACCTTTGAGAGGGCAGTTTCCATGGAATGTAGGGGACGGAAGCCAGACTGGAGGGGGTCGAGGAGAGAGTTGGTGTTGAGGAATTCGAGGCAGCGCGTGTAGACAACTCGTTCAAGGAGTTTGGAAAGGAATGGTAGGAGGGATATGGGGCGATAACTAGAAGGTCAGGTGGGGTCAAGAGAGGGGTTTTTTTTGGATGGGAGAGACATGGGCATATTTGAAGGCAGAGGGGAAGGAACCAGTGGAGAGTGAGCGGTTGAAGATGGAAGTTAAGGAGGGGAAAAGGGATGGAGCGAGAGATTTCATGAGATGAGAGGGAATGGGGTCTGAAGCACAGGTGGCCGGAGTGGCACTTGAGAGGAGGGAGGAGAGCTCCTCTGAGGATACTGCTGGGAAGGATGGGAGAGTAGCAGAGAGTGTTGACAGCCGGGGGGTTGGAGAAGTGGGGGGAGTGACTTTGGGGAGGTCGGACCTGATGGATTTAATTTATCAGTTTCCCCTCTAGCTACTGGCCCAGGTCCTCCCAACTTCTCGGCCCTGGTCATTCTCTATCTCCCAATCCAGTTACGACTCTGGCTCCTGGCCCTGGTTACCCCATTTCTAGGCTCAGTTACCTCTCCCCAGCCCCGTCCCTCGTCCCCCTGTCTCCCAGCCAAGGTACCACTCTGCCTCCCGGCCCTGATCCCCCTCTCCCACCACACCCTGGTCCCATTCTACCTCCCAAACCTGGTCCCTCTCTGTCTCCCGGCCCCGGTCCCCCTGTCTCCGGGCCCCGGTAATAATAATAATAATGGTATTTGTTAAGCGCTTACTATGTGCAAAGCACTGTTCTAAGCGCTGGGGGTATACAAAGTGATCAGGTTGTCCCACGTGGGGCTCACAGTCTTAATCCCCATTTTATAGATGAGGGAACTGAAGCTCAGAGAAGTGAAGTGACTTGCCCAAGGTCACACAGCAGACATGTGGCGGAGCCGGGATTCGAACTCCTGACCTCTGACTCCAAAGCCCATGCTCCTTCCACTGAGCCACGCTGCTTCTAAATCCCGGCCCTGGTCCCCGTGTTCTGCCAGCCATGGTCTCCCTCCATCTCCAGGCCCTGGCCCCTGTCTCCGTCCTGGCTTTGGGTCCCCTTTACCTCCCGGCCTAGGTATCCCCGTCCACCAGCCCAGGGCCCCCTATGCCTCCAGGCCCTGGTGACCCTCTACCTTCAGGCCCTGGTGACCCTCTGCCTCACGGCCCTGCCCCCTTTATTCATTCATTCATTCATTCATTCAATCGTATTTATTGAGAGCTTACTGTGTGCAGAGCACTGTACTAAGCGCTTGGGAAGTATAAGTTGGCAACATATAGGGACGGTCCCTACCCAACAGCGGGCTCACAGTCTAGAAGGGGGAGACAGACAAGAAAACAAAACATATTAGCAAAATAAAATACATAGAATAAATATGTACAAATAAAATAAGCAGAGTAATAAATACGTACAAACATATATACATATATACAGGTGCTGTGGGGAGGGGAAGGAGGTAAGGAGGGGGGATGGGGAGGGAGAGGAGGGGGAGAGGAAGGAGGGGCTCAGTCCGAGGAAGGAGGGAGCTTATCAGCCCAACCACAGTCTCCGCTTCCCCCACCCGACACGACCCAACCCGGAGAGTGCCAGCTTCCTCCTGCCTCAACAAGGCTCGGCTTTGGACATGGGAAGGTTGGAACAGGCCCCAGCGGTACCGCCTTGACCCTTTTTATGGTTTTTGCGAAGTCTTTAAAGAAGCAGCGTGGCTCCGTCGAAAGAGCACAAGCTTTGGAGTCAGAGGTCATGGGTTCAAATCCCCTCTCTGCCACTTGTAAGCCGTATGACCTTGGGCAAGTCACTCAACCTCTCTGGGCCCCAGTTCCTCCGTCTGTGAAATAGGGATGAAGACCTTTGTACCTCCTGACCCTGGTCCCCCATCTCATGTCCTTGAACGAGTCGTCTACACGTGCTGCCTTGAATTCCTCAACAACAACTCCCTCCTCGACCCCTTCCAGTCTGGCTTCCGTCCCCTACATTCCACGGAAACTGCCCTCTCAAAAGTCACCAATGACCCCCTGCTTGCCAAATCCAACGGCTCCTACTCTATCCTAATCCTCCTCGACCTCTCAGCTGCCTTCGACACTGTGGACCACCCCCTTCTCCTCAAGCCCGCAACCCTGGTGTCATCCTCAACTCCGCTCTCTCATTCACCCCTCACATCCAAGCCATCACCAAATCCTGCCGGTCTCAACTCCACATCATTTCCAAGATCCGCCCTTTCTTTTCCATCCAAACCGCTACCCTGCTCGTTCAAGCTCTCATCCTATCCCGTCTGGACTACTGCATCAGCCTCCTCTCTAATCTCCCATCCTCGTGTCTCTCCACCATTCAATCCATACTTCATGCTGCTGCCCGGATTGTCTTCGTCCGGAAATGCTCTGGGCATGTTACTCCCCTCCTCAAAAATCTCCAGTGGCTACCAATCAATCTGCGCATCAGGCAGAAATTCCTCACCCTCGGCTTCAAGGCTGTCCATGACCTCGCCCCCTCCTACCTCACCTCTCTTCTCTCCTTCTACAGCCCAGACCACACCCTTCGCTCCTCTGCCGCTAATCTCCTCACCGTGCCTCGTTCTCGCCTGTCCCACCGTCGACCCCCGGCCCACGTCATCCCCCGGGCCTGGAATGCCCTCCCTCCCCACATCCGCCAAGCTAGCTCTCTTCCTCCCTTCAAGGCCCTACTGAGAGCTCACCTCCTCCAGGAGGCCTTCCCAGACTGAGCCCCCTCCTTCCTCTCCCCCTCGTCCCCCTCTCCATCCCCATCGTCTTATCTCCTTCCCTTCCCCACAGCACCAGTATATATGTTTGTACATATTTATTACTCTATTTATCTATTTATTTATTTTACTTGTACATATCTATTCTATTTAATTTCTTTTGTTAATATGTTTGGTTTTGTACACTGTCTCCCCCTTCTAGACTGTGAGCCCACTGTTGGGTAGGGACTGTCTCTATATGTTGCCAACTTCTACTTTCCAAGTGCTTAGTACAGTGCTCTGCACACAGTAAACGCTCAATATATACGATTGATTGATTTATTGATGGCCCAGGTACCCCTCTACTTCCTGGGCCTGGTACTAATGTCTCCCGGCCCAGGTACCCTTCTGCCTCCCAGCCCTGGTCCCCCTTTGCCTCCCGGCCCTTGTCACCCTCTGCCCCTCTGCCCTGGTCCCCCCTGCTTCTCGGCCCCGGTCCCCCTCACTTCTTCTCCCCGGTCCCCCTGTGCCTCCCGATCCTGGTACACATTTGCCTCCTGGCGCTGGTCCTGCTCTGACACCCTGCCCTGCTCCCCCACCCTGCATTTCGCCCCCTGCTCCCCCTCTACCTCCAGGCCCTTGTGCACATCTGCCTTTCAGCCCTGGTCCCACTTTACTCTGCCTTCTGGTCCTCGTCCCCCTCTGCCTCCAGGCCCTGGTCACCCTCTGCCTCCCGGCCCTGCTCCCTTTAAACCTCCCGACCCTGGCCCCCCTGTCTCATGGCCCAGGTATCTCTCTATTTCCCGGGCCTTATATCACTGTCTCCCAGCCCAGGTACCCTTCTGCCACACAGCCCTGGTCCCCCTTTGCCCCTTGGCCCTTGTTCCCCTCTGCTTCTCTTCCCTGTTCCCCCCGGCGTCTTGGCCCCGGTCCCCCTCGCTTCTCGGCCCCTGTCCCCCTCTGCCTCCCGATCCAGGTACCCCTCTGCCTCCTGGCCCTGGTCCTGCTCTGACACCCTGCTCTGCTCCCCTACCCCGCTTCTCGGCCCTGGTCCCCCTCTACCTTCTGGCCCTTGTCCACGTCTGCCTTTCAGCCCTGGTCCCACTTTACTCTCTGACTCTGGTCCCGCCCATCCCCAGCTTTCCGGCCCTGGTCCTCTTCTTGCTCCGGCCCTAGTTCTCCTCTACCCCCTTGCCTCGATCCCCATCTCCCGCCCGGACCTGGTCCCTCTCTGCCTACCGGCATGGTGCCCCGGTGCTTCCCAGCCCTCGTTGCCTTGTACCTCTAGTCCCTGGTCACCCTCTGCCTCCAGGTCCTGGTCCCCCTGTGCCTGCCAGCCCTCGTCACCTTCTACCTCGTGGCCCTGACCCTACTCTCAGTCCCAGCCCTGGGTCCCCTATACATCCAGGCCCTGGCCCCCCTGTCTCCGGACTCAGGTACCCTTCTACATCTTGGCCCTTGTCCACCTCTGACTCCCCGCACTGGTCCCCCTCTGCTTCCCAGCCCTGGTCGCCCCCTGGCTCTCGGCCCTGTTCTCCCTCTACCTCCAGGCCCTGGTCACTCTCTCATTCCAGGCCCAGGATCCCCTCTACCTCCCGGCCGTGGTCCCCCTGTCTCGCGGCCCTGGTACCCCTCTAACTCCTGGCCCTGGTCCCCCTCTGCCTCCCTGCCCCGATCCCCCTCTGCCTTCCGGCCCTGGCCGGGCACTGCCTCTCTGACCTGGTTGCCTTCGGTCTTTAGGCCCAGGTACCCCTCTGCCTTCTGCCCCTTGTCCTCCCCTTTCTCCCGGCTCTGGTCCCCCTCTGCCTCCCTGACCTTGTCCCCGCCGGCCTCTCGCCTCTGGTCCCCCTCTACCTCCCTACCCTGGTTCCCTCTGCCTCTCGACCCTGGCCCCTCTCTGCCTCCCAAACCAGGTCCCCCATCACCTGGCCCAGGTACCCCTCTGCTTCCTGGCCCTGGTCCCCTTCTATCTCCAGGCCTTGGTCCCCCTCAGCTTCCTGGCCCTAGTCCCTTTGAGCCTCCCGGCTCTGGCCTCCCTCTACCTCCAGGCCACTGGGTGTTTCTCCCTGCTGGCCAAGGGTCCCCTCTAACTCCTGGCCCTGGTCCCCCTGTTCTACCAGCCCTGTTCTCCCTCTACCTCCAGGCCATGGCACCTCTCTCCCTCCCGACCCTGGGACACTCCAGCTCCATATCTAGGTCCCTCTGCATCGCGGTGCAGTACCCCTCTGCCTCTTGGCCCTGGTCTCCCTCTGCCTTCCCGCCCTGGCACTTCTCTGCTTCCCGGCCCTAGACGGCCTCTGTCTCTTTGCCTGGTCACCTCTGCCTCTCGGCCCTGGTTCCCCTCTGTGTTTCAGCCCTAGTCCCACTGTCACCCGGCCTAGGTACCCCTATGCCTCCCAGCCCTGGTCCCGCGGTCTACCGGCCTTGGTCCCCCTCTGTCTCCTGACCCTGGTCCCCCTCTGCCTCCCGGCCCTGTTCCCCCATCTACCAGCCCGTGTACCCCTCTGCCTTCCGGCCCAGGTCCCCCTCAGCCTCCTGGCCCTGGTCCCCCCCGCCTCCTTTCCCTGGTCTCCCATCTACCGGCCTTGGTACCCCGCTGCCTCTGGGCCCTGGTCCCCCGTCTCCCGGCGCAGGTACTCTTTTGCCTCCTGGCCCTTGTCCCTCTCTGCCTCCAGGCCATTGTCCCCCCGGCTTCTCGGCCCAGGTCCCCTGTCTCTCGGCCCAGGTACCCCTCTGGCTCCCATCCCTGGTTATCCTGTGCCTACCAGCCCTAGTTCCCTTTTACGTCCAAGAAGTGGGGTGGGGGTGGGGGGCAGAGCAGAGGCAGAGGAAACCCTCTGCCTGCCAGCCCTGTTCCCCGTTTCCCGGCCCTGGTCCGGACAAGACCTAGACCGCCTTTATCCCGGTCAAGGTCCCCCTCTACCTCCCGGCCCTGGTCCGCCTCTGCTTCTCTGAACAGGTCGCTCCCCGCCTCTCGGCCCTGGTCCCTTCGAGCCTCCTGGCCCTGGTCTCCCTCTACCTCCAGGCCATTGGGTCTCTCTCCGTCCCGGTCACGGGTCCCCTCTACCTCCCGGTCTAGGTCCCCCTTTCTCCCGGCCCAGGTAACCCTCTGCCTCCGAACCTGGTCCCCCTCTACCTCCGGGCCCTGGTCCACCTCTGCCTCCCTGCCCTTTTCTGCCCTGCATCTCGGCCTTGGGCACCCCTTTGAAAAGGGGGATCCCTTGCATTCCGGCCCAGGTACCTCTCTGCCTACTGACCCTGGTCCCTCTTTTCCTCCCGGCCCTGGTCCCCCACCTCCCGGCCCAGGTACCCCTCTACCTAGTCCTAGCCCTAGTCACCCACTGCCGCCCTGCCCTGGTCCCCCTCTGCCTCCCGGTCCTGGGTCCCTTCAACCTCCTGGCCCTGGTCCCCCTGTCTGCTGGCCCAGGTACCCTTCCAAATCCTGGCCCTGGTCCCCCTCTGCCTCCCTGCCCTGGTCGCCCTGTCTCCAGGACTAGGTACCGTTCTGCCTCCTGGCCCTGGTCACACGTTTCCTCCAGACCAAGGTTCCCCTCTGCCTCCCAGTCCTGGTCCCCCTCCGCGTTACTGCCCTGGACCCTCCTGCCTCTCAGCCCTGGTCCCCCTTTGCCTACAGGCCCATGTACTCTACTGCCTCCTGGCTCTGGTCCCCCTCTGCATCCCAGCCCCTGAATCCTGTCTCCCAGACCAGGTGCCCCTCTGCCTCCCGGCCCTCGTCCCCCCATGTGTCTCGGCCGTGGTTCCTCTCTGTCTCTTGGCCCTGGTCCCTCTGTCTCCGGGCCCAGGTACCCCTCTGCCACCAGGCCTTGGTCCCCTTATGCCTCCCGGTCAGGTATCCCTCTGCCTCCTGGCCTTGGTCCCCTTTTCCCTGGTCCAGGTACCCCTCTGCCTCCCTGTCCTGGTCCACCTGTCTCCCAGCCTATGTAACCCTTTGCCTCCTGGCCCTGGTCCTCCTCTGCCTCCTGGCCTGGTACACCTCTGTCTCCTGGCCCTGGTTCCCCCCTTACCTCCTGGCCCTGGTCCCCCTCTGAATCCTGGCCCTGGTCCCTTTGTCCACTGGCCCAGGTACCCCTCTGCCTCCCTGTCCTGGTCCACCAGTCTCCAGGCCCAAGTACACCTCTGCCTCCTGGCCCTGGTCCTCCTGTGCATCCCAGCCCTGGTTCCTCTATGCCTCTTGGTTCAGGTCTCCTTCTACCTTCAGGCCCTTAGGTCTCTCTCCTTCCCTGACCTGGGTCCTCTCTACCTCCCGGCCCTGGTCCCCCGTTTCCCGGCCCAGGTACCCTTCTGCCTCCTGGCCCTGGTCCACCTCTGCCTCCCCATCCTGGTCCTCCTCTGCCTCCCGACCCTGGTCCCCCTCTGCCTCCCGGCATTGTTCCCTCTCTACCTCCCAGCCCTGGTCCCCCTCTGCCTTCCGGCACTGTTCCCTCTACCTCCCAGCCCTGGTCCCCCTCTGCCTCCCGGCCCTGGTCCCCCTCTGCCTCACTGTTTTGGTAGTCCCCTATCTCTCTGCCCCGGTCCCCCTCTGCCTCCAGGCCCTGGGGCCTCTCCCTGTCCCAGCCCTGGGTTCCCTCTACCTCACGAAGGTGGTCCCCCCACCTCACGGCCCAGGTACCTCTCTACTTCCCAGCCCTGTTACCAATGTCTCCTGGCCCAGGTACTCCTCTGCATTCCGACCTTGGTCCTGCTCTGCCTTTCAGCCCTGGTCCAACTTTACTTTCTGGCTCTTGTCCTCCCCGACATTCTGACCCTGGTCCCCTTCTTCCTCCGGCCTTAGTTCACCTCTACCTCCCTGCCTTGGTCCCCATTTTCCACCCGGACCTGGTCCCTCTCTGCCTACCGGCGTGGTGCCCCGGTTCTTCCCAGCCATCGTCGCCTTGTACCTCCAGGCCCTGGTCCCCCTGTGCCTGCCAGCCCTCTTCACCACATACCTCCTGGCCCTGGCCCTTCTCTCCGTCCTGGCCCTGGGTCCCCTCTATCACCAGCCCCAGGTATCCCTGTCTCCGGACTCAGGTACTCGGTCTCCGGACTCTGCCTTCTGGCTCTTGCCCACCTCTGCCTCCCGGCCCTGGTCTCCCTCTACCTCCAGGCCCTGGTCACGCTCTCTTTCCCAGCCCTGGGTCCCCTCTACCTCCCGGTCCTGGTCTCCCTGTCTCCCGGCCCTGGTCCCCCTCTGCTTCCTGGCCCATGTCCCCCTCTGCCTTACAGCCCTAGTCCAAATTTACTTTCTGGCCCTGGTCCCCCGCCTCCCTCCACAACCTTAGAGCCCTGGTCCCATGCTCCATCCGGCCATAGGTCCCCTCTACCTCACTGCCTTGGTCCTCATCTTTCATCCGGACCTAGTCCCTCTCTGCCTATCAGCCCAGGTCCCCCTTGTACCTCAATACCAACTCTCTCCTAGACCCCCTCCAGTCTCGCTTCCGTCCCCTACAGTCCACGGAAACTGCTCTCTCAAAGGTCACCTCCTCCCTGCCAATTCCAACGGCAAATACGCTATCCTAATCCTCCTCTACCTCTCAGCTGCCTTTGACACTATGGACCACTCCCTTCTCCTCAACACGCTATCTGACCTTGGCTTCACAGAAACCGTCCTCTCCTGGTTCTCCTCTTATCTCTCCGGTCGTTCATTTTCAGTCTCTTTTGCAGGCTCCTCCTCCTCCTCCCGTCCCCTTACTATGGGGGTTCCCCAAGGTGCAGTGCTTGGTCCCCTTCTGTTCTCGATCTACACTCACTCCCTTCGTGACCTCATTCGCTCCCACGGCTTCAACTATCATCTCTACGCTGATGACACCCAGATCTACATCTCTGACCCTGCTCTCTCCCCCTCTCTCCAGGCTTGCATCTCCTCCTGCCTTCAGGACATCTCCATCTGGATGTCTGCCCGCCACCTAAAACTCAACACGTCCAAGACTGAACTCCTTCTCTTCCCTCCCAAACCCTGCCCTCTCCCTGACTTTCCCATCTCTGTTGACGGCACTACCATGCTTCCCGTCTCACAAGCCCGCAACCTTGGTGTCATCCTCGACTCCGCTCTCTCATTCACCCCTCACATCCAAGCCGTCACCAAAACCTACCGGTCTCAGCTCCGCATCATTGCTAAGATCCGCCCTTTCCTCTCCATCCATACAGCTACCCTGCTCGTTCAAGCGCTCATCCTACCCCGTCTGGACTACTGCATCAGCCTTCTCTCTGATCTCCCATCCTCTTGTCTCTCCCCACTTCAATCCATACTTCATGCTGCTGCCCGGATTGTCTTTGTCCAGAAATGTTCTGGGCATGTTACTCCCCTCCTCAAAAATCTCCAGTGGCTACCAATCAATCTGCGCATCAGGCAGAAACTCCTCACCCTGGGCTTCAAGGCTCTCCATCACCTCGCCCCCTCCTACCTCACATCCCTTCTCTCCTTCTACAGCCCAGCCAGCACCCTCCGCTCCTCTGCCGCTAATCTCCTCACCGTGCCTCGTTCTCGCCTGTCCCGCCATAGACCCCAGCCCAATTCTTCCACCGGGCCTGTAATGCCCTCCCTCCGCCCATCTGCCAAGCTAGCTCTCTTCTTCCCTTCAAGGCCCTACTGAGAGCTCACCTCCTCCAGGAGGCCTTCCCAGACTGAGTCCCTTCCTTCCTCTCCCCCTCGTCCCCCTCTCCATCCCCCCATCTTACCTCTTTCCCTTTCCCACAGCACCTGTATATATGTATATATGCTTGTACATATTTATTACTTTATTTATTTAGTTTACTTGTAAATATCTATTCTATTTACTTTATTTTGTTAGTATGTTTGGTTTTGTTCTCTGTCTCCCCCTTTTAGACTGTGAGCCCACTGTTGGGTAGGGACTGTCTCTATATGTTGCCAACTTGTACTTCCCAAGCGCTTAGTACTGTGCTCTACACACAGTCAGCGCTCAATAAATATGATTGACTGATTGATTGATTGATTGTGCTTGCCAGCCCTTGTTTCCCTCTACCTCCTGGCCCTGGCCCTTCTCTCCATCCCAGCCCAGGTCCCTCCCTGTCTCTCGGGCCTGGTCTCCCTCTGCCACCCGGCCCTGGCCCCCTGTGCCTGCCAGCCTTCGTCTCCCTCTACCTCCTGGCCCTAGCCCTTCTCTCCGTCCCGTCCCTCGGTCCCCTCTACCTCTAGCTCCTGGTCCCCCTGTCTCCAGACTCAGGTATCCCTCTACCTCTTGGCCCTGGTCCATCTCTTCCTCCCCGCACTGGTCTCCCTCTGCCTCCCGGCCCTAGCCCTTCTCTCCGTCCCGTCCCTCGGTCCCCTCTACCTCCAGCTCCTGGTCCCCCTGTCTCCAGACTCAGGTATCCCTCTACCTCTTGGCCCTGGTCCATCTCTTCCTCCCCGCACTGGTCTCCCTCTGCCTCCTGGCACTGGTGGACCCCTGTTTCAAGGCCCTGGCCTCCCTCTACCTCCAGGCCCTGGTCATTCTCTCATTCCTGGCCTTGGGTCCTCACTCTCTCATTCCCGGACCTGGGTCCCCTGTTTCCTTGTCCAGCTACCCCTCTAACTCCGGGCTCTGGTCCCCGTTTCCCGGTAAAAGGATACTTCTGCCTCCCGCCCCTAGTCCCCCTATGTCTCCTGGCCCTTGTCCCACTTTACTTTCTGGCTCTGGTTCCCCCCACCGACCTTTTAACCCTGGTCCCCTTCTCCCTCTTGCCCTAGTTCACCTCTACGTCCCTGCCTTGGTCCCCATCTTTCTCACGGAACTGGTCACTCTCTGCCTACTGGCATGGTGCCACAGTTCTTCCCAGCCCTCGTCGCCTTTTACCTCAAGCCCTGGCCTCCCTCTACGTCCAGGCCAGTGGGTCTCTCTCGGCCCTTGTCCCCCTGTTCTGCCAGCCCTCGTCTCCCTCTGCCTCCACACCCTGGCTTCCCTCTGCCTCCTCGCCCTGGCCCAACTCTCCATCCCTGCCCTTGGACCCTCTACCTCCCAGCCTAGGTCCCCCTGTCTCCCGGCCCAGGTACCCCGTCTGCCTCCCTGCCTTGGTCTCCCCCTGCCTCACGTCCCTGGTTCCCCACTGACTTTCAGCACTAGTTCCCCTTTACCTCCGAGAAGTTGGGGGCGGGGACAAAGGCAGGGAGGCAGAGGTACCCCTTTGCCTGCCGGCCTTGATCCCCATTTCCTGGACCTTTTCCCCCTCTGCCTCCCTAAACTGGTCCCTGATCTCCCAGCCCTGGTCCATTTGAGCCTCCTGGCCCTGGCCTCCCTCTACCTCCAGGTCACTGGGTCTCTCTCCGTCCCGGCCATGGGTCCCCTCTACCTCCCAGCCCTGGTCCCCCTGTTTTACCAGCCCTGGTCTCCCTCGGACTCCTGGCCCTGGTCCCCCATCTACGGGCCTTGGTACCCCTCTGCCTACTGGCTATGGTCCCCCCTGCTGTCCTGCCCTTGTCCCCCTCTACCTCCTGGCCATGGTCCCCCAGTTTCCCTGCCCAGGTACCCCTCTGCCTCCTGGCCCTGGTCCCTTTGCCCCTCCAGGCCCTTCTCCTACCCACATCTCGGCCCTGGTCCCCCTCTGCCTCTTGGCCCTGGTCCACTGTCTCCGGATCAGGTACCTCTCTGCCTCTTGGCCCTGGTCCCCCCTGCCACGTTGCCCTGGTCACCATCTGCCTCCTGTCCTTGGTTGCCCTGTGCCTGCCAGCCCCAGTTCCCCCTTACTTCCAAGGAGCTGGCGGGACAAGGGCAGGGAGGAAGAGGGGGAGCAGAGCCAGGACTTAGAATGGTACCTGGGCCAGGAGGCAGGGGGACCAGGGCCGCGAGGATAAGGGGATCCAGGGCCTGGAGGCAGAAGGGGACCAGGGCAGGGCAGCAGAGAGGGATCAGAGCTGGAAGGCAGAGGGGTACCTGGGCCGGGTGACATTTGTACCAGGGCTGGGAAGTGGAGAGGTACCTGGGCCGTGAGACAGGGGGACCAGGGTTGTGAGGTAGAGGGGACCCAGGATGTGGACGGAGAGAAACCCAAGGGCCTGGTGGTAGAGGGAGACCAGGGCCGGGCGTCAGAGGGGGACCAGGGCTGAGAGGCAGGTGGCTACCAGAACAGGGAGGCAGAGGGGGACCAAGTCCGGGAGGCAGAGGGGTACCTGGGCCAGGAGACAAACGGGAACCAGGGAGGAGAACAGGGGGCGACAAGGACTGGGAGGCAGAGGGGAACCAGGGCCTGGAGGCAGTGAGGGACCAGGGCTAGGAGGCAGAGGGGCACCAGGGCAGTTCGGCAGAGGGGGACCAGGGCCAGGAGGCAGAGTGGAACCTAGGTCGGGAGACACAGGGTTCAGGGCCGGGAGGTAGACGGGACCAGAGCCGGGACGGAGAGAGGGACCAGGGCCTGGTGGTCGCGGGAGACCAGGGACTGGAGGTCGCGGGAGACCAGGGCCGGGAGGCACAGATGGTCCCGGGTCGGGAGGCAGACGGGGATCAGGGCGGGGAGGCAGAGAGGGACCAGGGGCAGTAAGCACAGGGATACCTAGGCAGGGATACAGGAGGACCAGCGCTGAGAAGCAGAGCGGGGCCAGGGCCGAGAGGCAGGTGATGACCAGGTCAAAGACAAAGAGGTGGACCAGGGCCGGGAGGCAGAGGGGTACCTGGGCCAGGGGGCAAAGGGAAACCAGGGCCGAGAAGCGTGGAAGACAAGAGCAGAGAGGCCAAGGGGGACGAGGGCCAGGAGGCAGATGGGGCCCAGGACGTGTAGGTAGAGGGGAACCTTGTCCAGGAGGCAGAGTGGTACCTGGGCTGAGAGATAGGGTGACCAGGGCCGGGAGGTAGAGGGTTAGCTGGGCCAGGAGATAGGGGCACCTATGTCGGGAGGTACAGTGCTCTGCACACAGTAAGCACTCAATAAATACGATTGACTGAATGAATGAATGAATTCCCCTGTGACGGGCTCATCCGTTGAGCGCCCGAAACCCAAGGGAAGACAATAATAATAATAATAATAATTATTATTATTATTATTATTATTATTATAATGATGATGATGATGATGATGATGATGATGATGATGATGGCATTTGTTAAGTGCCTATTATGTGCCAAGTACTGTTTAAAGCACTAGGGGGACACAAGGTAATCAAGTTGTCCCACATTCATTCATTCATTCAATCGTATTTATTGAGGGCTTACTGTGTGCAGAGCACTGTACTAAGCGCTTGGGAAGTACAAGGTGGCAACATATAGAGACTGTCCCTACCCAACAACGGGCTCACAGTCTAGAAGGGGGAGACAGACAACAAAGCACAACATGTGAACAGGTGTCAAGTCATCAGAATAAATAGGAGTAAAGCTAGATGCACATCATTAACAAAATAAAATAAATAGAATAGTAAATATGTACAAGTAAAATAAATAGAGTAATAAATCTGTACAAACGTATACATACAGATACTTTGGGGAGGGGAAGAAGGTAGGGCGGGGGGTGGGAGGGGGAGAGGAAGGAGGGGGCTCAGTCTCGGGAGGCCTTCTAGAGGAGATGAGCTCTCAGTAGGGCTTGGAAGGGAGGAAGAGAGCTAGCTTGGCTAGCTTGGCAGATGTGCGGAGGGAGGCATTCCAGGCCAGGGGGAGGACGTGGACCGGGAGTCGATGGTGGGACAGGTCATGGTCTTAATCCCCATTTTTCAGATGAGGTAACTGAGGCACAGAGAATTGAATAGACTTGCCCAAAGTCACACAATTTATAAGTGGGGGAGCTGGGATTAGAACCCGTAACATGTGACTCCCAAACCAGAGGGAGTCAGATCTCTAGGGAAAATAAAGAGATCTGTCTTGAACCTGTTGAGTTTTATGTGGCAGGAGGACATCCAGGTGGAGATGTCCGGGAAGGCAGGAGGAGATGCGAACCTAGAGGGAGAGAGAGAGAACTGGGGAGGAGATCTAGATTTGGGTATCATCTGCATAGAGATGATAGTTGAAGCTGAGGGAGCAAATGAGTTTTCCAAGAGAGTGAGTGCAGATGGAGAATGGAAGGGGACCAAGAACTAACCCTTAAGGGACCCCTACAGTAAGGGACTGGGAGGAGGAGGAGGAGGAGCCCGCAAAGGAGACTGAGAATTGAAGGGCCAGAGAAATAAGGTGAGAACTGGACAGGGTAGTCAATGAGACTCTGCTCTGTCATTCACCCCACACATCCAATCCGTCACCAAAACCTGCAGGTCTCACCTTCACAACATCGCAAAAGATCCTCCCTTCCCTCTCCATCCAAATTGCTACCTTGTTGGTTCAATCTCTCATCCTATCCCGACTGGATGACTGCATCAGTCTCCTTTTCTGATCTCCCATCCTCCTGTCTCTCCCTGCTTCAGTCTATACTTCACTCTGCTGCCCGGATTATCTTTCTACAGAAACGCTCTGGGCATGTAGCTTGCCTCCTCAAAAATCTCCAGTGGTTGCCCATCAACCTTCGCATGAAGCAAAAACTCCTCACTATTGGCTTCAAAGGTCTCCATCCCCTCGCCCCCTCCTACCTCACCTCTCTTCTCTCCTTCTCCAGCCCAGCCTGCACACTCCCCTCCTCTGCTGCTCACCTCCTCCCTGGGCTTCGTTCTCACCTGTTCCGCCGTTGATCCCTGGTCTACATCCGACCTCTGTCCTGAAATGCCCTCCTTCCACACATCCGCCAAACTACCTCTCTTCCTCCTTTCAAAGCTCTCCTGAGAGTTCACCTCCTCCAGGAGGCCTTCCCAGAATGAGCCCTCTCCTTATCCTCTGCTCATCCTCTGCTCCTCTTCCCCTCCTCATCGCCCCGACTCCCTCCCTCTGCTTTCCTCCTTCCCACAGCACATGTGTATATTTGTACATAGTTCTTATTCTATTTACTTTATTAATGATGTGTATATATCTATAATTTCATTTATTTATCTTGTTGCTATTGATGCCTATCTACTTGTTTTGTTTTCTGTCTCCCCCTTCTAGACTGTGAGCCCGTTGTTGGGTAGGGACTGTTTTTTTATCTGTTGCCGAATTGTACTTTCCAAGCGCTTAGTACAGTGCTCTGCACACAGTCAGCGCTCAATTAATGTGATTGAATGAATGAATGAATATTGTTATATTGTACTCCACCAACTGCTTCATATTGTACTCTGCACACAGTAATTGCCCAGTAAATCGAATTGACGGGTTGACTGATAAATTCTGCTCAGCCACAGGCTTGGCCCTGTTGGTGGGGTGAGGGCAGAAACCCTTTCGGGCCACTGGTAGTTGGTCCTTTGTCCCTGCAGAAACTTCAACATTAACCCCTCTCCCATCTGGATAACTGTATCAGCCTCCTTTCCGATCTCCCATCCTCCTGTCTCTCCCCACTTCAATCCATACTTAGCGCCACTTCCCAGATTGTCTTTGTCCAGAAACGCTCTGGGCATGTTACTCCCCTCCTCAAAAATCTCCAGTGGCTACCAATTAACCTACGCATCAGGCAAAAACTCCTCACCCCCGGCTTCAAGGCTGTCCATCACCCCGCCCCCTCATACCTCACCTCCCTTCTCTCCTTCTACAGCCCAGCCCGCACCCTCGGCTCCTCTGCCGCTAATCTCCTCACCGTGCCTTGTTCTCACCTGTCCCGCCGTCTACCCCCGGCCCATGTCATCCCCCTGGCCTGGAATGCCCTCCCTTCCTACATCCGTCAAGCTAGCTCTCTTCCTCCCTTCAAGGCCCTACTGAGATCTCACTTCCTCCAGAAGGCCTTCCCAGACTGAGCCCCTCCTTCCTCTCCCCCTCCACCCCCTCCACCCCCTCCTCCCCCTCCCCATTCCCCCGCATTACCTCCTTCTCCTCCCCACAGCACCTGTATATATGTATATATGTTTGTACGTATTTATTACTCTATTTATTTATTTTATTTGTACATGTTTATTCTATTTATTTCATTTTGTTTATGTTTTGTTTTGTTCTCTGTCTCCCCCTTCTAGACTGTGAGCCCACTGTTGGGTAGGGACTGTCTCTATATGTTGCCAAATCGTACTTCCCAAGAGCTTAGTACAGTGCTTTGCACACCGTAAGCGCTCAATAAATACGATTGAATGAATGAATGAACCCCAAACCAAGTGGTCACACCACCACTTGCTTGGCAGTGTGACCAATCTAACCCGTGTGTCTTTGCCCTCCTCGTCCCTGACTCTCCATCAGTGACCCAGAATGGACCATCCACCACCCCCGCCTCTTCCATCCCTATCCCTGGGACCGTTCAAAACCGCTGACCTTCTTTTCTCCATTAATCTCTCTGCCTCAGTTTCCTCATTTATAAAATAGGGATTTCGACTGTGAGCCCAGTGTGGGTCAGGGACTGTGTACAACCCAAATTATCTTGTGTCTACGCCAGCGGTTAGTACAGTGTCTGGCAGATAATAAGTGCTTTAAAAAGACCACAGTTGTTACTGTTATTATCAGGGAAGCTGGATTTGGCCAGTCTTTGGGGGATTGATCAGCATAGGTGCAGTTCTCATTTCTCTGGCCCCCATTTTTATTTCATTTTTTAATTTCAGTCATTATTATAGTAGTGTTGGTTAGGCCTCGGCTCATTCTGTTAGGATGCGGGGATATGCAGAGAAGCAGCGTGGCTCAGTGGAAAGAGCCCGGGCTTTGGATTCAGAGGTCATGGGTTCAAATCCCGGCTCCACCAACTGTCATCTGTGTGACTTTGGGCTGTCAACTTCTCTGTGCCTCAGTTACCTCATCTGTAAAATGGGGATTAAAACTGTGAGCCCCCCTGGGGACAACCCGATCACCTTGTAACCTCCCCAGCGCTTAGAACAGTGGTTTGCATATAGGAAGCGCTTAACAAATACCATCATCATCATCATTATTATTATTACAATATACGTGATGCAGGGCCAAAGCGAACGGTCAAATTTCACAAATTCCTGGGTGTAGACAATACAGAAGGGAGAAGGAGCCGGAGGAAAGAGGGTTTAGTCAGAGAAGGCCTCTTGGCAGAGTTGTGACCTTAATGCTTTGGAGAGTGGGCTAAAGACAGTCTGGCATATGTGAAGGGAGGGAGAGGGAGTTTCAGACCAGAGGAAGGACTTGGAAGAGGAGGCTCAGGCCAGAGAGAAGAGATGGAGGCTCGTGGGGTAAGCCGGCACTGGAAGAGCAAAGTGCCACCAGGTGGCGACAGAGAGGCGCGGTGTGGGAGAGAAGCATCACCGCCTTGTGGATAGAGCCTGGGGGTCGGAAGGACCAGATTTCTAATCCAGGCCCTGCTACGTGTCCGCTGAGTGACCTTGGGCAAGTCATTTTACTCTTCTAAGCCTCAGTTACCTCGTCTCTAAAATAAGAATAATTACAATAAAATCATAGTAATCATCATAACAGTTATTATTGTCGTATTTGTTAAGCACTCACTGTGTGCTTAACACTGCTCTAAATCCTGGGGTAGATACAGGGTAATCAGATCGGACACAGTCCATGTCCCACATGGGACTCAGTCTTAATCCCCATTTTATGGATGAGGTAACTCAGCCTCAGAGAAGTGAAGTGACACGCCCAAGGTCACAGAGAAGACATATGGGGGAGCTGGGATTGGAACCCACGTCCTCGGGCTTCCAGGCCCGTGCCTCCCAGAATGACGCCAGATGCTGTGAGGGGGTGATTGAGAGGTACAGTTTCACAGAATACTGCCTAGTAGCACTATGGGACAGTAGAGAGGAGCAACATCCCAGAAAAAGCCTACTGCTGCATAATGATAATAATGGTACATTTTATGTGCTTCCTTTGTGCCAAGCACTGTTGTTAGAGCTAGGGTAGATCCGAGTTAATCAGGTTGGACACAGTCCCTGTCCCATATGGGCCTCATAGCTGGGAGTCAGAGGGCTGCCAGGGCCGAGATGCAGGGGGTGACGAGGGCCGAGATGCAGGGGGGGACCAGGGCGGGGAGGCAGAGGAGGACCAGTGCCGAGATTCCAGGGGGAACCAGGGCCAGAAGGCAGAGCGGGACAAGGGATGGAGGCAGAGAGGGACCAGGGCCGGAGGCAGAGGGTTACCTGGGCCGGACCACAGGCGGACCAGGGCAGGGAAGATGAGGGGTACCTGGGCCGGGGGATGGGGGACCATGGTCGGGAGGCAGAGGGGTACCTGGGCTGGGAGGCAGAGCGGACCCAGGGCCAGGACGGAGAGAGACTCAAGGGCCTCGAGGTAGAAGGAGTCCAGGGCTGGGAGGCCCTGACGGACCAGGGCTAGGGGACAGAGGGGGACCAGGGCCAGGAAGCATAGGGGTACCTGGACTGGGAGACATTGGAGACAAGGGCAGGGAGGCAGATGGGTACTTAGGCTGGGAGAAGGGGGACCAGGGCCGGGAGGCAGAGGGGGACCAAGGCCGGGAGGCGGAGGGGGACCAGGGCTGGGGGGCTGAGGGTTACTTAGGCCAGAAGACAGGGGGAGCAGGCCCGGGAGGCGGAGGGTTATCTATGCCAGAAGACAGTGGGACCAGGGCCGGGAGACTGTGGATCCTAGGCTGAGACACAGAGGGTCCCAGGGCCAGGATGGAGAGGGGAGCCTGGGCCAGGGTGGAGAGAGGGGCCAGGGCTTGGAGGTAGAGGAAGACCAGGCCCTGGAGGTAGGGGGGACCCTTGGCCAGGATGGAGAGAAACCCAATGACCTAGTGGTCGAGGGAGACCAGGGTTGGGAGACTCAAAGGGACCAGGGCCAGCAGGCAGAGGGGTATCTGGGCTGGGAGATTGGGGACCAGGGTTGGGAAGCAGAGGGGACCAGGGCTGGGAGGCAGAGGGGCACCATGACCCGGAAACGTGGACCAGGGCCGGGAAGCAGAAGGGGACCAGGGCCAGGAGGCAAAGTGGTACGTGGGACCAGAGGCGAAGGGGGACCAGGGCCAGGAGGCTGGGGGGACAAGGTCAGGGAGACAGAAGGGGACGAGGGCCGGGAGACAGAGGGGGACGAGGGCCGGGAGACAGAGGGGGACCAGGGCCGGGAGACAGAGGGACCAGGGTTGGGAGTCAGAGGGATACCTGGGCTGGAAGACGGGGCCGAGGCCGAGAAGAGAAGGGGACAATGTCAGGGAGTCAGAGGGAGGTCAGGGCCAGGAGAAAGAGGGGGATCAGGGAGGTAGACAATGGCACCAGGGCCAGGAGGCAGAGGGGTACCTGGCCTGGGAGACAGGGGGACCAGAGCCGGGAGTTGGAAGGGTACCTGTGCCCGGAGACAGTGGGACTAGGGCTGAGAAGCAGAGGGGAATCAGGGCCAAGAGGCGCGGGAGCTACCAGGTCAGAGAGGCAGAGACGGACCAGGGTCAGGAGGCAGAGGGGGACCAGGGCCGGGAGACGGAGGGGGACCAGAGCCGGGAGACAGAGGGACCAGGGTTGGGAGTCAGAGGGATACCTGGGCTGGGAGACGGGGCCGAGGGCCGAGAAGAAAAGGAGACAATGTCAGGGAGTCAGAGGGGGGTCAGGGCCAGGAGAAAGAGGGGGAACAGGGACGGTAGACAATGGGACCAGGGACAGGAGGCAGAGGGGTACCTGGCCTGGGAGACAGGGGGACCAGAGCCGGGAGTTAGAAGGGTACCTGTGCCCGGAGACAGTGGGACTAGGGCTGAGAAGCAGAGGGGAATCAGGGCCGAGAGGCGCGGGGGCTACCAGGTCAGAGAGGCAGAGACGGACCAGGGTTGGGAGGCAGAGGCGGACCAGGGCCGGGAGGCAGAGGGGGGCCAGGGCCAGGAGGCAGAGGGGGACCAGAGCAGGGAAATGGGGATCAGGCCGGCAGGCAGAGGGGTACTTCTGCCTCCCTGACCTCATCCCGCCTCCCCCCCGTCCCCCACCGCTTCTCGGAAGTAAAGCAGAACTAGGGCAGAAGGTCAGAGGGGGACAAGGGACGTGTGGCAGGGGTTCAGCAAAGGTAGGCAGGCAGAGTGGGACCAGGGCTGCGAGGCAGAGAGGGAACAGCGTGGAGAGGCACAGGGGAACTATGGTCAGGATTTAGTAGGGTTAGGGGCCAGGACCTGGGCCAGGAGACTGGGGGAACAGGGTCCGGAATTTGAGGGGACACGGAGCCGGAAAGCAGAGGGGTTCCCCTTCAGGGGAGCACTGGGGGACCAGGGCCAGGAGGCAGAGGGGTACCTGGTCCGGGAGACGGGGGACCAGGGCCTGGAGGAAGAGGTAGACCAAGGTCAGGGGCAGAGCGGTACCTGAGCCGGAAGGCAAAGAGGGACCAGGGCCGAGAAGCAGGGACCGGGGCCGGCAGGCAGAGGGGTTCCTCTGCCTCCCTGCCCTTGTCCCCCTGCTTCTTGGAACTAAAGGGAAACTAGGGCTGGCATGCTCACAGGGATGAGGGGCGGGAGGCAGAGGAGGTCCAGTGCAGGGTGGGAGGGGGGACCAGGGCCAAGAGGAGGGGGGGGGACCAGGGCTGGGAGGCCGAGGGGGACCAGGGCCAGGAGGCAGAGGAGTACCAGGGGATGGAGGCAAAGGGGACCAGGGCTGAGAAGCGGGGTTGGCAAGGGCAGGCAAGCAGAGGGTGACCAGGGCCAGGAAGCAGAGGGGGACCAGGGATGGTAGACAGGGGGACCAGGGCGGAGAGGCAGGGGGTGACCAGGGCCGGGAGGCAGAGTGGTACCCCAGCTGGTAGATGGGGAACCAGGGCTCGGAGGCAGAGGGGGACCAGGCCTGGGAGGCAGAGGGGGACCAGGGCCAGGAGGCAGAGGGGGACAGGGCGGGGAGGCAAAGGGAACCAGGGCTGAGAAGCAGGGGTGACAAGGGTAGGGAAGTAGAGTGGGACCAGGGCTGGGAAGCAGAGTGGGACCAGGGATGGTAGACGGGGGGACCAGGACCGGGAGGCAGAAGGGTATCTGGGGTGGGAGACAGGGGAACCAGGCCCGGGAGACAATGGGATTCCTCTGCCTCCCTGCCCTTGTCCCCCACGCTTCTTGGAACTAAAGGGGAAATAGGGCTGGCAGGAACAGGGGAACCAGGGATGGGAGGCAGAGGCAGAGGTGGACCCGGGCTGGGATTTAGAAGGTACCTGGTACAGGAGACAGGGGTCCAGGGTCGGGAGGCAGAGGGGGACCAGGGCAGGGTGGCAGTGGGTGACCAGGGCCAAGAGGCAGAAGGCTACCTTGGCCACGAGACGGGACACAAAAGCTGGGAGAAAGAGGGGGACCAGGGCCGGGAAGCGGAGGGAAACCTGGGCCCGGAGGCAAAGGGGTACCCGGGCCGAGAAGTGGGAAGGGACAAGGTCAGGGAGGCAGAGGGTGACCACGACCGGGAGACAGAGAAGGACCAGGGCCGGTAGACAGGGCGACTAGTGTCGGGAGGCAGAGGGGTACCTGTACTGGAAGACGGTGGAACTAGGGCAGAGATGCAGAGGGGAACCAGGGCCAAGAGGCGGGGGGCAATCAGGTCAGAGAGGCAGAGGCCGGCCAGGGCCGAGAAGCATGGGGGGCCAGGGCGGGAAGGCAGAGGGGTACCTGACCAGGAGACCAGGGGAACAGGGCCAGGAGGTTGAAGGGGGCACAGGGCCGGGAGGCAGAGAGGGACCCCGGCAGGGCGGCAGTGGGGGACCAGGGCCAGGAGGCAGAGGGGTACCTGGGTCGGGAGGTAGAATGAGACCAGGGTGGGGAGTCAGAGGGGGATCAGGGATGGGAAGTAGAGTGGTACATGGGCCGGGAGACAGGGGGACCTGGACCGGGAGAGAGGGGGACCAGGGCTGGGAGGCAGAGGGGTAACTGAGCCGAGAGATTGGGGACCAGGGTCGGGAGGCAGAGGGTGACCAGAGCCAGGAGCCAGAGGCATACCTGGGCCAGGAAGTACAGAGGGACCAGGGCCGAGAATTTGGGGAACCAGGGCCGGTAGCTAGTGGGGGACCTGGATCGGTAGACAGGAGGACCAGGTCTGAGAAGCAGAGGGAGACCATGGCCAAGAGGTAGGGGGTGACCAGGACACAGACGCAGAGGCTGTCCAGGTCCGGGAGACAGGGGGGTTCCTCGGCTGGGAGGCAAAGGGGGACCAGGGCGGAGAAACGGGGGCGACAAGGGCAGGGAGGCAGAAGGGTACCAGGGCCGGGAGGCCGAAAGGAAGCAGGGCCTGAAGGCAGAGAAGGACCAAGGCTAAGAGGCTGAAGGGTACCGAGGCCGGGAAACAGGGGGACCAGGGTGGGTAGGCAGAGGGGTCCAATGCTAGGAGGCAGTTGGATACCTAGGCCAGAAGACGGGGGACCAGGGCCGGGAGGTAGAAGCAGTCCAGGGTGGGGAGGCAGAAGGTTACCTGGGCCGGGAGGTAAAGGTGCACCTGGGCCGGAAGACGGGGGAACCAGGGCATGAAGGCAGAGAGGGACCAAGACTAGGAGGCCGAGGGGTACCTAGGTAGGGAGATAGGGGGACCAGGGCCGGGAGGTAGAAGTGGTCCAGGGTGGGGAGGCAGAAGGTTACCAGGGCTGGGAGGTAGAAAGGAACCTGAGCCAGAAGACATGGGAACCAGGGCCGAGTGGCAGAGGAGGACCAGGGCAGGGAGAGAGGCGGACCAGGGCTGAGAAGCAGAGGGGGACCAGTGCTGGGAGGCAGAGGGGTACCTAAGCCGGGAGACGGGGGGGGCATGTCTAGGAGGTAGAGGGTACAGAGGGTCGGGACAGAGACTCACCCAAGGGCCTGCAGCCCTTGATCACTGCCACTGTCCGCCTCCTTCGCTCCTATGCTCGAGATGCCGAACACTGCTGGCGAAAGTCTAAACAACATGCCAACCTCGTTCACTTCAAGGTTATCTTTTCCTGCCTTAACTCAGCCCTCTCCTCTGCCAGACAAAACTATTTCTCCTCCCTTATTGACACCGATGCCCATCATCCCCGTCAGCTCTTCCGTACATTCAACTCCCTTCTCAGGCCCCCGGTTCCTCCCCCTCCTCCTTCCCTCACCCACAACGATCTGGCCTCCTACTTCATTAATAAAATTAAATCCATCAGGTACTACCTCCCCAAAGTCACTCCCCCCACTTCTCCAACCCCCCGGCTCTCAACACTCTCTGCTACTCTCCCATCCTTCCCAGCAGTATCCTCAGAGGAGCTCTCCTCCCTCCTCTCAAGTACTTCTCCGGCAACCTGTGCTTTTGACCCCATTCCCTCTCATCTCATGAAATCTCTCGCTCCGTCCCTTCTCCCCTCCTTAACTTCCATCTTCAACCGCTCACTCTCCACTGGTTCCTTCCCCTCTGCCTTCAAACATGCCCATGTCTCTCCCATCCTAATAAAACCTTCTCTTGACCCCACCTCACCTTCTAGTTATCGCCCCATCTCCCTCCTACCACTCCTTTCCAAACTCCTTGAACGAGCTGTCTACATGTGCTGCCTCGAAATCCTCAACACCAGCTCTCTCCTCGACCCCCTACAGTCTGGCTTCCGTCCCCTACATTACACGGAATCTGCCCTCTCAAAGGTCACCAATGACCTCCTGCCTGCCAAATCCAACGGCTCATACTCTATCCTAATCCTCCTCGACCTCTCAGCTGCCTTCGACACTGTGGACCATCCCCTTCTCCTCAACACGCTATCCAACCTTGGCTTCACAGACTCTGTCCTCTCCTGGTTCTCCTCTTATCTGTCCGGTCGTTCATTCTCAGTCTCTTTTGAAGCCTCTTCTTCCCCCTCCCCTCCCCTTACTGTGGGGGTTCCCCAAGGTTCAGTGCTTGGTCCCCTTCTGTTCTCAATCTATACGCACTCCCTTGGTGACCTCATTCGCTCCCACGGCTTCAACTATCATCTCTACGCTGATGACACCCAGATCTACGTCTCTGCCCCTGCTCCCTCCCCCTCCCTCCAGGCTGGCATCTCCTCCTGCCTTCAGGACATCTTCATCTGGATGTCTGCCCGCCACCTAAAACTCAACATGTCCAAGACTGAACTCCTTGTCTTCCCTCCCAAACCGTGCCCTCTCCCTGACTTTCCCATCACTGTGGACTGCACTACCATGCTTCCCGTCTCACAAGCCCGCAACCTTGGTGTCATCCTCGACTCCGCTCTCTCATTCACCCCTCACATCCAAGCCATCACCAAAACCTGCCGTTCTCAGCTCCGCAACATTGCCAAGATCCACCCTTTCCTCTCCATTCAAACTGCTACCCTGCTCGTTCAAGCTCTCATCCTATCCCGTCTGGACTACGGCATCAGCCTCCTCTCTGATCGCCCATCCTCGTGTCTCTCCCCACTTCAATCCATACTTCACGCCGCTGCCCGGATTATCTTTGTCCAGAAACGCTCTGGGCATGTTACTCCCCTCCTCAAAAATCTCCAGTGGCTACCAATCAATCTGCGCATCAGGCAGAAATTCCTCACCCTCGGCTTCAAGGCTCTCCATCACCTCGCCCCCTCCTACCTCACCTCCTTTCTCTCCTTCTACAGCCCAGCCCGCACCCTCCGCTCCTCTGCCGCTAATCTCCTCACCGTGCCTCGTTCCCGCCTGTCCCGCCGTCGACCCCCAGCCTACGTCATCCCCCTGCCCTGGAATGGCCTCCCTCCCAACATCCGCCAAGCTAGCTCTCTTCCTCCCTTCAAGGCCCTACTGAGATCTCACCTCCTCCAGAAGGCCTTCCCAGACTGAGCCCCCTCCTTCCTCTCACCGTCCTCCCCCTCTCCATCCCCCCGTCTTACCTCCTTCCCTTCCCCACAGCACTTGTATATATGTATATATGTTTGTACATATTTATTACTCTATTTATTGTAAACGTATTGATATTGTATTGATATTGTAAATATCTATTCTATTAATTTTATTTTGTTAATATGTTTGGTTTTGTTCTCTGTCTCCCCCTTCTAGACTGTGAGCCCACTGTTGGGTAGGGACTGTCTCTATATGTTGCCAACTTGTACTTCCCAAGCGCTTAGTACAGTGCTCTGCACACAGTAAGCGCGCAATAAATATGATTGATTGATTGATTGACTGTAGGAAACCAAGGCCAGGAGGCCATGGGGGACCAGGGCCAGGAAACACAGAGGGACCAGGGCCAGGAAGCAGAAAGTTACCTGGGCTGGGAGGCATAGCGGGACTAAGGTCGAGGAGCCGGGAGGACAATGGCAGGGAGGCAGAGGGAGACCAGAGCCGGTAGGCCGAGGAGGACCTGGGCAGGGAGGGAGAAGGGGACCAGGTCCAGGAGACAGAGGGTTTCCTTGGCCGGGAGGCAAAGGGGCACCAGGGCCGAGAGGCGGTGGGGAAGGAGGACAGGGAGGCATAGGGGGACCAGGGCCGGTAGATGGGGACCAGTGCTGAGAAGCAGAGGGAGACCTGTGCCGAGAGGCAGGGGGCGACGAGGTCAGAGAGGTGGAGGCAGACCAGAGCCGCGAGGCAGCCGGATACCTGGGCTGAAAGACAGAGGACCAGGGCCGGGAGGCAGAGGGGTAACTGGGCCGAGAGACTGGGGACCAGGGCCGGGAGGCATAGGGTGACGAGGGCCAGGAGGCAAAGGCGTACCTGGGCTGGGAGAAAGAGAGGGAGCAGGGCCGAAAAGTTGTGGGGACCAGTGCCCAAGGAAGACGGGGCCCAGGGCCAGGAGACAGGGAGACCAGGGCCAAAAGGCAGAGGGGAACCAGGGCCAAGAGGCAGGGGGGTACCAGGGCAGTGAGGCAGAGGGGGACCAGGGCTGGAAGTTAGAAGGGGACCAGGGTGGGGAGGCAGAGGGGAACCTGGGCAGGTAGTCAGAAGGGAAGCAGGTACGGGAGGCAGAGGGGTACCTGGGCCAGGAGATGGTGGACCAGGGCCGGGAGGCAGGGCGACCAGGGCCGGGAAGCAGAGGGGGACCAGGGCCAAGAGGCAGGGAGACCAGGGCCAAAAGGCAGAGGGGAACCAGGACCTGGGCAGGGAGGCAGAGGGGAACCAGGGCGGGGAAGCTGGGGCGACAAGGGCTGGGAGGCAGAGTGGGGCCAGGACCTGGAGGCAGAGAGGGACCAGGGCTAGGAGGCAGAGTGCTTCCTCTACTGGGAAACAGGGAGGCCGGGAGTTAGCAGGGACTCGGGGCCGGTACGTAGAGAGGGACCAGGGCCTGAAGGTTGAAGGAGACCAGGGCCGGGAAGCACAGGGGCACCAGGGCCTGGAGGCAGAGGGGGACCAGGGACAGGAGGCAGAGGGTACCCGGGCCGGGAGGCAGGGGGACCAGGGCCGCGATTCAGGGGGGCACCTAGGCCGGGAAACAGGAGGTCCAGGGCTGCGAAGCAGAGAGGGAGCAGGACCGAGAGCTAGGGGATGACCAGGCCCGAGAGGCAGGGGGCGCCCAGGTGAGAAAGGCAGAGGCAGACCAGAGCCGGGAGGCAGAGGGTTACCTGAGATGGGGGACCAGAGCCAGGAAGCAGAGGGTGACCAGATCCAGGAGGCAGAGGCGTACGTGGGCCACGAAGAAGAGAGGCACTATGGACGAGAAGTAGAACTGACCTGGGCTCAGAGACAGAAGGGGACCAGGGTGGTTGGGCAGAGGGGGACTAGGGCCAGGAGGCAGAGGGGGAGCTAGGCCAGGAGACAGGTAGATCAGGGCCGAGAGGTAGAGGGGACAAGATCCGGGACAGAGAGAGGAACCAGGGCCTGGAGGTCTAGGGAGTCCAGGGCCAGGAGGCACAGATGATCCCGGGTCAGGAGGCAGACGGAGAATAGGGCGGGAAGGCAGAGTGGGACCAGGGCCAGGAAGCAGAGGGGTACCTAGGCAGGGATACAGGAGGATCAGGGCTGAGAAGCAGAGGGGGGCCAGGGTTGAGAGGCAGGGGGAGACCAGGTCATAGACAAAGAGGTGGACCAGGGCCGGGAGACATAGGGGTACATGGGCTGGGAGGCAAAGGGGACCAGGGCAGAGAAGCGTGGTCGACAAGGTCAGGAAGGCAGAGAGGGAAAAGGACTAGGAGGCAGAAGGGTACCTGGGCCGGGAGACAGGGGGATCAGTGCCGGGAGGCTGATGGGGACTAGGGCGGGTACGCAGAGGCGGACCAGGGCCAGGAGGTAGACGGGTACCTAGGCCAGGAGACAGGGGGACCAGGACTGGGAGGCAGAGGGGCACCAGGGCTGCTAGGCAGAGGGGGACCAGGGCCTGGTGGCAGAGAGGGATCAGGGCTAGGAGGCAGAGGGGTACCTGGGCCCGGAGACGGGGGACCAGGGCCGGGAGGCAGAGGGGGACAGGGCTGGGAGGCAGATGGGGACCAGGGCAGGTAGGCAGAGGGGGACTAGGTCCAGGAAGCAGAGGGGTACCTGGGTCTGGAGGTAGGGGACCAGGGTCAGGAGGCAGAGGGGGACAAGGGCCAGGAGCCAGAGGGGTACCTGGGCCGAGAGAAGAAAGGCGACCAGAGTCGAAAAGCGGGGGGTGGGCCAGGGCCGGGTGGCCGAGTGGGACCAAGTCTGAGTGGCTGAGGAGGACTAGGGCCAGGACGCAGATGGGTACCAGGGCAGTTAGACAGAGGGCGACCAGAGCCAGAAGGCAGAGGGGTACCTGGACTAGAAGACAGGGGGACCAGGGCAGGGAGGGAGAGGGGAACAAGGGATGGGAGACCTAGAGAGGGACAAGGTCCGGGAGGCAGAGGGGGATCAGGGCAAGATTGTAAGGAGGGACCAGGACCAGGAGGCAGAGGGGTACCTGGGCTGGGAGGCAAAGGGAGACCAGGGCCGAGAAGCGTGGGGGACAAGGGCAGGGAGGCAGAGGGGGACCAGGTCCAGTAGGCAGATGGGGACCAGGGCAGGTAGGCAGAGGGGGACCAGGGCCAGGAGGCAGAGGGGTACCTAGGCTAGGAGACAGGGGGACCAGGGCTGCGAGGCAGAGGGGGACCAGGGCCTGGTGGCAGAGAGGTATCAGGGCTAGGAGGCAAACGGGTGCCTGGGCCCGGAGATGGGGGACCAGGGCCGGGAGGCAGAGGTGGACCAGGGCTGGGAGGCAGATGGGGACCAGGGCAGGTAGGCAGAGGGGGACTAGGTCCAGGAAACAGAGGGGTACCTGGGTCTGGAGTTGGGGGGCTAGGGCCAGGAGGCAGAGGGTGACAGGGGCCAGGAGCCAGAGGGGTACCTGGGCCGAGAGAAGAAAGGGGACCAGAGTCGAAAAGCGGGGGGTGGGCCAGGGCCGGGTGGCCGAGTGGAACCAAGTCCAAGTGGCCGAGGAGGACCAGGGCCAGGAGGCAGAGGGGTACCTAAGCTAGGAGACAGGGGGACCAGGGCTGCGAGGCAGAGGGGGACCAGGGCCTGGTTGCAGAGAGGGATCAGGGCTAGGAGGCAGAGGGGTGCCTGGGCGGGAGAAGGGGGACCAGGGCCGGGAGGCAGAGGGGTGCCTGGGCGGGAGACGGGGGACCAGGGCCGGGAGGCAGAGGGGGACCAGGGCCGGGAGGCAGATGGGGACCAGGGCAGGTAGGCAGAGGAGGACTAGGTCCAGGAAGCAGAGGGGTACCTGGGTCTGGAGGTGGGGGACCAGGGCCAGGAGGCAGAGGGGGAAAAGGGCCAGGAGCCAGAGGGGTACCTGGGCCGAGAGAAGAAAGGGGACCAGAGTCAAAAAGCGGGGGGTGGGCCAGGGCGGGGGGTGGCCGAGTGGGACCAAGTCCGAGTGGCCGAGGAGGACCAGGGCCAGGACGCAGATGGGTACCAGGGCAGGTAGACAGAGGACGACAAGGGCCAGAAGGCAGAGGGGTACCTGGACTGGAAGGCAGGGGGACCAGGGCACGGAGGGAGAGGGGAACAAGGGATGGGAGACAGAGAGAGACAAGGGCCAGGAGGCAGAGGGGTACCTGGGCTGGGAGGCAAAGGGAGACCAGGGCCGAGAAGCGTGGGGGACAAGGGCAGGGAGGCAGAGGGGGACTAGGTCCAGTAGGCAGATGGGGACCAGGGCAGGTAGGCAGAGGGGGACCAGGGCCAGGAAGCAGAGGGCTATGTGGGTCGGGAGACAAGGGAACCAGGGCCGGGAGATAGAAGGGACCCTGGGATGGGATGGTAAGTGACACAAGGGCCTGGAAGTAGAAGGAGACCAGGGCTGGGAGGCACAGAGGGACCGGGGCCAGGAGGCAGAGGGGTACCTGGGCCGGGAGACAGGGGGACCAGGGCCGGGAGGCAGTGAGGCACCTGGGCTGGGGGATGAGATCCTGGGCCGGGAGGTAGAGGGTACTTTGGGCCAGGACGGAGTGAGACCCAGGGGCATGGAGGTAGTAAGGAGACCAGGGATGGGAGCCACAGAGGGACCAGGTTCAGGAGGCATAGGGTGACCATGGCAGGGGGGCAGAGGGGGACCAGGGCTTGGAGGCAGAGGTGTACCTGGGCCTGGAGGCAGGGGGACCAGGGCCGAGAGGCAGAGGAGGACCACGGCCGAAAGGCAGGGGGGATCCAGGATGGGAAGGCAGAGGGGGACCAGGGTTGGGAGGCAGAAGGGGTCCAGGCCGGGGAGGAAGAGTGGGACCAGGGCCAGGAGGAGAGGGCTATGTGGACGGGACGGTGAGTGACCCAAGGGCTTGGAGGTAGAAGAAGACCATGGCTGGGAGGCACAGAGGGACCAGTGCCGGGAGGCAGAGGGGGACTAGGGCCAGGAGGCAGAGGGATACCTGGGCTGGGAGACAGGGGGACCAGGGCCGGGGAGCAGAGGCACACCTCGGCTGGGAGACGGGGTCCTTGACTGGGAGACAGAGATAGGCCAGGGCCAGGAGGCAGTGGGGTACCTGGGCGCAGAGGCAGAGTGGGACCAGGGCTGACAATGGCGGGGACCAAGGCAGGGAGGAAGAAGGGGACCAGGGTCAGGAGGCAGAGGGGGACCAGGGCAGGAAACCAAGGCCAGGAGGCAGAGCGGGACCAAGGCCAGGAGGCAGAGGGGGACCAGGGCCAGGAGACAGGAGGACCAGGGTCTGGATGTAGAGGGGTACTTGGGTCTGGAGATGGGGACCATTCCTGGGAGGTAGAGGGGACCACGGGCCAGGACAGAGAGAGACCCAAGGGCCTGGAGGTAGAAGGAGACCAGGGCCGGGGGGCACAGAGGGACCATGGCTGGGAGGTTGAGTGGGACGAGGGCAGGGCGGCAGAGGGGGACCAGGGCCGGGAGGCAGAGGGGTATCTGGGCTGGAAGGCTGAGGCGGACCAGGGCTGAGAGGCGGGGGCGTCGGGGCCAGGAGGCAGAGGGGTACCTGGCCCGGGAAACGGGGATCAGGGCTGGGTTGTAGAGTGGTACCTGTGCCAGAAGACATGGGGACCAGGGCCTGTTGGTAGAGGGGACCCAGGGCTGGGAAGGAGTGAGGAACCAGGTCCTGGAGGTAGAGGAAGGCAAGGGCCGGGAAGCACAGAGGGCCAGAGCCGGGAAGCAGAGGGCGACTAGGATGGGGAAGCATAGGGGGACCAGGGCCAAGAGGCAGAGCGGTACCTGGGCCGTGACACAGGGGGACCAGGGCCGGAATGTAGAGTGGTACCTGGGCTGGGTTGTGGAGGGGCCCCAGGGCCAGGATGGGTAGAGGAGACCCAAGGTAATAGGAGACTAGGAAACTAAGGCCGGGAGGTACAGAGGGACCAGGGTCGGGAGGCAGAGAGGGGCCGGGGCCGTGCGGCAGAGGTGGACCAGGGCCAGGAGGCAGAGGGCTACCTGGGTCTGGAGGCAGAGGGGAACCAGGGCCAAGAAATGGCGGGTGACCAGGGCAGGGAGGCAGATGGGTCCATGGCTGGGAGGCAGAAGGGGATCAGGGCCCGGAGGCAGAGGGGGACCAGGGCCAGGATGCCGAGGGGTACCTGGCCCAAGAGACGGGGGACCAGGGCCGGGAGGCAGAGGGGGATCAGGGCAGATAAGCAGGGGGAACCAGGATATGCAGGAAGAGGCCAACCAGGGCTAGGAGACATAGGGGGACCAGGGCCGGGAGGCAGAGGAGTACCTTGGCCAGATCTGGGGGCCAGGGTTGGGAGGTAGAGAGGTACCTGGGGCGGGAGACAGGGGGACTTGGGCATGGAGGTAGCGGGGACCCCGGGCTGGCTGGAGAGAGACCCAATTGCCTAAAGGTAGAGGAAGACCAGGACTAAGAGGCACAGAGTGACCAGGGCCGGGACGTAGAGTGGGATTAGGGGCTGGAGGCAGATGAGGACCAGGGCCAGGAGACAGGGGGGGCGGCGGCGGCGCCGAGCAGACGTGCGCTCGGTCGCTTAGGTTTTTGTGGCGTTGCGGTTGTCGCCATGGCTCGTGAGTGCGGGGCCGGGGCAAGGACGAGCCGGAGCGTCGATATTTGTGATAATAATAGTAATGATGGCATTTATTAATCACTTATTATGTGCAAAGCACCGTTCTAAGCACTGGGGAGGTCGCAAGGTGATCAGGTTGTCCCACAGGGAGCTCAGTCCGAATCCCCTTAAACCCTACTGAGAGCTCACCTCCTCCAGGAGGTCTTCCCATACTGAGCCCCCTATTTCCTCTCCTCCTCCTCCCCCGCCCCATCTCACCGCCTTACCTCTTTCCCCTCCCCGCAGCACCTGAATATATGTATGTATGTTTGTACATATTTATTACTCTACTTATTTATCTATTTTACTTGTACATATCTATTCTATATATTTTATTTTGTTAATATGCTTTGTTTTGTTGTCTGTCTCTCCCTTCTAGCCTGCGAGCCCGCTGTTGGGTAGGGACCGTCTCCATATGTTGCCAACTTTTACTTCCCAAGCGCTTAGTACAGTGCTCGGCACAAAGTGCTCAATAAATCCGATTGAATGAATGAATGAAAGAGGGGTTTCTGGGCCGGGAGACAGGTGGACTAGGGCCGGGAGGCAGAAGAGTACCTGAGCCTGGGGACAAGGGGACCAGGGTCAAGAGTGAGAGGGGAACCAGGGGTGAGAGGTGGGGGGGGGGTACCAGGGCTGGGAGGTAGATGTGGACTGTGGCGGAGAGGCAGAGGGGAATCAAAGCTAAGAGGCAGAGGGGTACCTGGATTCGGAGATGGGACCAGGGCTGGGAGGTAAGGGGACCTTCTAGACTGTGAGCCCGCTGTTGTGTAGGGACCGTCTCTCTATGTTGCTAACTTGTACTTCCCAAGTACTTAGTATAGTGCTCTGCACACAGTAAGCTCTCAATAAATACAACTGAATGAATGAATGAATGACCCAGGGCCGGGAGGTACACGGCCACGAGGGCTGGGAAGAACCGCAGCACCATGCCGGTAGGAAGAGAGGGCTCAGGTCTGGGTGGAAGATAGGGACCAAGGCAGGGAGGTAGAGGGGACCTAGGGCTGGAGGGAGAAGGGGACCAGGGCCAGGAGGCAGAGGGGTACTAGGGCCGGGAGACAGGGGGACCAGGGCCAGGAGATAGAGTGCTACCTCGGTCCGGAAACGGGGACCAGGGCCTGGAGGTAAAGGGGACCCAGGGCCGGGATGGAGAGAAGGGCCAGGGCGAGGAAGTAGGGGGAGACCAGGGCCCGGAGGTACAAGGTGACAAAGGCTTGGAAGAACTGGGGCATCCTGCCAGTTGGCAGGGAGGGACAATATCCGGGTGGAAGATGTGGACCAAGGCTGGGAGGTAGAGGTGAACTAGGGCCGGAGGGAGAAGGGGACAAGGGCTAGAAGGTCGGGGGGGGGGGGCAGAGCCAGATAGTAAAGTGGGACCAGGGCTGAGAGGCAGCGAGTGATAAGCGCCGGGAGGCAGAGGGAAACCAGGTCCTAGAGGTAGAGGGTGACCAGGGCCAGGAGACAGAGGGGGTACCTGGGCCGGGAGATGGGGGACCAGGGTCAGGAGGCAGAGGAGGACCAGGGTCGGGAGACAGAGAGGGACCAGGACCCGTGGCAGAGGGGGACCAGGGTCAGGAAGTAGAGGGGTTCCTGTGCCGGAAGGCAGAGGATGATCATGGCCGATAAACTGGAGAGACCAGGGTATGGAGGCAGAGGCGGACCTGGGCCGGGAGGCAGATGTGGACCAGGGCGGGTAGGCAGAGGCAGACCAGGGTCAGGTGGCAGAGGGGTACCTAGGCCGGGAGACAGGGGGACCAGGGCTGGGAGGCAGAGGGGGACCTGGGCCGGGAGGCAGAGGGACCAGGGCAGGGCGGAAGAGGGGTCCCTGTGCCGCAAGACAGGGGTCCAGGGCCGAGAGGTGAAGGGGCAAGGAACAGGAAGCAGCGGGGTGCCTGGGCCAGGAGGCAGGGGGACGATGGCCAGGAGGCAGAGGGGGACCAGGGCCGGGAGACGGGCAGCAGCGTTGGGTGGTATATGGTACCCAGGGCTGGGATGGAGAGGGGGACCCAGGCCTTTAGGCAGAGGGGGACCAGGGCAGGTATTCAGAAGGGGACCAGGGCAAGAAGGCAGAGGGGTACCTGAGCCAGGATACAGGGGGACCAGGTCAGGGAGGCAGAGGGGTACCTGGTCCAGGAGACAGGGGGAACAGGGCCAGGAGTCAGAGGGGTAACTGGGCCGAGAGATGGGGGAGCAGGGCCTGGAGGCAGAGGGGCACTAGGGCCTGGAACCATAGGTGGGACCAGGGACAGAAGGCAGGGGGGTACCTGGGCCTGACGGCAGAGGGTGACCTGGACCAGGGGGCAGAGGAGGGACCAGGGCGGAAAAGTGGGGCGACAAGGGCAGGGAGGCCGAGGGGGACCAGGGCCGGGAGGCCGAGGGTGTTCAGGGCCTGGAGGCAGAGAGGGATCAGGGCTAGGAGGCAGAGGGGTACCTGGACCAGGAAATGGGGACCAGAGCCGGGAGGTATAGGTGACCCAGGGCCAGGACTGAGAGAGGGATCAGGGCATGGAGGTTGCGGAAGACCAGGGCCTGGAGGCAGTGAGGGACCAGGACTAGGAGGCAGAGGGGTACAGGGCTGGGAGACAGGTGGACCAGGGCGAGGAGACAGACGGGTAACTGGGCCAAGAGACGAGGGACCAGGGCCGGGAGGCAGAGGATGACCAGGGCCAGGAGTCAGAGGCATACCTGGGCCGGGAGGTAGCGAGGAGCCATGGTGGATAATTCCGGGGGACCAGGGCCGGGAGGCAGAGGGGGACCTAAGCCGGGCAACAGGGAGATCAGGGCCGAGAGGCAGAGGGTGACCAGGGCCAGTAGGCAGAGTGGAACTTGGGCCAGGAGACTGGGGGATCTGGGCCCGGAGGTAGAGGGGACCAGGGCCTGCTGGTCGAGAGGTACCAGAGCCTGCAGGTAGAGAGGGACGAGGGCCTGGAGGCAGATGGTTACAGGGCGGGGAGGCAGATGAGAACCAGGGCCTGGAAGCAGTGGGGTACCTGGGCCGGGAAGCAGAGGGGTATCTGGGTCTGGAGACAGGAGGACCAGGGCTGAGAAACAAGGGGACCAGGGCCAAGAGGCACGGGGTGACCAGGTCATAGACATCGAGGCGGACCAGGGCCAGGAGGCATAGGGGTACCTGGGCCGGGAGGCAGAGGGGTACCAGGGCAGAGGAACACGGGTGATAAGGGCAGGGAGGCAGAGGGAAACCAGGGCATGGAGGCAGAGGGGTACTAGGGCTGGGAGGCCTAGGAGGACCTAGGGCCTGGAGGCAGAGAGGGACCAGGGCTAGGAGGCAGAGGGGTTCCTGGGTCTGGAGATGGGGACCAGGCCCAGGAGGTAGAGGGGGCCCAGAGCCGGGATGGAGAGAGACCCAAGGGCCTGAAGGTAGAAGGTGAACAGGGCCGGGAGGGTGGCAGGGTGGTGGAAGGGGACCAGGGCCAGGAGGCAGAGGGGTACTAGGGCCAGGAGGCATGGGATACCCGGGCTGGAAGGCTGGTGGGGACCAGGGCCGAGAAGTGGGAGGGACCGGGGCATGGAGGCATAGGGGGACCAGGGCTGAGAGGCAGAGGCGGACCAGGTCCAGGAGGCAGAGGGGTACCTAGGCCGGTAGAGGGGGGGGGACCAGTGCGGGAAGGTAGAGGGGACCTAGGGCCGTGACGGAGAAAGACCCAAGACCCTGGAGGTAGAAGAAGGACAGGGTCAGGAGGCAGAGGAGTACCTGGGCAGGGAGACAAGGGGACCAGGGCCTGGAGGTAGAGGGGACCTTGGGCCGTGATGGAGAAAGACCCAAGGCCCTGGAGGTAGACGAAGGACAGGGACAGGAGGCAGATGGGTACCTGGGCCGGGAAACAAGGGGACCAAGGCCGGGAGGTAAAGGGGACCCGTGGCCGGGACGGAGTGGTACCCAAGGGACTGGAGGTAGGAGACCAGGGCCGGGAGACAGAGGGGAACCAGTGCCGGGAGGGAGAGGGGTACGTGGGCCGAAAGACAGGGGGACCAGGGCAGGGAGGCCGAGAGGTACCTGGGCTGGAAGACAGGAGGACCAGGGCCGGGTGGTATAGGGGACCCAGGGCCACGACGGACAGAGACCCAAGAAACTGGAAGTAAAAGGAGAGCAGGGCCGGGAGACACAGAGGGACGAGGGCCGGGAGGCAGCAGAGGACCAGGGCAGGGTGGCAGAGAGGGACACGGGCAGGGAGGCGAAGGGGTACCTGGGATGGGAAATAGGGGGACCAGGGCAGGGAGGTAGAGGGATACCTGGGCCGGGAGACAGGGAGGGCCGGGAGGTAGAGAGGACCCAAGTCCGGGATGGAGAGAGGGATGAGGGCCTGGAGAGAGGGACCGGGCACGGGAAGCAGAGGGGGACCAGTGCCAGGAGGCAGAGGGGGACCAGTTCCCCGAGGCATAGGGGGACCAGTGCCAGGAGGCAGAGGGGTACCTGGTCCAGAAAGCAGAGGGGGACCAGCACCAAGAAGCAGGGGGGACCAGGGCAGGGAGGCAGAAGGGGAGCAGGGACGGGAGGCATAGGGGGACCAGGCCTAGGAGGCAGAGGGGGACCTGGGCCGGGAGAAGGGGGACCACGGCCGGGAGACAGAGGGGGTCCAGGGCCAGGTGGCAGAGGGGTACCTTGTCTGGGAGGCAGAGTGGTACCTGGGCAGGAAGGCAGAGGGAGAGCAGGGCCGGGAACCGGGGGGACCAGGGCAGGGAGGTAGAGGGGGAGCAAGGCCGGGAGGCAGAGGGGGAGCAGGGCAGGGTGGCAGAGGGGGACCAGGGCAGGTTGGTAGAGTGGGACCCGGGCTGGGAGGCAAAGAGGTACCTGGGATGGAAAACAGAGGGACCAGGTCAGGGAGCTAGACGAGTACCTGGGCTGGGAGACAGGGGGACCAGGGCCGGGAGGTAGAGGGTATCCAAGTCTGGGACAGAGAGAGGGACCAGGGCCTGGAGGAAGGAGACCAGGACCAGGACGGACAGAGGGACACTCTTAATCCCCATTTAGCAGATGGGGTAACTGAGGCACTGAGAGGTCAGGTGACTTGTCCAAGATCACACAGCAGACACATGGTGGAAGCGGGATTAAAACCTATTTCCTTCTGACTCTCAGGCACATCGTCTATTCTCTTTCTTGGCAACAAGTTAAAGTACCCATCCCATTTAATCTTTGCAGGTTCAAGACTCTGCACTCTCACGCCACCGCCGTCAGTACCGGACAGATTAGACGTGTAGGGCAGGCCTTGTACTGCCTCAGTTTCCGTCTGGGTGACACTGACTGGGCCTCAGAAAGTAAGATGGCAGAACACAGGGAGGCTGGTCTTTGGGGCCTACGTCAAGCCCGTGGCGTAGTGGAAAGCACATTTTGCTGGGTTCTTATCCTGGTTCTGCCCCTATCCTGCTGGGTGACCTTGGCTGAGTCACAACTTCTCTGGACCTCTATGTCTTACCTGTAAAGCGGGGATAAAAATGTCTGCCTCTCCTTGTTTCACAGAGATGTTGGGAGGATAAAATGAGGCAACTGACCTGAAAGTGCTTCAGAAAAGTAAAAGCGCTATAGTATTATTATTATCATCATCGTGGTATTTGTTGAGCCTTTATTATGTGTCATGCACTATTATAAGTACTGGGGCGTATTTAATCAGGTTGAACACAGTCCCAATCACACTGGGACTCATAGTCTAAGTGGGAAGGAGAACAGGTACTTGATCTCCATTTTACAGTTAAGGAATTTAAAGCATAGAGTAGTTAAGTGACTTGCCCAACGTGTCAAAGCAAGCATCTGGAAGGGCTGGGATTACAATCCAGGTTCTCTGACTCCCTGGGCCTCGCTCTTTCCTCTAGGCCATGCTGTTCTATTAAAAGTATTCTTGTCTTGTCTTATGCCGACGAGTCGTTTCTGACCCATAGCGACTCCATGGACGCATCTCTCCCAGAACACACCCCACTCTCCACCCGCGGTCATTCCGGCAGAGTTTTCTTGGTAAAGATAAGGAAGTGATTTACCATTGCCTTCTTCTGCGCGATCACTTGCGTCTCCGCCCTTGACTCTTGTACATATTTACTATTCTATTTATTTTATTTTGTTAATATGTGTTGTTTTGTTGTCTGTCTCCCCCTTCTAGACTGTGAGCCCGCTATTGGGTAGGGACCGTCTCTATATGTTACCAACTTGTACGTCCCAAGTGCTTAGTACAGTGCTCTGCACACAGTAAGCGCTCAATAAATACGATTGAGTGAATGAATGAATGGGACAGAGAGAGGGACCAGGGCCTGGAGGAAGGAAACCAGGACCAGGACATGCAGAGGAGGACCAGGTCTGGGAGGCAGAGGGGGTCCAGTGCCAGGAGGCAAAAGGGGATCACTGCCAGGAGGCAGAGGGGGACCACTGCCAGGAGACAGAGGGGTACCTGGGCCAGGAGGCACAGAGGGTCCAGGGCCGGGAGGCTCAGGGGGATCAGGGCTGGGAGCTAGAGGGGGACCAGGGCCAGGAAGCAGAGGGGTACCTGGGCCAGGAGACGGGGGACTAGGGCCGGGAGACAGAGGGCGACCAGTGTCAGGAGGCAGATGGGTACCTGGGACGGGAGACAAGGGGACCAGGGCCGGGAGGTAGAGGGGACCAGGGCAGGGAGGCAGAGGCGTCCAGGGCCGGGAAGCAGAGTGGGACCACGGCAGGGTGGCAGAGGGGGATCAGTCCTAGGAGACAGAGTGTACCTGGGCTGGGAGAAGGGTGACCAGGACCGGGAGGCGGAGGGGAGTCCAGGGCCAGGAGACAGAGGGAGTCCATGGCCAGGAAGCAGAGGGGTACCTGGTCTGGGAGGCAGAGGGATACCTGGCCTTGAAGCCGGGGGGACCAGGGTCGAGAATCAGGGAGGACAAGGGCAGGGAGGTAGAGGGGGAGCAGGGCTGGGAGGCAGAGGGGGACCAGGGCCAAGAGGCAGCGGGGGACCAGGGCCGAGAGGAAAGGGGACCCAGGTCAGAGAGGCAGAGGGGGACCAGGGTAGGCGGCAGAGAGGGTCCAGAGCGAGGAAGCAGAGGGGGACCAGGGCCAGGAAGCAGAGGGGTACGTGGATTGAGAGACAAGGGGACCAGGGCCGGGAGGCAGAAGGGACCCCCAGACGGGACAGTGAGTGACCCATGGGCCTGGAGGTAGAAGGAGACCAGGGCCGGGAGGCACAGTGGGACCAGGGCCAGTAGGCAGAGGGGGCCAGGGCAGGGCAGTAGGAGGGGACCGTGGCCGGGAGGCAGAGGGGTCCCTGGGCCGGGAGATGTGGTACTGGGCCGGGAGACAGAGGGGGACCAGGACCGGGAGGTAGAGGGAACCCTGGGCTGGGACTGAGAGAGACCGAAGGGCCTGAAGGTAGAAGGAGAACAGGACCAGGAGGCACAGAAAGTCCAGGGCCGGGAGGCAGAGGAGGACCAGAGCCAGGAAGCAGAGGGGTACCTGAGCTGGGAAACTGGTGGACTAGGACAGGGAGGCAGAGGTGTAACTGGGCCGGGGTACAAGGGGACCAGGGCCAAGAGTCAGAGGGGGACCAGGGCCAAGAGTCAGAGGGCGACCAGGGCTGAGAGGCAGGAGGGGACCAGGGTGGGGAGGCAGAGGGGGACCAGGGCTGGGAGGCCGGAGGGGACCAGGGTGAGGAGGCAGAGGGGGACCAGGGCTGGGAGATAGAGGGGAACCCGGGTTATGATGAAGAGAAACCCAAGGGCCTTGAGGGAGAAGGAGACCATAACCTTTCGGCACAAAGCGTCCAGCGCTGGGAGGAAGAGGGGTACCAGGGCAGGGCGGCAGAGGTGGACCAGGGCAAGGAGGCTGAATGGTCCCTGGGCTGGGAGACAAGGCAACCAGGGCCTGGAGGTAGAGGGGACCCAGGGCCTGGATGGAGAGAGACCCAAGGGCCTGGAGGCAGAAAGAGACCAGTGCCTGGAGGCACATAGGTTCCAGGGACGGGAAGCAGCAGAGGACCAGGGCAGGGCAGCAGAGGGGTGCCAGGGCCAGGAGGCAGTGGGGTAACTGGGCCATGACACAGAGGGACCAGGACAGGAAGGCAGAGTGGTTCCTTGGCCAGGAGCTGGGAGACTAGGGCCGGCAGGTAGTCGGAGACCAGGGCTGAGAGCCTGGGCGGATTGGGGCAGGGATGCATGGGGGACCAGGGCCGGAATTTAGAGAGGACCCTGGGCTGGAACGGAGAGAGACTTAAGGTCCTGAAGGCAGAAGAAAAACAGGTCCAGGAGGCACTTAGGGAGGGGGGCCGGGGGGAAAAGGGGTACCAGGACAGGGTGGTAGAGGGGAACCAGGGCCAGGAGGCAGAGAGGTACCTGGGCCACGAGACGGGGGAACAGGGCCAGGGCCGGGATGGAGAGAGACCCAAGGGCTTGGAGGTAGAAGGAGACCAGGGCCCAGGGCCGGGAGGCACCCAGCTACCAGGGCCGGGATGCAGCAGGGGACCAGGGAAACACGGTAGAAGGGGACCATGGCCAGGAGGCAGAGGGTTACCTCTGCTGGGAGACGGGGGACCAGGGCCGGGAGGACGAGGGGGACCAGGTCAGGGAGGCAGAGGGTTACTGGACCGAGAGGCAGAGGGGGACCACGGCTGGGAGGCAGAGGGATGCCAGGGCCGAGACGCAGTGGGGGACCAGTGCCAGGAGGCAGAGGTGCACCTGGGCTGGGAGACGGGGTCCAGGGATGGGAGGCAGTGGGGGACCAGTGCCAGGAGGCACTGCAGTACTTGGGCCGGGAGGCAGACGGGGCCCAGGACTGGGAAGGAGAGAGAGCCCAGGGCCTGGAGGTAGAGAGAACCCAGGGCCGGGATGGAGAGACACCCAATGGCCTCGAGGTAGAAGGAGACCAGGCCGGGAGGCACAGAGCTACCAGGGCCGGGAGGCAGAAGGGGACCATGGCCAGGAGGCGGAGGAGTACCTTGGCCTGGAGGCAGGGGGACCAAGGCTGGGAGGCAGAGGAGTACCAGGGCCGGTAGTCAGGGGGACCAGGGCCGAGCGGCAGAGGGGGACCAGAGCCAAGAGATGGTGGGGACCAGTGCAGGGAGGCAGAGGGGGAACAGGGCCAGGTGGCAGAGGGGTACCTGGGCCGGGAGAAAGGGGGCCCATGGCTGGGAGGCAGAGGGTCACTTGGGCCAGGAGGCAGTGGGGTACATGTACCGGGAGGCAGAGGGGGGCCAGGGCTGAGAGGCGGGAGGAACCAGGGCAGGGACGCAGAAGGGAACCTGGACTGGGAGGCAGAGGGGGACCTGGGTCGGGAGTCAGTAGGTGACCAGGGCCGAGAGGCTGAGGGATACCTGGACCGGGAAACAAAGGGACCAGGGTCAGGAGGTAATGGGGTAGCTGGGCCGGAGGGCATGGGGACCAGCGCCGGTTGGTGGAGGGGAACCAGGTCTTTGAAGGAGAGGGAACAGGCCCTGGAGGTAGAGGGGCACCGGGGCAGGGAGGCAGAGGGGGACCAGTGCCAAGAGGCAGAGGGGTATCTGGGCCGGGAGACGGGGTCCTCGGCCGGGAGGCAGAGGGGTTCCTGGGCCAGCAGTCTGGGGGACCAGGGCCGAGTGGCAGAGGGGGACCAGGGCCTGGAGACAGGGGGACCAGAGCCGGAAGGAAGAGGGGCACCTGGGCCAGGAGGCAGTGAGGTACATACGCCAGGAGGTAGAGGGGGACCAGGGCTGAGAGGCGGGAGGGACCAGGGCAGGGACGCAGAGGGGGACCAGGATTGGGAGACAGAGGGGAACCTGGGTCGGGAGTCAGTGGGTGACCAGGGCCGAGAGGCTGAGGGATACCTGGACCGGGAAACAAAGGGACCAGGGTCAGGAGGTAATGGGGTAGCTGGGCCGGAGTCCATGTGAACCAGCGTCGGTTGGTAGAGGGGAACCAGGGATTTGAAGAAGAGGGACCAGGCCCTGGAGGTAGAGGGGCACCGGGGCAGGGAGGCAGAGGGGGACCACGGCCAGGAGGCAGAGGGGTCCCTGGGTCGGCAGTCAGGGGGACCAGGGCCGAGTGGCAATAGGGGACCAGGGTAGGGAGGCTGAGGGGGACCAGGGCCGGGAGGCAGGGGGACCAGAGCCAGAAGGTAGAGGGATACCTGGGCCCGGATTAGGTCGACCAGGGCCGGGAGGCAGAGGTAGACTACGGCCAGGACGCAGCGGAGTACCTTGGCTGGGAGGCAGAGGGGTACAGGTGCTGAGAAGTTGGGGGAACCAGTGCAGGAAAGCAGAGGAGGACCCGGGCCAGGAGGCAGAGGGGTACCTGGACTTTGAAACGGGGACAAGGGCTGGGAGGTAGAGGGGTTCCTGGGCCAGGAGACAGGGGGACCACAGCCAGACGGAATAGGAGACCCAGGGCCGGGAACGAGAGAGGGACCAGGGCCTGGAGGTAGAAGGTGACCAGGGCGGAAAGACAAGGAAGGACCAGGGCCGGGAGGCAGAGGGGGACCAGGGCGGGGAGGCAGAGGGCTACCGGGTCCGGAGACAGTGGTCCAGGGCCTGAAGTTAGAGGGGACCCAGGGCCAGGATGTAAAGGGAGATGAGGGCTGGCAGGCACAGGGGGATCTGAGCTGGTAGGCAGAGGGACCAGGTCCGGGCGAAAGATGGGGACCAAGTCAGGGAGGTAGTGGGAAACTAGGGCCGGAGGGAGAAGGAGACCAGGGCCGGAAGGTCAGGGGGCACCAAGGCCAGAGAGTAAATTGGGACCAGGGCTGAAAGGCCTTGGGGGGACAAGGGCCAGGAGGAAGAGGGGGCCCAGGACCAAGAAGCAGTGGCGGGGGCGACCAGGGCAGGGTGCCAGAGCACAGCCAGGACCAGGAGGCAGAGGGGGACCAGGGCCAGTAGGCAGAGGGGGACCAGGGCCTGGAGGTAGAGGTACACCTGGGCCAGGAGACATTGGTACCAGGGCCGGGAAGTAGGGGGTACCCAGGGCTGGAATGGAGAGAGCCAAGGGACTGGTGGTAGAGGGAGACCAAGGCCGGGAGGCACAGAGGGACCAGGTCCCGGAGGTAGAGGGGGACCATGGCAGGGTGGCCGAAGGGGATCAGGGTCAGGAGGCAGAGGGGTACCTGGGCCAGGAGGGAGGGGTGACCAGAGCAGAGAGGTATAGGAGTACCTGGGCCGGGAGACACGGGGACCAGGGCCAGAATGTAGAGGGGACCCAGGGCCGGGACAGAGAGAGGCCCAAGGGCCTGGAAGTAGAGGGAGACTAGTACCGGGAGGCACAGAGGTACCAGGGCCTGGACGCAAAGAGGGACCTGGGCCAGGAGGCAGATGGGGACCAGGGGCAGGAGACAGAGGGGTACCTGTGCCAGGAGACCGGGGGACCACGGTGTGGAGGTAGAGAGTTACCTGGGCCGGGAGATGGGGACTAGGGTCTGGAGGGACTAGGCCAGGAGACCGGTGGACCAGGGCCGAGAGGTAGGGGGTACCCAGGGCTGGGACGGAGAAAGACCCAAGGGCCTGGAGGTAGAAGACGACCAGGGCAGGGAGGCACAGAGGGACCAGAGCCGGGAGGCAGAGTGGGGGAATAGGGCAGGGCGGAAGAGGGGGACCAGGGCCAGGAAGTATAGGGGTACCTGTGGCCGGAAGACAGGTCGAACAGGTGCGGGAGGCAGGGGGACCTAGGCCACGAGGAAGAGGGGACCCAGGCATGATGGAGAGAAGGGCCAGGGCCTGGAGGTAGAGGGAGACCAGTGCTGGCAGGCAGAGGGGGGGCAGGGTGTCAGTGGGGAGACCAGGACTGAGAAGCCAGGGGAGACAAGGGCCTGGAGGGAGGGAGGGACAGGGCTAGGAGGCAGAGGGGTACCTGCGCCAGGAGATGGTGGACCAGGGCCGGAAGGCATAGGGGAACCAGTGCCGGGAGGCTGAGGGGGACCAGGGCCAGTAGACACAGAGGGACCAGGGCTGAGAGGAAGAGGGGTACCTGGGCCGGGAGACAGGGGGACCAGGGCCGGGAGGTAGAGTGGTACCTGATCCGGGAGACAGGGCGACTAGGGTCCAGAGGCAGAGGGGTACCAGGGCAGGCAGGCTGAGGGGAACCAGGGCCAGGAGGCAGAGGGGGACCAGGGCCAGGAAACGGGGACCTGGGCCCGTAGGTAGGGTGGTACCTCTGCTTCCCTACACTCGTCCCCCTCACTTCTCGGATGTTAAGGGGAACTAGGGCTGGAAGGTAGACGGGTACCAGAGAAGAGAAGTGGCGGGGACCAGGGCAGGGAGGCAGAGGGGTACCTGGGCTGGAAGACAGGACCTAGGCAGGGAGGTAGAGGGTCTTGTGGCTGGGACGGAGAGAGGGGCCAGGGCCTCGAAGTAGAGTGAGAACAGGAGGACCAAGGCCCGGTGCTAGAGGGGACCCATGGCCGGGACGGAGAGAGACCCAGTGACCTGGAGGTAGATGGAGACCAGGGCCCGGAGGCTCAAAGGGACCAGGGCCGTGAAGCAGAGGGTGACCAGGGCCTGGCAGCAGAGGGGGACCAGGGTCGGGAGGCAGAGGGGTACCTGGGCCTGTAGACAGGGGTACCTAGGCCGGTAGGTAGAGGGAATCCAGGGCCGGGACGGAGAGATGGGCCAGGGCCTGGAGGAAGAGGGAGACCAGGGCTGGCAGGTACAAGAGGATCAGTGCCGGGAAACACAGGGGGACCAGGGCCGAGAGTTACGGGGCGACGAGGGCTGGGAGTGACTGGGGCAGTAATGTCGGTAGTCAGAAGGGGACCAGGTCCAGGCAGCAGATGGGGACCAAGGCAGGGAGGTAGACTGGACCTAGGGCAGGAGGGAGAAGGGGACCGGGGCCAGAAAGTGAGGTGGGACCAGTGCTGAAAGGCAGAGGGGGACCAGTGCCAGGAGGCAGATGGGGACCATGGCCAGGAGTCAAAAGGGTACACTGGCCGGGAGAAACGGGGATCAGGGCGGGTTGGCAGAGGGGACCCAGGGCCGGGAAGGAGAGAGACCCAAGGGCCTGGACGTAGAGGAAGACCAGGGCCGGGAGGCAGAGTGGGACCAGCGCTGGGAGACAGAGAATGACCTGGGCTGGGAAGCAGAGGGTGACCAGGGCGGGGAGGCAGAGGGGGACCAAGGCCAGGCGGCAGAGGGTTACCTGGGTCGGGAGATGGGGGATCAGGGCAGGATGGCAGAGAGATACCTAGGCCAGGAGACAGGGGACTAGGGCCGCGAGGTAGAGGGGACCCAGGGCCGGGACAGAGAGAGACCCAAGGGGCTGGAGGTAGAAGGAGAGCAGGGCCGGGAGGCACAGAAGGACCAGGGCAGGGAGACAGAGGGGGACCAGGGCAGGCTGGCAGACTGGGACCAGGGCCAGGAGGCAGAAGGGTACCTGGACCGGGAGGTAGGGGGACCAGGGCTGTGAGGCAGAGGGGGACCTGGACCGGGGAACAGGGGGACCAGGGCCTGGAGGTAGAGGGGTACCAGGGCCGGGAGACAGGGGAATCAGGGCCAGTTGGTGGAGGGGACCCGGGGCTGGGAGGGAGCGAGACCCAAGGGCCTGGAGATAGGTGGAGTCTAGGTCCAGGAGGCAGAAAGTGACCTGGTCCGGGAGGCAGAAGGGGTCCAGGGCCGGGAGCTACAAGGCGACGAGGGCTGGGAGGACCCGGGTCACCAATGCCGCTAGGCAGAGAGGGACCAGGTCTGGGCGGAAGATGGGGAGTAAGGCAGGGAGGTAGAGGGGACCTAGGGCTGGAGGGAGAAGGGGACCAGGGATGGAAGTTTGGCAGGGGGACCAGGGACAGAAAGTAAAATGGGGTCAGGGCTGAAAGGAAGAGGGTTCCAGGGCTGAGAGGCTGGGGGGACCAGGGCAGGGAGACATATGGGGACCAAGGCCAGGAGGCAGAAGGGTACCTGGGCAGGGAGACGGGGGGACTAGGGCCGGGAGCTAGAGGGTACTCAGGGCCGGGACGGAGAGAGACCCAAGGGGCTGGAGGTAGAAGGAGATCAGGCCCAGGAGGCAGAGGGGGACCAAGGCAGGGAGGCAGAGGGGTCCCTGGGCCGGGAGACAGGGGGACCAAGGCCGAGAGGCTGAGGGGGACCAGGGCCGAGAGGCAGGGGTGGATCAGGGCAGGACGGCAGAGGGGGACAGGGACCGGGAGCCAGAGGGATGCCTGGGCCAGGAAACGGGGACGACGACCAGGAGGCCAGGGGGCAAATACTCCTCACCCTCGGCTTCAAGGCTCTCCACACCTCGCTCCCTCCTACCTCACCTCCCTTCTCTCCTTCTCAAACCCAGCCCGCACCCTCCGCTCCTCTGCCGCTAATCTCCTCACTGTGCCTCGTTCTCGCCTGTCCCGTTGTCAACCCCCGGCCCACGTCATCCCCGTGGCCTGGAATGCCCTCCCTCCGCACATCCGCCAAACTAGCTCTCTTCCTCCCTTCAAAGCCCTACTGAGAGCTCACCTCCTCCAGGAGGCCTTCCCAGACTGTGCTCCCTCTTTCCTCTTCCCCTCCTCCCCCTCCCCATCTCCCCGCCTTACGTCCTTCCCCTCCCCACAACATCTATATATATGCATATATGCTTTTACGTATTCATTACTCTATTTATTTTATTTGTACATATTCATTCTGTTTATTTTATTTTGTTAAAATGTTTTGTTCTGTTGTCTGTCTCCCTCTTCTAGACTGTGAGCCCGCTGTTGGGTAGGGACCGTCTCTATGTGTTGCCAACTTGTACTTCCCAAGTGCTTAGTAGGCTTAGTACGGTGCTCTGCGCACAGTAAGGACTCAATCAATAAATACGATTGAATGAATGAATGAGGCAGAGGGGGACCAGGGTCGGGAGACGGGCAGCAGGGCTGGGTGGTATGACCCGGGGCTGGGATGGAGAGGTGGGCACGGGCCTGGAGGCAGAGGTGTACCAGGGCCTGGAGGCATAGTGGGACCAGGGCAGGTAGGCAGAGCGGGACCAGGGTCAAAAGGCAGAGGAGTACCTGGGCCGGGTGACAGGGGGATTAGGTCCAGGGGGCAGAGGGGAACCTGGGCCGGGAGACAGGCGGCCCAGGGCCGAAAGGCAGAGGGGAACCAGGACTGAGATGCAGGTGGGAACCAGGGCAGGGAAGCAATGGGGGTCCAGGACCAGGAGGCAGAGGGGGAACAGGGCGGGGAGGCAGAGTGGGACCAGGGCCGGGAGGCAGAGGGGTACTTGGGTCGGGTGACAGGCAGACCAGGGCCGCAGATAGAGGGGAACCAGGGCCGGGATGGAGAAAGACCCAAGGGCCTGGAGGTAGAAGGAGACCAGAACTGGGAAGCACAGATGGACCAGGGCCGGGAGCCAGAGGGAGACCGTAGCAGGGTGGCAGAGGGGGACGAGGGCAAGGAGAGCTGAATGGTCCCTGGGCCGGGAGACAAGGCGACCTGGGCCTGTAGGTAGAAGGGAGCCAGGGCTGGGGAGGAGAGAGATCCAAGGTCCTGGAGGTGGAAGGAGACCAGGGTCTGGTGGCACAGAGTGTCCAGGGCCAGGAGGCAGAGGGGGAGCAGGGCAGGGCGGCAGAGGGGTACCAGGGACAGGAGGCAGAGGAGTACCTGGGCCAGAAGACAGGCAGACCAGTGCAGGTTGGCAGAGGTGTACCTGTGCCAAGAGACAGGTGGACCAGGGCAGGGAGGCAAAGGGGTACCTGGCCCAGAGACAGAGGAACCTGAGTCAGGAAACAGAAGGGGACCAGGGCAGGGCGGCAGAGTGGTACCAAGACCTTGATACAGAGGGACTAGGTCAGGAAGGCAGAGGGGTACCTTGGCCAGGAGACAGAGGAATCAGGGTCGAGAGCTAGGAGGGGAACCAGGGCTGAGAGTCGGTGCGGACTGGGGCAAGGAGACATGGGGGACCAGGGCTAGGAGGTTGAAGGGACCCTGGGCTACGACGGAGAGAGACCCAGGGTCTTGAAGGTAGAAGAAAAATAGTTCAGGGAGGCAATTATGGACGAGGGCCAGGAGGAAAAGGGGGACCATTGCAGGGTGGCATAGAGAGACCAGGGCCAGGAGGGAGAGGGGTACCTGGGCCTGGAGACGGGGGACCAGGGCCTGGAGGTAGAAGGAGACCAGGGCTGGGAGGCACAGAGCTACCAGGGCCTGGAGGCAGAGGAGGTCCAGGGCAACGCGGCAGGAGGGGACCATGACCGGAAGGCAGAGCATTACCTGGGCCGGGAGACAGGGGTACCAGGTCAGTGAGGCAGAGGGGTATCTGGGCCTGGAGACAGAGTGACAGAATGACCAGGGCCAATAGGCAGAGGAAGACCACGTCCGAGAGGCAGAGGGGTACAAGGACCAAGACATGGGGGGGATCAGGGCCAGGAGACAGAGGGGCACCTGGGCTGGGAGACGGGATCCAGGGCTGGGAGGCAGAGGGGGACCACAGCCAGGAGGTAGTGCGGTACCTGGGCCTGGAGGCAGAGGGGGACTAAGGCTGAGAGGCGGGAGTTACCACGGCAGAGAGGGACCAGGACTGGGAGGCAGAGGGGGACCCGGGTCGGGAGGTGGATGGGATCCATGGCTAGGAGGCAGAGGGGTGCCTGGACCGGGAAACAACGGGACCGGGGATAGGAGGTAGTGGGGTACCTGGACCAGAAGTCATGGGAATCAGGGCTGGTTGGTAGAGGGGAACCAGAGCTGGGAAGGGGAGAGGGCCCAAGGCTTGGAGGTAGAGGGAGACCAGGGCCGGGAGACACAGAGGGACCAGGACTGGGAGAGAGTGGGGGACCAGGGCGGGGAGGCAGAGGGCGACCAGGGCCAGGAGGCAGTGCGGTACCTGGACCTGGAGGCAGAGGGGGACCAGGGCTGAGAGATGGGGGTAATGGGGCAGGAAGGCATAGGAGGACGATGGCCGGGAGGCAGAAGGGGAACAAGGTAGGGAGACGGGGGGACCAGGGACAGGAGTCAGAGGGGTACCTGGGGCGGGAGACAAGGGGACCGGGGCCGGCAAGTAGAGGGGACCCAGGGCCGTGACGGAGAGAGACCCAAGAACCTGGAACTAGAAGGAGAGTAGAGCTGGGAGGCACAGAGGGACGAGGGCCGGGAGGCAGCAGAGGACCAGGGCAGGGTGGCACAGGGAGACCAGTACCCGGAGGCAAAGGGGTACTTGGGCTGGGAAACAGGGGGACCAGGGCCGGGAGACAGAGGGGGACCAGTACCAGGAGGAAGGGGGTACCTGGGGCGGGAAATAGGGGGACCAGGCCCGGCAAGTAGAGGAGACCCAGGGCCGTGACAGACAGAGACCCAAGAACCTGGAACTAGAAGGAGAGCAAGGCCGGGAGGCAGCGGAGGACCAGGGCAGGGTGGCAGAGGGGGACCAGTGTTAGGAGGCAAAGGGGTACCTGGGTTGGGAAACAGGGGGGCCAGTGCCAGGAGGAAGAGGGGTACCTGGGTCGGAAGGCAGAGGGGGACCAGGATCGAGAAGCAGGGTGGACCAGGGCAGGGAGGTAGAAGGGGAACAGGGCAGGGAGGGAGGGGGGGACCACGGCAGGGCAGCAGAGGGACTCCTGTGCCTGGAGAAGGGGCACCGGGGCCGGGAGGCAGAGGGGGTCCAGGGCCAGGAGGCAGAGGGGTACCTGGTCCAGGAGGCAGAGGTGTACCTGGTACAGGGGGCAGAGGGTTACCTGGTCTAGGAGGTAGAGGGTTACCTTGTCTGGAAGGCAGAGGGGTACCTGGGCTGGAAGGCAGAGGGGGACCAGGGCCAAGAAACGGGGGGGGGTACCAGGGCAGGGAGGTAGAGGGGGAGCAGGGCCGGAAGGCAGAGGGAGACCAGGGCAGAGTGGCGGAGGGGGACCAGGGTCCAGAGGCAGTGGGGGTCCAGGGCTGAGAGGCAGGGAGAATCAGGACGGGGATGCAGAGGGGGACCAGGGATGGGAGGCAGAGGTGATCCAGGATGGGGAAGCAGAGGAGGACCAGCGCCAGGAAGGGTACATTGGTTGGGAGTCAAGGGGACCAGGTCTGGGAGGTAGAAGGGTCTCCGGGACAGAACGGTGAGTGACCCGATGGCCTGGAGGTAGAAGGAGACCAGGGCTGGGAGGCAGAGGGGGACCAGGGCAGAGCAGCAGAGGGGGACCAGGGCCGAGAGGCAGGGGGTACCTGGTCTGGGAGACGGGGTCCTGGGCCAGGAGGCAGAGGGGGACCAGGGCCAGGATGGAGTGAGACCCAAGGGCCTGGAGGTAGTACGGAGATCCAGGATGGGAGGCACAGAGGGACCAGGTTCGAGAGGCATACGGAGACTATGGCAGGGTGACAGAGGGGGACCAGGGCCGAGGCAGAGGGGCAACCGGGCTGAGAGGCGAGGGGGATCCAGGACTGGGAGGAAGAGGGGGACCAGGTCATGGAGATAGACGGGGACCAGGGCCAGGAGGCAGGGGGTACCTGGTCTGGGAGACGGGGGACCGGGTTCGGGAGGCAGAGGGGGATAAGGGCCGGGGGGCACAGGGGGACCAGGACGTGGAAGCCGAGGTGGACCAGGGCCAGGAGGCAGAGGGATAACTGGGCCTGGAGGCAGAGGCGGACCAGGCCTGGGAGGCAGAAGGGCACCTGGGCCGGGAGATGAGTGACCAGGGCCTGGAGGAAAATGGGGAACAGGGCCAGGAGGCAGAGGGGTACATGGTCAGGAGGCATAGGGGGACCAAGGCCTGGTGGCGAGGGGCACCAGAACCCGGAGGCAGAGGGGCACCTGGGCTGGGAGACAGGAGGACCAGAGCTGGGAGGTAGAGAGGAACGCACGGCAGGGATGGAGAGAGACCCAAGAGTGTGAAGGTAGAGGGAGACCAGGACCAGAAGGTGCAGAGGGACCAGGACTGGGAGGCAGAGGGGGACCAGGGCCTGGAGGCAGAGGGGTACCTGGGCTGGGAGACAGGTGGACCAGGACAGGGAGGCAGAGGGGTGTCTGGATCAGTGGACAAGGGGACCAGGTCCAAGATTCAGAGGGGGACCAGGGCTGGGAGGCAAGCGGGGGACTAGGGCCAGAAGGCAGAGGGGTACCTGGTTGGGAGGCCTAGGGGTCCAGGGCCTGGTGGCAGAGGGGTACCAGAGCCAGGAGACAGAGGGGTACCTGGGCCGCGAGACAAAGGGATACCAGAGCCGAAAAGCATGGGGAACAAGGGGAGGGAGGCAAAGGGGGAACAGGGCTGGGAGGCCAACGGGGACCAGAGCTAGGAGGCAGATGGGGACCAGGGCAGGTAGACAGAGGGGGACCAAGTCCAAGAGGCAGAGTGGTACCTGGGCTGGGAGACAGGGGACCAGGGCCAGGAGGCAGAGGGGGACCAGGGCCGGGAGACGGGCAGCATGGCCGGGTGGTATATGGGACCCAGGGCAGGGATGGAGAGGGGAACCCGGGTCTTGAGGGAGAGGGGGACCAGGGCCTGAAGGCATAGTGGGACCAGGGCCTGAAGGCATAGTGGGACCAGGGCAGGGTGGCAGAGGGGGACCAGGGCCGGGAGGCAGAGAGGTACCTGGGCTGGGAGGCGGGGTCCTGGGCCTGGAGGCAGAGGAGGACCAGGACTGGGAGGTAGAGGGGACCCTGGGACAGGACGGAGTGGGATCCAAGGGCCTGGAGGTAGTGAGGTGACCAGGCAGAGGGGGATCAGGGCCAGGAGTCAGAGGAGGACCAGGAGGCAGAGGGGTACCTGGGTTGGGAGACAGGTGGATCAGGGCAGGGGGCACAGAGGGATCAGGTTGGGGAGCCACAGGGTGACCATGGCATGGCAGTAGAGGGGGACCAGGGCAGAGCGGCAGAGGGGGACCAGGGTCGGGAGGCAGAGAGGTACCTGGGCTGGGAGACGGGGTCCTGGGCCTGGAGGCAGAGGAGGACCAGGGCCGGGAGGTACAGGGGACCCTGGGACGGGACGGAGTGAGATCCAAGGGCCTGGAGGTAGCGAGGAGACCAGGCAGAGGGGGATCAGGGCCAGGAATCAGAGGAGGACCAGGACCAGGAGGCAGAGGAGTACCTGGGCTGGGAGACAGGTGGATCAGGGCAGGGGGCACAGAGGGATCAGGTTGGGGAGGCATAGGGTGACCATGGCATGGCGGCAGAGGGGGACCAGGGCCGATAATCAGGGGGACCAGGGACGCGAGGTAGCGGGGTCCCAGGGCCGGTATGGAGAGAGACCCAAGGGCCTGAGGGTAGAGAGGGACCAGGAGGCACAGAGGGACCAGGACTGGGAGGCAGAGGGGCATCAGGGCCGGGAGTCAGAGGGGGATCAGGTCCAGGAGTCAGAGGGGGACCAGGGTCAGGAGGCAGAGGGGCACCTGGATTGGGAAACAGGTGGATCAGGGCAGGGGGCACAGAGGGACCAGGTTCAGGAGGCATAGGGAGACCATGGCAGGACGGCAGAGGGGGACCAGTGCTAGGACGCAGAGAAGTACCTGGGCCGGGAGACAGAGGGACCAGGGAATGGAGGTAGAGGGGACCCAGGGCAGAGATGGAGAGAGACCCACGGGCCTGAAGGTAGAAGGAGACCAGGATCAGGAGGAACAGATGGCCCAGGGCCCGGAGGCATGGAGGGACCAGGGCTGGGAGGCAGACGGTGATCAGGTCCAGGAGACAGAGGGGTACCTGGGGTGGGAGACGGGTTTCAGGGCTGGGAGGCAGAGGGGGACCAGGGCCGGGAGGCAGTGGGGTACATGGGCCGGGAGGCAGAGGGGGGCCAGGGCTGAGAGGCAGAGGGGGACCTGGGTCAGGAGTCAGAAGGTGACCAGGGCTGGGAGGCTGAGGGGTACCTGGACGGGGAAACAATCAATCAATCAATCAATCGTATTTATTGAGCGCTTATTATGTGCAGAGCACTGTACTAAGCGCTTGGGAAGTACAAATTGACAACACGTAGAGACAGTCCCTACCCAACAGTGGGCTCACAGTCTAAAAGGGGGAGACAGAGAACAGAACCAAATATACCAGCAAAATAAAATAAATAGGATAGAAGTGTACAAGTAAAATAAATAAATAAATAAACGAATAGAGTAAAAAATATGTACAACCATATATACATATATACAGGTGCCGTGGGGAAGGGAAGGAGGTAAGATGGGGGGATGGAGAGGGGGACGAGGGGGAGAGGAGGGAAGGGGCTCAGTCTGGGAAGGCCTCCTGGAGGAGGTGAGCTCTCAGCAGGGCCTTGAAGGGAGGAAGAGAGCTAGCTTGGCGGAGGGGCAGAGGGAGGGCATTCCAGGCCCGGGGGATGACGTGGGCTGGGGGTCGACGGCGGGACAGGCGAGAACGAGGTACAGTGAGGAGATTAGCGGTGGAGGAGCGGAGGGTGCGGGCCGGGCAGTAGAAGGAGAGAAGGGAGGTGAGGTAGGAGGGGGCGAGGTGATGGAGAGCCTTGAAGCCCAGGGTGAGGAGTTTCTGCCTGATGCGCAGATTGATTGGTAGCCACTGGAGATTTTTGAGGAGGGGAGTAATATGCCCAGAGCGTTTCTGGACAAAGATAATCCGGGCAGCAGCATGAAGTATGGATTGAAGTGGAGAGAGACACGAGGATGGGAGATCAGAGAGAAGGCTGGTGCAGTAGTCCAGACGGGACAGGATGAGAGCTTGAATGAGCAGGGTAGCAGTTTGGATGGAGAGGAAAGGGTGGATCTTGGCAATGTTGCGGAGCTGAGACCGGCAGGTTTTGGTCACGGCTTGGATGTGAGGGGTGAATGAGAGAGCGGAGTCGAGGATGACACCAAGGTTGCGGGCTTGTGAGACGGGAAGGATGGTAGTGCCGTCAACAGAGATGGGAAAGTCAGGGAGAGGACAAGGTTTGGGAGGGAAGACAAGGGGCTCAGTCTTCGACATGTTGAGCTTTAGGTGGCGGGCGGACATCCAGATGGAGATGTCCTGAAGGCAGGAGGAGATGCGAGCCTGGAGGGAGGGGGAGAGAGCAGGGGCAGAGATGTAGATCTGGGTGTCTTCAGCGTAGAGATGATAGTTGAAGCCGTGGGAGCGAATGAGGTCACCAAGGGAGTGAGTGTAGATTGAGAACAGAAGGGGACCAAGCACTGAACCTTGGGGAACCCCCACAGTAAGAGGATGGGAGGGGGAGGAGGAGCCTGCAAAAGAGACTGAGAAAGAACGACCGGAGAGATAAGAGGAGAACCAGGAGAGGACGGAGTCTGTGAAGCCAAGGTCAGGTAGCGTGTTGAGGAGAAGGGGGTGGTCCACAGTGTCAAAGGCAGCTGAGAGGTCGAGGAGGATTAGGACAGAATATGAGCCGTTGGATTTGGCAAGCAGGAGGTCATTGGTGACCTTTGAGAGGGCAGTTTCCGTGGAATGAAGGGGACGGAAGCCAGACTGGAGGGGGTCGAGGAGAGAGTTGTTGTTGAGGAATTCTAGGCAGCGCGTGTAGACAACTCGTTCAAGGCAGAGGGGAACCAGGGCCAAGAGGCAGAGGGGGACCACGGCCGGCAGGCAGAGGTATACCTACCCTGGGAAACTGGGGGACCAGGGCCGGGAGGTAGAGGGATACCTAGGCCAGGAGAATGCCGACCAGGGCCAGGAGGAAGGGGGGACCTGGGCCGGAAGGCAAAGGGGGAACAGGGCCGAGAAGCGGTAGGGGACAAGGGCAGGGATGCAGAGAGGGACCAGGGCCTGGAGGCAGAGGGGGACCAGGGCCAGAAGACAAAGGGGGACTAGGGCCGGGAGGCAGAGGGGGACCAGGGCCGGGAAGCTGCGGGGTACCTGGGCTGGGAGGCAGAGGGGTACAGGTGCTGAGAAGCCGGGGGGGACCAGGTTAGAGAGGCAGAGGGGCACCAGGGCCAGGAGGCAGAGGTGTATCTGGACTAGGAAATGGGGACCAGGGATGGGAGGTAGAGGGGTACTTGGGCCGGGAGACAAGAGGACCACGGCCAGAACGTATAGGGGACCCAGGGCGGGGAATGAGAGAGGGACCAGGGCCTGGAGGTAGAGGGTGACCACGGCGAAAAGACAGGGAGGGACCAAGGCCGGGAGACAGAGGAGTAGCAGGGCCAGGTGGCAGAGCGGTACCGGGTCTGGAGACAGGGGGCCAGGGCCTGAAGGTAGAGGGGACCCAGGGCCGGGACGGAGAGAAGGGCCAGGAGGTAGAGGGAGACGAGGGCCGACAGGCACAGGGGGACCTGAGCCGGTAGGCTGAGACCAGGTCTGGGCGAAAGATGGGGACCAAGGCAGGGAGGTAGAGGGGAACTCGGGCCGGAGGGAGAAAGTGACCAGAGCCGGAAGGTCGGGGGGTGGGGTGGGGTGGGGTGGGGGGAACAGGGCCAGAGAGTTAATTGGGACCAGGGCTGAAAGGCGGCGGGGGGGGGACAAGGGCCGGGAGGAAGAGGGGGGACCAGGGCCGAGAAGCCGGGGTGGGGACCAGGGCAGGATGTCAGAGCGGGACCAGGAGGCAGAGGAGTACCTGGGCAAGTAGAAAGAGGGGGACCAGGGCCGGGAGGCAGAGGGATACCCGGGCCGGGACACATTGGTACTAGGGCCGGGAAGTAAAGGGGACCCAGAGCCGGGATGGAGAGAGACCCAAGTGCCTGGAGGTATAGGGAGACCAGGGCCGGGAGCACTGAGGGACCAGGGTCGGCAGGCACAGAGGGACCGGGTCCCAGTGGTAGAGGGGAACCATGGCAGGGCGGCCAAGGGGGAGCAGGGCCAGGAGGCAGAGGGGTACCTGGGCCGGGAGGGGGAGCGGGACCAGAGCAGGGAGGCATAGGAGTACCTGGGCCGGGAGACAGGGGGACCAGAGCCAGAAGGTAGAGGGGACCCAGGGCTGGGACAGAGAGAGGCCCAAGGGTCTGGAAGTAGAGGGAGACTAGGGCTGGGAGGCCCAGAGGTACCAGGGCATGGACGCACAGAGGGACCTGGGCCGGGAGGCAGATGGGGACCAGGGCCAGGAGGCAGAGGGGTACCAGGGCCGGTAGACAGGGGGACCAGGGCTGAGTAGCAGAGGGGTACCTGTGCCAGGAACAGAGGGACCAGGGCCGGGAGGAAGAGGGGTACGTGGCCCGGGATACAGGGGGACCAGGGCCGGTAGGCAGAATGGTACCTGGGCCGGGAGATGGGGGACTAGGGTCGGGAGGCAGAGGGGGACCAGGGCCAGGAGGCAGAGGGGTATCTGGGTCTGGAGTTAGGGGGACCAGGGCCAGGACGGAGAGAGACCCAAGGGCCTGGAGGTAGAAGGAGACCAGGGCCGGGAGGCCGAGGGGTACCTGGGCTGGGAGGCCATGGGGTACCCTGGCCGGAATGGGCCAGTGTGGGACCAGGGCCAAGAGACAGGGGGAAGCAAGGCAAAGAGTCGGAGGGGAACCGGGTCCGGAAGGCAAAGGTGTACCTGGGCTCGAAGATGGGGGAACAGACCCGAAACGTAGAGGGGACCCAGGTCCAGGACGGAGAGAGACCCAAGGGCCTGGATGTAGAAGGAGAACAGGGCCGGGAGGTAGAAGGGGACCAGGGCCTGGAGACAGAGGGGGACCAGAGCCCGGAGAAAGAGGGTTACCAGGGCTGGAAAAGGGGGGACCAGGCACGGGAGGCAGAGGGAGACTGGAGCAGGGTGGCAGAGGGGGACCAGGGCACAGAGGCACAAAGGGTACAGGGCCGGGAGGTGATGGGGACGAGGGTCAGTTGGTAGAGAGGCACCAGAGCTGTGAAGGAGAAAGATCAGGCCCTGGAAGTATAGGAGCACCAGGGCGGGGAGGCAGAGGGGAACCAGGGCCAGGAGGCAGAGGGGTACCTGAGCTGGGAGACAGGGTCCACGGTCGGGAGGCAGAGGAGTACCTGGGCTGGCGGTCAGGGGGACCAGGGCTGGGGGGCAGAGGGGTACCAGGGCCGAGAGACTGGGGGTGGGTGGGGGGGGAGACCAGGGCTGGGAGCCAAAGGGGTACGGGTGCTGAGAAGCCGGGGGGGACCAGGGCAGGGAGGCAGAGGGGGACCAGGGCCAAGAGGCAAAGGGGGACCTGGACTGGGGAACCGGGAGACCAGGGCTGGGAGGTAGAGGGGTACCTGGGCCGGGTGACAGGGGACTCAGGGCCGGGACTGAGATAGCGGCCAGGACCTGGAGGTAAAGGGAGATCGGGACTGGCAAGCACAGGGGGACCAGGTTCGGGAGGCAGAGGAGTACCAGGGCCAGGAGGCTGAGGGGTTCCTGGGCCGGAAGGCAGAGGGGGATCAGGGCCGATAAGCAGGGGGGACCAGGATACGGAGGCACAGTCGGATCTGGGCCAGGAGACAGATGGGGACCAGGGCCAACAGGCAGAGGGGCAACAGGGCTAGGAGGCTGAGGGGTTCCTGGGCCGGAAGGAAGAGGGGCATCAGGGCCGATAACCAGGGGGGACCAGGGTATGGAGACAGAGTCAGATCTGGGACAGGAGACAGGGGGACCACGGCCACGAGGTAGACGTGACCCAGCGCTGGGACTGAGAGAGACCCAAGGGCCTGAAGGTGGAGGGAGGCCAGGACCAGGAGGCACAGGGGGACCGGGGCCGGAGGCAGAGGAATACCTGGTTCGGGAGGGAGGGGAGCTAAGGCCGGGAGGTGGAGGGGACCCAGCTACGGGACGGAGAGACACCCAAGGGCCTGGAGGTAGGAGACCAGAGCCGGGAGGCAGAGGGGGACAAGGGCGGGGCAGCAGAGGCATACCATGGCCAGGAGGCAGAAGTGTATCTGGGTCCGGAGACAGGAGGACCAATCCCCCGCGGCCTTCTCCTTCGGGTGGGGGCTGTGGGGGCTGCGGGGGCCGTGCCGAGCCGTCCCCGGCGCCCCCGCCCGAGAAGATGACGGCGGCCGAGCCCCCGGCCAGCCCCAACGCCGCCAGCTTCAGCGCCTGCACGAACGCCATGCCGCCCTCCAAGCTCCTCCTCAGCCGGAGACGCCCACGGACAAACTCCCTCACGCGCTGATGGACGCCGAGGGGAGGGGAAGGGCGGGGCCCCCTAAGCCAGAAGTTCCCGCGCGGGCCGGAGCGCCGACGGCGCGCGCCCAAGGACAAATTCCTCACGCGCTGCCGGAAGCCGAGGGGGCGGGGCCTCCCAAGTCGGAAGTGGAGCGACTCGCCGCTGCCGCGAGGGCAGGAACGGGGACGGCGCGCGCCCAGGGACAAGCTTCTTCACGCGCTTCCTGACGCCGAGGGGCGGGCCTTACTCAGCCGAAAGTTCCCGCGTCGGCGGGGGCGCCGATAGCGCGCGCCCAGGGACAAATTGCCTCATGCGCTGCCGGAAGTGAAGCAACTCGCCGTTCCCGCGCGGGCAGCAGCGCCGCTGGCGCAAGCCCAGGAACAAACTTCCTCAGGCACTGTCGGACGCCAAGGGGGCGGGGCCTCCTAAGCCGGAAGTGGACCAAGTCGCCGTTCCTGCGCGGACATTGACGCCGACGGCGCGCGCCCACGGACACACTTCCTCAGGCGCTCCCGGAAGCCGCGGGGGCGGGGGGCCTTCCGAGCTGGAAGTGGAGCCGGGCGGACCCGCCGCCCTTAAAGGGGACGTAACATCCCTTCATTCCTTCATTCTGTCGGATTTATTGAGCGCCGACTAGGTGCAGAGTGCTGGGGTTAAGCGCTTGGAAAGTACGATTATTACTCTATTCATTTATTTATTTTACTTGTACATATTTATTTTATTTTGTTAATTTGTTTTGTTTTGTTGTCTGTCTTCCCCTTCTAGACTGTGAGTCCACTGTTGGGTAGGGACCGTCTCTATGTGTTGCCAACTTGTACTTCCCAAGCGCTTAGTACAGTGCTCTGCACACAGTAAGCGCTCAATAAATACGAGTGAATGAATGAAGAATGAATGAATGAGAAAGCAGATGGGGACCAGGGCCGAGGTGCAGGGTGCGACCAGGGACGGGAGGCAAAGGGGGACCAGAGCTGGGCCGCAGAGGGGGGACCAGGGCCAGGAGGCAGAGGGTACCTGGTCCGGAAGGCTGAGTGAGTCCAGGGCCGAGAAGCGGGGGGACCAAGGCCAGGAGTCAGAGGGGGACCAGGGCCGTGATGGAGAGAGACCCAAGGGCCTGGAGGTAGAAGGAGATCAGGGCCGGGAGGGAGAGGGGGACCAGGGCAGGGAGGGAGAGGGGCACCTGGGCCGGAAGACAAGGGGACTAGGGATGGGTGGTATAGAGGACCCAGGACCGGGACAGAGAGACAGAGAGACCCTAGGGCCTGGAGGTGGAAGGTGACCAGGGCCGGGAGGCAGGGGGAACCAGGGAAGGGCGGCAGAGGGGAACCAGGGCCAGGAGGCAGAGGGCTACCTGGGCCGGGAGGCAGATGGGGACCAGGGCTCAGACGGGGGCGGGGGGTGGGGGACCGGGGCAGGGAGGCAGAGGGGGACCAGGTCCAGGAGGCAGAGGGGAACCTGGGGCAGGAGACAGGGGGACCAGGGCCTGCAGGTAGAGGGGACCCAGGGCCGTGACGGAGAGAGACCCAAGAACCTGGAGATAGAAGAACAGTGCTGGGCGGCACAGAGGGACAGGGACCGGGGCCGGGAGGCAGCAGAGGACCAGGGCAGGGTGGCAGAGGGGGACCCGGGCCGGGAGGCGAAGGGGTACCTGGGCTGGGAAACAGAGTGACCAGGGCAGGGAGGTAGAGGGGTATCTGGGTCGGTAGCCAGGGGGACCAGGGCCCGGAGGTAGAGGGGACCCAAGTCCAGGATGGAGAGAGGGGCCAGGGCCTGGAGGAAGGAGACCAGGGCCGGGAGGCAGAGGAGGACCAGTGCCAGGAGGCAGAGGGGGTACCTGGGCCAGGAGGCACAGAGGATCCAGGGCCGGAAGGCAGACGTGTACCTGGGTGGGGAGACTGGGGGATCAGGGCCTGGAGGTAGAGGGGACCAAGGGCCGGGAAGTAGAGGGGACGAAGGGCTGGAAGGCAGAGGGGGACCATGGCCAGGAGGCAGAGGGGTACCAAGGCCAGGAGGCTGAGGGGTACCTGGGCCGAAAGGCCAAGGGGCACCAGGGTCGAGAAGCAGGGGGGGACAAGGGAAGGATGGCAGAGGGGGACCAGGGCCTGGAGGCAGAGGGGGGCCAAGGGCCAGGAGGCGGAGGTGTACCTGGGGTGGGAGACAGGGGAACAGGGCCGGGAGGTAGAGGGGAATTAGGGCCGGGAAGCAGGGGGGATTAGGTCCAGGAGCAGAGGGGTAACTGGGCCTGTAGACGGGGGACCAGGATCGGGAGGCAGAGGGGGACCTGAGCCGGGAAACGGGGACCAGGGCAGGAAGGAAGAGGGGGCCTCCCTGCCCTTGTCCCCCCTCTTCTTGGAACTAAAGGGGAACTAGGGTTGGCAGGCACAGGGGAACCAGGGATGGGAGCCAGAGGGGGACCAGGGCAGGATGGCAGAGGGGGACCAATGCCAGGAGGTAGAGGGGTACCTGGGCGGGAGAATGGGGGACCAGGGAGGGGAGGTAGAGGGGACCCAGTTCTGGGAGGCAGAGGGGTACCTGGGCCGGGAGGCAGAGGGGTTCCTGGGCCAGGTGACCCGGGGACTAGGGTCGGGAGGTAGAGAGGTACCTGGGCCGGGAGACAGGGGGACCAGGGCAGGGAGGTAGAGGGGACCCAGGGCCGGGACAGAGAGAGACCCAAGGGCCTGAAGGTAGATGGAGACCAGGACCAGGAGGCACAGAAGGTCCAGGGCCCGGAGGCACGGAGGGACCAGGGCCGGGAGGCAGACGGTGATCAGGGCAGAGAGGCAGAGGGCTACCTGGGCTGGGAGACAGGTGGACCAAGGCAGGGAGGCAGAGGGGTACCTGGGCTGGGGGACAAGGGGACCAGGGCCAAGAGTCAGAGGGGGACCAGGGCCGGGACAGAGAGAGACCCAAGGGCCTGGAGGCAGAAGGAGACCAGAACCTTGAGGCACAAAGGGTCCAGGGCTGGGAGGCAGAGGGGGAACAGGGCAAGGAGGCTGAATGGTCCCTAGGGTGGGGGACAAGGCGACCAGGGCCTGAAGGTAGAGGGGACCCACAGCCGGGGAGGAGAGAGACCCAAGGACCTGCAGGTAGAAAGAGACAAGGGTCTGGAAGCACAGAGGGTCCAGGGCCGCGAAGCAGAGGGGGACCAGGGCAGGGTGGCAGAGGGGTACCAGGGCCAGGAGGCAGTGGGGTAACTGTGCCTTGACACAGAGGAACCAGGTCAGGGAGGCGGAGGCGTACCTTGGCCAGGAGATTGGGGACCAGGGACAGGAGGTAGTGGGAGGCCGGGGCTGAGAAGCGGGACGGATTGGGGCAGGGAGGCATGGGGGACCAGGGCCGGGAAGTAGAGGGGACCCTGGGCCGGGGCGGAGAGAGACCCAAGGTCCTGAAGGCAGAAGAAAAACAGCTCCGGGAGGCACTTAGTGACGTGGGCCAAGAGGAAGAGGGGGACAAGAGCAGGGTGGCAGAGAGGGACCAGGGCCAGGAGGCAGAGGGGTACCTGGGCCAGGAGACAGGGGGACCAGCGCCAGCAGCTAAAGGGGACCCAGGGCTGGGATGGAGAGAGATCCAAGGGCCTGGAGGTAGAAGGAGACCAGGGCCAGGAGGCACAGAGCTACCAGGGCCGGGAGGCAGAGGGGGACCGGGGAAACATGGCAGAAGGGGACCATGGTCAGGAGGCAGAGGGTTACCTGGGCTGGGAGATGGGGGACCAGGTCAGGCAGGAAGAGTGGTACTTGAGCCCGGAGACAGGGGGACCAGGGCTGAGAGGCAGAGGGGGACCAGGGCCGAGATGCAGTGGGTGACCAGTGCCTAGAGGCAGAGGTGCACCTGGGCTAGGATACGGGGTCCAGGGCTGGGAGGCAGAGGGGGACCAGGGCCAGTAGGCACTGCAGTACCTGGGCCGGGAGGCAGAGTGGTGACCAGGGCCGAGAGGCAGGAGGCACCAGGGCAGGGAGGCATAGAGGAACCAGGACTGGGAGGCAGAGGGGGACCTGGGTCAGGAGGTAGAGGGGACCCAGGGTCGGGAGGGAGAGGGGTACCTGGACCAGGAAACAAAGGGACCAGGGCTGGGAGGTTAGTGGGGTACCTGGACTGGAAGTCATGGGGACCAGGGCTAGTTGGCAGAGGGGAACCAGGGCTGGGAAGGAGAGAGGGCCCAGGGCCTGGAGGTAGAGGGCGACCAGGGTGGGAGGCACAGAGGGTCCAGGGCAGGGAGGCAGAGGGGGACCAGGGCAGGGAGGCAGAGGGGTACCAGGGCCAGGAGGCAGAGGGGTACCTGGGCCGGGAGACGGGGGAACCAGGGCCAAGCAGCAGAAGGGGACCAAGGCCGGGCGACAGGGGGACCAGGGCCGAGATGCAGAGGGGGACTATGACCGAGAGGCAGGGGGGCACCAGGGCTGAGGGGTGGAAGGGACCAGGGCAGGGACACAGAAGGGGACCAGGACTGGGAGGCAGAGGGGGACCTGGGTTGGGAGTCAGAGTGTGACCAGGGCTGGGAGGCTGAGGGGTACCTGGACCGGGAAACAAAGGGACCAGGGCCGGGAGGTAGTGCGGTACCTGGGCCGGAGGTCATGGGGACCAGGGCCAGTTGGTAGAGGGGAACCAGGGCAGTGAAGGAGAGGGATCAGGCCCAGGAGGTAGAGGGGCACCAGAGCCAAGAGACAGAGGGGTACCTGGGCCTGCAGTCAGGCGGACCAGGGCCACATAGCAGAGGGTGTCCAGGGCCGAGAAACGGGGGACCAGGGTCGGGAGTCAGATTGGTACCTGGGCTGGGAGGCAGAGGGGTACCTGGGCCGGGAGACATGGGGACCGGGGCCGGAAATTAGAGGAGTACCTGGGCCGAGAGAAGGCCACCCGGGGCTGGCAGGCAGAGGGGGACCAGGGCCAGGATACCTGGACTGGGAAACAGGGGGACCAGGGCTGGTAGGTAGAGGTGACACAGGGCCGGGACCGAGAGAGTGGCCAGGGCCTGGACGTAGAGGGAGACCAGTGCTGGCAGGCGCAAGGGGACCAGGGCTGGGAGGCAGAGGGGGACCACGGCCCAGAGGTAGAGGGGCACCAGGGCCAAGAGGCTGAGGAGTTTCTGGGCCGGGAGGCAGAGGGGGATGAGGGCCGTTAAGCAGGGGGAACCAGGATATAGAGGCAGAGGCAGACCTGGGCCGGGAGGCAGATGGAGACCAGGGCCGGGAGGCACAGAGGGACCAGTGCTGGGAGGCAGATGGGGACCAGGGCCTGGAGGCAGAGGGGTACCTGGGCTGGGAGATAGGTGTACCAGGGCAGGGAGGCAGATGGGTACCTGGGCCAGGGGACAAGGAGACCAGGGCCAAGAGTCAGATGGGGACCAGGGCCAGGAGGCAGAGGTATACCTGCCCCGGGAAACAGGGGGAGCAAGGCCAGGAGGTAGAGTGGTACCCCGGCCGAGAAGCCGGGGCGGACAATGTGAGGTCAGAAAGGAGGCTGATGAAGTCACCTAGGTGGGATAGAGTGAGTGATTGTACTAGGTAGCAGTTTGGATGGAGAGGAAAGGGTGGATTGTAGCGATGTGAAGAGGAGACCAACGGGATTTGGTGACGGATGGATATGTGGATTGAGTAAGAGAGAGGGGTCAAGGAAAATGCTGAGATTCTGGGCTTGTGAAAGAAGGATGGTGGTGCTGTCTACAGTGATGGGAAGGTCCAGGAGAGGACAAGGTTTGGGTGGGAAGATAAGGAGCTCTGTTTTGGACATGTTAAGGTTGAGGTGATGGGAGGACATTCGAGGTAGAGATATCTTGAAGGCAGGGGCAGATGCGAGCCTGGAGAGAGGGAGAGAGATCAGGGGAGGAGATGCAGATTTGGGTATCATCTGCATAGAGATGGTAGTTGAAGCCATGGAAGTGAATGAGTTCTCCAGGGGAATGAGTGTAGATGGAGAATAGAAGGGGACCCAGAACTGAACCCTGATGTACCCCCACGGTAAGGGGGTGGGGAGGGAGAGGAGGAGCTCGTGAAAGAGACTGAGATTGAACGGCCAGACAAATAAGAGGAGAACCAGGAGAGAAGTTGCAGTGGTCTCACTGATCGGCAGGCAAACTGAGCACAAGGTCCCTGGCAGGGTGGGGTGTAGGACCAGGTCTGTTTGCCCCAGGCAGAGCGGGATCCCAAGCTGAATTTCTTCTAGGAAAACAGAGAAAATTGAGAATAGAGAAGCAGCGTAGCCTAGTGGATAGAACCCGGGCCTGGAAGTTAGAAGGACCTGGAATCTAATCCCAGCCCGGTCACCTGTCTGCTGTGTGACATTGGTTAAGTCACTTCATTTCTCTGGGCCTCAGTTCCTTCATCAGCAAAATGGGGATTAAGGCTTTAAGCCCCGGGTGGTACAGGGACTGTGTCTCAGTTGATTAGCTTGTATCCACCCAGTACAGTACCTGGCACAGAGTAAATGATTAACAAATGCCTTAAGAGGAAAAAAAAGGTGCTTAACAAATATCATTCATTCATTCAATTGTATTTATTGAGTGCTTACTGTGGGCAGAGCACTATACTAAGCACTTGGGAAGTACAAGCTGGCAACATATAGAGATGGTCCCTACCCAACAATGGGCAAGAGCTTAGTCCAGTGCTCTGCACATAGTAAGGGCTCAATAAATATTGACTGATTGATTGGCACATAGTAAGCACTTAACAAATACTGTAAGAAAAAAGAGATGTGCTTAAGGAATACCAACTGTCCAGTGCTCTGCACATAGTAAACACTCAATATATACAACTGATTGATTGAATGGCACATAGTAAGCACTTAACAAATATCATAAAAAAAATAAAAAAGAAAGTTGGGTTTTTTGACGCCCTGGCTCCTCTCCCGGGACAGATAAGGTTTTGGGTGCAGCCCACTGAAAATGGGAAAATGGGCAAATCGTGGAAGTTGGCACAGACTAATGGCCAGAGCCTGGGCCTGATCATCATCATCAATCGTGTTTATTGAGCACTTACTGTGTGCAGAGCACTGTACTAAGCGCTTGGGAAGTACAAATTGGCAACATATAGAGACAGTCCCTACCCAACAGTGGGCTCACAGTCTAAAAGGGGGAGACAAAACCAAACATACTAACAAAATAAAATAAATAGAATAGATATGTACAAGTAAAATAAATAAATAGAGTAATAAATATGTACAAACATATATACATATATACAGGTGCTGTGGGGAAGGGAAGGAGGTAAGATGGGGGGATGGAGAGGGGGACGAGGGGGAGAGGAAAGAAGGGGCTCAGTCTGGGAAGATGGCCTGATAGTCAGAGAATCTGACAGTAAGCTTTTTGAGGGCAGGGATCATGTTTCCCAACTCTACCTTACCATACTCTGTACTGCAGTGTACCAAGCAGCATGGTTCAGTAGAAAGAGCACAGGCTTTGGAGTCAGAGGTCATGGGTTCGAATCCCAACTCTGCCACATGTCTGCTGTGGGACCTTGGGCAAGTCACTTAACTTCTCTGAGCCTCAGTTACCTCATCTGTAAAATGGGGATTAAGACTGTGAGCCCCACGTGGGACAACTTGATCATCTTGTATTCCCCCCCCCCAGCGCTTACAACAGTGCTCTGCACATAGTAAGCGCTTAACAAATGCTATCATTATTATTATATTCTGCCACTGTATTAAGCACTCTGCACACGATACGCTCTCAACAAATACCACTGATTGAGTTTCTCAGCCTTGCCACAGGCCTGATGTATGAGCCTGAGCCAGACACTTCACCTTTCTGGGCCTCAGTTTCCTCATCTGGAAAAGTGGCATTAATAATAATACTTATTATAAAATAATGTCTGTGATATTTTTAAGGGCTTACTATGATCCAAGGACTGCACTGTGTACTGCGTAGATCCAATGTGATCAGATCAGAATCAATCCCTGTCCCAAATGGGGCTCATAGGTTAAGGTGGAGGGAGAACAGTTATGTAATCCCCATTTTACAGATGAGGAAACTGAGGCACAAGGAAGTTAGGTGTCTTGCCACGGTTTTACAACAGGCAAGTGACTGAGCCGAGATTATAACCCAGGTCTTCTGACTCCCAGGCATTTGTTGGCCTACTTCCCAGGACTGCTGTGTGTGGCCTAGTGGGCTGGGAGTCATCAGAACCTGGGTTCGAAGTGGTTAGAGGGCTACCCTGAAGGTCAGGATGGGTTTTTGGGTTTCCCACGACCTAAGTGGGTCATTGGGGCCCACCAAAGGTAAAAGGTCTGGGGCCTCCAAAGGCTCAAGTGGGTTTTTGGGTCCCCCTAGGAGGGGGAGGTGAGTAGGATTGTCCCAGTTTGCAATGGAAAGGAGACAGTGCATGGTCTGCCCTGGGCTTTGGTGAGTAGGGGGCTTTGGCTACTTCACCTTCCCCCTCCCTTTTTTAGAGGGGTCTGGGATTGGGCTTGCTGGAATTGTTGATTCCTATTGTATTGGTGATGAGGATGACAAATGACAATAATGATGATGTGGGGTTATCAGGGTTGAGCAGGTGGGGTGGAGAGGAGTTTGGAGGAGGTGTTGATTACATCGTTTCAGAAATGATTTAAATGGTCATTTTGTTGAACTGTGTGGGGATGAAGATTGTGGGGGCAAGGGAGAGGTGCTTGATGTTGATGGGTTGTGGCGCTGCTAATGCCATGTATACATTGTGCGTTGCCTGGGTGTGGGGCAGTAGGGAAACTGGGGAGGAGTTGGGGTGGTGATGATTGTTTTGGGGGTTCTGATGATGTTTCCAGGATACTGCTGCTGGGCTGGGGTGGGGTCTGAGGAGGAAGGGTGGGGACCGGAGGCTGAAAGCTGCCTTTGCTTTTTCAGGCCGGGGGTGGAGAGCATATGCAAGAGGAGAGGGTATGGAGGAAGACTTTGTGATCAGATGGGCTTGGGTAAGGCCGGGCCTGGGTTGGGGGTGACTGCTGGACCTGGGATTGAGGGACCTGGGAGGCTGGGATAGATGACACCTTATGCACAGGGGTATGTAGTGTGGCTCAATGGAAAGAGCCCGGGCTGTGGAGTCAAAGGTTATGGTTCAAATCCAGGCTTCGCCAACTGTCAGCTGTGTGACTTTGGGCAAGTCACTTCACTTCCCTGGGCCTCAGTTACCTCATCTGTAAAATGGGGATGAAGACTGTGAGCCCCTCATGGGACAACCTGATCACTGTGTAACCTCCCCAGTGCTCAGAACAGTGCTTTGCACAGAGTAAGCTCTTAATAAATGCCATTATAAAAAAAAATAAAAACGTGACTTGGTGCATGCTCAGTGTCTGTCTGTGTCTGTGGTTCTGTCCATTCTGTGTCTCCCCTGTTCCCACCAGATTGAGGGCCAGGACGGTGTTCTCTCCATCCCCCTAGACCTCACGGCGGCGATAGGTGCCCAGTTGGTACTGGTCGAGGAGCCGCTCCTGCTGTAGCTGCAGTGCTCATCCCACTGCTCCTACCCCTATAGGGCTGAGGGCAAGAATCTGGTGTGTGTGGGCAGAGACTGTGTCTCTTCTTCAGTGGGCTGCCCCCTGCTTGATCTCTCTTCTTACACCTTCCTCTTCCTGCTAGCTATAAGGAATTATACTAATCAGTGGTATTTATCGAGCGCTTGTTGAGTACAAAGCAGTGTCTTATGTCACATGGTCAACTCCTTAAAAGCAGTGATGGTGTGTCTTGTCTGTGTTGAATCGCCCACAGTGCCTAGCAGGCAAAAATATCCTTAATATGAGATGTGCTCACTAGGGTTCTCTGCTCAGTAGATGACAATCAGTCAGTCAATCAATCAATCAATCAATCATATTTATTGAGTGCTTACTGTGTGCAGAGCACTGTACTAAGCGCTTGGGAAGTACAAGTTGGCAACATATAGAGACAGTCCCTACCCAACAGTGGGCTCACAGTCTAGAAGGGGGAGACAGAGAACAAAACCAAACATGCTAACAAAATAAAATAAATAGAATAGATATGTATAAATAAAATAAATAAATAGAGTAATAAATATGTACAAACATATATACATATATACAGGTGCTGTGGGGAAGGGAAGGAGGTAAGGTGCAGGGGATGGAGAGGGAGGGTGAGGGGGAGAGGAAGGAGGGGGCTCAGTCCGGGAAGGCTGTCTTTGTCCAGAAAAGCTCTGGGCATGTTACTCCCCTCCTCAAAAATCTCCAGTGGCTACCAATCAATCTGCGCATCAGGCAGAAACTCCTCACCCTCGGCTTCAAGGCTCTCCATCACCTCGCCCCCTCCTACCTCACCTCCCTTCTCTCCTTCTACAACCCAGCCCGCACCCTCTGCTCCTCTGCCGCTAATCTCCTCACCGTGCCTCGTTCTCGCCTCTCCCGCCGTCAACCCCCGGCCCACATCATCCCCCTGGCCTGGAATGCCCTCCCTCCCAACATCTGCCAAGCTAACTCTCTTCCTCCCTTCAAGGCCCTACTGAGAGCTCACCTCCTCCAGGAGGCCTTCCCAGTCTGAGCCCCCTCCTTCCTCTCCCCCTCGTCCCCTTCTCCATCCCCCCGTCTTGCCTCCTTCCCTTCCGCACAGCACCTGTATATATGTATATATGATAGGACATATTTATTACTCTATTTATTTTACTTGTACATATCTATTCTATTTATTTTATTTTGTTAATATGTTTTGTTTTGTTCTCTGTCTCCCCCTTCTAGACTGTGAGGCCACTGTTGGGTTGGGACCGTCTCTATATGTTGCCAACTTGTGCTTCCCAAGTGCTTAGTACGGTGCTCTGCACACAGTAAGTGCTCAATAAATATAATTGATTGATGGATTGATTGAGAGGGGGACCCGGGCCTTGAGGCAGAGGGGGACCAGGTCCTGGAGGCATAGTGGGACCAGGGCCAGAAAGCAGAGGGGTACCTAGGCCGGGATACAAGGGGACCAGGTCAGGGAGGCAGAGGGGTACCTGCGCCAGGAGACGGGGGAACAGGGCCAGGAGTCAGAGGGGTAACCCGGCCGAGAGATGGGGGAGCAGGGCCTGGAGGCCGAGGGACACCAGGGCCTGGAACCATGGGGGGGACCAGGGTTAGAAGGCAGGGGAGTACCTGGGCCTGGAGGCAGAGGGTGACCTGGGCCAGGGGGCAGACGGGTACCTGGGCTGGGAGGCTAAGGGGAACCAGGGCGGAAAAGTGGGTGACAAGGGCAGGGAGGTAGAGGGGGACCAGGGCCAGGATGCTGAGGGAGACCAGGGCCTGGAGGCAGAGAGGGACCAGGGCTAGGAGGCAGAAGGGTACCTGGACCAGGAAACGGGGACCAGAGCTGGGATATTTAGGTCACCCAGGTCCGGGACTGAGAGAGGGATCAGGGCATGGAGGTTGAGGGAGACCAGGGCCTGGAGGCAGAGAGGGACCAAGACTAGGAGGCAGAGGGGTACCTGGACCAGGAAACAGGGGGACCAGGGCCGGGAGGAAGAGGGGTACCTGGGCTGGTAGACAGGGGGACCAGGGCCGGGAGGCAGAGGGGTGACCAGGTCATAGACGCCGATGTGGACCAGAGCCGGGAGGCATAGGAGTACCTGGGCCGGGAGGCAGAGGGAGACCAGGGCAGAGAAACAGGGGTGATAAGGGCAGGGAGGCAGAGGGGCACCAGGGCTGGGAGGCCCAGGGGGACTAGGACCTGGAGGCAGAGAGGGACCAGGGCTAGGAGGCAGAGGGGTTCCTGGGTCTGGAGACAGGGGGACCAGGCCCAGGAGGTAGAGTTGACCCAGGGCCAGGATGGAAAGAGACCCAAGGGCCTGGAGGTAGAAGGAGACCAGGGCCGGGAAGGTGGCAGTGCGGCGGAGGGGGAGCAGGGCCAGGAGGCAGAGGGGGACTAGGGCCAGGAGGCGTGGGATACCCTGGCCGGAAGGCCGGTGGGGACCAGGGCCAAGAAGTGAGAGGGACTGGGCCACGGAAGCATAGGGGCACCAGGGCCAAGAGGGCAGAGGGGGACCAGGGCCAGGACGCAGAGGGGTACCTGGGCCGGTAGAGAGGGGGACCAGGGCCAGAAGGTACAGGGGACCTAGGGCCGTGACGGAGAAAGACCCAAGGCCCTGGAGGTAGAAGAAGAATAGGGCTAGGAGGCAGAGGTACCTGGGCCGGGAGACAAGGGGACCAGGGCCTGGAGGTAGAGGGGACCCAGTGCCGGGATGGAGAGAGACTCAAGGGCCTGGAGGTAGGAGACCAGGGCTGGGAGACAGAGGGGCACCAGGGCCGGGAGGGAGAGGGGTACGTGGGCCGAAAGATGGGCACCAGGGCAGGGAGGCCGAGAGGTACCTGGGCTGGAAGACAAGGGGACCAGGGCCGGGTGGTATAGGTGACCCAAGGCCATGACAGAGAGAGACCCAAGAAGCTGGAAGTAAAAGGAGAGCTGGGACGGGAGGCAGCAGAGGACCAGGGCAGGATGGCAGAGGGGTACCCGGGCCAGAAGGTGAAGGGGTACCTGGGATGGGAAACAGGGGGACCAGGACAGGGAGGTAGAGGTGTACCTGGTCCGGGAGACAGGGGGATCAGTGCTGGGAGGTAGAGGGGACCGAAGTCCGGGATGGAGAGAGGGACCAGGGCCTGGAGAGAGGGACCAGGTCCGGGAAGCAGAGGGGAACCAGTGCCAGGAGGCAGAGGGGTACCTGGGCCAGAAGGCAGAAGGAGACCAGGACCAAGAAGCAGGGGGGACCGGGGCAGGGAGGCAGAAGGGGAGCAGGGACGGGAGGCAGAGGGGGACCAGGCCTAGGAGGCAGAGGGGTACCTGGGCCGGGAGAAGGGGGACCAGTCCAGGGCCAGGTGGCAGAGGGGTACCTGGTCTGGGAGGCAGAGGGGTACCTGGGCTGGAAGGCAGAGGGAGACCAGGGCTGGGAACCGTGGGGTCCAGGGCAGGTAGGTAGAGGGGGAGCAGGGCCGGGAGGCAGAGGGCGACCAGGGCAGGGCGGCAGAGGAGGACCAGGGCAGGTTGATAGAGGGGGACCCGGGCTGGGAGGCAAAGAGGTACCTGGGATGGGAAGCAGAGGGACCAGGGCAGGGAGGTAGACGGGTACCTGGGCTGGGAGACAGGGGGACCAGGGCCGGGAGGTAGAGGGGACCCAAGTCTGGGACACAGAGAGGGACCAGGGCCTGGAGGTAGAAGGTGACCAGGACCAGGACGTACAGAGGGACCAGGTCTGGGAGGCAGAGGGGGACCAGTGCCAGGAGGCAGAGGGGAATCACTGCCAGGAGGCAGAGGCGGACAACTGACAGAAGGCAGAGGGGTACCTGGGCCAGGAGGCACAGAGGGTCCAGGTCCGAGAGGCACAGAGGGCTGGGAGCCAGAGGGGGAACAGGGCAGCGCAGCAGATGGGGACCAGGGCCAGGAGGCAGAGGGGTACTTGGGACAGGAGACGGGGGACCAGGGCCGGGAGGCAGAGGGCCACCAGTGCCAGGAGGCTGAGGGGTACGTGGGCCGGGAGGCAGAGAGGGACCATGGCTGAGAAGCAGGGGGGACCAAGGCAGGGAGGTAGAGGGGTCCAGGGCCGGGAGGCAGAGGGGGACCAGACCTAGGAGACAGAGTGTACCTGGGCTGGGAGAAGGGGGACCATGGCCGGGAGGCAGAAGGGGGTCCAGGGCCAGGAGGTAGAGGGGTACCTGGTCTGGGAGGCAGAGGGATACCTGGGCTTGAAGGCAGGAGGGACCAGAGTCGAGAAACGGGGGGATCAGGGCAGGGAAGTAGAGGGGGAGCAAGGCCGGGAAGCAGAGGGGGACCAGGGCCATGAGGCAGCGGGGGACCAGGGCCGAGAGGCAGACGGGGTCCAGGGCCGAGAGGCAGAGGGAGTCCAGGGCCAAGAGGCAAGGAGACCCAGGGCAGAGAGGCAGAGGGGGACCAGGGGTGGGAGGCAGAGGGGGTCCAGGGCGAGGAAGCCGAGGAGGACCAGGGCCAGGAAGCAGAGGGGTACGTGGGTTGGGAGACTAGGGGACCAGGGCCTGGAGGCAGAACGGACCCCGGGACAGGATGGTGAGTGACCCAAGGGCCTGGAGGTAGAAGGGGACCAGGGCCAGGAGACAGAGGGGGACCAGGGCAGGGTGGAAGAAGGGGACCAAGGCCGGGAGGCAGAGAGGTCCCTGGGCTGGGAGATGGGGTCCTGGGCCGGGAGACAGAGGGGGACCAGAACCGGGAAGTAGAGGGGACCCTGGGCTGGGACTGAGAGAGACCCAAGGGCCTGAAGGTAGAGGGAGAACAGGACCAGGAGGCACAGAAGGTCCAGGGCCGGGAGGCAGAGGAGGACCAGGGCCAGGAGGCAGAGGGGTACCTGGGCTGGGAGACAGGTGGACCAGGACAGCGAAGCAGAGGGATACCTGGGCTGGGGGACAAGGGGACCAGGGCGGAGATGCAGAGGTGGACCAGGGCCAAGAGTCAGAGGGCGACCACGGCTGAGAGGCAGGAGGGGACCAGGGTGGGGAGGCAGAGGGGGACCAGGGCTGGGAGATAGAGGGGAACCAGGGTTGGGATGAAGAGAGACCCAAAGGCCTCGAGGGAGAAGGAGACCAGAACCTTGAGGCAGAAAGGGCAGGGAGGCAGAGGGGTACCAGGGCAGGGCGGCAGAGGTGGACCAGGGCATGGAGGCTGAATGGTCCTTGGGCTGCGAGACATGGCAACCAGGGGCTGGAGGTGGAGGGGACCCAGGGCCAGGATGGAGAGACACCCAAGGGATTGGAGGTAGAAAGAGACCAGGGTCTGGAGGCACAGAGGGTCCAGGGCCGGGAAGCAGCAGGGGACCAGGGCAGGGCAGCAGAGGGGTACCAGGGCCAGGAGGCAGTGGGGTAACTGGGCCATGGCACAGAGGGACCAGGACAGGAAGGCAGAGGGGTACCTTGGCCAGGAGATGGGAGACTAGGGCCGGGAGGTAGTGGGAGACCAGGGCTGAGAGGCGGGACGGATTGGGGCAGGGATGCATGGGGGACCAGGGCCGGAAAGTAGAGGGGACCCTGGGCTGGAACAGAGAGAGACCCAAGGTCCTGAAGACAGAAGAAAAACAGGTCCGGGAGGCACTTAGGGACGAGGGCCGGGAGGAAGAGGGGGACCAGGGCAGGGTGGTAGAGGGGAACCAGGGCCTGGAGGCAAAGGGGTACCTGGGCCAGGAGACAGGGGGAACAGGGATGGCAGGTAGAGGGGACCCAAGGCCGAGATGGAGAGAGACCCAAGGGCCTGGAGGTAGAAGGAGACCAGGGCCGGGAGGCAGAATAGGACCAGGGAAACATGGCAGAAGGGGACCATGGCCAGGAGGCAGAGGGCTACCTCTGCTGGGAGACGGGGGACCAGGGCCAGGAGGACGAGGGGGACCAGGTCAGGGAGGCAGAGGGGTACCTGGGCCCGGAGACAGAGGGACCAACTCCTCACCCTGGGCTTCAAGGCTCTCCATCACCTCGCCCCCTCCTACCTCACCTCCCTTCTCTCCTTCTACAGCCCACCCCGCACCCTCCGCTCCTCTGCTGCCAATCTCCTCACCGTGCCTCGTTCTCGCCTGTCCCGCCATCGACCCCCGGCCCACGTCATCCCCCGGGCCTGGAATGCCCTCCCTCTGCCTATCTGCCAAGCTAGCTCTCTTCCTCCCTTCAAGGCCCTATTGAGAGCTCACCTCCTCCAAGAGGCCTTCCCAGACTGAGCCCCTTCCTTCCTCTCCCCCTCGTCCCCCTCTCCATCCCCCCATCTTACCTCCTTCCCTTCCCCACAGCACCTGTATATATGTATATATGTTTGTACATATTTATTATTCTATTTATTTTACTTGTACATATCTATTCTATTTATTTTATTTTGTTAGTATGTTTGGTTTTGTTGTCTGTTTCCCCCTTCTGGACTGTGAACCCACTGTTGGGTAGGGACTGTCTCTATATGTTACCAACTTGTACTTCCCAAGCGCTTAGTACAGTGCTCTGCACACAGTAAGCGCTCAATAAATACAATTGATGATGATGATGATGAGAGGCAGAGGGGGAGCACGGCTGAGAGGCAGAGGTGTACCAGGGCCGAGACGCAGTGGGGGACCAGTGCCAGGAGGCAGAGGTGCACCTGGGCTGGGAGACAGGGTCCAGGGATGGGAGGCAGTGGAGGACCAGGGCCAGGAGGCACTGTGGTACTTGGGCCGGGAGGCAGATGGGGACCAGGGCTGGGAAGGAGAGAGAGCCCAGGGCCTGGTGGTAGAGGGAGACCAGGGCCGGGAGGCACAGAGAGACCAGGACTGGAATGTAGAGGGAGACCAGGATGGGGAGGCAGCGTGGGACCAGGTCCAATCAATCAATCAATCAATCAATCGTATTTATTGAGCACTTACTGTTTGCAGAGCACTGTACTAAGCGCTTGGGAAATACAGGTTGACAACATACAGAGACGGTCCCTACCCAACAGTGGGCTCACAGTCTGGAAGGGGGAGACAGAGAACAAAACCAAACATATTAACAAAATAAAGTAAATAGAATAGATATGTTCAAGTAAAATAAATAAATAGAGTACTAAATACGTACAAACATATATACGTAAATACAGGTGCCAGGAGGCAGAGGAGTACCTTGGCCAGGAGGCAGGGGGATCAAGGCAGGGAGGCAGAGGGGTACCAGGGCCAGCAGTCAGGGGGATCAGGGCCGAGCGGCAGAGGGGGACCAGGGCCAGGAGGCAGAGGGGTACCTGGGCCGGGAGACAGGAGGACCATGGCCGGGAGGTAAAGGGGCACCTGGGCCAGGAGGCAGTGGGGTACATGTGCCGGGAGGCAGAGGGGGACCAGGGCTGAGAGGCGGGAGGGACCAGGGCAGGGACACAGAAGGGGACCAGGACTGGGAGGCAGAGGGGGACCTGGGTCGGGAGTCAGAAGGTAACCAGGGTTGGTAGAGGGGACCCAGGGCCGGGAAGGAGAGAGACCCAAGGGCCTGGAGGTAGAGGGAGACCAGGGCCGGGAGGCAGAGAGGGACCAGGGCTGGGAGGCAGGGAATGACCTGGGCTGGGAGGCACAGAGGGACCTGTGTGGAGAAACTAGGAGAAAACTATTTCTCCTCCCTTATTGACACCCATGCCCATCACCCCCGCCAGCTCTTCCGTACACTCAACTCCCTTCTCAGGCCCCCGGTTCCTCCCCCTCCTCCTTCCCTCACCCCCAACGATCTGGCCTCCTATTTCATTAACAAAATTAAATCCATAAGGTCCGACCTCCCCAAAGTCTCTTCCCCCCTTTCTCCATCCCCCCGGCTCTCAACACTCTCTGCTACTCTCCCATCCTTCCCAGCAGTGTCCTCAGAGGAGCTCTCCTCCCTCCTCTCAAGTGCTACTCCAGCCACCTGTGCTTCTGACCCCATTCCCTCTCATCTCATGAAATCTCTCGCTCCATCCCTTCTCCCCTCCTTAACTTCCATCTTCAACCGCTCACTCTCCACTGGTTCCTTCCCCTCTGCCTTCAAACATGCCCATGTCTCTCCCATCCTAAAAAAACCCTCTCTTGACCCCACCTCACCTTCTAGTTATCGCCCCATATCCCTCCTACCATTCCTTTCCAAGCTCCTTGAACGAGTTGTCTACACTCGATGCCTAGAATTCCTCAATAACAACTCTCTCCTCGACCCCCTCCAGTCTGGCTTCCGTCCCCTACATTCCACGGAAACTGCCCTCTCAAAGGTCACCAATGACCTCCTGCTTGCCAAATCCAACGGCTCCTACTCTGTCCTAATCCTCCTCGACCTCTCAGCTGCCTTTGACACTGTGGACCACCCCCTTCTTCTCAACACGCTATCTGACCTTGGCTTCACAGACTCCGTCCTCTCCTGGTTCTCCTCTTACTTCTCCGTTCGTTCTTTCTCAGTCTCTTTTGCAGGTTCCTCCTCCCCCTCCCATTCTCTCACTGTGGGGGTTCCCCAAGGTTCAGTGCTTGGTCCCCTTCTGTTCTCAATCTATACGCACTCCCTTGGTGACCACATTCGCTCCCACGGCTTCAACTATCATCTCTACGCTGATGACACCCAGATCCACATCTCTGCCCCTGCTCTCTCCCCCTCTCTCCAGGCTCGCATCTCCTCCTGCCTTCAGGACATCTCCATTTGGATGTCTGCCCGCCACCTAAAGCTCAACATGTCGAAGACTGAACTCCTTGTCTTCCCTCCCAAACCTTGCCCTCTCCCTGATTTTCCCATCTCTGTTGACGGCACTACCCTCCTTCCCGTCTCACAAGCCCGCAACCTTGGTGTCATCCTCGACTCCGCTCTCTCATTCACCCCTCACATCCAAGCCGTGACCAAAACCTGCCGGTCTCAGCTCCACAACATTGCCAAGATCCGCCCATTCCTCTCCATCCCAACCGCTACCCTGCTCATTCAAGCGCTCATCCTATCCCGTTTGGACTACTGCATCAGCCTTCTCTCTGATCTCCCATCCTCGTGTCTCTCCACTTCAATCCATACTTCATGCTGCTGCCCGGATTATCTTTGTCCAGAAACGCTCTGGGCATATTACTCCCCTCCTCAAAAATCTCCAGTGGCTACCAATCAATCTGCGCATCAGGCAGAAACTCCTCACCCTGGGCTTCAAGGCTCTCCATCACCTCGCCCCCTCCTACCTCACCTCCCTTCTCTCCTTCTACAGCCCAGTCCGCACGCTGCGCTCCTCCACCGCTGATCTCCTCACCGTACCTCGCTCTCGCCTGTCCCGCCATCGACCCCCGGCCCACGTCATCCCCCAGGCCTGGAATGCCCTCCCTCTGCCCATCCACCAAGCTAGCTCTCTTCCTCCCTTCAAGGCCCTGCTGAGAGCTCACCTCCTCCAGGAGGCCTTCCCAGACTGAGCCCCTTCCTTCCTCTCCCCCTTGTCCCCCTCTCCATCCCATCTTACCTCCTTCCCTTCCCCACAGCACCTGTATATATGTATATATGTTTGTACATATTTTTTACTCTATTTATTTATTTATTTATTTATTTTACTTGTACATATCTATTCTATTTATTTTATTTTGTTAGTATGTTTGGTTTTGTTCTCTGTCTCCCCCTTTTAGACTGTGAGCCCACTGTTGGGTAGGGACTGTCTCTAGATGTTGCCAATTTGTACTTCCCAAGCGCTTAGTACAGTGCTCTGCACATAGTAAGCGCTCAATAAATACAATTGATGATGATGATAGCTGGACCAGGGCAGAAGGGGACCAGGGCAGGGCGGCAGAGGGGGACCAGGGCCGGGAGGCAGAGGGGTACCTGGGCTGACAGAGGGGGTCCTGGGTTGGGAGGCAGAGGAGGACCAGGGCCGGGAGGTAGACGGGTACCTGGGCTTGGAGCCAGGTGGATCAGGGCAGGGGGCACAGAGGGACCAGGTTTGGGAGGCATAGGGTGACTATGGCATGGCGGCAGAGGGGAACCAGGGCCAGGAGGCAGAGGGGTTCCTGGGCTGGGAGGCAGAGGGGATCAGGGCCGATAATTGGGGGGGGGGACCAGGGTATGGAGGCAGAAGTGTACCTGGGGCAGAAGACAGGGGGGCCAGGGATACGAGGTAGAGGGGTCCCAGGGCCGGTATGGAGAGAAACCCAAGGTCCTGAGGGTAGAGAGAGACCAGGACCAGGATGCAAAGAGGAGGCTGGGAGGCAGGGGGGGGATCAGGGCCAGGAGTCAGAGGAGGACCAGGGTCAGGAGGCAGAGGGGTACCTGGGTTGGGAGACAGTTGGATAAGGGCAGGGGACACAGAGGGAGTAGGTTCGGGAGGTATAGGGAGACCATGGCAGGGCGGCAGAGGGGGACCAGGGCTAGGACTTAGAGGGGTACCTGAGCCAGGAGACAGAGGGACCAGGGAATGGATATAGAGGGGACCCAGGGCCGAGATGGAGAGAGACCCATGGGCCTGAAGGTAGAGGGAGACCAGGACCAGGAGGCGCAGAAGGTCCAGGGCCCAGAGGCACGGAGAGACCAGGGCTGGGAGGCAGACGGTGATCAGGGCCAGGAAACAGAGGGGTAGCTGGGTTGGGAGTCGAGTTTCAGAACTGGGAGGCAGAGGGGGACCAGGTCCAGGAGGCAGTGGAGTACATGGGCCGGGAGGCAGAGGGGGACCAAGGCTGAGAGGAGGGAGGGACCAGGGCAGGGACGCAGAGGGGGACCAGCTGCCCCAGCCTCCTCTCCGATCTCCCATCCTCTTGTCTGTCCCCACTTCAATCCATACTTCGCGCCGCTGCCCAGATTGTCTTTGTCCAGAAACGCTCTGGGCATGTTACTCCCCTCCTCAAAAATCTCCAGTGGCTACCAATCAACCTACGCATCAGGCAGAAATTCCTCACCCTCGGCTTCAAAGCTCTCCATCACCTTGCCCCCTCCTACCTCACCTCCCTTCTCTCCTTCTACAGCCCAGCCCACACCCTCCACTCCTCTGCCGCTAATCTCCTCACCGTGCCTCGTTCTCGCCTCTCCCGCCGTCGACCCCCTTCCCACGTCATCCCCCTGGCCTGGAATGCCCTCCCTCTGCCCTTCCGCCAAGCTAGCTCTCTTCCTCCCTTCAAGGCCCTACTGAGATCTCACCTCCTCCAGGAGGCCTTCCCAGACTGAGCCCCCTCCTTCCTCTCCCCCTCCTCCCTCTCTTCCTCCTCCCTCTCTCCAACCCCCCCACCTTACCTCCTTCCCTTCCCCACAGCACCTGTATATATGTATATATGTTTGTACACATTTATTATTCTATTTATTCATTTCTTGTACTTGTACATATCTATTCTATTAATTTTATTTTGTTAATATGTTTGGTTTTGTTCTCTGTCTCCCCCTTCTAGACTGTTTGTCCACTGTTGGGTAGGGACCGTCTCTATATGTTGCCAACTTGTACTTCCCAAGCGCTTAGTACAGTGCTCTGCATACAGTAAGCGGTCAATAAATACGATTGATTGATTGATTGTTTGATTGACCAGGACTGGGAGGCAGAGGGGGACCTGGGTCAGGAGTCAGAGGGTGACCAGGGCTGGGAGGCTGTGGGGTACCTGGACGGGGAAACAAAGGGACCATGTCCAGGAGGTAGTGAGGTACCTGGGCCAGAGGTCATGGGAACCAGGGCTGGTTGGTAGAGGGGAACCAGGGCTATTAAGGAGAGGGACCAGGCCTTAGAGGTAGAGGGGCACTGGGGCAGGGAGGCAGAGGGGGACCAGGGCCAGTAGCAGCAGGGTACCTGGTCCGGGAGACGGTGTCCACGACCGGGAAGCAGAGAGGTACCTGGGCCCGCAGTCAGGGTGACCAGGGCCAAGCGGCAGTGGAGGACCAGTTCCGAGAGATGGGGGGGACTCGGGCAGGTAGGCAGAGGGGTACCAAGGCCAGGAGACAGGGGGACCAGAGCCATAAGGTAAAGCGGTACCTGGGCCGGGAGAAAGTCGACCAGGCCCGGGAGGCAGAGGCGGACCAGGGCCAGGAGGCAGCGGGGTACTTGGGCCAGAAGGCAGAGGTGTACAGGTGTGGTGCTGAGAAGTTGGGGGGACCAGGGCAGGAAGGCAGGGGGGACCAGGGCCGGGAAACAGAGGGGTACCTTGAGTGGGAAACGGGGACCAGGGCCGGGAGGCAGAAGGGCACAGGTGCTGGGAAGTCGGGGGCAACAGGGCAGGGAGGCAGAGGGGTACCAGGGCCAGGAGGCAGAGGGGTACCTGGACTTGGAAACTCGGAAACGGGTAGGTAGAGGGGACCCTCTCTCGGTCCCGAGAGAGAGGCACGGGGTAACAGGGCTGTCAGGCACAGGGTGACCAGGGCCCGGAGGCAGAGAGACACCAGGGCCAGGAGGCTGAAGGGCTCCTGGGCCAAGAGGCAGAGGGGGACCACGGCCAGGAGGCAGAGGTGTTCCTGGGCCAGGAGGCAGAGGGGGATCAGGGCCGATAATCGGGGGGACCAGGGTATGGAGGCAGAGGGGTACCTGGCCCGGGAGACAGGGGGACCAGGTCCACGAGGTAGAGGGTCCCCAGGGCCGGAATGGAGAGAGAGACTCAAGGGCCTGAGGGTAGAGAGAGACCAGGACCAGGAGGCACAGAGAGACCAGGGCCGAGAGGCAGAGGGGGCTCAGGGCCAGGAGTCAGAGGAGGACCAAGGCCAGGAGGCAGAGGGGTACCTGGGCTGGGTGATAGGGGGACCAGGGCCGAAAGGCGGAGGTACCAGGGTCGAGGGGCAGGTTGGGACTAGGGCCAGGAGGCAGAGGTGGACCAGGGTGGGGAGGCAGAGGAGAACCAATGTCAAGGGGCAGAGGTATAACTGCACTGGGAAACAGCGGAGGACCAGGCCAGAGAGGTAGAGGGGTACCTAGGCCAGGAGAATGCCAACCAGGGCCGGGAGGCAGAGGGGTACCAGGGCCAAAAGGCAGAGTGGCACTTGGGCCGGTAGAGAGGGTACCAGGGCCAGGAAAAAGAGGGGGACCAGGGACAGGAGGCAGGGAGGTACCTGGGCCGGAAGAAAAAGGGGGAACAGGGCCGAGAAGAGGTGCGGGACAAGGGCAGGGATGCAGAGGGGGACCAGGGTATGGAGGCAGAGGGGGACCAGGGCCAGAAGATAGAGGAGTACTAGGGCCAGGAGACGGGGGACCAGGGTCAGGAGGCAGTTGGGTACCAGGGCCAAGAGGCAGAGGGGCGCCTGGGCCGGTAGAGAGGGTACCAGGGCCAGGAAGAAGAGGAGGACCAGGGCCAGAAAGCATGGGAGTACCTGGGCCAGAAGGCAAAGGGGGAACAGGGCCGAGAAGCGGTGGGGGACAAGGGCAGGGATGCAGAGGTGGACCAGAGCCTGGAGGCAGAGGGGGACCAGGGCCAGATGACAGAGGGGTACCAGGGCCAGGAGTCGGGGGACCAGAGTCAGGAGGCAGAGGGGGACTAGGGCCGGAAAGCTGCGGGGTACCTGGGTCCGGAGGCAGAAGGGTACAGGTGCTGAGAAGCCAGGGGTTTACCTGGTCAGAGAGGCAGAGTGGCACCAGGGCCAAGAGGCAGAGGGGTACCTGGACTAGGAAATCGGGACCAGGGACGGGAGGTAGAGGGGTACTTCGGCCGGGAGACAGGAGGACCACAGCCAGAGTGTATAGGGGACCCAGTGCCAGGAACGAGAGAGGGACCTGGGCCTGGAGGTAGAGGGTGACCAGGGTGGAAAGACAGAGAGGGCCCAGTGCCGGGAGACAGAGGGGGAGCAGTGCCAGGGGGCAGAGGGGTACCGGTTCCGGAGACAGGGGGCCAGGGCCTGAAGGTAGAGGAGAACCAGGGCCGGGACGGAGAGAAGGGCCAGAGCCTGGAGCTAGAGGAAGACGAGGGCCGGCAAGCACAGGGGGGCCTGAGCCGGTAGGCAGAGTGACCAGGTCCGGACGAAAGATGTGGACTAAGGCAGGGAGTTAGAGGGGAACTAGAGCCGGAGGGAGAAGGGGACCGGAGCCAGAAGGTCGGGGCGGACCAGGGCCAGAGAGTAAATTGGGACCGGGGCTGAAAGGCGGGGGGGGGTAAGGGCCGGGAGGAAGAGGGGGACCAGGGACGAGAAGCCAGCGGGGGGACCAGGGCAGGGTGCCAGAGCGCGACCAGGACCAGGAGGCAGAGGGGTACCTGGGCAAGTAGGCAGAGGGGGACCAGGGCCGGGAAACAGAGGGATACCTGGGCAGGGAGACATTAGTACCAGGGCCGGGAAGTAAAGGGGACCCAGGGCCGGGACGGAGAGAGCCCCAAGGGCCTGGAGGTAGAGGGAGATGAGGGCCGGGAGCACAGAGGGAGCAGGGTCGGTAGTCACAGAGGGATCAGGGCCGGGAGGTAGAGGGGGACCATGACAGGGTGGCCAACGGGGAGCAGGGCCAGGAGGCAGAGGGGTAACTGGGCCGGGAGGGAGAGAGGGACCAGAGCAGGGAGGCATAATGGTACCTGGGCTGGGGGACAGGGAGACCAGGGCCAGAAGGTAGAGGGGACCGAGGGCTGGGACAGAGAGAGGCCCAAGGGTCTGGAAGTAGAGGAAGACTAGGGCTGGGAGGCCCAGAGTTACCAGGGTCTGGATGCACAGAGGGACCTGGGCCAGGAGGCAGAGGGGTACCTGGGCCAGGAAACCGGGGGACCACGGTGTGGAGGAAGAGAGGTACCTGGGACGGGAGACAGGGGGACTAGGACCTGGAGGGACTAGGCCGGGAGACCGGGGGACCAGGGCCGAGAGGTAGAGGGTACCAAGGGCTGGCACGGTGAAAGACCCAAGGACCTGGAGGTAGAAGGAGACCAGGGCAGGGAGGCACAGAGGAGCCAGGGATGGGTGGCAGAGGGAGAGCAAGGCGGGGGGCAGAAGAGGACCAGGGCCAGGACGTATAAGGGTACCTGTTCCGGGAAATGGGGTACCAGGGTCGGAAGGCAGGGGGGGACCAGGGCCGGGTAGCAGAGGGGTACCTGTGCCGGGAACAGAGGGACCAGGGCCGGGAGGAAGAGGGGTACATGGCCCGGGATACAGGGGGACCAGGGACGGGAGGCAGAGTGGTACCTGGGCCGGGAGATAGGGGGACTAGGTTCGGCAGGCAGAGGGGGACCAGGGCCGGCATGCAGAGGGGTATGTGGGTCTGGAGTTAGAGGGACCAGGGCCAGGACGGAGAGAGATCCAAGGGCCTGGAGGTAGAAGGAGACCAGGGCCGGGAGGCAGAAGAGGACCAGGGCTAGGCAGCAGAGGGAGATCAGGGCCAGGAGGCAAAGGGGGACAAGTGCTAGGAGGCAGAGGGGTACCTGGGCCGGGAGGCCTAGGGGTACCTGGGCCGGAAGGCAGAGTGGGACCAGGGCCGAGAAGCACGGGGAAGCAAGGCAGGGAGTGAGAGAGGCACCAGGGCCGGAAGGCAGAGGTGTTCCTGGGCTCGGACCTGGGGGACCAGGCCCGAAAGGTAGAGGAGACCCAGGTCCAGGACGGAGAGGGATCCAAGGGCCTGGATGTAGAAGGAGAACAGGGCTGGGAGGTAGAGGGGGACCAGGAAAGGGCGGCAGAGGGGTACCAGGGCCAGAAGGCGGGGGACCAGGGCTGGGAGGTAATGGGGGACCAGGGCCAAGAGGTGGGGTGGACTGGCGCAGAGAAGCATAGGGGGACCAGGGCCGGGAGGTAGATGGGACCCTGGGCCGGGACGGAGAGAGACCCAAGATCCTGAAGGTAGAAGAAAAACAGGTCCGGGAGGCTCGTAGGGATGAGGGTCGGCAGGAAGATGGGGACCACGGCTGGGAGGTACAGGGGACCCAGGGCCGGAACGGAGAGAGAGCCAAGGGCCTGGAGTTAGAAAGAGACCAGGGCAGGGAGGCAGAGGTGGACCAGGGAAATGCGGCAGAAAGCGACCATGGTCAGGAGGCAGAAGGTTACTTGGACCGGGATTTGAGGGATAAGGGCCGGGAGGAAGAGGGGGACCAGGGCGTGGAGGCAGAGGGGGCCCAGGGCCAGGAGGCAGAGGGGTACCTGGGCCGGGAGACAGGTGGACCAGGGCAGGGAGGCACAGGGGTACCTGGACCCGGAGACAGAGAAAGCAGGGTCGGGAGGCAGAGGGGGACCAGGGCAGGGCGGTAGAGTAGTACCAGGGCCATGATACAGAGGGACCAGAACAGGGAGGCAGAGGGGTTCCTTTGCCAGGAGACGGGGGACCAGGTCTGGGAGGTAGAGGGAGACCAGGACTGAGAGGCGGTGCAGACTGGGGCAGAGAGGCATAGGGAGTCCAGGGCCAGGAGTTAGAGGGGTCCCTGGGCCGTGACGGAGAGAGACCCAGAGTTTTGAAGGTAGAAGAAAAACAGGTCAGGGAGGCACTTAGGGATGAGGGCCCGGAGGAGGAGGGGGACCAGGGCTGGGTGGCTTAGGGGGACGAGGGTCAGGAGGCAGAGGGGTACCTGGGCCAGGAGATGGGGGACCAGGACCTGGAGGTAGAAGGTGACCAAATCCGGGAGGCACAGAGCTACCAGGGCAGGCAGGCAGAGAAGGTCCAGGGCAACGAGGCAGGAGGGGACCAGGGCCGGGAGACAGGGGGACCAAGGCAGAGGGGTATCTGGGCCTGGAGACAGAGTGCCCAGGGCCAATAGGCAGAGGAGGAGAGGAGGACGAGTGCAGGGACGCAGAGGGGGACCAGGACTGGGAGGCAGAGGGGTCCTGGGTCAGTAGTCAGAGGGTGACCATGGCCGGGAGGCAGAGGGGTACCTTAACTGAGAAACAAGGGACTAGGGCCGGGAGGTAATGGGCTACCTGGGCCAGAGGTCATGGGGACCAGGACCAGTTGGTAGAGGGGAACCAGGGTTGTGAAGGAGAGGGCCCAGGCCCTGGAGGTAGAGGGGCACCAGGGCTGGGAGAGAGAGGGGGACCAGGGCCAGGAAGCAGAGGGATGCATGGAGTCGGAGGCAGAGGGTTACCTCGGCTGGGAGACATAAGGGGACCAGGGCAGAGGTGCAGAGGGGTACCTGGGCCAGGAGAGGGGGACCAGTGTTGGAAGGTAGGGGGGATACAGGGCCGGGACGGAGAGAGACCCAGGGGCCTGGAAGTAGAAGAAAACTGGGGCCGGGAGGCACAGAGGGACCTTGGCCGTGTGGCAGAATGGGACTGGGGCCAGGAGGCAGAGGGGTACCTAGCCCAGGAGACCGGGGGACCAGGGTCTGGAGGTAGAGGGGACACAGGGACAGGATTCAAAAGGGGACCAGGGCCGGGAGGCAGAGGGGGACCAGGGTCAGGATGCAGAGAGCTTCCTGGGCCAGGAGACCCAGGGACCAGGGTCTGGTGGAAAAGGGGACACAGGGCCGGGATCCAGAATGGGACCAGGGCCGGGAGACAGAGGGGGACCAGGGCCAGGAGTCAGAGAGGTTCATGGGCCAGGAGGCAGACGGGGATCAGGGCCGATAAGCTGAAGGGACCAAGGTATGGAGGCAGAGGCGGACCTGGGCCAGGATGCAGAAGGGGACCAGGACCGGGAGGCAGAGGGGGACCAGGGCCAGGATGCAGAGAGGTTCCTGGGCCAGGAGGAAGAGGGGTACCTGGGCCAGGAGACCCGGGGACCAGGATCTGGTGGTAGAGGGGCCACAGGGACGGGAAGCAGTATGGGACCAGGGCCGGGAGGCAGAGGGGGACCAGGGCCAGGAGGCAGAGAGGTTCATGGGCCAGGAGGCAGGCGGGGATCAGGGCCGATAAGCTGAGGGGACCAGGATATGGAGGCAGAGGCGGACCTGGGCCGGGAGGTAGATGGGGACCAAGGCCGGGAGGCAGAGGGGTTACCTGGGCCAGGAGACCCCTGGATCAGGGTCGGGAGGTAGAGAGGTACCTGGGCCGGGAGACAGGGGGACCAGGGCTGGGAGGTAGAGGGGTATCTCTGCCCATAGACAGAGGGACCAGGGCCGAGAGGCAGATGGGGAGCAGGGCCGAGAGGCAGATGGGGAGCACAGCCGAGAGGCCGAGGGGGACCAGGGCCAGGAGGCAGTGAGATACATGGGCCTGGAGGCAGAGCGGAACCAGGGCTAAGAGGCGGGAGGGACCATGGCAGGGACGCAGAGGGGGACCAGGACTGGGAGGCAGAGGAGTCCTGGGTCAGGAGACAGGGGAACCAGAACCAGATCAGATCAGGACCAGGAGATGGAGGGGAACCAGGGCCAGGAGGCCGAGGGGTACCTGGGTCTGGAGACGGGGACCAGGGCCAGGAGTTAGAGGGGACCTAGGGCCTGGATGGAGAGAGACCCAAGGGCCTGGAGGTAGAAGGAGACCAGGGCCGGGAGACAGAGGGGGACCAGGGCTGGTTGGCAGGGGGGACCAGGGCCAGGAGGCAGAGAGGGACGAGGGCTGGGCGGAAGGGGGGACCAGGGCCGGGAGGCAGAGTGTTACCTGGGCTGGGAGACGGGGAATCAGGGCCGGGAGGTTGAGGGGAACCAGAGCCGGGAAAGAGATAGACCATAGGGCCTGGAAGTAGAAGGTGACAAGGGCTGGGAGGTACAGAGGGTCCAGGGCCTGAAGGTAGAGGGGGACCAGGGCCAGGAGGCAGAGGGGTACCTGGTCCATGAGACGGGGACCAGGGTCGGGAGGTAGAGGGGACCCAGGGCCGGGAGGGAGAGAGACCCAAGACCCTGGAGGCAGAAGGATACAAGGGCTGGGAGACATAGAGGGACTAGGGCCATGAGGCAGCAGGTGACCAGAGCAGGGCGGCAGAGGGGGACCAAGGCCGGGCGGCAGAGGGGGATTTGGACCGGAAGGCAGAGGGATCAGGGCAGGGTGGCAGAGGGGTACTTGGGTTGGGATATGGGGGACCAGGGCCGGGGGGCATTGGGAGACCAGGGCCAGGAGGCACCGGGGTACCTGGGCCGGGATATGGGGTGACCAGGGTCCAAAGGTGGAGGGGACCCAGAGACGAGACGGAGAGAGACCGAAGGGCCTGGAGGTAGAGGGAGACCAGGGCCAGGAGGCAGAGCGTTACCTGGTCCATGAGACAGGGACCAGGGTAGGGAGGTAAAGGGGACCCAGGGCCGGGAGGAAGAGAGACCCAAGAGCCTGGAGGCAGAAGGATACAAGGGCTGGGAGACATAGAGGGACTAGGGCCATGAGACAGCGGGTGACCAGAGCAGGGCGGCAGAGGGGGACCAAGTCCGGGAAGCAGAGGGGGATTTGGACCGGAAGGCAGAGGGATCAGGGCAGGGTGGCAGAGGGGTACTTGGATTGGAATATGGGGGACCAGGGCCGGGGGGCATTGGGAGACCAGGGCCAGGAGGCACCGGGGTACCTGGGCCAGGACATGGGGTGACCAGGGTCCAAAGATGAAGGGGACCCAGAGACGAGACGGAGAGAGACCGAAGGGCCTGGAGGTAGAGGGAGACCAGGGCCAGGAGGCAGGGGGTACCTGGGCAAGGAGACAGGAGGACCAGGGCCAGGAGGGAGAGGGGTCCCGGGGCTGGGATGGAGAGAGACCCAAGGGCCTGGAGGTAGAAGGAGAACATGGCAGGGAGGCATAGGGGGACCATGTCCAGAAGGCAGACGGGGACGAGGGTAGGGCGGCAGAGGGGGAGCAGGACCAGGAGGCAGAAGTTTACCTGGGCCGCGAGACCGTGGACCAGGCCAAAGAAGCAGAGGGGGACCAGGGCCAGGAGGCTGAGGGGGACCAAGGAAGGGTGGCAGGGGGGAACCAGGGCCAGGAGGCAGAGGGGTACCCGAGCCGAGAGATGGGGAACCAGGGCCTAGATGTAGAGGGGGACTAGGGCTGAGAAGCCAGGGGGACAAGGGCCTGGAGGCAGAAGTGTACCTGGGCGGAGAGGCTGGGGGACCAGGGCCGAGAGGTAGAGTGGATCTAGGGCCGGTAGGTAGAGGGGGACCTGGGCAGGGCTGCCCGGGGTGGAGGTGGACCATGGCCAGGAGGCAAGGGATACCAGGGCCAGTAGACAGGGTACCAGGGCTAGGAGGCAGAGGTGGACCAGGGCCAGGAGGCTGAAGTGTACCTGGGCCGGAAGACTTGAGGACAAGGGCAGGGAGGCTGTAGGGCACTTGAGCTGGGAGACGGACGACCAGGGCCTGGAGGTAGAGGGAGACCAGGGCCGAGAGACAGGGAGGGACCAGGGCCGGGAGGCAGAAGGGGACCAGGGCAGGGCGGCAGAGGGGGACTAGGGCCTGACAAGAGGCGCAGGGGCACCTGGGCCAGAAGGCAGAGGGGGACCAGGGCCCTGAAGAAGAGGGGACCAGGGCAGGGAGGTAGAGGGGAAGCAGGGTTGGGCGGCATAGCGGGACCATGGTGGGAAGGCAAAGGGGGCCCAGGGTGGGGAAGCATTGGGGTACCTTGGCCAGGATACAGGGGGATCAGAGCCGGGAGGTAGAGTGGTTCCACGGCCGGGATGGAGGGAGACCCAAAGGCCTGGAGAGAGGGAGACTCAAAGGCCTGGACGTGGAAGGAGACCCTGGCCAGGAGGCAGAGGGGTACCTGGGCCGGGAGACATGAGGACCAGGACCGGGAGGCAGAGAGGTACCGAGGCTGGATGATAGGGGTACCAAGGCCCAGAGGTGGGGGGGGACCAGGGCGAGGAGGCAGAGGGGGACCAGAGCCAGGAGGTAGAGAGGTACCTGGGCCTGGAAGTAGAGGGGGATCAGGGACAGGAGGCACAGAGGGACCAGAGCCAAGAGTTAGAGGGGGGCCAGGGCAGGGTAGCAGAGGTAGATAGGGTACCTGGACCGGGAGGCAGAGGGGTACCTGGACCGGGCTGCAGAGGGGGGCCACTGCCAATAAGCAGGGGGGACCAGTGCAGGGAGGGAAAGGGGGAGCAAGGCTGGGGGGAAGATGGGGGACGAGGGACAGGAGGCAGACGAGGACCAGAGCCACGAAGCAGAGGGGTACCAAGGCCGGGAGATGGGGGACCAGGGCCGGGAGGCAGAGGGGTACCTGGGTGGGAGAACTGGGGACCAGGGCCTGGAGGCAGAGGGGTACCTGAATGGGAGAACGGGGGACCAGGACCGGGTGGTAATGGGGACCCAGGGACGGGACGGTAAGTGGCCCAAGTGCTTGGAGGTAGAAGTAGACTAGGGTCGGGAGGAATAGGGGGACCCGGGCCAAGAGGAGCGGGGCACCAGGGCAGGCAGGCAGAGGGGGACCCGGGCCTGGAGGCAGGGAGGGACCTGAGCAGGGAGACGGAGGGGGGCCAGGGCCAGGAGGCAGAGGGGTACCTGGGCCAGGAGTTGGGGAGATAAGGGCCGAGAGGTAGAGGAGACCCAGTGCTGGGACGGAGAGAGACCCAAGGGATTGGAGGTAGAACGAGACCAGAGCCGGGAGGCACAGAGATGCCAGGGCCAGGAGTCAGAGGGGGCCCAGGACCAGGAGGCAGAGGGCTAGCTAGGCCAGGAAACAGCGGGACCAGTGCCGAGAAGTAGGGGGGGGCAGAGCAGGGAGGTAGATGGGGACCAGGGCCGGGAGACAGACGGGGCCCAGGGCCGGAACACAGAGGGGACCCAGGGAGACAGAGGGGCAGCTGGGCCAAGAAACAGTGGGGACCAGTGACAAGATGTAGGGGGCACCAGAACAGGGATGTAGAGGAGGACCAGAGTCGGGAGGCAGAGGGGACCGGGGCCGGGAGGCAGAAGAGAACCAGGTTCAGGAGGCAAAGGTTGCCTGGACCAGGAAACAGGGGGACCAGGTCCGGGAGTTAGAGAGGTACCTGGGCCCGGAGGAAGACGGGACCAGGGGCCGGGACGGAGAGAGACAATAGGGCCTGGAGATCTATCTGTTCCTGGGAGACCAGGAAGTGGAGGCACAGAGGGTCCAGGGCTGGGCGGCACAGAGGGACCAGGGCCTGGAGGCATAGAGCTACCTGGGCTGGGAGACAGGGGGAGCAGCACCTGAAAGCAGAGGTGTACCTGGACCAGGAGACAGGGGACCACGTCCGAGTGGCAGAGGGGGACCATGGCCAAGAGGCAGAGGGGTACCAGGGCTGAGACGCAGAGGGCGACCAGGGCCGTGGGGCCGAAGGGGACTAGGGCCGGGAGGTAGAGGGGAACCAGGGCCGGGACAGAGAGAGACACTCTAGGGCCTGGAAGTAGAAAGAGACAAGGGCTGAAAGGCACCAGGGCCGGGAGGCAGAGGGGAACCGGGGCTGGGCGGCAGAGAAGGACCAGGAGGCAGAGGGGTTCCTGGGCCGGGAGGCATAGGGGATCAAGGACCGAGAAGGGTGCATGGCAAAAGGCAGGGAGGCAGATGGGACCAGGGCCACAAGACAGAGGAGGACCAGGGCCGGAAGGAAGAGGGTTACCTGGGTCTGGAGACGGGGGACCGGGGCCGGGAGGTAAAGGGGAACCAGCTCCGCGACGGAGAGAGACCCAAGGGCCTGGAAGTAGAAGGAGACAAGGGACGGGAAGCAGAGAGGGACCAGGACAGGGGGCAGAAGGGGACCAGGGCAGGGCGGCAAAGGGGGACCAGGTCCAGGAGGCAGAGTGGGACCAGGGCCAGGAGGGAGAGGGGAACCAGGGCCGAGAAGCGGGGGTGACCAGGGCAGGGTGGCATATGGGACCTGGGCCGGGAGGCAGCGTGGTACCTGGGTCAGGAGACAGGGGGACCAGGGCCGAGAGGTAGAGGGGAACGAGGAACAGGAGGCAGAGGGGTACCTGGTTCTGGAGACATTGGGACTAGGGCCGGGAGGTAGAGGGGACCCAGGGCCGGGACAGAGAGACACCCAAGGATCTGGAGGTAGAGGGGACCCAGGGCTGAAAGGCAGAGGAGGACCAGGTTCAGGAGGCAAAGTTTACCTGGACCAGGAAACAGGGGGACCAGGTCCGGGAGTTAGAGAGGTACCTGGGCCTGGAGGTAGACGGGACCAGGGGCCGGGACGGAGAGAGACAATAGGGCCTGGAGATCTATCTGTTCCTGGGAGACCAGGAAGTGGAGGCACAGAGGGTCCAGGGCTGGGCGGCACAGAGGGACCAGGCCTGGAGGCATAGAGCTACCTGGGCTGGGAGACAGGGGGAGCAGCGCCTGAAAGCAGAGGTGTACCTGGACCAGGAGACAGGGAGACCACGTCCTAGTGGCAGAGGGGGACCATGGCCAAGAGGCAGAGGGGTACCAGGGCTGAGACGCAGAGGGCGACCAGAGCCGCGGGGTCGAAGGGGACCAGGGCCGGGAGGTAGAGGAGAACCAGGGCCGGGACAGAGAGAGACACTCAAGGGCCTGGAAGTAGAAAGAGACAAGGGCTGAAAGGCACAAAGGGACCAGGGCCGGGAGGCAGAGGGGAACCGGGGCTGGGCGGCAGAGAAGGACCAGGAGGCAGAGGGGTTCCTGGGCCGGGAGGCATAGGGGATCAAGGACCGAGAAGGGTGCATGGCAAAAGGCAGGGAGGCAGATGGGACCAGGGCCATAAGACAGAGGAGGACCAGGGCCGGAAGGAAGAGGGTTACCTGGGTCTGGAGACGGGGGACCGGGGCCGGGAGGTAAAGGGGAACCAGCTCCGCGACGGAGAGAGACCCAAGGGCCTGGAAGTAGAAGGAGACAAGGGACGGGAAGCAGAGAGGGACCAGGACAGGGGGCAGAAGGGGACCAGGGCAGGGCGGCAAAGGGGGACCAGGTCCAGGAGGCAGAGTGGGACCAGGGCCAGGAGGGAGAGGGGAACCAGGGCCGAGAAGCGGGGGTGACCAGGGCAGGGAGGCATATGGGACCTGGGCCGGGAGGCAGCGTGGTACCTGGGTCAGGAGACAGGGGGACCAGGGCCGAGAGGTAGAGGGGAACGAGGAACAGGAGGCAGAGGGGTACCTGGTTCTGAAGACATTGGGACTAGGGCCGGGAGGTAGAGGGGACCCAGGGCGGGACGGAGAGACACCCAAGGATCTGGAAGTAGAGGGGACCCAGGGCCGGGAGGCAGAGGAGACCAGGGCCAGGAGGCAGAGTGGTAGCTGGGTCAGGAGACAGGAGGCCGGTGCTGGGAGGTAGAGGGGAACCAGGGCCAGGAGGCAAAGGGTTACCTGCGTCTGGAGATAGGGGATTCCGGGCCGGGAGGTAGAGGGGACCCAGGGCCAGTACAGAGAGTGACCCAAGGGCCTGTAGTTAGAAGGAGACAAGGGCCGGGAGGCACAGAGGGAGACAGAGGGGGAGCAGGGCTGGGCGGCAGAGGGGGACCTGGGACAGGAGACAGAGGGGTACCTGGGCCGGCAGTCAGAGGGTAACCAGGGCCGAGAGGCAGAGGGGTACCAGGGCTGAGGCGGAGGGTGGGAACAGGGACGGGAGGCAAAGGGTGACCAGTGCCTGGAGGCAGAGGGGGACCAGGTCCAGGAGGCTGAGGGGTACCTGGGACGGGAGGCAGAGGGGGACCAGGGCCGGGAGACAGAGGGGTAGCTGGGTCAGGAGGCAGGGGGACCAGTGCTGGGAGGTAGAGGGGAAACAGGACCAGGAGGCAGAGGAGTACCTGGGTCTGCAGGTAGGGGGACCAGGGCCAGGAGGTAGAGGGGACCCAGGACCTGGATGGAGAGTGACCCAATGGGCTGTAGATAGAAGGAGACAAGGGACGGGAGGCACAGAGGGATCAGGGCCTGGAGACAGAGGGGAACCAGGGCTGGGCGGCAGAGGGGGACCTGGGCCAGGAGACAGAGGGGTACCTGGGCCGGCGGGCACAGGATAACCAGGGCCGAGAGGCAGAGGGGTCATGGCCGAGGCGCCGGGTGGGACCAGGGATGGGAGGCAAAGGGGTCCAGGACTGGGCAGCAGAGGGGGATCAGGGTCAGGATACTGAGAAGTACCTGGGCTGGGAGGCAGAGGGGGACCTGGGCCAGGGTGCCAAGGGGTGCCTGGGCTGAGAGATGGGTGAACAGGTCTGGGAGGCAGAGGGAGATCAGGGATGATAAGCACGAGGGACCAGGGTATGCAGGCAGAGGCGGACCAGGGCCGGGAGGCAGATGGGCATCAGAGCCAGGAGGCAGAGGTGGACCAGGGCTGGGAGGCAGAGGGGGACCTGGGTCCGGAGACAGGGGACCAGGGCCGGAAGGGAGAGAAGGGCCAGGGCCAGGAAGTAGAGGGAGAAGAGGGCTGGCAGGCAAGGGGGACCAGGGCCGGGAGGTACAAGGCGACCAGGGCTGGGAAGAACCACAGCCCCATGCCAGTAATAATAATAATAATAATAATAACAATAATGATAATAATAATAGCATTTATTGAGCACTTAGTATGTGCAAAGCACTGTTCTAAGCACTGGGGAGGTTACAAGGTGATCTGGTTGTCCCACATGGGGCTCACAGTCGTAATCCCCATTTTACAGATGAGGTAACTGAGGCACACAGAAGTTAAGTGACTTGCCCAAAGTCACACAGCTGACAATTGGCAGAGCCGGGATTCAAACCCATGACCTCTGACTCCAACGCCCATGCTCTTTCCGAGGAGCCACGAGAGGGACCAGGTCTGGGCGGAAGATGGGGACCAATGCAAAGAGCTAGAGCAGAAATAGGGCCAGAGAGAGAGGGGGACCAGGGCCGGAAGGACTGGGGGACCAAGGCCACAAAGTAAAGTGGGACTAGGGGTGAAAGGCAGAGGGGGACTTGTTCTAGGAGGGAGAGGGGGACCAGGGCCGGGAGGCAGAGATATACCTGCACCGGGATACACGGGGACCAGGGCCAGGAGTTCTACGGGTAATAGGGCTGGGAGACACAGAGACCATGGCCGGGAGGTAGAGCAGACCCAGAGGCAGGAACAAGAGTGTCACCAGGGCCTGGAGGTATAGTGAGACAGGGGCAGAGAGGCAGGGGTCGACCAGGGTCGGGAGACAGAGGTGGACCAGTGAGGGGAGGCAGAGCAGGACCTGCGCCAGGAGGTAGAGGGGTACGTGGGTTCGGAGACAGGGGGTCCAGTGCCTGGAGTTAGAGCGGACCCAGGGTCGGGACCGAGAGAAGGACCAGGGTCCGGAGGTAGAGGGTGATGAGGGCTGGCAGGCACAGGGGGACCAAGGCTGGGAGGCAGAGGCGCACCAGGGACCGGAAGTAAAAGGTGACATGGGCTGGGTAGAACTGGGACACAATGCCGGTAGACAGAGGGACCAGGTCTGGGCGCAAGATGTGGACCAAGGTAGGGAGGCAGAGGTGAACTAGGGCCAGAGGGAGAAGGGAACCAGGGCCAAAAGGTCAGGGGGGACCAGAGCCAGAAAGTAAAGTGGGACCAGGGTTGAAAGGCAGAGAGGGACAAGGTCCGGGAGGCAGAGGGGGACCAGACCTGAGAAGTGGGGGAGGGCCAGGGCATGGCGTAAGAGCGGGACCAGGGCCGGGATGCAGAGGGGTACCTGGGCCGGGAGCCAGAGGGGGACCAGGGCCAAGAAGCTGGGGGGACCCGGGCAGAGGGGGACTAGGGCGGGGAGGCGGGGGGGGGGGATCAGACCTGGGACGTAGAGGGGTATCTGGGGCCGGAGACAGTGATACCAGGGACGGGAAGTAGAGAGGTACCTGGGCCGTGAGACAGGGGGACCAGGGTCGGGAGGTAGGGGGGGACCCAGGGCTGGCACGGAGTGAGACCCAAGGGCCTGGAGGTAGAGCGAGACCAGGGCCGGGAGTTCTTATAGTCCTCTAGACTGTGAGCTGTTGTCGGATAGGGACTGTCTCTGTATGCTGCCGACTTGTACTTCTCAAGCCCTTAGTACTGTGTTCTGTACACAATAAGCGCTCAATAAAAGCGATTGAATGAATGAATAAATACGAATAATACAGACGTGGACCAGGGCAGGGAGGCAGAGAGATACCTGGGCCGGGGGACAAGGGGACCAGGGCCGAGAGTCAGAGGGGGACCAAGGCCAATAGGCAGGAGGGGACCAGGGCAGGGAGGTAGAAGGAGACCAGGGTCAGCATGCTGAGAGGTACCTGGGCAGGGAAGCAGATGGGGACCGGGACCAGGAGGCTGGGGGGACAAGGTCCAGGAGGCAGAGGTGTACTAGGGACAGGAGGCCAAGGGTGCCAGGGCTAAGTAGCGGAGGTGACAAGGGCAGGGAGTCGGAGAGGGACCAGGGCCCGGAGGCAGAGGCGGACCAGGGCGGAGAGGTAGAAAGGTACCTGGGCTGGGAGACAGGGGGACCAGTGCTGAGAGGCAGGGGACAACCAGGTCCTAGATGCAGAGGTTTACCAGGGCCGGGAGGCAGAAGGGTACCTGGGCTGGGCGGCAAAGAGGGACCAGGACGGAGAAGCAGGGGCAACAAGGGCAGGGAGGTAGAGGGGGATCAGGTCCGGGAAGAAGAGCGGGACACGGGCAGGGAGGCCGAGGGGTACCAAGGCCTCGAGGCAGAGAGGGATCATGGCATGGAGGCAGAGGGGTACCTGGGCCGCTAGACAGCGGGACCTGGGAAGGTAGGCAAAGGGGGACCAGTGCCAGGAGGCAGAGGGGTACCTGGGCCAGAAGGTAGCGGGGGACAAGGGCCGAGGAGCAGGGAGAACCAGGGCAGGGAGGTAGAGGGGGAGCAGGGCTGGGAGGCAGAGGGGTACCAGGGCAGGGTGGTAGAGGGGGACCATGGTAGAGGGGGACCAGGGCCGAGAGGCAGAGAGATACCTGTGTCGGGAGACATTGGTACTAGGGTCAGGACGTAGAGGGGACCCAGAGCCAGGACGGTGAGAGACCCAAGGGCTTGGAGGTAAAGGGAGACCGTGGCCGGGAGGCACAGAGCTACCAGGGTAGGGAGGCAGGGGGGGACCAGGGAAATGAGGCAGAAGTTGACCATGGCCAGGGGGCAGAGGGTTACTTGGGCCGGGAGACGGGGGACCAGGGCCGCAACGAAGAGGGGGACCGGGTCAGGGAGGCAGAGGTGTATCTGGGCCCGGAGACAGAGGAACCAGGGCCTAGAGGCAGAAGGGGACCTCGGCTGAGAGGCAGAGGGGTACCAGGGCCGAGACGCAGTGGGGGACCAGTGCCAGAGGCAGGAGTGCACCTGGGCTGGGAGATGGGGTCCAGGGCCGGGAGACAGAGGGGAACCAAGGTTAGAAGGCACTGCGGTCTATGGGCCGGGAGGCAGACAGGGACCAGGGCCGAGAGGCGGGAGGTACCAGGGCAGGGAGGCAGAAAGGGACCAGGACTGGGAGGTAAAGGGGTACCTGGACCGGGAAACAAAGGGACCAGGGCTGGGAGGTAGTGGGGTACCTGCACCGGAGGTCATGGGGACCAGGGCCGGTCGGTAGAGGGGAACCAGGGCTGGGAAGGAGAGAGGGCCCAGGGCCTGGAGGTAGAGGGAGACCAGGGCCGGGAGGCACAGAGGGACCAGGGTGGGGAGGCAGAGGAGGACCAGGGCCAGGAGGCAGAGGGGTACCTGGGCTGGAAGACAGGAGGACCCGGGCCTGTAGGTAGAGGGGACCCAGTGCCAGGCCCGAAAAAGCAGCCAGGGCCTGGAGGTGGAGGGAGACCAGGGCTGATAGGCACAGGGGGACCATGGCTGGCAGGCTCATGGGGACAAGGGCCCGGAGGCAGAGGGGCACCAGGGCCAGGAGGCCGAAGGGTTCCTGGGCCAAGAGGCAGAGGGGTTCCTGGACCGGGAGGCAGAGGAGGATCAGAGCCAATAAACAGCGGGGACCATGGTATGGAGGCAGAGGGGTACCTGGGCCCGGAGACAGGGGGACCAGGGCCGCGAGGTAGACGGGTCCCAGGGCCTGAATGGAGAGACACCCAAGGGCCTGAGGGTAGAGAGAGACCAGGACCACAGAGGGACCAGGGCCGGGAGGCAGATGGGGATCAGGTCCACAAGGCAGAGGGGTACATGGGCTGGAAGACAGGTGGACCAAAGGAAAGAGTCAGAGGGGTACCTGGACTGGGTGATAGGTTGACCAGGGCCAAGAGACGGGGGTGGGGGGACCAGGGCTGAGGGGCAGGGAGGAACTAGGGCCCAGAGGCAGAGGTGGAACAGTCTAGGGAGGCAGAGGGAAACCAGGGCCAAGAGGCAGAGGGAGACCATGGCCGGCAGACAGAGGTATACCTGCACTGGGAAGCAGGGCCGGGAGGTAGAGGGGTATCTGGGCCGGGAGACAGGGGGACCAGGGCCGGAAGCTAGAGGGGTACCTAGGCCGGGAGAAGGCTGACCAGCACCAGGAGGCAGAGGGGCACCTGGGCCGGTAGACAGGGTACCAGGGCCGGAGGGCAAAGGAGGAACGGGCCCGAGAAGCCGGGGTGACAAGGGCAGGGAGACAGAGGAGTACCAGGGCCTGGAGGCAGAGGGGAACCAAGGCCAGGAGACAGAGGGGTACCTGGGCCAGGAGACAGGGGACCAGCGTCAGGAGACAGAGGGTGACCAGGGCTAGGAGGCTGCGGGGTACCTGGGCCGGGAGGCAGAGAGGTACAGGTGCTGAGTAGCTGGGGGTACCAGGGCAGAGAGGCAGAGGGGCACCAAGGCCAGGTAGAGAGGTGTACCTGCTCTGGGAAATGGGGACCAAGGCCGGGAGGTAGAGGGGTATCTGGACCAGTAGGCAGAGGCGTACCTGAGCCGGGAGGCAGAGGGATACCTGCGTCGGGAGACATTGGTACCAGGGCCGGGAAGTAGAGGGGACATAGGGCCGGGATGGAGAGAGACCCAAGGGCTTGGAGGTAGAGGGAGACTGGGGCCGGGAAGCACAGAGGGAAGGGGGCCGGGAGGCAAAGAGGGACCAGGTCCCGGAGGTAGAGGGGGACCATGGCAGGGTGGCTGAGGGGGACCAGGGCCATGAGGCAGAGGGGTACCTGAATAAGGAGGGAGAGGGGGACCAGGGCCGAGAGGTGGGGGGATCCAGGATTGGGAGGAAGAGGGGGACGAGGGCCTGGAGGTAGAGGGGTACCTGGGCTGAGAGATTAGGGACTAGGGCTGGGAGGCAGAGGGTGACCTGGGCCAGGAGACAGAAGAACCAGGGTAGGAAGGCAAAGGGGGACCAGGGCGGAAAAGCGGGGGCGATGAAGGCAGGGAAGCAGAGGGGGACCAGCTCCTGGAGGCCGAGGAGGACCAGGGCCTGGAGACAGAGAGGATCAGGGCTAGGAGGCAGGGGGGTACCCGGCCCGGGAAACGGGGACCAATGGGTGGAGGTAGAGATGACCCAGGGCCGCGACGGAGAGGGGGACAAGGGCCTGGAGGTTGAGGAAAACGAGAGCCGGGAGGCACAGATGGACCAGACCCGGGATGTAGATGGGGATCAGGGCAGGGAGGCAGAGGGGGACCAAAGGCAGGAGGCAGAGGAGAACCTGGTCTGGGAGACAGGGGGACCATGACCCGGAGGCAGAGGGGTAACTGGGCCGAGAGACAGGGGACCAGGGTAGGGAGGCAGAGGGGGACAAGGGCCAGGATGCTGAGGGGGAGCAGGGCCTGGAGGCAGAGAGGGACCAGGGCTAGGAGACAGATGGGGACTAGGGCGGGTAGGCAGAGGGGACCATGGCCTGGAGGCAGATGGGTACGTAGACTGGGAGGCAGGGGGACCAGGTCTGGGAGGTAGAGGGGACCCAGAGCCTGGACGGAGACTCACCCAAGGTCCTGGACCTAGAAGGAAACCAAGGCCGGGAGGCCCTGAGGGACAAGGGCCAGAGGGACCAGGTCCAAGAGGCAGAGGGGGACCAGGGCAGGATGGTGAGGGGAGACCAGGGCCAGGAGGCAGAGGGGTACCTGGGCCGGAAGGCAAAGGGGGACCAGGTTCGAGAAGCGGGGGCGGGGACAAGGGCAGGGAGGCAGAGGGGGACCAGGGCCAGGATGTCGAGGAGGACCAGGGCCGGGAGGCAGATGGGGAACAGAACGGGTAGGCAGAGGGGGACCAGGGCCAGGAGGCAGAGTACTACCTAGACCGGGAGACAGGGGTCCAGGGCTGGGGTGTAGAGGGAACCTGGGCCGGGACGGAGACTCACCCAAGGGCCTAGAGGTAGAAGGAACCAAGGCCGGGAGGGCCTGGGCGACCAGGGCCGGTTGCACTGATGAACCAGGTCCTAGTGGCAGAGGGGGCCAGGGCAGGGTGGTGGGGGTGTACCAGGGCCAGGAGGCAGAGGAGGACCTGGACCGGGAGACAGGGGGACCAGGGCTGGGAGGTAGAGGGGACCCAGGGCCGGGATGGAGCCTGGCGGTAAAAGGAAACCAAGGCCTGGAGGCACAAAAGGACCAGGTCCGGAATGCACAGGGGCATCAGGGCATGATGGCAGGTGGGGACCAGGGCCAGGAGGCAAAGTGGTACCTGGGCCCGGAGGCAAAGGGGAACCAGGGTCGAGAATCGGGGGAGATAAGGGCAGGAATGTGGGGGAGGACCAGGAGGCAGATGGAGACCAGGGCCAGGAGGCCGAGGGGTACCTGGAATGGGATACAGGGGGACCAGGGCCGGGAGGCCAAAGGGTGTCTGTGCTGGGAGACAGGATGCAGGTCTGGGAGGCTGAAGGGGACCTAGGTCTAGGATGCAGTGTGGTACCTTGGCCAAGAGGCAGAGAGTGACTAGGGCTGAGATGCCTTGGGGACCATGGCAGGGAGGCAGAGGTGGAGCCGGGCCGGGAGGCAGAGGGACCAGGGCTTGGAGGTAGAGGAGGACCAGGGCCGGGAGGCAGAGGAGGACCAGTCAAGTGCGATCAGGACTGAAAGGCAGAGGGGTCCATGGCCAAGAGGCGAGGGGGAACCCGGGCAGGGAGGCTGAGGATGACCAGGACACAGGGGGACTAGGGCCGGGAGGCAGAGGGGACCCAGGGCAGAGGCAGAGACAGACCCAAGGGGCTGGAGGTAGAAGGAGACCCGGCCCGGGAAGCACAGCAGGGCCGGGAAGCAGAGGGTGACTTGGGCCGGGAGGCGGAGTGGGACCAGGTCTGGGAGGCAAAGGGGTACCTGGGCCTGGAGACAGGGGTACCAGGCCCAAGAGGGAGAGGGGACCCAGTGCCGGGACGGAAAGACACCCAAGGACCTGGAGGTCGAGGGAGCCCAGGCCCGGGAGGCACAGAGGGTACAGGGCTGGGAGGTCATGGGGATGAGGGTCAGTTGGTAGAAGGGAACCAGGGCTGTGAAGGAGAGGGACCAGGCTCTGGAAGTAGAGGGGCACCTGAGCTGGGAGATGGGGTCCATGGCCGGGAGGCAGAGGAGTACCTGGGCTGGCAGTCAGGGAGAACAGGGCTGGGGTCAGAGGGGGACCGAGCCGAGCGGCAGAGGGGGACCAGGGCCGAGAGATGGGGAGGGGATGGGGGGACCAGGGCTGGGAGGCAGAGGGGGTCCGGGGTCAGGAGGCAGCGGGGTACCTGGGCCGGGAGCCAAAGGGTACGGGTGCTGAGAAGTCGGGGGGACCAGGGCAGGGAGGCACGGGGGGACCAGGGCCAAGAGGCGGGGGGTACCTGGACTGGGAAACGGGGGGACCAGGACTGTGAGGTAGAGGGGTACCTGGGCCGGGAGAAAGGCGAACCAGGGCCAGTAGGTAGAGGGGATCCAGGGCCGAGACTGAGAGAGCGGCCAGGGCCTGGAGGTAGAGGGAGATCAGGACCGGGAAGCACAGGGGGACCAGGGTCGGGAGGCAGAGGGGTACCAGGGCCCGGAGGCAGAGGGGCATCAGGGCCAGGCGGCTGAGGGGTTCCTGGGCCGGGAGGCAGAGGGGGATCAGGGCCGATAAGCAGGGGCGACCAGGGTATGGAGGCACAGTCGGATCTGGGCCGGGAGACAGATGGGGACCAGGGCCAACAGGCAGAGGGGCACCAGGGCAAGGAGGCTGAGGGGTTCCTTTATCGGGAGGCAGAGGGGGATCAGGGCCGATAAGCAGGGGGTACCAGGGTATGGAGACAGAGTCGGATCTGGGCCAGGAGACAGGGGGACCATGGCCACGAGGTAGACATGACCCAGCGCTGGGACTGAGAGAGACCCAAGGGCCTGAAGGTAGAGGGAGGCCAGGACCAGGAGGCACAAAGGGACCAGGGCCGGGTGGCAGGGAGGAACCAGGGCCAGAGGTAGAGGGGTACCTAGTTCTGGAAACAGGTGGGCCAAAGCCGGGAGGTAGAGGGGACCCAGGTCCGGGAAGGAGAGAGACCCAAGGGCCTGGAGGTAGAAGGAGACCAGGACTGGGAAACACAGAAGGACCAGGGCTGGGAAGCAGAAGGGGACCAGAGCAGGGCGGCAGAGGCGTACCATGGCCAGGAGGCAGGGGGACCAGGGTCGGGAGGTAGAAGGGTCCCAGGGCCAGACGGCAGAGGGGAACCAGGGCCGGGAGGCAGAGGGGGACCAGGGTCAGGTGGCAGAGGGGTACCAGGGCTGGGAGGTAGAGGGGACCCAACTCCAGGACAGAGAGAGACCCAAGGGCCTGGAGGTAGAAGGAGACCAGGGCTCAGAAACACAGAAGGACCAGGGCCGGGAGGCAGAGGGGACCAGGGTAGGGTGGCAGAGGCGTACCAGGCCCTGGAGGCAGAAGGGTAGCTGGGCCAGGAGATAGAGGGACCAGGTCCAGGAGGCAGAGGGATACCTGGGCTGGGAGGCACGGTTACCAGGGCAGGGAAGCAGAGGGGTTCCTGGGCTGGGAGGTGGGGGACCAGGGCCGGGAGGCAGAGGAGTACCTGGGCCAGGGGTCATGGGGATACCTGGGCCGGGAGGAAGAGGGGGACCAGGGCCGGGAGGCAGATGGTGACCAAGGCAGGTAGGCAGAGGGGTACCTGGGCTAGGAGACAGGGGGACCAGGGCCGGAAGGTAGAGGAGATGCAGGGCTGGGATGGAGAGAGACCCAAGAACCTGGGTGTAGAAGGAGAACACGGTTTGGAAGCACAGAGGGACGAGGGCCGGGAGGCAGAGGAGGACCAGTGCTGGGTGGCAGAGGGGGACCGTGGCCAGGAAGAAGAAGGGTACCTGGGTAGGAAGACAAGGGGACCAGGGCCGGAAGGTAGACAGGACCATGGCCAGGAAGTAGAGAGGACCCAGGGCCAGTTCGGAGAGAGACCCAAGAGCATTGAGGTAGAAAGGAGACCAGGGCTGGGAGACAGAGTTGGATCATGGCAGGGCAGCGCAGGGGGACCAGGGCCATGAGACAGAGGGGTACTTGGGCCGAGAGACGGACCAGGGCCGTGAGGCAGAGGGAGACTAGGGCCAGGAGGCATGGGGTATTTGGGCCGGAAGGTCGGTGGGGACCAGGGCCGAGAGGCAGGAGGGCCCGGGGCATGAGGCATAGGGGGACAAGGGCCAAGAGGCAGGGGGGACCAGGGCCATGAGGCAGAGGGGTACCTGGGCCGGGAGAGAGGGGGACCAGGCAGGAAGGTAGGGGGACCCAGGGCCGTGACGGAGAGACAGTCAAGGCCCTGGAGGTAGAGTTAGAACAGGGCTGGGGGGCAGAGTGGCGCTTAGTACAGTGCTCTGCACACAGTAAGCGCTCAATAAATGATTGAATGAATAAATGAATGAATAAAGGGAGCAGGGCCGGGAGGCAGAGGGTCACCAGGGCCAAGAGGGAGAGCGGGACCAGGGCCAGGAGGCAGAGGTGTACCAGGGCCGGAAGACAGGGGGACTAGGGGTGGGTGTTATAGAGGACCCAGGACCAGTACAGAGAGACAGATGGCCTGGAGGTGGAAGGAGACCAGAGCCGGGAGGCACAGAGGGACCAGGGCCGGAGGGAAGGGGGGACCAGGGAAGGGCGGCAGAGGGGAACCAGGGCTAGGAGGCAGAGGGCTACCTGGGCCGGGAGGCAGATGGGGACGAGGGCTGAGACGGGCGTGTGGGGGGGACCGGGGCAGGGAGGCATAAGGAGACCATGGCTGGGAGGCAGAGGGGGAACAAGGTAGCGTGGCCGAGGGGGACCAGGGCCAGGAGGCAGAGGGGTACCTGGGGTGGGAGACAGGGGGACCAGGGCCTGCAGATTGAAGGGACCCAGGTCCGTGACGAAGAGAGACCCAAGAACCTGGAGGTAGAAGAACAGGGCCAGGAGGCACAGAGGGACCAGGGCCAGGAGGCAGCGGAGGACCAGGGCAGGGTGGCAGAGGGGGACCCGCTTCGGGAGGCAAAGGGGTACCTGGGCTGGGAAACAGGATAACCCGGGCAGGGAGGTAGAATATAGAATAGTACCTGGGCCGGTAGCCAGGGGGACCAGGGCACGGAGGTAGAGGGGACCCAGGCCCAGGATGGAGAGAGGGACCAGGGCCTGGATGAAGGAGACCAGGACCGGGACCTACAAAGTGACCAGGTCTGGGAGGCAGAGGAGTGCCAGTGCCAGGAGGCAGAGGGGTTGGGCCAGGAGGCACAGAGGATCCAGGGCCAGGAGGCAGAAGTGTACTTGGGCGGGGAGACTAGGGGATCAGGGACAGGAGGTGGAAGGGACCAAGGGCCGGGTGGTAGAGGGGACCAAGGGCTGGAAGGCAGAGGGGGACCACGGCAGGGAGGCAGGGGAGGACCATGGCCAGGAAGCAGAGGGGTACCAGGGCCAGGAGGCTGAGTGGTACCTGGGCCAGGAGGGACAGGGGGGCCAAGGGCCAGGAGGCAGAGGGGTACCTGGGGCGGGAGACAGGGGAACAGGGCCGGGAAGCCAGGGGGACCAGGTCCAGGAGTAGAGGGGTAACTGGGCCTTTAGACGGGAGGCTGGGATCGGGAGACAGAGGGGGACCTGAGCCGGGAAGCGGGGACTAAGGCCGGAAGGAAGAGGGGGCCTCCCTGGCCTTGCCGCTCCTCTTCTTGGAACTAAAGGGGAACTAGGGCTGGCAGGCACAGGGGAACCAGGGACGGGAGCCAGAGGAGGTCCAGGGCAGGGTGGCAGAGGGGGACCAATGCCAGGAGGTTGAGGGGTACCTGGGCAGGGGAACGGGGGACCAGGGAGGGGAGGTAGAGGGGACCCAGGGATGGGATGGTGAATGACCCAACGGGCCTGAGGGTAGAAGTAGACTAGGGCCGGGATGCAGAGGGAGTCCAGGGCCAAGGGGTTGGGGATGTGGGAGACCAGGGCAGGGAGGCAGAGGGGAACCTGGGCTGGGACGCAGGGTGGTGCCTGGGCAGGGAGACAGCGGGAGCAGTGCCAGAAGTTAGAGGGGACCCAGGACCGGGACGGAGAGAGACCCAAGGGCCTGGAAGTAGAGGAAAACTAGGGCTGAGAGGCACAGAGTTACCAGGGCCTGGAGGCATAGAGGGACCTGGACAGGCACAGAGGGATCTGGTCTGGGAGGCACAGAGGTACCATGGCCTGGAGGAACAGAGGGACCTGGGACGGGAGGCAGATGGGGACCCAGTGCCGGGAGCCAGAGGGCTACCTGGGCCAGGAGGCAGAGGGGGATCAGGTCCTGGAGGCAGAGGGGTTCCTGAGCTGGGAAGCAGAGGGGGACCAGAGCCGGGAGGCAGAGGGGGATTGGGTCCTGGAGGCAGAGGGATTCCTGGGCCAGGTGACCCGGGGACCATGGTCGGGAGGTAGAGAGGTACCTGGGCCGGGAGGCGGGGGGACCAGGGCAGGGAGGTAGAGGAGACCCAGGGCCGGGACGGAGAGAGACCCAAGGGCCTGAAGGTAGAGGGAGACCAGGACCAGGAGGCACAGAAGGTCCAGGGCCCGAAGGCACGGAGGGACCAGGGCCAGGAGGCAGATGGTGATCAGGGCCGAGAGGCAGAGGGGTACCTGTGCTGGGAGACAGGTGGACCAGGGACCAGGGCCGGGACAGAGAGAGACCCAAGGGCCTAGAGGAAGAAGGAGACCAGAACCTTGAGGCACAAAGTGTCCAAGACTGGGAGGCAGAGGGAGAACAGGGCAAGGAGGCTGAATGGCCCATGGGCTGGGATACAAGGCGACCAGGGCCTAGAGGTAGAGGGGACCCACAGCCTGGGAGGAGAGAGACCCAAGTGCCTGGAGGTAGAAAGAGACAAGGATCTGGAGGCACAGAGGATCCAGGGCTGGGAGGCAGAGGGGGCCAGGGCAGGGGGGCAGAGGGAGACCGGGGCAGGGAGGCAGAGGGGTACCAGGCCCAGGAGGCAGTGGGGTAACTGGGTCTTGACACAGAGGAACCAGGACAGGGAGGCAGAGGCTTACCTTGGCCCGGAGACGGGGGACCGGGGACAGGAGGTAGTGGGAGACAAGGGCTGAGGGGCGGGACGGATTGGGACAGGGAGGCATGGGGGACCAGGGACGGGAAGTAGAGGGGTCCCTGGGCCGTGGCGTAGAGAGATCTAAGGTCCTGAAGGCAGAAGAAAAACAGGTCCGGGAGGCACTTAGTGACGTAGGCCGGGAAGAAGAGGGGGACAGGGTCAGGGTGGCAGAGGGGGACCAGGGCCAGGAGGCAGTGGGGTACCTGGTCCAGGAGACACAGGGACCAGCGCCGGCAGCTAGAGGGGACCCAGGGCTGGGACAGAGAGAGATCCAAGGGCCTGGAGGTAGAAGGAGACCAGGGCCAGGAGGCACAGACCTACCAGGGCCGGGAGGCAGAGGGGGACCAGTGAAACTTGGCAGAAGGGGACTGTGGTCAGGAGGCAGAGGGTTACCTGGGCCGGGAGACGGGGAACCAGGTCAGGGAGGCAGAGGTGTATATGAGCCCGGAGACAGAGGGACCAGGGCCGAGAGGCTGAGGGGGACCACGGCTGAGAGACAGAGGGGTACCAGGGCCGAGATGCAGTGGGGGACCAGTGTGAGAGGCAGAGGTGCACCTGGGCTGGGAGACGGTGTCCAGGGTCCAGACACAGTCCCTGTCCCTCTCATTCAAAGCAGGGAGAGGAGATTGTGGATCCCAATTTTACAGAGGAGAAAACTGAGGCAGCAGTTGGGTCGAAATATCTAGTGAAAATAGGAGTTATTGCGGCAGAGCTGAGTGTAGTTTTGATGGTGGGTGTTGGATCAGAAGGCTGAGAGTCCAGCTGGAGCTTTGATGTGCATATTTAGAGAAAACTGGACTACACTAAAAAAAACAATTTCGTAATCAGTGATGAAAGAAACATCTTCATATCTGTAAGGACAGTGGCCACCTAAGAAGAGTTATATTTCGATTGAGTGATTGAGTGGGGCTCTTTAATCAAATGTCTTCCGTCTTTAATCACGACTCCTGGAGAGTTTTCATGCTTTTGTGACCCAGTGTCACCAATTTTGCTGAAACTTTCCTTGCGAAAATTTATCTTCTAAATTATTATTATCAGCATTATTATTACTATTATCATTTTTCAGATGATATCTTCTCCAAGAGGCCTTCCCCCGTTAAGCATCTTGTCTGTTAAGACAACTTCCCCTCCCTCCTGGGTGTCATTCGCACTTGAATCTGTACCCTTTAGCACTTGGTGAATATTCACCCCAGGCCCACAGCACTCAGGTACATATCCGTAAGATAGACTGTAAGGTCCGGGTGGGCAGGGAATCCGTCTACCAACCCTGTCATATTGTCCTCTTCCAAGAGCTTAATACAGTGCTCTGCGCACAGTAAGTGCTCAACAAATACCATTGATTGATTTATTGCCAAAGAGGGGTGTCCCCTCAGCCACGTTGCCAAAAGTCACCCGAGCCGCGGTCTGCTGGAGTAAGACTGCCCTGGGCGCTGTCAGTCCTAGGATTTCTGTTCTGCTGGGGTATCTCTGACCGAAACCCACCCGTTGGGTGTGCGCAGCTCTGAGCAGTGAAGCACCGGTTCTTGTGGCAGGGGCCTTGGGCCAGCTGCTGGTGGTCTCTAGTGAGGCCGGGTGGCAATTGCACTGACTGCTTCTTTGGAACAGGCAGGGTGGAGGGTGGTGGGACAGAGTACTTGGCAATACAGGGACCTTAAACTTCTCTTCAGTTGCCTGTGGGGGTGCCGAGAGCGGCTGCCCATTGGTAGGGCATGCCCCGCTGACTCTGCTAGTCTTCCTTACTCTTCTTTCGTCTGGGAAGGCTTCCTGGTGGAAATGAGGTTTTCAAAGGGCTCTGAAGAGCTGTGAACTGTCGGATGTGAAGGGGGAAAGGGAGGTGGAGCCACGGGGGCTGGGAATGGGCTCTGAGGATCACTGAGGAGAAGCACTGAGAGAAGCAGCATGGCTTAGTGGATAGAGCATGGGCCTGGGAGTTAGAGGGTCATCGGTTCTAATCCTAGCTCTGCCATTTGTCTGCTGTGTGACCTTGGGCAATCACTTAACTTCTCTGGGCCTCAGTTCCCTCAACTGTAAAATGGAGATTAAGACCCTGAGCCATATGTGGAACAAGGGCTGTGTTCAACCTGATTATCTCATATCTACTCCAGCCCTTTAGAATATTGTTTGACACATAACAGGTGCTTAACAAATACCATTATTATTATCATTATTGTTTTAAACAGCTGCAGCAGCAGGCCAATCCCAAACTGAAATCAATCAGTCAGTGGTATCTGTTGAGCACATAATGTGCTTCTAGTCTAGTCATTATTAATAATGAATAAGTAATTTATAATATGCCATATTAAAGTTATGTACATAACGGCTGTAATGCCTGGGGTCGGGCAGAGATCAAATGTCAAAGGTCACAGATCCAAGTGCTTTGACTACGCAGAAGGGAAAGCAATCCTTTCATACCCACCGTCTTTTATTCCACCTTGCTGGTTGAGAGCTGCTCTGCAAACCACAGCAGGGGCCCCCAGGGGCTGTTTTCCTTAGCTGGGTCCAGTAATTGAAGCAGTGGCCGTGCTTATGGGTCCCAATAACATGGCGTGGTATCAGAGGGTCCGGCTCCAACTTTGCATACAGAGGCTCTTTGAAGACTCCGTTTACCACATTTGCCCAGGGAAGGGCTGTTTTGATTTCCCAACCACAGACAGGCCGAAAGGAATAGGATTTTCTGCCTCTCAAACAAGAGCTTTGTGTGCTCCTATTAGCACTTAATTAGTTCCTAATTAATCTGGTGTGTGGGTGGGGGAAGAGGCGCATGGGAGAGGGGGCAGGTGGGGAGACTGTTACCAGAGGGAAAGGGGTTCTTGAGCATAGCCCATTCCCACCGAGCTGCTGGCTGGACTCGGAGCCCCGGGACCAGTTTGTTCAGGAGCTTTCATTAATTCAGCCATATTTATTGAGTGCTTATTTGTGCACTGTATTAAGCGCTTGGGAGAGCACAATATAACAATAAACGGACGCATTCCCTACCCACGGTGAGCTTACGGTCCAGAAAAGAACCTCCGGTGTAGAGGAGCTTTTTCGGTGATGTCAGCTCCCCTTTTCTCCCTTTCCTCCTCTTTTAGAAAACTGGGCGAGACCATCCTGGAGCTGCCACGCCCCGCAACTGCTAGGGTAGGGTTCCAGAATGTCCCTTGGGAAAGGTCCTGTCCCTCTGAGGTAAGACATTTGGGTGGGATCCTGGTGCCCCTTCCCCGGGGTGTCGGAGGCTCAGCCGGTCACCCAGCAGGGCTGGACGTTCTTCCCAAAGCAGCTCCAAGCAGTGGCCCCAGTTTCCCCCGAGATTTATCTGCTTGCCACAACCCCAGGGCCCTGGGCACACATTTTTAGTGGGGGAGGAGGGCATTAATCCTGTGTTGTTTTAAGTGAGCTTAATCGAATAAACATGATAATGTGTTAGGAACAGTTATAATTACAGTGGGGGACGGCGGGCTGATTCTCTTAGATGGTGTTTTAGTAGAGACAATTATAGGGTTCATAAGAGGAGGTGACATCTGCTCACAACATGTTCCGGTTCAATCACGGCAGTTCCCTAGTGGTGCTTCCCCGAGGGGCTTTCTTTCTGCACATCCCAAAGTGGTCGGGGACCCTAAGAGTCCCTTTACGGGGTGTCCCTTTATGTCAGCCCACTGCCATGACAACCACCTCTGAGGGGGGCCCTGGAACGGGGAGAGTGCTCCCAGAGATCTCCAGCTATGGGGTGAACCCATTTTCACCCTTCTACAGTTTGTGGAGGCTGGAATTCCCAACCTGCTTCCTTCTAGGTCGCCGGCATAAGACCTCCGCCTTCCCAGGGAGGGTGGAAAAGACCCCCCAAACCACATCGTGACCCATCAGGTCTCTGAAGGCTTCCTGGCTCTGACTTTGGCTGCCCGTCAATGGCTCAGTTCTTGTGCGCTGTCTTTGTCCTTTCCTGGAACCAAGTCTTGGTTGAGAGCTCTCGTGACCTAAAGTTACCCGCTTTCAGGATCCTTTTGGTTTGCGGGGAATGAGTTGACTTCTTTCCATGAAGGGCTTGGGGGGCAAGTGTCCTATAGGCTTTGGAGTTAGGTAGGTAGGTAAGTAATGTTTATTGAGCATCCGCTGAGCTCAGTGCACTGAGACACCTTTCCTTCTCTCAAGGAGCCCACACCCTTAATGGGGGAGACATTACCAATCTTTACAAAGCAGGAGACGGACGTAGTTTGACTCTTCAGTTGATTATGCATACACAGAAGTGCCATGGGAGAGTTGAAATGAATACAGAAGTGTTAGAAGGGCTGTTGGGTTGAGGTGACTCTGGAGGCTGGAGCTTTATTGGGGAAGGTTGCTGGTTGCATTCAGTACAGTGCTCTCCACACAGCCATCAATAAATGCCACTGATGGGGAAAGATGGGGCCCCAGCACGGTGGCTTTGAATGTGGGGAGAACCTGTCTGTGGAGGGAAGAAGGGAGTGTCAGGCCGGGGAGCCAGCAAGAGCAAGGGGTTGAAAGTGAGGTACAGCAACGAAGGCTTACCTGAGAGGAACAAAGAGCGAGCTGGAGAGTGGAGGGGAAGAGGGTTTAATCAGAAGATGGAGACAGCTGGTGGGTAGTCCTCAAGGAGTGGTTCTTTCAAGTGCAAGTCGAGTTGTCCTGATTTGTAGTTATGGATCACCCCCCCCCCGCCACACCCCCATTTGGGGAACAAAATGGTGGGTGAGGCGACTGGCAGATACCAGAGGAATTGAGCCACTCAGGTTAATTTTTCAAATTGACCCTGAATAATTCACTCAGGTTGATGAAGCTTCTGCCGACTGCATCATGTTTTGTTTGGCACCCAGAACGATATGGTGGCCATGGAATGGGGCAGCGTGGGGTCCCTGTCTCCCAGTATTCTCAGGTGTCCACACTATGGGACCCAGAAGGCCACGGGACAAGAACGGAGCACGCTCCAGCCCTTCTAAAACAGTCGAGGCATATCAAATAACCCGGAGCAGCTGCGGAAGTCAGCTCAGGGAAGGCAGAGCAGTTCAGCCTCCTTTCCGGGACGTCCGTATGTTGTTTCCCAGTTACACAGAGTGGCCTACGTGGGTTGTGCCCTATCCAGGTTGTAGCTGGGTCAGCTGGGTACAGCAAAACCACTGCACGGAGGCTTGAGGGTGGGAGCGAAACATGGGGTTTCCGAAAGAAGGGCTAGAGCCTGTCTCTGTGCCAGGTGAAGTCCCCATGCCACCCCCTCCCTTGCCTCAGGGCCCGGGGATGCCGGCCACCTGCCACCCTGCCTCACTCCGAGACTGTTTGGAATGTGCGGTAATGGCCCCGGGGGAGACACGAGTGGGCTAGCCTCTTTCTGCAGTGCTCTTGGGGTGGAACTGGCCTGCTGTATGGATTCTGCTCTTTGCTTTCACAACCCACCTCTCCAAGAGAAGCAGCGTAGCTCAGTAGAAAGAGCACGGGCTTTGGAGTCAGAGGTTGTGGATTCAAATCCCGGCTTTGACAATTGTCAGCTGTGTGACTTTGGGCAAGTCACTTAACTTCTCTGTGCCTCGATTCCCTCATCTGTAAAATGGAGACTAAGACCATGAGCCCCCGTGGGACAACCTGATCACCTTGTAACCTCCCCAGCGCTTAGAACAGTGCTTCGCACATAGTAAGCGCTTAATAAATGCCATTATTATTATTATTATTACCCGGGCTGGGAGGCAGAGGGGAACCAGGCCCGAGAAGCAGGAATGACCCGGGCAGGGAGGCATATGGGGCCTGTTCCGGGAGGCAGAGCGGTACCTGGGTCAGGAGACAGGGAAACAGGGCCAGGAGGTAGAGGGGAACCAGAGCCAGGAGGCAGAGGGGTACCTGGTTCTGGAGACCTTGGGACAAGGGCCAGGAGGTAGAGGGGACCTAGGGCCGGAACAGAGAGAGACCCAAAGGATCTGGAAGTAGAAAGGGACCATGGCCGGGAGACAGAGGGCATCAGGGCCGGGAGGTAGAGGGGAACCAGGGCCGGAACACAGAGGGGTACCTGGTCCGGAAGGCAGAGTGGGGCCACGGTCACGGGGCAGGGACTCAGAGGGGGACCAGGACTGGGACGCAAAGAGGGACCAGGGCCGGGAGGTAGAGGGGGACCAGGGCCAGAAGGCAGAAGGGTACCTGGTCCAGGAGATGGGGGACCAGGCCTGAAAGGTAGAGGGGACCCAGGTCCAGGACGGAGAGAGAGACCCAAGGGCCTAGATGTAGAAGGAGAACGGCGTCGGGAGGCAGAGTGGGACCAGGGCCACGAGGCAGGGGGAAGTAAGGCAGGGAGTCAGAGGGGGATCAGTGCCGGGAGGCAGAGCGGTACCTGGGTCCGAAGACAGGGGGAGCAGGGCCAGGAGGTAGAGGGGAACCAGAGCCAGGAGACAGAGGGGTACCTGGTTCTGGAGACATTGGGACTAGGGCCGGGAGTTAGAGGGGACCCAGGGCCGAGACAGAGAGAGACTCGGGAGGTAGAGGGGGACCAGGGCCCGGAGATGGGGGACCAGGCCCGATAGGTAGAGGGGACCCAGGTCCAGGACGGAGAGAGACCCAAGGGCCTAGATGTAGAAGGAGAATGGGGTCTGGAAGCAGAGGGGTACCTGGGCCGGAAGGCAGAGCGGGACCAGGGCCACGAGGCAGGGGGAAGTAAGACAGGTAGTCAGTGGGGGACCAGGGTGGGGATACAGAGGGGGACCAGGGCCGGAAGGCAGAGGGGTACCTGGGCCAGGAAGGCAGAGTGGGACCAGGGTCACGAGGCAGGGAGTCAGAGGGGGACCAGGGTTGGGAGGCAGAGAGGGACCAGGGCCGGAAGGCAGATGGGTACCTGGGCCCAGAGATGGGGAACCAGGCCCGAAAAGTAGAGGGGACCCAGGTCCAGGACGGAGAGAGACCCAAGGGTCTGGATGTAGAAGGAGAAGGGTACCTGGGCCCGGAGATGGGGGACCCGACCCTTTATCCGCAGTCTTTATCCCCATTTTCCAGATGAATTAACTGAGGCCCGGGGAGGTGGGGTGACTTGCCCAAGGTCACACAGCTGACAATTGGTGGAGCCGGGATTTGAATCCATGATCTCTGACTCCAAGGCCCAGGCTCTTTCCACTGAGCCACACTGCTTCTCTAATGCCTGTTTTGCTGCTGTAGACTGTGAGTCCGTTGTGGGCAGGGAGGGTCTCTTTTTGTTGCTGAATTGTCCTTCCCAAGCGCTTAGTACAGTGCTCTGCATACAGTAAGTGCTCAATAAATACAATTGAATGAATGAATGAATGATGCCTGTTACATGTTTTGCTGTCTGTCTCCCCCCTTCTAGATTGTAAGCCCGTTGTGGGCAGGGAGGGTCTCTCTTTGTTGCTGAATTGTCCTTCCCAAGCGCACTTAGTACAGTGCTCTGCACACAGTAAGCACTCAATAAATACGATAGAATGAATGAATGAAGGAGAACGGGGCCTGGAGGCAGAGGGGGACCAGGGCCGGAAGGTAGAGGGGATCAGGGTCAGGAGGTAGAGGGGTATCAGGGCTGGGAATAGGGGGACCAGGCATGGGGGGCAGAGGGGTACCTGGGCGGGAGAACTGGGGACCAGGGCTGGGAGGGAGAGGGGACCCAGGGACGGGACGGTGAATGACCCAAGGGCCGGGAGGTAGAATTCGACTAGGGCCGGGAGGCAGAGGGGGACCAGAGCCAAGAGGAGGGGGGCCAGGGCAGGGAGTCAGAGGGGGACGCGGGCCGGGAGACAGGGGGGTAGCTGGGCCAGGAGACAAGGCGACCAGGGCTGGGAGGTAGAAGTGACCCAGAGCCAGAACGGAGAGTGACCCAAGGTCCTGAAGGTAGAACGAGACCAGATCTGGGTGGCACAGAGGGACTAGGACCGGAAGGCAGAGGGGGAGCAGGACAGGTCAGCAGAGAGGGAACAGGGCCAGGAGGCAGAAGGGTTACCTGGGCCGGCAGACAGGGGACCAGGGCCGGGAGGTAGAGGGGAACCAGCTCTGGGATGGAGAGAGACCCATGGGCCTGGAAGTAGAAGGAGGCAAGGGCAAGAGGCACAGGGGGAAAAGTCCCAGGGGGCAGAGGGGGACCAGGGCCGAGAGGCTGAAGGGGACCAAGGCCAGGAAGCAGAGGGGGCGCAGGGCCAGGAGGCTGAGATGTACCAGGGCTGGAAGGCAAAGGGGGACCAGGGTCAGGAAGGGGGTGTAAAAGGGATGGAAGGCAGATGGGGATCAGGGCCTGGAGGCAGAAGGGGACCAGGGCCAGGAGGCAAGGGGTTACTGGGCTGGGAGACGAGGGACTAGGGCTGGGGGGCAGAGGGGGATCAGGGCCAGGAGGCAGAGGGGTGCCGGGGACCGGAGAAGGGAGACCAGGGTCGGAAGGCAGAGGGGGACCAGGGCCAGGAGGCAAGGGGTTCCTGGGCCGGGAGACGGGGTACTAGGGTCGGGAAGCTTGGGTGACCAGGGCTGAGAGGCAGAGGATCAGGGCCAGGAGGCAGAGAGGTACCGGGGCCCGGACAAGGGGGACTCGGATCGGGAGGCAGAGGGGGACCAGGGCTAGGAGGCAGAGGAGTACCTGAGCAGAGAGACTTGGGTTCCAGGGCCGGGAGGCAGGGGGACCTAAGCCGGGAGATAGAGGGTTCCAGGGCCGGGACGGAGAAAGGGGCCAGGGCTTGGAGTTAGAGGGAAACCAGGGCTGGCAGAACAGGGGGACCCATGGCCGGGACGGAGAGAGTCCCATGGCCCATGGCTTGGAGGGAGAGGGGGACCAGAGCAGGGAGGCAGAGGTAGACCAGGGCTGGCAGAACAGGGGGATCAGTGCATAGAGGTAGAGGGGTCCAATGGCCAGGACGGAGGGAGACCCAGTGGCCTGGAGGTGGTGGGAGACCAGGGCCGGGAGGCCCAAAGGGATCGGGAGATGGGGTACTAGGGCTGGGAGGCCCACTGTTGAGTTGGGACCATCTCTATGTGTTGCAAATTTGTACTTCCCAAAGGCTTAGTACAGTGCTCTGCACCCAGTAAGCGCTCAATAAATACGATTGAATGAATGAATGGGTGACCAGGGCCCGGAGGCAGAGGGGTACCCGGGCCGGTAGATGGGGGACCAGGGCCGGGAAGCATTTTGGAACCAGGGCCGGGATGCAGAGGGGTATCTGGGCAGAGAAGCGGTGTGACAAGGTTAGGGAGGAAGAGGGCGACCAGGACCGGGCGAAAAAGGGGGGCCAGGGCCGGCAGACAGGGCGACCAGGGCCGGGAGGCCGAGGGGTCCCTGGCCGGGAGACAGGGGGACCAGGGCCGGGAGGCCGAGGGGTCCCTGGCTGGGAGACAGGCGGACCAGGACCGGGAGTCAGAGTGGTACCTGTGCCGGGAGACAGGGGGACTAGGGTTGAGCAGCAGAGGGGAACCAGGCCCGAGAGGCATCGGGTGACCAGGTCAGAGAGGCAGAGGCGGACCAGGGTCAGGAAGCAGATAGCGACCAGGGCGGGAAGGCAGAGTGAGACCAGGGCCGGGAAGGCAGAGGGGGACCTGGGCCCGGAAGGTATAGGGGATCAGGGCGGGGAGGCAGAGCGGGACCAGGGCCGAGAAATGCGAATGAGCCGGCAGGCAGAGTGGTACCACTTCTTCCCTGGCCTTGTACCCCCGGCTACTCAGAAGTAAAGGGGAACTAGGGCCCAAAGTCAGAGGGGGACAAGGGACTTAAGGGAAGGGGCGACCAAGGCTGGGAGGCAGAGGGGGACCAGGGCACGGAGGCAAAGTGGGACTAGGGCTAGGACGCAGAGGGACCATGGCCGGAAGTTTGAGGGGACCCAGGGCCGGGAGGCAGAGGGGGACCAGGGCAGGGAGGCAGTGGGGGAAAAGGGCCAGGAGGTAGAGGGGTACCTGGGCCAGGAGACGGGGTTTCAGGGCAACAAGTCAGAGGGGACCAGGTCCTGAAGGCAGAGGGGTACTTGGGCAGGGAGATGGTGGACCAGGGTCGGGTGGCAGAGGGGGACCAGGGCCGGGAAACTGGGGCCAGGTCATGTGGGCAGATTGATTCCTCTGCCTCCCTGCCCTTGTTCCTCTGCTTCCTGGAACTAAAGGGGAACTAGGGCTGTCAGGCACAGGGGAACCAGGGATGGGAGGCAGAGGGGGACCAGGGCAGGGTGGCAGGGGGGACCAGGGCCAAGGGGGGCGAGGCAGGGAGGGGCTAGGGCAGGGAGGCAGAGGCGTACCCGGGCCAGTAGATGGTGGACCTGGGCCGGGAGGTAGAGGGGAACCAGGGCCAGGAGGCAGAGGAGTACCTGGGCCAGGAGGCAAACGGAGACCAGGGTCGAGTAGCAGGGGGAACAAGGGCGGGGAGGCAGAGGTTTACCTGGGCCGAGAGACAGGGGGACCAGGGCTGGGAGGCGCTTAATACAGTACTCTGCACACAGTAAGCACTCAATAAATACGATTGAATGAATGAAAAGGAGACCAGGGCCCGGACCACAGAGGGACCAGGGCCGAGAGATAAAGGGGGACCAGGGCAGGGTGGCAGAACTCGATCAAGGCCAGGTTGCAGAGGGATACCTATGCCGGGAGATAGCGGGACCAGGGCCTGGAGGTAAAGGGGACCCAAGTCCACGATGGAGAGAGAATCAATGGCCTGGAAGCAGAAGGAGACCAGGGGCGGGTGGCACAGAGTGTACAGGGCTGGGCGGCAGTGGGGGACCAGTGCAGGGAAACAGAAGTAGACCAGGGCCAGGAGGCAGAAAGAGAGCAGGACAGGAGGCCGAGGGGTTTCTGGGTCTGGTGAATGGGGACCAGGGCAGGGAGCCCGAGGGGTACCTGGGCTGGGAGACAAACGGTTACCAGGGCAAAGAAGTGGGGGCGACAAAGACAGGGATGCCGAGGGGAACCAGGGCCTGGAGGTAGAGAGGAATCAGGGCTAGGAGGCAGAGGGGAACCCTGGCCAGAAGACAGTGGAACCAGGGCCGAGAGGCAGAGGGGGGCCAGGGCCGGGAGGCAGATTGGGACCAGGGCAGGTCGGCAGAGGGGGACCAGGTCCAAGAGGCAGAGAGGTACCTAGGCCGAGTGACATGGGACCAGGGCCGGGATATAGAGGAGACTCACCCAAGGGCCTGGAGGTACAAGAAACCAAGGCCGGGAGGCCCTTGGAGACTAGGGCCGGTAGGCACAGAGTAACCAGGTCTGGGTGTTGAGGGGACCAGGGCGGGGTTGCAGGGGTGAACCAAGGGCAGGAGGCTGAGGGGTACCTGAACTGTGGGACAGGGGGACAAGTGCCAGGAGGTAGAGGGGTTCCTGGGCCGGGAGGCAGATTGGGACCACGGCGGGTTGGCAGAGGGGCACCATGGCCAGGAGAAAGAGGGGTACCTAGGCCAGGAGACAGTGGACTAGGGCCAGGAGACAGTGGACTAGGGCCAGGAGGCAGAGGGTTACCTGGTTCTTGAGGCTGGGGGACCAGGGTCGGGAGGTAGGGGGAACCCAGGGCCGGGAGGCAGAGGGGGACCGGGGAGGGAGGCAGTGGGGCACCAGGTCCTAGAGGCACAGGGGGACCAGGGCCAGAAGGCAGAGGGGCATTGGGTCGGGAGACTGGGTACCAGGGTCGGGAGGCAGAGGGGGACCTGGGCCGGGAAACGGAGACCAGATCCTGTGGGCAGATTTGTTCCTCTGTTTCCCTGCCCTTGTCCCCCCGCTTCTTGGAACTGAACGGGAACTAGGGCCGTCAGGCACAGGGGAACCAGGGATGGAAGGCAGAGCTGGACCAGGGCATGTTGGCAGGGGGGACCAGGGCCAAGAGGAGGGGGCCGACCAGGGCAGGGAGGCAGAGGGGGACCAGGACCTGGAGGCTGAGGGTGACCTGGGCCGGGAGGCAGAGGGGGACCTGGGCTGAGAGGCAGAGGGGTACCCGGGCCGGTAGATGGTGCACTGGGGCCAGGAGGTAGAGGGGGACCAAGGCCAGGAGGCAGTGGGGTACCTGGGCCAGGACGCAAAGGGGGACCAGGACCGAGAAGGGTGGGGGACAAGGTCAGGAAGGCAGAGGGGGACAAGGTCCGTTAGACAGGGGACCAGAGACGGGAGGCAGAGGAGTACCTGGGCCGGGAGACAGGGGGCCTGGGGCTGGGAGGCAGAACGGAACTTGTGCTGGGAGACAGTGGGACTAGGGTTGAGAAGCAGAGGGGAACCAGGGCCGAGAGGCGGGGGGTGACCGGGTCAGAGAGGCAGATGCCGGCCAGGGCCGGGAAGGAGAGGAGAAGTAATCATGATGATGGTATTTATTAAGCCCTTACTGTGTGCCAAACACGGTACCTAAGCCCTGGGGTAGATACAAGAAAATCAAGTTGGACACAGACCCTGTCCCATTCAGATTCATTCCTTCAATCGTATTTATTGAGTGCTTACTGTGTGCAGAACACTGTAATAAGCGCTTGGAAAGTACAAGCTGGGAACATATAGAGACGGTCCCTACCCAACAATGGGCTCACACTCAAGAAAGGGGAAGACAGAGAACAAAACAAAACATATTAACACAATAAAATAAATAGAATAAGTATGTACAAATAGAATAAATAAATAAATAGAGCAATAAATATGTACAAACATATATACATATATACAAGTGCTGTGGTGAGGGGAAGGAGGTAAGGTTGGGGGGATGGGGAGGGGGAGGAGGGGAAGAGGAAAGAGGGGGTTCAGTCTGGGAAGGCCTCCTGGAGAAGGTGAGCTCTCAGTAAGGATTTGAAGGGATCTCCGTCTAAATTGGAGATAGAATGGGAATTTAATCCCCACTTTCCAGATGAGGAATCTGAGGCACAGAGACGTTACAGCAACGTGACTACCAGCTCTGTTCGATTGTACTCTCTCAAGCACTTAGCAAAGTGCTCTGCACACAGTAAGTGCTTAGTAAGTACAGTTGCTTAATGAACTTGCCAAAGGTCCCGCAGCGGGCAGGTGGTGGAGCTGGGATTAGAACCCAGGGCCTCTTACTCCCAGGTCCATGCTCTTTCCTCTAGGCCACACATTTCCCCTTGCTGCTTACCAGTGCTTTTTCTCCTAAGGACGGGGTGTTTGTTCGTCTTGTCCAATTATGAGTATTGTCATTTATTTTCTCAAGATTCAAACATGATCCCATTTTGCTGATGTCAAAACTTCCACTTGTATATGAGCCAAATGGATTTACATGACTCAGTGGGACAGTGGGTGACATAGTAAGGCTCAAAAGCAGTTGACCCTGGTTAACGGCTTGAAGAGTGTTTGGTCTCAGTAGGTCTGAAAGCCATACTGTGTGGCGCGGTATTTCAGGAAGCAGATGATGATAATAATAACGATGAAATTTATTAAGCGTTTACTATATGTCCATTACTGTACAAAGCGCTGGAGTAGAGAAAAGTTAATCAAGTTGAACACTGTCCCTGTCCCACAGGGGGCTCACGGTTTTAATTCCAATTTTCCAGCTGAGGAAGAAGTCAAGTGACTTGGCCGAGGTCACCCAGCAGACAAATGGGAGCTGGGATTAGAACTCAGGTCCTCCCGACTCCCGGTCCCGGGCCCTATCCACTAGACCGTGCCACTTCCCATAGCAGGATGGTATGTAGGCGGACCTAAGTCTTACAGCGATTGCTCTTTCCTAGGGAAGGCTTTCAATTCTGAAAATCTGCACTGAGAAAACCCTGCTGGGGGCGGACATATCCTTGGAAAGTTTGGCAGCGCAGACCCACCAGTTCTCCGGAGCCGACCTCAGTAACTTGTGCCTAGAGGTGAGTTCCCACATGGGGGTCAGTTAGCGCAGGGCTCAGAGCAGAGAAAGTGCTCAGGAAATACTGTGAATTGGAGGAGGTGCCAGCGGGAGAGATAGGGCCACCCGGGAGAGGATTGAGACAGAGTTCGTTATTCCGGCCTGACTCTGTTTGGATGTCAATCAATCAATCAATCAATCATATTTATTGAGCGCTTACTTTGTGCAGAGCACTGTACTAAGCGCTTGGGAAGTACAAGTTAGAAACATATAGAAACAGTCCCTACCCAACAGTGGGCTCACAGTCTAAAAGGGGGAGACAGAGAACAAAACCAAACATACTAACAAAATAAAATAAATAGAATAGATATGCACAAATGAAATAAATAAATAGAGTAATAAATATGTACAAACATATATACATATATACAGGTGCTGTGGGGAAGGGAAGGAGGTAAAATGGGGGGATGGAGAGGGGGACGAGGGGGAGAGGAAGGAAGGGGCTCAGTTTGGGAATGCCTCCTGAAGGAGGTGAGCTCTCAGTAGGGCCTTGAAGGGAGGAAGAGAGCTAGCTTGGCGGATGGGCAGAGGGAGGGAATTCCTGGCCCAGAGGATGACGTGGGCCGGGGGTCGATGGTGGGACAGGCGAGAACGAGGCACGGTGAGGAGACTAGCGGCAGAGGAGCGGAGGGTGCGGGGTGGGCTGTAGAAAGAGAGAAGGCAGGTGAGGTAGGAGGGGGCGAGGTGATGGAGAGCCTTGAAGCCCAGGGTGAGGAGTTTCTGCCTGATGCGCAGATCGGAAGTCTTCAGTCTGGACATCACCTCTCCCTGGATTCCATCTACACCCCCACACTTCCTGCAGGCAACCATCCCAGGTGAACCAGTGGTTTAGGGGGAAGGCAGTTTCCCACCCCCCAAATTCAGCCTCGCCCTTTTTGTTGCCCCTCCCCGGCGGCATCTCCCCGTGCCCTAGCCAACCCAACGAACCGGATAATTCGTTTTAGGTTTTGGCACACCGCGCGGTCTTGCTGCTCCCGGAAAGATCCTCTCCTCAGAGCGCGCCGCTATAGACGCCCAGGACTCCGTTCCCGAGAGGCCCGCCCGCCATCACACCGCATGGACCCCGCTGCTTCCGGAAGGATCCTCTCCTCAGAGCGCCAGAGAGGCCCGCCATAGACGCCGGGGACTCCGTTCCCGAAAGGCCCGCCCGCCATCACACCACGTGGCCCCCGCTGCTCCCGGAAGGATCCTCTCCTCAGAGCGCCGCCACAGACGCCCGGGACTCCGTTCCCGAGAGGCCCGCCCGCCCGCCCGGCATCACACTGCGCGGCCTTGCTGCTCCCAGAAGGATCCTCTCCTCAGAGCGCGCCTCCATAGACGTCCAGGACTCCGTTCCCAAGAGTCCCGCCTACCCGCCATCACACCGCGTGGCCCCCGCTGCTCCAGGAATGATCTTCTCCTCAGAGCGCCCCCATAGACGCCCGGGACTCCGTTCCCGAGAGGCCCGCCCGCCATCACACCGCATGAACCCCGCTGCTCCCGGAAGGATCCTCTCCTCAGAGCGCCAGAGAGGCCCGCCAGAGACGCCGGGGACTCCGTTCCCGAGAGGCCCGCTCGCCCGCCCGCCATCACACCGCATGGCCCCCTCTGCTCCCGGAAGTCTCCTCTCCTCCGAGCGCTGCCATAGACGTCCCCTGCTTCCACCACCCCCCCTTAAGCGACCTTCCTTATAGTGCCCCCAACCCCCCTTCCCGGTCTGTTCCTGACTGACTCTCCCCCCCCACCCCAGGAAAAAAGCCCTTGTTATCACCAAGTTACATTAACGACAACCTCAGTCGCACCTACTCAGCCTTCCTGTCCCGCCATCGACCCCCGGCCCACGTCCTCCCCCGGTCCTGGGATGCCCTCCATCTGCCCATCCGCCAAGCTAGCTCTCTTCCTCCCTTCAAGGCCCTAGTGAGAGCTCATCTCCTCCAGGCGGCCTTCCCAGACTGAGCCCCTTCCTTCCTCTCCCCCTCATCCTCCTCTCCATCCCCCGCATCTTACCTCCTTCCCTTCCCCACAGCACCTGTATATATGTATATATGTTTGTACATATTTATTACTCCATTTATTTATTTATTTTACTTGTACCTATCTATTCTATTTATTTTATTTTGGTAGTATGTTTGGGTTTGTTCTCTGTCTCCCCCTTCTAGACTGTGAGCCCACTCTTGGGTAGGGACTGTCTCTATATGTTGCCAGCTTGTACTTCCCAAGCGCCTAGTACGGTGCTCTGCACACAGTAAGTGCTCAATAAATACGATTGATTGATTGATTGATTGATTGATTGGTTATTTTGGTTCAAATTTCCCAAAAGCCTCAGTAAGCCTGAAGGATATTTGGAGGAGAATCCTGTCATTCTAGACTGTACACTCCTTTTGGGCAGTGAATGTGCCTGCTAATTTGGTTGTTTTGGATTCTCCCCAGTGCTCAGTACAGTGCTTTGCACATAGTAAGTGCTCAATAAATAGCATCGATTGATAGCTTAGCACACGTGTTTCCTAGACGAGAGGTCCTTCTGGTGTCTCTCTCATGGAAAGTGCACCAGGAGTAACCACTGATTCAATGGTAAATTGGCAGGAAGATAACATTCATTCATTCATTCAATCATTTATTGAGCACTTAGTTTATGCAAAGCACTGTACTAAGCACTTCGGAGAGAGTAAAAAGACACATTTCCCTACCACCTCTCAAAACTGAGTTCTGAGCTTATTATTCTGTAGCCTCTTGCTTTGAGCTGCTCCCACAGGCTTGTTCCTGAAAGTGGGGTAGAAAGAAGTTTGACCTCCCAACCTGTTCCATCAAACTGACAGCTTTTCTCGATTCTCTTTAAGGCCGCCTTGCTGGCACTGCAGGAGAACGGTCTGGAAGCCACCCCCGTGAAACAGGAGCACTTCGTGAGATCCCTAGTGCCCGTGTGACCGTCGATACGCCAGAAAGACTTGGATTTTTATGAAGGCTTATTTAGAAAACAAGAATTATTCTCTGATTTAGAGAAGCTGTAAAGACCGCCCATCCATTGTCTGGTCCCGTAGACTGCAACCTCACATTTGGGTGGTTGACATTTGTGTCCGTGCGATGACCCCAGTGTTCTGGGGTACCGTCCACGTGTTCTTGTATCTGGGAAACGGCAATGTTTGCCTGCTTCTTTATTAAGGACCTTTAATTATCGTTTGACTGAAACATGCCTCTCTTCATTTGAGGAGCCAGAATTCTCAGCCACCATTCAGATAGCAGTAATAATAATCATAATAATGGTATTTGTTAAGGTAATGGTCAGGGAATGTGTCTGTTTTATTGTTTCGTTGAACTCTCCCAAGCGCTTAGAATGGTGCCCTGCACACAGTAAGCACTCAATAAATATGATTAGTTGATTGGCCTGCTGTGTGCAGAGCACTGTGCTACGCCCTGGGCAAGAGGACACAGGTGGAACTTGGAAAGAGACCCTCTCCAAAGGGGGTGCTCTGTCTGTGACTCTAGGTCACATCGGGAACAAGTAGGCAAACATTAAAACAGCATCAAGAGCCAGAGACAAATACACAGGGCAAACAAAATCCAAGTTAAAGACTCTCCCAAGCACTCAGATGTCTTTTTGGTTTTTTATAATGTTTGTTAATCGCTTTAGTACATGTCAAGTGCACTGTTATAAGCACTAGGGTAGACACAGGCTAATCAGGTCGGATACAGTCCGTGTCCCACATGGAGCTCACAGTCTTAATCTCCATTTTCCAGATGTGGTGACTGGGGCTCAGTGAAGTGACTTATCCCGGGTCATACAAACAAGGTATCCCAGGTCAGGCAAAAAAGTGGCAGAGTCAGAATTAGAACCTGGGGCCTTAGGACTCCCGGGCCCGTGGTCTATCCAGGGGGCCACACTCCTGCCCTTGGGAGTTGTCCATGCAACAGGCATGGGAATGTAATTCCACCCAGCTCATGTTTGGGCCCAAGTCCCCAGTGTCAGCTTCCAGGTTGAGGGTTTTTGGTGTTTTCTTTTATGGTACTAAGCACTTTTCATTCATTCAGTTCCATTTATTGTGTGCTTACTGTGTGCAGAGCACTGTACTAAGCGCTTGGAAAGTACAGTTCAGCAACAGAGACAATCCCTGCCACAATGGGCTCACAGTCTAGAAAGGGGGAGACAGGCATCAAAATAAGTAAACAGGCATCAATAGCATCAATATAAATAAATAGAATTATAGATCAATGCACAGTCATAAATAGAATTATAAATATATACATACATACACAAGTGCTGGGGGGGGCAGAGGAAACTGAGGCTTAGTCTGGGAAGATCTCCTGGAGGAGGTGAGCTTTCAGTAGGGCTTTGAAAGAGGGAAGTGTGCTAGTTTGGCAGATTTGAGGAGGGAGGGCATTCCAGGACAGAGGTAGGGCCAGGGGTCAACGGCGGGACAGGCAAGAACGAGACACAGTGAGAGGGTAAACGGCACCAGAGGAGTGCAGTGTGCTGGCTGGGATGTAGAAGAAGAGAAGGGAGGTGAGGTAAGAGGGGGCGAGGTGATAGAGAGCTTTGAAGCCAATAGGAGTATTTGCTTGATACGAAGGTTGGTAGGCAACCACAAACTATGTACCAGGGACTTTACTTAACGCTGGGGTAGGTCCAAGCTGATCAGATCGGACACAGTCCCTGTCCTGCCTTAGCTCACGATTTTCATCTCCACTTTACGTATGAGGTGACTGAGCCAAAGTAAAATGAAGTGACTTGCCCAAGGTCACGCAGCAGAGTGTTTTATTATTAACTATATTTATTGAGTGGTCACTATATGCAAAGCACTGTGCTAAATGTTTGGGAGAGGACAATATACCATCAAACACATTCCCTGCCTACAACCAAGCTCACGGTCTATAGGGGGAGACAGGCATTAATATAAATAGATAAATAAATTACAAATATGTACATATGTGCCATGGGAAAGGGAGAAAGGATGAGTATGAGTGGAAAAGAAGGGAGTGGAAGAAAAGGGCTCAGTCAGGGAAAGCTTCCTGGAGGAGATGGGCTTTCTATAAAGCTTTGAAGTGGGGGAGAGCAATTATCTGTATGAAAGGAGGAAGGGAATTTCCAGGCCAGAGATAAGTTGTGGGTGAGAGGTCGGCAGCGAGAGAAATGAGATCGAGGTACAGTGAGAAGTTTAGCAACGGAGAACAAATTTGCAAGCTGGTCTGGAGGACAGTAGCACGGTGAGGTAGGAGGGGGAGAGGCGATTAAGTGCTTTAAAACCAATCATGAGTTTTTGTTTGTTGTGGAGGTAGATGGGCATCCACTAGAGTTTCTAGAGGGGAAACTAGGTCTGAATGTTTTTGAAGGAAAATTATTCGGGGAGCAGAATGGCGTATGGACTGGAGTGGGCAGAGACAGGAGGCAGGGAGGTCAGCAAGGAGGCTGATACAGTAATCTAGGCGGGCTAAGATAAGTGCTTGTATTAATGCGGTAGTTTGGATGGAGAGGAAGGGGTGACTTTTGGCAAGGTTGGGAAGGTAGAACTGACAGGATTTAGTGATGACTTGGATATGTGTGTGGAATGAGAGAGTAGTCAAGGATAATACCAAGGTTATGGGCTTGAGAGACAGGAAGGATGGTGGTGCCATCGGCAGCGATGGGAAAGTGAGCAGGAGGACAGGGTTCGTGGGGGAAGAAAAGTTCAGTTATAACTATATTGTTTGAGGTGACGAGAGGACCTACTTGAAGTAAGGAGGAAATGCAAGACTGCAGAGAAGGAGCGAGATCAGGGCTGGAGTTGTAGATTTGGGTGTGATCAGCATAGAGGTGATAGTTGAAGCTGTGTGAGCAAATGAGTTTTCCAAGGGAGTGTAGATGGAGAAAAGACAGGGACCCAAAACTGAACCTTGAGGGACACCCACAGTTAGGGGATGGGTTCAGAGGAAGCAGTCTGGTGAGAGAGGCCCCCTATTCACACCAGTGGAGCGAATGTCTGTTGGGTTTTTGGGTCCAGGAGAGAGGGAGCTTGAGAATGTACCACTGTAGGGCAGGGGCTTGCTCTGGTGAGGAGTCAGGGGGAGGTAGAAACTTCCACTTGGGCTCCTTGGAGTTCAGCCATCAAATGCGCCCAAGGAGATTTCTGGGAATCAAGTGACAAAACCCAGAGTTCCTAAGTTTTCCATCTGATGGTGGAGAGTAGAGGGCAGGAGTTGGGGAACTGGCCCAGTCTCCCCTCTCCCCTTAGTACCGTCCAAAGGAGGGAAAAGGTTCTGGAAGCCACTGGCAGCTGGGACACTGAGAGGGCTGTGGAGGCCTGAAGTGAATCCCTGTCCATGGCCGACTTGTCCTGGTCTACCTGAGTATTGTCTGGTGAGTGCCCCATTTGATTCGGGGCGGGAGGGGGAACGACGACAGGCGTTTGGGGCTGGGGGGTTGTCTTTGAGAGGACCCATCCTCCTGGGACCAACATGCGGCCATAGCCCAGCATGGCAGTAACATCCCTAAGGCAGCCATCTGATGCAGACTTGTTACAGCCTACCGTGATGGTGGTGGCAGCCCCTCAAGACTCAGCCTAGTGGTAAATGATGCTGATAATTATGTTATTTAGTAAGCGCTAACCCTTTGCCAGGTACTGTTCTAAGTGCCGGGGTAGATACAAATTAAGCAAGTTGGACACAGTCACTGTTCCCTGTGGGGCTCACAGCCTAAATCCCCATTTTACAGATGAGGGAACTGAGGCCCAGAGAAGTGAAGTGACTTGGCCAAGGTACCGCAGCAGACAAGTGGCAGAGCTGCGGTTAGAACCCAGGTCCTCGTAACTCCCAGGCCCATGCTCTACCTACCAAAACATGTTGCTACTGCCCCTCCCTCCTCGCCTCAGGATGCCACGCCCTGGGCACACAGCTGTCCACACGCCGCCACTTGTGACTTGTTAACCTCAGGTGGCATCCGTTGTTGGGTAGGGACCGTCTCTATATGTTGCTGACTTGTACTTCCCAAGCGCTTAGTACAGTGCTGTGCACACAGTAAGCGCTTAATAAATACGATTGAATGAATGAAGGGCCACCCCTGCTGGGAACATTCATTAATCAACGGCATTCATTCATTCAATCGTATTTATTGAGCTCTTATTGTGCGCAGAGCACAGTACTGAGCGCTTGGGAGAGGACAGTAGACAATAGGGCACGGGCTTGTGAATCAGAAGGACATGGGTCTTAATGCCAGCTCTGCCATTTACCTACTGTGCGATTTTGGGGAAGTCACTTCGCTTCACTGAGCATCAGTTCCCTCATCTGTAAAATGGGGGTTCAACACATGGACTGTGTCCAACCTGATGACCTTGTATCTAAGTCAGCGCTTAGAACAGTGCCTGACACAAAGTGCTTATAAATGCCTTTTTAACACAAATATAGTAAAGAGAGAGTGGAGCTCTAATCCCAGGTCTGCCAGTGGCCTGATCTCTGTGACCTTGCACAAGCCTTCTCTTAGTTTCTTCATCTCCTTCCCTATTAATTAATTAATATAGTTTTAGTTATGATAATTGTTGAGCTCTTACTCTGTTCTAAGCACTGAGGTAGGTACAGACATCCCCCCGACCTGCCTGCCCTGCCCTCAGCAGCTCTTTTCAAAGGCCACCCTCCCTCCTTTCTTCCTCCTTAAAGGTATTTTGTTAAGCACTTACAATGTGCCAAGCACTGTTCTAAGAGCTGGGGTTGATACAAAGTAATCAGGTTGTCCCACATGGGGCTCACATCTTAATCCCCATTTTACAGATGAGGTCACTGAGGCACAAAGAAGCTAAGTGGCTTGCCCAAGCTCCCACAGCAGACAAGTGGCAGAGTTGGAATTAGAACCCTAGACCTTCTGAATCCCAAGCCCGTGCTTTTTCCACTGTCACGCTGATTTCCTCTCTTCTCCCTCTTTTCCTTCTCCCCTTCGTCCTCTCTCATTGCTCCCTCCTGTTCCTCTCACTCCTCTGCCCCTCTATTGCTCCCTGCCCCTCCCTCCCACCTGCCCCTCTCCCTCGCTCCTGGGCCCACTGCCCCTGCTCCCCTTGGGAACGTCTGTCCCAGCCTGTCCTGACTAGACTCTCCCCTGCCTGCTTGCTCCCTCCTAGGCTGGCCACCATGGGCAGTGTCCAAATCGTGATGAAGAAGAAAGAGGTCGGCAGGCTTCCCCACCCTCGGCCCCTTCCCCACTTCCCCCTGCCCCGGGCTGTTCCTTCGACTGGGCTGGGGGGAGTGAGTGGATCTCACCCCAACTTTCCCTATCTCCTCCCTCCTACTCCCATCAACCCCGCCATCTCTATTTTCTCCCCACGTGCTTTTCCTCCCTGCTACCCTCACCTCCCTCTTCTAAAATCTCTCCCCTGCAACTACCTTAACCTTCTTTCCTCTCCTCCTCCTCTGCTCCCCCTCTGCTCCCTGCTACACCTACCTCCGTCCCCCACCTCTTTCTCCCCCAGTCTCTTTCCCCTGCTACCCCTTCCCTTGCCTCTTCCTCCCGTTTCTTCCCCCATTTCATCCCCATTTCCACCCATCTCCTTCCTCCACCTACTTCTCCCCAAACTCCTCCCCCATGTCCTCTTACCATCTCCTCCCCTGCTAGCCCTACCTCCTTTTCCCCACTTCCTCCTCCCCATTTTCTCCCCCCACTTTCCCCCATTTCCTCCTCTTCTACCCCTACCTTTTTCCAACTTTTGTATTCCCCTACCTCCTCCCCATCTCCTTCCCCCACCTCCTTCTCCCCCATCTCCTCCCCCTGCTATCCTAACCCCTTCCTCCACATCCTCTTCCCATCTCCTCCTCTGCTACTCCTACCTCCTTCCCCCCACTTTTTCCTCCTCATCTCTTCCCCCGGCTATCCCTATTTCCTTCCCTCACTTACTCCTCCCCATCTTCTACCTGCACTGTCCCCCATTTTTCTCCTTGGCTACCCTTACCTCCTTTCTTACCACTTCTTTCTTCCCCCATATCCTCCCATCTCCTCTTCCCACATCCTTCTCCCCCAATCTCTTCCCCTCTCTATCCCTCCCTCCTCCCCAGTCTCCTCCCTGTTACCCCTATCTCCCCACCCCAACCCCGGTTCCTTTCTTTCCTCAATCTCCTCTGCCCTGCCACCCTTCCCTCTCCCCAACCCAGCTCCCTCAGGGCCACCTGACCCTTAACCCCGGCCCCTGACCGCCATCTCTGCCTTGGCTGCTACCCAGCTCATCCCACTGGCCACCATCGTCTCCATCGCCGGGTTGGGAGCCATCTCCATGTCCGTGTACTCTCTCTTCAAGGTGGCCGTCATGTGAGTAGCAGGCCCCAGGACCTGTCCGGCAATCAATCCATCAATCGATCAGCCGGTGGCATTTATTGAGCACTCACTGGGTGCAGAGCACTGCACTAGTGCTCAGGAGACTACAGTAGAACAATGTAACGGACACACTCCCTATCCACGGTGATCTTACAGTTTAGAGAGGGAGGCAGACAAGTATGAGAAGTGACATAGTGTAGGGATAGAAACCTAAGTGCTTTGGAATAGGGATGGGGTGAGTATCAGTGGCTTAAGGGGCATCCATACAGCAACTACTCTCACTGCCTTCAAAGCCTTATTGGAGGCACATCTCCTCCAGGAGGCCTTCCCCAACTAAGCCCTCCTCTTCTCCCAGTCCCTTCTGCATCTCCCTGAGCTGCCCCTTTATTAATCACCCAACCCCCACAACTAGCTCCACAACATGCAGGTACATATCTGTAATGTATTTCCTCCCCCTCCCCACCCACCTCGCCTTACCTCCTTCCCCTCCCCACACCTCCTGTATATATGTATATATGTTTGTACGTATTTATTACACTATTTATTTTATTTGTACATATTTATTCTGTTTTTTATTTAGTTAATATGTTTTGTTTTGTAATCTGTCTCCCCTTTCTAGACTGTGAGCCCGCTGTTGGGTAGGGACCGTCTCTATATGTTACGAACTTGTACTTCCCAAGCGCTTAGTACAGTGCTCTGCACACATTAAGCTCTCAATAAATACGATTGAATGAATGAATGTATGAATGAATTTCTAATTAATGTCTGTCTCTCCCTCTAGACTGTAAGCTTGTTTTGTACGGAGGGAACACGTCTGCTAATTCTGTCGTACTGGGCTCTCCCAAGCACTTAGTACAGTGTTCTGCATACACTAAGTGCTCAATAAATACCGCTGATTGATTGATTGATTGAGTTCCTGTTCAGGGCTGCTGGGGTTTGGTGGGGTTGAAGAAGAGTACTACATAATTAAATCAATCAATGGTATGATCAATCAATTAATGAGCACTTGCTGTGTGCGGAGCATTGTACTATTTGGGATTACAACAAAACAGTACAGTCAATCAGTCAATGGTATTTATCAAGCACTTACTGTATGCAGAGAACTGCACTGTTTGAGAGAGTACAATAAACAGAATCGTTAGACATGGTCCCTGCCCACAGCGGGCTTGCAATCTAGAGACGAGCTAACAATCAATGCTATCGATTGGGTTCTCTCTGTGTGCAGAGCACTGCATTAAGTGCTTTCGCGTGTACAATATAACAGATTTGGTAGACACGGTTTCTGCCCACAACAAGCTTAGAGTCTAGACACGAGTTTACAATCGATGGTACTTACTGATCTCTTACTGTGTGCAGAGCACTGCACTAAGCGCATGGACGAGTACAATATAACAGAGTTGATAGACACGTTCCCTGCCCCCATTGAGCTTCCAGTCTTGGGGGGGATGGGAATTTCAGAAATGTCATTTTCATGGGGGCACTACAACTGCTTAGCATCTTTCCTAACGGATGCCATCTTGGGCTTCAGCCTCAACAGGTCCAAAAATCCAGAGCCATGGGAGAACGTGGATCCTGCCCAGCTTCAAAAGGTAGCGGGCCCACCTCCGCCCCTTCTTCTGAAGGGCCCCTTCGTCACCCACTGAACAATGGCAGGCTCCTTGACCTGATGACCTTGGTCCTGAGCCCAATCCTCTCAGAGGGGCATTTGCCCACAACCTCCCTGCCCTGCCCTGCCCTGCCCTGCCCTGCCCTGCCCTCTAGGCCCCGGGAAGAGAGGCACTGGTGCCAACTCTTGGTGTGTGGGTGGGGAAGGGAGGAAGCACGGGGGAATTTGGGCAGGGTGGGCTGGTCGACTTGGGAGAGCAGGTGGACCACAAAGGCCATCTCCTGGATCTTTATGATCCCAGTCTGACCCAGGGATTTCCCCAGAGTGTGGTTTCTGCTGCTTTCACGATACTCCAATAAGCACCTTGTCCCAGCTGACTGCCGTCCAGCACCTCTTTGGGATTTTGTCAGCAGTAGGGGAACCAACAAAATGTAAACTTAGATTCTTTAATTCCAGAAAGACGGAATTCCTTCTGCCATCAGTTGCTCCCACACATGCACAAACATGGAACCCAGTCTTATAAACGAGATGATGACTGGAATTTTAAGTGCTTACCTGTGCCAAGCACTGAACTAAGCACTGGGACCTAGACCTAGCTGAGCACCCATCTTGCAGAGCTTAGCTGCTTGAATCACTTTTATTTCCAGAATCGGGAACCTTCCTCCTGGAAGGGCAAAGGATGGTAAACATTCGGGGGAGCTTCTTGGGGTCATTTTCAAACCCTAATTTGGCAAGACACTAGAATTGCAAGCTTTGTGTTTCCTTATATGAAAAGCAATTTGACCTAGACTGTGAGCTCGTTGTGGGTAGAAATGTGTCTGTTTGTTGTTATACTGTACTCTCCCAAGAGCTTAGTACAGTGCTTTGCACACAGAGACCGCTCAATAAATACGATGGAGTGAATTGAATGAAAGAATGAATGAAAGATGGAAATAAATCCATCGGTAACATTTGCCGACATATTGCCTGTGGGTCACAATAGGAAGCACAGATGAGCTCTTGCCCTCGAGGAGTTTACAATCTAGCAGCAGAGGCCAACCCTCGAGAAGCAATGTGGCTTAGTGGAAAGAGCACGGGTTGGGAGTCAGAGGTCGTGGGTTCAAACTCCGGCTCCACCACTTGCCAGCTGTGTGACTTTGGGCAACTCACTTAACTTCTCTGGGCCTCAATTACCTCATCTGTAAAATGGGAATTAAGACTGACCCTTTTGGGTCAGGGACTTTGTCCAACCTGATTTACCTGTATGGACCCCAGCATGTTGCCAATTTGTACTATATGTTGCCAACTTGTACTTCCCAAGCGCTTAGTTCAGTGCTCTGCACACAGTAAGTGCTCAATAAATATGATTGAATGAATGAATGAATGAAGCCGGCCCCTCTATTTTTAACTCTTTCCCTGATACATGAGCCATGAAGCCCCTAAAGCGAAGACTCAAATCTGCAGTTCATGGTATGAAGCCAGGCTCAGTTTGCTGGCACCCTGATGTTTTATCTTTCTCTCTACTACCTGGGTCATAAAGACCCCAAGGGAGTCAACTTTGTGGATCATGGCACAAAGCCAACCTCCCTTTTGCCAGCACCCACACTTTTATGGTTCTTCCCGGCACTTGGGCCAGGAAAACCCGAATGGGAAGACTCAAATCGAGGGTTCATGGCACGAAGCCAGACCCGCGATTCCCGACACCCATGTTTATCATTCTTCATAATGGTGTGTAAGCCGTGAAGACCCAAGTGGGATGACTCAGATCTGGGGTTCAGGACATGAAGCCAGCCCTCTTTGGCTAGTACTCATGTTATTCTTCTTCCCGGCACCTTAGCCATGAAGACCCAAATGGGAAGACTCAAATCTTTGGTTAGTAGCGTGAAGCCAACCTCCATTTTGCCAGAGCAAATACTTTTAATCGTTCTTCCCAGGACCTGGCCCGTGAAGACCCAAATAGGAAGACTAAAAGCTGGAATTCTTGGTATGAAACCAAGTCTCCTTTCGCCTACCCTCATTTTATTTTTCTTCTTGATAGGCTATGAAGATCTCTCTGGGAAGATTCAAATCTGGGGTTCATGGCATGAAGCCGATCTCTCTAGGAAGATTCAAATCTGGGGTTCATGACATGAAGCCAGTCTCTCCTTTTGCCAGCACCCCTAATTTTATTGTTCTTCCCAGTACCCGGGACAAGAATATCCAAAAAGAAAGACTTGGATTTGGGGTTCGTGGCATGAAGCAGCATGGTCTAGTGGACAGAGCATGTGCCAGGGAGTCAGAAGGATCTGGGTTCTAATCCTAGCTTCACACCTGGACTTGTCCAAGGTCACACAGAAGACATTTAACTTCTCTGTACCTCAGTCACCTCATCCGTAAAATAGGGATTAATACTGGGAGACGGGGACTAGATCCAACCTGATTAGATTTTATCTACCCCAGTGCTTAGAACGGTGCTTGACACATAGCAAGCAGTTAATAAATATCACCATCACCATGAAGCCAATCCCCTTTAGCTAGCACGCATATTTTTATTAATCTTTATGGTGCCTGTACCATGAAGACTCAGATGGGAAGATTCAATTCTAGTACTCATGGCATGAAGCCAGTCTCCCTTTTGCCAGCATCCATGCTTTTTTCTCTCCCTTTTTCCTGGGTTCATGGCATATAGCCAGTTCCCCCACTCCCTGCACTTCCTTTTGCCAGCACCCATGTGATTACTCTCAGGTCCTGGGCCTCTGGGATTTGTGGCTTGAAGCTAGCCTCTCTTTTGCTGGCACCCAAACCTTTAGTGTCCTTCCTGGCTCCCAGGCCATGAAGACCCAAATGTCAAATCTGGGCTTCATGGCATGAAGCCAGTCCCTTTTTACCAGCAGCCATATTCGTATTGTTCTTCCCGGTGCCTTGAGATTTGAAGACTCAAATCTGGTGTTCATGGCATGAAGCTAGCCCCCTTTTCCATGCACCCATATTTTTCTCTCTCTCCCTGTTACCCGGGCCCTTCCCTCAGGGGGCTCACAATGTCAGACAGGCTCACCTTTGCAGAGCCCCTGCTGTGGGAGGCTCACAGTGTCAGAGTGTCATTCTGTGTCCCTGTCTCCAGGGCAGGGACTCAAAACATCAGACAGGCCTACTCTCAAGGTGATGTTACCCTCGAGGGGCTCACAATATTAGACAGGCCACTGAGTGGCCTCACTGGGTTGGACAGGCCCTGTGGATGTCCCAACCTCCTGTCTCTCCCAACTCCAGTCAATACTTCATTCTGCTGCCCTGATTATCTTTCTACGGAAACATTCTGGGCATGTCACTCCCCTCCTCAAAATTCTCCAGTGGTTGCCTATCAACCTCCATATCAGACAGAAACTCCTCACTGCTGACTCTTCCTACTCCTACTCCTACTCTTCACTACTGGCGGCGGTTGTTCCTGTTGGCCACCAAGTCGCCGGGCGACTAAAGAATTAGTCAGACAGCATGTAACTGCCGGAAGTTTTAATAAAGTTTTATTGGTAAGGCCGAAGACCGAATAGGAGGTAACGCACCCGGCAGGCTCATTTCCTTAAGGGAAAAGGTCCCCAAGACCGAATAGGGGGTAACGCACCCGGCGGGCTCATATCCTTAAGGGAAAAGGCCCCGAGTGTCCGATACAGCGGGCTTATATACCGCTGTTGCTGATCACAGTGATTGGTAGATTTGAAAACAGTGGGGACTGGATTGGTGCAGATTTGCTACAGAGCTGGGCGGAATCTACCTCCTTATTTGGTTTGGTTCCTGGACCCAGCCAGTGGGCGGCAGGGTCTAAGGCCCATACCAGATATGGCAACAGAGCCGCGTACATTTAAACAATATCTGCAACCTTTCCATGGTGCATGAGGGGGCCCCCATCATTCCCCCCTCAAAGACATGCGACCCTTATTCCTAAGGGGTTGCTGAGGGTCTATGGTCCATCTTCTGGAGTGGCTTCATGCTGACAGTGGGCGATGAACTCATAACCAGATGTGTTCAGGGTCGTATGGGTGTACCACAAATCGGCCGTGAGCTCGATGGCGAGATAGCGGTGGTGTCACGGTCGGGGTGATTTCTCGTAGAGCCTGTAAGATGGGGGCAGCGTCCTCCTCAGGTTCCTCAGTTGACGTCTGTCCCATGGGCTGGTGCTCTTCCCTGCGGAGCCGGAGGCAGAGGTCGCCAATTCAGTCACAAGTGTATTGTGAGGAGTGTCCTCCTGGGGAGAATCAAAAAAATCTGGGACAGGAGGTGTATAGGGTTTAATGCGTGAGTTATGAGTCCACGAGGACTGGCCCTCCAGTTTCACAGCAGTGGGGGTAGCAAGTATCACCCGGAAAGGACCTGTCCATTTTGGCTCTAAATATGCCTTCCCCACCGTTTGCCAAGTTTTCAAGAGAACAAGTGAGCCTGGTGTTATGGTGGTGCCCATTGGAGCCCCGTCTACATCGGAGGCTGGCAAATGAGAATTTGCATGCCTGTGCAAGGCCGCGTGTACCACTCCTAGCTGGAAAGCAAAGTGCCCTAAAGTCCACCACAGGATCTGGGTCCACCGCACGATCAGTAGTGAGAAAGGAGAGGCCGTACAGCAGCTCAAAGGGGATGATGCCTAGGTCTTTATGGGGAGTCATACGGAGTCGGAGGAGACCCGTAGGCAAACACTGAACCCAGGGTTGTCGGGTCTCGAGGCAGAGCCTAGTCAGAATACGTTTTAAAGTGTGATTAGCCTTCTCTACCTTCTCTGAGGACTGTGGGTGCCAGGCAGCATGCAGGTAGTAGGTAATCCCTAGGGCGCGGGCAATGGATTGGGTCACCTAGAGGTGAAGGCAGGTCCGTTATCGTTTTGGAGAGAGCGGGGGAATCCAAAGTGAGGGATTATTTCCCTAAGGAGCCACTTGCCCACCTCTATTGCGCGCTCAGCGCGGCATGGGAAGGACTCGATCCATCCCGTGAAGGTATCAAACAGGACTAGCAGATACCGGTATCCAGAGCAAGAAGGCATGTGGGTAAAATCCATTTGCTAGTCCTCCCAGGCAGCTGGCCGCACCGTTGTACTGGCGTCAGTAAGGGAGGCTTCCTCACGGCCCCCATAGAGTTAGCTCTGGCACAGATTGGGCAAGCGCGGAAAACCCTCTTAATGGTTTCCCGCATACCTCGTCCCACAAAAAAATGGGTTCTAAGAGGGTATGTAAGTCATCCTGACCCAGGTGGGTAGCCTGATGCATTCCATTCAACAACTTCCAAGCGGAGGCTTGGGGAATGAGGGACTTTCCCTCTGGCGTTTCTAGCCATCCATCCGTCCGGAGGATGCAGCCTTCGTCGTCTGCTTTGCCCAACTCCAACTCTGAATATACCGGGGCACCGCAAGCCTTGAGACGGTTGGTACAAGAGCCAATGCACTGGCTGCCTCGGTCCTGGTGCGGGCTGCCTGTCGAGCAGCTGTATCCGCAAAATGATTTCCCTTAATTATTTCTGTATTCTCCTTTTGGTGTCCCCGACAGTGAATTACAGCCACCACCCGGGGTTCCCAAACAGCTTCGAGTAGCTGGAGGATTTCCTCTGCGTGTTTGATAGGGGTGCCTCGGGCAGTGAGAAGACCTCGCTCTTTCCAAATAGTTCCATGAGCATGTAAGTCATGGAAGCCATATTTGGAGTCAGTAAATAGATTAAGACGCATCCCCTTTCCCAATTCCATAGCTCGAGATAGGGCTACTAGTTCTGCTTTCTGTGCAGAGGTCCCTGGAGAGAGGGGCTGTGCCTCGATGACCTCATGGAGGCTCACTACCGCGTAACTTGCATATCGGACTCCCTGGTCTATGTACCTGGACCCATCCGTGAACCAGGTAGCCTCCGCGTTTTCAAGGGGTAAGTCCCTAAGATCTGGTCTGCTAGAGTAACTCTCATCAGTTTCGTTTAGACAATCATGAACTGGGGCTGGCCAGTTCCCTTCCCCATCTTCCGGAAGAGGGAGAAGGGTTGCTGGGTTCAAGGAGTTACAGGTCTTTAAGATAACCTCAGGGGTGTCAGGAAGGAGGGCTTGATATTGCAGCAAGCGGCCTCCCGTGAGCCAACGATCGCCCCTATTTCCTAGCACTGCTAGGACCCGATGTGGGGAATAGACAGTAAGGGGTTGGCCCAAAGTAAGCTTTCTGCTCTCCTGTACCGCCACGGCGGTGACCGCAACTGCACGGAGATATGCTGGCCAACCAGAGGCGACACTATCCAACCGCTTGGGAAAATATGCTACCGCCCGAAAGTCTGGTCCCAAAGATTGACCTAAAACCGCGGCACAGTGGTGTTGCCGCTCATCTACATATAAGGCAAAGGGTTTGGCTAGGTCAGGCAAGGTTAAGGCTGGTGCCGAGGAAAGTTTCCGTTTGAGAGTTCGAAATGCATCCTTCTGTTCTCCACCCCACTCCAGCGGCTCGTCCTCTGGCCCAGCAAGGGCATCATACAGAGGCTTGGCCAGGATCCTGTAGTTTGGAATCCAGATGCGGCAGAAACCAGTCATTCCTAAATAGGCACCCAACTGGCACTTGGTCTGGGGGGCTGGGATTTGCAGGATAGCCTCTTTTCTCTCTGGGCTTAGGGCCTTCCCTAAAGAGCTTAATACATGACCCAGATATCGAACCTCTTGTTTGCAGGCCTGTAATTTCGAAGGGGAGACTCGGTACCCACAACAGGCCAGGTGGTTAAGTGCCCGGACAATGTCCTCCTTCGTGCCCTCCTCAGTCGGGCTGCAAATGAGGAGATCATCCACGTATTGAATGAGGGTGCTCTCACGTAATTCAAGGTCACGGGGATCTCGGCCCAAGCATTCCCGAAAAAGGTGAGGGCTATCCCGGAATCCTTGCGGAAGGACTGAAGTCCCAACTTTTCCCTTGGTCCGGTCCACTCAAAAGCGAAAATGTACTTGGACCCTTTACTCAAGGGGATACAAAAGAAGGCATCCTTCAAATCTATTACCGAGAACCAGTTAGTATCCCCCGGTACCTGTGAAAGGAGAGTGTATGGGTTCGCGACTATTGGGTGTATAGGGATCGTAGCTGCATTCACTCTCCGCAGGTCCTGGACAAAGCGATAGGTCCCATCTGGTTTCTTTATGGGGAGGACAGGAGTGTTGCAAGGGAAATGGCATGGCACAAGTAACCCGTGTTCAAGAAATCGCTCGATAATTGGTTGGATCCCTGCCTGTGCCTCTGTTGGGAGTGCATACTGGCGTTGGGGTGGAAAATCGGAGGGATCCTTTAGGCGCACCTCGACTGGGATTGCATTAATGGCTCGGCCCGGGAGACCTTTATCCCAAACGAGGGGGTCAACTTTTTCCACAGGGTACTCAGGTAAGTCCACCCTATTGACTGTGGCAATGAGGATGCCAACTGGACGGACCAATGAAAAGAACAATCCCAACTTGGTCATGATATCCTTCCCCAGTAAGGGTGTGGGGGTGGAGGGAATAATAAGGAATCTATGTTCAAACAATTCCTGCTGGTACAGACACGGTAGGGGGTCAGTTTGGAGACAAGATTTTGAGATGCCGTCGATCCCCAACACCCTTACGCCAGATGGATGGGTAGGACCGCGAAAACTGGGATGGACAGAATAGGTGGCCCCCGTATTGATAAGAAAATTTATAATCTTACCGGACACTTCCACGCTTACCCTGGTTTCGGCCATGGTGATGGTTCCTGTGGGAGCCTGGCCGTTCCCTGTGCCCCGTAAGTCCCGGCTCTTAGACATGCCAACAGCCGAGAACTGACCAGCCTCCGGGTCGGCGCTTGCCTCCAGTAGTGGCAGTCCCGCTTCCAGTGCCCGTGTCTCCGGCAGAGGGGGCACGGTTCAGGTGGCTGGCGTCTGTGACCAGGCCTCCGTGTCTGGGGGCACTCCCGAGCCCAATGGCCAGACTGGTGGTGCACAAAACAGGGCTTCCCGGACCCTGAGCCTCGGACAAGCGTCATGGCCTCATCGGGCGACCTTCCAGGGTGAGACTGACCCTCCATCAGGACTGCCACAATAACTGGGCCTGCTCTCTGCCCTTCACCTCGGCCCTGCGGTCACTCTCATCCCGGGCTGCCTGGTCACGGTTGTTAAAAACTCTAAAGGCAGCCTCTATCAGTTGATTCGTGGGGGTTTGTGGCCCCAACTGCTCCTTATGTAATTTTCGGCGGATATCTTCAGCTGATTGATTAATAAAATGCATATTCAGAATGGCACTTCCCTCTACCGAGTCAGGATCAAGCTGGGTGTACATTCGAATTGCCTCCGCCAGTCTGAGTCTAAACGTAGCAGGGTTCTCAGGAGAGTCCTGGGTCACAGCTCGGACCAGATCAAAGTTAACTTGCATCCTATTTCCTTTCTCCATGCCCGCCAGTAGGCAAATCATATGATCCCGGAGCTGTCTATCAGTACTGTCTCCCTGATAATTCCCGTCTGGTTTGGAGTGAGGGACAGCTATCGCTCCCAGTGGGTGCCTCCCATGACTGTTCACGGCAGCTTCATCCCCCGCCCTTTCAGCATAATCCCAAACTACTCTCTTTTCCTCTACAGTCAGGCAGGAGGAAAGCAACATATTAAGATCTTCCCATGACAGGTCGTACTGCAAAGTCAGGCTCCGGAATTCATCCCGAAAGCGCGCGGGGTCTGCAGAGTATTGTCCCAATTTCCGTTTTGCCATTTCCAATTCGCTCAAAGAGAAGGGAGCCTGTACCCGCAATATCCCCTCTTCCCTGCAACCTCCCTCAAGGGGAGTATCCTTTCCCCTCCTTCCGGAGGGGCGTAGCATGTGCCTCCCCGGCTGCTGTAAGGGCTTAGGGCCCACGAAGAGGGGGACTGGTATGGAGGAGGACATAACAACGGGTTGGTTCCTGTAGTGGTGGTGTTTCCCATCCCCTCAGGGGGCTGAGGTGATGCCGAAGGTACCTGAGATTCCGAGCCAGAGGGAAGGGGAAAGACATCCTCCCAGGGGCCCCTGCAGAGAAGAGGATCATCCAGTATATCTGAGGAATAGGACCTTAGGGCTGGACCCCCTGGAGGGGCTCAGAAAAAACACATGCGGCAGTTTTTTCCTTCAGGGTTTTGGGTCAAAGCCATAAAGGCTTGGACATATGGGATTTCTGACCATTTCTCTAACCGCCTGCAATATAAGTCCAGCTGGAGAATAGTATTATATTCGGGCCAGACCTCCTGATCCTCTAATTTATAATGGGGCCATTTTGCGGTGCACAAGAAACTCAGTCGCTGGCATTTTAAATCGGCCAAACCAAATATGCCATTATTCTTGGTGTTCAGCAGGCAACCCAATAGGGAGTCGCCTGGAATTGAGGAACCCTGTCCCATAACGTGTATAAAACGTTCCTCATTTGGGGTTCTGGAAAGAATTTGTCCCATAATGGGTGGAAAACGTTCCTTTTTTGAGGTTTTGTGTCTGTTTCGGGTTATGACGGACTCGGTCGGCCTTTATTCTCCCCTAGTGAACCTGGGGTCTAGAGGGTGCCTCCGCGAGAGCAGAAAAGAACAATTCCGGTTCTGTGTCTGTCTCGGGCTATGTTCGAGCGCCGCGTGGCGTCCCACTGGCGCTGGAATACCCAGACCGTCTCCTAATGAAAGTCCTTTTCCCGGACCGACGTGGTCGGCCTTCCTTCTCCTCTAGTGTACCCAGGAACTAGAGGGTGCCTCCGCGAGAGCAGACAAGAACAATCCCGGTTCTGTGTCTGTCTCGGGTTATGCCCGTGCACCGAGTGGCGTCCCACTGGTGCTGAAATGCCCGAACCGTCTCCTGACGAGAGGTCCTTTCCCAGAACGACCCGGTCGGCCTTCCTTCCCCCCTAGTGTACCCGGGAACGAGAGGGTGTCTCCGCGAGAGCAGACAAGAACAATTCCAGGTCTGTGCCCATCTCGGGTTATGCCCGAGCGCCGCGTGGCGTCCCACTTGCCTAAGCCGTGGTCCCTCCAACTCAAGGAGTCCCCTGATGAGAGGTCCCTTCCCCGGACCGCCTACTGACGAGAGATCCTTTTCCCGGACCGCCTCTTGATGAGGGGCCCTTTTCCCGGACCGCCTCCTGACGAGAGGTCCTTCACCCGGACCGACCCGATCGATCCTTCCTTGCCACCTACTGTACCCGGGAACTAGAAGGTGCCTCCGCGAGAACAGATAAGAACAATTCAAAAAAAAAAAAACCTCACCACTCCGATGGCTTCAGGCTGTGCTGTGGTCAGCCAGGACGGCGGCAGTCACATCTACTGGATCTCCCCGTATGGGTCACCAAAGTGATGGCGGCGGTTGTTCCGGATGGCCACCAAGTCGCCGGGCGACTAAAGAATTAGTCAGACAGCATGTAACTTCCGGAAGTTTTAATAAAGTTTTATTGGTAAGGCCGAAGATCGAATAGGAGGTAACGCACCCGGCGGGCTCATTTCCTTAAGGGAAAAGGCCTCGAGTGCCCAATACAGCGGGTTTATATACCGCTATTGCTGATCACAGTGATTGGTAGATTTGAAAACAGTGGGGACTGGATTGGTGCAGATTTGCTACAGAGCTGGGCGGAATCTACCTCCTTATTTGGTTTGGTTCCTGGACCCAGCCAGTGGGTCCAGAGATGGCAACAGAACCGCGTACATTCAAACAATATCTGCAACCTTTCCATGGTGCATGAGGGGGCCCCCATCAGTGACTACCTGCCCGTTCACCTCCCGAGAGAGGTACGAGTGACAATTGGGTAAGGACCGTCCCTATATGTTGCAGATCTGTACTTCTCAAGCGCTTACTACAGTGCTCTTCACACAGTAAGCGCTCAATAAATATGATTGAATGAATGAATGAATGACAAGTAACCCCGAGTTCCATTCCCACAGTGTCTTTTATAGAGTTATAGCAACGGGGGAGAGAGCTGTAACTCAATGGGGATTAAGGGAACCAATGGGGACCAACAGGATGGTCGTGAATTTTCACTGGTCTCTTATCACAGCCTTGAGTTACTCGTTATCAGCCCTACAACCTTGCATAGACAGGTGTTCCTTGTTTACTGGACTTGAGGACATTCTGTTGTTGAGCCTTACATAAAATACAAAAAAAAAGGAGTTGCTCTCAGTCTGCACAAAATGGAGGATTACCGTCAGCATGCACAAGATGCAGTCAGTCACGTCAAGGCCGCCGGCGGACAACAGAAGGGAATCTCAATTATCTTGCAGACTGGAATTGGAAGTGAAATTTAATTATTTTGCTCAGAAGTCTGAGGAGAACTTGAATTCCTGAGGCGAAACTTAGTAATTTTGCGGAAAAGTCTGAGGAGCACTGGAGTGGATGAGGAGAAACGGATTGCTTTGCAGAGGAGTTTGAGGAGCGGGTAAATTGTTCTCCCGGGCAGAACAAAGCCTGGCAGATCGGTTGGAGCCCGAGGGGTAAATCAGTACGGGGCTGGGGCGGGCGTGGTCGCGGTCCTACCTGGCTTCTTTTGGTAATGAGTCGCCAGGGCTGCAGACCCCGGGGAATCGGAGCAACAATGGGGAATTCCCGCTGCCTCCCCCTTCCCCCCCTTCAACAACCGATAAAAGGGGAAAGAACTGTTCCCCTGGGGCCGCGGAACAAAGAAATGAAAAACATCCAAGACCTGCGCTGAGACACCTTATTGGGGCCTAGGCCAAAGCACCAAAGACTGGAACCAGGGTGACATGCTGCGGGGGGACAGATTCCTTCAACCTCCTCTGATGTGGGACTATCTTCACGAAAGGTGGGAAAGCCCGTCGGATTGGTAGCCGTTTTTTGTGATAATTGTGTGTGTCAGTGTGTGTCGCGATCCATCCCCCTTTTAATTAGGCTAAGCGTGGACTAAAACTTTCCAGCTGTATACAGTGGTAATAATAATAATGGCATTTATTGAGTGCTTCTTATGTGCAAAGCCCTGTTATAAGCGCTGGGGAGGTTACAGGGTGATAAGGCTGCCCCGCAGGGGGCTCACAGTCTTAATCCCCACTTTACAGATGAGGGAACTGAGGCCCAGAGAAGTGGAGTGTCTTGCTCAGAGTCACACAGCTGACAAGTGGCAGAGGCTCCGGACAGGTTTGTGTGGGGTCCTAGCTGAGCTCAAGTCAGCAGGGGTGTGGGCTTGGAGAGCAGGGGGTAGGGACTGTACTGGAAAGTACACTTCATTCGCTCAATCTATTTAGCACTTAATCTGTGCAGAATATAGCGCTTGGAAAGTACAATTCAGCAACAGAGAAAGTGCCTGCCCACAACGGACACACAGTATAAAGGCGGGGAGAGGGACATCAAAACAAGTGAACAGGCATCAATAACATCAATATAAATAGAACTATAGATATAAAGACATCTTTAATATAAATAAATAGAATTATAAATATGTACACAATTGCACAAGTGCTGTTTGGTGGGGAGGCGGGTAGAGCAAAGGGAGCGAATCGGGGTGAGGTGAGGGGGAGCTGAAGAAAAGGTGGCTTAATCTGGGAAGCCCTCTTGGAGGAGGTGAGCTCTCGGTAGGACTTTGAAGGGAGGAAGAGAGCTAGCTTGGCGGGTGTGTGGAGGGAGGGAATTCCAGGCCAGGGGAAGGAGGTGGGCCGGGGGTCGCCAGGGGTCGACGGTGGGACAGGAGAGAACGAGGCCCAGTGAGGAGGTTAGTGGCGGCAGAGGAGTGGAGGGTGCGGGCTGGGCTGGAGAAGGAGAGACGGGAGGTGAGGTAGGAGGGGACAAGGGAATGGAGATGTTTGAAGCCAATGGTGAGGAATTTTTGCTTGATAAGGAAGTTGATAGGCAACCACTGGAGATTTTTTGAGAAGGGGGGTGACATGCCCTGAACTTTTCCGTAGAAAGATAATCGAGGCAGCGGAATGAAATATGGACTGCCCTCCCTCCTCACATTCGGCAGATAAGCATACTGCCTCCCTTCAAAGCCCTACTGAAAGCTCACCTTCCTCCAGGAGGCCTTCCTAGATTGAGACCCCATTTTCGTCTAGTCCTCCTCCCCTCCCGATCGTCCCGACTCCCTCTTTCTGCTCTGCCCCTTCTCCCCACCCCACAGCACTTGTGTATATATGTACATGTTTATTATTCTGTTTTATTAATGATATGTAAATATCTATAATTCTGTTTATATTGATACTTTCGATACCTGTCTGCTTGTTTTGCTTTGTTGTCTGTCTCTCCTCTTCTTGACCGTGAGCCCATTGTTGGGTAGGGATTGTGTCTGTTGCTGAATTGTTCTTTCCAAGCGCTTAGTACAGTGTTTAGCACAGAGTAAGCACTCAATAAATCCCCATTTTACAGGTGAGGTAACTGAGGTAACTGCCCAAGGTCACACACAAGCGTGTGGAAGAACCGGGATTAGTACACAGGACCTTCTAACCCCCAGGCACGTCCTATCCGCTAAACCACGAAGCCACGCTGGCTTAGTGGAAAGAGTACGGGCTTGGGAGTCAGAGGTCATGAGTTCTAATTGCAGCTCTGCGACTTGTCTGCTATGTGACCTTGGGCGAGTCACTTAACTTCTCTGTGCCTCAGTTACCTAGACTGTGATCCCATTGTTGGGTAGGAACCGTCTCTATATGTTTCCAACTTGTTGTTCCCAAGCGCTTAGTACAGTGCTCTACACACAGTAAGGGCTCAATAAATAAGATTGATCGAATGAATGAATGAATGAATGTAAAATGGGGATTAAGACCGTGAGCCCCATGTGGGGCAACCCGATTACCTTGTATCTACCCCAGTGCTTAGAACAGTGCAGCATGCTTAGAACAGAGAAGCAGCGTGTCTCAGTGGAAAGAGCCCGGGCCTTGGAGTCAGAAGTCACGGGTTCAAATCCCGGCTCTGCCAATTGTCAGCTGTGTGACTTTGGGCAAGTCACTTAACTTCTCTGTGCCTCAGTTACCGTTGCTCCCCGTGGTTTCAGGGGCAACGCTCGGGTTCTTACCCTCTCCGGGTCTTCGGACATCTCCGGACGCGGCCCGCGCTTTCATACCAGGAAGAGTCAGCCAGAGGTTCAAAGCTTGGTTGCCGTTTATTTGCTATCAGCGGTTACATGGTTGAAAGAGAGAGAGCGAGAGAGAGAGAGAGCGAGAGAGAGCGAGATAGAGAGAGGGAGAGAGCGCGCGCATGCCCCCCCTTTGTCTTGTTCGTCTCTTATACCCCCCGTTGCCCGGGGGCAGGGTTTTCTCGGGGGATGGCGTATCGAGGCTTTGACCGCCCTCCAGCCAGTAGCCTAACAACAGCTCTGTCCAGTCATGAAGGGTTTGCTCTGGCTCGCCCCCAGCCACCCGTTGCCAACCGTCGCTGACTGCGGGTATGGCCTTGAGGTTGCCTCCGAGCCTTGCAGGTGCAAGCTTGCTTTTCTTGCCCTGGTCTCTTTATCTCCTGTTGTTGAGTCTGTTTGGCCTTGAGCCGTTGGGTACGGTTTGTGTGCACATACTGCCTGTCTCATCGCCTTCCCCCGCTCCCTACGAGTTACCTCATCTGTAAAATGGGGATTAAGATTGTGAGCCCCACGTGTAATAACCTGATCACCTTGTATACCGCAGTGCTTTGCACATAGTAAGCGCTTAACAAATAACGTCATTATTATTATTAAATACAATTATTATTATTATCATCATTATAGTGTACTGTACTGCCACCAAGCACAGCCTCCCTGAACAAGCCCGCTGCTGCCACCAGGGGGTGATAGAGAGTTGCAGCCTCCCAGAATAACGATTGGTGCCACCAGGGGGCAGGCTGCTACTCTCCGACCAGAAAATGCTTCTGGTTAGAGGGGCCAGGGACATCTCTCCAGAGCAGCTGCTCAGTGCTTCTCCTCTGCCTCTTACACCGTGGAGACATTCCACCCCCAGATTTACCCAATTACTAAGTGACCTGTACTGCTACCCCACAGGGAATCTGTGTGTGTGTGTGTGTGTGAATAATCTGGGGGAAGATGAGTATTCACAGACTCCGTCCTCTCCTGCTCCTCCTCTTACCTCTCCGGTCGTTCTTTCTCAGTCTCTTTTGCAGGCTCCTCCTCCCCCTCCCATTCTCTCATTGTGGGGGTTCCCCAAGATTCAGTGCTTGGTCCCCTTCTGTTCTCGATCTACACGCACTCCCTTGGTGACCACATTCGCTCCCACGGCTTCAACTATCATCTCTACGCTGATGACACCCAGATCTACATCTCTGTCCCTGCTCTCTCCCCCTCTCTCCAGGCTCGCATCTCCTCCTGCCTTCAGGACATCTCCATTTGGATGTCTGCCCGCCACCTAAAGCTCAACATGTCGAAGACTGAACTCCTTGTCTTCCCTCCCAAACCTTGCCCTCTCCCTGACTTTCCCATCTCTGTTGACGGCTACCATTCTTCCCGTCTCACAAGCCCGCAACCTTGGTGTCATCCTCGACTCCTCTCTCTCATTCACCCCTCACATCCAAGCCGTGACCAAAACCTGCCGGTCTCAGCTCCACAACGTTGCCAAGACCCACCCTTTTCTCTCCATCCATACCGCTACCCTGCTCATTCAAACTCTCATCCTATCCCGTCTGGACTACTGCATCAGCCTTCTCTCTGATCTCCCATCCTCGTGTCTCTCTCCACTTCAATCCATACTCCATGCTGCTGCCCGGATTATCTTTGTCCAGAAACGCTCTGGGCATATCACTCCCCTCCTCAAAAATCTCCAGTGGCTACCAATCAATCTGCGCATCAGGCAGAAACTCCTCACCCTGGGCTTCAAGGCTCTCCATCACCTCGCCCCCTCCTACCTCACCTCCCTTCTCTCCTTCTACAGCCCAGTCCGCACCCTCCGTTCCTCCACCGCTGATCTCCTCACCGTACCTCGCTCTCGCCTGTCCCGCCATCGACCCCCGGCCCACGTCATCCTCCGGGCCTGGAATGCCCTCCCTCTGCCCATCCACCAAGCTAGCTCTCTTCCTCCCTTCAAGGCCCTGCTGAGAGCTCACCTCCTCCAGGAGGCCTTCCCAGACTGAGCCCCTTCCTTCCTCTCCCCCTCGCCCCCCTCTCCATCCCCCATCTTACCTCCCTCCCTTCCCCACAGCACCTGTATATATGTATGTATGTTTGTACATATTTTTTTACTCTATTTATTTATTTAATTGATTTGTACATATCTATTCTATTTATTTTATTTTGTTAGTATGTTTGGTTTTGTTCTCTGTCTCCCCCTTTTAGACTGTGAGCCCACTGTTGGGTAGGGACTGTCTCTAGATGTTGCCAGTTTGTACTTCCCAAGCGCTTAGTACAGTGCTCTGCACATAGTAAGCGCTCAATAAATACGATTGATGATGATGATGATGAGTAATGAAGCGCCTGCCACTCATGGGAAATCAGGGTCTGGGGCTCTGTGCAGGAAGCTAGTTCTGTCTGACTCGATGGGACCGAGAAGAGCCACGGCCCTTAATTCTATAGATGGGGCAAGCTTTGCTGTGTCTTTAGTCCCTCTTCAGGGTCACTGCAAAGTCTCAGTCCCCAGAGAAAGGACATTTCTGGGCATAACACAGAAGCTTGAGGGATCCAGTGTCAGGAGGAGGACAGAGTGTCTCTCAGGGTCTCTATCCTAATTTTCCCTGAGAAGCAAAGTCTGCAGACTCCTACCTGAGGTCAAGGAAGCAGGGATGTATGCGGGGAGGACAAAAGGCAGGTATTGTACTAGAAATTGCACTCTCATCTACTGTGCGGTTCTGCACCTTCAATCGATCAGTTGGGTTGATGGAGCTCTTGCTGTGTGCAGAGCACTGTACTAAGCCCTTGGGAGAGTACAAGTATGACAGATACATTCCCTCCCCACAATAAGACTAATATTAACGATAATGTTGGTATTTGCTAAGTGCTTACTATGTGCCAAGCACTGTTCTAGGCACTGGCACTGTTCTAAATGCTTACCGTATTGGGGGGACTGGAGTTCCTGGAGTAACAGAACTGGCGGTGCAGGTGGGAGGACAAAGCAGGTTTTCTTTTCTAGAAATGGAATTCTATACAGAGTGTAGTTCTGTCCCTCCAGTGTGTGGAGAACAAGCCCCTTCTAGGGATGTGAGGAAGGGATGGGTAAGTGTTTGTAGGGCAGAGTGTGGCAGTCATCCTAGCTGCAGACCCACTTAACCATGTTGGGCCGGGAGGGGGCAGGGAGAGTGGTCAAAAGTGTTGGCAAAACTTGGTTATCTATGCTTTCCCCAGCCGCCTTTTCCTGCCTCCCCACTTCCACTTTACACACCCAACTTCGAGCGCTGGTTTTCCGTTCAACAGAAGTGGTCCTGGTCAGACTCTTAGGATCACCGGTTCAGGTGTCTCAAGACCAGGGTTCAGAACTCGACATATCCACAGGCAGGGACCAGAAGAGAAGCCCCAGTGCCACTTCACTCCGTTGAGACCGAGGTTTGTCTGCCCATTCCCAGAGGAGGCCAGAGTGAGTCCTGAGGTCCCCCTTCCCGCAATAGCATGTCCAGGCTGCTCAAAGCCCTCCAGCCAAAATCCCCTAGCAGCACACAGATCAGGGCAGGATGGCCGAGGGGAGAATCTAGTTACTACTCATTTAAAAAAAAACTGCGCAATGCATCTCTCCAGCCTGAGGCGCATCTTTCTAATGTGGACAGAGGTCAATGCCCAGACATGCCCTGCTTTCAAGATGGAGTCTTGGGTGGCACAGTTCTCTAAAAGAGGGGTGTGTGTGTGTGTGTGTGTGTGTGTGTGTGTGTGTGTGTGTGTGTGTTTATGGGTGTGTGTATGAGAGGCTAGCAAATTTTTGGTTCAACGCACACTCATTTGTTCATTCAATCGTACTTATAACAATAGTAATAATAATGTTATTTGTTATGGCTTACTATGTGCCAAGCACTGTTCTGAGCAAGGGGTAGATACATGGTTACCAGAGTGTCCCACCAGAGACTCACAGTCTCAATCCCCATTTTGCAGATGAGGTAACCGAGGCACAGAGAAGTTAAGTGGCTTGACCTAAATTAAGGTCACACAGCTTACAAGTGGCAGAGACAGGTTTAGAACACAAGTCTTCTGACATCCAAGCCTGTGCTCTTTCCACTAAGCCATAGAGCGCTTACTGTGAGCAGAGCACTGTACTAAGCACTTGGGAAAATACAGTACAGCAAAAAGGAGAGATGATCGCTGCCCACAACTAGCTTCCAATCTAGAGGAGGAGACAGGTACTAATGCAAGTAAAAAGACATCAGGACATCAGTACAAGTAAACAGGCATCAATTCGTAAAGTATGATTACAGATATACTTAACAAAATCATTCATTCAGTCATATTTATTGAGCGCTGTGTGCAGAGCACTGTACTGAGCTCTATATGTTGCTGACTTGTACTTCCCAAGCGCTTAGTACAGTGCTCTCCGCACAGTAAGCGTTCAATAAATACAATGGAATGAATGAATGAATGAATGAATGAATGACCCGGGCCGAGAAGAGGGGGAGACCAGGGCAGGGAGGCACATGTGACCAGGGCTGGGAGGCAGAGGGCTTACTGGGTCGGGAGACAGGGGGACAAGGCCCGAGAGGTAGAGGAGGGCCAGTGCCTATATTCAGGGGGGTAACAGGGCCAGGCGGCAGGGGAGGACCATGACCAGGAGTCGGGGGGGCCAGAGCCAGGAGGCAGAGGGGGACAAGAGCCGGAGGCAGAGAGGGACCAGGGCCGGAGGCAGAGGGTTACCTGAGTCGGGAGACAGGTGGACCAGGGCAGGGAAGAACAGGGGTAACTGGGCCAGGGGATGGGGGACCAGGGCTAGGAGGCAGAGGGTTACCTGGGCCTGGAGGCAGAGGGGGACCAAGGCCGAGAGGCGGTGGGGGATCAGGGCAGGGAGGCAGAGGGAGACCAGGGCCTTGAGGCAGAGTGGGGTACCAGGTCAGGGAAGCTTAGGGGGACCAGGGCCAGGAGGCAGAGGGGTTATCTGGGCCGGGAGACAGGGTGAGCAGGGCAGGGAAGCAGAGGAGTACCTGGGCAGGGAAGCAGAGAAGTACCTGGGCCGGGAGATGGGGTACCAGGGCCGGGAGGCAGAGGGGGACCAGGGTCAGGAGGAATAGGGGTACCTGGGTTGGGAGTCGGGGGACCAGGGCCGGGAGGTAGAGGGGATACAGTAATGGGACCCATCACTGTACCTGGGCCAGGAAACAGAGGGACCAGGGCCGGGAGATAGAGGGGTGCCTGAGCCGGGAGACAGGGGGACCAGGGCCAGGACAGAGAGAGGGACCAGGGCCTTGAGGTAGAGGGAGACCAAGGCCAGGAGGCAGAGGGCTACGTAGGTCTGGAGACAGAGGGACCAGGGCCGGGAGGTAGAGGGGACCCAGGGACGAACGGAGAGAGACCCAAGGGCCTGGAAATAGAAGGAGACCAGGGCCGGGAGGCAGAGGGAAACCTGGGCCGGGAGACATGGGGACAAGGGCAAGGAGGCAGAGGGGTACTTGAGCTGGGAGATGGGGAACATGGCCGGGAGGCAGAGGGGTATCTGGGCTAGGAGACGGGGGGACCAGAGCCGGGAGATGTAGAGGTACCTGGGCCAGGAGGTAGAGGGGACCCAGGGCCGGGATGGAGAGAGACCCAAGGGCCTGGAGGTAGAGCGAGACCAGGGCCTGAGGCAGAGAGGGTCCAGGGCCAGGAGGCACAGAGGGTCCAGGGTCGGGAGGCACAGAGGGACCAGGGCCAGGAGGCAGAGGGGGACCAGGGCGGGGCAGCAGAGGGGGACCAGGGTCGGGAAATGGAGATCAGGACTGGCAGGCAGAGGGGTACCTCTGCCTCCCTGCAGTTGTCCCTCGTGGTTCTCAGAAGTAAAGGGGAATTACGCCCCAAGATCAGAGGGGACCAGGGACAAGAGGCACGGGGGGACCAAGGCAGGAAGGCAGAGGGGGACCAGGGCCGGGATTTAGAAGGGAACCTGGGTCAGTAGACAGGTGGACAAGGGCCAGGAGGCAGAGGGGGACCAGGGCCTGGAAGCAGCGGGGGACAAGGGCCTGGAGGCAGAGGGGTACCCGAGCCGGTAGACGGGGGCGTGGGGCCGGGAAGCAGAAGGGAACCAGGGCCAGGAGGCAGAGGGGTACCTGGTCCGGGAGGCAAAGTGGGACCAGGGCCGAGAAGCGGTGTGACAAGGTCAGGGAGGCAGAGAGCTGCCAGGACCGGGAGAAAGAGGGCGACCAGGGCTCGTAGACAGGACGACCATGACCGGGAGGCAGAGGGGTACCTGGTTCAGGGGATGGGGGACCAGGGCTAGGAGGCAGAGGGGTACATGTGTCGGGAGACTGTGGGACTATGGATGAGAAGCAGAGGGGAACCAGGGCCGAGAGGCGGGGCGTAACAAGGTCAGAGAGGCAGAGGCCGGCCTAGGCCGGGAATTTGAGCGGGGCCAGGGCAGGGAGCCAGACGGGGACCAGGACCTGGAGGTAGAGGGGAATCATGGCCGGGACGGAGAGAGACCCAGTGTCCTGGAGGTAGAGGGAGGCCATGGCCGGGAGGCTCAAAGGGACCAGGGCCAGGAGGTAGAGGAGGACCAGGGTTGGGAAACAGGGATCAGGGCCGAGAGGCAAAGGGGGACCAGGGCCGAGAAGCAGGGCCACGAGGCAGAGGTGTACCTGTGCCAGGAGATGGGAGACCAGGGTCGGGAGGTAGAGAGTGAACAGGGCCAGGAGGCAGAGGGGGACCAGGGTTAGGAAACGGGGACCAGGGCCGGGAGGCATAGGGGGACCAGGGCCGAGAAGCACGGGGGACAAGGTCAGGGAGGTAGAGGGGGACCAAGGACAGGAGACGGAGGGAGACCAGGGTCGATAGATAGGGGGATCGGGGCCGGGAGGCAGAGGGTTACATGGGCCAAGAGATGGGGCCTACGGCTGAGAAGCAGAGGGGAACCAGGGCCGAGAGGCGGTGGGCGACCAGGTCCGAGAGGCAGAGGCTGGTCAGGGATGGGAAGCAGAGGGGGACCGGGACAGGGAGGCAGAGGGGGACCAGAGCCTGGAGGCAAAGAGGGACCAGGGCCGGTAGACAAGGGGACTGGGGCCAGCAGGCAGAAGGGTCCTTGGCCGGGAGACAGGGCCGAGAGGCTGGGGGCGACCAGAGGCGGACCAGGTTCGGGAAGCAGAGGGGGACCAGGGCCGGGAAATAGGGATCAAGCCGGCAGGCAGAGTTGTACCACTGCCTCCCTGCCCTTGTACCCCCTGCTTCTCAGAAATAAAGGGGAACTAGGGCCGAAAGTCAGAGGGGGACCAGAGATGTAAGGCAGGGGGCGACCAGGGCAGGGAGGCAGAGGGGGATCAGGACCGAGAGGCTGGGGGTGACCTGGGCAGGGAGGCAGAGGAGTATCCGGGCCAGTAGATGGTGGACCAGAGCCAGGACATAGAGGGGAACCAGGGACAGGAGGCAGAGGAGTTCCTGGGCCGAAAGAAAAGGGGACCTGGGCTGGGAGGCAGAGGGGCACCAGGTCCATTAGACAGGAGACCAGAAACGGGAGGCAGAGGGGTACCTGGGCCGGGAGACAGTGGGGCTGGGGCTGAGAAGCAGAGGGGAACCAGGGCCGAGAGGCCGGGGGTGACCAGGTCAGAGAGGCAGAGGCCGACAAGGGCCGGGAAGGATAAGGGGACCAGGGCCGGGAGGTAGACGGGGACCAGGGCCGGGAGGCATGGGGGACCAGGGCCGGGAGGCAGAGGGGTACCTGGGCCGGGAGACAGGAAACCTAGGCCGGGAGATAGAGGGTCCCAGGGCCGGTATGGAGAGAGGGGCCAGGGCCTGGAGATAGAGGGAGACCAGAGCTTGGTAGAACAGGGGGACCTGGACCAGGAAGTAGAGAGGACCTCTGGCCGGGAAGGAGAGAGACCCAGTGGCCTGGAAGTAGAGGGAGATCAGGGCCGGGAAGCTCAAAGGGACCAGTGTCCCGAGGTAGAGAGGGACCAGGGCCTGGGGGTAGCAGGGGACCAGGGCCGGGAGACAGAGGGGTACCTGGGCCAGGAGACGGGAAGGACCAGGGTTGGGAGGCAGAGGGGGACCGGGGCCGTGAGGCAGAGGGGGACCAGGGTTGGGAAACGGGGATCAGGTCCAGCAGACACAGGGGCATCTTTGCTTCCCTGCCCTTGCCTTCCCCCCTGCTTCTTGTATATACAGCCGTAGGGGACGTGCGGCTGAATGTCAGAGGGGGATGAGGGACGACAGGCGGAGGGGAGCAGGGCAGGGAGGCAGAGGGGTACAAGGGCCGGGATGCAGAGGGGGACCAGGGCAGGAAGGCATAGGGGGAGCAGGGCCAGGATTGAGAAGGGTACCCGTGCCAGGAGACAGGGGGACCAGGGCCAGGAGGTTGAGGGGACCCAGGGCCGGGAGGCAGAGCGGGACCAGGGCAGGGGATGCTGGGGGGACTAGGGCAGTGGGGGACTAGAGCCAGGAGGTAGAGGGGTACCTGGGCCGGGATACGGGGGACTAGGTCCGGAAGGAAAAGGGGGATCAGGGCCAGGAGGCAGAGGGGTACCTGGGCCGGAAGGCAGAGGGGGAACAGGGCCAGTGCACAGAGGGTACTTGGGCCAGAAGGCAAAGCGGGACCAGGACCAAGACGGGGTGGGGGGGCAAGTGCAGGGAGGCAGAGGGGGACCGGGACCTGGAGGCAGAGGTGGACCAGGGCTAGGATGCAGAGGGAAACCTAGGCAGGGGGACCAGACCTGGGAGGTAGAGGGGACTCAGGGCCAGGACAGAGAGAGACCCAAGGACCTGGAGGTAGAAGGAGACCAGGGCTGGATGGCTGAGGGGGACCAGGGCCAGGAGGCAGAGGGGTACCTGGCCCGGGAGATGGGGTTGCCAGGGCCGCGAGGCAGAGTCTGCAAGATGGGGTCCAGGCCTGGGAGGCTGAAGGGGACCTAGTCGAAGAAGTAGTGGGGTATCTTGGCCCGGAGGCAGAGGGAGACCAGGGCTGAGAGGCCTTTGGGACCAGGGCAGGGGGTCAGAGGGGGACCAGGACTGGAAGGCAGAGGGTTACCTGGGCTGGGAGGCAGAGGAGAACCAGGGCCAAGAGGCAGAGTGTTACCTGGGCCGAGGCACAGTGGGGGACTAGGGCGGGGAGGTAGAGGGGGACCGGGTCGGGAGACTGGGGAACCAAGGCCGGGGGGAACCGGGGACCAGGGCCGGCATAGAGAAAGACCCAAGGGCCTAGAGGTAGAAGGAGACCAGAGCCGGTAGTAGCAGAGGGACCAGGGCCAGTATGCAGAGGGGAACCAGGGCTGGGCGGCAGAGGGGGGCCAGGGCCAGGAGGCAGAAGTGTACCAGGGCCAGGAGACGGGGACCAGAGCCAGGAGGGAGAGGGGACCCAGAGCAAGGAGGGAGAGAGACCCAAGGGCCTGGAGGTAGAAGGAGACAAGGGACGGGAGGCACAGAGGAACCAGGGCCATGAGGTAGAGGGTGACCAGGGCAGGGCTGCAGAGCGGGACCAGGGCCAGGAGGCAGAGGGGTACCTGGGCTGGGAGAACGCGGGACAAGGGCAGGGAAGCAGAGGGGAACCAGGGCAGGGAGGCCTAGTGGGATCAGGGTGGGGAAGCAGAGCGGGACCAGGGCCAGGAGGCAGAGGGGTACCAGGTCTTGAAGACAGGGGGACAGGGTCTGGGAGGCAGAGGGATACCTGAGTGGGAAGACAGGTGGGCCAGGTCCGAGAGGCAGGGGGACCTAGGCTGCGAGGAAGAGGGGACCCAGGGCCTGGAGTCCCTGGTCCGCCATCACCCCGTGTAGCCCCCGCTGCTCCCAGAAGAATCCTCTCCTCAGAGCGCCGCCATAGACGCCCGGGACTCCGTTCCCGAGAGGCCCGCCCGCCCGCCCGCCCGCCATCAAACCGCGTGGCCCCCGCTGCTCCCGGAAGGATCCTCTCCTCAGAGCGCCCCCATAGACGCCCGGGACTCCGTTCTCGAGAGGCCCTCCCGCCCGCCATCACACCGCATGGACCCCGCTGCTCCCGGAAGGATCCTTTCCTCAGAGCTCCAGAGAGGCCCGCCATGGACGCCCGGGACTCCGTTCCCGAGAGGCCCGCCCGCCATCACACCGCGTGGCCCTCGCTGCTCCCGGAAGGCTCCTCTCCTCCGAGCGCCGCCATAGACGCCCCCTGCTTCCACCCCCCCCCCCACTTAAGTGACCTTCCTTATAGTACCCCCAACTCCCCTTCCGGGTCCGGTCCTGACTAACTCTCCCCCCGCCCGCCCCCGACCCCGGGAAAAAGGCCCTTGTTATCACCATGTTACATTAACGACAACCTCATTCGCACCTACTCAGCCCTCCTGTCCCGCCATCGACCCCCGGCCCACGTCCTCCCCCGGGCCTGGAATGCCCTCCCTCTGCCCATCCGCCTAGCTAGCTCTCTTCCTCCCTTCAAGGCCCTACTGAGAGCTCACCTCCTCCAGGAGGCCTTCCCAGACTGAACCCCTTCCTATCTCTCCCCCTCGTCCTCCTCTCCATCCCCCGCATCTTACCTTCTTCCCTTCCCCACAACACCTGTATATATGTATATATGCCTGTACATATTTATTACTCTATTTATTTATTTATTTTACTTGTACCTATCCTATTTATTTTATTTTGTTAGTATGTTTGGTTTTGTTCTCTGTCTCCCCCTTCTAGACTGTGAGCCCACTGTTGGGTAGGGACTGTCTCTATATGTTGCCAGCTTGTACTTCCCAAGCGCTTAGTACAGTGCTCTACACACAGTAAGCTCTCAATAAATACGATTGATTGATTGATTGATTGATTGATTGGAGGTAGAGGGAGACCAGTGTTGGCAGGTGCAGGGGGGCCAGGGCCAGGAGGCAGAGGGGGACCAGGGCCGGGAAACGGGGACCCAGGCCCATAGGCAGAGCGGTACCTCTGCTTCCCTACACTTGTCCCCCGCCCCCCCGGTTCTCGGACATAAAGGGGAACTAGGGCCGAAAGGCAGAGGGGGAACAGGAACGAGAGGCACGGGCTGATCAAGGCAGGGTGGCAGATGGGGACCTGGACTGGGAGGCAGAGGGTACCTGGGCTGGGAGGCAAAGGGGGACCAGAGCCAAGAAACTGGGGGGACAAGTGCAGGGAGGCAGAAGGGGACCAGGGCCAGGAGGCAGATAGGGACCAGGGCGCAGAGGCGGGGGGCCACAAGGGCAGGGAGGCTGAGGGGAACCACGTCCGTCAGGCAAAAGGGTACGTGGGTCGGGAGACATGGCGACCAGGGCCGGGACGCAGATGAGGACCAGGGCCAGGAGGAAGAGAGATACCTCAACCGGGAGACGGGGACCAAGGCTGAGAGTTAGAAGAGACCTTGGGCCTGGAGACAGGAGGACCAGGGCTGAGAAGCAGAGGGGGACCAGGGCCGAGAGGAAGGGGGCGACCAGGTCATAGACGTAGAGGCTGACCAGTGCTGGGAGACAGAGGGGTACCTGGACTGGGAGGCAAAGGGGGACCAGGGCGGAGAAGTGAGGGCGACAAGGGCAGGGAGGCCGATGGGGACCAGGCCGAGAGGCCGAGGGGAACCAGGGCCTGGAGGCAGAAAGGGATCAGGAATGGGAGGCAGAGAGTTACCTGGGCCGGGAGACAGGTGTACCAAGGCCGAGAGGCAGAGGGGGACCAGGGCCGGGAGGCAGATAAGAGAAGCAGCGTGGCGCAGTGGAAAGAGCTCGGGCTTTGGAGTCAGAGGTCATGGGTTCAAATCCCAGCTCTACCAGTTGCCAGCTGTGTGACTTAGGGCAAGTCACTTCACTTTTCTGGGCCTCAGTTACCGCATCTGTAAAATGGGGATTAAGACTGTGACCCCCTCCTCCCCATGGGACAAACTGATCACCTTGTAACCTCCCCAGCGCTTAGTACAGTACTTTGCACATAGTAAGCGCTTAATAAATGCCATCATTATCATTATTATTGTTATTATGTGGACTAGGGCGGGTTGGCAGAGGGGCAGCAGAGCCAGGAGGAAGAAGGGTATCTAGGCTGGGGGCAGGGAGACCAGGGCCGAGAAGCAGAGGGGGATCAAGGCCGGGAGACATGGGCACCAGGGCGGGTTGGCAGAGGGGGGACCACTGTCAGGAGGAAGAGGTGTACCTAGGTCTGGAAACAGGGGGACCAGGGCCGGGAGGTAGAAGAGACCCAGGACCTGGACGAAGACTCGTCCAAGGGCCTGGAGGTAAAGGAAACCAAGGCCGGCAGGCCCTGGGGTACCAGGAGGCACAGAGGGACCAGGTGCGGGTTGCAGAGGGGGACCAGGGCATGGTGGCAGGGGGGACCATGGCCAGAAGGCAGAGGGGTACCTGGGACGGGAGGCAAAGGGGCACCAGAGTCGAGAAGCGGGGAGGACTAGGGCAGGAAGGCAGAGAGGTACCTGGGCCGGGAGGCAGGGGGACCAAGGCAGGGAGGCAGAAGGGTCCGTGGACCGGGAGACGGGGACCAAGGCCGAGAGGCAGAGGTTGACTAGGGTCAGTAGGCAGATGGTGACCAGGGCGGGTAGGCAGAGGGGGACCAGGGCCAGGAGGCAGACTGGTTCCTAGGCCAGGAAATGGGGAGAGGGACCTGGACCTGGAGTTCGAGGGAGACCAGGGCCGGGAGGCACATAGGGACCAGGGCAGCGAGGTAGACGGGGATCAGGGCAGGGAGGCAGAGTGGGACCAGGGCCAGGTAGTAGAGGGGTACCTGGGCCGGGAGGCAGAGGGGTACCTTGCCCAGGAGGCAAAGGGGGACCAGGACAGAGATGCGGGTGCGACAAGGGCAGGGAGGTAGAGGGGGATCCGGGCCATTAGGCAGAGGGATACCTGAGTCAGGAGACAGGAGGACCAGGACTGAGAATCAGAGGGGGTCCAGGGCCGAGAGGTAGGGGGTGACCTTGTCAAAGACGCAGATGCGGACCAGGGCCCTAAGGCAGAGGGGTACCTGGGATGACAGGCAAAGGGGGAAGAGGGCAGAGAATCGGGGGCGACAAGGCAGGGAGACAGAGGGCGACCAGGGCCTTGAGGCTGAGCGGGGCCAGGGTTAGGAAGCAAAGGGGTACCCGGGACGGGAGACAGGGTGACCAGGGCCGAGAAGGTAGAGGGAGACTCGGGCCGGGAGGCAGATGGGGACCAGGGCCAGGAGGCAAAGGGGTATCTAGGCCGGGAGACAGGAGGACCAGGGGCGGGAGGTATAGGGGACCGTGGGTCGGGACGGAGACTAAAACAATGGCCTGGAGGTTGAATAAAACCAAGACCGGGATGCCGTGGGGGACCAGGGACGGGAAGCACAGAGGTACCAGGGCCAGGAGGCAGAGAGGGACCAGGGCAGTGTGGCAGGGGTGGGCAAGGGCCAGGAGGCAGAGCCATACCTGGGCCGGTAGGGAAAGGGGGACCAGGTTCGAGAAGCAGGGGGTCAAGGGCAGGGAGGCAGAGGGGGGCCAGAGCCGGGATGCCAAGGAGGGCCAGGGATGGAAGGCATATGTGGACCAGGGCAGGGTGGCAGATGTGTGCCAGGGCCAGGAGGCAGAGCAGTACCTGGGCCGATAGGCAAAGGAGGACCAGTTTCGAGAAGCAGGGGGTCAAGGGCAGGGAGGCAGAGAGGGACCAGGGCCGGGATGCCGAAGAGAGTCAGAGATGGAAGGAAGATGGGGACCAGGGTAGGTAGGCAGAAGGGGACCAGGTCCAGGAGACAGAGGGTTCCGTGGGCTTGGAGACAGGGGTCCAGGGCCGGGAGGCAGAGGGGGACCAGGGCCTGGAGGCAGAGGTGTACCTGGGTCTGGGGACAGGGGGACCAGAGCTGAGAGGTATAGGGGACCCAGGGCCTGAACGGAGAGGGAACCAAGGGCCTGGAGATAGAAGAAGACCAGGGCCTGGAGGCAGAGGGGGACCAGGTCCAGCAGGCAGAGGGAGACCAGTGCCGGTAGAAGGAGACCAGCCGCGAGGTAGAGGAGGACCAGGGCCAGGAGATAAAGGGTTTCCTGGGTCGGGAAAGCGGGGGACAAGGGAGGTAGAGCTGACCCAGGGCCGGGACAGAGAGGGACCAGGGCTTGGAGGCACAGAGGTACCAGGGCCTAGAGGTAGAGGGAGACCATGGCCAGGAGGCAGAGGGGTACCTGGATCTGTAGACAGGGGAACCTGTTCTGGGAGGTAGAGAAGACCCAGGAACAGAACGGAGAGAGACCCAAGGGCCTGGAGGTAGGAAACCAGGGCCAGGCGACAGAGGGGGACCAGGGCTGGGAGGCAGTGGGGGACCAGGGCCTGGAGGCAGATGAGGACCAGGGCCAGGCGACAGAGGGGTACCCGGGCCGGGAGAGGGGGGTGTTCCTCTATCTCCCTGCCCTTGTCCTTCCCGCTTCTTGGAAGTAAAGGGGAACTAGGGCTGGAAGGACAGGGGAACAAGGGATGGGAGGCAGAAGGGGACCAGGGCAGGATGGCAGGGGGAACCAGGGCCAGGAGACAGAGGGCTACCTAGGCCGAGGGAGAGGGGACCATGGCCGGGAGGAGAAAGAAGGGGACCAAGGCCAGGAGGCAGGGGGTACCAGGGACGACAGACGAAGGGGACCAGGGCCGAGAAACGGGGGTGACAAGGGCAGGGAGGCCGAGCGGGACCAGGGACGGTAGACAGGGTTGACCAGGGCCGGGTGGGACAGAGGTACCTCGTTCGGGAGACAGGGTGACCAGGGCAGGGAGATAGGGGGTTCCTAGGCCTCCCTGCCCTCCTCCCCCTACTTCTTGGAACTAAAGTGGAACTAGGGCTGGCAGGAACAGGGGAACCAGGGACGGAGGCAGAGGGGGACCCGGGCCTGTATTTAGAAGGTACCTGGGCCAGGAGACGGGGGACCGGGGCTGGGAGGTAGAGGGGACCCAGAGCCAGAAGGCAGAGGGGGAGCAGGGCAGGATGGCAGTGGGGGATTAGGGCCAGGAGGCAGAAGGATACCTTGGCCGGGAGATGGGGGACCAGGACTGGGAGGAAGAGGGGGACCTGGGCGAGGAGGCAGAGGAGTACCTTGGCTGGAAGGCAAAGGGGGACCAGGGCCGAGAAGCGGTGGGGGAAAAGGGCAGGGTGGCAGAGGGGTATCAGGGCCTGGAGGCAGAAGTGGACCAGGGCCAGGAGACAGAGTGGTATCTGGGCCGGGATACGGGGGACCAGGGCCAGGAGGCAGAGGGTTACATGCGCGGGGAGACAGGGAGACCAGGGCCTGGACGTAGAGGGAACCCAGGTCCGGGAGGCAGAGGGGGACCAGGGCAGGATGGCAGGGGGGGACCATGTCCAGGAGGCAAAGGGGTACCAAGACTTGTAGACGGGGGACGAGAGCCAGGAGGTAGAGGGGGACTAGGGCCAGCAGGTTGAGGGGTACCTGGGCAGGGAGGCAGATGGGGACCAGGGCCAGGAGGCGGGGCGGGGGAACCAGGGCCAGGAGGCAGAAGGGTACCCAGGCCGGTTGATGGGGGACCAGGGCCGGGAGGCAGAGGGAGATCAGGGTCAGGAGACAGAGGGGTACCTGTGCCGGGATACGAGAGACCAGGGCCAGAAAGCAGAGGGTTAACTGGGTGGGGAGACTGGGGGACCAGGGCCTGGAGGTAGGGAGAATCCAGGTCCGGGAGGCAGAGGGGGACCAGGGCAGGGCATCATGGGGGGACCATGGCCAGGAGGCAGAAGGGTACCAAGGCTTGTAGATGGGGGACCAGTGCCAGCAGGCTGAGGGTTACCTGGGCAGAGAGGCAGATAGGGGCCAGGGCCAGGAGGCAGAGGGGTACCTGGGCCGGTAAACGGGGGACCAGGGCCGCGAAGCCGGGGGGAGCAAGGTCAGGGAGGTAGAGGGGAACCATGGCCGGGAGACAGAGGGGGACCAGGGCTGGTAGGCAGGGGACCAGTGTTGGGAGGCAGAAGGGTACCTGTGCTGGGAGACAGTGGGACTAGGGCAGAGAAGCAGAGAGGAACCAGGGCCGAGAGGCGGGGGCCAACCAGGTCAGAGAGGCAGAGGCCGGCCAGGGCCGGGAAGCATAGGGAGGCCAGGGAGGGAAGGCAGAGGTCTACCTGGGCCAGAAGACTAGGGGAACAGGGCGGGGAGGTTGAGAGGACGCAGGGCCTGGAGGCAAAAGGGGACCCCGGAAGGGCGGCAGTGGGGGACCAGGGCCAGAAGGCAGAGGGGTCCCTGGGCCGGGAGACAGGGGAACAGGGCAGGGAGGAAAATGGGGACCAAGGCCAGGAGGCAGAGCAGTACCTGGACCGGAAGGCAAAGAGGGACCAGGGCCGAGAAGCTGGGACTAGGGCCAGCAGCCAGAGGGGTTCCTCTGCCTCCCTGCCCTTGTCCCCCGGCTTCTTGGAACTAAAGGGGAACTAGGGCTGGCAGACTTAGGGGAACCAGGGACGGGAGGCAGAGGAGGACCAGGGCCGGATGGCTGGGCGGACGAGGTCCTAGAGGAGGGGTGGACCAGGGCCGGGAGGTTGAGGGGGACCCGGGCCGGGTAGGGAGTTTAGGGAGTCAGAGTGGGAGCAGGAGGCAGGGGGGGACCCAGGGTCAGGAGGCAGAGAGGTATCCGGGCCGGTAGACGGTGGACCAGGGACGTGAGGCAGAAGGGCCCCAGGGACAGGAGGCAAAGGGGACCACGTCTGCGAAGCAGGACTGACAAGGGCAGAGAGGGAAAGGGGGACCAGGCCTGGGAGGCAGAGGGGTACCTGGGCCTGTAGACAGGGACACCTAGGCTGCTAGTTATAGCGGATCCAGGGCTGGAACAGAGAGAGGGGCCAGGGCCTGGGGGAAGAGGGAGACCAGTGCTGGGAGGTACAAAGGGACCAGTGCCGGGAGACACAGGGGGACCAGGGCCGAGAGATACAAGGCGACGAGAGCTGGGAGTAACCGGGGCACCAGTGCCGGTAGGCAGAGGGCAACCAGGTCAGGGCAGAAGATGGGGACCAAGGCAGGGAGTTAGATTGTATGTAGGGCCGGAGGAGGTAGGGGACCAGGGCCAGAAGGTCGGCGCCAGGGCGGGGGGAACAGGGCCAGAGAGTAAAGTTGGACCAGTGGGAAAGGCAGAGGGGGACCAGGGCCAGGAGGCAGCAGAGTACCTGGGCAGGGAGACAGGGGGACTAGGGCCGGGAGGCAGAGTGGGACCAGGGCCAGGAGGCAGCAGGGTACCTGGGCCAGGAGGCAGAGGGGGATCAGAGCGGAGGGGCGGGGGGACCGGGGCAGGGAGGCAGAGAGGGACCAGGGCTACAAGGCAGAGTGGTACCTGGACCAGGAAACGGGGACCAGGGCCAGGAGGCAGAGGGGTACCTGGACCGGGATACAGGGTGACAAGGGCCGGCTGGTAGAGGGGATCCAGGGCCAGGAAGGAGAGAGACCCAAGGGCCTGGTGGTAGAAGGAGACTAGGGCCAGGAGGCAAGAGGGACCAGGATCGGGAGGCAGAGGGGGACCAGCGCAGGGTGACAGAGGCACACCAGGGCCAGGAGGCAGAAGGTTACTTGAGGGCCGGGAGACAGAGGGGTACCTAGGCCAGGAGATGGGGTTCCAGGCCTGGGAGGTAGAGGTGACCCAGGGCCGGGATGGGGAGAGTCTCACGGGCGTGGATGTAGAAGGAGACCAGGGCCGGGAGGCAAGCGGGACCAGGGCCGGGAGGCAGATAGGGACCAGCGCCGGGTGGCAGGGTGGGGGTCAGGGAGAGGAGGCAGAAGGGTACCTGGGCCTGGAGACAGGGCAACCAGGGCTGGGAGGCAGAGGGGTAACTAGGCGGGGAGACGGGGTACCAGTGCCGGGGGGCTGAGGGGGGAAAAGGGGCAAGATGCGACGGGGTACTTAGTCCGAGAGTCAGACGGGTAATCTGGCCGAGAGGCCGGGGAGACCAGGGCAGGGAGGCAGAGGGTGACCACGGCCTGGTGGCAGAGGGGGACCAGGGCCGAGAGATGGGAGAGACCAGGGCATGGAGACAGAGGGGGACCATGGACAGGAGACAGAGGGGTATCAGGACCGGGAAACAAGGGGACCAGTGCCAGGCGGTAGACGGGTACCTAGGCTGGGAGGCAGGGAGAACAGAGCGGGCAGGCAGAGGGGACCCAGGGCCGCGACGAAGAGAATGAACAGAGCTTGGAGGTAGAGGGAGAACAGTACCGGGAAGCACAAAGGGACCAGGCCCCAGAGGCAGAAGGGGAACAGGTCCAGGAGGCAGAGGTGTACCTGGACTGGGAAGCAGAGTGGAACCAGGGCACTGGCAGAGGCAGAGGGGTTCCTGAGCCAGGAGGCAAGGGGACCATGGCCTGGATGTAGAAGGCACCCAGGCCTGGGATGGAGAGAGTCCCAAGGGCATGGATGTAGAGGGAGATTCGGGCTGGGCGGGACGGAGCGACCAGGGCCGGGAGGTACAGAGCGACCAGGGCTGGGAGGCATAGAGTAACTTGGGCCGGGAGGCAGCGGGACTAGGGCCGAGATGTGGGGGGAACCAGGATAGGGAGGCAGAGGGGGACCAGCATGGGGAGGCAGAGGGGGATCAGGGCCCAGAGGCAGAGGGGGTACCTGGGCCGGGAAACAGGGGGACCAGGTCCTGGATGCAGAGGGAGAAATGGGCCAGGATGCGGCGGGGTACCTGGACCGGGAGGCAGAGGAGGATCACGTCGAGGAGCAGAGGGGCAGCATGTCCGAGAGGCACGGGAGGACCAGGGCAGGCACAGGGGGACCAATCAATCAATCAATCAATCAATAAATCGTATTTATTGAGCGCTTACTGTGTGCAGAGCACTGACCAGGAATGGGAGGTAGAAGGGGACCAGGTGGGGAGGCAGAGGGGGACCAGGGTTGGGAGGTAGTGGGGTACCTGGGCTGGGAGACAGCTGGAGCAGGGCCCAGAGGTAGAGAGAACCCTGGGTCGGGATTGAAAGAGACCCAAGGGCCTGGAGGTAGAAGGAGACCAAGTCCGGGATGCACAGAGGGACCAGGTCCGGGAGGCAGACGGGTACCTGGGCCGGGAGACAGGTGGACCAGGGCTGAGAAAAGGAGAGGAACAAGTGCCGAGAGGCAGGGGGCGAACAGATCAGAGAGGCAGAGGCAGACCAGAGCCGGGAGGCAGAGGGGTAACTGGACCGAAAGATGGGGGACCACGGCCGGGAGCAGAGGGTGACCAGGGACAGGAGGACCAGGGCTAGGATGGAGAGAGACCCAAGGGCCTGGAGGTAGAAGGAGACCAGAACCAGAAGGCACAAAGCGGTTAGTACAGTGCTCTGCACACAGTAAGCGCTCAATAAATACGAGTGAATGAATGAATGAACCAGGGCCGGGAGGCAGAGGGGAACCAGAGCAGAGTGGCAGAGGGAGACCAAGGCAAGGAGGCTGAATGGTCCCTGGGCCAGGAGACAAGGCGACGAGGGCCTGGAGGTAGAGAGGAGCCACGGCCTGGGAGGAGAGAGACCCAACGGCCTGGATGGTGAAAGAGACCAGGATCTGGAAGCACAGAGGGTCGAGGGCCGGGAGGCAGAGGGGAACCAGGGCAATGCGGCAGAAGGCGACCATGGCCAGGAGGCAGATGGTTACTTGGGCCGAGAGACGGGAGATCAGGAAGAGGGGGACCAGGGCCAGAAAGTAGAGGGGTACCTAGCTGGGAGGCATAGGGGGATCAAAGCCTGGAGGAAGCGGGGGACCAGAGCCAGGAGGCAGAGGCGTTCTTGGGCTGGGAGACGGGGTCCAGAGCCATGAAGTAGAGGGGGACCAGGGCCTGGAGGCAGAGGGGGACGAGGGCCAGAAGGCTGAGGTGTACCTGGGCAGGGAGGCAAAGGGGGACCTGGGCCAGGAGGCGGGAGGGGCCAGGGCCAGGAAGCAAAGGGGTACCTGGGCCGATAGGTTGGGGGGACAAAGTCAGGGAAGCAGAGAGGGACCAGGGCCTGGAGGCAATGGGGGACGAGGGCCAGGAGGCAGAGGGGTACCTGAGTCGGGAGATGAGGGTTCCATGGCCGGGAGGCAGAGGAGCACCTAGGCAGGCGGTCAGGGGGACCAGGGCTGAGCGGCAGATGGGGACCAGAGCCGAGAGGCAGAGGGGGATCAGAGCCGAGTGACTAGGGGTAAAAGGGCAAGTAGGCAGAGGGGAACCAGGGCCAGGAGGCAGAGGGGTACCTGGGCCGGGAGGCAGAGGGGTACAAGTGCTGAGAAGTCGGGGAAACCCGGGCAGGGAGACAGAGGGGGACCAGGGCCAGGAAGAAGAGGGTTACCTGGACTGGGAAACAGGGGAACCAGGGCGTGAGGTAGCGGGCTACCTGGGTAGGGAGACAGGGACCAGGGCTGGTAGGTAGAGAGGACACAGGGCCAGGATCGAGAGAGCGGCCAGGGCCCGGAGGTAGAGGGAGACCAGGACTGCCACGTACAGGGTTCCCAGGGCCGGGAGGCAGAGGGGAACCAGGGCCGAGAAGCAGGGGGGACCAGGGCCAAGAAGCAGGGGGGACCAGGGCCAGGAGGCAGAGGGGTAACTGGGCCAGGAAACAGGGGGACCAGGGCTGGAAGGTAGAGGGGACCAAGGGCTGGGACGGAGAAAGACCTAAGAACTTGGGGGTGGAAGAAGAACAGGGCCGGGAGGCACAGAGGGTTGAGGGCCGGGAGGCAGAGGAGGACCCGGGCAGGGTGTCAGAGGGGAACAGGGCCAGGAGGCAGAGGGGTACCTGGGCCTAAAGACAGGGGGACCAGGCACGGAGGCAGCAGGATACCTGGGCTATTAGACAAGGGGACCAGGGCCGAATGGTAGAGGTGATCCAGGGCCGGAAGGTCGGGGAGAGGGGACCAGGGCCAGAAATTAAAGTGGGACCAGGGCTGAAAGGCAGAGGGGGACAAGGGCTGGGAGGCAGAGTGGGACCAGGGCTGAGTAGCCGAGACGGGATCAGGGCAGGGTGTCAGAGAGGGACCAGGGCGAGGAGGCAGAGGGGGACCAGGGCCAAGATTAAGAAGGAAACCTGGGCTAGTAGACAGGTGGACAAGGGCCGGGAGGCAGAGGGGGACCAGTGCCAGGAGGCTGAGAAGTACCTGGGCTGGAAGGCAAAGGTGGACCAGGGCAGAGAAGAGGATGGACAACGGAAGGGAGGCAGAGGGGGACCAGGGTCGGGAGGCAGAGGGGGACCAGGGACAGAAGGCAAGGTGTTCCTGGGCCGGGAGTTGGGGGACTAGGGTCGGGGGACTTGGGTGACCAGCACCGGGAGGCAGAGGGGTACAGGGGCCCAGAGAAGGGGGACCGGCGTCGGGAGGCAGAGGGTGACCAGGGCTAGGAGGCAGAGGAGTACATGGGCGGGGAGACTGGGGGTCCAGGGACGGGAGACGGGGGACCTAGGCCGGGAGGCAGAGGGTCCCAGGGCTGGGACGGAGAAAGTGGCCGGGGCTTGTAGGTAGAGGGAAACCAGGCTGGCAGAGCTGGGGGACCCATGGCCGGGACGGAGAGAAACCCATGGCCCATGGCTTGGAGGGAGAGTGGGACCAAGGCAGGGAATCAGGGGGGACCAGGGCCGGAAGGTAGAGGGAAACCAGGGCTGGCAGAACGTGGAGACCAGGGCATGGAGGTAGAGGGGACCCATGGCCTGGATGGAGAGAGACCCAGTGGCCTGGAGGTAGTGGGAGACCAGGGCCAGGAGACCCAAAGGGACAGGGGAATGGGGGACTAGGGTTGCGAGGCCAGTTGTTGGGTCGGGACCATCTCTATATGTTGCCAACTTGTACTTCCCAAGCGCTTAGTACACTTCTCTGCTCACAGTAAGCACTCAATAAATACGATGGAATGAATGGGTGACCAGGGCCTGGATGCAGCGGGGTACCTGAGCCGGTAGACGGGGGACCAGGGCCGCGAAGCAGATGGGAGCCAGGGCCAGGAGGCAGAGGGGTACCTGGGCCGGGAGGCAAAGGGGGACCAGGGTCGAGAAGGACTGTGTCAAGGTCAGGGAGGCTGAGGGTGACCAGGATCGGCAGAAAGTGGGGGAACAGGGCCGGTAGACAGGGCGACCAGGGCCGGGAGGCAGAGGGGTACCTGGGCCAGGGGACAGGGGGACCTTGGCTGGGAGGCAGAGCAGTATCTATGCCGGGAGACAGTGGAACTAGGGCTGAGAAGCCGAGGGCAACCAGGTCCGAGAGGCGGTGCGTGACCAGGTTAGAGAGGCAGAGGCCGGCCTGGGCTGGGAATCTGAGGGGGACCAGGGCAGGAAGCTCGACAGGGACCATGGTCGGGAGGCAGAGAGGGACCAGGGCCACTAGACACAGGGACCAGTGCCTGGAGGTAGAGGGGACCCATGGCCGGGACAGAGAGAGACCAGTGGCCTCGAGGTACAGGGATGTAGAGGGAGGCCATGGCCGGGTGGCTCAAAGGGGCCAGGGCCGGGAGGCAGAGTGGGACCTGGTCCTGGATGTAGAGGAGGACCAGGGCCAGGTGGCAGAGAGGACCAGGGTTGGGTAACGGGGATCAAGGCACGGGGCAAACGGCGACCAGGGCAATGAAGCATGGGGAAAAAGGTCCGGGAGGTAGAGGTGGACCAGGGAAAAGAGATAGAGGGGTACCAGGGCCGGTTTACAGGGCGACCGAGGCCAGGAGGCAGAGGGTTACCTGGGACAGGAGACGGGGCATAGGGCTGGGAAGCAGAGAGGAATCAGGGCCAAGAGGCAGGGGGCGACCAGGTCAGAGAGGCAGAGGCCGGCCATGGCCGGGAGGCAGAGGGGGACCGGGCAGGGAGGCAGAGGGAGACCAGGGCCTGGAAGCAGAGAGGGAACAGGGCCAGTAGACAAGGGGACTGGGGCCAGGAGGCAAAAGGGTCCCTGGCCAGGTGATAGGGGGACCAGGACTGGGAGTCAGAGGGGTACCTGTGCCGGGAGACAAGGTGACCAGGGCTGAGAGGCAGAGGGGAACTAGGGCCGAGAGGTGGGGAGCGACCAGGTCAGAGAGGCAGAGGGGAACCAGGGCCGGGAGGCAGAGGGGGACTAGGGCCGGGAGGCATGGGGGCACCAGGGCAGGGAAATGGGGATCAAGCCGGCAGGCAGAGTGGTACCAATGTCTCCCTGCCCTTGTACTCCCTGCTTCTCAGGAGTCAAGGGGAACTAGGGCCGAAAGTCAGAGGGGGACCAGGGACGTAAAGCAGGGGGCGACCATGGCAGGGAGGCAGAGGGTGACCAAGGCCGGGAGGCAGAGGGGGACCAGGATGAGGAGGCACGGGAACCAGGGCCGGGATGCAGAGGGACCATGGCTGGAAATCTGAGGGGACCCAGGGCTAGGAGGCAGAGAGGGACCAGGGCAGGGAGGCAGTGGGGCACCAGGGCCTGGAGGCATAGGGGTACCTGGGCCGGGAGACGGGACCAGTGTCGGGAGGCAGAGGGGGACCAGGGCTGCGAGGCAGAAGGGGACCAGTGTTGGGAACTGGGGATCAGGGCCAGCAGGCACAGGGGTACCTCTGCCACCCTGCCCTTGCCCCGCTCCCCAGCCCCCCTGGCTTCTCATAAGTACAGGAGAACTACAGTCGAAAGTCAGAGGGGGACCAGGGACGGTAGGCGGTAGGGACCAAGGCAGGAAGGCAGAGGGGGACATGGGCCAGGAGGCAGAAGGGTACCTGGGCCGGAGACATTGGTACCAGGCCCGGGAAGTAGAGGGGTAACTGGGCCGTGAGACAGGGGGACCAGTGTCGGAAGGCAGAGAGGTGCCAGGGCCGGGAGACAGAGGGGTACCAGGGTTGGTAGATGAGGGACAAGGCCAAAGAGACAGAGGGGGACCAGGGCCAGCAGGGTGAGGGGTACCTGTTCAGGTAGGCAGAGGGATACCTGTGGCAGGAGATGGGGGACTAGTGCTGAGAAGCAGAGGGGAACCAGGGCTGAGACGCAGGCGAAGAGCAGGTCAGAGAGGCAGATGCCTGCCAGGACCAGGAAGCAGAGGGGTACCAGGATGGGAAGGCAGAGGGGGACTGGGGCCGGGAGACAGGGGGACCTAGGCCGGGAGGCATAGGAGGACCAGGGCCAGAAAACGGTGACCAGGGCCGGGAGGCAGAGGGGGACCTGGGCTGGGTGGCAAAGGGGGCCAGGGCTGAGAGGCATGGTGGACAAGGGCTGGGAGGTAGAGGGGGACCAGGGCCGGGAGGCAGATGGTTACCTAGGCCGGATACAGGGAGACCAGGGCCGGAAGGCAGAAGGGTATCTGTGCCAGGAGACAGGGACACTAGGGTTGAGAAGCAGAGGGGACCCAGTTCCTAGAGGCAGGGGGCGAACTGGTCAGAGAGGCAGAGTCAGACCAGGGCCGGGAAACAGAGGGGGGCCAGGGCGGGAAGGCAGAAGGGGACCAGGGCCAGGAGGCAGAGGGGTACCTGTGCCAGGAGAAAAGGGGACCGGGGCTGGGAGGCAGAGGAGTACCTGGGCCGGGAGACAGGGGGACCTAGGCTGGGAGGTAAAGAGTCCCAGGGCCGGGATGGAGGGAAGGGCCAAGGCCTGGAGATAGAGGGAAACCAGGGCAGGCAGAACAGTGGGACCTGGGCCGGGACGTAGAGGGGACCCATGGCTGGGACGGAGAGACCCAGTGGCCTGGAGGTAGAGAGAGAGCAGGACCGAGAGGCTTAAAGGGAGCAGGGCCGGGAGGCAGAGGGTGACCAGGGCCTAGAGGTAGAGGGGAACGAGGGCCAGGAAGCAGAGGGGTACCTGGGCTGGGAGAAGAGGGACCAGGGCCGGGTGGCAGAGGGGTACCTTGGCCGGGAGGCAGAGGGGCACATGGGCCCGGAGGCAGAGGGGGACCAGGGCCGGAGGCAGAGGGTTACTTAGTCCAGAAGACGGGGGAGCAGGGCCGGAAGGCAGAGGGTTACCTAGGCCGAAAGACTGGTGGACCAGGGCCGGAGACAGTGGAACCTAGGCAGCGACATAGAGGGTCCCAAGACCAGGATGGAGAGAGGGGCCTTGGCCAGGACGGAGAGAGGAACCAGGGCATGGAGGTAGAGGAAGATCAGGGCTGGCAGAACAGGGGGACCAGGATCAGGAGGTAATGGGGACTCATGGCCAGGATGGAGAGAAACCCAATGGCCTGGAGGTAGAGGGACACCAGAGTTGGGAGGCGCAAAGGGAGCAGGGCCGGGAGGCAGAGTGGGACCAGGGCCAGGAGGCAGAGGGGTACCTGGTCTGGGTGACGGGGGGCCACGGTCGGGAAGCAGAGGAGTCCTGGGAATCAGAGAGGCACCATGGCCCAGAAACGGGGACCAGGGCCGGGAGGCAGAGGGGGACCAGGGCCAGGACGCAAAGGGGCACCTTAGCCCAGAGGAAAAGGGGGACCATGGCCAAGAAGCCGGGGGGACAAGGTCAGGGATTCAAAAGTGGACCAGTGTCGGAAGGCAGAGGGGCCAGGGCTGGGAGGCAGAGGGGTACGTGTGCCGGGAGACAGTTGGGATTGGACTAAGAAGCAGAGGGGAATGAGGGCCGAGAGGCGCGGGGTGACCAGGTCAGAGAGGCAGAGGCCGGCCAAGGCCGGGAAGCAGATGGGGACCAGGGCAGGAAGGCAAAGGGGTACCAGGGCAAGGAGGCAGAGGGGTACCTGGGCCGGGAAGTAGAGGGTCCCAGAGCCGGGACGGAGAAAGGGGCCAGTGCCTGGAGGTAGAGGGAGACCCGGGCTGGTAGAACAGGGGCACCTGGGCCGGGATGTAGAGGGGACCCATGGCCGGGAAGGAGAGAGACCAAGTGTCCTGGCCGTAGAGGGGGACTAGGGCCAGGAGGCAGAGGGGTACCTGGGCCGGGAGATGGGGGGACCAGGGTTGGGACGCAGAGAGTGACCAGGGCCGGGAGGCGGAGGGAGACCAGGGTTGGGAAACGGGGATCAGGGCCAGCAGGCACAGGGGTACCTCCAGGAGGAAGAGGGAGACTAGGGCCATAAGGCAAAGGAGGACCAGGACCGAGAAGTGGGGGGAACAAGTGCAGGGAGACAGAGGTGGACAGGGGCCTGGAGGCAGAGGGGGACCAGGGCCAGGAGGCAGATGGGTACCTGGCCGGGGAAGATGGTGGACCAGGGTCGGGAGGCAGAAGGGGACCAGGACTGGGTTGCTTAAATGGACCATTGTCGGGAGGTGGAGGGGGACCCGGGCCTGGAGGTAGAGGGGGACCAGGGTCGATAGGCAGAAGGGTTCCTCTGCCTCCCTGCCCTTGTAAAGTAAGGTAAGGGTGAACTAGGGCGGGCAGGCACATGGGAACCAGGGGCTGGAGGCAGATGGTGACCAGGACAGCGTGGCAGGGGGAACTAGGGCCAGGAGGCAGAGAGGTACCTGGGCCAGGGGATGGTGGACCAGGACCAAGAGGCAGAGGGGGACCAGGGCCGAGATGCAGGTTGGACAAGAGCCTGGAGGCACAGAGGGACCAGGGCCAGAAAGCAGAGGGGGACCTGGGCGAGGAGATTGGGGGACCAGGGCCGGGAGGTAGAGGGGGACCAGGGCAGGGAGGCAAGGGAGGACCAAGGCCAGTAGGCAGAGTGGTACCAAGGCCGGCAGATGGGAGACCAGGGCCAGGAGACAGAGGGGGACCAGGACCGGGAGGCTGACGGGAATCAGGGCCGGGAGGTAGAGGGGGATCACGAGTGGGAGACAGAGGGGGACCAGTGCTGGGAGGCAGCGGTAGACCAGGGGATTGGGGAAGAGGGGTACCAGAGCGGGGAGGAAAAGGGGGACCAGGGCCAGGATTTAGAAGGGTACCTTGGCCCGGAGAGAGGGGGACCAGGACCGGTACACAAAGTGGGACTAGGGCAGGGCGGTACCGGGGTACCAGGGCCGGGAGGCAGAGGGGGATCTGGGTCAGGAGGCAGAGGAGGATCAGGGCCGGGAGGAAGAGAGGGACCAGCACCAGGATTTAGAAGGGTACCTTGGCCGGGAGAAAGGGGGACCAGGACCGGGATGCAAAGTGGGACTAGGGCAGGGCGGCACCGGGGAACCAGGGCCAGGAGGCAGAGGCGTACCTGTGCCGGTAGATGGGGTACCAGGGCAGGAAGGCAGAAGTGTACCTGGACCGGGAGGCAGAGGGGGACCAGGGCACGTAGGCAGAGGGGGACCAGGTCCAGAAAGCAGAGGGGTACCTGGGCCGTAAGATGGGAGACCAGGGCGTGGATGCAAAGGGGGACCAGGGCAGGGAGGCAGAGGTGTACCTGGGCCGGTAGGGAGGAAGGCCACGGCAGGGAGGCACAGGGGTCCCTGGGCCGGGAGACAGGAGGACCAGGGCCGAGAGGCAAAGGGGGACCAGGACCGAGAGGGGTAGGGGGACCAGGACAGTGAGGCAGAGGGGGACAAGGTACGGGAGATGGACAGCATGGCTGGGTGGTATATCTAACCCGGCGCTGGGACGGAGAGGGGCACCCGGGCCTGGAGGCTGAGGTGGACCAGGGCAGGTAGGCAGAGGGGGACCAGGGTCAGAAGTCAGAGGGGTACCTGGGCCGGGAGACAGTGGAACTAGGTCCGGGAGGCAGACCTGGACCTGGGCCAGGAGACAGGTGCACCAGGGCCGAAAGGCAGGGGGAACCAAGACTGAGACTCAGGTGGGAACTAGGGCAGGGAGGCAGAGGGGGACTAGGACCAGGAGGCAGAAGGTGACCAGAGCCGGAAGGCAGAGGGATACTTGGGTCGGGGGACAGGTGGACCAGGGCCGTAGGTAGAGGGGAACCAGGACTGGGACGGAGAGAGACCCAAGGGCCTGAAGGTAGAAGAAGACCAGAACCGGGTGGCACAGAGGGACCAGGGCCGGGAGGCTGAGGGGGATCAGAGCAGGGCAGCAGAGGGGGACTAGGGCAAGGAGGCTGAATGGTCCCTGGGCCAGGAGACAAGGAGACAAGGGCATGGAGGTAGAGGGGAGCCACGGCCGGGGAGGAGAGAGACCCAAGGCCTGGAGGTCGAAGGAGACCACGGTCTGGAGGCACAGAGGGTCCAGGACGGAGAGGCAGAGGGGGACCAGGGCAGGGCGGCAGAGGGGCACCAGGATGTAGTGGGGTACCTGGACCATGACACAGAGGGAACTGAGCAGTGAGGCAGAGGGGTAACTTGACCAGGAATTGAGGGTCCAGGGCCAGGAGGTAGTGGGGGACCAGGGCTGAGAAGCGTGTTGGACTGGGGCAGGGAAGCACAGGGGGACCAGGGCTGGGAGGTAGAGGGGACCCAGGGCCCTGGATGGAGAGAGACCCAAGGGCCTGGAGTTAGAAGGAGACCAGGGCAGGGAGGCACAGAGCTACCAGGGCCCTGGGGTATCTGGGCCTGGGGACAGAGTGACCAGGGCCGATAGGCAGAGGAGGATCATGGTTGAGAGACAGAGGGTTACCGGTGTTGTGCCTCACTGGGGGACCAGTGCCGGGAGGCAGAGGGGCACCTGGGCTGGGAGGCAGAGGGGGACTAGGGCTGAGAGTCGGGAGGTACCAGGGCAGGGAGGCAGTGGGAGACTAGGACTGGGAGACAGAGGGGTACCTGTCTTGGGAGGTGGGGGGGACCGACGGCCAGGAGTCAGAGGGGTACCTGGACCGGGAAACGAAAAGACCAGGGCTGGGAGGTAGTGGGGTACCTCTGGAACGGAAGTCATGGGGACCAGGGCTGGTTGGTAGAGGGGAACCAGGGCTGGGAAGGAGAGAGGGCCCAGGGCCTGAAGGTAGAGGGAGACCAGGGCCGGGAGGCACAGAGGGACAAGGGCTGGGAGGCAGAGGGGGACCAGGGCCAGGAGGCAGTGGGGTACCTTGTCCTGGGGACAGGGGGGCCAGGGCCAGGACGTAGAGGGGTTACCTGGACCAGGAGACCCGGGGACCATGGGCGGGAGGTTGAAAGGTACCTGGGCCGGGAGACAGGGGAACCAGGGCCGGGAGGTAGAGGGGTACCTGGGCCCATAGACAGAGGAAACAGGGCCAAGAGGCAGTGGGGGACCACAGCTGAGAGACAGAGGCCTAGCCGCAGGGGGGAACCCGATCCCGGAGGCAGAGGGATACCTGGGCTGGGAGCCGGGGTTCAGGGCTGGGAGGCCGAGGGGGACCAGGAGTGGGAGGCAGAGGGGTCCTGGTTCAGGAGACAGGGGGACTAGGGCCGGAATGTAGAGTGGTACCTGGGCCGGGATGTGGAGTGGACCCAGGGCCAGGACGGGTAGAGGAGACCCAAGGTAATAGGAGACTAGGAGACTAGGGCTGGGAGGTACAAAGGAACTAGGGCCAAGAGACAGAGGAGTACCAGGGCCAGGAGGCAGAAGGGAACCGGGGCCGAGAAGCGGTGGGTGACCAGGGCAAGGAGGCAGATGGGACCATGACCAGGGGGCAGAGGGGGACCAGGGCCCGGAGGCAGAGGGGTGCAGGGCCAGGATGCCGAGGGGTACCTGGCCCAAGAGACGGGGTCCAGAGCCGGGAGGCAGAGGGGGATCGGGGCAGATAAGCAGGGGGAAAGGGGATATGCAGGCAGAGGCGAACCAGGGCTGAGAGGCAGATGGGCACCAGGGCTGGGAGGCAGAGGGAGAACAGGGCCGGGAGGCAGAGGGGTACCTGGGACGGGAGACCCGGGGATCAGGGCTGGGCGGTAGAAAGCTGCCTGGGCCGGGAGACAGGGGGACCAGGGCTGGGAGATAGAGGGGATCCGAGCTGGGCTGGAGAGAGACCCATTTGCCTGAAGGGTGAGGGAGATCAGGGCCAGAAGGCACAGAGAAGCCAGGTCCAGGAGGCCCAGGGGGACCAGGGCCTGGAGGTAGAGTGGGATTAGGGCCTGGAGGCAGAGGAGGACCAGTGCCATGAGGCAGAGGGGTATATGGGCTGGGAGCCAGGTGGACTAGGTCCGAGAGAAAGAGGAGTACCTGGGCCGGGAGACAAGGGGATCAGGGCCAAGAGTCAGAGGGAGATCAGGGTTGAGAGGCGGGGGTGGACCAGGGCCGGAAGTAGATGTGGACCATGGTGGAGAGTCAGAGGGGAATCAAGGCTAAGAGGCAGAGGGGTACCTGGGTCCGGAGACAGGGGACCAGGGCCGGGAGGTAGAGGGGACACAGGGCCGAGAGGTACAAGTTGACGAGGGCTAGGAAGAATTGCGGCACCCTGCCGATAGGCAGAGAGGGATCATGTCCGGGTGGAAGATAGAGACAAAAGTAGTGAGGTAGATGGGACCTACGGCTGGAAGGAGAAGGGGACCAGGGCCGGAAGCTTGCGGGGGACCCGGACCCTAAAGTAGAGTGGAACCAGGGCTGAAAGGCAGAGGGGGACTAGTGCTGGGAGGAGGCAGAGGGGTACTAGGCCCGGGGGAGAGGGGGCCAGGGCCAGGAGGTAGAGGGGACCCAGGGCCAGGAGTGAGAGAGTGACCAGGGCCTGAAGGTAGAGTGAGACCAGGGCCGACAGGGAGGGGGGAACAGGGCTGGGAAGGCAGAGGGGGACCAGGACCAGGAGGGAGAGCGTTACCTGGGTCCGGAGACATGGGTACCAAGGCCTGGAGGTAGAGGGGACCCAGGGCCGGGACAGAGAGAAGGACCAGGGCCAGGAGGTAAAGGGAGACTAGAGCTGGCAGGTACTGTCGGACCCTGGCCAGTGATCAGTGCCAGGAGGCAGAGGGGTACCTGGGCCGGAGACAGGTGGACCAGGGCAGGGAGGCAGAGGGGTACCTGGGCCGGGGGAGAAAGGGACCAGGGCCAAGAGTCAGAGGGGGACCAGGACCGAGAGGCCGGGGGCTACCAGGGCAGGGAGGCAGAGGGGGACCAGGACAGGGCGGCAGTTGGGGACCAGGGATAGGAGTCATAGGGGTACCTGGGCCGCGAGACATGGGGACAAGGGCAGGGAGGCAGTGGGGTACTTGGGCTGGGAGATGGATGACCAGGGACTGGAGGTAAAGGAAGACCATGGCCGAGAGACAGGGAGGGACCAGGGCCGGAGGAAGAGGGTGACTAGGGCGTGGAGGCAGAGGGGGGCCAGGGCAAGGCGGCAGAGGGGGACCAGGGCCAGGAGGCAGAGCAGTACCTGGGTCCAGAGACAGGGGACCAGGGCCGGGAGGGAGAGAATGGCCAGGGCCAGGAGGTAGAGGAGGACTAGGTCCGTTAGGTGGGGGGGACCAGGACAGGGAAGCAGAGGGGGGACAGTATCGGGAGGTAGAGGGGAACCAGGGCCGTGAAGCAGAGGGGTCCAGGCCAGTAGGCATAAGGGTATCTGGAGCGGGGAAACAGGAGGACCAGGGCTTGGTGGTGGACTGGTACATGTTGCAGAACACATGGGGACCTGGGCCGGTTGGTAGAGGGGATCCAGGGCCGGGAAGGAGTGAGGGACCAGGGCCTGGAGGTAGAGGAAGACCAGGGCCGGGAAACACAGAGTGGCAGAGCCGGGAGGCAGAGTGCGACCAGGGTGGGGAAGCATAGGGGGACCAGGCCCAGGAGGCATAGGGGTACCTGGTCCGGAAGACAGGGGGACCAGGCCCAAGCAACAGAGTGGGACCAGGGCAGGGAAGCAGAGGGGGACTAGTGCCAGGAGGGGGACGGGTACCTGGGCTGGGAGGTAGAAAGGGACTAGGACTGGGAGGCAGAGGGGAACCAGGGCAGGGTGGCAGAGGGGTACCTTGACTGGGAGACGGGGTCCCGGTCTGATAGCCTGAAGGGGACCTGGTCCAAGAGGCAGTGGGGTATCTTGGCCGGAGGCAGAGGGAGACCAGGGCTGAGAGTCCTTGGGGACCAGGGCAGGGGGGAAGAGGGATACCAGGACTGGAAGCCAAAGGGTTACCTGGGCTGGGAGGCAGAGGGGAACCAGGGTCAAGAGGCTGAGGGGTACCTGGGCCATAGCACAGGGGGGTACTAGGGCGGAGAGGCAGAGAGGGACCTGGGTGGGAGATTGGGGGACCAGGGCCTGGAGGTAGAGGAAGACCAGGGCCGGGAAATACAGAGTGCCAGAGCCGGGAGGCAGAGGGCGACCAGGGTGGGGAAGCATAGGGGGACCAGGCCCAGGAGGCAGAGGGATACCTGGTCCAGGAGACAGGGGGACCAGGCCCAAGCAACAGAGTGGGACCAGGGCAGGGAAGCAGAGGGGGACTAGTGCCAGGAGGGTACCCGGGCTGGGAGGTAAAAGGGGACCAGGCCAGGAGGTAACGGGGTACCTGAGCCGGGAGGCAGATGGGGACAAGGGCTGAGTGGCGCTCGGGACCAGGGCAGGGAGATAGAAGGGGACTAGGACTGGGAGGCAGAGGGGGACCAGGGTAGGGTGGCAGAGGGGTACCTGGGCTGGGAGACGGTGTCCCGGTCTGATAGCCTGAAGAGAACCTTGTCCAAGAGGCAGTGTAGTATCTTGGCCGGGAGGCAGATGGAGACCAGTGCTGAGAGGCCTTGGGGACCAGTGCAGGGGGGCAGAGGGGAACCAGGACTGGACGGTAAAGGGTTACCTTGGTTGGGAGGCAGAGGGGAACCAGGGCGAAGAGGAAGAGGGGTACCTGGGCCAAAGCACAGGGGGGTACTAGGGCGGGGAGGCAGAGAGGGACCTGGGTGGGAGACTGGGGGACCAAGGCCGTGAGGTAGAGGGGACCAGGCCCGGCATGGAGAGAGACACAATGGACTGGAGCTAGAAGGAGACCAGAGCCGGTATTAGCAGAGGGACCCGGGCCAGTAGGAAGAGGGGAACCAGGGCTGGGCAGCAGAAGGGGGCCAGGGCCAGGAGGCAGAAGGGTACCTGGGCCAGGAGATGGGGACCAGGGCCGGGAGGTAGAGGGGACCCAGGGGCAGGAGGGAGGGAGACCCAAGGGCCTGAAGGTAGAAGGAGACCAGGGACGGGAGGCACAGAGGGACCAGGGTCGTGAGGCAGAGGGGGACCAGGGCGGGGCGGCAGAGGGGGACGAGGGCCAGGAGGCAGAGGGGTACCTGGGCCGGGAGACAGGGAGACAAGGGCAGGGAGGCAGAGGGGAACCAAGGCTGGGAGGCAGAGTGGGATCAGGGCGGGGAAGCAGAGGGGGACCAGGGCCACGAGGCAGAGGGGTACCCGGTCCGGAAGACAGGGGGGACCAGGTCTGGGAGGCAGACGGGTACCTGATTGGGAAGACAAGTGGACCAGGGCTGGGAGGCAGGGGTACCTAGACCACGAGGAAGAGGGAACCCAGGCAGGATGGAGAGAGGGGCCAGGGCCTGGAGGTAGAGGGAGACCAGTACTGGCAGGCAGAGGGAGACCAGGGCAGGGTGGCAGTGGGGAGACCAGGACTGAGAGGCCGGGGGAGACGAGGGCCTGGAGGCAGGGAGGGACAGGGCTAGGAGGCAGAGGTGTACCTGCGCCAGGAGACGGGGGACCAGGGCCGGAAGGCAGAGGGGGACCAGGCCAGGAGGCAGAAGGGGACCAGGGTCAGTAGACAGGGGTACCAGGGCCGGGTGGCAGAGGGATACCTGTGCCGGGAACAGAGGGACCATGGCCGGGAGGAAGAGGGGTACCTAGGCCGGGAGACAGGGGAACCAGGGCCGGGAAGCAGAGGGTGACCAGGGCCTGGCAGCAGAGGAGGACCAGGGTCGGGAGGCAGAGGGGTACCTGGACCTGTAGACAGGGGTACCTAGGCCGGCAGGTAGAGGGAATCCAGGGCCGGGACGGAGAGATGGGCCAGGGCCTGGAGGAAGAGGGTGACCAGGGCTGGCAGGTAGAAGGGAATGAGTGCCGGGAAACACAGGGGGACCAGGGCCGAGAGTTAGGAGGCGACGAGGGCTGGGAATAACCGGGGCACCAATGCTGGTAGTCAGAGGGCGACCAGGTCCGGGCAGAAGATGGGGACCAAGGCAGGGAGGTAGATTGGACTTAGGACCGAATGGAGAAGGGGCCCGGGGCCCGAAAGTAAGGTGGGACCAGTGCTGAAAGGCAGAGGGGGACCATGGCCAGGAGGCAAAAGGGTACATTGGCCGGGAGACAGGGGGATCAGCGCCGGTTGGTATAGGGGACCCAGGGCCGGGAAGGAGAGAGATCCAAGGGCCTGGAGGTAGAGGGAGAAAAGGCCCGGGAGGCAGAGATGGACCAGGGCCGGGAGGCAAAGAATGACCTGGGCTGGGAGGCACAGAGGGACCTGAGCAGGGAGGCAGAGGGGGACCAGGGTGGGGAGGCAGAGGGGGATCCGTGCCAGGTGGCAGAGGGTTACCTGGGTCGGGAGATGGGGGACCAGGGCAGGATGGCAGAGAGATACCTGGGCCAGGAGACGGGGGACTATTGTCGGGAGGTAGAGGGGACCCAGGGTCGGGACAGAGAGCGACCCAAGGGGCTGGAGGTAGAGGGGAACAGGGCCGGGAGGCCCAGAAAGACCAGGGCCGGGAGACAGAGGGGGACCAGGGCAGGCTGGCAGAGTGGGACCAGGGCCAGGAGGCAGAAGGGGACCTGGGCCAGGAGACAGGGAGCCCAGGGCCGGGAGGCAGAGGTGTACCTGGGCCGGGAGGCAGAGGTGTACCTGGGCCGGGAGGCAGAGGGGGACCAGGGCAGGCTGACAGAGTGGGACCAGGGCCTGGAGGCAGAAGGGTACTTGCCCCGGGAGACAGGGGGATCGGAGCCGGGAGGCAGAGGAAAATGTGGACCGGGGAATAGGGGGACCAGGGCCTGGAAGTAGAGGGGTACCAGGGTCGGGAGACAGGGGGATCAGGACCAGTTGGTGGAGGGGACCCATGCCCGGGAAGGAGAGAAGCAGCGTGGAGGTAGAGAAGCAGCGTGGCTCAGTGGGAAAGAGCACGGGCTTTGGAGTCAGAGGTCATGGGTTCAAATCCCGGCTCTGCCAATTGTTAGCTGTGTGACTTTGGGCAAGTCACTTAACTTCTCTGGGCCTCAGTGACCTCATCTGTAAAATGGGGATTAAGACTGTGAGCCCCCCGTGGGACAACCTGATCACCTTGTAACCTCCCCAGCGCTTAGAACAGTGCTTTGCACATAGGAAGCGCTTAATAAATGTTATCAAAAAAAAAGGAGAGAGACCCAAGGGCCTGGAGGTAGAGGGAGTCTATGTCCAGGAGGCAGAGAGGGACCTGGGCCGGAAGGCAGAGGGAGACCAGGACCGGGAGGCTCTGGCGTACCTGGGCCGGGAGGTAGAGAGGGACCAGGGCCTAGACGTGGGAGTGTTCAGATCCAAGAGGCAGAGGAGGACAAGGGCCTGGAGGCCTAGTGGCACCAGGACAGGTAGGCAGAGGGGGACCAGGCCAGAAGGCAGAGAGGTACTTAGGTCGGGTGACAGGGGGACCTGGTCTGGGAGGCAAAGGGGAACCAGGGCCGAGAAGCAGGGCGGGACCAGGGAAGGGAGGCAGAGCGGGACCAGGGTAGGAAGGCAGAGAGGGACCAGGGTCAGTAGGTATTGGGGTACCTGGGCCGGGAGACAGGTGGACTAGGGCTAGGAGGTAGAGGGGACCAAGGGCCGGGATGGAGAGAGACCCAAGGGCCTGGTGGTAGAAGGAGACCAAGTCCGGGTTTCACAGAGGGACCAGGGATGGGAGGCCGAGGGGTACCTGGGTCAGGAGACATGGGGACGACGGCCAGGAGGCAGAGGTGTACCAGGCCGGGAGATGGGCAGCAGGGCCGGGTTGTATATGGGACCCAGGGCTGGGACGGAGAGTGGAACTCGGGCCTGGAAACAGAGGGGGACCAGAGCCTGGAACCATAGGGGGCCCAGGGTCAAAAGGCAGGGGGGTACCTGGGCCAGGAGGCAGAAGGTGACCTGGGCCAGGAAGCAGAGGAGTAACTGAGCCGTGAGGCAAAGGGGGATCAGGGCGGAAAAGCAGGGGCGACAAGGGCAGGCAGGCAGAGGGGGACCAGGTCCGGGAGGCCGAGAGAGACCAGGGCCTGGAGGCGGAGAGGGATCAGGACTAGAAAGCAGAGTGGTACCTGGATCAGGAAACAGAGGGACCAAGGCCAAGGTGACCGAGGGCTGGGACAGAGAGAGGGACCAGGGCATGGAGGTTGAGGGAGACCAGGGCTGGGAGGCACAGAGGAACCAGGGCTGGGAGCCAGATGGGGATCAGGGTGGGGAGACAGAGGGGGACCAGGGCCAGGAGGCAAAGTGGGACCAGGGTCGAGAAGCAGGGGCGACTAGGGCAGGGAGGCAGAGGGGTACCAGGGTTTGGAGGCTGAGGAGCACCAGGGCCAGGAGGCAGATGGGGACCAGGGCAGGTAGGCAGAAGTGGACCAGGGCCAGGAGGCACAGGGGTACCTGTGCCGGGAGTTGGGGGACCCGGGCTGGGAGTCAGAGGGGGACCAGGGCTGGGAGGCAGATGGGGACCAGGGCAGGTAGGCAGAAGTGTACCTGGGCCGGGAGGTAGGGGGACCAGGGCAGGAAGGCAGAGGGGTACCTGGAACCGGAAGCAGGGGGACCAGGGCATTGAGGCAGAGGTGTCCCTGGGCCAGACACAGGGGTCCAGAGCCGAGAGGCAGAGGGGGACCAGGGCTGAGTGGCGACAGGGGGCAGAGATCGGGAAGCAGAAGGGAGCCTGGGCCAGGACACAGGGGGACCACGGCTTAGAGGCAGAGGGGGAGCAGTGCCAGGAGACTGGACCCAGGGCTGGACCAGTGCCAGGAGAGTGGTATACTGGACTCAGGGCTGTGACGGAAAGGGGAACCTAGGCCTGGAGACAGAGGGGGACCCGGGTCTGGAGGCATAGTGGGACCAGGTCAAGTAGGAAGAGGAGGACCAGGGCCAGGAGGCAGAGGGGTACTTGGGCTGGGAGATGGGGGACCAGGGCCGGGAGGCAGAAGGGGACCAAGGCTGGGAGGCAGATGGCGACCAGGGCAGGTAGGCAGAGGGGCACCAGGGCCAGGAGGCAGAGGTTTATCTGGTCCGGGAGTCGGGGGACCAGGGCTGGGAGGCATTGGGGGACCAAGGCCGGGAGGCAGAGGGGTACCTGGGCCAGGAGGCAGGGGGACCAGGGAAGGGAGGCAGAGGGGTACCTGGACCAGGAGGCAGAGGGATCAGGGCAGGGAGGCAGAGGTGTCCCTGGGCCAGACCCAGGGGGACCAGAGCCGAGAGGCGATGGCGGGCAAGGGCCGGGAGGCAGAAGGGAGCCTGGGCCGGGAGTCAGGAGTTCACGGCCTAGAGGCAGAGGGGAACCAGGGCCAGGAGATGGGCAGCAGGGCCGGGTGGTATATCAGATCCAGGGCTGGGATGGACACGGGGACCCAGGCCTGGAGGCAGAGGGGGACCCGGGCCTGGAGGCATAGCGGGACCAGGGCAGGTAGGAAGAGGGGGACCAGGGCCAAAAGACAGAGGGGTGCCTGGGCCGGGAGACAGGGGAACCTGGGCTGGAAGGCAGAGGGGTATCTGGACCAGGAGATAGGGGGACCAGTGCTGAATGGCAGAGGGGGACCAGGACGGTTAGGCAGAGGGGGACCAGGGCCCGGAGGCAGAGTGGTACCTAGGCCGGGAGACAGGGGGATCAGGGCCGGAAGGCAGAGGGTTAACTGGGCCGAGAGAAGGGGAACCAGGGCCAGGAGGCAGAGGGTGACCAGGGCCAGGAGTCAGAAGCGTACCTGGGCCTGGAGACAGAGAGATACCAGGGCTGGGAGGGAGCGGGGACCAGGATAGGGAAGCAGAGGGATATCTGGGCCAGTAAATGGGGACCGGGACCGATTGGCATAGGGGACCCAGGGACGGGAAGGAGAGAAATCCAAGGGTCTGGAAGCAGAGGGGGACCAGGGCCGAGAGGCGGGAGAGACCAGCACAGGGAGGCAGAGGGAGACCAGTGCCAGGAGGCAGAGGTTGCCTATGGCCGGGAGGTAGAGTGGTCCCAGGGCCAGGAGATAGGGGGACAAGGGCTGGTTGGTAGAGGGGACCCAGGTCTGGGAAGGAGAGAGACTCAAGGGTCTGGAGGTAGAGGGAAATTAGGGTCGGGTGGCACAGAAAGACCAGGGCCGGGAGGCAAGAGGGACCAGGGCTGGTAGGCAGAAGGGTACCTGGGCCGGGAGACAGGGGGACCAGGGCCGAGAGACTGAGGGGTAGCTAGGCTGGGAGACGGGTTACCAGAGGGTGAAAAGGGGCCAGGATGCGGCCAGGAGGCGGCAGGGTACCTAGGCCTGGTGTCAGAGGGGGAGCCGGGCCGAGAGACAGCAGAGCCCAGGGCAGGGAGGCAGAGGGCGACCAATGCCGGGAGGCAAAGGGGGACCAGGGCCGTGAGTGAGAGGGGGTCCAGGGACGGGAGGTAGAGGTAAACCATGGCTGGGAGGCAGAGGTGGACCATGGCCGGGAGGTAGAGGGGTACCTGGACCAGGAAACAGGGGGACCATCTCCGGGAGGTAGAGGAGTACCTGGACCAGGAGACAGGGAGACCAGAGAGGACAGATAGAGGGGACCCAGGGCAGCGACGGAGAGGAGGACCAGGGCCTGGAGGTAGAGGGAGAACAGTGCTGTGAAGCACAGAGGGACTTGGGCCGGGAGGCACAGGGGATCCAAGGGGGGACGCAGAGGGGGACCAGGGCCAGGAGGCAGAGGGGTACCTAGGCCAGGAGATGAGGGACCAGGGCCAGGACGAAAGGGTCATCCAGGGCCGGAATGGGGAGGCACCCACGGGTCTTGATGTAGAAGGAGACCAGGGCCGGGAGGCTGATGGGGACCCGGGCCAGGAGGCAGAAGGGTACCTAGACCGGGAGAGACAGGGACCAGGGCCTGGAGGCAGAGGGGACCTAGGCTTAGAGATGGGGTGCCAGGGCTGGGAGGTAGAGTGGGACCAGGGCCAGGAGCCAGAGGGGGACCAGGGCCAGGAGGCATAAATGTACCTGGGCTGGGAGACAGGAGAATCAGGGCTGGGAGGCAGAGGGGTACCAAGGCTAGGGGACGGGGTACCAGATGGGGAAAAGGGGACAAGATGCATCCAGGAGGAGACAGAGTACCTAGGCCGGGAGTCAGAGGGGGAATCGGGCTGAGAGATGGGGGAGAGCAGTGCAGGGAGGTAGAGGGTGACCAGAGCTGGGTGGCAGATCGGGACTAGGGCTGGGAGTCAGAGGGAGACCAGGGCCGGGAGGCTGAGGTGGATTATGGCCGGGAGGCAGAGGTGAACCATCGCCGGGAGGAAGAGGGGTACCTGGACCGGGAAACAGGGGGACCAGTGCCGGGCAGTAGAGGAGTACCTGGGTCAGGAGACAGGGAGACCAGAGTGGGCAGGTAGAGGGGACCCAGGGCTGCAACGGAGGGAAGGACCAGGGCCTTGAGGACGAGGGAGTCCAGGGCCGGGAGGCACAGAGGGAGCAGGGAGAAGGAAGACAGGTGGACCATGTCCGAGAGGCAAGGGGACCTAGGCAGCAATGTAGAGGGGACTCAGGCAGGATGGAGAGAGGGACCAGGGCCTGGAGGTAGAGGGAGAACAGTGCTGGCAGGCACAGGGGGACCAGGGCAGGGAGGCAGGGTGCCGGGAGACGGGGACCAAGGCCGAGAGGCTGAGGGGGACCAGGGCCGAGAGGCAGGGGTGGAAAAAGGCAGGGCGGCAGAGGGGGATAGGGACCGGGAGGCAGAGGGGTGCCTGGGCCAGGAAACGGGGACGACGAACCGGAGGCCAGGAGGCAAAAACTCCTCACCCTCGGCTTCAAGGCTCTCCATCACCTCACTCCCTCCTACCTCACCTCCCTTCTCTCCTTCTCCAGCCCAGCCCACACCCTCCGCTCCTCTGCCGCTAATCTCCTCACTGTGCCTCGTTCTTGCCTGTCCAGCCGTCGACCCCCGGCCCACGTCATCCCCTTGGCCTGGAATGCCCTCCCTCCGCACATCCGCCAAACTAGCTCTCTTCCTCCCTTCAAAGCCCTACTGAGAGCTCTCCTCCTCCTCCAGGTGGCCTTCCCAGACTGAGCCCCCTCCTTCCTCTCCCCCTCCTCCCCCTCCCTATCCCCCCTCCTTATCTCCTTCCCCTCCCCACAGCACCTGTATATATGTATATATGTTTGTACGTATTTATTACTCTATTTTATTTGTATGTATTCATTCTGTTTATTTTATTTTGTTAAAATGTTTTGTTCTGTTGTCTGTCTCCCCCTTCTATACCGTGAGTCCGCTGTTGGGTAGGAACCATCTCTATATGTTGCCAACTTGTACTTCCCAAGCGCTTAGTACGGTGCTCTGCACACAGTAAGCACTCAATAAATACGATTGAATGAATGAATGAGGCAGAGTGCTACCAGGGTCGGGAGACGGGCAGCAGGGCTGGGTGGTATATCTGACCCGGGGCTCGGATGGAGAGGGGGACCCGGGCCTGGAGGCAGAGGGGTACCAGGGCCAGGGGGCATAGTGGGACCAGTGCAGCTAGGCAGAGGGGGACCAGGGCCAAAAGGCAGAGGGGTACCTGGGCCGGGAGACATGGAGATTAGGTCCAGGAGGCAGAGGGGAACCTGGGCCGGGAGACAGGCGGCCCAGGGCTGAAAGGCAGAGGGCAACCAGGACTGAGATGTAGGTGGGAACCAGGGCAGGGAGGCAGTGGGAGACCAGGACCAGGAGTCAGAGTAGGACCAGGGTAGGGAGGCAGAGTGGGACCAGGGACGGGAGGTAGACGGGTACTTGTGTCGGGGGAGAGGCGGACCAGGGCTGCAGATAGAGGGGAACCAAGGCCGGGACGGAGAGAAATCCAAGGGCCTGGAGGTAGAAGGAGACCAGAACTGGGAAGCACAGAGGGACCAGGGCCGGGAGCCAGAGGGATACCGGAGCAGGGCAGCAGAGGGGGACCAGGGCAAGGAGAGCTGAATGTTCCCTGGGCCGGGAGACAAGACGACCAGGGCCTGGAGGTAGAGGGAAGTCAGAGCCGGGGAGGAGAGAGGCCCAAGGGCCTGGAGGTGGAAGGAGACCAGGGTCTGGTGGCACAGAGGGCCTAGGGCCGAGAGAAAGAGGGGGACCAGGGCAGGGCGTCAGAGGTGGACCAGGGCCAAAAGGCAGAGGGGTACCTGGTCCGGGAGACAGGGGGATTAGGTCCAGGAGGCAGAGGGGAACCTGGGCCGGGTGACAGGCGACCCAGGGCCGAAAGGCAGAGGGGAACCAGGACTGAGATGCAGGTGAGAACCAGGGCAGGGAGGCAATGGGGGACCAGGACCAGGAGGCAGAGGGGGACCAGGGAGGGGAGGCAGAGTGGGACCAGGGCCTGGAGGCAGTGGGGTACTTGGGTCGGGGGACAGGCGGACCAGGGCCGCAGATAGAGGGGAGCCAGGGCCGGGACGGAGAGAGATCCCAGGGCCTGGAGGTAGAAGGAGACCAGAACTGGGAAGCACAGTGGGAACAGGGCCGGGAGCCAGAGGGAGACCGGAGCAGGGCGGCAGAAGGGGACCAGGGCAAGGAGAGCTGATTGGTCCTGGGCCGGGAGACAAGGCGACCAGGGCCTGGAGTTAGAGGGGAGCCAGGACTGGGGAGGAGAGAGACCCAAGGGCCTGGAGGTGGAAGGAGACCAGGTTCTGGTGGCACAGAGGGTCCAGGGCCGGGAGGCAGGGGGGGACCAGGTCAGGGCGGCTGAGGGGTACCAGGGCCTGGAGGCAGTGGGGTACCTGGGCCATGACACAGAGAGACCAGAATAGTGAAGCAGAAGGGTACCTTGGCCGGGAGACAGGGGACCAGGTCTGGGAGGTAGTGGGGTCCAGGGCAGAGAGGTGGGGTGGACTGGGGCAGGGAGGCAGAGGGGAACAAGGGCCGGGAGGTAGAGGGAACCCTGGGCTGGGACGCAGAGAGACCCGAGGTCCTGAAGATAGAAGAAAAACAGGTCCGGGAGGCACTTATGGATGAGGCTGTAAGGAAGAAGGGGATCAGGGCTGGGAGGTAGAGGGGACCCAGGGCCAGGACGGAAAGAGTCCCAAGGGCCTAGAAGTAGAGAAAGACGAGGGCCGGGAGGCACAGGGTTACCAGGGCCGGGAGGCAGAGGTGGAACAGGGCAATGTGGCAGAAGGCGACCATGGCCAGGAGGCAGAGGGTTACTTGGGCTGGGAGGTGGAGAATCAGGGCCTGGATGTTAGAGGGGTACCTGGCCGGGAGGCATAGGGGGACCAGGGCCAGGAGGCGGAGGAGTACCTGGGCCAGAAGACAGGCAGATCAGGGCAGGGAGGCAGAGTGGTACCAGGGCCATGACACAGAGGGACTAGGTCAGGAAGGCAGGGGGTACCTTGGCCAGGATACCGAGGAATCAGCGTCGAGAAGTAGAGGGGAACCAGGGCTGAGAGGAGGTGCGGACTGGGGCAGGGAGGCATGGGGGACCAGGGCTAGGAGGTAGAAGGGACGCTTGGCTAGGACAGAAAGAAACCCAGGGTCTTGAAGTTAGAAGAAAAATATGTCAGGGAGGCACTTAGGGACGAGGGCCAGGAGGAAGAAGGGGACCAGGGCAGGGTGGCATAGGGGGACCAGGGCCAGGAGGCAGAGGGGTAAATGGAGCAGGAGAGAGGGGACCAGGCCATTTAGGTAGAAGGAGACCAGGGCCGGGAGGCACAGAGCTGCCAGGGCCGGGAGGCAGAGGAGGTCCAGGGCAACGCGGCAGGAGGGGACCATGACCGGTAGGCAGAGCATTACCTGGGCCGGGAGACGGAGGGATCAGGGCAGGGAGGCAGAGGGGTATCTGGGCCTGGAGACAGAGTGACCAGGGCCGATAGGCAGAGGAAGACCACGTCCGAGAGGCAGAGGGGTACCAGGGCCGGGACACTTTGTGTGTGTGTGTGTGTGTGGGGAGATCAGGGAAAGGAGGCAGAAGGGCACCCGGGCTGGGAGACGGGATCCAGGGCTGGGAGGCAGAAGGGGACAAGGGCCAGGAGGCAGTTCGGTACCTGGGCCGGGAGGCAGAGGTGGACTGGGGCTGAGAGGCGGGAGGTACAAGGGCAGAGAGGCAGAGGGGGACCAGGACTGGGAGGCAGAGGGGGACCTGGGCCAGGAGACGGGGGACCAGGGCCTGGAGGTAAGAAGAGACCAGGGTCGGGAGGCATAGAGCTACCAGGGCCGGGAGGCAGAGGAGGTCCAGGGCAACGCGGCAAGAGGGGCCCATGACCGGTAGGCAGAGCGTTACCTGGGTCGGGAGACAGAGTAACCAGGGCAGAGAGTCAGAGGGGTATCTGGGCCTGGAGACAGAGTGACCAGGGCCGATAGGCAGAGGGGTACAAGGGCCGAGACGCAGGGGGGGATCAGGGCCAGGAGGCAGAAGGGCACCTGGTCTGGGAGACGGGTTACAGGGCCGGGTGGCAGAGGAGGACCAGGGCCAGGAGGCGGTGAGGTACCTGGGCCGGGAGGCAGAGAGGGACTTGGGCTGAGAGGCGGGAGGTACCAGGGTAGAGAGGAAGAAGGGGACCAGGAATGTGACGCAGAGGGGGACCTTGGTCGGGAGGTGGAGGGGATCCATGGCTAGGAGGCAGAGGGGTGCCTGGACCGGGAAACAAAGGGACCAGGGCTAGGTGGTAGTGGGGAACCTGGACCAGAAGTCATGGGGACCAGGTCTGGTTAGTAGCGGGGAACCAGAGCTGGGAAGGGGAGAGGGCCCAAGGCCGGGAGGTAGAGGGAGACCAGGGCCGAGAGGCACAGAGGGACCAGGACTGGGAGACAGAGGGGTCCAGGTCGGGGAGGCAGATGTGGAAAAGGGCCAGGAGGCAGAGGGGTACCTGGGCCGGCAGTCAGGGGGACCAGGGCCGAGCAGCAGAGGGAGACCAGGGCCGGGAGGCAGGGGGACTAGAGCTAGGAGGCAGCGGGGTTCCTTGGCCGGGAGACAGGGGGACAAGGCCCGGGGGGTAGGGGGTACCTGGGCCAGGAGACCCGGGGACCAGGGTCGGTAGGTAGAGGGGTATTTGGGCCCATAGACAGAGGAACCAGGGCCAAGAGGCAGAGGGGGACAACAGCCGAGGCAGAGGGGTACCAGGGCCTAGACACAGGGGGAAACCCGAGCCGGGAGGCAGAGGGACACCTGGGCTGGGAGACGGGGTTCAGTGCTGGGAGGCATAGGGGTACCTGGGCTGGGAGACGGAGTACCAGGGTCGGGAAGCAGAGGGGACTAGGACCGGGAGGCAAAGGGGGACCAGGGCCAGGAGGTAGAGGGGTACCTGGGCTGGGAGATGGGGGATCAAAGTCGGGAAGCAGAGGGACCAGGGCCAGGAGGCAAAGGGGTACCTGGACCCAGAGGCAAAGGGGGACCAGGGCCGAGAAGCGGGGGTCGGGCAAGGGTCGGGGCGCAGAGGCGCTGGGAGACGGGGACGAGGGCCGAGAAGCGGTGGGGACAAGGGCAGGGAGGCAGAGGGGGGTCAGGGCCGGGAGAAAGAGTGGGACCAGGGCCATTAGACTGAGGTACCAAGACCGGGAGACAGAGGGCTACCTGGGCTGGGAGACGAGGACCAGTGCTGGTAGTCAGAGGGGTACCTGTGCCCGGAGATAGTGGGATTAGGGCTGAGAAGCAGAGGGGAACCAGGGCCGAGATGCGGGAGATCACCAGGTCAGAGAGGCAGAGGCGGACCAGGGCCGAGAAGCAGAGGGGGACCAGGAAGTGAACGTAGAGGGGGACCAGGGCCGGGAGACAGGGTGTGACCAGGGCTGGGAGGCAGAGGGGGACCAGAGCAGGGAAACAGGGATCAGGCTGGCAGGCAGAGGCGTATCTCTCTGCCCTTGTCGCCCCCTGCTTCTCGGAAGTGAAAGAGAACTAGGGCCGAAGGTCAGAGGGGGACCAGGGACGTGTGTCAGGTGGTGACCAAGGCAGGTAGGCAGAGGAGGACCAGGGCCGGGGGGCAGAGGGAGACCAGGGTGTGGAGGCAGAGGGGGACCATGGCCAGGATTTAGAAGGGTATCTGGGCTAGGAGACCGGGGAAAAAGGGCCCGGAGGTTGAGGGGATGCAGGGCTGGAAGGCAGAGGGGGACCCCGGCAGGCCGGCACTGGGGGACCAGGGCCAGGAAGCAGAGGGGTACCTGGTCTGGGAGATGGGAGACCAGGGCCGGGAGGAAGAGGGGGACCAAGGCCAGGGGCAGAGCGGTACCTGGGCCGGAAGACAAAGAGCGACCAGGGCCGACAAGTGGGGACCAGGGCCGGCAGGCAGGGGGATTCCTCTGCCTCCCTTCCCTTGTCCCCCTGCTTCCTGGAACTAAAGGGAAACCAGGGCTGGCAGGCTCAGGGGAGCCAGGGGTGGGAGACAGAGAGTGACCAGGGAAGGGTGGTAGAGGGGATTCGAGCCAAGAGGAGGCGGGGCCCCGGGCTAGGAGGTAGAGGGGGACCGGGGCTGGGAGGCAGGGGGTGACCTGGGCAGGTAGGTAGAGGGGGACCAGGGCCAGGAGCCAGAGGGGTACGTGGGCTGAGAGGAAAAAAGGGACCAGAGTCGAAAAGCGGGGGGGACAAGGGCAGGCAGGCAGAGGGTGACCTGGATCTGGAGACAGGGTGGCCAGGGCCAGGAGGTAGAGGGGACCCAGGGCCAGGACGGAGAGAGACCCAAGGGCCTGGAGGTAGAAGACCAGGGCCGGGTGGCACCGAGGCGGACCAGGAAAGGGCGGCAGAGGGGAACCCGGGCCAGGAGGCATAAGGCTACCTGGACCGGGAGGCAGAGGGGGACCAGGGCTGAGAGACGGGAGGTACTAGGGCAGGAAGGCATAGGAGGACGATGGCCGGGAGGTAGAGGGGGACCAAGGTAGGGAGGCAGGGGGGACCAGGGCCAGGAGGCAGAGGGGTACTTGGGGCGGGAGACAGGCGGACCAGGGCCGGAAAGTAGAGGGGACCCAGGGCCGTGACGGAGAGAGACCCAAGAACCTGGAACTTAAAGGAGAGCAGGGCCGGGAAGCAGCGGAGGACCAGGGCAGGCTGGCAGAGGGGGACCAGTGACAGGAGGCAAAGGGGTACCTGAGTTGGGAAACAGGGGGACCAGGGCCGGGAGACAGAGGGGGACCAGTGCCAGGAGGATGAGGGGTACCAGGGTCGGAAGGCAGAGGGGGAGCAAGACCGAGAAGCAGGGGGGGGGGACCAGGGCAGGGAGGTAGAAGAGGAGCAGGGCTGGGGGGCAGAGGGGGTCCACTGCAGGGCGGCAGAGGGGTAACTGTGCCGGGAGAAGGGGGACAGGGGCCGGGAGTCAGAGGGTACCCAGGGCAAGGAGGCAGAGGGGTACCAGGTCCAGGAGGCAGAGGGGTACCTCGTCTAGGTGGTAGAGGGTTACCTGGTCCAGAAGGTAAAGGGGTACCTTGGCTGGAAGGCAGAGGGGGACCAGGGCCAAGAAACAGGGGGGGGACCAGGGCAGGGAGGTAGAGGGGGAGCAGGGACGGGAGGCAGAGGGAGACCAGGGCAGGGCGGCAGAGGGGGACTAGGGCAGGGCGGCAGAGGGGGACCAGGGCCCAGAGGCTGTGGAGGTCCAGGGCTGAGAGGCAGGGAGAACCTGGACAGGGATGCAGAGGGGGACCAGGGATGGGAGGCAGAGGTCGTCCAGGATGGGGAAGCAGAGGAAGACCAGCGCCAGGAAGCAGAGAGGGCTGCATTGGTTGGGAGACAAGGGGATCAGGTCTGGGAGGTAGAAGGGATCCCATGACAGGACGGTGAGTGACCCGAGGGCCAGGATGTAGAAGGAGACCAGGGCTGGGAGGCAGAGGGGGACCAGGGCAGGGCAGCAGAGGGGGACCAGGGCCGAGAGGCACGGGGTACCTGGGCTGGGAGAGGGGGTCCTTGGCCCGGAGGCAGAGGGGGACCAGGGCCGGAAGGCAGAGGGGTACCTGGGCTGGGAGACGGGGTCCTGGGCCAGGAGGCAGAGGGGGACCAGGGTCGGGAGGCAGAGGGAACCCTGGGCCAGGACGGAGTGAGACTCAAGAGCCTGGAGGTAGTAAGGAGACAAGGGATGGGAGGCACCGAGGGACCAGGTTCGAGAGGCATAGGGAGACCATGGCAAGGCGACAAAGGGGGACCAGGGCCGAGAGGCAGAGGGGGAACCGGGCCTAGAGGCGGGGGGATGGGTTCCAGGACTGGGAGGAACAGGGGGACCAGGTCATGGAGGTAGAGGGGGACCAGGGCCATGAGGCAGGGGGTAGCTGGGCTGGGAGACGGGGGACTGGGTTCGGGAGGCAGAGGGGGACAAAGGCCGGGCGGCACAGGGGGACCAGGACGTGGAAACTGAGGTGGACCAGGGCCAGGAGGCAGAGGGATACCTGGGCCTGGAGGCAGAGGCGGACCAGGGCTGGGAGGCGGAGGGGTACCTGGGCCGGGAGATGAGGGACCAGGGCCTGGAAGAAAATGGGGACCAGGGCCAGGAGGCAGAGGGGTACCTGGCCAGGAGGCATAGGGGAATCAAGGCCTGGTGGCGAGGGGGAACAGAACCGGGAAGCAGAGGGGAGCCTGGGCTGGGAGACAGGGAGACCAGAGCCAGGAGGTAGAGAGGAACCCACGACAGGACGGAGAGAGACCCAAGAGTGAGAAGGTAGAGGAAGACCAGGACCACGAGGTACAGAGGGACCAGGGCTGGGAGGTAGAGGGGGACCAGGGCCTGGAGGCAGAGGAGGACCAGGGCCTGGAGGCAGAGGGGTACCTGGGCTGGGAGACAGGTGGACCAGGACAGGGAGGCAGAGGGGTATCTGGACCAGTGGACAAGGGGACGAGGTCCAAGATTCAGAGGGGGACCAGGGCTGGGAGGCAAGGGGGGGACCAGGGCCAGAAGGCAGAGGTGTACCTGGCTGGGATGCCTAGGGGGACTAAGGCCTGATGGCAGAGAGGTACCAGAGCCAGGAGGCAGAGGGATACCTTGGGTGGGAGACAGGGGGACCATGGCAGGGAGCCAGAGGGGTACCTGGGCCGGGAGACAGAGGGACCAGGGCTGAGAGGCAGAGGGGCACCACGGCCGAGAGGCAGAGGGGGACCAGGGCCTGGAGGCAGAAAGGGACCAGGGCTAGGCGGCAGAGCGCCTCCTGTATTGGAGGTAGAGGGGAGCCACGGCCGGGGAGGAGAGAGACCATAGGGTCTGTAGGTAGAAGGAGACCAGGGCTTGGAGGCACAGAGGGTCCAGGGCCGGGAGGCAGAGGGGGACGAGGAAAGGGAGGTAGAGGGGTACCAGGGCCAGGAGACAGGGGACCAGGGCTGGGATGTAGTGAGGGACCAGGGCTGAGAGGTGGGATGGACTGGGGCAGGGAGGCATAGGGTGACCAGGGCCGGGAGGTAGATAGGACCCTGGGCCTGGACGGCGAGAGACCCAAGGTCCTGAAGGTAGAAGAAAAACAAGTCCGGGAGGCACTTACGGTCGACGGCCGGGAGGAAAATGGGGACCAGTGCTGGGAGGTAGAGGGGATCCAGGGCCGGGACGGAGAGAGAGCCGAGGGCCTGGCGTTAGAAGGACACCAGGGCAGGGAGGCAGAGGTGGACCAGGGCAATGCGGCAGAAGGCGACGATGGCCAGGAGGCAGAGGGTTACCTGGACCGGGAGATGGGGGATAAGGGCCGGGAGGAAGAGGGGGACCGAGGCCTGGAGGCAGAGGGGTCCCAGGGCCAGGAGGCAGAGGGGTACCTGGGCCGGGAGACAAGTGGACTAGGGCAGGGAGGCAGAGGGGTACCTGGACCCAGAGACAGAGAAACCAGGGTCGGGAGGCAGAGAGGGACTAGGGCAGGGCGGCAGAGTGGTACCAGGGCCATGATACAGAGGGACCAGAACAGGGAGCCCGAGGGGTACCTTGGCTAGGAGACGGGGGACCAGGTCTGGAAGGTAGTGGGGGACCAGGACTGAGAGGCGGTGCGGACTGGGGCAGGTAGGCATAGGGAGACCAGGGCCAGGAGGTAGAGAGTTCCCTGGGCCGGGACGCAGAGAGACCCAGGATTTTGAAGGTAGAAGATAAACAGGTCAGGGAAGCATTTAGGGATGAGGGCCGGTAGGAAGAGGGGAGCCTGGGCAGGGTGGCTTAGGGGGACCAAGTCCAGGAGGCAGAGGGGTACCTGGGCCAGGAGATGGGGGACCAGGACCTGGAGGTAGAAGGAGACCAGGGCCGGGAGGCACAGAGCTACCAGGGCCAGGAGGCAGAGGAGGTCCAGGGCAACGCGGCAGGAGGGGACCATGGCCGGGAGACAGGGGGACCAGGGCAGAGAGGCAGAGGGGTATCTGGACCTGGAGACAGAGAGACCAGGGCCAATAGGCAGAGGAGGAGAGGAGGATCAGCGCAGGGACTCAGAGGGGGACCAGGAGCGCGAGGCAGAGGGGTCCTGGACCTGGAAACAAAGGGACTACGGCCGGGAGATAATGGGCTACCTGGGCCGGAGGTCATGGGGACCGGACCAGTTGGTAGAGGGCAACCAGAACTGTGAAGGAGAGGGCCCAGGCCCTGGAGGTAGAGGAGCACCAGGGCAGGGAGAGAGAGGGGGACCAGGGCCAGGAGGCATCGGGGTACCTGTGCCGGGAGACAGGGGATCCATGGCCTGGAGGCAGAGGGGTACCTGGGCCGGCAGTCAGGGGGACCAGGGTTGAGTGGCAGAGGGGAACCAAAGCCGAGTGGCAGAGGGGGACCGGGGCCAAGAGACGGGGGGGACCAGGGCCTGGAGGCAGAGGGGGACTAGGGCCGGGAGGCAGAGTGGTACCTGGGCCGGAAGACAGGGAGACCAGAGCTGGAAGGCAGTTGGGGACCTGGTCCGGGAGGCAGAGCGGGACCAGGGCCGGGAGGCATACAGATACCTGGGCTGGGAGATATTGGTACCAGAGCCGGGAAATAGAGAAGACCCAGGGCCTGGAGGTAGAGGGAGACCAGCGCCGGTAAGCACAGAGGGACCAGGGCCCAGAGGCAGAGGGAGATAACGACAGGGCGACAGAAGGGGACCAAGGACAGGAGGCAGAGGGATACATGGGCTGGGAGGCAGAGGGTTACCTCCGCTGGGAGACAGAAGGGGACCAGGGCAGGGGTGCAGAGGGGTTTCTGGGCCAGAAGACGGGGACCAGTGTTGGAAGGTAGAGGGGACCCAGTGCCAGGACGGAGAGAGACCCAAGGGCCTGGAAGTAGAGGAAAACTGGGGCTGGGAGGCACAGAGGGACCTGGGCCGGGTGGCAGATGGGGACCGGGCCCAGGAGGCAGAGAGGTACCTGGGCCAGGAGACCCGGGGACCAGGGTCTGGAGGTAGAGGGTACACAGGGCCGCGATGCAAAAGGGACCAGGGCCGGGAGGCAGAGGCGTCCAGGGCCAGGAGGCACTGAGGTCCCTGGGCCAGGAGGCAGACGGGGATCAGGGCCGATAAGCTGAGGGGACCAGGGTTTGGAAGCAGAGGCGGACCTGGGCCGGGAGACAGACGGGGACCAAGGCCAGGAGGCAGAGGTGTTAGCTGGGCCAGGAGACCCCGGGACCAGGGTCAGGAGGTAGAGGGGGAAGCCGAGAGGCAGAGGGGGACCAGGGCCAGGAGGCAGTGAGGTACATGGGCCTGAAGGCAGAGAGGGACCAGGGCTGAGAGGCAGGAGGGACCATGGCAGGGACGCATAGGGGGACCAGGACCGGGAGGCAGAGGCGTCCTGGGTCAGGAGACCGGGGCACCAGGACCAGATCAGATCAGGACCAGAAGGTGGAGGGGAACCAGAGCCAGGAGGCCGAGGGGTACCTGGGTCTGGAGACGGGGACCAGGGCCAGGAGTTAGACGGGACCTAGGGCCGTGATGGAGAGAGACCCAAGGGCCTGGAGGTAGAAGGAGACCAGGGCCGGGAGGCAGAGGAGGACCAGGGCTGGGTGGCAGGGAGGACCAGGGCCAGGAGGCAGAGGGTTACCTGGGCTGGGAGACGGGGGATCAGGGCCGGGAGGTAGAGAGGAACCAGAGCCGGGACAGAGATAGACCAAAGGGCCTGGAAGTAGAAGGAGACAAGGGCTGGGAGGCACAGAGGGACCTGGGCCTGAAGGTAGAGGGGGACCACGGCCAGGAAGCAGAGGGATACCTGGGCCATGAGACGGGGACCAGGGCCGGGAGGTAGAGGGGACCCAGGGCTGGGAGGGAGAGAGGCCAAAGAGCCTGGAGGTAGAAGGATCCGAGGGCCGGGAGACATAGAGGGACTAGGGCCATTAGGCAGCGGGTGACCAGAGCAGGGCGGCAGAGGAGGACTAAGGCCAGGCAGCAGAGGGGACTTGGACCGGAAGGCAGAGGGATCAGGGCAGGGAGGCAGAGGGTTACCTGGGTTAGGAGATGGGGGACCAGGGCCGGGGGGCATTGGGAGACTAGGGCCAGGAGGCAAAGGGGTACCTAGGCCGGGACATGGGGTGACCAGGGTCAAAAGGGGGAGGGGACCCAGAGCCGGGTCGGAGAGAGATCCAAGGACCTGGAGGTAGAGGGAGACCAGGCCCAGGAGGCAGAGGGGTACCTGGGCCAGGAGACAAGAGGACCAGGGCCAGGAGGTAGAGGGGTCCCGGGGCTGTGACGGAGAGAAACTCAATGGCCTGGAGGTAGAAGGAGACCATGGCAGGGAGGCACAGGGGAACCATGTCCAGAAGGCAGAGGGGGACCAGGGTAGGACAGCAGTGGGGGAGCAGGACCAGGAGGCCGAGGGTTACCTGGGCCGGGAGACCGTGGACCAGGACAAAGAAGCAGAGGGGGACCAGGGCAGGGTGGCCGGGGGGACCAGGGCCAGGAGGCAGAGGGGTACCGGAGCCGGGAGATGGGGCACCAGGGCCGAGAGATAGAGGGGGACTAGGGCTGAGAAGCCAGGGAGACAAGGGCCTGGAGACAGAAGTGTACCTGGGCGGGGAGGCTGGGGGACCAGGGGCAAGAGATAGAGTGGATCTAAGACCCGAGGTAGAGGGGGACCAGGGCAGGGCTGCCAGGGGTGGGGGATGGACCATAGTCAGGAGGCAAGGCGTACCAGGGCCGGTAGACAGGGGACCAGGGCCAGGAGGCTGAGGGGTACTTGGGCCGGGAGACATGAGGACAAGGGCAGGGAGGCTGTGGGGTACTTGGGCTGGGAGACGGACGACCAGGGCCTGGAGGTAGAGGGAGACCAGGACCGAGAGACAGGGTGGGACCAGGGCCAGGAGGCAGAGGGGTACCTGGTCCAGCAGACACAGGGACAAGCGCAGGGAGACAGAGGGGTTCTTGGGCTGGGGGACGAGGGACGAGGGCCAGGAGGCATAGGGGTACCAGGGCCTGACGGTAGACAACGGGACCAGGTCCACGAGGTACAGGGGCCCCAGGGCAAGGACAGAGAGAGACGCAAGGGCCTGGAGGTAGAGGGAGACCAGGGCCTGGAGGAATTGAGGGACCAGAGCCGGGAGGCACAGGGGGTCCAGGGCCGGAAGGCACAGAGAGACCAGGGCCGGGGGGCAGACAGGGACCAGGGCAGGGCGGCAGAGGGGGACCAGAGCCTGCCAGGAGCTGGAGGGGTACCTGGGCCGGGTGACAGAGGGGAACAGGGCCCAGAAAAAGCGGGGACCAGGGCAGGGAGGTAGAGGGGGAGCAGGGTTGAGCAGCAGAGCGGGACCAGGGCGGGAAGGCAAAGCGGGCCCAGGGCCAGCAAGCAGAAGGGTACCTGGTCCAGGAGACATGGGGAGCAGAGCCGGGAGGTAGAGGGGTTCCAATGCCGGGATGGAGGGAGACCCAAAGGCCTGGACGTGGAAGGAGACCCTAGCCAGGAGGCAGAGGGGTACCTGGGCCTGGAGACACGGGGACCAGGGCCGGGAGGCAGAGAGGTACCGGGACTTGATGATAGGGGTACCAGGGCCGAAAGGCGGGGGGGACCAGGGCGGGGCGGCAGAGGGGGACCAGGGCTAGGAGGTAGAGTGGTACCTGGGCCTAGAGGTAGAGGGAGATCAGGGCCAGGAGGCACAGAGGGACCAGAGCCGAGAGTTAGATGGGGACCGGGGCAGGGTAGCAGAGGTAGATCACGTCCAGGAGGCAGAGGTGTACCTGGACCGGGCTGCAGAGGGGGACCAGGGCCGATAAGCAGGGGGGAACAGTGCAGGGAGGCAAAGGGGGAGCAAGGCTGGGGGGCAGATGGGGGACGATGGACAGGAGGCAAAGGAGAATCAGAGCCACAGAGCAGAGGGGTACCAGGGCCGGGAAATGGAGAACCAGGTCCGGGAGGCAGAGGGGTACCTAGACGAGAGAACGGTGGACCAGGGCCGGATGCTGGGGGGGGGGGGGACCCAGGGACGGGTCGGTGAGTGGCCCAAGTGCCTTGAGGCAGAAGTAGACTAGGGCCGGGAGGCAGAGGGAGACCAGGGCCAAGATGAGCGGGGTACCAGGGCAGGCAGGCAGAGGTGGACCCGGGCCGGGAGGCAGGGAGGGACCTGAGCAGGGAGGCGGAGGGGGACCCGGCCCAGGAGGCAGAGGGGTACCTGGGCCAGGAGATGGGGAGATAAGGGGCGAAAGGTAGAGGAGACTGAGGGCTGGGACGGAGAGAGACCCAAAGGATTGGAGTTAGAACGAAACCAGAGCCGGGAGGCACAGAGGGACTAGGACCCGGAGGCAGAGGGGGTCCAGGACCGGGAGACAGAGGGGTAGCTGGGTCAGGAAACAGAGGGACCAGTGTCGAGAAGTAGGGGGGACCAGAGCAGGGAGGTAGAGGGTTACCAGGGCCGGGAGGCAGAGAGGACCCAGGGCCGGGAGGCAGTGGGGGGCCAGGGCCGGGAGGGAGAGGATTAGTTGGGCCAGGAAACAGCAGGACCAGTGCCAAGTAGGGGTACCAGAACAGGGAGGTAGAGGGGAACCAGGGCCGGGAGGCAGAAGAGGACCAGGTCCAGGAAGCAAAGTTTACCTGGACCAGAAAACAGGGGGACCAGGGCCGGGAGGTAGAGAGGTACATGGGCCCAGAGGTAGACGGGACCAGGGGCCGGGACGGAGAGAAACACTAGGGCCTGAAAATCTATCTGTTCCTGGGAGACCAAGAAGAGGAGGCACAGAGGGTCCAGGGCTGGGCGGCACAGAGGGACCAGGGCCTGAAGGCACAGAAATACCTGGGCTGGGAGATAGGGGGAACAGGGCCTGAAGGCAGAGGGGTACCTGGGCCGGGAGACAGGGGGAACACGTCCGAGTGGCAGAGGGGGACCATGGCCAAGAGTCAGAGGGGTACTAGGGCTGAGACGCAGAGGGGGACCAGGGCCGGGAGGTAGAGGGGGACCAGGGCCGGGAGGTAGAAGGGAACCAGGGCCGGGGCAGAGAGAGACTCAAGGGCCTGGAAGTAGAAAGAAACAAGGGCCGAAAGGCACGAAGGGAGGCAGAGGGGAACCGGAGCTGGGCGGCAGAGGAGGACCAGGGCCAGGAGACAGAGGGGTTCCTGGGCCAGGAGACATAGGGGATCCAGGACCGAGAAGCATGGATGACCAAAGGCAGGGAGGCAGATGGGACCGGGGCCGAAAGACAGAGGAGTTCCAGGGCCGGAAGGCAGGGGGTTACCTGGGTCGAGAGACGGGGGACCAGGGCCGGGAGGTAAATGGGAACCAGCTCCGCGACGGAGAGAGAGACCCAAGGGCCTGGAGGTAGAAGGAGACAAGGGCCGGGAGGCACAGAGGGACTAGGCCCAGGGGGCAGAAGGGGACCAGGGATGGGCGGCAAAGGGGGACCAGGGCCAGGAGGCAGAGGGGGACTAGGGCCAGGAGGCAGAAGGGAACAAGGGCCGAGAAGCGGGGGTGACCAGGGCATGGAGGCATATGGGACCTGGACCGGGAGGCAGAGCGGTACCTGGGTCAGGAAACAGGGGGATCAGGGCCGAGAGGTAGAAGGGAACCAGGGCCAGGAGGCAGAGGGGTACCTGGTTCTGGAGACATTGGGACTAGCGCCGGGAGGTAGAGTGGACTCAGGGCCGGGAGGGAGAGACACCCAAGGATCTGGAGGTAGAGGGGACCCAGGGCCGGGAGGCAGAGGGGACCAGGGCCGGGAGGTGGAGGGGGCCCAGGGCCAAGAGGCAGGGGGATACCTGGGCCAGGAGGCAGAGGGAGACCAGGGCCGGGAGGCAGAGGGGTAGCTGGGTCAGCAGAAAGTGGGACCAGTGCTGGGAGGTAGAGGGGAACCAGGACCAGGAGGCAGAGGGTTACCTGGATCTGGTAATAGGGGGACCCAAGCCGCTAGGTAGAGGGGACCCAGGGCCAGGACAGAGAGTGACCCAAGGGCCTGTAGGTAGAAGGATACAAGGGCCAGGAGGCACAGAGGGAGACAGAAGGGGAGCAGGGCTAGGCGGCAGAGGGGGACCTTGGCCAGGAGACAGAGGGGTACCTGGGCCGGCAGGCAGAGGGTAAACAGGGCCGAGAGGCAGAGTGGTACCAGGGCCGAGGGGGAGGGTGCGACCAGGGACGGGAGGCAAAGGGGGACCAGTGCCGAGTGGCAGATGGGGACCAGGTCCAGGAGGCTGAGGGGTACCTGGGACAGAGTGGTAGCAGGGTCAGGAGGCAGGGGGACCAGTGCTGGGAGGTAGAGGGGACCCAGGGCCAGGAGGCAGAGGGGGACCTGGGTCTGGAGATAGGGGGACCAGGGCCGGGATGTAGAGGGGACCCAGGGCCGGAATGGAGAGTGACCGAAGGGGCTGTAGATAGAAGGAGACAAGGGCCGGGAGGTTCAGAGGGACCAGGGCCGGGAGACAGAGGGGGAGCAGGGCTGGGCGGCAGAAGGGGACCTGGGCCAGGAGACAGAGGGGTACCTGGGCCGGCGGGCACAGGGTAACCAGGGCCGAGAGGCAGAGTGGCCATGGCCCCGGCGCAGGGTGGGACCAGGGACGGGAGGTAAAGGGGGACCAGGACTGGGCAGCAGAGGATCAGGGCCAGGAGGCTGAGAAGTACCTGGGCTGGGAGGCAGAGGGGGACCTGGGCCAGGGTGCCAAGGGGTACCTGGGCTAAGAGATGTGGAAACAGTTCTGGGAGGTAGAGGGAGATCAGGGCCGGTAAGCAGGGGTGGACTAGGGTATGCAGGCAGCGGCGGACCAGGGTCGTGGAGCAGATGAGCCCCAGAGCCAGGAGGTAGAGGTGGACCAATGCAGGGAGGCAGAGGGGGACCTGTGTCCGGAGACAGGGGACCAGTGCCGGGAGGGAAAGAAGAGCCAGGGCCACGAGGTAGAGGGAGATGAGGGCTGGCAGGCAAGGGGGACCAGGGCCGGGAGGGAGAGGGGGACCGGGTCATGGAGGCAGAGGTTTATCTGGGCCCGGAGACAGAGGGACCAGAGCCTAGAGGCAGAAGGGGACCTCGTTTGAGAGGCAGAGGTGTACCAGGGCCGAGACGTAGTGGAGGACCAGTGCCAGAGGCAGGGGTGCACCTGGGCTTTGAGATAGGGTCCAGGACCGGGAGGAAGAGGGAAAACAAGGTCAGAAGGCACTGCGGTCTTTGGGCCGGATGCAGACAGGGATCAGGGCCGAGAGGCGGGAGGTACCAGGGTAGGGAGGCAGAAGGGGGCCAGGACTGGGAGGCAAAGGTGTACCTGGACCGGGAAACCAAGGGACCAGGGCTGGGAGGTAGTGCGTACCTGGACCGGGAAACCAAGGGACCAGGGCCGGTTGGTAGAGGGGAATCAGGGCTGGGAAGGAGAGAGGGCCCATGGCCTGGAGGTAGAGGGAGACCAGGGCCGGGAGGCACAGAGGGACCAGGGCGGGGAGGCAGAGGGGGACCAGGGCCAGGAGGCAGAGGGGTACCTGGGCCGGGAGACAAGAGGACCCGGGCCGGTAGGTAGAGGGGACCCAGGGCCAGGCCCGAGGGAGCGGCCAGGGCCTGGAGGTAGAGGGAGACCAGGGCTGACAGGCACAGGGGGACAAGGGCCTGGAGGCATAGGGGCACCAGGGCCAGGAGGCTGAAGAGTTCCCAGGCCAAGAGGCAGAGGGGTTCCTGGGCCGGGGGTAGAGGGGCTCCTAGGCCGGGAGGCAGAGGGGGATCAGAGCCAACAAACAGGGGGAACCAGGGTATGGAGGCAGAGGGGTACCTGGGCCGAGAGACAGGGGGACAAGGGCCGAGAGGTAGAGGACTCCCAGGGCCTGAATGGAGAGACACCCAAGGGCCTGAGGGTAGAGAGAGACCAGGACCAGGAGGCAGAGGGACCAGCCAGGGCCGGGAGGCAGATGGGGATCAGGGCTGGAAGGCAGAGGGGTACCTGGGCTGGGAGACAGGTGGACCAAGGGAGGGGGGCAGAGGGGTACCTGGGCCGGGTGATAGGAGGACCAGGGCCGAGAGGCGGGGGGGGGGGAACAAGGCTGAGGGGCAAGGGGGAACTAGGGCCCGGAGGCAGAGGTGGAACAGTGTAAGGAGGCAGAGGGAAACCAGGGTCAAGAGGCAGAGGGGGACCACGGCCGGCAGGCAGAGGTATACCTGCACTGGGAAACAGGGCCGGGAGGAAGAGGGGTGTCTGGGCCGGGAGACAGGGGGACCAGGGCCGGAAGCTACAGGAGTACCTAGGCCGGCAGAAGGTCACCTGGGTCGGTAGACAGGGTAGCGGGGCCAGAAGGCAAAGGGGGAACGGGGCCGAGAAGCCGGGTTGACAAGGGCAGGGCGACAGAAGAGTACCAGGGAGTGGAGGCAGAGGGGGACCAAGGCCAGGAGACAGAGGGGTACCTGGGCCAGGAGACAGTGTACCAGGGTCAGGAGACAGAGGGGGACCAGTACTAGGAGGCTGCGGAGTACCTGGGCCGGGAGGCAGTGGGGTAAAGGTGCTGAGAAGTTGCGGGGACCAGGGCAGAGAGGCAGAGGGGCACCAGGGCCAGGGACATAGCTGTACCTGGACTGGGAAACGGGGACCAGGGCCGGGAGGTAGAGGGTTACCTGGACCAGTAGGCAGAGGGGTACCCGAGCTGGGAGGCAGAGGGATACCTGCGTCGGGAGACATTGGTACCAGGGCCGGGAAGTAGAGGGGACCTAGGGCCGGGATGGAGAGAGACCTAAGGGCTTGGAGGTAGAGAAAGACTGGGGCCGGGAGGCACAGAGGGAAGAGGACCGGGAGGCACAGAGGGACCAGGTCCCGGAGGTAGAGGGGGACCATGGCAGCGTGGCTTACGGGGACCAGGGCCATGAGACCGAGAGGTACCTGAGCCAGGAGAGAGAGGGGGACCAGGGCCGAGTGGTGGTGGGGGGATCCAGCACAGGGAGGAAGAGGGGGACCAGGGCTGGGAGGGAGACGGGACCCAGGGCCAGGAGGCAGAGGGTCACGAGGGTCGGGAAACAGGGGTCCAGGGCCAGGATGCAGAGTGGTAGCTGGGCTGGAAGGCAGAGGGGGACCAGGGCCGAGAAACAGGGCATCAGGGCAGGGAGGTAGAGGGGAAGCAGGGATATGAGGCAGAGGGTGTCCAGGGCGGTGAAGCAGAGGGGGACCAGGGCCAGGAAGCAGAGGGGTACGTGGGTCGGGAGACAAGGGGACCAGGGCCAGGAAGCAGAGGGGTACATGGGTCGGGAGACAAGGGGACCAGGGCCAGGAGGCAGAAGGGGACCAGGGAAGTGTGGCAGAGGGGGACGGACCAGGGCCGGCAGGCAGATGGGTACCTGGGCCAGGAGACGGGGACCTGGACCGGGAGTCACTGGGCCACCTGGGCTGGGAAACGGTGTCCTCGGCCGAGAGGCAGAAGAGGACCTGGGCCGGGAGATAGAGGGGACCCCGGGCCGAGACGGAGTGAGACCCAAGGGCCTTTTTTTTCTCGAAGCAAAGCGGCAGTTTCTCCTAGAATCTTGTCCATGCAGTCAGTCATTCGATCAGTCGGATTTATTACTCTATTAATTTGTTTTATTTGTACATATTTATTTTATTTTGTTAATATATATACATACATATATATGTATATATGTTTGTACATATTTATTACTCTATTTTACTTGTACATATCTATTCTATTTATTTTATTTTGTTAATATGTTTGGCTTTATTCTCTGTCTCCCCCTTCTAGACTGTGAGCCCACTGTTGGGTAGGGACCGTCTCTAGATGTTGCAAACCTGGACTTCCCAAGCGCTTAGTACAGTGCTCTGCACACAGTAAGAGCTCAATGAATACGATTGATTGATTGATTGAGGTAGTAAGGAAACCAGGGATGGGAGGCACAGAGGTACCAGGTTCAGGAGGCATAGCTAGACCATGGCAGGGCAGCAGAAGAGGACCAGGGCTAGGAGGCTGAGGGGTACCTGGGACGGGAGGCAGGGGAACCAGGGCCGAGAGGCAGAGGGGACCAGGACCGAGAGGCGGGGGAGATCTAGGGCAGGGAGGCAGAGGGGGACCAGGCCGGGGAGGCAGAGGCAGGCCAGGGCCAGGAGAAGAGGGGTACGTGGGTCGGGAAACAGGAGACCAAGGCCAGGAGGTAGAGTGGACCCCGGGGCGGGACGGTGAGTGACCCAAGTTCCTGGAGGTAGAAGGAGACCAGGGCCGGGAGGCACAGAGGGACCAGTGCCGGGAGGCAGGGGCGGACCAGGGCAGAGCAGCAGAGGGGGACCAGTGCCGCGAGGCAGAGGGGTACCTAGGCAGGGAGACTGGGTCCTTGGCTGCGAGGCAGAGGTTGACCAGGGTCAGGAGGCAGTGGGGTACCTGGGTGCAGAGGCAGAGTGGGACCAGGTCAAAGAGGCCAGGGGGACCAAGGCAGGGAAGGAGAGGGGGGGACCAGTACCGGGAGGCAGAGGGGGACCAGCGCCGAGAGCCTGGGGGACCAGGGCAGGGAGGAAGAAGGGGATCAGGGCCTGGAGGCAGAGGGGTACCTGGGCCAGGAGACAGGAGGACCAGGGTCTGGAAGAAGAGGGGTACCTGGATCTGGAGACAGGGGGTCCAGACCTGGGAGGTAGAGGGGACTTAGGGCCAGGACAGAGAGAGACTCAATGGCCTGGAGGTAGAAGTCTACCAGTGGCTACCAATCAACCGACGCATCAAGCAGAAACTCCTCACCCTCGGCTTCAAGGCTCTCCATCACCTCGCCCCCTCCTACCTCACCTCCCTTCTCTCCTACAGACCAGCACGCACCCTCCGCTCCTCTGCCGCTAATCTCCTCACCGTGTCTCGTTCTCGCCTGTCCCGCCGTCGACCCCCGGCCCATGTCATCCCCCTGGCCTGGAATGCCCTCCCTCTCCACATCTGCCAAGCTATCTCTCTTCCTCCCTTCAAGGCTCTACTGAGAGCTCACCTCCTCCAGGAGGCCTTCCCAGACTGAGCCCCCTCCTTCCTCTCCCCATCCCCCCTCCATCCCCCCTGCCTTACCTCCTTCCCTTCCCCACAGCACCTGTATATATGTATATATGTTTGTACGTATTTATTACTATATTTATTCATTTATTTTACTTGTACATATCCTATTTATTTTGTTTTGTTAATATGTTTTGTTTTGTTCTCGTCTCCCCTTTCTAGACTGTGAGCCCACTGTTGGGTAGGGACCGTCTCTATAGGTTGCCAACCTGTACTTCCCAAGCGCTTAGTACAGTAAGCGCTTAGTACAGTAAGCGCTCAATAAATACGATTGATAGATTGATTGAGAAGGAGACAAGGTCCGGGAGGCACAGAGGGACCAGGGCCTGGAGCCAGGGCCAGGTTCCTAAGGGCCGGGGAGGCAGAGTGGTACCTAGGCCGGGAGATGGGGTTCCAGGTCCGGTAGGCAGAGAGGGACCAGGGTGGGGAGGCAGAAGGGGACAAAGGCCAGGAGGCAGAGGGTTAGGGGAAAAGGGCCAGGAGGCAGAGGGTTAGGGGACAAGGGCCAGGAGGCAGAGGATTACCTAGGCCAGGAGATGGGGGACCAGGGCTGGGCGGTAGAAGCGACCTAGGGCAGGGATGGGGAGAGACTCAACGGGCCTGGATGTAGAAGGAGACCAGGGCCTGGAGGCAGATGAGGACCAGCGCAGGGTGGCATAGGGGGACCTGTGCCATGAGGCAGAAAGGTACCTGGGCCGGGAGACAGGGCGGAGAGGGCTGGGAGGCAGAGGGGTACCTAGGCGTGGAGACAGGGTACCAGTGCCGGGAGGCAGAGGGGGAAAAGGGCCGGATGAGGCGGGGTAGCTAGGCTGGGAGTCACAGGGGGATCCGGGCCGAGAGGCGGGTGAGACCAGGGCAGGGAGGCAGAAGATGACCAGGGGCAGGGAGGTAGAGGGTGACCAGATCCGGGTGGCAGAGGGGGACCAGGGCCGAGAGGACGGGGAGACCAGGGCAGGGAAGCAGACGGGGACCAAGGCCGGAAGGCAGAGGGGTACCTGGACCAGGAAACAGGGGGACCAGTGCGGGGAGGTAGAGGGGTACCTGGGCCGGGAGGCAGGGAGACCTGAGCGGGCAGGTAGAGGGGACCCAGGGCCGCGAAGGAGATAAGGATCAGTGCCTGGAGGTAGAGGGAGAACAGTGCCGGGAAACACAGAGGTACCAGGCCACGGACGCAAAGGGGGACCGTGGCAGGGCGGCAGAGTGAGACAAGGGTCAGGAGGCAGAGGGGTACCTGGACCAGGAAGCATCTGGGTACCAGGGCCAGTAGGCAGAAGAGTACCCGGGCCAGGAGGCAAGGGGACAAGGGCCTGGAGGTAGAGGGCACACGGACCCGGGACGGATTGAGACCCAAGGGCCTGGACGTAGAGGGAGATTGGGGCTGGGAGGCACAGAGCGACCAGAGCCAGGAGGCCCAAGGGGACCTGGGCCGGGAGGCAGAGGGCCTAGGGCCGAGAGGTGGGGGGAACCAAGATAGGGAGGCAGAGGGTGACCAGGGTCTGGAGGCACAGGAAGACCAGGATGGGGAGGCAGAGGGGGGAATCAGGGCCCAGAGGCAGAGGGGGTACATGGGCAGAGAGACAGGGGGACCAGGGCCTCGATGCAGAGGGGGGAAAAGGGTCAGGATGCGGCAGGGTACCTGGGCCGGGGGCAGAGGGGGGCCCGGTCCAGGAGGCAGAGGGGAACGAGTTCTGAGAGGCAGGGGGGACCAGGGTAGGCAGAGGGGGACCAGAGACGGGAGATAGGAGGGGACCAGGGTGGCGAGGCAGAGGGGGACCAGGGTCGGGAAGTAGTAGGGAACCTGGGCCGAGAGACAGTTGGACCAGGACCTGGAGGTAGATGGAACCAAGGGTCGGGATGGAGAGAGACCTCAGGCCTGGAGGCAGAAGGAGACCAAGGCCGGGAAGGACAGAAAGACCAGGTCCGGGAGGTAGAGGAGTACCTTGACCAGGAGGCAGGGGGCCGACGGCCAGGAGGCTGAGGCATACTAGGCCAGGAGACGGGCAGCAGGGCTGGGATGTATATGGCTGGGACAGAATGGGGGAGCCGGGTCTGGAGGCAGAGGAGGGCCAGAGCCAGAAGGCAGAAGGGTACCTGGGCTGGGAGATGAGGGACCAGGGCCGGGAGGCAGAGGGTGACCTGGGTCAGGAGACAGAAGAACCAGGGTCGGGTGGCAAAGGGGGACCAGGGCGGAAAAGCGGGTGCGACGAGGGCAGGGAAGCAGAGGGGGACTAGTGCCGGCAGGCCGAGGGGGACCAGGGCTTGGAGGCAGAGAGCATCAGGGGTAGGAGGCAGGGGGGTACCCGGCCCGGGAAACGGGGACCAGGGCCTGGAGGTAGAGGTGACTCAGGGCCGTGACGGAGAGAGGTTCCAGGACCTGGAGGTTGAGGGAGACCAGGGTCGGGAGGCACAGAGGGACCAGACCCGGGATGCAGATGGGGATCAGGGCAGGGAGGCAGAGGGGGACTAGTGCCGGCAGGCCGAGGGGGACCAGGGCTTGGAGGCAGAGAGCATCAGGGGTAGGAGGCAGGGGGGTACCCGGCCCGGGAAACGGGGACCAGGGCCTGGAGGTAGAGGTGACTCAGGGCCGTGACGGAGAGAGGTTCCAGGACCTGGAGGTTGAGGGAGACCAGGGTCGGGAGGCACAGAGGGACCAGACCCGGGATGCAGATGGGGATCAGGGCAGGGAGGCAGAGGGGGACCAAGGCCAGGAGGCAGAGGAGTATCTGGGCTGGGAGACAGGGGGATCATGACCCGGAGGCATGGGGGACCTGGGCCGGGAGACAGGGGGACCAGGGCCGGGAGGTAGAGGGGACCAGGGCCCGGAGGCAGATGGGGACCAGCGCGGGGAGGCATAGGGGTCCCGGGCCAGGAAGCATAAGGGTACCTGGGCCGGGAGAAAAGGGACCAGGGCCGGGAGGCAGAAGGCTACCTGGGCCAGAAAAAGGAGGACCAGGGCTGAGAAGCAGAGGGGGACCAGGGCCGAGAGGCACGGGGCGACCAGGTCATAGTCGCAGAGGCGGACCAGGGACGGGAGGTAGAGGGGTACCTGGGCCGGGAGACGGGGGCCCAGGGCCGGAGGGTAGGGGGGACCTGGACCGGGTTGTAGAGTGGGGAGAGGGGACCAGGGCCTGGAGGTCCAGGGAGACCAGGGCCGGGAGGCACAGAGGGACCAGAGCCAAGAGGCAGACCGGGATCAGGGCAGGGTGGCAGACGGGGACCAGGACCAGGAAGCATACGGGTATCTGGGCCGGCAAACAGGGGACCAGGGCCGGGAGGCAGAGGGGTACCTGGGCTGGGGGACAGGAGGATCATGGCTGAGAAGCAGAGGGGGACCAAGGCCGAGAGGCACGGGACGACCAGGTCATAGACCCAAAGGCGGACCAGGGCCGGGAGACAGAGGGGTACCTGGGCCGGGAGGCAAAGAGGGACCAGGGCGGAGACGCGGGGGGGGGGACAAGGGCAGGGAGGCAGAGGGGGATCAGGGCAGGGAGGCAGAGGGGGACCAGGGCCAGGAGGCCGAGGGGGAGCGGGGCCAGGAGGCAGAGCGGGACCAGGGCTAGGAGGCAGATGGGGACCAGGGCGGGTAGGCAGTGGGGTCCAGGGCCAGGAGGCAGATGGGTACCTAGGAAGGGAGGCAGGGGGACCAGGGATGGGAGGTAGAGAGGACCCAGGGCCTGGACGGAGACTCACCCAAGGGCCTGGAGCTAGAAGGAAACCAAGGCCGGGAGGCCCTGAGGGACAAGGGCCAGAGGGACCAGGTCCAAGAGGCAGAGGGGGAAGAGGGCAGGATGGTGAGGGGAGACCAGGACCGGGAGGCAGAGGGGTACCTGGGCCGGGAGGAAAAGGGGGACCAGGGTCGAGAAGCGGGAGCGGGGGAAACAAGGGCTAGAAGGCAGAGGTGGACCAGAGCCAGGATGCCGAGGAGGACCAAGACCAGGAGGGAGACGGGGACCAGAACAGGTAGGCACAGGGGGACAAGGGCCAGGAGGCAGAGAAGTACCTAGGGTGGGAGACAGGGGGACCAGGGCCGGGGTATAAAGGGGACCTGGGCCGGGACGCAGACTCACCCAAGGGCCTAGAGGTAGAGGAAACGAAGGCCGGGAGGACCTGGGGGACCAGGGCCGGTTGCACAGAGGAACCATGTCCGGGTGGTAGAGTGGGACCAGGGTCGGGTGGTGGGGGTGTACCAGGGCCAGGAGGCAGAGGGGGACCTGGAACGGGAGACTGGGGGACCAGGCCTGGGAGGTAGAGGGGATCCAGGGCCGGGACAGAAAGACACCCAAGGGCCTGGAGGTCGAGGGAGTCCAGGTCCGGGAGGCACAGAGGGTACAGGGCCGGGAGGTCATGGGGACGAGGGTCAGTTGGTAGAGGGGAACCAGGGCTGTGAAGGAGAGGGCCCAGGCCCTGGAATTAGAGGGGCACCAGGGCCGGGAAGCAGAGCGCAACCATGATAAGGAGGCAGAGGCCAGGAGTCCAAGGCCAGGAGGCAGAGGAGTATCTGGGCTGGCAGTCAGGGGAACCAAGGCTGGGGGCCAGAGGGAGACCGGAACCGAGCGGCAGAGGGGGACCAGGGCCGAGAGACTGCTAGGGGGAGGCGGGATCAGGGCTGGGAGGCAGAGGGGGACCAGGGTCAGGAGGCAGCATTGTACCTGGGCCGGGAGTAAAAGGGTACGGGTGCTGAGAAGCCGGGGGGACCAGGGCAGGGAGGTATAGGGGGACCAGGGCCAAGAGGCAGAGGGGTACCTGGACTGGTAAATCGGGGGACCAGGGCCGGTAGGTAGAAGGGACCCAGGGCTGGGACTGAGAGAGTGGCCAGGGCCTGGAAGTAGAGGGAGATCAGGAATAGGAAGCACAGGGGGACCAGGGTCGGGAGACAGAGGGGTACCAGGGCCCAGAGGCAGAGGGGCATCAGGGCCAGGAGACTGAGGGGTTCCTGGGCCGGGGGGAAGAAGGGGATCAGGGACGATAAGCAGGGGGGACCAGGGTATGGAGACAGAGTCGGATCTGGGCCAGGAGACAGGGGGACCACGGCCACGAGGTAGACGTGACCCAGCGCTGGGACTGAAAGAGACCCAAGGGCCTGAAGGTAGAGGGAGTGCAGGACCAGACTGTGAGCCCACTGTTGGGTAGGGACTGTCTCTATGTATTGCCAATTTGTACTTCCCAAGCGCTTAGTACAGTGCTCTGCGCATAGTAAGCGCTCAATAAATATGATTGATTGATTGATTGATTGACCAGGAGGCACAGAAGGACCAGGGCCGCGTGGCAGAGAGGAACCAGGGCCGGAGGTAGAGAGGTACCTGGTTCTGGAGAGAGCGGGGCCAAGGCCGGGAGGTAGAGAGGACCCAAGTCCGGGATGGAAAGAGACCCAAGGGCCTGGAGGTAGAAGGAGACCAGGGCCGGGAAACACAGAAGGACCAGGGCTGGGAGGCAGAGGGGGACCAGGGAAGGGCGGCAGAGGTGTACCATGGCCAAGAGGCAGAAGGGTAGTTGGGCCAGGAGACAAGGGGACCAGGGCTGGGAAGTAGAGGGGTCCCAGGGCCAGACGGCAGAGGGGGACCAGGGCCGGGAGGCAGAGGGGTACCAGGGCTGGGCAGCAGAGGGGGACAAGGGCGGGAGGCAGAGAGGAACCAGGGCCGGAGGTAGAGGGGTACCTGGTTCGGGAGACGGGGGACTAAGGCTGGGAGGCAGAGGGGACCCAGCTCCAGGACAGAGAGAGACCCAAGGGCCTGGAAGTAGAAGGAGACCAGGGCTGGGAAACACAGAGGGACAAGGGCAGGGAGGCAGAGGGGGACCAGGGCAGCGTGGCAGAGGAGTACCAGGGCCTGGAGGCAGAAGGGTACCTGGGCCAGTAGATAAAGGGACCAGGGCCGGGAGGTAGAGGAGACCCAGGGCCAGAAAGTAGAGGGGGACTAGGGCCAGGAGGCAGAGGGATACCTGGGCTGGGAGGCACGGTTACCAGGGCAGGGAAGCAGAGGGGTACCTGGGCCGGGAGGTGGGGGACCAGGGCCGGGAGGCGGAGGGGTACCTGGGCCAGGCGGCATAGGGATACCTGGGCCGGGAGCCAGAGGGGGACCAGGGCCGGGAGGCTGATGGTGACCAAGGCAGGTAGGCAGAGGAGTACCTGGGCCGGGAGCCAGGGGGACCAGGGCCGGAAGGTAGAGGAGACCCAGGGCTGGGACGGAGAGAGACCCAAGAACCTGGGTGTAGAGGGAGAACACGGCTGGGAGGCACAGAGGGACGAGGGCCGGGAGGCAGAGGAGGACCAGGGCCAAGTGGAAGAGGGGACCATGGCCAGGAAGTAGAGAGGACCCAGGGCCAGGTCGGAGAGCGATCCAAGGGCCTGGAGGTAGAAAGGAGACCAGGTCCGGGAGGCAGAGTTGGACCTTGGCAGGTCAGCGGAGGGGGACCAGGGCCATGAGGGAGAGGGGTACCTGGGCCGGAACACGGACCAGGGCCGTGAGGCAGAGGGGTAGTAGGGCCAGGAGGCATGGGGTACCTGTGCCGGAAGTCCGGTGGGGACCAGGGCCGAGAGACGGGAGGGACCGGGGCATGAGGAATAGGGGGACCAGGGCCAAGAGGCAGGGGGGACCAGGGCCAGGAGGAAGAGGGGTACCTGGGCTGGCAGAGAGGGGGACCAGGGCCGGAAGGTAGAGGGGACCCAGGGCCGTGACGGAGAGACAGCCAAGGCCCTGGACATAGAGGGAGAACAGGGCTGGGAGGCAGAGTGGTACCTGAGCCGAGAGACAAGGGGACCAGGCCCGGGAGGTAGAGGGGACCCAGGGCCAGGGAAGACAGAAGGGTACCTGGGTCTGGAGACAGAGTGACTAGGGCCAGGAGGTTGTGATGACCCAGGGCTGGGACGGAGAGAGACCCAAGGGCCTGGAGGTAGAAGGAGACCAGTGCCGAGAAGCACATAGTGTCCATGGCGGGAGGCAGAGGGGCTTCTGGGCCGGGAGACCAGGGGACCAGGGCCGGGAAGCAGAGGGGTATCTGGGCCGAGGTGTAGGGTGGGGCCAAGGACGGGAGGCAAAGGGGGACCAGGGATGGGCAGCAGAGGGGGACCAGGGCCAGGAGGCAGAGGGGGACAAGTGCTAGGAGACAGAAAGGTACCTGGTCCGGAAGGCTGAGTGAGACCAGGGCCGAGAAGCTGGGGGGACCAAGGCCGGGAGTCAGAGGGGGACCAGGGCTGGGTGGTAGACGGGGACCATGGCTGTAACGGAGAGAGACCCAAGGGCCTGGAGGCAGAAGGAGATCAGGGCCGGGAGGGAGAGGGGGACCAGGGCTGGGAGGGAGAGGAGGGCTAGGGCCGGGAGGGGGAGGGGGACCAGGGTAGAAAGACAGGGGGACCAGTGCGGGGAGGCAGCGGGGTACCTGGGCCGGAAGTCAGGGGGACTAGTGATGGGTGGTATAGAGGACCCAGGACCAGGACAGAGAGACAGAGGGCCTGGAGGTGGAAGGAGACCAGGGCCCGGAGGCACAGAGGGACCAGGGCCGGGAGGCAGAGGGGGCACCAGTGAAGGGCGGCAGAGGGGAACCAGGGCCAGGAGGCAGAGGGCTACCTGGGCCGGGAGGCCGATGGGGACCAGGGCTGAGACGGGCGTGGTGGGCGGCCGGGGCACGGAGGCATAGGGGGACCATGGCTGGGAGGCAGAGGCGGACCAAGGTAGGGAGGCCCAGGGGGACCAGGGCCAGGAGGCAGAGGGGTACCTGGGGAGGGAAACAGGGGGACCAGGGCCAGCAGGTAGAAGGGACCCAGGGCCGTGACGGAGAGAGACCCAAGAACCTGGAGGTAGAAGAACAGAGACGGGAGGCACAGAAGGACCAGGGCCAGGAGGCAGCAGAGGACCAGGGCAGGGTGGCAGATGGGGACCCGGGCCGGGAGGCAAAGGGTTACCTGGGCTGGGAAACAGGGTGACCCGGGCAGGGAGGTAGAGGGGTACCTGAGCCGGTAGCCAGGGGGACCAGGGTCCGGAAGTAGAGGGGACCCAAGTCCAGGATGGAGAGAGGGACCAGAGCCTGGAGGAAGGAGACCAGGACCGGGACGGACAGAGTGACCAGATCCGGGAGGCAGAGGAGGACCAGTGCCAGGAGGCAGACGGGTACCTGGGCCAGGAGGCACAGGGGGTCCAGAGCCACGAGCGAGAAGTGTACCTGGGCGGGGAGACTAGGGGATCAGGGCCAGGAGGTAGAGGGGACCAGGGGCCGGGAGGTAGAGGTGACCAAGGGCTGGAAGGCAGAGGGGGACCACGGCAGGGCGGCAGGGGAGGACCATGGCCAGGAGGCAGAGGGGTAACAGGGCCAGGAGGCTGAGGGGTACTTGGGCCGAAAGACGAAGGGGGACCAGGGCCGAGAAGCAGGGGGGGACGAGGGAAGGATGGCAGAGGGGAACCAGGGCCTGGAGGCACAGGGGGGCCAAGGGCCAGGAGGCAGAGGGGTACCTGGGGCGGGAGACAGGGGAACAGGGCCGGGAGGCAGAGGGGGACTAGGGCCGGGAAGCGGGGGGGACCAGGTCCAGGAGCAGAGGGGTAACTGGGCCTGTAGACGGGGGAACAGGGTCGGGAGGCAGAGGGGGACCTGAGCCGGGAAACGGGGACCAGGGCCGGAAGGAAGAGGGGGCCTCCCTGCCCTTGTCCCCCCCTCTTCTTGGACTTAAAGGGGAACTAGGGCTGGCAGGCACAGGGGAACCAGGGATGGGAGCCAGAGGGGGACCAGGGCAGGGTGGCAGAGGGGGACCAATGCCAGGAGGTAGAGGGGTACCTGGGCAGGGGAACGGGGGACCAGGGAGGGGAGGTAGAGGGGACCCAGGGATGGGACGGTGAGTGACCCAACGGGCCTGAGGGTAGAAGTAGACTAGGGCCGGGATGCAGAGGGAGTCCAGGGCCAAGGGATTGGGAGTGTGGGGGACCAGGGCAGGGAGGCAGAGGAGAACCTGGGCTGGGACGCAGGGTGGTGCCTGGGCAGGGAGACAGCGGGACCAGTGCCGGAAGGTAGAGGGGATCCAGGACCGGGACGGAGAGAGACCCAAGGGCCTGGAAGTAGAGGTAAACTAGGGCTGAGAGGCACAAAGTTACCAGGGCCTGATGGCACAGAGGGGCCTGAAGACACAGAGGGACCTGGACAGGGACAGAGGGATCTGGACTGGGGGGCACAGAGGTACGATGGCCTGGAGGCAAAGAGGGACCTGGGACGGGAGGCAGATGGGAACCCAGTGCCAGGAGGCAGAGGGGTACCTGGGCCGGGAGGCAGAGGGGGACCAGAGCCGGGAGGCAGAGGGGGAACAGGTCCTGGAGGCAGAGGGGTCCTGCACTAGGAGGCAGAGGGGGACCAGAGCCGGGAGGCAGAGGGGGATTGAGTCCTAGAGGCAAATCGGTTCCTGGGCCAGGTGACCCGGGGACCAGGGTCGGGAGGTAGAGAGGTACCTGGGCCGGGAGGCAGGGGGACCAGGGCAGGGAGGTAGAGGGGACTCAGGGCTGGGACGGAGAGAGACCCAAGGGCCTGAAGGTAGAGGGAGACCAGGACCAGGAGGCACAGAACGTCCAGGGCCCGGAGGCCCGGAGGGACCAGGGCCGGGAGGTAGACGGTGATTAAGGCCAAGAGGCAGAGTGGTACCTGGGCTGGGAGACAGGTGGACCAGGGCCGGGATGCAGAGGGGTACCTCGGCGGGGGGACAAGGGGACCAGGGCCAAAAGTCAGAGGGGGACCAGGTCCGGGACAGACAGAAACCCAAGGGCCTGGAGGCAGGAGACCAGAACATTGAGGCACAAAGTGTCCAGGGCTGGGAGGCAGGGGGGATCAGATTTGGGAGGCAGAGGGGACCTGGGTCTGGAGACATTGGTACCAGGGACGGGAAGTAAAGAAGTACCCGGGCCGTGAGAGGGGAACCAGGGCTGGGACGGAGAGAGATCCAAGGACCTGTAGGTAGAGCGAGATGAGGGCCAGGAGTTCTTCTAGTCTTCTAGACTGTGAGCCCGTGGTTGGTGAGGGACCGTCTCTATATGCTGCCAACTTGTACTTTCCAAGCGCTTAGTACCATGCTCTGCACACAGTGAACGCTCAATAAATGCGATTGAGTGAATGAATGACTGAATGAATTAGAGGCACAGAGGTCCCAGGGCGGAGGGGACACAGTGTGGGACCAGGTCAGGGAGGCAGAGGGGCACCTGGGCTGCGAGACGGGGTTCAGGGCTGGGAGGCAGAGGGGGACCAGGGCCAGGAATCAGTGGGGTATATGAGCCGGGACACAGAGGAGGACCAGGGCTGAGAGGCGGGAGGGACCAGGGCAGGGACGCAGAGGGAGACCAGGAATGGGAAATAGAGGGGGACCTAGGTCAGGATGCAGTGGGTGACCAGGGCCAGGAGGCAGAGGGGTACCTGGACCGGGAAACAAAGGGACCAGGGCCGGGAGGTAGTGGGGTACGCGGGCGGCTGTCATGGGGACCAGAGCCGGTTGGTAGAGGGGCACCAGGGCAGTGAAGGAGAGAGGCCAGGCCCAGGAGGTAGAGGGGCACCGGGGCAGGGAGGCAGAGGGGGACCAGGGCCAGGAGGCAGAAGGGTACCTGGGCCTGCAGTCAGGCGGACCAAGGCCGGGCGACAGGGGAACGAGGGCCGGGATGTAGAGGGGTACCTGGGCCCGTAGACAGAGGGACCAGGGCCGAGTGGCAGTGGGGGACCATGGCCGAGAGGCAGAGGGGGACTAGGGCTGAGCAGCTGGAGGGACCAGGGCAGGGACACAGAGGGGGACCTGGGCTAGGAGACTGAGGGGTACCTGGACTGAGAAACAAAGGGACCAGGGCCGAGAGGTAGTGGGGTACCTGGGCCCGAGGTCATGGGGACGAGGGCTGGTTGGTAGAGGGGAACCAGGGCTGTGAAAGAGAGGGACCAGGCCCTAGATGTAGAGGGGCACCGGGGCAGGGAGGCAGAGGGGAACCAGGGCTAGGAGGCAGAGGGTTACCTGGGCTGGGAGACGGGGTCCACGGCCGGGAGGCAGAGGGGTACCTGGGCCAGCAGTAATGGGGACCAGGGCCGAGCGGCAGTGGGGGACCAGGGTCCAAGAGACGGGGGGTACCAGGGCAGGGAGGCAGAGGGATACCTGGACTGGGAAACGGGGACCAGAGCCAGGAGGTAGAGGGGACCCAGGACCAGGACCGAGAGAGCGGCCAGGGCCTGGAGGTAGAGGGAGACCAGGCCAGGCAGGCACAGGGGAACCAGGGCTAGCAGGCACAGGGGGACCAGGGCCCAGAGGCAGAGGGGCACCAGGGCCAGGAGGCTGAAAGTTTCCTGGGCCGAGAGGCTGAGGGGGACCAGGGCCAGGAGGCAGAGGGGTTCCTCGGCCGGGAGGCAGAGGGGTATCAGGGCCGATAAGCAGGGGCGACCAGGGTATGGAGGCAGATGGTTACCTGGGCCGGGAGACAGGGGGACCAGGGCCGCGAGGTTGAGGGGCCCCAGGGCCGGAAGGGAGAGAGCCCCAAGGGCCTGAGGGTAGAGAGAGACCAGGACCAGGAGGCACAGAGGGGCCAGGGCCGAGAGGCTGAGCGGGATCAGGGTCAGAAGTCAGAGGAGGACCATGGCCAAGAGGCAGAGGGGTACCTGGGTTGGGAGACAGGTGGAGCAGGGCAATGAGGCAGAGGGGTACCTGGGCCAGGAGACGGGGGACCAGGGCCGAAAACTATAGGGGTAACCAGGCCGGGAGAAGGCTGACCAGGGCCAGGAGAAGGCTGACCATGGCCGGGAGGCAGAGGAGTACCTGTGCCAGAAGGCAAAGGGGGAACAGGTCCGAGCAGCCGGGGTGACAAGGGCAGGGATTGCAGAGGGGTACCAGGGCGTGGAGGCAGAGGGGGACCAGGGCCTGGAAACAGAGGGGTATCTGGGCAAGGAGACGGGGGATCCGGGTCCGGAGGCAGAAGGGAACCAGGGCTGGGAGGCAGAGGTAGACCAGGGCCAGGAGTCAGTCAGGGGTCATGGGTTCGAATCCTGACTCTGCCAATTGTCAGCTGTGTGACTTGGGGCACGTCACCTAACTTCTCTGAGCCTCAGTTCCCTCATCTGTAAAATGGGGATTAAGACTGTGAGCCCCCCATGGGACAACCTGATCTCTTTGTAACCTCCCCAGGGCTTAGAACAGTGCTTTGCACTTAGTAAGCGCTTAATAAATGCCATTATTATTATTATTATCTTATGGAAGAGACGGACGTTAATTAGAGATAGGGGAAAGGGCAGAGTAGAAGGGCATATATAGAGTAATAATTGTGGTATTTGTTAAGCACTTAGTATGTGCCAGCCACTGTACTAAGCGCTGGGGTGGATACGAGCAAATCAGGTTGGACACAGTCCCTGTTCTTCATGGAGCTCACAATCTTAATCCCCATTTTACAGCTGAGTGAACTGAGGCACAGAGAAGTGAATTGACTTGCCCAAGGCCACACAGCAGAAAAGTGGTGTAGCTGGGATTAGAACCCATGACCTTCTGACTCCCAGGTGACTCCCAGGCCCAAGCTCTAGCCACTAAGCCATGCTGCTTCATGCTGCTCTGGGCCAAGCACTGGGGTAGATAGATACAAGGTAACCAATCAGACACAGTCCCTGTCCCTCTCATTCAAAGCAGGGAGAGCAGATTGTGGATCCCCATTTTACAGAGGAGAAAACTGAGGCAGCAGTTGGGTCGAAATATCTAGTGAAATTAGGAGTTATTGCGGCAGAGCTGAGTGTAGCTTTGATGGTGGGCGTTGGATCAGAAGGCTGAGAGTCCAGCTGGAGCTTTGATGTGCATATTAAGAGAAAACTGGACTACACTAAAAAAAAAAACCAAGTTCGTAATCAGTGATGAAAGAAACATCTTCATATCTGTAAGGACAGTGGCCCCCTCAGAAGAGTTATCTTGCGATTGAGTGATCGAGTGGGGCTCTTTAATGTTTATACAAAGGTCTTCCGTCTTTAATCACGACTGCTGGAGAGTTTTCATGCTTTTGTGACCCAGTGCCACCAATTTTGCTGAAACTTTCCATGCGCATTCATCTTCTAAGTTATTATTATTATTATCAGCATTATTATTACTATTATCATTTTTCAGATCATATCTTCTCCAAGAGGCCTTCCCCCGTTAAGCCTCTTTTCTGTTAAGACAACTTCCCCTCCCTCCTGGGTGGCCTTCGCACTTGTATCTGTACCCTTTAGCACTTGGTGAATATTCACCCCAGGCCCACAGCACTCAGGTACATATCCGTAAGCTAGACTGTAAGGTCCTGGTGGGCAGGGAATCCGTCTACCAACCCTGTCATATTGTCCTCTTCCAAGAGCTTAATACAGTGCTCTGCGCACAGTAAGTGCTCAATAAATACCATTGATTGATTGATTGCCAAGGAGGGGTGTCCCCTCAGCCACGTTGCCAAAAGTCACCCGAGCCGCGGTCTGCTGGAGTGAGCCTGCCCTGGGCTCTGTCTGTCCTAGGATTTCTGTTCCGCTGCGGAATCTCTGACCGAAACCCACCCGTTGGGTGTGCGCAGCTCTGAGCAGTGAAGCACCGGTTCTTGGGGCAGGGGTCTTGGGCAGGTTTCCGCCAGCGGCCTGGGCCAGCTGCCGGTGATCTCTAGTGAGGCCGGGTGGCAATTGCACTGACTGCTTCTTTGGAGCAGGCAGGGTGGAGGGTGGTGGGACAGAGTACCTGGCAATATAGGGACCTTAAACTTCTCTTCAGTTGCCTGTGGGGGTGCCGAGAGCGGCTGCCCATTGGTAGGTCACGCCCCGCTGTCTCTGCTAGTCTTCCTTAGTCTTCTTTAGTCCGGAAAGTTTTCCTGGAGGACATGAGGTTTTCAAAGGGCTCTGAAGATGGGGAGAGCTGTGGCCTGTCGGATGTGAAGGGGGAAAGTGAGGTGGAGCCAGGGGGGCTGGGAATGGGCTTTGAGGATCACTGAGGAGAAGCACTGAGAGAAGCAGCATGGCTTAGTGGATAGAGCATGGGCCTGGGAGTTAGAGGGTCATCGGTTCTAATCCTAGCTCTGCCATTTGTCTGCTGTGTGACCTTGGGCAATCACTTAACTTCTCTGGGCCTCAGTTCCCTCAACTGTAAAATGGAGATTAAGACCGTGAGCCATATGTGGTACAAGGGCTGTGTTCAACCTGATTACCTCGTATCTACTCCAGCCCTTAGAATAGTGTTTGGCACGCAGCAAGTGCTTAACAAATACCATTATTATTATCATTATTGTTTTAAACAGCTGCATCAGCAGGCCAATCCCAAACTGAAATCAATCAGTCAGTGGTATCTGTTGAGCACATAAGGTGCTTCTAGTCTAGTCATTATTAATAATGAATAAGTAATTTATAATATGCAATATGAACATTATGTACATAACGGCTGTAGTGCCTGGGGTGGGGCAGGGATCAAATGTCAAAGGTCACAGATCCAAGTGCATAGACTACACAGAAGGGAAAGCAATCCCTTCATACCCACCTTCTTTTATTCCACCTTGCTGGTTGAGAGCTGCTCTGCAAACCTGGGCAGGGGCTCCCAGGGGCTGTTTTCCTTAGCTGGGTCCAGTAATTGAAGCAGTGGCCGTCCTCACGGGTCCCGATAAAATGGCACGGTATCAGAGGGTCCGGCTCCAACTTTGCATACAGAGGCTCTCTGAAGCGTCCGTTTACCACATTTGCCCAGGGAAGGGCTGTTTTGATTTCCCAACCACAGACAGGCCGAGAGGAATAGGATTTGCTGCCTCTCAAACAAGAGCTTTGTGTGCTCCTATTAGCACCTAATTAGTTCCTAATTAAGCTGGTGTGTGGGTGGAGGAGGGGGCGCGTTGGTGAGGGGGCAGGTGGGGAGACTGTTACCAGAGGGGAAGGGGTTCTTGAGCAGAGCCCCTTCCTACCGAGCTGCTGGCTGGGCTCGGGTTCCCGGGACCAGTTTTTTCAGGCACTTTCATTCATTCAGCCATATTTATTGAGTGTTTATTTGTGCAAAGCTTTGCATTAAGCCCTTGGGAGAGCACAATATAACAATAAACGGACGCATTCCCTACCCGCCCGCAGCGAGCTTACGGTCTAGAAACGAACTTCCAGTGTAGAGGAGCTTTATCGGTGATGTCCGCTCCCCTTTTCTCCGTTTCCTCCTCTTTTTGAAAACTGGGCGAGGCCATCCTGGAGCTGTCACGCCCCGCAACTGCTAGGGTAGGTTTCTAGAATGTCCCTTGGGAAAGGTCCTGCCCCTCTGAGGTAATACTTTTGAGTGGGATCCTGATGCTCTTTCCCCGGGGTGTCGGAGGCTCAGCCGGTCACCCAGCAGGGCTGGGCGTTCTCCCCAAAGCAGCTCCAAGCAGTGGCCCCAGTTTCCCCTGAGTTCTATCTGCTTGCCACAACCCCAGGGCCCTGGGTACACATTTTTAGTGGGGGAGGAGGGCACTAATCCTGTGTTGTTTTAAGTGGGATCAATTGAATGAAGATGATAATATGTTAGGAACAGCTATAATTACAGGGAGGGAGGGAGGGCTGGTTCTGATAGATGGTGTTTTAGTAGAGACAATTATAGGGTTCATAAGAGGAGGTGGCATCTGCTCGCAACATGTTCCGGTTCAATCACGGCAAATCCTTAGTGGTGCTTCCCCGAGGGGCTTTCTTTCAGCACATCCCAGAGTGGTCGGGGACCCTAAGGGTCTCTTTACGGGTGTCCCTTTGCCTCAGCCCACTGCCATGACAACCAACTCTGAGGGGGGTCCTAGGGCGTGGAGAGTGCTCCCAGAAATCTCTAGCTATGGGAGTGAACCCGTTTAGACCCCTCTACAGTTTGTGGAGGCTGGAACCCCCAACCTGCTTCCTTCTAGGTCGTCGGCATAAAACCTCCGCCCTCCCAGGGAGGGTGGAAAAGACACCCCAAAATCACATCGTGATCCATCAGGTTTCTGAAGGCTTCCTGGCTCTGACTTTGGCTGCCGCATCAATGGCTCAGTTCTTGTACCCTGTCTTTGTCCTTGCCTGGGACCAAGTCTTGGTTGAGAGCTCTCGTGACCTAAAGTTGCCCTCTTTCAGAATGCTTTCGGTTTGCGGGGCATGAGTTTGACTTCTTTCCATGAAGGGACTGGGGGGAAAATGTCCTATAGGCTTTGGAGTTAGGTAGGTAGGTAAGTAATGTTATTTATTGAGCATCCGTTGAGCTCAGTGCACTGAGACACCTTCCCGTCCCTCAAGGAGCCCACACTCGTAATGGGGGAGAGACATTACAAATCTTTACAAAGCAGGAGACGGAAGTAGTTTGACTGTTCAGTTGATTATGCATACACAGAAGTGCCATGGGAGAGTTGAAATCAATACGGAAGTGTTAGAAGGGCTGTTGGGTTGAGGTGACTCTGGAGGCTGGAGTTTTATTGGGGAAGGTTGCTGGAAGCATTCAGTACAGTGCTCTGCACACAGTAAGCCATCAATAAATGCCACTGATGGGAAAAGCTGGGGCCCCAGGAGGGTGGCTTTGAATGTGGGGAGAACCTGTCTGTGGAGGGAAGAAGGGAGGAAGGGAGTGTCAGGCCGGGGAGCCAGCAAGAGCAAGGGGTTGAAAATGGAGGAGTTGAAAGTTTGGTACAGCAATGAAGGCTTAGCTGAGAGGAACAAAGAGAGCGAGCTGGAGAGTGGAGGGGAAGAGGGTTGAATCAGAAGATGGAGACAGCTGGTGGGTAGTCCTCAAGGAGTGGTTCTTTCAAGTGCAAGTCGAGCTGTCCTGATTTGTAGTTACGGATTTGACATCACCCCCCACCCCCACCCCCATTTGGGGAACAAAATGGTGGGTGAGGCGACTGGCAGGTACCGGAGGAATTGAGCCACTCAGGTCAATTTTTCAAATTGACCCTGAATAATTCACTCAGGTTGATGAAGCTTCTGCCGACTGCATCATGTTTTGGTTGGCACCCAGAACGATATGGTGGCCATGGAATGGGGCAGCGTGGGGTCCATGTCTCCCAGTATTCTCAGGTGCCCACACTATGGGACCCAGAAGGCCACGGGACAAGAACGGAGCACGCTCCAGCCCTTCTAAAACAGTCGAGGCATATCAAATAACCCGGAGCAGCTGCGGAAGTCAGCTCCGGGAAGGCAGAGCAGTTCAGCCTCCCTTCCGGGACGTCCGTATGTTGTTTCCCAGTTACGCAGAGTGGCCTACGTGAGTCTTGCCCTATCCAGGTTGTAGCTGGGTCAGCTGGGTACAGCAAAACCACTGCACGGAGGCTTGAGGGTGGGAGCGGAACATGGGGTCTCCGAGAGAATGGCTGGAGCCTGTCTCTGTTCCAGGTAAAGGCTCCATGCCACCCTCTCCCTTGCCTCAGGGCCCGGGGTTGCCGGCCACCTGCCACCCTCCCTCACTCCGAGACTGTTTGGAATGTGCGGTGGTGACCCTGGGGGAGACACGAGTGGGCTGGCATTTTTCTGCAGTGCTCTTGGGATGGAACTGGCCTGCTGTATGGATTCTGCTCTTTGCTTTCACCACCCACAACTCCAAGTGAAGCAGCGTGGCTCAGTAGAAAGAGTACGGGCTTTGGAGTCAGAGGTTGTGGGTTCAAATCCCGGCTCTGCAAATTGTCAGCTGTGCGACTTTGGGCAAGTCACTTAACTTCTCTGTGCCTCAGTTTCCTCATCCATAAAATGGGGACTAAGACCGTGAGCCCCCTGTGGGACAACCTGATCACCTTGTAACATCCCCAGCACTTAGACCAGTGCTTCGCACATACTAAGCGCTTACTAAATGCCATTATTAGTATTATTACTATTATTATTACCCAGGCTGGGAGGCAGAGGGGAAACAGGGCCGAGAAGCAGGGATGACCAGGGCAGGGAGGCATATGGGACCTGGACGGGAAGCAGAGCGGTACCTGGGTCAGGAGACAAGGGGACCAGGGCCAGGAGGTAGAGGGGAACCAGAGCCAGGAGGCAGAGGGATACCTGGTTCTGGAGACATTGGGACTAGGGCCAGGAGGTAGAGGGGACCCAGGGACGGGACAGAGAGAGACCCAAAGTGTTTGGAAGTAGAAAGAGACCAGGGCCGGGAGACAGAAGGCTCCAGGGCCGGGAGGTAGAGGGGGACCAGGGCCGGAAGGCAGAGGGATACCTGGGCCGGAAGGCAGAGTAGGGCCAGGGTCACGAGGCAGGGAGTCAGAGGGGGACCGGTGCTAGGAGGCAGAGAGGGACCAGGGCCGGGAGGTAGAGGGGGACCAGGGCCAGAAGGCAGAAGGCTACCTGGGCCCGGAGATGGGGGACCAGGCCTGAAAGGTAGAGGGGTCCCAGGTCCAGGACGGAGAGAGAGACCCAAGGGCCTAGATGTCGAAGGAGAACGGGGTCGGGAGGCAGAGTGGGACCAGGGCCACGAGGCAGGTGGAAGTAAAGCAGGGAGTCAGAGGGGGATCAGTGCCGGGAGGCAGAGCAGTGCCTGGGTCAGGAGACAGGGGGATCAGGGCCAGGAGGTAGAGGGGAACCAGAGCCAGGAGGCAGAGGGGTACCTGGTTCTGGAGACACGGGTACTAGGGCCGGGAGGTAGAGGGGACCCAGGGCCGGGACAGAGAGAGACCCGGGAGGTAGAGGGGACCAGGGCCGGAAGGCAGAGGGGTACCTGGGCCGGAAGGCAGAGTGGGGCCAGGGTCACGAGGCAGGGAGTCAGAGGGGGACCAGGGCTGGTAGGCAGAGAGGCACCAGGGCCGGAAGGCAGAAGGATACCTGGGCCCGGAAATGGAAGACCAGGCCCGAAAGGTAGAGGGGACACAGGTCCAGGAGGGAGAGAGACCCAAGGGCCTAGATGTAGAAGGCGAACGGGGTCGGGAGGCAGAGTGGTACCTGGGCTGGAAGGCAGAGTGGGACCAGGGCCACGAGGCAGGGGGAAGTAGGTCAGGGAGTCAGTGGGTGACCAGGGCCGGGAGACAGAGGGGACCAGGGCCGGGAGATAAAGGGGGACCAGGGCCGGAAGGCAGAGGGGTACCTGGGCCGGAAGGCAGAGTGGGACCAGGGTCACGAGGCAGGGATTCAGAGGGGGACCAGGGCTAGGAGGCAGAGAGGGACCAGGGCCGGAAGGCAGATGGGTACCTGGGCCCGGAGATGGGGGACTAGGCCCGAAAGGTAGAGGGGACCCAGGTCCAGGACGGAGAGAGACCCAAGGGTCTGGATGTAGAAGGAGAACGGGGCCGGGAGGCAGAAGGGGGACCAGGGCCGGAAGGTAGAGGGGGATCAGGGCCAGGAGGTAGAGGGGTACCAGGGCTGGGAAAATGGGGACCGAGGCGCGGGAGGCAGAGGGGTACCTGGGCGGGAGAACGGGGGACCAGGGCTGGGAGGGAGAGGGGACCCAGGGACGGGACGGTGAGTGACCCAAGGGCCTGGAGGTAGAAGTAGACTAGGGCCGGGAGGCAGAGGGGGACCAGGGCCAAGAGGAGGGGGGCCAGGGCAGCGAGTCAGAGGGGCGACGCAGGCAGGGAGGCAGGGGGGTAGCTGGGCCAGGAGACAAGGCGACCAGGGCTGGGAGGTAGAGGAGACCCAGAGCCAGAACGGAGAGTGACCCAAGGTCCTGAAGGTAGAACGAGACCAGATCCGGGTGGCACAGAGGGACTAGGACCGGGAGGCAGAGGGGGACCAGGACAGGGCGGCAGAGAGGGAACAGGGCCAGGAGGCAGAAGGGTTACCTGGGCCGGGAGACGGGGGACCAGGGCCGGGAGGTAGAGGAGAACTAGCTCCGGGATGGAGAGAGACCCATGGGCCTGGAATTAGAAGGAGGCAAAGGCCAGAGGCACAGGGGGAAAAGGCTCGGGGGGCAGAGGAAGACCAGGACCGGTAGGCTGAGGGGGACCAAGGCCAGGAGGGAGAGGGGGACCAGGGCCAGGAGGCTGAGAGGTACCTGGGCTGCCAGGCAAAGGGGGACTAGGATCAAGAAGGGGATGGAAAAGGGAAGGGAGGCAGATGGGGGTCAGGGCCTGGAGGCAGACGGGGACCAGGGCCAAGAGGCAAGAGGTTCCTGGGCTGGGAGACGGGGAACTACGGTCGGGAGGCTAGGGTGACTAGGGCTGGGAGGCAGAGGGGGATCAGGGCCAGGAGGCAGAGGGGTGCCGGGGCCCGGAGAAGGGAGACCAGGGTCTGGAGGCAGAGGGGAACCAGGGCCCGGAGGCAAGGGGTTCCTGGGCCGGGAAACGAGGGACTAGGGTCGGGAAGCTTGGGTGACCAGGGCCGGGAGGCAGAGAGATACCGGGGCCCGGACAAGGGGGACTCGGGTCGGGAGGCAGAGGGGAACCAGGGCTAGGAGACAGAGGAGTACCTGAGCGGGGAGACGTGGGTTCCAGGGCCGGGAGATAGGGGGACCCAAGCTGGGAGATAGAGGGTCCCACGGCCGGGACGGAGAAAGGGGCCAGGGCTTGGATTTAGAGGGAAACCAGAGCTGGCAGAACAGGGGGACCCATGGCCGGGACGGAAAGAGTGCTATGGCCCATGACCTGGAGGGAGAGGGGGACTAGGGCAGGGAGGCAGAGGGATACTTGGGCCGGAGAAAGGGGGACCCGGGCCGGAAGGTAGAGGGAGACCAGGGATGGCAGAAAAGGGGGATCAGTGCATGGAGGTAGAGGGGACCAATTGCTGGGACAGAGAGAGACCCAGTGGTCTGAAGGTGGTGTGAGACCAGGGCCGGGAGGCCCAAAGTGACCGGGAGATGGGGGACTAGGGCTAAGAGACCCATTGCTGGGTAAGGACCGTCCCTATGTGTTGCAAATTTGAACTTCCCAAAGGCTTAGTACAGTGCTCTGCACACAGTAAGAGCTCAATAAATACGATTGAATGAATGAATGGGTGACCAGGGCCGGGAGACATAAGGTTACCCGGGCCGGTAGACGGGGGGCCAGGGCCGGGAAGCAGAGGGGAACCAGGGTCGGGAGGCAGAGGGGTATCTGGGCCGAGAAGCGGTGTGACAAGGTCAGGGAGGCAGAGGACGACCAGGACCGGGAGAAAGAGGGGGACCAGGGCCGGTAGACAGGGAGACCAGGGCCGGGAGGCAGAGGGGTCCCTGGTCGGGAGACAGGGGGACCAGGGCCGGTAGTCAGAGTGGTACCTGTGTCGGGAGACAGGGGGACTAGGGTTGAGCAGCAGAGGGGAACCAGGCCCAAGAGGCATAGGGTGACCAGCTCAGGGAGGCAGAGGCGGACCAGGGACCGGAAGCAGAGGGGGACCAGGGCCGGGAAGGAAGAGGGGGACCAGGGCCGAGAAATGGCGAATAAGCCGGCAGGCAGAGTGGTACCACTGCCTCCCTGCCGTTATATCCCCGGCTTCTCAGAAGTAAAGGGGAACTAGGGCTGGAAGTCAGAGGGGGACCAGGGACTTAAGGCAAGGGGCGACCAAGGCAGGGAGGCAGAGGGGGACCAGGGCGGTGAGGCATAGAGGGACTAGGGCTTGGACGCAGAGGGACCATGGCCGGAAGTTGGAGGGGACCCAGGGCCGGGAGGCAGAGGGGTACCAGGGCAGGGAGGCAGTGGGGGACCAGGGCCCGGAGGCAGAGGGGTACCTGGACCGCAAAGCAAAAGGGAACTAGAGCCGAGACGGGGCGGGAGACAAGGGCAGCGAGTCAGGGTGGACCAGGTCCTGGAGGCGGAAAGGGACCAGGGCCAGGAGACAGAGGGGTACTTGGGCTGGGAGATGTGGATCCAGGGTCGGGAGGCAGAGGGGGACCAGGGCCGGGAAACCGGAACCGTGTCCTGCTGGCAGATTGATTCCTCTGCCTCCCTGCCCTTGTCCCCCCGCTTCTTGGAAATAAAGGGGAACTAGCGCTGTCAGGCACAGGGGAACCAGGGACGGGAGGCAGAAGGGACCAGGGAAGCGTGGCAGGGGGGACCAGGGCCAAGGGGGGCGAGGCGGGGAGGGACTAGAGCAGGGAGGCAGAGGCGTACCCGGGCCAGTAGATGGTGGACCTGGGCCGGGAGGTAGAGGGGAACCAGGGCCAGGAGGCAGAGGGGTACCTGGGCCAGGAGGCAAACGGGGACCAGGGTCGAGTAGCGGGGGGGACAAGGGCGGGGAGGCAGAGGTTTACCTGGGCCGAGAGACAGGGGGACCAGGGCCGGGAGGCGCTTAGTACAGTACTCTGCACACAGTAAGCGCTCAATAAATACGATTGAATGAAAGAAAAGGAGACCAGGGCCCGGAGCCACAGAGCGACCAGGGCCGAGAGATAAAGGGGGACCAGGGCAGGGTGGCAGAAGTCGATCAGGGCCAGGTGTCAGAGGGGTACCTATGCCGGGAGACAGCGGGATCAGGGTCCGGAGGTAAAGGGGACCCAAGACCGGGATGGAGAGAGAAACAAGGGCCTGGAGGCCCGGGGCGGGTGGCACAGAGTGTCCAGGGCCGGGTGGCAGAAGGGGACCAGTGCAGGGAAGCAGAAGGAGACCAGGGCCAGGAGGCAGAAGGAGACCAGGAAGGTTCCTGGGCCCGGAATTGGGGGACCAAGGCAGGGAGGCCTAGGGGTACCTGGGCTGGGATGCAAAGTGTGACCAGGGCAAAGAAGTGGGGCGACAAAGACAGGGAGGCCGAGGGGGACCAGGGCCTGGAGGCAGAGAGGGATCAGGGCTAGGAAGCAGAGTGGAACCCTGGCCGGAAGACAGGGGAACCAGGGCCGAAAGGCAGAGTGGGACCAGGGCGGGTAGGCAGAGGGGGACCAGGTGCAAGAGGCAGAGAGGTATCTAGGCCGGGTGACATGGGACCAGGGCCGGGATATAGAGGAGACTCAACTAAGGGCCTGGAGGTAGAGGATACCAAGGCCGGGAGGCCCTGGGGGACTAGGGCCAGTAGGCACAGAGTAGCCAGGTCTGGGTGTCAGGAGGGACCAGGGAGGGGTTGCAGGGGTGAACCAAGGGTAGGAGGCTGAGGGGTACCTGAACTGTGAGACAGGGGGAGAAGTGCCCGGAGGTAGAGGGGTACCTGGGCCGCAAGGCAGATGGGGACCACGGCGGGTTGGCAGAGGGGCACCATGGCCAGGAGGAAGAGGGGTACTTAGGCCAGGAGACAGTGGGCCAGGGCCAGGAGGCAAAGGGGTCCCTGGTTCTTGAGGCTGGGGTACCAGGGCCGGGAGGTAGGGGGAACCCAGGACCGGGAGGCGGAGGGGGATCAGTGCAGGGAGGCTGTGAGGGACCAGGGCCAGGAGGCAGAGGGGTACCTGGGTCGGGAGACACGGGATCAGGGCTGGGAGGATGAGGGGGCCCAGGGCCCGGAGGCAGAGGGGTACCTGGGTCGTAAGGCAAAAGGGGACCAGGGCTGAGAAGCAGTGGGGTCAGGGGCAGCGAGCTAGAGGGGGACAAGATCCTGGAGGCAGAGGGGGACCAGGGCCAGGAGGCAGAGGCGTACTTGGGCCGGGAGATGGGGGACCAGAGTCGGTAGGCAGAGGGGGACCTGGGCCGGGAACCGGAGACCAGATCCTGTGGGCAAATTTGTTCCTCTGCTTCCCTACCCTTGTCCCCCCGCTTCTTGGAACTGAAGGGGAACTAGGGCCGTCAGGCACAGGGGAACCAGGGATGGGAGGCAGAACTGGACCAGGGCAGGTTGGCAGGGGGGACCAGGGCCAAGTGGAGGGGGGCGACCAGGGCAGGGAGGAAGAGGGGGACCAGGACCTGGAGGCTGCGGGTAACCTGGGCCGGGAGGCAGAGGGGGACGTGGGCCGGGAGGCAGAGGAGTACCTGGGCCGGTAGATGGTGGACCGGGGCCGGGAGGTAGAGGGGGACCAGGGCCGGGAGGCAGTGGGGTACCTGGGCCGGGACGCCAAGGGGGACCAGGACCGAGAAGGGTGGGGTACAAGGTCAGGGAGGCAGAGGGGGACAAGGTCCGTTAGACAGGGGACCAGAGAGGGGAGGCAGAGGAGTACCTGAGCCGGGAGACAGGGGGCCTGGGGCTGGGAGGCAGAGCGGTACTTGTGCCGGGAGACAGTGGGATTAGGGCTGAGAAGCAGAGGGGAACCAGGGCCGAGAGGCGGGGGTCGACTGGGTCAGAGAGTCAGAGGCCGGCCAGGGCCGGGAAGCAGAGGAGAAGTAATCATGATGATGGTATTTATTAAGCCCTTACTGTGTGCCAAGCACCGTACCTAAGCCCTGGGGTAGATACAAGAAAATCAAGTTGGACACAGACCCTGTCCCATTCAGATTCATTCATTCAATCGTATTCATTGAGCGCTTACTGTGTGCAGAGCACTGTACTAAGCGCTTGGAAAGTACAAGTTGGGAACATATAGAGACGGTCCCTACCCAACAGTGGGCTCACAGTCTAGAAGGGGAAGACAGAGAACAAAACAAAACATATTAACACAATAAAATAAATAGAATAAATATGTACAAATAAAATAAATAAATAAATAGAGTAATAAATATGTACAAACATATATACATATATACAGGTGCTGTGGGGAGGGGAAGGAGGTAAGGCGGGGGAATGCGAAGGGGGCGGAGGGGGAGAGAAAGGAGGGGGCTCAGTTTGGGAAGGCCTCCTAGACGACGTGAGCTCTCAGTAGGGCTTTGAAGGGATCTCAGTCTAAATTGGAGGGAGAACGGGAATTTAATCCCCACTTTCCAGATGAGGAATCTGAGGCACAGAGATGTTACGGGAACGTGACTACCAGCTCTGTTTGATTGTACTCTCCCAAGCACTTAGCACAGTGCTCTGCACACAGTAAGTGATTAGTAAGTACAGTTGCTTAATGAACTTGCCAAAGGTCCCGCAGCGGGCAGGTGGTGGAGCTGGGATTAGAACCCAGGGCCTCTTACTCCCAGGTCCATGCTCTTTCCTTTAGGCCACACTTTTCCCCTTGCTGCTTACCAATGCTTTTTCTCCTAAGGACTGGGTGTTTGTTCATCTAGTCCAATTTTGAGCATTGTCATTTTTTTTCCTCAAGATTCAAACATGATCCCATCTTGCTGATGTCAAAAGTTCCACTTGTATATAAGCCAAATGGATTTTACATGACTCAGTGGGACAGTGGGTGACACAGTAAGGGCTCAAAAGCTGTTGACCCTGGTTAACGGCTTGAAGAGTGCTTGGTCTCAGTGGGTCTGAAAGCCATACTGTGGGGCACGGTATTTCAGGAAGCAGATAATGATAATAATAACGATGATATTTATTAAGCGTTTACTGTATGTCCATTACTGTACAAAGCGCTGGAGTAGAGAAAAGCTAATCAGGTTGAACACAGTCCCTGTCCCACATGGGGCTCACGGTTTTAATTCCAATTTTCCAGCTGAGGGAGAAGTCAAGTGACTTGGCCGAGGTCACCCAGCAGACAAATGGGAGCTGGGATTAGAACCCAGGTCCTCCCGACTCCCGGGCCCGGGCTCTGTCCACTAGACCGTGCCGCTTCCCATAGCAGGATGGCATGTCGGCGGACGTAAGCTCTTACAGCGATTGCTCTTTCCTAGGGAAGGCTTTCGATTCTGAAAATCTGCACTGAGAAAACCCCGCTGGGGGCGGACGTATCCTTGGAAAGTTTGGCAGCGCAGACCCACCAGTTCTCCGGAGCCGACCTCAGTAACCTGTGCCTAGAAGTGAGTTCCCACATGGGGGTCAGTTAGCGCAGGGCTCAGAGCAGAGGAAGTGCTCAGGAAATACTGTGAATTGGAGGAGGTGCCAGCGGGAGAGAGGGGGCCACCCGGGAGAAGGATTGAGACAGAGCTCGGTATTCCGGCCTGACTCTGTTCGGATGTCCCGGGAGATCGGAAGTCTTCAGTCTGGACATCAGCTCTCCCTGGATTCCATCTACACCCCCCCAACTTCCTGCAGGCAGCCATCCCAGGTGAACCAGTGGTTTAGGGGGAAGGCAGTTTCCCACCCCCCAAACTCAGCGTCGCCCTTTTTGTTGCCCCTCCCCGACGGCATCTCCCCCTGCCCTAGCCAACCCAACGAACCGGAGAATTCATTTTAGGTTTTGGTTATTTTGGTTCAAATTTCCCAAAGGGCTCAGGAAGCCTGAAGGATATTTGGAGGAGAATCCTGTCATTCTAGACTGTACACTCCTTTTGGGCAGGGAATGTGCCTGCTAATTTGGTTGTCTTGGATTCTCCCAAGTGCTCAGTACAGTGCTTTGCACATAGTAAGTGCTCAATAAATAGCATCGATTGATAGCTTAGCACATGTGTTTCCGAGGCGAGAGGTCCTTGGGGTGTCTCTCTCATGGAGAGTGCACCAGTAGTAACCACTGATTCAATGGTAAATTGGCAGGAAGATGACATTCATTCATTCATTCAATCATTTATTGAGCGCTTAGTATATGCAAAGCACTGTAGTAAGCGCTTGGGAGAGAGTAAAAAGACACATTTCCCTACCACCTCCCAAGACTGAGTTCTGAGCTTATTATTCTGTAGCCTGTTGCATGACGCTGCTCCCACAGACTTGTTCCTGAAAGTGGGGTAGAAAGAAGTTTGACCTCCCCACCTGTTCCATCAAACTAACAGCTTTGCTCGATTCCCTTTAAGGCCGCCTTGCTGGCTCTGCAGGAGAACGGTCTGGAAGCCACCCCCGTGAAACAGGAGCACTTCGTGAGATCCCTAGTGACCGTGTGACCGTCGATACGCCAGAAAGACTTGGATTTTTATGAAGGCTTATTTAGAAAACAAGAATTATTCTCTGATTTAGAGAAGCTGTAAAGACCGCCCGTCCATTGTTTGGTCCTGTGGACTGCAACCTCACATTTGGGTGGTTGACTTTTGTGTCCGGGCGATGACCCCAGTGTTCTGGGGCACCGTCCACGCGTTCTTGTATCTGGGAAACGGCAATGTTTGCCTGCTTCTTTATAAAGGACCTTTAATTATCGTTTGCCCGAAACATGCCTCTCTTCATTTGAGGAGCCAGAATTCTCAGCCACCATTCAGATAGCAGTAATAAAATAATAATAATAATGGTATTTGTTAAGGTAATGGTCAGGGAATGTGTCTGTTTTATTGTTTCGTTGAACTCTCCCAAGCGCTTAGAATGGTGCCCTGCACACAGTAAGCACTCAATAAATATGATTGGTTGATTGGCCTTACTGTGTGCAGAGCACTGTGCTAAGCCCTGGGCAAGAGGACACAGGTGGGACTTGGACAGAGACCCTCTCCCAAGGGGGTGCTCCATCTGTGACTCTAGGTCACATCGGGAACAAGTAGGCAAACATTAAAACAGCATCAAGGGCCAGGGACAAATACACAGTGCACAAAATCCAAGTTAAAGACTCTCCCAAGCACTCAGAAGTCTTTTTGGTTTTTTTATGATGTTTGTTAATCGCTTTACTACATGTCAAGTGCATTGTTCTAAGCACTAGGGTAGACACAAGCTAATCAGGTCGGATACAGTCCGTGTCCCACATGGAGCTCACAGTCTTAATCTCCATTTTCCAGATGAGGTGACTGGGGCTCAGTGAAGTGACTTATCCCAGGTCATACAAACAAGGTATCCCAGGTCAGGCAAGCAACTGGAAGAGTCGGAACTAGAACCTGGGGCTTTAGAACTCCCGGGCCCGCGCTCTATCCAGGGGGCCACACTTCTGCCCTTGGGAGTTGTCCATGCAACAGGCATGGGAATGTAATTCCACCCAGCACATGTTTGGGCCCAAGTCCCCAGTGACAGCCACCTCTCCTGGTTGACGGTTTTTGGGGTTATATTATGGTATTAAGCACTTTTCATTCATTCAATTCTATTTCTTGAGTGCTTACTGAGTGCAGAGCACTGTACTAAGCGCTTGGAAAGTACAATTCAGCAACAGATACAATCCCTGCCCACAATGGGCTCACAGTCTAGAAGGGGGGAGACAGACATCAAAATAAGTAAACAGGCATCAATAGCATCAATATAAATAAATAGAATTATAGATAAATACACAGTAATAAATAGAATTATAAATATATACATACATACACAAGTGCTGGGGGGGCAGAGGAAAGGGGGGCTTAGTCTGGGAAGACCTCCCGGAGGAGGTGAGCTTTCAGTAGGGCTTTGAAAGAGGGAAGTGTGCTAGTTTGGCAGATTTGAGGAGGGAGGGCATTCCAGGCCAGAGGTAGGGCCAGGGGTCAACGGCGGGACAGGCAAGAACGAGACACAGTGAGAAGGTAAACGGCACAAGAGGAGTGGAGTGTGCGGGCTGGGATGTACAAGAAGAGAAGGGAGGTGAGGTAGGAGGGGGCGAGGTGATAGAGAGCTTTGAAGCCAATAGGAGTTTTTGCTTGATACGAAGGTTGGTAGGCAACCACATACTATGTACCAGGCACTTTACTAAACGCTGGGGTAGGTACAAGCTGATCAGATCGGACACAGTCCCTGTCCTGCCTTAGCTCACGATCTTCATCTCCACTTTTACAGATGAGGTGACTGAGCCAAAGAAAAATGAAGTGACTTGCCCAAGGTCACGCAGCAGAGTGTTGTATTATTAACCATATTTATTGAGTGGTTACTATATGCAAAGCACTGTGCTAAATGTTTGGGAGAGGACAATATACCATCGAACACATTCCCTGCCTACAACCGAGCTCACGGTCTATAGGGGGAGACAGACATTAATATAAATAGATAAATAAATTACAGATATGTACATATGTGCCATGGGAAAGGGAGATAGGATGAGTGAAGGAGCAAGTATGAGTGGAAAAGAAGGGAGTGGAAGAAAAGGGCTCAGTCAGGGAAAGCTTCCTGGAGGAGATGGGCTTTCGATTAAGCTTTGAAGTGGGGGAGAGCAATTATCTGTATGAAAGGAGGAAGGGAGTTTCCAGGCCAGAGATAGGTGGTGGGTGAGAGGTCGGCAGCGAGAGAAATGAGATCGAGGTACAGTGAGAAGGTTAGCAACGGAGGAACAAATTTACAAGCTGGGTTGGAGGAGAATAGCAAGGTAGGAGGGGACGAGGCGATTAAGTGCTTTATAACCAATGATGAGTTTTTGTTTGTTGTGGAGGTAGATGGGCAACCACTAGAGTTTCTAGTGGGGAAACAAGATCTGAATGTTTTTGAAGGAAAATGATTCGGGGAGCAGAATGGAGTATGGACTGGAGTGGGCAGAGACAGGAGGCAGGGAGGTCAGCAAGGAGGCTGATACAGTAATCTAGGCGGGCTAAGATAAGTGCTTGTATTAATGTGGTAGTTTGGATGGAGAGGAAGGGGTGACTTTTGGCAAGGTTGGGAAGGTAGAACTGACAGGATTTAGTGATGACTTGAATATGTGGGTGGAATGAGAGAGGAGTCAAGGATAATACCAAGGTTATGGGCTTGAGAGACAGGAAGGATGGTGGTGCCGTCGGCAGCGATGGGAAAGTGAGCAGGAGGACAGGGTTCGTGGGGGAAGAAAAGTTCAGTTTTAACCATATTAAGTTTGAGGTGACGAGAGGACATCCTTGAAGTAAGGAGGAAATGCAAGACTGCAGAGAAGGAGCGAGATCAGGGCTGGAGTTGTAGATTTGGGTGTCATCAGCATAGAGGTGATAGTTGAAGCTGTGTGAGCGAATGAGTTTTCCAAGGGAGTGTAGATGGAGAAAAGACAGGGACCCAGAACTGAACCTTGAGGGACACCCACAGTTAGGGGATGGGCTCAGAGGAAGCAGTGTGGTGAGAGAGGCCCCCCACTCACACCAGTGGAGCGAATGTCTGTTGGATTTTGGGGGCCAGGAGAGAGGGGGCTTGAGAATGTACCACTGTCGGGCAGGGGGTTGCTCTGGTGAGGAGGCAGGGGGAGGTAGAAACTTCCACTTGGGCTCCTTGGAGTTCAGCCATCAAATGCGCCCAAGGAGGTTTCTGGGAATCAAGTGACAAAACCCAGAGTTCCTAAGTTTTCCATCTGATGGTGGAGAGTAGAGGGCAGGAGTTGGGGAACTGGCCCAGTCTCCCCTCTCCCCTTAGTACCGTCCAAAGGAGGGAGAAGTTTCTGGAAGCCACTAGCAGCTGGGACACTGAGAGGGCTGTGGAGGCCTGAAGTGAATCCCTGTCCGTGGCCGACTTGTCCTGCTCTACCTGGGTGTTGTCTGGTGAGTGACTGATTTGATTCGGGGGGGGGGGGCGACGACCAGTGTTTGGGGGTGGGAGGTTGTCTTTGAGGGGACCCATCCTCCTGGAACAAACAGGTGGCCATAGCCCAAGCATGGCATTAATATCCCTAAGGCAGCCATCTGAGGCAGACTTGTTACAGCCTGCCGTGATGGTGGCGGCAGCCCCTCAAGACTCAGCCTGGTGGGAAATGATGCTAATAATTATGGTATTTAGTAAGCGCTAACACTTTGCCAGGTACTGTTCTAAGTGCCGGGGTAGATACAAATTAATCAAGTTGGACATAGTCACTGTTCCCCGAGGGGCTCACAGCCTTAATCCCCATTTTACAGATGAGGGAACTGAGGCCCAGAGAAGTGAAGTGACTTGGCCAAGGTCCCGCAGCAGACAAGTGGCAGAGCCGCGATTAGAACCCAGGTCCTCGTAACTCCCAGGCCCATGCTCTACCTACTAAACCATGTTGCTACTGCCCCTCCCTCCTCTCCTCAGGATGCCACGCCCTGGGCACACAGCTGTCCACACGCCACGACTTGTGACTTGCTAACCTCAGGTGGCATCCGTTGTTGGGTAGGGACCGTCTCTATATGTTGCCGACTTGTACTTCCCAAGCGCTTAGTACAGTGCTGTGCACACAGTAAGAGCTCAATAAATACGATTGAATGAATGAAGGGCCACCCCTGTTGGGAACACACATTAATCAACGGCATTCATTCATTCAGTCGGATTTATTGAGCTCTTATTGTGCGCAGAGCACTGTACTGAGCGCTTGGGAGAAGACAGTAGACAATAGGGCACGGGCTTGGGAATCAGAAGGACATGGGTCCTAATCCCAGCTCTGCCATTTACCTGCTGTGCGATTTTGGGGAAGTCACTTCGCTTCACTGAGCATCAGTTCCCTCATCTGTAAAATGGGGATTCAACACATGGACTGTGTCCAACCTGATGACCTTGTATCTACTTCAGCGTTTAGAACAGTGCCTGACACAAAGTGCTTATAAATGCCATTTTAACACAAATATAGTAAAGAGAGACTAGAGCTCTAATCCCAGCTCTGCCAGTGGCCTGATCTCTGTGACCTTGGACAAGCCTTCTCTTAGTTTCTTCATCTCCTTCCCTATTAATTAATTAATATAGTTTTAGTTATGGTACTTGTTGAGCACTTACGCTGTTCTAAGCACTGAGGTAGATACAGACCTCCCCTCGACCTGCCTGCCCTGCCCTCAGCAGCTCTTTTCAAAAGCCACCCTCCCTCCTTTCTTCCTCCTTAAAGGTATTTTGTTAAGCACTTACAATGTGCCAAGCACTGTTCTAAGAGCTGGGGTTGATACATAGTAATCAGGTTGTCCCACTTGGGGCTCACATCTTAATCGCCATTTTACAGATGAGGTCACTGAGGTACCAAGAAGTTAAGTGGCTTACCCAAGCTCACACAGCAGACAAAAGTGGTAGAGTTGGGATTAGAACCCTTGGCCTTCTGACTCCCAAGCCCGTGCTCTTTCCACTGTCACGCTGATTTCCTCTCTTCTCCCTCTTTTCATACTCCCCTTCTTCCTCTCTCATTGCTCCCTCCTGTTCCTCTCACTCCTCTGCCCCTCTCTTTCTCCCTGCCCCTCCCTCCCTCCTACCCCTCTCCCTCGCTCCTGGGCCCACTCCCCCTGCTCCCCTGGGGGCCGCCTGTCCCGGCCCGTCCTGACTAGACTCTCCCCTGCCTGCTTGCTCCCTCCTAGGCTGGCCACTATGGGCATCTTCCAAATCCTCAAAAATCTCCAGTGGCTACCAATCAATCTGCGCATCAGGCAGAAACTCCTCACCCTGGGCTTCAAGGCTGTCCATCACCTCGCCCCGTCCTACCTCACCTCCCTTCTCTCCTTCTACAGCCCACCCCACACCCTCCGCTCCTCTGCTGTTAATCTCCTCACTGTACCTCGTTATCACCTGTCCCGCGATCGGCCCCCAGCCCACGGCATCCCCCGGGCCTGGAATGCCCTCCATCTGCCCATCCGCCAAGCTAGCTCTCTTCCTCCCTTCAAGGCCCTACTGAGAGCTCACCTCCTCCAGGAGGCCTTCCCAGACTGAGCCCCTTCCTTCCTCTCCCCCTCGTCCCCCTCTCTATCCCCCCCACCTTACCTCCTTCCCTTCCCCACAGCACCTGTATATATGTATATATGTTTCTACATATTTATTACTCTATTTATTTATTTATTTATTTTACTTGTACATATCTATTCTATTTTATTTTGTAGTATGTTTGGTTTTGTCTCCCCCTTTTAGACTGTGGGGTAGGGACTGTCTCTATATGTTGCCAATTTGTACTTCCCAAGCACTTAGTACAGTGCTCTGCACACAGTAACCGCTCAATAAATGATTGATGATGATGATGATGATCCTGATGAAGAAGAAAGAGGTCGCCAGTCTTCCCCTCCTTTGGCACCTTCCCCACTTCCCCCTGGCCCGGGCTGTTCCTTCGACTGGGCTGGGGGGAGGGGGGAGATATCACCCCCACATTCCTTATCTCCTCCCTTCTACTACCCCAAACTCCGCCATCCCTATTTTCTCCCCACTTCCTTTGCCTCCCTGTTACCCCCACCTCCCTCTTCCCAAATCTCTTCCCTGCAACTACCTTAACCTTCTTTCCTCTCCTCCTCCTCTGCTCCTCCTCTGCTCCCTGCTACACCTACCTCCGTCCCCCACCTCTTTCTCCCCTAGTCTCTTTCCCCTGCTACCCCTTCCCTTGCCTCTTCCTCCCGCTTCTTCCCCCATTTCCTCCCCATCCCCACCCATCTCCTCCCTCCACCTACTTCTCCCCAAACTCCTCTCCCATGTCCTCTTACCATCTCCTCTCCTGCTAACCCTACCTCCTTTCCCCCATTTCCTCCTCCCCATTTTCTCCCCCCACTTTCGCCCATTTCCTCTTCTACCCCTACCTTTTTCCAATTTCTTTATTCCCCTACCTCCTCCCCATCTCCTTCCCCCACGTCCTTCTCCCCCATCTCCTCCCCCTGCCATCCGAACCCCTTCTTCCACATCCTCTTCCCATCTCCTCCTCTGCTACCCCTACCTCCTTCCCCCACATGTTCCTCCCCATCTCCTCCCCCCCGCTATCCCTATTTCCTCCCCGCACTTACTCCTCCCCATCTTCTACGCGCACTGTCCCCCATTTTTCTCCTTGGCTACTCTTACCTCCTTTCTTCCCACTTCTTTCTTCCCCCATCTCCTCCCATCTCCTCTTCCCACCTCCTTCTCCTCCAAACTCTTCCCCTCTCTATCTCTCCCTCCTCCCCAATCTCCCCTGTTACCCCTAACTCCCCACCCCCAACCCCGGTTCCTTTTTTCCTCAATCTCCTCCGCCCTGCCACCCTTCCCCCTCCCCATCACAGCTCCCCCAGGGCCACCTGACCCTTGACCCCGGCCCCTGACCGCCATCTGTGCCTTGGCTGCTCCCCAGCTCATCCCGCTGGCCACCATAGTCAATATCGCCGGGTTGGGACCCATCTCCGTGTCCGTGTACTCTCTCTTCCAGACGGCCGTCATGTGAGTAGCAGGCCCCAGTACCTGTCCGGCAGTCAATCCATCAATCGATCAGTCGGTGGCATTTATTGAGCACGCACCGGGTGCAGAGCACTGAACTAGTGCTCGGGAAACTACAGTGGAACAATGTAACGGACACACTCCCTACCCACGATGAGCTGACAGTCTAGAGAGCGAGGCAGACAAGTAAGAGAATTGACAGAGTGTAGGGATAGAAACTTGCTTTGGAATAGGGATGGGGTGAGTATCAGTGGCTTAACTCCTCACTCCCTTGGTGACCTCATTCGCTCCCACGGCTTCAACTATCATCTCTACGCTGATGACACTCATATCTACATCTCTGCCCCTGTTCTCTCCCCCGCACCCCACCTCCAGGCTCGCATCTCCTCCTGCCTTCAGGACATATCCATCTGGATGTCTGCCCGCCACCTAAAACTCAACATGTCCAAGACTGAACTCCTTGTCTTCCCTCCCAAACCCTGCCCTCTCCCTGACTTTCCCATCACTGTTGACGGCACTACCATCTTTCCCATCTCACAAGCCCGCAACCTTGGTGTTATCCTCGACTCCGCTCTCTCGTTCACCCCTCACATCCAAGCCGTCACCAAAACCTGCGGGTTTCACCTCCGCAACATTGCCAAGATCCGCCCTTTCCTCTCCATCCAAACCGCTACCCTGCGCGTTCAACCTCTCATCCTATCACGTCTGGATTACTGTATCAGCCTTCTCTCCGATCTCCCATCCTCTTCTCTCTCCCCACTTCAATCCATACTTCACGCCGCTGCCCGGATTGTCTTTGTCCAGAAACGCTCTGGGCATGTCACTCCCCTCCTCAAAAGTCTACAGCGGCTACCAATCAACCTACGCATCAGGCAGAAACTCCTCAACCTCGGCTTCAAGGCTCTCCATCACCTCGCCCCCTCCTACCTCACCTCCCTTCAGTCATTCTACAGCCCAGTCCGCACCCTCCGCTCCTTTGCCTCTAATCTCCTCACCCTGGCTCGTTCTCGTCTGTCCCGCCATCGACCCCTGGCCCACGTAATTCCCCTGGCCTGGAATATCCTCCCTCCCCACATCCGCCAAGCTAGCACTCTTCCTCCTTTCAAGGCCCAACTGAGAGTTCACCTTCTCCAGGAAGCCTTCCCAGACTGAGCCCCCTCCTTCCTCTCCCCCTCCCCACCTCTCCATCCCCCCCGCCTTACCTCCTTCCCTTTCCCACAGCACCTGTATATATGTATATATGTTTGCACATATTTATTACTCCATTTATCTTCCTTGTACATATCTATTCTATTTATTTTATTTTGTTAATATGTTTGCTTTTGTTCTCTGTCTCCCCCTTCTAGACTGTGAGCCCACTGTTGGGTAGGGACCGTCTCTATATGTTGCCAACTTGTACTTCCCAAGCGCTTAGTACAGTGCTCTGTACACAGTAAGCACTCAATAAATTTGATTGATTGATTGATTGATTGATTAAGGGGCATCCATACAGCAACTACTCTCCCTGCCTTCAAAGCCTTATTGGAGGCACATCTCCTCCAGGAGGCCTTCCCCAACTAAGCCCTCCTCTTCTCCCACTCCTTTCTGCATCTCCCTGACCTGCCTCTATATTCATCATCCAACCCCCACAACTAGCTCCAGAGCATGCAGGTACATATCTGCAACTTATTTCTAATTAATGTCTGTCTCTCCCTCTAGACTCTAAGCTTGTTTTGTAGGGAGGGAACGCGTCTGCTAATTCTGTTGTACTGGGCTCTTCCAAGCACTTAGTACAGTGTTCTGCATACACTAAGTGTTCAATAAATACCGCTAATTGATCTATTGATTCAGTTCCTGTTCAGGGCTGCTTGGGTTTGGTGGGGTTGAAGGAGAGTACAACATAATTAAATCAATCAGTGGTATGATCAATCAATTAATGAGCACTTGCTGTGTGCGGAGCACTGTACCGTTTGGGATTACAACAAAACAATACAGTCAATCAATCAATGGTATTTATCAAGCACTTACTGTATGCAGAGAACTGCACTAAGTGTTTGGGAGAGTACAATAAACAGAATCGGTAGACACGTTCCCTGCCCGCACCGGGCTTGTAATCTAAGAGACGAGCTAACATTCAATACTATCGATTGGGTTCTCTCTGTGTGCAGAGCACTGTATTAAGTGCTTTCGCGAGTACAGCATAACAGATTTGGTAGACACGGTTTCTGCCCACAATACGCTTAGAGTCTAGACACGTGTTTACAATCGATGGTACTTACTGATCTCTTACTGTGTGCAGAGCACTGCACTAAGCGCTTGAACGAGTATAATATAACAGAGTTGTTGGACACATTCCCCGCCCCCAATTAGCTTCCAGTCTGTACGTGGGGGGGGGGGGGGGGGGGCGGCGGATGGGAAGTTCAGAAATGTCATTTTCGGGGGACACTACAACTGATTAGCGTCTTTCCTAACGGATGCCATCTTGGGCTTCAGCCTCAACAGGTCCAAATTTCCAGAGCCATGGGAGAAAGTGGATCCTACCCAGCCTCAAAAGGTAGCGGTCCCACCTCTGCCCCTTCTTCTGAAGGGCCCCTCCATCCCCCGCTGAACAATTACAGGCTCCTTGACCTGATGACCTTGGTCCTGGGCCCAACCCTCTCAGAGGGGCAGCGGCCCGCAGAGACCTGCCCTGCCCTGCCCTGCCCTCTGGTCCCCGGGAAGAGGGGCATTGGTGCCACTTCTCGGTGTGTGGGTAGGGAAGGGAGGAAGCACGGGGGCATTTGCGCAGGATGGGCCGGTCGACTTGGGAGAGCAGGTGGACCAGAAAGGCCATCTCCTGCATCTTTGTGATCCCAGTCTGACCCAGGGATAAGGAGTGAAACGGTGGGAGTGAAACAACCATTTTGTTTTTGTTTTTTATGGTATTTGTAAGGCACTTACTATGGGCCAGGCACTGTGCTAACCACTGGAGTAGATACAAGCTAATAATAATACGCTTACTATGTGTCAGGCATTGTACTAAACATTAGCATAGATACAACCTAATCTGGTTGGACGCAACCAGGTCCCACGTGGGGCTCACAGTCTTAATTCCTGTTTTACAGATGAGAGAACTGAGGCACAGCGAAGCAAATGGACTTTTTTAATGCTATTTGTTAATTGCTTATTCTGTGCCAGGAACTGTATAAAGTGCTGGAGTAGATACAAGCTAATCTGGTTGGACACAGTCCCTGTCCCACATGGGGCTCACAGTCTTAGTCCCTATTTTACAAATAAGGGAACTGAGGCACAGAGAGGTGAAGTAACTTTTCTTAATGGCATCTTGCAAGCACTTACGATGTGCCAGGCACTTGTTCTAACCACTGGGGTAGATATAAGGTAATCTGGTTGTACACAGTCCCAGTCCCACATGGGGTTCACGGTCATGGGCTTCACAGTCTTAATCACTATTTTACAGATAAGGTAACTGAGGCCCAGAGAAGTGAATTGACTTGCCCAAGGTCACCAAGCAGACAAGTGGCAGAGCCAGGATCAGAACCCATAACCTTCTGATCCCCAGGCCCATGCTCTGTCCACTAGGCCATGCTGTCGCAGTCCCTGTCCTACATAGAGCAGAGAACTATTTTCTGGGTGAAAATCAAGGGAAATCACTTTCTATTCACTTATCAATCAGCAATATTTCCCAAGCACCTACTGTCTGCAGAGCAGTATACAAAATACCCGGGAGAGGACAATAATGTTAATAAATACCATTCCTGCCCTCAGTCAGTCAATCGGTTCGTGTTTGTTGCACACTTACTGTGTGCAGAGCACTGTACTAAGCACTTGGGAGAGTACAACATAACAATATAACAGAAACGTTCCCTGCCCACAGTGAGCTTGCAGTCTAGCAGGGGAGGCAGAGATTAATAGAAATAAATAAATTACAAATATGGATATAAGGAGCTTAGGAAGCTTAGGATCTAGCAGAATGTATTCTCCAGGGTTGCGGTTCCTGGAACACAGGTTTTGTCTCTCTGCTCTGCAGTTACTCTCGATTAACCAGCAGTGGAAACCCATCGAGGAACTGCAGAAGGTGAAAAGGCTGACCAAGCGACCAAGAGACCGAGCCACCATCCCCCACCCCCCGGGAATCCAGAGGAACCACCTCTGCACAAATTCACCTTCTGAACCAGCACACAGAGATACGTACACTGCATTCTCGGGGTCATCCCCCAATCTGGGGGCCTTCGTGGTCCGGGGTCTCCCACCCCACGGAAGGACCACCTTGCAGGCTGGCGACCGGACAAGTGGCTTCCGACTCTAACCCAGCACTCCCAGTTTGGCGTCCACGGTCTTCTCTGGAAAGGTCAATGGTGGCCTCCGCTGCTTCAGCCTTCCTTGAGTGGAAATGGGTTCGCATCTACTGCTTTGTGAGGTAGATTGAATAAAGTCCGTTTTTTCCACCCAAATAAAGGCAGAATGCATGCTTCCTCATTTAGACAATTTTAGCTCATCCAAAGGAAACACATTCTGAAAAAAAGAAACACCCACAATTCACAGTTAGGGAACTTGGAATGTCAGAATTCATTCATTCATTCATTCAGTCGTATTTATTGAGCACCTACTGTGTACAGAGCACTGTACTAAGTGTTTGAGAGAGTACAGTAGGATAGAAAATAGACACATTCCCTGCCCACAGCAACTTTACAGTCTAGAGGACCTGGGTTCTAATCCCAGCTCCCCCATTTAAGAATTGTGGTAAGCAGCATGGCTCAGTGGAAAGAGCTCGGGCTTGGGAGTCAGATGTCACTCTTTCATTCATTCAATCGTATTTATTGAGCACTTACTGTGTGCAGAGCACTGTACTAAGCGCTTGGGAAGTACAAGTTGGCAACATATAGAGATGGTCCCTACCCAACAGCGGGCTCACAGTCTAGAGGTCATGGGTTCTAATCCCAGCTCCTCCGCATGTCTGCTTTGTGACCTTGGGTAAGTCGCTTAACTTCTCTGAACCTCAGTTACCTCATCTATAAAATGGGGATTAAGACTGTGAGCCTCACATGGGACAACCTGATCACCTTGTATCCCCCCAGTGCTTAGAACAGTGCTTTGCATATGGTAAGCGCTAAACAAATGCCATTATTATTATTATTATTATCATTATTATTATGGGACTTGTTAAGCCGTTAGTATGTGCCAAACACTGTTCTCTGCACTGGGGTAGGTATAGGCTCATCAGGTTGAACACAGTCCTTGTCCCATATGGGACTCATTGTCTAAGTAGGAGGGAGTAGGATTTCATCCCCATTGTACAAATGGGGTAACCGAGGGACTTGTCTAAGGTCACACAGCAGACAAATGCCAGAGCAGGGATTAGAACCCAGGTCCTCTGACTACCAGGCCTGTGTTATTTCTACTAAGCCAAGCTGTTTCTTTGCCTACTGTGTGACCTTAGGCAAGTCACTTCACTTCTCTGGGATTTAGTTTCCTCATCTGTAAAATGAGGATTCAAATTAAGAGCCCCATGTGGGACCTGGCCTGGGCTGTGTACACCCAGATTACCTTGAATCTACCCAAGCACTTTCCCTCTCCCGGTCATACCTGGAGGGTTTCCAGTACTCTACCAGTCTCGGCTATGGGAGAGAGAGTCAAGAGGCCTACCCATTCCATTCCCAGGTTGGGCAGTGGCTAGCGAGTGAAAGACAATCTGCTACAAGTCAAACCTCACCCATGCTGGGCAGCAGCGGAATGGGAGAGAGTCGAGAGCAGAAACTCGAGTTTACTACGTAGAAGGCGACAATGATATTTTTGTATCTTCTGTATTTTTACCAAGAAAAATCTATGGATACACTACCAGAACGATAGCAGATGGAGAGCCGGGGGTTTGGGGGAGAGATGGGTCTGTGGTGTCGCTATGGGTTGGCAATGATTCGACCACATAAAACAAGACCCAAACCCTTAGAACAATGCATGGCACCTAGTAGGCACTTAACAAATAATATAAGAAAAAGGAAAAAACAAGATCTGATGAGAAGGCTCATGAGTCATATCTGAAGCTTGACCTTACCATAGGGATTGTCTCTGGTGCCGCTTTGTACTTCCCAAGTGCTTAGTATTGTGTTGTGTTGTGAACACAGTAAGCGTTCAATGAATACGATTGAAGGAATGAAGGAATGAAGGGATGAACCATTCCCTCCCATCGTCTGCCCAGAGAAGGATTTCCAGGAAAAATCTTCCAGGCCTTTCAAAAGACATAAATGAATTGCACATTCCCAGAAGAGATTTTCGTGTATTTATGCATTACTATTTTCATTATTATTATTATCCTTCACAACACAGGTATACAACACAGGTATATCTACCAACTGTATTATGTTCCCTCAGGTCAATGCTTTGCACAGAGAAAGCAATCAGTAAATACCATTCATTGATCCTCTCTAGACTGTAAACTCGTTTTGTCAGGGAGCACGTCTGCTAGTTCAGTTGTACCATAGTCTCCCAAGCACTTAGTGCACATAGTAAGCGCTCAGTAATTAGGGTTCATTTATTGGTTGAATTGGCTTTGTGTTCTCGCTATATTCATTCATCCGATCGTATTTATTGAGCATTTGCTGTGTGCAGAGCACTGTACTAAGCACCTGGGAGAGTACAATATAACAGACACGCTCCCTGCTCAGAATGAGCTTACAATTTAGAGGGGGAGACAGACGTTAATATAAATAAATAAATGATCGATATGGACACTCTCCAGCTACAACCCAGCCCACACACTTGGTTCCTCTGGTGCTGACCTTCTCACTGTGCCTCGATCTCGTCTAGCTCGCCGCTGACCACACGCCCACATCTTGCTTTTGGCCCGGTACCCCCTCGCTCCTCATGTCAGACAGATCTCCTTCAAGAAGCCTCCCCTGACTGGGCCCTCCTCTCCTCTTCTCTCACCCTCTTCTGCGCCGCTCTTGCTTGCTCCTTCATTCATCCCCCCTCTCATCCCCACAGCATGTATGTTGATGTCTTGCACGTGGAAGCAGCGTGGCTCAGTGGAAGGAGCCCGGGCTTTGGAGTCAGAGGTTTTGGGTTCAAATCCCAGCTACGCCACTTGTCAGCTGGGTGACTTTGGGCAAGTCACTTCACTTCTCTGGGCCTCAGTTACCTCATCTGTAAAATGGGGATGAAGACTGTGAGCCCCACGTCGGACAACCTGATCACCTTGTAACCTCCCCAGTGCTTAGAAGAGTCCTTTGCACATAGTAAGCGCTTAATAAATGCCATCATTATTATTATTATATCTGTGTGCATATATATATAATACACATATAAAATATATATATCCATAATTTATTTATTCATATTAGTATCTGTCTCCCCCTCTAGACTGTGAGCTCATTGTGGGCAGGAATGTGTCTGTTTGCCGTTATAGTGTACTCTCCCAGTGCTTAGTACTGTGCTCTGCACACAGAAAGGGCTCAATAAGTATGATTGAATGACTGAATGACTGAAAATGCTAGGGGGTTGGGAGAGAGGATGAAGAAAAGAGAATAAGTCAGGGCAATGCAGAAGGGGAATGGTGAGGAGGAAAGTAGGGCTTATCAAGGAAGGACTCTTGGAGGAGATTCATTCATTCCTTCAATTGTAATTCATTCATTCCATTGTAAAACCTGGCCCCTGACCCTCCCCCTGCCTGATTGATGGACAGCTGCTGCTCAGGGTCCCAGAACACTGATCTCTGCCCCCTTAATAATAATAATAAAAATTGTATTTGTTAAGTGCTTACTAAGTACCAAACACTTTTTAAATTGCATTTATTAAGCGTTTACTATATGCAAAACACTGTTCTAAGAGCTGGGGAGGTTACAAGGTGATCAGGTTGTCCCACGTGGGGCTCACTGTCTTTATCCCCATTTTACAGGTGAGGTTACGGAGGCACAGAGAAGTTAAGCCGCGCTGCTTCTCTAAGCAGTGTTGACTGTTCACTCTTCTAAGCACTGGGGTGGGTAGAAAAATGCAATCAGGTTGGGCACAGTCCTATCCCACTTGGGGCTCCCAATCTCAATCCCATTTCACAGATGAAGTAACTGAGACACAGATAAGTGAAGCGACTTGCCCAGAGTCACACAGCAGACAAGTGGCAGAGCCGGGATTAGAACACACAACCTCCAACTCCCAAGCCCGTGCTCTTGCCACTAGACCCTCCCCTTGCGTGCTTGGCAGACGGCTGCTGTTGTAAGCTGTCTCCTTGCCCTAACTCCACTTACAGGGCTCTGGGAAACCACCTAGAGGAAGCCAGTGGCAATGAGGAAGTTCATTCATTCAATCGTATTTATTGAGTACTTACTGTGTGCAGAGCACTGTACTACGTACCTGGGAAAGTACAATACAGCAATAAAGAGAGACAATCCCTGCCCACAACGAGCTCAAGGTCTAGAGGTGGGGAGGCAGACATCAAAACAAGTAAGCAGACATCAGTATAAATAAATAAAATTACAAATATATACATATGTGCTGTGGGGCAGGGAGTAAGGGAAGAGCAAAGGGAGTAAGTCGGTGACGCAGAAGGGAATGGGAGGTGAGAAAAAGTGGGGCTTAGTCTGAGAAGGCCTCTTAGAGGAGATGTGCCTTCAGTAAGACTTTGAAGATGGGGAGAGTAATTGTCTGGCGGGTTTGAGAAGGGAGGGAGTTCCAGGCCTTGGGTCAGGGGTCGGTGGCGAGACAGGCAAGATAGAGGCATGGTGAGAAGGATAGCATCAGAGGACTGCAGAGTGCGGGCTGAGTTGTAGAAGGCGAGAGCTGAGATGAGTTAGGATGGGGCAAGGTGATGGAGTGCTTTAAAGCTCATGGTGAGGAGTTTTTGCTCGATATGGAGGTGGATAGTTAACCACTGGAGATATTTGAGGAGGGGGGTGACATACCCTGACCGTTTCTGTAGAAAGATAATGTGGGCAGCAGAGTGAAGTATGGATTGGAGTGGGGGAATAGAAGGAGGATGTGAGGTCAGAAAGGAGGCTGATGAAGTAATCTAGGTGGGTTAGAGTGAGTGATTGTACTAACCTGGTAGCAGTTTGGATGGAGAGGAAAGGGTGGATTGTAGCGATGTTAAGAGGAGACCGACAGGATTTGCTGACGGATTAGATATGTGGATTGAGTAAGAGAGAGGGGTCAAGGATAATGCTGAGATTCTGGGCTTGTGAAGGAAGGATGGTGGTGCCCTCTACAGTGATAGGAAAGTCCAGGAGAAGACAAGGTTTGGGTGGGAAGATAAGGAGCTCTGTTTTGGACATGTTAAGTTTGAGGTGATGGGAGGACATTCGAGGTAGTGATATCTTGAAGGCAGGGGCAGACGCGAGCCTCGAGAGAGGGAGAGAGATCAGGGAGGAGATGCAGATTTGGGTATCATCTGCACAGAGATGGTAGTTGAAGCCATGGAAGTAAATGAGTTCTCCAGGGGAATGAGTGTAGATGGAGAATAGAAGGGGACCCAGAACTGAACCCTTATGGACCCCCACGGTAAGGGGGTGGGAGGGAGAGGAAGAGCTCGTGAAGGAGACTGAGAATGAATGGCCAGAGAGATGAGGAGAACCAGGAGAGAAGTTGCAGTGGCCTCACTGATTGTCAGGAGCACAAGTTCCCTAACAGGGTGGGGTGTAGGACCAAATCTGTTTGCCCCAGGCAGAGCGGGATCCCAAGCTGAATTTCATCTAGGAAAACAGTGGAAATTGAGAATAGAGAAGCAGCATTGCCTAGTGGATAGAGCCCGGGCCTGGAAGTTAGAAGGACCTGGATTCTAATCCGAGCGCGGTCACCTGTCTGCTGTGTGACATTGGTTAAGTTAGTTCATTTTTCTGGCCCTCAGTTCCTTCATCGGCAAAATGGGGATTAAGGCTTTAAGACCCAGATGGAACTGGGACTGTGTCCCAGTTGATTAGCTTGTATCCACCCCAGTACAGTACCTGGCACAGAGTAAATGATTAACAAATGCCTTAAGGAAAAAAAAAAGGTGCTTAACAAATATCATTCATTCATTCATTCAATCGTATTTATTGAGCGCTTACTGTGGGCAGAGCACAGTACTTGGGAAGTACAAGTTGGCGACATATAGAGATGGTCCCTACCCAACAATGGGCAAGAGCTTAGTCCAGTGCTCTGCACATAGTAAGGGCTCAATAAATATTGATTGATTGATTGGCACATAGTAAGCACTTAACAAATACTGTAAGACAAAAGAGATGTGCTTAAGGAATACCAACTGCTTAGTCCAGTGCTCTGCACATAGTAAACACTCAGTATATACCATTCATTGATTGATTGGCACATAGTAAGCCTTTAACAAATATCATAAAAAAAAGAAAGTCGTGTTTTTTGCCGCCCTGGCTCCTCTCTTGGGACAGATAACATTTTGGGTGCAGCCCACTGACAATGGGAAAATGGGCAAGTCATGGAGGTTGGCACAGACTAATGGCCAGAGCCTGGGCCTGATAGTCAGAGAATCTGACAGTAAGCTTTTTGAGGGCAGGGATCTTGTTTCCCAACTCTACCATACTCTGTAATGCTGTATACCAAGCAGCATTGTTCAGTTGAAAGAGCACGGGCTTTGGAGTCAGAGGTCATGGGTTCGAATCCCAACTCCACCACATGTCTGCTGTGTGACCTAGGGAAAGTCACTTAACTTCTCTGAGCCTCAGTTACCTCATCTGTAAAATGTGGATTTTACTGTGAGCCCTACGTGAGACAACGTGATCACCTTGTATCCTGCCCAGCGCTTAGAACAGTGCTCTGCACATAGTAAGTGCTTAACAAATGCTATCATTGTTATTATATTCTGCCAAGCACTGTATTAAGCGCTCTGCACAGGTACGCTCTCAACAAATACCACTGATTGATTTTCTCAGCCTTGCCACAGGTCTGATGTATGAGCTTGAGCCAGACACTTATCAGTCAATCAATCATATTTATTGAGCGTTTACTATGTGCAGAGCACTGTACTAAGCGCTTGGGAAGTACAAATTGGCAACATATAGAGAAAGTCCCTACCCAACATTGGGCTCACAGTCGAAAAGGGGGAGACAGAGAACAAAACCGAACACACTAACAAAATAAAATAAATAGAATAGATATGTACAAGTAAAATAAATAAATAAATAAATAGAGTAATAAATATGTACAAACATATTTACATATATACAGGTGCTGTGGGGAAGGGAAGGAGGTAAAATGGGGGGGATGGAGAGGGGGACGAGGGGGAGAGGAAGGAAGGGGCTCAGTCTGGGAAGGCCTCCTGGAGGAGGTGAGCTCTCAGCAGGGCCTTGAAGGGAGGAAGAGAGCTAGCTTGGTGGATGGGCAGAGGGAGGGCATTCCAGGCCCGGGGGGTGACGTGGGCCGGGGGGTCGATGGCGGGACAGGCGAGAACGAGGTGCGGTGAGGAGACTAGCGGCGGAGGAGCGGAGGGTGCGGGCTGGGCTGTAGAAGGAGAGAAGGGAGGTGAGGTAGGAGGGGGCGAGGTGATGGACAGCCTTGAAGCCCAGGGTGAGGAGTTTCTGCCTGATGCGCAGATTGGTAGCCACTGGAGTTTTTTGAGGAGGGGAGTAACATGCCCAGAGCGTTTCTGGACAAAGATAATCCGGGCAGCAGCATGAAGTATGGATTGAAGTGGAGAGAGACACGAGGACGGGAGATCAGAGAGAAGGCTGATGCCGTAGTCCAGACGGGATAGGATGAGAGCTTGAATGAGCAGGGTAGCGGTATGGATGGAGAGGAAAGGGAGGATCTTGGCAATGTTGTGGAGCTGAGACTGGCAGGTTTTGGTGACGGCTTGGATGTGAGGGGTGAATGAGAGAGCGGAGTCGAGGATGACACCAAGGTTGCGGGCTTGTGAGACGGGAAGGATGGTAGTGCCATCAACAGAGATGGGAAAGTCAGGGAGAGGGCAAGGTTTGGAAGGGAAAACAAGGAGTTCAGTCTTCGACATGTTGAGCTTTAAGTGGCGGGCAGACATCTAGATGGAGATGTCCTGAAGGCAGGAGGAGATGCGAGCCTGGAGAGAGGGAGAGAGAGCAGGGGCAGAGATGTAGATCTGGGTGTCATCAGCGTAGAGATGATAGTTGAAGCCGTGGGAGCGAATGAGGTCACCAAGGGAGTGCGTGTAGATCGAGAACAGAAGGGGATCAAGCACTGAACCTTGGGAAACCCCCACAGTAAGAGGATGGGAGGGGGAGGAGGAGCCTGCAAAAGAGACTGGGAAAGAGTGACCGAAGAGATAAGAGGAGAACCAGGAGAGGACGGAGTCTGTGAAGCCAAGGTCAGATGGCGTGTTGAGGAGAAGGGGGTGGTCCACAGTGTCAAAGGCAGCTGAGAGGTCGAGGAGGATTAGGACAGAGTATGAGCTGTTGGATTTGGCAAGCATGAGATCATTGGTGACCTTTGAGAGGGCAGTTTCCGTGGAATGTAGGGGACGGAAGCCAGACTGGAGGGGTTTCTGGGCCTCAATTTCCTCATCTGGAAAAGTGACATTAATAATAATACTTATTAAAAATAATGTCTGTGATATTTTTAGGGCTTACTATGATCCAAGGACTGCACTGAGTACTGGGTAGATCCAATGTGATCAGATCAGAATCAATCCCTGTCCCAAATGGGGCTCATAGGTTAAGGTGGAGGGAGAACAGTTATGTAATCCCCATTTTACAGATGAGGAAACTGAGGAACAAGGAAGTTAGGTGTCTTGCCACAGTTTTACAACAGGCAAGTGTCTGAGCCGGGATTATAAACCAGGTCTTCTGACCCCCAGACATTTGTCGGCCTACTTCCCAGGACTGCTGTGTGTGGCCTAGTGGGCTGGAAGCCAGCAGAACCTGGGTTCGAAGTGGTTAAAGGGCTATCCTGTAGGTCAGGATGGGTTTTTGGGTTTCACAAGACCTAAGTGGATCATTGGGGCCCACCGAGGGTAAAAGGTCACTGGGGCCTCCAAAGGCTCAGGTGGGTTTTTGTGTCCCTCTAGGAGGGGGCGGTGAGCAGGATTGTCCCAGGTTGCAGTGGAAAGGAGACAGAGCATGGCCTGCCCTGGGCTTTGGTGAGTAGGGGGCTTTGGCTACTTCACCTTCCCCCTCCCTCTTTTAGAGGGGTCTGGGATTGGGCTTGCTGGAATTGTTGATGCCTCTTGTATTGGTGATGAGGATGACAATGACGATAATGATGATGTGGGGTTATCAGGGGTGAGCAGGTGGGGTGGAGAGGAGGTTGGAGGAGGCGTTGATTACACCGTTTCAGAAATGATTTAAATGTTCATTTTGTTGAACTGTGTGGGGATGAAGATTGTGGGGGCAAGGGAGTGGTGCTTGATGTTGATGGGTTGTGGCACTGCTAATGCCATGTATACATTGTGCGCTGTCTGGGTGTGGGGCAGTAGGGAACGTAGGGAGGGGTTGGGGTGATGATGATTGTTTTGGCGGTTCTGATGAGGTTTTCAGGATATTGCTGCTGGGCTGGGCTGGGGTCTGAGGCGGAAGGGGGGGACCGGAGGCTGAAAGCTGCTCTTGCTTTTTCAGGCCGGGGTTGGAGAGCGTATGCAAGAGGAGAGGGCATGGAGGAAGACTTTAGGATCAGATGGGCTTGGGGAAGGCCGGGCCTGTGTTGGAGGTGACTGCTGGACCTGGGATTGAGGGTCCTGGGAGACTGGGATAGATGACACCTTACGCACGGAGGTATGTAGCGTGGCTTAGTGGAAAGAGCCCGGGCTTTGGAGTCATAGGTTATGGGCTCAAATCCAGGCTCCGCCAATTTTCAGCTGTGTGACTTTGCGCAAGCCACTTCACTTCCCTGGGCCTCAGTTACCTCATCTGTAAAATGGGGATGAAGACTGTGAGCCCCCCATGGGACAACCTGATCACCTTGTAACCTCTCCAGCGCTTACAACAGTGCTTTGCGCAGAGTAAGCGCTTAATAAATGTCATTATAAAAAAATAATAAAAACATGACTTGGTGCGTGCTCAGTGTCTGTCTGTGTCTGTGGGTCTGTCCATTCTGTGTCTCCCCTGTTCCCACTAGATTGAGGGCCAGGACGGTGTTCTCTCCATCCCCCTTGACCTCACCGCGGCGATCGGTGCCCAGTTGGTACTGGTCATGGTGGGCGAGGAGCCGCTCCTGCTGTAGCTGCAGTGCTCATCCCACTGCTCCTACCCCTGTAGGGCTGAGGGCAAGGATCCGGTGTGTGTGGGCAGAGACTGTGTCTCTTCTTCAGTGGGCTGCCCCCTGCTTGATCTCTCTTCTTAAAACTTCCTTTTCCTGCTAGCTATAAGGAATTATACTAATCAATGATATTTATCGAGCGCTTGTTGAGTACAGAGCACTGTCCTATATCACATGGTCAACTCCTTAAAAGCAGTGATGGTGTGTGTTGTCTGTGTTGAATCACCTCCAGTGCCTAGCAGGCAAAAATGCCCTTAATATGAGATGTGCTCACTAGGGTTCTCTGCCCAGTAAATGACAGAGAGTAAGTCGGTCATTCATTCATTCATTCATTCATTCATTCATTCATTTAGCATTTATTGTATGAAGAGTACTGTACTAAGCGTTTGGAAAGTACAATTCAGCAACAAATATTCATTCAATCATATTTATTGAGCACTTATTGTGTGCAGAGCACTGTACTAAGCACTTCGGAAGTACAAATTGACAACATATAGAAACGGCCCCTACCCAACAATGGGCTCACAGTCCAGAAGGGGGAGACGGACAAAAAAACAAAACATGTAGGCAGATGTCAAAATCGACATAATAAATATAATTTCACGATACTCCAATAGCCACCGTGCCCCAGCTGACTGCCGTTAAACACGTCTTTGGGATTTTGTCAGCGGTAGGGAACCAACAAAATGTAAACGTAGATTCTTTCCTTCCAGAAAGATGAAATTCATTCAATGGGATCACAGTCTAGAATGGGGGAGGGAGACATCAAGCAAGTAAACAGGCAGTAATAAGATCAATATAAATTAATAGAATTAATGATATATACACATCATCAATTAAATAAATGGAATTATAAATATGTACATATATAAACACAAGTGCTGTGGGGTGGGGAGTGGGGTAGAGCAGAGGGAACGAGTGGGGGTGATTGGGGAGGGGAGGGGGAGCAGATGAAAAGGGGGTGCTCACTCTGGGAAGGCCTCCTGGAGTTTTCAGTAGGGCTTTGAAGGGAGAAGTGTGCTAGTTTGACGGATTTGAGGATGGAGGGCTTTCCAGACTAGAGGGAGGATGTGGGCCAGGGGTTGACAGCGGGACAGGCCAGACTGAGGCACAGTGAGGAGGTTAGCGGCAGTGGAGTGGAGTGTGCGGACTGGGCTATAGAAGACGAGAAGGGAGGTGAGGTGGGGGGGACAAGGTGATGGAGAGCTTTGAGGCCTACGTAGTGAGGAATTTTTGCTTGATATGGAGGTTGATAGGCAACCACTGGAGAATATTGAGGAGGGGAGTGACATGCCCAGAATGTTTCCGTAGAAAGAGAATCAGGGCAGCAGAATGAAGTATAGACTAGAGTGGGGAGAGACAGGAGGTTGGGACTTCCACAGGGCCTGTCCAACCCAGTGAGGCCACTCAGTGGCCTGTCTAATATTGTGAGCCCCTCGAGGGCAAGGTCACCTTGCGAATAGGCCTCTCTGATGTTTTGAGCTCCTGCCCTGGAGACAGGGCCACAGGGACTTTGTGACATTCTGATATTGTGAGCCTCCCACAGCAGGGGCTCTTCAAAGGTGAGCCTGTCTGACTTTGTGAGCCCCCTGAGGGAAGGGCCCGGGTACCAGGGAGAGAGAGAAAAATATGGGTGCATGGAAAAGGGGGCTAGCTTCATGCCATGAACCTCAGATTTGAGTCTTCAAATCTCAGGGCACCGGGAAGAACAATACAAATATGGGTGCTGGTAAAAAGGGACTGGCTTCATGCCATGAAGCCCAGATTTGACATGTGTGTCTTCGTGGCCTGGGAGCCAGGAAGAACACTAAAAATCTGGGTGCCAGTAAAAGAGGGGATAGCTTCAGGCCACAAACCCCAGAGGCCCGGGGCCTGAGAGTAATCACATGGGTGCTGGCAAAAGGAAGTGCGGGGAGTGGGGGAACTGGCCATATGCCATGAACCCAAGAAACAGGGAGAGAGAAAAAAACATGGATACTGGCCAAAGGGAGACTGGCTTCATGCCTCGAATCCCAGATTTGAATCTTCCCATCTGAGTCTTTGTGGTGCAGGCACCAGAAAAATTAATAAAAATATGGGTGCTTGCTAAAGGGGATTGGCTTCACGGTGATGATGATATTTATTAACTGCTTATTATGTGTCAAGCACCGTACTAAGTACTGCGGTGGATAAAATCTAATCAGGTTGGATCTAGTCCCTGTCTCCCAGTATTAATCCCTATTTTACGGATGAGGTGACTGAGGCACAGAGAAATTAAATGTCTGCTGTGTGACCTTGGCCAAGTCCAGGTGTGGAGATAGGATTAGAACCCAGATCCTTCTGACTCCCAGGCCTATGCTCTGTCCACTAGACCATGCTGCTTCATGCCACGAACCCCAAATCCAAGTCTTCCTTTTTGGATATTCTTGTCCCGGGTACTGGTAAGAAAAATAAAAGTAGGGGTGCTGGCAAAAGGAGAGACTGGCTTCATGTCATGAACCCCAGATTTGAATCTTCCCAGAGAGATCTTCATAGCCTAAGCACCAGGAAGAAAAATAAAATGGGGGCAGGCGAAAGGAGGCTTGGTTTCATACCAAGAGCTCCAGCTTTTAGTCTTCCTATTTGGGTCTTCACGGGCCAGGTCCTGGGAAGAGCGATTAAAAATATTTGTTCTGGCAAAAGGGAGGTTGGCTTCACGCTACTAACCAAAGATTTGAGTCTTCCCATTTGGGTCTTCATGGCTTAGGTGCCGGGAAGAAGAATAACATGAGTATTAGCGAAAGAGGGCTGGCTTCATGTCCTGAACCCCAGATCTGAGTCGTCCCACTTAGGTCTTCACGGCTCACACACCATGATGAAAAATAATCAATCAATCAATCAATCAGTCGTATTTATTGAGCGCATACTGTGTGCAGAGCACTGTACTAAGCGCTTGGGAAGTACAGGTTGGAAACATATAGAGACGGTCCCTACCCAACAGTGGGCTCACAGTCTAGAAAGGGGAGACAGAGAACAAAATATGTTAACAAAATAAGAAAATTGGATATGTACAAGTAAAATAAATGAATAAATAGAGTAATAAATGCGTACAAACATATATACATATATACAGGTGCTGTGGGGAAGGGAAGGAGGTAAGGCGGGGGGATTGAGAGGGGGACGAGGGGGAGAGGAAGGAGGGGGCTCAGTCTGGGAAGGCCTCCTGGAGGAGGTGAGCTCTCAGTAGGGCCTTGAAGGGAGAAAGAGAGCTAGCTTGGCGGATGGGCAGAGGGAGGGGATTCCAGGCCAGGGGGATGACGTGGGCTGGGGGTCGACGGCGGGACAGGCGAGAACGAGGCACGGTGAGGGGATTAGCGGCAGAGGAGCTGAGGGTGCGGGCTGGGCTGTAGAAGGAGAGAAGGGAGGTGAGGTAGGAGGGGGCGAGGTGATGGAGAGCCTTGAAGCCCAGGGTGAGGAGTTTCTGCCTGATGCGTAGGTTGATTGGTAACCACTGGAGATTTTTGAGGAGGGGAGTAACATGTCCAGAGCGTTTCTGGACAAAGACAATCCGGACAGCAGCATGAAGTATGGATTGAAGGGGGGAGAGACACGAGGATGGGAGATCAGAGAGAAGGCTGACGCCATAGTCCAGACGGGGTAGGATGAGAGCTTGAACGAGCAGGGTAGCGGTTTGGATGGAGAGGAAAGGGCGGATCTTGGCAATGTTGTGGAGCTGAGACCGGCAGGTTTTGGTAACGGCTTGGATGTGAGGGGTGAACGAGAGAGCGGACTCGAGGATGACACCAACGTTGCGGGCTTGTGAGACGGGAAGGATGGTAGTGCCGTCAGCAGAGATGGGAAAGTCAGGGAGAGGGCAGGGTTTGGGACGGAAGACAAGGGTTTCTGTCTTGGACATGTTGAGTTTTAGGTGGCGGGCAGACATCCAGATGGAGATGTCCTGAAGGCAGGAGGAGGTGCGAGCCTGGAGGGAGGGGGAGAGAGCAGGGGCAGAGATGTAGATTTGGGTGTCATCAGCGTAGAGATGATAGTTGAAGCCGTGGAAGCAAATGAGTTCACCAAGGGAGTGAGTGTAAACATGGGTGTCGGGAATCGCAGGTCTGGCTTCGTGCCATGAACCCTCGAATTGAGTCTTCTCCATTTGGGTTTTCCTGGCCCAAGTGCCGGGAAGAACCATTAAAGTGTGGGTGCTGGCAAAAGGGAGGTTGGCGTCATGCCATGATCCTCAAAGCTTAACTCCCTTTGGGGTCTTCATGACCCAGGTAGTAGAGAGAAAGATAAAAAATCAGGGTGCCAGCAAACTGAGCCTGGCTTCATACCATGAACTGCAGATTTGATTCTTCGCTTTAGGGGCTTCATGGCTCAGGTATCAGGGAAAGAGTTAAAAATAGGGGGCCCGGCTTCATTCATTCATTCATTCAATCATATTTATTGAGCTCTTACTGTGTGCAGAGCACTGTACTAACCGCTTGGGAAGTACAAGTTGGCAACATATAGTACAAATTGGCAACATGCTGGGGTACATACACGTAAAGCAGATTGGACAAAGTCCCTGACCCAGAAGGGGGCTCACAGTCTTAATCCCCATTTTACAGATGAGGTAATTGAGGCCCAGAGAAGTTAAGTGACTTGCCCAAAGTCACACAGCTGGCAAGTGGCGGAGCCGGGGTTTGAACCCACCACCTCTGACTCCCAAGCCCGTGCTCTTTCCGCTAAGCCACACTGCTTCTCGAGGGTTGGCCTCTGCTGCTAGATTGTAAACTCCTCGAGGGCAGGAGCTCATCTGTGCTCACTATTGTGACCCACAGGCAATATGTCGGCAAATGTTACCTATGGATTTATTTCCATCATTCATTCATTCCTTCATTCAATTCACTCCATCGTATATATTGATCGCTCACTGTGTGCAAAGCACTGTGCTAAGCTCTTGGGAGAGTACAGTATATCAAGAGACAGACACATTCCTGCCCACAACGAGCTCACAGTCTAGGCCAAATTGCTTTTCACATAAGGAAACACAAAGCTTGCAATCTCAGTGCCTTGTCAAATTAGGTTTTGAAAATGACCCCAAGAAGCTCCCCCGAATGCTTACCATCCTTTGCCCTTCCAGTAGGAATGTTTCCGATTCTGGAAATAAAAGTGATTCAAGCAGCTCAGCTCTGCTGTAAGACGGGTGCTCAGCTAGGTCTAGGTCCCAGTGCTTAGTTCAGTGCTTGGCACAGGTAAGCACTTAAAATTCCAGTCATCATCTCGTTTATAAGCCTGGATTCCATATTTGTGCACGTGTGGGAGCAACTGATGGCAGAAGGAATTTCGTCTTTCTGGAAGGAAAGAATCTATGTTTACATTTTGTTGGTTCCCCTACTGCTGACAAAATCCCAAAGAGGTGCTGGACGGCAGTCAGTTGGGGCAAGGTGCTTATTGGAGTATCTTGGAGTATCGTGAAAGCAGCAGAAACCGCACTCTGGGGGAATACCGGTGTGACTGGTCAAGCATGGCAAGACCAAAATTGGGATCGGGAAGGGCTGGGATTCAAACGTACCTGTTTTGAAAGCACAGAGCTCCTGGGGACACCAGAGTGGGAAGCATTATGGTTATTAATAATACTAATGGTAATAATAATAATAATAGTGATATTTGTTAAGAGCTTAATATTTGTCAGGCACTGTACTAAGCACTGGGATATATACCAGCAAATTGGGTTGGACACAGTCTCTGTACCACACGAGGCTCATGGTCTTAATCCCCATTTTACAAGAGGTAACTAGCACAGTGAAGCTAAGTGACTTGCCGAAAGTCACACAGCAGGCAAGTATTGGAGCTGAAATTAGAACCCAGGTCCTTCTGATTCCCAGGCTCATGCTCTATCTTATAATAATAATTGTGATATTTGTTATAGAAGCACAATTGTCAAGGTCCTGCTTTTGTACCCCTTTCTCCCCCGCCCCTGGCTAAGGCCCACTTGACCACTTTGGGTTTGCCTGATGGGTTGCCCTAGAACCAATCAAGCCCCTGGCCCTACTTACCACCTTAACAAAGGAGGTCTAGGACTAAACAGGAAATGCCCCAGGATCTTACTGCTTTCTGTCCTAAAGTACTTCTCCTACTGGATTGTTCTGATCGTTATGAATGCTGTACTAATGCTATTATGAAGAAGCTCTGTATTGCTTGAAGCTGAGCTGGCCTTGACTAGCAGCGTAATCTCCGCTGCTCAACTCCTCTCCATACTAGTGTCGGATGAAGCGCTAATAGTAATATAATCTGTCTCTGACATACCTTTTTCTGAACACAATGCAGAGTCTGTAAAGTTTTTCTTCCACATTAAGTGCTTACTTTATACCACTCATTCATTCATTCAATCGTATTTATTGAGCGCTTACTGTGTGCAGAGCACTGTACCACTGTACTAAACATTTTGCAGATAAGATAACTGAGGCCCAGAGAAGTGAAGTTGCTTGCCCAAGGTAATACAGCAGACAAGTGGCAGGGCTGGGATTAGAACCCAGGCCCTTCTGACTCCCAGGTCTGCTCTATCCTTCAGGCCATGCTGCTTCCTCTAAAGAGTTAAAAAAGAAGTCAACGCACTTGCAGTCAGGAGACCTGGGTTCTAATCCCACTCTGACCCTTGCCCACTGTTGTGACCTTGGGAAAGTCAGTTGGATGGACCTCAGTTTTCTCATCTGTAAAATGGGGAAAACCTCCCTCAAACCGTAAGCCCAATGAGAAACAGGGACTGTGTCCAATGTACACAAAGCACATAGTAAGTGCTTTAACAAATACCACTCATGTGGCCTGCCTGGGTGGGGAGGGACTGAGCAGAAGACGCCATACATATGAAAATGTTTAGGATAGGCCAAGGCATCGGCATTCAAACAGCAGCTGGCCTGCAAGGGCACTAATTGCTCTGACCAGAGGGTCCAAGATTACTGATCTTGGTGGGAGGATCCTACTGACTAAAGGTTTCCATCCTGACTGGCTCACCAGCAGAGTCTGTGGCAGGGCCTGAAACACCAACAGCTCACCAGGGTTTCTGCTTCTCTTGTCTTAGCTGAGTCATGAGCACTGGGAATGGGTGTTAGGAGGAGGGGCAGCAGCAGTAGCATTTGGCATTTTTAAATGGCAATTTAATGGCATTAATGCTTACTGTGTGTAAGGCACTGTACAAAGTGCTGTGGTAGATACCAGCTAATCAGGTTGGCCACAATCCCTGACCCACATGGGGCTCACATTCTTAATTCCCATTTTATAGAGAAGGGGATTGGGGCAGAGAAAAGTGAAGTGACTTGCCCAAGGTAACACAGCAGAACAGTGTGTGCCAAGTGATGCCGGCCAAAAACACCGGAGTCGCGTAGGGGAGTAGAGAATTACTCAGAGGATCGTTTTCCCAAGCAAGCTTTTATTATCCCGTCCAATTTCCCTCCCAGAATGATTTAGGCCTTTTGGGTGTAACGCACGCAGCGGGCTCCACTATTTAGGGAGGCGAGAACCCTGAGCGCTCAGCCAGAGTTGCTTATAAACTGTATCTGAGATTGTGGCATTGATGGATTGGCTCAATCCTTCTAGCGTCACGTTGCTGGGCAGATTGTAGAGGGGGGGACGGGGTGCTTGTCAGTTTCACTTCCTCCCCTCAGTTCCCGCCCGTGATGCCGGCCTCACCAGCACCGTACTAAACGGTGGGTTCGATACAAGATAACAGGTCGGACACAGTCCCAGACCCACATAGGGCTCACACTCTCAATCCCCATTTTACAGATGAAGTAACTGAGACTCAGAGAAGTGAAGTAAATTGCCTAAGGTCACACTGCAGACACGTGGTGGAGGTAATAATAGTAATGATAATAATGATGGTATTTGTTAAGTGCTCACTATGTGCCAAACAGTGTTCTAAGCTCTGGGGTACATACAAGGTCATCAGGTCATCATCCCATGTGGGGCTCACAGTGGACCCAAGAGAACCCAAGGTGGGGATGCAGATAGGGAAGCAGCGTGGCTCAGCGGAAAGAGCCCGGGCTTTGGAGTCAGAGGTCAGGGGTTCAAATCCCTGCTCCGCCAATTATCAGCTGTGTGACTTTGGGCAAGTCACTTCACTTCCCTGTGCCTCAGTGACCTCATCTGTAAAATGGGGATGAAGACTGTGAGCCCCCCGTGGGACAACCTGATCGCCTTGTAATCTCCCCAGCGCTTAGAACAGTGCTTTGCACATAGTGAGCATTTCATAAATGCCATCATCATTATTATTATTGTTATAGGAAAAATAACTCGGAGACATGAGTTCAGTTACAGCAGTAAAGGAGGAAGGTGGCTACCTGCCCGTTCACCTCCCGAGAGAGGTACGAGTGACAATTGGGTAGGGACCGTCCCTATATGTTGCCAACTTGTACTTCTCAAGCGCTTAGTACAGTGCTCTTCACACAGTAAACGCTCAATAAATACGATTGAATGAATGAATGAATGAATGACAAGCAGCCCCGAGTTCCATTCCCACAGTGTCTTTTATTGAGTTACAGCAACGCGGGAGCGAGCAATGGGAACTTAAGGGAACCAATGAGGACCGACAGGATGGTCGTGAATTTTCATTGGTCTCTTATCACAGCCTTGAGTTACTTGTTATCAGCCCGACAACCTTGCATAGGCAGGTGTTACTTGTTTACTGGACTTGAGGACATTCTGTTGTTGAGCCTTACATGAAATACAAAAAAAGGAGTTGCTCTCGGTCTGCACAAAATGGAGGATTACTGTCAGCATGCCCAAGATACGGTCAGTCATGTCAAGTCCGCTGGCGGACAACAGAAAGGAAACTCAATTATCTTGCAGACTGGAATTGGAAGGGAAACTTAACTTTCTTGCTCGGAAGTCTGAGGAGAACTTGAATTTCCGAGGCGAAACTGAGTAATTTTGCGGAAATGTCTGAGGAGCACTGGAGTGGATGAGGAGAAACGGATTATTTTGCAGTGGAGTTTGAGGAGCGGGTAAATTGTTCTCCCGGGCGGGACAAAGCCTGGCAGATCGGTTGGAGCCCGAGGGGTAAATCAGCACGGGCTTGGGGGCAGGCGTTGTCGCGGTCCTCCCTGGCTTCTCCTGGTAATGAGCCGCCGGGGCTGCAGACCCCGGGGAATCGGAGCAACAGTAGGGAACTCCCGCTGCCTCCCCCTTCCCCGCCCCCCCCAGCTTCAACAACCTATAAGAGGGGGAAAGAACTGTTCCCCTGGGGCCGCGGAACAAAGAAATGAAAACCATCCAAGACCTGCGCTGAGACCCCTTATTGGGGCCTAGGCCAAAGCACCTAAGACTGGAACCAGGGTGGCATGCTGCGGGGGGCCAGACTCCTTCAAACTCCTCTGACGTGGGACTATCTTCACGAAAGGTGGGGAAGCCCGTCGGATTGGTAGCCGTTTTTTGTGATAGTTGTGTGTGTCGGTGAGTGTGTGTCGCGATCCATCCCCCTTTTAATTAGGCTAAGCGTGGACTAAAATGTTCCCGCTGTATACAGTGGTAATAATAATAATGGCATTTATTGAGTGCTCATTATGTGCAAAGCCCTGTTCTAAGCGCTGGGGAGGTTACAGGGTGATAAGGCTTCCCCACAGGGGGCTCACAGTCTTAATCCCCATTTTACAGATGAGGGAACCGAGGCCCAGAGAAATGGAGTGACTTGCCCAAAGTCAGTCAGTTGACAAGTGGCAGAGGCTCCGGACAGGATTGTGTGGGGTCCTAGCTGAGCTCAAATCATCAGGGGTGTGGGCTGGGAGAGCAGGGGGTAGGGATTGTACTGGAAACTACACTTCATTCGTTCAATCTATTTAGCGCTTAATCTGTGCAGAATACTGTACTAAGCGCTTGGAAAGTACAATTCAGCAACAGAGACAGTGCCGGCCCATAACGGACTCACAGTCTAAAAGCGGGGAGAGGGACATCAAAACAAGTAAACAGGCATCAATAACATCAATATAAATAAATAGAATTATAGATATAATCATATCTTTAATATAAATAGAATTATAAATATGTACATATTTACACAAGGGCTGTTTGGTGGGGAGGGGGGTAGAGCAAAGGGAGCGAGTCGGGGTGAGGTGAGGGGGAGCTGAAGAAAGGGGGCTTAATCTGGGAAGCCCTGTTGGAGGAGGTGAGCTCTCGGTAGGGCTTTGAAGGGAGGCAGAGAGCTAGCTTTTCGGATGTGTGGAGGGAGGGCATTCCAGGCCAGGGGACGGACAAGGGCCGGGGGTAGCCGTGAGTCGACGGGGGGACAGGAGAGAATGAGGCCCAGTGAGGAGGTTAGCGGCGGTGCAGGCTGGGCTGGAGAAGGAGAGAAGGGAGGTGAGGTAGGAGGGGACAAGGGGATGGAGAGGTTTGAAGCCAATGGTGAAGAGGTTTTGCTTGATAAGGAGATTGATAGGCAACCACTGGAGATATTTTGAGGGGGGTGACATGCCCTGAACTTTTCTGAAGAAAGATAATCGGGGCAGCGGAGTGAAATATGGACTGCCCTCGCTCCTCACAACCGCCAGATAAGCTCACTGCCTCCCTTCAAAGGCCTACTGAAAGCTCACCTCCTCCAGGAGGCCTTCCCAGATTGAGCCCCAGTTTTCCTCCAGTCCTCCTCCCGTAACCATCGCCCCGACTCCCCCTCTCTGCTCTGTCCCCCCTCCCCACCCCACAGCACTTGTGTATATATGTACATATTTATTATTCTGTTTTATTAATGATGTGTATATATCCATAATTCTGTTTATATTGATGCTTTTGATGCCTATCTGCTTGTTTTATTTTATTGTCTGTCTCCCCTCTTCTAGACTGTGAGCCCATTGTTGGGTAGGGATTGTGTCTGTTGCCGAATTGTACTTTCCAAGCGCTTAGTACAGTGTTTAGCACACAGTAAGCACTCAATAAATACGATTGAATGAATGAATGAATGAAGTGGGGAGAGGCAGGAGGTTGGGAGGTCCGAAAGGATGCTGAATCAGTAATCCAGTGGGGGTAGAATGAGTGATTGTACTAACGTGGTGGAGGTTTGGTTTGGAGAGTAAAGGGTGGCTCTTGGCGATGTGTGAAGGTGAGCCTGGCAGGATTTGGTGACGGATTGGTTGTGTGGGGTGAATGAGAGAGTAGAGTCAAGGATGACACCAAGGTTACAGGCTTGTGAGACAGGAAGGATGGTTATGCTGTCTACAGTGACGGGAAAGTTCCGGAGAGACCAGGATTTGGGAGGGAATAATAATGATGGTGATGACGACGATGATGATGATGGTATTTGTTAAGCACTTACTATGTACCAAGCACTGTCCTAAGCACTGGGGTAGATACAAGATAATCAGGCTGTCCCATGTGGGGCTCACAGTCTTAATCCCCATTTTCCAGATGAGGTAACTGAGGCAGAGAAGTGAAGTGACTTGCCCAAAGTCACACAGCTGATAAGTGGGGCAGCTGGGATTAGAACCCGTGACCTCTGATTCCCAAGCCCGGGCTCTAGGGAAAATATGGAGATCTGTCTTGGACCTGTTGAGTCTTAGGTGGCAGGAGGACTTGCAGATGGAGATGTCCCAAAGGCAGGAGGAGATGCGACGGAGTGAAAGAGAAAAAAATACTGGGGAGGAGATCTAGTTTTGGGTATCATCCGTATAGAGATGATAGCTGAAGCCGAGAGAGCGAATGAGTTCTTCAAGGGAGTGAGTGTAGATGGAGAATAGAAGGGGACCAAGAACTGACCCTTACGGGATCCCAACAGTAAGGGGCTGGGAGGAGGAGGAGGAGCCCGCAAAGGAGACTGAGAATTGAAGGGCCAGAGAAATAAGAGGAGAACCGGAAAAGATAGAGTCAATGAAGCCAAACCAAGGTCAGAGAAGCAGCGTGGTTTAGTGGAAAGAGCCAGGGCTTGGGATTCAGAGGTCGGGGGTTCTAATTCCGACTCTGCCACTTGTGTGCTGTGTGACTTTGGGTAAATCACTTCACTTCTCACAGCCTCTGTTGCCTCATCTGTAAAATGGGGATTAAGATTGTGAGTCCCATGTGGGACAACCTGATTACTTTGTGTCAATCCCAGCACTTAGAACAGTGTTTCGCACATAGTAAGCGCTTAAGAAATACCATCATTTTTATTATTATTAAGGTTGGATAACGTGTTGAGGAGAAGGGGACGGTCGACAGTGTCAAAGGCAGCTGAAAGGTCGAGGACGATTAGGATGGAGTAGGAGCCTTTGGATTTGGCAAGAAGGAGGTCATTGGTGATCTTTGAGAGGGCGTTTTCAGTAGAGTGAAGGGGGCAGAAGCCAGATTGGAGACTCTCCCCTAGTGGCCCAGAATGGACCATCTAACACCCTGCCTCTCCCCTCCCCATCCCTGACTCTCCCCCGGGGATCCAGCAGGGACCATCCAACACCCCTGACTTTCCCTTCTCCATTAATTTCTGTGCCTCAGTTTCCACATATGTAAAATGGAGATTGACTGTGAGCCCAGTGTGGGACAGGTACTGTGTCCAACCCAATTATCGTGTATCTACCCTAGCGGTTAGGACAGCGTCTGGCACATGATACGAGCAAAACAATTACCACAATTATGATTATTCGAGAAGTCGGATTTGGCCATTCTGTGGGGGATTGATCAGCATAGGTCCTGTTCTCATGTCTCATGCCACCTAAAGGAGTGGGGACCCTTACCGTGACCACAGCCTGCGTACAGAGCAGCAGATTTCTCAACCCTAGTCCTCGTGGAGAGATGGAGCCAGGAGCTGGGCTGCCACCTCTAAAGGAAGGTGTTGTTTTATGGCTGGTGAATATGTTTGTTTATGAATTTGCATGCTTAAAAGTTCATCTCTGGAGGAGAGAATGAGGAGGGGGCTGTCATATCTAGCAGAGGCTGATACTGAAAACGGGGATGGGGCCCTGTGTGGGGAACTGGTTCAGTCTGACTTGACTGGGATGGAGAATAATAATAATAATAATAATAATAATAATAATAATAATAATAATGGCATTTGTTAAGCACTTACTATGTGCAAACCCCTGTTCTAAGCGCTGGGAAGGATACAAGGTAATCAGGCTGTCCCACGTGGGGCTTACAGATTTAATCTCCATTTTACAGATGAGGTAACTGAGGCACAGAGAAGTGAAGTGACTTGCCCAAAGTCACACAGCTGACAAGTGCTGGAGCCGGGATTAGAACCCATGACCTCTGACTCCCAAGCCCGTCGTCCTTTTTCCACTGAGGCACACTGCTTCTCGAAGCCCCGGGGCCCCAAATTCGGCAGATGGAACAAAGCTTCTTGCATCCGTGCCCCTGTCTACACATCCTCAGCCCTTCTGTCTCTCCCCCAGTCTAGTCCATACTTCACTCTGCTACCAACATTTTTCTACAGAAACATCCAGGATGTGTTTCCCCGCTCCTCAAGAAACTCCAGTGGTTGCCCATCCACCTCCTCATCAAACAGAAACTCCTCACTATGGGCATTAGAGCACTCGCTCATCTTGCCCCCCCATCCTACCTCACCTCGCTAGTCTCCTATCACAACCCAACCCACACCCTTCACCTCTCTAATGCCAACCTTCTGACTGTACCTCGACCTAGTCCGTCTCGCCGCCGACCTCTCGCCCATGTCCTGCCTCTGGCCTGGAACGGCCTCCCTCCTCATATCCGACAGACAATGACTCTATCCACCTTCAAAGCCTCAATGAAGGCCCATCTCCTCCAAGAGGCCTTCCCTGACTAAGCCCTCCTTTCCTCTTCTCCCACTCCCTTCTGCATTGCCCTGACTTGCTCCCTTCATGCATCACCTCCCTTCCAGCCCCTCAGCCCTTACATCCATATGTGTAATGTATTTCTTTATATGAGTGCTGTCTCCCCCTCTAGACTGTAAGCTCACTGTGGTCAGTGAAGCAGTGTAGCATAGCGGCAAGAGCATGGGCTTGGGATTCAGAGTATGTGGGTTCTAATCCCAGCTCCGCCATTTGTCTGCTGTGTGACCTTGGACAAGTCACTTCACTTCTCTGTACCTCAGTTACCTCACCTTTAAAAATAGGAATGAAGACTGTGAGCCCATGTGGGACAACCTGATTATCTTGTATCCATCCCAGTGCTTGTAACTGTTTGGCATATGGTAAGCGCTTAACAAATACCATAATAATAATAAATACATAATACATAAATAATAATAATAATAGTAATAATAATCAAGGAATGCCTCTGTTATATTGGGTCCAGTCAAGTCATCCTTGACTCCGCTCTGTCATTCACCCCACACATCCAATCCGTCACCAAAACCTACCGGTCTCACCTTCACAACATCGCCAAGATCCGTACTTCCCTCTCCATCCAAACCGCTACCTTCTTGGTTCAATCTCTCATCCTATCCCGACTGGATGACTGCATCAGTCTCCTTTCTGATCTCCTATCCTCCTGTCTCTCCCCGCTTCAGTCTATACTTCACTCTGCTGCCCGGATTACCTTTCTACAAAGGCGCTCTGGGTATATCATTTCCCTCCTCAAAAATCTCCAGTGGTTGCCCATCAACCTTCGCATGAAGCAAAAACTCCTCACTATTGACTTGTTAGGGCTCCATTCCTTTGCCCCCTCCTACCTCACCTCCCTTCTCTCCTTCTACAGCCCAGCCCGCACACTCCTCTGCCGCTCACCTCCTCCCTGGGCCTCGTTCTCACCTGTCCCGCCGTTGACCCCCGACCCACGTCCTACCTCTGGCCTGGAATGCCCTCCCTCCACACTTCTGCCAAACTAGCTCTCTTCCTCCCTTGAAAGCCCTCCTGAGAGCTCACCTCCTCCAGGAGGCTTTCCCAGATTGAGCCCCCTCCTTATCCTCTGCTCCTCCTCCCCTCCCCATCTCCCCGACTCCCTCCCTCTGCTTTTCTGCTTCCCACAGCACATGTGTATATTTGTACATAGTTCTTATTCTACTTATTTTATTAATGATGTGTATATATCTATATAGATATAATGTGTATATATCTATAATTTTATTTATCTGTTTTGATGCCGTTGATGCCTGTCTTCTTGTTTTGTTTTGTTGTCTGTCTCCCCCTTCTAGACGCTGAGCCCGTTGTTGGGTAGGGACTGTCTCTGTCTGTTGCCAAATTGTACTTTCCAAGCGCTTAGTACAGTGCTGTGCACACAGTAAGCAGTCAATTAATGCGATTGAATGAATGAATGAATATTGTTATATTGTACTTCACCAACTGCTTCCTATTGTGCTCTGCACACAGTAATTGCCCAGTAAATCGAATTGACTGGGTGACTGATGAATTCTGATCAGCGAGGGGCTTGGCCCTGTTGGTGGGATGAGGGCAGAAACCCTTTCAGGCCACTGGTAGTTGGTACTTTGTTCCCGCGAAAACCTGAACAGTAACCCAAAACCTAATGGTCACACTACCACTTGCTTGGCAGTGTGACCATCCAACCCCCGTGTCTTTGCCCTCCTCATCCCTGACTCTCCATCAGTGACCCAGCATGGACCATCCAGCACCCCTGCCTCTCTCTTCCCCATCCTTGACACTCCCCAAGTGATCCGGCAGGGACCGTTCAAAACCGCTGACCTTCCCTTCTCCATTAATCTCTCTGCTTCAGTTTCCTCATTTATAAAATAAGGATTAAGACTGTGAGCCCAGTGTGGGACAGGGACTGTGTACAACCCAATTATCTTGTGTCTAAGCCAGTGGTTAGTACAGTGTCTGGCAGATAATAAGTGCTTAACAAAGACCACAGTTGTTATTATTATTATCTGGGAAGTTGGATTTGGCCAGTCTTTGGGGAATTGATCAGCGTAGGTGCTCTTCTCATTTCTGTTGCCACCTGACTTTTTTCATTTCTTAATTTCAGTCATTATTTTAGTGTTTGTTAGGCCTCGGCTCTTTCTGTTCGGTTGCTCGGATATGCATACAAATGATGCAGGTCCAAAAGCGATTGTTCAAATTTCACAAATCCTGGGGTGTAGGCAATACAGAAGGGAGAAGGAGCCAGAGGAAAGAGGGTTTAATCAGAGAAGGCCTCTTGGCGGAGTTGTGACCTTAATGCTTTGGAGAGGGGGATAATGACGGTCTGGCACATGTGAAGGGAGGGAGAGGGAGTTCCAGACCAGAGGAGGGACTTGGAAAAGGAGGGCACAGGCCAGATAGACGAGATGGAGGCCCATGGGCTAAGCCGGCGCTGGAAGAGCAAAGTACCACCAGGTGGCGATAGAGAGGCGCCGTGTGGGAGAGAAGCATCGCCGCCTAGTGGATAGAGCCTGGGGGGTCAGACCTGATTTCTAATCCAGGCCCTGCTATTTGCCTGCCGAGGGACCTTGGGCAAGTCATTTCACTCTTCTATGCCTCAGTTATCTTGTCTCTAAAATGATAATAATAATAAAATGATAATAATCATCATAATAGTTATTATGGTGGTATTTGTTAAGCATTTACTGTGTGCCTTGCACTGTTCTAAGTCCTGGGGTAGATACAGGGTAATCAGATCGGACACAGTCCATGTCCCACATGGGACTCACAGTCTTAATCCCCATTTTATGGATGAGGTAACTGAGCCTCAGAGAAGTTAAGTGACATGCCAAAGGTCACAGAGGAGACATGTGGTGGAGCCGGAATTGGAACTCGTGTCCTCGGATTTCCAGGCCCGTGCCTCCCAGAACGACACCTGATGCTGTGAGGGGGTGATTGAGAGGTGCAGCTTCACAGAATACTGCCTAGTAGCACTATGGGGCGGTAGAGAGGAGCAACACCCCAGAACAAGCTTACTGTGGTATAATAATAATAATAATAATAATAATAATAATAATAATAATAATAATAATAATAATAATAGTACATTTTATGTGCTTACTTTGTGCCAAGCACTGTTGTAAGAGCTAGGGTAGATCCAAGTTAATCTGGTTGGACACAGTCCCTGTCCCATATGGGCCTATGAGGCCCATATTAGTCTTAATCCCCATTTTACAGGTGAGGTAACTGAGGTAACTGCCCAAGGTCACACAGCAAGCATGTGGCAGAACCGGGATTAGTACACAGGACCTTCTAACCCCCAGGCCCGTCCTATCCACTAAGCCATGAAGCCACGCTGGCTTAGTGGAAAGAGCACGGGCTTGGGAGTCAGAGGTCATGAGTTCTAATTCCAGCTCTGCCACTTGTCTGCTGTGTGACCTTGGGTAAGTCACTTAACTTCTCTGTGCCTCAGTTACCTAGACTGTGAGCCCGTTGTTGGGTAGGGACCGTCTCTATATGTTTCCAACTTGTTCTTCTCAAGCGCTTAGTACAGTGCTCTACACACAGTAAGCACTCAATAAATACGATTGAATGAAAAAATGAATGAATGTAAAATGGGGATTAAGACCGTGAGCCCCATGTGGGGCAACCCGATTACCTTGTATCTACCCCAGTGCTTAGAACAGTGCAGCGTGCTTAGAACAGAGAAGCAGCGTGGCTCAGTGGAAAGAGCACAGACTTTGGAGTCAGAGGTCATGGGTTCAAATCCTGGCTCTGCCAATTTTCAGTTGTGTGACTTTGGGCAAGTCCCTTAACTTCTCTGTGCCTCAGTTACCTCATCTGTAAAATGGGGATTAAGACTGTGAGCCCCCCGTGGGACAACCTGATCACCTTGTAACCTCCCTAGCACTTAGAGCAGTGCTTTGCACATAGTAAGTGCTTAATAAATGCCATAAAAACAGTGCTTGGCACATAGTAAGTGCTTAACAATAGAGAAGCAGCGTGTCTCAGTGGAAAGAGCCCGGGCTTTGGAGTCAGAAGTTAAGGGTTCAAATCCCGGCTCTGCCAATTGTCAGCTGTGTGACTTTGGGCAAGTCACTTAACTTCCCTGTGCCTCAGTTACCTCATCTGTAAAATGGGGATTAAGACTGTGAGTCCCACGTGGAATAACCTGATCACCTTGTATACCCCAGTGCTTTGCACATAGTAAGCGCTTAACAAATACCATCATTATTATAACTAAGTACAATTATTATCATTATTATTATCATAATAGTGTACTGTACTGCCACCAACCGCAGCTTCCCTGAACAAGCCCGCTGCTGCCACCAGGGGGTGATAGAGAGGTGCAGCCTCCCAGAATAACGATTGGTGCCACCAGGGGGCAGGCCGCTGCTCTCCGACCAGAGAATGGTTCTGGTTCGAGGAGCTAGGGACATCTCTCCATAGCAGCTGCTCAGTGCTTCTTCTCTGCCTCTTACACCGTGGAGACATTCCACCCCCAGATTTACCCCATTACTAAGTGACATGTACTGCTACCCCACAGGGAATCTGTATGTGTGTGTGTGTGTGTGTGTGTGCGCGCGCGCGCGCGCGCGCACGCGTGCGTGTGCGTGTGTGCGTGTGTGTGTGTGTGTGCGTGTGTGTGTGTGAATAATGTGGGGGAAGATGAGTAATGAAGGCGGCTGCCACTCGTGGGAGAACAGGGTCTGGGGCTCTGTGCAGGAAGCTAGTTCTGTCTGATTCGATTGGGACCGAGAAGAGCCAGGGCCCTTAATTCTATAGACGGGGCAAGCTTTGCTGTGTCTCTAGTCCCTCTTCAGGGTCACTGCAAAGTCTCAGTCCCCAGAGAAAGGACATTTCTGGGCATAACACAGAAGCTTGAGGGATCCAGTGTCAGGAGGAGGACAGAGTGTCTATCAGGGTCTCTATCCTAATTTTCTCTGAGAAGCAAATTGTGCAGACTCCTACCTGAGGTCAAGGAAGCAGGGGCGTGGGCGGGGAGGACAAAAGGCAGGTATTGTACTAGAAATTGCAGTCTTATCTACTGTGGGGTTCTGCACCTTCAATCGATCAGTTGGGTAGATGGAGCTCTTGCTGTGTGCAGAGCACTGTACTAAGCCCTTGGGAGAGTACACTATGACAGACACATTCCCTCCCCACAATAAGATTAATATTAACGATAATGTTGGTATTTGTTAAGTGCTTACTATGTGCCAAGCACTGTTCTAGGCACTGGCACTGTTCTAAGTGCTTACCGAATCGGGGGGACTGGAGTTCCTGGAGTAACAGAACTGGGGGTGCAGGTGGGAGGACAAAGCAGGTTTTTCTTTCTAGAAATGTAATTCTATACAGTATGTAGTTCTGTCCCTCCAGTGTGTAGAGAACAAGCCCCTTCTAGGGATGTGAGGAAGGGATGGGTAAGTGTTTGTAGGGCAGAGTGTGGCAGTCAGCGTAGCTGCAGATCCACTTAACCATGTTGGGCCGGGAGGGGGCAGGGAGAGTGGTCAAAAGTGTTGGCAAAACTAGGTTGTCTGTGCTTCCCCCCGCCGCCTTTTCCTGCCTCCCCGCTTCCCCTTTCCACACCCAACTATGAGCACTGGTTTTCCTTTCAACAGATGTGGTCCCGGTCAGACGCTTAGGATCACCGGTTCAGATGTCTCAAGACAAGGGTTCTGAACTCGACATGTCCACCGGCAGGGACCAGAGGAGAAGCTCCAGTGCCACTTCACTCCGATGAGACCGAGGTTCGTCTGCCCATCCCCATAGGAGGCCAGAGTGAGTCCCGAGGTCCCCCTTCCCGCAATAGCATGTCCAGGCTGTTCAAAGCCCTCCAGCCAAAATCCCCTGACAGCACAAATCTCAGGGCAGGATGGCCGAGGGGAGAATCTAGTTACTACTCACTAAAACAACTGTTCAATGCATCTCTCCAGTCTTGAGGCGCATTTTTCTAATGTGGACAGAGGTCAATACCCAGACATGCCCTGGTGTCAAGATGGAGTCTTGGGTGGCAAAGTCCTCCAAAAGGGGGGGAGGTAGTGTGTGTGTATGTGTGTGTGTGTGTGTGTGTGTGTGTGTGTGTGTGTGTGTGTGTGTTTATGGGTGTGTGTATGAGAGGCTAGCAAATTTTTGGTTCAAGCCACACTTCATTTATCCATTCAGTCGTACTTATAACAATAGTAATAGTACTGTTATTTGTTAAGTGCTTACTACGTGCCAAGCACTGTTCTGAGCAAGGGGTAGATACATGGTCATCAGAGTGTCCCACCAGGGGCTCACAGTCTCAATCCCCATTTTGCAGATGAGGTAACCGAGGCACAGAGACGTTAAGTGGCCTGACTTAAGTTAAGGTCACACAGCTTACAAGTGGTGGAGCCAGGATTAGAACCCAAGTCCTCTGACATCCAAGACTGTGCTCTTTCCACTAAGCCATAGAGCACTTACTGTGAGCAGAGCACTGTACTAAGCGCTTGGGAAAGTACAGTACAGCAAAAGAGAGACAAGATCCCTGCCCACAACTACCTTCCAGTCTAGAGGAGGAGACAGGTACTAATATAAGTAAAAAGGCATCAGGACATCAATACAAGTAAACAGGCATCAATTCGAAAAATGTGATTACAGATATAATTAACATAATCATTCATTCATTGTCATATTTATTGAGCGCTTACTGTGTGCAGAGTACTGTACTGAGCGCTATATGTTGTCGACTTGTACTTCCCAAGTGCTTAGTACAGTGCTCTCTGCACAGTAAGCGTTCAATAAATACGATTGAATGAATGAATGAATGACCAGCGTCGAGAAGGGGGGGAGACCAGGGCAGGGAGGCACATGTGACCAGAGCTGGGGGGCAGAGGGGGACCAGGGCTGGGAGGCATAGGGGTTACTGAGTCGGGAGACAGGGGGACCAGGGCCGAGAGGTAGAGGAGGACCAATGATGAGATTCAGAGGGGGACCAGGGGCAGGTGGCAGGGGAGACCATGACCAGGAGTCAGGGGGGACCAGCGCTAGGAGGCAGAGAGGGACTAGAGCCGGAGGCAGAGGGGGACCAAGGCCGAGAGGCGGTGGGGGATCAGGGCAGGAGGCAGAGGGAGACCAGGACCTGGAGGCAGAGGGGGGACCAAGTCAGTGAAGCAGAGGGGGGACCAAGTCAGTGAAGCAGAGGGGGACCAGGGCCAGGAGACAGAGGGGTACCTGGGCCGGAATACAAGGGGACCAGGGCATGGAGGCAGAGGGGTCTCAGGGCCGCATGGCAGAGGGGGACCAGGACCACGAGGCAGAGGGGTTATCGGGGCCGGGAGACAGGGTGACCAGGGCAGAGAAGCAGAGGAGTACCTGGGCCGGGAGATGGGGGACCAGGGCCGGTAGACACAGAGGGATCAGGGCCAGGAGGAATAGGGATACCTGGGCCGGGAGACAGAGGGGGACCAGGGCCTAGAGTCCGGGGGGACAGGGTCAGGGAGGCATAGGAGGACCAGGGCTGGGAGGCAGAGCGGGATCAAGACCAAGCCGCAGTGGGGACCGGGGCAGGGAGACATAGGAGGACCAGGGCTGGGAGGCAGAGGGGGACCAAGGTGGGGAGGCAGAAGGGGTCCAAGGCTGGAATGTAGAGGGGACCCAGGGCTGGGACAGAGAGAGATCCAAGAACCTGGGGGTAGAAGGAGAACAGGGCCAGGAGGCACAGAGGGACGAGGGCCGGGAGGCAGAGGAGGACGAGGGCCGGGAGGCAGAGGAGGACCAGGGCAGGGTGGCAGAGGGGGACCCGAACCAGGAGGCAAAGTGGTACCTGGCCCGGAAGACAGGGGGATCAGTGCCGGGAGGTAGAGAGAACCAAGGTCCATGATGCAGAGATGGACCAGGGCCTGGAGGTAGAAGGAGACCATTCATTCATTCATTCAGTCGTATTTATTGAGCCCTTACTGTGTGCAGAGCACTGTACTAAGCGTATGGGAAGTACAAGTTGGCAACATATAGAGACGGTCCCTACCCAACAGTGGGCTCACAGTCTAGAAGGGGTAGACAGAGAACAAAACAAAACATATTAACAAAATAAAATAAATAGAATAAATATGTACAAATACAATAAATAAATAGAGTAATAAATACGTACAAACTTATATACATATATACAGGTGCTGTGGGGAGGGGAAGGAGGTAAGGCGGGGAGGATGGGAACCGGTGGGGCCTGGACACAGGGAGACCAGGGCCTGGACACATAAAGGGACCAGGTCCAGGAGGCAGAGGGGGACCAGGGCCTAGAGGCAGAGCGGGACAAGTGACAGGAAGCAGATGGGTACCTAGGCTGAGAGAATGGGGTACCAAGTCCGAAAGTCAGAGGGGTACAAAGGCTGAGAGGCAGTTGGGGACCAGGCCAGGGAGGCAGAGGGGGACCAGGGTGGGAAGGCAGGGGAAGGATCACGACCAAGAAGTAGAGGGTTACTTGGGCCAGGAGACAGGGGTACCTGGGCTGGGAGGTAGAGAGGACCCAGGGCCGGGACGGAGAGAGACCCAAGGGCTTGGATGTAGAAGGAGACCAGGACCGGGAGGCAGAGGTGGACCACGGCAGGGTGGCAGACGGGGACCAGGGCCAGGAGGCAGAGGGGTACCTGGACCGGGAGAGAGGGGGACCAGGGCCAGGAGGCAGAAGGGTACCTGGGCCGGGAGACAAAGTGACAAGGGCCGGGAGGTAGAGGGTACCCACGGCCGGGACGGAGAGAGACCCAAGGGCCTGGAGGTAGAACGGGACCAGGGCCAGGAGGCACAGAGGGACCAGGGCCGGGCGGCAGAGCGGGACCAGGACCAGGAGCCAGAAGGGTATCTTGGCCAGGAGACAGGGGAACCAGAGAAGGGAGGTAGAGAGGCATAGGGGTACCTGGGCTGGGAAGCAGAGAGGGACCAGGGCTGAGAAGCGGGGAAGGGGGGCGGCAGGGGCAGGGTGGCATAGGGGTACTGGGGCCGGAAGGCAGAGGGGGAACAAGGTGGGGAGACAGAGGGGAACCAGGGCCAGGAGGCAGAGGGGTACCCATGCCGGGAGATGGAGACCAGGGCCCGAATAGAGAGAGACCCAAGGCCGTAGAGGTAGAAGGAGACCAGGGCGGGGAGTCACACAGGGACCAAGGCCGGGAGGCATAGGGGCACCAGGGCAGGGTGGCAGAGGGGGACCAGGGCCAGGAGGCAGCGGGGTACCCGGGCAAGGGGACAGGGGGACCAGGGCAGCAATGCAGAAGGGGACCAAGGCCGGGAGGTAGAGGGGACCCAGGGCTGGCACGGAGATAGACCCAAGGGCCTGGAGGTAGAAGGATATCAGGGCCGGGAGGCAGAAGGGGACCAAGGCCGGGAGGTAGAGGGGACCCAGAGCTGGCACGGAGAGAGATCCAAGGGCCTGGAGGTAGAAGGATATCAGGGCCGGGAGGCACAGGACCAGGGTAGGCAGCATAAGGGGACCAGGGTCAGTAGGCCGAGTGGGACCAGGGCCGGGAGGCAGAGGGGTTCCTTGGAAGGAATACAGGGGAACCAGATCCGGGAGGCCAAGGGATACCTGGGCTGGTAGATGGCGGCCAGGGCAAGGAAGCTGAAGGGGATTTCGTCCAGGAGGTAGTGTGGTACCTTGGCCGGAGACAGAAGGGCACCAGAGCTGAGAGGCCTTGGGAACCAGGGCACCAAGGCCAGGAGGCAGAGGGGAACCTAGACTGGGAAACAGGGGACCAGAGCCGGGAGGCAGATAGGGACCAGAGCCAGGAGGCCGAGGATACCTGGGATGGGAGACAGGGGGACGAGGGCCGGGAGGCCGAGAGGTATCTGGGCTGGGAAACAGGGTCCAGGGCTGGGAAGTTGAAGAGGACCTGGTCCAGGAGGCAGTGTGGTACCTTGGCCGGGAGGCAGGGGGTTACCAGGGCTGAGAGGCCTTGGGGACCAGGACAGGGAGGCAGAGGGGGGCAAGGACTGGAAGGCAGAGTGGGACCAGGCCGGGAGGCAGAAGGGGACCAGGGCCAGGAGGCAGAGGGGGACCTAGACCGGGGAATGGGGACCAGGGCTGAGAGGCCGAGGGGTACTTGGGCTGGGAGATGGGGGACCAGGGCCGGGAGGTAGAGGGGATACAGTAATGGGACGGTGAGTGACCCAAGGGCCTGGAAGTAGGACACCAGGGCCTGGAGGCACTGAGGGACCAGGGCTGGAAGGCAGAAGAGGACCACAGCCGGGAGGCAGAGGGGGACCAGGGTGGGTAGCAGAGGTGTACCTGGGCCAGGAAACAGAGGGACCAGTGCCGGGAGATAGAGGGGTGCCTGGGCCGGGAGACAGGTGGTCCAAGGCCGGGACAGAGAGAGGGACCAGGGCCTGGAGGTAGAGGGAGACCAGGGCCAGGAGGCAGAGGGGTACATGGGTCTGGAGACAGAGGGACTAGGGCCGGGAGGTAGAGGGGACCCAGCGCTGAAAGGAGAGAGACCCAAGGGCCTGGAGGTAGAAGGAGACCAGGGCCGGGAGGTAGAGGGAGACCAGGGCCGGGAGACATGGGGACAAGGTCAGGGAGGCAGAGGGGTACTTGAGCTGGGAGATGGGAGACCAGGGCCAGGAGGCAGAGGGGTATCTGGGCTAGGAGACGGGGGGACCAGAGCCAGGAGGTGTAGAGGTACCTGGGCCATGAGGTAGAGGGGACCCAGGGCCGGGATGGAGAGAGACCCAAGGGCCTGGAGGTAGAAGGAGACCAGGGCCTGAGGCACAGAGGGTCCAGGGCCAGGAGGCACAGAGGGTCCATGGTCGGGAGGCACAGAGGGACCAGGGCCGGGAGGCAGAGGAGGACCAGGGCAGGGCAGCAGAGGGGGACCAGGGCCGGAAAATGGAGATCAGGTCTGGCAGGCAGAGGGGTACCTCTGCCTCCCTGCCCTTGTCCCTCCTGGTTCTCAGAAGTAAAGGAGACCTACGGCCAAATGTCAGAGGGGACCAGGGATAAGAGGCACGGGGGGACCAAAGCAGGAAGGCAGAGGGGGACCAGGGCGAGGAGGCAGAGGGAGGCCAGGGCCAGGATTTAAAAGGGAACCTGGGCCAGTAGACAGGTGGACAAAGGCTGGGAGGCAGACGGGGACCAGTGCCAGGAGGTTGAGGGGTACCTGGGCTAGAAGGTAAAGGGGGACCAGGGACGAAAAGGGGGCGGAAAAGGGAAGAGAGGCAGAGGGGGACCAGGGCCTGGAGGCAGAAAGGGACCAGGGCCAGGAGGCAAGGGGTCCCTTGGCCTGGAGATGGGGGAGTAAGGTCGGGAGGCTCGGGTGACCAGGGACGGGAGGCAGAGGGGGATTATAGATAGGAGGCAGAGGGGTACCGGGGATCGGAGAAGGGGGGCCAGGGTCGGGAGGCAGAGGGGGACCAGGGCTTGGAGGCAGCGGGGGACCAGGGTCAAGAGGCAGAGGGGTACCCGGGCCGGTAGACGGGTGACCAGGCCCGGGAAGCAGAGGGGAACCAGGGCCAGGAGGTAGAGGGGTACCTGGTCCAGGAGGCCAAGTGGAACCAGGGCCAAGAAGTGGTGTGACAAGGTCAGGGAGGCAGAGAACAGCCAAGAACGGGAGAAAGAGGGCGAAAAGGTCAGGAAGACAGGAAGACCAGGACCGGGAGGCAGATGGTTACCTGGGCCAGGGGACAGGGGGACCAGGGCTAGGAGGCAGAGGGGGACCAGGCGGGAGACAGTGGGACTATGGCTGAGAAGCAGAGGGGTCCCAGGGCCGAGAGGCGGGGCATGACCAGGTCAGAGAGGCAGAGGTTGCCTGGGCCGGAATTTGAGGGGGGCCAGGGCAGGACGCCAGACGGGGGCGAGGACTGGGAGGTAGACGGGACCCATGGCCGGGACGGAGAGAGACCCAGTGTCCTGGAGGTAGAGGGAGGCCATGGCCGGGAGGCTCAAAGGGACCAGGGCCAGGAGGTAGAGGTGGACCAGGGCCAGGAGGCAGAGGTGTACCTGGGCCAGGAGATGGGAGACCAGGGTCGGGAGGCAGTGGGGGACCAGGGCCGAGAAGCATGGGGGACAAGGTCAGGAAGTTAGAGGGGGACCAGGGACAGGAGACGGAGGGAGACCAGGGACGGTAGACAGGGGGACCGGGGCCTGGAGGCAGAGGGTTACATGGGCCAGGAGATGGGGCCTAGGGCTGAGAAGCAGAGGGGAACCAGGGCCGAAATTGGGGGGGCGATAAGGTCAGAGAGGCAGAGGCCGGTCAGGGCTGGGAAGCAGAGGGCCACCGGGACAGGGAGGCAGAGGGGGACCAGGTCCTGGAGGCAAAGAGGAAACACGGCCGGTAGACAAGGGGACTGGGGCCAGAAGGCAGAAGGGTCCCTGGCGGGGAGACAGGGCCTAGAGGCGGGGGGCGACCAGGTCAGAGATTCAGAGGCGGACCAGGGTCGGGAAGCAGAGGCGGACCAGGGCGGGAAGGCAGAAGGGGACCAGGGCCGGGAAGGCAGAGGGGGACCAGGGTCAGGAAGGCAGAGGGTGACCAGGGCCGGGAGGCAGAGGGGGACCAGGGCCAGGAAATTGGGATCAAGCCGGTAAGCAGAATGGTACCACTGCCTCCCTGCCCTTGTACCCACTGCTTCTCAGGAGTAAAGGGGAACTAGGGTCGAAAGTCAGAGGGGCACAAGGGACGTAAGGCAAGGGGTGACCGGGGCAGGGAGGCAGAGGGGGATCAGTACCGAGAGGCTGGGGGTGACGTGGTCAGGGAGGCGAAGGGGAACCTGGGCCGAGAGGCAGAGGAGTATCCGGGCCAGTAGATGGTGGACCAGGGCCAGGACGTAGAGGGGAACCAGGTCCAGGAGGCAGAGGGGATTCTGGGGCGGAAGAAAGGGGGACCTGGGCTGGAGGCAGAGGGGCACCAGGTCCATTAGACAGGAGACCAGAAACGAGAGGCAGAGGGGCACCTGGGCCGGCAGACGGGGGGGCCAGGGCTGGGAGACAGAGGGGTAGTTGTGCCGGGAAACAGTGGGACTGGGGCTGAGAAGCAGAGGGGAACCAGGGCTGAGAGGCCGGGGGTGACCAGGTCAGAGAGGCAGAGGCCGACCAGGGCCGTGAGGCAGAGGGGGACCAGGGCCAGGAGGCAGAGGGGAACCTAGGCAGGGGGACCAGACCTGGGAGGTAGAGGGGACTCAGGGTCAGGACAGAGAGAGACCCAAGGCCCTAGAGGTAGAAGGAGACCAGGCCGGGAGGCTGAGGGGGACCAGGGCCAGGAGGCAGAGGGGTACCTGGGCCGGGAGATGAGGGGGACCAGGGCCGGGAGGCGAAGGAGTACCTGGGCTGCGAGACGGGGTCCAGGCCTGGGAGGCTGAAGGGGACCTCGTCGAAGAGGCAGTGGGGTATCTTGGCCGGAAGGCAGAGGGAGACCAGGGCTGAGAGGCCTTGGGGACCAGGGCAGGTGGGCAGAGGGGGACCAGGACTTGAAGGCAGAGGGCTACCTGGGCTGGGAGGCAGAGGGGAACCAGGGCCAAGAGGCAGAGGGGTACCTGGGCCGAGGCACAGTGGGGGACTAGGGCGGGGTGGTAGAGGGGGACCTGGTCCGGAGACTGGGAGACCAAGACAGGGAGGAAGCGGGGAACAGGTCTGGGATGGAGAGAGACCCAAGGGCCTAGAGGTAGAAGGAGACCAGAGCCGGTAGTAGCAGAAAGACCAGGCCCAGTAGACAGGGGGGAATCATGGCGGGGCGGCAGAGAGGGGCCAGGGCCAGAAGGCAGAAGTTTACCTGGCCCAGGAGACGGGGACCAGGGCCAGGAGTTAGAGGGGACCCAGGGCCTGGAGGGAGAGATACCCAAAGGCCTGGAGTTAGAAGGAGACAAGGGACGGGAGACACCCAGGGACCAGGGCCATGAGGCAGAGGGTGACCAGGGCAGGGCGGCAGAGGGAGACCAGGGCCAGGAGGCAGAGGGGTACCTGGGCTGGGAGAAAGGGGGACAAGGGCAGGGAGGCAGAAGGGAACAAGGGCCAGAGTGGGATCAGGGCGGGGAAGCAGAGGGGGACCAGGGCCACGAGGCAGAGGGGTACCCGGTCCGGAAGACAGGGGGACCAGGTCTGGGAGGCAGAGGGGTACCTGAGTGGGAAGACGAGTTGACCAGGTCCGAGAGGCAGGGGGACCCAGGCCTCGAGGTAGAGGGGACCCAGGGCCTGGAGGTAGAGCGAGACCAGTGCTGGCAGGTGCAGGGGAGCCAGAGCCAGGAGGCAGAGGGGGACCAGGGCCGGGAAAAGGGGACCCAGGCCCATAGGCAGAGCGGTACCTCTGCTTCCCTACACTTGTCTCCCCCGGTTCTCGGACATAAAGGGGAACTAGGGCCGAAAGGCAGAGGGAGAACGGGGACGAGAGGCACGGGCGGACCAAGGCAGGGTGGCAGATTGGGACCTGGGCTGGGAGGCAGAGGGTACCTGGCCTGGGAGGCAAATGGGGACCAGAGCTAAGAAGCTGGGGTGACAAGGGCCTGGAGGCAGAGAGGGACTAGGAATGGGAGGCAGAGAGCTACCTGGGCGGAGAGACAGGTGTACCAGGCCCGAGAGGCAGAGGGGGACCAGGGCCGGGAGGCAGATGAGAGAAGCAGCGTGGCGCAGTGGAAAAAGCTAGGGCTTTGGAATCAGAGGTAATGGGTTCAAATCCCGGATCCACTAATTGTCAGCTGTGTGACTTTGGCCAAGTCACTTCACTTCTCTGGGCTTCAGTTACCGCATCTGTAAAATGGGGATTAAGTCTGTGAGCCCCCAACATGGGACACACTGATCACCTTGTAACCTCCCCAGCGCTTAGTACAGTACTTTGCAAATAGTAAGCGCTTAATAAATGCCATCATTATTATTAATATTATTATAATGGGGACTCGGGAGGGTTGGCAGAGGGGGACAAGGGCCAGGAGGAAGAAGGGTATCTTTGCTGGGGGCAGGGAGAGCAGGGCCGAGAAGCAGAGGGGGATCAAGGCCGGGAGGCAGATGGGCACCACGGCGGGTTGGCAGAGGGGGGACCAGGGCCAGGAGGAAGAGGTGTACCTAGGCCGGGATAAAGGGGAACCAGGTACGGGAGGCAGAGGAGACCCCGGTCCCGGACGAAGACTCGCCCAAGGGCCTGGAGGTAGACGGAAACCAAGGCCGGGAGGCCCTGGGGTACAAGGAGACACAGAGGGACCAGGTCCGGGATGCAGAGGGGGACCAGGGCATGGTGGCAGGGTGGACCATGGCCAGGAGACAGGGAGGAACCTGGGCCGGGAGGCAGGGGGACGAGGGCAGGGAGGCAGAAGAGTCCGTGGGCCGGGAGACGGGGACCAGGGCCGAGAGGCAGAGGTTGACTAGGGCCTGGAGGCAGATGGGGACAAGGGCGGGTAGGCAGAGGGGGACCAGGGCCAGGAGGCAGTCTGGTTCCTAGGCCAGGAGACGGGGACCAGGGCCGGGAGGTAGAGGGGACTAGGGCCGTGATGGAGAGGGGGACCAAGACCTGGAGGTCGAGGGAAACCAGGGCCGGCAGGCACAGAGGGATCAGGGCTGGGTGGCAGACGGGCATCAGGGCAGGGAGGCAGACGGGAACCAGGGCCAGGTAGTAGAGGGGTACGTGGGTCGGGAGGAAAAGGGGTACTTTGCCCGGGAGGCAAAGAGGGACCAGGACGGAGATGCGGGGGCGAGAAGGGCAGGGAGGTAGAGGGGGATCCGGGATTTTAGGAAGCGGGATACCTGGGTCAGGAGACAGGAGGACCAGGGCTGAGAAGCAGAGGGGGTCCAGGGCCGAGAAGCAGTGGGTGACCTGGTCATAGACGCAGATCTGGACCAGGGCCGGGAGGCAGAGGGGTACCTGGGGTGGGAAGCATAGGGGGACCAGGGCGGAGAAGCGGGGGCGACAAGGGCAGGGAGGCAGGGAGGCAGAGGGTGACCAGGGCCTGGAGCATGAGCAGGGCCAGGGAGGCAAAGGCGTACCTGGGACAGGAGACATTGGAACCAGGGCCGAGAAGGCAGAGGGATACTCGCGTCGGGAGGCAGATGGGGAACAGGGCCAGGGGGCAGAGGGATACCTAGGCCGGGAGACAGGAGGACCAGGGCCGGGAGGTAGAGGGGACCATGGGTCGGCACGGAGACTCAACTAATGGCTTGGAGGTGGAAGAAAACCAAGACCGGGATGCCGTGGGGGACCAGGGCCGGGAAGCACAGAGGGACCAGGGGACGAGGTTCGAGAAGCAGGGGGTCAAGGGCAGGGAGGAAGAGGGGGACCAGGGCCGGAATGCCAAGGAGGCCCAGGGATGGAAGGCAGATGCGAACAAGGGTAGGTAGGCAGAAGGGGACCAGGTCGAGGAGACAAAGGGTTACGGGGGCCGGGAGACAGGGATCCAGGGCCGGGAGGCAGAGGGGGACCAGGGCCTGGAGACAGAGGGGTACCTGGGTCTGGGGACAAGGGGACCAGAGCTGAGAGGGAGAGGGGATCCAGGGCAGGGACGGAGAGAGACGCAAGGGCCTGGAGGTAGAAGGAGAGCAGGGCCGGGAGGCAGAGGGGTACCTGGGCCAGGAGGCAGAGGGGTACCTGGGTCGAAAGACAGGGGGACCAAGGCCGGGATTCAAAGGGGTACTTGTACTGGGAGGCAGAGCGGGACCAGGGCCAGGATGCAGTGGGGTACCTGGGCCGGGAGACAGAGGGGGACTAGGACCAGGAGGCAGAGAGTTACCTGGACTGGGAGACGGAGTCCAGGGCTGGGAGGCAGAGCGGGACCAGAGCCCGGAGGCAGAGGGGTACCAGGTCCAGGAGGCGGAGGGGGACCAGCGCCGGGAGGCAGAGGGTGACCATGCCTGGAGGCAGAGGGGTTCCTTGTTCTTGAGACAGGGGGACCAGGCAGAGCAGAGAGAGGTAGTCAGGGCGATGGGGACGGGAGCAGGACAAGAGGAAAATGGGGACTCAACCTGGGAAGGCCTCCTGGAAGAGGTGAGCTTTCAGTAGGGCTTTGAAGGGAGGCAGTGTGCTTTACTGGTGGATGTGAGGAGGGAGGGCAGCCCACATTTCACTCCGCTGCCCCGATTATCTTTCTACAGAAAAGTTCAGGGCATGTCACCACCCTCCTCAAAAAATCTCCAGTGGTTGCCTATCAACCTCCTTATCAAACAAAAACTCCTCACCATTGGTTGAAACCTCTCCATCCCCTTGTCCCCTCCTACCTCACCTCCCTTCTCCCCTTCTCCAGCCCAGCCCGCACCCTCCACTCCTGTGCCACCGCTAACCTCCTCAATGGGCCTCATTCTCTCCTGTCCCACCGTCGACTCCCGGCGACCCCCGGCCCACGTCCTTCCCCTGGCCTGGAATGCCCTCCCTCCACACATCCGCCAAGCTAGCTCTCTTCCTCCATTCAAGCCCTACCGAGAGCTCACCTCCTCCAAGAGGCCTTCCCAGATTAAGCCCCCATTTCTTCAGTTCCCCCTCACATCACCCGGACTCGCTCCCTTTGCTCTACCCCCCTCTCCACCAAACAGAACTTGTGTAAATATGTACATATTTATAATTCTATTTATTGATATTAAAGATGTGTTTATATCTATAATTCTATTCATTTTTATTGATGTTATTGATGCCTGTTTACTTGTTTTGATGCCCCTCTCCCCGCTTTTAGACGGTGAGTCCGTTGTGGGCAGGCACTGTCTCTGTTGCTGAATTGTACTTTCCAAGCGCTTAGTACAGTATTCTGCACAGATTAAGCGCTAAATAGATTGAACGAATGAAGTGTACTTTCCAGTACAATCCCTACCCCCTTCTCTCCCAGCCCACACCCCTGCTGATTTCAGCTCAGCTAGGACCCCACACAACACTGTCCGGAGCCTCTGCCACTCGTCAGCTGTGTGACTTTGGGCAAGTCACTCCACTTCTCTGGGCCTCAGTTCCCTCATCTGTAAAATGGGGATTAAGACTGTGAGCCCCCTGTGGGGCATCTTTATCACCTTGTAACCTCCCCAGCGCTTAGAACAGGGCTTTGCACATAATAAGCATTCAATAAATTCCATTAGTATTACCACTGTATACAGCGGGAACATTTTAGTCCACGTTTAGCCTAATGAAAAGGGGGATGGATCGCGACACACACTCACCAACACACACAATTATCACAAAAAACGGCTACCAATCTGACGGGCCTCCCCACCTTTCATGAAGATAGTCCCACGTCAGAGGAGTTTGAAGGAGTTTGGCACCCCGCAGCATGCCACCCTGGTTCCAGGCTTAGGTACTTTGGCCTAGGCCCCAATATGGTGTCTCAGCGCAGGTCTTGGATGGTTTTCATTTCTTTGTTCCGCGGCCCCAGGGGAACAGTTCTTTCCCCCCTTTTATCGGTTGTTGAATGGGGGCTGGAAGGGGGAGGCAGCGGGAGTTCCCCATTGTTGCTCCGATTCCCCGGGGTCTGCAGCCCCGGAGGCTCATTACCAGGAGAAGCCAGTGAGGACCACGACCACGCCCGCCCCCAACCCCGTGCTGATATACCCCTCGGGCTCCAGCCGATCTGCCAGGCCTTGTCCCGCCCGGGAGAACAATTTACCCGCTCCTCAAACTCCTCTGCAAAACAATCCGTTTCTCTTCATCCACTCCAGTGCTCCTCAGGTTTCCCGCAAAATGACTCAGTTTCGCCTCTGGAATTCAAGTTCTCCTCAGACTTCTGAGCAAGAGAGATGTTTCCCTTCCAATTCCAGTCTGCAAGATAATTGAGTTTCCCTTCTGTTGTCCTCCAGCGGACTTGACATGACTGACTGTATCTTGTGCATGCTGATAGTAATCCTACATTTTGTGCAGACCGAGAGAGACTCCTTTTTTTTGTATTTTATGGACGACTCAACAACAGAACGTCCTCAAGTCCAGTAAACAAGTAACACATGTCTTTGCAAATATGTAGGGCTGATAACAAGTAACGCAATGCTGTGAAAAGAGACCAATGAAAATTCACGACCATCCTGTCGGTCCGCATTGGTTCCCTTAAGTTCTCGTTGTTCACTCTCGCGTTGCTGTAACTCAATAAAAGACATTTTGGGAATAGAACTCGGGGCTGCTTGTCATCACATTCATTCATTCACTCAATCGTATATATTGAGCGCTTACAGTGTGACGAGCACCGTACTAAGCGCTTGAGAAGTACAAGTTGGCAACATATAGAGACGGTCCCTACCCAATTGTCACTCGTACCTCCCTGGGGAGGTGAACGGTCAAGTAGCCACCTTCCTCCTTTACTGCTGTAACTGAACTCATGTGTCCGAGTTATTTTACCTATAACAATAATAATAATGATGATGGCATTTATGAAATGCTCACTATGTGCAAAGCACTGTTCTAAGCGCAGGGGAGATTATATGGCGATCAGGTTGTCCCACGGGGGGCTCACAGTTTTCATCCCCATTTTGCCGATGAGGTGACTGTGGCACAGTGAAGTGAAGTGACTTGCCCAAAGTCACACAGGTGATAATTGGCGGAGCCGGGATTTGAACCCCTGACCTCTGACTCCAATGCCCGGGCTCTTTCCACTGAGCCACGCTGCTTCCCTATCTGCATCCCCACCTTGGGTTCTCTTGGGTCCACTGTGAGCCCCACATGGGATGATGACCTGATGACCTTGTATGAACCCCAGAGCTTAGATAACTATTTGGCACATTGTGAGCACTTAACAAATGCCATCATTATTATCATTACTATTATTACCTCTACCACAAGTCTGCAGTGTGACCTTAGGCAATTCACTTCTCTGAGTCTCATTTATTTCATCTGTAAAATGTGGATTAAGCGTGTGAGCCCTGTGTGGGACTGGGACTGTGTCCGACCTGTTATCTTGTATCTAACTCACCGTTTAGTACGGTGCTGGTGAGGGCGGCATCACGGGCGAGAACTGAGGGGAGGAAGTGAAACTGACAAGCACCCCCTCCCCCCCTTCTACAATCTGCCCAGCAACGTGACGCTAGAAGGATAGAGCCAATCCGTCAACGCCACAATCTCGGATACAGTTTATAAGCAACTCCGGCTGAGTGCACAGGGTTCTCGCCCCCCTAAGGAGCGGAGCCCGCTGCGTGCGTTACGCCCAAAAGACCTAAATTCATTCTGGGAGGGGAATTGGACGGGATAATAAAGGCTTGCTTGGGAAAACGATCCTCCGAGTAATTCTTTACTCCCCCCACGCGACTCCGGTGTTTCTGGCCGGCATCACTTGGCACACACTAGTCTGCTGTATTACCTTGGGCAACTCACTTCACTTTTCTGTGCCCCAGTCCCCTCGTCTGTAAAATGGGAATTAAGACTTAAGACTGTGAGCCCCACGTGGGTCAGGGATTGTGTCCAACCTGATTAGCTGGTATCTACCACAGCACTTTGCACAGTGCCTTGCACACAGTAAGCATTAATGCCATTAAAATGCCATTTGAAATGCCAAATGCCATTAAAGAAAAGAAGTACTGCTGCTGCTTCTCCTCCTAACACCCATTCCCAGTGCTCACGACAGCTGAGACAAGAGAAGCACAAACCCTGGTGAGCTGTTGATGTTTCAGGCCCTGCCACAGACTCTGCTTGTGAGCCAGTCAGGAAGCCTTTAGTCAGTAGGATCCTGCCACCAAGGTCAATAATCTTGGACCCTCTGGTCAGAGTAATAAGTGCCTTTGCAGGCCATCTGCTGTTTGAATGCCGATGCCTTGGCCTATCCTAAACAATTCCATATGTATGGTGTCTTCTGCCCAGTCCCTCCCCACCCAGGCAGGCCACATGAGTGCTATTTGTTAAAGTACTTGCTATCTGCTTTGTGTACACTGGACACAGTCCCTGTTTCTAATAGGGCTCACGGTTTGAGGGAGGTTTTCCCCATTTTGCAGATGAGAAAAATGAGGTCCATCCAACTAACTAACTTTGTACTATATGTTGCCAACTTGTACTTCCCAAGCGGTTAGTACAGTTCTCTGCACACAGTAAGCGCTCAATAAATATGATTGAATGAATGAATGAATGAAGCCGGCCCCCCTATTTTTAACTCTTTCCCTGATACCTGAGCCATGAAACCCCTAAAGCGAAGAATCAAATCTGCAGTTCATGGTATGAAGCCAGGCTCAGTTTGCTGGCACCCTGATTTTTTATCTTTCTCTCTACTACCTGGTTCATGAGGACCCCAAAGGGAGTTAACTTTGAGGGTCATGGCATGAAGCCAACCTCCCTTTTGCCAGCATCCACACTTTTATGGTACTTCCTGGCACTTGGGCCAGGAAAACCCAAATGGGAAGACTCAATTCGAGGGTTCATGGCACGAAGCCAGACCTGCGATTTCCGACACCCATGTTTACACTCACTCCCTTGGTGAACTCATTCGCTCCCACGGCTTCAACTATCATCTCTACGCTGATGACACCCAGATCTACATCTCTGCCCCTGCTCTCTCCCCCTCCCTCCAGGCTCGCACCTCCTCCTACCTTCAGGACATCTCCATCTGGATGTCTGCCCGCCACCTAAAACTCAACATGTCCAAGACAGAACTCCTTGTCTTCCGTCCCAAACCCTGCCTTCTCCCTGACTTTCCCATCACTGTTGAAGGCACTACCATCCTTAACGTCTCACAAGCCCGCAACCTTGGTGTCATCCTCGATTCCACTCTCTCGTTCACCCCTCACATCCAAAACCTGCCGGTCTCAACATTGCCAAGATCCGTCCTTTCCTCTCCAACCAAACCGCTACCCTGCTCGTTCAAGCTCTCATCCTATCCCGTCTGGACTGCTGTATCAGCCTCCTCTCCGATCTCCCACCTTCTTGTCTCTCCCCACTTCAATGCCTGCTTCACGCCGCTGCCCGGATTGTCGTTGTCCAGAAACGCTTTGGGCATGTTACTCCCCTCCTCAAAAATCTCCAGTGGCTACCAATCAACATACGCATCAGGCAGAAATTCCTCACCCTCGGCTTCAAGGCTCTCCATCACCTCGCCTCCTCCTACCTCACCTCCCTTCTCTCCTTCTACAGCCCAGCCCTCACCCTCCGCTCCTCTGCTGTTAATCTCCTCTCCGTGCCTCGTCCTCGCCTGTCCCACCGTCGACCCCCGGCCCACGTCATCCCCCTGGCCTGGAATGCCTTCTCTTCCCACATCCGCCAAGCTAGCTCTCTTCCTCCCTTCAAGACCCTACTGAGAGCTCACCTCCTCCAGGAGGCCTTCCCAGACTGAGCCCCCTCCTTCCTCTCCCCCTCCTCCCCCTCTCCATCCCCCCTGCTTTACCTCCTTCCCTTCCCCACAGCACCTGTATATATGTACATATGTTTGTACGTATTTATTACTCTATTTATTCATTAATTTTACTTGTACATATCTTATTTATTTTATTTTGTTAATATGTTTTGTTTTGTTCTCTGTCTCCCCTTTCTAGACTGTGAACCCACTGTGGGTAGGGACCGTCTCTATATGTTGCCAACCTGTACTTCCCAAGCGCTTTGTACAGTCCTCTGCACACAGTAAGCGCTCAATAAATACGATTGATTGATTGATTGATTGACTGATCATTCTTCATCATGGTGTGAGAGCCGTGAAGACCCAGGTGGGACGACTCAGATCTGGGGTTCAGGACAAGAAGCCAGCCCTCTTTTGCTAATACTCATGTTATTCTTCTTCCCGGCACCTAAGCCATGAAGACCCAAATGGGAAGACTCAAATCTTTGGTTAGTAGCGTGAAGCCAACCTCCCTTTTGCCAGAACAAATATTCTTAATCGCTCTTCCCAGGACCTGGCCCGTGAAGACCCAAATAGGAAGACTAAAAGCTGGAGCTCTTGGTATGAAACCAAGCCTCCTTTCGCCTGCCCCCTTTTTATTTTTCTTCCTGGTGCTTAGGCGATGAAGATCTCTCTGGGAAGATTCAAATCTGGGGTTCATGGCATGAAGCCAGTCCCTTTTTACCAACACCCATATTTGTATTGTTCTTCCCGGTGCCCTGAGATTTGAAGACTCAAATCTGAGGTTCGTGGCATGAAGCTAGCCCCCTTTTCCATGCACCCATATTTTTCTCTCTCTCCCCGGTACCCGGGCCCTTCCCTCAGGGGGCTCACAAAGTCAGACAGGCTCACCTTTGAAGAGCCCCTGCTGTGGGAGGCTCACAATATCAGAATGTCACAAAGTCCCTGTGGCCCTGTCTCTAGGGCAGGAGCTCAAAACATCAGACAGGCCTACTCGCAAGGTGACCTTGCCCTCGAGGGGCTCCCAATATTAGAGGCCCACTGAGTGGCCTCACTGGGTTGGACAGGCCCTGTGGATGTCCCAACCTCCTGCCTCTCCCCACTCTAGTCTATACTTCATTCTGCTGCCTTGATTATCTTTCTACGGAAACATTCTGGGCATGTCCCTCCCTTCCTCAAAATTCTCCAGTGGTAGCCTATCAACCTCCATATCAAGCAAAAACTCCTCAGTACTGGCTTCAAAGCTCTCCATCACCTTGTCCTCCCCACCTCACCTCCCTTCTCGCCTTCTATAGCCCAGTCTGCACACTCCACTCCACTGCCGCTAACCTCCTCACTGTGCCTCAGTCTGGCCTGTCCCGCTGTCAACCGCCGGCCCACATCCTCCCTCTAGTCTGGAAAGCCCTCCATCCTCAAATCCGTCAATCTAGCACACTTCTCCCTTCAAAGCCCTACTGAAAACTCCAAGAGGCCTTCCCAGAGTGAGCACCCCCTTTTCGTCTGCTCCCCCTCCCCTCCCCAATCACCCCCACTCGTTCCCTCTGCTCTGCCCCCCACCCCGCAGCACTTGTGTTTATATATGTACATATTTATAATTCCATTTATTTAATTGATGATGTGTATATATCATTAATTCTATTAATTTATATTGATGTTATTACTGCCTGTTTACTTGCTTGATGTCTGCCTCCCCGATTCTAGACTGTGATCCCATTGAATGAATTTCATCTTTCTGGAAGGAAAGATTCTACGTTTACATTTTGTTGGTTCCCTACCGCTAACAAAATCCCAAAGATGTGTTTAACGGCAGTCAGTTGGGGTACGGTGGTTATTGGAGTATCATGAAATTATATTTATTATGTCGATTTTGACATCTGCCTACATGTTTTGTTTTGTTGTCCGTCTCCCCCTTCTGGACTGTGAGCCCATTGTTGGGTTGGGGCCGTTCCTATATGTTGTCACGTTGTACCTCCCAAGTGGTTAGTACAGTGCTCTGCACACAATAAGCGCTCAATAAATATGATTGAATGAATATTTGTTGCTGAATTGTACTTTTCAAACGCTTAGTACAGTACTCTTCATACAGTAAATGCTGAATGAATGAATGAATGAATGAATGAAATGAATGAATGATCGACTTACTCTCTGTCATTTACTGGGCAGAGAACCCTAGTGAGCACATCTCATATTGAGGGCATTTTTGCCTGCTAGGCACTGGAGGTGATTCAACACAGACAACACACACCATCACTGCTTCTCAGGAGTTGACCATGTGATATAGGACAGTGCTCTGTACTCAACAAGCGCTCGATAAATATCATTGATTAGTATAATTCCTAATAGCTAGCAGGAAAAGGGAGTTTTAAGAAGAGAGATCAAGCAGAGGACAGCCCACTGAAGAAGAGACACAGTCTCTGCCCACACACACCGGATCCTTGCCCTCAGACCTACAGGGGTAGGAGCAGTGGGATGAGCACTGCAGCTACAGCAGGAGCGGCCCCTCGCCCACCATTACCAGTACCAACTGGGCACCAGGGGGATGGAGAGAACACCGTCCTAGCCCTCAATCTAGTGGGAACAGGGGAGACACAGAATGGACAGGCCCACAGACACAGACCGACACTGAGCACGCACCGTCATGTTTTTATTATTTTTTTATAATGGCATTTATTAAGCGCTTACTCTGCGCAAGGCACTGTTGTAAGCGCTGGAGAGTTTACAAGGTGATCAGGTTGTCCCATGGGGGGCTCACAGTCTTCATCCCCATTTTACAGATGAGGTAACTGAGGCCCAGGGAAGTGAAGTGGCTTGCGCAAAGTCACACAGCTGAAAATTGGCGGAGCCTGGATTTGAGCCCATAACCTATGACTCCAAAGCCCGGGCTCTTTCCAATAAGCCCCGCTACGTACCCCCGTGCGTAAGGTGTCATCTATCCCAGCCTTCCAGGACCCTCAATCCCAGGTCCAGCAGTCACCCCTAACCCAGACCCGGCCTTTCCCAAGCCCATCTGATCCTAAAGTCTTCCTCCATGCCTTTTCCTCTTGCATATGCTCTCCAACCCCGGCCTGAAAAAGCAAGAGCAGCTTTCAGCCTCCGGTCCCCCCCTTCCGCCTCAGGCCCCAACCCAGCCCAGCAGCAATATCCTGGAAACCTCATCAGAACCCCCAAAACAATCATCACCACCCCAACCCCTCCCCAGTTTCCATACTGCCCCACACCCAGGCAGTGCACAATGGCATTAGCAGTGCCACAACCGATCAACATCAAGCACCTCTCCCTTGCCCCCACAATCTTCATCCCCACACAGTTCAACAAAATGAACATTTAAATCATTTCTGAAACGGTGTAATCAACGCCTCCTCCAAACTCCTCTCCACCCCACCTGCTCAACCCTGATAACCCCACATCATCATTATTGTCATTGTCATCCTCATCACCAATACAATAGGCATCAACAATTCCAGCAAGCCCAATCCCAGACCCCTCTAAAAGAGGGAGGGGGAAGGTGAAGTAGCCAAAGCCTCCTACTCACCAAAGCCCAGGGCAGGCCATGCTCTGTCTCCTTTCCACTGCAACCTGGGACATTCCTGATCACCGCCCCCTCCTAGAGGGACACAAAAGCCCACCTGAGCCTTTGGAGGCCCCAGTGACCTTTTACCCTTGGTGGGCCCCAATGATCCACTTAGGTCTTGTGAAACCCGAAAACCCATCCTGACCTTCAGGATAGCCCTTTAACCACTTCGAACCCAGGTTCTGCTGACTCCCAGCCCACTAGGCCACACACAGCAGTCCTGGGAGGTAGGCCGACAAATGCCTGGGGGTCAGAAGACCTGGTTTATAATCCCGGCTCAGACACTTGCCTGTTGTAAGACTGTGGCAAGACACCTAACTTCCTTGTTCCTCAGTTTCCTCATCTGTAAAATGGGGATTACATAACTGTTCTCCCTCCACCTTAACCTATGAGCCCCATTTGCGAAAGGGATTGATTCTGATCTGATCACATTGGATCTACCCAGTACTCAGTGCAGTCCTTGGATCATAGTAAGCCCTAAAAATATCACAGACATTATTTTTAATAAGTATTATTATTAATGTCACTTTTCCAGATGAGGAAATTGAGGCCCAGAAAGGTTAAATGTCTGGCTCAAGCTCATACATCAGGCCTGTGGCAAAGCTGAGAACATCATTCGGTGGTATCTGTTGAGAGCGTACCTGTGCAGAGCGCTAAATACAGTGCTTGGCAGAATATAATAATAATGATAGCATTTGTTAAGCACTTACTATGTGAAGAGCACTGTTCTCAGCCCTGGGCGGAATACAAGGTGATCAAGTTGTCCCACGTAGGGCTCACAGTAAAGTCCCCATTTTACAGATGAGGTAACTGAGGCTCAGAGAAGTTAAGTGACTTTCCCAAGGTCACACAGCAGACATGTGGTGGAGTTGGGATTCAAACCCATGACCTCTGACTCCAAAGCCCGTGCTCTTTCAACTGAACAATGCTGCTTGGTATACTGCATTACAGAGTATGGTAGAGTTGGGAAACATGATCCCTGCCCTCAAATAGCTTACTGTCAGATTCTCTGACTATCAGGCCCAGGCTCTGGCCATTAGTCTGTGCCAACTTCCATGATTTGCCCATTTTCCCATTGTCAGTGGGCTGCAACCAAAACTTTATCTGTCCCAAGAGAGGAGCCAGGGCGGCAAAAAAAACCCCGACTTTCTTTTTTAATGATATTTGTTAAGTGCTCACTATGTGCCAGTCAATCAACCAATGGTATATACTGAGTGCTTACTATGTGCAGAGCACTGGACTAAGCACTTGGTATTCCTTAAGCACGTCTCTTTTTTCTTACAGTATTTGTTAAGTGCTTACTATGTGCCAATCAATCAATCAATATTTATTGAGCCCTAACAATGTGCAGAGCACTGGACTAAGCTCTTGCCCATTGTTGGGTAGGGACCAACTCTTTATGTCGCCAACTTGTACTTCCCAAGTACTGTGCTCTGCCCACAGTAAGCGCTCAATAAATACGATTGAATGAATGAATGATATTTGTTAAGCACCTTTTTTTTTTCCTTAAGGCATTTGTTAATCATTTACTCCGTGCCAGGTACTGTACTGGGGTGGATACAAGCTAATCAACTGGGACACAGTCCCTGTCCCATCTGGGGCTTAAAGCCTTAATCCCCATTTTGCCGATGAAGGAACTGAGGGCCAGAGAAATGAAGTGACTTAACCAATGTCACAGAGCAGACAGGTGACCGCGCTCGGATTAGAATCCAGGTCCTTCTAACTTCCAGGCCCGGGCTCTATCCACTAGGCCATGCTGCTTCTCTATTCTCAATTTCCACTGTTTTCCTAGATGAAATTCAGCTTGGGATCCCGCTCTGCCTGGGGCAAACAGACCTGGTCCTACACCCCACCCTGTCAGGGAACTTGTGCTCAGTTTGCCTGACAATCAGTGAGACCACTGCAACTTCTCTCCTGGTTCTCCTCTTATCTTTCTGGCCATTCATTCTCAGTCTCCTTCACGAGCTCTTCCTCTCCCTCCCACCCCCTTACCGTGGGGGTCCATCAGGGTTCAGTTCTGGGTCCCCTTCTATTCTCCATCTACACTCATTCCCCTGGAGAACTCATTCACTTCCATGGCTTCAACTACCATCTCTATGCAGATGATACCCAAATATGCATCTCCTCCCTGATCTCGCTCCCTCTTTCCAGGCTCGCATCTGCCCCTGCCTTCAAGATATCACTACCTCGAATGTCCTCCCATCACCTCAAATTTAACATGTCTAAAACAGAGCTCCTTATCTTCCCACCCAAACCTTGTCCTCTGCTGGACTTTCCCATCACTGTAGAGGGCACCACCATCCTTCCTTCACAAGCCCAGAATCTCAGCATTATCCTTGACCCCTCTCTCTTACTCAATCCACATATCTAATCCGTCAGCAAATCCTGTCGGTCTCCTCTTAACATCGCTACAATCCACCCTTTCCTCTCCATCCAAACTGCTACCAAGTTAGTACAATCACTCACTCTAACCCACCTAGATTACTTCATCAGCCTCCTTTCTGACCTCACATCCTCCTTCTATTCCCCCATTCCAATCCACACTTCACTCCGCTGCCCACATTATCTTTCCACAGAAACGGTCATGGTATGTTACCCCCCTCCTCAAATATCTTCAGTGGTTAACTATCCACCTCCATATCGAGCAAAAACTCCTCACCATGAGCTTTAAAGCACTCCATCACCTTGCCCCCTCCTAACTCATCTCAGCTCTCGCCTTCTACAACCCAGCCCGCACTCTGCAGTCCTCTGATGCTATCCTTCTCACCATGCCTCTATCTTGCCTGTCTCTCCACCGACCCCTGACCCAAGGCCTGGAACTCCCTCCCTTCTCAAACCCGCCAGACAATTACTCTCCCCATCTTCAAAGTCTTACTGAAGGCACATCTCCTCTAAGAGGCCTTCTCAGACTAAGCCCCACTTTTTCTCATCTCCCATTCCCTTCTGCGTCACCGACTTACTCCCTTTGCTCTTCCCCTACTCCCTGCCCCACAGCACATATGTATATATTTGTAATTTTATTTATTTATACTGATGTCTGCTTACTTGTTTTGATGTCTGCCTCCCCACCTCTAGACCTTGAGCTCGTTGTGGGCAGGGATTGTCTCTTTTTATTGCTGTATTGTACTTTCCCAGGTACGTAGTACAGTGCTCTGCACACAGTAAGTACTCAATAAATACAACTGAATGAATAAACGTCCTCATTGTCACTGGCTTCCTCCAGGTGGTTTCCCAGAGCCCTGTAAGTGGAGTTAGGGCAAGGGGACAGCTTACAACAGCAGCCGTCTGCCAAGCAGGCAGGAGGAGGGTCTAGTGGCAAGAGCACGGGCTTGGGAGTTGGAGGTTGTGTGTTCTAATCCCGGCTCTGCCACTTGTCTGCTGTGTGACTCTGGGCAAGTCACTTCACATATCTGTGTCTCAGTTACTTCATCTGTGAAATGGGATTGAGACTGGGGGCCCCAAGTGGGATAGGACTGTGCCCAACCTGATTGCATTTTTCTACCCACCCCAGTGCTTAGAAGAGTGATCAGTGAACACTGCTTAGAGAAGCAGCGTGGCTTAACTTCTCTTTGCCTCCGTAACCTCACCTGTAAAATGGGGATGAAGTCTGTGAGCCCCACGTGGGACAACCTGATCACCTTGTAACCTCCCCAGCTCTTAGAACAGTGCTTCGCATATAGTAAACTCTTAATAAATGCAATTAAAAAAAGTGTTTGGTACCTAGTAAGCACTTAACAAATACCATAATTATTATTGTTATTATTAAGGGAGCAGAGATCAGGGTTCTGGGACCCTGAGCAGCAGCTGTCCATCAATCAGGCACGGGGAGGGTCAGGGGCCAGGTTTTACAATGGAATGAATGAATTACAATTGAAGGAATGAATGAATCTCCTCCAAGAGTCCTTCCCTGATAAGCCCTACATTCCTCTTCACCATTCCCCCTCTGCATTGCCCTGACTTGCTCCCTTTTCTTCATCCTCTCTCCCAGCCCCATAGCACTTTCAGTCATTCATTCATTCAGTCATATTTATTGAGCCCTTTCTGGGTGCAAATCACAGTACTAAGCACTGGGAGAATACACTATAACGGCAAACAGACACATTCCTGCCCACAATGAGCTCACAGTCTAGAGGGGGAGGCAGATATTAAAATAAATAAATAAACTATGGATATATATTTTATATGTGTATTATGTATATATAAGCACACAGATATAATAATAATAATGATGGCATTTATTAAGCGCTTACTATGTTCAAAGGACTGTTCTAAGCACTGGGGAGGTTACAAGGTGATCAGGTTGTCCCACGTGGGGCTCACAGTCTTCATCCCCATTTTACAGATGAGGTAACTGAGGCCCAGAGAAGTGAAGTGACTTGCCCAAAGTCACCCAGCTGACAACTGGCGTAGCTGGGATTTGAACCCAAAACCTCTGACTCCAAAGCCCGGGCTCCTTCCACTGAGCCACGCTGCTTCCACGTGCAAGACATCAACATACATACTGTGGGGATGAGAGGGGGGATGAATGAAGGAGCAATCAAGAGCGGCGCAGAAGAAGGTGAGAGAAGAGGAGAGGGGGGCCCAGTCAGGGGAGGCCTCTTGAAGGAGATCTGTCTGACATGAGGAACGAGGGGGTACCGGGCCAAAAGCAGGATGTGGGCGTTTGGTCAGCGGCAAGCTAGACGAGACCGAGGCACAGTGAGAAGGTCAGCACCAGAGGAACCAAGTGTGTGGGCTGGGTTGTAGCAGGAGAGTGTCCATATCGATCATTTATTTATTTATATTAACGTCTGTCTCCCCCTCTAAATTGTAAGCTCATTCTGAGCAGGGAACGTGTCTGTTATATTGTACTCTCCCAAGTGCTTAGTACAGTGCTCTGCACACAGTAAATGCCCAATAAATACGATCGGATGAATGAATATAGCGAGACCACAAAGCCAATTCAACCAATCAATGAACCCTAATTACTGAGCGCTTACTATGTGCACTAGGTCCTTGGGAGAGTATGGTACAACTGAACTAGCAGACGTGCTCCCTGGCAAAACGAGCTTACAGTCTAGAGGGGATCAATGAATGGTATTTACTGACTGCTTTCTCTGTGCAAAGCATTGACTTGGGGGAACATAATACAGTTGGTAGGTATACCTGTATTGTGAAGGATAATAATAATAATGAAAATAGTAATGCATAAATACACGAAAATCTCTTTTGGGAATGTGCAATTCATTTATGTCTTTTGAAAGGCCTGGAAGATTTTTTCCTGGAGATCCTTCTCTGGGCAGACGATGGGAGGGAATGGTTCATTCCTTCATTCCGTCATTCCTTCAATCGTATTCATTGAACGCTTACTGTGTTCACAAACAACACAGTACTAAGCACCTGGGAAATACAAACCGGCACCAGAGACAATCCCTATGGTAAGGTCAAGCTTCAGATATGACTCATGAGCCTTCTCATCTGATCTTGTTTTTTCCTTTTTCTTACATTATTTGTTAAGTGCCTACTAGGGGCCATGCATTGTTCTAAGGGCTTGGGTCTTGTTTTATGTGGTCGAGTCATTGCCAACCCATAGCGACACCACAGACCCATCTCTCCCCAAAACCCCCGGCTCTCCATCTGCTATCGTTCTGGTAGTGTATCCATAGATTTTTCTTGGTAAAAATACAGAAGAGGTTTACCATGGTCGCCTTCTGCGTAGTAAACTCTAGTTTCTGACCTCGACTCTCTCCCGTTCCGCTGCTGCCCAGCATGGGTGAGTTTTGACTTGTAGCAGATTGTCTTTCACTCTCTAGCCACTGCCCAACCTGGGAATGGAATGGGTAGGCCTCTTGACTCTCTCTCCCATAGCCGAGACTGGTAGAGTACTGGAAACCCTCCAGGTATGACCGGGAGAGGGAAAGTGCTTGGGTAGATTCAAGGTAATCTGGGTGGACACAGCCCAGGCCACGTCCCACATGGAGCTCTTAATTTGAATCCTCATTTTACAGATGAGGGAACTAAATCCCAGAGAAGTGAAGTGACTTGCCTAAGGTCACACAGTAGGCAAAGAAACAGCTTGGCATAGTAGAAATAACACAGGCCTGGAAGTCAGAGGACCTGGGTTCTAATCCCTGCTCTGGCATTTGTTTGCTGTGTGACCTTAGACAAGTCCCTCGGTTACCCCATCTGTACAGTGGGGATGAAATCCTACTCCCTCCTACTTAGACAATGAGTCCCATATGGGACAAGGACTGTGTCCAACCTGATGAGCCTATACCTACCCCAGTGCAGAGAACAGTGTTTGGCACATACTAACGGCTTAACAAGTCCCATAATAATAATGATAATAATAATAATAATAATAATGGCATTTGTTTAGCGCTTACCATATGCAAAGCACTGTTCTAAGCACTGGGGGGATACAAGGTGATCAGGTTGTCCCATGTGAGGCTCACAGTCTTAATCCCCATTTTATAGATGAGGTAACTGAGGTTCAGAGAAGTTAAGCGACTTACCCAAGGTCACAAAGCAGACATGCGGAGGAGCTGGGATTAGAACCCATGACCTCTAGACTGTGAGCCCGCTGTTGGGTAGGGACCGTCTCTATATGTTGCCAACTTGTACTTCCCAAGCGCTTAGTACAGTGCTCTGCACACAGTAAGTGCTCAATAAATACGATTGAATGAATGAAAGAATGACCTCTGACTCCCAAGCCCGAGCTCTTTCCACTGAACCATGCTGCTTACCACAATTCTTAAATGGCGGAGCTGGGAATAGAACCCAGGTCCTCTAGACTGTAAACTTGTTGTGGACAGGGAATGTGTCTATTTTTTTATCCTACTGTACTCTCTCAAACACTTAGTACAGAGCACTGTACACAGTAGGTGCTCAATAAATACGACTGAATGAATGAATGAATTAATTAATTCTGATATTCCAAGTTCCCTAACTGTGAATGGTGGGTGTTTCTTTTTTTCAGAATGTGTTTCCTTTGAATGAGCTAAAATTGTTTGAATGAGGAAGCATGCATTCTGCCTTTATTTGGGGGCGGAGGGAAACGGACTTTATTCAATCTACCTCACAAAGCCGTAGATATGAACCCATTTCCACTCAAGGAAGGCTGAAGCAGGGGAGACCACCACTGACCTTTCCAGAGAAGGCCGTGGACGCCAAACTGGGAGTGCTGGGTTAAGGTAGGATGCCACTTGTCCTGTCGCCAGCCTGCAAGGCGGTCCCTCCGTGAGGCGGGAGACCCCGGACCAAGAAGGTCCCCAGATTGGGGGTGACCCCGAGAATGCAGCGGAATTATCTCCGTGTGCTGGTTCGGAAGGTGAATTTGCGCAGAGGTGATTCCTCTGGATTCCCGGCGGCTGGGGTCTGGTGGCTCGGTCTCTTGGTCACTTGGTCAGCCTTCTCACCTTCTGCAGTTCCTTGATGGGTTTCCACTGCTGGTTAATCGAGAGTAACTGCAGAGCAGAGAGACAAAACCTGTGTTCCAGGAACCGCAACCCTGGAGAATACATTCTGCTAGATCCTAAGCTTCCTAAGTTCCTTATGTCCATATTTGTAATTAATTTATTTCTATTAATCTCTGCCTCCCCTGCTAGACTGCCAGCTCACTGTGGGCAGGGAACTTTTCTGTTACATTGTTATGTTGTACTCTCCCAAGTGCTTAGTACAGTGCTCTGCACAATGTAAGTGTGCAACAAACACGAACTGATTGACTGAGGGCAGGAATGGTATTTATTAACATTATTGTCATCTCCCGGGTATTTTGTATACTGTTATGCAGACAGTAGGTGCTTGGGAAATATTGCTGATGGATAAGTGAATAGAAAGTGATTTCGCTTGATTTTCACCCAGAAAATAATTCTCTGCTCTATGTAGGACAGGGACTGCGACGGCATGGCCTAGTGGACAGAGCATGGGCCTGGGGATCAGAAGGTTATGGGTTCTGATCCTGGCTCTGCCACTTGTCAGCTTGGTGACCTTGGGCAAGTCACTTCACTTCTCTGGGCCTCAGTTACCTCATCTGTAAAATAGTGATTAAGACCGTGAACCCTATGACCGTGAATCCCATGTGGGACTGAGACTGTGTCCAACCAGATTACCTTCTACCTACCCCAGTGCTTAGAACAAGTGCCTGGCACATAGTAAGCGCTTAAAATATGCCATTAAGAAAAGTTACTTCACCTCTCTGTGCCTCAGTTCCCTCATTTGTAAAATGCGGACTAGGACTGTGAGCCCCATGTGGCACAGGGACTGTGTCCAACCAGATTAGCTTGTATCTACCCCAGTACTTTGTACAGTACCTGGCACAGAATAAGCACTTAACAAATAGCATTAAAAATGTCCATTTGCTTCTCTGTTCTCTCATCTGTAAAATAGGAATTAAGACTGTGAGCCCCACGTGGGACATGGATGTGTCCAACCAGATTAGGTTATATCTATGCTAATGTTTAGTACAGTGCCTGACACATAGTAAGCGTATTATTATTAGCTTGTATCTACTCCAATGCTTAGTACAGTGGCAGGCCCACAGTGAGTGCTTTACAAATACCATAAAAAACAAAAACAAAATGGTTGTTTCACTCCCACAGTGTCCCTCCTCATCCCTGGGTCAGACTGGGATCATAAAGATCCAGGTGATGGCCTTTCTTGTCCACCTGCTCTCCCAAGTCGACCGGCCCACCCTGCCCAAATGTCCCCGTACGTCCTCCCTTCCCCACCCACACACCGAGAAGTGGCACCAATGCCCCTCTTCCAGGGGCCCAGAGGGCAGGGAAGAGCAGTGCAGGGAGGCTGCGGGCAACTGCCCCTCTGAGAGGATTGGATTCAGGTTCAAGCTCATCAGGTCAAGGAGCCTGCCATTGTTCAGCGGGGGACGGAGGGGCCCTTCAGAAGAAGGGGCGGAGGTGGGACCGCTACCTTTTGAGGCTGGGTAGGATCCACGTTCTCCCATGGCTCTGGGTTTTTGGACCTGCTGAGGCTGAAGCCCAAGATGGCATCCGTTAGGAAAGACGCTAAGCAGTTGTAGTGTCCCCCTGAAAATGACATTTCTGAACTTCCCATCCTCCGCCCCCCCCCCCCACCTACAGACTGGAAGCTCATTGTGGGCAGGGAACGTGTCTATCAACTCTGTTATATTGTACTCGTCCAAGCGCTTAGTGCAGTGCACACAGTAAGAGATCAGTAAGTACCATCGATTGTAAACACGTGTCTAGACTCTAAGCTTGTTGTGGGCAGAAACCATGTCTACCAAATCTGTTATATCGTACTCGTGAAAGCACTTAATACAGTGCTCTGCACACAGAGAGAACCCAATCGATAGCATTGATTGTTAGCTCGTCTCTAGACTGCAAGCCCGGTGTGGGCAGGGACCGTGTCTACCGATTCTGTTTATTGTACTCTCCCAAACAGTGCAGTTCTCTGCATACAGTAAATACTTGATAAATACTATTGATTGATTGACTGTATGGTTTTGTTGTAATCCCAAACAGTACAGTGCTCCCCACACAGCAAGTACTCACTAATTGATTGATCATACCACTGATTGATTTAATTATGTTGTAACATAATTCAACCCCACCAAACCCAAGCAGCCCTGAACAGGAACTGAATCAATAGATCAATTAGCGGTATTTATTGAACACTTAGTGTATGCAGAACACTGTACTAAGTGCTTGAAAGAGCCCAGTACAACAGAATTAGCAGACGCGTTCCCTCCCTACAAAACAAGCTTAGAGTCTAGAGGGAGAGACAGACATTAATTAGAAATAAATTACAGATATGTACCTGCATGCTCTGGAGCCAGTTATGGGGGTTGGGTGATGAATATAGAGGCAGGCCAGGGAGATGCAGAAAGGAGTGGGAGAAGAGGAGGGCTTAGTTGGGGAAGGTCTCCTGGAGGAGATGTGCCTCCAATAAGGCTTTGAAGGCAGGGAGAGTAGTTGCTGTATGGATGCCCCTTAAGCCACTGATACTCACCCCATCCCTATTCCAAAGCACTTGGGTTTCTATCCCTACACTCTGTCACTTTGCCTCCCTCTCTATACTGTAAGCTCACCGTGCGTAGGGAGTGTGTCCGTTACATTGTTCTACTGTAGTCTCCCGAGCACTAGTGCAGTGCTCTGGACCCGTGAGTGCTCAATAAATGCCACAGACTGATCGATTAATGGATTGACTGCCGGACAGGTCCTGGGGCCTGCTATTCACACGACGGCCGTCTTGAAGGGAGAGTACACGGACACTGAGTTAGCTCCAAACCCGGCGATGGTGACGATGGTGGCCAGAGGGATGAGCAGGGGAGCAGCCAAGGCACAGATGGCGGTCAGAGGCCAGGTTCAAGGGTCAGGTGGCCCTGAGGGAGCTTGGTTGGGGAGGGGGAAGGGTGGCAGGGCGGAGGAGATTGAGGAAAAAAAGGAACGGTGGTAGGGGGTGGGGAGATAGGGGTAACAGGGAGGAGATTGGGGAGGAGGGTGGGATTGAGAGGGGAAGAGATTGGGGGAGAAGGAGGTGGGAAGAGGAGATGGGAGGAGATGGGGGAAGAAAGAAGTGGGGAAAAAAGGAGGTAAGAGTAGCCAAGGAGAAAAATGGGGAACAGTGGGGGTAGAAGATGGGGAGGAGTAAGTGAGGGGAGGAAATAGGGATAGCCGGGGGAGGAGATGGGGAGGAAAAAGTGGGGGGAAGGAGGTAGGCGTAGCAGAGGAGGAGATGGGAAGAAGATGTGGAAGAAGGGGTTAGGGTAGCAGGGGGAGGAGATGGGGGAGAAGGAGGTAGGGGAAGAGATGGGGAGGAGGTAGGGGAATAAAGAAGTTGGAAAAAGGTAGGGGTAGAAGAGGAGGAAATGGGGGAAAGTGGGGGGAGAAAATGGGGAGGAGGAACTGGGGGAAAGGAAGTAGGGTTAGCAGGGGAAATGATGGTAAGAGGACATGGGGGAGGAGTTTGGGGAGAAGTAGGTGGGGGAGGAGATGGGGAGGAAATGGGGAAGAAGCGGGAGGAAGAAGCAAGGGAAGGGATAGCAGGGGAAAGAGACTGGGGGAGAAAGAGGTGGGGGACGGAGGTAGGTGTAGCAGGGAGCAGAGGAGGAGCAGAGGAGGAGGAGAGGAAAGAAGGTTAAGGTAGTTGCAGGGGAGAGATTTGGGAAGAGGGAGGTGGGGGTAGCAGGGAGGCAAAGGAAGTGGGGAGAAAATAGGGATGGCGGGGTTGGGGGGCATAGGAGGGAGAAGATAAAGGAAGTGGGGGTGAGATCTCCCCCCTCCCCCCAGCCCAGACGAAAGAACAGACGGCAGTAGGGGGAAATGGGGAAGGTGCTGAGGGAGGGGAAGACTGCCGACCTCTATATTCTTCATCCGGATTTGGAAGATGTACATGGTGGCCAGCCCAGGAGGGAGCAAGCAGGCAGGGGAGAGTCTGGTCAGGACGGGCTGGGACAGGAGGGCCCCAGGGGAACAGGCGGAGTGGGCCCAGGAGTGAGGGAGAGGAGCAGGGAGAAAGAGAGGGGCAGAGGAGTGAGAAGAGCAGGAGGGAGCAATGAGAGAGGAAGAAGGGGAGAAGGAAAAGAGGGAGAAGAGAGGAAATCATCCTGACAGTGGAAGGAGCACGGGCTTGGGAGTCAGAAGGCCAAGGGTTCTAATACCAACTCTGCCACTTGTCTGCTGTGTGAGCTTGGGCAAGCCATTTAACTTCTTGGTGCCTCGGTGACCTCATCTGTAAAATGGGGATTAAGATGTGAGCCCCAAGTGGGACAACCTGATTACTATGCATCAAATCCAGCTCTTAGAACAGTGCTTGGCACATTGTAAGTGCTTAACAAAATACCTTCAAGGAGGAAGAAAGGAGGGAGGGTGGCCTTTGAAAAGAGCTGCTGAGGGCAGGGCAGGCAGGTCGGGGGGAGGTCTGTATCTACCTCAGTGCTTAGAACAGCGTAAGTGCTCAACAAGTACCATAACTAAAACTATATTAATTGATTAATAGGGAAGGAGCTGAAGAAACTAAGAGAAGGCTTGTCCAAGGTCACAGAGATCAGGCCACTGGTAAAGCTGGGATTAGAGCTCTTGTCTCTCTTTACTATATTTGTGTTAAAATGGGATTTATAAGCACTTTGTGTCAGGCACTGTTCTAAGTACTGAAGTAGATACAAGGTCATCAGGTTGGACACAGTCCATGTGTTGAATCTCCATTTTACAGATGAGGGAACTGATGCTCAGTGAAGTGAAGTGACTTCCCCAAAATCGCACAGCAGATAAATGGCAGAGCTGGGATTAGGACACACGTCCTTCTGATTCCCAAGCCCGTGCCCTATTGTATACTGTCCTCTCCCAAGCGCTCAGTACAGTGCTCTGCGCACAATAAGAGCTCAATAAATACGATTGAATGAATGAATGGATGCCGTTGATTAATTAGTGTTCCCAGCAGAAGTGGCCCTTCATTCTTTCAATCGTATTTATTGAGCACTTACTGTGTGCACAGAACTGTACTAAGCGCTTGGGAAGTACAAGTCGGTAACAAATAGAGACGGTCCCTACCCCACAACGGATGCCACCTGAGGTTAGGAAGTCACAAGTGGTGGCGTGTGGACAGCTGTGTGCCCCGGGGCGTGGCATCCTGAGGAGAGGGGGGAGAGGCAATAGCAACATGGTTTAGTAGGTAGAGCATGGGCCTGGGAGTTACGAGGACCTAGGTTCTAATCGCGACTCTACCACTTGTCTGCTGCGGGACCTTGGCCAAGTCACTTCACTTCTCTGGGCCTCAGTTCCCTCATCTGTAAAATGGGGATTAAGGCTGTGAGCCACACTGGGAACAGTGACTGTGTCCAACTTGAATAATTTGTATCTACTCCGGCACTTAGAACAGTACCTGGCAAAGTGTTAGCGCTTAATAAATACCATAATTATTAGCATCATTTTCCACTAGGCTGAGACTTGAGGGGCTGCCGCCACCATCACGGCAGGCTGTAACAAGTCTGCCTCAGATGGCTGCCTTAGGGATGTTACTGCCATGCTGGACTATGGCCACCTGTTGGTCCCAGGAGAATAGGTCCCCTCAAAGACAACCCCCCACCCCCAACCACCTACCTCCAAACACTGGTCTCTCCCCCACGAATCAAATCATTCACTCATCAGACAACACCCAGATAGAGCAGGACAAGTCGGCCACGGACAGGGATTCACCTTAAGCCTCCACAGCCCTCTCACTGTCCCAGCTGCCAGTGGCTTCCAGAACCTTCTCCCTCCTTTGACGGTACTAAGGGGAGAGGGGAGACTGGGCCAGTTCCCCAACTCCTGCCCTTTACTCTCTCCCATCAGATGGAAAACTTAGGAACTCTGGGTTTTGTCACTTGATTGCCGGAAACCTCCTTGGGCGCATTTGATGGCTTAACTGCAAGGAGCCCAAGTGGAAGTTTCTACCTCCCCCTGCCTCCGCACCAGAGCAGGCCCCTGCCCGACAGTGGTACATTCTCAAGCCCCCTCTCTCCTGGCCCCCAAAACCCAACAGTCATTCCCTCCACTGGTGTGAGTGGGGGCCTCTCTCACCACACTGCTTCCTCGGAGCCCATCCCCTAACTATGGGTGTCCCTCAAGGTTCAGTTCTGGGTCCCTGTCTTTTCTCCATCTACACTCCCTTGGAAAACTCATTCGCTCACACAGCTTCAGCTACCACCTCTATGCTGATGACACCCAGATCTACAACTCCAGCCCTGATCTCGCTCCTTCTCTGCGGTCTTGCATTTCCACCTTACTTGAAGGATGTCCTCTCATCACCTCAAACTTAATATGGTTAAAACTGAACTTTTCTTCCCCCACAAACCCTGTCCTCCTGCTCACTTTCCCATCGCTGCCGACAGCACCACCATCCTTCCTGTCTCTCAAGCGCATAACCTTGGTATTATCCTTGACTCCTCCCTCATTCCACCCACCTTCCCAACCTTGCCAAAAGTCACCCCTTCCTCTCCATCCAAACATTAATACAAGCACTTATCTTAGCCCGCCTAGATTACTGTATCAGCCTCCTTGCTGACCTCCCTGCCTCCTGTCTCTGCCCACTCCAGTCCATACTCCATTCTGCTCCCCGAATAATTTTCCTTAAAAACCATTCAGATCTTGTTTCCCCACTAAAAACTCTAGTGTTTACCCATCTACCTCCACAACAAACAAAAACTCATCATTGGTTTTAAAGCACTTAATTGCCTCGCCCCTCCTACCTCACCTTGCTACTCTCTTCCAACCCAGCTTGTAAATGTGTTCCTCTGTTGCGAACCTTCTCACTGTACCTCTATCTCATTTCTCTTGCTGCCGACCTCTCACCCACAACCTATCTCTGGCCTGGAAACTCCCTTACTCCTTTCATACAGATAATTGCTCTCCCCCACTTCAAGGCTTTATCGAAAGCCCATCTCCTCCAGGAAGCTTTCCCTGACTGAGCTCTTTTCTTCCACTCCCTTCTTTTCCACTCATACTTGCTCCTTCATTCATCCTATCTCCCTTTCCCATGGCACATATGTACACATCAGTAATTTATTTATGTATTCATATTAATTAATGTCTGTCTCCCCCTATAGACCATGAGATCTGTTGTAGGCAGGGAATTGTTTGATGGTATATTGTCCTCTCTCAAACATTTAGCACAGTGCTTTGCATGTAGTAACCACTCAAGAAATATGGTTAATAATACAACACTCTGCTGCGTGACCTTGAGCAAGTCACTTCATTTTTCTTTGGGTCAGTCACCTCATCTCTGAAATGGAGACGAAGATCGTGAGCTAAGGCAGGACAGGGACTGTGTCCGATCTGATCAGCTTGTACCTACCCCAGCGTTTAGTAAAGTGCCTGGTACATGATATGTGGTTGCCTACCAGCCTTCGTATCAAACCAAAACTCCTATTGGCTTCAAAACTCTCCATCACCTCACCCCCTCCTACCTCACCTCCCTTCTCTTCTACATCCCAGTGCGCACACTCCACTCCTCTGGTGCCGTTGACCTTCTCACTGTGTCTCGTTCTTTCTTGTCCCGCCGTTGACCCCTGGCCCTCCCTCTGGCCTGGAATGCCCTCCCTCCTCAAATCTGCCAAACTAGCACACTTCCCTCTTTCAAAGCCCTACTGAAAGCGCACCTCCTCCAGGAGTTCTTCCCAGACTAAGCCCCCCTTTCCTCTGCCCCCCCAGCACTTGCGTATGTATGTATATGTTTATAATTCTATTTATTACTGTGTATTTATCTATAATTGTATTAATTTATATTGATGCTATTGATGCCTGTTTACCTATTTTGATGTCTGTCTCCCCCCTTCTAGACTGTGAGCCCATTGTGGGCAGGTATTGTCTCTGTTGCTGAATTGTACTTTCCAAGTGCTTAGTACAGTGCTGTGCACACAGTAAGCACTCAACAAATAGAATTGAATGAATGAAAAGTGCTTATTACCATAAAAGAAAACCCCAAAAACCCTCAACCAGGAGAGGTGGCTGACACCGGGGACTTTGGCCCGAGCATGTGCTGGGTGGAATTACATTCCCATGCCTGTTGCATGAACAACTCCCAAGGGCAGGAGTGTGGCCCCCTGGATAACGCGCGGTCCCGGGAGTCATAAGGACCCACGTTCTAATTCCGACTCTGCCACTTGTTTGCCTGACCTGGGATAAGTCACTTCACTGAGCCCCAGTCACCTCTTCTGGAAAATGAAGATTAAGACTGTGAGCTCCATGTGGGACACGGACTGTATCCGATCTGATTAGGTTATGTCTACCCTAGTGCTTAGAAAAATGCACTTGACATGTAGTAAAGCGATTAGCAAACATCATAAAAAAACAAAAAGACTTGGGAGAGTCTTTAACTAGGATTTTGTGCACTGTGTATTTGTCCCTGGCCCTTGATGCTGTTTAAATGTTTGCCTACTTGTTCCCGATGTGACCTAGAGTCACAGATGGAGCACCCCCTTGGGAGAGGGTCTCTGTCCAAGTCCCACCTGTGTCCTCTTGCCTAGGGTTTAGCACAGTGTTCTGCACACAGTAAGCCAATCAACCAATCATATTTATTGAGTACTTACTGTGTGCAGGGCACCAATCTATGCGCTTGGGAGAGTTCAACGAAACAATAAAACAGACACATTCCCTGACCATTACCTTAACAAATACTATTATTATTATTATTATTATTATTATTATTATTATTACTGCTATCTGAATGGTGGCTGAGAATTCTGGCTCCTCAAATGAAGAGAGACCTGTTTCGATCAAACGATAATCAAAGGTCTTTTATAAAGAAGCAAACATTGCCATTTCCCAGGTACAAGAATGCGTGGACGGTGCCCCAGAACACTGGGGTCATCGCCCGGACACAAATGTCAACCACCCAAATGTGAGGTTGTAGTCCACAGGACCCAAACAATGGACGGGCGGTCTTTACAGCTTCTCTAAATCAGAGAATAATTCTTGTTTTCTAAATAAGCCTTCATAAAAATCCAGGTCTTTCTGGCGTATCGACGGTCACACGGTCACAAGGGATCTCACGAAGTGCTCCTGTTTCACGGGGGTGGCTTCCAGACGGTTCTCCTGCAGAGCCAGCAAGGCGGCCTTAAAGGGAATCGAGCAAAGCTGTTAGTTTGATGGAACAGGTTGGGAGGTCAAACTTCTTTCTACCCCACTTTCAGGAACAATCAATCAATCAATCAATCAATCAATCGTATTTATTGAGCGGTTATCTTGTGCACAGCACTGTACTAAGCGCTTGGGAAGTACAAGTTAGCAACATATACAGGCAGTCCCTACCCAGCAGTGGACTCACAGTCTAAAAGGAACAAGTCGGTGGGAGCAGCTCCAAGCAAGAGGTTACAGAATAATAAGCTCAGAACTCAGTCTTGGGAGGTGGTAGGGAAATTTGTCTTTTTACTCTCTCCCAAGCGCCTTAGTACAATGTTTTGCATATACTAAGCGCTCAATAAATGATTCAATGAATGAATGAATGAATATCATCTTCCTGTCAATTTACCATTGAATCGGTACTACTGGTGCACTCTCCATGAGAGAGACACCCCAAGAACCTCTCGCCTCGGAAACACGTGTGCTAAGCTATCAATCGATGCTATTTATTGAACACTTACTATGTGCAAAGCACTGTACTGGGCACTTGGGAGAATCCAAAACAACCAAATTAGCTGGCACATTCCCTGCCCAAAAGGAGTGTACAGACTAGAATGACAGGATTCTCCTCCAAATATCCTTCAGGCTTCCTGAACCCTTTGGGAAATTTGAACCGAAATAACCAAAACCTAAAATGAATTCTCCGGTTCGTTGGGTTGGCTAGAGCAGGGGGAGATGCCGTCGGGGAGGGGCAACAATAAGGGCGAGGCTGAGTTTTGGGGATGGGAAACTGCCTTCCCCCTAAGCCACTTGTTCACCTGGGATGGATGCCTGCAGGAAGTCGGGGTGTGTGTGTGTGGAGGGAATCCAGGGAGAACTGATGTCCAGACTGAAGACTTCCGATCTCCCGGGACATCCGAACAGAGTCAGGCCGGAATACCGAGCTCAGTCTCAATCCTCTCCCGGGTGGTCCCCTCTCTCCCGCTGGCACCTCCTCCAATTCACAGTATTTCCTGAACATTTCGTCTGCTCTGAGCCCTGCGCTAACTGACCCTCATGTGGGAACTCACTTCTAGGCACAGGCTACTGAGGTCGGCTCCGGAGAACTGGTGAGTCTGCGCTACCAAACTTTCCAAGGATACGTTCGCCCCCAGCGGGGTTTTCTCAGTGCAGATTTTCAGAATCGAAAGCCTTCCCTAGAAAAGAGCAATCGCTGTAAGACTTACGTCCGCCGACATGCCACCCCGCTATGGGAAGCGGCATGGTCTAGTGGATTGAGCCCGGGCCCGGGAGTCGGGAGCACCTGGGTTCTGATCCCAGATCCGATTTTTCTGCTGGGTGACCTCGGCCAAGTCACTTGACTTCTCCCTCACCGTAAAATTGGAATAAAAAACGTGAGCCCCACGTGAGACAACCTGATTAGCTTTTCTCTACTCCAGCGCTTTGTACAGTAATGGACATACAGTAAACACTTAAAAATATCATCGTTATTATTATTATCCTTATCCGCTTCCTGAAATACTGCGCCCCACAGTATGGCTTTCAGACCCACTGAGACCAAGCACTCTTCAAGCCGTTAACCAGGGTCAACAGCTTTTGAGCCCTTACTGTGTCACCCACTGTCCCACTGAGTCATATAAAATCCATTTGGCTCATATACAGGTGGATCATTTGACATCAGCAAAATGGAATCATGTTTGAATCTTGAGAAAAAAATTACAATGCTCAAAATTGGACAAGATGAACAAACACCCAGTCCTTAGGAGAAAAAGCACTGGTAAGCAGCAAAGGGAAAAGTGTGGCCTAGAGGAAATCAATCAATCAATCGTATTTATTGAGCGCTTACTGTGTGTAGAGCACTGTACTAAGAACTTGAAAGATGAAAGAGCATGGACCTGGGAGTAAGAGGCCCTGGGTTCTAATCCCAGCTCCACCACCTGCCCGCTGCGGAACCTTTGGCAAGTTCATTAAGCAACTGTACTTACTAAGCACTTACTGTGTGAAGAGCACTGTGGTAAGTGCTTGGGAGAGTACAATCAAAAAGAGCTGGGAGTCACGTTCCCGTAACGTCTCTGTGCCTCAGATTCCTCGTCTGGAAAGTGGGGAATAAATTCCCGTTATCCCTCCAATTCAGACTGAGATCCCTTCAAAGCCCTACTGAAAGCTCACCTCCTCCAGAAGGCCTTCCCAGACTGAGCCCCCTCCTTCCTCTCCCCCTCCTCTCCCTCCCAATCCCCCCCGCCTTACCTCCTTCCCCTCCCCACAGCACCTGTATATATGTATATATGTTTGTACATATTTATTACTCTATTTATTTTATTTGCACTTATGTATTCTATTTATTTTATTTTGTTAGTATGTTTTGTTTTGTTCTCTGTCTTCCCCTTCTAGACTGTGAGCCCACTGTTGGGTAGGGACCGTCTCTATATGTTCCCAACTTGTACTTTCCAAGCGCTTAGTACAGTGCTCTGCACACAGTAAGCGCTCAATAAATACCATTGAATGAATGAGTCTGAATGGGACAGGGTCTGTGTCCAACTTGATTTTCTTGTATCTACCCCAGGGCTTAGGTACGGTGCTTGGTACACAGTAAGGGCTTAATAAATACCATCATCATGATTACTTCTCCTCTGCTTCCCGGCCCTGGCCGGCCTCTGTCTCTCTGACCCAGTCGCCCCCCGCCCCTCGGCCCTGGTTCCCCTCTGCTTTTCAGCCCTAGTCCCACTGTCTCCCGGCACAAGTACCGCTCTGCCTCTCAGCCCCAGGCCCCCTATCTCCCGGCCCAAGTACTCCTCTGCCTTCCGTCTCTGGTCCCCTGTCTAACGGACCTTGTCCCCCTCTGCCTTTCTGACTTTGTCCCCCACTCTTCTGGGTCCTGGTCCCCCTTTGCGTCCCGGCCCAGGTACCCCACTGCCTTCTGGCCCTGGTCCCCCTCTACCTCCCGGCCACGGTCCACCATCTCCCGGCGCGGGTACTCCTCTGCCTCCAGGCCCAGGTCCCCCGTTGCCTCCCTGCCCTGGTCGCCCACCTCCTCTTGGCCTTGGTCGCCCCTGCCAACCTGCCCTGGTCCAGCTCTTCCTCCCATCCCAGGTTCCCCTGTGCCTGACGGCCCTAGTTCCCCTTCAGTTCCAAGAAGCGGGTTGACATGGGTAGGGAAGCAGAGGAACAAATCCGCCCACAGGATCTGGTCTCCGTTTCCCGGCCCAGGTCCCCTCGGCCTCCCTGACCCGTCCCCGTCTGCCTCCCGTCCTGGTCTCCCTGTCTGCCTGCCCAGCTACCCGTTTGCCTCCCTGCCCCGGTCCCCAACAACCGCCCTACCATGTTCTCCCTCTGCCTCTGGGCCCTGTTCCCTCTGTGCCTCCCGGCTCTGGTCTCCCTCTACATCCAGGCCCTTGGGTCTCTCTCCGTCCCGGCCCTGAGGTCCCCTCTACTTCCCGGTCCTGGTACCAATATCTCCCAGCCCAAGTAACCCTCTGTCTCCTAGTCCAGGTCCCGCTCTGACACCCTACCCTGTCCCGCCCCGCTTCTAGGCCCTTATCCCCCTCTGCCTCCCGGCCTTTTTCCCCCTCTGCCTTTCAGCCCTGGTCCCACTTTATTTCCAGGTCCTGGTCCCCCCTGACCTTCCAGCCCTGTCCCCCTTCTCCCTCCTGCCCTAGTTCCTCTCTACTACCCTGCCTTGGTCCCCATCTTTTGCCCGTACCTGTCCCTCTCTGCCTTCTGGCCAAGGTGCCCCTCTGACTCCCAGCCCTGGTCCCCCTGTGCCTGACAGCTCTCAATCAATCAATCAATCAATCGTATTTATTGAGCGCTTACTGTGCGCAGAGCACTGTACTAAGCGCTTGGGAAGTACAAGTCGGCAACATATAGTTACAGTCCCTACCCAACTGCGGGCTCACAGTCTAGAAGGGGGAGACAGAGAACAAAACCAAACGTACTAACAAAATAAGATAAATGGAATAGATATGTACAAGATAAATAAATAAATAAATAGAGTAATAAATATGTACAAACATATATACATGTATACATATATACAGGTGCTGTGGGGAAGGGAAGGAGGAAAGATGGGGGAGATGGAAAGGGGGACGTCTCCCTCTAACTCTTGGTCCTGGTCCTTCTCTCCCTCCCGGGCCTGGTCCCCTGTCGCTGGACCCAGGTACTGCACTGCCTCCTGGCCCTGGTCTCCCTCTGCCGCCTTGCCCTGGCCCCCCTCTGCCTCCACACCCTAGTCACCCTCTGCCTCCCGGCCCTGGTCCCTCCTTGTCTCTCGGCCATGGTCTTCCTCTACCTCCAGGCCCTGGTCATCCCTCTCCCAGCCTCCCTGCCCTTGTCCCGATGACTTCCGGCCCAGGTACTCCTATGCCTCCTGGCCCTGGTCCCCCTCTGCCGCCCTGCCCTGGTCCCCCTCTGCCTCCCCTCCCTGGTAGCCCCCGGCCTCTCGGCCCTGGTCCACCTCTGGCTCTTGGCCTCGGTCCCCTTCTCCCCCGGTCCAGGTACCCCTCTGTCTCCCAGGCCTGGTCCACCTGTCTCCAGCCCAGGTACCCTTCTACATCCCTGCCCTGGTCCACCAGTCACCGGCCCAGGTACCCCTCTGCCTCCTGGACCTGGACCTGGTCCTCTGCCTCCAGGCTCTGATCACTGCCTCCCGGCCCTGGTCCCACAGTACCTGCCAGCCCTAGCCTCCCTCTACCTCCTGGCCCTGGCCCTTCTCTCTGTCCCCGCCCTGGGTCCCCTCTACCTCCAGGCTTTGGTACCCATTTCTCTGGATCCAGGTAACACTCTCCCTCCTGGCCCTGGTCCCCGTCTGCCTTCCCAGCCCTGCCGCCCCCCACCCTCGGCCCTGGTCTCACTCTACCTCCAGGCCCTGGTGACTCTCCTATTCCTGGCCCTGAGTCCCCTCTACCTCCTGGCCCTGGCCCCCTCTCCGCCGACCCTAGTACCCCTCTGCCACCTCCCAGCACTAGTCCCCCTCTGCCTTTCAGCCTTGGTCCCATTCTACGTTATGGCCCGGGTCCCCCACAAGCTTCTGGCCCGGGTCCCCTTCTCCTTCCAGCCCTATGTCCCCTCTACCTCACTGCCTTGGTTTCTATCTTCCACCCGGACCTGATCCCTCTCTGCCTACCGGCAGGGTGCTGCAGGTCTTCCCAGCCCTCGTCAACTTGTACCTGTCTGCCCTGGGTCCCTTCTACATCCCGGCCCTGGTCCTCTCTCTCCGGACCCAGGTAGCCCTCTGTCTCTTAGCCTTGATTCCCCTCTGACTCTCCGCCATGGTCCACATCTACCTCCCGGCCCTGGTCCCCCATTGAGGCACAGTCCCGGTACCCCTCTGACTCTCTGCCATGATCATCCTCTGCCTATCGGCCCTGGTCACTCTATCCCCAGGCCCAGATACCCCTCTGCCTCCTTGCCCTGGTCCCCCTGTCTCCCGGTCCAGGTAACCCTCTGCCTACTGGTCATGGTCCCCTCCTGTCTCGTTGCCCTGGACCACCTCTGCCTCCCGGCCCTGGTCTCCTTCTGCCTCCAGGCACTGGTCCCGTCTCCTGGGTCTCTCTCCGTCCTGGTCCAGGGTCCCCTCCACCTCCCGGCCTTGGTCCCCCTAGGCCTCCCTGCCCCAGTCTGCACCGCCTCTCAGCCCTGGTCTCCCACTATCTCCCGGACCAGGTCCCGGTCTCCTGGCCAAGGTACCCCTCTGCCTCCCTTTCCTGGTGCCTCTGTGTCATGGCCCTGGTACCACTACGCCACCCTGCCCAGGTCCACCTCTGCCTCACGACCCTGGTTTCTTTGTCTCCGGGTCGAGGTAACCTTCGGTCTCCCTGCCCCGGTCCACCTGTCTCCTGGCCCAGGTACCCCTTTGTCTCCTGGCCCTGGTGCCCCTCTGCTTCCAGGACTTAGTCACCCACTTCTTCCCGGGCCTTATCCCCCATCTCCCGGCCCACGTAACCCTCCGACTCCTTGCCATGGTCACCTTCTGCCGCATAGTCCTGGTCCACCTCTGCCTCTCGGCCCTGGTAGCTCTGTGCCTCCCTGCCCTTGTCTCCTTCAAACTTCAGGCCCTTGGGATTCTCTCTCCATCCTTGCCCTGGGTCCCCTCTACATCCCAGTCCTGGTCCCCCTATGCATCCCTGCCCCAGTCCAACCCGCCTCTCAGCCCTGGTCCCCCACTACCTCTTGGCCCTGGTCCCCCATCTCCTGGTCAAGGTACCCCTCTGCCTCACTGTTCAGTTCCCTCTGTGTCATGGCCCAGGTACGCCACTGCATCCCGGCCCTGGTGCCCCTCTGCCGCCCTGCCACCCTGCCCTGGTACCCCTCTGCCTCTCGGTCCTGGATTCTCAGTGCCTCCAGACCCTGGTCTCCTTCTACCTCCAGGTTTTCGGCCTCTCTCCTCCCCGGCCGTGGCTGCCCTCTACCTCCATGTCCTGGTCGCCTTGTCTCCTGGCCCAGGGACCATTCAACCTCCTTGCCCTGATCACCCTCTGCTGCCCTTCTCTGGTCCCCCTCAGCCTCCCGGCCCTGGTCCCTCTGTGCCGCCCTGTTCTGGTCTCTGTCTACATCCATGCCTCCATGGGTCTCTCTCCGTCCCGGTCCTGATTTCCCTCTATCTGCTACCCTGGTCAGCCTGTCCCCCGACCAATGGATGCCTCTGCCTTCCTGCTCTGGTCACCCTCTGCCTCCTGGTCCTGGTCCCTCTCTGCCTCCCTGCCCTGGTTCCCACTTGAGTCTCAGTCTTGGTTCTCCCTGCCTTTCGGCCCTGGTACAACTGTCTCCTGGCCCAAGGTCCCCCTGTATCCCTTCCCAGGTACCCCTCTGTCTTCTGGCTCTGGTCCCCCTCTACCTAACTGTCCTGGTCCACCTCAGCCTCCAGGCCCGTGTCCCCCTCTCCGTCCCAGCCCCGGGTCAGATATACCACCCAGCCATGCTGCCCATCTCCCGGCCCTTGTCCCCCTCTGCCGCCCTGCCCTGGTGTCCCTCACCCTCTCGGCCCTGGTCCTCCTGTCACTCGGCCCAGGGACCCCTGTGACTCCTTGCCCTGGTCCCCCTCCCTCCCGGCCCAGGTACACCTCTGCATCCCGGACCTGGTCCCCCTCTGCCTCTCGGCCCAGGTCCACAATCTTTAGGCCCAGGTACCCCTCTGCTTTTTGGACCTGGTCCCCCTCTGCCTACCTGCCCTGGTCCCCCTCTGCCTCCCGGCCCAGGTATCCTTCTCCCTTCCGGCCCTGGTAACCCATCTACCCCCACAGGTACGCCTCTGCCTCTTGGCCCTGGTACCCCGGTACCGCCCTGTCCTAGTCCCACTTTGCGTACCGGTCCTGGTCCCCCTCTCTCCCGGCCAAGGTACCCTTCCAAATCCTGGCCCTGGTCCCCCTTTGTCTCCCGGCCCTGGTCCCTCTCTTCCCCCAGCCCCTGGTCCACCGCTGCCTCCCAGCACTGGTCCCAATCTGCCTCCATGCCCTGGTCCTCCTCTGTCTCCCGCTCGTGATCCTCCTCTACTCCCGGCCCTGATCCCGTCTGCTTCCCGGCCCTGGTCCCCCTCGTCCTCCTGGCCCTCGTCCTCATCTTCTTCCTGGCCCACGTCCCCCTCTGCCTGCCGGCCCTTGAAGCTCTAGACCTCGCGGTCCTTATTTCCCTCTGCCTCGCTGTCCTGATCGTCCACTTCCTCTCAGTGCTTGTTACTTTCTGCCACCCGGCCCTGATCCCCATCTGCCTCCTGCACTTGGTTCCCCTCTACCTACCTACCCTGGTCCCCATTTGCCACCCAGCCCTGTTCCCCTTCTCCCTACGACCCTAGTTCGCCCTCTGCCTCTCTGCCCTTTTCCCTCCTAATTCTCGGCCCTGGTCCCCCCCCCCCCGGCCTCCGGGCCCATTTACCCCTTTGCCTCCTGGCCCTGGTCCTGCTCTGACACCCTGTCCTTGTCCCCTTCTAGCTCCTGGTCCTGGTCCTTCGGTGCCTCATGGTCCTGGTATCTTTCTACCTCCGCCCTTTGGGTCTCTCTCCAATTCGGCCCTGGGTCCCCTCTACCTTCTGGCCTTAGTCGCTGTCTCCCTGCCCGGTACCTTCTGCCTCCTGGCCATGGTATCCCTCAGTCTCCGGGCCCTGGGTCCCCTCTGCCTCCCCACCGTGGTCCCCCTCTGCCTCCCGGCCCTTGTCCCCCTCTGTCTTTCAGCACTGATCCCACTTTAATTTCTGGCCCTGGTCCCATTCTCCTTCCGGCCCTAGGTCCAATCAACCCCCCTGCCTTGATCCCCATCTTCTGCCCGCTCCTGGTCGCCCTCGGACTACCGGCATTGGTGCCCCCGTTACTCCCAGCCCTCGTTTCCTTGTGTCTCTCAGCCCTGGTCCCCCTGTGTCTCCCGGCACTGGTCCCCTTGTACCTGTCAGCCCTGGCCTCCCTCTTCCTCCAGGCCCTGGCCCCTCTCTCTGTCCTGGCCCTGAATCCCCTCTATCTACAGGCCTAGGTGCCCCTGTCTACAGTCCCAGTTACTCCTCTGCCTCCCGACCCTAGTCCCCCGTCTCCCGGCGCTGGTCCCCGCCTGCCTCCAGATCCTGGTCCCCATCTGCCCCCAGGCCCTGGTCCGCCTCTGCCTCCCGATCCTGGTCCCTTTAATCAGTCAATCAATCAATCGTATTTACTGAGCGCTTACTGTGTGCAGAGCACTGTACTAAGCGCTTGGGAAGTACAAGTTGTCAACATATAGAGACGGTCCCTACACACATGTACCGTGAGCTAGACTGTCTTCTAGCTCCCAGTCTAGAAGGGGGAGACAGATAACATAACAAAACATATTAACAAAATAAAATAAATAAAATAGATATGTACAAGTAAAATAAATCAATAAGTAGAGTAATAAATACGTAAAAAATATATGCATATATACAGGTGCTGTGGGGAAGGGAAGGAGGTAAGGCGAGGGGGATGGAGAGGGGGAGGAGGGGGAAAGGAAGGAGGTGGCTCAGTCTGGGAAGGCCTCCTGGAGGAGGTGAGCTCTCAGTAGGGACTTGAATGGAGTAAGAGAGCTAGCTTGGCGGATGTGGGGACGGAGGGCATTCCAGGCCAGGGGGATGACGTGGGCCGGTGGTCGACGGCGGGACAGGTGAGAACGAGGCACGGTGAGGAGATTAGCGGCACGGGAGCGGAGGGTGCGGGCTGGGCTGTAGTAGGAGAGAAGGGAGGTGAGGTAGGAGGGGGAGAGGTGATGGAGAGCCTAGAAGCCGAGGGTTAGGAGTTTCTGGCTGATGCGTTGGTTGACTGGTAGCCACTGGAGATTTATGAGGAGAGGTGTAACATGCCCAGGGCGTTTCTGGACAAAGGCAATCCGGGCAGCGGCGTGAAGTCTGGATTGAAGTGGGGAGAGACAAGAGGATGGGAGATCGGAGATGAGGCTGATACAGTCACCCAGACGGGATAGGATGAGAGCTTGAATGAGCAGGGTAGTGGTTTGGATGGAGAGGAAAGGGCGGATCTTGGCAATGTTGCGGAGCTGAGACCGGCAGGTTTTGGTGATGTCTTGGATGTGAGGGGTGAACGAGAGAGCGGAGTCGAGGATGACACCAAGTTTGCGGGCTTGTGAGACGGGAAGGATGGTAGTGCCGTCAACAGTGATGGGAAAGTCAGGGGGAGGGCAGGGTTTGGGAGGGAAGACATGGAGCTCAGTCTTGGAGATGTTGAGATTTAGGTGGCGGGCAGACATCCAGATGGAGATGTCTTGAAGGCAGGAGGAGATGCGAGCCTGGAGGGAGGGGGAGAGAGCAGAGGCAGAGATGTAGATTTGGGTGCCATCAGCGTAGTTGATAGTTGAATCCGTGGGAGCGAATGAGGTCACCAAGGGAGTAAGTGTAGTTCGAGAACAGAAGGGGACCAAGAAATGATCCTTGAGGAACCCCCACAGTGAGGGGAGGGGAGGGGGATGAGGAGCCTACAAAAGAGACGGAGAATGAACGACCAGAGAGATAAGAGGAGAACAAGGAGAGGACGGAGTCAGTGAAGCCAAGGTTGGATAGTGTGTTGAGGAGAAGGGGGTGTTCCACAGTGTCGAAGGCAGCTGAGAGGTCGAGGAGGATTAGGATAGAGTATGAGCCGTTGGATTTGACAAGCAGGTGGTCATTGTTGACCTTTAAGAGGGCAATTTCCGTGGAATGTAGGGGACAGAAGCCAGACGTGGGCGGAGGGGTCGAGGAGAGAGTTCGTGTTGAGGAATTCGAAGCAGCGTGTATGGACAACTCGTTCAAGGAGTTTGAGAATGAATCGTAGGAGGGCGATGGGGCGATAACTAGAATGTGAGGTAGGGTCAAGAGAGGGTTTTTTTAGGATGGGAGAGACATGGGCATGTTTGAAGGCAGAGAGGAAGGAACGAGTGGAGCGTGAGCTTTTGAAGATGGAAGTTAAGGAGGGGACAAGGGACGGAGCGAGAGATATCATGAGAAGAGAGGCAATGGGGTCAGAAGCACAGGTGGCCAGAGTAGCACTTGAGAGGAGGAAGGAGAGCTCCTCTGAGGATACTGCTGGGAAGGATGGGAGAGTAGCAGAGAGTGTTGAGAGCCGGGGGGTTGGAGACGGGGGGGAAGTGACTTTGGGGAGGTCGGACCTGATGGATTTAATTTTATTAATGAAGTAGGAGGCCAGATCGTTGGGGGTGAGGGAAGGAGGAGGGGGATGAACAGGGGGCCTGAGAAGGGAATTGAATGTACGGAAGAGCTGACGGGGATGATTGGCAAGGGTGTCAATAAGGGAGTAGAAATAGTTTTGTCTGGCAGAGGAGAGGGCTGAGTTAAGGCAGGAAAGGATAAACTTGAAGTGAACGAGGTTGGTATGGTGTTTAAGCCTCCTGGCCCTGGTCTACCTCTATATCCAGGCCACTGGGTCTCTCTTCGTCCGGGCCATGGGTCCCCTGTGCCTCTGGGCCTTGGTCCACCTGTCTGCCAGCCCTGGTCTCCCTCTACCTCCCGGCCCTGGCCCCACTTTGCTTCCCGACCCCGGGACACTATACCTCCTGGACTAGCGACCCCTGTCGCCAGGCCCAGGTACCCCTTTGCCTCCCGGCACTGTTTCCCCGGTCTACAGACCTAGTTCCCCCTCTGCCTCCCGGCTCTGGTCCCGTCTGCCTCCCGGCCCTTGTCCCCCTATGCCTCCCAGCCCTTGCCCAACCCGGCTTCTTGGTCCTAGTCCCCCTTTGCCTCCCGACCCAGGTACCCTTCTGCCTCTTGGCCCTGGTCCCCCTCTGCCCCCCGGACCTGGTACCCCGTCTACTGGCCCAGGTACCTACCCCTCTGCCTCCTGGCACTGATACCACCCTTCCTCCCCGCCCTTGTTCCCCTCGGGCTCCAGGCCCTGGTGACCCTCTTCCTCCCTGTCCTGGTCCCCACTCCCGTGCTTCCCGGCCCAGGTCCCTCTGTGCATTCTGGCCCTGGTCTCCTTCTACGTCCAGGCCCTTGTTTCTCTCTCCATCCCGGCCCTGGGTCACCTCTACCTCCAGGCCCTGGTCCCCCATCTCCCGGCCTAGTTACCCCTCTGCCTCCTGGACCTGATCCCCCTCTGCCACCCTGCCGTGTTCCTCCTCTATCTCCTGGCCCTGGTCCCCCTCTACCTCCTGACCCTGGTCCATCTCTGCCTCCGGAACATGGACCCACATCTCCCTGCCCAGGTACCCCTCTGCCCCCTGGCCCTGGTCCCCCTCTGCCTCCTGCCCCGGTCCTTTTAAGACTACCGGCCCTGGCCTCCCTCTACCTCCAGGCCACTGGGTCTTTCTACGTCCGACGATGGGTCCCCTCTCCCACCCGGCCCTGGATCCCCTGTTCTGCCAGCCCTTGTTTCCCTCTATCTCCAGGCATTGGACCGTCTCTATGTCTTGGCCCTGGGACTCTTTACGTTTCGGCCTAGGTCCCCCTGTATCCCAGCCCAGGTAATCTCCTGCCTCACGGCCCTGTTCCCCCTCTGACTAAATGCCCTTGTCACCTCCTCTTCTCGGACAGGGTCCCCCTTTGCCTCCTGTCCCGGGTAACCCTCTGCCTTCTGACCCTGGTGCCCCTCTGCCTCCCGGCCCTGGTCCTCCCCTGCCTACTGGCCCTGGTCGCCATCTGACACCTTGCCCAGGAACCCCTCAGCCTGCTGGCCCTGGTACCCCGTCTACAGGCCCTGATACCCCTCTGCCTCCTGGCCATGGTCCCCCCCTGCCGCCCTGCCCTGGTCTCCTTCTGCCTGCCGACCCTGGGTTTCACCTGCTTCCCGGCCCTGATCCTCCAGTATCTCCTGGCCCAGGTATCCCTCTGTCTCCCGGCCCTGGTCCTCCTCTTCTTCCCTGCCCTTGTCCCCAACAATTTCTCGGCCCTGGTCCCCGTTTTTCTCCCAGCCCTGGTCCCCCTCGTCCTCCCAGCCCTGGTCCCCCGGCCAAGGTACCCTTCTGGCTCCTGGCCCTGGTCCCCATCTGCCTCCCTTGGGTCTCTCTCCAACGCGGAGCTGGTTCCCCTTTACCTCCCGGCCCTGGTCCCCCGTCTGCCAGCCCAGCTACCCCTCTGCCTCCTGGCCCTGGTCTGCCCCCTCCACCCTGCCCTGGTCCCCCTCTGCTTATATGCCCTGGTCCCCATCTGCCTCCCGGCCCTGGTACTCCGTAGCCTCCCGTCCCTGGTCTCCCCCTGCCTCAATGCCCTTCTCTCCCCAGATTCTCGACCCTGGTGCCTCTTTGCCTTCCGGCTCTGGTACCCGTCTGCCCCCTGGCCCTAGTGCCCCACCCCTGCCATCATGCCCTTATTCTCCTCTGTATTCCGGGCCTGGTCCCTCTGTGCTTCCAGGCCTTGGTTTCCTTATACCGCCAGGCCCTTGTGTGAGTCTCCATCCCTGCCCTTGGTCCCCTCTCCCTCCCGGCCCTGGTCCCCTTGTCTCCAGGCCCAGGTACCCCTCTGCCTCCTGGCGTTGGTCCGCCCCTGCCACCCTGCCCTGGTCCCCCTCTGCCACTCTGCCTTGATCCCTCTCTGCCTCCCGTCCCTGGTCCCCGACTCCAGGCCCAGGTACCCCTAAGCCTCCCAGCCCTGTGTCCCCTCTAGGTCCTGTCCTGGTCCCCCAATTCCTGGCCCAGGTAACCTTCTAAATCCTGGCCTTGGTCCCCCTCTGCTTCTCCTCCCTAGTCCCTTTGAGCCGCCCAGCCCTGGACCCCCGCTGCCGCCCTGTCCTGGTCCCCTCCTATCCCCCCCGCCTCTCCTCCCTTGATCCCCCTCTGACTTTCAGCCCTTGTTCCCCTTTCCTTCTGAGAAGCTGGGAGTGATAAGGGCAGGAAGGCAGAGTGCCCCTTTGCCTGCCGGCCCTTGTCCCCGTTTCCTGGCACTGGTCCCACTCTGCCTCCTGGTCTTGGTCCCACTCTCCCTCCATGCTCTGGTCCACACCGCCTCTCGACCCTGGTCCCCCTCTGCCTCCTGGCCTTGGTCCCCCTGTTTCCCGGCGCTGGTGCCCCTCTGCCTCCTGGTCCTAGTTTCACTCTGCAACCCTGCTCTGGTCCACACCGCCTCTCAGCCCTGGTCCCTCACTGGCTCCCAGCCCCGGTACCCCTCTGCGTCCCGGACCTGGTCCCCCTGCCTCACGAACCAGGTACCCCTCTGCCTCCTGGCCCTGGTAACTCTGTGCCTCCCGGAACTGGTCTCCATCTAGCTCCAGGCCCTTGCGTCTCTCTCCGTTCCAACCCTGGGTCCCGTCTACCTTCTAGCCCAGATCACCCTGTCTCCCAACAGTCAACCCTCTGCCTCCTGGCCCGGGTCCCCATCTGCCTCTTGGCCCTGGTCCCCCCCTGAATCCCTATCCTGGTCCCCCCTGCCTCTCGGCCCTGGTCCCACTCTGCTCCTTGACCCTGGTCTCCCTGTCTCTAGGCCCAGGTACCCCTTTGCCTCCCGGCCCTGGTCACCTTGTCTCCCAGCCCAGATACTTCTCTGCCTCCTGGCCTTGGTTCCCCTCTGCCTCCATGCCCTGGTCCCCATCTGCCTCCCAGCCCTGACCCCTTTGAGGCTCACTGCCCAGGCCTCCCTCAACCTCCAGGCCATGGGTCCCCTCTACCTCCAGGCCCTGAACTCCCTCTACCTCCAGGCCCTGGCCGCTCTCTCTGGCCCGGCACTGGGAACCTCTACCTCTTGGCCCGGGTCCACCCCGTCACCCGGCCCATGCATCATTTTGCCTCCCGGTCCTAGTCCCCCTGTCTCGAGGTCCCGGAACCCCCTGCCTCCCGGCACTGGTCTCTTGTACCCTCCCGCCCTGATCCCCCTCTGCCTCCCGGCCCTGGTACGCCTCTGCCTCTCTGACCTGGTTACCCCCCTGCTTGTCGGCCCTGGTCCCCCTCTGCTTCTTCTCCCTGGTCCCCTGTCTCCCAGCCCAGGTACCCCTCTGCCTCCCCACCGTGATCTCCATCTGCCTCCCGACCCTGATCCGTCTGTGACTGTTGACGCTGGTCTCCCTTGACCTCTGTGCCCTGGTCACTCCCTCTACCCTGCCCGGGATCCCCAGTAGTTCCCGGCCCTGATGCCCCTGGTTCCCAGTCAAGGTACCCCTCTGCCTCCTTACCCTGGTCCCCTCCCCCAACCACACTCCCGCCTCTCGGCTCGGGTTCCCCTCTGCCTCCCGTCCCAGATACTCCACTGCCACTAAGCCCTGGTCCCCCTCTGCTTCCCTACCCTGGTCTCCCCAGCCTCTCGGGGCGGGTCCCCCTCTGCCTCCTTGCCCCGGTTCCCCATCTACCACTGGTACCCCTCTGCCTCCTGAGCCTGGTCCCCCCTCTGCCTACCTGCCGTGGTCCCCATCTGCCTCCAGGCCCTGGTAACTCTGTTTCTCCCAGCCCCGGTCTTCTTCTATCTAAAGGACCGTGGGTCTCTCTCTGTCCCGGACTGGGGTCCTCTCTACTACCCGGCCTACGTACCCCTCTGCCTTCTGGCCCCGACCCCCCTCTGCTGCCTGCCCGGTCGACTTCTGCCCTTTGTCCTTGGTTTCCCTTTACCTCTTGACCCTGGTCCCCCTTAACCTTCTGGTGCTAGTAATATTCTCCCTCTGGCCCATGGTCCCTCTACCTCTGTCTTGGTCCCCATCTTCCACCTGGACCACACTAGTGCCCCGGTTCTTCCCAGCCCTCGTCGCCTTCTACTTCCCGGACAGGTACCCCTCTGCCTACTGTCCCTGGTTCCCGGATGCCTTCCAGCCCTAGTCTCCCTCAGCCTCCAGGCCCTGGCTCCTCTCCTCGTCCCAGCCATGGTTATCCTCTATCTCCCAGCCTAGGTGCCCCTATCTCCTGGACCAGGTACCCCTCTGCCTCCAGGCCCTGGTCCCACTCTGTCTTCAGGTCCTGCTCCCCCTATGCCTCCCGGCCCTGGTCCCTCGTTCTATTAGCCCTGGTCTCCCTCTACCTCCAGGCCTTGGCCGCTCTCTCCGTCCTGACTCTGGGACCCTCTACCTCCTGACTTAGGTCCTGCTATCTCCCGGCCGAGTTCGCCCTCTGCCTCCTGGCCCTGGTCACCCTATCTCCCAGTCCAGGTACCCCTCTGCCTCCTGGCCTCTGTCCCCCTCTGCCTTCCCACCCTGGTCCCCCTCTGCTTCCCGGCCCTGGCCGGCTTCTGCCTCTCTTTTCTCTTTGTCCCCTGCCTCTCGGCCCTGGTTCCCCTCTGCTTCTCAGCCCGAGTCCCACTAGCTCCCGGCACAGACACCCCTCTGCCTCCTGGCCCTGGTCCCCCCTTCCACGTCCCTGGTGCCCCTGTGACTGCCACCCCTAGTTCACCCTTACTTCCAAGAAGCTGGGGGGACAAGGGCAGCGAGGCAGAGGAACGCCTCTGCCTGCCGACCCTGGCCCCCTCTACCCCCAGGCCCGGGTCCCCCTCTGCCTCCCGACACTGGTCCATTTAAGCATCCCAGCTCTTGTCCCCTTCTGCCTCCCGACCCTGGTCCCCCATCTCCCCCGGCCCAGGTACACCTCTGCCTCCTTGCCCTGGTCCCTTTGAGCCTCCCGGCCCTGTCCTCCCTCTACGGCCAGGCCACTAGGTCTCTCTCCTTCCCGGCCATGGGTCCCCTCTATCTCCCGACCCAGATGCCCTTGTTCTACCAGCCCTGGTCTCCCTCAACCCCCACGCCCTGAACTCTTTCTCCGTCCCGGCCCTAGGACCCTCTAACTCCCGGCCTAGGTCCCCCTGTCTCCCGGCCCAGGTACTCCTCTGCCTCCTGGCCCTGGTCCCCATCTGCTTTCAGGCCCAGGCCAGCTTCTGTCTCTCTGACCTGGTCACCCCCCGCCACTCGGACCGCATTCCCCTCTGCTTCGTAGCCCAATCCCAACTGTCTCCCGGCGCAAGTACCCCTCTGCCTCCCAGCCCTGGCCCCCCTACCTCCCGGCTCTGGTCCCCTTTTGCCTCCCTGACCTTGTCCCCCCGGTTTCTCAGCCATGGACCCCCTTTATCTCTGGGCCCAGGTACCCCTTTGCCTCCTGGCCCTGGACCCCTCTGTCTCCTGGCCCTGGTCCCCGTTTCTGGGCCATGGTGCCCCTCTGCCTCCCAGTACTGGTACCCTCTACTTCCCGACCCTCACCCCTCGTCTCCCATCCCAGGTACCCCTTTGCCTCCTGGCCCTGGTTCCCCTCTGCCTCCAGACCCTGGTCCCACTCTTCCTCTCGCCCCTGCTCCCTTTGAGCCTCCCAGCTCTGGTCTCCCTCTACCTCCAGGCCATTGGGTTTCTCTCCATCCTGGCAATGGGTCCCCACTACCTCCAGGCCATGGTCCCCCTGTTCTGCCAGCCCTGATCTTCCTCTACCTCCGAGCCCTGGCCCCTCTCTCCGTCCTGGCCCAGACCCCTCTTTCAATCCTGGTCCTGGGACCTTCTATGTCCCGGCCCTTCTTCCACTGTCTCCCGGCCCTGGTCCCCGAGTCTTCCCGCTTAGGTAACTCTCTGCCTTCCGGTCCTGCTTCCCCTGTCTTCTGGCCTAAGTAACCCTCTGTCTCCGGCCCAGGTACCCCTCTTCCTCCCGGCCCTGGACACCCTTCTCCCAGCCCAAGTACCCATCTGCCTCCGTGCCCTTGTCTCCAATGTCTCCCAGCCCAGGTACCCCTCTGCTTCCTGACCCTCGTTCCCTTCTACCTCCAGGCCCTGGTCACCCTCTGCCTACCGGCCCTACTCCCTTTAAGCCTCCCGGTCCTGCTCGCTCTCTAACTCCAATCCACTGGGTCTCTCCGTCCCAGCAATAGGTCCCCTCTACCTCCCGGCCCAGGTCCCCCCTGTTCTGCCTGCCCTGGTTTCCCTCTACCTCCAGGCCCGGGCCCCTCCCTCCATCCCGGCCCTGGGACAATTTACCTCCCGGCCTAGGTCCCCCTGTCTCCCGACCCAGGTACCTCTCTGCCTCCCAGCCCCGGCCCCCTTTTCTCCTGGCACAGGTACCCCTCTGCATCCTGGCCCAGGTCCCCTTCTGCCTTCCGACCATGGTCTCCCTCTGTTTCCCAGCCCTCGTCTGACTCTCCATCTCTGACCCGGTCGCCCCCTGTCTCTTGGCCCTGGGTCCCCTCTGCTTCTCAACCCCAGTGCCCCTGTCTCCTGGCACAGATGACCTTCTACCTTCCGGCCCTCGTCTCCCTGTATCTGGCCTAGGTAACCCTCTGCCGCCCGGGCCTGGCCCCCTTTGCTACCCAGCCCAGGTCCCCCTCTGCCTCCCGGCCCTGGTCACCGTTTCCTGGCCCTCGTCCTCCTCTGCCTCCCGACCCCGGTACCCCGTCTCCGGGCCCAGTCACCCCACTGTCTCCTGGCCCTCGTCCCCCTCTACCTCTAGGCCCTGGTCACCCTCAGCCTCCCGGCCCTGCTCCCTTTAACCTCCAAGCCCCGGTCTCCCTCTACCTCCAGGCCACGGGGTCACTCTCTGTCCCGCCCATGACTCCCCTCCAATTCCAGGCCCTGCTGTCCCTGTTCAACCAGCCCCAGTCTCCCTCTACCTCCAGACCCTGGCACCTCTCTCCATCCCGGCCCTGGGTCCCTCTACCTCCCGGCCTAGGTACTCCTGTCTCCCGGCCCCAGTCCTCCTCTGCCTGCCCACCCTGGTCCCCCTCTGCTTCCTGGCCCTGGCGGGCATCTGCCTCTCTGACCTTCTCGCCCCCTACGTTTCAGCCCTTGTTCCCCTCTGCTTCTCAGCCCTAGTCCCCCATCTCCTGGCACAGGTACCACTCTGCCTCCCTGAACAGGTACCCCTCACCCTGCTGGCCGTGGTCCCCCTGTTTCTCTTTGTCCTTGTCCCCCATCTACCAACACTGGTACCCCTATGTCTCCTGGCCCTGGTCCCACTCTGCCTCCAGGCCCAGGTCCTGCTCCGCCTCCCGGCCCTGGTACCTCTCTGCCTCCCAACGCTGGTCCCCCTGTCACATAGCCCAGTTACCCCTCTACTTCCCGGGCCTGGTACCAATGTCTCCGGTCCAGGTACCCTTCTTCCTCCCGGCCCTTGTCTCCCTCTGCCTCTCTGCGCTGATCCCTCTGGCTTCTCGACCCAGGTCACACTCTGCCTCCTGTCCCTGGTCCCGCTCAGATGTCCTGCCCTGCCTACCAACCCCGCTTCTCGGCCCTGGTCCCCCTCTACCTCCTGGCCGTTGTCTATGTCTGCCTTTCAAACCTGGTCCCACTTTACTCTCTAGCTCTGGTTCCCCACGACCTTCCGGCCCTGGTCCCCTTCTCCCTCCGGCCGTAGTTCACCTCTATGTCCCTGCCTTAGTCCACATCTTCCACCGGGACCTGGTGCCTCTCTGTTTATCTGCATGGTGCCCCGGTACTTCCCACCCCTCGTAGCCTTGTACCTCCGGGCCCTGGTCACTCTCTGCCTCTGGGCCCTGGTCCCCCTGAGATTGCCAGCCCTCGTCACCCTCTACCTCGTGGCCCTTACCCTTCTCTCCCTCCCAGCCCTGGGTTCCCTATTCATTCATTCATTCAATCATATTTATTGAGAACTTACTGTGTGCAGAGCACTGTACTAAGCGCTTGGGAAGTACAAGTTGGCAACATATAGAGACGGTCCCTAAACAACAGCGGGCTCACAGTCTACAGGGAGGAGACAGATAGCAAGACAAAACATATTAGCAAAATAAAATAAATAGAATAGTAAATACGTACAAGTAAAATGAATAGAACAATAAATATGTACAAACGTATATACAGGTGCTGTGGGGAGGGGAAGGAGGTAGGGTGGGGGGATGGGGAGGGGGAAGAGGGGAAGAAGAAGGCGGGGTCTCAGTCTGGGAAGGCTTCCTGGAGGAGGTGAGCTCTCAGTAGGGCTTTGAAGGGAGAAAGAGAGCAAGCTTGGCGGATGTTTGGAGGGAGGGCATTCCAGGCCACGGGGAGGACGTGGGCCGGGGGTCGACAAGGAGAACGAGTGAAGAGGTTAGCGGCAGAGGAGCGGAGGGTGCCGTCTAGGCTGTAGAATGAAAGAAGGGAGATATGATAGGAGGGGGCGAGGTGATGGAGAGCCTTGAAGCCGAGAGTGAAGAGTTTTTGCCTGATGCGTGGGTTTATTGGTAGCCAGTGGAGATTTTTGAGCAGGGGAGTAATATGCCGAAAGCGTTTCTGCACAAAGATGATCCGGGCAGAGGCTTGAAGTATAGATTGAAGTAAGGAGAGACAGGAGGATGGGAGATCAGAGAGGAGGCTGATGGAGTAATCCAGTCGGGATAGGATGAGAGGCTGAATCAGCAGGGTAGCAGTTTGGATGGAGAGGAAAGGGCGGATCTTGGCGATGTTGCGGAGGTGATACCGGCAGATTTTAATAACGGATTGGATGTGAGGGGTGAACGAGAGAGCGGATTTGAGGATGACACCAAGGTTCCGGGCTTGTGAGACGGGAAGGATGGTAGAGCTGTCAACAGTGACGGGAAAGTCAGAGAGAAGGCAGGGTTTGCGAGGGAAGATAAGGAGTTCAGTCTGGGACATATTGAGTTTTAGATGGCGGGCAGACATCCAGATGGAGATGTCTTGAAGGCAGGAGGAGACACGAGGCTGAAGGGAGGGAGAGAGAGCAGGGGCAGAGATGTAGATTTGAGTGTTATCAGCATAGAGATGATAGTTGAAGCCGTGGAAGCGAATGAGTTCACCCAGGGAGTTTGTGTAGATAGAGAACTCAAGGGGACCAAGAACTGACCCTCTCCCAGCCCTAGTTCCCCTCTACCTCCCTGCCTTAGTCCACATCTTCCGTCCGGACCTGGTCACTCTCTGCCCACCGGCATGGTGCCCCGTACAAGGTAGCCTTGTACCTCCGGGCCCTGCTCATCCTCAGCCTCTGGGCCCTGGTCCCCCTGTGCCTGCCAGCCCTCGTCACCCTCTACCTCCTACCCCTGCCCCTTCTCTGCCTCCCAGACCTGGGTCCCCTATACATCCTGGCCCTGCCCCCACGTCCCCGGACTCAGGTACCCCTCTACCTCCTGTCCCTGGTCCTCCTCTGCCTCCCCGCACTGGTCCCCCTCTGCCTCCTGGCCCTGGTCGTCCCCTGCCTCTCAGCCCTTTACCTCCAGGCCCTGGTCACTCTCTCGTTTCCGGCCCTGGGTACCCTCTAACTCCCGGCCCTGGTCCCCCTGTCTCACAGCACTAAAACCCCTCTAATTCCCGGCCCTGGTCCCCGTCTACGGCTCTGCCCTGGTCCCTCTCTGCCTCCCAGCCCTTGTCTCCTTCTACCTCCAGGCCTCTGGGTCTCTCTCAGTCTCGGCACCTGATACCCTCTACCTCCCTGCCCAGGTATCTCTCTACCTTCCGGCCCTGGTCCTGGCCATCTCTCGGCCTAGGTACCCCTCTGACTGCTGGCCCTAGTCCCCCTCTGCTTCCCGGCCCTGATCTCCCGTCTCCCAGTCCAAGTACCCATCTGCCCCTCTGCACTTGCCCCCATTTCTCCCAGCCCAGGTACTCTTAAGCATCCTGGCCCTGGTCCCCCTCTCTCGTCTACCCTGTTCCCCCTCTGTGCCTCATGGCCCTTGTCTCCTTCAACCTCCAGGCCCTTGGGTCTCTCTCAGTCCCGGCCCTGGGTCCCCTCTACCTCGTGGACCTGGTCCCGTTGTCTCCCGGCCCAGGTACCTTTCTGCCACCAGGCCCTAGTCCCCCTTGGCTGCCGTGCCCTAGTTCCCTTCTGCCTCCCGGCCCTGGTTTCTCTGTGTCTCCCGGCCCTGGTCTCATTCTACCTGTAGGCCCTTGGGTCTCTCTCCATCCCGGCCCTGGGTCCTCTCTAGCTCCAGGACCTGGCCCCTCGTCTCCCAAACCAGGTACCACTATGCCTACCGGCTATGGTCTCCCTCTGTCTCCCGGGCCTGGTCCCCGTTTCCTGGTCCGGATAACCCTCTACCTCCCGACGTTGGTCCCCCTCTGCCTCCTGGCCCTGGTCCGTTCAGGCCTCCCGGAAGTTGTCTCTGTGTGCCTCCAGACCACTGGCTTTCTTTCCTTCTCAGACATGGGTCCCCTCTACCTCCTAGCCCTGGTCCCCCTGTTTTGCCAGCCCTGGTTTCCCTCTACCGCCAAGCCCCGGCCCCTCTCTCAGTCCCAGCTCTGGTACCCTCTACCTCTTGTCCTAGGTCCCCATGTCTTCGGGACCAGATACACCCTGTCTCCCGGCCCAGGAAACCCTCGGTCCCCTGGCCCTGGTCCCCCTCTGCCTTCCTGACCCTGTCCCCCTCTGCTTGCCAGACCTGGTCCCTCTCTCTCTCCCTGCCCTGATCCCATTCTGCCTTCCGGCCCAGGTAACCCGCTGCCTCTTAGCACTTGCCCCCCTCTGCCTCCTGGCCCTGGTCCCCTTCTGCCGCCCAGTCCTGGTCCCCCTCTGCCTCCCGGGCCTGGTCTCCTTCTACCTCCAGGACCTTGGGGCTCTCTCCGTCTTCGCCCTGGGTCCCCTATACCTCCTGGCACTGGTGCCCCTGTCTCCAGACCCAAGTACGCCTCTATCACCTGGCCCTTTTTCCCCTCTACCTCCCGGCCCTGGTCTCCCTGCCTCCTGACCCAGGTAGCCCTCTGCCTCCCGGCCCTGGTCCCCCTCTGACTCCCGGCCCAGGTCCTATCTGCCTCCCTGCCCTGGTCACCCCCACTTCTAGGTCCCTGTTCCCCCCTACCTCCCGGCCCAGGTACAATTCTGTCTCTTGGCCCTAGGCCCCAGCTGCCTTCCCGCCCTGGTTTCCCCTGCCACCTGGTCCTGGTCACCCTCTGCCTTCGTGCCCCGGTCTCCCCGTGCCTACTGGTCCGGGCCCCCCATCTCCCTGCCCAGGTACCCCTCTGCTTCCTGGCCCTGGTCCCCCTCTGTGACCCGCCCTGGTCTCCCATCTCCCGACCCAAGTACCCCTCTGCCTCCTGGCCCTGGTCCCCCTCTGTGTCCCGGCTCTGGTCCCACTGTTCCTGTAAGCCCTGGTCGCCCTCTACCTCCAGTCCCTGGCCCCTCTCTCTATCCGGGCCCTGGGACCCTCTACCTCCCGGCCTAGGTTCCCCTGTCTCTCGGCCCAGGTACCCCTCTGTCTCCAGGCCCTGGTCCCCCTTGGCCTCTCTTTCATTGTCCACCCCGTTTCTCGGCCCTGGTTCCCCTCTTCCTCCTGGCCCTGGTCCCCCGTCTTAGGTATCCCGCTGCCTCAAGGCCCCGGTTCCCCACTATCGCCCTGCCATGATCCTCCTCTGCCTCCTGGCTCTGAGTCCCCTCACCCTCCAGGCACTGGTCCTTCTCTGCCTCCCTGCCCTTGTCTCCCCCACGTCTCGGCCCTGGTCCCTCATTGCCTTCTGGCCCAGGTACCCCTCTGCCTCCAGGCCCTGATCTTCCTCTGCCTCCCGGCCCTGGTCCCCCGTCTCCAGGCCCAGGTAGCCCTCTGCCTCCTGGCCCTGGTCCCCCACTCTCAACATGCCCTGGTCCCCCTCTACCTCCCAGTCTTTGTCCCCCATCTCCTGGCCCAGGTACCCTTATAAATCCTGGCTCTGGTCCCCCTCAGCCTCCCTGCCCTTGTCCCTTTGAGCCACCCAGCCCTGGAGCACCTCGGCCTCCCTGTCCAGGTTTCCCCCCCACCCCCCGCCTCTCATCCCCTGGTCCCACTCTGACTTTTGGCCCTAGTTCCCCTTTACGTTAGAGAAGTGGGGGGTGGTGTTAAGGGCAGAGAGGCTTAGGTACCCCTATGCCTGCCGGCCCTGGACCCCGTTTCCAGGCCCTGGTCTCCCTCTGCCTCCCGGCCCTGGTCTCTCTCTCTACGTCCCTCTCTCCACCCCAGCCCAGGTTCCCCTGATCTACCGGCCCTGATTTCCCTCTACCTCCAGGCCTTGGCCACTCTCTCCATCCAGGCCCTGGGACCCTCTACCTCCCGGTCTATGTCCCCCTATCTCCCAGCCTAGGTACCCCTCTTCCTCACGGCTCTGGTCACCCTATCTCCCGGCCCAGGTACCCCTCTGCCTCCTGGCATTGGTCCCCGTGTGCCTTCCCACCCTGATCCCTTTCTGCTTCCCGGCCCTGGCCAGCCTCTTCCCCTCTGTCCCGGTCGCCCCCGACCTCTAGGGCCGGGTTCCCCTCTACTTCTCAGCCCTGGTCCCACTGTCTCCCGGCACAGGTACCCCTCTGCCTCCTGGCCCTCGTTCCCCCTGCCACCCTGCCCTGGTCCCCCTCTGCCTCACGTCCCTGGTTCCCTTGTGACTGCCAACCCTAGTTCCTCTATACTTCCAAGAACAGAGCGGGGACAAAGGCAGCGGGGAAGAGGAACTCCTCGGCCAGCTGGCCTGGTCCCCGTTTCCCAGACCTTGTCCCCCTCTGCCTGCCTGCCGGCCCTGGTCCTCGTTTCCCAGGTCTGGTATCCCTCTGCCTCCAGGCCCACGTCCCCCTCTACCTGCCGGCCCTGGTCCCCGTTTCCCAACCCTGGTTCCCCTCTGCCTCCTGGCCCTGGTCCCTCTCTGCCTCCCGACCCTGGTCTCCAGTCTGCTGGCCCAAGTACACATCTGACTCCTGGCCCTGGTCCTCCTCTACCTCCAGGACCAGATCCCGCTCTGCCTCCCGGCCCTGGTCCCTTTGAGCCACCGAGCCATGGCCTCCCTCTACGTCCAGGCCACTGGATCTCTCTCTCCGTCCCAGCCATGGGTCCCCTCAACCTTCAGGCCCTGGTCCCTTTGTCTAGCAGCCCTGGTCCCTCTCTGCCTCCCGACCCTGGTCCCCGTCGGGCTCCCTGTCCTGGTCCCCCTCAAATTCCCAGCCCAGCCCGGACTCTCCCTCTCTGACATGGTCACGCCCCGCCTTTCGGCCCTGGTTGCCCTCTGCTTCTCAGTCCTAGTCCCACTGTCTCCCGGTACAGATAACCCTCTGCCTCCCAGACAGGGTCCCCCTGTACCCTAGCCCAGGTACCCCTCTGCCTCCTGGCCCTGGTTGCCCTGTCTACCGACCCTGCTCCCCCAATTTATCCCGGGCCTGGTCACCCTCAGCTTCCCTGACATTGACACACTGCTTCTCGGCCCTGGTCCCCCTTTGCCTCCCGGTCCAGGTAACACTCTGCCTCCTGGCCCTGGCTCCCATCTGCTTCCCGGCCCTGGTCCCCCGTCTGCCGGCTCGGGTACCCCTCTGCCTCCTAGCCCTGGTCCCCCGCTGCCTCCAGGCCCCTGTCACCCATTCATTCAATCGTATTTATTGAGTGCTTATTGTGAGCAGAGCACTGTACTAAGCGCTTGGGAAGTACAAGGTGGCAACATATAGAGATGGTCCCGACCCAACAACGGGCCTCCCAACCTCAGTCCCCCATCTCCCGGTCCCTTTGGGTCTCCCGGCCCTGGTCTCCCACTTCCTCCAGGCCACTGGATCTCTCTCCGTCAAGGCCATGGGTCCCATCTACCTCCATGCCCTGGTCCCCATGTTCTTCCAGCCCTAGTCTCCCTTTACCTTCCGGCCCTGGTCCCCACGATTCCCTGCCATGGTCCCCCCTCTCCCTCCAAGCCATGGGCCACGTGTCTCTCTCCGTCCCAGCCATGGGTCCCCTGCTCTGCCAGCCTGGTTTCCCTCTACCTACAAGCCCCGGCCACTTTCTCCGGCCCGGCCCTGGGACCCTCTGACTCCCGGCCTAGGTCCCCCTATCTACCCGCCCTGGACCCCCAGTCTCCCCTCCCATGTACTCCTCTGCCTCCGAACCCTGGTCACCCTCTGCCTCCCGATCCTGGTCCCCCTTCTCCGGGCCCCGGTACCCCTCTGCCTCCTGTCACTGATCCCTCTCTACCTCCCGGCCCTGGTCACCCAAGCCTCCAGATGCTAGTCTCCCGTCTCCCTGCCCAGGAACCCCTTGCCTCCTGGCCCTGGTTCCCTTCGGCCTCCCGACCCGGGTCCCCCTTCTCTGTGCCCTGGTACCCTTCTGCCTCCTGGCCCTGATCCCTCTCTGCCTCCCGGCCCTGGTCACCCTAGCCTCCCGACCCTAGTCCCCCGTATCCCGGCCCAGGAACACCTTGCCTCCTGGCCCTGGTCCCCCTCTGACTCCCGACACTGGTCCCCCTCTGACTCCCTTCCCTTGTCCAACCCCTTCTCGGCCCTGGTCCCCCTTTGCCTTCCAGCCCAGCTACCTCTCAGCCTCCTCGCACTGGTCCCCTTCTGCCTCCCGGCCCTTGTCCACCTGTCTACTAGCCCGGGTTCCCTTCTAAATCATGGCCCTGGTCCGCCTCTGCCTCCTCGCCCTGGTCCCGCTCTGACACCCTGCCCTGGTCCCCTTCTGGCTTCTCGGCCCTGGTGCCCCTCTGCCTCCCAGCACTTGTCCCCCTCTGCCTCCCAGCACTTGTCCCCCTCTGCCTATCAGCCCTGGTCCCACTTTACTTTCTGGCCCTGCCCCCACCCCCGAACTTCCGGCTATGGGCCACCTCTACCATGCGGCCCTGGACTCCTTATCTTGTAGCCCAGGTATCTTTCTGCCTCCCTGCCTGGTCCCCCTGTCTTTCGGCCCAGGTACCCCTCTGCCTCCTGGCCCTGGTCCCCCTCTGCCACCCTACCTGGCTCCTCGTCTGCCTCCGGGCCCTCAACCGTCTGTGCCTCCCGGCCCTGTTCTCTTTCCACCCCCAACTTCTTGGGTCTCTCTCCGTCCCAGCCCTGGTCCCCCTGTCTCCTGGCCCAGGTACCCCTCTGCCTCCTGGCCCTGGTCCCCCCTGCTTCTCGGCCCTGGCTCCTCTCTGCCTCCCGGCCCTGGTCCCCCTGTACCTGCCATTCCTGGTCTCCCTCTACCTCCGGGCCCTGGCTGCTCTCTCGGTCCTGAACCTGTGTCCCCTCTACCTACCAGCCCTGGTCCCCCTGTCTCCCTGACCAGGTACCCCGCTACCTCACGCCCCGGTCCCCATGTTTCCCAGTCCAGGTAACCCTCTGCTTCCTGGCCCTGGTCCCCCTCTGCCTCCATGCCCGGATCCCCCCGGCTTCTCAGCACCTGTATTCCGCTGCCTCCCGGCCCAGGTACCCCTCTACCTTCCGGACCTGAGCCCCCGTCTCCCGGCCCAGGTACCCCTCTGCCTCCCTGCCCTGGTCCCCCCAGTCTCTCGCCTCTGATCCCCCTCTGCCACTCGGCTTTAGTCCCTCTCTGCCGCTCAGCCCTGGTCCGCCTGTCCGCCAGCCCAGGTGCTCCTCTGTCTCCCGGCCATGGAACCTTCGTCTCCCGACTCAGTTACCCTTCAGCCTCCTGACCCTGGTCCCTCTCTGCCTCCCTGACCTTGTCCCCCAAACTTATCGGCCCAGGTACCCCTTTGCCTCCTGGCCCTGGTTCCCCTTTGCCTCCCTGCCCAGGTACCCCTCAGCCTGCTGGCCCTCGTCCCCCTCTGCCTCCAGGCCCTGGTCCCCCGATGCGTCTCGGCCCTGGTACCTCTCTGCCTCTCGGCCGTGGTCTTCCTCTGCCTATCGGCCCTGGACACTCTGTCTCCAGTATCAGATACCCCTCTGCCTCCCTGCCCTAGTACCCCTGCCTCCCAGCCCAGGTAACCCTCTTCCTACCGGTCATGATCCCCTCCTACCACGTTGCCTTGGACCTCCTCTGCCTCCCGGCCCTGGTGTTCTTCTACCTCCAGGCCCTGGTCCCCCGTCTCCTGGCCCAGGTAGCCATCTGCCTCCTGGCCCTGGTCCCCCATGCCACCCTGCCCTGGTCCCCCTCAGCCTGCTGGCCCTGGTCCCTCTCTAACTCGTGGACCCTGTCTCCCAGCACAGGTGCCCCTCTGCCTCCCGGCCCTGGTCCCCCGCTGCGTCTCGGCCCTGGTAGCCCTCTGCCTCTCGGCCGTGGTCTTCCTCTGCCTATCGGTCCTGGTCACTCTGTAGGCCCAGATACCCCTCTGCCTCCCTGCCCTGTTTCCCCTGTCTCGCTGCTCAGGTAGCCCTCTGCCTACCGCTCATGGTCCCCTCCTGCCGCGTTGCCTTGGACCTAATCTGCCTCCCGGCCCTGGTTTCCTTCTACCTCCAGGCCCTGTTCCCCCCGTCTCCTGGCCCAGGTACCCATCTGCCTCCTGGCCCTGGTCCCTCTATGCTACCCTGCCCTGCTCCCGCTCCTCCTCCCGGCCTTCGTTCGTAAGTGCCTCCCTGACCTGTTTATCTCCTACCTTCAAGACCCTGGGTCTCTCTCTGTCCCGGTCCAGGAACTCTTCTACCTCCCGGCCCTGGTCCCCCTATGCCTCCCAACCCTGGATCCTCTGTCTACGGGCCCAGGTACCCATCTTCCTCCCTGCCCTGGGCCGCCTGTGTCCTGGCCCAAGTACCTTCTCCCTCCTGGTCCTGGTCCCCCTCTGCCTCCAGGCCTTGGTCCACTTATGCCTCCCAGCCAGGTACCCCTCTGCCTCCTGGCCCTGGTCTCCCTCTTCTTGATCCCCCCTCTCCCGGCCCAAGTAACTCTCTGCCTCCTGGCCATGGTCGCCTTCTGCCGCATTGCCCTTGACCCCCTCTGCCTCCCGGCCCTGTACCCTCTGTGCCCCCAGATCCTGGTCTCTTTCTCCCTCCAGGCCCTTGGGTCTCTCTCCTTCGCGGCCGTGGCTCCTTTCTACCTCCAGGCCCTCAACGCCTTGTCTCCCGGCCCAGGGACCATTCAGCCTCCTTGCTCTCCGTCCCAGCCCCAGATCAAATATACCACCCAGCCCTGCTGCCCGTCTCCCAGCCCTGGTCCCCTTCTGGCCGTCGTCCCCCTCTTAAAACCGGCCCTGGTCCCCTTCTGGCCATCATCCCCCTGTTTCCCGGTCCAGACACCCCTCTGCCTTCTGGTCCTGGTCCCCCTCTTCCTACCAGCCCTGGTCCCACTATGCCTCCAGATCCGAGCCCCCCTCTGCCTACAGGCCTGGGTGCCCCTCTCCTTCCCAGCCCTGGGTCTCTGTTGTCTCCCAGACTGGTACCCCTCTGCCTCTTGGTCATCGTCCCCCTGTCTCCAGGCTCAGGCACCACTCAGACTCCCGGTCCTTGCGCCCATTCACCTCGCAGCCCTGGTCCCCCTCTACTTCGCGGTCCAGGTACCCCTCTGCCTCCTGGTCCTGGTCCCCCTCTACTACCCTGCCATGGTCCCCCTCTGCCTCCTGGCCTGGTCCCTCTGTGCTTCCCGGCACTGTTCTCCCTCTACCTCCAGCCCCTGGTCCTTCTGTCTGTTGTGGCCCTAGGTCCCCTCTACCTGCCCGTTCTGGTCTCCCTGCCCCCGGCCCAGGTACTCCTCTACCTCCCTACGTCGCCCTCTGCTTCTCGGCCCTGGTCCCGCCCGTTTCTCTCTCCATCCGGGACTTTGGTCCCCTTTACCTCCAGGCCCTGGTCCCGCTGTCTCCCGGTGTAGGTACCCCTCTGCGACCTGGCCCTGATCGACTTCTGCCACCCCGCCCTGGTCCCCAGTTATCTCTCGGCCCTGGTCCCTCTGTGGCTCTGTGCTCTGGCCTCCTTTTCATTCATTCAATCGTATTTATTGAGCGGTTACACTGTGCAGAGCACTGTACTAAGCGCCTCCCGGCCCTAGTCCCCCTTTTTCTCGGCCCAGGTAAACCTCTGCCTCAGAGCCCTGGCACCTCTCCGCCCTCTTGCCCTGGTTCCCCTCTGCCTCTCGGCCTTGGTCCCCCTGTCTCCCGGCCCACTTACCCATGTGCCTCCCTGAACTGGTCCCCTTATCTCCCGGCCTGGGTACCTCCCTGCCTCCTGACCCTGGTCCCTCTCAGACTACCTAGTCCCCATCTGCCTCCCAGCCCTGCTCCCCCTCTGTCTCCCTACCCTTGTCCCCCCCTCTTCTCGACCCTGGTCCCCCTCTGCCTCCCGGCCCAGGTACCCCTCTGCCTCCTGACCCTGGTCCCCCCTTACCATACTTCCCTGGTCCCCATCTGCCTCTTGGACCTGGTCCTTCTGAAACTCCTTGCCCTCGTCCCTCAGGGCCTCCCGGCCTTGGTTTTTTTCCAGCTCCAGGGCCTTTTGTGAGTCTCCGTCCAGGCCCCGGGTCCCCTCTACCTCCCGGCCCAGGTACCACTCTGCCTATCGGCTCTGGTCCCTCCCAGCCTCATGGTCCTGCTCCCCCTCTGCCTCCCTGTCCTGGTACCCCGTCTCCCGGCCCAGGTACCCCCCTGCCTCCTAGACCTTGTCCCTCTCGGCCTCCAGGCCCTGCTCCCCCTCGGCCGCCCGGCAATGGGCACTGTGTGCCTCCCTGCGCTTGTCGCCCATGCGTCTCCACCCTGGTCCCCCTTTGCCTCCCGGCCCAGGTTCCCCTATGCTTCCAGGCCCTAGTCTGCCTCTGCATCGACGATCTGGTCACCAAGTGCCTCTCGGCCCTGGTACCTCTCTGCTTCTCAGCCATGGTCCTCCTGTCTTCCTGCCCAGGTACCCCTCTTCCTCCCGACCCTGGTCCCCTGTTTCCAGGCCCAGGTACCCCTATGCTTCCTGGCACCAGTCCCCTTCTGCCTCCCGGCCCTGGTCCTTCTGTGCCTCCCGGCCCTAGTCTCACTGGACCTCCAGGCCCTGTTCCCTCTCTCTGTCCCGCCGCACATCCCATCTACCTCCCAGCCCGGGTCCTCCTGTCTCCCGGCCCAGGTTCCACTCTGCCTCCTGGACCTGGTCCCCCTCTGCCTACCCGCCCTGGTCCCCCTCTCGGCTCTGGTCTCCCTGTCTCCCGGCCCAGGTCCCTCTATACCACCCTATCCCGGTCCCCCCTACTTCTTGGCCATGGTCCCTCTCTACCTACCGACCCAGGTACGTCTCTACCTCCTGGCCCTGGTCACCCTCTGCTCTCGGCCGTGGTCCCCCGTCTCTCGGTCCAGTTACCCCTCTGCCTCCCGGCCCTGGTTCGCATCTCCCAGCCCAGGTATCCCTCTGCCTCCTGGCTCTGGTCTGCCTCTGGCTCTCTGATCTGTTTGCCCCCTGCCTCTCGGCACTTGTTCCTCTCCTTTTCTTAGCCCTGGTCCCCCTGTCTCCCGGCCCAGGTACCCCTCTGCCTCCCGGGCATGGTCCCACTGTCTCCCGGTCCAGGTACTCCTCTGCCTCCTGTCCCTGTTCCCCCTCGACCTCCACGCCCTGGTCTCTCTCTCCATCACGGCCCTGGGTCACCTTTCCCTCCAGGCCCTATTTCACGTTTCCCGGTCCAGGTACCCCCCTGCCTCCAGGCCCTGGTCCCCCTCGGCCACCCGGCTCTGGTCCCCCTCTGCCTCCCTGCCCTTGTCGCCCCAGCTTTGTCTCCCGACTCTGGTTCCTCTGTCTCCTGGCCCAGGTCACCCTCCGCCTCCCGGCCCTGGTCCCTCATCTCCCGGCCCAGGTAACCCTCTGCCTTCTGGCCCTGGTCCTCCTCTACCTCCAGGCCAGGCTCCCCTCTCCTCCCCAGCCATATGCCAACCCAGCTCTGCTGCCCGCTTCCTGGCCTAGTACGCCTCTGCCTCCTGGCCGTCGGCCCCTTGTCTCCTGGCCCAGGTACACCTCTGCCTCCCAGAACGGGTCCCTCTGTGCATTCCGGACTTGGTCTCCTTCTACTTCCAGACCCTTGGGTTTCTCTCAATCCCGGCCCATGGTTCCGTCTACCTCCGGGCCCTGGTCCAACTGTCTCCCAGCCCAGGTACCCCACTACCTCCCAACTCTGGTCCCCCTCTGCCTCCCCACCATGGTCACCTTCTACCACCCATTCCTGGTCCCCCTCTGCCTGCCCTGGTCCTCCCCTGCCTCTCGCACCTGCTTCCCCTCTGCTCCTCGACTTGGTCCCCCTCTGCCTTCCGGCCCATATACCCCGCCGCAACCTGACCCTTTTCCCCCTCTGCATCCAGGACCTGGTCCCCGTCTCCCGGGCCAGGTACCGCCTCTGTCTCTGGTCCATGATCCCCCTCTGCCTCCCCATGCTGGTCCCTTTCTACCTCCAGGACCTGGTCCCCCTCTGCCTCCCTATCCTGGTTCCCCCCACCTCTCGGGCCTAGTCCCGCTGCCTCCCGGCCCAGGTCACTCTATGCCTCCCGGCCCCGGTCGCTCTGTGCCTCCCGGCCCTAGTCGCTCTGTGCCTCCCAGCCCGAATCTCCCTCTACATCCAGGCCCTTGGGTCTCTCTCCGTCCCAGGCCTGGGTGCCCTCTTCATCCAGGCCCTGGTCCCCTTGCCGCCTGGCCCAAGTACCCCTCTGCCTACTGGCCCTGGTACCCTTCTGCTTCCCAGTCCAGATACACCTCTGCCTCCTGGCCCTTGTCCCCTTCTGCCTCTGGGGCCTGGTCCCTTTGTGCTTCCCGGCACTGTTCTCCCTCTACCTCCAAACCCTGGTCCTTCTCTCCGTCGCGGCCCTGGGTCTGCTCTACCTGCCCGCTCTGGTCTCCCTGCCTCCCAGTCCAGGTACCCCTCTACCTCCTGGCACTGGTAACCTTGATTCCCGGTCCTGGTACCCCTCTGCCTCCCGGACATGGTTCCCCTCTGTCTCCATGTCCTGGTCTCTCCCACCTCTCGGCCCTGGTCTCCTTCTGCCACCCTACCCTGGTCACCCTCGGCCTCCTTTCCCTGGTCACCATCTCCCTCCCTGCCCTGGTCTCCCCGGCCTCTCGGCCCGAGTCCCCTTCTGATTCCCGGACTAGGTACCCAGCCACATCCTGGTCCTTTTCCCCCCTCAGCCCCCTGGCAGTGGTACCCCACCTCCCAGGCTAGGTACCCTTCTGCCTCCCAGCCTGGTTGCCCCAACTCCAGACCCAGGTACCCTTCTGCCACCCAGCGCTGGTGCCTATCTGCCTCCTGGCCTTGGTCCCTCTCGCCTCCCGGCCCTGCTCTCCTTCTACATCCAGACCAGTGAGACTCTCCCAATTCCGGCCTTGGGTCACCTCTACCTCCCAGGCCTGGTCCCCCATCTTCTGGCCTAGGTACCCCTCTGCTTCCAGGCTCTCAAGTACCCTTCTGCCTCCTGGCCCTGTTCTGCCTCTGCCCCCTGCGCTGGTCCCCCTTTCCCTCCCGACCCTGGTCCCTCTTGCCTCCTGGCCCTAGTCTCCTTCTACCTCCAGGCTCTTGGGTCTCTCTATTTCCCGGCCCTGGGTCCCCTCTACCAACCGGCCCTGGTCCCTCTGTCTCCCGGTCCAGGTACCCTCTGCCTTCTGGACCTGGTCCCCGTTTCCCGGTCCAGGTACCACTCTGCCTTGTAGCCCTGCTCCCACTCTGCCTCCCTGCCCCGGACCCCCCACCCCTCAGCTCTGGTCCCCCTCTGAATCCTGGCACAGGTACCTTGCTGCCTCCTGGACCTGGTTCCACTCTGTCTCCCGGCCTTAGTCCCCTTGTCTCCCTGCTCAGGTACCCTTCTGCCTCCTGGACATGGTCCCCCTCTGACTACTGGCCCTTGGGCCCCTCTGCCTTTTCCACTGGTCCAACTTTACTTTCTGATCCTCCTCCCCTGCCCCCCGCCGATCTGGCCCTGGTACCCTACTCCCACCGGCCCTAGGTCCAATCTATCTCCCTGCCTTGGTCTCCATCTTCTGCCCTAAGTCCAATCTATCTCCCTGCCTTGGTTCCCATCTTCTGACCTGACCTGCTTGCCCTCTGTCTACCGGCATTGCTGCCCCGATTACTCCCAGCTCTCGTCGCCTTGTATCTCTTGGCCCTGGTCCCCCTGTTTCTCCCGGCACTGGTCCCCTTGTACCTTCCAGCCCTGGTCTCCCTCTTCCTCCAGGCCCTTGCCCCCCTCTCTGTCCCAGCCCTGGATCCCCTCTAATTACCAGGCTAGGTGCCCCTGCCTAAAGGCCCAGGTACCCCTCAGCCTCCCAGCCCTGGTCCCCCACTCCCTCTCTGCCCTTGTCAGCCCTGCTTCTCAGACCTGGTCCCCTTAGCCTCCTGTCCCTGGTCTCACTCTGCCTCCCGTCTCGGGTCCACCGTCTACCGGCCCGGATACCCCTCTGCCTCCTGGCCCTGGTCCCTCCGCCTCCTGCTCCCACTCTGACTCCCTACCCTCCCTACCCGGCCCGGGTTCCCCTCTACCTCCCGGCCCTGGTCCATCCCTCCTCTAGAACCTGGTCCGCCCAGCAAACCTGCCCTGGTCCTCCTCTGCCTCCTGTCCCTGGTTCACCTAAGCCTGCCAGCCCTAGTTCCCCTTTAGTTCCAAGAAGCCGGGGGACAAGGGCAGGTAGGTAAAGGAACCCCTCTGTCTGCTGGCCCCAGTCCCCGCTTCTCGGCCCTGGTCCCTCTTTGCCTTCCGGTCCAGGTACTGCTCTGCATCCTGGCCTTGGTCCCCATTTCCCTCCAGGCCCTGATCCCCCATCTCCCGGCCAGGGACCCCTCTGCCTCCTGGCCCTGGTCCCCCACTGCCGCCCTGCCGGGATCCCCTTCTTCCTCGAGGCCCTGTGTCCCCTCAACCTCCCGGCCCTGTTCCCCTAGTCTTCTGGCCCAGGTACTCCTCTGCCTTCCCGCCCTGGCCCTCTATGCTTCCCGGCCCTGACCGGCCTCTGCCTCTCTGACCTGGTTGGCCCCCGCCTCTTGGCCCTGGTTCCTCTCTGCTTCTCTGCCCTAGTCCCACTGTCTCCCAGCACAGTTTCCCCTCTGCCTCCCATCCCTGGTCCCCTGCCTACCAGCCCTGGTCCCCCTCTGTCTCCCGGCCATGGTTCCCCTCTGCCTCCCTGACCTTGTCCCCCCCGGCTTCGCGGCCCTGGTCATCCGTCTACCGGCCCGGGTACCGCTTTACCTCCTGGCCCTGGCCCCTATCTGCCTTTCTGCCCAGATACCCCACAGCCTGCTGGCCCTGGTCCCCCTATACCTCCTAGCCCTGGTCCCCCATTTCCAAGCCTTGGTACCCCTCTGCCTCCTGGCCATGGTCCCCCCATGATGTCCTGCCCTGGTCCCCCTCTGCCTCCCGGACCTGGGTTCTCCCTACCTCCAGGCCCTGGTACCCCAGTCTCTCCTCCCAGTTAACCCTTTGCCTCCTGGCCCTGGTACCCCGTATCCTAGCACAGGTAACCCTGTGTCTCCTGGCCCTGATCTCCCTCTGCTCCCGGCCCTGGTCCCCCGTCTACCGGCCTGGGTACGCCTCTGCCTCCCTGCCCAAGTACCCCTCAGCCTGCTGGCCCTAGTCCCCCTCTACGTCCTGGCCCTGGTCCCCCGCCTACAAATCTTAGTACCCCTCTACCTCCAGGTCCCCCCTGCCATCCTGCCCTGGTCCCCCTCTGCCTCCCGGACCTGATTCCCTCTACGTCCAGGCCCTGGTCCCCCAGTCTCCCCGCGCAGGTAACCCTCTGCCTCCTGGACCTGGTCGTCCGTATCCCGGCCCAGGTACCCCTCTGTCTCCTGGCCCTGGTCCACCTCTGCCTCCAGGCCCTGATACCCCTCTGTCTCACTGCCCTTGTCCCCCACCTCTTCGCGGCCCTGCTCCCCCTTTGCCTTCCAGCCAAAGTACTCCTCTGCCTCCTGGACCAGGTCGCTCTCTTCCTCCCAGCCTTGGTCCCCCATCTCCCGACAAAGGTATCCTTCTGCCTCCTGGCCCTGGTCCCGCACTGCCACCCTGCCCTGATCCCCCTCTGTCTTCTGGCTCTGGGTCCCCTCTACCCCCCGGCCCCAATCCCCCATCTCCTGGCCCAGGTACCCTTCTAATTCCTGGCCCAGATCCCCCTCTGCTGCCGTCCCTGGTTCCCCTGTTCTTGCCAGCCCTAGTTCCCCTTTAGTTCCAAGAAGCGGGACGACAAGGGCAGGGAGGCAGAGGAACCCCTAACTCCCGGCCCTGGTCCCCCACTTCCTACCGGCCCTGGTACCCCTCTGCCTCTTAGCCCTGATTTCCCACCTCCAGGCCCTTGGGTCTTTCTCCGTTCTGTTCCAGGGTCCTCTCTACCTCCCAGCCCAGGTCCCCCTGTCTCCAGACCCAGGTACCTCTCTGCCTCCATGCCCTGGTCCCAATCTGCCTCCTGGCCCTGGTTTCCTACCTCCAGTCCCTTGGGTCTCTCTCCGTTCTGATCCTGTGTCCTCTCTACCTCCCAGCCCAGGTCCCCCTGTTTCCAGACCCAGCTCTGCCTCCTGGCCCTGGTACCTCTGTGCCTCCTGGCCCTGGTCCTTCTCTCTGTCCAGACCCTGGGTCTGCTCTACCTCCCGGCCTTTATCCACCGCTTTCCCGACCCAGAATCCCCTCTGTCTCCCGGCCCTGATCCTCCTCTGACTCCCGGCACTGGTCTCCTTCTACCGGCCCTGGTTCCCCTGTATCAAGAACAAGGTACCCATCTGACTCCATGCAGGGTCACCTTCTGCCTCCAGGTGCTGGTCCCCCTCTGTCTCCTGGACTTGGTCCCCCACTGCCTCCGGGCCCTGGTCCCGCTCTACCTCCCAGCCCTGGACTCCGTCTCGCAGTCCAGGTACCCCTCTGCCTTCTGGCCCAGGTCCCCCTCTGTCTCCTGGTCCAGGTACCCCACTGCCTCCTGGCCCTGGTCCCGCTCTGCCTCCCAGTACAAGTACCCTCTGACTCCCGGCCTTTGTCTCCCTGTCTTCCGACCCATGTACCCCTCTGCCTTCTGGCCCAGGTCCCCCTCCGCCTCCCGGCCCTGGTCTCCGTCTACCTCCGGGCCCTTGGGTCTCTCTCCGTCCCGGCGTTGGGTCCCCTGTACCACTCAGCTCTGGTCCACCTGTCCCCAGGCCCAGGTAACCCTCTGCCTACAGGCCCTGGTCCCCCTCTGCCTCCTGGCCCTGGACCCCAGTCTCCCGGCACACACAACCCTCTGTCTCCTGGACCTGGTCCCTTTCTGCCTACCTACCCTGGTCCCCATCTGCCTTCCATCCCTGGCCCTCCTTGGCATCCCGGCCCTTGTCCCCCTCTGACTTCCTGCCCTTGACCCCCTGCTTCTAGAACCTGGTCCCCCTTTGCCTACCGGCCCAGGTACGGCTCTGCCTCCTGGCCCTGGCCCACCCCTGCCACCCTGCCCTGGTCCCCCTCTGCATCCTGGCGCTGGTCCCTCTGTGCTTCCCGGCCCTGGTCCCCCACGGCATACCGGCCTTGGTTTTCATCAACCTCTAGGACATTGGTTGAGTCTCCGTCCCGACCCACGGTCCACTCTACCTCCTGGCCCCGGTCCTCCTGTCTCTCGGCCTAGGTACCTCTTTGCCTCCCTGCCTTGGTCCCCATCTCCCTCCCGGCCCGAGTCTCCTTCTGCCTTCTCGGCCCTGGTCCCCCTGTCTCCCTTCCCAGGCACCCCTTTGCCTCCTAGCCCTGGCCCTGCTCAGCCTCCAGGCCCTGGTCACCGTCTGCCTCCCTGCCCTTGTCGCCCCCGCTTCTCCGCCCTGGTCCCCCTTTGCCTGTCATCCCAGGTACCCCTCTGCCTCCCGGCCCTGGTCTGCATCCGCGTCTATGACCAGGTCACCCCCTGCCTCTCGGTCCTGGACCCCCTCTGCTTCTCAGCCCTGGTCCTCCTGTCTCCTGACCCAGGTAACTATCTGCCTAATGGCCCTGATCATCATCATCAATCGTATTTATTGAGCGCTAACTATGTGCACAGCACTGTACTAAGAGCTTGGGAAGTACAAATTGGCAACATATAGAGACAGTCCCTAACCAACAGTGGGCTCACAGTCTAAAAAGTGGGCTCACAGTCTAAAATCACAGTCCTGATCCCCCTCTATCTCCCTGACCTTGTCGCCCCGCATCTCCAACCTGGTCCCCCTTTGCCTCCAGGCCCTGGACCCCCTCTGCCTCCCGGCCCATGTACCCCTCCACTACCTGGCCCTGGTCCCCCTCTGCCTCCCTGCCCCGATCCCCGTCTGCCTCCCAGCCTTGATCCCTCTGTGCCTCCCGGCCCTGGTCTCCCGTGACCTCCAGGCCCTGGTCCCCATCTCATGGCCTAGGAACCAGTCTGCGTCCTGGCCCTGGTCCCCATCTGCATCCCGGCCCTTGTCAACCTCTGCCTCTCAGCCCTGGTCCCCGTCTCCCGGCCCACGGACGCTTCTGCCTCCCTGCCCTGGTCCCCCTGCCTCCCGGCCCAGGTACCTCGTTGCCATCCTGCCCTAGTCCTCCCCACTTCTCGACCTTGGTGAGCCTTTGCCTCCCGGCCCAGGTACCCCTCGGCCTCCTGGCCATGGTCCCCCCGGCCACCATGCCCTGGTCCCCCTCTGCCTCCCGGACCTGGTCCCTATGTGCCTCCTGGTACTCCAGGGCCTCCCGGCCTTGGTTTCCTTCTACCTCCAGGCCCTTGGGTGAGTCTTCGTCTGGGACCTGGGTCTCCTCTACCTCCCGGCCCTGGTCCCCCTATCTCCCGGCCTAGGCAAACCTCTTCCTCCTGGCCCTGGTCCCCCCTCTGCCAAACCGCCCTGGTGCCCTTCTGCCTTCCGGCCTTGACTCTCCTCAGCTTCTCAGCCCTGGTCTCCCTTCCCCCAGCCTAGATACACCTCTTCCTCCTGGCCCTGGTACCCATCTGCCAACCCGCCCTAGTCACCATAATAGTAATAATAATAATAATAATAATAATAATAATAATAATAATAAGAATGATAATAATAATAATGGCACTTAGTAAGCGCTTACTATGTGCAAAGTACTGTACTAAGCGCTGGGGAGGTTACAAAGTGATCAGTCTGTCCCATGGTAGGGGCTCACAGTCTTAATCCCCATTTTACAGATGCGGTAACTGAGGCCCAGAGAAGTGAAGTGACTTGCCCAAAGTCACACAGCTGACAATTGGTGGAGCCGGGATTTGAAAGCATGACCTCTGACTCCAAAGCCCGAGCTCTTTCCACTGCGCCACGCTGATTCTCTCATCTGCCTCCCGGCCCTGGTCCCCCTCTGCCTCTCGGCCCTGATACACCTGTCTCCCGGCCTAGGTAACTCTCTGCCTCCAGGCCCTGGTCCCCCTCGGCCTCTCGGCCCTGGTCCCCTTCGGCCACCCTGCCCTTGTCGCCCTCACTTCTCCGCCCTGGTCCCCCTTTGCGTCCCAGTCCAGGTAGCCCTCTGTCTCCCAGCACTGCTCAGCCTCTGCGTCTATGACCTGGTCACCCCCTGCCTCTAGGCCCTGGTCCCCCTCTGCTTCACAGCCCTGGTTTTCCTGTCTTCAGGCCCTAGGTCTCCTCTAACTCCCAGTCCTGGTCCCCGTCTCCCCGTCGAAGTACCTCTCTTCCTCCTGGCCCTGGTCCCCATCTGCGTCCCGGCCCTGGTCCCCCTGTTTCCCGACCCAGGTACCCATCTGCCTGACGGACCTGGTTTCCCTCGGCCTCCCTGCCCTTGTGGCCCCCGCTTGTCCGCCCTGGTCCATCTCTGCCTCGAGGCCCCTGTCCCCCTCTGCCTCCCTGCACTTGCCCCCCTCCCCCCGGTCTTGGCCGTGATTCCCCTTTGTCTTCTGACCCAAGTACCCCTCTGTGCCCTGGCCTTGTTCCCCCTCTGCCTTCCGGACCAGGTACCCCTCTGCCCCTGGCCTTGATCCCCCTCTTCCTCTCTGCCCTAGTCCCCATATCCGGGCCCAGGTACCCCTCTACCTCCTGGCTCCAATCCCCCACTGCCCTACTCCCCCTAGCCTCCCCTGCCCTTGTCCCCCTCTGCCACCCGGCCCTGGGTCCCCTCAACCTCCTGGCCCTGGTCCTCCTGTCTCCTGGCCCAGGTACCCTTCTCAATCCTGGCCCCGCTCCCCCTATGCCTTCCCGCCCTTTTCCCCCTCTGCATTCCGGCCCTTGTCCCACTCTGCCTCCTTGCCTTGTTCCCCTCCGCCTATCGTCCCTCGTCCCCCTCTGACTTTCATCCGCAGTTACCCTGTACTTACGAGAAGCGGGGGGGGGGGGTGGCAAGGGCAGGGAAGCAGAGGTGCCCCTGTGCCTGCTGGACCTGATCCCCGTTTCCGAACACTGGTCCCCCTCTGCCTCCCGGACCCGGTCCCCCTCTGCCTCCCGGACCCGGTCCCCCTCTGCCTCCCGGCCCCGGTCCCCTTCTGCCTCCCAACCCTGGTCCCCCCCCGTCTCCCGGCCCAGGTACCCCTCTGCCTCCTTGCCCTGGTCCCCCTCTACCTCCAGGCCCTGATCCCTCTCTACCTCCGGATACTGGTCCCTTTGAGCCACCCGGCCCTGGTCTCCCTCTCCTTCCAGGCCACTGGGTCTCTCTCCTTCCCGGACAGAGGTCCCCTCTACTTCCTGGTCCAGATCCCCCTGTTCTCCCAAGCTCTGGTCTCCCTCTATCTCCAAGCCCTGGCCCCTCTCTCCGTCCCGGTCCTGGGACCCTCTATCTCTAGGCTCAGGTCTCCCTGTCTCCCGGCCCAGGTACCCCTCTGCCTCCCGGCCCAGGTACCACTCTGCCTCCCGGCCCTGCTCCCCTTCTGCTTCCCGGCCCTGGTCGGCCTCTGCCTCTCTGACCTGGTCTCCCCCGGCCTATCGGCCCTGGTTCCCTTCTGCTTCTCAGCCCCAGTCCCACTGTCTGCCGGCACAACTACCCCTCTGTCTCCAAGCCATGGCCCCACTATCTCCCGGCCCAGGTACCCCTCTGCCTCCCGTTTCTGGTCTCCTGTCTAATGGACCTGGTGCCCCTCTGCCTCCCAGCCCAGGTCCCCCTTTCCACCGGCCCAGGAACTCCTCTGCCTCCTGGCCCTGGTTCCCCTCTACGTCCTGACCCTGGTCCACCATCTACTGGCCCGGATGCCCCCGTGCCTCCCGGCACAGATTCACCTCTGCCTCCCTGCCCAGGTCACCCCCAGCCTCTCGGTCCTGATCCCCCTCTGCCTCCCTGCCCCAGTCGCCCCCTGACTTACGTCCCTGGTCCCCCTCTGAATATAGGCACTAGTTCCCCTTTACTTCTGAGAAGCAGGGGGAACAAGGGCAGGGAGGCAGTGGTACCACTCTGCCTGCCGGCCTGAACCTATTTCCCGGCCCTGGTCCCCCTCTGCTTCCCGACCCTGGTACGCCTCTGAATCTCTGACCTGGTCGACCCCAGCCTCTCGGCCCTGTCTCCCGGCCAGGGAACCTTCTGCCTCCTGGGCCCAGTCCCCTTGTCTACCGGCCCTGGTCCCTCTTTGCCTCCAGGTCCTGATCCCCCTCTGCCTCCCTGGCCCGGTCCCCTTCTGCTTCCCACCCCTGACCAGCCTCTGCCTCTCTGACCTGGTCGCCCACCGTCTCTCGGCCCTGGTTCCCCTCTGCTTCTCAGCCGTAGGCCCCATCTCTTGGCCCATGTAACCCTCTGCCTCCCGGACCCGGTCCCCCTGTCTACCGGCCCTGGTCTCCCTCCGTCTCCTGTCCCTGGTCCCACTCTAACTTCCTGACCTTGTCCCCCATGCTTCTAGGCCCTGTTCCCCCTTTGCCTCCCGGCCCTGATTCCCGTTTCCCAACCCTGGGCCCCGTCTGCCTCCTGGCCCTGGTCACTCTCTGCCTCCCGACCCTGGTCTCCCATCTCCTGGCCCAGGTACACCTCTGCCTCTTGGCCCTGCTTCTCGGCCCTAGTACCCCTTTGCCTCCTGGCCCTGATCCCCGTTTCCTAACCATGGTCCTTCTCTACCTCCTGGCCCTGGTCCCTTTGAGCCTCCCGGCCATGGCCTCCCTCTACCTCCAGGACACCGGGTCTATCGCCGTCCGGGCCATGGGTCCCCTCTACCTCCCGGTCCTGGTCCCCGTCTGGCTCCCTGCTCTGGTCCCCCGCCCTGGTCCCCCTCAAATTCCCAGCCCAGGCCGGCCTCTGCCTCTCTGACCTGGTCAAGCCCCGACTCTCGGCCCTGGGACCCCTCGGCTTCTCAGCCATAGTCCCACTGTCTCCCGGCACAGGTACCACTCTGCTTCCTAGCCCTGGTCCCCCTGTCCCCTGGCCCAGGTACCCCTCTGCCTCCCGGCCCTGGTCGTCCTGTCTACCAGCCCTGGTGGCCCTCTTTCTCCCGGTCCTGGCTGCTCTCAGCCTCCCTGACCTTGTTACACCGCTTCTCGGCCCTGGTCCCACTTTGCCTCCCGTCCCAGGTACCCCTCTGCCTCCTGGCCCTGGTTCCCCTGTGCTTCCCGGCCCTGGTCACCCGTCTACCGGCCCGGGTACCCCTCTGCCTCCTGGCCCTGGTCCCCCGCTACTTCCAGGCCCTGGTCTCCCTCTGCCTCCCGACCCTGGTCCCTCTTCTCCGATTCCCGGTACCCCGCTGCCTCCTAGCTATGATGCCCCTCTGCTACCCGGCCCTGGTCACCCAAGCCTCCCGACCCTGGTCCCTCGTCTCCCGGCCCAGGGACACCTTGCCTCCAGGCCCTGGTCCCCCTCTGCCTCCATTCCCTTGTCCGCCCCCTTTTCGGCCTGGTACCCCTTAACCTTCCAGCCCAGGTACCTCTCAGCCTCCTGGCACTGGTCCCCCTCTGCCTCCTGGCCCTTGTCCACCTGTTTACTTGCCCAGGTTCCCTTCTAAATCCTGGCTCTGGTCCTCCTCTGCCTCCTCGCCCTGGTCCCCCTCTGCATCCCGGCCCTAGTCCCCTCTGCCTTCCTGCCTTGGTCCCCCGTGCTTCTTGTCCCTGGTCCCCTCTCACTTTTAGCCGTAGTTCCCCTTTACTTCTGAGAACCAGGAGGGACCAGGGCAGGGAGGCAGAGGTACACCTGTGCCTGCCAGTCCTGATCTCCGTTTCCCAGCCCTGGTCCCCCTCTGCTGCCCTGCCCTGGTCCCCCTCTACTTCCCGGCCCTTGTCCCTCTGTGCCACCCGACCCTGGGCCCTCTGTGCCTCCTGGCCCTGGTCTCCCTCTACATCCAGGCCCTTGCTTCTCTCTCCATCCCGGCCCTGGGTCCCCTCTACCTCCTGACCCCGGTACCTCTACACCTCCTGACCCTGGTCCTCCCGTCTCCTAGCCCAGATACCCCTTTCCCTCCCGGCCCTGTTCCCCATCTCCCAGATCAAGTACCCCTCTGCCTCCCTGCCCTTGTCCGCTCTACCCCCAGGCCCTGGTCCCACTTCTTCCAGCCAAGGTACCCCTCGGTCTCCCGGCCCTGGTCCCCATTTTCCGGTGTAGGTCCCCCTCTGCCTCCTGGCCTAGTCCCCCTCTGCCTCCCAGCCTGGTCCCCCTCTGCCTTCTAGTCCTTGCCCCCCTGTGCCTCCGGGCCCTTGTATCCAAGACCTCTCAGCCCTGGTAACCCCCTGCCTCCCGGCCAAGGTACCACACTGCCTCCTGGACCTGGTCCTCTTCAGCCTCCCAGCCCTGGAACCTGTTTCTCAGCCCAGATACCCCTTTGCCTCCCGGCCCTGTTCCCCATCTCCCAGATCAAGTACCCTTCTGCTTCCCTGCTCTTGTCCCCATGTCTCCCGTCCCAGTTCCCCTCTGCCTCCCGGCCCTAGTCTCCTTCCACCTCCAGGCCCTTGGGTCTCTCTCCGTCCGCCCCTGGGTCCCCTCTACCTCCCGGCCCTGGTCCCTCTGTCTCCAGACCCACGTATCCCTCTGCCTCCTGGCCCTGGTCTCCTTCTACCTCCAGGCACTGGTCCCTCTCTCTGTCCCGGCCCTGGTCCCCCTGTCTCCCGGCCCAGGCACCCCTCTATCTCCTGGCACTGGTCCCTCTGTTTACTGGCCCAGGTACATCTCTGCTTCCCTCCCTGGTCCCCCTCTGCCTCCCGGCCCTGGTCCCCCTCTGTCTCACAGGCCTGGTCCCTCAGTGCCTCCAGGTGCTGGTGTCCTTCTACTTCCAAGCCCCTGAGTCACTCACCGTCCCATCACTGTATCCCCGCTACCTCCAGGCCCGGTCCCACGTCTCCCAGCCCAGGTACCCCTCGACCTCCCGGCCCTGGTCCCCATTTCCCGGTGTAGGTTCCCCTCAGCCTCCTGGTCCTGTTCTCCCTCTGCCTTCCAGTCCTTGCCCCCCTCTGCCTCCGGGCCCTTGTCCCCAAGGCTTCTCAGCCCTGGTAACCACCTGCCCCCCGGCCAAGGTACCACACTGCCTCCTGGACCTGGTCCTCTTCAGGCTCCCAGCCCCGGGACCTGTTTCCTAGCCCAGATACCCCTCCCGGCCCTGGTCCCCCTGTCTCCCATTCCAGTTACTCCTCTGCCTACTGGCCCTGGTCCCCATCTGCGTCCTGGCCCTGGTCCCTATCTGCCTCCCGGCCCTGGTCCCCCTGTTTCCCAGTCTAGATTACCCTCTGCCTCCTGGCCCCGGTCCTCCTCTGCCTCCCTGCTCTGGTCCCACTCTGCCTCCCTGACCTAGTACCCAAAGACTATCAGCTCTGGTGCTCCTCTGCCTCCGGTCAAGGTACCACACTGACACCTGGACGACAAACCCTTCAGCTTCCTTTCCCTGGCCCCCATCTACCAGCCCAGGCACCCCTTGGCCTCCCGCCTCTGGTACCCCTGTATCCCTTCCCAGAAGCCCCTCTTCATCCCGGCCCTGGTCCACCTCGGCCTACTGACCCTGGTCCCCCTCTGCAGCCTGCCGTTGTCCTGTGCCTCCCGGCCCTGGTCCCCTTCTGCCTCGCGGCGCTGGTCCCCCTGTCACCTGGCCCGGGTACCCTGCTGCCACCTGGCCCTGGTCCCTCTCTGCCTTCCGGCCCTGGTCCCTGTGTGACTCCACGCCCTGCTCTCCGTCTAACTCTACTGCCTTGGGTCTCTTTGTTCCGGCCCAGGTCTCTGTCGCCCTGCCTAGGTATCCCTCTGCCTCCTGGCCCTGGTTCCCCTCTGTCTCCCCACCTTGTTCACCCTCTGCCTTCCGGTCCCAGTACGCCTATGGCACCCTGCCCCTGCCACCCCCCCCCCCCACTTCCCGCTTCTCAGCCCTGGTCCCTCTCTGCTTCCCAGCCCAGGTACCTCTGTGCCCCTCTACCTCCCTGCCCTGGTTCCCCTGTCTCCTGGTCCAGGTACCCATCTGCCTCCTGGCCCTGGTCCCGCTCTGCTGACCGGCCCTGGTCCCTCTGTGCCTCCAGGCCCTGGTCTCGTTCTACCTCCAGGTCCTTGGGTCTCTCTCCGTCCCGGCCCTGGGTCCCCTCTACCTCCAGACCCTCGTCACTTTGTCCCCCGGCCCAGGTACACTTCTGCCTCCTGGCCCTGGTCCCCGTTTACCACCCTGCCATGGTCCGCCTCTACCTCCCGGCCCTGGTCTCCTTATACCTCCAAGCCCTTGGGTCTCTCTCCATCGCGGCCCTGGGTCGTCTCTACCTCCCAGCCCAGGTCACCCTGTCTCCTGGTCCAGGTAGCCCTTTACTTCTTGGCCGTGATCCTTCTCCTGCCTTCCCACCCTTTTCCCCCTCTGCCTCCCTGTCCTGGTCCCCCGCCTGCCTCTCAGCCTTTGTCCCCTCTGCCTTTCAGCCCTGGTAGCCCTGTCTCCCAGCCTAGGTACCTATCTGCTTCCTGGCACTGGTCCCTCTCTGCCTCTAGGCCCTAGTCCCCCTCTGCCTCCCGGACCTGGTCCCTTTATGTGTCCAGGCCCTGGACTGCCTGTGTCCTGGCCCTCCCGCTTCCCATCCTTCCCGCCTTACCACCTTCCCCTCCCCACAGCACCTGTATATATGCATATATGTTTGTACGTATTTATTACTCTATTCATTTCTTTTATTTGTACATGTTTATTCTATTTATTTTATTTTGTGAACATGTTTTGTTTTGTTCTCTGTCTCCCCCTTCTAGACTGTGAGCCCACTGTTGGGTAGGAACCGTCTCTATATGTTGCCAACTTGTACTTCCCAAGCGCTTAGTACAGTACTTTGCACACAGTAAGCGCTCAATAAATACGATTGAATGAATGAATGGTCTCCTTCTACCTTCAGGCCCTGTTCCATCTCTGCGTCCTGGACCTGGGTTCCATCTACCTCCCGGCAATGGTCCCCCTGTCTTCCGGCCCAGGTACCACTTTGCCTCCTGGTTCGAGTCCCCCTCTGCCACCCTGCCCTGGTCCCCCTCTGCCTCCAGGCCCTCGTCCTCCTCTGCCTCTTGGCCCTCGTCCCTCTGTACCACCCGGCCCTGTTCTCCTTCTACCCCCAGGTTCTTGGGTCCCTCCCCGTCCCAGCCCTGGGTCCCCTCTATATTCCAGCCTTGGACCCCCAGTCTCCCGGCCCAGGAACCCCTCTGCCTCCCCTCCTTGGTCCCCCTCTGCCTCCCAGTCCTGGTCCTCCTTTGTCTCCCTGCCCCGGTCCCCACTGCATCTTGGTCCTGATCCCCCTCTACCTCCCAGCCCTGGTCCTACTATGCATCCCTTCCCCTGTCCCCACTGCATCTCGGTCCTGATCCCCTTCTGCCTCCCAGCCCTGGTCCTCCTATGCCTCCTTGCCCCTGTCCGCCCGGCCTTTCGGCCCTGGTCCCCCTCTGTCTCCCGGCCCAGGTACCCCTGTTCCTCCAGGCCCTGGTCCCCCTCTGCCTCCCGGCCCTGGTCCCCCATCTCCCGGCCCAGGTACTCCTCTGCTTCCCTGCCCAGGTACTCCTCTACTTCCCTGTCCTGGTTACCTTGTCTCCCGGTCAAGATAACCCCTCTGCCTCCTGGCCCTGGTCCCACTCAGCTTCCCGGACTTGGTCCCCCACTCTGCCTCCAGGCCCTGGTCTTCCTCTGCCTCCCTGCCCGTATCTCCCACCGCCTCTCGGCCTTGGTCCCCCTCTGCTTAACGGCCCAGGTAACCCTCTGCCTCCCGGCCCTGGTCCCCCATCCCCCGGCCCAGGTACCCCTCTTTTTCCCTGCCATGGTCCACCTGCCTCCCGGCCCAGGTACCCCTCTTCTTCCCTGTCCTGGTCCACCTGTCTCCCGGCCCAGGTAACCCTCTGCCTCCGGCCCTGGTCCCCCTCTGCCTCCCGCTCTTGTCCCCCTCTGCCTCCTGGCTCTTGTCCTCCCCCGCCTCCTGGTCATGGTCCCCTCCTGCCGCCTGACCCTGGTCCCCCCCTGAATCTCGGCACTGGTCCTCCTCTACCTCTCGGGACTGGTACTCCTGTCTCCCGACCCAGTAAACCCTCTACCTCTCAGCCCTGGTTCCCCTCTTCCTCCCAGTTCTGGTCACATGTGTCTCCCTCCCCTGGTCTCCCCCTCTTCTCGGCCCTGGTCATTCATTCATTCATTCAATTGTATTTATTGAACGCTTACTGTGTGGAGAGCTCTGTACTAAGCGCTTGGGAAGTACCAGTCGGCAACATATAGCGCTCAATACAGTGCTCTGAACACAGTAAGCGCTCAATAAATATGACTGACTGAATGAATAATTTTGTTAATTATATCTGTAATCGTATTTTTCGAATTGATGCCTATTTACTTGAATTGCTGTCCTGGTGCCTTTTTACTTGTATTAGTTCCTGTCTCCTCCTCTGGACTGGAAGCTAGTTGTGGGCAGGGATCATCTCTTTTTTTGCTGTACTGTGCTTTCCCAAGTGCTTAGTACAGTGCTCTGCTCACAGTAAGCGCTCTATGGCTTAGTAGAAAGAGCCCAGCTTGGATGTCAGAAGACCTGGGTTCTAATCCTGGCTCCATCACTTGTAAACTGTGTGACCTCAACTTAAGTCAAGCCACTTAACTTTTCTGTGCCTCGATTACCTCATCTGCAAAATGGGGATTGAGACTGTGAGCCCCTGGTGGGACAATCTGATGACCATGTATCGACCCCTTGCTCAGAACAGTGCTTGACACAGAGTAAGCACTTAACAAATAACATTATTACTACTATTGTTATAAGTACGATTGAAGGAATAAATGAAGTGTGGGTTGAACCAAAAATTTGCTAGCCTCTCATAAACACACCCATAAACACACACACACACACACACACACACACACACACACACACACACACACACGCACGCGCGCGCACACACACACACACACACACACACACACAAACTCACTCACCCACACACACATACACCTCTTTCGGAGGACTGTGCCACCCCAGACTCCATCTTGAAAGCAGGGCATGTCTGGGCATTTTCTGTCCACATTAGAAAGATGCGCCTCAAGGCTGGATGCATTGAGCAGTTTTTTTTAAATGAGTAGTAACTAGATTCTCCCCTCGGCCATCCTGCCCTGAGCTGTGTGCTGGTAGGGTAGTTTGGCTGGGGGGCTTTGAGCAGCCTGGACATGCTATTGAGGGAAGGGGGACCTCGGGACTCACTCTGGCCTCCTCTGGGGATGGACAGAAGAACCTCGGTCTCATCGGAGTGAAGTGGCACTGGAGCTTCTCCTCTGGTCCATGCCCATGGACATGTCGAGTTCTGAAACCTGGTCTTGAGACACCTGAACCGGTGATCCTAAGCGTTTGACCGGGACTACTTCTGTTGAAAGGAAAACCAGTTCTCAAAGTTGGGTGTGGAAAGGGGAAGCGGGGAGGCAGGAAAAGGCGGAGGGGGAAAGCATAGGTTGTCTGTGTTTTGCCAACACTTTTGACCACTCTTCCTGCCCCCTCCCGGCCCAACATGGTTAAGTGGATCTGCAGCTACGCTGACTGCCACACTCTACCCTACAAACACTTACCCATCCCTGCCTCACATCCCTAGAAGGGGCTTGTGCACCCTGGAGGGACAGAACTACACTCTGTATAGAATTCCATTTCTAGGAAAGAAATCCTGCTTTGTTCTCCCACCTGCATCCCCAGTTCTGTTACTCCAGGAACTCCAGTCCCCCGCGAAACGGTAAGCACTTACAGCAGTGTCAGTGCCTAGAACAGTGCTTGGCACATAGTAAGCACTTAAAAAATACCAAAATTATCTTTAATAGTAATCTTATTGTGGGGAGGGAATGTGTCTGTCATACTGTACTCTCCCAAGGGCTTAGTACAGTGCTCTGCACACAGCAAGAGCTCCATCAACCCAACTGATCAACTGAAGGTGCAGAACCACACAGTAGATAAGACTGCAATTCTAGTACAATACCTGCCTTTTGTCCTCCCCGCCCACACCACTGCTTCCTTGACCTCAGATAGGAGTCTTCACACTTTGCTTCTCAGATAAAATTAGGATAGAGACCCTGATAGACACTCTGTCCTCCTCCTGACACTGGATCCCTCAAGTTTCTGTGTTATGCCCAGAAATGTCCTTTCTCCGGGGACTGAGACTTTGCAGTGACCCTGAAGAGGGACTAGAGACAGCAAACCTTGCCCCGTATAAAGAATTAAGGGACCTGGCTCTTCTCGGTCCCAATCGAGTCAGATAGAATTAGCTTCCTGTACAGAGCCCAGTCCCTGTTCTCCCACGAGTGGCAGCCGCTTCATTACTCATCTTCCCCCAGATTATTCACACACACACACACAAAAAAAAACCACACACACACACACACACACACACACAGATTCCCTGTGGGGTATCAGTACAGGTCATTTAGTAATGGGGTAAATCTGGGGGTGGAATGCCTCCACGGTATAAGAGGCAGAGGAGAAGCACTGAGCAGCTGCTCTGGAGAGATGTCCCTGGCACCTCGATCCAGAACAATTCTCTGGTCGGAGAGCAGCAGCCTGCCCCCTGGTGGCACCAATCGTTATTCTGGGAGGCTGCGCCTCTCTATCACCCCCTGGTGGCAGCAGCGAGCTTGTTCAGGGAGGCTGCGCTTGGTGATGGTATTTGTTAAGTGCTTACTATGTGCAAAGCACTGGGGTATACAAGGTGATAAGGGTATTTCACGTGGGGCTCACACTCTTAATCCCCATTTTACAGATGAGGTAACTGAGGCACAGAGAAGTTAAGTGACTTGCCCAAAGTCACACAGTTGACAATTGGAAGAGCTTGGATTTGGACCCGTGACTTATGACTCCAAAGCCCGGGCTCATTCCACTGAGACACGCTGCTTCTCTGTTCTAAGCACGCTTCACTGTTCTAAGTACTGGGGTAGATACAAGGTAATCGGGTTGCCCCCACATGCGGCTCATATTCTTAATCGCCATTTTACATTCATTCATTCATTCATTCATTCATTCAATCTTATGTATTGAGCGCTTACTGTTTGCAGAGCACTGTACTAAGCGCTTGGGAAGAACAAGTTGGAAACATATAGAGACGGTCCATACCCAACAACGGGCTCACAGTCTAGGTAACTGAGGTACAGAGAAGTTAAGTGACTTGCCCAAGGTTACACAGCAGACAAGTCGCAGAGCTGGAATTAGAAGGCATGACCTCTGACTCCCAAGCCCGTGCTCTTTCCACTAAGCCAGCGTGGCTTCGTGGCTTAGTGGATAGGACGGCCCTGGGGGTTAGAAGGTCCTGTGTACAAATCCCGGTTCTTCCACATGCTTGCTGTGTGACCTTGGGCAGTTACTTCAGTTACCTCACCTGTAAAATGGGGATTAAGACTAAAATGGGACTCATAGGCCCATATGGGACAGGGACTCTGTCCATCCAGATTAACTTGGATCTACCCTAGCTCTTACAACAGTGCCTGGCACAAAGTAAGCACATAAAAGGTACTATTATTATTATCATTATTATACCACAGTAAGCTTTTTCTGGGGTGCTGCTCCTCTCTACCACCCCATAGGGCTACTAAGCAGTATTCTGTGAAGCTGCACCTCTCAATCACCCCCTCACAGCATCAGGTGTCATTCTGGGAGACACGGGCCTGGAAATCCAAGAACGTGGGTTCCAAATCCGGCTCCACTACATGTCTCCTCTGTGATCTTGGGCATGTCACTTAGTTTCTCTGAGGCTCAGTTACCTTATCCATAAAATGGGGATTAAGACTGTGAGTTCCATGTGGGACATGGACTCTGTCCGATCTGATTACTCAGTATCTACCCCAGGATTTAGAACAGTGTTAGGCACACAGTAAGTGCTTATCAAATACCACCATAATAACTACTATGATGATTATTATGTTTTTTTATTATTATTATTTTAGAGACAAGATAACTGAGGCATAGAACAGTGAAATGACTTGCCTAAGATCACTCAGCAGACACATAGCAGGGCCTGGATTAGAAGTCAGGTCTGATCCCCCAGACTCTATTTACTAAGCGGCGATGTTTCTCTCCCACACGGCACCTCTCTATCACCACCTGGTGGTACTTAGCTCTTCGAGCGTCGTCTTACCCCATGGGCCTCCATCTCGTCTATCTGGCCTGCGGCCTCCTTTTCCAAGTCCCTCCTCTGGTCTGGAACTCCCTCTCCCTCCCTTCACATGTGCCAGACCGTCATTATCCCCCTCTCCAAAGCATTAAGGTCACAACTCCGAGAAGAGGCCTTCTCTGATTAAACCCTCTTTCCTCCAGCTCCTTCTCCCTTCTGTATTGTGTACACCTTGGGATTTGTGAAATTTGAACAATCGCTTTTGGCCCTGCATCATTTGTATGCAAATCCGAGCAACCGAACAGAAAGAGCCGAGGCCTAACAAACACTAAAATAATGACTGAAATTAAGAAATTAAAAAGTCAGGTAGCATCAGAAATGAGAAGAGCACCTTCGCTGACCAATCCCCCAAAGACTGGCCAAATCCAACTTCCCAGATAATGATAATAACAAGTGTGGTCTTTGTTAAGCACTTATTATCTGCCAGACACTGTACTAACCACTGTACTAACCACTGGCTTAGGGACAAGATAATTGGGTTGTGCACAGTCCCTGTCCCACACTGGGCTCACAGTCTTAATCCCTATTTTATAAATGAGGAAATTGAAACAGAGAGATTAATGGAGAAGGGAAGGTTAGCGGTATTGAACGGTCCCTGCCGGATCATTTGGGGAGTGTCAAGGATGGGGAAGAGAGAGGCAGGTGTGGTGGATGGTCCATGCTGTGTCACTGATGGAGAGTCAGGGATGAGGAGGGCAAAGACTCCGGGGTTGGATGGTCACACTGCCAAGCAAGTGGTAGTGTGACCTTTAGGTTTGGGGTTATTGTTCAAGTTTTCGTGGGGACAAAGGACCACCTACCAGTGGCCTGAAAGGGTTTCTGCCCTCACCCCACCATCAGGGCCAAGCCCCTGGCTGAGCAGAAGTCATCAGTCAGCCAGTCAATTCGATTTACTGGGCAATTACTGTGTGCAGACCACAGTATGAAGCAGTTGGTGAAGTACAATACAACAATATTCATTCATTCATTCATTCAATCGTATTAATTGAGCGCTTACTGTGCACAGCACTGTACTAAGCCCTTGGAAAGTACAATTTGGCAACAGATAGAGACAGTCCCTACCCAACATGGGGCTCACAGTCTAGAAGGGGGAGACACACAACAAAACAAAACAAGTAGACAGGCATCAATGGCATCACAACAGATAAATAAAATTGCAGATTTATACACATCATTAATAAAATAAATAGAATAAGGACTATGTACAAATACACACATGTGTTGTGGGAAGGAGTAAAGCAGAGCGAGGGAGTCGGGGAGATGGGAAGAGGAGGAGGAGCAGAGGACAAGGAGGGAGCTAAATCTGGGAAGGCCTCCTGGAGGATGTGAGCTCTCAGGAGGGCTTTCAAGGGAGGAAGAGAGCTAGTTTGGCGGATGTGCGGAGGGAGGGCATTCCAGGCCAGAGGTAGGACGTGGGTCGGGGGTCAACGGTGGGACAGGTGAGAACGAAGCCCAGGGAGGAGGTGAGCGGCAGAGGAGTGTGCAGGCTGCGCTGTAGAAGGAGAGAAGGGAGGTGAGGTAGGAGGGAGCAAAGGAATGGAGACCTAACAGGTCAATAGTGATGGTTTTTTTGCTTCATGCGAAGGTTGATGGACAACGACCGGAGATTTTGAGGAGGGACGTGATATGGCCAGAGCGTTTCTGTAGAAAGGTAATCCGGGCAGCAGAGTGAAGTATAGACTGAAGTGTGCAGAGACAGGAGGATAGGAGATCAGAAAGGAGACTGATGCAGTCATCCAGTCGGGATAGGATGAGAGATTGAACCAAGAAGGTAGCGGTTTGAATGGAGAGGGAAATACGGATCTTGGCGATGTTGTGAAGGTGAGACCGGTAGGTTTTGGAGAAGGATTGGATGTGTGGGGTGAATGACAGAGCGGAGTCAAGGATGACTTGACTGGACCCAAGATAACCGAGGCATTCCTTGATTATTATTACTATTATTATTATTTATGTATTATTTATTTTTTATTATTATGGTATTTGTTAAGTGCTTACCATATACCAAACAGTTACAAGCACTGGGATGGATACAGGATGATCAGGTTGTCCCTCGTGGGTTCACAGTCTTCATTCCTATTTTTAAAGGTGAAGTAACTGAGGTACAGAGAAGTGAAGTGACTCGTCCAAGGTCGCACAGCAGACAAACGGCGGAGCTGGGATTAGAACCCACATACGCTGAATCCCAAGCCCATGCTCTCGCCGCTATGCTACACTGCTTCACTGACCACAGTGAGCTTACAGTCTAGAGGGGGAGACAGCACTAACATAAAGAAATACATTACACATATGGATGTAAGGGCTGAGGGGTTGGAACGGAGGTGACGCATGAAGGGAGCAGGTCAGGGCAATGCAGAAGGGAGTGGGAGGAGAGGAAAGGAGGGCTTAGTCAGGGAAGGCCTCTTGGAGGAGATGGACCTTCATTGCGGCTTTGAAGGTGGATAAAGTCATTGTCTGTCGGATATGAGGAGGGAGGCCGTTCCAGGCCAGAGGCAGGACGTGGGCGAATGGTCGGCGGCGAGACGAACTTGGTTGATGTACAGTCAGAAGGTTGATATTAGAGGGGTGAAGGGTGTGGGTTTGGTTGTGATAGGAGACTAGCGAGGTGAGGTAGGATGGGGGGGGGGCAAGGTGAGCGAGTGCTCTAATGCCCAGAGTGAGGAGTCTCTGTTTGATGAGGGGGTGGAGGGCAACCACTGGAGTTTCTTGAGGATCGGGGAAACGCATCCTGGATGTTTCTGTAGAAAACTGTTGGTAGCAGAGTGAAGTATGGACTAGAGTGGGGGAGAGACAGAAGGGCTGAGGATGTGTAGATAGGGGCACGGATGCAAGAAGGTTTGTTCCATCTGCCGAATTTTTAATGGCATTTATTAAGCGCTTACTATGTGCAAAGCACTGTTCTAAGCACTGGGGAGGTTACAAGGTGATCAGGTTGTCCCACGGGGGGCTCACAATCTTAATCCCTATTTTACAGATGAGGTCACTGAGGCCCAGAGAAGTTAAGTGACTTGCCCAAAGGCACACAGCTGACAAGAGACGGAGCCGGGATTTGAACCCATGACCTCTGACTCCAAAGCCCTGGCTCTTTTCCACTAAACCACGCTGCTTCTGTGACCTTGGTTTGGCTTCATTGACTCTATCTTCTCCGGTTCTCCTATTATTTCTCTGGCCCTTCAATTCTCAGTCTCCTTCGCGAGTTCCTCCTTCTCCTCCCAGCCCCTTACTTTAGGGATCCCATAAGGGTCAGTTCTTGGTCCCCTTCTATTCTCCAGCTACACTCACTCCCTTGAAGAATTTATTCGCTCTCTCGGATTCAGCTATCATCTCTATGCGGATGATACCCAAATCTAGATCTCCTCCTCAGTTTTTTTTCTCTTTCTCTCCCCGTCGCATCTCCTCCTGCCTTTCGGACATCTCCACCTGGATGTCCTCTTGCCACCTACTACTCAACAGGTCCAAGACAGATCTCCATATTTTCCCTAGAGCCCGGGCTTGGGAATCAGAGGTCACGGGTTCTAATCCCAGCTGCCCCACTTATCAGCTGTGTGACTTTGGGCAAGTCACTTCACTTCTCTGCCTCAGTTACCTCATCTGGAAAATGGGGATTAAGACTGTGAGCCCCACATGGGACAGCCTGATTATCTTGTATCTACCCCAGTGCTTAGGACAGTGCTTGGTACATAGTAAGTGCTTAACAAATACCATCATCATCATCGTCGTCATCACCATCATTACTATTCCCTACCAAATCCTGGTCTCTCCGGAACTTTCCCGTCACTGTAGACAGCACAACCATCCTCCCTGTCTCACAAGCCTGTAACCTTGGTGTCATCCTTGACTCTGTTCTCTCATTCACCCAAACAACGAATCCGTCACCAAATCCTGCCAGGCTCATTTTCACACGTCGCCAAGAGCTACCCTTTGCTCTCTAAACCAAACCTCCACCACGTTAGTACAATCACTCATTCTACCCCCACTGGATTACTGATTCAGCATTCTTTCTACCCTTTACTCTCTAAACTAAACCTCCACCACGTTAGTACAATCACTCATTCTACCCCCACTGGATTACTGATTCAGCATCCTTCTCATCTAGAAGAGGCGAGACGGACAAAAAAACAAAACAAGCAGACCGGCTTCAAAAGCATCAATATAAACAGAGTTATAGATATATACACATCATTAATAAAACAGAATAATAAATATGTACATATATACACACGTGCTGTGGGGTGGAGGGGGGGAGAAGGAGACCGGTGCTGCGATCCAGAGGGGTTACTGGGTCGGGAAAGCGGGGGACAAGGGCCGGGAGGTAGAGCAGACACAGGACCGGGACAGAGAGAGGGACCAGGGCCTGGATGCACAGAGGTACCAGGGCTAGAGGTAGAGGGAGACCAGGGCCAGGAGGCAGAGGGGTACATGGGTCTGTAAACAGGGGGACCAGGGCTGGGAGGTAGAGAGGACCCAGGAGCCGCACGGAGAGAGACCCAAGGGCCTGGAGGTAGGAAACCAGGGCCAGAAGGCAGAGGGGGACCAGGGTCGGGAGGCAGTGTGAGATCAGGGCCAGGAAACAAAGGGGGAACAGGGCCAGGTGGCAGAGGGGGACCAAGGCCTGGAGGCAGATGGGGACCAGGGCCAGGTGACAGAGGGGTACACGGGACGGGAGATGGGGGTGTTCCTCTGCCTCCTTGCCCTTGTCCTTCCCGCTTCCTGGCAATAACAAGGATCTAGGGCTGGAAGGCACAGGGGAACAAGGGATGGGAGGCAGAAGGGGAACAGGGTAGGGTGGCAGAGGGAACCAGGGCCAGGAGACAGAGGGTTACCTGGGCCGGGAGAGGGGGAACCATGGTCCGGTGGACGAAGAGGGGGACCAGGGCCAGGAGGCAGGGGGGTACCAGGAAAGAGAGACGAAGGGGACCTGGGCCGAGAAGCGGGGGTGACAGGGGCAGGGAGATATAGGGGGACCAGGGACGGTAGACAGGGCTGACCAGGGCCGGGTAGGAGAGAGGTACCTGGGTTGGGAGACTGTGTGACCAGGGCCGGGAGATAGGGGTTACTCTGTCTCCCTGCCCTTGTCCCCCCGCTTCTTGGAACTAGAGTGGAACTATGGCTGGCAGGAACAGGGGAACCAGGGACGGAGGCAGAGGGGGACCCCGTCCAGGATTTAGAAGGGTACCTGGGCCATAAGACGGGGGACCGGGGCCGGGAGGTAGAGGGCACCCAGAGCCAGAAGGTAGAGGGGGACCAGGGCAGGGTGGCAGTGGGGGACCAGGGCCAGAAGGCAGAAGGATACCTTGGCCGGGAGATGGGGGATCAGAGCTGGGAGGAAGAGGGGGACCTGGGCCAGGAGGCAGAGGATTACGTTGGCCAGAAGGCGAAGGGGGACCAGGGCCGAGAAGCGATGGGGGACAAGGGCAGGGAAGCAGAAGGGTATCAGGGCCTGGAGTCAGAAGTGGACCAGGGTCAGGAGACAAAGGGGTAACTGGACCGAGAGATGGGGGACCATGGCCGGGAGCAGAGGGTGACCAGGGCCAGGAGGTAGAGACGTACCTGGGCCGGGAGGTAGAGTGGGATCATGGCCAAGAAGTAGGGGGGACAGGGATAGGGAGGCTTAGCTGGACATGGGCCGGGAGACAGGGAGACCAGAGCCGAGAGGGGGACCAGGGCGGGTAGGCAGAGTGGGACCAGGGCCAGGAGGCATAGTGGAACCTGGGCCGGGAGACAGGGGGACCCGGGCTGGGAGGTAGATTGGACCTGGGGCGGGACAGAGAGAGGGAGCGGGGCCTGGGGGTCCAGGGAGACCACGGCCGGGAGGTACAGAAGGACCAGGGCCGGGAGGAAGAGGGGGACAAGGGCCAGGAAGCATAGGGGTACCTGGGCCGGAAGACAGGAGGACCAGGGCTGAGAAACAGAGAGGGACCAAGGCCGAGAGGCACGTGGTGACCAGGTCATAGCCGCAGAGGCGGACAGGGGCCTGGAGGCAGAGGGGAACCTGGGCCGGGAGTCAAAGGGGGACCAGGGTGCAGACGCATGGGCGACATGGACAGGGTGGCAGACGGGGACCAGGGCCGGGCGGCCGAGTGGGAGCAGGGCCTGGAGGCAGAGAGGGACCAGGGCTAGGAGGCAGAGGGGTACCTGGGCCGGGAGATGGGGTTCCAGGGCAGGGAGGCAGAGGGGGAGCAGGACCATGAGGCAAAGGGGTACCTGGGCCGGGAGACGGAGACCAAGGGAAGTGGGCGGGGGGGACCAGGTCCAGTAGGCAGAGGGGAACCTGGGCTGGGAGACTGGTACCAGGGCCGGAAGGCAGAAGAGTACCTGGACCGGGAGGCAGGGGGACCAGGGCAGGGGGGCAGAGAGGTACGTGGGCCGGGAGACAGGGGGACCAAGGCCGAGAGGCAGAGGGGAACCAGGGCAGGGTGGCGGAGAGGTACCTGGGCTGGGAGGCAGAGGGTTACCTGGGCTGAGAGAAAGGGGGACTAGGTCCAGGAGGTGGTTAGTACAGTGCTCTGCACAGAGTAAGCGCTCAATAAATACGATTGAATGAATGAAAAAGAGACCAGAGCCCAGAGTCACAGAGGGACCAGGGGCCGAGAGATAAAGGGGGACAAGGGCGGGGTGCCAGAAGTCGATCATGCCAGGTGGCAGAGGGGTACCTACACCGGGAGACAGCAGGAGGTAAAGGGGACCCAAGTCCCGGTTGGAGAGAGAAACGGGCGGGACCAGGTCAGAGAAGCAAAGGGCGACCTAGGGAGGTAGAAGAGTACCTAGGCCGGGGGGCAGGGAGATCAGAGCGGGCAGGTAGAGCGGACCCAGGGCCGCAACAGAGAGAAGGACCAGGGCCTGGGGGTAGAGGGAGAACAGTGCCGGGAAGCACAGAGGCACCAGGCCCCGGAGACAGAGCGGGACCATGGCAGGGCAGTGGAGGGGGACCAGGACCAGGAGGCAGAGGGGTACCTGGACCGGGAAGCAGAGGGGAACCAGGGCTGCGAGGTGAAGGGGAGCAAGGACCGGTAGTCTGGGTGGTGCCTGGGCCGGGAGCCAGGGGGACGATGGCCAGAAGGCAGAGGGGTAGCAGCCTAGGAGACGGGCAGCAGGGCCAGGTTGTATATGGGACCCAGGGCTGGGAAGGAGAGGAGGACCCGGCCCTGGAGGCAAAGGGTACCCGGGTCTGGAGGCATAGTGGGACCAGGGCTAGTAGGAAGAGGGGGACCAGGGTCAGAAGGCAGAGGGGTGCCTGGGCCGGGAAACAGGGGGATGACGGCCAGAAGGGGACCAGGTCTGGGAGAAGGGCAGCAGGGCTAGGTGGTATATCTGACCTGGGACTGGGACGGAGAGGGGAACCCGGGCCTGGAAGCCGAGGGGGACCAGAGCAGGTAGGCATAAGGGGACCAGGGCCAGAAGGCAGACAGGTACCCGGGCCGGGAGACAGGGGGACTAGGTCCGGAAGGCAGACGGGAACCTGGGCCGGGAGACAGGTGGACCAGGGCCGAAAGACAGAGGGGAATCAGGACTGAGACTCAGGTGGGAACCAGGGCAGGGAGTCAGAGGGTAACCAGGACCAGGAGGCAGACCGGTACCGGGGCAAGGTGGCTGAGGAGTACTTGGGTCATGGGACAGGAGGAAGAGGGCCAGGATGGAGAGAGACACAAGGGCCTGGAGGTAGAAGGAGACCAGAACCAGGAGGCACAGAACGCTTAGTACAGTGCTCTCGCACACAGTAAGCGCTCAATAAATACTATTCAATGAATGAATGAACCAGGGCCTGGAGGCAGATTGGAACCAGAGCAGACCAGGAAACGGGGACCAGGGCCGGGAGGCAGAGGGAGACCGTGGCCGGGAGGCATAGTGGTACCTGGTTTGGGAGGTGGGGGGTCAGGTCCTGGAGGTAGAGAGGACCCAGGGCCCGGATGGAGAGAGACCCAAGGGCCTAGCTGTAGAATGAGACCAGGGCCAGGAGACACAGAGAACCCAGGGCCGGCAGGCAAAAGGGAACTAGTGCAGGGTAGCCAAGGCGGTCCAGGGCCAGGTGGAAGAAGGGTACCTGGGCCGGGAGACAACGGAACCAGGTCAACGAGGTAAAGGGGACCCAGGGCCGGGACTGAGAGAGACCCAAAGGCCTGGAGGTAGAATGAGACAAGGGTTAGGAGTCACAGAGGGACCAGGGCAGGGCAGCAGAGGGTGACCAAGGCCGGGTGCTAGAGGAGTATCAGGGCTGAGAGACAGGGGGACCAGGGCTGGTAGTTAGAGGGTACCCAGGGCCGGGAAGAGTGACCAGGGCCGGAAGGTAGAGGGAGACCAGGGCTGAGAGACAGGGGGCGGCCAGGGCCGGGAGGCAGAGGGGGACGAGGGCCAGGAGGTAGAGGGGTACCTGAGTCCAGAGACAGGCGGGCCAGGGCCAGGATGTATAGGGGACCCAGGGCTGGGAGGGAAAGAAGGGTCAGGGGCAGGAAGTAGAGGGTGACGAGGGCTGGCAGGCACAGGGGGACCAGGGCCCAGAGCCAGAGGGAGACAAGGGCCCGGAGGTACAAAGCTACGAGGGCTAGAAATTACCGGGGCACCATGCCGGTAGGCAGAGAGTGACCAGGTCCGGGCGGAAGATGTGGACTAAGGGAGGTAGAAGTGAACTAGGGCCGGGAGGGGATCAGTTCTTGGTCCCCTTCTGTTCTCTATCTACACTAACTCCCTTGGTGAACTCATCCGCTCCCACTGCTTTAACTATCATCTCTACGCTGATGGTACCCAAATCTACATCTCTGCACCTGCTCTCTCTCCCTCCCTTCAGGCTCGTGTCTCCTCCTGCCTTCAAGACATCTCCATCTGGATGTCTGCCCGCCATCTAAAACTCAATATGTCCAACACTGAATTCCTTATCTTCCCTCCCAAACCCTGCCCTCTCGCTGACTTTCCCATTCCTGTTGACGGCACTACCATCCTCCACGTCTCACAAGCCCGCAACCTTGGTGTCATCCTCGACTCCGCTCTCTCGTTCACCCCTCACATCCAATCCGTCACCATCATCTGCCGGTCTCACCTCCGCAACATCGCCATATCCGCCGTTTCCTCTCCATCCAAACTGCTACCCTTCTGGTTCAATCTTTCATCCTATCTAGACTGGATTACTGCATCAGCCTCCTCTCTGATCTCCCATCCTCCTGTCTCGCCTCACTTCCATCTATACTTCAAGATGGCAGATGGGTACTTGGGCTGGGAGAAGGGGGACCAGAGCCGGGAGGCAGAGCGGTACCTGGGCCTGGAGATAGAGTGGCACATTGGCCGGGAGGCAGAGAGGGACCAGGGCCGGAGGAAGAGGGTTACTTTGGCCAGAATACAGGGGGAGCAGGGCCAGACGGCAGAGAGTTACCTAGGCCGGAAGATTGGGGAACCAAGGCCGGGAGACAGTGGAACCTAGGCCGGGACTTAGAGGGTCCCAGAACCAAGATGGAGAGAGGGCCTAGACGGAGAGAGGGGCCAGGGCTTGGAGGTAGAGGAAGATCAGGGCTGACAGAACCAGGGGACGAGGGCTTGGAGGTAGTGGGGACCCATGGCCAGGATGGAGAGAAACCCAGTGGCCTGGAGGTAGAGGGAGACCAGGGCTGGGAGGCTCAAAGGGAGCAGGGCCGGGAGGCAGAGTGGAACCAGGGCCTGGAGGCAGAGGGGGACCAGGGCCAGGAGGCCGTGGGGGACCCGGAATGGGAGACGGGGGCCAGGGTCAGGAAGCAGAGGGGACCAGTACTGGGAGGCAGAACGGCACCATGGCCCAGAAACGGGGACCAGGGCTGGGAGGCAGAGAGGTACGAGGGCCAGGAGGCAAAGTGGTATCGGGGCCCAGAGACAAAGGGGGACCATGGACGGGAAACCAGGGAGACAAGGTCAGGGAGGCAAAAGGGGACCAGGGCCGGGAGGCAGGTTAGCCATTGTTGGGAGGCAGAGGGGTACTTGTGCCGGGAGACAGTTGGGATTGGGCTAAGAAGCAGAGGGGAATGAGGGCTGAGAGGCGGGGGTTACCAGGTCGGAGAGGCAGAGGCCGACCAGGGCCGGGAAGCAGATGGGGACCAGGGCAGAAAGGCAAAGGGGAACCAGGGCCAGGAGGCAGAGGGGTACCTGGGCCGGGAGATAGGGGGACCTAGGCCGGGAGGTAGAGGGTTCCAGGGTCGGGACGGAGAAAGGGGCCAGGGCCTCGAGGTAGAGGGAGACCAGGGCTGGTAGAACAGGGGCACCTGGTCCGGGAGGTAAAGGCCGGGAAGGAGAGAGACCCAGTGGCCTGGCCGTAGAGGGAGGCCAGGCCCGGGAGGCTCAAAATGACCAGTGTCGGGAGGCAGAGGAGGTCCAGAGCCTGGAGCTAGAGGGGGACCAGGACCAGGAGACAGAGGGGTACCTGGGCAAGGGCAGAGGGCGACGAGAGCAGGCAGCAGAGGGGGGTAAGGGCCAGAAGGCAGAGGGGTACCTAGGCCGGGTAGTAGAGCGGACCGCAGACCGGGACAGAGAGAGACCCATGGGCCTGGAAATAGAAGGAGACCAGGGCTGGGAGACACAGAGTTACCAGGGCCTGGAGGCAGAAGGGGACCAGGGCCGGGTGGCAGATGGGGACCAGCTCAGGTAAGCAGAGGGGGACTAGGTTCAGGAGGCATAGGGGCACCAGGGGTAGATTGGGACCCTCCCCGCGAGGCGGGGGGGGGACCAGGGCAGGCAGGCACAGGGGGACCAGGGTCTGGTGGTAGTGGAGTATCTGGGCCGGGAGGCAGAGTGGGACCCGAGCCGAGAGACGGGAATGGGGGTGGGGGTGGGAGACCAGGGCAGGGAGGCAGAGGGGGACCTTGACTGGGAACCAGGGGCATCAGGGCTGGGAAGTAGTGGGGACCCAGGGCAGGGCAGAGGGAGTGATGTCAAGGGAGACCAGCGCCAGGAGTCACAGAAGGACCAGGGCCGGGAGGCAGATGGCGATCAGGGCGGGGAGGCAGAGGGGTACCTGGGCTGGGAGACGGGGGACCAGGGCGAAGAAGCAGAGGGGGACCAGGGCCGACATGTAGGGGGGTAACCAGGTCAGAGAGGCAGAGGCGTACCAGGGCCGGGAGGCAGAGGGGGACCAGGGCAGAAAGGTATAGGAGACCAGTGCCGGGAGGGAGGGCGTGCCGGGGCCGGGAGACAGGGGAACTAGGACCGGGAGGCAGAAAGGTACCTGGGCCAGGAGACGGGGAGGACCCTGACCAAGAGGTAGAGGGTCCCAGTACCGGGGAAGGGAGAGGGGCCCGAGCCTGGAGGTAGAGGGAGTTCAGGGCCGGGAGGTAGCGGGGACCTATAATAATAATAATAATAATAATAATAATAATAATAATAATAATAATAATAATAATAATGACATTTGTTAAGCGCTTAGTATGTGCAAAGCACTGTTCTAAGCGCTGGGGGGATACAACGTGATCAGGTTGTCCCACGTGTGGCTCACAGTCAATCCTCATTTTACAGATGAGGTAACTGGGGCTCAGAGAAGTTAAGTGACTTGCCCAAGGTTACACAGCAGACATGTGGTGGAGCCGGGATTCGAACCCATGACCTCTGACTCCAAAGCCCGGGCTCTTTCCTCTGAGCCGCGCTATGGCCTGGAGGTAGAGGGGGACCAGGGCCGGGAGGCCCAAATGGATCAGGGATGGGAGACAGATGGAGACCAGGGCATGGAGACAGAGGGGGACCAGGGCCAGGAAGCACAGCGGTACCTGGGCTGGGAGACAGAGCGACCAGAGCCGGGAGGCAGAGGGTGACCAGGTCCGGGAGGCAGAGGTGTACCTGGGCCGGGAGGGAGGGGGACCAGGGTAGGGAGGCACAAGGGTCCCTGGGCGGGGAGACAGGAGGACCAGGGCCGAGAGGCAGAGGGGGACCAGGGCCTAGAGGGGGCGGGGGGCCAGGGCAGGGCGGCAGAGGGGGACAAGGGCCGGGAGATGGGCAGCATGGCTGGGTGGTATACCTGACCCGCGGCTGAGGCGGAGAGGGGGACCCGGGCCTTGAGCCTGAGGTGGACCAGGGCAGGTAGGCAAAGAGGGACCAGGGCCAGAAGGCAGAGTGGTACCTGGGCCGGGAGACAAGGGGACTAGTTCGGGAGGCAGATGGGAACCTGGGCCGGGAGACAGGCGGAACTGGGCCAGGAGACAGGTGCACCAGGGCCGAAAGGCAGGGAGAACCAAGTCTGAGATTCAAGTGGGAACCAGGGCAGGGAGGCAGAGGGGGACCAGGACCAGGAGGCAGAGGGTGACCAGAGCAGGGAGGTAGAGGGATACTTGGGTCGGGGGACAGGCTTATCAGTGCCTCAGATAGAGGGGAACCAGGGCCGGGACGGAGAGGGACCCAAGGGCCTGGAGGTAGAAGGAAACCAGAACCGGGTGGCACAGAGGGACCATGGTCGGGAGGCAGAGGGGGACCAGGGCAAGGAGGCTGAATGGTCCCTGGGCCAGGAGACAAGGCGAGCAGGGCATGGAGGTATTTGGGGACCAGGGCTGAGAGGCGGGTTGAACTGGGGCAGGAAGGCATAGGGGGACCAGGACTGGGAGGTAGAGGGTACCCAGGGCAGGGATGGAAAGAGACCCAAGGGCCTGGATTTAGAAGGAGACCAGGGCCGGGAGGCAGAGGTGGACCAGGGCATTGCGGCAGAAGGTGACCATGGCCAGGAGGCAGAGGGTTACTTGGGCCGGGAAATGAGGGAATATGGCCGAGAGGAAGTGGGTGACTAAGGCCTGGAGGCAGAGAGGGACCAGCGCCAAGAGGCAGAGGGGTACATGGGCCAGGTGACAGGTGGACCGGGGCAGGGAGGCAGAAGGGTACCTCGACTCTGAGACAACGGAACCAGGGTCGGGAGGCAGAGGGGGACCTGGGCAGGGTGGCAGAGTGGTACCAGGGCCATGGCAAAGAGGGACCAGAACAGCGAGGCAGAGGGGTACCTTGGCCAGGAGACGGGGGACCAGGTCCGGGAAGTAGTCGAAGACCAGGGCTGAGAGGCGGTGCAGACTGGGGTAGGGAGGCATAGGGGGACCAGGGCCGGGAGTTGGAGGGAACCCTTGGCCAGGACGGAGAGAGACCCAGGAGACGGGCCCAGTGCCAGGAGGCAGAAGGAGACCAGGGCAGGGAGTCAGAGGGTGTCAAGGGCAAAGCGGCAGGAGGGGATCATGACCAGGAGGCAGAGGGTTACCTGGGCCGGGAGACAGGGGGACCAGGGCAAGGAGGCAGAGGTGTACCAGGGCTGTGCCGCAGTGGGGGACCAGGGCCAGGAGGCAGAGGGACACCCGGGCTGGGAGGCAGAGGGGGACTGGGGATGAGAGCCGGGAGGTACCAGGACAGAGAGGCAGTGGGGGAACCAGGACTGGGAGGCAGAGGAGGACCTGGGTTGGGAGGAGGAGGGAATCCACGGGCAGGAGGCCAAAGGGTACCTGGACCGGGAAAGGAAAGGACCAGGGCTGGGAGGTAGTGGGGTACCTCTAGACTGGAAGTCATGGGGACCAGGGCTGGTTGGTAGAGGGGAACGAGGGCTGGGAAGGAGAGAGGGCCCAGGGCCTGAAGGTAGGGGAGACCAGGGCCAGGAGGAACAGAGGGACAAGGGCTGAGTGGCAGAGGGGTACCAGTGCTAGGAGGCAGTGTGGTACCTTGTCCAGGAGACGGGGGCCGAGGGCCAGAACGCAAAGGGGTTACCTGGGCCAGGAGACCAGGGGACCATGGTCGAAAGGTTGAGAGGTACCTGGGCCGGGAATCAGGGGAACCAGGCCCGGGAGGTAGAGGAGTACTTGGGCCCATAGACAGAGGGACCAGGGCCAAAAGACAGTGGGGGACCACAGCCGAGAGGCAGAGGGGTACTAGGGCCGAGACGCAGGGGGGAATCCGAGCTCGGAGTCAGAGGGGTACCTGGGCTGGGAGACGGAGATCAGGGCTGGGAGGAAGAGGGGGATCAGGGCTGAGAGGCGGGAGGGACCAGGGCAGGGACACAGAGGGGGACAAGGACTGGTAAGAAGACGGGTCCTAGGTCAGGAGACAGGCGGACCAGGGCCGGTATGTAGAGTGGTACCTGGACCGGGATGTAGAGTGGACCCAGGGCCAGGACGGGTAGAGGAGACCCAAGGTAATAATAGGTGACTAGGAGACTAGGGCTGGGAGGTACAGAGGGACTAGGGCCAGGAAGAGGAGGGGGACCAAGGCCGGGAGGCAGAGGGATACCTGGGCTAAGAGGCAGAGGTGTACCTGGTCCGGGAGGCATAACGGAACCAGGACCGGGAAGCGGTGGGTGACCAGGGACCGGAGGTACAAGGCGACAAGGGCTGGTTCGAACCGGGGCACCATGCCGGTAGACAGAGAGAGACCAGATCCGGGTAGAAGATGTGGACCAAGGTAGGGAGGTAGAGGGGAACTAGGGCCGGAGGGAGAAGGGGACAAGGGACGAGAAGCCGGAGTGGTCGGGCAGGGCAGAGAGGCTGAGGGGGATCAGAGTTGGGATATACAGGGGGACCAGGGCCAGGATTCAGTGGGTTACATGGGCCGGGAGGCAGAGCAACACCAGGGCTGAGAAGTGGAAGAACCAGGGCAGGGACGCAGAGAGGGCCCAGGAATGGGAAGCAGAGGGGGACCTAGGTCAGGAGGCAGAGGGTGAACAATGCCCGGGGACAGAGGGGTACCTGGCCCGGGAAACAAAGGGACCAGGGGCGGGAAGTAGTGGGGTACCTGGGCCGGAGGTCATGGGGACCAGGGCTGGTTGGGAGAGGTGAACCAGGGGAGTGAAGGAGTAGGACCAGGCCCAGGAGGCAAGGTGCACCAGGGCGGGGAGGCAGAGGGGGACGCGCGGCCTTGTTGCTCCCGGAAGGACCCTCTCCTCAAGAACGCCGCCATAGACGCCCGGGACTCCGTTCCCGAGAGGCCCGCCAGCCCGCCCGCCATCACACCGCGCGGCCTTGCAGCTCCCGGAAGGATCCGCCCCTCAGAGCGCCTCCATAGACGCCCGGGACTCCGTTCCCGAGTGGCCCACCCGCCCGCCCGCCATCACACCGCGCGGCCTTGCTGCTCCCGGAAGGATCCTCTCCTCAGAGCGCCACCATAGACGCCCGGGACTCCGTTCCCGAGAGGCCCGCCCGCCATCACACCGCGTGGCCCCCGCTGCTCCCGGAAGTCTCCCCTCCTCCAAGCGCCCCCATAGACGCACCCTGCTTCCACCCCCCCACTTAAGCGACCTTCCTTACAGTGCCCCCCATCCCCCCCCTCCCCGCTCCTGTCCTGACTGAATCTCTCCCCCCCGCCCCCCACCCCGGGACAAAGGCCCTTGTTAGCACCGTGTTACATTAACGACAACCTCATTCACACCTACTCAGCCCTCCCATACTAGTTGACTGTTCTCTCCTCTCCCCAGGTATCTCTGCTCCCTGACCCCCCTTAACAGGCCCACCCTACTCCAGCACATAATACTTTGTATCTGCTCTCTGTGACATGATTATCTGCCAATTTTATTGTTGCCATAGCATATTAATTGTTTAACTGCACCCTGTGATGCCATCGCCTACTTAAAACATTGCTACTGTTTTATTGCTTCTGCATCTCAATTGTTAACCTCCCGCTGTACTGTCACTCGCCCTGCTGACCTCACCATGAACTTTCAATTCCCTTGCTCCCAACTGCCATTCCCATTCCTCACCTTCCCCTTCCACTCTCCCTCACAGCTTTTTCCCTCCCTCTCCCCCACCAAGACCACTCCCCCTCACCCCCTACCAAGGATCCCTCTGTAACAGCGCCAGTCCTCCACTCCTCCCTCCCGGCCCCCTCCCTCCCCTTCTCCCTGCCCCCACCCCATCCCAGTTCTCCTTTCGCATCGCCGCACCCCTTCCCACTCTCCCCGCCCAGGCCCCCGCCAAATCATCCCAATCCAAACCCTCCCCACCCCTCGCACCCTTCCCCCTCCCTCCCCTCCCTCGACAGCTGCTGCCAAGTGTGGCCTCTGGAACCCCCGCTCCGTTTTAAGTAAGATCCCTTTCATCCTGGACCTATTCCTTTCCAGCTCTCTACTCCTCCTCGCCCTAACTGAAACATGGCTGTCTCCGGACGACACGGTCTCTTCTGCTGCTCTCTCCAGTGCAGGCCTCTTCTTTTCCCACTCCCCCAGACTCACTGGAAAAGGAGGAGGTGTCGGTTTCCTTCTCGCCCCCCAATGTCGCTTTCGCACTATCCCTCCTCACCCTTCCCTTTCCTTCCCTTCCTTTGAAGCCCACATTATTCGCCTCTACCACCCCCTCCAGATTCTTGTACCTGTCATCTACAGCCCTCCCGGCCCCACTTCCAACTTCTTTAACGACTTTGACCCCTTCTTCACCTTCCTTCTCTCCTTCTCCATGTCCACTCTGATCCTCGGAGACTTCAATATCCACATGGATATCCCTGACGACTTCTCTGCCGCCCACCTTCTATCTCTCCACGACGCTGCCAACCTTTACCTCCACCCCACCTCACCCACTCACCAACTTGGTCATACCCTCGACCTCATCATCTCCTATCGCTACACTGTGTCCACCTTCACCAACTCTGAAATCCCTCTCTCTGATCATAATCTTCTCACCTGCCTCCTCACTCACACTCCTTCCCCCTGTAAATCCGTATTACTCCCTCACAGAGATCTCCGCTTTTTGAACCCCACCCATCCTTCGGAGCGCCTCACACCCCACTTCGCCGCCCTCTCCTCTCTACCCAGTCTTGATGATCAGATTACTGCTCTCAACTCTACACTTTCTACTCAGCTAGACTCACTCGCTCCCCTTTCGCTTCGCCGCTCTCGTACCACTAACCCACAGCCCTGGATCACTGCCACTGTCCACCTCCTTCGCTCTTATGCTCGAGCTGCCGAACGCTGCTGGCGAAAGTCTAAACACCATGCCAACCTCGTTCACAACCTCGTTCACTTCAAGTTTATCCTTTCCTGCCTTAACTCAGCCCTCTCTTCTGCCAGATAAAACTATTTCTCCTCCCTTATTGACACCCATGCCCATCACCCCCGCCAGCTCTTCCGTACATTCAACTCCCTTCTCAGGCCCCCGGTTCCTCCCCCTCCTCCTTCCTTCACCCCCAACGATCTGGCCTCCTACTTCATTACGAAAACTAAATACAACAGGTCCGACCTCCCTAAAGTCAATTTCCCTCCTTCTCCAACCCCCCGGCTCTCAAAACACTCTGCTACTCTCCCATCTTACCCAAAAGTATCCTCAGAGGAGCTCTCCTCCCTCCTCTCAAGGGCTACTCCGGCCACCTGTGCTTCTGACCCCATTCCCTCTCATCTCATGAAATCTCTCGCTCCATCCCTTCTCCCCTCCTTAACTACCATCTTCAACCGCTCACTCTCCATTGGTTCCTTCCCCTCTGCCTTCAAACATGCCCATGTCTCTTCCATCCTAAAAAAACCCTCTCTTGACCCCACCTCACCTTCTGGTTATCGCCCCATATCCCTCCTACCATTCCTTTCCAAATTCCTTGAACGAGCTGTCTACACGCGCTGCCTAGAATTCCTCAACAACAACTCTCTCCTCGACCCCCTCCAGTCTCCTCGACCCCCCTTCCGTCCCCTGCATTCCACGGAAACTGCCCTCTCAAAGGTCACCAATGACTTCCTGCTTGCCAAATCCAACGGCTCATACTCTGTCCTAATCCTCCTCGACCTCTCAGCTGCCTTCGACACTGTGGACCACCCCCTTCTCCTCAACACGCTATCTGACCTTGGCTTCACAGACTCCGTCCTCTCCCGGTTCTCCTTTTATCTCTCCGATCGTTCATTCTCAGTCTCTTTTGCAGGTTCCTCCACCCCCTCCCATCCTTTTACTGTGGGGGTTCCCCAAGGTTCAGTGCTTGGTCCCCTTCTGTTCTCGATCTACACGCACTCCCTTCGTGACCTCATTCGCTTCCACGGCTTCACCTATCATCTCTACGCTGATGACACCCAGATCTACATCTCTGCCCCTGCTCTCTCCCCCTCTCTCCAGGCTCGTATCTCCTCCTGCCTTCAGGACATCTCCATCTGAAAGTCTGCCCGCCACCTAAAGCTCAACATGTCGAAGACTGAACTCCTTGTCTTCCCTCCCAAACCTTGCCCTCTCCCTGACTTTCCCATCTCTGTTGACGGTACTACCATCCTTCCCGTTTCACAAGCCCGCAACCTTGGTGTCATCCTCGACTCCGCTCTCTCATTCACCCCTCACAGCCAAGCCGTCACCAAAACCTGCCGGTCTCAGCTCCACAACATTGCCGAGATCCGCCCTGTCCTCTCCATCCATACCGCTACCCTGCTCATTCAAGCTCTCATCCTATCCCGTCTGGACTACTGCATCAGCCTTCTCTCTGATCTCCCATCCCCGTGTCTCTCTCCACTTCAATGCATATTTCATGCTGCTGCCCGGATTGTCTTTGTCGAGAAACGCTCTGGGCATATTACTCCCCTCCTCAAAAATCTCCAGTGCCTACCAATCAATCTGCGCAACAGGCAGAATCTCATCACCCTGGGCTTCAAGGCTCTCCATCACCTCGCCCCCTCCTACCTCACCTCCCTTCTCTCCTTCTACAGCCCACCCCGCACCCTCCGCTCCTCTGCCGCTAATCTCCTCACCGTACCTCGTTCTCGCCTGACCCTCCATCGACCCCCGGCCCACGTCATCTCCCGGCCTGGAATGCTCTCCCTCTGCCCATCCGCCAAGCTATCTTTCTTCCTCCCTTCAAGGCCCTACTGAGAGCTCACCTCCTCCAGGAGGCCTTCCCAGACTGAGCCCCTTCCTTCCTCTCCCCCTCGTCCCCCTCTCCTTCTCCCCATCTTACCTCCTTCCCTTCCCTACAGCACCTGTATATATGCATATATATTTATACATATTTATTATTTTATTTATTTGTTTATTTATTTATTTATTTATTTTACTTGTACATATCTATTCTATTTATTTTATTTTGTTAGTATGTTTGGTTTTGTTCTCTGTATCCCCTTTTAGACTGTTAGCCCACTGTTGGGTAGAGACTGTCTCTATATGTTGCCAACTTGTACTTCCCAAGCGCTTAGTACAGTGCTCTGCACACAGTAAGCGCTCAATAAATACGATTGATTGACTGATTGAGGCAGATGCGGACCAGGGCCGGTAGACATGGGGACCAGGGACGGGGGGTATAGGGGACCCAGGGACGGGACCGAGAGACACCCAGTGGCCTAGAGGTAGAGTGAGCCCAGGGCCGGAAGGCTCAAAGGGACCAGGGCCGGGAGACAGAGGGTTAATTCTCCCTGGAGGTAGAGGAGGACGAGGGCCAGGAGGCAGAGGTGTACCTGTGCCAGGAGACGGGGGACCAGGGTCCGCATGCAGAGGGGGACACTGGTTGGGAGACTGGGATCAGGGCCGGGTGGCAAAGGGGGACAAGGCCCGAGAAGCATGGTGGACAAGGTCAGGGAGTTAGAGGGGGACTGGGGACAAGAGATAGAAGGAGACCAGGGCCGGTAGACAGGGAGACTAGGGTTGGGAGGCAGAGGGTTACCTGGGCCAGGGACGGGGCCTAAGTTTGAGAAGCAGAAGGAAACCAGAGCTGAGAGTTGGAGGTTGACCAGGTCTCAGAGAGGCAGAGGCCAGCCGGGGTAGGGAAGCAGAAGGGGACCGGGGCAGGGAGGTAGAGTGGGACAAGGGCCTTTAGGCAGCGAAGGAACAGGCCCGGTAGACAAGGGGACCGGGGCCGGGAGGCAGAAGGGTCCCTAGCCGGGAGACAGGGGGAATAGGGCCAGGAGGCAGAAGGGTCCCTGGCCGGGAGACAGGGGGACCAGGTCCGGGAGTCAAAGGGTTACCTGTGCCGAAAGAAGGCGTATATGGCTGAGAAGCAGAGGGGAACCAGGACTGAGAGGCAGGGGGCGACCAGGTCAGAGAGGCAGAGGCTGATCAGCGTCGGTAAGCAGAGGAGGACCAGGGCCGGGAGGCAGAGGGGGACCAGGGCCGGGTAATGGGGATCAAGCAGACAGGTATAGTGGTACCACTGTCCTTGTACCCCTCTCTTCTGAGAAGTAAAGGGGAACCAGGGCCGAAAGAGGGGGACCAGAGGTGTAAGGTACGGGGCGACAAAGGCAGGGAGGCAGAGGGTGACCAAGGCAGGGAAGCAGAGGGGAACCAGGGCGGGGAGCCACATGAGGTCCAGGCCAGGACACAGAGGGCCATTAATGGAAGTTTGAGGGGACCCAAATCCGGGAGGCGGAGGGGAACCAGGGCAGGGAGGCAGTGGGGGACGAGGGCCAGAGGAATTGGGGGACCAGGGAAGGGAGGCAGTGGGGGACCAGGACCGGGAGGCAGACGGGGATCAGGGTCGGGAGGCTGTGGGGGATCATGAGCGGGAGACAGAGGGGTACCAGGGCCGCGAGGCAGATTGGGACAGGTGCTGGGAGGCAGCAGTGGACCAGAGGCTGGGGGAAGAGGGGAACCAGGGCGGGGAGGCAAAAGGGGACCAGGGCTCAGATTTAGAAGCGTACCTTGGCCGGGAGTTAGGGGGACCAGGACCGGTAAGAAAAGTGGGACTAGGGCAGGGCGGCACCGCGATATTAGGGCCAGGAAGCGGAGGGGTACTTCTGCCGATAGATGGGGTACCAGGGCCGGAATGGAGAAGGTTACCTGGGCCGGGAGGCAGAGGGGGACCAGGGCAGGTAGGCAGAGGGGAACCACGTCCAGAAAGCAGAGGGGTACCTGGGCCGAAAGATGGTGGACCAGGGCCGAGAGGAGGAGGGGGACAAGGGCAGGGAGGCAGAGGTGTACATGGGCCGGGAGGGAGGGGGACCAGGGCCATGAGGCACAGGGGTCCCTGGGCCGGGAGACAGGAGGACCAGGGCCGAGAGGCAGAGGGGGACCAGGGCCGAGAGGGGGAGGGGCACCTGGTCAGGGCGGCAGAGGGGGACAAGGGCCGGGAGATGGGCAGCATGGATGGGTGGTATATCTGACCCTTTGCTGGGACGGAGAGGGGGACCCGGGCCCGGAGGCTGAGGTGGACCAGGACAGGTAGGCAGAGGGCGACCAGGGACAGAAGGCAGAGGGGTACCTGGGCCGGGATACAGGGGGACCTTGGGACAGGAGACTGTTGCACCAGGGCCGAAAGGCAGGGAGAACCAAGACTGAGACTCAGGTGGGAAACAGGGCAGGGAGGCAGAGAGGGACCAGGACCAGTAGGCAGAGGGTGACCAGAGCAGGAAGGCAGAGGGATACATGGGTTGGGGGACAGGCTGACCAGGGTCGCAGATAGACGGGAACTAGGGCCGGGACGGAAAGAGACCCAAGGGCCTGGAGGTAGAAGGAGACCAGAACAGGGCGGCACAGAGGGACCAGGGCCGGGAGGCTGAGGGGGACCTGAGAAGAGCAGCAGAGGGTGATCAGGGCAAGGAGGTTGAATGGTCCCTGGGCCTGGAGACAAGGCGACCAGGGCATGGAGGTAGAGAGGAACCACGGCCAGGGAGGAGAGATACCCAAAGCCTGGAGGTAGAAAGAGACCAGGGTCTGGAGGCAGAGAGGGTCGAAGACCGAGAGGCAGAGGGGGACCAGGGCAGGGCGGCAGAGGGGCACCAGGGCCAGGATGCAGTGTGGTACATGGGCCATGACACAGAGAGAACTGAACAGTGAGGCAGAGGGGTACCTTGATCAGGAGATGGGGGACCAGGGCCAGGAGGTAGTGGGGGACCAGGGCTGAGAGGAGGGTTGGACTGGGGCAGGACGGCATACGGGGACCAGTGCTGGAATGTAGAGGGCACCCTGGGCAGGGATGGAGAGAGACCCAAGGGCCTGGAGTTTGAAGGAGACAAGGGCAGGGAGGCACAGAGCTACCAGGGCCGAGAGGCAGAGGTGGACCAGGAAAATGCGGCAGAAGGTGACCATGGCAAGCAGTCAGAGGATTGCGTGGGCCGGGAGATGGGGGATAAGGGCTGGGAGGAAGTGGGTGACTAAGGACTGGAGGCAGAGGGGGACCAGGGCCAGGAGTCACGGGGGTAACAGGGCCTGGAGGTAGAGTGGGATTAGGGCTTGGAGGCAGAGGAGGACCAGGGTCATGAGGCAGAGGGCTACCTAGGTGGGAGCCAGGTGGACTAGATCCGGGAGAGCGAGGAGTAGCTGGGCCGGGAGACAAGGTGACCAGGGCCAAGAGTCAGAGGGGGATCAGTGTTGAGAGGCAGGGGGGGACCCGGCCCGGGAGGTAGATGTGGACCATGGCGGAGAGTCAGAGGGGAATCAAGGCTAAGAGGCAGAGGGCTACCTGGGTGCGGAGAGAGGGCACCAGGGCCGGGAGGTAGAGGGGACCCAGGGCCGAGAGGTATACGTTGACGAGGGCTGGGAAGATCTGTGGCACCCTGCCGGTAGGCAGAGAGGGATTAGGTCCTGGTGGAAGGTAGAGATTAAGGCAGTGAGGTAGAGGGGACCTATGGCTGGAAGACGAAGGGGACCAGGCCTGGAAGCTTGTGGGGGACCTGGGCCATAAATTAGAGTTGGACCAGCGCTGAAAGGGAGAGGGGGACTAGTGCTGGGAGGCGGCAGAGGGGTACTAAGGTCGGGGGAGAGAGGGCCAGGTCCAGAAGGTAGAGGGGACTCAGGGCCAGGAATGAGAGTTACCAGGGCCTGGAGGTAGAGTGAGACCAGGGCCGAGAGGGAGGGGGGAACAGGGATAGGAAGGCAGAGGGGGACCAGGGTCAGGCGGGAGAGTGTTACCTGTGTCCGGAGACATGAGTACCAAGGCCTGAAGGTAGAGGGGACCCAGGGCCGGGACAGAGAGAAGGACCAGGGCCAGGAGGTAGAGGGAGACAAGGGCTGGCAGGAAATGTGGGACCAGGGCCGGGAGGCAGTGATCAGGGCCTGGAGGCAGAGGACCCAGGTCCAGGAGGCAGAGGAGTACCCGGGGTGGTTCAGGTGGATCAGGGCAGGGAGGTAGAGGGGTACCTGGGCTGGAGACAGGTGGACCAGGGCAGGGGGCAGAGGGGTACCTGGGCCGGGGGAGAAGGGGACCAAGGCCAAGGGTCAGAGGGGGACCAGGGCCGAGAGGCCGGGGGCTACCAGGGAGGGGAGGCAGAAGGGGACCAGGGCAGGGCGGAAGAGGGGGATCAGGGCCAGGAAACATAGGGGTACCTGGGCCGGGAGACATAGGGACAAGGGCAGGGAGGCTGGGAGATGGATGATCAATCAATCTGCGCATCAGGCAGAAACTCCTCACCCTGGGCTTCAAGACTGTCCATCACCTCGCCCCCTCCTACCTCACCTCCCTTCTCTCCTTCTACAGCTCACCCCGCACCCTCCGCTCCTCTGCTGCTAATCTCCTCACCGTACCTCGTTCTCGCCTGTCCCGCCATCGACCCCCGGCCCACGTCATCCCCCGGGACTGGAATGCCCTCCCTCCGCCCATCCGCCAAACTAGCTCTCTTCCTCCCTTCAAGGCCCTACTGAGAGCTCACCTCCTCTAGGAGGCCTTCCCAGACTGAGCCCCTTCCTTCCTCTTCCTCTCGTCCCCCTCTCCATCCCCCCATCTTACCTCCTTCCCTTCCCCACAGCACCTGTATATATTTATATATGTTTGTACATATTTATTCCTCTACTTATTTATTTATCTATTTATTTATTTATTTTGCTTGTACATATCTATTCTATTTATTTTATTTTGATAGTATGTTTGGTTTTGTCTCCCCCTTTTAGACTGTGAGTCCACTGTTGGGTAAGGACTGTCTCTATATGTTGCCAATTTGTACTTCCCAAGCGCTTAGTACAGTGCTGTGCACACAGTAAGCGCTCAATACTATTGATGATAATGATGATGACCAAGGCCTGGAAGTAGACGAAGACCATGACCGATAGACAGGGAGGGACCAGGGCAGGGAGGTAGAGGGTGACTAGGGCGTGGAGGTAGAGTGGGGCCAGGGCAAGACGGCAGAGGGGGACCAGGGCCAGAAGGCAGAGCAGTACCTGGGTCCAGAGACAGGGGACCAAGTCCGGGAGGGAGAGAACGGCCATGGCCAGGAGGTAGAGGGAGACGAAGGCTGGCAGGAACAGGGGGACCAGGGCCAAGAGGCAGAAGGGTGTCAGTGCCGGGAGGTACAAGACTACAAGTGCTGGGAAGAACCACGACACCACGCCAGTAGTCAGCGAGGGACCAGGTCCTGGCAGAAGATGGGGACCAATGCAAAGAGGTAGAGGGGAAATAGAGAAAGAGTTAGCGGGGGCCGGGGGCCGGAATGCCCGGGGGGACTAAGGACAGAAAGTAAAGTGGGACCAGGGCTGAGAGGCAAAGGGGGACTAGTTCCGGGAGGCAGAGGGGGACAAGGGCATGGAGGCAGATTTATACCTGTACCGGCAGACAGGAGGACCTGCGCCGGGAGTTCGAGTGGTACGATGGCTGGGTGACAGGGGGACCAGAGCCGGGAGTTAGAGGGGACCCAGAGCCGGGAACAAGTGAGTGACCAAGGCCTGGAGGTATAGAGAGACGGGCAGAGAGGCAGGGGGTGACCAGGGCCGGGAGACAGAGGGGGACCAGTGAGGGAAGGCAGAGGAGGACCTGATCCAGTAGGTAGAGGGGTACCTGGGTCCGGAGATGGGGGACCAGGGCCTAGAGGTAGAGGGGAAACAGGGTCTGGACGGAGAGAAGGGCCAGGGCCTGGAGGTACAGGGTGATGAGGGTTGGCAGGCACAGAGGGACCAGGGCCGGGAGGCAGAGGGGGACCAGGGACCGGAGGTACGAGGCGACAAGGGCTGGGTCGAACCGGGGCACCATGCCGGTAGACAGAGAGGGATCAGATCCGGGAAGAAGATGTGCACCAAGGTAGGGAGATAGAGGGGAACTAGGGCCGGAGGGAGAAGGGGACCAGGGCCGAGAAGCCGGAGGGGTCGGGCAGGGCAGAGACGCTGAGGGGGATCAGAGCTGGGCTATAGAGGGGGACCAGGGCCAGGATTCAGTGGGTTACATGGGCCGGTAGGCAGAGGAGGACCAGGGCTGAGAGGTGGAGGGACCAGGGCAGGGACGAAGAGAGGGACCAGGAATGGGAAGCAGAGGGGGACCTAGGTCAGGAGGCATAGGGTGACCAGGGCCCGGAGGCAGGGGGGGACCTGTCCCGGGAAACAAAGGGACCAGGGGAGGGAAGTAGTGGGGTACCTGGGCCGGAGGTCATGGGGACCAGGGCTGGTTGATAGAGGGGAACCAGGGGAGTGAAGGAGTAGGACCAGTCCCAGGAGGTAAGGTTCACCAGGGCGGGGAGGCAGAGGGGGACCAGGGCCAGGAGGCAGAGGGGTACCTGGGCCTGCAGGCAGGCGGAGTCTGCTGGCGGATACTGCCTGCGGAGTATCCCTAAGCGCCAGGGGTGGGACCATGGCCGGGAGGCAGAGGGGTACCTGGACCAGGAAACAAGGGGACCTGTGCCGGAAGGTAGAGGGGTAACTGGGCCGGGAGGCGGGGAGACCAGAGCAGGCAGGTAGAGGGGACCCAGGGCCACGACGGAGAGGTGGACCAGAGCTTGAAGGTAGAGGGAGAACATTGCCGGGTAGCACAGAGGGACCAGGCCACGGAGGCAGAGGGGGACCCTGGCAGGGTGGCAGAAGGGGACCAGGGCCAGGAGGCAGAAGAGTATCTGGACTGGGAGGCAGAGGGGTACCTGGGCCACCAGGGCCTGGAGGTAGAGGGCGCCAAGGCACGGGACCGAGAGAGACCCATGGGCCTGGATTTAGATGGAGATTCAGGCCGGGAGGCATAGAGCGACCAGGGCAGGGAGGCACACAGGGAAGTGGGCCGGGAGGCAGTGGGACTGGGGCCGATGGGGGGGGGCAACCAGGATAGGGAGGCAGAGGGGGACCAGGGCCGGGAGGCAGAGGGGGACCAGGATGGGGAGGCAGAGGGGGATCAGGGCCCCGAGGCAGAGGGAGTACCTGGGTCGGGAGACAGGGGGATCAGGGCCGGGATGCAGAGGGGGAAAAGAGCCAGCGTGCAGCTGGGTACCTGGGCCGCGAGACAGGGGGACCATGATTGGGAGGCAGAGGGCTACCTGGGCCTGGAGAAAGGGGGACCATAGCAGAGAAACAAAGTGGAAACAATGCCGAGAGGCGGGGGTGACCAGGTCAGAGAGGCAGGGGCAGACCAGAGCCGGAGGGCGGAGGGATACCTGTGCCGGGAGACAGGGGGATCAGGGCCGGAAGCCAGAGGGTGCCCAGGGCCAGAAGGTAGAGGTGTACGTGGGCCGAGAGGTACAGCGGGACCATGGCCAAGATTTAGGGGGGACCGGGATCATGAGGTATAGGGGGATCTGGGCCGTGAGACAGGGAGATCAGAGTGAGAGGCAGAGGGGGACCGGGGCCTGGAGGCAGTGTGGAACCTGGGCCGGGAGACTGGGGACCAGGGCCGAGAGGTAGAGGGGACCTTGGCCAGGATATAGAGAGGTAGGAGGGCCTGGATGTCCAGGGAGAACAGGGCCGGGAGACACAAATGGACCAGGGCCTGGAGGCAGACGGGGACAGGTCGGGTATGCCAAGGGGTACCAGGGCCAGGAGGAAGAGAGGTTCCTGGGCCTGGAAGCAGAGGGGGATCGGGGCCGATAAGCAGTGGTACCAGGCTATGGAGGCAGAGGCGTGCCTGGGCCAGGAGGCAGATGGCGACCGGAGCTGGGAGGCAGAGAGGTAACTGGGACGGGAGACGGGAGACCCGTACCTTTGACGGGAGATAGGGGGACCAGGGCCGTGAGGTAGAGGTTACCCAGGGCCGGGATGGAGAGAGACCCAAGGGCCTGAAGGTAGACGGAGACTAGGACGAGGAGGCACAGAGGGACCGGTGCTGGGAGGCAGATGGAGATCAGGGCTTGGAGGCAGAGGAGGATCAGGGCCAGGACGTAGAGGGGTACCTGGGCTGGGCACAGGTTTACCAGGGCAGGGAGGCAGAGCGGTAACTGGGCCTGGTGACAAGGAGACCAGGGCCAAGAGTCATATGGGGACCAGGGCCGAGAGACAGGGGGGGACCAGGGCCAGGAGGCAGAGATATGCCTCTGCATGGGGAAACAGGGGGACCAGGGCCAGGAGGTAGAGGGAGACCAGGGCCGGGAGGCAGAATGTTACGCGGGCCAGGGGGTAGAGAGTTACCTGGATCTGGAGACAGGGGGCCAGGGCCTGAAGGTAGAAGGGACCCAGGGCCGAGATAGAGAGAAAGGCCTGGGCCATGAAGGAGAGGGAGACGAGGGCTGGCAGGCATAGGGGAACCTGGGCCGGAAGGCAGAGAGGGACAGGTCCGGGCAAATGATGGGGACCATGGCAGGGAAGTAGAAAGGAACTAGGGAAGGAGAGAGAATGGGAACAGGGCTGGAAGGTCAGGGGGGAGCAGGACCAGAAAGTAAAGTGGGACCAGGGCTGAAAGACAGAGGGGGACAAAGGCCGGAAGGCAGAGGGGGACCAGGGCCGAGAAGCGGGGTGGGACCAGGGTAGGGTGTCAGAGCGGGGACAGGACTAGGAGGAAGAGCGGTACTTGGGGTGGGAGATATTAGTACCAGGACCGGGAAGTAGAGGGGACTCAGGGCCGGGACGGAGAGAGACCCAAGGGCCTGGATGTAGAGGGAGACCAGAGCCGGGAGGCACAGTGGGAACAAGGGCCCAGAGGCAGAGGGGCACCATGGTATGGCGGTTGTTGGGGACCAGGGCAAGGAGGAAAAGGGGTAGCTGGGCAGGCAGACAGGGGGACCAGGGCAGGAGGCAGACGGGGACAGGTCATGGAGGCCCAGGGGGACCAAGGCCAGGAGGCAGAGAGGTTCCTGGGCTGGGAGGCAGAGGGGAATCGGAGCCGATAAACAAGGTGGACCACGGTATGGAGGCAGAGGCGGACGTGGGCCAGGAGGCAAATGGGGACCGGGGCCGGGAGGCAGAGGGGTTGAGACCAGGGCTGGCAGAACAGGGGGGCCAGGGCCGGGAATTTGAGTGAACCCATGGCCGGGACGGAGAGAGACCCAGTGGCCTGCAGGAAGAGGGAGGCCAGGGCCACGAGGCTCAAAGGGACCAGGGCCGCGAGGCAGAGGGGCACCTGGGCCAGGAGGTAGTGGGGGCCCAGGGCCGGGAAACAGGGATTAGAACTGGAAGGCAGAGGAATGCCTCTGCCTCCCTGCCCAGTGGGGGACCAGGGCCGGGAGGCAGAGGGTCACCTGGGCCAGGAGGTAATGGGGGCCCAGGGCTGGGAAACAGGGATTAGGACTGGCATGCCGAGGGGTACCTCTGCCTCCCTGCCTTTGTCCTTCCTGCTTCTCGGAAGTAAAGGGGAGCCACGGCCGAAAGTCAGAGGGGGACCAGGGATGGGAGGCAAGGGAGGGCCAAGGCAGGGAGGCAGAAGGGGAGCAGGGCCGGGGTACAGAGGGGTACAAGGCGCTTAGTGCACTGCTTTGCACATAGTAAGCTCTTAGTCAATGCCGTTATTATTATTATCATTATTATTATTACCAGGGCGAGGAGGCAGATGGGGACCAGGGTCAGGATTTAGAAAGGGACCTGGGCCAGTAGACAGGTGGACATGGGCCAGGAGGCAGAGGGGGATCATTGCCAGGAGGCTGAGAGGTACCTGGGCTGGAAGGCAAAGGGGGACCAGGACCGAGAAGGGGACGGACAAAGGAAGGGAGTCAGAGGGGAACCGGGGCCTAGAGACAGAAGGGGACCAGGGCCAGGAGGCAAGGGATTCCTGGCCTGGGAGACGGGGGACTAGGGTCGGGAGGCTTGGGTGACCAGGGCCCAGAGTCAGAGGGTGATCAGGTCCAGGAGCCAGAGGGGTGCTGGGGCCCAGAGAATGGGGACCAGGGTCGGGAGGTAGAGGGGGACCAGGGCCAGGAGGCAAGGGGTTCCTGGGCCCGGAGACGGGGGATTAGGCTCGGGAGGTTTTGGAGACCAGGGCTTGGAGGCAGCGGGGGATCAGGGCCAGGAGGAAGAGGGGTACCTGGGCCTGGTGAAGGGGGACCAGGGTCGGGAGGCAGGGGGGGCCCAGAGATAGGAGACTGTGGAGTGCCTGGGCCAGGAGACTGGAGGTCCAGGGCAGGGAGACAGGGGGACCTAGGCCGGAAGGTAGAGGGTTCCAGGGCCGGGACGCATAAAGGGACCAGGGCTTGGAGGTAGAAGAAAACCAAGCCTGGCAGAACAGGGTTACGCATGGCCGGGACGGAGAGAGACCGATGGCCCATGGCTTGGAAGAAGAGGGTGCCAGGGCAGGGAAGCAGGGGGACCAGGGCTGAAAAGTAGAGGGAGACCGGGGCTGGCAGAACAGGGGGACCAGGGCATGGAGGTAGAGGGGACCCATGGCCGGGACGGAAAGAGAGCCAGTGGCCTGGAGGTAGTGGGAGACCTGGGCCCGGAGGCCCAAAGAGACAGGGGAACGTGGTACTAGGTTTGGGAGGCCCGTTGGTGGGTAGGGACCGTCTCTATATGTTGCCAACATGTACTTGCAAAGCGCTCAGTACAATGGTCTGCACCCTGTAAGCGGTCAATAAATAAGATTGACGGAATGAATGAGTGAGTGAATGGGTGACCAGGGCCGGGAGGCAGAGGATTACCCTGGCCGGTAGACGGGGGACCAGGGCCAGGGAGCAGAGGGGAACCAGGGCCTGGAGGCAAATGCGGACCAGGGTCTAGAAGTGGTGTGACAAGGTTACGGAGGCAGAGGGCGACCAAGGCTGGGAGGCAGAGGTGTACCTGGGTCAGGAGACAGGGGGACCAGGGCTGGAAGGTAGAGGGGTACCTGTGCCGCCATACAGAGAGACTAGGGCTGAGAAACATAGGGGAACCGGGGCCGAGAGGCGGGCGTGACCAGGTCAGAGAGGCTGAGGCCGGCCTGTGTTGGGAATTTGAGGGGGACCAGGGCAGGGATGCAGACGGGGACCAGGGCCGGTAGACACGGGGACCAGGTCCGGGAGGTATAGGGGACCCATGGCCTAGAAAGACCCAGTGGCCTAGAAGTAGAGTGAGTCCAGGGCCGAGATGCTCAAAGGGACCAGGGCCTGGAGACAGAGGGGGACCTGTCCCTGGAGGTAGGGAGGACCAGGGCCAGGAGGAAGAGGTAGACCTGTGCCAAGAGACGGGGGACCAGGGTCCGCATGCAGAGGGGGACCCAGGTTGGGAAACGGGGATCAGGGTCGGGAGGTAAAGGGGACCAGGGCCGAGAAGCATGGGGGACAATGTCAGGGAGTTAGAGGGGGACTGGGGAGAAGATAAAGAGGGGGACCAGGGCCGGTAGACAGGGGGACTGGGGCTGGGAGGCAGAGGGTTACCTGGGCCAGGAGACGGGGCCTAAGGCTGAGAAGCAGAAGGAAACCAGGGCTGAGAGGTGGGGGTTGACCAGGTCTCAGAGAGGCAGAGGCCGTCCGGGGCAGGGAAGAAGAAGGGGACCGGGGCAGGGAGGCAGAAGGGGACCAGGTCCTGGAGGCATAGAGGGACCAGGGTCGGTAGACAAGGGGACAGGGGCAAGGAGGCAGAAAGGTCCCTAGCCGGGAGACAGGGTGACCAGGGCCAGGAGGTAGAAGGGTCCCTGGCTGGGAGACAGGGGAACCAGGGCCGGGAGTCAAAGGGGTACCTGTGCCGAGAGAAGGCGTATATGGCTGAGAAGCAGAGGGGAACCAGGGCTGAAAGGCAGGGGGCGACCAGGTCAGAGAGGCAGAGGCTGATCAGCGTCGGTGAGCAGGGGGGGACCAGGGCCGGGAGGCAAAGGGGGACAAGGGTCGGGTAATGGGGATCACGCAGGCAGGCATAGTGGTACCCCTGTCTCCCTGCCCTTGTATCCCCCGCTTCTCAGATGTAAAGGGGAACTAGGGCCGAAAGAGGGGGACCAGAGGTGTAAGGCACGGGACGAGCAAGGCAGGGAGGCAAAGGGTGACCAAGGCAGGGAGGCAGAGGGGAACCAGGGCGGGGAGCCACATGGGGTCTAGGGCCAGGACACAGAGGGACATTAATGGAGATTTGAGGGGACCCAAAGCAGGGAGGTGGAGGGGAACCCGGGCAGGGAGGCAGTGGGGGACGAGGGACGGGAGGCAGTGGGGGACGAGGGACGGGAGGCAGTGGGGGGCCAGGGCCGGGAGGCAAACGGGGTCAGGGCCGGGAGGTAGAGGGGGATCACGTCAGGAACACAGAGGGGGATCAGGGCCGGGAGGCAGATTGGGACCAGTGCTGGGAGGCAGCCGTGGACCAGGGGCGGGGGAAAAGGGGAACCAGGGCGAGGAGGCAAAAGAGTACCAGGTCCAGGATGTAGAAGTGTACCTTGGCCGGGAGATAGGGGGACCAGGACTGATACACAAAGTGGGACTAGGGCAATGGGGCACCGGGGTACCAGGGCCAGGAGGCAGAGGGGTACCTATGCTGGTCGATAGGGTACCAGGGCCGGAAGGGAGAATGGTACCTTTGCCGGGAGGCAGAGGGATACAAGGGTAGGTAGGCAGAGGGGGACCAGGTCCAGAAAGCAGAGGGGTACCTGGGACGAAAGATGGTGGACCAGGCTTGAGAGGCAGAGGGGGAACAGGGCCGGGAGGCAGAGGTGTACCTGGGCCGGGAGGCAGAGGTGTACCTGGGCAAGGAGGCACAGGGGTCCCTGGACCGGGAGACAGGGGGACCAGGCTCGAAAGGGGGAGGGGCACCAGGGCAGGGCGGCAGAGGGGAACAAGGGCCGGGACATGGGCAGCATGGCTGGGTGGTATATCTGACCCGGGGCTGGGACGGAGAGGGGGACCCGGGCCTGGAGGCTGAGGTGGACCAGGCAGGTAGGCAGAGGAGGACCAGGGCCAGAAGGCAGAGGGGTACCTGGGCCGGGATACAGGGGGACCTTGGGCCAGGAAACAGGTGCACCAGGGCCGAAAGGCAGGGAGAAACAAGACTGAGACTCAGGTGGGAACCAGGACCTGGAGGCAGAGGGTGACCAGAGCAGGGAGGCAGAGGGATACATGGGTCGCGGGACAGGCTGACCAGGGACGCAGATAGAGGGGAACCAGGGCCGGTACGGAGGGAGACCCAAGGGCCTGGAGGTAGAAGAAAACCAGAACAGGGCGGCATAGAGGGACCAGGGCCGGGAGGCTGAGGGGGACCAGAGAAGGGCAGCAGAGGGTGATCAGGGCAAGGAGGTTGAATGGTCCCAGAGCCAGGAGACAAGGCGACCAGGGCATGGAGGTAGAGGGGAGCCACGGCCGGGGAGGAGAGAGACCCATAGCCTGAGATAGAAGGAGACCAGGGTCTGGAGGCACAGAGGGTCCAGGACCGAGAGGCAGAAGGGGACCAGGGCAGTGCGGCAGAGAGGCACCAGGGCCAGGATGCAGTGGTGTACCTGGGCCATGACACAGAGGTAACTGAACAGTGAGGCAGAGGGGTACCTTGACCAGGGGATGGGGGACCAGGGCCAGGAGGCAGTGGGGACCAGGGCTGAGAAGCGGGCTGGACTGGGTCAGGGAAGCATAGGGGGACCAGGGCTGGGATGTAGAGGGGACCCAGGGCAGGGATGGAGAGAGACCCAAGGGCCTGGAGTTTGAAGGAGACCAGGGCAGGGATGCACAGAGCTACCAGGGCCGAGAGGCAGAGGTGGACCAGGGCAATGCGGCAGATGGTGACCATGGCAAGGAGTCGGAGGGTTACGTGGGCCGGGAGATGGGGGATAAGGGCCGGGAGGAAGTGGGTGACTAAGGCCTGGAGGCAGAGGGGGACCAGGGCCAGGAGGCAAAGAGGTACCTGGCCCAGGAGACAGGAGGACCGGGGCACGGGGGCCGAAGGGTACCTCGACCCGGAGACAAAGGAACCAGGGACAGGAGGCAGAGGGGGACCTGGGCAGGGTGGCATAGTGGTACCAGGGCCATGACACAGAGGGACCAGAAAAGGGAGGCAGAGGCGTACCTTGGCCAGGAGACGTGGACCTAGTCCGGGAGATAGTGGGAGACCAGGGCTGAGAGGCGGTGCAGACTGGGGCAGGGAGGCATAGAGGGACCAAGGCCGGTGGTGGAGGGGACCCTGGGCCAGGACGGAGAGAGACCCTCCCGGCTTTGGTTCCCCTCAAACCTCCATTAATGTCCCTCTGTGTCCTGGCCCTAGACCCCATGTGGCTCCCCGCCCTGGTAACTCTCTGCCTCCCTGCCTTGCTCACCCTCTGCCTCCATGCCTTGGTCGCCCCGTGCCTGGTTCCCTTTTACTTCTGAGAAGCGGGGGGTACAAGTGCAGAGAGACAGTGGTACCACTCCTGGCCCAGGTCCACCTCTGCCTCCATACCCTGGTGCCCCCTGCTTATTGGCTCCGATTCCCCTCTGCCTTCAGGCCCAGGAACCTTTCTGCCTCCTGGCCCTTGCCCTCCTCGGCCTCCCTGACCTGTTCCCGTCTGCCTCCCGCCCTGGTCCCCCTGTCTGCCTGCCCAGCTACCCCTTTGCCTCCCTGCCCTGGTCCCCAACAACCGCCCTACCATGGTCCCCCTCTGACTCTGGGCCCTGTTCCCTCTGTTCCTCCCGGCTCTGGTCTCCCTCTATATGCAGGCCCTTGGGTCTCTCTCCGCCCCGGCCCTGAGTCCCCTTTACTTCCCGGTCCTGGTACCAATATCTCCCACCCCAAGTACCCCTCTGCCTCCTAGTCCTGGTCCCGCTCTGACACCGTACCCTGGTCCCGCCCCGCTTCTCGGGCCTGGTCGCCCTCTGCCTCCCGGCCTTTGTCCCCCTCTGAATTTCAGCCCTGGTCCCACTTTACTTTCTGGTCCTGCTCCCCCCTTACCTTCCAGCCATTTTCCTCTTCTTCCTCCTGTCCTAGTTCCCCTCTACTTCCCTGCCTTGGTCCCCATCCTTTGCTCGGTCTTGTCCCTCTATGCCTTCCAGCCCAAGTCCCCGTATGCCTGCCAGCCCGCGTCTCCCTCTCCCTCCTGGCCCTGGCCTTTCTCTCCATCTCGGCCCTGGGTCCCCTCTACCTTCAGGCCCTGGACTCCTGTCTCCAGACCTAGGTAAGTCTCTACCCCCTGGCCCGGGTAACATTCTGCTTCCCGGCCCTGGTCTCCCTCTACCTCCTGGCCCTGGTCCCCCAATTTCCCCGTGCAGGTATACCTCTGCCTCCTGGCCCTGGTCCCCCCCTGCCTCTCGGCCCTGGTTCCCATCTGACTCTTGGCCCTGGTCCCCTTGTCCCCAGGCCCAGGTACCTCTCTGCCTCCCTGCCCTGGTAAACCTGTCTCCCAGCCCAGGTACCCCTCTGCCTCCTGGCCATGGTCCCCCTCTGCCTCCCGGCCCTGATCCTCCTCTGCCTCCCTATCTTGGTTTCCGCCCCTTTCGGCCCTAGTCCCACTACCTCCCGGCCCACCTCCCTCTGGGCCTCCCTGCCCTGGTCGCTCTATGCCTTCCGGCCTGAATCTCCATATACGTCCAGGCCCTTGGTTCTCTCTCCGTTCCGTGCATTGGCGCCCTCTACCTCCAGGCCCTGGTCCCCTTGCCTCCTGGCCCAGGTACCCCTCTGCCTCCCAGTCCAGATTCCCTTCTGCCTCCTGGCCTTGGTCCCCTTCTGCAACCCTGCCCTGGTCCCCCTAAGCCTCCCCTCCCTGGTAGCCCCCGGCCTCTCGGCCCTGGTCCCCCTCTGACTCTTGGCCTTTGTCCCCTTCTCCCCCGGCCCATGTACCCCTCTGTCTCCCTGCCATGGTCCACCAGTCTCCAGCCCAGGTACCCCTCTACCTCCCTGCCCTGGTCCACCGGTCTCCAGCCGAGGTACCCCTCTACCTCCCTGCCCTGGTCCACCTGTCACAGTCCCAGGTACGGCTCTGCCTCCTGGACTTGGTCCTGTGCCTCCAGGCCCTGATCACTGCCTCCCGGCCCTGGTCCCACAGTAGCTGCCAGCCCTAGCCTCCCTCTACCTCATGGCCCTGGCCCTTCTCTCTGTCCCGGCACTGGGTCCCCTCTACCTCCAGGCCTTGGTACAAATGTCCCTGGGCCCAAGTAACACTCTCCCTCCTGGCCCTGGTCCCCCTATGCCTTCCCAGCCCTGTTCCTCTCTCCCTCTCGGCCCTGGTCTTACTCTACCTCCAGGCCCTGGTAAATCTCTCATTCCTGGCCCTGAGTCCCCTCTACCTCCTGGACCTGGCCTCCTCTCCCCCGACCCTAGTACCACTCTGCCACTTCCCAGCACTAGTCCCCTTCTGCCTTTAAGCCCTGGTCCCACCCTACTTTATGGCCAGGATCCCCCACAATCTTCTGGCCCTGGTCCGCTTCTCCATCCAGCCTTACGTCCCCTCTACCTCACTGCCTTGGTCTCTATCTTCCACCCGGACCTGATCCGTCTCCGCCTACCGGCAGGGTGCCGCAGGTCTTCCCAGCCCTTGTCAACTTGTACCTCTCTGCCCTGGGTCCCCTCTACCTCCCGGCCCTTTTCCCCTCTCTTTGGACCTAGGTAGCCCTCTGTCTCTTAGCCTTGATTCCCCTATGACTCTCCGCCATGGTCCACATCTACCTCCCGGCCCTGGTCCCATCCCTGCCTCTCAACCCTGATCCCCCTCTGACACTTGGCCCTGGTCCCCTTGTCTCCCGGCCCAGGTATGCCTCTGTCTCCCGGATCTAGTCCACCTGGCTCCCAGCCTAGATACCCCTCTGCCTCATGAACCTGGTCCTCCTCTGCCTCCAGGCCCTAATTCCACTCTACCTCCAGGCCCTGGTCCCTCTGTGTCTCCTGGCCCTGGATCCTCTCTGCCTCCTGGCCCTGGTCTTCCTCAACCTTCAGTCACTTGGGTCTCTCTCCAGCCCAGTCCGGGATCCCCTCTACCTCCCATTCCTGGTCCCCCTGTCTCCCAGCCCAGACACCTCTCTACCTCCCAACCCTGGTCCCCGGGTCTCCTGGCACAGGTACCCCTCTGCCTCCTGGCCCTGGTCCCCCTCTGCCTCCCAGGCTTGGTCCCTATCTGCCTCCCAGCCCTGGTTCGCCTCGGCCTGAATATCCCGGTTCCCCCTGCTTATCTGCCCCGATCCCCCTCTGCCTCCCAGCCTTGGTACCCATCTGCCTCCCAGCCCTGGTTCGCCTCTGCCTGCATATCCCGGTTCCCCCTGCTTAACTACCCCGATTCCGCTCTGCCTCCCGGCCCTGGACCCCGGCTCTTGCACCAGGTAATCCTCGGCATCTAGGCCCTGGACTCCTCTGCCTCCGGTGCCCTGGTCACCCACCGCTTCTCGGCCCTGGTTCCCGTCTGCCTTCCGGACAGCGTACGCCTCTGCTTCCTGACCCTGGACCCCCTGTACCTCCTGATCCTGGTCCCTCTCTGCCTCCTGGCCCTAGTACCTCTGTACCTCCCAGCCCTAGTCTCCTAGTCTCCTATTACGTAGGATCTCCTCTACCCGTCCTGGCCCTGGGTCCACTCCACATTCCGGCCCAGGTAAAACTCTACATTTTGGCCCTCGTCCCCCTGTCTCCTGACCAAGGACCCCTCTGCCTCCCAGTCCTGGTTCTCCTCTGCGTCCCTGCCCTGGTCCCTCCCGCCTCTCAGACATGGTCCCCCTCTTCCTCCCAGCCCTGAACCCCGTCTCCCAGCCCAGGTACCCCTCTACCTCCCGGCTCGGGTTCCCCTCTGCGTCTCGGCTGTAGACCCCGACTACCTCCTGGCCCTAGTCCCCCTCTGCCTCCCAGCCGTTGTCCCTCTGTGCCTCCCGGCCCTGGTCTCCTTCTACCGTCAGGCCATGGGACCTCTCTCCTTCCCAGCCCTGGTTCCCCTCTACCAACCAACGCTAGTCCCCATGACCTCCGGTCCAGAGGTACCCCACTACCTCCCAGCCCTGGTCCTTTGGTTTCCTGGTCCAGGTACCCCTCTGCCTCCTAGCCGTTGGTCCCCACCAACTCCCAACCCAGGTCCCCCTCTGTCTCCCAGTCCTGGTCCCCCACTGCCTCCCTTCCCTGGTACCTCCCGCCTCTCAGCCTTAGTCCCCGTCTGTCTCCGAGCTCAGGTGCCCCTCTGCCTCCCGGTCCTGGTCCCTCATTGAGGGACAGTCCCGGTATCCCTCTGCCTCTCGGCCATAATCCTCCTCTGCCTATCGGCCCTGTTCACTCTGTCCCCAGGCCCAGATACCCTCCTTTCCCTGGTCCCCCTGTCTCTCGGTCCAGGTAACCCTCTGCCTACTGGTCATGGTCCCCTGGACCCCTCCTGTCGCGTTGAACTAGACCACCTATGCCTCCCGGGCCTGGTCTCCTTCTGCCTCCAGGCACTGGTCCCGTCTGGGAACCAGGGCAGGGAGGCAGTGGGGGACGAGGGCCAGAGGCAGTGGGGGACCAGGACAGGGAGGCAGACGAGGATCAGGGCCGGGAGGTAGAGGGGGATCATGAGCGGGAGACAGAGGGGGACCAGGGCCGGGAGGCAGATCGGGACCAGTGCTGGGAGGCAGCGGTGGACCAGGGGCTGGTGGAACAGGGGAACCAGGGCGGGGAGGAAAAGGGGGACCAGGGCCAGTATTTAGAAGGGTACCTTGGCCGGGAGAGAGGGGGACCAGGACCGGTACGCAAGTGGGACTAGGACAGGGCGGCACCGGGGTACCAGGGCCAGGAGGCAGAGGGGTACCTGTGCCTGTAGATGGGTTAACAAGGACGGAAGGGAGAAGGGTACCTGGGCCGGGAGACAGAGAGGGAACAGGGCAGGTAGGCAGAGGGGGACCAGGTCCAGAAAGCAGAGGGGTACCTGGGCCGAAAGATGGTGGACCTGGGCCGAGGGGCAGAGGGGGACCAGGGCCGGGAGGCAGAGGTGAACCTGGGCCGGGAGGGAGGGGGACCAGGGCAAGGAGGCACAGGGGTCCCTGGGCCGGGATACAGGAGTACCAGGGCCGAGAGGCAGAGGGGGACCAGGGCCGAGAGGGAGAGGGGAACCAGAGTAGGGCGGTAGAGGGGGACAAGGGTCGGGAGATGGGCAGCATGGCTGGGTGGTATATCTAAACTGGGGCTGGGACGGAGAGGGGGACCCGGGCCTGGAGGCTGAGGAGGACCAGGGCAGGTAGGCAGAGGGGGAACAGGGCCAGAAGGCAGAGGGGTGCCTGGGAAGGGATACAGAGGGACCTTGGGCCAGGAGACAGGTGCACCAGGGCCGAAAAGCAGGGAGAACCAAGACTGAGACTCCGGTGGGAACCAGGGCAGGGAGGCAGAGAGGGTCCAGGACCAGGAGGCAGAGGGTGATCAGAGCAGGGAGACAGAGGGATACATGAGTCGGGGGACAGGCTGACCGGGGCCGCAGACAGAGGGGAACCAGGGCCAGGACGGAGAGAGACCCAAGGGCCTGAAGGTAGAAGGAGACCAAAACAGGGCGGCCCAGAGGGACCAGGGCCGGGAGGCTGAGGGGGACCAGAGAAGGGCAGCAGAGGGTGATCAGTGCAAGGAGGTTGAATGGTCCCTGGGCCAGGAGACAAGGCGGCCAGGGCATGGATGTAGAGGGGAGCCAAGGCCGGAGAGGAGAGAGACCCAAAGCCTGGAGGTAGAAGGAGACCAGGGTCTGGAGGCACAGAGGATCCAGGACCGAGAGGAAGAGGGGAACCAGGGCAGTGCGGCAGAGGGGCACCAGGGCCTGGATGCAGTGGTGTACCTGGGCCATGACACAGAGGGAACTGAACAGTGAGGCAGAGGTGTACCTTGCCCAGGAGTTGGGGGACCAGGGCCAGGAGGTAGTGGGGGACCAGGTCTGAGAGGCGGGTTGGACTGGGTCAGGGAAGCATAGGGGGACCAGGACTGGGATGCAGAGGGGACTCAGGGCAGGGATGGAGAGAGACCCAAGGGCCTGGAGTTTGAAGGAGACCAGAGCAGGGAGGCACAGAGCTACCAGGGCGGAGAGGCAGAGGTGGACCAAGACAATGCGGCAGAAGGTGACCATGGCAAGGAGTCAGAGGGTTACGTGGGCCGGGAGATGGGGGTTAAGGGCCGGGAGGAAGTGGGTGACCAAAACCTGGAGGCAGAGTGGGACCAGGGCCAGGAGGCAAAGGGGTATCTGGGCCAGGAGACAGTTGGACCGGGGCAGGGAGGCCGAAGGGTACCTCGACCAGGAGACAAAGGAACCAGGGTCGAGAGGCAGAGGGGGACCTGGGCAGGGTGGCACAGTGGTACCAGCACCATGACACAGAGGGACCAGAAAAGGGAGGCAGAGGGGTACCTTGGCCGAGACGCAGAGGGAAACCCGAGACGGGGACCTGGTCCGGGAGATAGTGGGAGACCAGGGCTGAGAGGCGGTGCAGATTGGGGCAGGGAGGCATAGGGGGACCAAGGCCGGGAGGTGGAGGGGACCCTGAGCCAGGACAGAGAGAGACCCAGGAGACGGAACCAGTGCCTGGAGGCAGAAGGAGGCCAGGGCCGGGAGGCAGAGGTGGTCCAGGGCAACGCGACAGGAGGGGACCATGACCAGTAGGCAGAGGGTTACCTGGACCCGGAGACAGGGGGACCAGGGCAAGGAGGCAGAGGGGTATCTGGTCCTGGGGATGGAGTGACCAGGGCCGGTAGGCAGAGGAGGATCGTGGCGGAGAGGCAGAGAGGAACCGGGACTGTGCCTCCATGGGGGACCAGGGCCGGGAGCCAGAGGGACAACTGGACTGGGAGCGAGACGCGGACTAGGGCTAAGAGGTGGGGGGTACCAGGGCAGGGAGGCAGTGGGTGATCAGGACTGGGAGACAGAGGGGGACCTGTGTTGGGAGGTGGAGGGGACCGACGGCTAGGAGTCAGAGGGGTACCTGGACCAGGAAACCAAACGACCAGGGCTGGGAGGTAGTGGGGTACCTCTGGACCGGATGTCATGGGGACCAGGGCTGGTTGGTAGAGAGGAACCAGGGCTGGGACGGAGAGAGGGCCCAGGGCCTGAAGGTAGAGGGAGACAAGGGCCGGGAGGCACAGAGGGCCAAGGGCTGGGAGGCACAGGGGGACCAGGGCCAGGCGGTAGTCGGGCACTACAGCCGAGAGGCAGAGGGGTACCAGGGCCGAGACGCAGAGGGGAACCCGAGCCCGGAGGCCGAGGGGTACCTGGGCTGGGAGACGGGGTTCAAGGCTTGGAGGAAGAGGGTTACCAGGTCTGAAGGCGGAAGGGACCAGGGCAGGGACGCAGAGGGGGACCAAGACTGGGAGGCAGAGGGGTCCTGGGTCAGGAGACAGGGTGACCAGGGCCAGAATGTAGAGTGGTACCAGGGCCGGGAAGTGAAGTGAACCCAGGGCCAGGACGGGTAGAGGAGACCCAAGGTAATAGGAGACTACGAGACTAGGGCTGGGAGGTACAGAGGGACTAGTGCCAGGAGGTAGAGTGGGACCAGGGCAAGGAGGCAGAGCGGGAACAGGGCCAGGAGGAAGAGGGGGACCAGGGCCAGGAGACAGAGGGGGACCCTGGCCAGGAGGCAGAGGGGTACCTGGGCCAGGAGGCAGAGGCGTACCTTGTCCGGGAAGCAGAAGGGAACCAGGGACGAGAAGCGGTCGCTGACCAGGGCCGGGAGGGCCTGCTGCCCTCTCCAGTGGAGGCCTCTTCTTCTCCCACTCCCCCTGACTCACCGGAAAAGGAAGAGGTGTCGGTTTCCTTCTCGCCCCCCAATGTCGCTTTTGCGCTATCCCTCCTCCCCTTTCCCTTTCCTTCCCTTCCTTTGAAGCCCACATTATTCGCCTCTACCACCCCCTCCAGATTCTTGTAGCCGTCATCTACCGCACTCCCGGCCCCACCTCCAACCTCTTAAACGACTTTGACCCCTTCCTCACCTTCCTTCTCTCCTTCTCCATGCCCACTCTAATCCTCGGAGACTTCAACATCCACATGGATATCCCTGATGACTCCTCTGCCGCCCGCCTTCTGTCTCTCTTCTACGCTGCCAACCTCTTGCTCCACCCTACCTCACCCACTCACCAACTTGATCATACCCTCGACCTCATTATCTCTTATCGCTGCACGGTGTCCACCCTCACCAACTCTGAAATCCCTCTCTCTGATCATAATCTTCTCACCTGCCTCCTCACTCACACTCCTTTCCCCTGTAAATCCATATTACTCCCTCACAGAGATCTCCGCTCTCTTGAACCCATCCATCTTTCTGAGCGCCTCACACCCCACCTCGCCTCCCTCTCCTCTCTACCCAGTCTTGATGATCAGATTACTGCTCTCAACTCTACCCTTTCTACTCAGCTAGACTCACTCGCTCCCCTTTCCCTTCGCCGCTCTCGTACCACTAACCCACAGCCCTGGATCACTGCCACTGTCCGCCTCCTTCGCTCTTATGCTCGAGCTGCCGAACGCTGCTGGCGAAAGTCTAAACACCATGCCAAACTCGTTCACTTCATGTTTATCCTTTCCTGCCTTAACTCAGCCCTCTCCTCTGCCAGACAAAACTATTTCTCCTCCCTCATTGACACCCATGCCCATCACCCCCGCCAGCTCTTCCATACATTCAACTCCCTTCTCAGGCCCCCGGTTCCTCCCCCTCCTCCTTCCCTCACCCCCAACGATCTGGCCTCCTACTTCATTAACAAAATTAAATCCATAAGGTCCGACCTCCCCAAAGTCACTTCCCCCCTTTCTCCAACCCCTCGGCTCTCAACACTCTCTGCTACTCTCCCATCCTTCCCAGCAGTGTCCTCACAGGAGCTCTCCTCCCTCCTCTCAAGTGCTACTCCGGCCAGCTGTGCTTCTGACCCCATTCCCACTCATCTCATGAAATCTCTCGCTCCATACCTTCTCCCCTCTTTAACGTCCATCTTCAACCGCTCACTCTCCACTGGTTCCTTCCCCTCTGCCTTCAAACATGCCCTTGTCTCTCCCATCCTAAAAAAACCCTCTCTTGACCCCACCTCACCTTCTAATTATCGCCCCACCTCCCTCCTACCATTCCTTTCTAAACTCCTTGAACGAGTTGTTTACACGCGCTGCCTCGAATTCCTCAACAACAACTCTCTCCTCGACCCCCTCCATTCTGGCTTCCGTCCCCTACATTCCACGGAAACTGCACTCTCAAAGGTCATCAATTACCTCCGGCTTGCCAAAGCCAACAGCTTATACTCTATCCTAATCCTCCTCGACCTCTCAGCTGCCGTCGACACTGTGGACCACTCCCTTCTCCTCAACACGCTAACTGACCTTGGCTTCACAGACTCCGTCCTCTCCTGGTTCTCCTCTTATCTCTCCGGTCGTTCATTCTCAGTCTCTTTTGCAGGCTCCTCCTCCCCTTCCCATCCCCTTACTGTGGGGGTTCCCCAAGGTTCAGTGCTTGGTCCCCTTCTGCTCTAGATCTACACGCACTCCCTTGGTGACCCCATTCGCTCCCACGGCTTCATCTAACATCTAGGTGATAGGTGAAGCCGTGGGAGCGAATGAGGTCACCAAGGGAGTGAGTGTAGATTGAGAACAGAAGGGGACCAAGCACTGAACCTTGGGGAACCCCCACAGTAAGAGGATGGGAGGGGGAGGAGGAGCCTTCAAAAGAGACTGAGAAAGAACGACCGGAGAGATAAGAGGAGAACCAGGAGAGGACGGAGTCTGTGAAGCCAAGGTCAGATAGCGTGTTGAGGAGAAGGGGGTGGTCCACAGTGTCAAAGGCAGCTGAGAGGTCGAGGAGGATTAGGACAGAATATGAGCCGTTGGATTTGGCAAGCAGCAGGTCATTGGTGACCTTTGAGAGGGCAGTTTCCGTGGAATGAAGGGGACTGAAGCCAGACTGGAGGGGGTCGAGGAGAGAGTTGTTGTTGAGGAATTCTAGGCAGCGCGTGTAGACAACTCGTTCAAGGAGTTTGGAAAGGAATGGTAGGTAGGAATGGTAGGAGGGATATGGGACGATAACTAGAAGGCGAGGTGGGGTCAAGAGAGGGTTTTTTTTTAGGATGGGAGAGACTTGGGCATGTTTGAAGGCAGAGGGGAAGGAACCAGTGGAGAGTGAGCGGTTGAAGATGGAAGTTAAGGAGGGGAGAAGGGATGGAGCGAGAGATTTAATAAGATGAGAGGGAATGGGGTCAGAAGCACAGGTGGCCGGAGTAGCACTTGAGAGGAGGGAGGAGAGTTCCTCTGAGGATACCGCTGGGAAGGATGGGAGAGTAGCAGAGAGTGTTGAGAGCCGGGGGGATGGAGAAAGGGGGGAAGAGACTTTGGGGAGGTCGGACCTGATGGATTTAATTTTGTTAATGAAGTAGGAGGCCAGATCGGTGGGGGTGAGGGAAGGAGGAGGGGGAGGAACCGGGGGCCTGAGAAGGGAGTTGAATGTACGGAAGAGCTGGCGGGGGGCGGGGGTGATGGGCATGCATGGGTGTCAATAAGGGAGGAGAAATAGTTTTGTCTGGCAGAAGAGAGGGCTGAGTTAAGGCAGGAAAGGATAAACTTGAAGTGAACGAGGTTGGCATGGTGTTTAGACTTTCGCCAGCAGCGTTCGGCAGCTCGAGCATAAGAGCGAAGGAGGCGGACAGTGGCAGTGATCCAGGGCTGTGGGTTAGTGGTGCGAGAGCGGCGAAGGGAAAGGGGAGCAAGTGAGTCTAGCTGAGTAGAAAGGGTAGAGTTGAGAGCAGTAATCTGATCATCAAGACTGGGTAGAGAGGAGAGGGCGGCGAGGTGGGGTGTGAGGCGCTCCGAAAGATGGGTGGGGTCCAGAGAGCGGAGATCTCTGTGAGGGAGTAATACGGATTTACAGGGGAAAGGAGTGTGAGTGAGGAGGCAGGTGAGAAGATTATGATCATAGAGAGGGATTACAGAGTTGGTGAGGGTGGACACAGTGCAGCGGTAGGAGATGATGAGGTCGAGGGTATGACCAAGTTGGTGAGTGGGCGAGGTGGGGTGGAGGAAGAGGTTGGCAGCGTCAAGGAGAGATAGAAGGCGGGCGGCAGAGGAGTCGTTATGGATATCCATGTGGATATTGAAGTCTCCGAGGATCAGAGTGGGCATGGAGAAGGAGAGAAGGAAGGTGAGGAAGGGGTCAAAGTCGTAGAGTGGTAGAGAGGTAGAGTGGGATTAGTTCCTGGAGGCAGCGGGGGACCAGGGTCATGAGACAGAAGGGTATCTAGGCTGGAAGCCAGGTGGACTAGATCCGGGAGACAGAGGAGTACCTGGGCCGGGGACAAGGGGACCAGGGCCAAGAGTCAGAGGGGGATCAGGATTGAGAGGCGGGGGGTACCAGGGCCGGAAGGTAGATGTGGACCATGGCGGAGAATCAGAGGGGAATCAAGGCTAAGAGGCAGAGGGCTACCTGGGTCCGTAGAGAGGGGACGAGGGCCGGGAGGTAGAGGGGACCCAGCGCAAGGCGGCAGAGGGAGACCAAGGCCAGGAGGCCTAGGGGTACCTGGGCCGGGAGACATGGGGACAACGGCAGGGAGGCTTGGAGATGGATGACCAGGGACTCGAGGTAGAGGAAGACCATGGACGAGAGACAGGGAGGGACGAGTGCCGGGAGGCAGAGGGTGACTAGGGCGTTGAGGCAGAGGGGGGCCAGGGCAAGGCGGCAGAAGGGGACCAGGGCCATGTGGCAGAGCAGTACCTGGGTCCAGAGACAGGGGACCAGGACCGGGAGGAAGAGAAGGACCAGGGCCAGGAGGTAGAGGAAGACGGAGGCTGGCAGGCACAGGGGGACCAGGGCCCGGAGGCAGAGGGGGGCCAGGGCCGGGAGGTAAAAGGCGACAAGTACTGGGAAGAACCACGGCACCATGTCAGTAGGCAGCGAGGGACCAGGTCCTGGCAGAAGATGGGGACCAATGCAAAGAGGTAGAGGGTAAATACAGCCAGAGGGAGAGGGGGACCGGGGTCGGAAGGTCCGGGGGGACCATGGCCAGAAAGTAAAGTGGGATCAGGGCTGAGAGGCAAAGGAGGTCTAGTTCCGGGAGGCAGAGGGGGACCAGGGCCTGGAGGGAGATTTATACCTGCACCGCAGACAGGAGGACCCTGGCCGGGAGTTCGATGGGTACCAGGGCTGGGAGACAGGGGGACCAGAGCCGGGAGTTAGAGGGGACCCAGAGCAGGGAACAAGTGAGTGACCAGGGCCTGGAGGTATAGGGAAACGGGCAGAGAGGCAGGGGGCGACCAGGGCCGGGAGGCAGAGGGGGACCAGGGAGGAAGGCAGAGGAGGACTTGAGCCAGGAAGTACAGGGGTACCTGGGTCCGGAGATGGGGGACCAGGGCCTAGAGGTAGAAGGGAAACAGGGCCTGGACGGAGAGAAGGGCCAGGGCATGGAGGTAGAGGGTGATGAGGGATGGCAGGCACAGAGGGACCAGAGCCGGGAGGTAGAGAGGGGGACCAGGGACCGGAGGTACAAGGCGACAAGGGCTGGGTCGAACCTGGGCATCATGCCGGTCGACGGAGAGGGACCAGATCAGGGCAGAAGATGTGGACCAAGGTAGGGAGGTAGAGGGGAACTAGGGCCGGAGGGAGAAGGGAACCAGGGCGGATAAGCCGGAGGGGTCGGGCAGGGCAGACAGGCTGAGGGGGATCAGAGCTGGGATATAGAGAGGTACCAGGGCCAGGATTCTGTGGGTTGCATAGGCCGGGAAGCAGAGGAGGACCAGGGCTGAGAGGAGGAGGGACCAGGGCAGGGATGCAGAGAGGGACCAGGAATGGGAAGCAGAGGGTGACCTTGGTCAGGAGGCAGAGGGTGACCAGGGCCCGGAGGCAGAGAGGTACCTGATCCGGGAAACAAAGGGACGAGGGGCGTGAATGAGTGGGGTACCTGGGCCGGAGGTCATGGGGACGGGGGCTGGTTGGTAGAGGGGAAGCAGGGAAGTGAAGGAGTAGGACGAGGCCCAGGAGGTGAGGGGTACCAGGGCGGGGAGGCAGAGGGGGACCAGGTCCAGGAGGCAGAGGGGTACCTGGGCCTGCAGGCAGGCGGAGTAGGGCTGAGCGCCATGGGGGGGGGACCATGGCCGGGAGGCAGAGGGGTACCTGGACCAGGAAACAAGGGGACCAGTGCCGGAAGGTAGAGGGGTACCTGGGCCGGGAGGCGGGGAGACCAGAACGGGCAGGCAGAGAGGACCCAGGGCCACGACGGAGAGAAGGACCAGGGATTGGAGGTAGAGGGAGAACAGTGCCGGGTAGCACAGAGGGACCAGGCCACGGAGGCAGAGGGGGACACTTACAGGGTGGCAGAAGATGCCCACGGCCAGGAGGCAGAAGGGCATCTGGACTGGGAGGCAAAGTGCTACCTGGGCCAGGAGACATGGGGACCAGGGCCTGGAGGTAGAGGGCGCTAAATCACGTGACGGAGAGAGACCCATGGGCCTGGACGTAGATGGAGATTCAGGCCGGGAGGCATACAGCGACCCGGGCAGGGAGGTAAAAAGGGAAGTGGGCCGGGAGGCAGTGGGACTTAGGCAGAGAGGTGGGGGGAACCAGGATAGGGAGGCAGAGGGAGACCAGGGCCTGGAGGCAGGGGGATCAGGGCCGGGATGCAGAGCGGGAAAAGGGCCAGGGTGCAGCTGGGTACCTGGGCCGGGAGGCAGAGGGGGACCAGGTCCAGAAGAAGAGGGGAACCAGGTCCAAGAGCAGGGAAGGACCAGGGCAGGCAGACGGGGACCAGGAATGGGAGGTAGAAGGGGACAAGGGTGGGGAGACAGAGGGGTACCAGAGTTGGGATGTAGTGGGGTACCTGAGTTGGGAGACAGTTGGACCAGGGCCCGAAGGTAGAGGGAACCAAGGGCCGGGATGGAGAAGGACCCAAGGGCCTGGAGGTAGGAAACCAAGTCCAGGAAGCACAGGGACCAGGGCCGGGAGGCAGAGGGGTCCAGAGCTGGGACGCCGAGGGGGACCAGGGCCTGGCGGCAGGGGGGGTACCTGGCCCGGGAAATGGGGAATAGGGCCTGGAGGTAGAGGTGACCCAGGGCCGTGATTGAGAGAGGGACCAGGGCCTGGAGTTTGAGGGTGAACAGGACCGGGATGCAGACGGGGATCAGGGTGGGGAGGCAGAGGGGGACCAGGGCCAGGACGCAGAGGAGTACCTGGGCCTGGATAAAGGGGGACCATGGCTGAGAAACAGAGGGGAACCAGTGTCGAGAGGCGGGGGCGACCAGGTCAGAGAGGCAGAGGCAGACCAGAGCCGGAGTGCAGAGGGATACCTGGGACGGGAGAAACGGGGACCAGGGCCGGGAGGCAGAGGGTGACCAGGGTCAGCAGGTAAAGGTATACCTAGGCCGAGAGGTACAGCTGGAACATGGCCAAGAATTAGGGGGGACCGGGATCACGAGGCATAGGGGGATCTGGGCCGTGAGACAGGGAGACCAGAGCCGAGAGGGAGAGGTGGGCCGGGATAGAGAGATAGGAGGGCCTCGAGGTCCAGCGAGACCAGGGCCGGGAGGCACAGAGGGACCAGGGCCGGGAGGCGACGGGCACAGGTCGGAGAGGCCAAGCGGGACCAGGGCCAGGAGGAAGAGAGGTTCCTGGGCCCGGAAGGAGAGAGGGATCGGGGCCGATAAGCAGGGGTACCAGGGTATCTAGGCAGAGGCGTATCTGGGCCAGGAGACAGATGGCGACCGGGGCTGGGAGGCAGAGAGGTACCTGGGACGGGAGACGGGAGACACCGGTACCTGGGACGGGAGACAGGGGGACCAGGGCCGTGAGGTAGAGGATGCCCAGTGCCGGGATGGAGAGAGACCCAAGGGACTGAAGATAGACGGAGACCAGGACCAGGAGACACAGAGGGACCGGTGCTGGGAGGCAGATGGGGATCAGGGCTTGGAGGCAGAGGAGGACCAGGGCTAGGAGGCAAAGGGGTACCTGAGCTGGGAGATAGGCTTACCAGGGCACGGAGGCAGAACGGGACCTGGGCCAGGGGACAAGGGGACCACGTCCAAGAGTCAGATGGGGACCAGGGCCGAGAGGCAGGGGGGGACCAGAGCCAGGAGTCAGAGGTATACCTGCACGGGGAAACTGGGGGACCAGAGCCGGGAGTTAGAGGGGACCCAGAGCAGGGAACAAGTGAGTGACCAGGGCCTGGAGGTATAGGGAAACGGGCAGAGCCAGGAGTCAGAGGTATACCTGCACGGGGAAACTGGGGGACCAGAGCCGGGAGTTAGAGGGGACCCAGAGCAGGGAACAAGTGAGTGACCAGGGCCAGGAGGTAGAGGGAGACCAGGGCCCGGAGGCAGAAGGTTACGCGGGCCAGGGGGTAGAGACTTACCTAGGTCTGGAGACAGGAGGCCAGGGCCTGAAGGTAGAGGGGACCCAGGGCCGAGATGGAGAGAAAGGCCAGGGCCAGGAGGGAGAGGGAGAGGAGGGCTGGCAGGCATAGGGGGACCTGGGCCGGAAGGCAGAGAGGGACAGTTCCGGGCAAATGATGGGGACCAAGGCAGGGAGGTAGAGGGAAACTAGGGCAGGAGGGAGACGGGGAACACGGCTGGAAGGTCAGGGGCGAGCAGGACCAGAAAGTAAAGTGGGACCAGGGCTGAAATTCAGAGGGGGACAAAGGCCGGGACGCAGAGGGGGACCAGGCCCGAGAAGCGGGGCGGGACCAGGGTATGGTGTCAGAGCGGGACCAGGACTAGGAGGCAGAGGGGTACTTGGGCTGGGAGATATTGGCACCAGGACCGGGAAGTAGAGGGGACTCAGGGCCGGGTTGGAGAGAGACCCAAGGGTCTGGATGTAGAGGGAGACCAGAGCCGGGAGGCACAGAGGGAACAGAGCCCAGAGTCAGAGGGGGACCATAGTAGGGTGGTTGTTGGGGACCAGGGCAGGGAGGCAAAAGGGTAGCTGGGAAGGCAAACAGGGGGACCAGTGCGGGAGGCAGACGGGGAAAGGTCAGGGAGGCCGAGGGGGGCAAGGGCCATGAGGCATAGAGGTTCCTGGGCCGGGAGGCAGAGGGGAATTGGAGCCGATAAGCAGGGGGGACCAGGGTATAGAGGCAGAGGCGGACCTGGGCCAGGAGGCAGATGGGGACCGGGGCCGGGAGGCAGAGGGATTGAGACCAGGGCTCGAAGAACAGGGGGACCAGGGTCGGAAATTAGAATGAACCAATGGCCGGGACGGAGAGAGACCCAATGGCTTGCAGAAAGAGGGAGGCCGGGGCCACGAGGCTCAAAGGGACCAGGGCCGCGAGGCAGAACGGCACCTGGGCCAGGAGGTAGTGGGGGCCCAGGGCCGGGAAACAGGGATTAGGACTGGCAGGCAGAGGGGTACCTCTGCCTGCGTGCCCAGTGGGGGACCAGGGCCGGGAGGCAGAGGGGCACCTGGGCCAGGAGGTAATGGCCATGAGAAGCAGCATGGCTCAGTGGAAAGAGCACGGGCTTTGGAGCCAGAGGTCAGGGGTTCAAATCCCGGCTCCGCCAACTGTCAGTTGTGTGACTTTGGGCAAGTCACTTCACTTCTCTGGGCCTCTGTTACCTCATCTGTAAAATGGGGGTTAAGACTGTGAGTCCCCCGTGGGACAACCTGATCACCTTGTAACCTCCCCAGTGCTTAGAACAGTGCTTTGCACATAGTAAGCGCTTAATAAATGCCATCATAATTATTCCAGTGTGCTACCAATCAATCCCAGTGGCTACCAATCAATCTGCGCATCAGGCAGAAACTCCTCACCCTGGGCTTCAAGGCTCTCCGTCACCTCGCCCCCTCCTACCTCACCTCCCTTCTCTCCTTCTACTGCCCAGCCCGCAACCTCTGCTCCTCCACCGCTAATCTCCTCACTGTACCTCGTTCTCGCCTGTCCCGCCGTCGACCCCCGGCCCACGTCATCCCCCGGGCCTGGAATGCCCTCCCTCTGCCCCTCCGCCAAGCTAGCTCTCTTCCTCCCTTCAAGGCCCTGCTGAGAGCTCACCTCCTCCAGGAGGCCTTCCCAGACTGAGCCCCTTCCTTCCTCTCCCCCTCGTCCCCCTCTCCATCCCCCCCATCTTACCTCCTTCCCTTCCCCACAGCACCTGTATATATGTATATATGGTTGCACATATTTATTACTCTATTTATTTATTAATTTATTTATTTATTTTACTTGTACATTTCTATCCTATTTATTTTATTTTGTTGGTATGTTTGGTTCTGTTCTCTGTCTCCCCCTTTCAGACTGTGAGCCCACTGTTGGGTAGGGACTGTCTCTATGTGTTGCCAATTTGTACTTCCCAAGCGCTTAGTACAGTGCTCTGCACATAGTAAGCGCTCAATAAATACGATTAATTGATTGATTGATTGATAATGGGGGCCCAGGGCTGGGAAACAGGGATTAGGACTGGCAGGCCGAGGGGTACATCTGCCTCCCTGCCGTTGTCCCTCCTGATTCTCGGAAGTAAAGGGGAGCCACGGCCGAAAGTCAGAGGGGCACCAGGGACGAGAGGCAAGGGAGGACCAAGGCAGGGAGGAAGAAGGGGACCAGGACCGGGATGCAGAGGGGTACAAGGCGCTTAGTGCAGTGCTTCGCACATAGTAAGCGCTTAATCAGTGCCATTATTATTATTATCATTATTATTATTACAAGGGCGAGGAGGCACTTGGGGACCAGGGTCAGGACTTAGAAGGGGACCTGGGCCAGTAGACGGACGTGGGCCGGAAGACAGAGGGGGATCAGTGCCAGGAGGCTGAGAGGTACCTGGGCTGGAAGGCAAAGGGGGAACAGGGCCGAAAAGGGGACAGACAAGGGAAGGGAGGCAGAGGGGGGCCAGGGACTAGAGACAGACGGGGACCAGGAGGCAAGGGATTCCTGGCCTGGGAGACGGGGGACTAGGGTCGGGAGACTTGGTTGAACAGGGCCCGGAGGCAGAAGGTGATCAGAGACAGGAGGCAGCGGGGTGCAGGGGCCCGGAGAATGGGGACCAGGGTCGGGAGGTAGAGGGGGACCAGGGCCAGGAGGCAAGGTGTTCCTGGGACCGGAGACGGGGGACTAGGGTCGGGAGGCTTTGGCGACCAGGGCTGGGAGGAAGCGGGGGATCAGGGCCAGGAAGCAGAGGGGTACCTGGGCCTGGAGAAGGGGAACCAGGGTCGGGAGGCATAGGGGGCCCAAAGCTAGGAGACAGTGGAGTACTTGGTCCGGGAGACTGGAGGTCCAGGGCAGGGAGACAGGGGACCTAGGCCGGAAGGTAGAGGGTCCCAGGTCCGGGACGTATAAAGGGACCAGGGCTTTGAGGTAGAAGGAATCCAAGCCTGGCAGAACAGGGTAACCCATGGCCGGGAGGGAGAGAGACCCACGGCCCATGGCTTGGAAGGAGAGGGTGCCAGGGCAGGGAGGGAGAGGGGTACCTGGGCCGGGAGACAGGGGGACCAGAGCTGAAATGTAGAGGAAGACCAGGGCTGGCAGAACAGGGGTACCAGGGCATGGAGGTAGAGGGTACCCATGGCCGGGACGGAAAGAGAGCCAGTGGCCTGGAGGTTGTGGGAGACCAGGGCCCGAAGGCCCAAAGGGACAGGGAGACGTGGTACTAGGGTTGGCAGGCCCGTTGTTGGGTAGGGACCGTCTCTATATGTTGCCAACATGTACTTCCTAAGCGCTCCGTACAGTGGTCTGCACACAGTAAGCGGTCAATAAATACGATTGAATGAATGAATGAATGAATGAATGGTTGACCAGGGCCGGGAGGCAGATGGGGACCAGGGCCAGGGAGCAGAGGGGAACCAGGGCCAGGAGGCAAAGGGGGACCAGGGTCGAGAATTGGTATGACAAGTTTAGGGAGATAGATGGCAACCATGGCTGAGAGGCAGAGGGATACCTGGGTCAGGAGACAAGGGGTCCAGGGCTGGGAGGCAGAGGGGTACCTGTGCCGGCAAACAGTGGGACTACGGCTGAGAAGCAGAGGGGAACCAGGGCCGAGAGGCGGGGTGTGACCACGTCAGAGAGGCAGAGGCCGGCCTGGGCTGGGAATTTGAGGGGGACCAGGGCAGGGAGGCAGACGGGGACCAGGGCCGGTAGACACGGGGACCAGGGCCGGGAGGTAGAGGGGACTCATGGCCGGGACCGAGAGAGACCCAGTGGCCTAGAGGTAGAGTGAGTCCAGGGGCCGGGAGGCTCAAAGGGACCAGGGACGGGAGAAAGAGAGTGACCTGTCCCTGGAGGTAGAGGAGGACCAGGGCCAGAAGGCAGAGGTGTACCTGTGCCAGGAGGCGAGGGACCAAGGTCGGCAAGCAGAGGGGGACCCTGGTTGGGAAACGGGGATCAGGGCCGGGAGGCAAAGGGGGACCAGGGCCGAGAAGCATGGGGGACAATGTCAGGGAGTTAGAGGGGGACTGGGGTCAAGAGATAGAGGGGGACCAGGGCTGGTAGACAGGGGGACTGGGGCTGGGAGGCAGAGGGTTACTTGGGCAAGGAGACGGGGCCTAAGGCTGAGAAGCAGAAGGAAACCACGGCGGACAGATGGGGGTTGACCAGGTCTCAGAGCGGCAGAGGCCGGCCGGGGCAGGGAAGCAGAAGGGGACCGGGGCAGGGAGGCAGAGGGGAACGAGGGCCTGGAGGCAGAAAGGGACCAGGGCCGGTAGACGAGGGGACCGGGGCCGGGAGGCAGAAGGGTCCCTAGCCGGGAGACGGGGGACCAGGGCCAGGTGGCAGAAGGGTCCCTGGCCGGGAGACCGGGGGACCAGGGCCGGGAGTCAAAGGGGTATCTGTGCCAAGAGAAGGCGAATATGGCTGAGAAGCAGAGAGGAACCAGGGCTGAGAGGCAGGGTGCGACCAGGTCAGAGAGGTAGAGGCTGATCAGCGTCGGTAAGCCGAGGGGGACCAGGGCCAGGAGGCAGGGGGGGTCCAGGGCCGGGTAATGGGGATCAAGGAGGTTTGTATAGAGGTACCACTGTCTCCCTGCCCTTGTACCCCCTGCTTCTCAGAAGTAAAGGGGAACCAGGGCCGAAAGAGGAGGACCAGAGGTGTAAACCGCGGGGCGACCAAGGCAGGGAGGCAGAGGGTGACCAAGACAGGGAGGCAGGGGGGAACCAGGGCGGGGAGGCAAATGGGGTCTAGGGCCAGGACACAGAGGGACATTAATGGAGGTTTGAGGAAACCCAAAGCCGGGAGGCGGAGGGGAACCAGGGCAGGGAGGCAGTGGGGGACGAGGGCCAGAGGCAGTGGGGGACCAGGGCCGGGAGGTAGAGGGGGATCACGAGCGGGAGCCAGAGGGGGACAAGGGCCGTGAGGCAGATTGGGACCAGTGCTGGGAGGCAGCGGTGGACCAGGGTCTGGGGGAAGAGGGGAACAAGGGCGGGGAGGCAAAGGGGGACCAGGGCCAGGGTTTAGAAGGGTACCTTGGCCGGGAGAGAGGGGGACCAGGACCGGTACGCAAAGTGGGACAAGGGCAGGGAGGCACCGGTGTACCAGAGCCAGGAGGCAAAGGGGTACCTGTGCCGGTAGATGGGGTACCAGGCCCGGAAGGGAGAAGGGTACCTGGGCCGAAAGATGGTGAACCAGGCCCGAGAGGCAGAGGGGGACCAGGGCCGGGAGGCAGAGGTGTACCTGGGCCGGGTGGGAGGGGGACCTGGGCAAGGAGGCACAGGGGTCCCTGGGACGGGAGACAGGAGGATCAGGGCCGAGAGGCAGAGAGGGACCTGGGCCGAGAGGGGGAGGGGCACCAGGGCAGGGCGGCAGAGGGGGACAAGGGCCGGTAGATGGGCAGCATGGCTGGGTGGTATATCTGACCCGGGGCTGGGGCGGAGAGGGGGACCCTGGCCTGGAGGCTGAGGTGGACCAGGGCAGGTAGGCAGAGGGGCACCAGGGCCAGAAGGCAGAGGGGTACCTGGGCCGGGATACAGGGGGATCTTGGGCCAGGAGACAGGTGCGCCAGGACCGAAAGTCAGGGAGAACCAAAACTGAGATTCAGGTGGGAACCAGGGCAGGGAGGCAGAGAGGGACCAGGACCAGGAGGCAGAGGGTGACCAGAGCAGGGAGGCAGAGGGATACATGGGTCGGGGGACAGGCTGACCAGGGCCGCAGATAGAGGGGAACTAGGGCCGGGACGAAGAGAGACCCAAGGGCCTGGAGGTAGAAGGAGACCAGAACAGGGCGGCACAGAGGGACCAGGGCCGGGAGGCTGAGGGGGACCAGAGAAGGGCAGCAGAGGGGGATCAGGGCAAGGACGCTGAATGGTACCTGGGCCAGGAGACAAGGCGACCAGGGCATGGAGGTAGAGGGGAACCACGAACGGGGAGGAGAGAGACCCAAAGCCTGGAGGTAGAGGGAGACCAGGGTCTGGAGGCACAAAGGGTCCAGGACCGAGAGGCAGAGGGGGACCAGGGCAGGGCGGCAGAGGGGCACCAGGGCCAGGATGCAGTGGGGTACCTGGGCCATTACACAGAGGGAACTGAACAGTGAGGCAGAGGGGTACCTTGACCAGGATTTGGGGGACGAGGGCCAGGAGGTCGTGGGGGACCAGGGCTGAGAGGCGGGTTGGACTGGGGCAGGGACGCAAAGGGGGACCAGGGCTGGGATGGAGAGGGGACCCAGGGCAGGGATGGAGAGAGACCCAAGGGCCTGGAGTTTGAAGGAGACGAGGGCAGGGAGGCACAGAGCTACCAGGGCTGAGAGGTAGAGGTGGACCAGGACAATGCGGCAGAAGGTGACCATGGCAAGGAGTCAGAGGGTTACGTGGGCCGGGAGATGGGGGATAAGGCCCGGGAGGATGTGCATGACTAAGGCCTGGAGGCAGAGGGGGACCAGGGCCAGGAGGTAAAGGAGTACCTGGGCCAGGAGACAGGTGGACCGGGGCAGGGAGGCCAAAGGGTACCTCGACCTGGAGACAAAGTAACCAGGGTCGGGAGGCAGAGGGGAACCTGGGCAGGGTGGCATAGTGGTACCAGGGCCATAACACAGAGGGAGCAGAAAAGGGAGGCTGAGCGGTACCTGGGCCAGGAGACGGGGACCTGCTCCGGGAGATATTGGGAGACCAGGGCTGAGAGTCGGTGCAGACTGGGACAGGGAGGCATAGGGGGACCAAGGCCGGGAAGTGGACGGGGCCCTGGACCAGGACGGAGAGAGACCCAGGAGACGGGACCAGTGCCTGGAGGCAGAAGGAGACCAGGGCCGGGAGGCAGAGGTGGTCCAGGGCAACGCACCAGAAGGGGACCATGACCAGGTGGCAATGGGTTACCTGGACCGGGAGACAGGGGGACCAGGGCAAGGAGGCAGAGGGGTATCTGGGCCTGGGGACAGAGTGACCAGGGCCGATAGGCAGAGGAGGATCATGGCCGAGAGGCAGAGGTGTACCGGGACTGTGCCTTAATGGGGGACCCGGGCCAGGAGGCAGAGGGACACCTGGGCTGGGAGGCAGATGGGGACTAGGGCTGAGAGGCTGGAGGTACCAGGGCAGGGAAGCAGTGGGGAACCAGGACTGGGAGGCAGAGGGGGACCTGGGTTGGGAGGTGGAGGGGCCCCACGGCTAGGAGGCAGAAGGGTACCTGGACCAGGAAACCAAAGGACCAGGGCTGGGAGGTAGTGGGGCACCTCTGGACCGAAGGTCATGGGGACCAGGGCTGGTTGGTAGAGGGTAATCAGGGCAGGGAAGGAGAGAGGGCCCAGGGCCTGAAGGTAGAGGGAGACCAGGGCCGGGAGACATAGAAGGACAAGGGCTGGGAGGCACAGGGGGACCAGGGCCAGGAGGTAGTCGGGGACTACAGCCGAGAGGCAGAGGGGTAGCAGGGCCGAGACGCAGAGGTGAACCCGACCCCGGAAGCAGAGGGGTACCTGGGATGGGAGACGGGGTTCAGGGCTGGGAGGAAGAGGAGGACCAGGGCTGAGAGGCCGGAGGGACCAGGGCAGGGACGCAGAGGGGGACCAGGACTGGGAGGTCGAGGGGTCGTGGGTCAGGAGACTGGGGAACCAGGGCCAGAGTGTACAGTGGTACCTGGGCCGGGATGTGGAGTGGACCCAGGGCCAGGACGGGTAGAGGAGACCCAAGGTAATAGGAGACTAGGAGACTAGGGCTGGGAGGTACAGAGGGACGAGGACCAGGAGGCAGAGGGGGACGAGGGCGGGGAGGCAGAGGGGGACCAGGGCCAGGAGGCAGAGGGGGACCTAGGCCGGTAGGCAGAGGGGGACCTAGGCCGGTAGGCAGAGGGGTACCTGGGCAAAGAGGCAGAGGCGTACCTTGTCCGGGCGGCAGGAGGCATCCAGGGCCGAGAAGCAGTGGGTGACCAGGGCAAGGAGGCAGATGGGACCATAACCGGGATGCAGAGGGGGACCAGGGCCCGGAGGCAGAGGGGTCCAGGGCCAAGATGTCGAGGGTTACCTGGACCAAGAGACGGGGCCCAGAGCAAGTAGGCAGAGGGGGATCGGGGCAGATAAGCAGGGGGAACCGGGATATGCAGGCAGAGGCGAACCAGGGCTGGGAGGCAGATGGGGACCAAGGCTGGGAGGCAGAGGGGGACCAGGGCCAGGAGGCGGAGGGGTACCTGGGCCAGGAGACCCGGGGACCAGTGTTGGGAGGTAGAGAGGTGCCTGGGCTGAGAGACAGGGGGACCAGGGCTGGGAGGTAGAGGGTATCCCGGGCTGGGCTGGAGAGAGACCCAAGTGCCTGAAGGTTGAGGAAGACCAGGGCCAGGTGGTATAGAGGATCCAGGTCCAGGAGGCACAGAGGGACCAGGGCCTGGAGTTAGAGTGGGATTAGGGCCTGGAAGCAGAGGAGGACCAGGGTCATGAGGCAGAGGGCTATCTAGGCTGGGAGCCAGGTTGATTAGATCCGGGAGACAGAGGAGTAACTGAGCCGGGAGACAAGGGAACCAGGGCCAAGAGTCAGAGGGGGATCAGGGTTGAGAGGCAGGGGGGGCCCAGGGCCAGCAGGTAGATGTGGACCATGGCGGAGAGTCAGAGGGGAATCAAGGCTATGAGGTAGATGGCTACCTGGGTCAGGAGAGAGGGGACCAGGGCCGAGAGGTACAGCGGACCCACGGACGAGTGGTACAAGTTGACGAGGGCTGGGAAGACCTGCGGCACCCTGCCGGTAGTCAGAGAGGGATCAGGCCCGGGTGGAAGATAGAAACCAAGGCAGTGAGGTAGAGGGGACGTAGGGCTGGAAGGAGAAGGGGACCAGGGCCAGAAGCTTGTGGGGCACCCGGGCCATAAAGTAGAGTGGGTCCAGGGCTGAAAGGCAGAGGGTTACTAGTGCTGGTAGGTGGTAGAGGGGTACTAGTGTAGGGGGAGAGGAGGCCAGCGCCAGGATGTAGAGGGGACTCAGGGCCAGGAATGAGAGAGTTACCAGTGCCTGGAGGTAGAGTGAGACCAGGGCCCAGAAGGAAGGGGGAACAAGGCTGGGAAGGCAGAGGGGAATGAGGGCCAGGAGGGAGAGTGTTACCTGGGTCCAGAGAAATGTTTACCACGGCCTGGAGGTAGAGGAGACCCAGGGACGGGACAGAGAGAAGGGCCAGGGCCAGGAGGTAGAGGGAGACTAGGGCTAGCAATCACGGTGGGACCAGGGCCGGGAGGCAGTGATCAGGGCATGGAGGTAGAGGACCAGGTCCAGGAGGCAGAGGGGTACATGGGCTGGTGACTGGTGGACCAGGGCAGAGAGGCAGAGGGGTAGCTGGCCCGGGAAAGAAGGGGACCAGGGCCAGGAATCGGGAGTACAGGGCCGAGAAGCCGGGGGCTACCAAGGCCGGGAGGCAGAGGGGAACCAGGGCCAGGAGGCAAAGGGGGACACGGGCCAGAAGGCAGAGGGGGACCAAGGCCGGGAGGCAGAGTGGTACCTGGGCCAGAAGGTAGAGGCGTACCTTGTCCGGGAGGCAGAAGGGAACCAGGGCCGAGAAGCGGCGGGTGACCAGGGCAAGGAGGCAGATGGGAACATGACCGGGAGGCAAAGGGGGACCAGGGCCAAGATGCCGAGGGTTACCTGGCCCTACAGACGGGGTCCAGGGCCGGTAGGCAGAGAGGGATCGGGGCAGATAATCAGGGGGACCCGGGATATGCAGGCAGAGGAGAACCAGGGCAGATGGTTGAGGAAAGTTGAGGAAGACCAGGGGCAGGAGGCACAGAGGATCCAGGTCCAGGAGGCACAGAGGGACCAGGGTCTGGAAGTAGACTGGGATTAGGGCCTGGAGGCAGAAGAGGACCAGGGTAATGAGGCAGAGGGGTATCTCGGCTGGGAGCCAGGTAGAGTAGATCCGGGAGACAGAGGAGTACCTGGGCCGGGAGACAAGGGGACCAGGGCCAAGAGTCAGAGGGGGATCAGGGTTGAGAGGCGGGGGGCGGGGGGGACCAGGGCCCGGAGGTAGATCTGGACCATGGCAGAGAGTCAGAAGGGAATCAAGGCTAAGAGGCAGAGGGCTACCTGGGTGCGGAGAGAGGGGACCAGGGCCGGGAGGTAGAGGGGACCCAGGGCAGAGAGGTACAAGTTGACGAGGGCTGGGAAGACATGCGGCACCCTGCCGGTAAGCAGAGAGGGATCTGGTCCGGGTGGAAGATAGAGACCAAGGCAGTGAGGTAGAGGGGACGTAGGGCTGGAAGGAGAAGGGGACCAGGGCCGGAAGCTTGTGGGGGACGTGGACCATTACTTAGAGTGGGACCAGGGCTGAAAGGGAGAGGGGGACAAGTGTTGGGAGGCGGCAGAGTGGTACTAGGTTCGGGGTAGAGGGGGCCAGGGCCAGGAGGTAGAGGGGACTCAGGGCCAGGAATGAAAGTTACCAGGGCCTGGAGGTAGAGTGAGACCAGGGCCGAGAGGGAGCGGGGAACAGGGATGGGAAGGCAGAGGGAGACCAGAGCCAGGAGGGAGAGTGTTACCTGTGTCCGGAGACATGAGTACCAAGACCTGGAGGTAGAGGGGACCCAGGGCCGGGACAGAGAGAAGGGCAAGGGCCAGGAGGTAGAGGGAGACAAGGGCTGGTAGGAAATGTGGGACCAGGGCCGGGAGACAGTGATCAGGGCCTGGATGCAGAGGACCAGGTCCAGGAGGCAGAGGGGTACCCGGGGTGGTGACAGGTGGATCAGGTCAGGGAGGCAGAGGGTTACCTGGGCTGGAGACAGGTGGACCAGGGCAGGGAGGCAGAGGGGTACCTGGGCCGGGGGAGAAAGGGACCAAGGCCAAGCGTCAGAGGGAGACCAGGGCCGAGAGGCCGGGGACTACCAGGGAGGGGAGGCAGAGGGGGACCAGGGCAGGGTGGCAGAGGGAGACCAGGGCCAGGAAGCATAGGGGTACCTGGGCCGGGAGACATGGGGATAAGGGCAGGGAGGCTGGGAGATGGATGACCAAGGCCTGGAAGGAGAGAAAGACCATGGCCGATAGACAGGGAGGGCCCAGGGCAGGGAGGCAGAGGGTGACTAGGGCGTCGAGGCAGAGAGGGGCCAGGGCAAGGCGGCAGAGGGGGACCAGGGCCAGGAGGCAGAGTAGTACTTGGGTCCAGAGACAGGGGACCAGGACCGGGAGGAAGAGAAGGACCAGGGCCAGGAGGTAGAGGAAGACGGAGGCTGGCAGGCACAGGGATAACAGGGCCCTGAGGCAGAGGGCGACCAGGGCCGAGAGGTACAAGGCGACAAGTGCTGGGAAGAACCACGACACCATGCCAGTAGGCAGCGAGGGACCAGGTTCTGGCAGAAGATGGGGACCAATGCAAAGAGGTAGAGGGGAAATAGAGCCAGAGGGAGAGGGGGACCGGGGCCGGAAGTTCCGGGGGGACCAAGGCCAGAAAGTAAAATGGTACCAGGGCTGAGAGGCAAAGGAGGACTAGTTCCGGGAGGCAGAGGGGGACCAGGGCCTGGAGGCAGATTTATACCTGTACCGGCAGACAGGAGGACCTGGGCCGGGAGTTCGAGGTGTACCAGGGCTGGGTGACAGGAGGACCAGAGCCGGGAGTTAGAGGGGACCCATAGCCGGGAACAAGCGAGTGACCAGGGCCTGGAGGTATAGGGAGACGGGCAGAGAGGCAGGGGGCGACCAGGGCCGGGAGGTATAGGGGGACCAGTGAGAGAAGTCAGAGGATGACCTGATCCAGTAGGTAGAGGGGTACCTGGGTCCGGAGATGGGGGACGAGGGCCTAGAGGTAGAAGGGAAACAGGGCCTGGACGGAGAGAAGGGCCAGGGCATGGAGGTAGAGGGTGATCAGGGCTGGCAGGCACGGTGGGACCAGGGTCGGGAGGCAGAGGGGGACCAGGGACCGGAGGTACAAGGCGACAAGGGCTGGGTCGAACCGGGGCACCGTGCCGTTAGACAGAGAGGGACCAGATCCGGGCAGAATATGTGGACCAAGGTAGGGAGGTAGAGGGGAACTAGGGCCGGAGGGAGAAGGGGACCAGGGCCGAGAAGCCGGAGGGGTCGTGAATGGCAGGAAGGCTGAGGGGGATCAGAGCAGGGATATAGAGGGGGACCAGGGCCAGGATTCAGTGGGTTACAGGGGCCGGGAGTGCAGAGGAGGACCAGGACAGAGAGGTGGAGGGACCAGGGCAGAGACGCAGAGAGGGACTAGGAATGGGAAGCAGAGGTGGACCTAGGTCAGGAGGCAGAGGGTGACCAGGTCCCGGAGGCAGAGGGGTACCTGACCCGGGAAACAAATAGACGAGGGGCGGGGAAATAGTGGGGTACCCAGGCCAGAGGTCATGGGGACCAGGGCTGGTTGGTAGAGGGGAACCAGGGGAGTGAAGGAGTAGGACCAGGCCCACGAGGTAAGGTGCACCAGAGCGGGGAGGCAGAGGGGTCCAGGGCCAGGAGGCAGAGGGGTACCTGGGCCTGCAGGCAGGTGGAGTAGGGCTGAGCGCCATGGGGGGCGGAGCATGGCCGGGAGGCAGAGGGGTACCTGGACCAGGAAACAAGGGGACCAGTGGCGGAAGGTAGAGGGGTACCTGGGCCGGGAAGCAGAGAGACCAGATCGGGCAGGTAGAGGGGACCCAGGGCCACGACGGAGAGAAAGACCAGAGCTTGGAGGTAGAGGGAGAACATTGCCGGGTAGCACAGAGGGACCAGGCCACGGAAGCAGAGGGGGACCCTGGCAGGGTGGCAGAAGGGGACCAGGGCCTGCAGGCAGAAGGGTATCTGGACTGGGAGGCAGAGGGATACCTGGCCCAGGAGGCAAGGGGACCAGGGCCTGGAGGTAAAGTGCGCCAAGGAACGGGACGGAGAGAGACCCAAGGGCCTGGACGTAGATGGAGATTCAGGCCGGGAGGCATAGAGCGACCAGGGCAGGGAGGCACAGAGGGAAGTGGGCCAGGAGGCAGTGGGACTGGGGCCGAGAGGTGGGGGGAACCGGGATAGGGAGGCAGAGGGTGACCAGGGCCGGGAGGTAGAGGGGGACCAGGATGGGGAGGCAGAGGGGGATCAGGGCCACGAGGCAGAGGGTGTACCTGGGCCGGGAGTCAGGGGGATCAGGGCCGGGATGCTGAGGGGGAAAAGATCCAGGGTGCATCTGGGTACCTGGGCCGGGAGACAGGGGGACCATGACTGGGACGCAGACGGCTACCTGTGCCTGGAGAAAGGGGGACCATGGCTGAAAAACAGAGGGGAACCAGTGCCGAGAGCCGGGGGCGACCAGGTCAGAGAGTCAGAGGCAGACAAGAGCCGGGGTGCAGAGGGATACCTGGGCCGGGAGAAAGGGGGACCAGGACCGGGAGGCAGAGGGTAACCAGGGCCAGCAGGTAGAGGTGAACCTGGGCCGAGAGGTACACCAGGACCATGGCCAAGAAGTAGGGGGGACCGGAATCATGAGGCATAGGGGGATCTGGGCCGAGAGACAGGGAGACCAGAGCCGAGAGGCAGAGGGGGACCGGGGCCTGGAGGCAGTGTGGAACCCTGGCCGGGAGACAGGGGGACCAGGGCCGAGAGGTAGAGGGGACCTGGGCCAGGATTTAGAGAGGTAGGAGGGCCTGGAGGTCCAGGAGATCAGGGCCGGGAGGCACAGATGGACCATGGCCGGGATGCAGACGGGGACAGGTCGGGGAGGCCAAGGGGGACCAGGGCCAGGAGGGAGAGAGGTTCCTGGGCCCGGAAGCAGAGGGCGATCAGGGCCGATAAGCAGGGGTACCAGGCTATGGAGGCAGAGGCATACTGGGCCAGGAGGCAGATGGCGACCGGGGCTGGGAGACAGAGAGGTACCTGGGACGGGAGACGGGAGACCGGTTCTTGGGACGAGTGACAGGGGGACCAGGGCCGTGAGGCAGAGGGTATCCAGGGCCGTGATGGCGAGAGACCCAAGGGCCTGAAGATAGACGGAGATCAGGACCAGGAGGCACAGAGGGACCGGTGCTGGGAGGCAGATAGGCATCAGGGCTTGGAGGCAGAGGAGGACCAGAACCAGGAGGCAGAGGGGTACCTGGGCTGGGAGACAGGTTTACCAGGGCAGGGAGGCAGAGCGGGACCTGGGCCAGGGGACAAGGGTACCAGTGTCAAGAGTCAGATGGGGACCAGGACCGAGAGGCAGGGGGGACCAGGGCCAGGAGGCAGAGGTATACCTGCAAGGGGAAACAGGGGGACCAGGGCCAGGAGGTAGAGGGAGACGAGGGCCGGGAGGCAGAAGGTTACGCGGGCCAGGCAGTAGAGACTTACCTGGGTCTGGAGACAGGGGACCAGGGCCTGAAGGTAGAAGGGACCCAGGGCCGAGATGGAGAGAAAGGCCAGGGCCAGGAGGGAGAGGGAGACGAGGGCTGGCAGGCATAGGGGGACTTGGGCCGGAAGGCAGAGAGGGACAGTTCCAGGCAAAAGATGGGGACCAAGGCAGGGAAGTAGAGGGGAACTAGGGCAGGAGGGAGAAGGGGAACAGGACTGGAATGTCTGGGGGGACCAGGACCAGAAAGTAAAGTGGGACGAGGGCTGAAAGGCAGAGGGGGACAAAGGCCGGTTGTCAGAGGGGGACCTCTCCCTGGAAGTAGAGGAGGACCAGGGCCAGGAGGCAGGGGTGTACCTGTGCCAGGAGACGGGGGACCAGGGACCGCATGCAGAGGGGGACCCGGGTTGGGAAACGGGGATCAGGGCCGGGAGGCAAAAGGGGACCAGGGCAGAGAAGCATGGGGGACAAGGTCAGAGAGTTAGAGGGGGACTGAGGAGAAGAGATAGAGGGGGACCAGGGCCAGTAGACAGGGGGACTGGGGCTGGTTGGCAGAGGGTTGCCTGGGCCAGGAGACGGGGCCTAAGGCTGAGAAACAGAAGGAAACCAGGGCGGAGAGTTGGGGGTTGACCAGGTCTCAGAGAGGCAGAGGCCGGCCGGGGCAGGGAAACAGAAGGGCACCGGGGAAGGGAGGCAGAGGGGGACCAGGGCCTGGAGGCAGAGAGGGACCAAGGCCGGTAGACAAGGGGACCGGGGCCGGGAGGAAGAAGTGTCCCTAGCCGCGAGACAGGGGGACCAGGGCCAGTAGGCAGAAGGGTCCCTGGCCTGTAGAAAGGGGGACCAGGGCCGGGAGTCCAAGCGTACCTCTGCCGAGAGAAGGCGGATATGGCGGAGAAGCAGAGGAGCACCAGGGCTGAGAAGCAGGAGGCGACGAGGTCAGAGAGGCAGAGGCTGATCATCGTCGGTAAGCAGAGGGGGACCAGGGCCGGGAGGCAGAGGGGGACCATTGCCGGGTAATGGTGATCAGGCAGGCAGGCATAGAGGTACCGCTGTCTCCCTGCCCTTGTACCACCTGCTTCTCTGGAGTAAAGGGGAACCAGGGCCGAAAGATGGGGACCAGAGGTGTAAAGCACGGGGCGACCATGGCAGGGAGGCAGAGGATGACCAAGGCGGGGACCTGGTCGGGGAGATAGTGGGAGACCATGGATGAGAGGCGGTGCAGACCGGGGCAGGGAGGCATAGGGAGACCAAGGCCCTGCTGAGAGCTCACCTCCTCCAGGAGGCCTTCCCAGACTGAGCCCCTTCCTTTCTCTCCCCCTCATCCCCCTCTCCATTCCCCCATCTTACCTCCCTCCCTTCCCCACAGCACCTGTATACATGTATATATGTTTGTACATATTTTTTTACTCTATTCATTTATTTATTTAATTTATTTGTACATATCTATTCTATTTATTTTATTTTGTTAGTATGTTTGGTTTTGTTCTCTGTTTCCCCCTTTTAGACTGTGAGCCCACTGTTGGGTAGGGACTGTCTCCATATGTTGCCAATTTGTACTTCCCAAGCGCTTAGTACAGTGCTCTGCACATAGTAAGCGCTCAATAAATACGATTGATGATGATGATGATGATGACCAAGACCAGGAGGTGCAGGGGAACCTGGACGAGGACGGAGAGAGACCCAGGAGACGGACCAGTGCCTGGAGGCAGAAGGAGACCAGGGCCGGGAGGCAGAGGTGGTTCAGGGCAAGGCGACAGGAGGGGAACTTAACCAGTAGGCAGAGGGTTACCTGGACCGGGAGACAGTGGGACCAGGGCAAGGAGGCAGAGGGGTATCTGAGCCTGGGGACAGAGTGACCAGGGCCCATGGGCGGAGGAGGATCAAGGCCGAGAGGGACTTGGCATTGAGGCACTGGGACTGTGCCTCAATGGGGGACCAGGGCCGGGAGGCAGAGGGGTACCTGGGCTGGGAGGCAGACGGGGACTAGGGCTGAGAGGCGGGAGGTACCAGGACAGGGAGGCAGTGGGGGACCAGGACTGGGAGGCACAGGGGGCCCTGGGCTGGGAGGTGGAGGGCACCGACGACTAGGAGGCAGATGGGTACCTGGACCAGGAAACCAAACGACCATTGTTGCGAGATAGTGGGGTACCTCTGGACCGGATGTCATGGGGACCAGGGATGGTTGGTAGAGGGGAACTAGGGCTGGGAAGGAGAGAGGGCCAAGGGCCTGATGTTTGAGGGAGACCAGGGCCGGGAAGCACCGAATGTCAAGGGCTGGGAGGCAGAGCGGGACCAGGGCCAGGAGGTAGTCGGGGACTACAACCGAGAGGCAGAGGGGTACGAGGGCCGAGACGCAGAGGTGAACCTGAGCCCGGAGGTAGAGGGGTACCTGGGCTAGGAGACGGGGTTCAGGGCTGGGAGGCAGAGGGGATCAGGTCTGAGAGGCCGGAGGGACCAGGACTGGGAGGCAGAGGGGTCCTGGGTCAGGAGACAGGGGGACCCGGGCCAGAATGTAGAGTGGTACCTGCGCCGGCATGTGGAGTGGACCCAGGGCCAGGACGGGTAGAGGAGACCCACGGTAATAGGAGACTCGGAGACTCGGGCTGGAAGGTACAGAGTGACTAGGGCCAGGAGGCAGAGGGGGACCAGGGCCAGGAGGTAGAGGGGGACCAGGGCCAGGAGGCAGAGGGGGACCAGGGCCAGGAGGCAGAGGGTTACCAAGGCCGGGAGGCAGAGGGGTACCTGGGCCAGGAGGCAGAGGCGTACCTTGTAAAGGGAGCAGAAGGGAACCAGGGCCGAGAAGCGGTGGATGAACAGGGCACGGAGGCAGATGGGACCATGACCGGGAGGCAGAGGGGGACCAGGGCCCGGAGGCAGAGGGGTCCATGGCCAAGAGGCCGAGGGTTACCTGGCCCAAGAAACGGCGTCCAGGGTCGTGAGGCAGAGGGGGATCGGGGCAGATAAGTAGGGGGAACCGGGATATATTCGCAGAGGCGAACCAGGGCTGGGAGGCAGATGGGGACGAAGGCTGAGAGCCAGAGGGGGACCAGGGCCAGGAGGCAGAGGGGTACCTGGGCCAGGAGACCCGGGGACCAGGAGACCCGGGGACCAGGGTTGGGAGGTAGAGAGGTGTCTGGGCTGGGAGACAGGGGGACCAGGGTTGGGAAGTAGAGGGTATCCCGGACTGGGCTGGAGAGAGACCCAAGTGCCTGAAGGTTGTGGAAGACCAGGGCCAGGAGGCACAGAGGATCCAGGTCCAGGAGGCACAGAGGGGCCAGGGCCTGGAGGTAGAGTGGGATTAGGGCCTGGAGGCAGAAGAGGACCAGGGTCATGAGGCAGAGGGGTATCTATCCTGGGAACCAGGTGACAGGTGGACCAGGGCAAGCAGGTAGAGGGGTACCTGGGCTGGAGACAGGTGGACCAGGGCAGGGAGGCAGAGTGATACCTGGGCCGGGGAAGAAGAGGACCAAGGCCAGGAGTCAGAGGGTGACCAGTGCCGAGAGGCCGGGGGCTACCAGGGAGGGGAGGCAGAAGGGGACCAGGGCCACGAGGCAGAGGATTACCAGGGCCGGTAGACGGGGGACCAGGGCCAGGGAGCAGAGGGGAACCAGGGCCAGGAGGCAAATGGGGACCAGGGTCGAGAAGTGGTGTGACAAGGTTAGGGAGGCAGAGGACGACCAAGGCTGGGAGGCAGAGGGGTACCTGTGCCGGCAGACAGGGGGACTAGGGCTGAGAAGCAGAGGGGAACCAGGGCCGAGAGGCGGGGCGTGACCAGGTCAGAGAGGCAGAGGCCGGCCTGGGCTGGGAATTTGATGGGGACTAGGGAAGGGAGGAAGACGGGAACCAGGTTCGGTAGACACAGGGATCAGGGCCGGGGGGGTAGAGGGGACTCATGGCCGGGACCGAGAGAGACCCAGTGGCCTAGAGGTAGAGGGAGTCCAGGGCCGGGAGGCTCAAAGGGACCAGGGCCGGGACACCGAGGGGGATGTGTCCCTGGAGGTAGAGGAGAACCAGGGCCAGGAGGCAGAGGTGTACCTGTGCCAGGAGACGGGGGACCAGGGTCCGCATGAAGTGGGGGACCCGGGTTGGGAAACGGGGATCAGGGCTGGGAGGAAAAGGGGGACCAGGGCCGAGAAACATGGGGGACAAGGTCAGGGAGTTAGAGGGGGACTGGGGACAAGAGATAGAGAGGGACCAGTGTCGGTAGACAGGGGCACTGGGGCTGGGAGTCAGAGGGTTAGCTGGGCCAGGAGGCGGGGCCTAAGCCTGAGAAGCAGAAGGAAACCAGGGCTGAGATTTGGGGGTTGACCAGGTCTCAGAGTGGCAGAGGCCGGCCGGGGCAGGGAAGCAGAAGGGGACCGGGGCAGGGAGGCAGAGGGGGACCAGGGCCAGGAGGCAGAGAAGGACCAGGACCGGTAGAAAAGGGGACCGGGGCCGGGAGGAAGAAGGGTCCCTAGCCGGAAGACAGGGGGACCAGGGCCAGGAGGCAGAAGGGTCCCTGGCCCTGAAACATGGGGACCAGGGCTGGGAGTCAAAGGGGTACCTGTGCCGAGAGAAGGCGTATATGGCTGAGAAGCAGAGGGGAACCAGGGCAGAGAGGCAGGGGGCGACCAGGTCGGAGAGGCAGAGGCTGATCAGCGTCGGTAAACAGAGGAGGACCACGGCCGGCTAATGGGGATCAAGCAGGCAGGCATAGTGGTACCACTGTCTCCCTGCCCATGTACTCCCCGCTTCTCAGAAGTAAAGGGGAACCAGGGCCGAAAGAGAGGAACCAGAGGTGTAAGGCACGGGGCGACCAAGGCAGGGAGACAGAGGATGACCAAGGCAGGGAGGCAGAGGGGAACCAGGGTGGGGAGGCACATGGGGTCTAGGGCCAGGACACAAAGGGACATTAATGGAGGTTTGAGGGGACCCAAAGCCGGGAGGCGGAGGGGAGCCAGGTCAGGGAGGCAGTGGGGGACGAGGGCCAGAGGCAGAGGGGGACCAGGGCCTGGAGGCAGATTGGGACCAGTGCTGGGAGGCAGCCGTGGACCAGGGGCTGGGGGAAGAGGGGAACCAGGGCGGGGAGGCAAAGGGGGACCAGGGCCAGGATTTAGAAGGATACCTTGTCCGGGAAAGAGGGGGACCAGGACCGGTTCGCAAAGTGGCACTAGGACATGGCGGCACCGGGGTACCAGGGCCAGGAGGCAGAGGGGTACCTGTGTCGGTCGATGGGGTACCAAGCCCGGAAGGGAGAAGGGTACTTGGGCCGGGAGGCGGAGGGGGACCAGGGCCAGGAGGGAGAGTGTTACCTGGGTCCAGAGACATGGGTACCACGGCCTGGAGGTAGAGGGGACCCAGGGCCGGGACCGAGAGAAGGGCCAGGGCCAGGAGGTAGAGGGAGTCTAGGGCTGGCAGGTACTGTGGGACCAGGGCCGGGAGGCAGTGATCAGGGCCTGGAGGCAGAGGACCAGGTCCAGGAGGCAGAGGGGTACCTGTGCCGGTGACAGGTTGACCAAGGCAGGGAGGTTGAGGGGTACCTGGGCTGGAGACAGGTGGAACAGGGCAGGGAGGCAGAAGGGTACCTGGGCCGGGGGAGAAGGGGACCAAGGTGAAGAGTCACAGGGGGACCAGCGCCGAGAGGCCGGGGGCTACCAGGGAATGGAGGCAGAGGGGGACCTGAACAGGGCTGCAGAGGGAGACCAGGGCCAGGAGGTCTTGGGGTACCTGGGCCGGGAGGTATAGGGACAAGTGCAGGGAGTCTGGGAGATGGATGACCAGGGACTCGAGGTAGAGGAAGACCATGGCCGAGAGACAGGGAGGGACCAGGGCCGGGAGGCGGAGGGTGACTAGGGAGTGGAGGCAGAGAGGGGCCAGGGCAAGGCGGCAGAGGGGGACCAGGGCCAGGAGGCAGAGCAGTACCTGTTTCCAGAGACAGGGGACCACGCCCGCGAGGGAGAGAAGGGCCAGGGCCTGGAGGTAAAGGGAGACGAGGGCTGGCAGGCACAGGGGGACCAGGGCCCGGAGGCAGAGGGGGGTCAGGCCGGGAGGTACAAGGCGACAAGTGCTGGGAAGAACCACGGCACCTTGCCAGTAGGCAGCGAAGGACCAGGTTCTGGCAGAAGATGAGGACCAATGCACAGAGGTAGAGGGGAAATAGAGCCAGAGGGAGAGGGGTCCGGGGCCGGAAGGTCCGGGGGGACGAAGGCCAGAAAGTAAAGTGGGACCAGGGCTGAAAGGCAAAGGTGGACTAGTTCCGGGAGGCAGAGGGGGACCAGGGCCTGGAGGCAGATTTATACCTGCACCGGCAGACAGGAGGACCTGGGCCGGGAGTTCGAGGGGTACCAGGGCTGGGTGACAGGGGGACCAGAACCGGGAGGGAGAGGGGACCCAGAGCCGGGAACAAGTGAGTGACCAGGGCCTGGAAGTATAGGGAGACGGGCAGAGAGGCAAGGGGCGACCAGGGCCGGGAGGCAGAGGGGAACCAGTGAGGGAAGGCAGAGGAGGACCTGAGTCAGGAGGTAGGGGGTACCTGGGTCCGAGGATGGGGGACCAGGGCCTAGAGGTAGAGGTGAAACAGGGCCTGGACGGAAAGAAGGGCCAGGGCCTGGAGGTAGAGGGTGATGAGGGCTGGCAGGCACAGAGGGACCAGGGCCGAGAGGCAGAGGGGGACCAGGGACCGTAGGTACAAGGCGACAAGGGCTGGGTCGAACCGGGGCACCATGCCGGTCGACAGAGAAGGATCAGATCCGGGCAGGAGATGTGGACCAAGGTAGGGAGGTAGAGGGGAACTAGGGCCGGAGGGAGAAGAGGACCAGGGCTGAGAAGCTGGAGAGGTCGGGCAGGGCAGAGAAGCTGAGGGGGATCAGAGCTGGGATATAGAGGGGGACCAGGGCCAGGATTCAGTGGGTTACATGGGCCGGGAGGCAGAGGAGAACCAGGACTGAGAGGTGGAGGGACCAGGGCATGGACACTGAGAGGGCCCAGGAATGGGAAGCAGAGGGGGACCTAGGTCAGGAGGCAGAGGGTGACCAGGGCCCGGACGCAGAGGGTTACCTGGCCCGGGAAACAAAGGGACCAGGGGCGGGAAGTAGTGGGGTACCTGGGCCGGAGGTCATGGGGACCAGGGCTGGTTGGTAGAGGGGAACCAGGGGAGTAAAGGAGTAGGACCAGGACCAGGAGGTAAGGGGCACCAGGGCGGGGAGGCCGAGGGAGTCCAGGGCCAGGAGGCAGAGGTGTACCTGGGCCTGCAGGCAGGCGGACTAGGGCTGAGCTCCTTGTGGGGGCCCATGGCCGGGAGGCAGAGGGGTACCTGGACCAGGAAACAAGGGGACCTATGCGGGCAGGTAGAGGGGTACCTGGGCCGGGAGGCGGGGAGACCAGAGCGGGCAGGTAGACGGGAGCCAGGGCCACGACGGTGAGAAGGACCAGGGCTTGGAGGTAGAGGGAGAACAGTGCCGGGTAGCACAGAGGGACCAGGCCACGGAGGTAGAGGGGGACCTGGCAGGGTGGCAGAAGGGGACCAGGGCCAGGAGGCAGAAGGGTATCTGGACTGGGAGGCAGAAAGGTACCTGGGCCAGGAGGCAAGGGGACCAGGGCCTGGAGGTAGAGATCGCCAAGGCACAGGACGGAGAGAGACCCAAGGGCCTGGACGTAGATGGAAATTCAGGCCGGGAGGCATAGAGCGACCAGGGCTGGGAGGCACAGAGGGAAGTGGGCCGGGAGGCAGTGGGACTAGGGCCGAGAGGTGGGGCAATCAGGATAGGGAGGCAGAGGGGGACCAGAGCCGGGAGGCAGAGGGGGACCAGTGTGTCGAGGCAGAGGGGGATCAGGGCCCCGAGGCAGAGGGTGTACCTGTGCCGGGAGACAGGGGGATCAGGGCCGGGATGCAGAGGGGCAAAAGAGCCAGGGTGCAGCTGGGTATCTGGGCCTAGAGGCAGAGGGGGACCAGGAGCAGAAGCAGAGTTGAACCATGTCCGAGAGCCAGGGGAGGACCAGGGCAGGTAGAGGGGGCAGAGGGGTACCAGGGTAGGGAGGTAGTGGGGTACCTGGGTTGGGTGACAGTTGGACCAGGGCCCGGAGGTAGAGGGAACCGAGGGCCGGGATGGAGAGAGACCCAAGGGCCTGGAGGTAGGAGACCAAGTTCAGGAGGCACAGGGACGAGGTCCGAGAGGCAGAAGAGTACCTGGCCAGGAGACGGGGCCGACGTCCAGGACGCAGTGCCATACTAGGCCAGGAGACGGGCAGCAGGGCTGAGATGTATATGGTTGGGATGGAGAGGGGGAGCCGGGCCTGGAGGCAGAGGAGTACCATGGCCAGAAGACAGAGGGATTCCTGGGCCGGGAGATGAGGGACCAGAGCGGGGAGGCAGAGGGTGACCTGGGCCAGGAGACAGAGGAACCAGGGTCGGGAGACAAAGAGGGACCAGGGTGGAAAAGTGTGGGCGACGAGGGCAGGTAGGCAGATGGGTCCATAGCTGGGATGCCGAGGAGTACCAGGGCCTGGAGGCAGGGGGCGGTACCTGGCCCGGGCAACGGGGAATAGGGCCTGGAGGTAGAGGTGACCCAGGGCCGTGATGGAGAGCGGGACCAGGGCCTGGAGGTTGAGGGAGACCAGGGCCGGGATGCAGACGGGGATCAGGGTGGAGAGGAAGAGGGGGACCAGGGCCAGGAGGCAGAGGGGTACCTGGGCCGGGAGACAGGGGGACCATGTCTGAGAGGCAGAGGGCTACCTGGGCCTGGAGAAAGGGGGACCATGGCTGAGAAACAGAGGGGAACCAGTGCCGGGAGGCGGGGGCGACCAGGTCAGAGAGGCAGAGGCAGACCAGAGCCGGGGTGCAGAGGGATATCTGGGCCGGGAGAAAGGGGGACCAGGACCGGGAGGCAGAGGGTGACCAGGGCCAGCAGGTAGAGGTATACCTGGGCCGAGAGGTACAGCAGGACCATGGCCAAGAAGTAGGGGCGACCGGGATCATGAGGCATAGGGGGATCTGGGCCGTGAGACAGGGAGACCAGAGCCGAGAGGCAGAGGGGGACCGGGGCCTGGAGGCAGTGTGGAACCTGGACCAGAGACAGGGGGACCAGGGCCGGGAGGTAGAGGGGACCTGGGCCAGGATATAGAGAGGTAAGAGGGCCGGGAGGTCCAGGGAGACCGGGACCGGGAGGCACAGAGGGACCATGGCCGGGAGGCAGACGGGGACAGGTCGGGAAAGCCAAGGGGGACCAGGGCCAGGAGGAAGAGAGGTTCCTGGGCCCGGAGGCAGAGGGGGATCGGAGCCGATAAGCAGGGGTACCAGGGTATGGAGGCAGAGGCGTACCTGGGCCAGGAGGCAGATGGCGACCGGGGCTGTGAGGCAGAAAGGTACCTGGGACGGGAGACGGGAAACCGGTACCTGGGACGGGAGACAGGGGGACCAGGGCCGTGAGGTAGAGGGTACCCAGGGCCGGGATGGAGAGAGACCCAAGGGCCTGAAGGTAGACGGAGACCAGGACCAGGAGGCACAGAGGGACCGGTGCTGGTAGGTAGATGGGGATCAGGGCTTGGAGGCGGAGGAGGACCAGGGCCAGGAGGCACAGGGGTACCAGGGCTGGGAGACAGGTTTACCAGGGCAGGGAGGCAGAGCGTTACCTTTGCCGGGAGACAAGGAGACCAGGGACAAGAGCCAGATGGGGACCAGGGCCGAGAAGCAGGGGAGGACCAGGGCCAGGAGGCAGAGGTATACCTGCACGGAGAAACAGGGGGACCAGGGCCAGGAGGTAGAGGGAGACCAGGGCCGGGAGGCAGAATGTTACGCGGGCCAGGGGTTAGAGAATTACCTGGGTCTGGAGACAGGGGGCCAGGGCCCTCGGCCCTCGGCCTCCCCGACCTCCCCGACCTGTTCCCGTCTGCTTCCCGGCCCTGGTCCCTCTGTGCCTCCCGGCCCTGGTCTCCCTGGACCTCCAGGCCCTGATAACTCTCTCCTTCCCGGCCCAGGTCCCCTCTACCTCCCGGCCCTGGTCCCCCTATCATCCGGCCCAGGTTCCACTCTGCCTCCTGGCCTGTGTCCCCCTCTGCCTCTCGGCTCTGGTCTCCCAGTCTCACGGCCCAGATACCCCTATGCCTCATGATCCCGGTCCCCCCTACTTCTTGGCCATAGTCCTGCTCTACCTCTCCGCCCAGGTACACCTCTACCTCCTGTTCCTTGTCACCCTCTGCCTCCCGGCCCTGGTCCCCCTGTTTCCCGGCCCAGGTATCCCTCTGTCCCCCAGCTGTGGTCTCCCTCTGCCTTTCTGACCTGGTCGCCCCCGCCTCTTGGTCCTGGTTCCCCTCTGTTTCTCAGCCATGGTCCCCCTTTCTCCAGGCCCAGGTACCCCTCTGCCTCCCGGACCTGGTCCCCCTCTGCCTCCCTATCATGGTTCCCCCCACCTCTCGGCCCTAGTCCACTGCCACCCGGCCCACTTCCCTCTGTGCCTCCCGGCCCTGGTACATCTGTGCCTACCGGCCTGAATCTCCCTCTACGTCCAGGCCTTTGGGTCTCTCTCCGTCCCGGGCCTTGGCGCCCTCTACCTCCAGGCTCTGGTCCCCTTTCCTCCTGAACCAGGTACCCCTCTGCCTCCAAGTCCAGATACCCTTCGGCCTTCTGGCCCTGGTTTCCTTCTGTCACCCTGCCATGATCCCCCTCTGCCTCCGTAGCCTTGTCCCTCTGTGCTTTCCGCCACTGTTCTCCCTCTACCTCCGAGCCCTGGTCCTTCTCTGCGTCGCGGCCCTGGGTCCCCTCTATCTGCCCCCTCTGGTTTCCCGGCCTCCCGGTCGAGGTACCCCTCTACCTTCCGGCACTGGTCCCCTTGTTTCCTGGTCCAGGTACCCCTCTGCCTCCCAGCCATGGTCCCTCTCTGCCGCTCAGCCTTAGTCCGCCTGACTGCAGGCCCAGGTATCCCTCTGCCTCCTGGTCCTGGTCCCCCTCTGCTTCCCCGCCTTGGTGCTCCTCTACCTCCTGGGCCTGGTTCTTCTCCTTCACTCCCCTGGTTCCCCTCTAACAACGAGCCCTGATCCCCATGACCTCCAGCCCAGGTACCCCATTACTTCCCCGCCCTGCTCCCTTTGTTTTCCTGTCCAGGTACCCCTCTGCCTCCCTGGCCCTGGTCACCCTCTGCCTCCTGACCTAGGTCCCCCTCTGCTTCCCATTCCTGGTCCCCCTCCGCGTCCCTGCACTTGTCCCTTCCACCTCTCAGCCCTGGTCCTCCTCTGCCTCCCGGCCCACGTACCCCACTGAATCCTGGCCCTGGTCCCCCTCTATATGGCAGCCCTGATCCCCCTCAGCCCCTCTGCCCTGCCCGCCCCCTCCGGCTTCTCGACCCTGGTCCCCTTCTCCCTTCGTCCCTAGATCCCCTCTACCTCACTAACTTGGTCCACATCTTCCGCCCGGAACTTGTCCCTCTCTGTCTACTGGAATGGTGCCCCGGTTCGACACAGCCCTTGTCGCCTTGTACCTCCGGTCCCTGGTCCTCCTCTGCCTCCCGGCCCTGGTCCCTCTATGCCTGCCAGGCCTCATCACCCTCTACCTCCAGGCCCTGGCCCTTCTCTCCGTCCCGGCCCTGGGTCCCCAATAAATCTAGGCCCTAGTCCCCCATCTCCTGACCCAGGTGCCTCTCTGCCCGTCTCCCTATACATCCAGGCCCTGGTCACTCACTTGTTCCCGGCCCTGGGTCCCCTCTAACTCCCGGCCCTGGTCCCCCTGTCTCCCAATCCTGGTACCCCTCAAACCCCTGGCCCAGGGCCCCCTGTTTGCCGGTGCAGTTACACCTCTGTCTCCAGGCCCTGGTCGCCCTCTGCCTCCCGGAACTATTCCCCCTCTGCCTCTCAGGCTCGTCCCACTTTACTTTATGGCTTTGGTCCCCTTCTCCCTCTGGTCCTATTTCCCCTCTACCTCTTTGCATTGGTCCCCATCTTCCGCCCGGACCTGGTTTTTCGCTGCCTACTGACATGGTGCTGTGGTTCTTCCCAGCCCTTGTCGCCTTGTACCTCCCGGCCATGGCCCCCCTCTGCCTCCGGGCCCTGGTCCCCGTGTGCCTGCCAGGCCTCGTCTCTCTCTACCTCCTGGCCCTGGCCCTTCACTCCCTCCCGGCCCTGGTCCCCTGTCTCTGGACCCAGGTACTGCTCTGCCTCCTGGCCCTGGTCCCCCTCTGCCGCCTTGCCCTGGCCCCCCTCTGCCTCCACGCCCTAGTCACCCTCTGCCTCCCCGCCCTGGTAGACTCCGGTATCTCGGCCCTGGTCCTCCTCTGACTCTTGGCCCTGTTCCCCTTCTTCCCCAGCCAAGGTAACCCTCTGCCTCCCTGACCTGGTCCACCTGTCTCCAGCCCAGGTACCCCTCTGCCTCCAGGCCCTCAACACTGCCTCCCGGCCCTGGTCCCACAGTACCTGCCAGCCCTAGTCTCCCTCTACCTCCTGGCCTTGGCCCTTCTCTCTGCCCCGGCCCTGGGTCCCCTCTATCTCCAGGCCTTGGTACCCATGCCTCCGGACCCAGGTAACACTCTCCCCCCTGGCACTGGTCCCCCTCTGCCTTCACAGCCCTGTTCCCCCTCCCTCTCGACCCTGGTATCACTCTACCTCCAGGCACTGGACACTCTCTCATTCCTGGCCCTGGGTCCCCTCTACCTCCTGGCCCTGGCCCCCACTCCCCCGGCCCTAGTACCCCTCTGCCGCCTCCCAGCACTAGTCCCCCTCTGCCTTTCAGCCCTGGTCCCACTCTACTTTATGGCCCGGGTCTCCCGCAAGCTTCCTGCCCTGGTCCCCTTCTCCTCCCAGCCCTAGGTCCCCTCTACCTCACTGCCTTGGTCTCTATCTTCCACCCGGACCTGATCCCTCTCTGCCTACGGGCAGGGTGGCTCAGTTCTTCCCAGCCCTCGTCAAACTAACTCTCCGCCCTGGGTCCCCTCTACCTCCCGGCCCTGGCTCCCTGTCTCCGTACCCAGGTACTCCTCTGCCTCTTAGCCTTGATTCCCCTCTGACTCTTCGCCAGGGTCCACATCTACCTCCCGGCCCTGGTCCCCCCCCTGCCTCTCAACCCTGATCCCCCCTCTGACTCTTGGCCCTGGTCCCCCAGTCTCCCGGCCCAGGTACTCCTCTGTCTACCGGACCTAGTCCACCTGGCTCCCAGTCCAGATACCCCTCTGCCTCATGGCCCTGGTCCTCCTCTGCCTCCAGGCCCCAGTCCCACTCTACCTCCAGGCCCTGGTCCCTCTGTGCCTCCTAGACCTGGATCCTCTGTGCCTCCTGGCCCTGGTCTCCCTCAAACCTCAGGCAATGGGGTCTCTCTCCAGCCCAGCCCAGGCACCTCTATACCTCCCAACCCTGGTCCCCGGGTCTCCTGGCCCAGGTACCCGTCTGCCTCCCAGCCCTGGTCTCCATCTGACTCCCAGCCCTGGTTCGCCTCTGCCTGCATATCCCGGTTCCCCCTGCTTATCTGCCCCGATCCCCCTCTGCCTCCTGGTCCTGGACCCCTCTGCCTCCGGGTCCTGGTCCCCTCTGCCGCCCGGTCATGGTCCCATCTGCCTCCTTGCACTGGTCACCCACCGCTTCCCGGCCCTTGTTCCCTTCTGCCTCCCGGACCAGGTACACCTCTGCCTCCTGGCCCAGGTACCCCGCTGCCTCCTGGCCCTGGTCCCCCTCTGCCTTCGGGCCCTGGTCCCCCTCAGCCTTCTGGCCCTGGTCCCCCTCTGCCTCCTGGCCCTAGTCCCTCTGTACCTCCCAGCCCTAGTCTCCTAGTCACCTATTACCTTGGGTCTCCTCTACCCGTCCTGGCCCTGGGTCCACTCCACATCCCGGCTCAGGTACCACTCTACATTCCGGCCCTGGTCCCCCTGTCTCCTAACCTATGACCCCTCTTCCTCCCAGTCCTGGTCCCCCTATGTATCCCTGCCCTGGTCCATCCCGCCTCTTAGCCCTGATCCCCCTCTTCCTTCCAGCCCTGAACTCCGTCTCCCAGCCCAGGTACCCCTCTGAATCCGAGCTCGGATTCCCCCCTGCGTCTCGGCCCTGGTACCCCTCTGCCTCTCGGCTGTAGTCCCCCACTGCCTCCTGGCCCTGGTCCCTCTGTCTATGGGCCCAGGTACTCCTCTACCTCCCGGCCCTGGTTCCCCTGATTCCCGGCCCAAGTACCTCTCAACCTTCCGACCATGGTCCCCGGGTCTCCTGGCCCAGGTAACCCCTCTACGTCCTGGCCCTGGCCTCTCTGTCTCCTGGACAAGGTACCCCACTGCCTCCTAGCCCTGGTACCGCTCTGCCTCCCAGCCCTTGTCCCTCTGTGCTTCCTGGCCCTGGTCTCCCCTAGGTTCGGGCCCTGGGCCCTCTCTCCTTTCCAGCCCTCGTTCTCCTCTACCAACCAACCATGGTCACCTTCTGCCGCAATGCCCTGGTCCACCTCTGCCTCCCGGCCCTGGTCTCCTTCTAACTCCAGGGCCCACGGGTCTCTCTCCATCCCTGTCCTGAGTACCCTCTACCTCCCGGTCCTGGTCCCCCTATGCCTCCCTGCCCCAGTCCAACCCCCCTCTCAGCCCTGGTCCCCAACTACCTCCTCGCCCTGGTTACCCATCTCCTGGTCAGGGAACCCCTCTGACTCACTTTCCAGTTCCCTCTGTGTCATGGCCCAGGTACACCACTGCATCCTGGCCCTGGTGTCCCTCTGCCGCCCTGCCCTGGTCCCCCTCTGCCTCTAGGTCCTGGACCCTCTGTGCCTCCAGACTCTGGTCTCCTTCTACCTCCGGACCTTAGGTCTCTCTCCTCCCGGTCGTGGATCCCCTCTACCTCCATGCACTGCTCGCCTTGTCTCCTGGCCCAGGGACCATTCAGCCTCCTTGTCCTGGTCCCCCTCTGCCTCCCGGTCCTGATCCCCCTGTGCCGCCTGGTTCTGGTATCCTTCTACCTCCAGGCCCTTGGGTCCATCTCCGTCCCGGCCCTGGTTCCCCTCTATCTGCGGCCCTGGTAAGCCTGTCCCCCGACCCAAGTATCCCTCTGCCTCCCTGCTCTGGTCACCCTCTGCCTCCTGGTCCTGGTCCCCCTCTGCCTCCCTGCCCTGGTTCCCACCTGAATCTCAGACTTGGTTCCCCCTGCCTTTCGGCCCTGGTGCACCTGTCTCCTGGCCCAGTTCCACCTGTCTCCCGGCCCAGGTTCCCATCTGCCTCCCGACCTAGTCCCCTTGTCTCCCGGCCCAGGTACCCCTCTGCCTTCTGGCCCTGGTCCCCCTCTGCCTACCTGCCCTGGTCCACCTCAGCCTCAAGGCCCGGGTCCCCCTCTCCGTCTCAGCCCCGGTTCAGATATACCACCCAGCCATGCTGCCCATCTCCTGGCCCTTGTTCCCCTCTGCCGCCCTGCCCTGGTCCCCCTCCCCCTCTCGGCCCTGGTCCCCCTATGCCTTTCGCCCCTGTTCCTCCTGTCTCCAGGCCCAGGGACCCCTGCGCCTCCCTACCCATGGTCCCCCTCCCTCCCTGCCCAGTTACACCTCTGCCTCCCGGCCCTGGTCACCCTCTGCCTCCATGCCCTGGTCCCCATCTGCCTCCCATTCCTGATCCCTTTGAGCCTCCCGGCGCTGCTCTCCCTCAACCTCCAGGACATAGCGTGCCTCAACGGAAAGAGCCCGGGCTTTGGAGTCAGAGGTCACGGGTTCGAATCCCGGCTCTGCCACATGTCTGCTGTGAGACCTTGGGAAAGTCACTTAACTTCTCTGAGCCCCAGGTACCTCATCTGTAAAATGAGGATTGACTGTGAGCCCCACGTGGGACAACCTGTTCACGTTGTATCCCCCCAGCGTTTGAATAATGCTTTGCACATAGTAAGCGCTTAACAAATGCTATTATTATTATTATTATCATTATTATTATTATTATTATTATTATAGGACCCCTCTACCTCCCGGCCCTGATCTCCCTCTACCTCCAGGCTCTGGCCCCTCTCCCTGGCCCGGCACTGGGAACCTCTACCTCTTGGTCAGGGTCCTCCCCGTCTCCTGGCCCAGGTACTATTCTGCCTCCCGGTCCTAGTACCCCTGTCTCCCGGCCCCGGCACCCCCTGCCTCCCGGCACTGGTCTCCTATACCTTCCTGCCCTGGTCCCCCTCTGCCTCCCGGCCCCGGTACGCCTCTGCCTCTCTGACCTGGTAACCCCCTGCCTGTCGGCCCTGGTCCCCCTCTGCTACTTCTTCCTGGCCCCCCATCTCCCAGCCCAGGTACCCCTCTGCCTCCCCGCCCTGATCGCCATCTGCCTCCCCGCCCTGGTCCCTCTGTGACTCCTGGCGCTGGTCTCCCTTGACATCCGGGTCCTGATCACTCCCTCTGCCCTGCCCTGATTCCCCACTACTTCCCAGCCCTGATACCCCTGGTTCCCAGTCAAGGTCCCCCTCTGCCTACCTGCCATGGTCCCCCACCCCCACCCCCACTCCCGCCACTCGGCTCGTGTACCCCTCTGTCTCCCGGCCCAGATACTCCACTGCCACCAGGCCCTGGTCCCCCTCTGCTTGCCTGCCCTGGTCCCCCCCCACCTCTCGGAGTGGGTCCCCATCTACCCCTGGTGCCCCTCTGCCTCCCGAACCTGGTCCCCCTCTGCTTACCTGACCTGGTCCCTATCTGCCACCCGGCCCTGGTCCCCCTGTGCCTCCAGGCCCTGGTAACTCTGTGTCTCCCAGCCCTGGTCTCCTTCTATTTCCAGGCCCGTGGGTCTCTCTCTGACCCGGCCTGGAGTCCTCTCTACTATCTGGCCTAGGTACCCCTCTGCCTTCTGGCCCTGACACCCCTCTGCTGCCTGCCCTGGTCGCCCTCAGCCCTTGACCAGGTACCCCTCTGCCTCCTGATCCTGGTTCCCCTCTAGCTCCAGGCTCTGGACATCCTCTCCCTCCCGACACTGGTCACGTTGAGCCTCTCGGCCCTGGCCTCCCTCTACGGCCAGGCCACTGGGTCTCTCTCCTTCCCGGCCATGGGTCCCCTCTACCTCCCGGACCAGGTGTCCCTCTTCTACCAGCCCTGGTCTCCCTCTACCTCCAGGCCCTGGCCCCGTTCTCCGTCCCGGCCCTGGGACCCTCTATCTGCCGGCCTAGGTCCCCCTGTCTCCCGGCCCAGGTACCCCTCTGCCTCCTGGCCCTGGTTCCCCTTTGCCTTTCTGCCCTGGTCCCCATCTGCTTCCCGGCCCTGGCCAGCCTCTGCCTCTCTAACCTGGTCATCTCCGCCTCTCAGCCCTCATTCCCCTCTCCTTCTTAACCAAATGCCAACTGTCTCCCGGCACAAATACCCCTCTGCCTCCCAGCGCTGGCTACCCTGCCTCCCGGCCCTGGTCCCCTTTTGCCTCCCTGACCTTGTTCCCCTGGTTTCCCGGCCATGGTCCCCCTTTGCCTCTGGGCCCAGATACCACTTTGCCTCCTGGCCCTCGTCCCCCTCTGCCTCCCAGCCCTGGTCCCCGTTTCTGGTCCATGGTGCAGCTCTGCATCCCAGTACTGGTCTCCTCTGCTTCCCGTCCCTGGCCCCCGTCTCCCATCCCAGAGCCTGGTTCCCCTCCTGGCCCTGGTCCCCCTCTGCCTCTAGGCCTTGGTTGCACTCTGCCTCCCGGCCCTGCTCCCTTTGAGCCTCCCAGCTCTGGTCTCCCTCTACCTCCAGACCATTTTCTCTCCATCCTGGCCATGGGTCCCCACTACCTCCAAGCCCTCGTCCCCCTGTTCTGTCAGCCCTGATCTTCCTCTACCTCCAAGCCCTGGCCCCTCTCTCCGTCCTGGCCCAGGCCCCTCTTTCAACCCTGGTCCTGGGAACCTCTATGTCCCGGCCTAGGTTCCACTGTCTCCCGGCCTTGGTCCCCCAGTCTTCCGGCCTAGGTAACGTTCTGCCGTCTGGCCCTGCTCCCCCTGTCTTCTGGCCTAAGTAACCCTCTGCCTCCGGCCCTGGTCCCCCTCAGTCTCCCCGTCCATGTGCCCCTTTGTTTCCAGGCCCAGGTACCGCTCTGCCTCCCGGCCGTGGTCCCCCTTCTCCCAGCCCAAGTACCCATCTGCCATCTTGAAGTATAGATGGAAGTGGGGAGAGACAGGAGGATGGGATATCAGAGAGGAGGCTGATGCAGTAATCCAGTCTGGATAGGATGAGAGATTGAACCACAAGGGTAGCAGTTTGGATGGAGAGGAAAGGGCGGATCTTGGCGATGTTGTGGAGGTGAGACCGGCAGATGATGGTGACGGATTGGATGTGAGGGGTGAACGAGAGAGCGGAGTCGAGGATGACACCAAGGTTGCGGGCTTGCGAGACGGGGAGGATGGTTGTGCCGTCAACAGGAATGGGAAAGTCAACGAGAGGGTAGGGTTTGGGAGGGAAGTTAAGGAGCTCAGTCTTGGACATATTGAGTTTTAGATGGCGGGCAGACATCCAGATGGAGATGTCTTGAAGGCAGGAGGAGACACGAGCCTGAAGGGAGGGAGAGAGAGCAGGGGCAGAGATGTAGATTGGGTATCATCAGCGTAGAGATGATAGTTGAAGCCGTGGGAGCGAATGAGTTCACCAAGGGAGTGAGTGTAGATAGAGAATAGAAGGGAACCAAGAACTGACCCCCTCCCGGCCCTAGTTCACCTCTACCTCCCTTAGTCCACATCTTCCGCCAGGACTTGGTCACCCTCTGCCTACCGGCATGGTGCCCCGGTAATTTCTAGCCCTCGTAGCTTTGTACCTCCGGGCCCTTGTCTCCCTCTGGCTCTGGGCCCTGGTCCCCCTGTGCCTGCCAGCTCTCGTCACCCTCTACTTCCTGCCCCTGACGCTTCTTTCCCTCCCAGCCCTGGGTCCCCTATACATCCTGGCCCTGGCCCGCCTGTCTCTGGACTCAGGTAGCCCCCTACCTCCTGGCCCTCGTCCACCTCTGCCTCCCCGCACTGGTCCCCCTCTGTCTCCCGGCCCTGGTCGCCCCTTGCCTCTCAGTCCTGGTCTCCCTCTACCTTCCGGCCCTGGTCACTCTCTCGTTCCAGGCCCTGGGTACCCTCTAACTCCCGGCCCTGGTCCCCCTCTGCTGCCCTGCCCTGGTCCCTCTCTGACTCCCAACCCTTGTCTCCTTCTACCTCCAGGCCTTTGGGTCTCTCTCAGTCGCGGCCCTGGGTCCCCTCTACCTCCCTGCCCATGTATCTCTCTACCTTCCGCCCCTGATCTCCCCATCGTCCAGCCTTGATGCCCGTCTGACTGCTGGCCCTGGTCCCCCTCTGCGTTACGGCCCTGGTCTCCCGTCTCCCAGCCCCAGTACTCCTCTGCCTCTCTGCCCTTGTCCCCATGTCTCCCAGCCCAGGTACTCCTATGCCCCCTGGCACTGGTCCCTCTCTCTCGTCCGCCCTGTTCCCCCTCTGTGCCTCCTGGCCCTTGTCTCCTTCTACCTTCAGGTCCTTGGGTCTCTCTCAGTCCCGGCCCTGGGTCCCCTTTACCTCGTTGACCTTGTCCCGTTGTCTCCCGGCCCAGGTACCCTTCTGTCACCTGGCCCTAGACCCCCTTGGCTGCCCTGCCCTAGTTCCCTTCTGCCTTCCGGCCCTGGTTTCTCTGTGTCTCCTGGCCCTGGTCTCATTCTATATCTAGGCCCTTGGGTCTCTCTCCATTCCGGACCTGGGTCCTCTCTACCTCCAGGACCTGGCCCCCCCACCTCCCAAACCAGGTACCACTATGCCTCCCGGCCACGGTCTCCCTCTGCCTACCGGCCCTGGTCCCCGTTTCTTGGTCTGCTCTGGTTCCCCTCTGCCTCCCGGCCCTGGTTCATTCATTCATTGAATAGTATTTATTGAGCGCTTACTGTGTGCGAAAGCACTGTACTAAGCGCTCTGTGCCTGCTGGTTCTGGTATCCTTCTACCTACAGCCCCTTGGGTCTCTCTCCATCCTGGACCTCGTCCTCCTGTTCCATGACCCAAGTAACCCTCAGCCTCCTTGCCCCGGTCCCCGTCTGCCTCCTGGTCCTGGTTACCCTCTGACTCCCTGCCCTGGTTCCCACCTGAGTCTCAGTCCTGGTTCCCCACTGTCTTTCGGCCCTGGTCCACCTGTCTCCCGGCCCAGGTTCCCGTCTGCCATCCGGACCTAGTCCCCCGTCTCCCGGCCCAGGTTCCCGTCTGCCTTCTGGCCCTGGTCCCCTTATGGCTACCTGCTCTGGTCCCCTTCGGCCTCCAGGCCCGGGTTCCCCTCTCCGTCCCAGTCCCAGGTCAGATATACCACCTAGCCCTGCTGCCCTTCTCCCAGACCGGGTCCCCTTCTGGCCGTCATCCCCCTCTTCCAAACGGCAGTGGTTCCCTTCTGGCCGCCATCCCCCTGTTTCCCGGCCCAGGCACCCCTCTGCCTTCTGACCCTGGTCCCCCTCTTCTTACAAACCCTGGTCCCACTATGCCTCCAGACCCGGGTCCCCTCTGCCTCCAGGCCCGGGTTCTCCTCTCCTTCCCAGCCCTGGGTCCCGTATACTACCTGGCCCTGCTGCCCGTCTCCCAGGCTGCTACCCCTTTGTCTTCTGGCCATCGTCCCCCTCTGCCACCTGGCATGATCGACTTCTGGCACCCCGCCCTTGTCCCCCTTTATCTCTCAGCCCTGGTCTCTCTGTGGCTCTGGGCTCTGGCCTCCTTTTCCTTCATTCAATCGTATTTATTGAGCGCTTACCCTGTGCAGAGCACTGTACTAAGGACTTCCTGACCCTAGTCCCCCTTTCTCTCGGCCCAGGTAACCCTCTGCCTCCCAGCTCTCGTGTCCCTCCGCCACCTTGCCCTGGTTCCCCTCTGCCTCTCGACCTTGGTCCCCCTGTCTCCCGGCCCTCGTACCTCTCTGCCTCCCTGCCCTGGTCCCCCTTCCTCCCGGTCAAGGTACCCTTCTGCCTTCCAGCCCTGGTACCAGTCTCCCGGCCCAGGTACCCCTCTGCCTCCTAGCCCTGGTCCCTCTCTGCCTCCAGGCCCTGCTCCACCTCGGCCGCCCGGCCCTGGTCCCCGTCTGCCACCCTGCCCATGTCGCCCATGCGTCTGCACCCTGGTCCCTCTTTGACTCCCGGCCCAGGTTCCCCTCTGCCTCCAGGCCCCTGTCCGCCTCTGCGTTTATGATCTGGTCACCACGTGCCTCTCGGCCCTGGTCCCTCTCTGCTTCTCAGCCCTGGTCCTACTGTCTTCCGGCCCAGGTACCCCTATGCTTCCTGGCCCTGGTCCCCTTCTTTCTCCCGGCCCTGGTCCTTCTGTACCTCCCGGCCCTGGTCTCTCTGGACCCCCAGGTCCCGCTCCCTCTCTCTGTCCCGCCCCAGGTCCAATATACCTCTCAGCCTGGGTCCCCCTGTCTCCCGGCCCAGGTTCCACTCTGCCTACTGTCCCTGGTCCCGCTCTGCCTACCCGCCCTGGTCCCCCTCTCGACTCTGGTCTCCCTGTCTCCCGGCCCAGGTCCCGCTATACCTCCCTATTCCGGTCCCCCCTACTTCTTGGCCATGGTCCCACGCTGCCTCCCGGCCCAGGTACGTCTCTACCTCCTGGCCCTGGTCACCCTCTGCTCCCCGCCGTGGTCCCCCGTCTCTCGGTCCAGTTACCCCTCTGTCTCCTGACCCTGGTCCACTTCTGACTCCAGGCCCTGATAACCCTCTACCTCCCTGCCCTTGTCCCCCATCGCTTCTCGGCCCTGGTCCCCCTTTGCCTTCCGGCCAAGGTACTCCTCTGCCTCCTGGCCCAGGTCCCCCACTTCCTCCCAGCTCTGATCCCCCATCTCCCGGCCATGGTATCATTCTGCCTCCTGGCCCTGGTCCCCAACTTCCACCCTGCCCTGGTCTCCCTCTGCCTTCTGGCTCTGGGTGCCCTCTACCTCCCGGCCACGGTCCACCATCTTCTGGCCCAGGTACCCTTCTAAATCCTGGCCGGGGTCCCCCTCTGCCTCCGTCCCTGGTTTCCCTGTTCCTGCCAGCCCTAGTTCCCCTTTAGTTCCAAGAAGCGGGGGGACAAGGGCAGGGAGACAGAGTAAACCCCAATCTCCCGGCTCTGGTCAGCCTGTCTCCCGACCCAGATACCTCTCTCCTACCCGGCCCTGGTCAGCCCTGTCTACCGTCCCTGGTCTCCCTATGCCTCCCTGCCCTTGTCACCCCCGCTTGTCGGCCCTGGTCCCCTTTGTCTCTCGTTCCTGGTACCTCCCGCCTCCTGACCCTGGCCCCCCTCTTCCTCCTCCGGGCCATGGTCCCCCCTTTCCCGGCCTAGGTAGCCCCCTCTCATGGCCCTGGTTCCCCCTGCCACCCTGCCCTGGTCCCCTTCTGCCTCCCATCCCTCGTTCCCCTGTGCCTTCCAGCCCTAGTTCCCTTTTACTGCCAAGAAGCGGGAAGGACAAGCGCTGGGAGGCAGAGGAACACCCCCATTTCCCGGCCCGTGTACCCCTCTGTCACCTGGTCCTGGTCCCCATCTGCCTCCAGGCCCTGGTCCCCCTCTGCCACCTGGCCCTGGTCCCCCCCCGCTTCTCAGCCCTGTTCCCCCTTTGTCTCCTGGCCCTGGTCCCTCACTGCCTCCCGGCCCTGGTCCCCCTCTGCCTTCTGGCACTGGTTTTCTACCTCCAGGCCCTTGGGTCTCTCTCCGTTCGGTTCCTGGGTCCTCTCTACCTCCCAGCCCAGGTCCCCCTGTTTCAAGACCCAGGTACCCCTCTGCCTCCTGGCCCTGGTCTCCCTCTACCTCTAGGCCTTGGTACCTCTGTGCCTCCAGGCCCTGGTCCCTCTCTCTGTCCCGGTCCTGTGTCTGCTCTACCTCCCGGGACTTGTCCACCGCTTTCCCGACCCAGTAACCCCTCTGGGTCGCAGCACTGGTCTCCTTCTGCCCCCCACCAACCTCACAGCACTTGTGTATATATGTGCATATTTATTATTCTGTTTAATTAATGATGTGTATATATCTATAATTCTGTTTATATTGATGCTTTTGATGCCTGTCTGCTGGTTTTGTTTTGTTGTCTGTCTCCCCTCTTCTAGACTGTGAGCTCATTGTTGGGTAGGGATTGTGTCTGTTGCCGAATTGTACTTTCCAAGCGCTTAGTACAGTGTTTAGCACACAGTAAGTTCTCAATTAATACGATTGAATGAATGAATGAATGAATGAATGAAGTGGGGTGAGGCAGGAGGTTAGGAGGTCAGAAAGGATGCTGAATCAGTAATCCAGTGGGGGTAGAATGAGTGATTGTACTAACGTGGTGGAGGTTTGGTTTGGAGAGTAAAGGGTAGCTCTTGGCGATGTGTGAAAACGAGCCTGGCAGGATTTGGTGACGGATTCGTTGTTTGGGTGAATGAGAGAATTCCTCTCCAGCGCTTAGAACAGTGCTTTGCACATAGTAAGCGCTTAATAAAATGCCATTAAAAAAATTCGGCAGATGGAACAAACCTTCTTGCATCTGTGCCCCTGTCTACACATCCTCAGCCCTTCTGTCTCTCTCCCAGTCTAGGCCATACTTCACTCTGCTACCAACATTTTTTCTACAGAAACATCCAGGATGCGTTTCCCCGATCCTCAAGAAACTCCAGTGGTTTCCCTCCACCTCCTCATCAAACAGAAACTCCTCACTCTAGGCATTAGAGCACTCGCTCACCTTGCCCCCCCCATCCTACCTCACCTAGCTAGTCTCCTATCACAGCCCAACCCACACCCTTCACCTCTCTAATGTCAACCTTCTGACTGTACCTCGACCTAGTTCGTCTCGCCGCCGACCACTCGCCCATGTCCTGCCTCTGGCCTGGAACGACCTCTCTCCTCATATCCGACAGACAATGACTTTATCCACCTTCAAAGCCGCAATGAAGGTCCATCTCCTCCAAGAGGCCGTCCCTGACTAAGCCCTCCTTTCCTCTTCTCCCACTCCCTTCTGCATTGCCCTAACCTGCTCCCTTCATGATTCACCTCCCTTCCAACCCCTCAGCCCTTACATCCATATGTGTAATGTATTTCTTTATGTTAGTGCTATCTCCCCCTCTAGGTTGTAAGCTCACTGTGGTCAGTGAAGCAGTGTAGCATAGTGGCAAGAGCATGGGCTTGGGATTCAGAGTATGTGGGTTCTAATCCCAGCTCCGCCATTTGTCTGCTGTGCGACCTTGGACAAGTCACTTCACTTCTCTGTACCTCAGTTACTTCACCTTTAAAAATAGGAATGAAGACTGTGAGCCCACGTGGGACAACCTGATTATCCTGTATCCATCCCAGTGCTTGTAACTGTTTGGTATACGGTAAGTGCTTAACAAATACCATAATAATAATAAATAAATAATACATAAATAATAATAGTAATAGTAATAATAATCAAGGAATGCCTCGGTTATCTTGGGTCCAGTCAAGTCATCCTTGACTCCGCTTTGTCATTCACCTCACACATTCAATCCGTTTCCAAAACCTACCGGTCTCACCTTCACAACATCGCCAAGATCCGTATTTCCCTCTCCATCCAAACCGCTACCTTCTTGGTTCAATTTCTCATCCTATCCCGACTGGATGACTCCATCAGTCTCCTTTCTGATCTCCTATCTTCCTGTCTCTCCCCACTTCAGTCTATACTTCAATCTGCTGCCCGGATTACCTTTCTACAGAAACGCTCTGGGCATATCACTTCCCTCCTCAAAATCTCCAGTGGCTGTCCATCAACCTTCGCCTGAAGCAAAAACTCCTCACTATTGACTTGTTAGGTCTCCATTCCTTTGCCCCCTCTTACCTCACCTCCCTTCTCTCCTTCTACAGCCCAGCCTGCACACTCCTCTGCCGCTCACCTCCTCCCTGGGCTTCGTTCTCACCTGTCCCGCCGTTGACCCCCGACCCACGTCCTACCTCTTGGTTGGAACGCCCTTCATCCACACATCCGCCAAACTAGCTCTCTTCCTCCCTTGAAAGCCCTCCTGAGAGCTCACGTCATCCAGGAGGCCTTCCCAGATTGAGCTCCCTCCTTGTCCTCTGCTCCTTCTCCTCTCCCCATCTCCCCGACTCCCTCCTTCTGTTTTTACTCCTTCCCACAACACATGTGTTTATTGGTACGTAGTTCTTATTCTATTTATTTTGTTAATGATGTGTATACATCTATAATTTTATTTATCTGCTTTGATGCCATTGATGCCTGTCTACTTGTTTTGTTTTGTTGTATGTCTCCCCCTTCTAGACTGTGAGCCCGTTGTTGGGTAGGGACTTTCTCTATCTGTTGCCAAATTGTACTTTCCAAGGGCTTAGTACAGTGCTGTGCACAGTAAGCGCTCAATTAATACGATTGAATGAATGAATGAATGAATATTGTTGTATTGTACTTCACCAACTGCTTCATACTGTGGTCTGCACACAGTAATTGCCCAGTAAATCGAATTGACTGGCTGACTGATGACTTCTGCTCAGCCAGGGGCTTGGCCCTGATGGTGGGGTGAGGGCAGAAACCCTTTCAGGCCACTGGTAGGTGGTCCTTTGTCCCCACGAAAACTTGAACAATAACCCCAAACCTAAAGGTCACACTACCACTTGCTTGGCAGTGTGACCATCCAACCCCGGAGTCTTTGCCCTCCTCATCCCTGACTCTCCATCAGTGACACAGCATGGACCATCCACCACACCTGCCTCTCTCTTCCCCATCCTTGACACTCCCCAAATGATCCGGCAGGGACCGTTCAATACCGCTAACCTTCCCTTCTCCATTAATCTCTCTGTTTCAATTTCCTCATTTATAAAATAGGGATTAAGACTGTGAGCCCAGTGTGGGACAGGGACTGTGCACAACCCAATTATCTTGTCCCTAAGCCAGTGGTTAGTACAGTGGTTAGTACAGTGTCTGGCAGATAATAAGTGCTTAACAAAGACCACACTTGTTATTATCATTATCTGGGAAGTTGGATTTGGCCAGTCTTTGGGGGATTGGTCAGCGAAGGTGCTCTTCTCATTTCTGATGCCACCTGCTTTTTTTCATTTCTTAATTTCAGTCACTATTTTAGTGTTTGTTAGGCCTCGGCTCTTTCTGTTCGGTTGCTCGGATTTGCATACAAATGATGCAGGGCCAAAAGCAACTGTTCAAATTTCACAAATCCCAGGGTGTAGACAATACAGAAAGGAGAAGGAGCTGGAGGAAAGAGGGTTTAATCAGAGAAGGCCTCTTCTCGGAGTTGTGACCTTAATGCTTTGGAGAGGGGAATAATGACGGTCTGGCACATGTGAAGGGAGGGAGAGGGAGTTCCAGACCAGAGGAGGGACTTGGAAAAGGAGGCCGCAGGCCAGATAGACGAGATGGAGGCCCATGGGGTAAGCCAACGCTGGAAGAGCTAAGTACCACCAGGTGGTGATAGAGAGGTGCCGTGTGGGAGAGAAGCATCGCCGCCTAGTGGATAGAGCCTGGGCGGTCTGACCTGACTTCTAATCCAGGCCCTGCTATGTGTCTGCTGAGTGATCTTGGGCAAGTCATTTCACTCTTCTATGCCTCAGTTATCTTGTCTCTAAAATAATAATAATAATAAAATCATAATAATCATCATAATAGTTATTATGGTGGTATTTGATAAGCACTTACTGTGTGCCTAACACTGTTCTAAGTCCTGAGATAGAAACTGAGTAATCAGATCGGACAGAGTCCATGTCTCACATGAGACTCACAGTCTTAATCCTCATTTTATGGATAAGGGAACTGAGCCTCAGAGAAGTTAAGTGACATGCCCAAGGTCACAGAGGAGACATGTGGTGGAGCCGGAATTGGAACTCGCGTCCTCGGATTTCCAGGCCCGTGCATCCCAGAATGACACCTGATGCTGTGAGGGGGTGATTGAGAGGTGCAGCTTCACAGAATACTGCCTAGTAGCACTATGGGGTGGTAGAGAGGAGCAACACCCCAGAACAAGCTTACTGTGGTATAATAATAATAATAATAATAATAATAATAATAATAATAATAATAGTACATTTTATGTGCTTACTTTCTGCCAGGCACTGTTGTAAGAGCTAGGGTAGATCCAAGTTAATCTGGATGGACAGAGTCCCTGTCCCATATGGGCCTATGAGCCCCATATTAGTTTTAATCCCCATTTTACAGGTGAGGTAACCGAGGTAACTGCCCAAGGTCACACAGCAAGCATGTGGCAGAACCGGGATTTGTACACAGGACCTTCTAACCCCCAGGCCCGTCCTATCCACTAAGCCACGAAGCCACGCTGGCTTAGTGGAAAGAGCACGGGCTTGGGAGTCAGAGGTCATGCCTTCTAATTCCAGCTCTGCGACTTGTCTGCTGTGTAACCTTGGGCAAGTCACTTAACTTCTCTGTGTCTCAGTTACCTAGACTGTGAGCCCGTTGTTGGGTAGGGACTGTCTCTATATGTTTCCAACTTGTTCTTCCCAAGAGCTTAGTACAGTGCTCTGCAAACAGTAAGCGCTCAATACATAAGATTGAATGAATGAATGAATGAATGAATGTAAAATGGGGATTAAGACCATGAGCCGCATGTGGGGCAACCCGATTACCTTGTATCTACCCCAGTGCTTAGAACAGTGCAGCGTGCTTAGAACAGAGAAGCAGCGTGTCTCAGTGGAAAGAGCCCGGGCTTTGGAGTCATAAGTCATGGGTTCAAATACAGGCTCTTCCAATTGTCAGCTGTGTGACTTTGGGCAAGTCACTTAACTTCTCTGTGCCTCAGTTACCTCATCTGTAAAATGGGGATTAAGACTGTGAGCCCCACGTGAAATACCCTGATCACCTTGTATACTCCAGTGCTATGCACATAGTAAGCACTTAACAAATACCATCCTTACTATTATTAAGTACAATTACTAGTATTATCATAATTGTATACTGTACTGCCGCCAAGCGCAGCCTCCCTGAACAAGCCCGCTGCCGCCACCAGGGGTTGATAGAGAGGCCAAGCCTCCCAGAATAACGATTTGTGCCACCGGGGGGCAGGCTGCTGCTCTGCGACCAGAGAATTGTTCTGGATCGAGGTGCCAGGGACATCTCTCCAGAGCAGCTGATCAGTGCTTCTCCTCTGCCTCTTACACCATGGAGACATTCAACCCCCAGATTTACCCCCTTACTAAGTGACCTGTACTGATACCCCACAGGGAATCTCTGTGTGTGTGTGTGTGTGTGTGTGTGTGTGTGTGTGTGTGTGTGTGTGTGTGTGTGTGTGTGAGTGCGTGTGTGTGTGTGAATAATCTGGGGGAAGATGAGTAATGAAGCAGCTGCCACACATGGGAGAACAGGGACTGGGGCTACGTGCAGGAAGCTAGTTCTGTCTGATTCGATTGGGACCGAGAAGAGCCAGGGCCCTTAATCCTGTAGACGGGGCAATGTTTACTGTGTCTAGTCCCTCTTCAGGGTCACTGCAAAGTCTCAGTCCCCAGAGAAAGGACATTTCTGGGCATAACACAGAAGCTTGAGGGATCCAGTGTCAGGAGGAGGATAGAGTGTCTATCAGGGTCTCTATCCTAATTTTCTCTGAGAAGCAAAGTGTGCAGACTCCTATCTGAGGTCAAGGAAGCAGGGGTGTGGGCGGGAAGAACAAAAGGCAGGTATTGTACTAGAATTGCAGTCTTATCTACTGTGCGGTTCTGCACCTTCAGTCGATCAGTTGGGTTGATGGAGCTCTTGCTGTGTGCAGAGCACTGTACTAAGCCCTTGGGAGAGTACAGTATGACAGACACATTCCCTCCCCACAATAAGATTACTATTAACGATAATGTCGGTATTTTTTGAGTGCTTACTATGTGCCAAGCACTGTTCTAGGCACTGGCACTGTTCTAAGTGCTTACCGTATCGGGGGGACTGGAGTTCCTAGAGCAACAGAACTGGGGATGCAGGTGGGAGGACAAAGCAGGTTTTCTTTTCTAGAAATGGAATTCTATACAGAGTGTAGTTCTGTCCCTCCAGTGTGTGGAGAACAAGCCCCTTCTAGGGATGTGAGGCAGGGATGGGTAAGTGTTTGTAGGGTAGAGTGTGGCAGTCAGCGTAGTTGCAGATCCACTTAACCATGTTGGGCCGGGAGCGGGCAGGGAGAGTGGTCAAAAGTGTTGGCAAAACACAGACAACCTATGCTTCCCCCCGCCGCCTTTTCCTGCCTTCCCTCTTCCCCTTTCCACATCCAACTTTGAGCACTGGTTTTCCTTTCAACAGAAGTGGTCCCGGTCAAACGCTAAAGATCACCGGTTCAGGTGTCTCAAGACCAGGGTTCAGAACTCGACATGTCCATGGGCAGGGACCAGAGGAGAAACTCCAGTGCCACTTCACTCCGATGAGACCGAAGTTCTTCTGTCCATCCCCAGAGGAGGCCAGAGTGAGTCCCGAGGTCCCCCTTCCCTCAGTAGCATGACCAGGCTGCTCAAAGCCCTCCAGCCAACTCCCCTAGCAGCACACAGCTCAGGGCAGCATGGCCGTGGAGAGAATCTAGTTACTACTCATTTAAAAAAACTGCTCAATGCATCCAGCCTTCAGGTGCATCTTTCTAATGTGGACAGAGGTCAATGACCAGACATGCCCTGCTTTCAAGATGGTGTCTGGGGTGGCAGAGTCCTCCAAAAGAGGGGTGTGTGTGTGTGGGGGGGGGTTATGGGTGTGGGTATGATAGGCTAGCAAATTTTTGGTTCAACCCACACTTCATTTATTCATTCAATCATACTTATAACAATAGTAGCAATAATGTTATTTGTTAAGTGCTTACTATGTGCCAAGCACTGTTCTGAGCAAGGGGTCGATACATGGTCATCAGATTGTCCCACCAGGGGCTCACAGTCTCAATCCCCATTTTGCTGATGAGGTAACCGAGGCACAGAGAAGTTAAGTGCCTTGACTTAAGTTAAAGTCACACAGTTTACAAGTGACGGGGTCAGGATTAGAACCCAAGTCTTCTGACATCCAAGCCTGTGCTCTTTCCATTAAGCCATAAAGCGCTTACTGTGAGCAGAGCACTGTACTAAGCCCTTGGGAAAGTACAGTACAGCAAAAAAGAGAGATGATCCCTGCCCACAACTAGCTTCCAGTATAGAGGAGGAGACAGATACTAATATAAATAAAAAGGCATAAGGACATCAATTCAAGGAAATAGGCATCAATTCGAAAAATACGATTACAGATAAAATTAACAAAATCATTCATTCATTCAGTCATATTTATTGAGCGCTTACTGTGTTCAGAGCACTGTATTGAGCGCTATATGTTGTCGACTTGTACTTCCCAAGCGCTTAGTACAGTGCTCTCCGCACAGTAAGCGTTCAATAAATTCAATTGAATGAATGAATTAATTAATGACCAGGGCCGAGAAGAGCGGGAGACCAGGGCAGGGGGACACATGTGACCAGAGCTGGGAGGCAGAGGGGGACCAGGGCTGGGAGGCAGAGGGCTTACTGAGTTGGGAGACAGAGGGACCAGGCCCGAGAGGTAGAGGAGGACCAGTGCCGAGATTCAGGGGGGGATCAGGACCAGGCGGCAGGGTGGGACCATGACCAGGAGGCGGGGGAGGACCAGAACCAGGAGACAGAGGGGGACAAGAGCGGGAGGCAGAGGGGGACCAGGGACGGAGGCAGAGGGTTACCTGGGCCGGGAGACAGGTGGACCAGGGCAGGGAAGAAGAGGGGTGTCTGGGCCGCGGGATGGGGGACCAGGGCCGAAAGGCAGAGGGTTACCTGTCCTGGGAGGCAGAGGGGGACCAAGGCCGAGAGGCGGTGGGAGATCAGGGCAGGGAGGCAGAGGGAGACCAGGACCTGGAGGCAGAGTGGGGGACCAAGTCAGGGAAGCTGAGTGGGACCAGGCCAGGAGGCAGAGGGGTTATCTGGGCCGGAAGACAGAGTAACCAGGGCAGGGAAGTAGAGGAGTACCTGGGCAGGGAAGCAGAGGAGTACCTGGGCCGGGAGATGGGGGACCAGGGCCGGGAGGCAGAGGGGGACCAGGGCCAGGAGAAATAAGGGTACCTGGGCCGGGAGACAGAGGGGGACCAGGGCCGGGAGGCAGAGGGGAACCAGGGCCAGGAGGAATAGTGGTAGGAGGACCAGGGCTGGGAGGTAGAGGGGGATCAGGACCAAGATGCAGTGGGGACCGGGGCAGGGAGACAAAGGAGGACCAGGACTGGGAGGCAGAGGGGGACCAAGGAGGGGAGGCAGAGGGGTTCCTGGGCCGGGAGACTGGGGGTCCAAGGCTGGAATATAGAGAGGACCCAGGGCTGGGACGGAATGGGACCCAAGAACCTGGGGGTAGAAGGAGAACAGGGCCGGGAGGTACAGAGAGACGAGGGCCAGGAGGCAGAGGAGAACGAGGGCCTGGAGGCAGAGAGGGACCAGGGCAGGGTGGCAGAGGGGGACTCGAACCAGGAGGCAAAGTAGTACCTGGGCCGGAAGACAGGGGGACCGGTGCCGGGAGGTAGAAGGAACCCAAGTCCAGGACGCAGAGATGGAACTGGGCCTGAAGGTAGAAGGAGACCATTCATTCATTCATTCAATCGTATTTATTGAGCGCTTACTGTGTGCAAAGCACTGTACTAAGCGCTTGGGAATTATAAGGTGGCAACATATAGTGACGGTTCCTACCCAACAGTGGGCTCACAGTATAGAAGGGGGAGACAGAGAAGAAAACAAAACATGTTAACAAAATAAAATAAATAGAACAAACATGTACAAATAAAATAAATAAATAGAGTAATGAATGCGTACAAACATATATACATATAAACAGGTGCTGTGGGGAGGGGGAGGAGGTAAGGCGGGGAGGATGGGAAGAGGGGGGGGCAGGACACAGGCAGTCCGGGGCCTGGACACTTAAAGGGACCAGGTCCGGGAGGCAGAGGGGGACCAGGGCCTAGAGGCAGAGCGGGACCAGTGCCAGGAAGCGGATGGGTGCCTAGGCTGGGAGACAGGGATACCAGGGTCGAAAGGCAGAGGGGACAAAGGCTAGGAGGCAGGCGGGGGACCAGGACAAGGAGGCAGAGGGGGACCAGGGTGGGAAGGCAGGGGAAGGATCACGGCTAAGAAGTAGAGGGTTACCTGGGCCAGGAGACAGGGTGACTTGGGCTGGGAGGTAGAGAGGACCCAGGGCCGCGATGGAAAGAGACCCAAGGGCTTGGAGGTATAAGGAGACCAGGGCCGGGAGACAGAGGTAGACCATGGCAGGGTGGCAGACGGGGACCACGGCCAGGAGGTAAAGGTTACCTGTGTCGGGAGAGAGGGGGCCAGGGCCAAAAAGCAGAAGGGTACATGGGCCGGGGGACAAAGTGACGAGGGTAGGGAGGTAGAGGGGACCCAGGGCCAAGACAGAGAGAGACCCAAGGGCCTGGAGGTCGAACGAGACCAGGACCCGGAGGCACAGAGGGACCAGGGCCGGACAGCAGAGCGGGACTAGGGCCAGGAGGCAGATGAGTACCTGGGCCAGGAGATAGGGGAACCAGGGCAGGGAGGTAGAGGGGCACAGGGGTACCTGGGCTGGGAAGCAGGGAGGGACCAGGGCTGAGAAGCGGGGAGGGGAGGTGGCAGGGGCAGGGTGGTAAAGGGGTACTGGGACCGGAAGGCAGAGGGAGAACAAGGTGGGGAATCAGAGGGGAACCAGGGCCAGGAGGCAGAGGGGTACCTAAGCAGGGTGACGGAGACCTGGGCCGGAACAAAGAGAGACCCAAGGCAGTAGAGGTAGAAGGAGACCAGGGCGGGGAGTCAAACAGCGACCAGGTCCGGGAGGCATAGGAGGACCAGGGCAGGGTGGCAGAGAGGGACCAGGGCCAGGAGGCAGCAGGGTACCCGGGCTAGGTGACAGGAGGACCAGCGCCGCGAGGCAGAAGGGTACCAGGGCTGGGAGGTAGAGGGGACCCAGAGCTGGGAAGTAGAGGGGACCCAGGGCTGGCACGGAGAGAGATGCAAGGGCCTGGAGGTAGAAGGAGACCAGGACCGGGAAGCACAGGACAAGGGCAGGCTGCAGAGGGGGACCAGGGTCAGGAGGCCGAGGAGGACCAGGGCCGGGATGAAGAGGGGCTCCTGGGAAGGGATACAGGGGTACCAGAGCCGGGAGGCCATGGGGTGCCTGGGCTGGTAGATGGGGGCCAGGGAAAGGAAGCTGAAGGAGATTTCGTCCAGGAGACAGTGTGGTACCTTGGCCGGAGGCAGAGGAGCACCAGAGCTGATAGTCTTTGGGGACCAGGGCAGGGAGGCAGAGGGGGACCAGAGCAGGGAGGCAGAGGAGGACGGGGGCCAGGAGGCAGTCGTAATCTAGACTGGGAAAAAGGGGCACCAGGGCCGGGAGGCAGATAGGGACCCGGGCTACGAGGCAGATGGGGACCAGGGCCAGGAGACAGAGGAGTAACTGGGATGGGAGACAGGTGGACCAGGGCCGGGATGCCGAGGGGTATTTGGGCTGAGAAACAGGTTCCAGGGCTGGGTGGCTGAAGAGGACCAGGTCCAGGAGGCAGTGTGGTACCTTGGCGGGGAGGCAGGGGGATACCAGGGCTGAGAGGTCTTGGATACAAGGGCCCGGAGGCACAGGGGGGCAAGGACTAGAAGGCAGAGGGGGACCAGGCTGGGAGGCAGAGGGGGACTAGGCCAGGAGGCAGAGGGGGACCTACACCGGAAAATGGGGACCAGGGCCGGGAGACCGAGGGGTACCTTGGCTGGAAGAAGTGGGACCAGGGCCTGGGGGTAGAGCGGACAAGGGCAGGGAGGCAGAGGGGTACTTGATCTGGGAGATGGGGAACAGGGCCGGGAGGGAAAGGGGTATCTGGGCTAGGAGACGGGGGGGACCAGGGCCAGGAGGTGTAGAGGTACCTGGGCCAGGAGGTAGAGGGGACCCAGGGCCGGGATGGAGAGAGAAGCAAGGGCCTGGATGTAGAGGGAGACCAGGGCCTGAGGCACAGAGGGTCCAGGGCCAGGAGGCACAGAGGGTCCAGGGTCGGGTGGCACAGAGGGATCAGGGCTTGGAGGTAGAGCGGGACCAGGGCAGGGCAGCAGAGGGGGACCAGGGCCGGGAAACGGAGATCAGGACTGGCAGGCACAGGGGCACCTCTGCCTCCCTGCCATTGTCCCTCCTGGTTCTCAGAAGTAAATGGGAACTACGGCTAAAAGTGAGAGGGGACCAGGGACAAGAAGCACGGGGGGACCAAGGCAGGAAGGCGGAGGGAACTAGGGCCGGGATGCAGAGGGGGACCAGGGCAAGGAGGCAGAGGAGGACCAGGTCCAGGATTTAGAAGGGAACCTGCGCCCGTAGACAGGTGGACAAGGGCCAGGAGGCAGAGGGGGACCAGTGCCAGGAGGCTGAGAGGTACCTGGGCTGGAAGGTAAAGGGGGACCAGGGCCGAAAAGGGGGCGGACAAGGAAAGGGAGGCAGAGGGGGACCAGGGACTGGAGGCAGAAAGGGACCAGGGTCTGGAGGCAAGGGTTCCCTGGGCCGGGAGACGAGGGACTAGGGTCGGGAAGCTTGGGTGACCAGGGCCGGGTAGCAGAGGGGCATCATAGCTAGGAGGCATAGGGGTACCGGGGATCGGAGAAGGGGGACCAGGGTCGGGAGACAGAGGGGGACCAGGGCCTGGAAGCAGCGGGGGACCAGGGCCAGGAGGCAGAGGGGTACCCGGGCCGGTAGACGGGTGACCAGGGCCGGGAAGCACAGGGGAACCAGGACCAGGAGGCAGAGGGGTACCTGGGCCGGGATGCAAAGTGGGACAAGGGCCGAGAAGCGGTGTGACAAGGTCATGGAGGCTGAGAGCAGCCAGGACCGGGAGAAAGAGGGCGACCAGGTAGACAGGACGACCAGGGCCGGGAGGCAGAGGGGTACCTGGGCCAGGGGATAGGGGGACCAGGGCTAGGAGGCAGAGTGTACCTGTGCCGAGAGACAGTGGGACTATGGCTGAGAAGCCGAGGGGTCCCAGGGCCGAGAGTCGGGGCTTGACCAGGTCAGAGCGGCAGAGGCCGGCCTGGGCTGGGAATTTGAGGGGGACCAGGGCGGGGGACCAGGGCAGGGACCCAGATGGGGACCAGGACCGGGAGGTAGAGGGGACCCATGGCCCGGACGGAGAGAGAACCGGTGTCCTGGAAGTAGAGGGAGGACATGGCCGGGAGGCTCAAAGGGACCAGGGCCAGGAGGTAGAGAAGGGCCATGGTTGGGAAACGGGGATCAGGGCCGGGAGGCAAAGGGGGGCCAGGGCCGAGAAGCAGGGCCAAGAGGCAGAGGTGTACATGGGCCAGGAGATGGGAGACCAGGGTCGGGAGGCAGAGAGTGACCAGGGCCAGGAGGCAGACGGGGCCCAGGGTTGGGAAACGGGAATCAGGGCCGGGAGGCAAAGGGGGAACAGGGCCGAGAAGCATGGGGGACAAGGTCAGGAAGTTAGAGTGGGACCAGAGACAGGAGACGGAGGGAGACCAGGGCCGGTAGACGGGGGACCGGGTCCGGGAGGCAGAGGGTTACATGGGCCAGGAGATGGGGCCTAGGGCTGAGAGGCATAAGGGAACCAGGGCCGAGAGGCCGTGGGAGACCAGGTCAGAGAGGCAGAGGCTGGTCAGGGCTGGGAAGCAGAGGGGGACCGGGACAGGGCGGCAGAGGGAGACAGGGACAGGGAGGCAGAGGGGGACCAGGACCTGGAGGCAAAGAGGGACCAGGGCCGGTAGACAAGGGGACTGGGCCCAGGAGGCAGAAGGTTCCCTGGCCGGGAGACAGGGCCGAGAGGCTGGGGTCGACCAGGTCAGAGATTCAGAGGCGTACCAGGGTCGGGAAGCAGAGGGGGACCAGGGCCGGGAAATAGGGATCCGGCCGGCAGGCAGAGTTGTACCACTGCCTCCCTGCCCTTGTACCTCCTGCTTCTCAGACGTAAAGAGGAACTAGGGCCTATAGTCAGAGGGGGACCAGGGACGTAAGTCATGGGGCGACCTGGGCAGGGAGGCAGAGGGGGATCAGGACCGAGAGGCTGGAAGTGACCTGGGCAGGGAGGCAGAGGGGAACCTGGGCCGGGAGGCAGAGGGGTATCCGGGCCAGTATATGGTGGACCAGGGCGAGGACGTAGAGGGGAACCAGGGCCAGGAGGCAGAGGGGTTCCTGGGCCGGAAGAAAGGGTGACCTGGGCTGGGAGGCAGAGGGACACCAGGTCCATTAGACAGGAGACCAGAAACGGGAGGCAGAGGGGTACCTGGGCCGGGAGATAGTGGGGCCATGGCTTGGAGACAGAGGGATAGTTGTGCCGGCAGACAGTGGGACTGGAGCTGAGAAGCAGAAGGGAACCAGGGCCGATAGTCCGGAGGTGATCAGGTCAGAGAGGCAGAGGACGACCAGGGCCGGGAAGCAGAAGGGAACCAGGGCCGGGAGGCAGAGTGGGATCAGGGCCGGGAGGCATAGGGGGACCAGGGCCGGGAGGGAGAGGGGTACCTGTGCCGGGAGACAGGGAGACCTGAGCCGAGAGATAGAGGGGCCCAGGTCCGGGACGGAGAGAGGGGCCAGGGCTTGGAGATAGAGGGAGACCAGAGCTTGGGAGAACAGGGGGACCTGGACCAGGAAGTAGAGGGGACCTCAGGCCAGAAAGGAGAGAGACCCAATGGCCTGGACGTAGAGGGAGATCAGGGCCGGGAGGCTCAAAGGGACCAGTGTCCGGAGGTAGAGAGGAATCAGGGCCTGGAGGTAGAGGGGTACCAGGGCCAGGAGGAAGAGGGGTATCTGGGCCGGGAGACCGGGGGGACCAGGGTTGGGAGGCAGAAGGGGACCGGGGCCAGGAGGCAGAGGGGGCCCGGGTCCGGGAGGCAGAGGGGGACCAGGGTTCGGAAACGGGGATCAGGTCCAGCAGGCACAGGGGTACCTCTGCTTCCCTGCCCTTGCCCCCTCTCGCTTCTCGTAAGTACAGGGGAACTGCGGCTGAAAGTCAGATGGGGACGAGGAACGATAGGCGAAGGGGAACAAGGCAGGGAGGCAGAGGGGAACAAGGGCCGGGACGCAGAGGGGGACCAGGACGGGAAGGCATATGGGGAGCGAGGCCAGGATTGAGAAGGGTACCTGGTCCAGGAGACAGGAGGACCAGGGCCAGGATGTTGAGGGGACCCATGGCCGGGTGGCAGAGGGAGACAAGGGCAGGGAACGTTGAGGGGACTAGGGCAGTGGGGGACTAGAGCCAGAAGGTAGATGGGTACCTGGGCCGGGATATGGGGACTAGGGCCGGGAGGAAGAGGGGGATCAGGGCAAGGAGGCAAAGGGGTACCTGGGCCGGAAGGCAGAGGGGGAACAGGGCCAGGGCACAGAGGGGTACTTGGGTCAGAAGGCAAAGGGGAACCAGGGCCAAGACGGGGGGGAGGGGGGCAAGTGCAGGGAGGCAGAGGGGGACCGGGGTCTGGAGGTAGAGGTGGACCAGGGCAGAGAAGCGGGGGCCACAAGGGCAGGGATCATTCAATCAATCAATCAATCAATCGTATTTATTGAGCGCTTACTATGTGCAGAGCACTGTACTAAGCGCTTGGGAAGTACAAATTGGCAACACATAGAGACAGTCCCTACCCAACAGTGGGCTCACAGTCTAAAAGGGGGAGACAGAGAACAGAACCAAACATACCAACAAAATAAAATAAATAGGATAGAAATGTACAAGTAAAATAAATAAATAAATAAGTAAGTAAATAGAGTAAGAAATATGTACAGCCATATATACATATGTACGGGTGCTGTGGGGAAGGGAAAGAGGTAAGATGGGGGGATGGAGGGGGGCGAGGGAGAGAGGAAGGAAGGGGCTCAGTCTGGGAAGGCCTCCTGGAGGAGGTGAGCTCTCAGCAGGGCCTTGAAGGGAGGAAGAGAGCTAGCTTGGCGGAGGGGCAGAGGGAGGGCATTCCAGGCCCGGGGGATGACGTGGGCCGGGGGTCGACGGCGGGACAGGCGAGAACGAGGTACAGTGAGGAGATTAGCGGCAGAGGAGCGGAGGGTGCGGGCTGGGCAGTAGAAGGAGAGAAGGGAGGTGAGGTAGGAGGGGGCGAGGTGATGGAGAGCCTTGAAGCCCAGGGTGAGGAGTTTCTGCCTGATGCGCAGATTGATTGGTAGCCACTGGAGATTTTTGAGGAGGGGAGCAATATGCTCAGAGCGTTTCTGGACAAAGATAATCCGGGCAGCAGCATGAAGTATGGATTGAAGTGGAGAGAGACACGAGGATGGGAGATCAGAGAGAAGGCTGGTGCAGTAGTCCAGACGGGATAGGATGAGAGCTTGAATGAGCAGGGTAGCAGTTTGGATGGAGAGGTAAGGGCGGATCTTGGCAATGTTGCGGAGCTGAAACCGGCAGGTTTTGGTGACGGCTTGGATGTGAGGGGTGAATGAGAGAGCGGGGTCGAGGATGACACCAAGGTTGCGGGCTTGTGAGACAGGAAGGATGGTAGTGCCGTCAACAGAGATGGGAAAGTCAGGGAGAGGACATGGTTTGGGAGGGAAGACAAGGAGCTCAGTCTTCGACATGTTGAGCTTTAGGTGGCGGGCAGACATCCAGATGGAGATGTCCTGAAGGCAGGAGGAGATGCGAGCCTGGAGGGAGGGGGAGAAAGCAGGGGAAGAGATGTAGATCTGGGTGTCATCAGCGTAGAGATGATAGTTGAAGCCGTGGGAGCGAATGAGGTCACCAAGGGAGTGAGTGTAGATTGAGAACAGAAGGGGACCAAGCACTGAAACTTGGGGAACCCCCACAATAAGAGGATGGGAGGGGGAGGAGGAGCCTTCAAAAGAGACTGAGAAAGAACGACCGGAGAGATAAGAGGAGAACCAGGAGAGGCAGGGAGGCCGAGGGAAACCAGGTCCGTCAGGCAGATGGGTACCTGGGTCGGGAGACAGGGGGACCACGGCCGGGACGCAGATGGGGACCAGGGCCAGGAGGAAGAGAGGTACTTCGACGGGGAGACGGGGACCAGGGCTGGGAGTTAGAGGAGACCTAGGGCCTGAAGACAGGAAGACCAGGGCTGAGAAGCAGAGGGGGACCAGGACCGAGAGACAGGGGGCGACCAGGTCATAGACGCAGAGGCTGATCAGTGCTGGGAGATATAGGGGTACCTGGACTGGGACGCAAAGGGGGACCAGGGCGGAGAAGTGAGGGCGACAAGGGCAGGGCGGCCGAAGGGTACCAGGGCCGAGAGGTCGAGGGGGACCGGGGCCTGGAGGCAGAGAGGGACCAGGAATAGGAGGCAGAGAGTTACCTAGGCCGGGAGACAGGTGTACTAAGGCCGAGAGGCTGAGGGGGACCAGGGCCGGGAGGCAGATGAGAGAATCAGCGTGGCGCAGTGGAAAGAGCTCGGGCTTTGGAGTCAGAGATCATGGGTTCAAATCCCGGCTCCACCAATTGTCTTCTGTGTGACTTTGGGCAAGTCACTTCACTTCTCTGGGCCTCAGTTACCGCATCTGTAAAATGGGGATTAAGACTGTGAGCCCCCACCATGGGACAAACCGATCACCTTGCAACCTCCCCAGCGCTTAGTACAGTACTTTGCACATAGTAAGCGCTTACTAAATGCCATTATTATTATTATTATCATTATTATTATGGTGACTAGGGCGGGTTGGCAGAGGGGTACCAGGGCCAGGAGGAAGAGGGGTATCTAGGCTGGGGGAAGGGAGACCAGGGCCGAGAAGCTGAAGAGAGTCAAGGCCGGAAGGCAGATGGGCACCAGGTCGGTTTGGCAGAGGGGGGACCAGGGCCAGGAGGAAGAGGTTTGCCTAGGCCGGGAGATAGGGGGACCAGTGCCGGGAGGTAGAGGAGACCCAGGTCCCGGATGAAGACTCACCCAAGGGCCTGGAGGTACAAGGAAACCAAGGCCGGGAGGCCCTGGGGTACCAGGAGGCACAGAGGGACCAGGTCCGGGAGGCAGAGGGGACCAGGGCGTGTTGGCAGGGGGACCATGGCCAGGAGGCCGAGGGGTACCTGGGCCGGGAGGCAAAGGCTCACCGAGGTCGAGAAGCGGGGAGGACTAGGGCAGGATGGCATCGAGGTACCTGGGCCGGTAGGCAGGGGGACCAGGACAAGGAGGCAGAAGTGTCCGTGAGCCGGGAGATGGGGACCAGGCCTGAGAGGCAGAGGTTGACTAGGGCCGGGATGCAGATGTGGACCAGGGCCAGGACGCAGACTAGTTCCTCGGCCATGAGACGGGGACCAGGGCCTTGAGGTCGAGGGAGACCAGGGCCGGGAGGCACAGAGGGATCAAGGCTGGGAGGCAGACGGGGATCAGGGCAGGGAGGCAGAGGGTGACCAGGGCCAGGTAGTGGAGGGATACCTGGGCCGGGAGGCAGAGAGGGTCCAGGGCCGGGAGGCAAAGGGGGACCAGGACGGAGATGCGGGGCGACAAGGACAGGGAGGTTGAGGGAGATCACGGCCATTAGGCAGATGGATACCTGGGTCAGGAGACAGGAGGACCAGGGCTGAGAAGCAGAGGGGGTCCAGGGCCGAGAGGCAGGGGGTGACATGGTCATAGACGCAGATGCCGACCAGGGCCGGGAGGCAGAGGGGTACCTGGGATGACAGGCAAAGGGGGACCAGGGCGGAGAAGCGGGGGCGACAAGGGCAGGGAGGCAGACGGTGACCAGGGCCTTGAGTCTGAGAGGGGCCATGGCTAGGAGGCAAAGGGGTGCCTGTGATGGGAGACAGGGGGACCAGGGCCGAGAAGGCAGAGGGAGAATCGGGCTGGGAGGGAGATGGGGACCAGGGTCAGGGGGCAAAGGGGTACCTAGGCCGGGAGACAGGAGGACCAGGGCCGGAAGGTAGAGTGGACCGTGGGTCGGGACGGAGACTCAACCAATGGACTGGAGGTTGAAGAAAACCAAGACCGGTATGTCGTGGGGGACCAGGGCCGGGAAGCACAGAGGGACCAGGGCCAGGAGGCAGAGGGGGACCAAGGCAGGGTGGCAGGGGTGGGCCAGGGCCAGGAGGCAGAGCCGTGCCTGGGCCGGTAGGAAAAGGGGGACCAGGTTCTATTAGCAGGGGGTCAAGGGCAGAAATTCAGAGGGGGACAAGGGCCGGGATACCAAGGAGGGCCAGGGATGGAAGGCAGATGGGGACCAGGGTAGGTAGGCAGAAAGGGACCAGGTCCAGGAGACAGAAGGTTGTGTGGGCAGGGAGACTGGGGTCCAGGGCCGGGAGGCAGAAGGGGACCAAGTACTGGAGGCGGAGGGTTACCTGGGTCTGGGGACAGGGGGACCAGAGCTGAGAGGCAGAGGGGAACCAGCGCCGGGACGGAGAGAGACCCAAGGGCCTGGAGGTAGAAGGAGACCAGGGCTGGGAGGCGGAGAGGGACCTGGGCCAGGAGGCAGAGGGGTACCTGGGTCGGAAGACAGGGAGACAAAGGCCGGGAGTCAGAGGGGTACTTGTGCTGGGAGGCAGAGCGGGACCAGGGCCAGGAGGCAGTGGGGTACCTGGGCCAGGAGACAGAGGGGGATTTGGGCCAGGATGCAGAGGGGGACCTGGGCCAGGAGGCAGAGGGGTACCTGGGTCCGAAGAAAGGAAGACAAAGGCCGGGAGTCAGAGGGGCACTTGTGCTGGGAGGCAGAGCAGGACCAGGGCCAGGAGACAGTGGGGTACCTGGGCCGGGAGGCAGAGCGGGACCAGGGCCCGGAGTCAGAAGGTGACCAGGTCCAGGAGGCAGAGGGGGACCAGCACGGGGAGGCAGAAGGTGACCCTGCCTGGAGGCAGAGGGGTACCTTGTTCTTGATACAGCGGAACCAGGGCCTGTAGAAGGAGACCAGTTCCGGGAGTCAGAGGAGGACCAGGGCCGGGAGGCAGAGGGGATTCTGGGTCGGGAAAGCGGTGGACAAGGGCAGGGAGGTAGAGCAGACCCAGGGCCGGGACAGAGAGAAGGACCAGGGTCAGGAGGTACAGAGATACCAGAGTCTAGAGGTGGAGGGAGACCAGGGCCATGAGGCAGAGAGGTAACTGCGTCTGGAGACAGGGGGATCTGGGCTGGGAGGTAGAGAGGACACAGGATCAGAACGGAGAGAGAGCCAAGGGCCTGGAGGTAGGAAACCAGGGCCACGAGGCAGAGGGGGACCAGGGCACGGAGGCAGAGGTGTACCTGGGTCTGGAGACAGGGGAACTTGGGCTGGGAGGTAGAGAGGACCCGGGAACAGAATGGAGAGAGACCCAAGGGCCTGGAGGTGGGAAATCAGAGCTAGGAGGCAGAGGGATACCAGGGCCGGGGGACCAGGCCCGAGAGATAGGGGCTTCCTCTGCCTCCCTGCCCTTGTCCCCCCGCTTCTTGGAACTAAAGGGGAACTAGGGCTGGCAGGAACAGGGGAACCAGGGACGGAGGCAGAGGGGGACCTGGGCCAGGATTTAGAAGGGTATCTCGGCCAGGATACGGGGGACTGGGGCCGGGAGGTAGAGGGGACCCAGAACGAGAAGGCAGAGGGGGACCAGGGCAGGGTGGCAGTGCGGGACCAGGGCCAGGAGGCAGAAGGATACCTTGGTCGGGAGATGGGGGACCAAGGCTGGGAGGAAGAGAGGGACCTGGGCCAGGAGGCAGAGGAGTACTTTGGCCGGAAGGCAAAGGGGGACCAGGGCTGAGAACTGGTAGGGGACAAGGGCAGGGAGGCAGAGGGGTATCAGGGCCTGGAGGCGGAGGTGGACCAGGGCCAGGAGAAAGAGGGGTACCTGGGCCGCGATACGGACGACCAGGGCCAGGATGCAGAGGGTTACCTGCGCGGGGAGACTGGGGGACCAGGGCCTGGACGTAGAGGGAACCCAAGTCCGGGAGACAGAGGGGGACCAGGGCAGGATGGCAAGGGGGACCATGTCCTGGAGGCAGAGGGGTACTAAGACTTGTAGGCGGGGAACCAGGGCCAGGAAGTAGAGGGGGACTAGGGCCAGCAGGCTGAGTGGTACCTGGGCAGGGAGGCAGATGGGGACCAGGGCCAGGAGGCAGAGGCGTACCCAGGCCGGTAGACGGGGGACCAGGGCCGGGAGCAGAGGGATATCAGGGCCAGAAGACACAGGGGTACCTGTGCTAGGATACGGGGGACCAGGGCCAGGAGGCAAAGGGTTAACTGGGCGGGGAGACTGGGGGACCAGGGCCTGGAGGTAGGGAGAACTCAGGTCCGGGAGGCAGAGGGGGACCAGGGCAGGACATCATGGGGGGACCATGGCCAGGAGGCAGAGGGGTACCAAGGCTTGGAAATGGGGGACCAGGGCTAGGAGGTAGAGGGGGACCAGGGCCAGCAGCCTGAGGGGTACCTGGGCAGAGAGGCATATAGGGGCCAAGGCCAGGATGTAGAGCAGTACCCGGGCCGATAGACGGAGGACCAGGGCCGCGAAGCCGGGGGGACAAGGTCAGGGAGGCAGTGGGGAACCATGGCCGGGAGACAGACGGGGACCAGTGCTGGTAGGCAGGGCACCAGGGTTGGGAGGCAGAGGGGTACCTGTGCTGGGAGACAGTGGGACTATCAATCAATCAATCAATCAGTCGTATTTATTGAGCGCTTACTGTGTGCAGAGCACTGTACTAAGCGCTTGGGAAGCACAAGTTGGCAACATATAGAGACAGTCCCTACCCAACAGTGGGTTCACAGTCTAAAAGGGGGAGACAGAGAACAAAACCATGATAACAAAATAAAATAAATAGAATAGATATGTACAAGTAAAATAAATAAAAAATAAAGCAATAAATATGTACAAACATATATACATATACACAGGTGCTGTGGGGAAGGGAAGGAGGTAAGATGAGGGGGATGGAGAGGGGGACGAGGGGGAGAGGAAGGAAGGGGCTCAGTCTGGGAAGGCCTCCTGGAGGAGGTGAGCTCTCAGTAGGGCCTTGAAGGGAGGAAGAGAGCTAGCTTGGCGGATGGGCAAAAGGAGGGCATTTCAGGCCCGGGGGATGACGTGGGCCGGAGGTCGACGGCGGGACAGGCGAGAACGAGGCACGGTGAGGAGATTAGCGGCAGAGGAGCGGAGGATGCGGGCTGGGCCATCCCGCGGCCTTTGCCTCAGTGTGTTGGTTCTGGTTGTAGAGCGGGCATCTGGCCTTCTGGGCAGAGAGACAAGCGGGCTGCTGCTGCTGCTGCTGCTGCTGCTGCTGCTGCTGCTGCTGCTCCTCCTCCTCCTGCTGCTTGTCCTCAGCCTCCTGGCCCTGGTCACCGTCTGACTCCCGACCCAGGTCCCCCTCTGGTAGTACTTCACTATCGTCCCGTGGCCGCCGCCGCCATGAGGAGGCCGCTCGGAGGACTAGGGCAGAGAAGGAGAGAGGGACCAGTGCCGAGAAGCGGGGACCAGCCAGGTCAGAGAGGCAGAGGCAGGCCAGGGCCGGGAAGCATAGGAGGGCCAGGGCGGGAAAGCAGAGGGGTACCTGGGCAAGAAGACTAGGGGAACAGGGCCGGGAGGTTGAGGAGACCCAGGGCCTGGAAGCAGAAGGGGACCCCGGCAGGGCGGCAGTGGGGGACCAGGGCCACGAAGCAGAGGGGTCCCTGGGCCGCGAGATGTGGGATCAGGGCCGGGAGGGAAATGGGGACCAAGGCCAGGAGGCAGAGCAGTACCTGGACCGGAAGGCAAAGAGGGACCAGGGCCGAGAACCCGGGACTAGGGCCAGCAGACAGAGGGGTTCCTCTGCCTCCCTGCCCTTGTCCCCCGGCTTCTTGGAACTAAAGGGGAACTAGGGCTGGCAGGCTTAGGTGAACCAGGGACAGGAGGCAGAGGAGGACCAGGGCAGGTTTGCTGGGCGGACCAGGTCCGAGAGGAGGGATGGACCAGGGCCGGGAGGTAGAGGGGGAGCCGGGCCGGGTAGGGAGGGTAGGGAGTCAGAGTAGGAGCAGGAGGCAGGGGGTACCAGGGCCAGGTGGCAGAGGGGTATCCGGGCCGGTAGACGGTGGACCAGGGACGGGAGTTAGAGGGGGAGCAGGGACAGGAGGTAAAGGGGACCAGGTCTGAGGAGAGGGCTGACAAGGGCAGAGAGGAAGAGGGGGACCAGGGCTGGGAGGCAGAGGGTGACCTGGGCAATGAGACAGAGGAACCAGGGTCGGGATACAAAGCTGGGGCGACAAGGGCAGGGAGGCAGAGGGGGATCAGAGCCGGGTGGCCGAGGGGGACCAGGGCCTGGAGGCAGGGGGGTACCTGGACCGGGAAACGGGAAATAGGGCCTGGAGGTAGAGGTGACCCAGGGCCGTGATGGAGAGAGGGACCAGGGCCTGGAGGTTGAGAGGGAACAGGGCCAGGAGGCAGAGGAGTACCTGGACCGGGAGACAGTGGGAACACGACCGGGAGGCAGAGGGGTACCTGAGCCGGGAGACAGGGGGACCAGGGATAAGAAAAGGAGAGGAACAAGTGCCGAGAGGCAGGAGGCAAACAGATCAGAGAGACAGAGGCAGACCAGAGCCAGGAGGCAGAGGGATACCTGGGCTGGGAGATGCGAACCAGGGCCGGGAGGCAGAGGGGTAACTGGACCGAGAGACGGGGGACCACGGCCGGGAGCAGAAGGTGACCAGGGCCAGGAGGTAGAGATGTACCTGGGTCGGTAGGTAGAGAGGGACCATGGCCAAGAATTAGGGGGGACCGGGATAGGGTGGTATAGGGGGACCTGGGCCAGGAGGCAGGGAGACCAGAGCCGAGAGGGAAACCAGGGCGGGTAGGCAGAGGGGGACCAGGTCCAGGAGGCAGAGTGGAACCTGGGCCGGGAGACAGGAGGACCCCGGCTGGGATGTAGATGGGACCTGCGGCGGGACAGAGAGAGGGAACAGGGCCTGGAGGTCCAGTGAGACCAGGGCCGGGAGGCAGAGGGGGACCGGTGCCAGGAAGCATAGGGGTACGTGGGCCTGGAGACAGGGGACCAGGTTCGGGAGGAAGAGGGTTACCTGGGCAGGAAGACAGGAGGACCAGGGCTGAGAAGCAGAGAAGGACCAGGGCCGAGAGGCCCTGGGTGACCAGATCGTAGATGCAGAGACAGACTAGGGCCTGGAAGCAGAGGGGAACCTGGGCCGGGAGGCAAAGGGGGACCAGGGTGGAGACGCATGGGCGACAAGGGCAGGGAGGCAGACAGTGACCAGGGCTGGGCGGCCGAGGGGGAGCAGGGCCTGGAGGACGAGAGGGACAAGGTCTAGGAGGCAGAGGGGTACCTGGGCCGGGAGACGGGGTACCAGGGCAGGGAGGCAGAGGGGGAGCAGGACCATGAGGCGGTGAAGGACCAGAGCCGATAGGCAGAATGGTACCTGGGCCGCGAGGTAGAGGGGACCCAGGGCCTGGACGGAGACTCACAAAAGAAAGAAACCAAGGCCGGGAGGCCCTGAGGGATGAGGGCAAGGAGTTTCAGAGGGACCAGGTCCAAGAGACAGATGGGGACCAGGGCAGGATGGTGAGGGGGGACGAGGGTCAGGAGGCAGAGGGGTACCTGGACCGGGAGGCATATGGGGACCAGGGTCGAGAAGCGTGGGTGACAAGGGCAGAGAGGCAGAGGGGGAGCAGGGCTGGGAGGCAGATGGGGACCAGGGCGGGTAGTCTGAGAGGGACCAGGGCCAGGAGGCATAGAGGTACCCAGGCCGGGAGATAAGGGGACCAGGGCAGGGAGGCAGAGGTGTACGTGGGCCGGGAGACAGGGGGACCAAGGCCGAGAGGCAGAGGGGAGCCAGGGCAGGATGGCGGAGAGGTACCAGGGCTGGGAGGTAGAGGGTTACCTGGGCCGAGAGAAAGGGGGACTAGGGCCGGGAGGCGCTTAGTACAGTGCTCTGCACAGAGTAAGCGCTCAATAAATACGATTGAATGAATGAAAAGGGGGCCAGAGCACAGAGCCACAGAGGGACCAGGGCCGAGAGATAATGGGGGACCAGGGCGGGGTGGCAGAAGTCGATCAGGGCCAGGTCGCAGAGGGGTAGCTACACCAGGAGACAGCGGGACCAGGGCCTGGAGGTAAAGGGGATCCAAGTCCCGGATGGAGAGAGAAGCGGGCGGGACCAGGGCCGAGGAGCAGAGGGCGACGTAGGGAGGTAGAGGAGTACCTGGGCCGGGGGCAGGGAGACCAGAGCGGGCAGGTAGAGGGGACCTAGGGCCACAACAGACAGAAGGACCAGGGGCTGGAGGTAGAGGGAGAACAGTGCCGGGAAGCACAGAGGGACCAGGTCCCGGAGGCAGAGGGGGACCATGGCAGGGTAGTAGAGGGGGACCAGGGCCAGGAGGCAGAGGGGTACTTGGACCGGGAAGCAGAGGGGGACCAGGGCTGCGAGGTGAATGGGCGCGAGGACCGGGAGTCTGAGTGGTGCCTGAGCCTGGAGACAGGGGGACGATGGCCAAGAAGCAGAGGGGTACCAGTCTGGGAGACAGCAGGGACCCAGGGCTGGGAAGGAGAGGGGCACCCAGGCCTGGAGGCAGAGGGGGACTCGAGTTTGGAGGCATAGTGGGATCAGGGCTGGTAGGAAGAGGGGCACCAGGACCAGAAGGCGGAGGGGTGTCTGGGCCGGGAAACAGGAGGATGATGGCCAGAAGGGGACCAGGGCTGGTTGGAAGAGGGGTACAACGGCCAGAAGGGGACCAGGGCTGGGAGACGGGCAGCAGGGCTAGCTGGTATATCTGACCTGGGGCTGGGACGGAGACCAAGGAGGCTGAATTGCCCTGGGCCGGGAGACAAGGCGGCGAGAGCCTGGAGGTAGAAAGGAGCCACAGCCGCGAAGGAGAGAGACCCAAGGGCCTGGAGGTTGAAAGAGACTAGAATCTGGGGGCACAGAGGGTCCAGGGCCGGGAGGCAGATGGGGACAAGGGCAATGCGGCAGAAGGCGACCATGGCCAGGAGGCAGAGAGTTACTTAGGCCGGGAGATGGGGATCAAGAAGAGGGAGACCAGGGCCAGGAGGCAGAGGGGTACCTGGCTGGGAGGCATAGGGGGACCAAGACCTGGAGGCAGAGGGGGACCAGGACCAGGAGGCAGAAGGGTACTTGGGCCAGGACACAAGCGGCCCAGGGCAGGGAGGAAGAGGGGTACCTGGGCCCGGAGTCAGAGGAACCTGGGTTGGGAGGCATAGGGGGACCGGGGCCGGGATGTAGAAGAGACCCTGGGCCGGGACAGAGAGAGACCCAGGGTCTTGAAGGTAAAAGATAAACAGGTCAGGGATGCCCGCACCCTCCGCTCCTCTGCTGCTAATCTCCTCACCGTACCTCGTTCTCGCCTGTCCCGCCATCGACCCCCGGCCCATGTCACCCCCCGGGCCTGGAATACCCTCCCTCTGCCCATCCGCCAACCTAGCTCTCTTCCTCCCTTCAAGGCCCTACTGAGAGCTCACCTCCTCCAGGAGGCCTTCCCAGACTGAGCCCCTTCCCTCCTCTCCCCTTCGTCCCCCTCTCCATCCCCCCCAACTTACCTCCTTCCCTTCCCCACAGCACCTGTATATATGTATATATGTTTGTACATATTTATTGCTCTATTTATTTATGTATTTATTTTACTTGTACATATCTATTCTACTTATTTTATTTTGTTAGTATGGTTTTGTTCTCTGTCTCCCCCTTTTAGACTGTGAACCCACTGTTGGGCAGGGACTGTCTCTATATGTTGCCATTTGTACTTCCCAAGCGCTTAGTACAGTGCTCTGCACACAGTAAGCGCTCAATAAATACGATGATGATGATGATGATTATGATGATTTAGGAACGAAGGCCCGGAGGAAGAGCGGGACCAGGGCAGGGTGGCATAGGGGGACCAGGGCCAGGAGGCAGATGGATACCTGGGCCAGGAGACGGGGGACCAGGGCCTGGAGGTAGAAGGAGACCAGGGCCGGGAGGCACAGAGCTACCAGGGCCTGGAGGCAGAGAAGGTCCAAGGCAACGCGGCAGGAGGAGACCATGACCGGTTGGCAGAGGGTTACCTGGGCTGGGAGACAGGGGGACCAGGGCAGGGAGGCAGAGGGGTATCTGGGCCTACAGACAGAGTGACCAGGGCCGATAGGCAGAGGAAGACCACGGCCCTGAGGCAGAGGCCTACCAGGGCCGAGACGCAGCGGGGGACCAGGGCCGGGAAGTAGAGGGGTACCTGGGCTGGGAGACAGGGTCCAAGGCCACGAGGTAGAGGGGGACCAGGGCCAACAGGCTGAGGGGGACAAGGGCAGGGTGGCATAGGGGGATCAGGGCCAGGAGGCAGATGGTTCCCTGGGCCAGGAGACGGGGGCCCAGGGCCGGAAGGTAGAGGGGTAACTGGGCCAGGAGGCAGAGGAATACAGGTGCTGAGAAGCCGGGGGGATCCGGGCATGGAGGCAGAGGGGGACCAGGGCCAGGAAGCAGAGGGTTACCTCGACTGGGAAACATGGGGACCGGAGCGTGAGGTAGCTGGGTACCTGGGCCGGGAGACAGGGGGACCGGGGCTAGTAGGTAGAGGGAACACAGGGTCAGGAACGAGAGAGCAGCCAGGACCCGGAGGTAGAGGGAGACCAGGACTGGCAGGCACAGGGGGACCAGGGCCGGGAGGCCGAGGGGAGCCAGGGCCGAGAAGCAGGGGGGCCAGGGCCAGGAGGCAGAGGGGTACCTGGGCCAGGAGACAGGGGGACCAGGGCTGGAAGGTATAGGGGACCCAGGGCTGGGACGGAGAGAGACCCAAGAAGTTTGGGGTGGAAGGAGAACAGGGCCGGGAGGCACAGACGGTTGAGGGCCGGGAGGCAGAGGAGGACCCGGGCAGGGTGGCACAGGGGGACCAGGTCCAGGAGGCAGAGGGTACCTGGGCCGAAATACAGGGGGATCAGGCAAGAAGGCAGAAGCATACCTGGGCTACAAGACAAGGGGACCAGGGCCGCATGGTAGAGGTGACCCAGAGCCGGAAGGTCGGGGGAGGGGGGGGCAGGGCCAGAAGGTAAAATGGGACCAGGGCTGAAAGGCAGAGGGGGACTAGGGCTGGGAGGCAGAAGGGCACCAGGGCCGAGAAGCCGGGGGAGAACCAGGGCAGGGTGTCAGAGCGGGACCAGGGCCAGGAGGCAGAGGGGGACCAGGGCCAAGATTTAGAAGGGAAGCTGGGCTAGTAGACAGGAGGACAAGGGCCGAGAGGCAGAGGGGGACCAGTGCGAGGAGGCTGAGAGGTGGCTGGGCTGGAAGGCAAAGGGGGACCAGGGCTGAGAAGCGGGTGAACAAGGGAAGGGAGGCAGAGGGGGACCAGGGTCGGGAGGCAGAAGGGGACCAGGGCCAGGATGCAAGGTGTTCCTGGGCCGGGATACGGGGGACTAGGGTCGGCAGGCTTGGGTGACCAGGGCGGAGAGGCAGAGAGGGATCAGGGCCAGGAGGCAGAGGGGTACCAGGGCCCAGAGAAGGGGGACCAGGGTCGGGAGGCAGGGGGAAACCAGGGCCAGGAGGCAAGGGGTTCCTGGGCCGGGAAACGTGAGACTAGCGTCTGGAGGCTTGGGTGACCAGGGCCGGGAGGCAGAGGGGGATCAAGGACAGGAGGCAGAGGGGTACCGGGGCCCGGAGAAGGGGGACCAGAGTCGGGAGGCAGAGGGTGACCAGGGCTCGGAGGCAGAGGAGTACATGGGCGGGGAGACTGGGGTCCAGGGCCGGGAGATAAGGGGACCTAAGCCGGGAGTCAGAGGGTCCCAGGTCCGGTACGGAGAAAGTGGCCGGGGCTTGTAGGTAGAGGGAAACCAGGTTGGCAGAGCAGGGGGACCCATGGCTGGGACGGAGAGAGACCCATGGCCCATGGCCTGGAGGGAGAGGGGGAACCAGGGCAGGGAATCGGGGGGACCAGGCCCAGAAGGTAAAGGGAGACTAGGGCTGGCAGAACATGGGGACCACGGCATGGAGGTAGAGGGGACCCATGGCCTTGACGGAGAGAGATCCAGTGGCCTGGAGGAAGTGGGAGACCAGGGCCGGGAGGCCCAAAGGAACTGGGAGATGGGGGACTAGGGTTGGGAGGCCCGTTGTTGGGTCGGGACCATCTCTATATGTTGCCAACCTGTACTTCCCAAGCGCTTAGTACAGTGCTCTGCTCACAGTAAGCACTCAATAAATACGATTGAATGAATGGGTGACCAGGGGCTGGAGGCAGCGGGGGACCAGGGCCAGGAGGTAGAGGGGTACCCGAGCCGGTAGACGGGGGACCAGGGCCGGGAAGCAGATGGGAGCCAGGGCCAGGAGGCAGAGTGTTACCCGGGCCGGGAGACAAAAGGAGGCCAGGGGCGAGAAGCAGTGTGTCAAGGTCAGCGAAGCTGAGGGTGACCAGGACCGGAAGAAAGTGGGGGAGCAGGGTCGGTAGACAGGGCGACCAGGGCCGGGAGGCAGAGGGGTACCTGGGCCAGGAGACAGGGGGACCCTGGCTGGGAGGCAGAGGGGTATCTGTACCGGGAGACAGTGGGACTAGGGCTGAGAAGCAGAGGGCAGTCAAGGCCGAGAGGAGGGGCGTGACCATGTCAGAGGCAGAGTCCGGGTTGGGCTGGGAATTTGAGGGGGACCAGGGCAGGGAGCCCGACGGGGACCAGGGTCGGGAGGCAGAGAGGGACCAGGGCTGCTAGACACAGGGACAAGGGCCTGGAGGTTGAGGGGACCCGTGGCCGGGACGGAGAGAGATCCAGTGGCCTGGACGTAGAGGTAGGCCATGGCCGGGTGGCTTAAAGGAACCAGGGCCGGGAGGCAGAGGGGGACCTGGTCCTGGAGGTAGAGGAGGACCAGGGCCAGGAGGCAGATGTGTCCTTGGGCCAGGAGATTTGAGACCAGGGTCGGGAGGCAGAGAGGGACCAGGGCCAGGAGGCAGAGGGGGACCAGGGTTGGGAAACGGGGATCAGGGCCGGGAGGTAAAGGGAGACCAGGGCCAAGAAGCATGGGGGAAAAGGTCAGGGAGGTAGAGGTGGACCAGGGAATGGCAATAGAGGGGGACAAGGCCCTGCAGACAGGGGGAACGGGGCCAGGAGGCAGGAGGTTACCTGGGCCAGGAGACAGGGCCTAGGGCTGAGAAGCAGAGGGGAATCAGGGCCGAGAGGCAGGGGGCGACCAGGTCAGAGAGGCAGAGGCTGGCCAGGGCTGGGAAGTAGAGAGAAACCGGGACAGGTAGGCAGAGGGAGACCAGGGCCTGGAAGCAGAGAGGGAACAGGGCCAGTAGACAAGGGGATTGAGGCTGGGAGGCTAAAGGGTCTATGGCCGGATGATAGGGGGACCAAGGCTGGGAGTCAGAGGGGTACCTGTGCTGGGAGACAAGGTGAATAGGGCTGAGAAGCAGAGGGGTACCAGGGCCTAGAGGTGGGGGGCGACCAGGTCAGAGAGGCAGAGGCCGGCCAGGGCTGGCAAGCAGAAGGGGACCAGGGCCGGGAGGCATGGGGGGACCAGGGCCGGGAGGTATGGGGGGACCAGGTCCGGGAATCAGAGGGAGACCAGGGCAGGGAGGCATGGGGGTACCAGCGCCGGGAGGCAGAGGGGGACTAGGGTGAGGAGGCACGCGGACTAGGGCCAGGATGCAGAGGTACCAGGGCTGGAAGTCATGGCTGGACCCAGGGCTGGAAGTGATGGCTGGAAGTCATGGCTGGACCCAGGGCTGGGAGGCAGAGGGGGACAAGGGCAGGGAGGCAGTGGGACACCAGGGCCTGTAGGCATCGGGATACCTGGACCGGGAGACAGGACCAGTGTCGGGAGGCAGAGGGGGACCAGGGCTGAAAGGCAGAGGGGGACCAGGGTTGGGAAATGGGGATCAGGGCCAGCAGGCACTGGGGTACCTCTGCCACCCTGCCCTTGCCCCCATCCCCAACTCCCCTGGCTTCTCGTAAGTACAGGGGAACTACAGCCAAAAGTCACAGGGGGCTGCCTCCCGGCCAAGGCACCCCGCTCCCTCCTGGCCGTAGTCCACCTCTGCATCCCGGCACTGGTCGGCCTACTTCGGGCCCAGGTACCCCTCTACTTTCCGGCTCTGGTCCCCCTGTCTCCCGGCCCTGGTCACCTTCTGACTCCCGAACCAGCTCTCCCTCTGCCTCCCATTCCTGGTCCGCTTCTGCGTCCCTGCCCTGGTCCCTCCCGCCTCTCAGCCCTGGTCACCCTCTGCCTCCCGGCACATGTAAACCACTGCCTCCTGGCCCAGGTGCCGCTCTGCCTCCCGGCCATGGTTCCCCTGTCTCCCGGCCCAGGTACCCCTCTGCCTCGTGGCCATGGTTCCCCTCTGCCTCCCTGCCCTGGTCCTCCCCATCTCTTGGCTCTGATCCCCTTCTGCCGCTCGGCCCTGGTCCCCCTGACTGCCGGCCCTGGTCCCCCTCTTCCTCCCAGCCTTGGTCCCCCTATCTCCCGGCCAAGGTACTCCTCTGCCTCCTGGCCCTGGTCCCCCTCTGCCTCCCCGTCCTGGTCAATCAACCAATCAATCAATCAATCGTATTTATTGAGCGCTTACTGTGTGCAGAGCACTGTACTAAGCGCTTGGGAAGTACAAGCTGGCAACCCCCTACAGGCTGGTCCCCCTCTACATCCCAGCCCTAGTCTCCCTCTACCTCCAGGCCCTGGGCTCTCTCTCCTTCCCAGCCCTGGTCCCCAGTCTGCCGCCCGGCACAGGTACCGCAGTGCCTCCTGGCACTGGTCCCTGACTGCCTCCCATCCCTGGACCTCGTCTCCCAGGCCAGGTGCACCTCTGCCTCCTGGCACTGGTCTCCCTCTGCGTCTCGGCCCTGGTCCCCTCCGCCTCTCAGCCGTAGTCCCCCTCTGCCTCTCCACCCAGGTGTCCCTCTGCCTCACTGACCTGGTCCCCCTCGTCCTCCCGGCCCTGGCCCCCCGTCTCCCAGCAGAGGTAACCCTCTGCCTCCTGGCCATGGTCCCCTTCTGTCGTGTTTCACTGGTCCCCTTCTGCCTCCCGGCCCTGGTATCTCTGTGCCTCCCGGCCCTGTCTCCTATCTCAAGGCCCTTGGGTCTCTCCCCAACCAGGTCCTGGGTCACCTTTACCTGCTGGCCCTGTTCCCCCGTCTCCTGGCCCAGGTACCCCTCTGCCTCCTGGTCCTGGATCCCCTCTACCACCCTGCCCTGGTCCCCCTCTTCTTCCTGGCCCTCGTCCCTAAGTGCCTCCTGGACCTGTTTTTCTTCTGCCTTCAGGACCTTGGGTCTCTCTCCGTTTCAGCCCAGGGTCCTCTCTACTTTCTGGCCCTGGTTCCCCATACCTCCCTACCCCAATCCGCCCCGCCTCTCTGCCCTGGTCTCTCACTACCTCCCGGCCCTAGTCCCCCTTCTCCTGGCCATGGTACCCCTCTGCCTTCCTGTCCTGGTCACTCTGTGTCATGGCCCAGTTACCCCACTGCCTCCTGGCCCTGGCACCCCTCTGCTGCCATGCCCTGGTCCTCCGCTGCTTCCCGGCCCTGGACTCTCTGTGCCTCCACACCCTGATCTCTTTCTACCTCCAGGTCCTTGGGTCTCTCTCCATCCTGGCCCTGGGTCCCTTCTACCTCCAGGCCCTGGTTGCCTTGTCTCCCAGCCCAGGGACCATTCATCCTCCTTGCCCTGGTCCACCTCTCCCGCCCTGCCCTGGTAACCCTCTGCCTCCCAGCCCTGGACACTTTCTGCCTCAAGGTTCTGGTCTCCTTCTCCCTCAAGGCCCTTGGGTCTCTGTTCGTCCCAACCCGGGATCCCCTCTGTCTCCCAGTCCTGGTCCCCCTCTGCCTCCCCACCCTGGTCCCCTCCTGCCTCCCTGCCCTGGTCCCCCTCTGCCTCACCGCCCTGGTCCCCTCCTGCCTCTCAGCCCTGGTCGTCCTCTGACTCTTGGCCCTGGTCCCCCTCTGATTCTCGGCCCTGGTCCCCTTGTACCCCGGCCCAGGTACCGCTCTGCTTCCCAGTCCTGGTCCACCTGTCTCCCAGCCCAGGTACCCCTCTGCATCCTGGCCCTGGTCTTCCTCTGCCTCCCGGCCCTGGACTTTCTGTGCCTCCTGGTCCTGTTCTCCCTCTACCCTCAGGCCCTTGGGTCTCTCTCAGTCCCAGCCCAGGGTCCCCTCTACCTCCCTGTCCTGGTCCCCCTCTTTCTCCCGGCCCAGGACCCAATCTCCCAGCCCAGGTACCCCTCTGCCTCCCGGCCTTGGTCCCCTTCTTCTGCTCTGCCCTGGTCCCCCTCTGCCCCCTGGCCCTGGTACCTCTGTGCCTCACGGCCTTAGTCTCCTGCTACTTCCAGGGACTTGGGTCACGCACCGTCCCGTCCCGGGGTCCCTTCTGCCTCCAGGCCCTGGTCCCCTTGTCTCCCACCCCACGTACCCCTCTGTTTCCTGGCCCTGGTCCCCCTCTTCTTCCTCGCCATGGACCCCTTCTGCCTCCCACCCCTGGTCTCCCTCTGCCTCTCCGCCCTGGTTCCCCTTGCCTCTTGGCCCTGGACTCCCTCTGCCTCTCGGCCCTGGACCCTCTCTGCCTCTCGGCCCTGGTCCCCCGCTGCCTCTTGGCCCTGGTCCCCCTCTGCCTCCCTAGCTTGCTCCCCTTCTACCTCCCTGCCCTGGTCCCCCCCTATTTCTCGACCCTGGTCCCCCCTGCCTTCAAGCCCAGGTATTCCTCTGCCTCCCTGACCAGGTATCCCTCTGCCTCCAGGCCATGAACCCCCTCTGCCTCCTGGCCCTGGACTCCCCTCTGCCTCCCGGCCCTGGGCCCCCTCCGCTGCCCTGCCCTGTTCCCCCTCTGGTTTCCAGCCCTGGTCCCTCTGTGTCTCCCGGCCCTGAACCCTCTGTGCCTCCTGGCCCAGGTACCCCTCCGCCTTCTGGCAGTGATACCCCCTGCCTCCTGACACTGGTTCCCCTCTACCTCCCAGACCTGGTCCCTCTGTATGTCCTGGTCCTGGTCTCCTTCCTCCAGGCCCTGGTCCCTCTCTCTATCCCAGACCTGGGTCCCCTCTATCTCCCGGTCCTAGTCCCCCTGTCTCCCAGCCCAGATACCCGTCTACCACCCTGCCCTGGTCCCTCTGTTTCCCACCCCAGGTACCTCTTTGCCCCCCAGCCCGGGTCCCCCTCTACCACTCTGCCCTGGTCCTCCTCTGCCTCCCGGCCCTGCTCCCCTTCTACCTCCCTGCCCTGGTCCCCCCGGGTCCCGGCTCTGGCCTCCTTCTGCCTTCCAGCCCAGGTACCCCTCTGCCACCTGGCCCTGGACCCCCTCTGTTTCCCGGCCCTGGTCCCCCTTCTCCCGGCCCAGGTACCCCTCCTACCTCCTAGGCCTGGTCCCCCTCTGCCTCCCGTCCCTGCTCCCCTTCTAACTCCCTGCCCTGGTCCCCTCTGCTTCTTGGTCCTGGTCCCCCTCTCCCTTCTGGACCAGGTACCCCTCTTCCTCCTGGCACTGGTCCCCCTCTGCCTCCGGGACCTGGTCCCCCTCTGCCTCCTGACACTGGTGCCACTCTGCTTCTCGGACCTGGTCCCTCTCTCCAGGCCCTGGTCCCTCTCTCCATTCCGGACTTGGGTCCCCTCAACCTCCCGGCCCTGATCCCCCTGTCTGCCGGCCCAGGTACACCTCTACCTCCCTGCCCTGGTCCCCCTGTTTCCCATCCCAGGTACCTCTTCGCCTCCAGGCCCGAGTCCCCCTCTGCCATCCTGCCCTGGTCCTCTGCTGACTCCCGGCCCTACTCTCCTTTTACTTCCAGGTTCTTGGGCCTCTCTCCATTCCGGCCCTGGGTCCCCTCTACCTCCTGGGCTTCGTCCCCGTCTCCTACCCGTCTCCAGACCGAGGAACCACTCTGCCTCCTAGCGCTGGTCCCCCTAGGCCTCCCAGCCCTTGTGCCCCTCTGCCTCCATACCCTGGTTCCCTTCTGATTCCCTGCCCTTATCACCCCTGTTTCTCTGCCCTGGCCCCCCTCTGCTTCCCGGGCCTGCTCCACCTCGGCGTCTATGACTTGGTCACCCCCTGCCTCTCGGTCCTGGTCCCCCTGTTTCTCAGCTCTGGTCCTCCTGTCTCCGGACTCAGATAACTGAACCCTCTGTTCCCTGGCCCAGGTACTCCACTGCTTCCAGGCCCTGGTTCCCACCTGCCTCCCCGCCCTGTCCCTGTCTGCCTCCCGGCCCTGGTTCCTGTCTACATGCAGGCCCTGGTCCCCTCTACCTCCGGGCCCAGGTCCCCCTGTCTCCTGGCCCAAGTTCCACTCTGCCTACTGGCCCTGGTCCCCCTCTGCCTCTCGACCCTGATCTCCCTGTTGCCGGGGCTAGGTCCCCCTATGCCTGCCGGCCCTGGTCTTCCCAGCTTATCGTCCCTGATCCCCTTCTGCCTCCCGGCCCAGGAACCCCTCTGATTCCTGGACCTGGTCCCCCTCTGCCTCCCGGCCCTGGTCTTCCCAGCTTATCGGCCCTGATCCCCTTCTGCCTCCCGGCCCAGTAACCCCTCTGATTCCTGGCCCTGGTCCCCCTCTGCCTCTTGGCCGGGGAACCCCTCAGGCTTCTGGCCCAGTTACCTCTCTGCCTCCCCGCCCTGGTCCCCCTGTCTCCCAGCCCAGGTAACCCTCGGCCTCCTAGTCCTGGTCCCTCTCTGCCTCCAGGCCCTGGTCCCCCTCAACCTACATGCCGATCCCTCTCTCAGTCCTGGCCTTGGGTCACCTATACCTCCCGGCTCTGGTCCTCATTTCCTGGGCCAGGTACCCCTCTGCCTCCTAGCCCTGGTCTCTCTCTGCCTCCAGGCCCTGATCTCCCTTGGCCTCCCGGCCCTGGTGCCCCTCTACCCCTGGCCCAGGTCACCCTCTACCCCCTGGCCCAGTTCACCCTCTGCCTCCAGGCCCAGGTACCCCCCTGCCTTCTGGCCCTGTTCCCCCCCTATGGTTCCAGGCCCTGATGCCCCTCTGCCTCCAAGCCCTGATCCCCCGTCTCTCATCCCAGTTACCCCTCTGGCTCCTGGCCCTGTTTCCCCTGTCTCCTGGCCCAGGTTCCTTCTGCCTCCCTGACCTGGTCCCCCTGTATCCTGGCCCAAATACCCTTCTGCCTTCTTGCCCTGGTCCCCTTCTGAATACCTGCCCTGGTCCCCCTCTGACTCAAGGCCCGGGTCCCCCTCTCCATCCCAGCCCTGGGTCCCATTTACCACCCGACACTGCTGCCCGTCTCCCGGCCCTGGTTCCCCTCTGCCTCTTGGCCATCGTCCCCCTGCCTCATGGCCCAGGCACACCGCTACTTCCTGGTCCTTGTCCCCTTAACCTCTCGGCCCTGAACCACTGTCTCGCGGCCCAGGGACCCCTCTGCAGCCCTTCCCTGGTCCCTCTGCCTCCCGGCCCAGGTACACCTCTGTCTCCCGGCCCAGGTCCCCCTCTGCCTCACGGCCGTGGTCCCCCTGTCTCCCGGCCAAGGTACTCCTCTGCCTCCTGTCCCTGGTCCGCATCTGCCTACCTTCCCTGTTCCCCATCTGCCTCCCGGCCCGGGTCCACCTCTGCCTCCATACCCTGGTCTCCCCAGCTTATCGGCCCTGATCCCCCTCTGCCTCCCGGCCCAGGCAACCCTCTGCTTCCTAGCCCTGGTCCCCCTCTGCCTCTTGGCCCAGGAGTCCCTCAGCCTCCTGGCTCTGGTGCCCCTCAGCCTCCTGTCCCTGGTCCCCCTTTGCCTCCCTGCCCTGATCCCCGTCTGGATCCCAGCCCTGGTCCCTCTGTGCCTCCCCGCCCTGGTCTCCCTCAACCTCCAGGCCCTGGTCCCTCTCTCCATCCCAGCCCTGGGTCACGCCTACCTTCCGGCCCTGGTCCCCCTGTTTCCTGGTCCAGGTACCCCTCTGCCTCCTAGTTCTGGTCCCTCTGTGCCTCCAGGCCCTGGTCTCCCTCGGCCTCCCGGCCTTGGTCTCCCCCGACCTCCCGGCCCTTGTCCCCCTCTATCTCCCTGCCCTTGTCGCCCCCGCTTTTCTGCCCTGGTCCCGCTTTGCCTCCCGGCCCAGTTATCCCTCTGTCTCCTGGCCCAGGTCACCCTCTGCCTCCCGGCCCAAGTATCCCCTGCATTTTGGCCCCGGTCCCCCTATGATTCCAGGCCCTGGTGCCCCTCTGCCTCCAGGCCCATGCTCCTCCCTCTGTCCCAGCCCTAGGTATCACATACAACCCGGCCCTTCTGCCTGTTTCATGGCCTGGTACCCCTCTGCCTCCTGGCCATCGTCCCCGGCTCCTGACACAGGTACCTCTCTGCCTCCCGTTCCTGGTCCCTCTGTGCATCCCGGACTTGATCTCCTTCTACCTCCGGGTCCTTGGGTCTCTTTCCATCCCGGCCCTTGGTCCCCTCTACCTCGCAGCCCTGGACCACCTGTTTTCCAGCCCAGGTACGCCACTACCTCCCGACCCTGGTCCCCCTCTGCCTTCCCACCCTGGTCCCCTTCTACCTCTCGTCCTGGTCGCCCGCTGCCTCCCTGTCCTGGTCCCGCTCTGCTTCTTGGCCCTCGTTCCCTTTTGCCTCCCAGAGCAGATCCCCCTGTCACCCGGCCCAGGTACCCCTCTGCCTTCTGACACTGGTTCTCCTCTGTCCTGGTCCCAATATGCCTCCAGGCTCTGGTCCCCCTCTGCCTCTCGGCCCTGGTCCCTCTCTACCTCCCGGGCCAGGTACGCCTCAGCCTCCTGGTCCTGGTCACCCTTTGCCTCCCGGCCCTGCTCCCCGGTCTCTCGACACAGTTACCCCTCTGATTCCTGACACTAGTCCCCGTGTCTCCCGGCCCAGGTACCCCTATGCCTCCCTGACCTGGTCCCCCTGTATCCCGGACCAGGTACCCCTCTGCCCTCTGGCCCTGGTCCCCTTCGGAATACCTGCTCTCTTCCCACTATGCTTCCAGGCCCTCGTCCCCCTCTGCCTCAAGGCCAAGGTCCCCCTCTACTTCCCAGCCCTGGGTCCCATATACCACCCGGCCCTGCTGCCCGACTCCCGGTCCTGTCCCCTCTCTGCTTCCTGGACGTCGTCCCATAGTCTTCCGGCACCCCTCTGCTTCCTGCTCCTTGCCCCGATTCACCTCTCGTACCTGGTCCCGCTCCGCCTCTCGGCACTGGTCCTCGTGTCTCGCAGCCCGGAGATCCCTCGGCCGCCCTGCCCTGGTCCCTCTGCCTCCCTGCCCAGTTACCCCTCTGTCTCCTGTCTCTGGTTCCCCACTCCCGGCCCAGGTACCACTCTGTCTCCTAGTCCTGGTCCCCCTCTGTTTACCTGCCCTGGTTCCCATCTGCCTCCTGGCCCTGGTCCCCCTCTGCCTCCCTGCCCCTGCCCCTCACGCTTCTCGGCCCTGGTCTCCCTTTTCCTCCCAGCCCATTTACACCTCTGCATCCAGGCCCTGGTCTCTCCTTACCATCCTGCCCTGATTCCCCTCTGCCTCTCTTCCCTGGTCCCCCTGACTTCCAGTGCAGGTACCCCTCTGCATTCTGGCCCTGGTCGTCCTTTGTCTACCTGCCCTGGTACCCATCTGCCTCCTGGCCCTGGTCTTCCTCGGCCACTCGGACCTGGTCCCACTCAGTCACCCGGCCCTGCCTCCCCCACCCCCAGACTGGCTTTTCGAATCTGGGCCCTTTTCTTCTCTCGAGCCAGGTACCCCTCTGGCTCCTGGCCCAGGTCCCCCAACTCCAGACGCAGGTACCACTGTGCCTCCTGGTCCTAGTCTTCCTCTGCCTACCTGGTCTGGTCCCCCTCTGCCTACCGGCCCTGGTCCCCCGTCTCCGGGCCCAGGCACCTCTCTGTCTCCTAGCCCTGGTCCCTCTCTGCCACCAGGCCCTGGTACCCCTCTGCCTCCCGGCCCTGGTCCCCTGTCTCCCTGCCCAGGTACCCTTCTCCCTCCTAGCCCTGGTCCCTCTCTGTCTTCCTGCCCTTGTCGACCCCGCTTCTCTGCCCTGGTCCCCTTTGCCTCCCAGCCCATGTACCCCTATGTCTCCCGGCCCTGGTCCACCTCTGTGTCTATGACCTGGTCTCCCCCTGCCTCTCGGCCCTGGCCCCACTCTGCTTCTCAGTCCTGATCCTCCTGTATCCCTGCCTAGGTACCTCTCTGCTTCCTGGCCCTGGTCCCCCTCTGCTTCCCGGCCCTGGTCCCCTTCTGCTTCCCGCCCCTGGTCCGCCTCTGCTTCTCTGATCTGGTCGCCCCCTGCCTTTCGGCCCTGGTTTCCCTCTGCTTCTCAGCCCTAGTCCCTCTGTCTCCGGGCACATGTACCCCTCTGACTCCCGGCCCTGGTCCCCCTATCTACCGGCCCGGGTCCCCCTCTTTCTCCTGGCCCTGACCCCCCTCTGACTCCCTGACCTTGTCCCAACCGCTTCTCGGCCCTCATCCCCGTCTCCCGGCCCAGGTATCCCTCTGCCTCCCTACCCTGGTCCCCCTGTCTACCGGCCCTGGTACCCCTCTGTCTCCCGGCCCTGGTCCCCCTCTGCCTCCCGGACCTGGTCACTTTCTGTCTCCCTGACCTTGTCCCCCCAGGTTCTTGGCCTTGGTCCCCCTTTTCCTCTGGGCCCAGGTACCCCTTTGCCTCCTGGCCCTGGTCCCCCTCTGCTTCCCGGCCCTGGTCCACGTTTCCGGGCCATGATGCCCCTCTGCCTCACAGCCCTGGTCCCCTCTGCTTTCCAATCCTGGTCCCCCATCCCCCAGCCCAGGTACTCCTCTGCCTCCAGGCCCTGGTCCCCCTCTGCCTCCCGGCCCTGGTCTCTTTGAATTTCCCAGCCCTGGTCTCCCTCTACCTCTAGGCCATTGGGTGTCTCTCCATCCTGGTCATGGGTCCCCACTAACACCAGGCCCTGGTCTTCGTCTACCTCCAAGCCCTGACCCTTCTCTCCATCCCGGCCCAGGCCTTTCCCTCCATCGTGGCCCTGGGACCCTCTATGTCTCGGCCTAGGTTTCACAGTCTCCCGGCCCTGGTCCCCATGTCTTGTGGCCTAGGTAACCCTCTGCCTCCTGGGCCTGCTCCCCTTGTCTTCTGGACTAAGTAACCCTCTGCCTCCAGGCCCTGGTCCCCCTCAGCCTCCCGGCCCTTTTCCCCCTCTGCTTCCCTGCCCTGGTCCCCCTTCTCCCAGTCTAAGTACCCCTCTGCCTCCCTGCCCTTGTCTCCAATGTCTCCCGGCCCAGGTACCCCTAAGCCTCTTGGCCCTGGTCCCCCTCTGTCTCCTGGCCCTGGTCCCTCAGTGCCTCTCAGACCTGGTCTCCTTCTACCTCCAGGCACTTGGGTCTCTCTCCGTCCTGGCCCTGGGTCCCCTCTGCCTCCCAGCCCAGGTAACCCCTCTGCCTCCCGGCCCTAGTCCCCCATCCCCCGACCCAGGTACCCCTCTTCTTCCCTGCTCTGGTCAGCCTGCCCCCCGGCACAGGTAAGCCTCTGCCTCCTGACCTGGTCCCTCTCTGCCTCCCGCCCTTTTCCCCCTCTGCCTCCAAGCTCTGGACACATGTGCCTCCGGGCCCTGGTCACCCCGCTTCTGGCCCTGGTCATTCATTCATTCATTCAATCGTAATAATCGAACGCTTACTGTGCGCAGAGCACTGTACTAAGCGCTTGGGAAGTACAAGTTGGCAACATATAGTGCTCAGTACAGTGCTCTGCACACGGTAAGTGCTCAATAAATACGACTGACTGAATGAATGATTTTGTTAATTGTATCTGTAATTGTATTTTTTTAATTGATGCCTGTTAACTTGTATTGATGTCCTGATGCCTTATTACTTGGATTAATACCTCTCTCTTCTTCTAGACTGGGAGCTAGTTGTGGGCAGGGATTGTCTCTCTTTTTTGCTGTACTGTACTTTCCCAAGAGCTTAGTACAGTACTCTCCTCACAGTACGCGGTCTATGACTTAGTGGAAAGAACACGGGCTTGGATGTCAGAGGACTTGGGTTCTAATCCTGGCTCCGCCACTTGTAAGCTGTGTGACCTTAAGTCAAGCCACTTAACTTCTCTGTGCCTCGGTTACCTCATCTACAAAATGGAGATTGAGACTGTGAGCCCTTGGTGGGACAAGCTGATGACCATGTATCTGCCCCTTGCTTAGAACAGTGCTTGGCGCATAGTAAGCACTTAACAAATAACAATATTATTACTATTGTTATAAATTCAATTGAATAGATGAATGAAGTGTGGGTTGAACGAATAAATCACTAGCCTCTTATATATGTATATGTATATCCATACACACACACACACACACACACACACACACACACACACACACCCCACACCACCACCACCACCACCACCACCCCTCCTCTTTTGGAGGACTGTGCCACCCAAGACTCCATCTGGACAGCAGGGCATGTCTGGGCATTGATATCTGTCCACATTAGAAAGATGTGCCTAAAGGTTGGAGAGATGCACTAAGCAGTTTTTCTACAATGAGAAGTAACTAGATTCTCCCCTCAGCCATCCTTCCCTGAGCTGTGTGCTGCCAGGGGATTTTGGCTGGAGGGCTTCGAGCAGACTGGACGTGCTATTGCAGGAAGGGGGACCTCAGGAATCACTCAGGCCTCCTCTGGGGATGGGCAGAAGAACCTGGGTCTCATCGGAATGAAGTGACACTGGAGCTTCTCCTCTGGTTCCTGCCTGTGGACATGTCGAGTTCTGAAGCCTGGTCTTGAGACACCTGAACTGGTGATCCTAAGCGTCTGACCGGAACCACAACTGTTGAAAGGAAAACCAGTACTCAAAGTTGGGTGTGGAAGGGGGAAGCGGGGAAGCAGGAAAAGGCGGCGGGGGGAAACGCAGTCAACCTAGTTTTGCCAAACTTTTGCCCACTCTCCCTGCTCCCTCCCGGCCCAACATGGTTAAGTTGTTCTGCAGCTACGCTGACTGCCACACTCTGCCCTACAAACACTTACCCATCCCTTCCTCACATCACTCGAAGGGGCTTGTTCTCCACACACTAGAGGGACAGAACTACACACTGTATAGAATTCCATTTCTAAAAAAGAAAACCTCCTTTGTCCTCCCATCCGCACCCCCAGATCTGTTACTCCAGGAACTCCAGTCCCCCCGACACGGTAAGCGTTTAGCACAGTGCCAGTGCCTAGAACAGTGCTTGGCACATAGTAAGCACTTAACAAATACCAACATTATCGTTAATATTAATCGTATTGTGGGGAGGAAATGTGTCTTTCATACTGTACTCTCCCAAGGGCCTCGTACAGTGCTCTGCACACAGCAAGAGCTCCATCAACCCAACTGATCGATTGAAGGAGCAGAACCCCACAGTGGATAGAGTGCGATTTCTAGTACAAAACCTGCCCTTTGTCCTCCCTGCCCACAACCCTAATTCCGTGACCTCAGGTAGGAGTCTGTACACTTTGCTTCTCAGAGAAAAATAGGATAGAGACTCTTATAGACACTCTGTCCTCCTCCTGACATTGGATCAATCAAGCTTCTGTGTAATGCCCAGAAATGTCCTTTCTCTGGGGACTGAGACTTTGCAGTGACCCTGGAGAAGGACTAGAGACACGGCGAAGCTTGCATCGTCTGTAGAAATAAGAGCCCTGGTTCTTCTCAGTCCCAATCGAGTCAGACAGAACTAGCTTCCTGCACGGAGCCCCAGACTCTGTTCTCCCAAGAGTGGCAGCCGATTCATTACTCATATTCTCCCCGATTATTTGCACACACAGACTCTCTCTCTCTCTCTCTCTCTCTCTCTCTCTCTCTCTCTCTCCCTCTCTCTCTCTCTCTCTCTCTCTCTCTCTCCTTTTGAGGTAGCATTACAGGTCACTTAGTAATGGGGTAAATCTGGGGGTGGAATGTGCCCACGGTATAAGAGGCCGAGGAGAAGCACTGAGCAGCTGCTCTGGAGAGATGTCCCTGGCCCCTGGAGCCAGAACCATTCTTTGGTCGGAGAGCCGCAGCCTGCCCTCTTGTGGCACCAATCGTTATTCTGGGAGGCTGCACCTCTCTATCACCCCTTTGTGGCAGCAGTGGGCTTTTTCAGGGGGGCAGTGCTTGGTGACAGTAGAGTATATTATAATGATAATTATAATGATAATGGAATTTAATAATAGTAATGAGGGCCTTTGTTTAGCGCTTACTATGTGCAAAGCACTGTCCTAAACTCTGGGAGGTTACAAGGTTATTAGGTTGTCCCCGTGGGGGCTCACGGTCTTAATCCCCATTTTACAGATGAGGTAATTCAGACACAGAGACGTTAAGTGACTTGCCCAAAGTCACACAGCTGACAGTTGGTGGAGACGGGATTTGAACCCATGACCTCTGACTGCAAAGCCCGGGCTCTTTCCACTGAACAACGCTGCTTCTCTATTGTTAAGCACTGACTATATGCCAAGCACTGTTTTTTATGGCATTTATTAAGCGCTTACTATGTGCAAAGCACTCTTCTAAGCGCTAGGGAGGTTACCAGATGATCAGATTGTCCCACGGGGGGCTCACAGTCTTAATCCCCATTTTACAGATGAGGTAACTGAGGCACAGAGAAGTTAAGGGACTTGCCCAAAGTCACACAGCTGACAATTGGCTAGCTAGGATTTGAACCTATGTCCTCTGATTCCAAAGCCCGTGCTCTTTCCACTGAGCCACGCTGCTTCTCTGTTCTAAGAACGCTGCACTCTTCTAAGCACTGGGGTAGAAACAAGGTAATCGGTTGCCACAGATGGGGCTCAAGGTCTTAATCCCCATTTTACATTCATTCATTCATTCAATCGTATTTATTGAGCACTTACTGTGTGTAGCACATTGTACTAAGCACTTGGGGATTACAAGTTGGCAACATATAGAGATAGCCCCTACCCAACAACGGGCTCACAGTCTAGGTAACTGAGGCACAGAGAAGTTAAGTGACTTGCCCAAGGTCACACAGCAGATAAGTGGCAGAGCTGGAATTAGAACTCACGATCTCTGACTCCCAAGCCCGTGCTCTTTCCACTAAGCCAGCGTGGCTTCGTGGCTTAGTGGATAGAACGGGTCTGGGAGTTAGAAGGTCCTGTGTACTAATCCCAGTTCTGCCACATGCTTGCTTCTGTGACCTTGGGCAGTTACCTCAGTTACCTCATCTGCAAAATGGGGATTAAGGCTATGAGGCCCACATGGGACAGGGACTGTGTCCAACCTGATTAACTTGGATCTACCCTAGCTCTAACAACACTGCTTGGCACAAAGGAAGCACATAAAATGTACCATTATTATTATTATACAGCAGAAAGCTTGTTCCGGGATGTTGCTCCTCTCTACCGCCCTATAGTGCTACTAGGCAGTATTTTGTGAAGCTGTGCCTCTCAATCACCCCCTCACAGCATCTGCCGTCATTCTGGGAGGCACGGGCCTGGAAGTCCGAGGACGTGGGTTCCAATCACAGCTCCCCAACATGTCTTCTCTATGACCTTTGGTGTGTCACTTCGCTTCTCTGAGGCTCAGTTACCTCATCCATAAAACGGGGATTAAGACTGAGTCCCATGTGGGATATGGACTGGGTCCGATATGATTACCTTGTATCTACCCCAGGACTTAGAGCAGTGTTAATCACACAGTAAGTGCTTAAAATACGACAATAATAACTGTTATGATGATTACTATGATTTTATTGTAATTATTCTTATTTTAGAGACGAGGTAACTGAGGCTTAGAAGAGTGAAGTGACTTGCCCAAGGTCACTCAGCGGAAACGTAGCAGGGCCTGGATTAGAAGTCTGGTCCTTCTGACCCCCAGGCTCTATCCACAAGGTGGCGATGCTTCTCTCCCACACCGCGCCTCTCTATCGACACCTGGTGGCACTGTGGTCTTCCAATCAATCAATCAATAAATCGTATTTATTGAGCGCTTACTGTGTGCAGAGCACTGTACTAAGCGCTTGGGAAGTAGAAGTTGGCAAAATATGGAAACAGTCCCTACCCAACAGTGGGCTCACAGTCTAAAAGGAGGAGACAGAGAACAAAACCAAACATACTAACAAAATAAAATAAATAGAATAGATATGTACAAGTAAAATAAATAAATAAATAGAGTAATAAATATGTACAAACATATATACATATATACAGGTGCTGTGGGGAAGGGAAGGAGGTAAGATGGGGGATGGAGAGGGGGATGAGGGGGAGAGGAAGGAAGGGGCTCAGTCTGGGAAGGCCTCCTGGAGGAGGTGAGCTCTCAGTAGGGCCTTGAAGGGAGGAAGAGACCTAGCTTGGCTGATGGGTAGAGGGAGGGCATTCCAGGCCCGGGGGATGACGTGGGCCGGGGGTCGATGCCGGAATAGGCGAGAACGAGGCACGGTGAGGAGATTAGCGACATAGGAGCGGAGGGTGCGGGGTGGGCTGTAGAAGGAGAGAAGGGAGGTGAGGTAGGAGGGGGCGCGGTGATGGAGAGCCTTGAAGCCTAGGGTGAGGAGTTTCTGTCTGATGCGCAGATTGATTGGTAGCCACTGGAGATTTTTGAGGAGGGGAGTAACATGCCCAGAGCGTTTCTGGACAAAGATAATCCGGGCAGCAACATGAAGTATGGATTGAAGTGGGGAGAGACATGAGGATGGGAAATCAGAGGGAAGGCTGATACAGTAGTCCAGATGGGATAGGATGAGAGCTTGAACGAGCAGGGTAGCGGTTTGGATGGAGAAGAAAGGGCCGATCTTGGCAATGTTGCGGAGCTGAAACCGGCAGGTTTTGGTGACGGCTTGGATGTGAGGGGTGAATGAGAGAGCGGAGTCGAGGATGACACCAAGTTTGCGGGCTTGTGAGACGGGAAGGATGGTAGTGCCGTCAACAGAGATGGGAAAGTCAGGGAGAAGGCAGGGTTTGGGAGGGAATACACGGCGTTCAGTCTTGGACATGCGCCGTCTTACCCCATAGGCCTCTATCTCTTCTACCTGGCCTGCACCTCCTCTTCCAAGTCCTTCCTCTGGTCTGGAACTCCCTTTCCCTCCTTTCACATATGCCAGACCGTCATTAGCCCCCTCTCCAAAGCATTAAGGTCACAATTCCGCCAAGAGGCCTTCTCTGATTAAACCCTCTTTCCTCCAGCTGCTTCTCCCTTCTATATTGTCTACATCCAGGGATTTGTGAAATTTGACCATTCGCTTTTGGCCCTGCATCACTTATATTGTAATAACAGTAATAATGATGATGATGGTATTTGTTAAGCGCTTACTATATGCAAAGCACTGTTCTAAGCACTGGGGAGGTTACAGGGTGATCAGGTTGTCCCGGGTGGGCTCACAGTTTTAATCCCCATTTTACAGATGAGGTATTTGAGGCACAGAGAAGTTGACAGCCCAAAGTCACACAGCTGACCGTGGTCGGAGCCGGGATTTGAACTCATGACCTCTGATTAGACAGCCCGGGATGTTTCCACCGAGCCATACTGCTTCTCTGTATATCCCCGGATCCTAACAGAAAGAGCTGAGGCCTAACAAACACTACTATAATAATGACTGAAACTAAAAAATGAAAAAAAGTCCGGTGGCAAGAGAAATGAGAACAGCACCCATGCTGATCAATCGCCCAAAGACTGGTCAAATCCTACTTCCCTGATAAGGACAATAGCAACTGTGGTCTTTTTAAAGTACTTATTATCTGCCAGACACTGTACTAACTGCTGGCTTAGAAATAAGATAATTTGGGTTGTGCACAGTCCCTGACCCACACTGGGCTCACAATCTAAATCCCTATTCAGTAAATGAGGAAACTGAGCCAGAGAGATTAATGGAGAAAGGAAGGTCAGCAGTTCAAAAGAACGGTCCCTGCTGGGTCACTTGGGGAGAGTCAGGGATAGGGATGGGAGAGGCAGGGGTGCTGGATGGTCCATGCTGGGTCACTGATGGAGAGTCAGGGATGAGGAGGGCAAAGACAGCGGGTTGGATTGGTCACACTGCCAAGCAATTGGTGGTGTGACCACTTGGTTTGGGGTTCATTCATTCATTCAATCGTATTTATTGAGCGCTTACTGTGTGCAGAGCACTGTATAAGCGCTTGGGAAGTACAAGTTGGCAACATATAGAGACGGTCCCTATACAGCAGTGGGCTCACAGTCTAGAAGGGGGAGACAGAGAACAAAACAAAACATATTAGCAAAATAAAATAAATAGAATAAACATGTACAAATAAAATAAATAGAGTAATTAATATGTACAAACATAGATACATATATAAAGGTGGGGAGGGGAAGGAGGTAAGGCAGGGGGGATGCGGAGGGGGTGGAGGGGGAGAAGAAGGAGGGAGCTCAGTCTGGGAAGGCCTCCTGGGGGAGGTGAGCTCTCAGTGGGGCCTTGAAGGGAGGAAGAGAGCTAGCTTGTTGGTTGTGCGGAGGAAGGGCGTTCCAGGCCAGTGGGATGACGTGGGCCGGGGTCGATGGCAGGACAGGCGAGAACGAGGCATGCTGAGGACATTAGTGGCAGAGGGTCGGAGGGTGCGGGCTGGGCTGTAGAAGGAGAGAAGGCAGGTGAGGTAGGAGGGGGCGAGGTGATGGAGAGCCTTGAAGCCGAGGGTGAGGAGTTTTAGCCTGATGCATAGGTTGAATGGTAGCCACTCGAGATATTTGAGGAGGGAAGTAACATGCCCAGAGCGTTTCTGGACAAAGACGATCCGTGCAGCGGCGTGAAGCATGGATTCAGGGGGGAGAGACAGGAGGATGGGAGATCAGAGAGGAGGCTCATACAGTAATCCAGACGGGATGGGGTTATTGTTTAAGTTTTTGTAGGGACAAAGGACCAGCTACCAGTGGCCTGAAAGGGTTTCTGCCCTCACCCCACCAACAGAGCCAAGCCCCTGGCTGAGCAGAATTTATCAGTCAGCCAGTCAATTCTATTTACTGGGCAATTACTTGTGCAGAGCACAGTATGAAGCAGTTGGTGGAGTACAATTTAACAATATTCATTCATTCATTCATTCAATCTCATTAATTGAGCGCTTACCATGTGCAGAGCACTGTACCAAGCGCTTGGAAAGAACAATTCGGCTACAGATAGAGACAGTCCCTACCCAATAACGGGCTCACAGTCTAGAAGGGGGAGACAGACAACAAAGCAAAACAAGTAGATAGGCATCAATAGCATCAAGATAAATAAATAAAATTATAGATATATACACATCATTAATAAAATAAATAGAATAGGAACTATGTACAAATATACACATGTGAAGGAGGAAAGGAGGAAAGCAGAGGGAGGGAGTCGGAGCGATGAGGAGGGGAGGACGAGCAGAGGATGAGCAGAGGATAAGGAGGGAGCTCAGTCTGGGAAGGCCTCCTGGAGGAGGTGAGCTCTCAGGAGAGCTTTGAAGGGAGCAAGAGAGCTAGTTTGGCGGCTGTGTGGAGGGAGGGCATTTCAGGACAGAGGTAGGACGTTGGCCAGGTGTCAACGGCGGGACGGGTGAGAACGAGGGCCAGGGAGGAGGTGAGCGGCAGAGGAGGGGATTGTGCAGGCTGGGCTGGAGAAAGAGAGAAGAGAGGTGAGGTAGGCGGGGGCGAGGGGATGGAGAACTTTGAAGCCAATAGTGAGGAGTTTTTGCTTCATGAGAAGGTTGATGGGCAACCACTGGAGATTTTTGAGGAGGCAAGTGATGTGCCCAGAGCGTTTCTGTAGAAAGATAATCCGGACAGCAGACTGAAGTATAGACTGATGCGGGGAGAGAGAGGAGGATGGGAGATCAGAAAAGGAGACTGATGTAGTCATCCAGTCGGGATAGGATGAGCGATTGAACCAGCAAGGTAGCAAATTGGATGGAGAGGGAAAGGAGGATCTTGGGGAAGTTGTGAAGGTGAGACCGGCAGATTTTGGTGACGGATTGGATGTGTGGGGTGAATGACAGAGCGGAGTCTCATTGACTCTACCCTCTCCGGTTCTCCCCTTATTTCTTTGGCCCTTCAATTCTCAGTCTCCTTTGCGGGCTCCTTCTCCTCCTCCTCCCATCCCCTTATTGTAGGGGTCCCTTAAGGGTCAGTTCTTCGTCCCCTTCTATTCTCCATCTACACTCACTCTCTTGGAGAACTCATTCGCTCCCTCGGCTTTAACTATCATCTCTATGCAGATGATACGCAAATCTAGATCTTCTCCCCAGTTCTCTCTCTCTCCCTCCAGGCTCGCATCTTCTCCTGCCTCCCGGACATCTCCACCTGGATGTTTTCCTGCTACGTAAAACTCAACAGGCCCAAGACAGATCTCCTTATTTTCCCTAGAGCCTGGGCTTGGGAGTCAGAGGTCACGGGTTCTAATCCCAGCTCCCCCACTTATCAGCTGTGTGACTTTGGACAGGTCACTTCAATTCTCTGTGTCTCAGTTACCTCATCTGGAAAATGGGGATTAAGACCGTGACCTGTCCCGCCATCGGTCCCCCGGTCCACGTCCTCCCCCTGGCCTGGAATGCCTCCCTCCGCACATCTGCCAAGCTAGCTCTCTTCCTACCTTCAAAGGTCTACTGAGAGCTCATCTCCTCTATAAGGCCTTCCCAGACTGAGCCCACTCCTTCTTCTTCCCCTCCCCACACCCCCCGCCCTACCTCCTTCCGCTCCCCAAAGTATCTGTAGATATATGTTTGTACAGATTTATTACTCTAATTATTTTACTTGTACATATTTACTATTCTATTTATTTTACTTTGTTAATCTAGCTTTACTCCTATTTATTCTGATGACTTGACACCTGCTCACATGTTGGGCTTTGTTGTCTGTCTCCCCCTTATAGACTGTGAGCCCGTTGTTGTGTAGGGACCGTCTCTATATGTTGCCAATTTGTACTTCCCAAGTACAGTGCTCTGCACAGAGTAAGCGCTCAATAAATACAATTGAATGAATGAATGAATGTGGGACAACTCGATTACATTGTATCCCCTAGTGCTTAAAACAGTGCTTGGCACATAGTAGGCACTTAACAAATGTTATTATTATTATTATTATTATTATTATTATTATTATTATTATTATTATTATTATTATTATTATTATTGTCTTCCCTTCGGTTTCGGGCGCTCAATGGATGAGCCCGTCACAGGGGAATTCATTCAATAAATTGTATTTATTGAGTGCTTACTGTGAGCAGAGCACTGTACCTCCCGGCCTAGGTGCCCCTATCTCCTGACCCAGGTACCCCTCTGTCTCCTGGCCCTGGTAACCCTATCTCCAGGCCCAGGTACCACTCTGCTTCCTGGACAAGGTTCCCCTCTGCCTCCCTGTCCTGGGCCCCATCTGCCTCCTGGCCCTGGTCTCCCTTGGCCTCCCTGCTGTTGTCTTCCATGCTTCTTTGTCCTGGTCCCCCTTGGCCTCCCTGCTGTTGCCTTCCATGCTTCTTAGCCCTGGTCTCCCTTTGCCTCCCGGCCTAGGTTCCCCTCTGCTTCCTGGTCCTGGTCTCACTCTGCCTCCTCCCCTCATCCCTGTCTGCCCCCCGACCCGGGACCATCTGTGCCTCCCGGCCCTCGTCTCCCACGACCTCCAGGCCCTTGTCTCCCGTGACCTCCAGGACCTGGTCCCTCTCTCCGTCCCGGCTCTGGTCCCTTCTACCTCCCGGCCCTGATCCCCATGTCTCCTGACCTAGGTTCCACTCTGTTTCCTGGCCCTGGTTCCCCTCTGCCCAACTGCCTCCTAGCCCTGGTCCCCCTCTGCCCCTCTGCCTCCTAGCCCTGGTCCCTCTCTGCCTCCAGGCCCTGGTCTCCCTCTGCCTCCCAGCCCTTGTCTCCCCTTCTTCTCCGCCCTGGTTCTCCTTTGCCTCCCGGCCCAGGTACCCCTCTGCCTCCTGGCCCGCATCACCTTCTGCCTCCCGACACTGGTGCCCCATCTCCCGGCGCAGGTACCCCTCAGCCTCCCGGCCTTGGTCCCCCGCTGCCTCCCTGTTCCGTTAGCCACCTGCCTCTCAGCCCTGGTCCCCCTCTGCCGCCCGGCCCTGTCTCCCTCTACCTCCAGGCCCTTGGGTCTCTCTCTCCGTCCCAACCCTGGGTTCCCTCTACCTCCCAGCCCTGTTCCCCCGTCTCAAGGCCCAGGTACCTCTCTACTTCCCAGCCGTGGTGTCAATGTCACCCGCCCCAGTTACCCCTCTGCCTCCGAGCTCTGATCCCCCTCTGCTGCCCTGCCCTGGTCCCCCTCTGCCTCCCGGCCCTGGGACCCCTCAACCTCCCGGCCCTGGTCCCCCTGCCTCCTGGACCAGGTACCGTTCTAAACCCTGGCTCTACTACCCCTCTGCCTCCCTGCCCTTGTCCCCCCAGATTCTTGGAAGTAAGGGGGAACTAGGGCTGGCAGGCACAGGGGAAACAAGGACAGGAGGTAGATGGTGACCAGGGCAACGTGGCAGGGGGGACCAGTACCAAGAGGCAGAGAGGTACCTGGTCCGGAGACGGTGAACGAGGGCTAAGAGACAGAGGGGGACCAGGGCCGAGATTTGGGTAGGAGAAGGGCCTGGAAACACAAAGGGACCAGGGCCAGGAGGCAGTAGGGTATCTGGGCGGGGAACCTGGGGGACCATGGCCAGGAGGTAGAGGGGGACCAGGGCAGGGCGGCAGGGGAGGACCATGGCCAGTAGGCAGAGGGGTACCAAGGCGTGTAGATGGGGGACCAGGGCTAGGAGCCAGAGGGAGACCAGGGCTGATAAAACAGGGGGACGAAGCCAGAGGGAGACCAGGGCTGGTAAAACAGGGGGACCAGGGCTGGGAGGTAGAGGGGACCCATGGCCGGAATGGAAAGAGACCCAGTGGCCTGGAGATAGAGGGAGGCCATGGCCAGAAGGCTCAAAGGGACCATGGCCGGGAGATGGGGGACCAGGGTGGGGAGGCAGAGGGAGACCATGGTCAGGAGGCAGAGAGGGACCAGACCCAGGAAATGGGGATCAAGTTCGGCAGGAAGAGGGGTACCTCTGCCTCCCTGCTTTTGGGCCCCCCCTCCACGCCACTTCTCGGAGGTAAAGGGGAACTAAGGCCGAAGGTGAGTGGGGATCCAGGGATGTGAGGCGGGGGAGACCAAGGCAGGGACGTTGAGGTGAACTAGGGCCAGAGCGAGAAGGAGACCGGGGATAAAATGTCAGGGGGGACCAGAGACAGAACGTAAAGTGGGACTAGGTCCAGGAGACAGAGGGGGACCAGAGGCGGGAGGCAGAAGTATCCTTTTACCGGGAAACAGGGGGACCAGGGCCTGGTGTTAGAGGGGTAGCAGGACAAGGGGACAGGGGACCCAGGGCCGGGAATGAGAGAGTGACCAGGGCCTGGAGGTAGAGGGAGAACAGGGCCTTGAGACATGGGTCCACCAGGACCGGGAGGCAGAGGGAGACCAGTGCAGGGAGGCAGAGACGGACCTGGGCCAGGAGGTAGAGGGATACCTGAGTCTGGAGACAGGGGGACTAGGAGCTGGAGGTAGAGGGGACCCAGGGCCGGAACGGAGAGAAGGGCTAGGGCCAGGAGGTAGAGGGAGACGAAGGCTGGCAGGCACAGGGGGACCAGGGCCGGGTGGTAGAGGGAGACCAGGGCCGAGAGACATGGAGGGACCTGGGCCGGGATGAAGAGAAGGGCCAGGGCCAGAAGGTAGAAGGAAATGAGGGCTGGCAGGCGCAAGGCGGACCTGGGCTGGTAGGCAGAGAGGGACTAAGTCCGGGTGAAAGATGAGGACCAAGGCAGTGTGGTAGAGGGGAACTATGGCCGGAGGGAGAATGGGACCCCCTCTACGAGGGGGGCGGGGGACCAGGGCCAGAAAGTAAAGTGGAACCAGGGCTGTAAGGCAGAGGGGGACAAGGGCCAGGAAGCAGAGGGGGACCAGGGCCGGGAGACAGGGGGACCAGGACCGGGAGGTAGAGGGAACCCAGGGCTGGGAAAGAGAGAGTGACCAGGGCCTGGAGGTAGAGGGAGACCAGGCCCGTGAGGCAGAGGCGGACCAGAGCTAGGAGGCAGAATCCGGAGCAGAGTACCTGAGTCCGGAGACAGGGGGACCTGGGGCTGGAGGTAGAGGGGACCCAGGGCCGGGACGGAGATTAGGGACGGGCCAGAAGGTAGAGGGTGATTGGGGTTGGCAGGCACAGGGGGACCAGGGCCTGGAGGTACAAGGCGACGATGGCTGGGAAGAACCGGGACACCACGCCGGTAGGCAGAGAGGGACCAGATCCGGGCGGAAGATGGGGACCAAGGCAGGGAGGTAGAGGTGAACTAGGGCCGGAGGAAGAAGGGGACCAGGGTCAGAAGGTCGGGGTGGGGGGGGGGTGTCAGAGCCAGAAAGTAAAGTGGGACCAGGGCTGAAAGGCAGAGCAGGACCAAGGTCGGGGTGCAGAGGGGGACCGGGGCCAGGAGGCAGAGGGGGACCAGGGCCGGGAGGCAGAGGTGTACCTGGGCCTGGAGACATTGGTACCAGGGCTGGGAAGTAAAGAGGTACCTGGGCCGTGACGTGGGGGGACCAGGTTCGTGAAGTAGAGAGGACACAGGGCTCGGACATAGAGAGACCCCAGGGCCTGGAGATAGAGGGAGACCAGGGCCGGGTGGCAGAGGGGGACCAGAGCGTACAGGCATGGGGTTACCACAACAGGGAGGCAGATGGGGACCAGGGCCGGGAGACAGAAGGGGACCAGGGCTGGGAGCCAGAGGGGGACCAGGATGGGGAGGCAGAGGGGTACCATGGCCAGGAGGTAGAGGATTACCTTTGCCAGGAGATGGGGACCAGGGCCAAGAGGAAGATGGGGACCAGAGCCAGGAAGCAGAGGGGAACGTGGCCAGGAGGCATAGGGGGACCAAGTCCTGGTAGCAGAGGGGGACCGGGGCCAGGAAGTAGAGGGGTACCTGTGCCGGGAAAGAGGGGGACCAGAGCCGGGAGGCAGAGGGGTACCTGGGCCGGGGGACGGGGGACCAGGGCCGGGAGGTAGAGCGGACCCAGGACAGGAACGGAGAGAGACCCAAGCGCCTGGAGGTAGAAGGAGAACAGAACCAAGAGGCACAGAGGAACCAGGGCCTGGAGGAACAGGAGGACCAGGGCCAGGAGGCAGAGGGGTACCTGGGCAGGGAGACAGGTGGACAAGGACAGGGAGGCAGAGGGGTACCTGGACTGGGGACAAAGGGACCAGGGCCAGGATTCAGAGGGATCAGGGCCGGGAGGCAAGGGGGGACCAGGACCAGGAAGCAGAGGAATACCAGGCCTAGGAGGCAGAGGAGGACCAGGGCCAGGAGGCAGAGTGGTACCTGGGCTGGGAGACAGGTGGATCAGAACAGGGAGGCAGAGGGGTACCTGGGTCGGGGGACAAGGGAACAAGGGCCAGTAGGCAGAGGGGTACCTGGCCGGGAGGCATAACGGGACGAAGTCCTGGTGGCGGAGGGGTACCTGGGCCCGGAGGCAGAGCTACGAGGGTCGAGAGACAGAGGGGAACCACGGTTGAGACACATGGGGGGACGAGGGCATGGAGGCAGAGGGGCACCTGGTCTGGGGGACAGGGTTCAGGGGCTGGGATGCAGAAGGGGACCAAAGCCAGGAAGCAGTGGAGTACATGGGCCTGTAGGCATAGGGGGACCAGGGCTGAGAGGCAGGATGGTCCAGGGCAGGAACGCCGAGGGGGACCAGGAGTGGGAGGCAGAGGGCAACCTTGGTGGGGAGGAAGAGTGTGACCAGGGCTAGGAGGCAGAGGGGTACCTAGGCCTGGAGACAGGGGGACCAGCGCAGGGAGACAGAGGGGTACCTGGGCCCTGAGACAGAGGGAGCATGGCCGAGAGGCAGAGTGGGACCAGGGTCAGTAGGCAGAGGGGTACATGGGCCGGAATGCAAAGGGATCCCCCTTTGCAAAGGAATCCCCAGGGCCGAGAAGCCAGACAGAAAAAGGCAGGGAGACAGAGGGGGACCAGGGCCCGGAGGTAGAGGGGGACCAGGGTCGGAGGCAGAGGGTTACCTGGGCCGGGAGAAAGGGGGATCTAGACGGGGAGGTAGAGGGGACCCATGGCCGAGATGCAGAGAGACGCAATGGCCTGGAGGTAGAGGGAGATCAGGGCCAGGAGGCTCAAAGGGACCAGGGTCGAAAGGCGGGGAGCGACCATGTGAGAGAAGCAGAGGCGGACCAGGGCCGGGAGGCAGATGGGGACCTTGACTGGGAAAAAGGCGGACTACGTCCCGGAGGAAGAGAAGGCCCAGGGACGCAAGGTAGAGGAGACTCCCTCCCCGGAAGGAGAGCGGGACCAAGGCTGGGAGGTAAAGGGGGACAAGAGCCGGGTGTTAGAAGAATCATGGCCAAGGGACAGAGGGGACCAGGGTCAGGAGCCAGAGTGGGACCAGGGCCGGGAAACGGGGAGGAGGGCTGTTAGGCAGAGGGTTTCCTCTGCCTCCCTGGTCTTGTCCCCACCCCCCAACTTCTTGGAAGTAAAAGGGAACTAGGGCTGGTAGGCACAAGGGAACCAGGGATGGGAGCCAGAAGGGTACCTGGGCCGGGAGACAGGGGGACCAGGGCTGGGAGTTCAAAGGGAGGCAGAGCCGCGAGGCAGAGGGGCACCAGGGCAGGGCCAGGAGGAAGAGGGGTACCCGGGCTGGTAGATGGGGGACCAGAGCCAGGAGGCATAGGGGAACAAGGCAAGGCGGCAGAGTGGGACCAGGGCAGGGTAGCAGTAGGGGACCAAGGCCAGGAAGCAGAGGGGTGCTTGGGCCGGGAGAAGGGGGAGCAGGGCCAGAAGGAAGAGAGGACCCAGGGCCAGGAGGCAGAATGGTACCTGGGCCAGAAGGCAAAGGGGTACCAGGACCGAGGAACGGTGGTGGCAAGGGCCCGGAGGCAGAGTGGGACCAGATCCTGGAAGCAGAGGGTGATCATGGCCAAGGGACAGAGGGGTATCTGGGCCGGGACATGGGGGACCAGGGTCAGGAGGCAGAGTGGGACCAGGACCGGGAAACGGGGAGGAGGGCTGGTAGGCAGAGGGTTTCCTCTGCCTCCCTGGTCTTGTCCCCCCCCCCCACAACTTCTTGGAAGTAAAGGGGAACAAGGGCTTTTAGGCACAAGGGAACCAGGGATGGGAGCCAGACGGGTACCTGGGCCAGGAGACAGGGGACCAGGGCCGAGAAGCCGGGGGGACTAGGGCCTGGAGGCAGAGAGGGACCAGGGCCAGGAGGCAAAAGAGTACCTGGGCCTGGAGACGGGGGACCAGGGCCCAGAGTCGGAGGGGTACCAGGGCCGGTAGAAGGAGGACCAGGGCCAGGAGGCAGAAGGGGACCAGGGCCAGGAGGTTGAGGGGTACCTGGGCCGGAAGGCAGAGGGGTACATGGGCCAGTAGATGGGGGAACAGGGCCGGGAAGCAGAGGGGGACCAGGGCCAGGAGGCAGAGGGGTACCTGGGCCGGGAGATGGTCCCCAGACAAATGGGGCCCATGGCCGGAGACAGAGGGTGACCAGCGCTGAGAGGTAGATGGAGACCAGGGCGGAGAGGCAGACGGGTACCTGCACCGCGATGCAGGGGGACCTAGACCCGGAGGTAGAGTATTCCAGGGTCGGGAGGGAGAGAGGTTCCATGGCCTGGAGGTAGAGGGAGAACAGGGCTGGTAGAACAGGGGGACCAGGGCCAGGAGGTAGAGGGGACACTTGGCCAGCAGGGAGAAACACCCAGTGGCCTGGAGGTAGAGGGAGGCCAGAGCCCCGAGGCTGAAAGGGACTAGGGCCAGGAATCTGAGGGGGACCAAGGCCTGGAGGTAGAAGGTGACCAGGGCCAGGAAGCAGGGGGTACCTGGGCCAGGAGACAGGGGACCAGGGTTGGGAGGCAGAGAGGGGCCAGGGCCGAAAGGCGGAGGGTACCAGGGTAGGGAGGTAGAGGGGGACCAGAGGTGAGAGGCCGGGGGGGGGGGGCAAGGTCAGGGAGGCAGAGGGGGACCAGAGGTGAGAGGCCGGGGGGGGGGGCAAGGTCAGGGAGGCAGAGGGGGACCAGGACCGGGAGAAAGGGAAGGACAAAGGGCAGGAGGCAGAGGGGTACATGGGCCTAAAGACCGAAGGCAACCAGGTCAGAGAGGCAGTGGTCGGCCAGGGCTGGGAAGCAGAGGGGAGCCGGGGCAGGGAGTTAGAGGAGTACCAGGGCTGCGAGACATGGGGACCAGGGCCGGGAGGTAGAGGGGATCCAGGGCCAGGAATGAGAGAGTGACCAGGGCCTGGTGGTAGAGGGAGAACAGGGCCGAGAGCCAGTTGGCGACCAGGGCCTGGAGGCAGAGGGGGACAAGTGCGGGGAGGCAGAGGTGGACCAGGGCCAAGATGTAGAGGGATACCTGAGTCCAGAGACAGGAGGGCCAGGACCTGGATGTATAGGGGACTCAGGGCTGGGACGTAGAAAAGGGTCAGGGCCACGAGGTAGAAGGTGACGAGGGCTGCCAGGCACAAGGGGGTCCAGGGCCCGGAGGCAGAGGGTGACCAGGGCCTGGAGGTACAAGGCAAAGAGGGCTGGGAAGCACCGGGGCACCATGCTGGTAGGCAGAAAGGGACCAGGTCCAGGCAGGAGATTTGAACCCCGGAAGGGAGGTTGAGGTGAACTAGGGCCGAAGGGAGAAGCGGACCAGGGCCGGAAGGTTGGGGGGGACCAGAATCAGAGAGTAAATTGAGACCAGGGCTGAAAGGCAGATGTGGACAAGAGCCAGGAGGCAGAGGGGGACCCGGGCCGAGAAGCGAGGAGGCCGGGGCCAAGAAGCCGGGGGACCAGGGCAGAGAGGCAGAGGGGAACAAGGGCCAGGAGGCAAAGGGGACCAGGGCTGTGAGGTAGAAGGGTACGTGGGCTGGGAGATAGTGGTACCAGGCCCGGGAAGCAGAGGGATACCCGGGCCATGAGACGGGGGACCAGGGTCGGGAGGTTTAAAGGGAGCAGGGCCGGGAGACAGAGGGTGACCAGGGCCTGGAGGCAGAGGGGGACGAGGGCCAGGATGCGGACTAAAGTGGGACCAGGGCTGAAAGTCAGATGTGCACAAGGGCCAGGAGGTGGACCGGGACCAGGGCCGAGAAGCAGGTTGGGGGAGCAGGGCAGGGTGTCAGAGCAGGACCAGTGCCAGGAGGCAAAGTGGTACCAGGATCGGGAGGCGGAGGGGGACCGGGGCCAGAAGAGAGGGGGACCGGGGCCGAGAAGCCGGGGGACCAGGGCAGAGAGGCAGAGGGAGACAAGGGCCGGGAGGCAAAGGGGGACCAGGGCTGGGAGGCAGAAGGGTACCTCGGCCGGGAGACATTAGTACCAGGCCCAGGAAGTAGAGGGGTACCTGGGCCATGAGACAGGGGGACCAGGGTCAGGAGGTGTAAATGTCTTCATCTCTATTTCACAAACGGGGGAACTGGAGCCCAGAGAGGTTGAGTGACTTGCCCAAGGTCACACGGCTGTCAAGTGGCGGAGTGGGGATTTGAACCCATGACCTCTGACTCCAAAGCCCGTGCTCTATCGACGGAGCCACGCTGCTTCTCTAAATACTTGGCAAACACCATAAAAAGGGGCACGGCGGTAACGCTGTTGCCTGTTTCAATCTTCCCATGTCCTAAGCAGAGCCTTGGTGGGGCGGGGGAAGGCTGGCACTCCCCGGGTGGGGTGGGGTGGTGGAAGCGGCGGCTGTGGTTGGGCAGATAAGCGCCTTCCTTCCTCAGACTGAGCCCCCTCCTTCCTTGCCCGCTCCTCACCCCTTTGCCTCCCTGCCCTGGTCCCCTTTAGCCACCCTGCCATGGTCCCCCTCGGCCTCCGGGCCCTGTTCCCTATGCACCTCCCGGCTCTGGTCTCCCTCTACCTCCAGGCCCTTGGGTCTCTCTCTGTCCCAGCCCTGGGTCCCCTCTACTTCCCGGTCCTGGTACCAATATCTCCCAGCAGAAGTACCCCACTGCCTCCTGGTCCTGGTCCCCCTCTGACACCCTGCCCTGGTCCCACCCCGCTTCTCGGCCCTGGTCCCCCTCTGCCTCCCGGCCCTTGTCCCCCTCTGCCTTTCAGCCCTGGTCCCACTTTGCTTTCTGGTCCTGTTCCCCCCTGACCTTCCAGCCCTGGTCCTCCTCTCCCTTCTGGCCTAGTTCCCCTCTACTTCCCTGCCTTGGTCCCCATCTTTCGCCTGGACCTGTCCCTCTCTGTCTTCCGGCCCAGGTCCCCCTGTGCCTGCCAGCGCTCGTATCCTTCTCCCTCCTGGCCCTGGCCTTTCTCTCCATCTCGGCCCTGGGTCCCCTCTACCTTCAGGCCCTGGCCCCCTGTCAACCAGACCCAAGTAACTCTCTACCCCCTGGCCCGCATAACCTTCTGCCTTCCGGCCCTGGTCTCCCTCTAACTCCTGGCCTTGGTCCCCCTGTTTCCCGGTGCAGGTATACCTCTGCCTCCTGGCCCTGGTCCCCCCTGCGTCTCGGCCCTGGTCCCCATCTGACCTTTGGCCCTGGTCCCCTTGTCCCCTGGACCAGGTACCCCTCTGCCTCCCTGCCCTGGTACACCTGTCTCCCAGCCCAGGTGCCCCTCTGCCTCCTGGCCCTGGTCCTCCTCTGCCTCCAAGCCCTGATCCCCATCTGTCTCCCAGCACTGGTCCCTCTGTGCCTCCTGGTCCTGGTCTCCGTCTACCTTCAGGCCTTTGGGTCTCTCTCCATCCCGGCCCTGGGTACACTCTACCTTACGGCTCTGGTCCCCCTATCTCCCGTCTCCCGTCCCAGGTAACCCTCTGCCTCCCAGCCCCGGTCGCCATCCTGGCCTAGGTCTGCCTCTCCCTCCATACACTGGTCCCCCTGTTTATCGGCCCCGATTCCCCTCTGCCTCCCGGCCCTCGTCCCGCTCGGCCTCCACGACCAGTCCCCGTCTGCCTCCCTGCCCTGGTCCCTCTGTGCCTCTTGGCCCTGGTCTTCCTGAAACTCCACGCATTCTTACCTCTCTCCATCCCGGCCCAGGTCCCCTCTACCTCCCGGCCCTGGTCCCCCTGTCTCCCGGCCCAGGTTCCACACTGCCTCCTGTCCCTGGTCGCCCTGTGCCTCTCGGCTCTGGTCTCCCTGTCTTCCGGCCCAGATCACCCTATGCCTCATGATCCCGGTCCCCCCTACTTCTTGGCCATGGTGCGGCACTACCTCTCGGCTCAAGTACACCTCTACCTCCTGGCCCTGGTCACCCTCTGCCTCCCGGCCCTGCTCCCCCTGTATCCCGGCCCAGGAATCCCTCCGTCCCCCGGCTCTGGTCTGCCTCTGCCTCTCTGACCTGGTCTCCCCCGCCTCTCGGCACTGGTTCCCCTCTGTTTCCCAGCCATTGTCCCACTTTCTCCAGGCCTAGGTAACCCTCTGACTCCCGGGCATGGTCCCCCTGTCTCCCGGCCCAGGTACTCCTCTGCCTCCTGGCCCTGGTCCCCCTCTGCCTCCCCACCTTGATCCCCGTCTCCATCCCGGCCCTGGTCTCCCTCAACCTCCAGGCCCTGGTCCCTCTCTCCATCACGGCCCTGGGTCACCTCTAACTCCAGGCCCTATTCCCCGTTTCCCGGGCCAGGTACCCCCCCTGCCTCCAGGCCCTGGTCTCCCTCTGCCTCCCAGCTCTGGTCCCCCTCTGCCTCCCTGCCCTTGTCGCCCCCTCTTTTCCCGCCCTTTGTCTCCCGACCTCGGTTCCTCTGTCTCATGTCACGGGTCATCCTCTGCCTCCAGACCCTGGTCCCTCATCTCCCGGCCCAGGTATCCCTCTCCCTTCTGGCCCTGGTCCTTCTCTGCCTCCAGGCCCGGCTCCCCCTTTCCATCCCAACCACATACATCACAGCCCTGCTGCCCGTCTCCTGGCCTAGTACGCCTCTGCCTCCTGGCCGTCGGCCCCGTCTCCTGACCCAGGTACTCTTCTGCCTCCCGGACCAGGTCCCTGTGCAAACCGGACTTGGTCTCCTACTTCCAGGCCCTTGGGTCTCTCTCCATCCCGGCCCTTGGTTCCTTCTACCTCCGGGCCCTGGTCCAATTGTCTCCCAACCCAGGTACCCCACTACCTCCCGACGCTGGTACCCCTCTGCCTCCCTACCCTGGTCACCTTCTACCTCCCATTCCTGGTCTCCCTCTGCCTGCCCTGGTCCTCCCCTGGCTCGCGGGCCTGGTCCCCATCTGCCTCCCGGCCCTGGTCCCCCTCTGCCTCCCTATCCTGGTTCCCCCCACCTCTCGGCCCTAGTCCCACTGCCTCCTGGCCCACTTCCCTCTGTGCCTCCCGGCCCTGGTCGCTCTGTGCCTCCCGGCCTGAATGTCCCTCTACGTCCAGGTCCTTGGTTCTCTCTCCGTCCGGGACCTTGGTGCCCTCTACCTCCAGGCCCTGGTCCCCTTCCCTCCTGGCCCAGGTACCCCTCTGCCTCCCAGTCCAGATACCCCTCGGCCTCCTGGCCCTGGTCCCCTTCTGCCACCCTCCCATGGTCCTCCTCTGCCTCTATGGCCTGGTCCCTCTGTGCTTCCCTGCACTGTTCTCCCTCTACCTCCAAGCTCTGGTCCTTCTCTCCGTTGCGGCCCTGGGTCCCCTCTACCTGCCCGCTCTAGTCTCCCTGCCTCCCGTCCCAGGTACCCCTCTACATTCCGGCACTGGTCCCCTTGTTTCCCGGTCCAGGTACCCCTCTGCTTCCAGGCCATGTTCCCCCTCTGCCGCTCAGCCCTTGTCCGCCTGACTGCAGGCCCAGGTACCCCTCTGCCTCCTGGCCCTGGTCCCCCTCTGCCTCCCCGCCCTGGTGCCCCTCTACCTCTTGGGCCTTGTCCTTCTCCTTCACTGCCCTGGTTCCCCTCTACCAACCAGCCTTGGTCCCCATGACTTCCGGACCAGGTACCCCACTACTTTCCGGCCCTGGTCCCTTTGTTTCCCGGTCCAGGTACACCTCTGCCTCCTGGCCCTGGTCACCCTCTGCCTCCTGACCTAGGTCCCCCTCTGCTTCCCATTCCTGGTCCCTCTCTGCGTCCCTGCCCTGGTCCCTCCCACCTCTCAGCCCAGGTCCTCCTCTGCCTCCCGGCCCATGTACCCCAATGAATCCTGGCCCTGATCCCCCTCTATCCCTGCTCTGATCCCAGCTCTGATCCCCCTCAGCCTCTCTGCCCTGCTCACCCGCCCCGGCTTCTCGGCCCTGGACCCCTTCTCCCTCCGTCCCTAGTTCCCCTCTACCTCCTTACCTTGGTCCACATCTTCTGCCCAGATCTGGTCCCTCTGTCTACCGGCATGGTGCCCCGGTTCGACCCAGCCCTTGTCGCCTTGTTCCTCCGGTCCCTGGTCCCCCTCTGCTTCCCGGCCCTGGTCCCTCTGTGCCTACCAACCCTCATCACCCTCTACCTCCAAACCCTGGCCCTTTTCTCCTTCCCGGGCCTGGGTAACCTCTACCTCTAGGCCCTGGTCCCCCATTTCCGGATCCAGGTACCCCTCTACCTCCTGGCCCAGGTTCTCCTCTGCCTTTCCTCACTGGTCCCCCTCTGCCTCCCGGCCCTCGTCGCCCCCTGTCTGTCTGCCCGTCTCCCTATACCTCCAGGTCCTGGTAACGTACTTGCTCCCGGCTCTGGGTCCCCTCTAAATCCCGGCCCTGGTCCCCCTGTCTCCCAGCCCTGGTACCCCTCGAACTCCCGGCCCAGGTCCCCCTGTTTGCCGGTGCAGGTATACCTCTGCCTCCAGACCCTGGTCCCCCTCTGCCTCGCGGAACTAGTCCCCCTCTGCCTCTCAGCCCTGGTCCCACTTTACTTTCTGGCCTTAGTGCCCCCGGAACTTCCGGTCCCGGTCCCCCTCTCCCTCTGGCCCTATTTCCCCTCTACCTTTTTGCATTGGCCCCCATCCTCCGCCCGGACTTGGTCCCTCGCTGCCTACGGGCATGGTGCAGTAGTTCTTCCCAGCCCTTGTCGCCTTTTACCTCCCGGCCCTGGCCCCCCTCTGCCTCCGGGCCTCTTCCCCCTGTGCCTGCCAGCCCTCGTCTCCCTCTACCTCCCGGCCCTGGCCCTTCTCTCCCTCCCGGCCCTAGTCCCCTGTCTCTGGACCCAGGTACCAGGTACTGCTCTGCCGCCTGGCCTTTTTCCCCCTCTGCCGCCTTGCCCTGGCCACCCTCTGCCTCCACGCCCTAGTCACCCACTGCCTCCCAGCCCTGGTCCCTCCCTGTCTCTCGTCCATGGTCTTCCTCTACCTCCAGGGCCTGGTCATCCATCTACCAGCCCAAGTACTCCACTGCCTCCCTGCCCTTGTCCCCATGTTTCCCGGCCCAGGTACACCTATGCCTCCCGGTCCTGGTCCCCCTTTGCCGCCCTGCCCTGGTCCCCCTCTGCCTCCCTGCCCTGGTAGCCCCCGGCCTCTCGTCCCTGGTCCCCCTCTGACTCTTGTCCCTGGTCCCCTTCTCCTCCGGCCCAGGTACCTCTCTGCCTCCCGGCCCTTATCCCCCTATGCCTCCATGCCCTTGCCCCACCGGCTTCTCCGTCCTGGTCCCCCTTTGCCTCCCGACCCAGGTACACTTCTGCCTCTTGGCCCTGGTCCCCCTCGGCCTCCCGGACCTGGTACCCTGTCTCCTGGTCCAGGTACCCCTCTGTCTCTGGGCACTGATACCACCCTACCTCCCCGCCCTTGTCCCCCCGGCCTCCAGGCCCGGGTGACCCTCTGCCTCCCTGTCCTGGCTCCCCACCCCCGTGCTTCCCGGCCCAGGTCTCTCTGTGCCTTCTGGCCCTGGTCCCCTTCTACGTCCAGGCCCTTGTTTCTCTCTCCATCCCGACCCTGGGTCACCTCTACCTCCAGGCCCTGGTCCCCCGTCTCCAGGCCTAGTTACCCCTCTGCCTCCTGGCCCTGATCCCCATCTGCCACCCTGCACTGGTCCCCTTCTATCTCCTGGCCCTGGTCCCCCTCTACCTCCCTGCCCAGGTCCCCCTCTGCCTCCTGCCTCTGTTCCATTTAAGCCTACCGGCCCTGGCTTCCCTCTATCTCCAGGCCACCGGGTCTTTCTACGTCCCGGTGAAGGGTCCCCCCTACCTCCTGGCCCTGGTTCCCCTGTCCTACCAGCCTTTGTTTCCCTCTACCTCCAGGCCCTGGCCCCTCTCTCTGTCCTGGTTCTGGGACCCTCTACCTCTCGGCCTAGGTCCCCCTGTCTCCCGGCCCTGATCCCCCTCTGACTCCATGTCCTTGTCAACTTCTCTTCTCGGCCATGGTCCCCCTTTTCCTCCCGTCCCTGGTACCCCTCTGCCTTCTGACGCTGGTACCCCTCTGCCTCCCGGCCCTGGTCCCCCGTCTACCGCCCCGGGTACCCCTCTTCCTCCTGGCCCTGGTCCTCCCCTGCCTCTTGGCTCTGGTTGCCATCTGAGTCCCTGCCCAAGAACCCCTCAACCTGCTGGCCCTGGTCCCCCGTCTACCGGCCCTGGTACCCCTCTGCCTCCTGGCTATGGTCCCCACTGCCGCCCTGTCCTGGTCTCCCTCTGCCTCCTGACCCTGAGTTCCCCCTACCTCCTGGCCTTGATCCCCCAGTATCTTCTGGCCTAGTTACCCCTCTGTCTCCTGTCCCTGGTCCCCCTCTGCCTCCCTGCCCTTGTCCCCCACCAGTTCTCGGCCCTGGTTCCCCTCCTTCTCCCAGCCCTGGTCCCCCTCGTCCTCCCAGCCCTGGTCTCCCGGCCAAGGTACGCTTCTGCCTCCTGGACCTGGTCCCCATCTGTCTCCCTTGGGTTCTCTCTCCCTCTCGGAGCAGTTCCCCTTTACCTGCCGGCCCTGGTCCCCCGTCTGCCATCACAGGTACCCCTCTGCCTCCTGGACCTGGTCCCCCTCTGCTTACATGCCCTGGTCCCCATCTGCCTCCCGGCCCTGGTGCTCCGTAGCCTCCTGGCCCTGGGCCCCCCTGCCTCCCTGCCCTTGTCTCCCCCGATTCTCGACCCTGGTGCCCCTTTGCCTCCCGGCCCAGGTACTCTGCCTCCTGGCCCTAGTCCTCTCCTGCCATCATGCCCTTTTCCCCTCTGCATTCCGGGTCTGGTCCCTCTGTGCCTCCAGGCCTTGGTTTCCTCGTACTGCCAGGCCCTTGGGTGAGTCTCCATCCCGGCCCTTGGTCCCCTCTACCTCCCGGTGCTGGTCCCCCTGTCTCCAGGCCCAGATACCCCTCTGCCTCCTGGCCCTGGTCCGCCCCCGCCTCCCTGCCCTGGTCTCCCTCTGCCACCCTGCCCTGGTCCCCTTCTGCCACCCGACCCTGGTCCCCCATTTCCGGGCCCAGGTACCCCTCTGCCTCTTGGCCCTGATCCACCTCTGCCTCTCGGCTCTGGTCCCCCGTCTCCAGGCCCACGTACCCCTAAGCCTCCCAGTCCTGGGTCCCCTCTAGGTCCGGTCACGTTCCCCAAACTCCTGGACCAGGTAGCCTTCTGAATCCTGGCCCTGGTCCCCCTCTGCCTCTCCGCCCTAGTCCCGTTGAGCCGCCCAGCCCTGGACCCCCTCTGTCTTCCTTTCCTGGCTCCGTCTACCCCCCCCGCCTCTCGTCCCCTGGTCCCCCTCTGATTTTCAGCCCTAGTTCCAATTTCCTTCCTAGAAGCTGGGGGGTGATAAGGGCAGGACGGCAGAGGTGCCCCTTTGCCTGCCGGCCCTTGTCCCCGTTTCCTGGCACTGGTCCCCCTCTGCCTCCTGGCCCTAGGTCCTGTTTCCTGGCGCTGGTGCCCCTCTGCCTCCTGGTCCTAGTTTCACTCTGCAACCCTGCTCTGGTCCACATCGCCTCTCAGCCCTGGTCCCTCTCTGCCTCCCAGCCCAGGTACCCCTCTGCGTTCCGGCCCTGGTCACCCTGCCTCAAGACCCAGGTACCCCTCTGCCTCCTGGCCCTGGAAACTCTGTGCCTCCCGGCACTGGTCCCCATCTACCTCCAGGCCCTTGGGTCTCTCTCCGTCCCGGCCCTGGGTCCCGTCTACCTTCTAGCCCAGATCACCCTGTCTCCCAACAGTCAACCGTCTGCCTCCTGGCCCTGGTCCCCCTCTAACTCTCTATCCTGGTCCCCCCTGCCTCTCGGCCCTAGTCCCACTCTGCCCCTTGGCCTTGGTCCCCCTGTCTCCAGGCCCAGGTACGCCTCTGCCTCCCGGCCCTGGTTGCCCTGTCTCCCAGCCCAGGTACCGCTCTGCCTCCTGGCCCTAGTCCCCCTCTGTTCCAGGCCCTGGTACGCCTCTGCCTCTCTGACCTGGTTACCCCCTGCCTGTCGGCCCTGGTCCCCCTCTGCTTCTTCGCCCTGGTCCCCCGTCTCCCAGCCCAGGTACCCCTCTGCCTCCCCGCCCTGATCTCCATCTGCCCTGTCCTGGTCACTCCCTCTGCCCTGCTTTCGGTCCCCACTACTTCCTTGCCCTGACGACCCTGGTTCCCAGTCAAGGTCCCCCTCTGCCTCCCTGCCCTGGTCCCGCCCACATACCCCCACTCCCGCCTCTCGGCTCGGGTGCCCCTCTGTCTCCCGGCCCAGATACTCCACTTCCACCAGGCCCTGGTCCCCCCTGCTTCCCTGCCCTGGTCCCCCCCCCCGCCTCTCGAGGTGGGTCCCCCTCTACCTCCTGGCCCTGGTTCCCGGCCCTGGTCCCCCGTCTACCGCCCTGGTACCCCTCTGCCTCCTGAACCTGGTCCCCCTCTGCTTACCTGTCCTGGTCCCGATCTGCCACCCGGCCCTTCTCCCCCTCTGCCTCCAGGCCCTGGTAACTCGGTGTCTCCCAGCCCTGGTCTCCTTCTATCTCCAGGCCCATGGGTCTCTCTCTGTCCCGGCCTGGGGTCCTCTCTACTACCCGGCCTAGGTACCCCTCTGCCTTCCGGACCTGACTCCCCTCTGCTGCCCTGCCCTGGTCGCCCTCTGCCCTTGGTTCCTGGTCCCCCTTTACTTCTTGGCCCTGGTCCCCCTCAACCTTCTGGAGCTGGTAATAGTCCCCCTCAGGCCCATGGTCCCCTCTACCTCTCTACCGTGGTCCCTATCTTCCACCTGGACCACACTGGTGCCCCTGTTCTTCCCAGCCCTCGTCGCCTTATACCTACCGGTCAGGTCCCCCTCTGACTACTGTCCCTGGTCCCCGGATGCCTTCCAGCCCTGGTCTCCCTCAACCTCTACCCCTGGCCCATCTCCTCCTCCCAGCCATGGTTATCCTCTATCTCCCAGTCTAGGTGCCCCTATCTCCTGGACCAGGTACCCCTCTTCCTCCCGGCCCTGGTCCCCCGTTCTATCAGCCCTGGTCTCCCTCTACCTCCAGGCCGTGGCCGCTCTCTCCGTTTTGGCCCTGGGACCCTCTACCTCCTGGCCTAGGTCCCCCTATCTCCGGGCCCAGTTCGCCCTCTGCCTCCTGGCCCTGGTCACCCTATCTCCCAGCCCAGGTAACCGTCTGCCTCCTGGCCCTGGTCCCCCCTGCCATGACCCTGGTTCCCCTGTAACTGTCAGCCCTAGCTCCCCTTTGCCTCCAAGAACGGGGGAGGACAAGGGCAGGGAGGCAGAGGAACACCTCTGCCTGCTGGCTCTGGTACCCATTTCCCAGCCCTGGTCCTCCTCTGCCTCCCGGCCCTGGTCCCACACTGCCTCCCGACCCTGGTCCCCCATCTCCCGGCCCAGGTACCCATCTGCCTCCTGTTACTGGTCCTCCTCTGCCTCCAGGCCCTGGTCCCCTCAGCCTCCCTTCCATTGTCCCCCCCACCTGCTTCTCAGCCCTAGTCCCCCGTCTCCTGGCCCAGGTACCCCTCTGCCTATTTTACTTGTACGTATTTACTATTCTATTTATCTTGTCAATGATATGCATGTAGCTTTACTTCTATTTATACTGATGACTTGACACCTGACCACATGTTCTGCTTTGTTGTCTGTCTCCCTCTTCTAGACTGTGAGCCCGTTGTTGGGTAGGGACCGTCTCTATGTGTTGCCAACTTCTACTTCCCAAGCGCTTAGTACAGTGCTCTTCACACAGTCAGCGCTCAATAACTACGACTGAATGAATAGCCCTGGTCCACAACTGCCGCCCTGCCATGGTCCTCCTCTGCCTCCCAGCCCTGGGTCCCCTCAACCTCCAGGCACGGGTACACCTCTTCTCTGCCACCCATGGTCTCCCTCTGCCTCTCTGTCCTTGTACCCCCAACTTCTCGGCCCTGGTCCCCGTTTGCCTTCCGGCCCAGATACTACTCTACCTCCTGGCCCTGATCTTCCTCTACCTCCCGGCCCTGGTCCCCCGTCTCCTGGCCCAGGTACCCTTCTAAATCCTGGTACTGGTCCCGCTCTGCCTCCCCGCCCTGGTCCAATTCTGCCTCCCGGCCCTGGTTCCCCTCTGCCTCCCTGTCCTGGTCTCCCTCGCTTCTCGTCCCTTGGTCCCCCTCTGACTTTCGCCCTAGTTCCCTTTTACTTCCGAGAAGCGGGGGAGTGATAAGGGAAGGGAGGTAGATTTAATCCTCTGCCTGCTGGCCCTGGACCCCGTTTTCCGGCACTGGTTCCCCTCTGCCTCCCGGCCCTGGGCCCCTCAGCCTCCCGGCCCTGGTTCCTTTGAGCCTACAGGCCCTGGCCTCCCTCTATGTCCAATCCATTGGGTCTCTCTCCGTCCCGGCCATGAGTCCCCTGTACCTCCCGGCCCTCGTCCCCCTGCTCTGCCAGCCACGGTCTCCCTCTACCTCTAGGCACCGGCCCCTCTCTCCATCCTGGCTCTGGTACTCTCTACCTCCTGGCCTAAGTCCCCCTGTCTTCCGGCCCAGGTACGCCATCTGCCTCCCTGACTGGGTCTCTCCCTGCCTCATGTCCCTGGTCCCCCACTGACCTTCAGCCCTAGTTCCCCTTTATTTCCGAGAAGAGGAGGGGAGAAGATCAAGGAGGCCGAGGTGCCTCTCTGCCTGTCGGTACTGATCCCCATTTCCTGGCCCTGGTCCTCCTCTGTTTCACGGCCCTGGTCCTCCTCTGCATCCCGAACCTGATCTCCCGTCTCCCGGTCCTGGTCCCTTTGAACCTCCCGGCCCTGGCCTCCCTCTACCTCCAGACCACTGGGTCTCTCTCCGTTCCGGCCATGGGTCCCCTCTACCTCCCAGCCCTTGTCCCTCTATTCTACCAGCCCTGGTCTCCATCTGCCTCCTGGCCCTGGTCCCCCATCTGCCGGCCTTGGTACCACTCTACCTACTGGCCATGGTCCTCCCTTGCCGCCCTGCCCTGGTCCCCCTCTCACTCCCGGCTATGGTCCCCCAGTCTCCTCCCCCAGGTCCCCCTCTGCTTCCTGTCCCTGGTACCTCTGTACCTCCAGGCTCTTGTCCGTCCCGCTTCTCGGCCCCGGAACTCCTCTGCCTCTTAATCCTGCTCCACCATCTCCCGGCCCAGGTACTTCTCTGCCTCCTGGCCCTGGTCCCCACTGCCACGCTGCCCTGGTCACTATCTGCCTCCAGTCCCAGTTTCCCATGTGCCTGCCAGCCCTAGTTCACCCTTACTTCCAAGAGGCTGGGGGAACAAGAGCAGGGAGACAGAGGAACCCCTCTGCCAGTCGACCCTGGTCCCCCTGTACCTCCAGGTCCGGATCCCCCTCTACCTCTCGACATTTGTCCATTTAAGGATCCCAGCCCTGGTCCCCTTCTGCCTCCCGACCCTGGTCTCCTATCTCCCCAGGCCCAGGTACGCCTCTGCCTCCTGACCCTGGTCCCCCTCTGCCACCAGGCCCCTGTTCCCCTCTACCTCCCTGCACTTGTTCCCCCCACTTCTCGGCCCTGGCTCCCCTTTGCCTTCTGGCCCTAGTGCCCCTCGTCCTCCTGGAGGCACGCCTGTGCCTGCTGGCCCTGATCCCTGTTTCCCAACCCTGGTTCCCCTCTGCCTCCCGGCTCTGGTCTCCATCTGCGTCCCAACCCTGGTCCCCCTATCTCCCAGCCCAGGTAGCCCTCTGCCTCCTGACCCTGGTCCCCCTCTAACTCTAGGCCCTGGACCTCCTCTGCCTCTCGACACTGGTCACTTTGAACCTTCCGGCCTTAGCCTACCTCTACGGCCAGGCCCCTGGGATTCTCTCCTTCCCGGCCATGGGTCCCCTCTACCTCCCGGCCCAGAAGCCCCTGTTCTACCAGCCCTGGTCTCCCTCAACCTCCAGGCCCTGGCTCCTTTCTCCGTCCCGGCCCTGGGACCCTCTACCTCCTGGCCTAGGTCCCCCTGTCTCCCGGCACAGGTACCCCTCTGCCTCCTGGCCCTGGTTCCTATTTGCCTTCTAGCCCTGGTCCCCATCTGCTTCCCGGCGCTGGCCAGCCTCTGCCTCTCTGACATGGTCAGCCCCCGCCTCTCGGCCCTCACTGCTCTCTGCTTCTTAGCCCAATCCCAAATGTCTCCCGGCTCAAGTACCCTTCTGCCTCCCAGCCCTGGCACCCCTGCCTCCCGGCCCTGGTCCCCTTTTGCCTCTCTGACCTTGTCCCCCTGGCTTCTCAGCCTTGGTCCCCCTTTGCCTTTGGGCCCCGGTACCCCTTTGCCTTCTGGCCCTGGTCCCCGTTCCTGGGACATGATGCCCCTCTGCCTCCCAGTACTGGTCCCCTCTGCTTCCCGATTCTGGCCCCCCCGTCTCCCAGCCCAGGTACCCCTCTGCCTCCTGTCCCTTGTCCCCCTCTGCCTCCAGACCCTTGTCCCACTCTGCCTCCCGGCCCTGCTCCCTTTGAGTCTCCTAGCTCTGGTCTCCATCTACCTCCAGGCCATTGGGTTTCTCTCCATCCTGGCCATGGGTCTCCACTACCTCCAGGCCATGGTCCCCCTGTTTTGCCAGCCCTGATCTTCCTCTACCTCCAGGCACTGGCCCCTCTTTCCATCCTGGTCCTGGGACCCTCTATGTCCCGGCCTAGGTTCCACTTTCTCCCGGGCCTGGTCCCCCAGTCTTCCGGCCTAGGTAGCCCTTGGCCTTCTGTCCTGCTCCCCGTCTTCTGGCCTAAGTAGTAACCCTCTGCCTCCGGCCCTGGTCCCCCTCTACCTCCCGGTCCATGTGCCCCTCTGCCTCCCGGCCCAGGTACCCCTCTGCCTCCCGGCCCTGGTCCCCCTTCTCCCAACCCAAGTACGCATATGCCTCCATGCCCTTGTCTCCAATGTCTCCCAGCCCAGGTACCCCTCTGCTTCCTGGCCCTCGTTCCCCTCTACCTCCAGGCCTTGGTCACCCTCTGCCTCCCGGCCCTGCTCCTTTTAAATCTCCCAGTCCTGCTCTCTCTGTACCCCCAGGCCACTGGGTCTCTCAGTCCCACCCATGGTTTCCCTCTACGTCCCGGCCCAGGTCCCCCTGTTCTGCCTGCCCTGGTTTTCCTCTACCTACAGGCCCTGGTCCCTCCCTCCGTCCCGGCCCTGGAACACTTTACCTCCCGGCCTAGGTCCCCCTGTCTCCCGGCCCAGATACCTATCTGCTTCCCAGCCCCGATCCACTTTTCTCCTGGCACAGGTACCCCTCAGCCTGCTGGCCGTGGTCCCCCTCTACCTCCTGGCTCTGGTCCCCCATCTACAAGCCTTGGTAACCCTCTGCCTCTTGGCCATGGTCCCCCCATGATATCCTGCCCTGGTTCCCCTCTGCCTCCCGGGCCTGTGTTCTCCCTACCTCCAGGCCCTGGTCTCCCAGTCTCCCCGCCCAGTTAACCCTCTGCCTCCGGGCCCTGGTCCCCCGTATCCCGGCACAGGTACCCCTCTGTCTCCTGGCCATGATCTCCCTCTGCCTCCCGGCCCTGGTCCCCCGTCTACCTGCCTGGGTACCCCTCTGCCTCCTGGCCCTAGTCCATCCCCGCCTCCTGGCCCTGGTCCCCATCTGCCTCCCTGCCCAGGTACCCTTCAGCCTGCTGGCCTAGTCCCCCTCTACCTCCTGGCCTGGTCCCCCGTCTACAAGTCTTGGTCACCCTCTGCCTCCTGGACGCCCGGGACTCCGTTCCCGAGAGGCCCGCCCGCCATCACACCGCGTGGCCCCCGCTGCTCCCGGAAGGATCCTTTCCCCAGAGCGCCCCCATAAACGCCCCCAGCTTCCACCCCCCCCCACTTAAGCGACCTTCCTTAAAGTGCCCTCCATCCCCCCCTTCCCGGTCCGGTCCTGACTGACTCTCCACCCCCCCATCCGGGAAAAAGGCCCTTGTTATCACCAAGTTACATTAATGACAACTTCATTCGTACCTACTCAGCCCTCCCATGCTATTTGGCTGTTCACTCCTCTCCCCAGGTATCTCTGCTCCCTGACCCCCTTAACAGGTACACCCTACTCCAGTACATAATAGTTTGTATCTGCTCTCTGTGACATAATTATCTGCCAATTTTATTATTGCCATAGCATGTTATTCGTTTAACTACCCCCTGTGATGCCATCGGCTACTTATATCATTGCTACTGTTTTATCGCTTCTGCATCTCTATTGTTAACCTCCCGCTGTACTGTCACTCGCCCTGCTGACGAGTGACATGAACTTTCAATTCCCTTGCTCCCAACTGCCAACTTGCTCCCAATTCCCTTGCTCCCAACTTGCTCCCAACTGCCATTCCCATTCCATGAACTTTCAATTCCCTTGCTCCCAACTGCCATTCCCATTCCTCACCTTCCCCTTCCCCTCTCCCACCCAGCTTTTTCCCTCCCTCTCCCCCACCAAGACCACTCCCCCTCACCCCCTACCAAAGATCCCTCTGTTCCAGCACCAGTCCTCCACTCCTCACTCCCAGCCCCATCCTTCCCCTTCTCCCCGCCCCCACCCCATCCCGGTTCTCCTTTCCCATCGCCACCCCTCTTCCCATTCTCCCCGGCTAGGCCCTCGCCAACTCACCCCAATCCAAACCCTCCCCACTTCTCGTACCCTTCCCCCTCCTTCCCCTCCCTCGGAAGCTACTGCCACATGTGGCCTCTGGAACCCCCGCACCGTTTTAAGTAAGATCCCTTCAATCCTAGACCTATTCCCTTCCAGCTCTCTAGTCCTCCGCCCCCTAACTGAATCATGATTGTCTCCGGATGACACGGTCTCTTCTGCTGCTCTCTCCAGTGGAGGCCTCTTCTTCTTCCACTCCCCCAAACTCACCGGAAAGGGAGGAGGTGTCGGTTTCCTTCTCGCCCCCCAAAGTCGCTTTCGCACTATCCCTCCTCCCCCTTCCCTTTCCTTCGCTTCCTTTGAAGCCCACATTTTTCGCTTCTACCACCCCCTCCAGATTCTTGTAGCCGTTATCTACCGCCCCCCTGCCCCACCTCCATCGTCTTTAACGATTTTGACCCCTTCCTCACCTTCCTTCTCTCCTTTTCCATGCCCACTCTGATCCTCGGAGACTTCAACATCAACGTGGATATACCTGATGACTCCTCTGCCGCCCGCCTTCTATCTCTCCTTGACGCTGCCAACCTCATACTCTACCCCACCTCACCCACTCACCAACTTGGTCATACGCTCGACCTCATCATCTCCTACCGCTGCACTGTGTCCACCCTCACCAACTCTGAAATCCCTCTCTCTGATCATAATCTTCTCACCTGCCTCCTCACTCACACTCCTTTCCCCTGTAAATCCATATTACTCCCTCACAGAGATCTCCGCTCTCTTGAACCCATCCATCTTTCTGAGCGCCTCACACCCCACCTCGCCTCCCTCTCCTCTCTACCCAGTTTTGATGATCAGATTACTGCTCTCAACTCTACCCTTTCTACTCAGCTAGACTCACTCGCTCCCCTTTCCCTTCGCCGCTCTCGCACCACTAACCCACAGCCCTGGATCACTGCCACTGTCCGCCTCCTTCGCTCTTATGCTCGAGCTGCCGAACGCTGCTGGTCAAAGTCTAAACACCATGCCAACCTCGTTCACTTCAAGGTTATCCTTTCCTGCCTTAACTCAGCCCTCTCTTCTGCCAGACAAAACTATTTCTCCTCCCTTATTGACACCCATGCCCATCATCCCCGTCAGCTCTTCCGTACATTCAACTCCCTTCTCAGGCCCCCGGTTCCTCCCCCTCCTCCTTCCCTCACCCCCAAAGATCTGGCCTCCTACTTCATTAACAAAATTAAATCCATCAGGTCCGACTTCCCCAAAGTCACTCCCCCCCTTCTCCAACCCCCCGGTTCTCAACACTCTCTGCTACTCTCCAATCCTTCCCAGCAGTATCCTCTGAAGAGCTCTCCTCCCTCCTCGCAAGTGCTACTCCGGCCACCTATGCTTCTGACCCCATTCCCTCTCATCTCATGAAATCTCTCGCTCCATCCCTTCTCCCCTCCTTAACTTAAATCTTCAACCGCTCACTCTCCACTGGTTCTTTCCCCTCTGCCTTCAAACATACCCATGTCTCTCCCATCCTAAAAAAAGCCCTCTCTTGACCCTACCTCACCTTCTAGTTATCGCCCCATATCCCTCCTACCATTCCTTTCCAAACTCCGTGAACGAGTTGTCTACACGCGCTGCCTCGAATTCCTCAACACCAACTCTCTCCTCGACCCCCTCCAGTCTGGCTTCCGTCCCCTACATTCCACGGAAACTGCCCTCACCAATGACCTCCTGCTTGCCAAATCCAACGACTCATACTCTATCCTAAACCTCCTCAACCTCTCAGCTTCCTTCGACACTGTGGACCACCACCTTCTCCTCAACACGCTATCCAACCTAGGCTTCACAGATTCCGTCCGCTCCTGGTTCTCCTCTTATCTCTCCGGTCGTTCATTCTCAGTCTCATTTGCAGGCTCCTCCTCCCCCTCCAATCCCCATACTGTGGGGGTTCCCCGAGGTTCAGTTCTTGGTCCCCTTCTGTTCTCGATCTACACTCTCTCCCTTAGTGACCTCATTCCCTCCCACGGCTTCAGCTATCATCTCTACGCTGATGACACCAAAATCTACGTCTCTGCCCCTGCTCTCCCCCACTCCCTCCAGGCTCTCATCTCCTCCTGCCTTCAGGACATCTCTATCTGAATGTCGGCCCGCCACCTCAAACACAACATGTCCAAGACTGAACTCCTTGTCTTCCCTCCCAAACTCTGCCCTCTCCCTGACTTTCCCATCACTGTTAATGGCACTACCATCCTTCCCGTCTCACATGCCCGCAACCTTGGTGTCATCCTCGACTCCGCTCTCTCATTCACCCCTCACATCCAAGCCGTCACCAAAACCTGCCGATCTCAGCTCCGCAACATTGCTAAGATCCGCCCTTTCCTCTCCATCCAAACCGCTACCCTGCTCGTTCAAGCTCTCATCCTATCCTGTCTGGACTACTACATCAGCCTTCTCTCTGATCTCCCATCCTCGTGTCTCTCCCCACTTCAATCCATACTTCATGCTGCTACCCGGATTGTCTTTGTCCAGAAACGCTCTGGGCATGTTACTCCCCTCCTCAAAAATCTCCAGTGGCTACCAATCAATCTGCACATCAGGCAGAAACTCCTCACCCTCGGCTTCTAGGCTCTCCATCACCTCGCCCCTTCCTACCTCACCTCCCTTCTCTCCTTCTACAGCCCACGCCGCACCCTCTGCTCCTCTGCCGCTAATCCCCTAACCGTGCTTTGTTCTCGCCTGTCCCTCCGTCGACCCCCGGCCCACGTCATCCCCCTGGCCTGGAATGCGCTCCGTCTGCCCATCCACCAAGCTAGCTCTCTTCCTCCCTTCAAGGCCCTACTGAGAGCTCACCTCCCCCAGTAGGCCTTCCCAGACTGAGCCCCCTCCTTCATCTTCCCCTCGTCCCCTCTCCAGTCCCCCCGTCTTACCTCCTTCCGTTCCCCACAGCACCTGTATATATGTATATATGTTTGTACATATCTATTACTATATTTATATATTTATTTTACTTGTACATATCTATTCTATTTATTTTATTGTGTTAATATGTTTGGTTTTATTCTCTGTCTCCCCCTTCTAAACTGTGAACCCACTGTTGGGTAGGGACTGTCTCTATATGTTGCCAACTTGTACTTCCCAAGCGCTTAGTACAGTGCTCTGCACACAGTAGGCGCTCAATAAATACGATTGATTGATTGATTGATTGATTGGACATAGTCCCCCCCTGCCATCCTGACCTGGTCCCCCTCTGCCTCCCGCACCTGGGTTCCCCCTACCTTCAGGCCCTGGTCCCCAAGTCTCCTCGCGCAGGTAACCCTCTGCCTCCTGGACCTGGTCTTCCGTATCCCGGCCCAGGTACCCCAATGTCTACTGCCCCTGGTATACTTCTACCTCCAGGCCCTGATACATCTCTGCCTCCCTGCCCTGTCCCCCACCACTTCTCGGCCCTGGTCCCCCTATGCCTTCTGGCCAAGGTACTCCTCTGCCTCCTGGCCCTGTTCCCCCTCTTCCTCCTGGCACCGGTCCCCCATATCCCGGCCAAGGTATCCTTCTGCGTCCTGGCCCTGGTCCCCCACTGCCACCCTGCCCTGGTCCCCCTCTGCCTTCTGGCTGTGGGTCCCCTCCACCTCCCGGACCCTGTCCCCCGTCTCCTGGCCCAGGTACCCTTCTAAATCCTGGCGTGGGTCCCCCTCTGCCTCTGTCCCTGGTTCGCCTGTTCCTGACAGCCCTAGTTCCCCTTTAGTTCCATGAAGCGGGGAGACAAGGGCAGGGAGGCATAGGAACACCCTATCTCCCGGCCCTGGTCCCCCAATCTCCCGACCCCGGTACCTCTCTTCCACCCGGCCCTGGTCACCCCTGTTTACAGTCCCTGGTCCCCCTCTGCCTCCCTGCCCTTGTCACCCCCGCTTCTCGGCCCTCGTCCCCTTTGTCTCTCGTCCCTGGTACCACCCTGCCTCCTGGCATTCGTCCCCCTCTTTCTCCTACCTGCCATGGTCCTCCCTCTCGCGGCCCAGGTAGTCCTCTTTATCCTAGCCCTGGTTACCCCTTCCACCCTACCCTGGTCCCCTTCTGCCTCCCATCCCTTGTTCCCCTGTTCCTTCCAGCCCGAGTTCCCCTTCACTTCCAAGAAGCAGGAAGGACAAGGGCAGGGAGGCAAAGGAACACCCCCATCTCCGGGCCCGGGAATCCCTCTGTCGCCTGGCCCTTGTCCCCATCTGCCTCCAGGCCCTGGTCCCCCTCTGCCACCTGGCCCTGGTCCACCCCGCTTCTCGACCCTGTTCCCCCTTTGTCTCCTGGCCCTGGTCCCCCACTGCCTCCAGGCCGTGGTTCCTCTCTGCCCCCTGGCCCTGGTTTCCTACCTCCAGGCCCTTGGGTCTCTCTCCGTTCTGATCCTGGGTCCTCTCTACCTCCCAGCCCAGGTCCCCCTATCTCCAGACCCAGGTACCCCTCTGCCTCCTGGCCCTGGTTTCCCTCTATCTCTAGGCCCCGGTACCTCTGTGCCTCCAGGCCCTTGTCCCTCTCTCTGTTCCGGCCCTGGGTCTGCTCTACCTCCCGGCCCTTGTCCTCTGCTTTCCCGACCCAGGAACCCCTCTGCCTCACGGCCCTGGTGCTCCTCTGCCTCCCGGCACTGGTCTCCTTCTACCGGCCCTGGGCCCCCTGTCCCAAGAACAAGGTACCCCTCTTCTTCCAGGCATGGTCACCCTCTGCCCCCCGTCGCTGGTCCCTCTCTGCCTCCTGGACCTGGTCCCCCTCTGCCTCCGGGATCTGGTCTCCCTCTACCTCACAGCACTGGAGTCCGTCTCCCAGTCCAGGTACCCCTCTGCCTCATGGTCCTGGTCCCCCTCTGTCTCACGACCCAGGATCCCCACTGCCTCCTGGCCCTGCTCACGCTCTGCCTCCCAGTACAAGTACCCCACTGACTCCCGACCTTGGTCCCCCGTCTTCCGACCCAGGTACCCCTCTGCCTCCTGGCCCAGGTCCCCCTCTGCCTCCCGGCCCTGGTCTCCTTCTACCTCCAGGCCACTGGGTCTCTCTACGTCCCGGCTCTGGGTCCCCTCTACCTGTCAGCTCTGGTCCCCCTGTCCCCAGACCCCTCTGCCTCCTGGCCTTGGACCCTTGTCTCCCAGCCAACATAACCCTCTGTCTCCTGGACCTAGTCCTCTTCTGCCTACCTACCCTGGTCCCCATCTGCCTTCCATGCGTGGCCCTCCTTGGCATCCCGGCCCTGGTCCCTCTCTGCCTCCCTGCCCTTGAACCCCTGCTTCTCGAGCCTTGTCCCCCTTTGCCTACCGGCCCAGATACGGCTCTGCCTCCTGGCCCTGGCCTACCCCTGCCACCCTGCCCTGGTCCCCATCTGCCTCCTGGCACTGGTCCCTCTGTGCTTACTGGCCCTACTCCCCCACGGCATCCCGGTCCTGGTTTTCTTCAACCTCCAGGCCACTGGATGAGTCTCCGTCCGGACCCACGGTCCCCTCTACCTCCCGGCCCTGGTCCTCCTGTCTCCCGGCCTAGGTATTCCTTTTCCTCCTGGCTCTGGCCCCCATCTGCCTCCCGGCCCGAGTCTCCCTCTGCCTTCTCGACCCTGGTCCCCCTGTCTCCCGCCCCAGGTACCCCTTTGCCTCCTAGCCCTGGCCCCGCTCAGCCTTCAGGCCCTGTTCACCCTCTCCCTCCCTGCCCTTGTCGCCCCCGCTTCTCCGCCCTGGTCCCCCTTTTCCTCCCACCCCTGGTACCCCTCTGCCTCCCGGCCCTGGTCCGCATCTGCGCCTATGACCAGTTCACCCCCGCCTCTCGGCCGTGGACCCCGTCTGTTTCTCAGCCCTGGTCCTCCTGTCTCCTGACCCAGGAATCCCTCTGCCAAATTGCCCTGATCACCCTCTACCTCCCTGCCCTTGTCATCATCATCATCATCATCAATCGTATTTATTGAGTGCTTACTATGTGCAGAGCACTGTACTAAGCGCTTGGGAAGTACAAATTGGCAACGTATAGAGACAGTCCCTACCCAACAATGGGCTCACAGTCTAAAGGGGGGAGACAGAGAACAAAACCAAACATACTAACAAAATAAAATAAATAGAATAGATATGTGCAAATAAAATAAATAAATAAATAAATAGAGTAAAAAATATGTACAAACATATATACATATATACAGGTGCTGTGGGGAAGGGAAGGAGGTAAGGTGGGGGGATGGAGAGAGGGACGAGGGGGAGAGGAAGGATGGGGCTCAGTCTGGGAAGACCTCCTGGAGGAGGTGAGCTCTCAGCAGGGCCTTGAAGGGAGGAAGAGAGCTAGCTTGGTGGATGGGCAGAGGGAGGGCATTCCAGGCCCGGGGGATGACGTGGGCCGGGGGTCGATGGCGGGACAGGCGAGAGCGAAGTACGGCGAGGAGATCAGCGGTGGAGGAGCGGAGGGTGAGGACTGGGCTGTAGAAGGAGAGAAGGGAGGTGAGGTAGGAGGGGGCGAGGTGATGGAGAGCCTTGAAGCCCAGGGTGAGGAGTTTCTGCCTGATGCGCAGATTGATTGGTAGCCACTGGAGATTTTTGAGGAGGGGAGTGATATGCCCAGAGCGTTTCTGGACAAAAATAATCCGGGCAGCAGCATGAAGTATGGATTGAAGTGGAGAGAGACACGAGGATGGGAGATCAGAGAGAAGGCTGATGCAGTAGTCCAGACGGGATAGGATGAGAGCTTGAATGAGCAGGGTAGCGGTTGGGATGGAGAGGAAAGGGCGGATCTTGGCAATGTAGGGCAGATCTTGGCAATGTCGCCCCAACATCTCCGTCCTGGTCCCCCTTTGCCTCCTGTGCAAGGTACCCTTCTGCCTCCCGGCCCAGGTACCCCTCTACTACCTGGCCCTGGTCCCCCTCTGCCTCCCTGCCCTGATCCCCGTCTGCCTCCCAACCCTGGTCCCTCTGTGCCTCCCGCCCTTCGTCTCCCTCGACCTCCAGATCCTGGTCCTCTCTCCATCACGGTCCTCGTCCCCGTCTTCTGGCCTAGGAACCAGTCTGCCTCCTGTCCCTGGTCCCCCTCTGCCTACTCGCCCCGGTCACCATCTGCCTCCGGGCCCTAGTCAACCTCTGCCTCTCGGCCCTGGTCCCAGTCTCCCGGCCCACGGACCCTTCTGTCTCCCTGCCCTGGTCCCCCTGCCTCCCGGCCCTGGTACCTCTCTGCCTCCTGGCCACGGTCCCCCATGTCACCATGCCCTGGTCCCCCTCTTCCTCTCGGAACTGGTCCCTCTGTGCCTCCTGGTACCCCATGGTATACCGGCCTTGGTTTCCTTTGCCTCCAGGCCCTTGGGCGAGTCTTCATCCGGGACCTGGGTCTCCTCTATCTCCCGGCCCTGGTTCCCCTGTCTCCCGGCCTAGGTACACCTCTTACTCCTGGCCCTGGTCCCCCTTCTGCCAACCCGCCCTGGTGCCCATCTGCCTCCCGGCTTTGTTCCCCCTCTGCTTCGCGGCCCCGGTCTCCCTGCCCCCAGCCTAGATACCCCTCTTCCTCCTGGCTCTGGTCCCCCTCTGCCAACCTGCCCTAGTCCCCATAATAATAATAATAATAATAATAATAATAATAATAATAATAATAATAATAATAATAATGAGGGCATTTATTAAGCGCTTACTATGTGCAAAATACTGTACTAAGCGCTGGGGAGGTTACAAGGTGATCAGTTTGTCCCATGGCGGGGGGGGGGCTCACAGTCTTAATCCCCATTTTACAGATGCGGTAACTGAGGCCCAGTGAAGTGAAGTAACTTGCCCAATGTCACACAGCTGACAATTGGTGGAGCCGGGATTTGAACACATGACCTCTGACTCCAAAGCCCGAGCTCTTTCCACTGCGCCACGCTGCTTCTCTCATCTGCCTCCTGGCCCTGGTCCCCCTCTGCCTCTCGGCCCTGGTACACCTGTCTCCCGGCCCAGGTAACTCTCTGCCTCCCATACCTGGTCCCTCTCTGCCTCCAGGCCCTGGTCCCTCTCGCCTCTCGGCCCTGGTCCCCTTCGGCCTCCCTGCCCTTGTCGCCCTCACGTCTCCGCCGTGGTCCCCCTTTGCCTCCCAGTCCAGGTACCCTTCTGTCTCCCAGCACTTGTCAGCGTCTGCGTCTATGACCTGGTCGCCCCCTGCCTCTCGGTCCTGGTCCCCCTCTGCTTCTCAGCCCTGGTCCTCCTGTCTCCAGGCCCTAGGCCTCCTCTAACTCCCAGCCCTGGTCCCCGTCTCCCGGTCGAGGTAACTCTCTTCCTCCTGGCCCTGGTCCCCCTCTGCCAACCCGCCCTGGTCCCCATCTGCGTCCCGGCTCTGGTCCCCTTGTCTCCCGACCCAGGTACCCCTCTGCCTGACGGACCACGTTCCCCTCAGCCTCCCTGCCCTTGTGGCCCCCGCTAATCAACCCTGGCCCCTCTCTGCCTCCCTGCCCTTGTCCCCCCAGGTTCTTGGCTCTGATCCCCCTTTGCCTTCCAGCCCAGGTACCTTCTGCCTCCCAGCCCAGGTCCCCATATGCCACCCTGCCTAGTTCCGCCCGTGCCTCTCGTCCCTGTTCCCCCTCTGCCTTTTGGCCCTAGTTCCCCATTATGTCCGAGAACCGAGTGGGACAAATGTAGGGAAGCAGAGGTACCCCTCTGCCAATGGGCCTGGGTCCCCGTTTCGTGGCCCTGGTCCCCCTCTGCCTCCTGGCCCTGGCAACCCTGCATCTGCCAGTACTGGTCTCCCTCTAACTCCAAGCCCTGGGTCCCCTCTGCCTCGCGGCATGGGTCCCCCTGCCTCTCGGACCTGGTCCACCTGTCTTCCCACTCAGGTACCCCTCTGCCTCCCAATCAATCAATCAATCAATCGTATTTATTGAGCACTTACTGTGTACAGAGCACTGTACTAAGCGCTTGGGAAGTGCAGGTTGGCCACATATAGAGACAGTCCCTACCCAACAGTGGGCTCACAGTATAAAAGGGGGAGACAGAGAACAAAACCAAACATACTAACAAAATAAAATAAATTGAATAGATATGTACAAGTAAAATAAATATATAAATAGAGTAATAAATATGTACAAGCATATATACATATATACAGGTGCTGTGGGGAAGAGAAGGAGGTAAGATGGGGGGATGGAGAGGGGGACGAGGGGGAGAGGAAGGAAGGGGCTCAGTCTGGGAAGGCCTCCTGGAGGAGGTGAGGTCTCAGTAAGGCCTTGAAGGGAGGAAGAGAGCTAGCTTGGTGGATGGGCAGACGGAGCGCATTCCAGGCCAGGGGGAATATATCGACCCCCGGGTCGATGGCGGGATAGGCGAGAACGAGGTACGGTGAGGTGATTAGTGGCAGAGGAGCGGAGGGTGTGGGGTGGGCTGTAGAAGGAGAGAAGGGAGGTGAGGTAGGAAGGGGCGAGGTGATGGAGAGCCTTGAAGCCCTGGGTGAGGAGTTTCTGCCTGATGCGCAGATTGATTGGTAGCCACTGGAGAGTTTTGAGGAGGGGAGTAACATGCCCAGAGCGTTTCTGGACAAAGACAATCCGGGCAGCAGCATGAAGTATGGATTGAAGTGGGGAGAGACACGAGGATGGGAGAACAGAGAGAAGGCTGAGGCAGTAGTCCAGACGGGATAGGACGAGAGCTTGAACGAGCAGCGTAGCGGTATGGATGGAGAGGAAAGGGCGGATCTTAGCAATGTTGCGGAGCTGAGACCGGCAGGTTTTGGTGACGGCTTGGATGTGACGGGTGAATGAGAGAGCGGAGTCGAGGATGACACCAAGGTTGCGGGCTTGTGAGACGGGAAGGATGCTAGTGCCGTCAACAGAGATGGGAAAGTCAGGGAGAGGGCAGGGTTTGGGATGGAAGACAAGGAGTTCAGTCTTGGATATGTCTCAGACATGGTCTCCCTGTCTTCCGGACCGGGTACCCCTCTGCCTCGTGGCCCTGGTCCCCCTCTGCTTCCCCGCCCTGATCCCACTCTGCCTCCCGGCCTTGGTTCCCCTCTGCCTCCCTGCTCTTGTCCCCCTTTCTCCCAGCCCAGTTACCCCTCTGCCTCCTGGTCCTGGTCCCCCTCTGCCTCCCAGCCCTGGTCACCCTCTGCCTCATGGCCCTGGTCTCTCTCTGCCTCCCGTCCCTTGTCTCCTTCTTCCTCCAGGCCCTTGGGTCTCTCTCCCTTCTGGCCCAGGGTCCCCTCAACCTCCTGGCCCGTGTCCCTGTCTCATGGCCCAGGTACCCTTCTGCCTCCTGTCCCTGGCCCCCCTCTGCCGCCCAGCCCTCGTTCCCCTCTGCCTACTGGCCCTGGTCCCTCTGCTACTACCGGCTCTGGTCTCCTTTTTATCTCTAGGCCCTTGTGTCTCTCTGCATCCCGGCCCTGGTCCCCCAGTCTCCTGACCCAGGTCCCCCTCTTCTTCACCGCCCTAGTCGCCCCCTGTGCCTCGGCCCAGGTACATCTCTGCCTTATGGCCCTGGTTCACCTCTGCCTTTCAGCCCAGGTAACCTTCGGCCTTCTGGCCCTCTGCCCCCCTGCACTGGTCCCCAAAGCCTCTCAGCCATGGTCACCCTCTGCCTCCCGGCCGAGATACCCCAATGTCTCTTTGACCAGGTCCCCTTCAGCTTTACAGGCCTGGAACATTTCTCGCATCCCAGGTACCCCTCTGCCTCCCGGCCCTGGTCCCCCCCATCTCCCGGCCCAGGTACCCCTCTGCATCCTGGCCCTGGTCCCCCTCGTCTCCTTCCACCTCCGGGCCCTTGGGTCTCTCTCCCTTGAGTTCCCTCTACCTCCCAGGTCTGGTCCCCCTGCAGGGATTCTCCTCTGCCTCCTGACCCTGGTCCACCTCTACCTCCAGGCCCCGGTCCCCCTCTGCCACCCTGTACTTGCCCCACCCCCACCACGTCTTGGCCCTGGTCCCCCTTTGCCTTCTGGCCCAAGTACCCCTCTGTGGCCTGGCTCTGTTCCCCCTCTGCCTTCCAACCCAGGTAGCCCTTTGCCTCCTGGCCCTGATCTCCCTCTTCCTCCCGGCCCTGATCCCCCGTATCTAGGCCCAGGTACCCCTCTGCCTCCTGGCTCTGGTCCCCCACTGCCCTAGTCCCCCAGCCTCCCCTGCCCTGGTCCCCTTTTGCCTCCCGGCCCTGGGTCCCCTCAACCTCTTGGCCCTAGTCCCCCAGTCTCCTGGCATAGGTACCCTTCTAAATCCTGGCCCTGCTCCCACTATGCCTCCCCGTCCTGGTTCCCCTCTGCATCCCGGCCCTTCTCCCCCTCTGCCTCACTGCCTTGTTCCCCCCGCGCCTATCGTCCCTTGTCCCCCTCTGAATTTCAGCGGCAGTTCCCCTGTACTTACGAGAAGCTGAGGGGCGGAGCAAGGGCAGGGAGGTAGAGGTACCCCTGTGCCTGCTGGACCTGATCCCCGTTTCCCAACCCTGGTCCCCCTCTGCCTCCCGTCCCCGGTCCCCCTCTGCCTCCCAACGCTGGTCCCCCCTTGTCTACCGGCCCAGATACCCCTCTGCCTCCTGGCCCTAGTCCCCCTCTGCCTCCAGGCCCTGATCCCTCTCTACCGCCGGACACTTGTCCCTTCGAGCCTCCCAGCCCTGATCTCCCTCTACCTCCAGGCCACTGGGTCTCTCTCCTTCCTGGCTTGGGGTCCCCTCTACTTCCTGGTCCAGGTCCCCCTGTTCTACCAAGCCCTGGTCTCCCTCTATCTCCAGACCCTGGCACTTCTCTCCGTCCCGGCCCTGGCACCCTCTATTTCCCGGCCTAGGTCTCCCTGTCTACTGGCCCAGGTACCCCTCTGCCTCCCGGTCCTGGTCCCCCTCTGCCTCCCGGCCCTGGTCCCCTTCTGCTTCCCGGCTCTGGTCGGCCTCTGCCTCTCTGACTTGGTCAGCCCCGGCCTCTCGGCCCTGGTTCCCCTCTGCTTCTCGGCCCTAGTCCCACTGTCTCCCGACACAAGTAACACCCTGTCTTCCAGCCCTGGCCCCTCTGTCTCCCGACCCAGGTACCTCTCTGCCTCCCGTTTCTGGTCACCTGTCTAAAGGACCTGGTGCCCCTCTGTCTCCCATCCCAGGTCCCCCTTTCTCCTGGCCCAGGAACTCCTCTGCCTCCTGGCCCTGGTTCCCCTCTACGTCCCGGCCCTGGTCCACCATCTACTGGCCTGGATACTCCTCTGCCTCCCGGTCCAGGTTCCCCTCTGCCTCCATGCCCAGGTCACCCCCAGCCTCTCGGTCCTGATCTCCCTTTGCCTCCCTGCCCCGATCGCCCCCTGCCTTACGTCCCTGGTCCCCCTCTGACTTTCGGGCCTAGTTCCCCTTTACCTTTGAGAAGCAGGGGGTACAAGGGCAGGGAGGAAGTGGTATCACTCTCCCAGAAGGCTTGATCCCCATTTCCCGGCCCTGGTCCCCCTCTGCCTTCCCGACCCTGGTCACCCTCTGCCTTCCCACCCTTGTCCCCCTCTGCTTGCCGACCCTGGTCCACCTCTAAATCTCTGAACTGGTGGCCCCCCCGTCTCTCGGCCCTGTCTCCCGGTCAGGGACCCTTCTGCCTCCTGTCCCTAGTCCCCTTGTCTACGAGCCCTGGTCCCTCTTTGCCTCCAGGCCCTGGTCCCCCTCTGCCTCCCTTTCCCGGTCCCCCTCTGCTTCCAAGCCCTGATCGGCCTCTGCATCTCTTACCTGTTAGCTCCCCGTCTCGAGGCCTTGGTTCCCCTCTGCTTCTCAGCCCTAGGCCCCATCTCCTGGCCCATGTAACCCTCTGCCTCCCGGCCCTGGTCCCCCTGTCTACCGGCCCTGGTCTCCTTCCGTCATCTGTCCCTAGTCCCCCTCTACATCCCTGACCTTTTCCCCCATGCTTCTCGGCCCTGGTCCCCCTTTGCCTCCCGGCCCTGATCCCCGTTTTCCAGCCCTGGTCCCCCTCTGCCTGCCGGCCCTGGTCCCTCTCTGCCTCCCGACTCTGGTCTCCCGTCTCCTGTCCCAGGTACACCTCTGCCTCCTGGCCCTAGTCCTCCTCTACATCTTGGACCTGGTCCCTTTGAGCCTCCCGGCCATGGACGCCCTCTACCTCCAGGAAACTGGGTCTCTCTCCGTCCTGGCCATGAGTCCCCTCTACCTCCCGGTCCTGGTCCCCGTCTGGCTCGCTGCCCTGGTACCCCTCAAATTCCCGGCCCAGGCCGGCCTCTGTCTCTCTGACCTGGTCACGCCTCCGCCTCTCGGTCCTGGTTCCCCTCTGCCTCTCAGCCATAGTCCCACTGTCTCCCGGCACAGGTATCCCTCTGCCTCCTAGCCCTTGTCCCCCTGTCCCCTGGCCCAGGTAACCCTCTGCCTCCTGCCCTGGTCGTCCTGTCTACCAGCCCTGGACGCCCTCTTTCTCCCGGTCCTGGCCACTCTCTGCCTCCCTGATCTTGTCACACCGCTTCTTGGCCCTGGTCCCACTTTGCCTCCCGGCCCAGGTACCCCTCTGCCTCCTGGCCCTGGTTCCCCTCTGCTTCCCGGCCCTGGTCCCCTGTCTACCGGCCCGGGTACCCCTCTGCCTCCTGGACCTGGTACCCCGTTGCCTCCAGGCCCTGGTCCCCCTCTGCCTCCCGACCCTGGTCCCCCTTCTCCGATCACCGGTACCCCTCTTCCTCCTAGCTATGATTCCCCTCTGCTTCCCGGCTCTGGTCACCCAAGCCTCCCGACCCTAGGCACCAGTCTCCAGGCCCAGGGACCACTTGCCTCCTGGCCCTGGTCCCTTTCTGCCTCCAGGCCCTGGTCCCCCTCTGCCTCCCTTCCCTTGTCTGCCCCCTTTTCGGCCCTGGTCCCCCTTTACCTTCCAGCCTAGGTATCTCTCAGCCTCCTGACACTGGTCCCCCTCTACCACCCGGCCCTTGTCCACCTGTCTACTGACCCAGGTTCCCTTCTAAAACCTGGCCCTGGCCCCCCTCTGCCTCCTCGCCCTGGTCCCCCTCTGCATCCCGGCCCTGGTCCCCCTCTGCCTTCCTGCCTAGGTCGCCCCGTACCTCTTGTCCCTGGTCCCCTCTGACATTTGGCCGTAGTTCCCCTTTACATCTGAGAACCAGGAGGGACAAGGGCAGGGAGGCAGAAGTACCCCTCTGCCTGCCAGTCCTGATCTCCGTTTCCTGGCACTCGTCTCCCTCCTCATCCTAACCCAGGTCCCCCTCTGCTTCCCGGCCCCTCCCTCTGTGACTCCCGACCCTGGACCCTCTGTGCCTCCTGGCCTAGGATCCCCTGTGCCTCAGGCCCTGGTCTCCCTCTACATCCAGGCCCTTGGGTCTATCTCCATCCCGGCCCTGGGTCCCCTCTTCTTCCTGGCCCAGGTATCTCTACACCTCCTGGCTCTGGTCCCCCCGTCTCCTAGCCCAGATACCCGTCTGCCTCCCGGCCCTGGTCCCCCATCTCCCAGCTCAAGTACCCCTCTGCCTCCCTGCCCTTGTCCCATGTCTCCCGTCCCTGTTCTCCTTCTACCTCCAAGCCCTTGGGTCTCTCTCCGTTCGGCCCTGGGTCCCCTCTACCTCCCGGCCCTGGTCCCTCTGTCTCCAGACCCACGTACCTCTCTGCCACCTGGTCCTGGGTCCCCTCTACCTCCCGGCCCTGGTCCCTCTGTCTCCAGACCCACGTACCTCTCTGCCACCTGGCCCTGGTCTCCCTCTACTTCCAGGCCCTGGTCCCTCTCTCTGATCCGGCCCTGCCCATCTCTCCCGGCCCAGACACCCCTCTATCTCCCTGCACTGATCCCTCTGTTTCCTGGTCCCCCTCTGCCTCCCAGCTCTGATCCCTCAGTGCCTCCAGGCCCTGGTGTCCTTCTACTTCCAGGCTCCTGGGTCACTCACCGTCCCATCACTCTATCCCCTCTACCTCCCAGCCCTGGTCCCCATTTCCCGGTCTAGGTCCCCCTCTGCCTCCTGGCCCTGGTGCCCCTCTGCCTCCCAAGCTGGTCCCCCTCTGCCTTCCAGTCGTTGCCCCCCTCAGCCTCCCTGCCCTGGTCCCCAAGGCCTCTCAGCCCTGGTAAACCCCTGCTTCCCGGCCAAAGTACCACACTGCCTCCGGGACCAGGTGCTCTTCAGCCTCCCAGCTCTGAACCCTGTTTCCCAGCCCAGATACCCCTCGGCCTCCCGGCCCTGGTTCCCCTGTCTCCCATTCCAGGTACTCCTCTGCCTTCTGGTACTGGTCCCCATCTGCCTCCTGGCCCTGGTCCCTATCTTCCACCCGGCCCTGGTTCCCGGTTTCGCAGTCTAAGTTTCTCTCTTCCTCCTGGCCCTGGTCCCCCTCTGCCTCCCGGTTCTGTTCCCCCTCTGCCTCCCTGGCTGGTCCCCAAGGCCTCTCAGCTCTGGTGCCCCTCTGCCTCCGGCCAAGATACCACACTGTCTCCTGGACGAAATCCCCTTCAGCTTCCTTGCCCTGGTCCCCATCTACTGGATCAGGTACCCCTTGGCATCCCGGCTCTGGTCCCCCTGTATCCCTTACCAGGAACCCCTCTGCCCCCCGGCCCTGGTCCCCCTCGGCCTCCTGACCCTGGTCCCCCACTGCAGCCTGCCCTGGTCCTGTGCCTCCCGGCACTGGTCTCCTTCTACATTCAGGCCCTTGGGTCTCTCTCCTTGCCAGCCCTGGGTCCCCTCTACCTCCTGTCCCTGCCTCGAGGCTCTGGTCCCCCTGTCTCCTGGCCCAGGTACCCCGTTGCCTCCTGGCCCTGCTCCTCCTCTGCCACCCTGCCCTAGTCCCCCTATGCCTACCGGCCCTGGTCCCTGTGTGACTCCCCGCCCTAGTCTCCTTCTACCTCTACGGCCTTAGGTCAGTTCCGGCCCTGGTCTTCGTCGCCCGGCCCAGATACCCTTCTGCCTCCTGGCCCTGGTTCCCCTCTTGTCTCCTCACCTTGTTCCCCCTCTGCCTTCTGGCCCCAGTACCCCTATGGAACCCGGCCCCTGACGCCCCCCACCCCCCCGCTTCTCAGCTCTGGTCCCTCTCTGCTTCCCAGTCCAGGTACCCCTATGCCCCTCTACCTCCCTGCCCTGGTTCCCCTGTCTCCTGGCCCACGTACCCATCTGGCTCCTGGCCCTGCTCCCGCTCTGCCGCCCGGCCCTGGTCCCTCTGTGCCTCCTGGCCTTGGTCTCGTTCTACCTCCAGGCCCTTGGGTCTCTCTCCGTCCCAGCCCTGGAATTTGTCTAACCTGATTTACGTGTATGTACCCCAGCATGTTGCCAATTTCTACTATATGTTGCCAACTGTTACTTCCCAAGCACTTAGTACAGTGCTCTGCACACAGTAAGCGCTCAATAAATATGATTGAATGAATGAATGTATGAAGCCGGCCCCCCTGTTTTTAACTCATTCCCTGATACCTGAGCCATGAAGCCCCTAAAGTGAAGACTCAAATCTGCAGTTCATGGTATGAAGCCAGGCTCAGTTTGCTGGCACCCTTATTTTTTATCTTTATCTCTACTACCTGGGTCATGAAGACCCCAAAGGGAGTCACCTTTGAGGATCATGGCATGAAGCCAACCTCCCTTTTGCCAGCACCCACACTTTTATGGTTCTTCCCGACACTTGGGCCAGGAAAGCCCAAATGGGAAGTCTCAAATCGAGGGTTCATGGCACGAAGCCAGATCGCGATTCTCGACACCCATGTTTATCATTCTTCATCATGGTGTGTGAGCCGTGAAAACCCGAGTGGGACGACTCGGATCTGGGGTTCAGGACAGGAAGTCAGCCGTCTTTTGCTAGTACTCATGCTATTCTTCTTCCCGGCACCTAAGCAATGAAGACCCAAATGGGAAGACTCAAATCTTTGGTTAGTAGCGTGAAGCCAACCTCTCTTTTGCCAGAACAAATATTTTTAATTGCTCTTCCCAAGACCTGGCCCTTGAAGACCCAAATAGGAATCAATCAATTGTATTTATTGAGCGCTTACCGTGTGCAGAACACTGTACTAAGCGCACTAAGGAACGGCTTCAAGGTTCTCCATCACCTTGCCCCCTCCTACCTCACCTCCCTTCTCTTCTTCTACAGCCCAGCCCGCACCCTCCGCTCCTCTGCCGCTAATCTCCTCACCGTACCTCGTTCTCGCCTGTCCCGCCATCGACCCCCGGCCCACGTCATCCCCCGGGCCTGGAATGCCCTCCCTCTGCCCATCCGCCAAGCTAGCGCTCTTCCTCCCTTCAAGGCCCTGCTGAGAGCTCACTTCCTCCAGGAGGCCTTCCCAGACTGAGCCCCTTCCTTCCTCTCCACTCGTCCCCCTCTCCATCCCCCCATCTTACCTCCTTCCCTTCCCCACAGCACCTGTATAAATGTATATATGTTTGTACATATTTTTTACTCTATTTATTTATTTATTTATTTATTTTATTTGTACATATCTATTCTATTTATTTTATTTTGTTAGTATGTTTGGTTTTGTTCTCTGTCTCCCCCTTTTAGACTGTGAGCCCACTGTTGGGTAGGGACTGTCTCTATATGTTGCCAATTTGTGCATCCCAAGCGCTTAGTACAGTGCTCTGCACATAGTAAGCGCTCAATAAATACGATTGATGATGATGATGACTAAAAGCTGGAGCTCTTGGTCTGAAACCAAGCCTCCTTTCGCCTGCCTCCATTTTATTTTTCTTCGTGGTGCTTAGGCTATGAAGATCTCTCTGGGAAGATTCAAATCTGGGGTTCATGGCATGAAGCCAGTGTTTTCTTTTGCCAGCACCCCTACTTTTATTGTTCTTCCCAGTACCCAGGACAAGAATATCCAAAAAGGAAGACTTGGATTTGGGGTTTATGGCATGAAGCATCATGGTCCAGTGGACAGAGCATGGGCCTGGGAGTCAGAAGGATCTGGGTTCGAATCCTAGCTCCACACCTTGACTTGTCCAAGGTCACACAGCAGACATTTAACTTCTCTGTGGCTCAGTCACCTCATCCGTAAAATAGGGATTAATACTGGGAAACAGGGACTAGGTCCAACCTGATTAGATTTTATCTACCCCAGTGCTTAGAACGGTGCTTGACACATGGTAAGCAGTTAATAAATATCATCATCACCATGAAGCCAATACCCTTTAGCCAGCATCCATATTTTTATTTATCTTTCTGGTGCCTGGACCACGAAGACTCAGATGGGAAGATTCAAATCTCGGATTCATGGCATGAAGCCATTCTCCCTTTTGCCAGCATCCATGTTTTTTTTCTCTTTCCCTGTTTCCTGCGTTCATGGCATATAGCCAGTTCCCCCACTCCCCGTACTTCCTTTTGCCAGCACCCACTCTCAGGCCCTGGGCCTCTGGGGTTTGTGGCTTGAAGCTAGCCCCTCTTTTGCTGGCACCCAAACGTTTAGTGTCTTTCCTGGCTCCCAGGCCACGAAGTCAGGGCCTCCGCGGGGAACGTCCGCGCCTAGGACAGGCCGGACGGGTCGGTGTCCCACGGGGAGTCGCGGGGCCTAGACTAGAGAGCCCGGGCTTGGGAGGTGGGGGGCCACCTGGGTTCCCCTCCCGGCTCCACCTGGCCGAGTCCCTTCAGGTCTACGTGCCTCAGTTCCCTCATCTGCAAAATGGGGATGAAGACTGTGAGGGGGAGGACAACCTGATCACCTTGTATCTCCCCCAGTGCTTAGAAGACGGCTGGGCATCTAGTAAGCTAGCTTCCACATTGGGCCCCCTCCTTCCTCTCCCCATCCCTCCCGCCTTACCTCCTTCCCCTCCTGTCACCCGTCGTCCGGGGACGGGTTCGTTCAGTGATCGGCGAGGCGAGAGAAAGAGAGAGAGGCCGGGGACAGAAAGCCTGAGTTTTATATAAAATTTATTCCGCGAGGCGAATTGAATTTATGTAATTGTTTAGGCACAATGGATTTAACTTCCCTTTCGGGAGGAATCATCATCATCATCATCATCATCAATCGTATTTATTGAGCGCTTACTATGTGCAGAGCACTGTACTAAGCGCTTGGGAAGTACAAATTGGCAACATATAGAGACAGTCCCTACCCAACAGTGGGCTCACAGTCTAAAGGGGGGAGACAGAGAACAAAACCAAACATACTAACAAAATAAAATAAATAGAATAGATATGTACAAATAAAATAAATAAATAAATAAATAGAGTAAAAAATATGTACAAACATATATACATATATACAGGTGCTGTGGGGAAGGGAAGGAGGTAAGATGGGGGGATGGAGAGGGGGACGAGGGGGAGAGGAAGGAAGGGGCTCAGTCTGGGAAGGCCTCCTGGAGGAAGTGAGCTCTCAGCAGGGCTTTGAAGGGAGGAAGAGAGCTAGCTCGGCGGATGGGCAGAGGGAGGGCATTCCAGGTCCGGAGGATGACGTGGGCCGGGGGTCGATGGCGGGACAGGCAAGAGCGAGGTACGGTGAGGAGATCAGCGGTGGAGGAGCGGAGGGTGCGGACTAGGCTGTAGAAGGAGAGAAGGGAGGTGAGGTAGGAGGGGGCGAGGTGATGGAGAGCCTTGAAGCCCAGGGTGAGGAGTTTCTGCCTGATATATCAAGGAATATAATCAATTAGCAATATTAGAGCTTCCCCTTCACGGCAGGAACACAATCATACATTAATCGCGCGGGGGTGAGGCGGCTAGCTCTCACCCATGTGCACTTCCCACTCGGGAAGAATCCACTTACTTTCCCACATGGGAAGAATTGATTACGTTACCTGCGCACGTGGTGGGCGGCTAGCTCTCACAATGTGCTCTCCCTACATGGGAGGAATCCACTCATGATTCCCATCAGCAGCGGGGTACCTGGGTCCCACTCACGAGACACTCACCCGTCCCGCGGCCCTTGCCTCAGTGTGTTGGTTCTGGCTGTAAAGCGGGCATCTGACCTTCTGGGCAGGGAGAGACACGTGGGTTGCTGCTGAAGCAGCTGCTCCTGCTGCTGCATGTCTGGTGTTCTGACCCCAAAGGTCAGAGGCGACAGGTATTTATTGCCTGCGCCCCTAGGCCATTCCAGCTTCCGGCCTCGGTCTATCCAATCTCTGCCCTCCCCCCTCCTCCATACCTAATTCGATTGGCACGGGGGCGAGGGACACCTTCTGTATTCCCATCTTGGGCTGTCAATCTAGCAGACTTGGTCGTGGGGGTGGTATCCCACCCTCACTTCCGAGTTCCGCCTACTGGCTCAGGTGGTCACGAGATAGCTTTTGACCTTGAGATGGCCGGTACCCAAGGGTCACCTCGGGACATACCACCCCTTGGCCCTCGCCATCCGTGCCCACCTGACCCCACCTCTTCCTGCATCCCCTCCAGGTCGCATAGTGGTGGGGTTGCACTGGAAGCCGTGCCTTCCCGCGCTGTCCTTCCCCTGACCGCATGGGCTGATAACCTCCCTGGCTTTCCACGGGAACCAGAAAAGCAGATCCATGGGTTGGGGCAGAGGACGATTCCTATCTCATGGCCAGAGGCAACAGAAGGCGGCGCCCCGCCCTCAAGGCGTGCGAGTAGGAGGTATGGAGGTATGGATGGTGGTCGGTGGCCCACCATGGATTTGAGGCACTGCACTGTGGAAAGGAGCCAGGGATGGTTGAAGTGGCCGCTACCCACAGACAGAGCAGTGTAGCACCGGGACAGATAATAACCCCCTCCCTTACTAGCACAACGGTCTTAAGATAGCACACAGAGGCAAGAGCTGGGAGCGTCTGTAGTGTTTGTCGCACCTGTGTGAAAAGGGCCAAGCAACAGCAACTTAGTAACCACCATCCTCCCACTAATCCCACCGCCAGGAGCAAAAGAAACAGCAACCCCTGGAATAGTGAGCTTCCCTCCTCAAGTCTAAAGAGTCCATAGAACCAGTACAAAACTCCTCTGGTGGTGTGGAATCCTCATTAGCTGCATGGTACACTGCCAGAGATAATCGTGTCCAATTGTTCAGAGTAACTGGAATGAGGGGGCGAGAAGCACCAGTCATGTTGGAACAGGAACAGGTCGCCTGGTAGAAATAGGTTCCCTTCCCTGATGTTGTCACACCATGGCTAAGACTGAAGACAGGCTCTCTGGGAAACAGTTCAGTGATTATTCCTTTGTTGGGCCTGTCTGGAAGTCAGGCAATCCTGACCACAGAATTGTGAGGAAAAGAAGTACCCAGGAGCATCATATAGCCAGATACGATTGGTAAAGTTTGAAATGATAGCTTTTTCCTAATATTAAACAATTATTCTTAACTCATTCTTAAAAACTACTAACAATTTCAACAAATTTTCCAATTATTCTTCTGTTGCTTTCCAAATCCTTGCGATTTGATGACTAAACCTTTCCAGTCCCTTAAAAGGAAACAATCCCAAAGACAAAGTAGACATCCAGATCTGTACATATGTATGATACCGAATAACATACAAATTCTTATTGCCCTTTAGCTAGGCTATAACAGAGACAACATGCAGAACTTGCATTGTCAACCCTGAAAAATTGAGATTTTATATTTAAGACCGTCTGAACCAATTTAACAAGCAAACATGAACAAACCCCAGTTCTAATACATATAATTTGTAATATGCAGCAATTAAATCTGGACTTTGCGTGTTCTAATATTTAATACGTTAAGTGATGAGCAGGCCAAGCAGTTTCATAGAGTGATGTGTCGTCATTCCCCCTCTCCCAGGCGTGATGTCTGCAAAAGAGAAGGGTCTAGGTCTTGGAGGATCTCCAAGACTACCAAAGTTAGTGGGCAGCCCTCACTGGGATTAGCTGCACAGGTTTGCCCAGTCAGATTCATTTATCATTTCAAATATATCAAGATGACATTTGTATTTGATCTGCTTTTACCGTTTACTAAGTTTGCGAAATTTAAGGCAGTGGCATTTCAGATATAATGATTAAATCACCACCCCTCCAGTTGTTCCTAGGCTGGGAGAACAATGGCAAGTTCACTCCCAATTCATTCCTAATTACCGCCATTGTAGTTTCTAGGGGGAGGTGCCTTAGACTGAGGAAGGCAGCCATTCACTAGGAGGGAGGCAACCCTTTGCTAGAGGGAGGTGCCTTCCCTCAAAGGAATTCCCGTTTCATCTCCCAGTCTGATAGCTCTGGCCCTGAAGGCAAAGTCGTCAAGTTTCCTACCCGCATGCTTTAGCTTGCAAATTTCTTGAGTAGCTGGGTGCTCGGGTGACGGGAATGATCCCCCGTTTCCCAGTAACCCCAATTATGGAATTATTTCCTGTAAATGATGGTTGGCCTCCTTGCCAAGCATCCTTCTTCATCATAGAGACCCGGGCCCTGGTGTCTACCGGTAAGGAGACTTTCCGACGATCATTTACTAGGACGGTCATATGCGGAGGGGAGGGCACCCGGGTTTCGATAGATCCGCCGGATTCCCCTTCTAATTTCCCGGCTCCGTGGTGGTTGGGACCGTTGGTCTACCTTCCTGAGTGAGCAGCTTCAGGATATGTGTAGGAAGCCCATCCAGCTCGTCCATAGGAAATCCCCGCTCCCTTAACTCCCTCCATATGATCACCCGTTCTCCTGGGCCCAACCTTCCTGAGCCGACCCGCTGTTGGGGTCGGTAGGTATCCCTTTTACTATTCGTTGGAACCGGCCTTATCCTCCTGAACCCCATGCCTTTCCTAATCATGGCTGCTACCTTTTAGACTCTGTCTCCCCCTTTTAGACTGTGAGCCCACTGTTGGGTAGGGACTGTCTCTATATGTTGCCAATTTGTACTTCCCAAGCGCTTAGTACAGTGCTCTGCACATAGTAAGCGCTCAATAAATGCGATTGATGATGATGATGATGCTACACGCCGTGTAATCGGCATCTTAGGGGACTGGAATAGGGACCAGTCACTGTTGACCACATTGGCCAAAGTGCTCCAGGTTTGTACCCCAGTGGCCCTATCCCTCAAAAGGTGGGCCAGCCCGCGCTCCGGCCCTGGGGGTACACCCATTACTATTGCACGAAGTAGGCCCTCTTGAGCGGGGAGGGACCAGGGGCTTGGTTCCTGAGTTTTCTCCCTCTCATCCAGGAGTTGTTCAATTCTGAGCACCAGGAGATGCTGGTTTAATGTAGCTTGGTCGGTCCAGCGGAGGGTGCCGGCCCTTCCCTGTTCATTCCGGGGGACTGTCTGAGCCCAATGTACCGCGAGGGTGCAGAGGGTACGACCTTGAGTGTGAGTGTTGGTCACATCCACCCCTGGGCCCAAATCAAGGCGGCTGCTTTCATTTGGGCTGAGGTCCACCTGGGCTGTCGCTCCCTTCCATACCCTGGCCAGCCAGCCTATCACCGGCTCCCCGGGGTCCCGGGAAAACTCCTTAGAGAGCTGCCTGAGTTCAGTGGCTGTGAAGTGAGTAGTTTGGGTGGTGACCTTTCCCTCGGGATTCCGCTTTTCCTTGATAATAGGATAGAGGGTCTTGGGCTGCCCCTCGGGGTTCTGCGGGGGCACCTCCCAATCCCATGGGGAAGAGGCTGGTTCCAGTTGTGGTAGAGGATTGGGACCCCACGTCTCCTCCCCAGAGGAATTCTTCCGACCCAGCTCCGAGTACATGCCCCGCTTGATCTCCTGCTCAGTTACGGGAAGTTTCCACTGTGCTTCTAACTCCTTAGCCATCCGGGGTACCAATTTCTGCTCTAAACGTATCGCCTGCTGCATTTTTACCTCTGCCGCTGTCTGCAGTAAGAGGCATTTCGTCTCACGTTCCTTTAGTTTTGCCTCTAGGGCGGCCCTCTCCAGCCGCCACCGCCGGCGGTACTGGGCGGCGACCTGCAGCGCCGTTGCTAGGAGACCGAGGAGGGCGGTCTTTCCTTTTCTTTGCCTGATTTGGGTAGCCACCCGCCAATCACAAAATTCCCTCACAAGATTGGCCGGGTCCTCCCAGTGCTCCTCCACCCAGCGGTTGTCCCATCTTGGGGTTTTCCATCCCTGATCCGCGAGGAATTCAAAAAGCCCTCTCGGCTCTCTGTCGCCTATCACCGATCCCATCCTCGTCGCCATTTATGTCACCCGTCGTCTGGGGACGGGTTCGTTCAGTGATCGGCGAGGCGAGAGAAAGAGAGAGAGGCCGGGGACGGAAAGTCTGAGTTTTATATAAAATTTATTCTGCGAGGCGAATTGGATTTATGTAATTGTTTAGGTGTAATGGATTGAACTTCCCTTTCAGGAGGAATATAATCAATTAGCAATATTAGAGCTTCCCCTTCACGGCAGGAACACAATCATACGTTAATCGCGCGGGGGTGAGGTGGCTAGCTCTCACCCAAGTGCACTTCCCACTCGGGAAGAATCCACTTACTTTCCCACATGGGAAGAATTCATTACATTACCTGCGCACGTGGTGGGCGGCTAGCTCTCACAATGTGCTCTCCCTACATGGGAGGAATCCACTCATGATTCCCATCAGCAGCGGGGTACCTGGGTCCCACTCACGAGACACTCACCCGTCCCGCGGCCCTTGCCTCAGTGTGTTGGTTCTGGCTGTAAAGCGGGCATCTGGCCTTCTGGGCAGGGAGAGACACGTGGGTTGCTGCTGAAGCAGCTGCTCCTGCTGCTGCATGTCCTGGTGTTCTGACCCCAAAGGTCAGAGGCGACAGGTATTTATTACCTGTGCCCCTAGGCCATTCCAGCTTCCGGCCTCGGTCTATCCAATCTCTGCCCTCCCCCCTCCTCCATACCTAATTCGATTGGCACGGGGGCGAGGGACACCTTCTGTATTCCCATCTTGGGCTGTCAATCTAGCAGATATGGTCGTGGGGGTGGTATCCCACCCTCACTTCCGAGTTCCGCCTACTGGCTCAGGTGGTCACGAGATAGCTTTTGACTTTGAGATGGCCGGTACCCAAGGGTCACCTCGGGACACCTCCCCACAGCACCTGTATATAGGTATATATGTTTGTACGCATTTATTACTCTATCTTACCTGTATATATTTATTCTATTTCATTTTGTTACTATGTTTTGTTTTGTTGTCTGTCTCCACCTTCCAGACTGTGAGCCAGCTGTCGGGTAGGGACGGTCTCTATATGTTGCCAACTTAGACTTCCCAAGCGCTTAGTCCAGTGCCCTGCACACAGTAAGCGCTCAATAAATACGACTGAATAAATGAATGAATGAATGTCAAATCTGGGTTTCATGGCATGAAGCCAGTTTCTTTTTACCAGCACCCATATTTGTATTGTTCTTCCCGGTGCCCTGAGATTTGAAGACTCAAATCTGAGGTTCATGGCATGAAGCTAGCCCCCTTTTCCATGCACCCATATTTTTCTCTCCCCCCCGGTGCCCGGGCCCTTCCATCAGGGGGCTCACAAAGTCAGACAGGCTCACCTTTGTAGGGCCCCTCCTGTGGGAGGCTCGCAATGTCAGAATATCACAAAGTCCCTGTGGCTCTGTCTCCAGGGCAGGGACTCAAAACATCAGACAGGCCTACTCTCAAGGTGACCTTGCCCTCGAGGGGCTCACAAGATTAGTCAGGCCACTGAGTGGTCTTACTGGGTTGGACAGGCCCTGTGGATGTCCCAACCTCCTTTCTCCTCACTCCAGTCTATACTTCATTCTGCTGCCCTGATTATCTTTCTACGGAAACATTCTGGGCATGTCACTCCCCTCCTCAAAATTCTCCAGTGGTTGCCTATCAACCTCCATATCAAGCAAAAACTCCTCACTACTGGCTTCAAAGCTCTCCATCACCTTGTCCCCCCCCCACCTCACCTCCCTTCTCGCCTTCTATAGCCCAGCCTACACACTCCACTCCTCTGCCGCTAACCTTCTCACTGTGACTAAGTCTCGCCTGTCCCGCTGTCAACCCCTGGCCCATGTCCTCCCTCTAGTCTGGAAAGCCCACCCTCCTCAAATCCGTCGAACTAGCACACTTCACCCTTCAAAGCCCTACTGAAAGCTCTAGGAGGCCTTCCCAGACTGAGCACCCCCTTTTCCTCTGCTCCAGCTCGCCTCCCCATCGCCCCCACTCGCTTCCTCTGCTCTACCCCCTCCCCACCAAACAGCACTTGTGTTTATATATGTACATATTTATAATTCCATTTATTTTATTGATGATGCTTATATACCATTAATTCTATCAATTTATGTTGATGTTACTGGTGCCTGTTTACTTGTTTTGATGTCTGCCTCCCCCTTCTAGACTGTGAGCCCACTGAACGGATTTCATCTTTCTCGAAGGAAAGAATCTACGTTTAGATTTTGTTGTTTCCCTACAGCTGACAAAATCTCAAAGACGTGTTTAACGGCAGTCAGTTGGGGCAAGGTGGTTATTGGAGTATCGTGAAATTCTTTTTATTATGGCGATTTTGACATCTGTCTACATGTTTTGTTTTGTTGTCCGTCTCCCCCTTCTAGACTATGAGCCCATTGTTGGGTAGGGGCCGTTTCTACATGTTGTCGATTTGTACTTCCCAAGTGCTTAGTACAGTGCTCTGCACACAATAAACGCTCAATAATTTGATTGTATGAATATATGTTGCTGAACTGTACTTTCCAAGAGCTTAGTACAGTACTCTTCATAAAGTAAATGCTCAATAAAGGATTGAATGAATGAATGAATGAAAGACTTACCTACTGTCTGTCATTTACTGGGCAGAGAACCCTAGTGATCACATCTCATATTAAGGGCATTTTTGCCTGCTAGGCACTGGGGGCGATTCAACACAGACAGGACACACCATCACTGTTTTTAAGGAGTTGACCATGTGATATACGACAATTCTCTGTACTCAACAAGCGCTCGATAAATACCATTAATTAGTATAATCCCTTATAGCTAGCAGGAAGAGGAAGGTGTAAGAAGAGAGATCAAGAAGGGGGCAGCCCACTGAAGAAGAGACACAGTCTCTGCCCACACACACCGGATCCTTGCCCCGAGCCCTACAGGGGTAGAAGCAGTGGGATGAGCACTGCAGCTACAGCAGGAGCGGCCCCTCGCCCAGCATGACCAGTACCAACTGGGCACCGATCGCTGCGGTGAGGTCTAGGGGGATGGAGAGAACACCGTCCTGGCCCTCAATCTAGTGGGAACAGGGGAGAATGGACAGACCCACGGACACAGACACTGAGCATGCAATGTCATGTTTTAATTTTTTTTTTATAATGGCATTTATTAAGCACTTACTCTGTGCAAAGCAGTGTTCTAAGCGCTGGGGAGGTTACAAGGTGATTGGGTTGTCCAATGGGGTCTCACAGTCTTCATCCCCATTTTACAGATGAGGTAACTGAGGCCCAGGGAAGTGAAGTGACTTGCCCAAAGTCACACAGCTGAGAAGTGGCCGAGCCAGGATTTGAACCCATAACCCATGACTCCAAATCCCGGGCTCTTTCCACTGAGCCACACCGTTGTGCTTAAGGTGTCATCTATCCCAGCCTCCCAGGACCCTCAATCCCAGCTCCAGCAGTCACCCCTATCCCAGGCCCGGCCTCCCCAAGCCCATCTGATCCCAAAGTCTTCCTCCATGCCCTCTCCTCTTGTATATGCTCTCCAACCCTGGCCTTAAAAAAGCAAGGGCAGCTTTCAGCCTCCGGTCCGTCCCCCCGGCCCGATTTCCGCCTCAGACCCCACCCCAACCCAGCAGCAATATCCCGGAAACCTGATCATAACCCCCAAAACAGTAATCGCCACCCCAACTCCTCCCCAGTTTCCCTACTGCCCCTCACCCAGGCAGTGCACAATGTATACACGGCATTAGCAGCGCCACAACCCATCAGCATCCAGCACCTCTCCCTTGCCCCCACAATCTTCATCACCACAAAGTTCAACAAAATGAACATTTAAATAATTTCTGAAACTGTGTAATCAACAGATCCTCCAACCTCCTCTCCACCCCACCTGCTCAACCCTGATAACCCCACATCATCATTATTGTCACCATCATCACCAATACAATAGGCATCAAAAATTCCAGCAAGCCCAAACCCAGACCCCTCTAAAAAAGGGAGGGGAAGGTGAAGTAGCCAAAGCCCCCTACTCACCAAAGCCCAGGGCAGGTCATGCTCTGTCTCCTTTCCATTGCAAACTTGGACAATCCTGTACCTCCCCCGCCTAGGGGGACCGAAAAAGCCACCTGAGCCTTTGGAGGCCCCAGTGACCTTTTACCCTTGGTGGGCCCCAATGACCCGCTTAGGTCATGTGAAACCCAAACACCCATCCTGACCTTTAGGATAGCCCTTTAACCACTTCGAACCTAGGTTCCGCTGACTCCCACCCCACTAGTCCATACACAGCAGTCCTGGGAAGTAGGCCGACAAATGCCTGGGGGTCAGAAGACCTGGGTTTATAATCCTGGCTCAGCCACTTGCCTGTTGTAAGACTGTGGCAAGACACCTAACTTCCTTGTGCCTCAGTTTCCTCATCTGTAAAATGGGGATTACATAACTGTTCTCCGTCCACCTTAAACTACGAGCCCCATTTGGGACAGGGATTGATTCTGATCTGATCACATTGGATCTACCCTGTACTCAGTGCAGTCATTGGATCATAGTAAGTCCTTAAAAATATCACAGACATTATTTTTAGTAAGTATTATTATTAATGCCACTTTTCTAGATGAGGAAATTGCGGCGCAGAAAGGTTAAGGCAGAGGGGGACCAGGGTAGGGAGGCAGAGGGGAAGCAGGACCAGGAGGCAGAGGGATAACTGGGCCATGAGACCATGGACCGGGACAAAGAAGCAGAGGGGGACCTGGGCCAGGATGCAGAGGGGGACCAGGGCAGCGTGGCAGGAGGGACCAGAGCCAGGAGGCAGAGGGGTATCCGAGCCGGGATATGGGGAATCAGGTCCGAGAGGTAGAGGGAGACGAGGGCTGAGAAGCCAGGGGGACAAGGGCCTGGAGGCAGAAGTGTACTTGGGCGGGGAAACTGGGGGATCAGGGCCGAGAGGTAGAGTGGATCTAGGGCAGGGAGGTAGAGGAGGACCAGGGCAGGGCTGCCCGGGGGGGGGGGGGGGTGGACCATGGCCAGGAGGCAAGGGATACCAGGGCCGGTAGACAGAGGACCAGGGCCAGGAGGCAGAGGGGGACCAGGGCCAGGAGGCTGAAAGGTACTTGGGCCGGGAGACATGAGGACAAGGGCAGGGAGAAAGTGGGGTACTTGGGCTGGGAGACGGACGGCCAGGGCCTGGAGGTAGAGGGAGACCACGGCCGAGAGACAGGGAGGGACCTGGGCCGGGAGGCAGAGGGTGACCAGGGCGGGGAGGCAGAGGGAGGCCAGGGCCAGGAGACAGAGGTGTACCTGATCCAGCAGACAAATGGACAAGGGCAGGGAGGCAGAGGGGTATTTGGGCTGGGAGACGAGGGACCAGGGCCAGGAGGCATAGGGGTACCAGGGCTTGACGGTAGACAACGGGACCAGATACACGAGGTAGAGGGGACCCAGGGCAAGGACAGAGAGAGATTCAAGGGCCTGGAGGTAGAGGGAGACCAGGGCCTGGAAGAATTGAAGGACCAGAGCCGGGAGGCACAGGCGGTCCAGAGCCGGGAGGCATAGAGTGACCAGGGCCAGGAGGTAGAAGAGGACCAGTGCAGGGCGGCAGAGGGGGACCGGGGCCTGCCAAGAGGCGGAGGGGTGCCTGGGCCGGGAGGCAGAGGGGGACCAGGGCCCAGAAGAAGGGGGGACCAGGGCAGAGGGGTAGAAGGGGAGCAGGGTTGAGCTGCAGAGCGGGATCAGGGCGGGAAGGCAAAGGGGGCCCTGGGCCAGCAACCAGAGGGGTACCTGGGGCAGGAGACAGGGGGAGCAGAGCCGGGAGGTAGAGGGTTTCCAGGGCCGGGATGCAGGGAGACCAAAAGGCCTGGACGTAGAAGGAAACTCTGGCCAGGAGGCAGAGGGTTACCTGGGCCGGGAGACACGGGGACCAGGGCTGGGAGACAGAGAGGTACCGGGGATGGATGATAGGGGTACCAAGGCCGAAATGCGGGGGGGGGGGACCAGGGCGGGGAGGCAGAGGGGGACCAGGGCCAGGAGGTAGAGAACTACCTGGGCCTGGAGGTAGAGGGAGATCAGGGCCAGGAGGCACAGAAGGACCAGAGACGAGATTTAGAGGGGGACCAGGGCAGGGTAGCAGAGGTAGATCAGGTCCAGGAGGTAGAGGGGTAACTGGACCGGGCTGCAGAGGGGGGCCAGGGCCGATAGGCAGGGGGGAACAGTGCAGGGAGGCAAAGGGGGAGCAAGGCTGGGGGGCAGATGGGGGACGAGGGACAGGAGGCAGAGGAGGATCAGAGCTACGAAGCAGAGGGGTACCAGGGTCGGGAGATGGGGAACCAGGGCCGGGAGGCAGAGTGGTACCTGGGTGGGAGAACCTGAACGGGAGAACGGGGTACCAGGGCCGCGTGATAGGGGGGACCCAGGGACGGGACGGTGAATGGCCCAAGTGCCTGGAGGTAGATGTAGACTAAGGCCGGGACGCAGAGGGGGACCAGGGCCAAAAGGAGCGAGGGACCAGGGCAGGCAGGCAGAGGTGGATCCGGGCTGGGAGGCAGGGAGGGACCTGAGCAGGGAGGCGGAGGGGGAGCAGGGCCAGAAGGCAGAGGGGTACCTGGGCCAGGATATGGGGAGATAAAGGCCGAGAGGTAGAGGAGACCCAGGGCCGGAACGGAGAGAGATCCAAGGGATTGGAGGTAGAACGAGACCAGAGCCGGGAGGAACAGAGGTACCAGGACCTGGAGGCAGAGGGGCCTCAGGGCCGGGAGGCAGAGGGGTAGCTGGGCCAGGAAACAGCGGGACCAGTGCCGGGAAGTAGGGGGGACCAGAGCAGGGAGGTAGAGGGGGACCAGAGCCGCGAGGCAGAGGGGACCCAGGGCCAGGAGGCAGAGGGGGCCCAGGGCCGGGATAGAGAGCGGTAGCTGGGCCAGGAAACAGCCGGACCAATGCCAAGAAGTAGGGGGGACCAGAACAGAGAGGTAGAGGGGGACCAGGGCGGGAAGGCAGAAGAGGACCAGGTCCAGGAGGCAAAGTTTACCTGGACCAGGAACCAGGGGAACCAGGGATGGGAGGTAGAGAGGTACCTGGGCCCGGAGGTAGACGGGACCAGGGGCCGGGACGGAGAGAGACACTTGGGCCTGGAGATCTATCTGTTCCTGGGAGCCCAGGAAAAGGAGGCACAGAGGGTCCAGGGCTGGGCGGCACAGAGGGACCAGGGCCTGGAGGAAAAGAGCTACCTGGGCTGGGAGACAGGGGGAGCAGGGCCTGAAGGCAGAGGGGTACCTGGGCCGGGAGATAGGGGGACTGCGTCCGAGTGGCAGAGGACGACTATGGCCAAGAGGCAGAGGGGTACCAGGGCTGAGACGCAGAGGGGGACCAGGGCCGGGAGGTAGAGGAGAACCAGGGCCGGGACATAGAGAGACTCAAGGGTCTTGAAGTAGCAAGAGACAAGGGCCGAAATGCACAAAGGAACCAAGGCCGGGAGGCAGAGGGGAACCGGGGCTGGGCGGCAGAGGAGGACCAGGGCCAGGAGGCAGAGGGGTTCCTGGGCCGGGAGGCATAATGGATCCAGGGCCGAGAAGCAGGGATGACCAAAGGCAGGGAGGCAGATGGGACCGGGGCCGCAAGGCAGAGGAGGACCAGGGCCGGAAGGCAGAGGGTTACCTGGGTCGGGAGACGGGGGACCAGAGCCAGGAGGTAACGGGGAACCAGCTCCGCGATGGAGAGAGACCCAAGGGCCTGGAAGTAGAAGGAGACAAAGGCCGGCAGGCACAGAGGGACCAGGCCCAGGGGGCAGAAGGGGATCAGGGCTGGGCGGCAAAGGGGGACCAGGGCCAGGAGGCAGAAGGGGACCAGGGCCAGGAGGCAGAGGGGAACCAGGGCCGAGAAGCGGGGGTGACCAGGGCAGGGAGGCATATGGGACCTGGGCCGGGAGGCAGAGTGGTACCTGGGTCAGGAGACGGGGGACAAGGGCCGAGAGGTAGAGGGGAACCAGGGCCAGGGGGCAAAGGGGTACCTGGTTCTGGAGACACTGAGACTAGGGCCGGGAGGTAGAGGGGACCCAAGGACCGGGACAGAGAAACACCCAAAGATCTGGAGGTAGAGGGGACCCAGGGCTGGGAGACAGAGGGGACCAGGGCCGGGAGGTAGAGGGGGACCAGGGCCAAGAGGCAGAGAGATACCAGGGCCGGGAGGCAGAGTGGTAGCTGGGTGAGGAGACAGGGAGACCAGTGCTGGGTGGTAGAGCGGAACCAGGGCCAGGAGGCAGAGGGTTACCTGGGTCTGGAGATAGGGGAACCTGGGCCGAGAGGTAGAGGGGACCCAGGGCCAGGACAGAGAGTGACCAAGGGCCTGTAGGTAGAAGGAGACAAGGGCCAGGAGGCACAGAGGGAGACAGAGGGGGAGCAGAGCTGGGCGGCAGAGGGGGACCTGGGCCAGGAGACAGAGAGGTGCCTGGGCCATCAGGCAGAGGGTAACCAGGGCCAAGAGGCAGAGGGGTCCCAGGGCCGAGGCAGAGGGTGAGAACAGGGACGGGAGGCAAAGAGGGACCAGTGCTGGGAGGCAGAGGGGGACCAGGTCCAGGAGGCTGAGGGGTACCTGGGACAGGAGGCAGAGGGGGACCAGGGCCGGGAGGCAGAGGGGTAGCTGGGTCAGGAGGCAGAGGGACGAGTACTGGGAGGTAGAGGGGAACCAGGGCCAGGAGGCAGAGAGGTACCTGGGTCTGGTGATAGGGGGACCAGGTCCGGGAGGTAGAGGGGACCCAGGGCCAGGACAGAGAGTGACCCAAGGGCCTGTAGATAGAAGGAGACAAGGGCCGGGAGGCACAGAGGGAGACAGAGGGGGAGCAGGGCTGGGCGTCATAGGGGTACCTGGGCCGGCGGGCACAGGGTAACCAGGGCCGAGAGGCAGAGGGATCATGGCCGAGGCGCAGGGTGGGACCAGGGACTGGAGGCAAAGGGGGACCAGGACTGGGCAGCAGAGGGGGATCAGGGCCAGGAGGCTGAAAAGTACCTGACCTGAGAGGCAGAGGGGGACCTGGGCCAGGGTGCCAAGGGCTACCTTGGCTGAGAGATGGGGGAACAGGTCTACGAGGCAGAGGGAGATCAGGGCCGATAAGCAGGGGGGAGCAGGGTATGCAGGTAGAGGCCGACCAGGGCCAGGAGGCAGATGGGCACCAGAGCCAGGAGGCAGAGGTAGACCAGGGCAGGGAGGCAGAGGGGGACCTTGGTCCGGAGACAGGGGACCAGGGCTGGGAGGGAGAGAAGGGCCAGTGTCCGGAGGTAGAGGGAGATGAGGGCTGGTAGGCAAGGGGGACCAGAGCCGGGAGGTACAAGGCGACGTGGGCTGGGAAGAACCGCGGCACCATGCCAGCAATAATAATAATGATGATGGCATTTATTAAGCACTTTGTGCAAAGCACTGTTCTAAACACTGGGGAGATTACAAGGTGATCAGGTTGTCCCACGTGTGGCTCACATTCTTAATCCCCACTTTACAGATGAGGTAACAGAGGCACAGAGAAGTTAAGTGACTTGCTTTAGGTCACACAGCTGACAATTTGTACAGCCGGGATTCAAACCCATGATCTCTGACTCCAACGCCCATGCTCTTTCCCCTGAGCCACGAGAGGGACCAGGTCTGGGCGGAAGATGGGGACCAATGCAAAGAGGTAGAGGGGAAATAGGGCCAAAGAGAGAACGAGACCAGGGCCGGAAGGTCTGGGGGGACCAAGGCCACAAAGTAAAGTGGGACCAGGACTGAAAGGCAGAGGGGGACCAGTTCCGGGAGTGAGAGGGGGACCAGGGCCGGGAGGCAGAGGTATATTTGCACCGGGATACAGGGGGACCAGGGCCGGGAGTTCGAGAGGTACCAGGGCTGGGAGACAGAGGGACCAGGGCCGGGAGGTAGAGGGGACCCAGAGCCGGGAACAAGAGAGTCACCAGGGCCTGGAGGTATAGTGAGACAGGGGCAGAGAGGCAAGGGTCGACCAGGGTCGGGAGTTAGACGTGGACCAGTGAGGGGAGGCAGAGCAGGACCTCGGCCAGGAGGTAGAGGGGTACGTGGGTCCAGAGACAGTGGGACCAGTGCCTGGAGGTAGATCGGACACAGGGTCGGGACGGAGAGAAGGGCCAGGGCGCGGAGGTAGAGGATGATGAGGGCTGGCAGGCACAGGGAGACCAGGGCTGGGAGGCAGAGGGGCACCAGGGACCGGAGGTAAAAGGCGACAAGGGCTGGGTAGAACTGGGATACAATGCCGGTAGACAGAAAGGGACCAGGTCTGGGTGGAAGATGTGGACCACGGTATGGAAGTAGAGGTGAACGAGGGCCAGAGGGAGAAGGGGACCAGGGCCGAAAAGTCGGGGGGGACCAGAGCCATAAAGTAAATTGGGACCAGGGTTGAAAGGCAGAGGGGGACAAGGGTCGGGAGGCAGAGGGGGACCAGAGTTGAGAAGAGGGGAAGGGCCAGGGCATGGCGTCAGATAGGGACCAGGGCCGGGAGGCAGAGGGGTAGCTGGACCGGGAGCCGGAGGGGGACCAGGGCCAAGAAGCTGGGGGGACCCGTGCAGAGGGGAACTAGGGCTGGGAGGCAGAGGGGGATCAGAGTTGGGACGTAGAGGGGTACCTGGGCCGGGAGACATAGGTACCAGGAATGGGGAGTAGAGAGGTACCTGGGCCGTGAGACGGGGGGACCAGGTTCGGGAGGTAGTGGGGGGGGACCAAAGGCTGGGACGGAGAGAGACCCAAGAGCCTGGAGGTAGAACGAGACCAGGGCCGGGAGTTCTTCTAATCCTCTAGACTGTGAGCCCGTTGTCGGGTAGGGACTGTCTCTATATGCTGCCGACTTGTACTTCCTAAGCGCTTAGTACAGTATATACAATAAGCACTCAATATATACGATTGAATGAATTAATCGAATGAATGAATGAATTGAATGAATGAAAGAATGACCCCTCGGCAGAGGGTTCCCACGGCCGAGACATGGGGGAGACCAGGTCGGGTAGGCAGAGGGTCACCTGGGCTGCAAGACGGGGTTTAGGGCTGGGAGGCAGAGGGGGAACAGGGCCAGGATTCAGTGGGGTACAGGGGCCAGGAGGCAGAGGAGGACCAGGGCTGAGAGGTGGGAGGTTGTAGGGCAGGGACGCCGAGGGGGACCGGGAATGGGAAACAGAGGGGGACCTAGGTCGGGTGGCAGAGGGTGACTAGGGCCAGGAGGCAGAAGTGTATCTGGACCGGGAAACAAAGGGACCAGGGTCGGGAGGTAGTGGGGCACCTGTGGAGGAGGTCATGAGGACCAGGGCCGGTTGGTAGAGGGGAACCAGTGCAGTGAAGGAGAGGTACCAGGCCCAGGAGACGGGGGACTAGGATTGGGAGGCCCGTTGTTGGGTAGGGACCGTCTCTGCATTTGCCCCTTGTTGGGTAGGGACCGTCTCTATATGTTGCCAACTTGTACTTCCCGAACACTTATTACAGTACTCTGCACACAGTAAGTGCTTAATAAATACGATTGAATGAATAAATGAATGAGTGACCAGGGCCAGGAGGCCGAGGGGACCAAGACCTGGAGGCAGCGGGGGACCAGAGCCAGGAGGCAGAGGGTACCCGGGCAAGTTGACAAGGGACCAGGGCCGGGAAGCAGAGGGAAACAAGAGCCAGGAGGCAAAGGGGGACCAGGGCTGAGCAGCTGTGTGACAAAGTCAGGGAGGCAGAGGGCGACCAGGACCAGGAGAAAGAGGGGGACCAGGGCCAGTAGATAGGGGGACCAGGGCCGGGAGGCAGAGGAGTACCTGGGCCAGGGGACAGGGGGAGGGGCACTTGTGCCCGGAGAAAGTGGGACTAGGAGGTAGAGGGTTACCTGGACCAGGGGACAGGGCCTAGGGCTGAGAAGCAGAGGGGAACCAGGGCCGAGAGGCGGGTGGGTGACCAGGTCAGAGAGGCAGAGGCCGGCCAGGTCTGCGAAGCAGAGGGAGACCAGGGCCGGTAGCCAGGGGGACCAAGGTCGGGAGGCCGAGGGATACCTGGGCCGGGAGATGGGGACGAGGGCTGAGAAGCAGTGGGGACAAGGTCAGGGAGTCACAGTGGGGGTCAGGGCTGGGGGAAAGAGGGGGACCAGGGCCGGTAGACAGTGGGACAAGGGCCGGGAAGCAGAGGGGTACCTGGGCTGGGAGACAGTCGTGGACCAGGGCAGGGAGGCAGAGAGATACCTGGGCCGGTGGACAAGGGGACCATGGCCGAGAGTCAGAGTGGGACCAGGGCCAATAGGCAGGAGGGGAACAGGTCAGGGAGGTAGAAGGGGACCAGGGCCAGCAGTTACCTGGGCAGGGAAGCATATGAGAACCGGGACCAGGAGGCGGGGGGGACCAGGTCCAGGAGGCAGACTAGTACGAGGGACGGGAGGCCAAGGGGACCAGGGCTGAGAAGCTGGGGTGACAATGGCAGGGAGGCAGAGGGGGACGAGGGCTGGGAGGTAGAAGGGTACCTGGACTGGGAGACAGGGGGACCAGGGCTGAGAGGCAGCGGGCAACCAGGTCATAGACGCAGAGGCTTACCAGGGCCTGGAAGCAGAGGGGAACCTGGGCTGGGAGGCAAAGGGGGACCAGGACGGAGAAGCAGGGGCAACAAGGGCAGGGAGGTAGAGTGGGATCAGGTCCGGGAAGCAGAGGGGGACCAGGGCCGGGTGACCAAGGGGGACCAGGGCCGAGAGGCAGAGGGACACCTGTGTCGGGAGACATTGATACCAGGGCCAGGAAGTAGAGGGGACCCAGACCCAGGACGGAGAGAGACCCCAGGGCTTGGAGGTAGAGGGAGACCGTGGCCGGGAGGCACAGAGCTACCAGGGTCGGGAGGCAGAGGGGGAACAGGGAAATGCGGCAGAAGGGGACAATGGCCAGGAGGCAGAGGGTTACATGGGTCTGGAGACGGAGCACCAGGGCCGCGAGGAAGAGGAGGACCGGTCGTGGAGACAGAGGTGTATCTGGGCCCGGAAACAGAGGGACCAGGGCCTAGAGGTAGAAGGGGACCTCGGCTGAGAGGCAGAGGGGTACCAGCGCAGAGACACAGTGTGGGACCAGTGCCAGAGGCAGGGGTGCACCTGGGCTGGGAGATTGGGTCCAGGGCCGGGAGACAGAGGGGAACCAGGGTCAGAAGGCACTGCGGTACTTGGGCCGGGAGGCAGACAGGGACCAGGGCCGAGAGGCAGGAACTACCAGGGCAGGGAGGCAGAGGAGGACCAGGACTGGGAGGCAAAGGGGTACCTGGACCGGGAAAGAAAGGGACAAGGGCTGGGAGGTAGTGGGTTTCCAGGGCCGGAAGTCATGGGGACCAGGGCGGGTTGGTAGAGGGAACCAGGACCGGGAAGGAGCGAGGGGCCAGGGCCTGGAGGTAGAAGGAGTCCAGGTCTGGGAGGCACAGAGGGACCGGGGCAGGGAGGCAGAGGGGGACCAGGGCCAGGAGGCAGAGGGGTACCTGGGCCGGGAGACAGGAGGACCCGGGCCGGTAGGTAGATGGAACCCAGGGCCAGGCCCGAGAGTGCGGCCAGGACCTGGAGGTAGAGGGAGACCAGGGCTGACAGGCACAGCGGGACCATGGCTGGCAGGCTCAGGGGGCCAAGGGCCCAGAGGAAGAGGGTCACTAGGGCCAGGAGGCTGAAGGGTTCCCGGGCCAAGAGGCAGAGGGGGACCAGGTCCAAGAGGCAGAGGGGTTCCTGGGCCGGGAGGCAGAGGGGGATCAGAACCAATAAACAGCGGGGATCAGGTTATGGAGGCAGAGGGGTACCTGGGCCGGGAGACAGGGGAACCAGGGCCGCGAGGTAAAGGGGTCCCAGGGCCTGAATGGAGAGACACCCAAGGGCCTGAGGGTAGAGAGAGACCAGGACCAGGAGACACAGAGGGACCAGGGCCGGGAGGCAGATGGGGATCAGGGCCAGAAGGCAGAGGGGTACCTGGGCTGGGAGACAGGTGGACCAAAGGGAGGGAGGCAGAGGGTACCTGGGCCGGGTGATAGGGGGACCAGGACCGAGATGCGCGGGGGGCGGGGGGACCAGGGCTGAGTGGCCGGCGGGAACTAGGGTCCGGAGGCAGAGGTGGAACAGTGTAGGGAGACAGAGGGAAACCACGGCCAAGAGGCAGAGGGGGACCAGGGCCGGCAGGCAGAGGTATACCTGCACTGGAAAGCAGGGTCGGGAGGTAGAAGGGTATCTGTGCCGGGAGACAGGGGGACCAGGGCCAGAAGCTATAGGGGTACCTAGGCCGGAAGAAGGCTGACCAGGGCCAGGAGACAGAGGGGCACCTGGGCCGGTAGACAGGGTACCAGGGCCGGAAGGCAAAGGGGGAACGGGGCCAAGAAGACGGGGTGACAAGGGCAGGGAGACAGAGGGGTACCAAGGCCTGGAGGCAGAGGGGAACCAAGGCCACTAGACAGAGGGGTACCTGGGCCAGGAGACGGGGGACCAGGGTCAGGAGGCAGAGTGGGACCAGGGCTAGGAGGCTGCTGGGTACCTGGGCCGGGAGGCAGAGGGGTACATGTGCTGAGAACCTGGGAGGACAAGGGCAGAGAGGCAGAGGGGCACGAGGGCCAGGGACAGAGGTGTAACTGGACTGGGAAACGGGGACCAGGCTCTGGAGGTAGAGGGGTACCTGGACGAGTAGGCAGAGGGGTACCTGAGCTGGGAATCAGAGGGATACCTGCTTCGGGAGACATTGGTACCAGGGCCGGGAACTAGAGGGGACCTAGGGCCGGGATGGAGAGAGACCCAAGGGTTTGGAGGTAGAGGGAGACCGGGGCCGGGAGTCACAGAGGGAAGAGGGCCGGGAGGCACAGAGGGACCAACTCCCGGAGGTAGAGGGGGACCATGGCAGGATGGCTGAGGGGGACCAGGGCCATGAGGCAGGGGGGTACCTGGGCCGAGAGGGAGAGGGGGGCCAGGGCCGAGAGGTGGGGGGATCCAGAACTGGGAGGAAGAGGGGGACCAGGGCTGGGAGGCAGAGGCGGACCAGGGTCTGGAGGCAGAGGGGGACCAGGGCCAGGAGGCAGAGGGGCACGAGGGTTGTGAAATAGGGGGACCAGGGCCAAGAGGCAGAGGGGTAGCTGGGCTGGAAGGCAGAGGGAGACCAGGGCCGAGAAACGGTGGACCAGGGCAGGGAGGTAGAGGGGGAGCAGGGATAGGAGGCAGAGGGTGTCCAGGGCGGTGAAGCAGAGGGGTACCAGGGCCAGGAAGCAGAGGGGTACGTGGATCGGGAGACAAGGGGACCAGGGACGGGAGGTAGAAGGGACCCTAGGACGGGACGGTGAGTGACCCAAGGGCCTGGAGGTAGAAGGAGATCAGGGCTGGGAGACACAGAGGGACCAGGGCCAGGAGGCAGAGGGAGAACAGAGAAGAGTGGCAGAGGGGGACCAGGGCCGGGAGGCACTGGGGCACCTGGGCTGGGAAACGGTGTCCTGGGCCGGGAGGCAGAAGAGTACCTGGGCTGGGAGGTAGAGGGGACCCCGGGCCGAGACGGAGTGAGACCCAAGGGCCTTGAGGTAGGAAGGAGACCAGGGATGGGAGGCACAGAGGGACCAGGTTCAGGAGGCATAGGTAGACCATGGCAGGGCAGCAGAAGGGGACCAGGGCTCAGAGGCAGAGGGGTACCAGGGCCGGGAGACAGGGGGACCAGGGCCGAGGGTCAGAGGGGACCAGGGCCGAGGGGCGGGGGGATCCAGGACTGGGAGGCAGAGGGGGACCAGGGCCAGGAGGAGAGGGGTACGTGGGTCGGAAAACAGGGGACCAAGGCCAGGAGGTAGAGTGGACCCCGGGGTCGGACGCTGAGTGATCCACGCTCCTGGAGGTAGAAAGAGATCAGGGCTGGGAGGCACAGAGGGACAAGTGCTGGGAGGCAGGGCCGGACCAGGGCAGAGCAGCAGAGGGGGACCAGTGCCTGGAGGCAGAGGGGTACGTGGGCTGGGAGACGGGGTCATTGGCTGCGAGGCAGAGTTTGACCAGGGCCAGGAGGCCGTGGGGTACCTGGGTGCGGAGGCAGAGTGGGAGCACGGCCAAGAGGACAGGGGGACCAGGGCAGGGAGGCAGAGGGGGACCAGTACAGGGAGGCAGAGGGGGACCAGGGCTGAGAGCCGGGGGGACCAGGGCACGGAGGAAGAAGAGGATCGGGGCCTGGAGGAAGATGGGTACCTAGGCCACGAAACAGGAGGACCAGGACCTGGAGGCAGAGGGGTACCTGGGCCAGGAGACAGAAGGACCAGGGCCTGGAGGCAGAGGGGCACCTGGGTCTGGAGACAGGTGGTCCAGACCTGGGAGGTAGAGGGTACGCAGGGCCAGGACAGAGAGAGACTCAATGTCCTGGAGGTAGAAGGCGACAAAGTCCTGGAGGCACAGAGGGACCAGTGCCTGGAGCCAGGGACAGGTACCTGAGGGCCGGGGGGCAGAGGGGTACGTAGGCCGGGAGATGGGGTTCCAGGTCCGGGAGACAGAGAGAGACCAGGGTGGGGTGGAGGGTCAGAAGGGGACAAGGGCCAGGAAGCAGAGGGTTACCTAGGCCGGGAGATGGGAGACCAGGGCTGGGAAGTAGAGTTGATCTACGACCGGGATGGGGAGAGACTCAACGGGCCTGGATGTAGAAGAAGACCAGGGCCTTGAGGCAGATAGGGACCAGCGCAGGGTGGCAGAGGGGGAACTGGGCCATTAGGCAGAAGGGTGCCTGGGCCGGGAGACAGGGCGACCAGGGCTGGGAGGCAGAGGCGTACTTAGGCGGGGAGACGGGGTACCAGTGCCGGGAGGCAGAGGGGGAAAAGGACCGGATGCGGTGGGGTAGCTAGGCCGGGAGTCACAGGGGGACCCGGGCGGAGAGGCGGGTGAGACCAGGGCAGGGAGGCAGAGGGTGACTAGGGCCGGGTGGCAGAGGGGGACCAGGGCCGAGAGGACGGGGAGACCAGGGCAGGGAAGCAGAGGGGTACCATGGCCGGATGTCAGAGGGGTACCTGGACCAGGAAACAGGGGGACCAGTTCCGGGAGGTAGAGGTGTACCTGGGCCGGGAGGCAGGGAGACCTGAGCGGGCAGGTAGAGGGGACACAGGGCCGTGACGGAGGGAAGGGTCAGGGCCTGGAGGTAGAGGGAGAACAGTGTCGGGAAGCACAGAGGGACCAGGCCACGGAGGCAAAGGGGGACCATGGCAGGGCGGCACAGTCAGACAAGGGCCAGGAGGCAGAGGGGTACCTGGACCAGGAAGCAGAGAAGTACCAGGGCCAGTAGGCAGAGGGGTACCCGGGCCAGGAGGCAAGGGGACAAGGGCCTGGAGATAGAGGGCATCCAGGCCCGGGACGGATTGAGAACCAAGGGCCTGGATGTAGAAGGAGATTTGGGCTGGAAGGCATAGGGCGACAAGGGCCTGGAGGCACAGGGTGACCTGGGACGGGAGGCAGTGGGACTAGGGCCGAGAGGTTGGGGGGAACCAAGATAGGGAGGCAGAGGGTGACCAGGGCCTAGAGGTAAAGGAGGATCAGGATGGGGAGGCAGAGGGTGGAATCAGGGCCCAGAGGCAGAGGGAGTACCTAGGCCGAGAGACAGGGGGAACAGGGCCTGCATTCAGAGGTGGAAAACGGCCAGGATGCGGCAGGGTACCTGGGCGGAGGCAGAGGGGGACCAGGTCCAGGAGGCAGAGGGGAACGAGTTCCGAGAAGCGCGCGGCGTGGGGGGGGAGACCAGGGCAGACAGAGGGTGACCAGGGTTGGGAGGTAGTGGGGTACCTGGGCCGGAAGACAGTTGGACCAGGGCCTGGAGGTAGAGGGAACCAAGGGTCGGAATGGAGAAAAACCCCAGTGTCTGGAGGCAGAAGGAGACAAAGGACGGGAAGGACAGAGGGAGCAGGTCCGGAAGGCAGAGGAGTAACTTGGCCAGGAGATAGGGGGCCGACGGCCAGGAGGCAGAGGCATACTAGGCCAGGAGACGGGCAGCAGGGCAGGGATGTATATGGCTGGGACGGAGAGGGGGAGCCGGGCCTGGAGGCAGAGGAGGACCAGGGCCAGAAGGCAGAAGGGTACCTGGCCTGGGAGATGAGGGACCAGGGCCGGGAGGCAGAGGGTGACCTGGGCCAAGAGACAGAAGAACCAGGGTTGGGAGGTAAAGGGGGAGCAGGGCGGAATAGCGGGGGCTACGAGGGCAGGGAAGCAGAGGGGGACCAGCGCTGCGAGCCCATGGGGGACCAGGGCCTAGAGGCAGAGAGGATCAGGGCTAGGAGGCAGGGGGGTACTCGGCCCGGGAAACGGGGAAAAGGGCCTGGAGCTAGAGGTGACCCAGGGCCATGATGGAGAGAGGGACCAGGGGCTGGAGGCTGAGGGAGACCAGGGCCGGGAAGCACAGAGGGACCAGACCGGGGATGCAGATGGGGATCAGGTCAGGGAGGCAGAGGGGGTCCAAAGCCAGGAGGCAGAGGAGTACCTGGGCTGGGAGACAGCGGGACCATGACCCGGAGGCAGAGGGGTAACTGGGCCGAGAGACGGTGGACCAGGGCCGGGAGGTAGAGGCGTAGCCGGGTCAGGTGGTAGAGCGGGACCATGGCCAAGAAGTAGTGGGGACTTTGATCGGGAGGCATAGGGAGACCTGGGCAGGGAGACAGGGGGACCAGGGCCGGGAGGTAGAGGGGACCAGGGCCGGAATGCAGATGGGGACCCGGTAGGGGAGGCAGAGGGGGACCAGGGCCAGGAAGCGTAGGGGTACCTGAGCTGGAAAACAAGGGACCAGGGCCGGGAGACAGAGGGGTACCTGGGCCAGGAGAACGGAGGACCAGGGCTGAGAAGCAGAGGGGGACCAGGGCCGAGAGGCACGGGGCGACCAGGTCATAGACGCAGAGGAGGACTAGGAGGCAGAGGGGAACCTGGGCCGGGAGACGGGGGACCAGGACCTGCGGGTAGAGCGAACCTGGGCCGGGATGGAGAGAGGGATAAGAGCCTGGAGGTCCAAGGAGACCAGGGCCAGGAGTCACAGAGGGACCAGGGCCAGCAGGCAGGCGGGTACCGGTGCCAGGAAGCATAGGGGTACCTGGGCCGGGAAACAAGGGACCAGTGCTGGGAGGCAGAGGGGTCCCTGGACAGGGAGACAGGAGGACCAGATCTGAGAAGCAGAGGGGGACCAGGGCCGGGAGGCACAGGACGAACAGGTCATAGACGAAGAGGTGGACCAGGGCCGGGAGGCAGAGGGGTACCTGAGCCGGGAGGCAAACGGGGACCAGGGCGGAGACGCCGGGGTGACAAAGGCAAGGAGGCAGAGGGGGATCAGGGCAGGGAGGCAGAGGGGGACCAGGGCCAGGAGGCCGAGGGGGAGCATGGCCTGGAGGCAGAGAGGGACCAGGGCCAGGAGGCAGAGAGGGACCAGGGCCAGGAGGCAGAGGGGACCAGGGCGAAAAGGCAGAGGGGACTAGAGCCAGGAGGCAGATGGGTACCTAGGCCGGGAGGCAGGAGGACCAGGGCTGGGAGCTAGAAGGGACCCAGGGCCTGGACTGAGACTCACCCAAGAGCCTGGAGCCAGAAAGAAACCAAGGCCAGGAGTCCCTGAGGGACAAGGGCCAGAGGGACCAGGTCCAAGAGGCAGAGGAGGGCCAGGACAGGATTGTGAAGGGAGACAAGGGCCACGAGGCAGAGGGGTACCTGGGCCGGGACGGAGACTCACCCAATGGCCTAGAGGTAGAAGAAACGAAGGCCGGAAGGCCCTGGGGCACCAGGGCCGGGTCCGCAGAGGAACCAGGTCCGGGTGGTAGAGGGGGACCAGTGCAGGGTGGTGGGGATGTACCAGGGCCAGGAGGCAGAGGGTACCTGGACCGGGAGACAGGGGGACCAGGAATGGAAGGTAGAGGGGACCCAGGGCCGGGATGGAGACTCTCGTGTGCCTGGTGGTACAAGGAAGCCAAGGTCTGGAGGCACAGAGGGACCAGGTTCGGAATGCAGAGGGGCATCAGGGCATGTTGGCAGGTGGGGACCAGGGCCAGGAGGCAGAGTGGTACCTGAGCCGGGATGCAAAGGGACACCAGGGTCAAGAATCGAGGGAGACAAGGGCAGGGAGGCGGGGGGGACGAGGGCCAGGAGGCAGATGGAGACCAGGGCCAGGAGGCCGAGGGGTACCTAGAATGGGAGACAGGGGAACCAGGCCCGGGAGGCAGAGGGCAATCTTTGCTGGGAGACAGGATCCAGGTCTGGGAGGCTGAAGGGGACCTGTTTTAGGAGGCAGTGTGGTAACTTGGCCGAGAGGCACAGGGTGACTAGAACTGAGAGGCCTTGGGGACCACGGCAGGGAGGCAGAGAGGGGCAAGGACCGAGAGGAAGAAGTGTACCTGGGCCGGGAGACAGAGGGGGACCAGGGATGGGAGGTAGAGGGGGACCAGGGCCGGGAGGTAGAGGACCAGTCAAGTGGGATCAGGACTGAAAGGCAGAGGGGTCCAGGGCCAAGAGGCAAGGGGGAACCCTGGCAGGAAGGCAGAGGGTGACCAGGACACAGGGGACTAGGGCCGGGACAGACTGGAGGTAGAGGGGACCCAGGGCAGAGACAGAGACAGACCCAAGGGGCTAGAGGTAGAAGGAGACCCGGACCGGGAAGCACAGCAGGGCCGGAAAGCAGAGGGGGACTTGGGCCAGGAGGCAGAGTGGGACCAGGTCTGGGAGGCAAAGGGGTACCTCGGCCGAGAGACAGGGGTACCCGGGCCAGGAGGGAGAGGGGACCCAGTGCCGGGACGGAAAGACAACCAAGGGCCTGGAGGTCGAGGGAGTCCAGGTCCAGGAGGTACAGAGGGTACCGGGCCGGGAGGTCATGGGGACGAGTGTCAGTTGGTAGAGGGGAACCAGGGCTGTGAAGGAGAGGGACAAGGCCCTGGACGTAGAGGGGCACCAGGGCGGAGAGGCAGAGGGGAACCATGGCCAGGAGGCGAGGGGTACCTGAGCTGGGAGATGGGGTCCATGCCCAGGAGGCAGAGGAGTATCTGGGGTGGCAGTCAGGGGGACCAGTGCTGGGGGGCAGAGGGGCACAGGAGCAGAGCGGCAGATGGGAACCAGGGACGAGAGACGGGGAGGGGAGGGGGGGACCAGGGCTGGGAGTCAGAGGGTGACCAGGGCCAGGAGGCAGCGGGGTACCTGGGCCGGGAGCCAAAGGGCATGGGTGCTGAGAAGCCGGGAGGACCAGGGCAGCGAGGCAGAGGGGGACCTGGACTGTGAAACCGGGGGACCAGTGCTGGGAGGTAGAGGGGTACCTGGGCCGGGAGACAGGGGAACCAGGGCCGGTAGGTAGAGGGGACCCAGGGCCGGGACTGAGAGAGCGGCCAGGGCATGTAGGTAGAGAGAGATCAGGACTGGGAAGCACAGGGGGACCAGGGTCGGGAGGCAAAGGGGTACCAGGGCACGGAGGCAGAGGGACATTAGGGCCAGGAGGCTGAGGGGTTCCTGGGTCGGGAGGCAGAGGGGGATCAGGGCCGATTAGCAGGGGGGACCAGGGTATGGAGGCACAGTCGGATCTGGGCCTGGAGACAGATGGGGACCAGGGCCAACAGGCAGGGGAACACCAGGGCCAGGAGGCTGAGAGGTTCCTTGGCCGGGAGGCAGAGGGAGATCAGGGCCAATAAGCAGTGGGGACCAGGGTATGGAGACAGAATCGGATCTGGGCCAGGAAACAGGGGGACCACGGCCTCGAGGTAGACGTGACCCAGCCCTAGGACTGAGAGAGACCCAAGGGCCTGAAGGTAGAGGGAGGCCAGGACCAGGATGCACAGAGGGACCAGGGCTGGGTGGCAGAGAGGAACCAGGGCCGGAGGTAGAGGCGTACCTGGTTCTGGAGACAGGGGGGCCAAGGCCGGGAGGTAGAGGGGACCCAGGCCCGGGACGGAGAGACACCCAAGGGCCTGGAGGTAGAAGGAGACCAGGGCCGGGAAACACAGAAGGACCAGGGCCGGGAGGCAGAGGGGAACCAGGGCAGGGCGGCAGAGGTGTACCATGGCAGAAGGGTAGTTGGGCCAGGAGACAAGGGGACCAGGGCCGGGAGGTAGAGGGGTCCCAGGGCTAGACGGCAGAGGGGAACCAGGGCCGGGAGGCAGAGGGGGACCAGGGCTGGGCGGCATAGGGGGACAAGGGCAGCAGGCAGAGCGGAACCAGGACCGGAGGTAGAGGAGTACCTGGTGTGGAAGACTGGGGGACCAGGGCCGGAAGGTAGAGGAGACCCAGAGCTGGGACGGAGAGAGACCCAAGAACCTGGGTGTAGAAGGAGAACACGTCTGTGAGGCACAGAGGGACGTGGGCCGGGTGGCAGAGGGGGACCGTGGCCAGGAAGAAGAAGAGTACCTGGTCAGGAAGACAAGGGGATCAGGGCCGGGAGGTAGAGGGGACCATGGCCAGGAAGTAGAGAGGACCCAGGGCCAGGTCGGAGAGAGACCCAAGGGCCTGGAGGTAGAAAGGAGACCAGGGCCGGGAGGCAGAGTTGGACCATGGCAGGGCAGTGGAGGTGGACCAGGGCCATGAGGCAGAGGGGTACCTCGGCCGGGAGACGGACAAGGGCCGTAAGGCAGAGGGGAACTAGGGCCAGGAGGAAAAGGGTACCTGGGCCAGAAGGCCGGTGGGGACGAGGGCCGAGAGGCGAGAGGGACCGCGGAATGAGGCATAGGGGGACTAGGGTCAAGAGGCGGGGGAGGGGGACCAGGGCCAGGAGGCATAGGGGTACCTGGGCCGGGAGAGAGGGGGACCAGGGCCGGAAGGTAGAGGGGACCCAGTGCCGTAACGGAGAGACAGCCAAGGCCCTGGACGTAGAGGGAGAACAGGGCTGGGAGGCAGAGTGGTACCTGAGTCGGGAGACAAGGGGACCAGGCCCGGGAGGTAGAGGGGACCCAGAACCAGGACGGAGAGAGAACCAAGGGCCTGGAGGTAGAAGGAGACCAGGGTTGGGAGGCAGAGGGGGACCAGGTCCAGGAGGGAGAGGGGTATCTGGGCCGAAAGACAGGGGGACCAGGGCAGGGAGGCAGAGGGGTACCTGGGCTAGAAGATAAGGGGACCAGGCCCGGGTGGCACAGAGGGACCAGGGCTGGAAGATAGAGAGGGACCAGGGCGGTGAGAGACAGAGGCCCAGGGCCGGGTGGCAGAGGGGGACCAGGGAAGAGTGGCAGGGATGGACCAGGCCCAGGAGGCATAAGGCTACCTGGGCTGGGAGGCAGAGGGGGACCAGGGCTGAGAGACGGCGGGCAACAGGGCTGGGAGTCAATTGGGGACCATGGCCAGGGTGCAGAGGGCGATCAGGGAAGAGCCGGGAGGCAGAGGGGCCAGTAATGGAGATCTGGAGCAGAGGGCGACCAGGGCTGGGAGGTAGAGGGGTCCCAGGGCTAGGACAGAGAGAGACCCAAGGGCCTGGAGGTAGAAGGAAACCATGGCAGAGAAGGGTGGCAGGGGGGAGCAGGGCCAGGAGGCAGAGGGTTACCTGGGTTGGGAGACTGGGGACCAGGGTTGAGTGGCAGAGCGGGACAAGTGCTAGGAGGCAGAAGGGTGGGGGGGACAAGGGCCTAGAGCCAGAGAGTGACCAAGGCCAGGAGGCAGAGAGGTACCGGGGCCCGGAGAAGGGGGAGCAGGGTCGGGAGGCAGAGGGGTACCAGGGCGGGGAGACTAGGGGTCCAGGGTCGGGAGACAGGTGGACCTAGGCCGGCAGGTAGAGGATCCGAAGGCCGGGACGGAGAAAGGGACCAGGGCTTGGAAACCAGGGATGGCAGAACAGGGGGACCAATGGCCGGGACAGTGAGAGACCCTTGGCCAATGGTTTGGAGGGAGAGCGGGGCCAGGGAAGGGAGGCAGAGGGGTACCTGGGCCAGGAGACATGGGGACCAGGGCCAGAAGGTAGAGGGAGATCAGGTCTGGGAGAACAGGGGGACCAGGGTCAGGAGGCAGAGGGGGCCAGGATCCGGAGGCTAAGGGGGACCAGAGTAGGGAAACGGGGATCAGGCCGGCATTCAGAGGGGTACCTCCGCCTCCCTGCCCTTGTCCCCTCTGCTTTTCGGAAGTAAAGGATAACTAGGGCTGAATGTCATAGGGGGACCAGGGACTTGTGGCAGGGGGCAACCAAGGTAGGGAAGCAGAGGGGTACCAGTGCTGGGAGGCAGAGGGAGACCATGGCCCGGATTTAGAAGGGTACCTGGGCCAGGAGACTGGGGAAACAGGGCCCAGAGGTTGAGGGGATGCAAGGCTGGGAGGCAGAGGGGGACCCCGGCAGGGTGGCACTGGGGGACCAGGGCCAGGAGGCAGAGGGCTACCTGGGCCGGAAGACGTGGTACTAGGGCTGGGAGGAAGAGGGGGACCGAAGCCAGGGGCAGAGCGGTATCTGGTCTGGAAGGCAAAGAGGGACCAGGGCCGAAATACAGCGGGTGAGCAGGCCAGAGAGGCAGAGGCCTACAAGGGCTAGGAGGCAGAGGGGGACCAGGGCCAGAAGACTGAGGGACACCTGGGACAGAAGATCGGGGAAAAGGGCCAGGAGGCAAAGATGGACCAGAGCCCGGAAGCAGAGGGGTACCTGGGCCAGGACGCTGAGCGGGACCAGAACCGAGAGAGGGGACCAGGGCAGGGAGGCAGAGGGGGACCAGGACCGGGATGCAGAGGGGGACCAGGGCCGGGAGGCAGAGTGGGACCAGGCCTGGGAGGTACAAGGCGACAAGGGCTGCGAAGAACCTGGGCTCCAATGTTAATAGGCAAAGAGGGACAAGGTCCGATCAGAAGATGAGGACCAAGGTAGTGACGTAGAAGGGACCTACAGCCAGAAGGAGAAGGGGAACAGGGCCTGAAAGCTTGGGGAGACAAGGACCAGGGAGCAAAGGGGTACCAGGGCCGAAGGTCAGCAGGGTACCAGGGCTGAGAAGCAGAGGGGGACCAGGACGAGAGGCAGGGGATGAATAGGTCAGAGAAGCAGAGGCAGACCACAGCCGTGAGGCGGAGGGTTCCCTGTGCCAGGTAAAAGGGAGACCAGGGCTGGGGGGCATAGGAAGACCTATTCAGGGCGGCAGCGAGGGACCAGGCCTGGGGGGCAGAGGACGACCAGGGCCGGGAGGGCAGAAGGACACCTGGGTCTGGAGACAGGGGGACCAGGGTCAGGAGGTTGAGGGGATCCAGGGCTGGGACGGAGAAAGACCCAAGGGCCAGGAGCTAGAAGGAGATCAGTGCTGAGAGGCACAGAGTGTCCATGGAGGGGGGCAGAGGGATTTCTGGGCCGGGAGACTGGGGGACCAGGGCTGGGAAGCAGAGGGGTATCTGGGTCCGGAGACAGGAGAACCAGGGCTGAGAAGCAGAGGGGGACCAGGGCCGAGGTACAGGGTGGGACCAGAGACGCAGAGGGAGACCAGGGCTGGGCAGCAGAGGGGTACCAGCGCCAGGAAGTAGAGGGGGACAAGTGATAGGAGGCAGAAGGGTACCTGGCCCGGAAGCCTGAGTGAGACCAGGGCCGAGAAGCGGGTGGACCAATGCCGGGAGTCAGAGGGGGACCAGAGCTGGGTGGTAGATGGGTACCAGGGCTGTGACGGAGAGAGACCCAAGGGCCTGGAGGTAGAAGGAGATCCGGGCCGGGAGGGAGAAGGGGAACAAGGCCGGGAGGGAGAGGGGGTCCAGGGTAGAAAGACAGGGGGACCAGGGCAGAGAGGCAGAGGTGTACCTGTACCGGAAGACAGGAGGGCTAGGGATGGTGGTATAGAGGACCCAGGACCAGGATAGAGAGATCTGGAGGTGGAAGGAGACCAGGGCCGGGAGGCACAGAGGGAGCAGGGCCGGGAGGCATGGGGGGCCAGGGAAAGGCGGCAGAAGAGAACCAGGGCCAGGAGGCAGAGGGCTACCTGGGCCGGGAGGCAGATGGGGGCCAGGGCTGAGATGGGCGTGGGGCGAGGGGGGGAACGGGGCAGGGAGGCATAGGGGGACCAGGGCTGGGAAGCAAAGGGGGACCAAGGTAGGGAGGCAGAGGTGGACCAAGGTAGGGAGGCCGAGGGGGACAGGGCCAGGAGGCAGAGGGGTACCTGGGGTGGGAGACAGGAGGACCAGGGCCTGTAGGTAGAAGGGACCCAGGGCAGTGACGGAGAGAGACCCAAGAACCTGGAGGTAGAAGAACAAGGTCTGGAGGCACAGAGGGTCCAGTGCTGGGAAGCAGAAGGGGACCAGGGCTGCAGAGGGAGACCAGGGCAGGGTGGCAGAGAGGTACCAGGGCCAGGAGGCAGTGGGGTAACTGGGCCTTGACACAGAGGAACCAGGACAGGGAGGCAGAGGCGTAACTTGCCCAGGAGATGGGGGACCAGGGACAAGAGATAGTGGGAGGCCAGGGCTGAGAGGTGGAGTGGATTGGGGCAGGGAGGCATCGGGGACCAGGGCCGGGAAGTAGAGGGGACCCTGGGCCGGGGCGGAGAGAGACCCAAGATCCTGAAGGCAGAAGAAAAACAGGTCTGGGAGGCACTTTGTGACGTGGGCCGGGAGGAAGAGGGGGACAAGGTTAGGGTGGCAGAGGGGGACCAGGGTCAGGAGGCTGAGGGGTACCTGATCCAGGAGACAGGGGGACCAGCGCCGGCAGCTAGAGGGGACCCAGGGCTAGGACAGAGAGAGATCCAAGGGCCTGGAGTTAGAAGGAGACCAGGGCCAGGAGGCACAGAGCTACCAGGGCCGGGAGGCAGAGGGGTACCAGGGAAACGTGGCAGAAGGGGACCGTGGTCAGGAGGCAGAGGGTTACCAGGGCCGGGAGACGGGGGACCAGGTCAGGGAGGCAGAGGGGTACCTGAGCCCGGAGACAGAGGGACCAGGGCCGAGAGGCAGAGGGAGACCACGGCTGAGAGGCAGAGGGAGACCACGGCTGAGAGGCAGAGGGATACCAGGGCCGAGATGCAGTGGGGAACCAGTGCCGAGAGGCAGAGGTACACCTGGGCTGGGAGTCGGGGTCCAGGGCTGGGGAGGCAGAGGGGGACCAGGGCAGGGAGGCATAGAGCGACCAGGTCTGTGAGGCAGAGGGGGACCTGGGTCAGGAGGTAGAAGGGACCAAGGGCTGGGAGGCAGAGGGGTTCCTGGACCAGGAAACAAAGGGACCAGGGCTGGGAGGTAGTGGGGTACCTGGACTAGAAGTCATGGGGACCAGGGCCTGGAGGTAGAGGGCGACCAGGGCGGGAGGCACAGAGGGTCCAGGGCAGAGAGGCAGAGGGGTACCAGGGCCAGGAGGCAGAGGTGTACCAGGGCCGACAGTCAGGGGAACCAGGGCCGAGAAGCAGAGGGAGACCAGGGCCAAGAGATGAGGGGGGTGACCAAGGCCGGGCGACAGGGGAAGGAGGGCCGGGAGGTAGAGAGGTACCTGGGCCCTTAGACAGGGGGACCAGGGCCGAGAGGCAGAGGGGGACCATGGCCGTGAGGCGTGGGAGGGACCAGGGCTGAGAGGTGGGAGGGACCAGGGCAGGGACGCAGAGGGGGACCAGGACTGGGAGGCAGAAGGGGACCTGGGTTGGGATTCAGAGGGTGACCAAGGCTGGGAAGCTGAGGGGTATCTGCACCTGGAAACAAAGGGACAAGGGCCGGAAGGTAGTGGGGTACCTGGGCCGGAGGTCGTGGGGACCAGGGCCAGTTGGTAGAGGGGAACCAGGGCAGTGAAGGAGAGGGACCAGGCCCAGGAGGTAGAGGGGCACCAGGGAGGGGAGGCAGAGGGGGACCAGGGCCGAGCGACAGAGGGGGACCAGGGCCGAGAGACAGGGGGCAACAGGGCCGGGAGACAGAGGGGTACCTGGGCTGGGAGGCAGAGGGGTACCTGGGCCGGGAGACATGGGGACCGGGGCCTGAAAGTACAGGGGTACCTGGGCCGAGACAAGGCCGATCAGGGCTGGCAGGCAGAGGGGGACCAGGGCCAGGATTCCTGGATTGGGAAACAGGGAGTCCAGGGCTGGTAGGTAGAGGTACACAGGGCTGGGACCGAGAGAGTGGCCAGGGCCTGGAGGTAGAGGGAGACCAGTGCTGGCAGGCGCAAGGCGACCAGGGCTGGGAAGCCGAGGGGGACCACGGCCCGGAGGCAGAGGGGCACCAGGGCCAGTAGGCCGAGGAGTTTCTGGGCCGGGAGGCAGAGGGGGGATCAGGGTCGATAAGCAGGGGGAACAAGGATATGGAGGCAGAGTGGGACCTAGGCCGGGAGGCAGAGGAGTACCTAGGCTGGGAGACAGGGGGACCAGGGCCGTGAAGTAGAGGTTACCTAGTGCCAGGATGGAGAGAGACCCAAGGGCCTGAAAGTAGGCAGTGATCAGGACCAGGAATCACAGAGGGACCAGTGCCGGGAGGCAGATGGGGACCAGGGCCTGGAGGCAGAGGAGAACCCGGGCCAAGAGGCAGAGGGGTACCTGGGCTGGGAGACACGTGTACCAGGGCAGGGAGGCAGAGGGGTACCTGGGCCAAGGGACAAGGGGACCAGGGCCAAGAGTCAGATGGGAACCAGGGCGGAGAGGCAAGGTGTGGAGCAGGGCCAGGAGGCAGAGGTATACCTGCACCGGGAAACAGGGGGACCAAGGCCAGTAGGTAGAGTGGTACCCGGGCTGGGAGACAGGGGGATCATGACCGGAAGATATAGGGGACCCAGGGCCGGGAACGAGAGAGGTATCAGGGCCTGGAGGAAGAGGGAGACCAGGTCTGAGAGACAGGGAGGGATCTGTGCCGGGAGGCAGAGGGTGACCAGGGCGGGGAGGCAGAGGGTTACCCGGGCCAGGGGGTAGAGGGGTACCTGGGTCCGGAGACAGGGGGCCAGGGTCTGAAGGTAGAGATGACCCAGGGCCTGGACGGAAAGAAAGGCCAAGGTCAGGAGGTAGAGGGAGACTAGGTCTAGCAGACACAGTGTGACCTGGGCCGGTAGGCAGAAAGGAACTGGGTCTGGGTGAAAGATGGGGACCAAGGCAGGGAGGTAGAGGGGAACTAGGGCCGGAGTGAGAAGGGGACAAGGGCCGTAGGTTTGGGGGAGACCAGGGCCAGAAAGTAAAGTGGGACCAGGGCTGAAAGGCAGAGGGCGATTCGAGTTGGGAGGCTGAGGGTTACCTGAGCCGGGAAACATTGGTACCAGGGAAGGCAAATAAAGAGGTACCCGGGCCATGAGAGGGGGACCAGGGCCGAGAGGCAGAGGGGTACCTAGGCTGGGAGACGGGGTCCTGGGCCGGGAGGCAGAGGAGGAGCAGGGCCGGGAGGTAGAGGGGTTCCTGGGCTGGGAGACAGGTGGATCAAGGTAGAGGCACAGAGGGACAAGATTTGGGAGGCATAGGGTGAGTATAGCATGGCGGCAGAGGGGGACCAGGGCTAGAAGGCAGAGGGGTTCCTGGGCCAGGGGGCAGAGGTGGATCAAACCGAAACCCTCCCAAAATCCTGCCCTCTCCCTGACTTTCCCATCACTGTTGACGGCACTACCATCCTTCCCGTCTCACAAGCCCGCAACCTTGGTGTCATCCTCGACTCCGCTCTCTCATTCACCCCTCACATCCAAGCCGTCACCAAAACCTGCCGGTCTCAGCTCCACAACATTGCCAAGATCCACCCTTTCCGCTCCATCCAAACCGCTACCCTGCTCGTTCAAGCTCTCATCCTATCCCGTCTGGACTACTGTATCAGCCTCCTCTCAGTTCTCCCATCCTCTTGTCTCTCCCCAATTCAATCCATACTTCACGCTGCTGCTCGGATTGTCTTTGTCCAGAAACGCTCTGGGCATGTTACTCCCCTCCTCAAAGTCTCCAGTGGCTACCAATCAACCTACGCATCAGGCAGAAACTCCTCACTCTCGGCTTCAAGGCTGTCCATCACCTCGCCCCCTCCTACCTCACCTCCCTTCTCCCCTTCTCCAGCCCACCACGGACCCTCCGCTCCTCTGCCGCTAATCTCCTCACCGAGCCTCGTTCTCGCCTGTCCCGCCGTCGACCCCCGTCCCACGTCATCCGCCTGGCCTGGAATGCCCTCGCTCTGCCCATCCGCCAAGCTAGCTCTTTTCCTCCCTTCAAGGCCTTACTGAGAGCTCACCTCCTCCAGGAGGCCTTCCCAGACTGAGCCCCCTCCTTCCTTTCCCCCTCCTCCCCCTCTCTTTACCCCGCCTTACCTCCTTCCCTTCCCCACAGCACCTGTATATATGTATATATGTTTGTACGTATTTATTACTCTATTTATTTATTTATTTTACTTGTACATATCTATTCTATTTATTTTATTTTGCTAATATGGTTTTTTTTTGTTCTCTGTGCCCCCCTTCTAGACTGTGAGCCCACTACTGGGTAGGGACCGTCTCTATATGTTGCCAACTTGTACTTCCCAAACGATTAGTATAGTGCTCTGCACACAGTAAGCGCTCAATAAATACAATTGATTGATTGATTGATTCTAGACTGTGAGCCCGTGGTTGGGTAGGGACCGTCTCTATATGCTGCCGACTTGTACTTCCCAAGCGCTTAGTACGGTGCTTTGCACACGGTAAACGCTCTATAAATACGATTGAATGAATGCATGAATGAATGAATGAGAGGCGCAGGGGTCCCAGGGCGGAAAGGACACAGGGTGGGACCAGGTCGGGGAGGCAGAGGGGCACCTGGGCTGCGAGACGGGGTTCAGGGCTAAGAGTCCGGAGGGACCAGGGCAGGGACGCAGACGGGGACCAGGAATAGGAAGCAGAGGGGGACATAGGTCAGGAGGCAGAGGGTGACCAGGGCCAGGAGACAGAGGGGTACCTGGACCGGGAAACAAAGGCCCCAGGGCCGGGAGTTAGTGGGGTACCTGGGCCGGGGTTCTTGGGGACCAGAGACGGTTGGTAGAGGGGCACCAGGGTAGTGAAGGAGAGATACCAGGCCCAGGAGGTCGAGGGGCACCAGGGCAGGTAGGCAGAGGGGGACCAGGGCCAGGAGGCAGAAGGGTACCTGGGCCTGCAGTCAGGCGGACCAAGGCCGGGCAACAGGGGTACGAGGGCCGGGATGTAGAGGGATACCGGGGCCCGTAGACAGAGGGACCAGGGCCGAGTGGCAGAGGGGGACCATGGCCGAGAGGCAGAGGGGGACTAGGGCTAAGAGGCGGGAGGGACAAGGGCAGGGACACAGAGGGGGACCAGAGCTGTGAGGCTGAGGGGTACATGGACTGGGAAACAAAGGGACCAGGGCGGGGAAGTAGTGGAGTACCTGGGCCCGAGGTCATGAGGACGAGGGCCGGTTGGTAGAAGGGAACCAGGGCTGTGAAGGAGAGGGCCCAGGCACTACAGGTAGTGGGGCACCGGGGCAGGGAGGCAGAGGGGGACCAGGACCAGGATGCAGAGGGATACCTGGGCCGCGAGAGGGGGTCCAGGCCGGGAGGCAGAGGGGTACCCGGGCCGAGTGGCAGTGGCGGACCAGGGCCAAGAGACTGGGGGGTACCAGGGCAGGGAGGCAGAGGGGTACCTGGGCTGGGAAACGGGGACCAGGGCCGGGAGGTAGAGGGGACCCAGGACCGGGACCGAGAGAGCGGCCAGAGCCTGGAGGTAGAGGGAGACCAGGACTGGTAGGCACAGGGGGACCAGGGCCCAAAGGCAGAGGGGCACCAGGGCCAGGAGGCTGAAGTGTTCCTGGGCCGAGAGGCAGAGGGGTTCCTCGGCCGGGAGGCAGAGGGGCATCAGGGCCGATAAGCAAGGGGGACCAGAGTATGGAGGCAGAGGGGTACCTTGACCGGGAGACAGGGGGACCAGAGCCGCGAAGTAGAGGGGCCCCAGGGCCGGAATGGAGAGAGCCCCAAGGGCCTGAGGGTAGAGAGACCAGGACCAGGAGGCACAGAGGGAACAGGGCCGAGAGGCTGAACGGGATCAGGGCCAGGAGGCAGAGGGGTACCTGGGCTGGGAGACAGGTGGGCCAGGGCAGGGAGGCAGAGGGGTACATGGGCCAGGAGACAGGGGGACCGGGGCCGGAAGCTAGAGGATTACCTAGGCCGGGAGAAGGCTGACCAGGGCCGGGAGAAGGCTGACCAGGGCCGGGAGGCAGAGGAGCACCTGGGCCGGAAGGCAAAGGGGGAACGGGGCCGAGAAGCCGGGGTGACAAGGGCAGGGATTGCAGAGGGGTATCAGGGCCAGGAGACAGAGGGGTACCTGGGCCAGGAGACGGGAACCAGAGTCAGGGTGCAGAGGGGGACCAGGGCCAGGAGGCAGTCAGGGATCACGGGTTCGAATCCTGGCTCTGCCAATTGTCAGCTGTGTGACTTGGGGCAAGTCACCTACTTCCCTCAGTTCCCTCATCTGTAAGATGGGCATTAAGACTGTGAGCCCCCCATAGGACAATCTGATCTCTTTTTAACCTCCCCAGAGGTTTGCACGTAGGGCTTTTCTAAGTGTTTTGCAGTTAGTAAGCGCTTAATAAATGCCATTATTATTATCCTATGTAAGAGACGGACGTTCATTAGAGATAGGGGAAAGGGAAGAGTAGAAGGGCATATATAGAGTAGTAATTGTGGTATTTGTTAAGCACTTACTATGTGCCAGCCACTGTACTAAGCGCTGGGGTGGATACGAGCAAATCAGGTTGGACACATTCCCTGTTTTTCATGGAGCTCACAATCTTAATCCCCATTTTACAGCTGAGTGAACTGAGGCACAGAGAAGTAAATTGACTTGCCCAAGGCCACACAGCAGAAAAGTGGTGTAGCTGGGATTAGAACCCGTGACCTTCTGACACCCAGGTGACTCCCAGGCCCAAGCTCTAGAAACTAAGCCATGCTGCGTCATGCTGCTCTGGGCCAAGCACTGGGGTAGATAGATACAAGGTAACCAATCAGATACAGTCCCTGTCCCTGTTATTCAAAGAAGGGAGAGCAGATTGTGGATCCCAATTTTACAGAGGAGAAAACTGAGGCAGCAGTTGGGTCGAAATATCTAGTTAAATTAGGAGCTATTGCGGCAGAGCTGAGTGTACCTTTGATGGTGGGCGCTGGATCAGAAGGCTGAGAGTCCAGCTGGAGCTTTGATGTGCATATTAAGAGAAAACTGGACTACTCTAAAAAAAACAAGTTCGTAATCAGTGATGAAAGAAACATCTTCCTATCTGTAAGGGCAGTGGCCCCCTCAGAAGAGTTATCTTGCGATTGAGTGATCGGGGGGGCTCTTTAATGTTTATACAAAGGTCTTCCGTCTTTAATCACGGCTGCTGGAGAGTTTCCATGCTTTTGTGACCCAGTGCCACCAATTGTGCTGAAACTTTCCACGCACATTCACCTTCTGTTATTATTATTATCTGCATTATTATTACCATTATAATTTTTCAGATCATATCTTCTCAAAGAGGCCTTCCCCCGTTAAGCCTCTTTTCCGTTAAGACAACTTCCCCTCCCTCCTGGGTGGCCTTCGCACTTGTATCTGTACCCTTTAGCACTTGGTGAATATTTACCCCAGGCCCACAGCTCTCAGGTACATATCCGTAAGCTAGACTGTAAGGTCCTGGTGGGCAGGGAATCCGTCTACCATCCCTGTCATATTGTCCTCTTCCAAGAGCTTAATACAGTGCTCTGTGCACAGTAAGTGCTCAATAAATACAATTGATTGATTGATTGCCAAGGAGGAGTGTCCCCTCAGCCACGTTGCCAAAAGTCACCCGAGCCTCGGTCTGCTGGAGTGAGCCTGCCCTGGGCGCTCTCTGTCCTAGGATTTCTGTTTCTCTGACCGAAACCCACCCGTTGGGTGTGCGCAGCTCTGAGCAGTGAAACACCGGTTCTTGGGGCAGGGGTCTTGGGCGGGTTTCCACCAGCGGCCTGGGCCAGCTGCCGGTGGTCTCTAGTGAGGCCGGGTGGCAATTGCACAGACTGCTTTTTTGGAGCAGGCAGGGTGGAAGGTGGTGGGACAGAGTACTTGGCAATACAGGGACCTTAAACTTCTCTTCAGTTGCCTGTGGGGGTGCCGACAGCGGCTGCCCATTGGTAGGGCACGCCCCACTCACTTTACTAGTCTTCCTTAGTCTTCTTTAGTCAGGGGAGGCTTCCTAGAGGAAATGAGGTTTTCAAAGGGCTCTGAAGATGGGGAGAGCTGTGGCCTGTCGGATATGAATTAGGATATGAGCTCCTTGTCTTCCCTCCCAAACCTTGTCCTCTCCCTGACTTTCCCATCTCTGTTGACGGCACTACCATCCTTCCCGTCTCACAAGCCCGCAACCTTGGTGTCATCCTCGACTCCGCTCTCTCATTCACCCCTCACATCCAAGCCGTCACCAAAACCTGCCGGTCTCAGCTCCGCAACATTGCCAAGATCCGCCCTTTCCTCTCCATCCAAACCGCTACCCTGCTAATTCAAGCTCTCATCCTATCCCGTCTGGACTACTGCACTAGCCTTCTCTCTGATCTCCCATCCTCGTGTCTCTCTCCACTTCAATCCATACTTCATGCTGCTGCCCGGATTATCTTTGTCCAGAAACGCTCTGGACATATTACTCCCCTCCTCAAAAACCTCCAATGGCTACCGATCAATCTGCGCATCAAGCAGAAACTCCTCACCCTGGGCTTCAAGGCTCTCCATCACCTCGCCCCCTCCTACCTCACCTCCCTTCTCTCCTTCTACTGCCCAGCCCGCACCCTCCGCTCCTCCACCACTAATCTCCTCACTGTACCTCGCTCTCGCCTGTCCCGCCATCGACCCCCGGCCCACGTCATCCCCCGGGCCTGGAATGCCCTCCCTCTGCCCATCCGCCAAGCTAGCTCTCTTCCTCCCTTCAAGGCCCTGCTGAGAGCTCACCTCCTCCAGGAGGCCTTCCCAGACTGAGCCCCTTCTTTCCTCTCCCCCTCGTCCCCCTCTCCATCCTCCCGTCTTACCTCCTTCCCTTCCCCACAGCACCTGTATATATGTATATATGGTTGTACATATTTATTACTCTATTTATCTATTTATTTATTTATTTTACTTGTACATTTCTATCCTACTTATTTTATTTTGTTGGTATGTTTGGTTCTGTTCTCTGTCTCCCCCTTTTAGACTGTGAGCCCACTGTTGAGTAGGGACTGTCTCTATGTGATGCCAATTTGTACTTCCCAAGCGCTTAGTACAGTGCTCTGCACATAGTAAGCGCTCAATAAATACGATTGATTGATTGATTGATTGATTGATATGAAGGGGAAAAGTGAGGTGGAGTCAGGGGGGCTGGGAATGGGCTTTGAGGATTATTGAGGAGAAGCACTGAGAGAAGGAACATGGCTTAGTGGATAGAGGATGGGCCTGGGAGTTGGAGAGTCATCGGTTCTAATATTAGCTCTGCCATTTGTCTGCTGTGTGACCTTGGGAAATCACTTAACTTCTCTAGGCCTCAGTTCCCTCATCTGTAAAATGGAGATTAAGACCGTGAGCCATATGTGGGACAAGGGCTGTGTTCAACCTAATTATCTCGTATCTACTCCAGCCCTTAGAATAGTGCTTAGCATGTAGCAAGTGCTTAACAAATACCATTATTATTATCATTATTGTTTTAAACAGCTGCAGCAACAGGCCAATCCCAAACTGAAATCAATCAGTCAGTGGTATCTGTTGAGCACATAATGTGCTTCTAGTCTAACCATTATTAATAATGAATAAGTAATTTATAATATGCCATATTACAGTTATGTACATAACGGCTGTAGTGCCTGGGGTGGGGCAGAGATCAAATGGCAAGTCACAGATTGATGTGCATAGACTACACAAAAGGGAAATCACCACACCCTCCGTTCTTCTACCGCTAATCTCCTCACCGTGCCTCGTTCTGGTCTGTCCCGCCGTCGACCCCCGGCCCACATTATCCCCCTGGCCTGGAATGCCCTCCCTCCCCACATCCGCCAAGTTAGCTCTCTGCCTCCCTTCAAGGCCCTACTGAGAGCTCACCTCCTCCAGGAGGTCTTCCCAGACTGAGCCCCCTCCTTCCTCTCCCCCTCCTCCTTCTCTCCATCCCCACGTCTTACCTCCTTCCCCTCCCCACAGCACCTGTATATATGTATATATGTTTGTACGTATTTATTACCCTATTTATTTATTAATTTTACTTGTACATATTCCATTTATTTTATTATTATGTTTTGTTTTGTTCTCCGTCTCCCCCTTCTAGACTGTGAGCCCACTGTTGGGTAGGGACCGTCTCTATATGTTGCCAACTTGTACTTCCCAAGCTCTTAGTACAGTGCTTTGCATGCAGTAAGCGCTCAATAAATACGACTGAATGAATGAATGAATGAATGAATGAAAACAATCCCTTCATACCCATCTTCTTTTATTCCACCTCGCTGGTTGAGAGCTTCTCTGCAAACCGGGGCAGGGTCCCCCAGGAGCTGTTTTCCGTAGCTGGGTCCAGTAATTGAAGTAGTGGCCGTCCTCACGGGTCCCGATAACATTGCATGGTATCAGAGGGTCCGGCTCCAACTTTGCATATAGAGGCTCTTTGAAGAGTCCGTTTACCACATTTGCCCAGGGAAGGGCTGTTTTGATTTCCCATCCACAGACAGGCCAAAAGGAATAGGATTTGCTGCCTCTCAAACCAGAGTTTTGTGTGCTCCCATTAGCACCTAATTAGTTCCTAATTAAACTGGTGTATGGGTGGGGGAGGGGCGCGGGGGAGAGGGGGCAGGTGGGAAGACTGTTACGAGAGGGAAAGGGGTTCTTGAGCAGAGCCCCTTCCCCTTGAGCTGCTGGCTGGGCTCAGGGCCCCGGGACCAGTTTTTTCAGGAGCTTTCATTCATTCAGCCATATTTATTGAGTGCTTATTTGTGCAAAGCACTGTATTAAGCGCTTGGGAGAGCACAATATAGCACTAAATGGACGCATTCCCTACCCACAGGGTGCTTACGGTCTAGAAACGAACCTCTAGTGTAGAGGAGCTTTTTCGGTGATGTCCGCTCCCCTTTTCCCCCTTTCCTCCTCTTTTTGAAAACTGGGCGAGACCGTTCTGGGGCTGCCACACCCCGCAACTGCTAGGGTAGGGTTCCAGAATGTCCCTTGGGAAAGGTCCTGCCCCTCTGAGGTAAGACATTTGGGTGGGATCCTGGTGCTCCTTCCCCGGGGTGTCGGAATCTCAGCCGGTCACCCAACAGGGCTGGACGTTCTCCCCAAAGCAGCTCCAAGCAGTGGCCCCAGTTTCCCCTTAGATCTATCTGCTTGCCACAACCCCAGGGCCATGGGCACACATTTTTTTGTGGGGGAGGAGGGCATTAATCTTGTATTGTTTTAAGTGGGCTTAATTGAATAAAGATGATAATGTGTTAGGAACAGCTATAATTACGCGGGGGAGGGCGGGCTGGTTCTGTTAGATGGTCTTTTAATAGAGACAATTATAGGGTTCATAAGAGGAGGTGGCATCTGCTCGCAACATGTTCCCGTTCAATCACGGCAGTTTCTTAGTGGTGCTTCCCCGAGGGGCTTTCTTTCTGCACATCCCAGAGTGGTCGGGGACCCTAAGAGTCCCTTACGGGGTGTCCCTTTACTTCAGGCAACTGCCATGACAACCAACTCTGAGGGGGGCCATGGGTGGGGAGAGTGCTCCCAGAGATCTGCAGCTATGGGGGTGAACCCGTTTTCACCCCTCTACAGTTTGTGGAGGCAGAAACCCCCAACCTGCTTCCTTCTAGGTCGCCGGCATAAGACCTCCGGCAGGGAGGGTGGAAAAGACCCCCCAAACCACACCGTTACCCATCAGGTCTCTGAAGGTTTCCTGGCTCTGACTTTGGCTGCCCCCTCAATGGCTCAGTTCTTGTGCCCTGTCTTTGTCCTTGCCTGGAACCAAGTCTTGGTTGAGAGCTCTCGTGACCTAACGTTGCCCGCTTTCAGAATCCTTTTGATTTGCGGGGAATGGGTTTGACCTCTTTCCATGAAGGGATTTGGGGGGCAAGTGTCCTATAGGCTTTGGAGTTAGGTAGGTACGTAGGTAATGTTGTTTATTGAGCATCCATTGAGCTCAGTGCACTGAGACACCTTCCCTTCCCGCAAGGAGCCCACACTCTTAATGGGGGAGAGACATTACAAATCTTTACAAAGCAGGAGACGGAAGTAGTTTGACTGTTCAGTTGATTATGCATACCCAGAAGTGCCATGGGAGAGTTGAAATCAATACGGAAGTGTTAGAAGGGCTGTTGGGTTGAGGTGATTCTGGAGGCTGAAGCTTTATTGGGGAAGGTTGCTGGAAGCATTCAGTACCGTGCTCTGCACAGTAAGCCATCAATAAATGCCACTGATGGGAAAAGTTGGGGCCCCAGGAGGGTGGCTTTGAATGTGGGGAGAACCTGTCTGTGGAGGGAAGAAGGGAGGAAGGGAGTGTCAGGCCGGGGAGCCAGCAAGAGCAAGGGGTTGAAAGTGGAGGAGTTGAAAGTGAGGTACAGCAATGAAGGCTTAGCTGAGAGGAACAAAGAGAGCGAGTTGGAAAGTGGAGGGGAAGAGGGTTGAATCAGAAGATGGAGAGAGCTGGTGGGTAGTCCTCAAGGAGTGGTTCTTTCAAGTGCAAGTTGAGTTGTCCTGATTTATAGTTATGGATTTAACATCACCCCCCCACACACACTCGCATTTGGGGAACAAAATGGGGGGTGAGGCGACTGGCAGGTACTGGAGGAATTGAGCCACTCAGGTCAATTTTTCAAATTGACACTAAATAATTCACTCAGGTTGATGAAGCTTCTGCCGACTGCATCATATTTTGGTTGGCGCCCAGAAGGATATGGTGACCATGGAATGGGGCAGCGTGGGGTCCATGTCTCCCAGCATTCTCAGGTGCCGACATTACGGGACCCAGAAGGCCACGGGACAAGAACGTAGCATGCTCCAGCCCTTCTAAAACAGTCGAGGCATATGAAATAACCCAGAGCTGCGGAAGTCAGCTCAGGGAAGGCAGAGCAGTTCAGCCTCCTTTCTGGGACGTCGGTATGTTGTTTCCCAGTTACGCAGAGTGGCCTACGTGAGCCTTGCCCTATCCAGGATGTAGCTGCGTCAGCTGGGTACCACAAAGGCACTGCACGGAGGCTTGAGGGTGGGAGCGGAACATGGGGTCTCCGAGAGAAGGGCTCGAGCCTGTCTCTGTGCCAGGTAAAGGCTCCATGCCACCCTCTCCCTTGCCTCAGGGCCCGGGGTTGCCGGCCACCTGCCACCTTACCTCACTTCAAAACTGTTTGGAATGTGAGGCGGTGGCCCTGGGGGAGACACGAGTGGGATGACCTCTTTCTGTAGTGCTCTTGGGGTGGAACTGGCCTGCTGTATGGATTCTGCTCTTTGCTTTCACATCCCACCTTTCCAAGAGAAGCAGCGTAGCTCAGTGGAAAGAGAACGGGATTTGGAGTCAGAGGTTTTGGGTTCAAATCCCAGCTCTGCCAATTGCCAGCTATGTGACTTTGGGCAAGTCACTTAACTTCTCTGTGCCTCAGTTCCCTCATCTGTGAAATGGGGACTAAGACCGTGAGCTCCCTGTGGGACAACCTGATCACCTTGTAACCTTCCCAGCACTTGGAACAGTGCTTCGCACATAGTAAACGCTTAATAAATGTCATTATTATTATTACCCGGGGTGGGAGGAAGAGGGGAACCAGGGCCGAGAAGCAGGGATGACCAGGACAGGGAGGCATATGGGACCTGGGCCGGGAGGCAGGGGGGCCACGGCCAGGAGGTAGAGGGGAACCAGAGCCAGGAGTCAGAGGGGTACCTGGTTCTGGAGACATTGGGACTAGGGCCAGGAGGTAGAGGGGACCCAGGGCCGGGTCAGAGAGAGACCCAAAGGATCTGGAGGTAGAAGGAGACCAGGCCCGGGAGACAGAGGGGACCAGGGCCGGGAGACAGAGGGGTACCTGGGCCAGAAGGCAGAGTGGGGCCAGGGTCAGGAGGCAGGGAGTGAGAGTGGGACCAGGGCTGGGAGGTAGAGAAGGACCAGGGCCGGGAGGTAGAGGGAGACCAGGGCCTGAAGGCATAAGGGTACCTGGGCCCGGAGTTGGGGGACCAGGCCTGAAAGGTAGAGGGGACCCAGGTCCAGGACGGAGAGAGACCCAAAGGCCTAGCTGTAGAAGGAGAACGGGTTTGGGAGGCAGAGGAGTACCTGGGCCGGAAGGCAGAGTGGGAAAAGGGCCATGATCCAGGGGGATGTAAGGCAGGGAGTCAGAGGGGGACCAGAGCCGGGAGGAAGAGCGGTACCTGGGACAGGAGACAGGGGGACCAGGGCCAGGAGGTAGAGGGGAACTAGAGCCAGGAGGCAGAGGGGTACCTGATTCTGGAGAAACTGGGACTAGGGCCGGGATGTAGAGGGGACCCAGGGCCGGGACAGAGAGAGACCCAAAGGATCTGGAGGTAGAAGGAGACCAGAGCCGGGAGACAGAGGGGACAAGGGCCTGGAGGTAGAGGGGGACCAGGGTCGGAAGGCAGAGGGGTACCTGGGCCGGAAGGCAGAGTGGGGCCAGGGTCACGAGTCAGGGAGTCAGAGGGGGACTAGGGCTGAGAGGCAGAGAGGGACCAGGGCCGGGAGGTAGAGAGGTACCAGGGCGGAAGGCAGAAGGGTACCTGGGCCCGGAGATGGGGGACCAGGCTCGAAAGGTAGAGGGGACCTCGGTCCAGGCCGGAGAGAGTCCCAAGGGCCTAGATGTGGAAGAAGAATGTGGTCGGGTGGCAGAGGGGTACCTGGGCCGGAAGGCAGAGTGGGACCACGGCCACGAGGCAGGGGGAAGTAAGGCAGGGAGTCAGTGGGGGACTTGGGCCGGGAGACAGAGGGGACCAGGGCCGGGAGATAGAGGGGGACCAGGGCCGGAAGGCAGAGAGATACCTGGGCTGGAAGGCAGAGTGGGACCAGGGTCTCGAGGCAGCGAGTCAGAGTGGGACCAGGGCTGGGAGGCAGAGAGGGACCAGAGCCGGAAGGCAGATGGGTACCTGGGCCCAGAGTTGGGGGACCAGGCCCGAAAGGTAGAGGAGTCCCAGGTCCAGAACAGAGAGATACCCAAGGGTCTGGATGTAGAAGGAGAATGGGGTCGGGAGGCAGAGGAAGAGGAGGGCCGGAAGGTAGAGGGGGATCAGGTCCAGGAGGTAGAGGGGTACCAGGGCTGGAAAAAGGGGGACCAGGCGTGGGAGGCAGAGGGATACCTGGGCGGGAGAACGGGGGACCAGGGCTGTGAGTAGGAGGGGACCCTGGGACGGGACGGTGAGTGACCCAAGGGCCTGGAGGTAGAAGTAGGCTAGGGCGGGCCGGGAGGCAGAGGGGGACCAGGGCCAAGAGGAAGGGTCTCGGGCAGCGAGTCAGAGGGTTCGTGGGCAGGGAGGCAGGGGGGTAGCTGGACCAGGAGACAAGGCGACCAGGGCTGGGAGGTAGAGGAGACCCAGCGCCAGAACGGAGAGTGACCCAAGGTCCTGAAGGTAGAACGAGACCAGATCGGGGAGGCAGAGGGGAACCAGGACAGGGCGGCAGAGAGGGAACAGGGCCAGGAGGCAGAAGGGTTACCTGGGCCGGGAGACGGGGGAGCAGGGCCGGGAGGTAGAGGGGAACCAGCTCCGGGATGGAGAGAGACCTATGGGCCTGGAAGTAGAAGGAGGCAAAGGCCGGAGGCCAAGGGGGGAAAGGCCCTGGGGGAAGAGGGGGACTAGGGCCGGGAGGCAGAGGGGGACCAAGGCCAGGAGGCAGAGGGGGACCAGGACCAGGAGGTTGAGAGGTACCTGGGCTGGAAGGCAAAGGGGGACTAAGGTCAAGAAGGGGCGGAAAAGGGAAGGGAGGTAGATGGGGATCAGGGCCTGGAGGCAGAAGGGGACCAGGGCCAGGAGGCAAGGGGTTCCTTGGCTGGGAGACGTGGGACTAGGGTCGGGAGGCTTGGGTGACTAGGGCTGGGAGGCAGAGGGGGATCAGGTCCTGGAGGCAGTGGGTTGTCGGGGCCCGGAGAAGGGAGACCAGGGTCGGGAGGCAGAGGGGGACCAGGGCCAGGAGGCAAGGGGTTCCTGGGCCGGAAGACAGGGGACTAGGTTCGGGAAGTTTGGGTGACCAGGGCCGGGAGGCAAAGGGTGATCAGGGCCAGGAGGCAAAGAGGTACCGGGGCCCGGACAAGGGGGATTCGGGTCGGGAGGCAGAGGGGGACCAGGGCTAGGAGGCAGAGGAGTACCTGGGCGGGGAGACTTGGGTTCCAGGGCTGGGAGACAGGGGGACCTAGGCCGAGAGGTAGAGGGTCCCTGGCCCGGGACGAAGAAAGGGACCAGGGCTTGGATCTAGAGGGAAACCAGGGCTGGCAGAACAGGGTGATCCATGGCCGGAACGGGGAGAGTCCCATGGCCCATTGCCTGGAGGGAGAGGGGGACCAGGGCAGGGAGGCAGAGGGATTCTTGGGCCGGGAGACAGGGGGACCAGGGCCGGAAGGTAGAGGGAAACCAGGGCTGGCAGAAAAGGGGGATCAGGGCATGGAGGTAGAAGGGAACAAAGGCCGGGATGGAGAGAGACCCACTTGCCTTCAGGTGGTGGGAGACCAGGGCCGGGAGGCCCAAAGGTACCGGGAGATGGAGGACTAAGGCTGGGAGGCCCATTGTTGGGTAGGGACCCTCTCTATGTGTTGCAAATTTGTACTTCCCAAACGCTTAGTACAGTGCTCTGCACACAGTAAGTACCATGGCCAGATGTTTGAGGGGGCCCAAGGCCGGGAGGTAGAGGGGGACCAGGTCCAGGACATAGAGGGGTACCTGGGCCGGGAGACACGCGGTCAGGACTGAGAGGATGAGGATGACCAGGGCCCGGAGGCAGAGGTGTATCTGGGCCGTAAGGCAAAAGGGGACCAGGGCCGAGAAGCAGTGGGGGACAAGGGCAGCGAGCCAGAGGGGGACCAGGTCCTGGAGGCAGAGGGAGACCAGGGCCAGGAGGCAGAGAGGTATTTCGGCCGGGAGAAGGGTACCAGGGTCGGGAGGCAGAGGAGGACCTGGGCCGGGAAACGGAGACCAGATCCAGTGGGCAGATTTGTTTCTCTGCGTCCCTGCCCTTGTCCTCCCGCTTCTTGGAACTGAAGTGGAACTAGGGCCGTCAGGCACAGGGGAACCAGGGATGGGAGGCAGACTTGGACCAGGGCAGGTTGGAATGGGGGACTAGGGCCAAGAGGAGGGGGGCAACCAAGGCAGGGAGGCAGAGGGGGACCAAGTCCTGCTGGCTGGGGGTGACCTGGGCCGGGAGGCAGAGAGGGACCTGGGCCGGGAGGCAGAGGGGGACCTGGGCCGGGAGGCAGAGGACTACCCGGGCCGGTAGATGGTGGACCGGGGCCGGGAGGCAGTGGGATACCTGGGCCGGGACGCAAAGGGGGACCAGGGCCGAGAAGGGTGGGGGACAAGGTCAGGGAGGCAGAGGGGGACAGGTTCCGTTATACAGGGGACCAGAGACGGGAGACAGAGGAGTACCTGGGCCGGGAGACAGGAGGCCCGGGGCTGGGAGACAGAGAGGTAGTTGTGCCAGGACACAGTGGCACTAGGGCTGAGAAGCAGAGGGGAACCAGGGCCGAGAGGCAAGGGGTGACCAGTTCAGAGAGGCAGAGGCCGTCCAGGGCCAGGAAGCAGAGGAGAAGTAAGCATGATGACGGTATTTATTAAGCCCTTACTGCGTGCCAAGCACCGTACTTAAGCCCTGGGGTAGATACAAGAAAATCAATTTGGACAAAGACCCTGTCCCATTCAGATCTCAGTCTAAATTGGAGGGAGAACGGGAATTTAATCCCCATCCAGATGAGGAACCTGAGGTACAGACATGTTAAGGGAACGTGACTACCAGCTCTGTTTGATTGTACTCTCCCAAGCACTTAGCACAGTGCTCTGCACACAGTAAGTGCTTAGTAAGTACAGTTGCTTAATGAACTTGCCAAAGGTCCCGCAGCGGGCAGGTGGTGGAGCTGGGATTAGAACCCAGGGCCTCTTACTCCCAGGTCCATGCTCTTTCCTCTAGGCCACACTTTTCCCCTTGCTGCTTACCAATGCTTTGTCTCCTAGGTACTGTGTGTTTGTTCATCTTCTCCAATTTTGAGCATCGTCATTTTTGTTCTTAAGATTTAAACATGATCCCATTTTGCTTATGTCAAACGTTCCACTTGTATTTGAGACAAATGGATTTTACATGACTCAGTGGGACAGTGGGTGACACAGTAAGGGCTAAAAAGCTGTTGACCCTGGTTAGTGGCTTGAAGACTGCTTGGTCTCAGTGGGTCTGAAAGCCATTTCAGGAAGCAGATAATGATGATAATAACGATGATATTTATTAAGCGCTTACTGTATGTCCATTACTGTACTAAGCGCTGGAGTAGAGAAAAGCTAATCAGGTTGAACACAGTCCCTGTCCCACATGGGGCTCAGGGTTTTAATTCCAATTTTCCAGCTGAGGGAGAAGTCAAGTGACTTGTCCGAGGTCACCCAGCAGTAAAATGGGAGCTGGGATTAGAACCCAGGTCCTCCGGACTCCCGGGCCCGGGCTCTATCCACTAGACCGTGCCGCTTCCCATAGCAGGATGGCTTGTCGGCGGACATAAGTCTTACAGTGATTGCTCTTTCCTAGGGAAGCCTTTCGATTCTGAAAATCTACACTGAGAAAACCCCGCTGGGGGTGGACATATCCTTGGAAAGTTTGGCAGCGCAGACCCACCAGTTCTCCGGAGCCGAACTCAGTAACCTGTGCCGAGAAGTGTGTTCCGACATAGGGGTTAGTTAACGCAGGGCTCATAGCAGAGGAAGTGCTCAGGAACTACTGTGAACTGGAGGAGGTGCCAGCGGGAAAGAGGGGGCCACCGAGGAGAAGATTGAGACAGAGCTCGGTATTCCATCCTGACTCTGTTCGGATGTCCTGGGAGATTGGAAGTCTTCAGTCCGGACATCAGTTCTCCCTGGATTCCATTTACACCTCGCCACTTCCTGCAGGCAGCCATTCCAAGTCAAGCAGTGGTTCAGGGGGAAGGCAGTTTTCCACCCACCAAACTCAGCCTCGCTCTTTCTGTTGCTCCTCCCCGTTGGCATCTCCCCCTGACCTAGCCAACCTAACGAACCGGAGAATTCATTTTAGGTTTTGGTTATTTTGGATCAAATTTCCCAAAGGGCTCAGGAAGCCTGAAGGATATTTGGAGGAAAATCCTGTCATGCTAGACTGTAAGCTCCTTTTGGGCAGGGAATGTGCCTGCTAATTTATTTGTCTGGTATTCTCCCAAGTGCTCAGTACAGTTCATTGCACATAGTAAGTGCTCAATAAATAGCATCGATTGATAGCTTAGCACACGTGTTTCCGAGGCGAGAGGTCCTTGGGGTGTCTCTCTCATGGAGGGTGCACCAGTAGTAAACACTGATTCAATGGTAAACTGGCAGGAAGATGACATTCATTCATTCATTCATTCAATCATTTATTGAGCGCTTAGTATATGCAAAGCACTGTACTAAGCGCTTGGGAGAGAGTAAAAAGACACATTTCCCTACCACCTCCCAAGACTGAGTTTTGAGCTTATTATTCTGTAGCCTCTTGCTTGGAGCTGCTCCCACAGACTTGTTCCTGAACGTGGGGTAGAAAGAAGTTTGACCTCCCCACCTGCTCCATCAAACTAAAAGGTTTGCTCGATTCCCTTTATGGTAACCTTGCTGGCTCTGCAGAAGAGTGGTCTGGAAGCCACCCCCGTGAAACAGGAGCACTTCGTGAGATCCCTAGTGACCGTGTGACCATGGATACGCCAGAAAGACTTGGATTTTTATGAAGGTTTATGTAGAAAACAAGACTTATTCTCTGATTTAGAGAAGCTGTAAAGACAGCCCGTCCATTGTTTGGTCCTTTGGACAGCAACCTCACATTTGGGTGGTTGATTTTTGTGTCCGAGCGATGACCCCAGTGTTCTGGGGCACCGTCCATGCGTTCTTGTATCTGGGATACGGCAATGTTTGTCGGCCTCTTTATAAAGGACTTTTAATTATCGTTTGACTGAAACATGCCTCTCTTCATTGGAGGAATCAGAATTCTCAGCCACCATTCAGATAGCCGTAATAATAATAATAATAATAATAATGGTATTTGTTAAGGTAATGGTCAGGGAATGTGTCTGTTTTATTGCTTCATTGAACTCTCCCAAGTGCTTAGAATGGTGCCCTGCACACAGTAAGCACTCAATAAATTAGATTGGTTGATTGGCTTACTATGTGCAGAGCACTGTGCTAATCCTGGGCAAGAGGACACAGGTGGGGCTTGGACAGAGACCCTCACCCAAGGGGGTGTTCCATCTGTGACTCTAGGTCACATCGGGAACAAGTAGGCAAACATTAAAACAGCATCAAGGGCCAGGGACAAATACACAGTGCACAAAATCCAAGTTAAAGACTCTCCCAAGCACTCAGATATCTATTTGGTTTTTTATGATGTTTGTTAATCGCTTTACTACATGTCAAGTGCATTGTTCTAAGCACTAGGGTAGACAAAAGCTAATCAGGTCGGATACAGTCTGTGTCCCACATGGAGATCACAGTCTTAACCTCCATTTTCCAGATGAGGTGACTGGGGCTCAGTGAAGTGACTTATCTTAGGTCATAGAAACAAGGTATCCTAGGTCAGGCAAACAAGTGGCAGAGACGGAATTAGAATCTGGGGCCTTATGACTCCCGGGTCCGGGCTCTATCCAGGGGGCAACACTCCTGCCCTTTGGAGGGGTCCATGCAATAGGCATGGGAATGTAATTCCACCCAGCACATGTTTGGACCCAAGTCCCCAGTGTCAACCACCTCTCCTGGTTGAGGGTTTCTGGGGTTTTCTTTTATGGTATTAAGCAGTTTTCATTCATTCAATTGTATTTATTTGAGTGCTTACTGTGTGCAGAGCACTGTACTAAGCGCTTGGAATGTATAATTCAGCAACAGAGACAATCCCTACCCACAATGGGCTCACAGTCTAGAAGGGGGGGACGGACATCAAAATAAGTAAACAGGCATCAATAGCATCAATACAAATAAATAGAATTATAGCTATACACACAGTAATAAATAGAATTTTAAATATATACATACATATACAAGTGCTGGGTGGGGGGGGGCAGAGGAAAGGGGGACTTATTCTGGGAAGACCTCCTGGAGGAGGTTAGCTTTCAATAGGGATTTGAAAGAGGGAAGAGTGCTAGTTTGGCAGATTTGAGGAGGGAGGGCATTCCAGACCAGACGTAGGGCCAGCGGGAAACACGGGACAGGTGAGAACTCGACACAGTGAGAAGGTAAACGGCACCAGAGGAGTGAAGTGTGCGGTCTGGGATGTAGAAGGAGAGAAGGGAGGTGAGGTAGGAGGGAGGGAGGTGAGGTAGGAGGGGGCGAGGTGACAGAGAGCTTTGAAACCAATAGGAGTTTTTGCTTGATACGAAGGTTGATAGGCAACCACATAGTATGTACCAGGCACTTTATTGAACGCTGGGGTAGGTACAAGCTGATCAGATCGGACACAGTCCCTGTCCCGCCTTAGCTCACGATCTTCATCTCCATTTTACAGATGAGGTGACTGAGCCAAAGAAAAATGAAGTGACTTGCCCAAGGTCACGCAGCAGAGTGTTGTATAAATAACCATATTTATTGAGTGGTTATTGAATACAAAGCACTGTGCTAAATGTTTGGGAGAGGACAATATACCATCAAACACATTCCCTGCCTACTGCCGAGCTCACGGTCAATAGGGGGAGACAGCCATTAATATAAATAGATAAATAAATTACAGATATGTACATATATGCCATGGGAAAGGGAGATAGGATGAGTGAAGGAGCAAGTATGAGTGGAAAAGAAGGGAGTGGAAGAAAAGGGTTCAGTCAGGGAAAGCTTCCTGGAGGAGATAGGCTTTAGATATAGCTTTGAAGTGGGGGAGAGCAATTATCTGTATGGAAGGAGGAAGGGAGGTTCCAGGCCAGAGATAGTATGTGGGTGAGAGGTCGGCAGCGAGAGAAATGAGATCGAGGTACAGTGAGAAGGTTAGCACCAGAGGAACAAATTTGAAAGCTGGGTTGGAGGATAGTTGCAAGGTGAGGTGGGAGGGGGCGAGGCGATTAAGTGCTTTAAAACCAATGATGAGTTTTTGTTTGTTGTGGAGGTAGATGGGCAACCACTAGAGCTTCTAGTGTAGAAACAAGATATTAATGTTTTTGAAGGAAAATGATTCTGGGAGCAGAATGGAGTATGGACTGGAGTGGGCAGAGATAGGAGGCAGGGAGGTCAGCAAGGAGGCTGATACAGTAATCTAGGCAGGCTAAGATAAGTGCTTGTATTAACGTGGTAGTTTGGATGGAGAGGAAGGGGTGACCTTTGGCAAGGTTGGGAAGCTAGAACTGACAGGATTTAGTGATGACTTGAATATGTGGGTGGAATGAGAGAGGAGTCAAGGATAATATCAAGATTATGGGCTTGAGAGACAGTAAGGATGGTGGTGCCGTCGGCAGCGATGGGAAAGAGAGCAGGAGGACAGGGTTCGTGGGAGAAGAAAAGTTCAGTTTTAACCATATGAAGTTTGAGGTGACGGGAGGACATCCTTGAAGGAGGAAATGCAAGACTGCAGAGAAGGAGCGAGATTAGGACTGGAGTTGTAGATTTGGGTGTCATCAGCATAGAGGTGATAGTTGAAGCTGTGCGAACGAATGGGTTTTCCAAGGGAGTGAAGATGAAGAAAAGGCAGGGACCCTGACCTGAACCTTGAGGGACACCCACAGTTAGGGGATGGGTTCAGAGGAAGTAGTGTGGTGAGAGAGGCCCCCCACTCACACCCGTGGAGCGAATGTCTGTTGGGTTTTAGGGGCCAGGAGAGAAGGGGCTTGAGAATGTACCACTGTCGGGCAGGGGATTGCTCTGGTGAGGAGGCAGGGGGAGGTAGAAAGTTCCACTTGGGCTCCTTGGAGTTCAGCCATCAAATGTGCCCAAGGAGGTTTCTGGGAATCAAGTGACAAAACCCAGAGTTCTTACGTTTTCCATCTGATGGTGGAGAGTAGAGGGCAGGAATTGGGGAACTGACTCTGTCTCCCCTCTCCCCTTAGTACCGTCCAAAGGAGGGAGAAGGTTCTGGAAGCCACTGGCAGCTGGGACACTGAGAGGGCTGTGGAGGCCTGAAGTGAATCTCTGTCCATCGCCGACTTGTCCTACGCCAGCTGGGTGTTGTCTGGTGAGTAACTGATTTGATTCTTGGGAGGACCAGTGTTTGGGGGTAGGGAGTTGTCTTTGAGGGGACCCATCCTCCAGGGACCAACAGGTGGCCATAGCGCAGCATGGCAGTAACATCCCTAAGGCAGCCATCTGAGGCAGACTTGTTACAGCCTGCCGTGATGGTGGCGGCAGCCCCTCAAGTTTCAGCCTAGTGGGAAATGATGCTAATACTTATGGTATTTATTGAGCGCTAACCCTTTGCCAGGTACTGTTCTAAGTGCCGGGGTAGATACAAATTAATCAAGTTGGACACAGTCACTGTTCCCCGTGGGGCTCACAGCCTTAATCCCCATTTTACAGATGAGGTAACTGAGGCCCAGAGAAGTGAAGTGACTTGGCCAAAGTCCCGCAGCAGACAAGTGGCAGAGCCGCTATTAGAACCCAGGTCCTCGTAACTCCCAGGCCCATGCTCTACCTACTAAACCATGTTGCTACTGCCCCTCCCTCCTTTCCTCAGGATGCCACGCCCTGGGCACACAGCTGTCCACACGCCACCACTTGTGACTTGCTAACCTCAGGTGGCATCCGTTGTTGGGTAGGGACTGTCTCTATGTGTTGCAGACTTGTACTTCCCAAGCACTTAGTACACTGCTGTGCACACAGTAAGGGATCATTAAATACGATTGAATGAATGAAGGGCCACCCCTGTTGGGAACACTCATTAATCAACGGCATTCATTCATTCATTCAATCGTATTTATTGAGCTCTTATTGTGCTCAGAGCTCTGTACTGAGCGATTGGGAGAAGACAGTAGACAATAGGGCACGGGCTTGGGAAAAAGAAGGACATGGGTCCTAATCCCAGCTCTGCCATTTATCTGCTCTGCGATTTGGGGGAAGTCACTTCGCTTCACTGAGCATCAGTTCCCTCATCAGTAAAATGGGGATTCAACACAAGGACTGTGTCCAACCTGATGACCTTGTATCTACTTCAGCGCTTAGAACAGTGCCTTACACAACGTGCTTATAAATGCCATATTAAAACAGATATAGTAAAGAGAGACTCGAGCTCTAATCCCAGCTCTGCCAGTGGCCTGATATCTGTGACCTTGGACAAGTCTTCTCTTAGTTTCTTCATCTCCTTCCCTATTAATCAATTAATATAGTTTTAGTTATGGTACTTGTTAAGCACTTACGCTGTTCTAAGCACTGAGGGAGATACAGACCTCCCCCCGACCTGCCTTCCCTGCCCTCAGCAGCTATTTGCAAAGGCCACCCCATCTCCTTTCTTCCTCCTTAAAGGTATTTTGTTAAGCACTTACAATGTGCCAAGCACTGTTCTAAGAGCTGGGGTTGATACATAGTAATCAGGTTGTCCCACTTGGGGCTCACATCTTAATCCCAATTTTACAGATGAGGTCACTGAGGCACAAAGAAGTTAAGTGGCTTGCCCAAGTTCACACATCACTCAAGTAGCCGAGTTGGGATTAGAGCGCTTGGCCTTCTGACTCCCAAACCCGTGCTCTTCCCACGTTCACGCTGATTTCCTCTTTTCTCCCTCTTTTCCTTCTCCCCTTCTTCCTCGCTCATTGCTACCTCCTGCTCCTCTCACTCCTCTGCCCCTCTTTCTCCCTGCCCCTCCCTCCCTCCTGCACTTCTCCCTTGCTCCTGGGCCCACTCCCCCTGCTCCCCTGGGGGCCGTCTGTCCCAGCCCGTCCCGACCAGACTCTCCCCTGCCTGCTTGCTCTCTCCTACGCTGGCCACCATGGGCACCTTCCAAATCCTGATGAAGAAGGAAGTGGTCGGCAGTCTTCCCCTCCCTCGGCCCCTTACCCACTTCCCTCTGCCCCCATCTGTTCCTTCGATTGGGCTGGTCGGGGGGAGATCTCACCCCCACTTTCCTTATCTCCTCCCTCCTACTCCCTCCAACCCCGCCATCCCTATTTTCTCCCCACTTCCTTTGCCTCCCTGCTACCCCCACCTTCCTCTTCCCAAATCTCTCCCCTGCAACTACTTTAACCTTCTTTCTTCTCCTCCTCCTCTGCTCCTCCTCTGCTCCCTGCTACACCTACCTCCGTCCCCCACCTCTTTCTCCCCAAGTCTCTTTCCCCTTCTACCCATTCCCTTGCCTCTTCCTCCCGCTTCTTCCCCCATTTCCTCCCCACCTCCACCCATCTCCATCCTCCACCTACTTCTCCCCAAACTCCTCCCCCATGTCCTCTTACCATCTCCTCTCCTGCTAACCCTACCTTCTTTCCACCACTTCCTCCTCCCCATTTTCTCCCCCATTTCCTCCTCTTCTACCCCTAACTTTTTCCAACTTCTTTATTCCCCTACCTCCTCCCCATCTCCTTCACCCACATCCTTCTCCCCCATATCCTTCCCCTGCTACCCTAAGCCCTTCCTCCACATCCTCTTCCTATCTCCTTCTCTGCTACTTCTACCTCCTTCCCCCCACTTTTTCCTCCCCATCTCCTCCCCCCGGCTATCCCTATTTCCTCTCCCCACTTACTCCTCCCCATCTTCTACCCCAACTGTCCCCCGTTATTATCCTTGGTTTCTCTTACCTCCTCTCTTCCCACTTCTTTCTTCCCCCATCTCCTCCCATCTCCTCTTCCCACCTCCTTCTCCCCCAGTCTCTTTCCCTCTCTATCCTTCCCTCCTCCCCAATCTCCTCCCTGTTACCCCTATCTCCCCACCCCCACCCCGGGTCCTTTTTTCCTATCTCCTCCGCCCTGCCACCCTTCCCCCTCCCCAACCCGGCTCCCCCAGAGCCACCTGACCGTTGACCCCGGCCCCTGACCGCCATCTGTGCCTTGGCTGCTCCCCAGCTCATCCCGTTGGCCACCATCATCACCATCGCCAGGTTGGGAGCCATCTCCGTGTCCGTGTACTCTCTCTTCAAGACGTCTGTCAAGTGAGTAGCGGGCCCCAGGACCTTTCCGGCATTTAATCCATTAATCGATCAGTCGGTGGCATTTATTGAGCACTCACTGGGTGCAGAGCACTGCACTAGAGCTCGGGAGACTACAGTAGAACAATGTAACGGACACACTCCCTACCCACGGTGAGCTTACAGTCTAGAGAGGGAGGCAGACAGGTATGAGAAATGACAGAGTGTACGGATAGAAACCTAAGTGCTTTGGAATAGGGATGGGGTGAGTATCAGTGCCTTAAGGGGAATCCATACAGCAACAACTCTCCCTGACTTCAAAGCCTTACTGGAGGTACATCTCCTCCAGGAGGCCTTCCCCAGCTAAGCCCTCCTCTTCTCCCACTCCCTTCTGCATCTCCCTGACCTGCCCCTTGCTTCATCACCCAACCCCCACAACTAGCTCCACGGCATGTAGGTATATATCTGTAATTTATTTATAATTAATATGTGTCTCTCCCTCTAGACTGTAAGCTTGTTTTGTAGGGAGGGAACGCGTCTGCTAATTCTGTCGTACTAGGCTCTCCCAAGCACTTAGTACAGTATTCTGCATACAGTAAGTGCTCAATAAATACAGCTGATTGATTGATTGATGCAGTTCCTGTTCAGGGCTGCTGGGGTTTAGTGGGGTTGAAGGAGAGTGCAACATAATTAAATCAATCAATGGTATGATCAATCAATTAATGAGCACTTGCTGTGGAGTGTGTGGAGCACTGTACTGTTTGGGATTACAACAAAACAATACAGTCAATCAACCAATGGCATTTATCAAGCACTTACTGTATGCAGAGAACTGCACTAAGTGTTTGGGAGAGTACAATAAACAGAATCGGTAGACACGTTCCCTGCCCACACCGGGTTTGCAGTCTAGAGACAAGCTAACAATCAATGCCATCGATTGGGTTCTCTCTGTGTGCAGAGCACTGCATTAAGTGCTTTCGTGAGTACAATATAACAGATTTGGTAGACACGGTTTCTGCCCACAATTAGCTTAGAGTCTAGACACGAGTTTACAATCGATGGCACTTACTGATCTCTTTACTGTGTGCAGAGCACTGCACTAAGCGCTTGGACGAGCACAATATTGCAGAGTTTATAGACATGTTCCCTGCTCCCAGTGGGCTTCCAGTCTGGGGCGGGGGTGGGGCAATGGGAAGTTCAGAAATGTCATTTTCAGGGGGACACTGCAACTGCTTAGCGTCTTTTCTAACGGATGCCATCTTGGGCTTCAGCTTCAACACGTCCAAAAATCCAGAGCCATGGGAGAATGTGGATCCTACCCAGCATCAAAAGGTAGTGGGCCCACCTCCGCCCCTTCTTCTGAAGGGCCCCCCCGTCCCCCCGAACAATGGCAGACTCCTTGACCTGATGACCTTGGTCCTGTGCCCAATCCTCTCAGAGGGGCAAATGAGCCTCCCTGCCCTGCCCTGCCCCGCCCTCTAGGCCCCGGGAAGAGGGGCATTGGTGCCACTTCTCGGTGTGTGGGTGGGGAAGGGAGGAAGCACGGGGGCATTTGAGCAGGGTGGGCTGGTCGACATGGGAGAGCAGGTGGACCAGAAAGGCCATCTTCTGGATCTTTATGATCCCAGTCTGACCCAGAGATGAAGAGGGACATTGTGGGAGTGAAACAACCATTTTGTTTTTGTTTTTTATGGTATTTGTAAAGCACTCACTATGGGCCTGGCACTGTACTAAGCATTGGAGTAGATACAAGCTAATAATAATACGCTTACTATGTGTCAGGCACTGTACTAAACATTAGCATAGATACAACCTAATCTGGTTGGACACAACCATGTCCCACGTGGGGCTTACAGTCTTAATTCCTGTTTTACATATGAGAGAACTGAGGCACAGAGAAGCAAATGGACTTTTTCAATGCTATTTGTTAAGTGCTTATTCTGTGCCAGGAACTGTACAAAGTGCTGAGGTAGATACAGACTAATCTTGTTGGACACAGTCACTGTCCCTCATAGGGCTCACAGTCTTAGTCCCCATTTTACAAATGAGGGAACTGAGGCACAGAGAGGTGAAGTAACTTTTCTTAATGGCATTTGTTAAGCACTTACTATGTGCCAGGCACTTGTTCTAAGCACTACGGTAGATACAAGCTAATCTGGTTGGACACAGTCCCAGTCCCACATGGGGTTAACGGTCATGGGGTTCATGGTCTTAATCACTATTTGCAGATGAGGTAACTGAGTCCCAGAGAAGTGAAGTGACTTGCCCAAGGTCACCAAGCAGACAAGTGGCAGAGCCAGGATCAGAGCCCATAACCTTCTGATCCCCAGGCCCATGATCTGTCCACTAGGCCATGCTGTCGCAGTCCCTGTCCTACATAGAGCAGAGAACTATTTTCTGGGTGAAAATCAAGGGAAATCACTTTCTATTCACTTATCAATCAGCAATATTTCCCAAGCATCCACTGTTTGCAGAATAGTATACGAAATACCCGGGAGAGGACAGTAATGTTAATAAATACCATTCCTGCCCTCAGTCAGTTAATCAGTTCGTGTTTGCTGCACACTTCCTTTGTGCAGAGCACTGTACTAAGCGTTTGGGAGAGTACAACATGATAATATAACAGAAACGTTCCCTGCCCACAGTGAGCTTGCAGTCTAGCAAGGGAGTCAGAGATTAATAGAAATAAATAAATGACAAATATGGACATAAGGATCTTAGGAAAGCTTAGGAGCTAGCAGAATGTATTCTCCAGGGTTGTGGTTCCTGGAACACAGGTTTTGTCTCTCTGTTCTGCAGTTACTCTCGATTAACCAGCAGTGGAAACCCATCGAGGAACTGCAGAAGATGAGAAGGCTAACCGAGTGACCAAGAGACCGAACCACCAGCCCCCACCACCCGGGAATCCAGAGGACTCACCTCAGCGCAAATTCACCTTCCGAACCAGCGCACGGAGATACTTCCGCTGTATTTTCGGGGTCATCTCCCAATCTGAGGGCAATCTTGGTCCAGGGTTTCCCGCCCCACGGAGGGACTACCTGGCAGTCTGGCGACCGGAGAAGTGGCATCCGACCCTAACACAGCACTCCCAGTTTGGCGTCCACGTTCTTCTCTGGAAAGGTCAGTGGTGGTCTCCCCTGCTTCAACCTTCCTTGAGTGGAAATGGGTTCGCATCTACTGCTTTGTGAGGTAGATTGAATAAAGTCCGTTTTTTCCCCAAATAAAGGCAGAATGCATGCTTCCTCATTCAGACAATTTTAGCTTATCCAAAGGAAACACATTCTGAAAAAAAGAAACACCCACAATTCACAGTTAGGGAACTTGGAATGTCAGAATTCATTCATTCATTCATTCAGTAGTATTTATTGAGCACCTACTGTGTACACAGTACTGTACTAAGTGTTTGAGAGAGCACAGTATTTTAAAAAATAGACACATTCCCCGCCCACAACAAGTTTACAGTCTTGAGGACCTGGGTTCTAATCCCAGCTCCCCCATGTAAGAACTGTGGTAAGCAGCATGGCTCAGTGGAAAGAGCTCGGGCTTGGGAGACAGAGGTCATTCTTTCATTCATTCAATCGTATTTATTGAGCACTTATTGTGTGCAGAGCGCTGTACTAAGCGCTTGGGAAGTACAAGTTGGCAACATATAGAGGCAGTGCCCACCCAACAGCGGGCTCACAGTCTAGAAGTCATGGGTTCTAATCCCAGCTCTGCCACATGTCTGCTTTGTGACCTTGGGCAAGTCACTTAACTTCTCTGTGCCTCAGTTACCTGATCTGTAAAATGGGGATTAAGACTGTGAGCCTCACATAGGACAACCTGATCACCTTGTATCCCCCCGGTGCTTAGAACAGTGCTTTGCATGTAGTAAGCGCTTAACAAATGCTATTATTATTATTATTATTATTATTATTATTATTATTATTATTATTATTATTATGGGACTTGTTAAGCCGTTAGTATGTGCCAAACACTGTTCTCTACATTGGGGTAGGTAAAAGTTCATCAGGTTGGACACAGTCCTTGTCCCACATGGGACTCATTTTCTAAGTAGGAGGGAGTAGGATTTCATCTCCATTGTACAGATGGGGTAACCGAGGGACTTGTCTAAGGTCACACAGCAGACAAATGCCAGAGAAGGGATTAGAACCCATGTCCTCTGACTTCCAGGCCTGTATTCGTTCTACTAAGCCAAGCTGTTTCTTTGCCTACCGTGTGACCTTAGGCAAGTCACTTCAATTCTCTGGGCTTTAGTTCCTTCATCTGTAAAATGAGGATTAAAATTAAGAGCCCCATGTGGAACATGACCTGGGCTGTGTCCACCCTAATACCTTGAATCTACCCAAGCACTTCCATTCTCCCGGCCATGCCTGGAGGGTTTCCAGCTATCTACCAGTCTCGGCTATGGGATAGAGAGTCAAGAGGCCTACCCATTCCATTCCTATCTTGGGCAGTGTCTAGCTAGTGGAAGACAATCTGCTACAAGTTAAAACTCACCCATGATTGGAAGCAGAGGAATGGGAGAGAGTCGAGGGCGGAAACTCGAGTTTACAGCGCAGAAGGTGGAAATGGTAAACCGCTTCTGTATTTTTACCAAGAAAAATCTATGGATACACTACCAGAACGACTGTAGATGGAGAGCCGGGATTTTTTGGGAGAGATGGGTCTGTAGTGTCGCTAAGGGTTGGCAATGACTCGATAACATAAGACAAGACCCAAGCCCTTAGAACAATGCATGGCATCTAGTAGGCACTGAACAAATCATGTAAGAAAAAGGAAAAAACAAGATCAGATGAGAAGGCTCATGAGTCATATCTGAAGCTTGACCTTACCCTAGGGATTGTCTCTAGTGCCGGTTTGTACTTCCCAAGTGCTTAGTACAGTGCTGTGCACACAGTAAGCTTTCAATGAATGCGATTGAAGGAATAAAGGAATGAAGGAATGAACCATTCCCTACCATCGTCTGCCCAGAGAAGGATCTCCAGGAAAAATCTTCAATCAATCAATCAATCGTATTTATTGAGCGCTTATTGTGTGCAGAGCACTGTACTAAGCGCTTGGGAACTACAAATTGGCAACATATAGAGATGGTCCCTACCCAACAGTGGGCTCACAGTCTAGAGAACAGAACAAAACATATTAACAAAGTAAAATAAATAGAATAGATATGTACAAGTAAAATAAATAAATAAATAGAGTAATAAATACGTACAAGTATATATACATATATATACAGGTGCTGTTGGAAAGGGAAGGAGTTAAGGCGGGGGAATGGAGAGGGGAAGGAGGGGGAGGGGAAAGAGGGGGCTCAGTCTGGGAAGGCCTCCTGGAGGAGGTGAGCTCTCAGTAGGGCCTTGAAGGGAGGAAGAGAGCTAGCTTGGTGGATGTGGGGAGGGGGGGCATTCCAGGACAGGGGGATGATGTGGGCCGGGGGTCGACGGCGGGACAGGCGAGAACGAGGCACGGTGAAGAGATTAGCCGCAGGGGAGCAGAGGGTGTGGGCTGGGCTGTGGAAGGAGAGAAGGGAGGTGAGGTAGGAGGGGACGAGGTGATGGAGAGCCTTGAAGCCGAGGGTGAGGAGTTTCTGCCTGATGCATAGGTTGATTGATCTTCCAGGCCTTTCAACAGACATAAATGAATTCCACATTCCCAAAAGAGATTTTCGTGTATTTATGCATTACTATTATCATTATTATTATTATCCTTCACAATACGGGTACACCTACCAACTGTATTATGTTCCCCCAAGTCAATGCTTTGCACAGAGAAAGCAGCCAGTAAATACCATTCACTGATCCTCTCTAGACTGTAAGCTCGTTTTGTCAAAGAGCAAGTCTGCTAGTTCAGTTGTACCATACTCTCCCAAGCACTTAGTGCACATAGTAAGCGCTCAGTAAATACGGTTCATTGATTGGTTGAAGTGGCTTTGTGGTCTTGCTATATTCATTCATCTGATCGTATTTATTGAGCATTTACTCTGTGCAGAGCACTGTACTAAGAAGTTGGGAGAGTACAATATAACAGACACTTTCCCTGCTCAGAATGAGCTTACAATTTAGAGGGGGAGACAAACGCTAATATAAATAAATAAATAAATAAATAAATAATATATATGGACACTCTCCTGCTATAACCAAGCCCTCACACTTGGTTTCTCTGGTGTTGACCTTCTCACTGTGCCTCGGTCTCGTCTATCTCGCTGCTGACCTCACGCCCACATCCTACTTTTGGCCCGGTACCCCCTCGCTCCTCATGTCAGACATATCTCCTCTAAGAGGCCTCCCCTGACTGGGCCCTCCTCTCCACTTCTCTCACCCTCTTCTGCGCCGCTCTTGCTTTCTCCTTCATTCATCCCCGCTCTCATCCCCACAGCATGTATGTTTATGTCTTGCACGTGGAAGCAGCGTGGCTAAGTGGAAGGAGCCCGGGCTTTGGAGTCAGAGGTTATGGGTTCAAATTCCGGCTCCGCCACTTGTCAGGTGGGTGACTTTGGGTGAGTCACTTCAATTCTCTGGGCCTCAGTTACCTCATCTGTAAAATGGTGATGAAGACTGTGAGCCCCACGTGGGACAACCTGATCAACTTGTAACCTCCCCAGTGCTTGGAGTAGTGCTTTGCACATAGTAAGCACTTAATAAATGCCATTATTATTATTATATCTGTGTGAATATATATAATACAAATATAAAATATATATCCATAATTTATTCATTTTATTAATATCCGTCTCCCCCTCTAGGTTGTGAGCTCATTGTGGGCAGGAATGGGTCTATTTGCCGTTGTAGTGTACTCTCCCAGTGCTTAGTACTGTGCTTTGCACAGAGAAAGCGCTCAATACATATGATTGAATGAATGAATGAAAGTGCTATGGGGCTGGGAGAGAGGATGAAGAAAAGGGAGCAAGTCAGGGCAAAACCTGGCCCCTGACCCTCCCCCTGACTGATTGATGGACAGCTGCTGCTCGGGGTCCCAGAACCCTAATCTCTGACTCCTTAATTATAACAGTAATAATTATGGTATTTGTTAAGTGCTTACTAAGTACCAAGCACTTTTTAATGGCATGTATTAAGCGCTTACTGTATGCAAAGCACTGTTCTAAGCGCTGGGGAGTTTACAAAGTGATCAGGTTGTCCGACGTGGGACTCACAGTCTTCATCCCCATTTTACAGGTGAGGTAACTGAGGCACAGGGAAGTTAAGCCACGCTGCTTCTCTAAGCACTGTTCACTGTTCACTCTTCTAAGCACTGGGGTGGGTAGAAAAATGCGGTCAGGTTGGGCACAGTCCTATTCATTCATTCATTCATTCAATCATATTTATTGAGGGCTTACTGTGTGCAGAGCAGTGTACTAAGTGCTTGGGAATTACAAGTTGGCAACATATAGAGATCATACCTAACCAACAGTGGGCTCACAGTCTAGAAGGGGGAGACAGAGACAGAGACAGAGAACAAAACATATTAACAAAACATATCAACAGAATAAAATAAATAGAATAAATATGTACAAGTAAAGTAAATGAATAAATAGAGTAATAAATACGTACAAATATATATACATATATACAGGTGCTGTGGGGAAGGGAAGGAGGTAAGGCGTCGGGGATGGAGAGAGGGAGGAGGGGGAGAGGAAGGAAGGGTCTCAGTCTGGGAAGGCCTCCTGGAGGAGGTGAGCTCTTAGTAGGGCCTTGAAGGGAGGAAGAGAGCTAGCTTGGTGGATGTGCACAGGAGGGGCATTCCAGGCCAGGGGGATGACGTAGGCCAGGGGTCGACGGCGGGACAGGCGAGAACGAGGCACGGTGAGGAGATTAGCTGCAGAGAAGCGGCAGAGGAGTGGAGTCCACTTGGGGCTCCCAATCTCAATTCCATTTCACAGATGAAGTAACTGAGACACAGATAAGTGAAGTGACTTGCCCAAAGTCACACAGCAGACATGTGGCAGAGCCGGGATTAGAACCCACAACCTCCAGCTCCCAAACCCGTGCTCTTGCCACTAGACCCTCCCCTTGCCTGCCTGGCTGACGGCTGCTGCTCTAAGATGTCCCCTTGCCCTAACTCCACTTACAGGGCTCTAGGAAACCATCTGAAGGAAGCCAGTGACAATAAGGAAGTTCATTCATTCAATTGTATTTGAGTGCTTACTGTGTGCACAGCAGTGTACTAAGCACCTGGGAAAGTACAATACAGCAATAAAGAGAGACAATCCCTGCCCACAACGAGCTCACAGTCTAGAGGTGGGGAGGCAGACATCAAAACAAGTAAACAGACATCAGTATAAATACATAAAATTACAAATATATACATAAGTGCTGTGGGGCAGGGAGTAGGGGAAGAGCAAAGGGAGTAAGTCACGGCTACGTGGAAGGGAATGGGAGATGAGAAAAAGTGGAGCTTAGTCTGAGAAGGCCTCTTAGAGGAGATGTGCCTTCAGTAAGACTTTGAAGATGGGGAGAGTAATTGTCTGGCGAGTTTGAGAAGGGAGGGAGTTCCAGGCCTTGGTTCGGGGGTCGGCGGTGAAACAGGCGAGATCGAGGCATGGTGAGAAGGTTAGCATCAGAGAAGTGAACAGTGCGGGCTGAGTTGTAGAAGGAAAGAGGTGAAATGAGCTAGGAGAGGGCAAGGTTATGGAGTGCTTTAAAGCTCATGGTGAGGGGTTTTTGCTCGATATGGAGGTGGATAGGCAACCACTGGAGATATTTGAGGAGGGGGGTGACATACCCTGATCATTTCTGTAGAAAGATAATATGGGCAGCGGAGTGAAGTATGGATTGGAGTGGGGGAATAGAAGGAGGATGTGAGGTCAGAAAGGAGGCTGATGAAGTAATCTAGGTGGGATAGAGTGAGTGATTGTACTAACTTGGTAGAAGTTTGGATGGAGAGGAAAGGGTGGATTGTAGCAATGTTGAGAGGAGACCGACAGGATTTGACGACGGATTGGATATGTGGATTGAGTAACAGAGAGAGGTCAAGGATAATGCTGAGATTCTGGGCTTGTGAAGAAAGGATGGTGGTACCGTCTACAGTGATAGGAAAGTCCAGGAGAGGACAAGGTTTGGGTGGGAAGATAAGGAGCTCTGTTTTAGACATGTTAAGTTTGACGTGATGGGAGGACATTCGAGGTAGTGATATCTTGAAGGCAGGGGCAGATGCGAGCCTGGGGAGAGGGAGAGAGATCAGGGAGGAGATACAGATTTGGGTATCATCTGCATAGAGATGGTACTTGAAGCCAAGGAAGTGAATGAATTCTCCAATCAATCAACCGTACTTATTGAGCGCTTACTGTGTGCAGAGCACTGTGCTAAGCGCTTGGCAAGTACAAGCTGGCAACATAGGTGGAGAATAGACGGGGACCCAGAACTGAACCTTGATGGACCCCCACGGTAAGGGAGTGGGAGGGAGAGGAGAAGCTCGTGAAAGAGACTGAGAATGAACGGCCAGAGATATAAGAGGAGAATCAGGAGAGAAGTTGCAGTGGTCTCACTAATCGGCAGGCAAACTGAGCACAAGGTCCCTGGCAGGGTGGGGTGTAGGACCAGGTCTGTTTGCCCCTGGCAGAGTGGGATCCCAAGCTAACTTTCTTCTAAGAAAACAGTGGAAATTGAGAATAGAGAAGCAGCATGGCCTAGTGGATAGAGCCCGGGCCTGGAAGTTAGAAGGACCTGGATTCTAATCCCAGCACCGTCACCTGTCTGCTGTGTGACATTGGTTAAGTCGTTTCATTTCTCTGGGCCTCAGTTCCTTCATTGGCAAAATGGGGATTAAGGCTTTAAGCCCCAGGTGGGAGAGGGACTGTGTCCCGGTGGATTAGCTTGTATCCACCCCAGTACAGTACCTGGCACAGAGTAAATGATTTACAAATTCCTTTAGGGGAAAAAAAGGTGCTTAACAAGTATCATTCATTCATTCAATCGTATTTATTGAGCGCTTACTGTGGGCAGAGCACAGTACTTGGGAAGTACAAGTTGGCAACTTATAGAGATGGTCCCTACCCAACAATGGGCAAGAGCTTAGTCCAGTGCTTTGCACATAGTAAGGGCTCAATAAATATTGATTGATTGATTGGCACATAGTAAGCACTTAGCAAATACTGTAAGAAAAAAGAGATGTGCTTAAGTAATACGAACTGCTTAGTCCAGTGCTCTGCACATAGTAAACACTCAATATATACCATTGAAAGATTGATTGGCAAATAGTAAGCACTTAACAAATATCATAAAAAAATTAAAAAGAATGTCGGGTTTTTTGCCACCCTGGCTCCTCTGCTGGGACAGATAAAGTTTTGGGTGCAGCCCACTGACAATGGGAAAATGGGCAAATCGTAGAAGTTGTCACAGACTAATGGCCAGAGCCTGGACCTGATAGTCAGAGAATCTGAGAGTAAGCTTTTTGAGGGCAGGGATCATGTTTCCCAACTCTACCATACTCTGTATTGCAGTATACCAAGCAGCATGGTTCAGTTGAAAGAGAACTGGCTTTTGAGTCAGAGGTCATGGGTTCGAATCCCAACTCCACCACATGTCTGCTGTGTGACCTTGGGAAAGTCACTTAACTTCTCTGAGCCTCAGTTACCTCATCTTTAAAATGGGGATTAAGACTGTGAGCCCTACGTGGGACAACCTGATCACTTTGTATCACCCCCAGCGCTTAGAACAGTGCTCTGCACATAGTAAGCGCTTAACAAATGCTATCATTATAATTATATTCTGCCAAGCACTGTATTAAGCAGGTACGCTCTCAACAAATGATTTTCTCAGCCTTGCCACAGGCCTGATGTATGAGCTTGGGCCAGACACTTAAACTTTCTGGGCCTCAATGTCCTCATCTGTAAAAGTGGCATTAATAATAATACGTATTAAAAATAATGTCTGTGATATTTTTAAGGGCTTACAATGATCCAAGGACTGCACTGAGTACTGGGTAGATCCAATGTGATCAGATCAGAATCAATCCCTGTCCCAAATGGGGCTCATAGGTTAAGGTGGAGGGAGAACAGTTATGTAATTCCCATTTTACAGATGAGGAAACTGAGGCACAAGGAAGTTAGGTGTCCTGCCGCAGTCTTACAACAGGCAAGTGTCTGAGCCAGGATTATAACCCAGGTCTTCTGAACCCCAGGCATTTGTCGGTCTACTTCCCAGGACTGCTGTGTGTGGCCTAGTGGGCTGGGAGTCAGCAGAGCCTGGGTTCGAAGTGGTTAAAGGGCTATCCTGAAGGTCAGGATGGAGTTTTGAGTTTCACAAGACCTAAGTGGATCACTGGGGCCCACCAAGGGTAAAAGGTCACTGGGGCCTCCAAAGGCTCAGGTGGGTTTTTGTGTCCGTCTAGGACGGGGAGGTGAGCAGGTTTGTCCCAGTTTGCAATGGAATGGAGACAGAGCATGGCCTTCCCTGGGCTTTGGTGAGTAGGGGGCTTTGGCTACTTCACCTTCCCCCTTCCTCTTTTAGAGGGGTCTGGGATTGGGCTTGCTGGAATTGTTGATGCCTATTGTATTGGTAATGAGGATGACAATGACAATAATGATGATGTGGGGTTATCAGGGTTGAGCAAGTGGGGTGGAAAGGAGGTTGGAGGAGGTGTTTATTACACGGTTTCAGAAATGATTTAATTGTTCATTTTGTTGAACTGTGTGGGGATGAAGATTGTGGGGGCAAAAGAGAGGTGCTTGATGTTGATGGGTTGTGGCGCTGCTAGTGCCATGTATACATTGTGCAGTGCCTGGGTATGGGGCATTAGGGAAACTGGGGAAGAATTGGGGTGGTGATGATTGATTTGGGTGTTCTGATCATGTTTCCAGGATATTGCTGCTGGGCTGGGGTGGGGTCTGAGGCGGAGGGGGGGGGGACCGGAGGCTGAAAGCTGCCCCAGCTTTTTCAGGCCGGGGGTGGAGAGCATATGCAAGAGAAGAGGGCATGGAGGAAGACTTTGGGATCAGATGGGCTTGGGGAAGGCCGGGCCTGGGTTGGGAGTGTCTGCTGGACCTGGGATTGAGGGTCCTGGGAGGCTGGGATAGATGAAACCTTACGCACGGGGGTACGTAGCGTGGCTTACTGGAAAGAACCCGGGCTTTGCAGTCATAGATTATGGGCTTAAATCCAGGCTCCGCCAATTTTCAGCTGTGTGACTTTGGGCAAGTCACTTCACTTCCCTGGGCCTCAGGTACCACATCCGTAAAATGGGGATGAAGACTGTGAGCCCCCCATCACTGATCACCTTGTAACCTCCCCATTGCTTAGAACAGTGCCTTGCACAGAGTAAGCACTTAATAAATGCCATTATTAAAAAAATAATGAAAACATGACTTGGTGCATGCTCAGTGTCTGTCTGTGGCTGTGGGTCTGTCAATTCTGTGTCTCCCCTGTTCCCACTAGATTGAGGGCCAGGACGGTATTCTCTCCATCCCCTTAGACCACACCGCGGCGATCGGTGCCCAGTTGGTACTGGTCATGGTGGGCGAGGGGCCGCTCCTGCTGTAGCTGCAGTGCTCATCCCACTGCTCCTACCCCTGTAGGGCTGAGGGCAAGGATCTTGTGTGTGTGGTCAGAGACTGTGTCTCTTCTTCAGTGGGCTGCCCCCTGCTTGATCTCTCTTCTTAGACCTTCCTCTTCCTGCTAGCTATAAGGAATTACACTAATCAATGGTATTTATCTAGCACTTGTTGAGTACAGAGCACTGTCATATATCACATGGTCTAGTCCTTAAAAGCATTGATGGTGTGTGTTGTCTGTGTTGAATCGCCCCCAGTGTCTAGCAGGCAAAAATGTCCTTAATATGAGATATGCTCACTAGGGTTCTCTGCCAGTAAATGACAGACAGTAGGTCGGTCATTCATTCATTCATTCATTCATTCATTCACTCATTCATTCATTCATTCAATCATTTATTGAGCATTTACAGTATGAAGAGTACTGTACTAAGCTCTTTGAAAGTAGAATTCAGCAACAAATATTCATTCAATCATATTTATTGAGCGCTTATTTTGTGCAGAGCACTGTACTAAGCGCTTGGGAAATACAAATCGACAATATATAGAAACGGACCCTACCCAACAATGGGCTCACAGTCCAGAAGGGGGAGACGGACAAGAAAACAAAACATGTAGACAGACGTCAAAATCGTCATAATAAGTAGAATTTCACGATAGTCCATTAACCACCTTGCCCCAACTGACTGCTGTTAAACAAGTCTTTGGGATTTTGTCAGCGGTAGGGAACCAACAAAATGTAAACGTAGATTCTTTCCTTCCAGAAAGATGAAATCGCTTCAATGGGCTCACAGTCTAGAAGGGGGGAGGGATACATCAAAACAAGTAAACAGGAATCAATAACATCGATATAAATTAATAGAATTAATGATATATAAAATTCATCAATAAAATAAATGGAATTATTAATATGTACATATATAAACACATGTGCTGTGGGGTGGGGAGGGGGGTAGGGCAGAGGGAGCGAGTGGGAGCAATGGGGAGGGGAGGGGGAGCAGAGGAGAAGGGGGTGCTCAGTCTGGGAAGGCCTCCTGGAGCTTTCAGTAGGGCTTTGAAGGGAGAAGTGAGCTAGTTCGACGGATTTGAGGTGGGAGGGCTTCCCAGACTAGAAGGAGGACGTGGGCCAGGGGTTGACAGCGGGACAGACGAGACTGAGGCACAGTGAGGAAGTTAGCGGCAGAGGAGTGGAGCGTGTGGGCTGGGCTATAGACGGCAAGAAGGGAGGTGAGGTGGGGGGACAAGATGATGGAGAGCTTTGAAGCCAGTAGTGAGGAGTTTTTGCTTGATATGGATGTTGATAGGCAACCACTGGAGAATTTTGAGGAGGGGAGTGACATGCCCAGAATGTTTCCGTAGAAAGATAATCAGGGCAGCCGAATGAAGTATAGACTGGAGTGGGGAGAGACAGGAGGTCGGGACATCCACAGGGCCTGTCCAACCCAGTGAGGCCACTCAGTGGCCTGTCTAATCTTGTGAGCCCCTCGAGGGCAAGGTCACCTTGAGAGTAGGGCTGTCTGATGTTTTGAGCCCCTGCTCTGGAGACAGGGCCACAGAGACTTTGTGACATTCTGACATTGTGAACCTCCCACAACAGGGGCTCTGCAAAGTGAGCCTGTCTGACTTTGTGAGCCCCCTGAGGGAAGGGCCCGGGTATCAGGGAGAGAGATAAAAATAGGGGTGCATGGAAAAGGGGGCTAGCTTCATGTCATGAACCCCAGATTTGAGTCTTCAAATCTCAGGGCACCGGGGAGAACAATACAAATGTGGGTCCTGGTAAAAAGGGACTGGCTTTTTTCCATGAAGCCCAGATTTGACATTTGGGTCTTCACGGCCTGGGAACCAGGAAGGACACTAAAAGTTTGTGTGTCAGCGAAAAAGGGGCTAGCTTCAAGTCACAAACCCCAGAGGCCCGGGGTCTGAGAGTAATCACGTGGGTGCTGGCAAAAGGAAGTGCGGGGAGTGGGGGAAATGGCTATATGCCATGAACCCAGGATACAGGGAGAGAGAAAATAAACTTGGATGCTGGCAAAAGGGAGAATGGCTTCATGCCATGAATCGGAGATTTGAATCTTCCCATCTGAGTCTTCGTGGTGCAGGCACCAGAAAGATTATTAAAAGTATAGGGGCTAGCTAAAGGGGATTGACTTCATGGTGATGATGATATTTATTAACTGCTTACTATGTGTCAAGCACCGTTCTAAGCACTGGGGTAGATAAAATCTAATCAGGTTGAATCTAGTCCCTGTCTCCCAGTATTAATCCCTATTTTACGGATGAAGTGACTGAGGCACATAGAAGTTAAATGTCTGCTGTGAGACCTTGGACAAGTCCAGGTGTGGAGCTAGGATTCGAACCCAGATCATTCTGACTCCCAGGTCCATGCTTTGTCTACTGGGCCATGCTGCTTCATGCCACAAACCCCAAATCCAAGTCTTCCGTTTTGGATATTCTTGTCCAGGATACTAGGAAGAAAAATAAAAGTAGGGATCCTGGCAAAGGGAGAGACTGGCTTCATGATATGAACCCCAGATTTGAATCTTCCCAGAGCGATCTTCATAGCCTAAGCACCAGGAAGAAAAATAAAATGGGGGCAGGCGAAAGGAGGCTTGGTTTCATACCAAGAGCTCGAGCTTTTAGTCTTCCTATTTGGGTCTTCACGGGCCAGGTCCTGGGAAGAGCGATTAAAAATATTTGTTCTGGCAAAAGGGAGGTTGGCTTCACGCCAAAGATTTGAGTCTTCCCATTTGGGTCTTCATGGCTTAGGTGCCGGGAAGAAGAATAGCATGAGTACTAGCAAAAGAGGGCTGGCTTCATGTCCTGAACCCCAGATCCGAGTCCATTTGGGTCTTCACGGCTCACACACCATGATGAAGAATGATAAACATGGGTGTTGGGAATCTCGGTCTGGCTTCGTACCATGAACCCTCGATATGAGTCTTCCCCTTCGGGTTTTCCTGGTCCAAGTGCCGGCAAGAACCATAAAAGTGTGGGTGCTGGCAAAAGGGAGGTTGGCTTCATGCCATGATCCTCAGAGATGACTCCCTTTGGGGTCTTCATGACCCAGGTAGTAGAGAGAAAGACCAAAAAAAAAGGCGCCAGCAAACCGAACCTGGCTTCATACCATGAACTGCAGATTTGGGTCTTTGCTTTAGGGGCTTCATGTCTCAGGTATTAGGGAAAGAGTTAAAACTAGGTGGGCCGGCTTCATTCATTCATTTATTCAATCATATTTATTGAACGCTTACTGTGTGCAGAGCACTGCACTAAGCGCTTGGGAAGTACAAGTTGGCAACATATAGTACAAATTGGCAACATGCTGGGGTACATACACGTAAATCATGTTGGACAAAGTCCCTGACCCAAAAGGGGGCTCATGGTCACAATCCCCATTTTACAGATGAGGTAATTGAGGCCCAGAGAAATTAAGTGACTTGCCCAAAGTCACACAGCTGGCAAGTGACGGAGCCGGGGTTTGAACCCACCACCTCTGACTCCCAAGCTTGTGCTCTTTCCACTAAGCCACACTGCTTCTCGAGGTTTGGCCTCTGCTGCTAGATTGTAAACTCCTCGAGGGCAGGACCTCACCTGTGCTCACTATTGTGACCCACAGGCAATATGTCGGCAAATGTTACCGATGGATTTATTTCCATCATTCATTCATGCATTGATTCAATTCACTCCATCGTATTTACTGAGCGCTCAGTATGTGCAAAGCACTGTACTAAGCTCTTGGGAGCGTATAATATAACAACAAGCAAGCACATTCCTGCCCACAACGAGCTCACAGTTTAGTCTAAATTGTTTTTCACGTAAGGAAACACAAACCTTGCAATCCCAGTGCCTTGCCAAATTAGGGTTTGGAAATGACCCCAAGGAGCTCCCCCGAATGTTTACCATCCTTTGCCCTTCCAGGAGGAAGGATTCCGATTCTGGAAATAAAAGTGATTCAAGCAGATCAGCTCTGCTGCAAGACAGGTGCTCAGCTAGGTCTAGATCCCAGTGCTTAGTTCAGTGTTTGGCACAGGTAAGCACTTAAAAGTACAGTCATCATCTCGTTTTTGTCGTTTGTCCCTGCAAAAACTTGAACAATAACCCCTCTCCCGTCTGGATACTGTATCAGCCTCCTCTCCGATCTCCCATCCTCCTGTCTCTCCCCACTTCAGTCCATACTTCACGCCGCTGCCTGGATCGTCTTTGTCCAGAAACGCTCTAGGCATGTTACTCTACTCCTCAAAAATCTCCAGTGGCTACCAATCAACCTACGCATCAGGCAAAAACTCCTCACCCTCGGGTTCAAAACTATCCATCACCTCGTCCCCTCATATCTCACCTCCCTTCTCTCCTTCTACAACCCAGCTCGCACCCTCCGCTCCTCTGCTGCTAATCTCCTCACCGTACCTTGTTCTCGCCTGTCCCGCCGTCGACCCCCGGCCCACGTAATCCCCCAGGCCTGGAATGCCCTCCCTCCGCACATCCGCCAAGCTAACTCTCTTCCTCCCTTCAAGGCCCTACTGAGAGCTCGCCTCCTCAAGGAGGCCTTCCCAGACCGAGACCCCTCTTTCTTCCTCCCCTCCTCCCCATCCCCCCACCTTACCTCCTTCCCCTCCCCACAGTACCTGTATATACGTATATATTTTTGTACGTATTTATTACTCTATTTATTTATGTATTTTATTTGTACATGCTTATTCTATTTATTTTATTTTGTTAATATGTTTTGTTTTGTTCTCCCCCTTCTAGACTGTACGCCAACTGTTGGGTAGGAACCGTCTCTATATGTTGCCGACTTGTACTTCCCAAGCGCTTAGTACAGTCCTCTGCACACAGTAAGCGCTCAATAAATACGATTGAATGAATGAATGAACCCCAAACCAAGTGGTCACACCACCAATTGCTTGGCAGTGTGACCAATCCAACCCGTATGTCTTTTCCCTCCTCGTCCCTGACTGTCTATCAGTGACCCAGCACGGACCATCCAGCACTCCTGCCTCTCCCATCCCTATCCCTGACACTCGCCAAGTGACCCAGCAGGGACCGTTCAAAACCGCTGACCTTCCTTTCTCCATTAATCTCTCTGTATCAGTTTCCTCACTTATAAAATAGGGATGTAAACTGTGAGCCTAGTGTGGGTCAGGGACTGTGTGCAACCCAAATTATCTTGGAGTCAGAGGTCATGGGTTCAAATCCCGGATCCACCAACTGTCAACTGTGTGACTTTGGGCTGTCAACTTCTCTGTGCCTCGGTTACCTCATCTGCAAAATGGGGATTAAAACTGTAAGCCCCCCCGGGGACAACCTGATCACCTTGTAACCTCCCCAGCGCTTAGAACAGTGCTTTGCATATAGTAAGGGCTTAATAAATACCATCATCATCATTATCATTTTATTACAATATAAGTGATGCAGGGCCAAAAGCGAATGGTCAAATTTCACAAATCCCTGGGTGTAGACAATACAGAAGGGAGAAGGAGGCGGAGGAAGCCCTTGGGAGAGTACAGTATGACAGACACGTTCCCTCCCCACAATAAGATTAATATTAACGATAATGTTGGTATTTGTTAAGTGCTTTCTATGTGCCAAGCAGTGTTCTAGGCACTGGCACTGTTCTAAGCCCTTACCGTATCGGAGGGACTGGAGTCCTTGGAGTAACAGAACTGGGGATGCAGGTGGGAGGACAAAGGTTTTATTTTCTAGAAATGGAATTCTATACAGTGTGTAGTTCTATCCCTCTAGTGTGTGGAGAACAAGCCCCTTCGAGGGATGTGAGGAAAGGATGGGTAAGTGTTTGTAGGGCAGAGTGTGGCAGTCATCCTAGCTGCAGATCCACGTAACCATGTTGGGCCGGGAGGGGGCAGGGAGAGTGGGTAAAAGTTTGGCAAAACTAGGCTGTCTGTGCTTCCCCCCGCCGCCTTTTCCTGCTTCCCCGCTTCCCCTTTCCACACCCAACTTTGAGCACTGGTTTTCCTTTTAACAGATGTGGACCGGTCAGACGCTTAGGATCACCAGTTCAGGTGTCTCAAGACCAGGGTCCAGAACTCGACATGTCCACGGGCAGGAACCACAGGAGAAGCTCCAGTGCCACTTCACTCCAATGAAACCAAGGTTCTTCTGCCCATCCCCAGTGGAGGCCTGAGTGATTCCTCAGGTCCCCCTTCCTGCAATAGCATGTCCAGTCTGCTCAAAGCCCTCCAGCCAAAATCCCCTGGCAGCACACAGCCCAGGGCAGGATGGCCGAGGGGAGAATCTAGTTACTACTCATTGTATAAAAACTGCTTAGTGCATCTCTCCAGCCTTGAGGCACATCTTTCTAATGTGGACAGATATCAATGTCCAGACATGCCCTGCTGTCAAGATGGAGTCTTGGGTGGCACAGTCCTCCATAAGAGGGGTGGTGGTGGTGGTGGTATGTATGTGTGTTTATGTGTGTGTGTGCTTGTGTGTGTGTGTGTGTGTGTGTGTGTGTGCATGCATGGAGGTGTATGTATGGATGTATATATGAAAGGCTAATGATTTTTTGGTTCAACCCACACTTCATTCATCCAGACAACCGTATTTATAACAATAGTAATAATACTGTTATTTGTTATGTGCTTACTATATGCCAAGCACTGTTCTAAGCAAGGGGTAGATACATGGTCATCAGATTGTCCCACCAGGGGCTCGCAGTCTCAATGTCCATTTTGCAGATGAGGTAACCCCCTCTCCATCCCCCCGTCTTCCCCCTCTACATCCCCCCGTCTTACCTCCTTCGCTTCCCCACAGCACCTGTATATATATATATATGATTGTACGTATTTATTACTCTATTTATTCATTCATTGATTTTACTAGTACATATCTATTCTATTTACTTTATTTTGTTAATATATTTTGTTTTGTTCTCTGTCTCCCACTTCTAGACTGTGAACCCAATGTTGGATAGGGACTGTCTCTATATGTTGCCAACTTATACTTCCCAAGCTCTTAGTACAGTGCTCTGCACACAGTAAGCCCTCAATAAATACGATTGATTAACCGAGGCACGGAGAAGTTAAGTGGCTTGACTTAAGCTAAGGTCACACAGCTTACAAGTGGCGGAGCCAGGATTAGAACCCACATCCTCTGACATCGAAGCCCGTGCTCTTTCCACTAAGCCATAGAGCACTTACTGTGAGGAGACCACTGTACTAAGCTATTGAGAAAGTACAGTATAGCAAAAAAGAGAGACAGTCCCTGCCCACAACTAGCTCTCAGTCTAGAGAGGGAGAGAGGTATTAATCCAAGTAAAAAGGCATCAGGACATCACTACAAGTTAACAGGTATCAATTAAAAAATACAATTACAGATATAATTAACAAAATCATTCAGTCAGTCAGTCGTATTTATTGAGCACTTACTGTGTGCTCTGCCCTCTCCCTGACTTTCCTATCTCTGTTGACGGCACTACCATCCTTCCCGTCTCACAAGCCCGCAACCTTGGTGTCATCCTCGACTCCTCTCTCTCATTCACCCCTCACATCCAAGCCGTCACTAAAACCTGCCCTTCTCAGTTCCGCAACATTGCCAAGATCCGCCCTTTCCTCTCCATCCAAACCGCTACCCGGATCGTTCAAGCTCTCATCCTATCTCGTCTGGACTAATGCATCAGCCTTCTCTCTGATCTCCCGTCCTCACGTTTCTCCCCACTTCAATCCATACTTCATGCTGCTTCCCGGATTGTCTTTGTCCCGAAACGCTCTGGGCATGTTACTCCCCTCCTCAAAAATCTCCAGTAGCTACCAATCAATCTGCACATCAGGCAGAAACTCCTCACCCTGGGCTTCAGTGCTCTCTGTCACCTCGCCCCCTCCTACCTCACCTCCTTTCTCTCCTTCTACAGCCCAGCCCGTACTCTCCACTCCTCTGCCGCTAATCTCCTCACCGTGCCTCATTCTCGCCTGTCCCGCCATCGACCCCCGGCCCACGTCATCCTCCGGGCCTGGAATGCCCTCCCTCTGCCCATCCGCCAACCTAGCTCTCTTCCTCCCTTCAAGGCCCTACTGAGAGCTCACCTCCTCCAGGAGGCCTTCCCAGACTGAGCCCCTTCCTTCCTCTCCCCCTCGTCCCCCCTCCATCCTCCTCATCTTACCTCCTTCCCTTCCCCACAGCACCTGTATATATGTATATATGTTTGTACATATTTATTACTCTATTTATTTATTTTACTTGTACATATCTATTCTATTTATTTTATTTTGTTAGTATGTTTGGTTTTGTTCTCTGTCTCCCCCTTTTAGACTGTGAGCCCACTGTTGGGTAGAGACTGTCTCTATATGTTGCCAACTTGTACTTTCCAAGCGCTTAGTACAGTGCTCTGTGCGCAGTAAGCATTCGATAATTACGATTGAATGAATGAATGAATGACCAAGGCCCAGAAGCGGGATAATCAAGGCAGGGAGGCACATGTGACCAGTGCTGGGAGGCAGAGGGGGGCCAGGGCCGAGATGCAGGGGGGGACGAGGGCCGAGAGGGAGTGGGGGACCAGGGCCGGGAGGCAGAGGAGGACCAGTGCCGAGATTCCCGGGGGGACCAGGGCCAGAAAGCAGAGGGGGACAAGGGCGGGAGGCACAGAGGGATCAGGGCCGGAGGCAGAGCGTTGCCTGGGCCGGGAGACAGGCAGACCAGGGTAGGGAAAAAGAGGGGTACCTGGGCCGGGGGATGGGGGACCAGGGTGGGGAGGCAGAGGGGTACCTGGGCTGGGAGGCAGAGGGGACCCAGGGCCAGGGCAAAGAGAGACACAAGGGCCTGGAGGTAGAAGGAGCCCAGGGCTGGGAGGCACTGAGTGACCAGAGCCAGGAGACAGAGGGGGACCAGGGCCAGGAGGCATAGGGGTACCTGGGCCGGGAGACATTGGAGACAAGAGCAGGGAGACAGGTGGGTACTTAAGCTGGGAGAAGGGGAAAAGAGCCGGGAGGCAGGGGGGACCAGGGCCGGGAGGCTGAGGGGGACCAGGTCCGGGAGGCAGAGGGTTACTTAGGCCAGAAGACAGGGGGAGCAGGCGCGGGAAGCAGAGGGTTATCTAGGCCAGCAGATAGGGGGGCCAGGGCCGGGAGACTGTGGTACTTAGGCCGAGACACAGAGGGTCCCAGAGCCAGGATGGAGAGAGGGTCCTGGGCCGGGATGGACAGAGGGGCCAGGGCTTGGAGGTAGAGGAAGACCAGGGCTTGGAGGTAGTGGGGACCCTTGGCCAGGATGGAGAGAAACCCAATGGCCTAGAGGTAGAGGGATACCAGGGCTGGGAGACTTAAAGGGACCAGGGCCGGGAGGCAGAGGGGGACCAGAGCCAGGAGGCAGAGGGGTACCTGGGCTGGGAGATGGGGTACCAGGGTTGGGAAGCAGAGGGGACTAGGGCTGGGAGGCAGAGGGGCACCATGGCCCGGAAACGTGGACCAGGGCCGGGAAGCAGAGGGGCACAACGTCAGGAAAAGTGAAGGGGACCAAGGCCGGGAGACAGAGGGGGACCAGGGCCAGTAGACAGGGGAACCAGGGTCGGGAGGCAGAGGCATACCTGGGCCGGGAGACGGGGCCGAGGGCCGAGAAGCGATGGAGACAAGGTCAGGGAGTCAGAGGGTGGTCAGGACCAGGAGAAAGAGGGGGACCAGGGCCAGTAGACAATGGGACCAGGGCCAGGGGGCAGAGGGGTACCTGGACTGGGAGACACGGGGACCAGGACCGGGAGTCAGAAGGGTACCTGTGTCTGGAGACAGTGGGACTAGGGCTGAGAAGCACAGGGGAACCAGGGCAGAGAGGCGGAGGGAGACCAGGTCAGAGAGGCAGAGACGAACCAGGGTCGGGAAGCAGAAGGGGACCAGGGCCGGGAGGCAGAGTGGGGCCAGGGACAAAAGGCAGAGGGGGACCAGAGCAGGGAAATGGGGATCAGGCCGGCAGGCAGAGAGGTACCTCTGCCTCCGTGCCCTTGTCGCCCTCTGCTTCTCGGAAGTAAAGGGGAACTAGGGCCGAAGGTCAGAGGGGGACAAGGGACGTGTGGCAGGGGGTCACCAAGGCAGGTAGGCAGAGGTGGAGCAGGGCTGGGAGGCAGAGGGGGACCAGGGTGAAGAGGCACAGAGGAACCATTGCCAGGAGGCAGAGGGGTACCTGGGCCAGGAGACTGGGGGAACAGGGCCCGGAGGTTGAAGGGACGCAGGGCCTGGAGGCAGAGGGGTTCCCCTGCAGGGGAGCACTGGGGGACCAGGGCCAGGAGGCAGAGGGGGACCAAGGCCAGGGGCAGAGGGGTACCTGAGCCGGAAGGCAAAGAGGGACCAGGGCCGAGAAGCGGGGACCTGGGCTGGCAGGCAGAGGGGTTCCTCTGCCTCCCTACCCCCGTCCCCATGCTTCTTGGAACTAAAGGGAAACTAAGGCTGGCATGCTCAGGGGGAAGAGGGACGGGAGGCAAAGGAGGACCAGGGCAGGGTGGCAGGGGGGACCAGGGCCAAGAAGATGGGGGGACCAGGGCAGGGAGGTAGAGAGGGACACGGGCAGGGAGGCAGTAGGTGACCTGGGCTGGGAGGCAGAGGGGGACCAGGGCCAGGAGGCAGAGGAGTACCAGGGGCTGGAGGCAAAGGAGACAAGGGCAGGGAAATAGAGGGGGCCAGGACAAGGAAGCAGAGGGGGGCCAAGGATGGTAGACCGGGGGACCAGGGCCGGGAGGCAGGGGGTTAACAGGGCCTGGAGGCGAAGTGGTACCCGGGCTGGTAGATGGGGGACCAGGGCTGGGATGCAGAGGGGGACCAAACCTGGAAGTCAGAGAGGGACCAGGGCCAGGAGGCAGAGGGGGACAGGGCCGGGTGGCAAAGGGAACCAGAGCTGAGAAACAGGGGTGATAAGGGCAGGGAAGCAGAGTGGGACCAGGGCTGGGACGCAGAGTGGGACCAGGGATGGTAGACAGGGGGAAATGGACCTGGAGGCAAAGGGGTATCTGGGCTGGGAGACAGGGGAACCAGGGCCGGGAGACAATGGAATTCCTCTGCCTCCCTGCCCTTGTCCCCCACGATTCTTGGAACTAAAGAGGAAATAGGGCTGGCAGGAACAGGGGAACCAGGGATGGGAGGCAGGGGCAGAGGTGGACCCGGACTGAGATTTAGAAGGTACCTGGTACAGGAGACAGGGGGACCAGAGCCGGGAGGCAGAGGAGGACCAGGGCAGGGCGAGAGTGGGGGACCAATTGTAAGAGGCAGAAGGGTACCTTGGCCACAAGATGGGGGACAAGACCTGGGAGGAATAGGGGGACGAGGGCCGGGAAGCAGAGGGGTACCTAGGCCCGGAGGCAAAGGGGTACCAGGGCCGAGAAGTGGGGAGGGCCAAGGTCAGGGAGGCAGAGGGTCACCATGGCCTGGAGACAGAGAAGGACAAGGGCCGGTAGACAGAGGGAACAGTGTCGGGAGGCAGAGGAGTACCTGTACTGGGCGACTGTGGGACTAGGGCAGAGAAGCAGAGGGGAACCAGGGCCAAGAGTCGGGGGAAACCAGGTCAGTGAGGCAGAGGCCGGTCAGGGTCGGGAAGTATGGGGGGCCAGATCGGGAAGGCAGAGGGGTACATGGGCCAGGAGACCAGGGGAATAGGGCCGGGAGGTTGAGGGGACACAGGGCCGGGAGGCAGAGGGGGACCCCGGCAGGGCAGCAGTGGGGGACCAGGGCCAGGAGGCAGAGGTGTACCTGGGCCGGGAGACAGGGGGACTGGGCCCCGGAGGCAGAGGGGGACCAGGGTCGGGGGGTAGAATGGGAGCAGGGTCCGGAGTCAGAGGTGGATCAGGGATGGGACGTAGAGTGGTACATGGGCCGGGAGACAGGGGGACCTGAACCGGGAGAGAGGGGGACCAGGGCTGGGAGGCAGAGGGGTAACTGAGCCGAGAGATTGGCGACCAGGTTCGGGAGGCAGAGGGTGACCAGGGCCAGGAGCCAGAGGCGTACCTGGGTCAGGAGGTACAGAGGGACCAAGGCCGAGAAGTTGGGGGAACCAGGGCCGGTAGCTAGAGGGGGACCTGGATCGGTAGACAGGAGGACCAGGTCTGAGAAGCAGAGGGAGACCATGACCAAGAGGCAGGGGGTGACCAGGTCATAGACGCCGAGGCTGACCATGTCCGGGAAGCAGGGGGGTACTTGGGCTGGGAGGCTAAGGGGGACCAGGGCAGAGAATCGAGGGGGACCAGGGCCGGGAGGCCGAAAGGAACCAGGGCCTGAAGGCAGAAAAGAACCAAGGCTAGGAGGCTGAGGGGTACCTAGGCCGGGAAACAGGGGGACCAGAATGGGTAGGAAGAGGAGTCAAATGCTAGGAGGCAGTCGGATACCTAGGCCAGAAGACGGGGGACGAAGGCCAGGAGGTAGAAACAGTCCAGGGTGGGGAGGCAGAAGGTTATCTGGGCCCGGAGGTAGAGGTGAATCTGGGCCGCAAGACAGGGGACCAGGCCCTGAAGGCAGAGAGGGACCAAGACTAGGAGGCCGAGGGGTACCTAGGCCGGGAGACAGGGGAACCAGGGCCGGGAGGTAGAAGTGGTCCAGGGTCAGGAGGCAGAAGGTTACCAGGGCTGGGGGGTAGAGGGAAACCTGGGCCAGAAGACAGGGGAGCCAGGGCCGAGAGGCAGAGAATGACCCGGGCAGGGAGAGAGGGGGACCAGTGCCGAGAGGCAAAGGACCAGGGCAGGGAGAGAGGGGGACCAGGGCTGAGAAGGAGAGGGGGAGCAATGCCTGGAGGCAGAGGGGTACCTATGCCGGGAGACAGAGGGACCATGTCCAGGAAGACTCACCCAAGGGCCTGGAGGCTGAAGGAAACCCAGGTCAGGAGGCCATGGGGGACCCGGGCCAGAAAGCCCAGAGGGACCAGGGCCAGGAAGCAGAAGGTTACCTGGGCTGGGAGGCATAGCGGGACCAGGGTCGAGGAGCTGGGGGGACAATGGCAGGGAGGCAGAGGGGGACCAGAGCCGGGAGGTCGAGGAGGAGCAGGGCAGGTAGGCAGAAGGGGACCAGGTCCAGGAGGCAGAGGGTTAGCTGGGCCGGGAGATGGGGGACCAGGGCCAGGAGGCAGAGGTGTTCCTAGGCAGGGAGGAAAAGGGGGACCAGGGCGAGAGGCGGTGGGAAACGAGGACAGGGAGGCAGAGGGGGATCAGGGCTGGGAGATGGGGACCAGGGCTGAGAACTAGAGGGGGATCTGTGCTGAGAGGCAGGGGGCGACCAGGTCAGAGAGGTGGAGGCAGACCAGAGCCACGAGGCAGCAGGATACCTCGGCCGGGAGACAGAGGACCAGGGCTGGGAGGCAGAGGGGTAACTGGGCCGAGAGACTGGGGACCAGGGCCGGGAGGCATAAGGTGACCAGGACCAGGAGGCAGAGGCGTACCTGGGCTGGGAGAAAGAGAGGGACCAGGGACGAAATGTTGCGGGGACCAGGGCCCGAGTCAGACGAGGACCAGGGCCGGGAGACAGGAAGACCAGGGTCAAAAGGCAGAGGGGAACGAGGGCCAAGAAGCAGGGGGAGACCAGGGCAGTGAGGCAGAGGGGGACCAGGGCTGGGAGGTATAAGGGGACCAGGGTGGGGAGGCAGAGGGGGACCTGTGCAGGTAGTCAGAAGGGAAGCAGGTACAGGAGGCAGAGGGGTACCTGAGCCAGGAGATGGCCGTCCAGGGCTGGGAGGCAGGGCGACCAGGGCCGGGAGGCAGAGGAGGACCAGGGTCAGGAGGCAGAGAGGTACCTGGGCAGGGAGGCAAAGGGGAACCAGGGCGGAGAACCTGGGGAGACAAGGGCTGGGAGGCAGAGGGGGGCCAGGGCCTGGAGGCAGAGAGGGACCAGAGCTAGGAGGCAGAGTGCTTCCTCTACTGGGAAACAGGGAGGCCGATAGGTAGCGGGGACCCGGGGCTGGTACGGAGAGAGGGACCAGGACCTGGAGGTTGAGGGATACCAGGGCCGGGAAGCACAGAGGGACAAGGGCTTGGAGGCAGAGGGGGACCAGGGACAGGAGGCAAAGGGTACCTGGGCCGGGAGGCAGGGGGGCCAGGGCCGGGATTCAGGGGGGTACCTAGGCCGGGAGACGGGAGGACTAGGGCTGAGAAGCAGAGGGACAGTAGGCCCAAGAGATAGGGGGTGACCAGGACCGAGAGGCAGGGGGCGCCCAGGTCAGAAGGGCAGAGGCAGACCAGAGCCGAGAGGCAGAGGGTTACCTGAGATGGGGGACCAGAGCCAGGAGGCAAAGGCGTACTTCGGCCTGGAGGTAGAGAGGCACCATGGCCGAGAAGTGGGCGGGACCTGGGCTAAGAGAGCAGAGGGGGACCAGGGTGGGTGGGCAGAGGGGGACCTAGGCCGGAAGACAAGGAGATCAGGGCCAGGAGGTAGAGGGGACCAGAACCGGGACGGAGAGAGGGACCAGGGCCGGGAGGTCGAGAGAGACCAGGGCCGGGAGGCACAGGTGGTGCCGGGTCGGGAGGCAGACAGAGATCAGGGCGGAGAGGCAGAGTGGGACCACGGCCAGGAAGCAGAGGGGTACCTAGGCAGGGATACAGGAGGATCAGGACTGAGAAGCAGAGGGGGGCCAGGGACGAGAGGCAGGGGGAGAACAGGTCTTAGACACAGTGGTGCACCAGGGCCGGGAGACATAGGGGTACGTGGGCTGGGAGGCAATGGGGACCAGGGCAGAGATGCGCGGTCGACAAGGGCAGGAAGGCAGAGAGGAACCAGGACTAGGAGGAAGAAGGGTACCTGGGCCGGGAGAAAGGGGGATCAGGGCTGGTAGGCTGACGGGGACCAGGGCGGATAGGCAGAGGCAGACCAGGGCCACGAGGCAGAGGGGTACCTAGGCCAGGAGACAGGGGGACCAGGGCTGGAAGGCAGAGGGGGACCAGTGGCTGGTGGCAGAGAGAGACCAGGGGTACGAGGCAGAGGGGTGCCTGGGCCCGGAGACGGGGAACCAGGACTGGGAGGCAGAGGGGTCCTGGGTCAGGAGACAGGGGGACCAGGACCAGATCAGAATAGGACCAGAAGGTGGAGGGAAACCAGGGCCAGGAGCCCGAGGGGTACTTGGGTCTGGAGACGTGGACCAGGGCCAGGAGTTAGAGGGGACCTAGGGCCGGGACGGAGAGAGAACCAAGGGCCTGGAGGTAGAAGGAGAACAGGGCCGGGAGGCAGAGGGGGACCAGGGCTGGGCGGCAGGGGGGACCAGGGCCGGGAGGCAGAGGGTTACCTGGGTTGGGAGACGGGGGATCAGGGCCGGGAGGAAGAGGGGAACCTGAGCCGGGACAGAGATAGACCAGAGGGCCTGGAAGTAGAAGGAGACAAGGGCTGGGAGGCACAGAGGGACCTGGGCCTGAAGGTAGAGGGGGTCCAGGGCCAGGAGGCAGAGGGGTACCTGGGCCATGAGACGGGGACCAGGGCTGGGAGGTAGAGGGGACCCAGGGCCGGGAGGGAGAGAGACCCAGGAGCTTGGAGGTAGTAGGTTACAAGGGCCAGGAGACATAGAGGGACTAGGGCCATGAGGCAGCGGGTGACCAGAGCAGTGCCGCAGAGGGGTACCAAGGCCAGGCAGCAGAGGGGGACTTGGACCGGAAGGCAGAGGGATCAGGGCAGGGAGGCAGAGGAGTACTTGGGTTGGGAGATGGGCGACCAGAGCCGGCGGTCATTGGGAGACCAGGGCCAGGAGGCAGAGGGGTACCTAGGCCGGGACATGGGGTGACCAGGGTCAAAACGTGGAGCGGACCCAGAGCCGGGATGGAGAGAGACCCAAGGGCCTGGAGGTAGAGGGAGACCAGGGCCAGGAGGCAGAGGGGTACCAGGGCCTGACGGGAGACACCGGGACCAGGTCCACGAGGTAGAGGGGACCCAGAAGAAGGACAGAGAGAGACTCAAGGGTCTGGAGGTAGAGGGAGACCAGGGCCTGGAGGCATTGAGGAACCAGGGCCGGGAGGCACAGGGGGTCCAGGGCCGGGTGGCACAGAGGGACCAGGGCCGGGAGGCAGAAGGGGACCAGGGCAGGGAGGCAGAGAGGTGCCAGGGCCTTCCAGGAGGCGGAGGGGTACCTGGGCCGGGAGGCAGAGGGGGACCAGGGCCCAGAAGAAGGGGGAACCAGGGCAGGGAGGTAGAAGGGGAGCAGGGTTGGGCGGCAGAGCGGGACCAGGGCGTGAAGGCAAAGGGGGCCCAGGGCCAGGAAGCAGAGGGGTACCTGGGCCAGGAGAACAGGGGAGCAGAGCCGGGAGGTAGAGGGGTTCCAGGGCCGTGGTGGAGGGAGACCCAAAGGCCTGTACGTGGAAGGAGACCCTGGCCAGGAGGCAAATGGGTACCTGGGACGGGAGACACCGGGACCAGGGCCTGCAGGCAGAGAGGTACCGGGGCTCGATGATAGGGGTACCAGGGCCAAAAGGCGGGGGGACCAGGGAGGGGAGGCAGAGGGGGACCAGGGCCAGGAGGTAGAGAGGTACCTGGGCCTGGATGTAGAGGGAGATCAGGGCCAGGAGGCACAGAGGGACCAGAGCCGAGAGTTAGAGGGGGACCAGGGAAGGGTAGCAGAGGTAGATCAGGTCCAGGAGGCAGAGGCGTACCTGGACCGGGATGCAGAGGGGGACCAGGGCCGATAAGCAGGGGTGAACAGTTCAGGAAGTCAAAGGGGGAGCAAGACTGGGGGGCAGATGGGGGACGAGGGACAGGAGGCAGAGGAGGACCAGAGCCACGAAGCAGAGGGGTACCAGGGCCCGGAGATGGGGGACCAAGGCCGGGAGGAAGAAGTGTACCTGGGTGGGGGAGCTGCAGACCAGGGCCGCAGGCAGAGGGGTACCTAGACGGGAGAACGGGGGACCAGGGCCGGGTGGTAGGGGGGACCCAGGGACGGTGAGTGACCAAAGTGCCTGGAGGTAGAAGTAGACTAGGGCCGGGAGGCAGAGGGGGACCAGGGCCAAGAGGAGCGGGGGACAAGGGCAGGCAGGCAGAGGTGGACCCGGGCCGGGAGGCAGGGAGGGACCTGAGCAGGGAGGCGGAGGGGGACCAGGGCCAGGAGGCAGAGGGGTACCTGGTCCAGGAGATGGGGAGATAAGGGCCGAGAGGTAGAAGAGACTCAGGGCTGGGATGGAGAGAGACCCAAGGGATTGGAGGTGGAACGAGACCAGAGCCGGGAAGCACAGAGGGACCAGGGCCCGGAGGCAGAAGCGGTCCAGGGCCAGGAGGCAGAGGGAAAGCTGGGCCAGGAAACAGCGGGACCAGTGCCGAGAAATAGAGGGACCTGAGCAGGGAGGTAGAGAGTTACCAGGGCCAGGAGGCAGAGGGGACCCAGGGCCGGGAGTCAGAGGGGTAGCTGGGCCAGGAAACAGCGGGACCAGTGCCAAGTAGGGGGGACCAGAACAGGGAGGTAGAGGGGGACCAGGGCTGGGAGGCAGAAGAGGACCAGGTCCAGGAGGCAAAGGTTACCTGGACTAGGAAACAGGGGTAACAGGGCCGGGAGATAGAGAGGTACCTGGGTCCAGAGGTAGACGGGACCAGGGGCCGGGACGGAGAGAGACACTAGGGCCTGGAGATCTATCTGTTCCTGGGAGACCAGGAACAGGAGGCACAGAGGGTCCAGGGCTGGGCGGCACAGAGGGACCAGGGCCTGAAGGCAGAGAGCTACCTGGGCTGGGAGACAGGGGGAGCAGGGCCTGAAGGCAGAGGGGTACCTGGAGAGGAAGACAGGGGGACCACATCCGAGTGGCAGAGGGGGACCATGGCCAAGAGGCAGAGGGTACCAGGGCTGAGACGCAGAGGGGACCAGGGCCGGGGGGCAGAGGAGGACCAGGGCCGGGAGGTAGAAGGGAACCAGGACAGAGAGAGACTCAAGGGCCTGGTAGTAGAAAGAAACAAGTTCCGAAAGGCACAAAGGGACCAGGGTCCTGAGGCAGAGGGGAAACGGGGCTGGGCGGCAGAGGAGGACCAGGGCCAGGAGGCAGAGGGGTTCCTGGGCCGGGAGGCATAGGGGATCCAGGACCGAGAAGCAGGGATGACCAAAGTCAGGGAGGCAGATGGGAGCGGGGCCGCAAGGCAGAGGAGGACGAGGGCCGGAAGGCAGAGGGTTACCTGGGTCGGGAGACGGGGACCAGGGCCGGGAGGTAAAGGGGAACCAGCTCCGCGACGGAGAGAGAGACCCAAGGGCGTGGATGTAGAAGTAGACAAGGGCCTGGAGGCACAGAGAGACCAGGCCCAGGGGGCAGAAGGGGACCAGGGCTGGGCGGCAAAGGGGGACCAGGGCCAGGAGGCAGAGGGGAACCAGGGCCGAGAAGCGGGGGTGACCAGGGCAGGGAGGCATATGGGACCTGGGCCGGGAGGCAGAGTGGTATCTCGGTCAGGAGACAGAGGGACCAGGGCCGAGAGGTAGAGGGGAACCAGGGCCAGGAGGCAGAGGGGTACCTGATTCTGGAGACACTGGGACTAGACCCGGGAGATAGAGGGGACCCAGGGCCGGGACGGAGAGACACACAAGGATCTGGAGGTAGAGGGGACCCAGGGCCGGGAGGTAGAGGAGGCCCAGGGCCAAGAGGCAGGGGGATACGTGGGCCAGAAGGCAGAGGGAGACCAGGGCCGGGAGGCAGAGTGGTAGCTGCGTCAGGAGACAGGGGGACCAGTGCTGGGATATAGAGGGGAACCAGGGCCAGGAGGAAGAGGGTTACCTGGGTCTGGAGATAGGGGGACCAGGGCTGGGAGGTAGAAGGGACCCAGGGCCAGGACAGAGAGTGACCCAAGGGCCTGTAGGTAGAAGGAGACAAGGGCCGGGAGGCACAGAGGGAGACAGAGGGGGAGCAGGGCTGGGCGGCAGAGGGGGACGTGGGCCAGGAGACAGAGGGGTACCTGGGCCGGCAGGCAGAGGGTAAGCAGGGCCGAGAGGCAGAGGGGTACCAGGGCCGAGGCGGAGGGTGGGACCAGGAACCGGAGGCAAAGGGGGACCAGTGCCGGGCGGCAGAGGGGGACCAGGTCCAGGAGGCTGAGGGGTAGCTGGGACGGGAGGCAGACGGGTAGCTGGGTCAAGAGGCAAGGGGACCAGTGCTGGGAGGTAGAGAGGAACCAGGGCCAGGAGGCAGAGGGGTACCTGTGTCTGGAGATAGGGGGACCAGGGCCGGGAGGTAGAGGGGACCCAGGGTTGGAATGGAGAGTGACCCAAGGGGCTGTAGATAGAACGAGACAAGGGCCGGGAGGCTCAGAGGGACCAGGGCCGGGAGACAGAGGGGGAGCAGGGCTGGGCGTCAGAGGGGGACCTGGGCCAGGAGACAAAGGGGTACTTGGGCCGGCGGGCACAGGGTAACCAGGGACGAGAGGCAGAGCCGTCATGGCCGACGCGCAGGGTCGGACCAGGGACGGGAGGCAAAGGGAGAACAGGACTGGGCAGAAGAGGGGGATCAGGGCCAGGAGGCTGAGAAGTACCTGGGCTGGGAGGCAGAGGGGGACCTGGGCCGGGGTGCCAAAGGGTACCTTGGCTGAGAGATGGGGAAACAGGTCTGGGAGGCAGAGGGAGATCAGGGCTGATAAGCAGGGGGGACCAGGGTATGCAGGCAGAGGTGGACCAGGGACGGGAGGCAGATGGGCCCCAGAGCCAGAAGGCAGAGGGGGACCTGGGACCGGAGACAGGGGATCAGGGCCGGGAGGCAGAGAAGGGCCAGCGCCAGGAGGTAGAGGGAGATGAGGGCTGGCAGGCAAGGGGGACCAGGGCCGGGAGGTACAAGACGACGAGGGCTGGGAAGAACCGCGGCACCATGCTAATAATAATAATAATAATAATAATAATAATAATAATAATAATAATAATAGCATTTATTAAGCACTTACTATGTGCAAAGCACTGTTCTAAACACTGGGGAGGTTACAAGGTGATCAGGGTGTCCCACGTGGGGCTCACAGTCTTAATCCCCATTGTACAGATGAGGTACCTGAGGCATAGAGAAGTTAAGTGACTTGCCCAAAGTCACAGAGCTGACAATTGGCGGAACCGGGATTCAAACCCATGACCTCTGACTCCAAAGCCCATGCTCTTTCCACGGAGCCACGAGAGGGACCAGGTCTGGGCGGAAGATGGGGACCAATGCAAAGAGGTATAGTGGAAATCAATCAATCAATCAATCAATCGTATTTATTGAGCGCTTACTGTGTGCAGAGCACTGTACTAAGCGCTTGGGAAGTACAAGTTGGCAATATATAGAGACAGTCCCTACCCAACAGTGGGCTCACAGTCTAGAAGGGGGAGACAGAGAACAAAACCAAACTTATCAACAAAATAATATAAATAGAATAGATATGTACAAGTAAAACAAATAAATAAATAGAGTAATAAATATGTACAAACATATATACATATATACAGATGCCGTGGGGAAGGGAAGGAGGTAAGACGGGGGCGATGGAGAGGGGGCCGAGGGGGAGAGGAAGGAGGGGGCTTAGTCTAGGAAGGCCTCCTAGAGGAGGTGAGGTCTCAGTAGGGCCTTGAAGGGAGGAAGAGAGCTAGCTTGGCGGATGTTGGGAGGGAGGGCATTCCAGGCCAGGGGGATGACGTGGGCCGGGGGTCGACGGCGGGACAGGGCCAGGGCCAGGAAAATAGTGCCAGAGGGAGAGGGGAACCAGGGCCGGAAGGTCTTTTGGGACGGAGGCCACAAACTAAAGTGGGACCAGGGCTGAAAGGCAGAGGGGGACTAGTTCCGGGAGGGAGAGGGGGACCAGGGCCGGGAGGCAGAGGTATACCTGCACCGGGATACAGGGGGACCAGGGCCGGCCTGGTTTTCGAGGGGTAACAGGGCTGGGAGACAGGGGTACCAGGGCCGGGAGGTAGAGGGGACCCAGAGCCGGGAACAAGAGAGTCACCAGGGCCTGGAGGTATAGTGAGACAGGGGCAGAAAGGCAGGGGTCGACCAGGGTCGGGAGGCAGAGGTGGACCAGTGAGGGGAGGCAGAGTAGGACCTGGGCCAGGGGGTAGAGGGGTTCGTGGGTCCGGAGTCTGGGGGACCAGTGCCCGGAGGTAGAGTGGACCCAGGGTCGGGACCGAGAGAAGGGCCAGGGCTCCGAGATAGAGGGTGATGAGGGCTGGCAGGCACAGGGGGACCACTGCTGGGAGGTAGAGGGGCACCAGGGACCGGAGGTAAAAGTCGATAAGGGCTGGGTAGAACCTGGCCATAATGCCGGTAGACAGAGAGTGACCAGGTCTGGGCGGAAGATGTGGACCAAGGTAGGGAGGTAGAGGTGAACTAGGGCCAGAGCGAGAAAGGGACCAGGGCTGAAAGGTCGGGGGGCGACCAGAGCCAGAAAGTAAAGTGGGACCAGGGTTGAAAGGCAGAGGGGGACAAAGTCCGGGAGGCAGAGGGAGACCAGAGCTGAGAAGTGGTGGAGGGCCAGGGCATGGCGTCATAGCGGGACCAGGGCCAGGAGGCAGAGGGGTACCTGGGCCGGGAGCCATAGGAGGACCAAGGCCAAGAAGCTGGGGGGACCCGGGCAGAGAGGGGCTATGGCCGGGAGGCAGAGGGGGATCAGAGCTGGGACCTAGAGAGGTACCTGGGCCGGGAGACATTGGTACAAGGAACGGGAAGTAGAGAGGTACCTGGGCCGTGAGACAGGGGGACCAGGGTTGGGAGTTAGGGGGAACCCAGAGCTGGGATGTAGAGAGACCCAAGGGCCTGGAGGTAGAGCGAGACCAGGGCCGGGAGTTCTTCTAGTCCTCTAGACTGTGAGCCCGTTGTCGGGTAGGGATTTTCTCTATATGCTGCCGACTTGTATTTTCCAAGCGCTTAGTACATTTTTCTGTACACAATAAGTGCTCGATAAATACGATTGAATGAAAGAATAAATGCGATTGAATTAATGAATGAATGAGAGGCAGGGGGGTCCCACGGCCGAGACACAGCGGGGGACCAGGTCGGGTAGACAGAGGGGCACCTTGGCTGCAAGACGTGGTTCAGAGCTGAGAGGCAGAGGGGGACGAGGGCCAGGATTCAATGGGGTACACGGGCCGGGAGGGAGAGGAGGACCAGGGCTGAGAGGTAGGAGGGACCAGGGCAGGGACGCCGAGAGGGGCCGGGAATGGGAAACAGGCGGGGACCTAGGTCGAGTGGCAGAGGGTGACTAGGGCAAGGAGGCAGAGGTGTACCTGGACCGGGAAACAAAGGGACCAGGGTCGGGAGGTAGTAGGGCACCTATTCCAGAGGTCATGGGGACCAGGGCCTGTTGGTAGAGGGGGACCAGTGTCGGTTGGTAGAGGGAAACCAGTGCAGTGAAGGAGAGGGACCAGGCCCAGGAGGTAGAGGGGCACCAGGGCGGGAGGCAGAGGGGGACCAGGGCCGGGAGGTAGAAAGGGACCAGGGCCAGGAGGCAGAGGGGTACCTGGGCCTGCAGTCAGGCGGACCAGGATCTGAGACAGGGAGACCTGGGTCGGGAGGTAGAGGATCCCGGTGCCGGGATGGAGAAAGGGGCCTGAGCTTGGAGGTAGAGGGAAACCAGGGCTGGCAGAACAGGGGGACCCATGGCCGGGACGGAGAGAGACCCTGTGGCCTGGAGGTAGAGGGAGGACATGGTCGGGTGGCTCAAAGGGACAAGGCCCGGGAGGCAGAGGGGGATCTGGTCCTGGAGGTAGAGGAGGACCAGGGCCAGGAGGCAGAGGTGTACCTGGGCCACCAGGAGAGACGGGAGACCAGGGTCGGGAGGCAGAGAGGGACCGGGGCCAGGAGGCAGAGGGGGACCAGGGTTGGGAAACGGGGATCAGGGCCGGGAGGCAAAAGGGGACCAGGGCCGAGAAGCATGGGGGACAACGTCAGGGAGGTAGAGGTGGACCAAAGAAAGGAAATAGAGTGGGACCAGGGCCGGTAGACAGGGGGACCGGGGCCAGGAGGTAGAGGGTTACCTGGGCCAGGAGACGGGGCCTAGGGCTGAGAAGCAGAGGGGAACGAGGGCCGAGAGACTGGAGGTGACCAAGTCAGAGAGGCAGAGGCCGGCCAGGTCTGGGAAGCAGAGGGAGACCAGGGCCAGTAGACAGTGGGACCATGGTCGGGAGGCCGAGGGATACCTGGGCCGGGAGATGGGGACGAGGGCTGAGAAGCAGTGGGGACAAGGTCAGGGAGTCAGAGCGGGTTCAGGGCTGGGAGAAAGAGGGGGACCAGGACCGGTAGATAGTGGGACCAGGGCCGGGAGGCATTGGGGTACCTGGGCTGGGAGACAGTCGTGGACCAGGGCAGGAAGGCAGAGAGATACCTGGGCCGGGGGACAAGGGGACCAGGGCCAAGAGTCAGAGGGGGACCAGGACAAATAGGCAGGAGGGGACCAGGACGGGGAGGTAGAAGGGGACCAGGGCCAGCAGGCTGAGAGGTACCTGGGCAGGGAAGGAGATGGGGACCGGGACCAGGAGGCGGGGGGCACCAGGGACGGGAGGCCAAGGGGGCCATGACTGAGAAGCGGGGGTGACAAGGGCAGAGAGTCAGAGAGGGACAGGGGCCCGGAGGCAGAGGGGGACCAGGGCCGGGAAGTAGAAAGGTACCAGGGCTGGGAGACAGGGGGACCAGACCTGGGGGCAACCAGGTCATAGACGCAGAGGCTTACCAGGGCCGGGAGGCAGCGGGGTACCTGCCCCTCTCTTTGCCCCTCTCTATCTACATCTCTGCCCCTGCTCTCTCTCCTTCCCTCCAGGCTCGCATCTCCTCCTGCCTTCAGGACAACTCCATCTTGATCTCTGCCCGCCACCTAAAACTCAACATGTCCAAGACTGAACTTCTTGTCTTCCCTCCCAAACCCTGCACTCCCCCTGACTTTGCCATCACTGTTGACGGCACTACTATCCTTCTCGTCTCACAAGTCCGATACCTTAGTGTCATCCTCGACTCCGCTCTCTCGTTCACCCCTCACATCCAAGCCGTTACCAAAACATGCCGGTCTCAGCTCCGCAACATTGCCAAGATCCGCCCTTTCCTCTCCATCCAAACCGCTACCCTGCTCGTTCATGCTCTCATCCTATCACGTCTGGATTACTGTATCAGCCTCCTCTCCGATCTCCCAGCCTCCTGTCTCTCCCCACTTCAATCCATACTTCATGCTGCTGCCCGGATTGTCTTTGTCCAGAGACGCTCTGGGCGTGTTACTCCCCTCCTCAGAAATCTCCAGTGGCTACCAATCAACCTACGCATCAGGCAGAAACTCCTCACACTTGGCTTCCAGGATCTCCATCTCCTCGCCCCCTCCCACCTCACCTCCCTCACTCCTTCTACAGCCCAGCCTGAACCCTCCGCTCCTCTGCCGCTAATCTCCGCACCTAGGCTCGTTCTCGCCTGTCCCACCATCGAACCATGGCCCACGTAATCCCCTTGGCCAGGAATGCCCTCCCTCCCCACATCGCCAAGCTAGCTCTCTTTCTCCCCTAAAGGACCACCTGGGAGATCACCTCCTCCAGGAAGCCTTCCCAGACTGAGCCCCCTCCTTCCTCTCCCCCTCCGTCCCGTCTCCATCCCCCCCGCCTTACCTCCTTCCCTTTCCCATAGCACCTGTTTATATGTATATATGTTTGTTCATATTTATTACTCTATTTATTTTACTTGTACATATTTATTCTATGTATTTTATTTTGTTAGTATGTTTTGTTTTGTTCTCTGTTTCCCCCTTCTAGTCTGTGAGCCCACTGTTGGGTAGGGACCGTCTCTATATTTTGCCAACTTGTACTTCCCAAGCGCCTAGTACAGTGCTCTGCACACAGTAAGTGCTCAATAAATACGATTGAATGAATGAATGAATGAATGAATGAATGAATGAACCTGGGCTGGGAGGCAAACGGAGACAAGGCGGGAGAAGCAGGGGCAACAAGGGCAGGGAGGTAGAGAGGGATCAGGTCCTGGAAGCAGAGGGGGACCAGGGCCGGGAGGTCGAGGGGTACCAAGGCCTCGAGGCAGAAAGGAACCACGGCTTGGGGGAAGAGGGCTACCTAGGTCGGTAGACAGCGGGACCAGGGAAGATAGGCAAAGGGGGACCAGTTCCATGAGGCAGAGTGGTACCTGGGCCAGAAGGCAGAGGGGGATCAGGGCCGAGGAGCAGGGGGACCCAGAGCAGGGAGGTAGAGGGGGAGCAGGGCTGGGAGGCAGAGGGGTACCAGAGCAGGGCGGCAGAGGGGGACCAGGGCCGAGAGGCAGAGGGATACCTGCATCGGGAGATATCGGTACCAGGGCCAGGAATTAGAGAGGACCCAGAGTCAGGACGTAGAGAGACCCAAGGGCTTGGAAGTAGAGGGAGACTGTGGCCAGGTGGCACAGAGCTACCAGGGTCGGGAGGCAGAGAGGGACAAGGTAAATGCGGCAGAAGGGGACCATGGCCAGGAGGCAGAGGGTTACTTGGGCCGGGAGACGGAGGACCAGGGCCGCGAGGTAGAGGGGGACCAGGTCAGGGAGGCAGAGGGGTATTTGGGCCCGGAGACAGAGGGAACAGGGCTTAGAGGCAGAAGGGGACCTTGGCTGAGAGGCAGAGGGGGATCAGGGCAGAGACGCAGTGGGGGACCAGTGCCAGAGGCAGGGGTGCAGCTGGGCTGGGAGATGAGGTTCAGGACCGGGAGGCAGAGGGGAACCAAGGTCAGGAGGCACTGTGGTACTTGGGCCGGGAGGCAGACAGGGATCAGGGCCGAGAGGCGGGAGGTACCAGGGCAGGGAGGCAGAAGGGGACCAGGACTGGGAGGCAAAGGGGTACCTGGACCGGGAAACAAAGGGACCAGAGCTGGGAGGTAGTGGGGTACCTGGACCGGATGTCATGGGGACCAGGGCCGGTTGGTAGAAGGGAACCAGGGCTGGGAAGGAGAGAGGGCCCAGGTCCTGGAGGTAGAGGGAGACCAGGGCCGGGAGGCACAGAGGGACCAGGGAGGGGAGGCAGAGGGTGACCACGGCCAGGAGGCAGAGGGGTACCTGGGCCGGGAGACAGGAGGACCCAGGCCGGTAGGTAGAGGGGACCCAGGGCCAGGCCCGAGAGAGCGGCCAGGGCCTGGAGGTAGAGGGAGACCAGGGCTGACAGGCACGGGGGAACAAGGGCACAGAGGCAGAGAAGCACCAGGGCCAGGAGGCTGAAGGGTTCCCGGGCCAAGAGGCAGAGGGGTTCCTGAGCTGGGAAGCAGAGGGGTTCAGAGCCAATAAACAAGGTGGACCAGGGTATGGAGGAAGAGAGGTACCCGGGCCGAGAGACAGGGGGACCAGAGCCGCGAGGTAGAGGGGTCCCAGGGCCTGAATGGAGAGACACCCAAGGGCCAGAGGGTAGAGAGAGACCAGGACCAGGAGGCACAGAGGGACCAGGGCCGGGAGGCAGATGGGGATCAGGGTCGGAAGGCAGAGGGGTACCTGGCCTGGGAGACAGGTGGACCAAGGGAAGGAGGCAGAGGAGTACCTGGGCCGGGTGATAGAGGGACCAGGGCTGAGAGGCGTGGGGAGGGGGAAGACCAGGGCTGAGGGGCAGGGGGGGAACTGGGGCCCGGAGGCAGAGGTGGAACAGGGTAGGAAGTCAAAGGGAAACCAGGGCCAAGAGGCAGATGGGGACCACGGCCGGCAGGCAGAGGTATACTTACACTGGGAAACAGGTCCGGGAGGAAGAGGGGTATCTGGGCCGGGAGACAGGGAGACCAGGGCCGGAAGCTAGAGGGGTACCTAGGCCGGGAGAAGGCTGACCAGGGCCAGGAGGCAGAGGGACACCTGGGCCGGTTGACAGGGCCTGGACGCAGAGGGGGACCAAGGCCAGGAGACAGAGAGGTACGTGGGCCAGGAGACAGGGGACCTGGGTCAGGAGTCAGAGGGGGACCAGGACTAGGAGGCTGCGGGGTATCTGGGCCGGGAGGGGTACAGGTGCTGAGAAGCTGGGGGGACCAGGGCAGAGAGGCAGAGGGGCACCAGGGCCAGGAACAGAGGTTTTCCCTGGACTGGGAAACGGGGACCAGCGCCGGGAGATAGAGGGGTACCTGGACCAGTAGGCAGAGGGGTACCTGAGCCGGGAGGCAAAGGGATACCTGCGTCGGGAGACATTGATACCAGGGCCGGGACGTAGAAGGCACCTAGGGCCGGGATGGAGAGAGTCCCAAGGGCTTGGAGGTAGAGGGAAACCGGGGCCGGGAGGCACAGAGGGACCAGGTCCCGGAGGTAGAGGGAGAGCATGGCAGGGTGGTTGAGGGGGACCAGGGCCATAAGGCAGAAGGGTACCTGGGCCAGGAGTGAGGGGGGGCCAGGAGGGAGAGGACGACCAGGGCTGAGAGGTGGGGGGGAATCCAAGACTGGGAGGAAGAGGGGGACCAGAGCTGGGAGGCAGAGGGGGGACTAGGGCCGAGAGGCAGAGGGGGACCAGGGCCAGGAGGTGGAGGAGCACGAGGGTTGGGAAACAGGGGGACCAGGGCCAGGAGGCAGAGGGTTAGCTGGGCTGGAAGTCAGAGGGAGACCAGGGCCGAGAAACGGGGGACCATGTCAGGGAGGGAGAGGGGGAGCAGGGATGGAAGGCAGAGGGTGTCCAGGGCGGTGAAGCAGATGGGGACAAGGGCCAGGAAGCAGAGGGGTACGTGGGTCGGGAGATAAGGGGACCAGGGCCGGGAGGTAGAAGGGACCCCAGGACGGGACGGTGAGTGACCCAAGGGCCTGGAGGTAGAAGGAGACCAGGGCTGGGAGGCACAGAGGGACCAGGGCCAGTAGGCAGAGGGGGACCAGGGAAGTGTGGCAGAGGGGGACCAGGGCCGGGAGGCAGATGGGTACCTGGACCGGGAGACGGGGACCAGGACCGGAAGGTACTGGGGCACCTGGACTGGGAAACGGTGTCCTGGGCCGGGAGGTAGAAGAGGACCAGGGCCGGGAGGTAGAGGGGATCCTGGGCCGAGACGGAGTGAGACCCAAGGGCCTTGAGGTAGTAAGGAGACCAGGGATGGGAGGCACAGGAGGACCAGGTTCAGGAGGCATAGGTAGACCATGGCAGGGCAGCAGAAGGGGACCAGGGCTAGGAGGCAGAGGGGTACCTGGGCCAGGATGCAGGGGGACAGGGACTAGGAGGCAGAGGGGGACCAGGGCCAGTAGGAGAGGGGTACGTGGGTCGGGAAACATGGGACCAAGGTCAGGAGATAGAGTGGACCCCAGGGCGGGATGGTGAGTGACCCACGGTCCTGGAGGCACAGAGGGACCAGTGTCTGGAGGCAGGGGCGGACCAGGGCAGAGCAGCAGAAGGGGACCAGTGCCGGGAGGAAGAGGGGTACCTGGGCTGGGAGACGTGGTCCTTGTCTGCGAGGCAGAGGTTGACCAGGGCCAGGAGGCAGTAGGGTACCTGGGTGCGGAGGCAGAGTGGGACCAGGGCCAAGAGGCCAGAGGGACCAGGTGAGGGAGGCAGAGGGGGACCAGTACCGGGAGGTAGAGGGGGACCAGGGCTGAGAGCCGGGGGGACCAGGGCAGGGAGGAAGAAGGGGATAAGGGCCTGGAGGCAGAGCGGTACCTGGCCCAAGAAATAGGAGGACCAGGTCCTGGAGGCAGAGGGGTACCTGGGCCAGGAGACAGGAGGACCTGGGCCTGGAGGCAGAGGGGTACCTGGGTCTGGAGACAGGGGGTCCAGACATGGGAGGTAGAGGGGACTCAGGGCCAGGACAGAGAGAGACTCAATGGCCTGGAGGTAGAAGGCTACCAATCAACATACGCATCAAGTAGAAACTCCTCACCTTCGGCGTCAAGGCTCTCCATCACCTCGCCCCCTCCTACCTCACCTACCTTCTCTCCTTCTACAGCCCAGCCCGCACCCTCCGCTCCTCTGCCGCTAATCTCCTCACCGTGCCTCCTTCTCGATTGTCCCGCCGGCGACCCCCGGCTCACGTCATCCCCCTGGCCTGGAATGTCCTCCCTCCCAACTTCCGCCAAGCTAGCTCTCTTCCTCCCTTCAAGGCCCTACTGGGAGCTCACCTCCTCCAAGAGACCTTCCCAGACTGAGCCCCCTCCTTCATCTCCCCCTCCTCCCCCTCTCCATCCTCCCGACTTACCTCCTTCCATTCCCCACGGCACCTGTATATATGTATATATGTTTGTCCGTATTTATTACTCTATTTATTTATTTATTTTACTTGTACATATCTATTCTATTTATTTTATTTTGTTAATATGTTCGTTTTGTTCTCTGTTTCCCCCTTCTAGACTGTGAGCCCACTGTTGGTTAGGTACGGTCTCTATATGTTGCCAGCTTGTACTTCCCAAGCGCTTAGTACAGTGCTCTGCACACAGTAAGCGTTCAATAAATACGATTGATTGATTGATTGAGAAGGAGACAAGTTCCGGGAGGCACAGAGGGACAATGGCCTGGAGCCAGGTCCAGGTACCTGAGGGCCGGGGGGCAGAGGGGTACCCAGGCCGGGAGATGGGGTTCCAGGTCCGGGAGGCAGAGAGGGATCAGGGTGGGGAGGCAGAACGGGACAAGTGCCAGGAGGCAGAGGGTTACCTAGGCCAAGAAATGGGGGCCGTGGCTGGGAGGTAGAGGTAACCTAGGACCGGGATGGGGAGAGACTCAATGAGCCTGGATGTAGAAGGAGACCAGGGCCGGGAGGCAGATAGGGACCAGCGCAGGGTGGAAGAGGGGGACCTGTGTCTTGAGGCAGAAGGGTACCTGGGCCGGGAGACAGGGCGACCAGGGCTGGGAGGCAGAGGGGTACCTAGGCGGGGAGACAGAGTTCGAGTGCCTGGAGGCAGAGGGGGGAAAGGGCCGGATGCGGCGGGGTAGCTAGGCCGGAAGTCACAGGGGGACCCGGGCCGAGAGGCGGGTGAGACCAGGGCAGAGAGGGAGAGGGTGACCAGGGCCGTGTGGCAGAGGGGGATTAGGGCCGAGAGGACGGAGAGACCAGGGCAGGGAAACAGAGTGGGACCATGGCCGGAAGACAGAGGGGTACCTGGACCAGGAAACAGGAGGACCAGCGTGGGGAGGTAGAGGGGTACCTGGGCCGGGAGGCAGGGAGACCAGAGCGGGCAGGTAGAGAGGACCCAGGGCCGCGACGGAGAGAAGGATCAGGGCCTGGAGGTAGAGGGAGAACAGTGCTGGGAAGCACAGAGGGACCAGGCCACGGAGGAAAAGGGGGATCATGGCAGGGCGACAGAGTGAGACAAGGGCCAGGAGGCAGAGGGGTACCTGGACCAGGAAGCAGAGGGGCACCAGGGCCAGTAGGCAGAGGGGTACCCGGGTCAGGAGGGAAGGGGACAAGGGCCTGGAGGTAGAGGGCACCCAGGCCCGGGACGGATTGAGACCCAAGGGCCTGGACATAGAGGGAGATTTGGGCTGGGAGGCACAGAGCGACCAGGGCCAGGAGGCCCAGGGTGACTTGGGCCTTGAAGCAGCGGGACTAGGCCCGAGAGGTTGAAGGGAACCAAGATAGGGAGGCAGAGGGTGACAAGGGCCTGGAGGCACAGGAGGACCAGGATAGGGAGGCAGAGGGGGGAATCAGGGCCCTGAGGCAGAGGGGGTACATGGGCCGAGAGACGGGGGACCAGGGCCTGGATGCAGAGGGGTCAAAGGGCCAGGATGTGGCAGGATACCTAGGCCGGAGGCAGAGGGGGACCAGGTCCAGGAGGCAGAGGGGAACGAGTTCTGAGAGGCGAGGGGGACCAGGGCAGGCAGAGGGGGACCAGAGACGGGAGGTAGAAGGGGACCAGGGTGGAGAGGCAGAGGGGGACCAGGGTCTGGAGGTAGTGGGGTACCTGGGTCGGGAGACAGTTGGACCGGGGCCAGGAGGTAGAGGGAACCAAGTGTCGGGATGGAGAGAGACCTCAGGCCTGGAGGCAGAAGGAGACCAAGGCCGGGAAGGACAGAGGGACCAGGTCCGGGAGGTAGAGGAGTACCTTGGCCAAGAGACAGGGGGCCGACGGCCAGGAGGCAGAGGCGTACTAGGCCAGGAGACGGGCAGCAGGGCTGGGATGTATATGGCTGGGAGGGAGACGGGGAGCCGGGCCTGGAGGCAGAGGAGGACCAGGGCCAGAAGGCAGAATGGTACCTGGGCTGGGAGATGAGGGACCAGGGCCGGGAGGCAGAGGGTGAGGCAGAGGGTGACCTGGGCCAGGAGATAGAAGAACCAGGGTCGGGTGGCAAAGGGGGACCAGGGCGGAAAAGTGGGGGCGACGAGGGCAGGGAACCAGAGGGGGACTAGTGCCTGGAGGCCGAGGGGGACCAGGTCCTGGAGGCATAGAGGATCAGTGCTAGGTGGCAGGGGGGTACCCGGCCCGGGAAACGGGGAACAGGGCCTGGAGGTACGGTGCTTTGCACATAGTAAGCGCTTAATAAATGCCATCAAAAAATTTTTTGTCAGGTGGGGACCAGGGCCAGGAGGCAGAGTGGTACCTGAGCCGGGAGGCAAAGTGGCATCAGGGTCGAGAATCGAGGGGGACAAGGGCAGGGAGGCAGGTTGGGGGGGACCAGGGCCAGGAGGCAGATGGAGACCAGGGTCAGGAGGCCGAGGGGTACCTGGGATGGGAGACAGGGGGACCAGAGCCGAGGGGTATCTGTGGTGGGAGACAGAATCCAGGTTTGGGAGGCTGAAGGGGACCTGGTCTAGGAGGCAGTGTGGTACCTTGGCCGAGAGGCAGAGGGTGACTAGGGCTGAGAGGCCTTGGGGACCATGGCAGGGAGGTAGAGAGGGGCAAGGACCGAGAGGCAGAAGGGGACCAGGGTCGGGAGGCAGAAGGGGACCAGGGCCAGGAGGCAGAGGGGCACCAGGGCCGGGAGGCAGAGGAGGACCAGTCAAGTGGGATCAGGACTGAAAGGCAGAGGGGTCGAGGGCCAAGAGGCAAGGGGGAACCCGGGCAGAGAGGCAGAGGGTGACCAGGACACAGGGGGACCAAGGCCGTGAGGTAGAGGGGACCCAGGGCAGAGACAGAGACAGACCCAAGGGGCTGGAGGTAGAAGGAGACCTGGACCAGGAAGCACAGCAGTGCTGGGAAGCAGAGGGGGACTTGGGCCGAGAGGCAGAGTGGGACCAGGGCTGTGAGGCAAAGGGCTACCTGGGCCTGGGGACAGGGGTACCAGGGCCGGGAGGGAGAGGGGACCCAGTGCCGGGACGGAAAGACACCCAAGGTCCTGGAGGTCGAGGGAGTAAAAGCCCGGGAGGCACAGAGGGTACAGGGCCGGGAGGTCACGGGGACGATGGTCAGTTAGTAGAGGGGAACCAGGGCTGTGAAGGAGCGGGCCCAGGCCCTGGAAGTAGAGGGGCACCAGGGCGGGGAGGCAGAGGGGTACCTGAGCTGGGAGATGGGGTCCATGACCAGGAGGCAGAGGAGTACCTGGGCTGGCAGTCAGGGGGACCAGGGATGGGGGGGCAGAGGGAGACCGGAGCCGAGCGGCAGAGGGGGACCAGGGCCGAGGGATGGGAAGGGGAGGGGGCGATCAGGGCTCGGAGGCAGAAGGGGACCAGGGCCAGGAGGCAGCGGGTACCTAGGCCGGGAGCCAAAGGGTACGGGTGCTGAGAAGCCGGGGGGACCAGGGCAGGGAGGCAGAGGGGGACCAGGGCCTAGTGGCAGAGAGTACCTGGACTGGGAAACCGGGGGACCAGGACTGGGAGGTAGAGGGGTACCTGGGACGGGAGACAGGGGAACCAGGGCCGGTAGGTAGAAGGGACCCAGAGTCGGGACTAAGAGAACGGCCAGGGCCTGGAGGTAGAGGGAGATCAGCACTGGGAAGCACATGGGGACCAGGGTCGGGAGGCAGAGGGGTACCAGGGCCCAGAGGCAGAGGGGCATCAGGACCAGAAGGCTGAGGGGTTCCTGGGCCGGGAGGCAGAGCGGGATCAGGGCTGATAAGCAGGGGGGATCAGGGTATGGAGGCACATTCGGATCTGGGCCGGGAGACAGATGAGGACTAGGGCCAACAGGCAAAGGGGCACCAGGGCCAGGAGGCTGAGGAGTTCCTGGACCAGGAGGCACGGGGGGGATCAGGGCCGATAAGCAGGGGAGTTAAGGGTATGGAGACAGAGTCTGATCTGGGCAAGGAGACAGGGGGACCACGGCCACAATGTAGCCGTGGCCCAGCGCTGGGACTGAGAGAGAGACCCAATGGCGTGAAGGTAGAGGGAGGCCAGGACCAGTAGGAGCAGAGGGACCAGAGCCGGGTGGCAGAGAGGAACCAGAGCCGGAGGTAGAGGGGTACCTGGTTCTGGAGACAGGGGGGCCAAGGCCGGGAGATAGAGGGGACCCAGGTCCGGGATGGAGAGAGACCTAAGGGCCTGGAGGTAGAAGGAGATCAGGGCCGGGAAACACAGAAGGACCAGGGCCGGGAGGCAAAGGGGGACCAGGGTAGGGCGGCAGAGGCGTACCATGGCCAGGAGGCAGAAGGTAGTTGGTCCATGAAACAAGGGGACCAGGGCTCGGAGGTAGAGGGGTCCCAGGGCCAGACAGCAGAGGGGAACCAGGGCCGGAGGTAGAGGGGTACCTGGTTCGGGAGACAGGGGGACCAAGGCTGGGAGGTAGAGAGGACCCAGCTCCAGTACAGAGAGAGACCCAAGGGCCTGGAGGTAGAAGGAGACCAGGGCTGGGAAACACAGAGGGACCAGGGCCGGGAGGCAGAGGGGGACCAGGGCAGGGTGGCAGAGGCGTATCAAGGCCTGGAGGCAGAAGGTTAGCTGGGCCAGGAGATAAAGGGACGAGGGCCGGGAGGTAGTGGAGAGACAGGGCTAGACGGCAGCGGGGGAACCGGGCAAGGAGGCAGAGGGATACCTGGGCTGGGAGGCACGGTTACCAGGGCAGGGAAGCAGAGGGGTACCTGGGCCGGGAGGTGGGGTACCAGGGCGGGGAGGCAGATGTTGACCAAGGCAGGTATGCAGTGGGGTACCTGGGCCGGGAGACAGGGGGACCAGGGCTGGAAGGTAGAGGAAACCCAGGGCTGCGAAGGAGAGAGACCTCAACAACAACTTTCTCCTCGACCCCCTCCAGTCTGGCTTCCGTCCCCTACATTCCACGGAAACTTCCCTCTCAAAGGTCACCAATGACCTCCTGCTTGCCAAATCCAACGGCTCCTACTCTGTCCTAATCCTCCTCGACCTCTCAGCTGACTTTGACACCGTGGACCACCCCCTTCTTCTCAACACGCTATCTGACCCTGGCTTCACAGACTCCGTCCTCTCCTGGTTCTCCTCTTACCTCTCCGGTCGTTCTTTCTCAGTCTCTTTTGCAGGTTCCTCCTCCCCCTCCCATTCTCTCACTGTGGGGTTTCCCCAAGGTTCAGTGCTTGGTCCCCTTCTGTTCTCGATCTACACGCACTCCCTTGGTGACCTAATTCGCTCCCACGGCTTCAACTATCATCTCTACGCTGATGACACCCAGATCTACATCTCTGCCCCTGCTCTCTCCCCCACTCTCCAGGCTCGCATCTCCTCCTGCCTTCAGGACATCTCCATTTGGATGTCTGCCCGCCACCTAAAGCTCAACATGTCGAAGACTGAACTCCTTGTCTTCCCTCCCAAACCTTGCCCTCTCCCTAACTTTCCCATCTCTGTTGACGGCACTACCATCCTTCTCGTCTCACAAGCCCGCAACCTTGGTGTCATCCTCGACTCCGCTCTCTCATTCACCCCTCACATCCAAGCCGTCACCAAAACCTGCCGGTCTCAGCTCCACAACATTGCCAAGATCCGCCCTTTCCTCTCCATCCCAACCGCTACCCTGCTCATTCAAGCTCTCATCCTATCCCGTCTGGACTATTGCATCAGCCTTCTCTCTGATCTCCCAACCTCGTGTCTCTCTCCACTGCAATCCATACTTCATGCTGCTGCCCGGATTATCTTTGTCCAGAAACGCTCTGGGCATATCACTCCCCTTCTCAAAAATCTCCAGTGGCTACCAATCAATCTGCGCATCAGGCAGAAACTCCTCACCCTGGGCTTCAGGGCTGTCCATCACCTCGCCCCCTCCTACCTCACCTCCCTTCTCTCCTTCTACAGCCCAGTCCTCACCCTCCGCTCCTCCACCGCTGATCTCCTAACCGTACCTAGCTCTCGCCCGTCCCGCCATCGACCCCCGGCCCACGTCATCCCCCGGGCCTGGAATGCCCTCCCTCTGCCTATCCGCCAAGCTAGCTCTCTTCCTCCCTTCAAGGCCCTGCTGAGAGCTCACCTCCTCCAGGAGGCCTTCCCAGACTGAGCCCCTTCCTTCCTCTCCCCGTCGTCCCCCTCTCCATCCCCCCCATCTTACCTCCTTCCCTTCCCCACAGCACCTGTATATATGTATATATGTTTGTACATATTTTTTGCTCTATTTATTTATTTATTTTATTTGTACATATCTATTCTATTTATTTTATTTTGTTAGTATGTTTGGTTTTGTTCTCTGTCTCCCCCTTTTAGACTGTGAGCCCACTGTTGGGTAGGGACTGTCTCTAGATGTTGCCAATTTGTACTTCCCAAGCGCTTAGTACAGTGCTCTGCACATAGTAAGCGCTCAATAAATACGATTGATGATGATGATGAAGAACCTGGGTGTAGAAGGAGAACACGGCTGGGAGGCACAGAGGGACGAGGGCCGGGAGGCAGAGGAGGCCCAGGGCCGGGTGGCAGAGGGGGACCGTGGCCAGGAGGAAGAAGGGTACCTGGTCAGTAAAACAAGGGGTCCATGGCCAGGAAGTAGATAGGACCCAGGGTCAGGTCGGAGAGAGACCCAAGGGCCTGGAGGTAGAAAGGAGACTAGGGCCGGGAGGCAGAGTTGGACTATGGTAGGGCAGCAGAGGGGGACCAGGGCCATGAGGCAGAGGGGTACCTGGGCCGGGAGACGGACCAGGGCCGTGAGGCAGAGGGGGACTAGGACCAGGAGGCATGGGGTACCTGGGCCGGAAGGCCGGTGGGGACCAGGCCCGAGAGGCGGGAGGGACCGGGGCATGAGACATAGGGGGACCAGGGCCAAGAGGCAGGGGGGACCAGGGCCAGGAGGCAGAGGGGTATCTGGGCTGGGAGAGAGGGAGACCAGGGCCGGAACGTAGAGGGGACCCAGGGCCGTGACGGAGAGACAGTCAAGTCCCTGGAGGTAGAGGGAGAACAGGGCTGGGAGGCAGAGTGGTACCTGAGCCGGGAGACAAGTTGATCAGGCCTGGGAGGTAGAGGTGACCCAGGGCCAGGACGGAGAGAGACCCAAGGGCCTGGAGGTAGAAGGAGACCAGGGCTGGGAGGTAGAGGGGGACCAGGGCCAGGAAGGAGAGGGTGACCAGGGCCAGGAGGCAGAGAGGCAGCTGGGCCGAAAGATGGACATCTCCATCTGGATGTCCGCCCGCCACCTAAAGCTCAACATGTCGAAGACTGAGCTCCTTGTCTTCCCTCCCAAACCTTGTCCTCTCCCTGACTTTCCCATCTCTGTTGACGGCACTACCATCCTTCCCGTCTCACAAGCCCGCAACCTCGGTGTCATCCTCGACTCCGCTCTCTCATTCACCCCTCACATCCAAGCCGTCACCAAAACCTGCCGGTCTCAGCTCTGCAACATTGCCAAGATCCGCCCTTTCCGCTCCATCCAAACTGCTACCCTGCTCGTTCAAGCTCTCATCGTATCCCGTCTGGACTACTGCACCAGCCTTCTCTCTGATCTCCCATCCTCGTGTCTCTCTCCACTTCAATCCATACTTCATGCTGCTGCCCGGATTATCTTTGTCCAGAAACGCTCTGGGCATATTACTCCCCTCCTCAAAAATCTCCAGTGGCTACCAATCAATCTGCGCATCAGGCAGAAACTCCTCACCCTGGGCTTCAAGGCTGTCCATCACCTCGCCCCCTCCTACCTCACCTCCCTTCTCTCCTTCTACTGCCCAGCCCGCAACCTCCGCTCCTCCACCGCTAATCTCCTCACTGTACCTCGTTCTCGCCTGTCCCGCCATCGACCCCCGGCCCACGTCATCCCCCGGGCCTGGAATGCCCTCCCTCTGCCCATCCACCAAGCTAGCTCTCTTCCTCCCTTCAAGGCCCTGCTGAGAGCTCACCTCCTCCAGGAGGCCTTCCCAGACTGAGCCCCTTCCTTCCTCTCCCCCTCGTCCCCCTCTTCATCCCCCCATCTTACCTCCTTCCCTTCCCCACAGCACCTGTATATATGTATATATGGTCGTACATATTTATTACTCTATTTATTTATTTATTTATTTATTTATTTATTTATTTATTTATTTATTTATTTATTTATTTTACTAGTACATTTCTATCCTATTTATTTTATTTTGTTGGTATGTTTGGTTCTGTTCTCTGTCTCCCCCTTTTAGACTGTGAGCCCACTGTTGGGTAGGGACTGTCTCTATGTGTTGCCAATTTGTACTTCCCAAGCGCTTAGTACAGTGCTCTGCACATAGTAAGCGCTCAATAAGTACGATTGATTGATTGATTGATTGAAAGACAGGGGAACCAGTGCAGGGAGGTAGAGGGAGACCGTAGCCCTGATTTAGAATTGTACCTGGGCTACAAGACGGGGGGAACAGGGCCCAGAGGTTGAGGGGATGGAGGGCTGGGAGGCAGAGGGGGACCCCGGCAGGGCGGCACTGGGGAACCAGGGCCAGGAGGCACAGGTGTACCTGGGCCGGGAGATGGGGTACTAGGTCCGGGAGTAAGAGGAGGACTGAGGCCAGGGTCAGAGCGGTACCTGGGCTGAAAGGCAAAGAGGGACCAGGGCCGAAAGGCAGAGGGTGACCAGGCCAGAGAGGCAGAGGCCTACAAGTTCTGGGAGGCAGAGGAGGACCAGGGCGGGAAGGCAGAGGGGGGCCAGGGCCTGGAGGCTGAGGAGCACCTGGGCCAGGAGATGGGATACAAAAGCCGGAAGGCAGAGATGAACCAGAGCCCGGAAGCAGAGGGGTGCCTGGGCCGGGACGCTGAGGGGACCAGGGCCGAGAGAGGGGACCAGGGCAGGGAGGCAGAGGGGGACCAGGACCGGGAGGCAGAGGGAGACCAAGGTCGGGAGGCAGAGTTGGACCAGGCCTGGGAGGTACAAGGTGACAAGGGCTGGGAAGAACCTGGGCTCCAATGCTGATAGGCAAAGAGGGACAAAGTCCGATCAGAAGATGGGATCAAGGCAGTGAAGTAGAAGGGACCTACGGCCAGAGGGAGAAGGGGAACAGGGCCGGAAAGCTTGGGGGGACAAGGACCAGGGAGCAAAGGGGTACCAGGACCGAAGGTCAGCGGGGGACCAGGACTGAGAAGCATAGGGGGACCAGGACGAGAGGCAGGGTATGACCGGATCAGAGGCAGAGGCAGACCAGAGCCGTGAGGCGGAGGATTCCCTGTTCCAGGAGGCAGGGGGACCAGGGCCGGGAGGCAGAGGATGACCAGGGCTGGGAAGGCAGAAGGGTACCTGGGTCTAGAGACAGGGTGACCAGGGCCAGGAGGTTGAGGTGACCCAGGGCTGGGACGGAGAGAGACCCAAGGGCCAGGGAGTAGAAGGAGACCAGTGCTGAGAGGCACAGAGTGTTCATGGCGGGAGGCAGAGGGGTTTCTGGGCCGGGAGACCAGGGGACCAGGGCCGGGAAGCAGAGGGGTATATGGGTCCGGAGACAGGAAGACCTGGGCTGAGAAGCAGAGGGAGACCAGGGCCGAGATGCAGGGTGGGACCAGGGACGGGAGGCAAAGGGGGACCATGGCTAGGCAGCAGAGGGGAACCAGGGCCAGGAGGCAGAGGGGCACAAGTGCTAGGAGGCAGAAGGGTACCAGGTCCGGAAGGCTGAGTGAGACCAGGGCCGAGAAGCGAGGGGACCAAGGCCGGGAGTCAGAGGGGGACCAGGGCTCGGTGGTAGACGGGGACCAGGGCTGTGATGGAGAGAGACCCAAGGGCCTGGATGTAGAAGAAGATCAGGGCCGGGAGGAAGAGGGAGACCAGGGCCGTGAGGGAGAGGGGGACCAGGGTAGAAAGACAGGGGGACCAGTGCAGGGAGGCAGAAGGGTACCTGAGCCGGAAGGTAGAGGGGACCCAGGACAGGGACGGAGAGAGACCCAAGGGCCTGGAAGTAGAGGAAAACTAGGGCTGAGAGGTACAAGGTTACCAGGGCCTGGAGGCACAGAGGGACCTCGGACGGGAGGCAGATGGGGACCCAGTGCCAGGAGCCAGAGGGGTACCTGGGCCGGGAGGCAGAGGGGGATTGGGTCCTGGAGGCAGAGGGTTTCCTGGGCCAGGTGACCCGGGGACCATGGTCGGAAGGTAGAGAGGTACCTGGACCGGGAGGCAGGGGAACCAGGGCAGGGAGGTGGAGGGGACCCAGGGCCGGGACGGACAGATACCCAAGGGCCTGAAGGTAGAGGGAGACCAGGACCAGGAGGCACAGAAGGTCCAGGGCCCGGAGGCACGGAGGGACCAGGGCCGGGAGGCAGACGGTGATTAGGGCCAAGAGGCAGAGGGGTACCTGGGCTGGGAGACAGGAGGACCAGGGCCGGGAGGCAGAGGGGTACCTCGGCCGGGGGACAAGGGGACCAGGACCAAACGTCAGAGGGGGACCAGGGCCGGGACGGAGAGAGACCCAAGGGCCTGGAGGCAGACGGAGACCAGAACATTGAGGCACAAAGTGTCCAGGGATGGGAGGCAGGGGGGAACAGGGCAAGGAGGTTGAATGGTCCCTGGGCTGGGAGACAAGGGAGGTAGGGTGGTATCAGTCCCAGAAGGCAAGGGGTACCTGGGCCAGTAGACTGTGTACCAGTTCCGGGAGGCAGAGGGGAACCAGGACCAAGAGGCAGAAGGGTACCTGGATCGGGAGGCAAAGGGGGACCAGGACCGAGAAGCTGGCGGGGGGGGGGGGGCAAGGGCAGCGAGGCATAAGGGGACAAGGGTCGGGAGGCAGAGGGGGACCAGTGCCGGGAGGCAGAGGGGGACCAGGGGCTGTAGATCGGGGGAACAGTGCCGAGAGGCAAAGGGTACGAGGTCCGGGAGACAGGGGGAGCTAGGCCAGGAGGTAGAGGGTCCCGGGGTCGGGACGTAGAGTGAGGACAGGGCCTGGAGGTAGAGGGTGACCAGGGCTGGCAGATAGGGGGACCAACGCTCAGAGGTACAGGGGACCCATGGCTGGGACGAAGAGAGACCCAGTGGCCAGGAGATAGAGGTAGACCAGGGCCAGGAGGCTTAAAGGGACCAGGGTCGGGAGGCAGAGGGGGACCAGGGCCTGGAGGCAGAGGGGGACCAGGGCCAGGAGACGGGGGACTAGGGTCTGGAGGCAGAGGAGTACCTGGGACTGTAGACAGGGGCACCTAGGCCGGTAGATAGAGGGGAATCAGGGCCAGCTCAGAGAGAGGGGCCAGGGTCTGGAGGAAGAGGGAGACCAGGGCTGACAGATACAAGGGGACCAGTGCCGGGAGACACAGGGGGACCAGGGCTGAGAGGTACCAGGCGACGAGGGCTGGGAGTAACGGGGGCACCAATGCCGGTGGTCAGAGGGCGGAAGCTTACGGAAGATGCATGTGGTATCTCCTGCGATTACTAAAACCTCAACAAAACATAATTCCTACCCAAGAGGTCTTCCCAGACTGAGCCCCTTCCTTCCTCTCCCCCTCGTCCCCCTCTCCATCCCCCCATCTTACCTCCTTACCTTCCCCACAGCACCTGTATATATGTATATATGTTTGTACATATTTATTACTCTATTTATTTATTTATTTATATATTTTACTTGTACATATCTATTCTATTTATTTTACTTAGTATGTTTGGTTTTGTTCTCTGTCTCCCCCTTTTAGACTGTGAGCCCACTGTTGGGTAGGGACTGTCTCTATATGTTGCCAATTTGTACTTCCCAAGCGCTTAGTACAGTGCTCTGCACATAGTAAGCACTCAATAAATACGATTGATTGGTTGATTGATTGATTGACCAGGTCCGGGCAGAAGGTGAGGACCAAGGCAGGGGTGTTGATTGGACCTAGGGCCGAAAGGACAATGGGACCAGGACCAGAAAGTAAAGTAGGACCAGCGCTGAAAGGCAGAGGGGGACAAGGGCCGGGAGGCAGAAGGGGACCACGACGGGGAGGCAGAGGGTGTCCACGGCCGGGAGGCAGAGGGGTACCAATGACAGGAGGCAGAAGGGTACCGGGCAGGGAGACGGGGACTAGGACCAGAAGGTAGAGGGGAACCAGGGACGGATTGAAGAGAGAACAAAAGGGCTGGAGGTATAAAGAGACCAGGACCATGAGGCACAGAAGGACCAGAACCAGGAGCTAGAAGGGGACCATGGCAGGGTGTCAGAGCAGGACCAGGGCCAGAAGGCAGAGGGGTAACTGATCCCGGGGGCAGAGGGGGACCAGGGCGTAGAAGCAGGAGGGACCAGGGCAGAGAGGCGGAGGGTGAACTAGGGCCGGAAGGAGAAGGGGAACAGGGCTGGGTGGTAAATGGGGACCAGGGTAGGTAGGTAGCAGTGGAACAGGTGAAGGAGGCAGATGGGGATCAGGGCCGGGTGGCAGAAACTAACATGCACTGGGTGGCAGAGGACGATCAGGACAGCGAGGCAGAGGGGAATAAAGGCCACGAGGTCGAGAGCTACAAGGGCCGGGAGGCAGATGGGGACGAGGGCCAGGAGGCAGAAGGGGACCAGGGCCCTGAGGCAGAGGGTGATCAGGGCCGGGAGGCAGAGGGGGACCCCTTCTAGCTCCTGGTTCTGGTCACTCTGTGCCTCATGATCCTGGTCTCTTTCTACCTCCAGCCCTTTGGTTCTCTCTCCAATCCGGCCCTGGGTCCCCTCTACCTTCTGGTCCTAGTCCCCGATCCTAATCCCTCCTCGACCTCTCAGCTGCCTTCGACACTGTGGACCACCCCTTCTCCTCAACACGCTATCCGACCTTGGCTTCACAGACTCCGTCCTCTCCTGGCTATCCTCTTATCTCTCCGGTCGTTCATTCTCAGTCTCTTTGGCAGGCTCCTACTCCCCTTCCCATCCCCTTATTGTGGGGGTTCCCGAAGGTTCAGTGCTTGTTCCCCTTCAGTTCTCGATCTACACTCACTCCCTTGGTGACCTCATTCGCTCCCACGGCTTCAACTATCACCTCTACGCTGATGACACCCAGATCTACAACTCTGTCCCTGCTCTCTTCCCCTCTCTCCAGGCTCGCATCTCCTCCTGCCTTCAGGACATCTCCATCTGGATGTCTGCCTGCCACCTAAAACTCAACATGTCCAAGACTGAACTCCTTGTCTTCCCTTCCAAACCCTGCCCTCTCCCTGACTTTCCCATCTGTGTTGACGGCACTACCATCCTTCCCGTCTCACAGGTCCGCAACCTTGGTGTCATCCTCAACTCCCCTCTCTCATTCACGCCTCACATCCAAGCCGTCTGGACTACTGTATCAGCCTTCTCTCTGATCTCCCATCCTCATGTCTCTCCCCACTTCAATCCATACTTCATGCTGCTGCCCGGATTGTCTTTGTCCTGAAACGTTCTGGGCATGTTACTCTCCTCTTCAAAAATCTCCAGTGGCTACCAATCAATCTGTGCATCAGGCAGAAACCCCTCACCCCCGGCTATAAGGCTCTCCATCACCTTGCCCCCTCCTACCTCACCTCCCTTCTCTCCTTCTACAGCCCAGCCCGCACCCTCCGCTCCTCTGCCGCTAATCTCACCGTGCCTCGTTCTCGCCTGTCCCGCTATCGACCCCCGGCCCACGTCATCCCCCGGGCCTGGAATGCCCTCCCTCTCCCCATCCGCCAAGCTAGCTCTCTTCCTCCCTTCAAGACCTTACTGAGAGCTCACCTCCTCCAGAAGGCCTTCTCAGACTGAGCCCCTTCCTTCCTCTCCCCCTCGTCCCCCTCTCCGTACCCCCCATCTTACCTCCTTCCCTTCCCCACAGCACCTGTATATATGTATATATGTTTGTACATATTTATTACTCTATTTATTTATTTATTTATTTATTCATTTATTTTACTTGTACAAGTCTATTCTATTTATTTTATTTTGTTAGTATGTTTGGTTTTGTTCTCTGTCTCCCCCTTTTAGACTGTGAGCCCACTGTTGGGTAGGGACTGTCTCTATATGTTGCCAACTTGTACTTCCCAAGCGCTTAGTACAGTGCTCTGCACACAGTAAGCGCTCAATAAATACGATTGATTGATTGATTGATTGACCAGTTCTGGGAGGCAGCGGTGGACCAGGGGCTGGAGGAAGAGGGGAACCAGGGCGGGGAGGCAGAGGGGGACCAGTGCAAGGATTTAGAAGAGTACCTTGGCCAGGAAAGAGGGGGACCCCCCTCTCCCCCTCTCCCCCTTTTAGACTGGGAGCCCACTGTTGGGTAGGGACTGTATCTATATGTTGCCAATTTGTACTTCCCAAGCGCTTAGTACAGTGCTCTGCACATAGTAAGCGCTCAATAAATACGATTGATAATGATGATGATGACCAGGACCGGTACGCAAAGTGGGACTAGGGCAGGGCGGCACCGGGGTACCAGGGCCAGGAGACAGAGGGGTACCTGGGCCGGTAGATGGGATACCGGGACCAGAAGGCAGAAGGGTACCTGGGGGGGAGGCAGAGGGGGACCAGGGCAGGCAGGCAGAGGGGGACCAGCTCCAGAAAGCAGAGGGGTACCTGGGCCGGAAGATGGTGGACCAGGGCCGAGAGGCAGAGGGGGACTAGGGCCGGGAGGCAGAGGTGTACCTGGGCCGGGAGGGAGGGGGACTAGGGCAGGGAGGCACAGGGGTCCCTGGGCCGGGAGACAGGAGGACCAGGGCCGAGAGGCAGAGGGGGAGCAGGGACGAGAGGGGGAGTGGGACCAGGGCAGGGCGGCAGAGGGGGACAAGGGCCGGGAGATGTGCAGCATGGCTGGGTGGTATATCTGACCCGGGGCTGGGACGGAGAGGGGAACCCGGGCCTGGAGGCTGAGGTGGACCAGGGCAGGTAGGCAGAGGGGAAATAGGGCCATAAGGCAGAGGAGTACCTGGGCCGGGAGACAGGCAGACCTGGGCCAGGAGACAGGTGCACCAGTGCCGAAAGGCAGGGGGAACCAAGACTGAAACTCAAGTGGGAACCAGGGCAGGGAGACAGAGGGGGACCAGGACCAGGAGGCAGAGGGTGACCAGAGCAGGGAGGCAGAGGGATACTTGAGTCGGGGGACAGGCGGACAAGGGCCGCAGATAGAGGGGAACCAGGGCCGGGATGGAGAGAGACCCAAGGGCCTGGAGGTAGAAGGAGACCAGAACTGGGCTTCACAAACGGACAAGGGCCGGGAGGCAGAGGGCGACCAGAGCAGGGCAGCAGAGGGGGACCAGGGCAAGGAAGCTGAATGGTCCCTGGGACAGGAGACAAGGCGCCGAGGGCATGGAGGTAGAGGGGAGCCACTGCCGGGGAGGAGAGAGACCCAAAGCCTGGAGGTAGATGGAGACCAGGGACTTGAGGCACAGACGGTTCAGGACCGAGAGGCAGAGGGGCACCAGGGCCAGGATGTAGTGGGGTACCTGTGCCATGATACAGAGGGAACTGAACAGTAAGGCAGAGGGGTACATTGACCAGGAGATGGGGGACCAGGGACAGGAGGTAGTGGGGGACCAGGGCTGAGAGGCTGGAGACATAGGGGGACCAGGGCTGGGAGGTAGAGGGGACCCAGGGGCGGGATAGAGAGAGACCCAAGAGCCTGGAGTTAGAAGGAGACCTCGGCCGGAAGGCAGATGTAGACCAGGGAAATGTGGCAGAAGGTGACCATGGCCAGGAGGCAGAGGGTTACTTGGGCCGGGAGATGGGGGATAGGGGCCGGTAGGAAGTGGGTGACTAAGGCCTGGAAGCAGAGGGGGACCAGGGCCAGGAGGCAGAGGGTGACCTGGGCCAGGAGACAGGTGCACGGGGGCAGGGAGGCAGAAGGGTACATTGAGGCGGAGACAAAGGAACCAGGGTCGGGAGGCAGAGGGGAACCTGGGCAGGGTGGCAGAGTGGTACCAGGGCCATGGCACAGAGGGACCAGAACAGGGAGGCAGAGGGGTACCTTGGCCAGGAGACAGGGGACCACGTCCCGGAGGTAGTGGGAGACAAGGGCTGAGAGGCAGGGCAGATTGGGGCAGGGAGGCATAGGGGGACCAGGGCCTGGAGGTGGAGGGAACCCTGGGCTAGAAAGGAGAGAGACCCAGGAGACAGGACCAGTGCCTGGAGGCAGAAGGCGACCAGGTCAGGGAGGCAGAGGTGGTCCAGGGCAATGTGGCAGGAGGAGACCATGTCCAATAGGAAGAGGGTTACCTGGGCCGGGAAACAGGGGGACCAGGGCAAGGAGGCCCTTGAACGAGTTGTCTACACTCGCTGCCTAGAATTCCTCAACAGCAACTCTCTCGAACCTCTCCAGTCTGGCTTCCGTCCCCTACATTCCACGGAAACTTCCCTCTCAAAGGTCACCAATGACTTCCTGCTTGCCAAATCCAACGGCTCCTACTCTGTCCTAATCCTCCTCGACCTCTCAGCTGACTTTGACACCGTGGACCACCCCCTTCTTCTCAACACGCTATCTGACCTTGGCTTCACAGACTCCGTCCTCTCCTGGTTCTCCTCTTACCTCTCCGGTCATTCTTTCTCAGTCTCTTTTGCAGGTTCCTCCTCCCCCTCCCATTCTCTCACTGTGGGGTTTCCCCAAGGTTCAGTGCTTGGTCCCCTTCTGTTCTCGATCTACACGCACTCCCTTGGTGACCTAATTCGCTCCCACGGCTTCAACTATCATCTCTACGCTGATGACACCCAGATCTACATCTCTGCCCCTGCTCTCTCCCCCTCTCTCCAGGCTCGCATCTCCTCCTGCCTTCAGGACATCTCCATTTGGATGTCTGCCCGCCACCTAAAGCTCAACATGTCGAAGACTGAACTCCTTGTCTTCCCTCCCAAACCTTGCCCTCTCCCTAACTTTCCCATCTCTGTTGACGGCACTACCATCCTTCTCGTCTCACAAGCCCGCAACCTTGGTGTCATCCTCGACTCCGCTCTCTCGTTCACCCCTCACATCCAAGCCGCCACCAAAACCTGCCGGTCTCAGCTCCACAACATTGCCAAGATCCGCCCTTTCCTCTCCATCCCAACCGCTACCCTGCTCATTCAAGCTCTCATCCTATCCCGTCTGGACTACTGCATCAGCCTTCTCTCTGATCTCCCATCCTCGTGTCTCTCTCCACTGCAATCCATACTTCATGCTGCTGCCCGGATTCTCTTTGTCCAGAAACGCTCTGGGCATATCACTCCCCTCCTCAAAAATCTCCAGTGGCTACCAATCAATCTGCGCATCAGGCAGAAACTCCTCACCCTGGGCTTCAGGGCTGTCCATCACCTCGCCCCCTCCTACCTCACCTCCCTTCTCTCCTTCTACAGCCCAGTCCTCACCCTCCGCTCCTCCACCGCTGATCTCCTCACCGTACCTAGCTCTCGCCCGTCCCGCCATCGACCCCCGGCCCACGTCATCCCCCGGGCCTGGAATGCCCTCCCTCTGCCTATCCGCCAAGCTAGCTCTCTTCCTCCCTTCAAGGCCCTGCTGAGAGCTCACCTCCTCCAGGAGGCCTTCCCAGACTGAGCCCCTTCCTTCCTCTCCCCGTCGTCCCCCTCTCCATGCCCCCAATCTTACCTCCATCCCTTCCCCACAGCACCTGTTTATATGTATATATGTTTGTACATATTTTTTACTCTATTTATTTATTTATTCATTTATTTATTTATTTACTTATTTATTTTACTTGTAAATATCTATTCTATTTATTTTGTTCGTATGCTTGGTTTTGTCATCCTCGACTCCGCTCTCTCATTCACCCCTCACATCCAAGCCGTCACCAAAACCTGCCGGTCTCAGCTCCACAACATTGCCAAGATCCGCCCTTTCCTCTCCATCCCAACCGCTACCCTGCTCATTCAAGCTCTCATCCTATCCCGTCTGGACTACTGCATCAGCCTTCTGTCTGATCTCCCTTCCTCGTGTCTCTCTCTACTTCAATCCATACTTCATGCTGCTGCCCGGATTATCTTTGTCCAGAAATGCTCTGGGCATATGACTCCCCTCCTCAAAAATCTCCAGTGGCTACCAATCAATCTGCGCATCAGGCAGAAACTCCTCTCCCTGGGCTTCAAGGCTGTCCGTCACCTCGCCCCCTCCTGCCTCACCTCCCTTCTCTCCTTCTACAGCCCAGTCCGCACCCTCCGCTCCTCCACCGCTGATCTCCTCACCGTACCTCGCTCTCGCCTGTCCCGCCATCGACCCCCGGCCCACGTCATCCCCCGGGCCTGGAATGCCCTCCCTCTGCCTATCCGCCAAGCTAGCTCTCTTCCTCCCTTCAAGGCCCTGCTGAGAGCTCACCTCCTCCAGGAGGCCTTCCCAGACTGAGCCCCTTTCTTCCTCTCCCCCTCGTCCCCTTCTCCATCCCCCCATCTTACCCCCTTCCCTTCCCCACAGTACCTGTATATATGTATATATGTTTGTACATATTTATTACTCTATTTATTTGTTTATTTATTTTATTTGTACGTATCTATTCTATTTATTTTATTTTGTTAGTATTTTTGGTTTTGTTCTCTGTCTCCCCCTTTTAGACTGTGAGCCCACTGTTGGGTAGGGACTGTCTCTAGATGTTGCCAATTTGTACTTCCCAAGCGCTTAGTACAGTGCTCTGCACATAGTAGGCGCTCAATAAATACGATTGATTGTGATGATGATGATGATGAAGGAGGCAGAGGGGTTTCTGGGCCTAGGAACAGAGTGACCAGGGCCGATAAGCAGTGGAGGATCATGGCCAAGAGGCAGAGGGATACCGGGGTTGTGCCTCAGTGGGGGACCAGGGCCTGGAGGGAGAGGGGGACCAAGGCCGCGAGGCAGAGGGGTACCTGGGCCAGAAGGCAGAGGTGTACTTGTCCGGGAGGCAGAAGGGAACCAGGTCCGAGAAGCTGTGGGTGACCAGGACAAGGAGGCAGATGGGACAATAACCGGGAGGCAGAGGCGGACCAGGGCCCGGAGGCAGAGGGGTCCAGGGTCAGAATTCCCAGGGTTACCTGGCCCAGGAGACGGGGTCCGGGGCCGGGAGGCAGAGGGGGATCGGGGAAGATAAGCAGGAGGAACCAGGATATGCAGGCAAAGGCGATCCAGGGCTGGGAGGCAGATGGGGACCAAGGCTGTAAGGCAGAGGGGGACCAAGGCCAGGAGGCAGAGGGGTACCTGGGCCAGGAGACCCGGGGACCAGGGGTGGGAGGTAGAGAGGTGCCTGGGTCGGGAGACAGGGGCACCAGGCCTGGGAGGTAGAGGGGATCCCGGGCTGGGCTGGAGAGAAACCCAATTGCCTGAAGGTTGAGGGAGACGAGGGACAGGAGGCACAGAGGATCCAGGTCCAGGAGGCACAGAGAGACCAGGACCTGGAGGTAGAGTGGGATTAGGGCTTGGAGCCAGAGGAGGACCAGGGCCATGAGGCAGAGGGTTATCTGGGCTGGGAGCCAGGTGGACTAGCTCCCCGAGACAGAGGAGTACCTGGGCCCGGAGACAAGGGGACCAGGGCCAAGATTCAGAGCGGGATCAGGGTTGAGAGGCGGGGGGGGGGACCAGGGCCGAGTGGTAGATGTGGACCATGGCGGAGAGTCAGAGGGGAATCAAGGCTAAGAGGCAGAGGGGTACCTGGGTCCGGAGACAGTGGACCAGGGCCAGGAGGTAGAGGGGACCCAGGGCCGAGAGGTACAAGTTGACGAGGGCAAGGAAGAACTGCGGCACCCTGCCGGCAGGCAGAGAGGGATCAGGTCCGAGTGTAAGATAGAGACCAAGGCAGTGAGGTAGAGGGGACCTAGGGCTGGAAGGAGAGGTGACCAGGGCCTGAAGCTTGTTGGGGACCCGGGCCATAACGTAGAGTAGGACCAGGGCTGAAAGGCAGAAGGGGACTAGTGCTCGGAGGTGGCAGAGGGGTACTAGGGCCGGGAGAGAAGGGGCCAGGTCCAGGAGGTAGAGGGGACCCAGGGCCAGGAATGAGAGAGTGACCAGGGCCTGGAGATAGAGTGAGACCAGGGGCGAGAGGGAGGGGGGAACAAGGCTGGGAAGGCAGAGGGGGACCAGGGCCAGGAGGGAGAGTGTTATCTGGGTCCGGAGACATGGGTACAAAGGCCTGGAGGTAGAAGGGACCCACGGCCGGGACAGAGAGAAGGGCCAGGGCCAGGAGGTAGAGGGAAATTAGGGCTGACAGGTACGGTGGGACCAGGGCCGGGAGGCAGTGATCAATGCCTTGAGGCAGAGGACCAGGACCAGGAGGCAGAGGGGTACCTGGGCAGGGGGAGAAGGGGACCATGGCCAAGAGTCAGAGGGGGACCAGGGCCGAGAGGCCGGGGGCTACCAGGGCGGGGAGGCAGAAGGGGACCAGGGCTGGGCGGCAGAGGGGGACCAGGCCCAGCAGTCATAGGGGTACCTGGGCCGGGAGACATGGGGACCAGGGCAGGGAGGCAGTGGGGTACTTGGGCTGGGAGATGGATGACCAGGGCTTGGAGGTAGAGGAAGACCATGGCCGAGAGACAGGGAGGGACCAGGGCCGGGAGGCAGAAGTTGACTAAGACGTGGAGGCAGAGGGGGGCCAGAACAAGGCGGCAGAGGGGGACCAGGGCCAGGAGGCAGAGCAGTACCTGTTTCCAGAGACAGGGGCCAGGGCCTGGAGGGAGAGAAAGGCCAGGGCCAGGAGGTAGAGAGAGACGAGAGCTGGCAGGCACAGGGTGACTAGGGCCCGGACGCAGAGGGGAGCCCGGGTCGGGAGTTACAAGGCGACAAGGGCTGGGAAGAACCACGGTAACATGCCAGTTGGCAGCGAGGGACCAGGTCCGGGCGGAAGATGGGGAACAATGCAAAGAGTTAGAGGGGAAATAGGGCCAGAGGGAGAGGGGAACCGGGGCCGTAGTGTCCGGGGGGAGCAATGCCAGAAAGTAAAGTGGGACCAGGGCTGAGAGGCAGAGGGGGACCAGGTCCGGGAGGCAGAGGGGGACCAGGGCCTGGAGGCAGAGATATACCTGCACCGGCAAACAGGGGGAACTGGGCCAGGAGTTCGAGGGGTACCATGGCTGGGAGACAGGGGGACCAGAGCCGGTGTTAGAGGGGATCCAGAGCTGGGAACAAGTGAATGACCAGGGCCTGGAGTTATAGGGAGATGGGCAGAAAGGCAGGGGGTGACCAGGGCCAGGAGGCAGAGGGGGACCAGTGAGGGAAGGCAGAGGAGGACCTGGGCCAGGACTTAGAGTGGTACCTGGGTCCGGAGATTGTCTGGAGACAAGGGGCCAGGGCCTTAAGTTAGAGGGGACCCAAGGCCGAGATGGAGAGAAAGGCCAGGGCCAGGAGGGAGAGGGACACGAGGGGGGGCAGGCAGGGGGAACCTGGGCCGGAAGGCAGAGAGGGACAGGTCCGGGCAAATGATGGGGACCAAGGCAGGTAAGTAGCGGGGAACTGGGGCAGGAGGGAGAAAGGGACCAGGGCTGGAAGGTCGGGGGGGAACAGGATCAGAAAGTAAAGTAAAGGCCACTTGAGGATCAGAAAGTAAAGTGGTACCAGGGCTGAAAGGCAGAGGGGGACTAAGGCCGAGAAGCGGGGCGGGACCAGGGCAGGGTGTCACAGCGGGACCAGGACCAGGAAGCAGAGGGGTACTTGGGCTGGGAGATATTAGTACCAGGACCGGGAAGTAGAGGGGACCCAGGGCCGGGACGGAGAGAGCCCAAGGGCCTGGAGTTTGAAGGAGACCAGAGTCGGGAGGCTCAGAGGGAACGGGGCCTGGAGGCAGAGGGGGATCATGGCAGGGCGGCTGAAGGGGACCAGGGCAGGGAGGCAAAGTGGTACCTGGGCAGGCAGACAGGGGGACCAGGTAGCGAGGCAAACGGGGACAGGTCGGGGAGGCCGAGGGGGACCAGAGACAGGAGGCAGAGAGGTTCCTGGGCCGGGAGGCAGAGAGGAATCGGGGCCAATAAGCAGGGGGGACCAGGGTATGGAGGCAGAGGCGGACCTGGGCCAGGAGGCATATGGGGACCGGGGCCGGGAGGCAGAGGGGTTGAGACCAGGGCTGGCAGAACAGAGGGACCAGGGCCGGGAGTTAGAGGTAACCCATGGCCGGTACGGAGAGAGACCCAGTGGCCTGCAGGCCGAGGGAGACCAGGGCCACGAGGTTCAAAGGGACCAGCGCCGCGAGACAGAGGGGCACCTGGGCCAGGAGGTAGTGGGGGCCCAGGGCCGGGAAATAGGGATTAGGACTGGCAGGCAGAGGGGTACCTCTGCCTCCCTGTCCAGTGGGGGAACAGGGTCGGGAGGCAGAGGGGCCCAGGGCCGGGAAACAGGGATTAGGACTGGCAGGCCGAGGTGTACCTCTGCATCCCTGCCCTTGTCCCTCCAGCTTCTCGGAAGTAAAGGGGAGCCGAAAGTCAGAGGGGGACCAGGGACAAGGGGCACGGGGGGACCAAGGTAGGGAGGCAGAAGGGGACCAGGGCCGGGATGCAGAGGGGGACCAGGCACTTAGTACATTGCTTTGTACATAGTAAGTGCTTAATCAATGCCATCATCATTATTGTCATTATCATTATTACCAGGGCGAGGAGGCAGATGAGGACCAGGGCGAAGATTTAGAAGGGGACCCGGGCCAGTAGACAGGTGGACATGGGCCGGGAGGCAAAGGGGGACCAGTGACAGGAGGCTGAGAGGTACCTGGGCTGGAAAGCAAAGGGGGACCAGGGCCGAGAAAGTGACGGACAAGAGAAGGGAGGCAGAGCGGGATCAGGGCCTGGAGACAGAAGGGGACCAGGGCCAGGAGGCAAGGGATTCCTGGGCTGGGAGACGGGGGACTAGGGTCGGGAGGCTTGGGTTACCCGGGCCCAGAGGCAGAGGGTGATCAGGGCCAGGAGGTAGCAGGGTGCTTGGGCCCGGAGAAGGGGGACCAGGGTCGGGAGGTAGAGGGGGACCAGGGCCAGGAGGCAAGGAGTTCCTTGGCCCGGAGACGGGGGACTAGGGTGGGGAAACTTGGGCGACCAGGGCTGGGAGGCAGAGGGAGATCAGGGCCAGGAGGCAGAGGGGTACCTGGGCCTGGAGAAGGGGGACCAGGGTCGGGAGGCATAGGGGGACAGGGCTAGGAGACAGTGGAGTACCTTGGCCGGGAAACTGGAGGTCCAGGGCCGGGAGACAGGGGGACCTAGGCCGGGAGGTAGAGGGTCCCAGGGCCGGGACGTTTAAAGGGACCACGGCTTGGAGGTAGAGGGAAACCAAGGCTAGCAAAACAGGGGTACACGTGGCCGGGACGGAGAGAGACCCATGGCCCATGGCTTGGAAGGGGAGGGGACCAGGGCAGGGAGGCAGAGGGGTACCTGGGCTGGGAGACAGGGGGACCAGGGATAAAAGGTAGAGGGAGACCAGGGCTGGCAGAACAGGGGTCCAGAGCATGGAGGTAGAGGGGACCCACGGCCGGGACGGAAAGAGAGCCAGTTGCCTGGAGGTAGTAGGAGACCAGGGCCCCGAGGCCCAAAGGGACCGGGGGACGGGTTGGGAGGCCCGTTGATGGGTAGGGACCGTCTCTATATGTTGCCAACTTGTAATTCCCAACCGCTCAGTACAGTGGTCTGCACACATTAAGCGGTCAATAAATACGATTGAATAAATGAATGAATAAATGGGTGACCAGGGCCGGGAGGCAGATGGGGACCATGGCCAGGAGGCAGAGGATTACCCGGGCCAGCAGACGGGGTACCAGGGCCCGGGAGCAGAGGGGAACCAGGGCCAGGAGGCAAAGGGGGACCAGGGCCGAGAAGTGGTTTGACAAGGTCAGGGAGGCAGAGGGCCACCAGGACAGGGAGAAAGAGGGGGACCAGGGCCGGTAGACAGGGCAACCAGGGCTGGGAGGCAGATGGGTACCTGGGTCAGGGGACAAGGGGATCACGGCTGGCAGGCAGAGGGGTACCTGTGCCGGCAGACAGTGGGACTAGGGCTGATAAACAGAGGGGGACCAGGGCCGAGAGACAGGGTGTGACCAGGTCAGAGAGGCAGAGGCCGGCCTTGGTTGGGAATTTGAGGGGGATCAGGGCATGGAGGCAGACGGGGACCAGGGCCGGTAGACACGGGGACCAGGGCTGGGAGGTAGAGGGGACCCATGGCCGGGACGGAGAGAGACCCAGTGGCCTAGAAATAGAAGGGGTCCAGGGCCGGGAGGCAGAGGGGCACCTGGGCCTGGAGGTAGAGGAGGACCAGGGTCAGGAGGCAGAGGTGTACCTGTGCCAGGAGACGGGAGACCAGGGTCGGCATGCAGAGGGGGACCAGGGTTGGGAAACGGGGATCAGGGCTGGGAGCCATAGGGGGACCAGGGCCGAGAAGCATGGGGGACAAGGTCAGGGAGGTAGAGGGGGACCGGGGACAGGAGATAGAGGGGGACCAGGGCCGGTAGACAGGGGGACTGGGGCTGGGTGGCAGAGGGTTACCTGGGCCAGGAGACAGGGACTAAGGCTGAGAAGAAGAAGGAAATCAGGGCTGAGAGGTGGGGGTTGACCAGGTCTCAGAGAGGCAGAGGCTGGCCAGGGCTGGAAAGCAGAAGCGGACAGGGGCATGGAGGCAGAGGGGGACCAGGGCCTGGAGGCAGAGAGGGACCAGGGCCGGTAGACAAGGGGACCGGGGCCGGGAGGCAGAAGGGTCCCAGGCCGGGAGAGAGGGGTACCAGGGCCAGGAGGCAGAAGGGTCCCTGGCTGGGAGACAGGGGGACCAGGGTCGGGAGTCAAAGGGGTACCCGTGCCGGGAGAAGGGGCCTATGGCTGAGCAGCAGAGGGGAACCAGGGACGAGAGGCAGGGGGCGACCAGGTCAGAGAGGCAGAGGCTGATCAGCGTCGGTAAGCAGAGGGGGACCAGGGATGGCAAGGCAGAGACGGACCAGGGCCGGGAGGCAGAGAGGGACCAGGGCCGGGTAATGGGGATCACGCAGACAGGCATAGTGATACCACTGTCTCCATCCCCTTGTACCCCCCGCGTCTCAGAAGTAAAGGGGAACCAGGGCCGAAAGAGGAGGACCAGGGGCGTAAGGCAGGGGGCGAACAAGCTAGGGAGGCAGACGGTGACCAAGGCAGGGAGGCAGAGGGGGACCAGGGCGGGGAGGCACAGGGAGACTAGGGCCAGGACACAGAGGGACCATGGCTGGAGGTTAGAGGGGACCCAAAGCCGGGATGCGGAGGGGGACCAGGGCAGGGAGGCAGTGGGGGACAAGGGCCAGAAGGCAGCGGGGTACCTGGGCCGGGAGATGGCGGATCAGCGCTGGGAGGAAGAGGGGGACCAGGGCCCGGAGGCAGAGGGGTACCTGGGCCGTAAGGCAAATGGGGACCATAACCGAGAAGCGGCAGGGGACAAGGGCAGTGAGCCAGAGGGGGACCAGGTCGTGGAAGCAGAGGGGCACCAGGGCCAGAAGACAGGGGGGTACTTGGGCCGGAAGACGCGGGACCAGTGTGGGGAGGCATAGGGGGACCGGGGCTGGGAAACGGGGACCAGGTCCTGTGGGCTGATTGGTTCCTCTACCTCCCTGCCCTTGTCCCCCGGCTTCTTGGAACTAAAGGGGAACTAGGGCTGTCAGGCACAGGGGAACCAGGGACGGGAGGCAAAGGGGGACCAGGGCAGGGTGGCAGGGGGGACCAGGGCCAAAGGGGGGGGGACCAGGTCAGGGAGGCAGAGGAGGACCAGGACCAGGAGGCTGGGGGTGACCTGGGCAGGGACCCGATGGTGACCTGGGCCAGGAGGCAGAGGAGTACCCGGGCCGGTAGACGGTGAACCAGGGCCGGAAGGCAGAGGGGAAAAAGGGCCAGGATGCAGAGGGGTAACTGGGCCGGGACGCAAAATAGGACCAGAACCGAGAAGCATGGGGGACAAGGTCAGCGCGGCAGAGGGGGACCAGGTCCGTTAGACAGGGGACCAGAGACGGGAGGCAGCAGGGTACCTGGGCCAGGAGACAGGAGGGCCCCGGCTGGGAGGCTCAAAAGGACCAGTGTTGGGAGGTAGAGGGGGACCAGGGCCTGGAGGTAGAGGGGGACCAGGGCCACGAGGCAGGGGTCCCTGCCCTGGTCCCCCTGCCTCCGGGCCTCGGTACCTCTTTACTTCCTGTAACTGGTTGCTCTCTGTCTTCTGGCCCTGGTCCCCAGTCTCCCGGCCCAGGTTCCCCTCTGCCTCCTGGATCTGGTCCCCTTCTGCCTACCTGACCTGATCCCCATCTGCCTCCCGGCCCTGGTCTCCCTAAGCCTCCCTGCCATTGTCCCCCCAGCTTCTAGAACCTGATCCCCCTCTGCCTCCCGGCCCAGGTAACCTTCTGCTTCTTGGCCCTGGTCCCTCTGTGCTTCCCGGCACTGGTCCCCCACGGCCTCCTAGCCTTGGTTTCCTGCAACCTACAGGCCCTTGGGTGAGTCTCTGTCCTGACCCTCTGTACACTCTACCTCCTGGACATGGTCCCCCCGTCTCCCGATGTAGGTACCCCTCTGCCTTCTGGCCCTGGTCCCCCTCTGCGTATCCGCCCTGGTCCCCATCGGTCTCCCGGCCCTGGTCCCCCTCTGCTTCTCTGCCCTTGTCCCCCTCTCTCCCTGCCCTGATCCCCCTCTGACTCTCGGCCCTGGTTCCCCTGTCATCCGGCCCAGGTTCCCCTCTACTTCACGGCCCTGGTCACCTTCTGCTTCCCCACCCTGGACCGCTTCTACGTCCTGGCCCTGGTCCCCCAGTCTTCCGGCCTAGGTACTGCACTGGACCCCTCTGCCTACGTGCCCTGTTCCCCCTGTCTCCCGGCCTAGGTACACTTCTGCCTCCTAGCCTTGTTCCCTTTCTGCCTTCAGGCCCTGGTTCCCTTCGGCCTCCCAGCCCTGGTCCCCCAATGCTTTCAGGCCCTGGTTCCCTTCGGCCTCCCAGCCCTGGTCCCCCTCTGCCTCCAGGCCCTGGCCCCCCTCTGCCTCCCTGCCTTTGTCGCCCCCGCATCTCCACCCTAGTCTCCCTTTGCCTACCAGCCCAGGTACCCCTCTGCCTCCGGCACCTGGTCAGCCTCAGCGTCTATGACCTGGTCACCCCCTGCCTCTCGGCGATTGCTCCCCCTCTGCTTTTCAGCCCTGGTCCTCCTGTCTCCCGGTCCAGGTACCCCTCTAGCTACTGGCCCAGGTCCCCCCAACTTCTCGTCCCTGGTCCCTCTCTATCTCCCGGCCCAGTTTTGCCTCTGGCTCCTGGCCCTGGTTACCCTCTGCATCCCGGCCCTGATCCCCCATCTCTCGGCTCAGTTACCCCTCCCCAGCCCCAGCCCTGGTCCCCCTGTCTCCCAGCCCAGGTACCACTCTGCCTCCCGGCCCTGAGCCCCCTCTGCCTCCCACCCTGGTCCCATTCTACCTCCCGACGCTGGTCCCTCTCCGACTTCCGGCACCGGTCCCCCGTCACCCGGCCCAGGTACCCCTCTACCTCCCGGCTCTGTTCCCCCTGTTCTGCCAGCCATGGTCTTCCTCTGTCTCCAGGCCTGGCACCCGTCTCGGTCCTGGCCCTGGATCCCCTCTACCTCCCGGCTTAGGTTCCCCCGTCTCCCGGCCCAGGTACCCCTCTGCCTCCTGGCCCTCGTCCCCCTCTGCCCCCAGGCCCTAGTGACCCTCTGCCTCCCGGCCCTGCTTCCTTTATTCATTCATTCATTCATTCGATCGTATTTATTTAGTGATTACTGTGTGCAGAGCACTGTACTAATCGCTTGGGAAGTACAGGTTGGCAACATAGAGAGACGGTCCCTACTCAACAGCGGGCTCACAGTCTAGACGGGGGTGACAGACAAGAAAAAAAACATATTAGCGAAATACAATAAATAGAATAAATATGTACAAATAAAATAGAGTAATAAAGGCGTACAAACATGTATACGTATATACAGGTGCTGTGGGGAGGGGAAGGATCTAAGGCGGGGAGATGGGGAAGGGGAGGAAGGGGAGAGGAAAGAGGGAGATCAGTCTGAGGAAGGAAGGCGCTTATCAGCCGAACCACAGCCGCCGCTTCCCCCACCCCACTACACCACACCCGGGGAATGCCAGCCTCCCCCCTCCTCAACAAGGCTCGGCTTTGGACATGAGAAGGTTGGAACAGGCCCCAGCGGTACCGCCTTGCCATTTTTTATGATATTTGCCAAGTCTTTAGAGAAGCACCGTTGCTCCGTCGAAAGAGCACGGGCTTTGGAGTCAGAGGTCATGGGTTCAAATCCCCACTCTGCCACTTGTCAGCCGTGTGTGACCGTGGGCAAGTCACTCAACCTCTCTGGGCTCCAGTTCCCCTCTCTGTGAAATAGGGGTGAAGACCTTTGAACCTCCTGACCTTGGTCCCCTGTCTCTTGGCCCAGGTACCCCTCTACTTCCTGGGCCTGGTACTAATGTCTCCCGGCCCAGGTACCCTTCTGCCTCCCAGCCCTGGTCCCCCATTGCCTCCCGGCCCTTGTCTCCCTCTGCCTCTCTGCCCCGGTCCTCCCGGCTTCTCGGCCCCGGTCCCCCTCTCTTCTTGGCCCCGGTCCCCTTCTACCTCCAGATCCTGGTACCCCTTTGCCTCCTAGCGCTGGTCCTGCTCTGATACCCTGCCCTGATCCCCCACCCAGCTTCTCGGCCCTGGTCCCCCTCTACCTCCTGGCCATTGTCCACATCTGCCTTTCAGCCCTGGTCCCACTTTACTCTGCCTCCTGGTCCTCGTCCCCCTCTGCCTCCAGGCCCTGGTCACCCTTTGCCTCCCAGCCCTGCTCCCTTTAAACCTCCCGAACCTGGGCCCCCTGTCTCATGGCCCAGGTATCCCTGTACTTCCCGGGCCTGGTATCACTGTCTCCCAGCCCAGGTACCCTTCTGCCTCAGAGCCCTGGTCCCCCTTTGCCTCAGGGCCCTTGTTCCCCTCAGCCTCTCTGCCCTGGTCCTCCCGGCTTCTCGGCCCCGGTCCCCCTCGCTTCTCGGCCCCGGTCCCCCTCTACCTCCTGTCCCTTGTCCACATCTGCCTTTCAACCCTGGTCCCACTTTACTCTCTGACTCTGGTCCCTCCCAACCTTCCGGCCCTGTTCCCCTTCTCCCTCCGGCCCTAGTTCACCTCTACCTCCCTGCCTCAGTCCAAATCTCCCGCCCTGACCTGGTCCCTCTCTGCCTACTGGCATGGTGCCCCGGTGCTTCCCAGCCCTCGTTGCCTTGTACCTCCAGGCCCTGGTCACCCTCTGCCTCCGGGTCCTGGTCCCCCTGTGCCTGCCAGCCCTCGTCACCTTCTACCACGTGACCCTGACCCTTCTTTCCGTCCCAGCCCTGGGTCCCCTATACATCCAGGCCCTGACCCCCGCTGTCTCCGGACTCAGGTACCCCTCTACATCTTGGCCCTGGTCCACCTCTGCCTCCCCACACTGGTCCCCTTCTGCCTCCCGGCCCTTGTCGCCCCATGGCTCTCGGCCCTGTTTTCCCTCTAACTTCAGGCCCTGGTCACTCTCTCATTCCCGGCCCTGGATCACCTCTACCCCCCGGACCTGGTCCCCCTGTCTCGAGGGCCTGGTACCCCTCTAACTCCCGGACCTAGTCCACCTCTGCCTCCCTACCCCGGTCCCCTCCCGCCTCCCTGCCGGCCACTGACTCTCTGACCTGGTTGCCTTCGGTCTTCAGGCCCAGGTACCCCTCTGCCTCCTGCCCCTTGTCCTCCCATTTCTCCAGGCACTGGTCCCCCTCTGCCTCCCTGACCTTGTACCCGCCGGCCTCTCGCCTCTGGTCCCCCTCTACCTCCCTACCCTGGTACCCTCCGCCTCTCGGCCCAGGCCCTTCTTTGGCTCCCAACCCTGGTCCCCCGTCTCCTGGCCCAGGTACCTCTCTGCTTCCTGGCCCTGGTCCCCTTCTATCTCCAGGCCTTGGTCCCCCTTAGCTTCCTGGCCCTAGTCCCTTTAAGCCTCCTGGCTCTGAAATCCCTCTACCTCCAGGCCACTAGGTGTTTCTCCCTGATGGCCAAGGGTCCCCTCTTACTCCTGTCCCTGGTCCCCCTGTTCTACCAGCCCTGTTCTCGCTCTACCTCCAGGCTATGGAACCTGTCTCCCTCCCTACCCTGGGACACTCTACCTCCAGGTCTAGTTCCCTCTGCATCGTGGTGCAGGTACCACTCTGCCTCTTGGCTCTGGTCTCCCTCTGCCTTCCCGCCCTGGTCCTCCTCTGCTTCGCGGCTCTAGACGTCCTCTGCCTCTTTGACCTGGTCACCTCTGCCTCTTGGCCTTTGTTCCCCCCTGCTTTTCAGCCCTAGTCCCACTGTCTTCAGCCCAGCTACCCCTCTGCCTCCCAGCCCTGGTCCCCTGGTCTCCCGGCCTTGGTCCCCCTCTGTCTCCCAGCACTGGTCCCCCTCTGTCTCCCGGCCTTGGTCCCCCATCTCCCGGCCCAGGTACCCCTCTGTCTCCTGGCCCTGGTCACATTCTGCCCGCCAGCTCTGTTCCCCCGTCGACCGGCCCGTGTACCCCTCTGCCTTCCGGCCCAGATACCCCTCAGCCTCCTGGCTCTGGACCCCTCTGTCTCCTGGCCCTGATCCCCCATCTATCGGCCGTGGTACCCCTCCACCTCTGGGCCCTGGTCCCCCGTCTCCCGGCCCAGGTACTATTTTGCCTCCTGGCCCGGGTCCCTCTCTGCCTCCAGGCCCTTGTCCCCCCAGCTTCAAGGCCCTGGTCCCCTGTCTCCCGGCACAGGTACCCTTCTGGCTCCCAGCCCTGGTTCCCCTGTGCCTACCAGCCCTAATTCCCCTTTACCTCCAAGAAGTGGGGGGGACAAGAGCAGGGAGGCAGAGGAAACCCTCTGCCTGCCAGCCCTGGTCCCCGTTTCCCGGCCCTGGTCCCCCTCTGCCTCCTGACCCTGGTCCCCCATCTCCCGGACCAGATACCCGTCTGTCTCTTGGCCATGGTCCCCCTCAGCTTCCAGGACCTGGTCCCCCTCTGCCTCTGGGCCCTTGTCCCCCTCGTTTCGCGGCCCTCGTACCCCTTTGCCTTCTGGCCCAGGTATTATTCTGCCTCCTGGCCCTGGGCCCCCTCTTCCTCCTGGCCCTGCTTCCCCTTCTCCCGGCCCAACCACCCCTCTGCTTCCTGGCCTTGGTCCCCTACTGCTGCCCGGCCCTGGTCCCACTCTGCCTCCTGGCCTTGGTCCCCCTCTGCCTCCTGGCCCAGGTCCCCCATCTACCAGCCCGGGTACCCCTCTGCCTCCTGGCCCTGATCCCTCCCGACGCCCTACGCTGGTGCCCCTCTGCCTCCCGGCTCTGCCTCCCCTTGAACTCCCAGCCCTGATCCCCCTGTCTCCTGGCCCAGGTATCCTTCTAATTCCCGACCCCTGTCCCCTTCTACCTCCCAGCCTTGGTCCCCCTCTCGTTCCTGGGCGGGAGTCTCCTCTACCTTGCCGCCCTCGGCCTTCTTTTCCTCCGGGACCTAGTCCGCCTTTTTCCCGGTCAAGGTCCCCCTCTGCCTCCCGGCCCTTGTCCACCTCTGCTTTTCTGACCTGGTCGCTCCCCGCCTCTCGGCCCTGGTCCCTTGGAACTTCCTGGCCCTGTTCTCCCTCTACCTCCAGGCCATTGGGTCTCTCTCCGTCCCGGCCATGGGTCGCCTCTTCTTCCCGGTGTAGGTTCCCCTTTCTCCCGGCCCAGGTAACCCTCTGCCTCCGACCCTGGTCCACCTCTACCTCATGGCCTTGGTCCCCCTCTTCCTCCCTGCCCTTTTCTGCCCTGCTTCTCGGCCCTGGGGATCCCTTTGCAAAGGGGTATCCCTTTGCATTCCGGCCCAGGTACCCCTCTGCCTACTGACCCTGGTCCCGCCTTTCCTCCCGGCCCTGGTCCCCCACCTCCCGGCCCAGGTACCCCTCTACCGCCTGGCCCGAGTCCCTCACTTCCGCCCTGCCCTGGTCTCCCTCTGCCTCCCGGCCCTGGGTCCCTTCAACCTCCTGGCCCTGGTTCCCCTGTCTTCTGGCCCAGGTACCCTTCTAAATCCTGGCCCTGGTCCCCCTCTTCCTCCCCGCGCTGGACCCCCTCTGCCTCTCGGCCCTGCTCCCTCTGTCTCAGGGCCCAGGTACCCCTCTGCCTCCCTGCGCTGGTCCCCCTGTCTCCAGGCCTAGGTACGGCTCTGCCTCCTGGCCTTGGTCATGCTCTTCCTCCCGACCAGGTTTCCCCTCTGCCTCCCAGTCCTGGTCCCCCTCTGCGTTCCTGTCCTGGACCCTCCTGCCACTCAACCTTGGTTCCCCTCTGCCTATAGGCCCATGTACTCCAATGCCTCCTGGCCCTGGTCCCCCTTGCCACGTTGCCCTGGTCACCACCTGCCTCCTGTCCTTGGTTCCCCTGTGCCTGCCAGCCCTAGTTCCCCCTTACTTCCAAGAAGCTGGGGGGACAAGGGCAGAGAGGCAGAGGGACCAGGGCCAGGAGGAATAGTGGGCCCGGGGCCGGGAGGCAGAGGGGGACCAGGGCAGGACAGCAGAGGGGATCAAAGCTGGGAGGCAGAGGGGTACCCGGGCCGGGTGACATTGGTACCAAGGCTGGGAAGTAGAGAGGTACCTGGGCCGTGAGACGGTGGACCAGGGTTGTGAGGTAGAGGGGACCCAGGGTTGGGACGGAGAGAGAGACCCAAGGACCTGGAGGTAGAGGGAGACCAGGGTCGGGCGTCAGAGGGGGACCAGGGCTGAGAGGCAGGTGGCTATCAGAACAGGGAGGCAGAGGGAGACCAAGGCCGAGAGGCAGAGGGGTACCTGGGCCGGGAGATGGGGGACCAGGACCGGGAGACAGAGGGGTACCTGGGCCGGGGGGCAAAGGGGAACCAGGGCGGAGAAGATGGGGTGACAAGGACTGGGAGGCAGAGGGGGACCAGGGCCTGAAGGCAGAGAAGGACCAGAGCTAGGAGGCAGAGGAGCAACAGGGCAGTTGTATAGAGGGGGATTGGGGCCAGGAGGCAGAGTGGAACCTAAGTCGGGAGACATGGGGATCAGGGCCGGGAGGTAGAGGGGACCAGAACCGGGATGGAGAAAGGGACCAGTGCCTGGAGGTCGCGGGAGACCAGGGCCGGGAGGCACAGATGGTCCCGGGTCGGGAGGCAGACGGGGATCAGGGCGGGGAGGCAGAGTGGGACCAAGCAGCCAGGACCAGGAAGCAGAGGGGTACCTAGGCAGGGATACAGGAGGACCAGGGCTGAGAAGCAGAGTGGGGCCAGGGCCGAGAAGCAGGTGATGAACTGGTCATAGACACAGAGGTGGACCAGGGCCGGGAAGCAGAAGGGTACTGAGAAGGAGCGTGGCTCAGTGGAAAGAGCACGGGCTTTGGCGTCAGAGGTCGTGGGTTCGAATCTCGGCTCTGCCAATTGTCAGCTGTGTGATTTTGGGCAAGTCATGTAACTTCTCTAGGCCTCAGTTCCCTCATCTGTAAAATGGGGATTAAGACTGTGAGCCCCCTGTGGGACACCTTTATCACCTTGTAACCTCCCCAGCGCTTAGAACAGTGATTTGCACATAGTAAGCGCTTAACAAATGCCATTATTGTTATTGTTGTTGTTGTTACCTGGGCCGGGAGGCAAAGGAAGACCAGGGCCGAGAGCATGGAAGACAGAGCAGGGAGGCCAAGGGGGACCAGGGACAAGAGGCAGATGGGGCCCAGGACAGGTAGGCAGAGGGGACCCTTGTCCAGGAGGCAGAGTGGTACCTGGGCCGGGAGATAGGGTGACCAGGGCCGGGAGGCAGAGGGGTACCTGGGCCAGGAGATAGGGGCACCTAGGCCGGGAGGTACAGTGCTCTGCACACAGTAAGCACTCAATAAATGCGATTGATTGAATGAATGAATGAATTCCCCTGTGACGGGCTCATCCGTTGAGTGCCCGAAACCGAAGGGAAGACAATAATAATAATAATAATAATAATAATAATAATAATAATAATAATAATAGCATTTGTTAAGTTCCAACTGTGTGCCAAGCACTGTTATAAACACTAGGGGGATACAAGGTAATCAAGTTGTCCCACATTCATTCATTCATTCAATCGTATTTATTGAGAGCTTACTGTGTGCAGAACACTATACTAAGCGCTTGGGAAGTGCAAGTTGGCAACATATAGAGACGGTCCCTACCCAACAACGGGCTCACAGTCTAGAAGGGGGAGAAAGACAACAAAGCACAACATGTGAACAGGTGTCAAGTCATCAGAATAAATAGGAGTAAAGCTAGATGCACATCATTAACAAAATAAAATAAATAGAATAGTAAATATGTACAAGTAAAATAAATAGAGTAATAAATCTGTACAAACATACGTACAGATGCTTTGGGGAGGGGAAGGAGGTAGGGCGTGGGGTGGGAGGGGGAGAGGAAGGAGGGGGCTAAATCTAGGAAGGCCTTCTAGAGGAGATGAGCTCTCAGTAGGGCTTTGAAGGGAGGAAGAGAGCTACCTTGGCAGATGTGCGGAGGCAGGCATTACAGGCAAAGAGGGAGGACGTGGACCGGGGATCGATGGCGGGACAGATCACGGTCTTAATCCCCATTTTCCAGATGAGGTAACTGAGGCACAGAGAATTGAAGTGACTTGCCCCAAGTCACACAGCTGATAAGTGGGGGAGCTGGGATTAGAACCCGTGACCTCTGACTCCCAAACCCAGGCTCTAGGGAAAATAAGGAGATCTGTCTTGGACCTGTTGGGTTTTAGGTGGCAGGAAGAAATCCAGGTGGAGATGTCCGGAAGGCAGGAGGAGATGCGAACCGGGAGGGAGAGAGAGAGAACTGGGGAGGAGATCGAGATTTGGGTATCATCTGCATAGAGATGATAGTTGAAACCGAGGGAGCGAATGAGTTCTCCAAGAGAGTGAGTGTAGATGGAGAATAGAAGGGGACCAAGAACTGACCCCTAAGGGACCCCTACTGTAAGGGGATGGGAGGAGGAGCCCGCAAAGGAGTCTGAGAATTGAAGGGCCAGAGAAATAAAGGGAGAACCGGAGAGGGTAGAGTCAATGAGACTCCACTCTGTCATTCACATCACACATCCAATCCGTCACCAAAACCGGCCGGGCTCACCTTCACAACATCGTCAAGTCCCTTCCCTCTCCATCCAAATTGTTACCTTATTGGTTCAATCTCTCATCCTATCCCGACTGGATGACTGCATCACTCTCATTTTCTGATCTCCCATCCTCCTGTCTCTCCCTGCTTCCGTCTATACTTCACTCTGCTGCCCGGATAATCTTTCTACAGAAACGCTCTGGGCATGTCACTTGCCTCCTCAAAAATCTCCAGTGGTTGCCCATAAACCTTCTCATGAAGCAAAATCTCCTCACTATTGACTTCAAAGGTCTCCATCCCCTCTTCCCCTCCTCACCTCTCTTCTCTTCTTCTCCAGCCCAGCCTGCACACTCCCCTCCTCTGCTGCTCACCTCCTCCCTGGGCCTCGTTTTCACCTGTCCCGCCGTTGACCCCTGGCCTACGTCCTACCTCCACACATCCGCCAAACTAGGTATCTTCCTCCCTTCAAAGCTCTCCTGAGAACTCATCTCCTCCAGGCGGCCTTCCCAGACTGAGCCCCCTCCTTATCCTCGGCTCCTCCTCTGCTCCTCCTCCCCTCCTCATCGCCCCGACTCCCTCCCTCTGCTTTCCTCCTTCCCACAGCACATGTGTATATTTGTACATAGTTCTTATTCTATTTATTTTATTAATGATGTGTATATATCTATAATTTTATTTATTTATCTTGATGCTATTGATGCCTATCTACTTGTTTTCTTTTGTTGTCTGTCTCCCTCTTCTAAACTGTGAGCCCGTTATTGGGTAGGGGCTGTCTCTCTCTGTTGCCGAATTGTACTTTCCAAGCGCTTAGTACAGTACTCTGCACACAGTAAGCGCTCAATTAATGTGATTGAATGAATGAATGAATATTGTTATATTGTACTCCACCAACTGCTTAATACTGTGCTCTTCACAAAGTAATTGCCCAGTAAATCGAATTGACTGGCTGACTGATAAATTCTGCTCAGCCCGCGGCTTGGCCCTGTTTGTTGGGTGAGGTCAGAAACCCTTTAGGGCCACTGGTAGTTAGTTGGTCCTTTGTCCCTGCAAAAACTTGAACAATAACCCCTCTCCCGTCTGGATTACTATATCAGCCTCATCTCCGATCTCCCATCCTCCTGTCTCTCCCCACTTCAATCCATAATTCACGCCGCTGCCCGGATTGTCTTTGTCCAGAAATACTCTGGGCATGTTACTCCCCTCTTCAAAAATCTCCAGTGGCTACCAATCAACTTATACATCAGGCAAAAACTCCTCACCCTCGGCTTCAAGGCTCTCCATCACCTCGCCCCCTCCTACCTCACCTCCCTTCTCTCCTTCTACAGCCCAGCCCGCACCCTCCGCTCCTCTGCTGCTACTCTCCTCACCGTGCCTTGTTCTCGCCTGTTCTGCCGTCGACCCCCGGCCACGTCATCTCCCTGGCCTGGAATGCCCTCCCTCCGCACATCCGCCAAGCTAGCTCTCTTCCTCCCTGCTGAGAGCTCACCTTCTCCAGGAGGCCTTCCCAGATTGAGGGCCCTCCTTCCTCTCCCCCTCTTCTCACTCCCAATCCCCCCACCTTACCTCCTTCCCCTCCCCACAGCACCTGTATATATGTATATAGGTTTGCACGTATTTATTACTCTATTTATTTAATTTGTGCTTGTTTATTCTATTTATTTTATTTTGTTAATATGTTTTGTTTTGTTCTCTGTCTTCCCCTTCTAGACTGTGAGCCCACTGTTGGGTAGGGAACGTCTCTATATGTTGCCAACTTGTACTTCCCAAGAGCTTAGTACAGTGCTCTGCACACACTAAGTGCTCAATAAATACGTTTGAATGAATGAATGAAACCCAAACCAAGTGGTCACACCACCACTTACTTGGCAGTGTGACCAATTCAACCCACGTGTCTTTGCCTTCCTCGTCCCAGACTCTCCATCAGTGACCCAGCACGGACCATCCAGCACCCCTGCCTCTCCCATCCCTGTCCCTGACACTCTCCAAGTGACCCAGCAGGGACCGTTCAAAAACGCTGACCTTCCTTTATCCATTAATCTCTCTGCCTCAGTTTCCTCATTTATAAAATAGGGATTTAGACTGTGAGCCCAGTGTGGGTCAGGGACTGTGTACAACCCAAATTATTTTGTGTCTAAGCCAGAGGTTAGTACAGTGGCAGATAATAAGTGCTTTAAAAAGACCACGGTTGTTATTGTTATTATCAGGGAAGCTGGATTTGGCCAGTCTTTGGGGGATTGATCAGCATAGGTGCTGTTCTCATTTCTCTTGCCACCTGACTTTTTTTCATTTTTTCATTTCAGTCATTATTATAGTAGTATATTAGGCCTCGGCTCTTTCTATTAGGATGCGGGGATATACAGAGAAGCAGCGTGGCTCAGTGGAAAGAGGCCGGGCTTTGGAGTCAGAAGTCAGGGGTTCAAATCCCAGCTCGGCCAACTGTCAGCTGTGTGACTTTGGGCTGTCAACTTCTCTGTGCCTCAGTTACCTCATCTGTAAAATGGGGATTAAAACTGTGACACCCCCCCCGCCCCCGGGGACAACCCGATCACCTTGTAACATCCCCAGCACTTAGAACAGTGCTTTGCATGTAGTAAGCACTTAACAAATACCATCATCATCATCATTATTATTATTACAATATAAGTGATGCAGGGCCAAAAGTGAATGGTCAAATTTCACAAATCCCTGGATACAGACAATACAGAGGGAGAAGGAGCCGGAGGAAAGAGGGTTTAATCAGAGAAGGCCTCTTTGCGGAGCTGTGACCTTAATGCTTTGGAGAGGGGGCTAATGACGGTCTGGCATATGTGAAGGGAAGGAGAGGGAGTTCCAGACCAGAGGTAGGACTTGGAAGAGGAGGCGCAGGCCAGATAGAAGAGATGGAGGCCCATGGGGTAAGCCGGCGCTGGAAGAGTAAAGTGCCACCAGGTGGCGACAGAGAGTCGCGGTGTGGGAGAGAAGCATCGCCACCTTGTGGATAGAGCCTCGGGGTCAGACGGACCAGATATCTAATCCAGGCACTGCTACGTGTCCACTGAGTGACCTTGGGCAAGTCATTTCAGTCTTCTAAGCCTCAGTTACCTCGTCTCTAAAATAAGAATAATTACAATAAAGTCATAGTAATCATCATAACAGTTATTACTGTCGTATTTCTTAAGCACTTACTGTGTGCTTAACACTGCTCTACGTCCTTGGGTAGATACAGGGTAATCAGATCGGACACAGTCCATGTTCCACATGAGACTCAGTCTCAATCCCCATTTTATGGATGAGGTAACTGAGCATCAGAGAAGTGAAGTGACACGCCCAAGGGCGCAGAGAAGACATGTGGGGGAGCTGGGATTGGAACCCCCGTCCTCGGACTTCCAGGCCCCTGACTCCCAGAATGACACCAGATGCTGTGAGGGTGTAATTGAGAGGCACAACTTCACAGAATACTACCTAGTAGCACTATGGGGCGGTAGAGAGGAGAAACATCCCAGAATAAGCTTGCTGTGGTGTAATAATGATAATGGTACATTTTATGTGCTTCCTTTGTGCCAAGCACTGTTGTTAGAGCTAGGGTAGATCCAAGTTAATCAGGTTGGACACAGTCCCTGTCCCATATGGGCCTCATAGTCTTAATCCCCATTTTGCAGATGAGGTAACTGAGGTAACTGCCCAAGGTCACACGGCAAGCATGTGGCAGAACTGGGATTAGTACACAGGACCTTCTAACCCCCAGGCCCGTCCTATCCACTAAGCAACGGAGCCACGCTGGCTTAGTGGAAAGAGCACGGGCTTGGGAGACAGAGGTCGTGAGTTCTAATTCCAGCTCTGCCACTTGTGTGCTGTGTGACCTTGGGCAAGTCACTTAACTTCTCTGTGCCTCAGTTACCTAAACTGTGAGCCCGTTGTTGTGTAGGGGCCATCTGTATATGTTGCCAACTTGTACTTCCCAAGTTCTTAGTGCAGTGTGCTGCACACAGTAAGCGCTCAATAAATGCGATTGAATGAATGAATTAATGTAAAATAGGGATTAAGACCATGAGCCCCATGTGGGACAACCCGATTACCTTGTATCTACCCCAGTGCTTAGAACAGTGCAGCGTGCTTAGAACAGAGAAGCAGCGTGGCTCAGTGGAAAGAGCACGGGCTTTGAAATCAGAGGTCATGGGTTCAAATCCTGGCTCGGCAAATGTCAGCTGTGTGAGTTTGGGCAAGTCCCTTAACTTCTCTGTGCCTCAGTTACCTCATCTGTAAAATGGGGATTAAGACTGTGAGCCCCCCGTGGGACAACCTGATCATCTGGTAACCTCCCTAGGGCTTAGAAGAGCGCTTTGCACATAGTTAGTGCTTAATAAATGCAATAAAAAAGTGCTTGGCACATAGTAAGTGCATAACAATAGAGAAGCAGCGTGGCTCAGTGGAAGTAGCCCGGGCTTTGGAGTCAGAGGTCATGGGTTCAAATCCCGGCTCCGTCATTTGTCAACTGTGTGACTTTGGGAAAGTCATTTAACTTCTCTGTGCCTCAATTACCTCATCTGTAAAATGGGGATTAAGACTGTGAGCCCCCCTGGGGCAACCTGATCACCTTGTATCCCCCCAGTAATTAGGACAGTGCTTTGCAAAGGCTCCCAAACCTTGCCCTCTCCCTGACTTTCCCATCTCTGTTGACGGCACTACCATCCTTTCTGTCTCAAAAGCCCGCAACCTTGGGGTCATCCTCGACTCCGCTCTCTCATTCACCCCTTACATCCAAGCCGTGACGAAAACCTTCTGGTCTCAGCTCCACAACATTGCCAAGATGCGCCCTTTCCTCTCCATCCATACCGCTACCCTGCTCATTCAAGCTCTCATCCTATCCTGTCTGGACTACTGCATCAGCCTTCTCTCTGATCTCCCATCCTCGTGTCTCTCTCTACTTCAATCCATACTTCATGCTGCTTCCCGGATTATCTTTGTCCAGAAACGCTCTGGGCATATCACTCCCCTCCTCAAAAATCTCCAGTGGCTACCAATCAATCTGCGCATCAGGCAGAAACTCCTCGCCCTGGGCTTCAAGTCTCTCCATCACCTCGCCCTCTCCTACCTCACCTCCCTTCTCTCCTTCTACAGCCCAGCCCGCACCCTCCACTCCTCCGCCGCTAATCTCCTCACTGTACCTCGCTCTCGCCTGTCCCGCCATCGACCCCCGGCCCACGTCATCCCCCGGGCCTGGAATGCCCTCCCTCTGCCCATTCGCCAAGCTAGCTCTCTTCCTCCCTTCAAGGCCCTGCTGAGAGCTCACCTCCTCCAGGAGGCCTTCCCAGACTGAGCCCCTTCCTTTCTCTCCCCCTCGTCCCCCTCTCCATCCCCCCCATATTACCTCCTTCCCTTCCCCACAGCACATGTATATATGTTTGTACATATTTATTACTCTATTTATTTATTTATTTATTCGTTTTATTTGTACATATCTATTCTATTTATTTTATTTTGTTAGTATGTTTGGTTTTGTTCTCTGTCTCCCCCTTTTAGACTGTGAGCCCACTGTTGGGTAGGGACTGTATCTATATGTTGCCAATTTGTACTTCTCAAGCGCTTAGTACAGTGCTCTGCACATAGTAAGCGCTCAATAAATACGATTGATGATGATGATGACTAGGAAGAGTCAGGGCCCTTAATTCAATAGATGGGACAAGCTTCGCCGTGTCTCTAGTCTTTCTCCAGGGTCACTGCAAAGTCTCAGTGCCCAGAGAAAGGACATTTCTGGGTATAACACAGAAGCTTGGGTGATCCAATGTCGGGAGGAGGACAGAGGGTCTATCAAAGTCTCTATCCTATTATTCTCTGAGAAGCAAAGTGTGCAGACTCCTACCTGAGGTCAAGGAAGCAAGGGTGTGGGCAGGGAAGACAGAGGGCAGGTATTGTACTAGAAATTGCACTCTATCCACGGTGCGGTTCTGCTCCTTCAAACGATCAGTTCGGTCGATGGAGCTCTTGCAGTGTGCAGAGCACTGTACTAGGCCCTTGGGAGAGTACAGTATGACAGACACATTCCCACCCCACAATAAGATTAATATTAACGATAATGTTGGTATTTGTTAAGTGCTTACTATGTGCCAAGCACTGTTCTAGGTATTGGCACTGTCCTAAGCGCTTACCGTATCGGGAGGACTGGAGTTCCTGGAATAACAGAACTGGGGGCGCAGGTGGGAGGACAAAGCATGTTTTCTTTTCTAGAAATAGAATTCTATACAGTGTGTAGTTCTGTCCCTCTAGTGTGTGGAGAACAGGCCCCTTCTACGGATGGGAGGAAGGGATGGGTAAGTCTTTGTAGGGGAGAATGTGGCAGTCATCCTAGTTGCCGATACACTTAACCATGTTGGGCCGGGATGGGGCAGAGAGAGTGGGGAAACGTGTTGGCAAAACTAGGTTGTCTGTGTTTTCCCCCGCCGCCTTTTCCTACTTCCCCACTTCCCCTTTCCACACCCAACTTTGAGCACTGGTTTTCCTTTCAACAGATGTGGTCCCTGTCAGACGCGTAGGATCACCAGTTCAGTTTTCTCAAGACCAGGGTTCAGACTTCGACATGTCCACAGGCAGAAACCAGAGGAAAAGCTCCAGTGCCACTTCACTCCGATGAGATCAAGGCTCTTCTGACCATCCCCAGAGGAGGGCTGAGTGAGTCCTGAGGTCCCCCTTCTTGCAATAGCATGGACAGTCTCCTCAAAGCCCTCCAGCCAAAATCCCCTGGCATCACACATCTCAGGGCAGGATAGCCGAGGGGAGCATCTAGTTACTACTCATTGTAGAAAAACTGCTCAGTGCATCTCTCCAGCTTTGAGGCACATCTTTCTAATGCGGACAGATATCAATGCCCAGACATGCCCTGCTTTCAAGATGGAGTCTTGGGTGGGACAGTCCTCCAAAAGAGGGGTGGTGGGGTGTGTGTGTGTGTGAGTGCGTGTGTGTGTGTGTGTGTGTGTGCGTGCATGGATGTGTATGCATGGATGTATATATGAGAGGCTAGTGGTTTTTCGGTTCAACCCACACTTCATTCGTCCATTCAATCGTATTTATAACAATAGTAATAATACTGTTATTTATTAAGTGCTTACTATGTGCCAAGCACTGTTCTAAATAAGGGGCAGATACATGGTCATCAGATTGTCCCACCAGGGGCTCACAGTCTCAATCTCCATTTTGCACTCTGCCTCCCTGCCCTTGTCCCCCTGCTCTCGGAACTAAAGGGAAACTAGGGTTGGCATGCTCAGGGGGATGATGGACGAGAGGCAGAGGAGGACCAGGGCAGGGTAGCAGGGGGGACCAGGGCCACGACTAGGGGGGGGACCAGGGTAGGGAGGTAGAGAGGGACCCGGGCAGGGAGGCAGGACGTGGTCTGGGCTGGGAGGCAGAGGGTGACCAGGCCTGGGAGACAGGGGGTGCCCAGGGCTGGGAGACAGAGGGGGACCAGAGCCAGGAGGCAGAGGAGTACCAGGGGCTGGATGCAAAGGGGACCAGGCCTGAGAAGCGGGGGTGACAAGGGCAGGGAAGCAGAGGGGGAACAGGGCTAGGAAGCAGGGGGGGACCAGGGATAGGAGACAGGGGGACCAGGGCCGAGAGGCAGAGTGGTACCCGGTCTGGTAGATGGGGGACCAGAGCTGGGAGGCAGAGGGGGACCAGGACTGGGAGGCAGAGAGGGGCCAGGGCCAGGAGGCAGAGGGGGACAGGGCCAGGAGGCAAAGGGAACCGGCGCTGAGAAGCAGGGGTGACAACGACAGGGAAGCAGAGTGGGACCAGGGCTTGGAAGCAGAGTGGGACCAGGGGTTGTAGACAGGGGGACCAGGACCGGGAGGCAGAGGTGTATCTGGGCTGGGAGACAGGGGAACCAGGGCCGGGAGACAATGGGATTCCTCTGCCTACATGCCCTTGTTCCCCACGCTTCTTGGAACTAAAGGGGAAATTGGGCTGGCAGGAACAGGGGAACCAGGGATGGGAGGCAGAGGCAGAGGTGGACCCGGGCTGGGATTTAGAAGGTACCTGGCACAGGAGACAGGGGGACCAGGGCCGGGAAGAAGAGGGGGGCCGGGGCAGGGCGGCAGTGGGGGACCAGGGACAAGAGGCGGAAGGATACCTTGGCCACGAGACGGGGGACAGAAGTTGGGAGGAAGAGGGCGACCAGGGCCTGGAAGCAGAGGGGCACCTTGGCCCGGGGGCAAAGGGGTACCAGGGCCGAGAAGTGGGGAGGGACAAAGTCAGGGAGGCAAAGGGTGACCACGGCCGCGAGACAGAGAGGGACCAGGGCCGGTAGACAGGGGGAACAGTGTCTGGAGGGAGAGGGGTACTTGTACTGGGAGACTGTGGGACTAGGGCAGAGAAGCAGAGGGGAACCAGGGCCATTAGCCGGGGGGCAACCAGGTCAGTGAGGCAGAGGCCGGCCAGGGCCGGGAAGCATGGGGGGCCAGGGCGGGAAGTCAGAGGGGTACCTGGACCAGGAGACCAGGGGAACAGGGCCGGGAGGTTGAGGGGACACAGAGCCGGGAGGCAGAGGGGGACCCCGGCAGGGTGGCAGTGCTGGACCAGGGCCAGGAGGCAGAGGGGTACCTGAGCCGGGAGACAGGGGGACTGGGGCCCAGAGGCAGAGCGGGACCAGGGTCGGGAGGTAGAATGGGAGCAGGGCGGGGAGTCAGAGGGGGATCAGGGATGGGACATAGAGTGGTACATGGGCCGGGAGACAGGAGAACCTGGACCGGGAGAGAGGGGGACCAGGGCTGGGAGGCAGAGGGGTAGCTGAACCGAGAGATTGGGGACCAGGGTCGGGAAGCAGAGGGTGACCAGGGCCAGGAGCCAGAGGCGACCCTCGGCCAGGAGGTACAGAGAGACCAGAGCCGAGAAGTTGGAGGAATCAGGGCCAGTAGCTAGAGGGGGACCTGGATCGGTAGACAGGAGGACCAGGTCTGAGAAGCAGAGGGAGACCATAGCCAAGAGGCAGGGGGTGACCATGTCATAGACGCAGAGGCTGACTAGGTCCGGGAGGCAGGGGGGGTACCTGGGCTGTGAGGCTAAGCGGGACCAGGGCGGAGAAACGGGGGCGACCAGGGCAGGGAGGCCGATAGGAACCAGGAACTGAAGGCAGAGAAGGACCAGGGCCAGAAGGCTGAGGAGAACCTAGGCTGGGAAACAGGGTGACCAGGGTGGGTAAGCAGAGGGTGGGTAATGCTAGGAGGCAGTCGGGTACCTAGGCAAGAAGACGGGGGCCAGGGCCGGGAGGTAGAAGCAGTCCGGGGTGGGGAGGCAGAAGGTTACCTGGGTCGGGAGGTAGAGGTGAACCTGGGCCAGAATACAAGGGAACCAGGGCCTGAAGGCAGAGAGGGACCAAGGCTAGGAGGCCGAGGGGTACCTAGGCCGGGAGACAGGGGGACCAGGGCCTGGAGGTAGAAGTGGTCCAGGGTGGGGAGGTAGAAGTTTACCAGAGCTGGGAGGTAGATGGGAACCTGGGCCAAAATACAGGGGAACCAGGGCCGAGAGACAGAGGAAGACCAGGGCAGGGAGAGAGGGTGACCAGGGCTGAGAAGCAGAGAGGGGCCAGTGCCGGGAGGCAGAGGGGTACCTATGCCGGGATACAGGGGGACCATGTCCAGGAGGTAGAGGGTACAGAGGGCAGGGACAGACATTCACCCAAGGGCCTGGAGGTTGAAGGAAACCAAGGCCAGGAAGCCATGGGGGACCAGTGCCAGGAAACCCAGAGGGACCAGGGCTAGGAAGCAGAAGGTTACCTGGGCTGGGAGGCCTAGGGGAACCAGGGTCGAGGAGCCGGGGGGACAATGGCAAGGAGGCAGAGGGGGACCCGGGCAGATAGGCAGAAGGGGACCAGGTCCAGGAGGCAGAGGGGTACCTGGCCCTGGAGAAGGGGGACCAGGGCCAGCAGGCAGAGGGGTTCCTGGGCCGGGAGGCAAAGGGGGACCAGGGCCGAGAGGCGGTGGGGAACGAGCATAAGGAGGCAGAGGAGGACCAGGGCAGGGCGATGGGGACCAGGGCTGAGAAGTAGAGGGGGACCTGTGCCTAGAGGCAAGGGGCGACCAGGTCAGAGAGGTCAAGGCAGACCAGACCCGCGAGGAAGCGGGATACCTGGGCGGGAGACAGAGGACCAGGGCCGGGAGACAGAGGGGTAACTGGGACCAGGGATGGTAGACAGGGGGACCAGGGCCCGGAGGCATAGGGTGACCAGGGCTACAAGGCAGAGGCGTACCTGAGCTGGGAGAAAGAGAGGGACCAGGGCCGAAAAGGTGCGGGGACCAGGGCCTGAGGCAGACGGGGACCAGGGCCACGAGACAGGGAGACCAGGGTCAAAAGGCAGAGGGGAACCAGGGCCAAGAGGCAGGGGGGTGGACCAAGGCAGTGAGGCAGAGAGGGACCAGGGCTGGGAGGTAGAAGGGGACCAGGGTGGGAAGGCAGAGGGGAACCTGGGCAGGTAGTCAGAAGGGAAGCAGGTCCAGGAACCAGAGGGGTACCTGGGCCAGGAGATGGTGGAAGAGGGCCGGGAGGCCTGGCGACCAGGGCCAGGAGGCAGAGGGGGACCAGGGCCAGGAGGCAGAGCGGTACCTGGGCAGGGAGACAAAGGGGAACCAGCGCAGAGAAGCTGGGACGACAAGGGCTGGGAGGCAGAGGGGGGCCAGGGCCTGGAGGCAGAGAGGGACCAGGACTAGGAGGCAGAGGGCTTCCTCTATTGCGATACAGGGAGGTCGGTAGGTAGCGGGGACTCGGGGCCGGTACGGAGAGAGGGACCAGGGCCTGGAGGTTGAGGGAGACCAGGGCCGGGAAGCACAGAGGGACGAGGGCTTGGAGGCAAAGGGGGACCAGGGACAGGAGGCAGAGGGTACCTGGGCCGGAAGGCATGCGGGTATCTAGGCCGGGAGACAGCAGGACCAGGACTGAGAAGCAGAGGGAGAGCAGGCTCGAGAGGCAGGGGGTGACCAGGTCCGAGAGGCAGGGGGCGCCCAGGTCTGAAAGGCAGAGGCAGACCAGAGCTGGGAGGCAAAGGGTTACCTGAGGTGAGGGACCAGAGCCAGGAGGCAGAGGGTGACCAGGGCCAGGAGGCAGAGGCGTACGTGGGCCGGGAGGTAGAGAGGCACCATGGCCGAGAAGTGTGTGGGACCTGGGTTGAGAGGCAGAGGGGGACCAGGGTGGTTGGGCTGAGGGGGACCAGGGCAAGGAGGCATAGGGAGACCTAGGCTGGGATACAGGGAGATCAGGACCGGGAGGTAGATGGGACCACAGCCGGGACGGAGAGAAGGACCAAGGCCTGGAGGTGGAGAGAGACCAGGGCTGGGAGGCACAGATGGTCCCGGATCGGGAGGCAGACGGGGATCAGGGCGGGGAGACAGGGTGAGGCCAGGGCCAGGAAGCAGAGGGGTACCTAGGCGGGGATACAGGAGAATCACGGCTGAGAAGCAGAGGGGGGGCCAAAGCCGAGAGGCAGGGGGAGACCAGGTCATAGACAGAGGTGGAACAGGGCCCGTAGACATAGGGGGCTGGGAGGCAAATGGGACCAGGACAGTGAAGCGGGGTCGATAAGGGCAGGAGGGCAGAGAGGGTCCAGCGCTAGGAGGCAGAATGGTACCTGGGCCGGAAGACAGGGGGACCAGGGCCGGGAGGCCGATGGGGACCAGGGCGGGTAGGCAGAGGCGGACCAGGGCCAGGAGGCAAAGGGGTACCTAGGCCAGGAGAAAGGGGGACCGGGGCTGGGAGGCAGAGGGGCACCAGGGCCTGGTGGAAGAGAGGGACAAGGGATAGGATGCAGAGGGGTGCCTGGAACCGGAGACGGGGTAACAGGGCCGGGAGGAAGAGGGGGACCAGGGCTGGGAGGCAGATGGAGACTAGGGCAGGTAGGCAGAGGAGGACTAGGTCCAGGAGGCAGAGGGGAACCTGGGTCTGGAGTTGGGGGACCAGGGCCAGGAGGCAGAGGGGAACCAGGGCCAGGAGCCAGAGGGGTACCTGGGCCGAGAAAAGAAAGGGGACCAGAGTCGAAAAGCGGTGTGGGGGAGGGGGGCGGCAGGGCCGGGTGGCCAAGGGGGACCTGGTCCGAGTGGCCGAGGAGGATCAGGGCCAGGAGGCAGATGGGTACCAGGGCAGGTGCACAGAGGACGACCAGTGCCAGAAGGCAGAGGGATACCTGGACTGGAAGGCAGGGGGACCAGGGCAGGGAGGCAGAGGGGAACAAGGGATGGGAGGCACAGAGGGACCAGGTCTGGGAGGCAGAGGGGGATTAGGGCAGGATGGTAAGGAGGGACCAGGGCCAGGAGGCAGAGGGGTACCTGGGCTGGGAGGGAAAGGGAGACCAGGGGCGAGAAGCATGGGGCACAAGGGCACGGAGGCACAGGGAGACCAGGGCCAGGAGGCAGATGGGGACCAGGTCAGGAAGGCAGAGGGGGACCAGGACCAGGAGGAAGAACGGTACCTCGGCCCGGAGGGGGGGACCAGGGCCAGGAGACATAGGGGTACCTGGGCAGGGAGGCAGAGGGGTCCCTGGGCTGTGAGACAGGAGGACCATTGCCGAGAAGCAGAGGGGGACCAGGGACGAGAGGTGAAGCGGGGGAAGGACCAGGAATCAGAGGGGTGCCGGGAAACAAGGGGACGACGGCCAGGAAGCAGAGGGGGATCAGGACCGGGAGACGGGCAACAGGGCCGGGTGGTATATGGGACCCAGGGCTGGGACGTAGAGGGGGACCTGGGCCTTGAGGCAGAGGGGGACGAGGGCCTGGAAGCATAGTGGGACCAGGGCAGGTATTCCGAGGGGGACCAGGGCCAGAGAGCAGAGGGGTACCTGGGCCGGGATACAGGGGGGCCAGGTCAGGGAAGCAGAGGGGTACCTGGGCCGGGATACAGGGGGACCAGTCAGGGAGGCAGAGGGGTACCTGGGCCGGGATACAGGGGGAGCAGGACAGCGAGGCAGAGGGGTACCTGGGGTGGGAGACAGGGGGACCAGTGCCGGGAGTCAGAGGGATAACTGGGTCGAGAGACGGAGGAGCAGGGCCGGGAGACAAAGGGTGAACAGGACCAGGGGGGTGAGGCGTACCTGGCATGGAGGTTGAGTGAGACCAGGGCCGGGAGTCACAGAGGGACCAGGGCTGGGAGGCAAGCGGGGATCATGGCGGCGAGGCAGAGGGGCACCAGGGCCAGGAGGCAGAGGGGTACCTCGGCCGAAAGACAGGGGGACCAGGTCAGGGAGGCCGGGAGGTACCTGAGCCAGAAGACGAGGGGAGGGGGACCTAGGCCGGGTGGTATAGGGGACCCAGCGACAGGACGGAGAGAGAACCAAGGGCCTGGAGGTAGAAGACCTGGGCCGGGAGGTAGGTGTGACCCAGGGCTGGCATGGAGAGAGGGACCAGGGCATGGAGGTTGCGGGAGACCAGGTCTGGAAGGCACAGAGGTACCAGGGCTGGGAGGCAGATGGGGATCAGGGCCAGGAGGAAGAGGGGGAGCAGGGCCAGGAGGCGCAGGGGTACCTGGTCCGGGAGACAGGGGAAACATGGCCGGGAGGGAGAGGTGTACCTGGGCTGGGAGACAGGGGGACCAGGGCCTGGAGGCAGAGGGTTAACTGGGCCAAGAGATAAAGTACCAGGGCCGGGAGGCAGAGGATGAACTGGGCCAGGAGTCAGAGGCGTACCTGGGCATGGAGGTAGCGAGGGACCATGGCCTAGAAGTCGGGGGCACCTGGGCCGGAAGGCAGAGGTGGACCTAGGCCGGGAGGCTGGTAGACTAGGGCCTAGAGGCAGAGGGGGACCAGGGCCAGTAGGCAGAGTGGAATCTGGGCCGGGCGACAGGGAGATGAGACCCGATACGGAGAGAGGGGCCGGGGCCTGAAGGTTGAGAAAGACCTGGGCCGGGAGACAGACGAGGACAGGGTGGGGAGGTAAGGGGGGGACCAAGGCTAGGAAGCAGAGGGGTACCTGGGCCGGGAGGCAGAGGGGTATCTGTGACCGGAGACAGAAGGACCAGGGCTGAGAAGTCGAGGGGGACCAGGGCCGAGAGGTTGTGGGCGACCAGGTCATAGACACCGAGGCTGACGAGGGCCGGGAGGCATACTGGTACCTGGGCTGGGTGGCAGAGGGGGACCAGGACAGAGAAACGGGGGTGACAAGCGCAGGGAGGCAGAGGGGAACCAGGACACGGAGGCAGAGGGGAACTAGGGCTGTGAGGCCGAGGGGGAATAGGGCCTGGAGGCAGAGAGGGACCAGGGCTAGGAGGCAGAGGAGTACCTGGGTCTGGAGACAGAGGGACCAGGGCCAGGAGGTAGAGGGGACCCAGGGCCGGGATGTTGAGAGACCCAAAGACCTGGAGGTAGAAGGAGACCAGGGCCGGGAGGCAGAGGTGAACCATGGCAGGGCGGCGGAGGGGGACTAGGGCCAGGAGGCATGGGGTACCTTGGCCAGGAGACAGGGGGACAAGGGCAGGGAGGCTGAGGGGTACTTGGGCTGGGAGACAGGGGACCAGGGCCGGGAGACAGCAGGGAACCAGGGCCAGCAGACAGAGGGGTACCTGGGCCGGGAGACGGGGGAACCAGGGCCGGAAGGTAGCGAGGTACCTTGGCAGGGAGGTAGAAGGGACCCAAGGCCGGGATGGAAAGAGACCCAAGGTCCTGGAGATAGAGGGAGACCAGGGACGGGAGGCAGAGGCGTACCTGGGCCAGGAGACAGAGGTGTATCTGGGCTGGAAGGCAGAGGGGGACTAGGGCCGATAAATGGGGGAGCAGGGCCGGGATGAAGAGAGGGACCAGGGATGGGAGGCAGCGGGTGTCCAGGGCGGGGAAGCAGAGGGGGACCAGGGTCAGGAAGCAGAGGGTTATGTCGTTCGGGAGACAAGGGAACCAGGGCCAGGAGATAAAAGGGACCCTGGGATGGGATGGTAAGTGACCCAAGGGCCTGGAAGTAGAAGGAGACCAGTGTGAGGAGGCACAGAGGGATTGGGGCCAGGAGGCAGAGGGGTACCTGGGCCGGGAGACAGGAGGACCAGAGCCGGGAGGCAGTGGGTCACCTGGGCTGGGAGACGAGATCCTGGGCCGCGAGGTAGAGGGTACCCTGGGCCAGGATGGAGTGAGACCCAAGGGCCTGGAGGTAGTAAGGAGACCAGGGATGGGAGCCACAGAGGTACCAGTTTCGGGAGGCATAGTGTGAACATGGCAGGGCGGCAGAGAGGGACCAGGGCTAGGAGGCAGAGGGGTACCTGTGCCTGGAGTCAGGGGCACCAGGGCAGAGAGGCAGAGGGGGACCAGGGCCGAGAGGCGGAGGGGATCTAGGCCCGGGAGGCAGAGTGGGACCCGGGCAAGGATGAGAGGGGTATGTGGGTCGAGAAACAGGGGGATCAGGGCCAGGAGGGAGAGTGGACCCCGGGACGGCACGGTGAGTGACCCAAGGGCTTGGAGGTAGAAGACCAGGGCTGGGAGGCAAAGAGGGACCAGTGCCGGGAGGCAGATGTGTACCTGGGCCGGGAGACAGGAGGACCAGGGCCTGGGAGCAAAGGCGCACCTACCTGGGCTGAGAGACGGGGTCCTTGACTGGGAGGTCGAGGTTGACCAGGGCCAGGAGGCAGTGGGGTACCTGGGCGCGGAGGCAGAGTGGGACCAGGGCTATGAATGGGGGGAACTAGGGCAGGGAGGAAGAAGGGGACCAGGGTCAGGAGGCAGAGGGGGACCAGGGCAGGAAAGCAGAGGGGGACCAAGGCCAGGAGGCAGAGGGGCATGAAGGCCAGGAGGCAGAGGGGGGACCAGGGCCAGGAGACAGGAGGACCATGGCCTGGAGGCAGAGAGGTACCTGGGTCTGGAGATGGGGACCAGACCTGGGAGGTAGAGGGTACCACGGGCCAGCACACAGAGAGACCCAAGGGCCTGGAGGTAGAAAGAGACCAGGGCCGGAGGGCACAGAGGAACCACGGCCGGGAGGTTGAGTGGGACCAGGGCAGGGTGGCAGCGAGAGACCAGGGCCAGGAGGCAGAGGGGGGACCAGGGCCAGGCGGCAGAGGGGGGACCAGGGCCGCGAGGCAGAGGGGTACCTGGGCTGGGAGGCTGAGGCAGACCAGGGCCGAGAGGCGGGGGGGCGGTCCGGGCCAGGAGGCAGAGGGGTACCTGGCCTGGGAAACGGGGACCAGGGCTGGGTGGTAGAGTGGTACCTGTGCCAGAAGACATGGGGACCTGGGCCTGTTGGTAGAGGGGACAAAGGGCTGGGAAGGAGTGAGGAACCAGGGTCTGGAGGTAGAGGACGACCAGGGCCGGGAGGCAGAGGGCGACTGGGATGGGAAAGCATAGGGGGACCAGGGCCAGGAGGTAGAGGGTTACCTGGGCCAGGAGACAGGGGGACCAGGACCGGAATCTAGAGTGGTACCTGGGCTGGGATGTGGAAGGAACCCAGGGCCAGGATGGGTAGAGGAGACCCAAAGAAATAGGAGACTAGGAAACTAGGGACGGGAGGTACAGAGGGACCAGGGTCGGGATGCAGAGACGGGCCAGCGCCGGGCGGCAGAGGCGCATCAGGGCCAGGAGACAGAGGGGTACCTGGGCCGGGAGGCAGAGGGGAACTAGGGCCAAGAAATGGCGGGTGACCATGGCAGGGAGGCAGATGGGACCATAGCAGGGAGGCAGAAGGGGACCAGGACCCGGAGGCAGAGGGGGACCAGGGCCAGGATGCTGAGGGATACCTGGCCCAAGAGACGGGGGACCAGGTCCGGGAGGCAGAGGGGGATCGAGGCAGATAAGCAGGGGGAACCCGGATATTCAGGCAGAGGCCAACCAGGGCTAGGAGGCATAGGGGGACCAGGGCTGGGAGGCAGAGGGGACCTTGGCCAGGAGACCCGAGGGCCAGGGTTGGGAGTTAGAGAGGTACCTGGGCCGGGAGACAGGGAGACTTGGGCACGGAGGTAGCGGGGAGCCGGGGCTGGGCTGGAGAGAGACTCAGTTGCCTGAAGGTAGAGGGAGACCAGGACTAGGAGGCACAGAGTAACCAGGGCCAGGAGGTAGAGTGGGATTAGGGCCTGGAGGCAGATGAGGACCGGGGCCAGGAGGCAGAGGGAGCGGCGGCGGCGCCGAGCGGATGTGCGCTCGGTCGCCTAGGCTTTTGTGGCGTTGCGGTGGTCGCCATGGCTCATGAGTGAGAGGCTGGGGCGAGGACGGGCAAAAGTGTCGATATGTGTAAAAATAATAGTAATGATGGCATTTATTAAGAGCTTACTATGTGCAAAGCACCGGTCTAAGCCCTGGGGAGGTCGAAAGGTGATCAGGTTCTCCCATTGGGAGCTCAGTCTTAATCCCCACAAAGCCTACTGAGAGCTCACCTCTTCCAAGAGGCCTTCCCAGACCCAGCCCCCTCTTTCCTCTCCCCCTCCTCCCCCTCCCCATCCCCCCGCCTCCCTTTTTCCCTTCCCCATAGCACCTGTATATATGCATATATGTTTGTACATATTTATTACTCTACTTATTTATTTATTTTATCGGGGATAAAAATATCTGCCTCTCCTTGTTTGACATAGATGGTGGGAGGATAAAATGAGACAACTGATCTGAAAGTGCTTCAGAAAAGTAAGAGCGCTATAGTATTATTATCATCATCATCGTGGTATTTGTTGAGCCTTTATCATGTGTCAAGCACTATTCTAAGTACAGGGCCGTATTTAATCAGGTTGAACACAGTCCCAATCACACTGGGGCTCATAGTCTAAGCGGGAAGGAGAACAGGTACTTGTACATATCTATTCTATATATTTTATTTTGTTAATAAGTTTTGTTTTGTTGTCTGTCTTCCCCTTCTGGCCTGTGAGCCCGCTGTTGGGTAGGGACCGTCTCTATATGTTGCCAACATTTACTTCCCAAACGCTTAGTACAGTGCTCTGCACACAGTAAGCGCTCAATAAATCCGATTGAATGAATGAATGAAAGAGGGGTATCTGGGCTGGTAGACAGGTGTACTAGGGCCGGGGGCAGAGGGGTACCTGAGCCGGTGGACAAGGGGACCAGGGCCAAGAGTGAGAGGGGATCCAGGGGTGAGAGGCGGGGGGGACCAGAGCTGGGAGGTAGATGTGGACCATTGCGGAGAGGCAGAGGGGAATCAAGGCTAAGAGAAAGAGGAGTACCTGGATCCGGAGACGGGACCAGGGCTAGGAGGTAAGGGGACCTTCTAGACTGTGAGCACGCTGTTGGGTAGGGACCGTCTCTATAGGTCGCTAACTTGTACTTTCCAAGTGCTTAGTACAGTGCTCTGCACAGTAAGCGCTCAATAAATACGATTGAATGAATGAATGAATGAGCCAGGGCCGGGAGGTTCAAGGCGACGAGGGCTGGGAAGAACTGCAGCACCATGCCGGTAGGTAGAGAGGGATCAGGTCCGGGTGGACGATAGGTTCCAAGGCAGGGAGGTAGACGGGACCTAGGGCTGGAGGGAGATGGGGACCAGGGCCAGGAGGCAGAGGGGTACTAGGGCCGGGAGACAGGGGGACCAGGGCCAGGAGGTAGAGGGGACCCAGGGCCAGGAACGAGAAAGTGACCAGGGCCTGGAGGTAGAGGGAGACCAGGGCCGAGAGATGCGTGGGGGACGGGGAGAGGAACAGGTTTGGGAGGCAGAGGCGTACCAGGGCCAGGAGGTAGAGTACTACCTAGGTCTGGAAACGGGGACCAGGGCCTGGAGGTAGAGGGGACCCAGGGTCGGGACGGGGAGAAGGGCCAGAGCCAGGAGGTAGAGGGTGACCAGGGCCCGGAGGTACAAGGCGACAAAGGTTGGGAAGAACTGCGGCATCTTGCCAGTAGGGAGGGAGGGACTAAGTCCGGGTGGAAGATGTGGACAAAGGCTGGGAGGTAGAGGTGAACTAGGGCCGGAGAGAGAAGGGGACAAGGGCCAGTAGGTTGGGGGGCGGGGGGCAGAGCTAGATAGTAAAGTGGGACCAGGGCTGAAAGGCAGCGAGGGACAAGGGCCGGGAGGCAGAAGGGGACCAGGGCCTAGAGGCAGAGGGGGACCAGGGCCAGGAGACAGAGGGGTACCTGGGCCGGGAGACAGGTGAACAGTGTCGGGAGGCAGAGGAGCACCAGGGTCGGGAGGCAGAGGGAGACCAGGGCCCGTAGGCAGTGGGAGACCAGGGCTCCGAGGCAGAGGGGCACCAGGGACAGGAAGCAGAGGGTTTCCTGGGCCGGGAGGCAGAGGGGGATCAGGACCGATAAGCTGGGGAGACCAGGGTATGGAGGCAGAGGCAGACCTGCGCCGGGAGGAAGATGGGGACCAGGTCGGGTAGGCAGAGGCAGACCAGGGCCAGGAGGCAGAGGGGTATCCAGGCCGGGAGATAGGGGTACCAGGGCCGGGAGGCAGAGGGGGACCTAGGCCGGGGACAGAAGGGTACCTGGGCCGGGAGGCAGAGGGACCAGGGCAGGGCGGCAGAGGGTCCCTAGGCCACGAGACAGGTGTCCAGGGCCAAGAGGTGAAGTGGACAAGGACCAGGAAGCAGCGGGGCGCCTGGGACGGGAGGCAGGGGGACGATGGCCAGGAGGCAGATGGGGGACCAGGGCCGGGAGACGGGCAGCAGGGTCGGGTGGTATATGATACCCAGGGCTTGGATGGAGAGGGGGACCCGGGCCTTGAGGCAGAGGGGGACCAGGGCAGGTATTCGGAAGGGGACCAGAGCAAGAAGGCAGAGGGGTACCTGGGCCAGGATACAGGGGGACCAGGTCAGGAAGGCAGAGGGGTAGCTGGGCCGGGAGACAGGGGGAACAGGGTCAGGAATCAGAGGGGTAACTGGGTCGACAGACAGGGGAGCAGGGCCTGGAGGCAGAGGGGCACCAGGGCCTGGAACTATAGGGGGGACCGGGGGCAGAAGGCAGGGGGGTACTTGGGTCTGGAGGCAGAGGGTGACCTGGGCCGGGGGCAGAGGGGTACCCGGGCTGGAAGGCTACGGGGGACCAGGGCGGAAAGTTGGGGCAAAAAGGGCAGGGAAGCAGAGGGAGACCAGGGCCGGGTGACCGAGGGAGATCAGGGCCTGGAGGCAGAGAAGGATCAGGGCTAGGAGGCAGAGGGGTACCTGCACCGGGAAATGGGGACCAGAGCCAGGAGGTATAGGTGACCCAGGGCCAGGACTGAGAGAGGGATCGGGGCATGGAGGTTGAGGGAGACCAGGGCCTGGAGGGAGAGAGGGACTAGAAGCCAGAGGGGTACATGGGCTGGGAGACAGGGGGACCAGGGCAGTGAGGCAGTGGGGTAACTGGGCCAAGAGAGGAGGGACCAGGGCCGCAGGCAGAGGATGACCAAGGCTAGGAGTGAGAGGCTTACCTGGGCCGGGTGGTAGCGAGAGACCTTGGCCGATAAGTCGGGGAGACCACGGTCGGGAGGCAGAGGGGGACCTAGGCCGGGCAACAGGGAGATCAGGGCCGAGAGGCAGAGGGGGACCAGTGCCAGTAGGCAGAGTGGAACTTGGGCCAGGAGACTGGGGGACCTGGGCCCGGAGGTAGAGGGGATCAGGGCCTGCAGGTCAACAGTGACAAGGGCCTGCAGGTCGAGAGGGTCCAGGGCCGGGAGGCAGATGGGGACAGGGCGGGGAGGCAGATGGGAACCAGGGCCGGGAAGCAGTGGGGTACCCCACTGCCTGGGCCGGGAAGCAGAGGGGTATCTGGGTCCGGAGACAGGAGGACCAGGGCTGGGAAACAGGGGGACCCGGACTGAGAGGCAGGGGGTGACCAGGTCTTAGACGCCGAGGTGGACCAGGGCCAGAAGGCATAGGGGTACCTGGGCCGGGAGGCAGAGGGGGACCAGGGCAGAGAAACAGGGGTGAAAAAGGCAGGGAAGCAGAGGTGAACCAGGGCATGGAGGCAGAGGGGCACTAGGGCTGGAAGACCTAGGGGCACTAGTGACTGGAAGCAGAGAGGGACCAGGGCTAGGAGGCAGAGCGGTTCCTGGGTCTGGAGACGGGGACCAGGCCCAGGAGGTAGAGGGGACCCAGGGCCGGGATGGAGAGAGACCCAAGGACCTGAAGGTAGAAGGTGACCAGGGCCGGATGGTGGCAGGGTGGCAGAAGGGGACCAGGGCCAAGAGGCAGAGGGGGACTAGGGCCAAGAGGGATGGGATTCCCGGGACGGAAGGCTGGTGGTGACCAGGGTCGAGAGGTGTTAGGGATTGGGGCACGGAGGCTTAGGGGGATCAGGGCCGAGAGGCAGAGGGGGACCAGGGCCAGGAGGTAGGGGGTACCCGGGCCGGTAGAGAGGGGGACCAGGGCCGGAAGGTAAAGGGGACCTAGGGCCGTGACGGAGAAAGGCCCTAGGCCCTGGAGGTAGATGAGAAACAGGGTCAGGAGGCAGAGGGGTACCTGGGCCGGGAGAGAAGGGGAGCAGGGCTGGGAGGTAGAGGGGACCCAGGGCCGGGACAGAGAGAGACCCAAGGTCCTGGAGGTAGGAAACCAGGGCCGGGAGAAAGAGGGGAACCAGGGCCGGGAGGGAGAGAGGCACGTGGGCCGAAAGACACGGGGGCCAGGGCAGGGAGGCCGAGAGGTACCTGGGCTGGAAGACAAGGGGACCAGAGCTGGGTGGTATAGGGGACCCAGGGCCATGAGGGAGAGAGACTCAAGAACCTGGAAGTAAAAGGAGAGCAGGGCCGGGAGGCACAGAGGGAAGAGGGCCGGGAGGCAGCAGAGGACCAGGGCAGGGTGACAGAGGGGGACCCGGGCCGAGAGGCGAAGGCATACCTGGGATGGGAAACGGGGGACCAGGGCAGGGAGGTAGAGGGGTACCTGGGCCAGGAGACGGGGGATCAGAGCCGGGAGGTAGAGGGGACCCAAGTACGGGATGGAGATAGGGGCCAGGGACTGGAAAGAGGGACCATGTCCGGGAAGCAGAGGGGGACCAGTGCCAGGAGGCAGAGGGGGACCAGTTTCCGGTGGCAGAGGGGGACAGTGCTAGGAGGCAGAGGGGTACCTGGTCCAGAAGGCAGCGGGGGACCAGGACTAAGAAGCAGGGGGGACCAGGGAAGGGAGTCAGAAGGGAAGCAGGGACGGGAGTCAGAGAGGGACCAGGCCTAGGAGGTGGGAGGGGTACCTGGGCCGGGAGAAGAGGGACCAGCGCCGGGAGACAGAGGGGGTCCAGGGCCAGGTGGCAGAGGGGTACCTGGGCTGGAAGGCAGAGGGAGACCAGGGCAGGGACCCGGGGGGACCAGGGCAGGGTGGTAGAGAGGGAGCAGGGCCGGGAGGCAGAGGGGGACCAGGGCAGGTGGCAGAGGAGGGCCAGGGCAGGTTGGTAGAGGGGGACCCGGGCTGGGAGGCAAAGAGGTACCTGGAATGGGAAACAGAGGGACCAGGGCAGGGAGGTAGACGGGTACCTCGGCTGGGAGACAGGGGGACCAGGGCCGGGAGGTAGAGGGGACCCAAGTCTGGGATAGAGAGAGGGACCAGGGCCTGGAGTAAGGAGACCAGGACCAGGACGTACAGAGGGACACTCTTAATCCCCATTTTGCAGATGGGGTAACTGAGGCACTGAGATGTCAGGTGATCTGCCCAAGATCACACAGCAGACATATGGAGGAAGCAGGATTAAAACCTATTTCCTTCTGACTCTCAGGCCCGTCTTCTATTTCTCTTTCTTGGCAACAAGTTAAAGTACCCAACCTATTTAATCTTTGCAGGTTCAAGTTTCTGCTTTCTCAGGCCACCGCCGTCAGTACCGGACAGATTAGGCGTGTAGGGCGGGCCTTGCCCTACCTCAGTTTCCGTCTGGGTGGCACTGACTGGGCCTCAGAAAGTAAGAGGGCAGAACACAGGGAGGCTGGTATTCGGGGCCTAAGTCGAGCCCGTGGCATAGTGGAAAGCACATTTTGCTGTGTTATTAACTTGGTCCTGCCCCTAACCTGCTGGGTGACCTTGACTGAATCACTTAACTTCTCTGGACCTCTTTGTCGTACCTGTAAAACGGGGATAAAAATGTCTGCCTCTCCTTGTTTCACAGAGATGGTGGGGGGATAAAATGAGACAACTGACCTGAAAGTGCTTCAGAAAAGTAAAAGTGCTATAGTATTATTATCATCATCATCGTGGTATTTGTTGAGCCTTTATTATATAACAAGCAGTATTCTAAGTACTGGGCCGTATTTAATCACGTTGAACGCAGTCCCAATCACACTGGGGCTCATAGTCTAATCGGGAAGGAGAACAGGTACTTGATCTCCATTTTACAGTTAAGGAAATAAAAGCACAGAGTAGTTAAGTGATTTGCTCAAGGTGTCAAAGCAAGCATCTGGAAGGGCTGGGATTACAACCCAGGTTCTCTGACTCCCTGGGCCTCGCTTTTTCCACTAGGCCATGCTGCTTCTCTGGAAGGTATTCTTGTCTTGCCTTATGCCGACGAGTCGTTTCTGACCCATAGCGACTCCATGGACGCATCTCTCCCAGAACACTCCACTCTCCACCTGCGGTCATTCTTGCAGAGTTTTCTCGGTAAATATAAGGAAGTGGTTTACCATTGCCTTCTTCTGCGCGATCAACTTGCGTCTCTGCCCTTGACTCTTGTACATATTTACTATTCTATTTATTTGATTTTATTAATATGTGTTTTGTCGTCTGTCTCCCCCGTCTAGACTGTAAGCCCGCTATTGGGTAGGGAGCTTCTCTATATGTTACCAACTTGTACTTCCCAAGCGCTTAGTACAGTGCTCTGCGCACAGTAAGCGCTCAAAAATACGATTGAATGAAGGAATGAATGGGATAGAGAGAGGGACCAGGGCCAGGAGGAAGGAGACCAGGACTAGGACCTACAGAGGGGACCAGGTCTGTGAGGCAGAGGGGGACCAGTGCCAGGAGGCAGAAGGGGATCACTGCCAGGAGGCAGAGGGGGACCACTAACAGGAGGCAGAGGGGTACCTGGGCCAGGAGGCACAGAGGGTCCAGGGCCGGGAGGAACAGAGGGACCAGGGCTAGGAGCCAGAGGGGGAACAGGGCAGGGCAAGAGGGGGACCAGGGCCAGGAGGTTGAGGGCGACAAGTGCGATGAGGCAGAGAGGTACGTGGGCCGGGAAGCAGAAGGGGACCACGGCCGAGAAGCAGGGGGGACCAGGGCAGGGAGGCAGAGGGGTCCAGGGCCGAGAGGCAGAGTGGGACCACGGCAGGGTGGCAGAGGGGGATAAGGCCTAGGAGGCAGAATGTACCTGGGCTGGGAAGGGGGACCAGGGCCGGGAGGCAGAGGGGAGTCCAGGGCCAGGAGACAGAGGGGGTCCATGGCCAGGAGCCAGAGGGGTACCTGGCCCTGGAGACAGAGGGATACCTGGGCTTGAAGACAGGGGGGACCAGGGTCGAGAAAGCAGAGGAATACTTGGGACTGAAGGCAGGGGGGATCAGGGTCGAAAAACAGGGAGATCCAGGGCAGGGAGGTAGAGGGGGAGCAAGGCCGGGAGGCAGAGGGGGACCAGGGACAACAGGCAGCGAGGGACTAGGGCCGAGAGGCAGGGGGGGTCCAGGGCCGAGAGGCAGAGGGAATACAGGGCCAAGAGGCAAGGGGACCCAGGGCAGAGAGGCAGAAGGGGACCAGGGGTGGGAGGCAGAGGGGGTCCAGGGCGAGGAAGCCGAGGGGTATGTGTGTTGGCAGACAAGGGGACCAGGATCGGGAGGCAGAAGGGACCCCGGGACGGGACGGTGAGTGACCCAAGGGCCTGGAGGTAGAAGGAGACAAGGGCCGGGAGGCGCAGAGGCACCAGGTCCAGGAGGCAGAGGGGGACCAGGGCAGGGCGGAAGGAGGGGACCAAAGCGGGTGTCAGAGGAGTCTCTGGGCTGGGAGATGGGGTCCTGGGCCGGGAGACAGAGGGGGACCAGGACTGGGAGATAGAGGGAACCCTGGGCTGGGACTGAGAGAGACTCAAGGACCTTAAGGTAGAGGGAGAACAGGATTAGGAGGCACAGAAGGTCCAGGGCCGGGAGGCAGAGGAGGATCAGGGCCAGGAGGCAGAGGGGTACCTGAGCTACCATTCCTTTCCAAACTCCTTGAACGAGTTGTCTACACGTGCTGCCTAGAATTCCTCAACAACAACTCTCTCCTCGACCCCCTCCAGTCTGGCTTCCGTCCCCTACATTCCACGGAAACTGCCCTCTCAAAGGTCACCAATGACCTCCTGCTTGCCAAATCCAACGGCGCATACTCTGTCCTAATCCTCCTCGAACTCTCAGCTGACGTTGACACTGTGGACCACCCCCTTCTTCTCAACACGCTATCTGACCTTGGCTTCACAGACTCCGTACTCTCCTGGTTCTCCTCTTACCTCTCCGGTCGTTCATTCTCAGTCTCTTTTGCAGGCTCCTCCTCCCCCTCCCATCCCCTTACTGTGGGGGTTCCCGAAGGTTCAGTGCTTGGTCCCCTTCTGTTCTCGATCTACACGCACTCCCTTGGTGACCTCATTCGCTCCCACGGCTTCAACTATCATCTCTACGCTGATGACATCCAGATCTACATCTCTGCCCCTGCTCTCTCCCCCTCTCTCCAGGCTCGCATCTCCTCCTGCCTTAAGGACATCTCCATCTGGATGTCTGCCCACCACCTAAAGCTCAACATGTCGAAGACTGAACTCCTTGTCTTCCCTCCCAAACCTTGCCCTCTCCCTGACTTTCCCATCTCTGTTGACGGCACTACCATCCTTCCCGTTTCACAAGCCCACAACCTTGGTGTCATCCTCGACTCCTCTCTCTCGTTCACCCCTCACATCCAAGCCGTCACCAAAACCTGCCGGTCTCAGCTCCGCAACATTGCCAAGATCCGCCCTTTCCTCTCCATCCCAACCGCTACCCTGCTCATTCAAGCTCTCATCCTATCCCGTCTGGACTACTGCATCAGCCTTCTCTCTGATCTCCCATCCTCGTGTCTCTCTCCACTTCAATCCATACTTCATGCTGCTGCCCGGATTCTCTTTGTCCAGAAACGCTCTGGGCATATGACTCCCCTCCTCAAAAATCTCCAGTGGCTACCAATCAATCTGCGCATCAGGCAGAAACTCCTCACCCTGGGCTTCAAGGCTGTCCGTCACCTCGCCCCCTCCTACCTCACCTCCCTTCTCTCCTTCTACAGCCCAGTCCGCACGCTCCGCTCCTCCACCGCTGATCTCCTCACCGTACCTCGCTCTCGCCTGTCCCGCCATCGACCCCCGGCCCACGTCATCCCCCGGGCCTGAAATGCCCTCCCTCTGCCCATCCGCCAAGCTAGCTCTCTTCCTCCCTTCAAGGCCCTGCTGAGAGCTCACCTCCTCCAGGAGGCCTTCCCAGACTGAGCCCCTTCCTTCCTCTCCCCCTCGTCCCCCTCTCCATCCCCCCCATATTACCTCCTTCCCTTCCCCACAGCACATGTATATATGTTTGTACATATTTATTACTCTATTTATTTATTTATTTATTCGTTTTATTTGTACATATCTATTCTATTTATTTTATTTTGTTAGTATGTTTGGTTTTGTTCTCTGTCTCCCCCTTTTAGACTGTGAGCCCACTGTTGGGTAGGGACTGTATCTATATGTTGCCAATTTGTACTTCTCAAGCGCTTAGTACAGTGCTCTGCACATAGTAAGCGCTCAATAAATACGATTGATGATGATGATGACTAGGAAGAGTCAGGGCCCTTAATTCAATAGATGGGACAAGCTTCGCCGTGTCTCTAGTCTTTCTCCAGGGTCACTGCAAAGTCTCAGTGCCCAGAGAAAGGACATTTCTGGGTATAACACAGAAGCTTGGGTGATCCAATGTCGGGAGGAGGACAGAGGGTCTATCAAAGTCTCTATCCTATTATTCTCTGAGAAGCAAAGTGTGCAGACTCCTACCTGAGGTCAAGGAAGCAAGGGTGTGGGCAGGGAAGACAGAGGGCAGGTATTGTACTAGAAATTGCACTCTATCCACGGTGCGGTTCTGCTCCTTCAAACGATCAGTTCGGTCGATGGAGCTCTTGCAGTGTGCAGAGCACTGTACTAGGCCCTTGGGAGAGTACAGTATGACAGACACATTCCCACCCCACAATAAGATTAATATTAACGATAATGTTGGTATTTGTTAAGTGCTTACTATGTGCCAAGCACTGTTCTAGGTATTGGCACTGTCCTAAGCGCTTACCGTATCGGGAGGACTGGAGTTCCTGGAATAACAGAACTGGGGGCGCAGGTGGGAGGACAAAGCATGTTTTCTTTTCTAGAAATAGAATTCTATACAGTGTGTAGTTCTGTCCCTCTAGTGTGTGGAGAACAGGCCCCTTCTACGGATGGGAGGAAGGGATGGGTAAGTCTTTGTAGGGGAGAATGTGGCAGTCATCCTAGTTGCCGATACACTTAACCATGTTGGGCCGGGATGGGGCAGAGAGAGTGGGGAAACGTGTTGGCAAAACTAGGTTGTCTGTGTTTTCCCCCGCCGCCTTTTCCTACTTCCCCACTTCCCCTTTCCACACCCAACTTTGAGCACTGGTTTTCCTTTCAACAGATGTGGTCCCTGTCAGACGCGTAGGATCACCAGTTCAGTTTTCTCAAGACCAGGGTTCAGACTTCGACATGTCCACAGGCAGAAACCAGAGGAAAAGCTCCAGTGCCACTTCACTCCGATGAGATCAAGGCTCTTCTGACCATCCCCAGAGGAGGGCTGAGTGAGTCCTGAGGTCCCCCTTCTTGCAATAGCATGGACAGTCTCCTCAAAGCCCTCCAGCCAAAATCCCCTGGCATCACACATCTCAGGGCAGGATAGCCGAGGGGAGCATCTAGTTACTACTCATTGTAGAAAAACTGCTCAGTGCATCTCTCCAGCTTTGAGGCACATCTTTCTAATGCGGACAGATATCAATGCCCAGACATGCCCTGCTTTCAAGATGGAGTCTTGGGTGGGACAGTCCTCCAAAAGAGGGGTGGTGGGGTGTGTGTGTGTGTGAGTGCGTGTGTGTGTGTGTGTGTGTGTGCGTGCATGGATGTGTATGCATGGATGTATATATGAGAGGCTAGTGGTTTTTCGGTTCAACCCACACTTCATTCGTCCATTCAATCGTATTTATAACAATAGTAATAATACTGTTATTTATTAAGTGCTTACTATGTGCCAAGCACTGTTCTAAATAAGGGGCAGATACATGGTCATCAGATTGTCCCACCAGGGGCTCACAGTCTCAATCTCCATTTTGCACTCTGCCTCCCTGCCCTTGTCCCCCTGCTCTCGGAACTAAAGGGAAACTAGGGTTGGCATGCTCAGGGGGATGATGGACGAGAGGCAGAGGAGGACCAGGGCAGGGTAGCAGGGGGGACCAGGGCCACGACTAGGGGGGGACCAGGGTAGGGAGGTAGAGAGGGACCCGGGCAGGGAGGCAGGACGTGGTCTGGGCTGGGAGGCAGAGGGTGACCAGGCCTGGGAGACAGGGGGTGCCCAGGGCTGGGAGACAGAGGGGGACCAGAGCCAGGAGGCAGAGGAGTACCAGGGGCTGGATGCAAAGGGGACCAGGCCTGAGAAGCGGGGGTGACAAGGGCAGGGAAGCAGAGGGGGAACAGGGCTAGGAAGCAGGGGGGGACCAGGGATAGGAGACAGGGGGACCAGGGCCGAGAGGCAGAGTGGTACCCGGTCTGGTAGATGGGGGACCAGAGCTGGGAGGCAGAGGGGGACCAGGACTGGGAGGCAGAGAGGGGCCAGGGCCAGGAGGCAGAGGGTGACAGGGCTGGGAGGCAAAGGGAACCAGGGCTGAGAAGCAGGGGTGACAAGGGCAGGGAAGCAGAGTGGGACCAGGGCTTGGAAGCAGAGTGGTACCAGGGATGGTAGACAGGGGGACCAGGACCGGGAGGCAGAGGGGTATCTGGGCTGGGAGACAGGGGAACCAGGGCCGGGAGACAATGGGATTCCTCTGCCTACATGCCCTTGTTCCCCACGCTTCTTGGAACTAAAGGGGAAATTGGGCTGGCAGGAACAGGGGAACCAGGGATGGGAGGCAGAGGCAGAGGTGGACCCGGGCTGGGATTTAGAAGGTACTTGGTACAGGAGACAGGGGGACCAGGGCCGGGAGGCAGAGGGGGGCCGGGGCAGGGCGGCAGTGGGGGACCATGGCCAAGAGGCGGAAGGATATCTTGGCCACGAGACGGGGGACAGAAGTTGGGAGGAAGAGGGCGACCAGGGCCTGGAAGCAGAGGGGCACCTTGGCCCGGGGGCAAAGGGGTACCAGGGCCGAGAAGTGGGGAGGGACAAAGTCAGGGAGGCAAAGGGTGACCACGGCCGCGAGACAGAGAGGGACCAGGGCCGGTAGACAGGGGGAACAGTGTCTGGAGGGAGAGGGGTACTTGTACTGGGAGACTGTGGGACTAGGGCAGAGAAGCAGAGGGGAACCAGCGGCAAGAGGCGGAGGGCAACCAGGTCAGTGAGGCAGAGGCCGGCCAGGGCCGGGAAGCATGGGGGGCCAGGGCGGGAAGTCAGAGGGGTACATGGACCAGGAGACCAGGGGAACAGGGCCGGGAGGTTGAGGGGGCACAGGGCTGGGAGGCAGAGGGGGACCCCGGCAGGGTGGCAGTGGGGAACCAGGGCCAGGAGGCAGAGGGGTACCTGAGCCGGGAGACAGGGGGACTGGGGCACGGAGGCAGAGCGGGACCAGGGTCGGGAGGTAGAATGAGACCAGGGTGGGGAGTCAGAAGGGGATCAGGGACGGGAAATAGAGTGGTACATGGGCCGGGAGACAGGGAAACCTGGACCGGGAGAGAGGGGGACCAGGGCTGGGAGGCAGAGGGGTAAATGAGCCGAGAGATTGGGGACCAGGGTCGGGAAGCAGAGGGTGACCAGGGCCAGGAGCCAGATGCGACCCTGGGCCAGGAGGTACAGAGAGACCAGAGCCGAGAAGTTGGAGGAATCAGGGGCAGTAGCTAGAGGGGGACCTGGATCAGTAGACAGGAGGACCAGGTCTGAGAAGCAGAGGGAGACCATAGCCAAGAGGCAGGGGGTGACCATGTCATAGACGCAGAGGCTGACTAGGTCCGGGAGGCAGGGGGGTACCTGTGCTGTGAGGCTAAGGGGAACCAGGGCGGAGAAACGGGGGCGACCAGGGCTGGGAGGCCGAAAGGAACCAGGGACTGAAGGCAGAGAAGGACCAAGACTAGGAGGCTGAGGGGTTCCTAGGCCGGGAAACAGGGGGACCAGGGTGGGTAGGCAGAGGGGTCCAATGCTAGGAGGCAGTCGGGTACCTAGGCCAGAAGACGGGGTACCAGGGCCGGGAGGTAGAAGCAGTCCAGGGTGGGGAAGCAGCAGGTTACCTGGGCCGGGAGGTAGAGGTGAACCTGGGCCAGAATACAAGGGAACCAGGGCCTGAAGGCAGAGAGGGACCAAGGCTAGGAGGCCGAGGGGTACCTAGGCCGGGAGACAGGGGGACCAGGGCCTGGAGGTAGAAGTGGTCCAGGGTGGGGAGGTAGAAGTTTACCAGAGCTGGGAGGTAGATGGGAACCTGGGCCAAAATACAGGGGAACCAGGGCCGAGAGACAGAGGAAGACCAGGGCAGGGAGAGAGGGTGACCAGGGCTGAGAAGCAGAGAGGGGCCAGTGCCGGGAGGCAGAGGGGTACCTATGCCGGGATACAGGGGGACCATGTCCAGGAGGTAGAGGGTACAGAGGGCAGGGACAGACATTCACCCAAGGGCCTGGAGGTTGAAGGAAACCAAGGCCAGGAAGCCATGGGGGACCAGTGCCAGGAAACCCAGAGGGACCAGGGCTAGGAAGCAGAAGGTTACCTGGGCTGGGAGGCCTAGGGGAACCAGGGTCGAGGAGCCGGGGGGACAATGGCAAGGAGGCAGAGGGGGACCCGGGCAGATAGGCAGAAGGGGACCAGGTCCAGGAGGCAGAGGGGTACCTGGCCCTGGAGAAGGGGGACCAGGGCCAGCAGGCAGAGGGGTTCCTGGGCCGGGAGGCAAAGGGGGACCAGGGCCGAGAGGCGGTGGGGAACGAGCATAAGGAGGCAGAGGAGGACCAGGGCAGGGCGATGGGGACCAGGGCTGAGAAGTAGAGGGGGACCTGTGCCTAGAGGCAAGGGGCGACCAGGTCAGAGAGGTCAAGGCAGACCAGACCCGCGAGGAAGCGGGATACCTGGGCGGGAGACAGAGGACCAGGGCCGGGAGACAGAGGGGTAACTGGGACCAGGGATGGTAGACAGGGGGACCAGGGCCCGGAGGCATAGGGTGACCAGGGCTACAAGGCAGAGGCGTACCTGAGCTGGGAGAAAGAGAGGGACCAGGGCCGAAAAGGTGCGGGGACCAGGGCCTGAGGCAGACGGGGACCAGGGCCACGAGACAGGGAGACCAGGGTCAAAAGGCAGAGGGGAACCAGGGCCAAGAGGCAGGGGGGTGGACCAAGGCAGTGAGGCAGAGAGGGACCAGGGCTGGGAGGTAGAAGGGGACCAGGGTGGGAAGGCAGAGGGGAACCTGGGCAGGTAGTCAGAAGGGAAGCAGGTCCAGGAACCAGAGGGGTACCTGGGCCAGGAGATGGTGGAAGAGGGCCGGGAGGCCTGGCGACCAGGGCCAGGAGGCAGAGGGGGACCAGGGCCAGGAGGCAGAGCGGTACCTGGGCAGGGAGACAAAGGGGAACCAGCGCAGAGAAGCTGGGACGACAAGGGCTGGGAGGCAGAGGGGGGCCAGGGCCTGGAGGCAGAGAGGGACCAGGACTAGGAGGCAGAGGGCTTCCTCTATTGCGATACAGGGAGGTCGGTAGGTAGCGGGGACTCGGGGCCGGTACGGAGAGAGGGACCAGGGCCTGGAGGTTGAGGGAGACCAGGGCCGGGAAGCACAGAGGGACCAGGGCTTGGAGGCAAAGGGGGACCAGGGACAGGAGGCAGAGGGTACCTGGGCCGGAAGGCATGCGGGTATCTAGGCCGGGAGACAGCAGGACCAGGACTGAGAAGCAGAGGGAGAGCAGGCTCGAGAGGCAGGGGGTGACCAGGTCCGAGAGGCAGGGGGCGCCCAGGTCTGAAAGGCAGAGGCAGACCAGAGCTGGGAGGCAAAGGGTTACCTGAGGTGAGGGACCAGAGCCAGGAGGCAGAGGGTGACCAGGGCCAGGAGGCAGAGGCGTACGTGGGCCGGGAGGTAGAGAGGCACCATGGCCGAGAAGTGTGTGGGACCTGGGTTGAGAGGCAGAGGGGGACCAGGGTGGTTGGGCTGAGGGGGACCAGGGCAAGGAGGCATAGGGAGACCTAGGCTGGGATACAGGGAGATCAGGACCGGGAGGTAGATGGGACCACAGCCGGGACGGAGAGAAGGACCAAGGCCTGGAGGTGGAGAGAGACCAGGGCTGGGAGGCACAGATGGTCCCGGATCGGGAGGCAGACGGGGATCAGGGCGGGGAGACAGGGTGAGGCCAGGGCCAGGAAGCAGAGGGGTACCTAGGCGGGGATACAGGAGAATCACGGCTGAGAAGCAGAGGGGGGCCAAAGCCGAGAGGCAGGGGGAGACCAGGTCATAGACAGAGGTGGAACAGGGCCCGTAGACATAGGGGGCTGGGAGGCAAATGGGACCAGGACAGTGAAGCGGGGTCGATAAGGGCAGGAGGGCAGAGAGGGTCCAGCGCTAGGAGGCAGAATGGTACCTGGGCCGGAAGACAGGGGGACCAGGGCCGGGAGGCCGATGGGGACCAGGGCGGGTAGGCAGAGGCGGACCAGGGCCAGGAGGCAAAGGGGTACCTAGGCCAGGAGAAAGGGGGACCGGGGCTGGGAGGCAGAGGGGCACCAGGGCCTGGTGGAAGAGAGGGACAAGGGATAGGAGGAAGAGGGGTGCCTGGACCCGGAGACGGGGGACCAGGGCCGGGAGGAAGCGGGGACCAGGGCTGGGAGGCAGATGGAGGCCAGGGCAGGTAGGCATAGGAGGACTAGGTCCAGGAGGCAGAGGGGAACCTGGGCCTGGAGTTGGGGGATCAGGGCCAGGAGGCAGAGGGTGACCAGGGCCAGGAGCCAGAGGGGTACCTGGGCCAAGAGAAGAAAGGGGACCAGAGTCGAAAATCTTGGAGGGGGGGGGGGCGGCAGGGCCGGGTGGCCAAGGGGGACCTGGTCCGAGTGGCCGAGGAGGATCAGGGCCAGGAGGCAGATGGGTACCAGGGCAGGTGCACAGAGGACGACCAGTGCCAGAAGGCAGAGGGATACCTGGACTGGAAGGCAGGGGGACCAGGGCAGGGAGGCAGAGGGGAACAAGGGATGGGAGGCACAGAGGGACCAGGTCTGGGAGGCAGAGGGGGATTAGGGCAGGATGGTAAGGAGGGACCAGGGCCAGGAGGCAGAGGGGTACCTGGGCTGGGAGGGAAAGGGAGACCAGGGGCGAGAAGCATGGGGCACAAGGGCACGGAGGCACAGGGAGACCAGGGCCAGGAGGCAGATGGGGACCAGGTCAGGAAGGCAGAGGGGGACCAGGACCAGGAGGCAGAGTGGTACCTCGGCCCGGAGGGGGGGACCAGGGCCAGGAAACAGAGGGGTACCTGGGCAGGGAGGCAGAGGGGTCCCTGGGCTGTGAGACAGGAGGACCAGTGCCGAGAGGCAGAGGGGGACCAGGGCCAAGAGGTGAAGCGGGGCAAGGACCAGGAATCAGAGGGGTGCCGGGAAACAAGGGGACGACGGCCAGGAAGCAGAGGGGGACCAGGACCGGGAGACGGGCAGCAGGGCCGGGTGGTATATGGGACCCAGGGCTGGGACGTAGAGGGGGACCTGGGCCTTGAGGCAGAGGGGGACGAGGGCCTGGAAGCATAGTGGGACCAGGGCAGGTATTCCGAGGGGGACCAGGGCCAGCGGGCAAAGGGGTACCTGGGCCGGGATACAGGGGGACAAGGTCAGGGAGGCAGAGGGGTACCTGGGCCGGGATACAGGGGGACCAGGACAGGGAGGCAGAGGGGTACCTGGGCCGGGAGACAGGGGGAGCAGGACAGCGAGGCAGAGGGGTACCTGGGCCGGGAGACAGGGGGACCAGGGCCGGTAGTCAGAGGGGTAACTGGGTCGAGAGACGGGGGAGCAGGGCCGGGAGGCAAAGGGTGACCAGGACCAGGAGGCTGAGGCGTACCTGGCATGGAGGTTGAGTGAGACCAGGGCCGGGAGTCACAGAGGGACCAGGGCTGGGAGGCAGAAGGGTATCATGGCGGGGAGGCAGAGGGGGACCAGGGCCAGGAGGCAGAGGGGTACCACGGCCGAAAGACAGGGGGACCAGGTCAGGGAGGCCGGGAGGTACCTGAGCCAGAAGACAAGGGGAGGGGGACCTAGGCCGGGTGGTATAGGGGACCCAGCTACAGGACGGAGAGACACTCAAGGGCCTGGAGGTAGAAGACCTGGTCCGGGAGGTAGGCGTGACCCAGGGCTGGGATGGAGAGAGGGACCAGGGCATGGAGGTTGCGGGAGACCACGTCTGGGAGGCACAGAAGGACCAGGGCTGGGAGGCAGATGGGGATCAGGCGGGGAGGAAGAGGGGGAGCAGGGCCAGGAGGCGCAGGGGTACCTGGTCCGGGAGACAGGGGAAACATGGCCGGGAGGGAGAGGTGTACCTGGGCTGGGAGACAGGGGGACCAGGGCCTGGAGGCAGAGGGTTAACTGGGCCAAGAGATAAAGTACCAGGGCCGGGAGGCAGAGGATGAACTGGGCCAGGAGTCAGAGGCGTACCTGGGCATGGAGGTAGCGAGGGACCATGGCCTAGAAGTCGGGGGCACCTGGGCCGGAAGGCAGAGGTGGACCTAGGCCGGGAGGCTGGTAGACTAGGGCCTAGAGGCAGAGGGGGACCAGGGCCAGTAGGCAGAGTGGAATCTGGGCCGGGCGACAGGGAGATGAGACCCGATACGGAGAGAGGGGCCGGGGCCTGAAGGTTGAGAAAGACCTGGGCCGGGAGACAGACGAGGACAGGGCGGGGAGGTAAGGGGGTACCAAGGCTAGGAAGCAGAGGGGTACCTGGGCCGGGAGGCAGAGGGATATCTGGGACCGGAGACAGAAGGACGAGGGCTGAGAAGCAGAGGGGGACCAGGGCCGAGAGGCGGTGGGCGACCAGGTCATAGACGCCGAGGCGGACCAGGTCCGGGAGGCATACGGGTACTCGGGCCGGGTGGCAGAGGGGGACCAGGACAAAGAAACGGGGGTGACAAGCGCAGGGAGGCAGAGGGGAACCAGGGCACAGAGGCAGAGGGGCACTGGGGCAGGGAGGCCGAGGGGGAATAGGGCCTGGACGCAGAGAGGGACCAGGGCTAGGAGTCAGAAGGGTACCTGGGTCTGGAGGCAGGGGGACCAGGGCCAGGAGGTAGAGGGGACCCAGAGCCGGGATGTTGAGAGACCCAAAGACCTGGAGGTAGAAGGAGACCAGAGCCGGGAGGCAGAGGTGAACCATGGCAGGGCGGCGGAGGGGGACTAGGGCCAGGAGGCATGGGGTACATGGGCCAGGAGACAGGGGGACAAGGGCAGGGAGGCTGAGGGGTACTTGGGCTGGGAGAAAGGGGACCAGGGCCGGGAGAGAGCGTGGGACCAGGGCCAGCAGACAGAGGGGTACCTGGGCCGGGAGACGGGGGAACCAGGGCCGGAAGGTAGCGAGGTACTTTGGCAGGGAGGTAGAAGGGACCCAAGGCCGGGATGGAAAGAGACCCAAGGTCCTGGAGATAGAGGGAGACCAGGGACGGGAGGCAGAGGCGTACCTGGGCCAGGAGACAGAGGTGTATCTGGGCTGGAAGGCAGAGGGGGACTAGGGCCGATAAATGGGGGAGCAGGGCCGGGATGAAGAGAGGGACCAGGGATGGGAGGCAGCGGGTGTCCAGGGCGGGGAAGCAGAGGGGGACCAGGGTCAGGAAGCAGAGGGTTATGTCGTTCGGGAGACAAGGGAACCAGGGCCAGGAGATAAAAGGGACCCTGGGATGGGATGGTAAGTGACCCAAGGGCCTGGAAGTAGAAGGAGACCAGTGTGAGGAGGCACAGAGGGATTGGGGCCAGGAGGCAGAGGGGTACCTGGGCCGGGAGACAGGGGGACCAGGGCCGGGAGGCAGTGGGGCACCTGGGCTGGGAGACGAGATCCTGAGCCGGGAGGTAGAGGGTACCCTGGGCCAGGAAGGAGTGAGACCCAAGGGCCTGGAGGTCGTAAGGAGACCAGGGATGGAAGCCAAAGAGGGACCAGTTTCGGGAGGCATAGGGTGACCATGGCAGGGCGGCAGAGGGGGACCAGGGCCTAGAGGCAGAGGGGGACCAGTGCCTGGAGTCAGGGGCACCAGGGCAGAGAGGCAGAGGGGGACCAGGGCCGAGAGGCGGAGGGGATCTAGGCCCGGGAGGCAGAGTGGGACCCGGGCAAGGATGAGAGGGGTATGTGGGTCGAGAAACAGGGGGATCAGGGCCAGGAGGGAGAGTGGACCCCGGGACGGCACGGTGAGTGACCCAAGGGCTTGGAGGTAGAAGACCAGGGCTGGGAGGCAAAGAGGGACCAGTGCCGGGAGGCAGATGTGTACCTGGGCCGGGAGACAGGAGGACCAGGGCCTGGGAGCAAAGGCGCACCTACCTGGGCTGAGAGACGGGGTCCTTGACTGGGAGGCAGAGGTTGACCAGGGCCAGGAGGCAGTGGGGTACCTGGGCGCGGAGGCAGAGTGGGACCAGGGCTGGGAATGTGGGGGACCAGAGCAGGGAGGAAGAAGAGGACCAGGGTCAGGAGGCAGAGGGGGACCAGGGCAGGAAAGCAGAGGGGGACGAAGGCCAGGAGGCAGAGGGGCATGAAGGCCAGGAGGCAGAGGGGGACCAGGGCCAGGAGACAGGAGGACCATGGCCTGGAGGCAGAGAGGTACCTGGGTCTGGAGATGGGGACCAGACCTGGGAGGTAGAGGGTACCACGGGCCAGCACACAGAGAGACCCAAGGGCCTGGAGGTAGAAAGAGACCAGGGCCGGAGGGCACAGAGGAACCACGGCCGGGAGGTTGAGTGGGACCAGGGCAGGGTGGCAGCGAGAGACCAGGGCCAGGAGGCAGAGGGGGGACCAGGGCCAGGCGGCAGAGGGGGGACCAGGGCCGCGAGGCAGAGGGGTACCTGGGCTGGGAGGCTGAGGCAGACCAGGGCCGAGAGGCGGGGGGCGGTCCGGGCCAGGAGGCAGAGGGGTACCTGGCCTGGGAAACGGGGACCAGGGCTGGGTGGTAGAGTGGTACCTGTGCCAGAAGACATGGGGACCTGGGCCTGTTGGTAGAGGGGACAAAGGGCTGGGAAGGAGTGAGGAACCAGGGTCTGGAGGTAGAGGACGACCAGGGCCGGGAGGCAGAGGGCGACTGGGATGGGAAAGCATAGGGGGACCAGGGCCAGGAGGTAGAGGGTTACCTGGGCCAGGAGACAGGGGGACCAGGACCGGAATCTAGAGTGGTACCTGGGCTGGGATGTGGAAGGAACCCAGGGCCAGGATGGGTAGAGGAGACCCAAAGAAATAGGAGACTAGGAAACTAGGGACGGGAGGTACAGAGGGACCAGGGTCGGGATGCAGAGACGGGCCAGCGCCGGGCGGCAGAGGCGCATCAGGGCCAGGAGACAGAGGGGTACCTGGGCCGGGAGGCAGAGGGGAACTAGGGCCAAGAAATGGCGGGTGACCATGGCAGGGAGGCAGATGGGACCATAGCAGGGAGGCAGAAGGGGACCAGGACCCGGAGGCAGAGGGGGACCAGGGCCAGGATGCTGAGGGATACCTGGCCCAAGAGACGGGGGACCAGGTCCGGGAGGCAGAGGGGGATCGAGGCAGATAAGCAGGGGGAACCCGGATATTCAGGCAGAGGCCAACCAGGGCTAGGAGGCATAGGGGGACCAGGGCTGGGAGGCAGAGGGGACCTTGGCCAGGAGACCCGAGGGCCAGGGTTGGGAGTTAGAGAGGTACCTGGGCCGGGAGACAGGGAGACTTGGGCACGGAGGTAGCGGGGAGCCGGGGCTGGGCTGGAGAGAGACTCAGTTGCCTGAAGGTAGAGGGAGACCAGGACTAGGAGGCACAGAGTAACCAGGGCCAGGAGGTAGAGTGGGATTAGGGCCTGGAGGCAGATGAGGACCGGGGCCAGGAGGCAGAGGGAGCGGCGGCGGCGCCGAGCGGATGTGCGCTCGGTCGCCTAGGCTTTTGTGGCGTTGCGGTGGTCGCCATGGCTCATGAGTGAGAGGCTGGGGCGAGGACGGGCAAAAGTGTCGATATGTGTAAAAATAATAGTAATGATGGCATTTATTAAGAGCTTACTATGTGCAAAGCACCGGTCTAAGCCCTGGGGAGGTCGAAAGGTGATCAGGTTCTCCCATTGGGAGCTCAGTCTTAATCCCCACAAAGCCTACTGAGAGCTCACCTCTTCCAAGAGGCCTTCCCAGACCCAGCCCCCTCTTTCCTCTCCCCCTCCTCCCCCCTCCCCATCCCCCCGCCTCCCTTTTTCCCTTCCCCATAGCACCTGTATATATGCATATATGTTTGTACATATTTATTACTCTACTTATTTATTTATTTTATCGGGGATAAAAATATCTGCCTCTCCTTGTTTGACATAGATGGTGGGAGGATAAAATGAGACAACTGATCTGAAAGTGCTTCAGAAAAGTAAGAGCGCTATAGTATTATTATCATCATCATCGTGGTATTTGTTGAGCCTTTATCATGTGTCAAGCACTATTCTAAGTACAGGGCCGTATTTAATCAGGTTGAACACAGTCCCAATCACACTGGGGCTCATAGTCTAAGCGGGAAGGAGAACAGGTACTTGTACATATCTATTCTATATATTTTATTTTGTTAATAAGTTTTGTTTTGTTGTCTGTCTTCCCCTTCTGGCCTGTGAGCCCGCTGTTGGGTAGGGACCGTCTCTATATGTTGCCAACATTTACTTCCCAAACGCTTAGTACAGTGCTCTGCACACAGTAAGCGCTCAATAAATCCGATTGAATGAATGAATGAAAGAGGGGTATCTGGGCTGGTAGACAGGTGTACTAGGGCCGGGGGCAGAGGGGTACCTGAGCCGGTGGACAAGGGGACCAGGGCCAAGAGTGAGAGGGGATCCAGGGGTGAGAGGCGGGGGGGGACCAGAGCTGGGAGGTAGATGTGGACCATTGCGGAGAGGCAGAGGGGAATCAAGGCTAAGAGAAAGAGGAGTACCTGGATCCGGAGACGGGACCAGGGCTAGGAGGTAAGGGGACCTTCTAGACTGTGAGCACGCTGTTGGGTAGGGACCGTCTCTATAGGTCGCTAACTTGTACTTTCCAAGTGCTTAGTACAGTGCTCTGCACAGTAAGCGCTCAATAAATACGATTGAATGAATGAATGAATGAGCCAGGGCCGGGAGGTTCAAGGCGACGAGGGCTGGGAAGAACTGCAGCACCATGCCGGTAGGTAGAGAGGGATCAGGTCCGGGTGGACGATAGGTTCCAAGGCAGGGAGGTAGACGGGACCTAGGGCTGGAGGGAGAAGGGGACCAGGGCCAGGAGGCAGAGGGGTACTAGGGCCGGGAGACAGGGGGACCAGGGCCAGGAGGTAGAGGGGACCCAGGGCCAGGAACGAGAAAGTGACCAGGGCCTGGAGTTAGAGGGAGACCAGGGCCGAGAGATGCGTGGGGGACGGGGAGAGGAACAGGTTTGGGAGGCAGAGGCGTACCAGGGCCAGGAGGTAGAGTACTACCTAGGTCTGGAAACGGGGACCAGGGCCTGGAGGTAGAGGGGACCCAGGGCCGTAATGGAGAGAAGGGCCAGGACCAGGAGGTAGAGGGTGACCAGGGCCCGGAGGTACAAGGCGACAAAGGCTGGGAAGAACTGCGGCATCTTGCCAGTAGGGAGGGAGGGACTAAGTCCTGGTGGAAGATGTGGACAAAGGCTGAGAGGTAGATGTGAACTAGTGCCGGAGAGAGAAGGGGACAAGGGCCAGTAGGTTGGGGGGCGGGGGGCAGAGCTAGATAGTAAAGTGGGACCAGGGCTGAAAGGCAGCGAGGGACAAGGGCCGGGAGGCAGAAGGGGACCAGGGCCTAGAGGCAGAGGGGGACCAGGGCCAGGAGACAGAGGTGTACCTGGGCCGGGAGACAGGTGAACAGTGTCGGGAGGCAGAGGAGCACCAGGGTCGGGAGGCAGAGGGAGACCAGGGCCCGTAGGCAGTGGGAGACCAGGGCTCCGAGGCAGAGGGGCACCAGGGACAGGAAGCAGAGGGTTTCCTGGGCCGGGAGGCAGAGGGGGATCAGGACCGATAAGCTGGGGAGACCAGGGTATGGAGGCAGAGGCAGACCTGCGCCGGGAGGAAGATGGGGACCAGGTCGGGTAGGCAGAGGCAGACCAGGGCCAGGAGGCAGAGGGGTATCCAGGCCGGGAGATAGGGGTACCAGGGCCGGGAGGCAGAGGGGGACCTAGGCCGGGGACAGAAGGGTACCTGGGCCGGGAGGCAGAGGGACCAGGGCAGGGCGGCAGAGGGTCCCTAGGCCACGAGACAGGTGTCCAGGGCCAAGAGGTGAAGTGGACAAGGACCAGGAAGCAGCGGGGCGCCTGGGACGGGAGGCAGGGGGACGATGGCCAGGAGGCAGATGGGGGACCAGGGCCGGGAGACGGGCAGCAGGGTCGGGTGGTATATGATACCCAGGGCTTGGATGGAGAGGGGGACCCGGGCCTTGAGGCAGAGGGGGACCAGGGCAGGTATTCGGAAGGGGACCAGAGCAAGAAGGCAGAGGGGTACCTGGGCCAGGATACAGGGGGACCAGGTCAGGAAGGCAGAGGGGTAGCTGGGCCGGGAGACAGGGGGAACAGGGTCAGGAATCAGAGGGGTAACTGGGTCGACAGACAGGGGAGCAGGGCCTGGAGGCAGAGGGGCACCAGGGCCTGGAACTATAGGGGGGACCGGGGGCAGAAGGCAGGGGGGTACTTGGGTCTGGAGGCAGAGGGTGACCTGGGCCGGGGGCAGAGGGGTACCCGGGCTGGAAGGCTACGGGGGACCAGGGCGGAAAGTTGGGGCAAAAAGGGCAGGGAAGCAGAGGGAGACCAGGGCCGGGAGGCCGAGGGAGATCAGGGCCTGGAGGCAGAGAGGGAGCAGGGCTAGGAGGCAAAGGGGTACCTGGACCAGGAAATGGGAACCAGAGGCAGAAGGTATAGGTGACCCAGGGCCAGGACTGAGAGAGGGATCGGGGCATGGAGGTTGAGGGAGACCAGGGCCTGGAGGCAGAGAGGGACTAGGAGAGAGAGGGGTATCTGGGCTGGGAGACAGGGGGACCAGGGCTGTGAGGCAGCGGGGTAACTGGGCCAAGAGACGAGGGACCAGGGCCGCAGGCAGAGGATGACCAGGGCTAGGAGTGAGAGGCTTACCTGGGCCGGGAGGTAGCGAGAGACCATGGCCGATAAGTCGGGGAGACCACGGCCGGGAGGCAGAGGGGGACCTAGGCCGGGCAACAGGGAGATCAGGGCCGAGAGGCAGAGGGGGACCAGGGCCAGTAGGCAGAGTGGAACTTGGGCCAGGAGACTGGGGGACCTGGGCCCGGAGGTAGAGGGGACCAGGGCCTGCAGCTCGAGAGGGACCAGGGCCGGGAGGCAGATGGGGACAGGGCGGGGAGGCAAATGGGAACCAGGCCTGGAAGCAGTGGGGTACCCCACTGCCTGGGCCGGGAAGCAGAGGGGTATCTGGGTCCGGAGACAGGAGGACCAGGGCTGAGAAACAGGGGGACCCGGACTGAGAGGCAGGGGGTGACCAGGTCTTAGACGCCGAGGTGGACCAGGGCCAGAAGGCATAGGGGTACCTGGGCCGGGAGGCAGAGGGGGACCAGGGCAGAGAAACAGGGGTGAAAAAGGCAGGGAAGCAGAGGTGAACCAGGGCATGGAGGCAGAGGGGCACTAGGGCTGGAAGACCTAGGGGCACTAGTGACTGGAAGCAGAGAGGGACCAGGGCTAGGAGGCAGAGCGGTTCCTGGGTCTGGAGACGGGGACCAGGCCCAGGAGGTAGAGGGGACCCAGGGCCGGGATGGAGAGAGACCCAAGGACCTGAAGGTAGAAGGTGACCAGGGCCGGATGGTGGCAGGGTGGCAGAAGGGGACCAGGGCCAAGAGGCAGAGGGGGACTAGGGCCAAGAGGGATGGGATTCCCGGGACGGAAGGCTGGTGGTGACCAGGGTCGAGAGGTGTTAGGGATTGGGGCACGGAGGCTTAGGGGGACCAGGGCCGAGAGGCAGAGGGGGACCAGGGCCAGGAGGTAGGGGGTACCCGGGCCGGTAGAGAGGGGGACCAGGGCCGGAAGGTAAAGGGGACCTAGGGCCGTGACGGAGAAAGGCCCTAGGCCCTGGAGGTAGAAGAAGAACAGGGTCAGGAGGCAGAGGGGTACCTGGGCCGGGAGATAAGGGGAGCAGGGCTGGGAGGTAGAGGGGACCCAGGGCCGGCACGGAGAGAGACCCAAGGTCCTGGAGGTAGGAAACCAGGGCCGGGAGGGAGAGAGGCACGTGGGCCGAAAGACAGAGGGACCAGGGCAGGGAGGCCGAGAGGTACCTGGGCTGGAAGACAAGGGGACCAGAGCTGGGTGGTATAGGGGACCCAGGGCCATGAGGGAGAGAGACCCAAGAACCTGGAAGTAAAAGGAGAGCAGGGCCGGGAGGCATAGAGGGACGAGGGCCGGGAGGCAGCAGAGGACCAGGGCAGAGAGGCAGAGGGGGACCCGGGCCGAGAGGCGAAGGGATATCTGGGTTGGGAAACTGGTGGACCAGGGCAGGGAGGTAGAGGGGTACCTGGGCCGGGAGACAGGGGGATCAGAGCCGGGAGGTAGAGGGGACCCAAGTCTGGGATGGAGATAGGGACCAGGGCCTGGAGAGAGGGACGAGGTCCGGGAAGCAGAGGGGGACCAGTGCCAGGAGGCAGAGGGGGACCAGTTCCCGGAGGCAGAGGGGGACCAATGTTAGGAGGCAGAGGGGTACCTGGTCCAGAAGGCAGAGGGGGACCAGGACGAAGAAGCAGGGGGGGACCAGGGAAGGGAGTCAGAAGGGAAGCAGGGACGGGAGTCAGAGAGGGACCAGGCCTAGGAGGTGGGAGGGGGTACCTGGGCCGGGAGAAGAGGGACCAGCGCCGGGAGACAGAGGGGGTCCAGGGCCAGGTGGCAGAGGGGTACCTGGGCTGGAAGGCAGAGGGAGACCAGGGCTGGGACCCGGGGGGACCAGGGCAGGGTGGTAGAGAGGGAGCAGGGCCGGGAGGCAGAGGGGGACCAGGGCAGGGTGTCAGAGGGGGACCAGGGCAGGTTGGTAGAGGGGGACCCGGGCTGGGAGGCAAAGAGGTACCTGGGATGGGAAACAGAGGGACCAGGGCAGGGAGGTAGACGGGTACCTGGGCTGGGAGACAGGGGGACCAGGGCCGGGAGGTAGAGGGGACCCAAGTCTGGGATAGAGAGAGGGACCAGGGCCTGGAGGAAGGAGACCAGGACCAGGACGTACAGAGGGACACTCTTAATCCCCATTTTGCAGATGGGGTAACTGAGGCACTGAGAGGTCAGGTGACCTGCCCAAGATCACACAGCAGACATACGGTGGAAGCAGGATTAAAACCTATTTCCTTCTGACTCTCAGGCCCGTCTTCTATTCTCTTTCTTGGCAACAAGTTAAAGTACCCATCCCATTTAATCTTTGCAGGTTCAAGTTTCTGCTTTCTCAGGCCACCGCCGTCAGTACCGGACAGATTAGGCGTGTAGGGCAGGCCTTGCCCTGCCTCAGTTTCCGTCTGGGTGGCACTGACTGGGCCTCAGAAAGTAAGAGGGCAGAACACAGGGAGGCTGGTATTCGGGGCCTAAGTCAAGCCCGTGGCATAGTGGAAAGCACATTTTGCTGTGTTATTAACTTGGTCCTGCCCCTAACCTGCTGGGTGACCTTGACTGAATCACTTAACTTCTCTGGACCTCTTTGTCGTACCTGTAAAACGGGGATAAAAATGTCTGCCTCTCCTTGTTTCACAGAGATGGTGGGGGGATAAAATGAGACAACTGACCTGAAAGTGCTTCAGAAAAGTAAAAGTGCTATAGTATTATTATCATCATCATCGTGGTATTTGTTGAGCCTTTATTATATAACAAGCAGTATTCTAAGTACTGGGCCGTATTTAATCACGGTTGAACGCAGTCCCAATCACACTAGGGCTCATAGTCTAAGCGGGAAGGAGAACAAATACTTGATCTCCATTTTACAGTTAAGGAAATTAAAGCATAGAGTAGTTAAGTGATTTGCTCAAGGTGTCAAAGCAAGCATCTGGAAGGGCTGGGATTACAACCCAGGTTCTCTGACTCCCTGGGCCTCGCTTTGTCCACTAGCCCATGCTGCTTCTCTGGAAGGTATTCTTGTCTTGCCTTATGCCGACGAGTCGTTTCTGACCCATAGTGACTCCATGGACGCATCTCTCCCAGAGCACTCCACTCTCCACCTGCGGTCATTCTGGCAGAGTTTTCTTGGTAAATATAAGGAAGTGGTTTACCATTGCCTTCTTCTGCGCGATCAACTTGCGTCTCTGCCCTTGACTCTTGTACATATTTACTATTCTATTTATTTGATTTTATTAATATGTGTTGTTTTGTTGTCTGTCTCCCCCTTAGAGACTGTGAGCCCGCTATTGGGTAGGGAGCGTCTCTATATGTTACCAACTTGTATTTCCCAAGCGTTTACTACAGTGCTCTGCACACAGTAAGCGCTCAATAAATACGACTGAATGAATGAATGAATGGGATAGAGAGAGGGACCAGGTCCAGGAGGCAGGAGACCAGGACTAGGACCTACGGAGGGGGACCAGGTCTGGGAGGCAGAGGGGAACCAGTGCCAGGAGGCAGAGGGGGATCACTGCCAGGAGGCAGAGGGGGACCACTGACAGGAGGCAGAGGGGTACCTGGGCCAGGAGGCACAGAGGGTCCAGGGCCGGGAGGAGCAGAGGGACCAGGGCTGAGAGCCAGAGGGGGAACAGGGCAGGGCAGCAGAGGGGGACCAGGGCCAGGAGGTTGAGGGCGACAAGTGCGATGAGGCAGAGAGGTACGTGGGCCGGGAAGCAGAAGGGGACCACGGCCGAGAAGCAGGGGGGACCAGGGCAGGGAGGCAGAGGGGTCCAGGGCCGAGAGGCAGAGTGGGACCACGGCAGGGTGGCAGAGGGGGATAAGGCCTAGGAGGCAGAATGTACCTGGGCTGGGAAGGGGGACCAGGGCCGGGAGGCAGAGGGGAGTCCAGGGCCAGGAGACAGAGGGGGGTCCATGGCCAGGAGCCAGAGGGGTACCTGGCCCTGGAGACAGAGGGATACCTGGGCTTGAAGACAGGGGGGACCAGGGTCGAGAAAGCAGAGGAATACTTGGGACTGAAGGCAGGGGGGATCAGGGTCGAAAAACAGGGAGATCCAGGGCAGGGAGGTAGAGGGGGAGCAAGGCCGGGAGGCAGAGGGGGACCAGGGACAACAGGCAGCGAGGGACTAGGGCCGAGAGGCAGGGGGGGGTCCAGGGCCGAGAGGCAGAGGGAATACAGGGCCAAGAGGCAAGGGGACCCAGGGCAGAGAGGCAGAAGGGGACCAGGGGTGGGAGGCAGAGGGGGTCCAGGGCGAGGAAGCCGAGGGGTATGTGTGTTGGCAGACAAGGGGACCAGGATCGGGAGGCAGAAGGGACCCCGGGACGGGACGGTGAGTGACCCAAGGGCCTGGAGGTAGAAGGAGACAAGGGCCGGGAGGCGCAGAGGCACCAGGTCCAGGAGGCAGAGGGGGACCAGGGCAGGGCGGAAGGAGGGGACCAAAGCGGGTGTCAGAGGAGTCTCTGGGCTGGGAGATGGGGTCCTGGGCCGGGAGACAGAGGGGGACCAGGACTGGGAGATAGAGGGAACCCTGGGCTGGGACTGAGAGAGACTCAAGGACCTTAAGGTAGAGGGAGAACAGGATTAGGAGGCACAGAAGGTCCAGGGCCGGGAGGCAGAGGAGGATCAGGGCCAGGAGGCAGAGGGGTACCTGAGCTACCATTCCTTTCCAAACTCCTTGAACGAGTTGTCTACACGTGCTGCCTAGAATTCCTCAACAACAGCTCTCTCCTCGACCCCCCTCCAGTCTGGCTTCCGTCCCCTACATTCCACGGAAACTGCCCTCTCAAAGGTCACCAATGACCTCCTGCGTGCCAAATCCAACGGCGCATACTCTGTCCTAATCCTCCTCGAACTCTCAGCTGACGTTGACACTGTGGACCACCCCCTTCTCCTCAACACGCTATCTGACCTTGGCTTCACAGACTCCGTCCTCTCCTGGTTCTCCTCTTACCTCTCCGGTCGTACATTCTCAGTCTCTTTTGCAGGCTCCTCCTCCCCCTTCCATCCCCTTACTGTGGGGGTTCCCGAAGGTTCAGTGCTTAGTCCCCTTCTGTTCTCGATCTACACGCACTCCCTTGGTGACCTCATTCGCTCCCACGGCTTCAACTATCATCTCTACGCTGATGACATCCAGATCTACATCTCTGCCCCTGCTCTCTCCCCCTCTCTCCAGGCTCGCATCTCCTCCTGCCTTAAGGACATCTCCATCTGGATGTCTGCCCACCACCTAAAGCTCAACATGTCGAAGACTGAACTCCTTGTCTTCCCTCCCAAACCTTGCCCTCTCCCTGACTTTCCCATCTCTGTTGACGGCACTACCATCCTTCCCGTTTCACAAGCCCACAACCTTGGTGTCATCCTCGACTCCTCTCTCTCGTTCACCCCTCACATCCAAGCCGTCACCAAAACCTGCCGGTCTCAGCTCCGCAACATTGCCAAGATCCGCCCTTTCCTCTCCATCCCAACCGCTACCCTGCTCATTCAAGCTCTCATCCTATCCCGTCTGGACTACTGCATCAGCCTTCTCTCTGATCTCCCATCCTCGTGTCTCTCTCCACTTCAATCCATACTTCATGCTGCTGCCCGGATTCTCTTTGTCCAGAAACGCTCTGGGCATATGACTCCCCTCCTCAAAAATCTCCAGTGGCTACCAATCAATCTGCGCATCAGGCAGAAACTCCTCACCCTGGGCTTCAAGGCTGTCCGTCACCTCGCCCCCTCCTACCTCACCTCCCTTCTCTCCTTCTACAGCCCAGTCCGCACGCTCCGCTCCTCCACCGCTGATCTCCTCACCGTACCTCGCTCTCGCCTGTCCCGCCATCGACCCCCGGCCCACGTCATCCCCCGGGCCTGAAATGCCCTCCCTCTGCCCATCCGCCAAGCTAGCTCTCTTCCTCCCTTCAAGGCCCTGCTGAGAGCTCACCTCCTCCAGGAGGCCTTCCCAGACTGAGCCCCTTCCTTCCTCTCCCCCTCGTCCCCCTTTCCATCCCCCCATCTTACCTCCTTCCCTTCCCCACAGCACCTGTATATATGTATATATGTTTGTACATATTTATTACTCTATTTATTTATTTATTTTATTTGTACATATCTATTCTATTTATTTTATTTTGTTAGTATGTTTGGTTTTGTTCTTTGTCTCCCCCTTTTAGACTGTGAGCCCACTGTTGGGTAGGGACTGGCTCTATATGTTGCCAATTTTGTACTTCCCAAGCGCTTAGTACAGTGCTCTGCACATAGTAAGCGCTCAATAAATACGACTGATGATGATGATGATGAAGGAGACCAGAGCCGGTAGTAGCAGAGGGACCAGGAACAGTAGGCAGAGGGGAACCAGGGCTGGGCAGCAGAAGGGTCCTGGGCCAGGAGACGGGGACCAGGGCCAGGAGGTAGAGGAGACCCAGGGCCAGGAGGGAGAGAGACCCAATCCCTGAAGGTAGAAGGAGACCAGGGACTGGAGGCACAGAGGGACCAGGGTCGTGGTTCAGAGGGTGGCCAGGGAGGGGCAGCAAAGGGGGACCAGGTCCAGGAGGCAGAGGGGTACCTGGGCCGAGAGACAGGGGGACAAGGGCAAGGAGGCAGAGGGGAACCAGGGCTGGGATGCAGAGTGGGATCAGGGCGGGGAAGCAAAGGGGGACCAGGGCCACGAAGCGGAGGGGTACCCGGTCCGGAAGACGGGGGTTCCAGGTCTGGGAGGCAGAGGGTTACCTGATTGGTAAGACAGGTGGTCCAGGTCCGGGAGTCAGGGGGACCTAGGCCACGAGGAAGAGGGGACCCTGGCAGGATGGAGAGAGGGATCAGGGCCTGGAGGTAGAGGGAGAGCAGTGCTGGCAGGCAGAGGGGGACCAGGGCAAGGTAGCAGTGGGGAGACCAGGACTGAGAAGCCGGGGTAGACAAGGGCCTGGAGGCAGGGAGGAAAAAGGATAGGAGGCAGAGGGGTACCTGCAGCAAGAGACGGGAGACCAGGGCCGGAAGGCAGAGGGGGACCAGGGCAGGGAGGCAGAGGGAGGCCAGGGCCAGTAGACAGGGCGACCAGGGCAGGGTGGCAGAGGGGTACCTGTGCCGGGAACAGAGGGACCAGGGCCAGGAGGAAGAGGGGTACCTGGGCCGGGAAACAGGGAGACCAGGGCCGGGAGGCAGAGTGGTACCTGGGCCGGGAGACAGGGGGCTAGTGTCTGGAGGTAGAGGGGGATCAGGGCCGGCAGGCTGAGGGTAACCAGGGCCAGGAGGCAGAGAAGGACCAGGGCCAGGAAACGAAGACCCGGGCCCGCAGGTAGGGCGGTACCTCTGCTTTCCTACACTTGTCTCCTTCGCTTCTCGGATGTAAAAGGGAACTAGGGCTGAAAGGCAGAGGGGAACCGGGGACGAGAGGCATGGGTGGACCAAGGCAGGCTCGCAGAGGAGTACCTGGGCTGTGAGGCAGAGGGGTCCCTGGGCCAGGAGGCAGAGGGGTACCAGAGCCGAGAAGTAGCAGGGACCAGGGCAGGTAGGCAGAGGGGTACCTGAGCTGGGAGACAGGACCTAGGCCGGGAGGTAGAGGGTCCTGGGGCCGGGACGGAGAGAGGGACCAGGGCCTGGAAGTAGAGTGAGAACAGGGGAACCAAAACCCGGAGGTAAAGGGGACCCATGGCCGGGACGGAGAGAGACCCAGTGAGCTGGAGGTAGACGGAGACCAGGGCCCGGAGGGACCCGGGCCGGGAAGCAGAGAGTGACCAGGGCCTGGCAACAGAGGGGGACCAGGGTCAGGAGGCAGAGGGGTACCTGGGCCTGTAGACAGGGGTAACTAGGCCTGTAGGTAGAGGGAATCCAGTGTTGGGACGGAGAGATGGGCCAGGGCCTGGAGGAAGCGGGAGACCAGGGCTGGCAGGTACAAGGGGATCAGTGCCGGGAAACAGAGGGGGACCAGAGACAAGAGTTATGAGGCGAAGAGGGCTGGGAGTGGCCGGGGCACCATTTCCGGTAGTAAGAGGGCGACCAGGTCCGGGCAGAAGATGGGGACCAAAGCAGGGAGGTAGATTGGACCTAGGGCTGGAGGGAAAAGGAGACCGGTGCCAGAAAGTAAGGTGGGACCAGTGCTGAAAGGCAGAGGGAAACCAGGGCCAGGAGGCAGAAGGGGACCATGGCCAGGAGGCAAAGGCTGCATTGGCCGGGAGATAGGGAGATCAGGGCCGGTTGGTAGAGGGGACCCAGGACCGGGAAGGAGAGAGACCCAAGGGCCTGGAGGTAGAGGGAGACCAGGGCCGGGGGGCAGAGAGGGACCAGGGCCGGGAGGCTGAGAATGACCTGGGCTGGGAGGCACAGAGGGACCTGGGCAGGGAGGCAGAGGGGGACCAGGGCGGGAGGCAGAGGGGGAGCAGGGCCAGGAGGAAGAGGGTTACCTGGGCCGGGAGATGGGGGACCAGGTCAGGATGGCAGAGAGATACCTGGGCCAGGAGACGGGGGTCTAGGGTCGGGAAGTAGAGGGGACCCTGGGCCGGGACAGAGATAGACCCAAGGGGCTGGAAGTAGAAGGAAACCAGTGCCGGGAAGCACAGAAGGACCAGGGCCGGGAGACAGAGGAGGACCAGGACAGGCTGGCAGAGTGGGACCAGGGCCAGGAGATAGAAACGTACCTGGGCAGGGAGACAAGGAGACCAGGGCCGGGAGGCAGAGGTGTACCTGGGCCGCGAGGTAGAGGGGGACCAGGGCAGGCTGGCAGAGTGGGGCCAGGGCCAGGAAGCAGAAGGGTACCTGTGCCTGGAGACAGGGGACCAGGGCCGGGAGACAGAGGGAGACCTGGACAGGGGAACAGGGGGACCAGGGCCTGGAGGTAGAGGGGTACCAGGGTCGGGAGACAGGGGGATCATGGCCAGTTAGTTGGTGGAGGGGACCCAGGGCCGGGAAGGGGAGAGACCCAAGGGCCTGGAGGTAGAGGGAATCTAGGTCCAGGAGAGAGAGAGCGGCCAGGACCAGGAGGCAGAGGGGGACCAGGGCCGGGACCTACAAGGCGACGAGGGCTGGGAAAACCCGGGACACAACTGCTGCTAGGCAGAGAGGGACCAGGTCTGGGCAGAAGATGGGGAATAAGGCGGGGTGGTAGAGGAGACCTAGGGCTGGAGGGAGAAGGGGACCAGGGACGGAAGGTTGGCAGTGGGACCAGGGTCAGAAAGTAAAGTGGGGTCAGGGCTGAAAGGCAGAGGGGTCCAGGGCCGAGAGGCTGGGGGGACCAGGGCAGGGAGGCATATGGGGACCAAGGCCAGGAGGCAGAAGCGTACCTGGGCAGGGTGACGGGGGGACTAGGGCCGGGAGCTAGAGGGTACTCGGGGCCGGGACGGAGAGAGACCTAAGGGGCTTGAGGAAGATGGAGATCAGGCCCAGGAGGCAGAGGGGTACCAGGTCAGGGCGTCATAGTGGGACCAGGGCCAGAAGACAGAGGGATACCTGGGCCGGGAGGCAAAGAGGGACTGGGGCTGAGAACTGGGAGGGACCAGGCCAGAGAGGCAGAAGGGGACCAGGGCCAGGAAGCCGAGGGGTACCAGGGATGGGAGGCAAGTGGGACCATGGCTGGGAGACAGAGGGGGATCTGGGCCTGGAGGCAGTAGGGTGCCTTGGCCGGGAGGCAGAGGGGGACCAGGGCCTGGAGGCATAGTGGTACCAGTGCAGGTAATCAGAAAGGGACAAGGGCCAGAAGGCAGAAGGGTACCTGGACCGGGATACAGGGGGATCTAGGCTGGGGGTCAGAGAGTTAACTGGGCCGAGAGATGGGGGAGCAGGGCAGGGAGGCAGAGGGTAACCAGGGCCAGGAGGCTGTGGCGTACCTGGGCCAGGATAGAGAGGGACCAGGGCCTGGAGGCCTAGTGGCAGCAGGAATGGTAGGCAGAGGGGGACCAGGGCCAGAAGGCAGAGAGGTACCTGGGCCGGGTGACAGGGGGACGTGGTCTGGGAGGCAAAGGGGAACCATGGCCAAGAAGCGGGGCGGGATCAGAGAAGGGAGGCAGAGGGGGACCAGGGTGGGAAAGTAAAGGGGAACCAGGATGGGGAGGTATTGGGGTACCTGGGGCTGGGAGTCGTGGACCAGGGCCAGGAGGTAGAGGGAACCAAGGGCCATGATGGAGAGAGACCCAAGGGCCTGGATGTAGAAAGAGACCAAGTTCGGTCTTCAAAGAGGGACCAGGGACGGGAGGCAGAGAGGTACCTATGTCAGGAGACATGGGGACGGCCGCCAAGAGGCAGAGGTGTACCATGCCGGGAGATGGGCTGCAGGGTCTGTTTATATATGGGACCCATGCCTGGGGCGGAGAGAGGGACCCGGGCCTGGAGACAGAGGGGGACCAGGGCCTGGAACCATAGGGGCCCAGGGTTAAAATGCACGGCGGTACCTGGGCCAGGAGGCAGAGGGTGACCAGGGCCAGGAAGCAGAGGGGTGCCTGAGCCGGGAGGAAAAGGGGGACCAGAGCGGGAAACATGGATGACAAGGGCAGGGAGACAGAGGGGGACAAGGTCCGGAAGGCCGAGGGAGACCAGGGCTTGGAGGTGGAGAGGGACAAGGACTAGGAGGCAGAGGGTTACCTGGACCAGGAAACAGAGGGACCAGGGCCAGGGGGTAGGCGTGACCCAGGGCTGGGACAGAGAGAGGGACCAGGGCATGGAGGTTGAGGGAGACCGGGGCAGGGAGGCACAGAGGAACCAGGGCTGGGAGCCAGATGGGGATCAGGGTAGGGAGACAGAGGGGGACCAGGACCAGGAGGCAGATGGGTACCTGGGCCGTAAGGCAAAGTGGGACCCGGGTCGAGAAGCAGGGGCGACAAGGGCAGGGAGACAGAGGGCTACCAGGGTTGGGAGGCTGAGGAGCACCAGGGCTAGGAGGCAGATGGGGAAAAGGGCAGGTAGGCAGAGGGGGACCAGGGCCAGGAGACACAGAGGTACCTGGGCCGGGAGTTGGGGGACCCGGGCTGGGAGGCAGAGGGGGACCAGGGATGGGCGGCAGAAGGGGACCGGGGCAGGTAGACAGAGGGGTACCTGGGCCGGGATGTAGGGGGATCAGGGCAGGGAGGCAGAGGAATACCTGGACCAGGAGGCAGAGGGGTACCTGTACCAGGAGGCAGGGGGACCCGGGCAGGGAGGCAGAGGTGTCCCTGGGCCAGACACAGGGGGACCAGAGCCGAGAGGCAGAGGGGGACCAGGGCCGAGTGGCGACGGGGGGCAGGGACCGGGAAGCAGAAGGGAGCCTGGGCCAGGAGACAGGGGGACGACGGCCTAGAAACAGAGGGAGGCCAGGGCCAGGAGACGGGCAGCAGGGCCGGGTGGTATATTGGACCCAGGGCTAGGACGGAGAGGGGGACCCAGGCCTGGAGGCAGAGGGGGACACGGGTCTGGAGGGATAGTGGGACCAGGGCAGGTAGGAAGAGGGGGACCCGGGCCAGGAGGCAGAGGGGTATCTGGGCTGGGAGATGGGGGACCAGGGCCGGGAGGCAGAGGGGGACCAGGGCTGGGAGGCAGATGGCGACCAGGGCAGGTAGGCAGAGGGGCACCAGGGCCAGGGGGCAGAGGGTTATCTGGGCCGGGAGACGGGGTACCATGGCTGAGAGGCAGTGGGGGACCACGGCCGGGAGGCAGAAGGGTACCTGGGCCAGTAGGCAGGGGGACCAGGGCAGGGAGGCAGAGGGGTACGTGGACCGGGAGGCAGGGGGATCAGGGCAGGGAGGCAGAGGTTTCCCTGGGCAAGACCCAGGGGGACCAGAGCCGAGAGGCGACGGGGCGCAAGAACCGGGAGGCAGAAGGGAGCCTGCTCCGGGAGAGGGGGGGACCACGGCCTAGAGGCAGAGGGGGACCAGGGCCAGGAGACAAGCAGCAGGGCCGGGTGGCACATCGGACCCAGGACTGGGACCGAGAGGGGCACCCAGACCTGGAGGCAGAGGGAGACCCGGGCCTGGAGGCATAGTGGGACCAGGGCAGGTAGGAAGAGGGGGACCAGGGCCAGAAGGCAGAGGGGTACGTGGGCCGGGAGAGGGGGAAACCTGCGCTGGAAGGCATAGGGGTACCTGGACCAGGAGACCGGGAGACCAGGGCTGAATGGCAGCGGGGGACCAGGGCCAGGAGGCCGATGGGGACCAGGACGGTTAGTCAGAGGGGGACCAGGGCCCAGAGGCAGAGTGGTACCTTGGTCGGGAGACAGGGGGATCAGGGCCGGGAGGCAGAGGGTTAACTGGGCCGAGAGAAGGGGAACCAGGGCCAGGAGGCAGAGGATGACCAAGGCCAGGAGTCAGAGGCGTACCTGGGCCGGGAGGCAGAGAGGGACCAGGGCTGAATGGCAGAGGGGGAACAGGGACAGGAGGCAGATGGGGACCAGGACGGTTAGGCAGAGGCGGACCAGAGTAGGGAAGCAGAGGGGTATCTGGGCCAGTAAACGGGGACCAGGACCGATAGGCAGAGGGGACCCAAGGCCGGGAAGCAGAGAAATCCAAGGGCCTGGAGGCAGAGAGGGACCAAGGCCGAGAGGCGGGAGAGACCAGGACAGGGAGGCAGAGGGGGAGTAGGGCGAGGAGGCAGAGGTGGACTATGGCCGGGAGGCAGAGGGGTACCTGGACTGGGAAGCGGATCCGGGCCCGGGAGGTAGAGGGGTACCAGGGCCAGGAGATAGGGGTACCAGGGCAGGTTGGTAGAGGGGACCCAGGGTTGGGAAGGAGAGAGACCCAGGAGCTTGGAGGTAGAGGGAAATTAGGTCCGGGTGGCACAGAGAGACCAGGGCCGGGAGGCAAGAGGGACCAGGGCTGCGAGGCAGAAGGGTACCTGGGCCGGGAGACAGGGGGACCAGGGCTGGGAGGCAGAGTGGTACCTGAGCTGGGAGACGGATTACCAGAGGGCGAAAAGGGGCCAGGATGCGGCCAGGAGGAGGCAGGGTACCTAAGTCGGGTGTCAGAGGGGGAACCGGTCAGAGAGGCAACGGAGACCAGGGCAGGGAGGCAGAGGCCGACCATTGCCGGGAGGCAGAGGGGAACCAGGCCCGTGAGTCAGAGGGGGTCCAGGGACGGGAGGTAGAGGTAGACCATGGCCGGGAGGCAGAGGGGTACCTGGACCGGGAAACAGGGGACCAGCTCCGGGAGGTAGAGGGGTACCAGGACCAGGAGACAGGGAGACAAGAGCGGGCAGATAGAGGGGACCCAGGGCAGCGACGGAGAGAAGGACCAGGGCCAGGAGGTAGAGGAAGAACAGTGCTGTGAAGCACAGAGGGACTTGGGCCGGGAGGCTAAAGGGATCCAAGGCGGGGACGCAGAGGGGTACGAGGGCTTGGAGGCAGAGGGTTCCCTAGGCCAAGAGATGGGGGACCAGGGCGAGGAGGTAAGGGTGATCCAGGCCCGGGATGTGGAGGGACCCACGTGCCTTGATGTAGAAGGAGACCAGGTCCGGAAGGCAGATGGGGACCCGGGCCAGGAGGCAGAAGGGTACCTGGACCGGGAGACACAGGGACCAGGGCCTGGAGGCAGAGGGGTAACTAGGCTTGGAGATGGGGTGCCAGGGCTGGTAGGCAGAGTGCGACCTGGGTCAGGAGCCAGAGGGGGACCAGGGCCAGGAGGCAGAAGGATACCTGTGCTGGGAGACAGGAGAAGCAGGGCTGGGAGACAGAGGGGTACCTAGACTAGGAGATGGGGTACCAGATGGGGAAAAGGGGCCAGGATGCAGCCAGGAGGATACAGGGCACCTAGGCCGGGAGTCAGAGGGGGAATCGGGCTGAGAGCTGGGGGAGACCAGGGCAGGGTGGTAGAGTGTGACCAGGGCTGGGTGGCAGAGGGGGACCAGGGCTGGGAGTCAGAGGGAGACCAGGGCCGGGTGGTTGAGGTGGAGTATGACCGGGAGGCAGAGGGGTTCCTGGACCGGGAAACAGGGGGACCAGTTCCGGGAGGTAGAGGGGTACCTGGGTCAGACAGTGGGGCAAGAGTGGACAGGTAGAGGAGACCCAGGGCTTCAACGGAGAGAAGGACTAGGGCCTTGAGGTCGAGGGAGTCCAGGGCCGGGAGGCACAGAGGGAGCAGGGAGAAGGAAGACAGGTGGACCAGATCCGAGAGGCAAGGGGACCTAGGCCGCGAGGTAGAGGGGACTTAGGCGGGATGGAAAGAGGGGCCAGGGCCTGGAGGTAGAGGGCGACCAGTGCTGGCAGGCACAGGAGAACCAGGGACTGGAGGCAGAGGGGTCCAGGGCAGGGAGGCAGAGGGGTCTCTGGGCTGGGAGACAGGGGGACCAAGGCCGAGAAGCTGAGGGGGACCAGGGCCGAGAGGCAGGGGTGGATCAGGGCAGGGCGGGAGAGGGGGACAGGGACCGGGAGGCAGAGGGGTGCATGGGCCAGGAAACGGGGACGACGACCAGGAGGCCAGGAGGCAAAAACTCTTCACCCTCGGCTTCAAGGCTCTCCATCACCTCGCTCCCTCCTACCTCACCTCCCTTTTCTCCTTCTACAGCCCAACCCTCACTCTCTGCTTCTCTGCCGCTAATCCCCTCACTGTGCCTCGTTCTCGCCTGTCCCGCCGTCGACCCCCGGCCCACGTCATCCCCCTGGCCTGGAATGACCTCCCTCCACACATCCGCCAAACTAGCTCTCTTCCTCCCTTTAAAACACTACTGAGAGCTCACCTCCTCCAGGAGGCCTACCCAGACTGAGCCCTCTCCTTCCTCTCCTCCTCCTCCCTCTCCCCATCCCACCCGCCTTATCGCCTTCCCCTCCCCACAGCACCTGTATATATGTATATATGATTGTACATATTCATTACTCTATTAATTTTATTTGTACATATTTATTCTGTTTATTTTATTTTGTTAAAATGTTTTGTTCTGCTGTCTGTCTCCCCCTTCTAGACTGTGAGCCCGCTGTTGGGTAGGGACCGTCTCTATGTGTTGCCAACTTCTACTTCCCAAGCCCTTAGTACGGTGCTCTGTACACAGGCAGCACTCAATAAATACGATTGAATGAATGAATGAGGCAGAGGGGGACCAGGGTCGGGAGACGGGCAGCAGGGCTGGGTGGTATATCTGACCAGGGGCTGGGATGGAGAGGGGGACACGGGCCTGGAGGCAGAGGGGTACCAGGGCCTGGAGGCATAGTGGGACCAGGGCAGGTATGCAGCGGGGGACCAGGGCCAAAAGGCAGAGGGGTACCGGGGCGGAAGACAGGGGGATTAGGTCCAGGAGGCAGAGGGGAACCTGGGCCGGGAGACAGGCGGCTCAGGGCCAAAAGGCAGAGGGGAACCGGGACTGAGATGCAGGTGGGAACCAGGGCAGGGAGGCAATGGAGGACCAGGACAAGGAGGCAGAGGGTGACCAGGGCGGGGAGGCAGAGCGGGACCAGGGCCGGGAGGCAGAAGGGTACTTGGGTCGGGGGACAGGCGGACCTGGGCCGCACATAGAGAGGAACCAGGGCCGGGACGGAGAGAGACCCAAGGGCCTGGAGGTAGAAGGAGACCAGGACTGGGAAGAACAGAGGGACCAGGGCCGGGAGCCAGAGGGAGACTGGAGCAGGGCGGCAGAGTGGGACCAGGGAAAGGAGAGCTGAATGAATTGTCCCTGGGCCGGGATATAAGGCGACCAGGTCCTGGATGTAGAGCGGAGCCAGGGCCGGGGAGGAGAGAGACCCAAGGGCCTGGGGGTGGAAGGAGACCAGGGTCTGGTGATACAGAGGGTCCAAGGCCGGGAGGCAGAGGGAGACCAGGGCAGGGCGGCAGAGGGATACCAGGGCCAGGAGGCAGTGGGGTACATGGGCCATGACACAGAGGGACCAGAACAGTGAGGCAGAAGGGCACATTGGCCAGAAGACAGGGGACTAGGGCTGGGAGGTAGTGGGGGACCAGGGCTGAGAGGTGGGGTGGACTGGGGCTGGGAGGCATAGGGGGACAAGGGCCGGGAGATAGAGGGAACCCTGGGCTGAGACGGAGAGACACCCGAGGTCCTGAAGGTAGAAGAAAAACAGGTCCGGGAGGCACTTATGGATGAGGGCTGGGAGGAAGAAGGGGACCAGTGCTGGGAGGTAGAGGGGACCAAGGGTCGGGACAGAAAGAGACCCAAGGGCCTGGGGGTAGAAGAAGACGAGGGCCCGGAGGCACAGAGCTACCGGAGCCGGGAGGCAGAGGTGGACCAGGGCAATGTGGCTGAAGATGACCATGGCCAGGAGGCAGAGGGTTAATTGGCTAGGAGACGGGGGATCAGGGACTGGAGGAAGAGGGGGACCAGGGCCGGGAATTAGAAGGGTACCTGGCCGGAGGCATAGGGGGACCAGGGCCAGGAGGCAGAGGAGTAGCTGGGCCAGAAGACAGGCTGACCAGGGCAGGGAGGCAGAGAGGTACCTGGGCAAGGAGACAGGCTGACCAGGGCAAGGAGGCGGAGGGTTACCTGGGCCCAGAGACTGAGGAGCCAGGGTCCGAAGGCAGTGGGGGACCAGGGCAGTGCGGCAGAGTGGTAACAGGGCCATGACACAGAGGGACTATGTCAGGAAGGCAGAGGTGTACCTTGGCCAGGAGACAGAGGAATCAGGGTCGGGCGGTAGAGGGGAACCAGGGCTGCGAGGCGGTGCGGACTGGGGCAGGGAGGCATGGGGGACCAGGGCTAGGAGGTAGAAGGGACCCTGGGCTAGGATGGAGAGAGACTCAGGTTCTTGAAGGTAGAATAAAAATAGGTCAGGGAGGCACTTAGAGAGGAGGGCCAGGAGGAAGAGGGGGGCCAGGACAGGGTGGGATAGGGGTACCAGGGCCAGGAGGCAGAGGGGTACCTGGGCCAGAAGACGGGGGACCAGGGCCTAGAAGTAGAAGGAGACCAGGGCTGGGAGGCAGAGGAGGTCAGGGCAACGTGGCAGGAGGGGACTATGACCGGTAGGCAGAGCACTACCTGGGCCGGGAGGCAGGGGGACCAGGCCAGGGAGGCAGAGGGGTATCTGGGCCTGGAAGACAGAGTGACCAGGGCTGATAGGCAGAGGAAGACCACTTCTGAGAGGCAGACGTGTACCAGGGCCGAGACACAGCGGGGGGATCAGGGCCAGGAGGCAGAGGGGCACCTGGGCTGGGAGACGTGATCCAGGTCTGGGAGGCAGAGGGGGACCAGAGCCAGGAGGCAGTGCGGTACCTGGGCCGGGAGGCAGAGGGGGACTAGGGCTGAGAGGCGGGAGGTACCAGGGCAGAGAGGCAGAGGGGGACCAGGACTGGGAGGCAGAGGGGGACCAGGGTTGGGAGGTGGAGGGGAACCACGGCTAGGAGGCAGAAGGGTGCCTGGACCGGGAAACAAAGGGACCAGGGCTATGAAGTAGTGGGGTACCTGGATCAGAATTCATGGGGACCAGGGCTGGTTGGTAGAGGGGAACCAGAGCTGGGAAGGGGAGAGGGCCCAAGGCCTTGAGGTAGAGATAGACCAGGGCCAGGAGGCACAGAGGGACCAGAGCTGGGAGACAGAGGTGGACCAGGGCGGGGAGGCAGAGGGGGACCAGCGCCAGGAGGCAGAGGGGTACCTGGGCCAGGAGACAAAGGGACGGCAGACAGGAGGCAGAGCGGTACCTGGGCCGGCAGTTAGAGGGACCAGGGCCGAGCAGCAGAGGAAGACCAGGGCCGGGAGGCAGGGGGACCAGGGCCAGGAGGCAGCGGGGTACCTTGGCCGGGCGACAGGGGGACAAGGGCCGTGGGGTAGAGGGGTTACATGGGCCAGGAGACCCGGGTACCAGGGTAGCTAGGTAGAGGGGCACTTGGGCCCATAGACAGAGGGATCAGGGCCAAGAGGCAGAGGGGACCGCAGCCGAGGCAGAGGGGTGCCAGGGCCTAGACACAGGGGGGAACCCGACCCGGGAGGCAGAGGGGCATCTGGGCTGGGAAATGGGGTTCAGGGCTAGGAGGCAGAGGGGTACCTGTGCTGGGAGACGGGGGACCAGGGTCGGGAAGCAGAGGGGACCAGGACCGGGAGGCAGAGGGGGACCAGGGCCAGGAGGCAGAGGGGTACCTGGGCTGGGAGATGGGGGACCAAGGTAGGGAAGCAGAGGGGACCACGGCCGGGATGCAGATAGGCACCATGGCGCGGAAACGGGGACCAGGGCTGGGAGGCAAAGGGGGACCAGGGACTGGAGACAAAAGGATACCTGGGCCCAGAGGCAAAGGGGGACCAGGGCCGAGAAGCAGGGCGGGACCAGGGTCGGGGAGAAGAGGGGCCGGGAGCTAGGGACGAGGGCCGAGAATCGGTGGGCACAAGGTCAGGGAGGCAGAGGGGGGTCAGGGCCGGGAGAATGAGGGACACCGGGGCCGTTAGACAGAGGTACCAGGACCGGGTAGCAGAAGGTTACCTGGGCTGGGACACGGGGACGAGTGCTGGGAGTCAGAGGGGTATCTATGCCCCGAGACAGTGGGATTAGGTCTGAGAAGCAGAGAGGAACCAGGACCTAGAGGCGGGGGGTCACCAGGTCAGAGAGGCAGAGGCGGACCAGGGCCGGGAAGCAGAGGGAGACCAGGACGTGAACGCAGAGGGGGACCAGGGTGGGGAGGCATATGGGGACCATGGCCAGGATTTAGAAGGGTATCTGGGCCAGGAGACCGGGGAAACAGGGCCCGGAGGTTGAGGGGATGCAGGGCTGGCAGGCAGAGGGGGACCCCAGCAGGGCGGCACTGGGGGACCTGGGCCAGGGGGCAGAGGGGTACCTGGGCTGGGAGATGGGGGACAAGGGCCGGGAGGAAGAGGTGGACCAAGGCCAGGGGCAGAGCGGTACCTGGGCCTGAAGGCAAAGAGCGACCAGGTCCGAGAATTGGGAACCAGGGCCGGCAGGCAGAGGGGTTCCTCTGCCTCCCTGCCCTTGTCCCCCTACTTCCTGGAAATAAAGGGAAACTAGAGCTGGCAGGCTCAGGGGAACCAGGGAAGGGTAGTAGGGGGGATCCGGGCCAAGAGGAGGGGGAGCCCAGGGCAGGGAGGCAAGGGGTGACCTGGGCAGGGAGGAAGAGGGGGACCAGGACCAGGAGCCAGAGGGGTACGTGGGTCAAGAGGAAAAAATGGACCAGAGTCGAAAAGCGGGGGGGACAAGGGCAGGCAGGCAGTGGGGGACCTGGCTCTGGAGACAGGGGGACCAGGGCCAGGAGGTAGAGGGGACCCAGGGCCAGGACGGAGAGAGACCCAAGGGCCTGGATGTAGAAGACCAGGGCCGGGAGCCACCGAGGGGGACCAGGAAAGAACGGCAGAGGGGGACCCGGGTCAGGAGGCATAGGGCTATCTGGTTCGGGAGGCAGAGGGGAACCAGGGCTGAGAGACGGGGGGTACTGGGGCAGGAAGGCATAGGAGGACGATGGCTGGGAGACAGAGGGGGACCAAGGTCGGAAGGAAGTGGGGACCAGGGCCAGGAGGCAGAGGGGTACCTGGGGCAGGAAACAGGGAGACCAGGGCCGGCAAGTAGAGGGGAACAAGGGCCCTGACGAAGAGAGACCCAAGAACCTGGAACTAGAAGGAGATGAGGGCCGGGAGGCATCAGAGGACCAGGGTAGGGTGGCAGAGGGGGCTCAGTGCCAGGGGGCAAAGGGGTACCAGGGCTGGGAGACAGGGGGACCAGGGCCGGGAGACAGAGGGGGACCAGTGCCAGGAGGAAGAGGGGTACCTGGGTCGAAAGGCAGAGGGGGACCAGGACCGAGAAGCAGTGGTGACCAGGGCAGGGAGGTAGAAAGGGAGCAGGGCAGGGAGGCAGAGGGGGACCACGGCAGTGCCGGTACCTGTTCCGGGAGAAGGGGGACAGGTGCCCGGAAACAGAGGGGGTCCAGGGACAGGAGGCAGAAGGGTACCTTGTCCAGGAGGCAGAGGGGTACCTGGTCCAGGAGGCAGAGGGGTATCTGGTCCAGGAGGTAGAGTGATACCTGGTCCGGAAGGCATAGGGGTACCTAGGCTGGAAGGCAGAGGGGGACCAGGGCCAAGAAACAGGGGGGACTAGGGCAGGTAGGTAGAGGGGGAGCAGGGCCGGGAGGCAGAGGGAGACCAGGGCAGGGCGGCAGAAGGGGACCAGGGCCCAGAGGCAGTGTGGGTCCAGGGCTTGGAGGTAGGGAGAACCAGGACAGGGATGCAAAGGGAGACCAGGGATGGGAGGCAGAGGTGGTCCAGGATGGGGAAGCAGAGGGGGAACAGCGCCAGGAAGCAGAGGGGACTACATTGGTTGGGAGACAAGGGGACCAGGTCTGGGATGTAGAAGGGACCCCGGGACAGGACGGTGAGTGACCCGAGGGACTGGATATAGAAGGAGACCAGGGCTGGGAGGCAGTGGGTGACCAGGGCAGGGCAGCAGAGGGGGACCGGGGCCGAGAGGCAGGGGGTACCTGGGCTTGGAGACGAGGTCCTGGGCCGGGAGGCAGAGGGGGACCAGGGCCGGAAGGCAGATGGGTACCTGGGCTGGGAGAGGGGGTCCTGGGCCAGGAGGCAGAGCGGGATCAGGGCCGGTAGGTAGAGAGAACACTGGGCCGGGACGGAGTGAGACCCAAGGGCCTGGAGGTAGTAGGGAGACCAGGGATGGGAGGCACAGAGGGACCAGGTTCGAGAGGCATAGGGAGACCATGGCAGGGCGACAGAGGGACCGTGGTCGAGAGGCAGAGGGGGAACAGGGCCGAGAGGCGCGGGGGATCCAGGACTGGGAGAAAGAGGGGGACCAGGTCGTGGAGGTAGAGGCGACCAAGGCTGGGAGACGGGGGACCGGGTTCTGGAGGCAGAGGGGGACAAGGGCCGGGCGGCACAGGGGGACCAGGACGTGGAAGCCGAGGTGGACCAGGGCCAGGAGGCAGAGAGGTACCTGGGCCGGGAGATGAGGGACCAGGGCCTGGAGGAAAATGAGGACCAGGGCCAGGAGTCAGAGGGCTACCTAGCCAGGAGGCATAGGGGGACCAAGGCCTGGTGGCGAGGGGGACCAGAACTGGGAGGCAGAGGGGAACCTGGGCTCGCAGACAGGGGGACCAGAGCCGGGAGGTGGAGAGGAACCCACGGCAGGGACGGAGAGAGACCCAAGAGTGTGAAGGTAGAGGTAGACTAGGACCAGGAGGCACAGAGAGACCAGGGCTGGGAGGCAGAGGGGGACCAGGGCCTGGAGGCAGAGGAGGACCAGGGCCAGGAGGCAGAGGGGTATCTAGGCAGGGAGGTAGAGGGGACCCAGGGCCGGGACGGAGACTTACCCAAGGTCCTGGAAGTAGAAGGAAACCAAGGCCGGGTATCAGGGCCAGGAATCAGAAGGGTTAGTTGGCCGGGAGTTGGGTGGCCAGGGCTGGGAGGCAGAGGGTGGCCTAGGCCTGGAAGCAGAAGGGTACCTTGGCATGGAGGCGAAGGGGGACCAGGGTCGTGATGGGCGGGGGGCGGGGCCAAAGACAGGGAGGCAGAGAAAACAATATCGGGAGGCCTTTGGGGACCAGGGTAGGTAGGCAGAGGGGGACTAGGTCCAGGAGGCAGAGGGGTACGTGGGTCGGGATTTGGGGTACTAGGGCTAGGAGGCAGAGGGGGACCAGGGCCATGAGCCAGAGGGGTACCTGGGCCGAGAGGAAAAAGGGGACCAGATTCGAAAAGCGGGGGCGACAAGGGCATGGAGGCAGAGGCAGACCAGGGGCCGGTGACCGAGAAGGACCAGGGCCGGGTGGCAGACGGGTACCAGGGCAGGTAGGCAGAGGGCGACCAGGGCCAGAAGACAAAGCTGTACCTGGGCCAGAGGCAGGGGGACCAGGGCAAGGAGGCAGAAGTTTTCCTGGTCCAGGAGACAGGGAGACCAGGGCCAAGAGACAAATGTGGAGCAGGGCACGGCGGCAGAGGGGGACCAAGGTCGAGAGGCACAGAGGGACCAGGTCTGGGAGGCAGAGGGGGACCAGAGCAGGATGGGAAGGGGGGACCAGGGCCAGGAGGCAGAGGGTTACCTAGGCCGGGATGCAAAGGGATCCCAGGGCCGAGAAGCGTGGAGAAGAAGGGGAGGAAGGCAGACGTGGACCAGTGCCGGGAGGCCAAGGGGGACCAGGGCTAGGAGGCAGATGTGGACCAGGCCAGGTAGACAGAGTGGGACCAGGTCCAGGAGGCAGAGCTGTACCTGGGCCGGGAGACAGGGGACCGGGGCCAGGAGGCAGAGGGGGCCAGGGCCGGGAGACCGCCAGCATGGCCGGGTGGTAAGTGGGACCCGGGGCTGGGACGTTGAGGGGGACCCTTGTCCTGAGGGAGAGGGAGAACAGGGCCTAAAGGCAGAGTGGGACCAGGGCAGGGCGGAGGGGGGACCAGAGAAGGGCGGCAGAGGGGGACCAGGGCCGGGAAGCAGAGGGGTACTTGGGCAGGAAGACGGGGTCCTGGGCCGGGAGGCAGAAGAAGACTAGGGCCGGGAGCTAGAGGGTACCTGGCCTGTGAGACAGGTGGATCAGGGCAGGGGGCACAGAGGGACCAGGTTTGGAAGGCATAGGGTGACTATGGCATGGCCGCAGAGGGGTACCAGGGCTAGGAGGCAGAGGGGAACCAGGGCCAGGAGGCAGAGGGGTTCCTGGGCCGGGAAGCAGAGGGGGATCAGGGCCGATAATGGGGGGGACCAGGGTATGGAGGCAGAGGGCTACCTGGGCCAGAAGACAGGGGGACCAGGAATGCGAGGTAGAGTGGTCCCAGGGCCGGTATGGAGAGAAACCCAAGGCCTGAGGGTAGAGAGAGACCAGGACCAGGAGGCACGGAGGTACCAGGGCCGCGAGGTAGAGGGGGATCAGGGCCAGGAGTCAGAGGAGGACCAGGGTCAGGAGGCAGAGGGGTACCTGGGTTGTGTGACAGGTGGATCAGGGCAGGGGGCACAGAGGGACCAGGTTGGGGAGGTATAGGGAGACCATGGCACGGCGGCAGAGGGGGACCAGGGCTAGGACTTAGAGGGGTACCTGAGCAGGGAGACGGAGGGACCAGGGAATGGAGGTAGAGGGGACCCAGGGCCGAGATGGAGAGAGACCCAAGGGCCTGAAGGTAGAGGGAGACCATGACCAGGAGGCACAGAAGATCCAGGGCCGGAGGCACGGAGGGACCAGGGCTGGGAGGCAGACGGTGATCAGGGCCAGGAGACAGAGGGGTAACTGGGTTGGGAGACGGGGTTCAGGGCTGGGAGGCAGAGGGGGACCAAGGCCAGGAGACAGTGGTGTACATGGGCCGGGGGGCAGAGGGCGACCAAGGCTGAGAGGCGGGAGGGACCAGGGCAGGGACGCAGAGGGGGACCAGGACTGGGAGGCAGAGGGGGACCTGGGTCATGAGTCAGAAGGTGACCAGGGATGGGAGGCTGTGGGGCACCTTTACCGGGAAACAAAGGGACCAGGTCCAGGAGGTAGTGGGCTACCTGGGCCGGAGGTCATGGGAACCAAGGACGGCGGGGCGGGGCGGGGCGGGGCGGCAAGGAGGCCTGGGAGACAGAGGGGGACCAGGGCCAGGATTCAGTGGGGTATACGGGCCGGGAGGCAGAGGAGGACCAGGGCTGAGAGGTGGGAGGGACCAGGGCAGGAAAGCCGAGGGGGACCAGGAATGGGAAACAGAGTGGGACCTAGGTCGGGTGGCAGAGGATGACTAGGGCCTGGAGACAGAGGTGTACCAGGATCGGGAAACAAAGGGACCAGGGTCGGGAGGTAGTGGGGTACCTGTGCCGGAGGTCATGGGGACCAGGGCTGTTTGGTAGAGCGGGACCAGAGCTAGTTGGTAGAGGGGAACCAGTGCAGTGTAGGAGAGGGACCAGGCCCAGGAGGTAGAGGGGCACCAGGGCGGGAGGTAGAGGGGCACCAGGGCGGAAGGCAGAGGGGGACCAGGGCCAGGAGGATGAGGGGGACCAGGGCCAGGAGGCAGAGGGGTAACTGGGCCTGCAGTCAGGAGGTTCAGGTCCTGAGACAGGGAAACCTGGGCCGGGAGGTAGAGGGTCCCGGTGCCGGGATAGAGAAAGGGGCCAGGGCTTGGAGATAGAGGGAAACCAGGGCTGGCAGAACAGGGGCACCCATGGCCGGGACGGACAGAGACCCATGGCCCATGGCTTGGAGGGAGAGACGGACCTCGGCAAGGAGGCAGAAGGGTACCTGGACCAGGAGACAGGTGGACCACAGCCAGAAGGTAGAAGGAGACCAGGGCTGGCAGAGCAGGGAGCCAGGGCATGGAGGTAGATGGGACCCATGGCCGCGACGGAGAGAGATCCAGTGGCCCGGAGATAGTGGGAGACCAGGGCCGGTAGGCCCAAAGGGACCGGGAGACGGGGGAATAGGATTGGGAGGCCCGTGTTGGATAGGGACCGTCTCTATCTGCGGCCAATGTGTACTTCCCGAGCACTTAGTACAGTATTCTGCACACAGTAAGCGTTCAATAAATACGACTGAATGAATGAATGAATGAATGAATGAATGGGTGACCAGTACCTGGAGGCAGCGGGGGACCAGGGCCAGGAGGCAGAGGGTACCCGGGCCGGTTGACGGGGGACCGGGGCTAGGAAGCAGAGGGGAACCAGGGCCAGGAGGAAAAGGGGTATCAGGGCTGAGCAGCGGTGTGTCAAGGTCAGGGAGGCAGAGGGCGACGAGGACCGGGAGAAAGAGGGGGACCAGGGCCGGGAGGCAGAGGAGTACCTGGGCCAGGGGACAGGGGGACCAGGGCTCGGAGGCAGAGGGGTACTTGTGCCGGGAGACAGTGGGACTAAGGCTGAGAAGCAGAGGGGAACCAGGGCCGAGAGGCGGGGCGTGACCAGGTCAGAGAGGCAGAGGCCGTCCTGGTCCGGGAATTTGAGGGGGACCAGGGCAGGGAGGCAGATGGGGACCAGGGATGGTAGACACGGGGACCAGGGCCAGGAGGTAGAGGGGACCTGTGGCCGGGACGGAGAGAGACCCAGTGGCCTGGAGGTAGAGGGAGGCTATGGCCTGGAGGCTCAAAGGGACCAGGCCCGGAAGGCAGAGGAGGACCTGGTCCTGGAGGTAGAGGAGGACCACGGCCAGGAGTCAGAGGTGCATGTGGACTAGGATATGGGAGACCAGGGTTGGGAAGCCTGGTGTACCAGGATCGGGAAACAAAGGGACCAGGGTCGGGAGGTAGTGGGGTACCTGTGCCGGAGGTCATGGGGACCAGGGCTGTTTGTTTGTCTCCCTCCAGGGCCAGGAGGCAGAGAGGGACCAGGATTGGGAAACGGAGATCAGGGCAGGGAGGCAAAAGGGGACCAGGGCCGAGAAGCATGGGGGACAAGGTCAGGGAGGTAGAGGTAGACCAGGGCAAGGAGATAGAGGGGGACCAGGGCCGGTAGACAGAGGGACCGGGGCCAGGAGGTAGGGGGTTACCTGGGCCAGGAGACGGGGCCTAGGGCTGAGAAGCAGAGGGGAACCAGGGCCGAGAGGCAGGGGGTGACCAGGTCAGAGAGGCAGAGTTCGGCCAGGTCTGGAAAGCAGAGGGAGACCAGGGCCGGTAGACAGGGGGACCAGGTTCGGGAGGCCGAAGGATACCTGGGCCGGGAGATGGGGACGAGGGAAGAGAAGCAGTGGGGACAATCTCAAGGAGTCACAGGGGGGTCAGGGCTGGGAGAAAAAGGGGGACCAGGGCCGGTAGAAAGTCAGACCAGGGCCGGAAGGCAGAGGGGTACTTGAGCTGGGAGACAATCGTGGACCAGGGCAGGGAGGCAGAGAGATTCCTGGGCCGGGGGACAAGGGGACTAGGGCTGAGAGTCAGAGAAGGACCAGGGCCAATAGGCAGGAGGGGACAAGGGCGGGGAGGTAGAAGATGACCAGGGCCAGCAGGCTGAGAGGTACCTTGGCAGGGAAGCAGATGGGGACCGGGACCAGGAGGCGGGGGGGACCAGGCCCAGGAGGCAGACGGGTATCAGGGAGGGGAGGCCAAATTGACCAGAGCTGAGACGCGGGGTGACAAGGGCAGGGAGTCAGAGAGGGACCAGGGCCCGGAGGCAGAGTGGGACCAGGGCCGGGAGGTAGCAGGGTACCTGGGCTGGGAGACAGGGGGACCAGGGCTGAGAGGCAGGGAGCAACCAGGTCATAGACGCAGAGGCTTACCAGGGTCGGGAGGCAGAGGGGGACCAGGATGGAGAAGCAGGGGCAACAGGGTCAGGGAGGTAGAGGGGGATCAGGTTCGGGAGGCAGAGGGGGACAAGGGCCGGGAGGCCAAGGGGTACCAAGGCCTCGAGGCAGAGAGGGACCACGGCTTGGAGGCAGAAGGGTACCTGGGCCGGTAGACCGCGTGACCAAGGAAGGTATGCAAAGGGGGACCAGTGCCTGAAGGCAGAGGGGTACCTGGGCCAGAAGGCAGAGGGGGACCAGGCCCGAGGGGCAGTGGGAACCAGGGCAGGAAGGTAGAGGGGGAGCAGGGCTTGGAGGAAGAGGGGTACCAAGGCGGGGTGGCAGAGGCGGACCAAGGTCGAGAGGCAGAAGGATACCTGTGTCGGGAGACATCGGTACCAGGGCCAGGAACTAGAGGGGACCCAGAACCAGGGCGGAGAGAGACCCAAGGGCTTGGAGGTAGAGGGAGACCGTGGCCGGAAGGCATAGAGCTACCAGGGTCGGGAGGCAGAGGGGGACCAGGGAAATGCGGCAGAAGTGGACCATGGCCAGGAGGCAGAGAGTTACTTGGGCTGGGAGACGGAGGACCAGGGCCGCGAGGAAAAGGGGGACCGGGTCAGGGAGGCAGAGAGCTACTTGGGCCGGGAGATAGAGGGACCAGGGCCTAGAGGCAGAAGGGGACCTTGGCTGAGAGGCAGAGGGGTACCAGGGCCGTGGCGCAGTGGGGGACCAGTGTCAGAGGCAGGCGTGAACCTGGGCTGGGAGATGGAGTCCAGGGCCGGGAGAAAGAGGGGAACCAGGGTCAGGAGGCACTGCGGTACTTGGGCCGGGAGGCAGACAGGGACAAGGGCCTTGAGGCGGGAGGTCCCAGGGAAGGGAGGTAGAAGGGGACCAGGACTGAGAGACAAAGAGGTACCTGGACCGGGAAACAAAGGGACCAGGGCTGGGAGGTAGTGGGGTACGTGGACCGGAAGTCATGGGGACCAGGGCCGGTTGGTAGAGGGGCTATCGGTTGGGAAGGAGAGCGGGCCCAGGGCCTGGAGGTAGAGGGAGACCAGGGCCGGGAAGCACAGAGGGACCAGGGCGGGGAGGCAGAGGGGGACCAGGGCCAGGAGACAGAGGGGTACCTGGGACGGGAGACAGGAGGACCCAGGCCGGTAGGTAGAGGGGACCCAGGTCCAGGCCCGAGAGAGCGGCCAGGGCCTGGAGGTAGAGGGAGACCAGGGCTGAAAGGCACAGGGAGACCATGGCTGGCAGGCTCAGGGGGACAAGGGCACGGAAGCAGAGGGGCACCAGGGCCAGGAGGCTGAAGGGTTCCCGGGCCAAGAGGCAGAGGGGTTCCTGGGCCGGGAGGCACAGGGGGATCAGAGCCAATAAACAGCGGAGACCAGAGTATGAAGGCAGAGGGGAATCTGGGCCTGAAGACAGTTGGCCCAGGGCCTGGAGGTAGAGGGAACCAAGGGTCGGTATGGAGAGAGACCCCGGGGCCTGGAGGCAGAAGGAGACCAAGGCCGGGAAGGATAGAGGGACCAGGTCCGGGAGGTAGAGGAGTACCTTGGCCAGGAAACAGGCGGCCGACTGCCAGGAGGCAGAGGCGTACTAGGCCAGGAGACGGGCAGCAGGGCTGGGATGTATATGGCTGGGAGGGAAACGGGGAGCCGGGCCTGGAGGCAGAGGAGGACCAGGGCCAGAAGGCAGAAGGGTACCTGGACTGGGAGATGAGGGACCAGGGCCGGGAGGCAGACCGTGACCTGGGCCAGGAGACTGAAGTACCAGGGTCGGGAGGCAAAGGGGGGCCAGGGCGGAAAAGCGGGGGCGACGAGGGCAGGGAAGAAGAGGGGAACCAGCGCCGGGAGGCCGAGGGGGACCCGAGCCGGGAGGCAGAGGGGGACCAGGGTCGGGGAATGGCGAATAAGCCGGCAGGCAGAGTGGTACCACTGCCTCCCTTCCCTTTTATACCTGGCTTCTCAGAAGTAAAGGAGAACTAGGGCCGAAAGTCAGAAGGGGACCAGGGACTTAAGGCAAGGGGCGACCAATTCAGGGAGGCAGAGGGGAACCAGGGCGGGGAGGCATAGAGTGACTAGGGCTAGGACGCTGAGAGACCATGGCCGGAAATTTGAGGGGACCCAGTTCCGGAAGGCAGAGGGGCACCAGGGCAGGGAGGCAGTGGGGGACCAGGGCCAGGAGACGGGGGTTTAGGACTGGAAGGAAGAGGGGGACCAGGGCCCGGAGGCAGAGGGTTACCTGGGTCGCAAGTCGAAAGGGGACCAGGGCCGAGACGGGGTGGGAGACAAGGGCAGCGAGTCAGAGGATACCAGGTCCTGGAGGCAGAGGGGGACCAGGGCCAGGAGGCAGAGGGGTACTTGGGCTGGGAAATAGGGGACCAGGGTCAGGAGGCAGAGGGGGACCAGGGCCGGGAAACCGGGACCAGGTCCTGCAGGCAGATTGATTCCTCTGCCTCCCAGCCCTTGTCCCTCCGCTTCTTGGAACTAAAGGGGAACTAGGGCTGTCAGGCACAGGGGAACCAGGGACGGGAGGCAGAGGGGTACCAGGGTAGGGTGGCGGGGGGACCAGGGTGAAGGGGGGGCGAGGCGGGAAGGGACTTCGGCAGGGAAGCAGGGGCGTACCCGGGCCAGTAGATGGACATGTGCCGGGAAGTAGAGGGGACCCAGGGCCAGGAGGCAGAGGGGTACCTGGGCCAGGAGGCAAACGAGTACCAGGGTCGAGTAGCTGGGAGGACAGGGGCGGGGAGGCAGAGGTTTACCTGGGCCGAGAGACAGGGGGACCAGGTCCGGGAAGCGCTTAGTACAGTGCTCTGCACACAGTAAGCGCTCAAAAAATACGATTGAAAGAATGAAAGGAACACAACGGTCCGGAGCCACAGAGGGACCAGGGCCGAGAGATAAAGGGGGACCAGGGCAGGGTGGCAGAAGTCGATCAGGGCCAGGTGGCAGAGGGATACCTGTGCCGGGAGACAGCGGGACTAGGGCCTAGAGGTAAAGGGGACCCAAGTCCGGGATGGAGAGAGAAACAAGGGCCTGGAGGCAGACCAGGAGTGGGTGGCACAGAGTGCTCAGGGCCGGGCGGCAGAGGGGGACCAGTGCAGGGAAGCAGAGGGAGACCAGGGCCAGGAGGTAGAGGGAGACCAGGACAGGAGGCCGAGGGGTTCCTGGGCCCGGAGATGGGAGACCAGGACAGGGAGGCCGAGGGGTACCTGGGCTGGGAGGCAAAGGGTGACCTGGGCAAAGATGTGGGGGTGACAAAGACAGGGAGACCGAGGGGGACCTGGGCCTGGAGGCAGAGAGGAATCAGGGCTAGGAGCATAGGGGTACCCTTGCCGGAAGACAGGGGGACCAGGGGGACCATGGCGGGGTTGCAGAGGCGGGCCAAGGCCAGGAGACCTGAACTGGGAGACAGGGGGACTAGTGCCGGGAGGTAGAGGGGTACCTGGTCCGGGAGGCAGATGGGGACCGCGGCAAGTTGGCAGAGGGGCACCATGGCCAGGAGGAAGAGAGATACCTAGGCCAGGTAACAGTGGACCAGGGCCAGGAGGCAGAGGGGTTCTTGATTCTTGAGGTTGGGGGACCAGGCCCGGGAGGTAGGGGGAACCCAGGGCTTGGAGGCGGAGGGCGACCAGCACAGGGAGGCAGTGGGGTACCAGGGCCAGGAGGCAGAGGGGCACCTGGGCCGGGAGACACGAATTTAGGGCTGGGAGGATGAGGGGGATCAGGGTCCGGAGGCAGAGGGCTACCTGGGCCGTAAGGCAAAAGGGGACCAGGGCCGAGAAGCAGTGGGGGACAAGGGCAGCGAGCCAGAGGGGGCCAGGTCCTGGAGGCAGAGGGGGACCAGGGTCAGGAGGCAGAGGAGGACCTGGCCCGGGAAACGGAGACCGGATCCTGTGGGCAGATTTGTTCCACTGCTTCCCTGCCCTTGTCCCCCCGCTTCTTGGAACTGAAGGGGAGTTAGGGCCGGCAGGCACAGGGAACCAGTGATGGGAGGAAGAGCTGGACCAGGGCAGGTGGGCAGGGGGGACTAGGGCCAAGAGGAGGGGGGCGACCAGGGCAGGGAGGCAGAGGGGGACGAGGACCTGGAGTTTCGGGGTGACCTGGGCCGTGAGGCAGAGGGGGACCTGGGCCGGGAGGCAGAGTAGTACCCGGGCCGGTAGATGGTGAATCGGGGCCGGGAGGTAGAGGGGGACCAGGGCCAGGAGGCAGTGAGGTACCTGGGCTGGGATGCAAAGTGGGACCAGGGCCAAGGGAGACAAGGTCAGGGAGGCAGAGGGGGACAAGTTCCGTTAGACAGGGGGCCAGAGATGGGAGGCAGAGGAGTACCTGGGCTGGGAGACAGGGGGCCTCGGGCTGGTAGGCAGATTGGTATGAGTGCCGGGAGACAGTGGGAGTAGGGCTGAAAATCAGAGGGGAACGAGGGCCGAGACGCGGGCGGCGACCGGTTCAGAGAGGAAGAGGCTGGCCAGGGCCGGGAAGCAGAGAAGTAGCGTGGATCAATGGAAAGAGCACGGGCTTTGGAGTCGGAGGTCAGGGGTTCAAATCCGGGCTCCGCCACCTGTCAGCTGTGTGACTTTGGGCAAGTCACTTAACTTCTCTGGGCCTCAGTTGCCTCATCTGCAAAATGGGGATTAAGTCTGTGAGCCCCTTGGGACAACATGATCACCTTGTAACCTCCCCAGAGCTTAGAACAGTGCTTTGCACATAGTAAGCGCTTAATAAATGCTATTATTATTATTATTATTATTATTATTGTTATTATTAAATAATCATGATGATGGTATTTATTAAGCCCTTACTGTGTGCCAAACACCGTACTTAAGCCCTGGGGTAGATACAAGAAAATCAAGGTGGACACAGACCCTGTCCCATTCAGATTCATTCATTCAATCATATTTATTGAGTGCTTACTGTGTGCAGAGCACTGTACTAAGCGCTTGGAAAGTACAAGTTGGGAATATGTAGATACTGTCCCTACCCAATAGTGGGCTCACAGTCTAGAAGGGGAAGGCAGAGAACAAAACAAAACATATTAACAAAATAAAATAAATAGAATAAATATGTACAAATAAAATAAATGAATAAATAGAGCTATAAATATGTACAAGCATATATACAAATATACCGGTGCCGTGGGGAGGGGAAGGAGGCAAGGCGGTAGGCATGGGGAGGGGGAGGAGGGGAAGAGGAAGGAGGGGGCTCAGTCTGGGAAGGCCTCCAGGAGGAGATGAGCTCTCAGTAGGGCTTTGAAGAGATCTCAGTCTGAATTGGAGGGAGAACGGGAATTTAATCCCCACTTTCCAGATGAGGCATCTGAGGCACAGAAATGTTACGGGAACGTGACTACCAGCTCTGATTGATTGTACTCTCCCAAGTACTTAGCACAGTGCTCTGCACACAGTAAGTGCTTAGTAAGTACAGTTGCTTAATGAATTTGCCAAAGGTCACGCAGTGGGCAGGTGGTGGAGCTGGGATTAGAACGCAGGGCCTCTTACTCCCAGGTCCATGCTCTTTCCTCTAGGCCACACTTTTCTCCTTGCTGCTTACCAATGCTTTTTCTCCTAAGGACTGGGTGTTTGTTCATCTTGTCCAATTTTGAACATTGTCATTTTTTTTATCAAGATTCAAACATGATCCCATTTTGTTGATGTCAAAGATTCCACTTGTATATGAGCCAGTTGGATTTTACATGACTCAGTGGGACAGTGGGTGACATAGTAAGAGCTCAAAAGCTGTTGTCCCTGGTTAACGGCTTGAAGAATGCTTGGTCTCAGTGGGTCTGAAAGCCATACTGAGGGGCGCAGTATTTCAGGAAGCGGATAATGATAATAATAACGATGATATTTATTAAGCGTTTACTGTATGTCCATTACTGTACAAAGCGATGGAGTAGAGAAAAGCTAATCAGGTTGAACACAGTCCCTGTCCCACATGGGGCTCACGGTTTTAATTCCAATTTTCCAGCTGAGGGAGAAGTCAAGTTTCTTGGTCGAGGTCACCCAGCGGACAAATGGGAGCTGGGATTAGAACCCAGCTCTTCCCGACTCCCGCGCCCGGACTCTTTCCACTAGACCGTGCCGCTTCCCATAGCAGGATGGTATGTCGGCTGACTAAGTCTTACAGCGATTGCTCTTTCCTAGGGAAGTCTTTCGATTCTGAAAATCTGCACTGGGAAAACCCGGCTGGGGGTGGACGTACCCTTGGAATGTTTGGCAGCGTAAACCCACCAGTTCTCCGGAGCCGACCTCAGTAACCTGTGCCTAGAAGGGAGTTCCCACATGGGGGTCAGTTAGCACAGGGCTCAGAGCAGAGGAATTGCTCAGAAAATACTGTGAATTGGAGGAGGTCCCAGCGGGAGAGAGGGGGCCACCCGGGAGAGGATTGAGACAGAACTCGATATTCCTGCCTGAGTCTGTTCGGACGTCCTGGGAGATCAGAAGTCTTCAGTCTGGACATCAGCTCTCCCTGGATTCCATCTAGACCCCTCCACTTCCAGCAGGCAGCCATCCCAGGTGAACCAGTGGTTTAGGGAGAAGGCAGTTTCCCACCCCCCAAACTCAGCCTCGCCCTTTTTGTTGCCCCTCCCCGACGGCATCTCCCCCTTCCCTACCCAACCCAACGAACCGGAGAATTCATTATAGGTTTTGGTTATTTTGGTTCAAATTTCCCAAAGGGCTCAGGAAGCCTGAAGGATATTTGGAGGAGAATCCTGTCATTCTGGACTGTACACACCTTTTGGGCAGGGAATGTGCCTGCTTATTTGGTTGTCTTGGATTCTCCCAAGTGCTCAGTACAGTGCTTTGCACATAGTAAGCAATAAATAGCATTGATTGATAGCTTAGCACACGTGTTTCCGAGGAGAGAGGTCCTTGGGTTGTCTCTCTCATGGAGAGTGCACCAGTAGTAACCACTGATTCAATGGTAAATTAGCAGGAAGATAACATTCATTCATTCATTCAATCATTTATTGAGCGCTTAGTATATGCAAAGCACTGTAGTAAGCGCTTGGGAGAGAGTATAAAGACACATTTCCCTACGACCTCCCAAGACTGAGTTCTGAGCTTATTATTCTGTAGCCCCTTGCTTAGAGCAGCTTGCACAGACTTGTTCCTGAAAGTGGGGTAGAAAGAAGTTTGACCTCCCCACCTATTCTATCTAACAGCTTTGCTCGATTTCCTTTAAGGCCGCCTTGCCGGCTGTGCAGGAGAACGGTCTGGAAGCCACCCCCGTGAAACAGGAGCACTTTGTGAGATCCCTAGTGACCATGTGACCGTCGATACACCAGAAAGGCTTGGATTTTTATGAAGGCTTATTTAGAAAACAAGAATAATTCACTGATTTAGAGAAGCTTTAAACACTGCCCGTCCATTGTTTGGTCCGGTGGACTGCATGCTCACATTTGGGTGGTTGACATTTGTGTCCGGGCGATGACGCCAGTGTTCTGAGGCACCGTCCACGCCTTCTAGTATCTAGGAAATGGCAATGTTTGCCTGCTTCTTTTTATAAAGGACCTTTAATTATCGTTTGACTGAAACATGCCTCTCTTCATTTGAGGAGCCAGAATTCTCAGCCACCATTCAGATAGCAATAATAATAATAATAATGGTATTTGTTAAGTTAATGGTCAGGGAATGTGTCTGTTTTATTGTTTCACTGAACTCTCCCAAGCGCTTAGAATGATGCCCTACACACAGTAAGCACTCAGTAAATATGATTGGTAGATTGGCTTACTGTGTGCAGAGCACTGTGCTAAGCCCTGGGAAAGAGGACACAGGTGGGACGTGTACAGAGACCCTCTCCAAAGGGGGTGCTCCATTTGTGACTCTAGGTCACATCGGGAACAGGTGGGCAAACATTAAAACAGCAACAAGGGCCAGCGACAAATTCACAGTGCACAAAATCCAGGTAAAAGTCTCTCCTAAGCACTCAGAAGTCTTTTTGGCTTTTTATGATGTTTGTTAATCGCTTTACTACATGTCAAGTGCATTGTTCTAAGCACTAGGGTAGATACAAGCTTATCAGGTTGGATACAGTCCGTATCCCACATGGAGCTCACAGTCTTAATCTTCATTTTCCAGATGAGGTGACTGGGGCTCAGTGAAGTGACTTATCCCAGGTCATACAAACAAGGTATCCCAGGTCAGGCAAATAAGTGACAGAGTCAGCATTAGAACCTGGGGCCTTTTGACTTCCGGGCCCATGCTTTATCCAGGGCGCCACACTCCTGCCCTTGGGAGTTGTCCATGCAATAGGCATAGGAATGTAATTCCACCCAGCACATGTTTAGGCCCAAGTCCCCAGTGTCAGCTACCTCTCCGGCTAGAGGGTTTTTGGGGTTTTCTTTTGTGGTATTAAGTACTTTTCATTAATTCAATTCTATTTATTGAGTGCTTACTGTGTGCAGAGCACTGTACTAAGCACTTGGAAAGTAGAATTCAGCAACAGAGACTATCCCTGCCCACAATGGGCTCACAGTGTAGAAGGAGGGAGACAGACATCAAAATAAGTAAACAGGTATCAATAGCATCAATATAAATAAATAGAATTATAGATAGATACACAGTAATAAATAGAATTATATATATATATATATATATATATATATATATATATATATATATATATATATATATACATTCACAAGTGCTGGGGGGCAGAGAAAAGGGGAACTTAGTCTGGGAAGACCTCCTGGAGGAGGTGAGCTTCCAGGAGGGCTTTGAAAGAGGGAAGTGTCCTAGCTTGGCAGATTTGAGGAGGGAGGGCATTCCAGGCCAGAGGTAGCGCCAGGGGTCAACGGCAGGACAGGCAAGAACGAGACACAGTGAGACGGTAAAGGGCACAGGAGGAATGGAGTGTGTGGGCTGGGATGTATAAGAAGAGAAGAGAAAGAGGGGACGAGGTGAAAAAGATCCTTGAAGCCAGTAGGAGTCTTTTCTTGATACGAAGGTTGGTAGGCAACCACATACTACGTACCAGGCACTTTAGTAAACGCTGGGGTAGTTACAAGCTGATCAGATCAGACACAGTCCCTGTCCTGCCTTAGCTCACGATCTTCATCTCCATTTTACAGATGAGGTGATTGAGCCAACGATAAATGAAGTGACTTGCCCAAGGTCACACAGTAGAGTGTTGTATTATTAACCATATTTATTGAGTGGTTACTATATGCAAAGCACTGTGCTAAATGTTTGGGAGAGAACAATATACCATCAAACACATTCCCTGCCTACAACCGAGCTCACGGTCTATAGGGGGGGAGATAGACATTAATATAAATAGATAAATAAATTACAGATATGTCCATGTGTGCCATGGGAAAGGGAGATAGGATGAGTGAAGGAGCAGGTATGAACAGAAAAGAAGGGAGTGGAAGAAAAGGGCTCAGTCGGGGAAAGCTTCCTGGAGGAAATGGGCTTTCGATAAAGCTTTGAAGTGGGGGAGAGGAATTATCTGTATGAAAGGAGGAAGGGAGTTTCCAGGCCAGAGATATGTTGTGGGTGAGAGGTCGGCAGTGAGAGAAATGAGATCGAGGTACAGTGAGATGTTTAGGAACAGAGGAACAAATTTACGACCGGGGTTGGAGGAGAGTAGCAAGGTGACGTAGGAGGGGGCAAGGCGATTAAGTGCTTTAAAACCAATGATGAGTTTTTGTTTGTTGTGGAGGTAGATGGGCAACCACTAGAGTTTCTACTGGGGAAACAAGATCTGAATGTTTTTGAAGGAAGATGATTCGGGGAGCAGAATGGTGTATGGACTGGAGTGGGCAGAGACAGGAGGCAGGGAGGTCAGCAAGGAGGCTGATACAGTAATCTAGGCGGGCTAAGATAAGTGCTTGTATTAATGTGGTATTTTGAATGGCGAGAAAGAGGTGACTTTTGGCAAGGTTGGGAAGGTAGAACTGACAGGATTTAGTGATGACTTGAATATGTGGGTTGAATGAGAGAGGAATCAAGGACAATACCAAGGTTATGGTCTTGAGAGACAGGAAAGATGGTGGTGAAGTCGGCAGCGATGGGAAAGTGAGCAGGAGGACAGGGTTCGAGGGGGAAGAAAAGTTCAGTTTTAACCATATTAAGTTTGAGGTGACAAGAGGACATCCTTGAAGTAAGGAGGAAATGCAAGACTGCAGAGAAGGAACGAGATCAGGGCTGGAGTTGTAGATTTGGGTGTCATCAGCATAGAGGTGATAGTTGAAGCTGTGTAAGCGAATGAGTTTTCCAAGGGAGGGTAGATGGAGAAAAGACAGGGACCAAGAACTGAATCTTGAGGGACACCCAGAGTTAGGGGATGGGCTCAGAGTAAGCAGTGTGGTGAGAAAGGCCCCCCAATCACACCAGTGGAGCGAATGACTGCTGGGTTTGGGTGGCCAGGAGAGAGGTGGCTTGAGAATGTACCACTGTCTGGCAGGGGGTTGCTCTGTTGAGGAGTTAGGGGGAGGTAGAAACTTCCACTTGGGCTCCTTGGAGTTCAGCCATCAAATGAGCCCAGGGAGGTTTCTGGGAATCGTGACAAAACCCAGAGATCCTAAGTTTTCCATCTGATGGTGGAGAGTAGAAGGCAGGAGTTGGGGAACTGGCCCAGTCTCCCCTCCCCCCTTAGTACCGTCCAAAGGAGGGAGAAGGTTCTGGAAGTCACTGGCACCTGGGACACTGAGAGGGCTGTGGAGGCCCTGAAGTGAATCCTTGTCCGTGGTCGACTTGTCCTGCTCTACCTGGGTGTTGTCTGGTGAGTGACTGATTTGATTCGTGGAGGGGGGACCAGTGTTTGGGGTTGGGGGGTTGTCTTTACGGGGACCCATCCTCCTGGAACCAACAGGTGGCATAGCCCAGCATAGCAGTAACATCCCTAAGGCAGCCATCTGAGGCAGACTTGTTACAGCCTGCCGTGATGGTGGCGGCAGCCCCTCAAGTTTCAGCCTAGTGGGAAATGATGCTAATACTTATGGTATTTATTGAGCGCTAACCCTTTGCCAGGTACTGTTCTAAGTGCCGGGGTAGATACAAATTAATCAAGTTGGACACAGTCACTGTTCCCCGTGGGGCTCACAGCCTTAATCCCCATTTTACAGATGAGGGAACTGAGGCCCAGAGAAGTGAAGTGACTTAGCCAAGGTCCCGCAGCAGACAAGTGGCAGAGCCGCAATTAGAACCCAGGTCCTCGTAACTTCCAGGCCCATGCTCTACCTACTAAACCATGTTGCTACTGCCCCTCCCTCCTCTCCTCAGTATGTCACGCCCTGGGCACACAGCTGTCCATACGCCACCACTTGTGACTTGCTAACCTCAGGTGGCATCCGTTGTTGGGTAGGGGCAGTCTCTATATGTTGCCGACTTGTACTTCCCAAGCGCTTAGTACAGTGCTGTGCACACAGTAAACGCTCAATAAATACGATTGAATGAATGAAGGGCCACCCCTGTTGGGAACACTCATTAATCAACGGCATTCATTCATTCATTCATTCAATCGCATTTATTGAGCTCTTATTGTGCGCAGAGCACTGTACCGAGCGCTTGGGAGAGGAGAGTAGACAATAGGGCATGGGCTTGGGAATCAGAAGGACATGATTCCTAATCCCAGCTCTGCCATTTACCTGCTGTTCGATTTTGGGGAAGTCACTTCGCTTCACTGTGCATTAGTTCCCTCATCTGTAAAATGGGGACTCAACACATGGACTGTGTCCAACCTGATGACCTTGTATCTACTTCAGTGCTTAGAACAGTGCTTGACACAAAGTGCTCATAAATGCCATTTTAATACAAATATAGTAAAGCGGGACTAGGGCTCTAATTTCAGCTCTGCCAGTGGCCTTATCTCTGTGACCTTGGAAAAGTCTTCTTTTAGTTTCTTCATCTCCTTCCCTATTAATTAATTAATATAGTGCAAGTTATGGTGCTTGTTGAACACTTACGCTGTTCTAAACACTGAGGTAGATACAGACCTCCCCGCGACCTGCCTGCCCTGCCCTCAGCAGCTCTTTTCAAAGGCCACCCTCTCTCTTTTTCCTCCTTAAAGGTATTTTGTTAAGCACTTACAATGTGCCAAGCACTGTTCCAAGAGCTAGGGTTGATACATAGTAATCAGGTTGTCTCACTTGGGGCTCACATCTTAATCCCTATTTTACAGATGAGGTCACTGAGGCACAAAGAAGTTAAGTGGCTTGACCAAGCTCACACAGCAGACAAGTGGCAGAGTCGGAATTAGAACCCTTGGACTTCCGACTCCCAAGCCCGTGCTCTTCCCACTGTCACGCTGATTTCATCTCTTCTCCCTCTTTTCCTTCTCCCCTTCTTCCTCTCTCATTGCTCCCTCCTGCTCCTCTCACTCCTCTGCCCCTCTCTTTCTCCCTGCCTCTCCCTCCCTCCTGCCCCTCTCCCTCGCTCTTGGGCCCACTCCCCCTGCTCCCCTGGGGGCCGCATGTCCCAGCCCCTCCTGACCAGATTCTCCCCTGCCTGCTTGCTCCCTTCTAGGCTGGCCACCATTGGCATCTTCCAAATCCTGATGAAGTAGAAAGAGGTCGGCACTCTTCCCCTCCTTCGGCCCCTTCCCCACTTCCCCCTGCCCTCGTCTGTTCCTTCGACTGGCTGTGGGGAGGGGAGGGGATCTCACCCCCACTTTCCTTATCTCCTCCCTCCTACTCCCCCCAACCCCGCCATCCCTATTTTCTCCCCACTTTCTTTTCCTCCCTGCTACCCCCGCCTCTTTCCAAATCTCTCCCCTGCAACTACCTTAAATTTCTTTCCTCTCCTCCTCCTCTGCTCCTCCTCTGCTCCAGGCTACACCTACCTCCGTCCCCCACCTCTTTCTCCCCCAGTCTCTTTCCCCTGCTACCCCTTCCCTAGCCTCTTACTCCCGCTTCTTCCCCCATTTCCTCCCCATCTCCACCCATCTCCTCCCTCCACCTACTTCACCACAAACTCCTTCCCCATGTCCTCTTACCACCTCCTCCCCTGCTAACCCCTCCTTTTCCCCACTTCCTCTTCCCTATTTTCTCCCCCCACTTTCCCCCATTTTCTCCTCTTCTACCCCTACCTTTTCCCAACTTCTTTATTCCCCTACCTCCTCCCATCTCCTTCCCCCACCTCCTTCTCCCCCATCTCCTCCACCTGTTACCCTAACCCCTTTCTTCACATCCTCATCCCATCTCCTCCTCTGCTACTCCTACCTCCTAACCCCCAGTTTTTCCTGCCCATCTCCTCTCCCCGGCTATCCCTATTTCCTCCCCCACTTACTCCTCCCCATCTTCTACCCCCACTGTCCCCCATTTTTCTCCTTGGCTACTCTTACCTCCTTTCTTCCCACTTCTTTCTTCCCCCATCTCCTCTTCCCACCTCCTTCTCCCAATCTCTTCCCCTCTCTATCCCTCCCTCCTCCCCAATCTCCTCCCTGTTATCCCTATCTCCCCACCCCCCACACCGGTTCCTTTTTTTCCTCAATCTCCTCCGCCCTTCCACCCTTCCCCCTCCCCAACCCAGCTCCCCCAGGGCCACCTGACCCTTGACCCCGGCCCCTGACCGCCATCTGTGCCTTGGCTGCTCCCCAGCTCATCCCGCTGGCCACCATTGTCACCATCACCGGGTTGTGAGCCATCTCCGTTTCCGTGTACTCTCTCTTCAAGACGGCCGTCATGTGAGTAGCAGGCCCCAGGGTCTGTCCGGCAGTCAATACATCAATCGATTAATCGTGGCATTTAGTGAGCACTCACTGGGTGCAGCGCACTGCATTAGTGCTCGGGAGACTACAGTAGAACTATGTAACGGACACACTCCCTACCCACGGTAAGCTTGCAGTCTAGAGAGGGAGGCAGACAAGTATGAGAAGTGACAGAGTGTGGGGATAGATGGAATAGCGATGGGGTGAGTATCAGTGGCTTAAGGGGCATCCATACAGCAACTACTCTCTCTGCCTTCAAAGCCTTATTGGAGGCACATCTCCTCCAGCAGGCCTTCCCCAACTAAGCCCTCCTCTTCTCCCACTCCCTTCTGCATCTCTCTGACCTGCCACTTTATTCATCACCCAACCCCCACAACTAGCTCCACAGCATGCAGGTACATATCTGTAATTTATTTCTAATTAATGTCTGTCTCTCCCTCTAGATTGTAAGCTTGTTTTGTAGGTAGGAAATGCGTTTGCTAATTCTGTTGTACTGGGCTCTCCCAAGCACTTAGTACAGTGTTCTGCATACAGAAAGTGCTCAGTAAATACCGCTGATTGATTGATTGATTTGGTTCCTGTTCAGGGCTGCTGGGGTTTGGTGGGGCTGAAGGAGAGTACAACATAATTAAATCAATCAATGGTATGATCAATCAATTCATGAGCACTTGCTGTGTGCAGAGCACTGTACTGTTTGAGATTACAACACAATACAGTCAATCAATCAATGGTATTTATCAAGCACTTACTGTATGTAGAGGACTGCACTAAGAGTTTGGGAGAGTACAATAAACAGAATCGGTAGACACGTTCCCTGTCCACACCAGGCCTGCAGTCAAGAGACGAGCTAACAATCACTGCTATCGATTGGGTTCTCTCTTTGTGCAGAGCACTGCATTAAGTGCTTTCGCGAGTACAATATAGCAGATTTGGTAGACACGGTTTCTGCCCACAACAAGCTTAGAGTCAAGACAGAAGTTTACAATCGATGGTACTTACTGATCTCTTACTGTGTGCAGAACACTTCACTAAGCGCTTGGACAAGTACAATATAACAGAGTTGATAAGCACGTTCCCTGCCGCCGGTGAGCTTCCAGTCGTGGGGGGCGGGGGAGGATGGGAAGTTCAGAAATGTCATTTTCAGGGGGACACTATAACTGCTTAGCGTCTTTCCTAACGGATGCCATCTTGGGCTTCAGCCTCAACAGGTCCAAAAATCCAGAGCCATGGGAGAACGTGGATCCGACCCAGCATCAAAAGGTAGCAGGCCCACCTCCGCCCCTTCTTTTGAAGGGCCCTCCGACCCCCGCTGAACAATGGCAAGCTCTTTGACCTGATGACCTTGATCCTGAGCCCAATCCTCTCAGAGGGGCAGCTGCCCGCAGCCTCCCTGCCCTGCCCTGCCCTGCCCTCTGGGCCCCGGGAAGAGGGGAATTGGTGCCACTTCTCGGTGTGTGGGTGGGGAAGGGAGGAAGCAAGGGGGCATTTGGGCAGGGTGGCACGGTCCACTTGGGAGAGCAGGTGGACCAGAAAGGCCATCTCCTGGATCTTTATGATCCCAGTCTGACCAAGGGATGAGGAGGGACAATGTGGGAGTGAAACATCCATTTTGTTTTTGTTTTTTGTGGTATTTGTAAAGCACTCACTATGGGCCAGGCACTGTACTAAGCACTGGAGTAGATGCAAGATAATAATAATACGCTTACTATGTGTCAGGCACTGTACTAAACATTAGCACAGATACACCTAATCTGGTTGGGCACATCCACATCCCACGTGAGGCTCACATTCTTAATTCCTATTTTACAGATGAGAGAACCGATGCACAGAGAAGCAAATGGACTTTTTTAAAGCTATTCGTTAAGTGCTCATTCTGTGCCAGGAACTGTACAAAGTGCTGGGGTAGATACAAGCTAATCTGGTTGGACACAGTCCCTGTCCCACATGGGGTTCACAGTCTTGGTCCCTATTTTACAAATGAGAGAACTGAGGTAGAGAGAGGTGAAGTAACTTTTCTTAATGGCATTTGTTTACCACTTACTATATGCCAGGCACTTGTTCTAAGCACTGGGGTAGATACAAAGTAATCTGGTTGGACACAGTCCCAGTCCCACATGGGGTTCACAGTCATCGGGTTCACAGTCTTAATCACTATTTTACAGATGAGGTAAATGAGGCTCAGAGAAGTGAAGTGACTTGCCCAAGGTCACCAATCAGACAAGTGGCAGAGCCAGAATCAGAACCCATAACCTTCTTATCCCCAGGCCCATGCTCTGTCCACTAGGCCATGCTGTCGCACTCCCTGTCCTACATAGAGCAAAGAACTCTTCTCTCGGTGAAAATCAAGGGAAATCACTTTCTCTTCGCTTATCAATCAGCAATATTTCCCAAGCACCTACTGTCTGCAGAACAGTATATAAAATACCCGGGAGAGGACAATAATGTTAATAAATACCATTCCTGCCCTCAGTCAGTCAATCAGTTTGTGTGTTGCATATTTTCATTCATTCATTCAATCGTATTTATTGAGCGCTTAGTGTGTGCAGAGCACTGCACTAAGCACTTGGGAGAGTAGAACATATAACAGAAACGTTCCCTGCCCACAGTGAGCTTGCAGTCTAGCATGGGAGGCAGAGATTAATAGAAATAAATAAATGACAAATATGGACATAGGGAGTTTAGGAAGCTTAGGATCTAGCAGAATGTATTCTCCAGGGTTGAGGTTCCTGGAACACAGGTTTTATTTCTCTGCTCTGCAGTTACTGTCGATTAACCAGCAGTGGAAACCCATCGAGGAACTGCAGAAGGTGAGAAGGCTGACCAAGTGACCAAGAGACCGAGCTACCAGCCCCCACGCCCCGGGAATCCAGAGGAATCACCTCTGCGCAAATTCACCTTCCGAACCAGCACACGGAGATACTTCCGCTGCAGTCTCGGGGTCATCCCCCAATATGGGGGCCTTCTTGGTCAGGGGTCTCCCGCCCCACGGAGGGACCACTTTGCAGGCTGGTGACCGGACAAGTGGCATCCAACCCTAATCCAGCACTCCCAGTTTGGCGTCCAGGGTCTTCTCTGGAAAGGTCAATGGTGGCCTCCCCTGCTTCAGCCTTCCTTGAGTGGAAATGGGTTCGCATCTAGTGCTCTGTGAGGTAGATTGAATAAAGTCCTTTTTTCCCCCCCAAATAAAGGCAGAATGCATGCTTCCTCATTCACACAATTTTAGATCATCCAAAGGAAACACATTCTGAAAAACAGAAACACTCTCAATTCACAGTTAGGGAACTTGGAATGTCAGAATTCATTCATTCATTAATTCACTCATTCATTCAGTCGTATTTATTGAGCACCTACTGTGTACAGAGCACTGTACTGTTTGAGAGAGTACAGTAGGATAATAAATACTCACATTCCCTGCCCACAACTAGTTTACACTTTAGAGGACCTGGGTTCTAATCCCAGCTCCCCCATTTAAGAATCGTGGTAAGCAGCATGGCTCAGTGGAAAGAGCTCGGGCTTGGGAGTCAGAGGTCATTCTTTCATTCATTCAATCGTATTTATTGAGCACTTACTGTGTGCAGAACACTGTACTAAGCGCTTGGGAAGTACAAGTTGGCAACATATAGAGATGGTCCCTACCCATCAGCGGGCGCACAGTCTAGAAGTCATGGGTTCTAATCCCAGCTCTGCCACATGTCTGCTGTGTGACCCTGGGCAAATCACTTAACTTCTCTGAGCCTCAGTTACCTCATCTGTAAAATGGGGATTAAGACTCATATGGGACAACCTGATCACCTTGTATACCCCAGTGCTTAGAACAGTGCTTTGCATATAGTAAGCACTTAACAAATGCCATTATTATTATTATTATTATTATTATTATTATTATTATTATTATTAGATTTGTTAAGCCATTAGTATGTGCCAAACACTGTTCTCTGCACTGGGGTAGGTATAAGTTCATCAGGTTGGACACAGTCCTTGTCCCACATGGGACTCATTGTCTAAGTAGGAGGGAGTAGCATTTCATCCCCATTGTACAGATGGGGTAACCGAGGGACTTGTCCAAGGACACACAGCAGGCAAATGCCAGAGCAGGGATTAGAACCCAGGTCCTCTGACTTCCAGACCTGTGTTCTTTCTACTAAGCCAAGCTGTTTCTTTTCCTACTGTGTGACCTTAGGCAAGACACTTCACTTCTCTGGGCTTTAGTTCCCTCATCTTTAAAATGAGGATTAAAATTAAGAGCCCCATGTGGGACATGGTCTGGGCGGTGTCCACCCTGATTACCCTGAATCTACCCAAGCACTTCCCCTCTCCCGGTCATACCTGGAGGTTTTCCAGTACTCTAGCAGTTTTGGCTATGGGAGAGAGAGAGAGTCAAGAGGCCTACCCATTCCATTCCTAGCTTGGGCAGTGTCTAGCGAGTGGAAGACAATCTGCTACAAGTCAAAACTCACCCATGCTGGGCAGCAGCGGAATGGGAGAGAGTCGATGGCGGAAACTCGAGTTTACTACGCAGAAGGCGGCAATGGTAAACCTCTTCTGTATTTTATAACAAGAAAAATCTATGGATACACTACCAGAACGATTGCAGATGGATAGCCGGGTTTTTTTGGGAGAAATGGGTCTGTGGTGTCTCTATGGGTTGGCAATGACTCGACCACATAAGACAAGACCCAAGCCCTCAGAACAATGCATGGCACCTAGTAGGCACTTAACAAATAACGTAAGAAAAAGGAAAAAACAAGATCAAATGAGAAGGCTCATGAGTCAAATCTGAAGCTTGATCTTTCCATAGGGATTGTCTCTGGTGCCGGTTTATACTTCCCAGGTGCTTAGTACAGTGGTGTGCACACATTAAGCGCTCAATTAATACGATTGAAGGAATGAAAGAGTGAACAATTCCCTCCCATTGCCTGCCTAGAAAAGGATCTCTAGGAAAAATCTTCCAGGCCTTTCAAAAGACATAAATGAATTCCACATTCCCAAAAGAGATTTTCGTGTATTTATGCATTACTATTATAATTATTATTATTATCCTTCCCAATCCAGGTATACCTACCAAATGTATTATGTTCCCCCAAGTCAACGCTTTGCACAGAGAAAGCAGTCAGTAAATACCATTCCTTGATCCCCTCTAGACTGTAAGCTCGTTTTGTCAGGGAGCACGTCTGCTAGTTCAGTTGTACCATACTTTCCCAAGCACTTAGTGCACATAGTAAACGCTCAGTAAATGCAGTTCATTGATTGGTTGAAGTGGCTTTGTGTTCTCCCTATATTCATTCATCTGATCATATTTTTTAAGCATTTACTGTGTGCAGAGTACTGTACTAAGCACTTGGGAGAGTACAATACAACAGACACGTTCCCTGCTCAGAATGAGCTTACAATTTAGAGGGGGAGACAGACGTTAATATAAATAAATAAATAAATGATAGATATGGACACTCTTCTGCTGCAACTCAGCCCACATACTTCGTTCCTATGGTGCTGCCTTTCGCACTGTGCCTCGGTCACGTCTAGCTCGCCGCTGACCTCATGCCACATCCTTCTTTTGTCCCGGTACCATCTCGCTCCTCATGTCAGACAGATCTCCTCCAAGAGGCCTCCCCTGACTGGGCCCTCCTCTCCTCTTCTCTCACCCTCTTGTTCGCCGCTCTTGCTAGCTCCTTCATTTATCCCCGCTCTCATCACCACAGCATGTATGCTGATGCCTTGCACGTGGAAGCAGCGTGGCTCAGTAGAAGGAGCCCGGGCTTTGGAGTCAGAAGTTATGGGTTCAAATCCCGGCTCCGCCACTTGTAGCTGGGTGACTTTGGGTAAATCACTTCAATTCTCTGGGCCTCAGTTACCTCATCTGTAAAATGGGGATGAAGACTGTGAGCCCCATGGGGGACAACCTGATCACCTTGTAACCTCCCCAGTGCTTAGAACAGTGTTTTGCACATAGTAAGCCCTTAATAAGTGCCATTATTATTATTATATCTGTGTGCATATATATGATACACATATAAAATATATATCCATAATTTATTTATTTATATTAATATCTGTCTCCCCTTCTAGACTGTGAGCTCATCATCATCATCATCAATCGGATTTACTGAGCGCTTACTGTGTGCAGCGCACTGTACTAAGCGCTTGGGAAGTACAAGTCGGCAACACATAGAGACAGTCCCTACCCAACAGTGGGCTCACAGTCTAAAAGGGGGAGACAGAGAACAAAAGCAAACATACTAACAAAATAAAATAAATAGAATAGATACGTACAAGTAAAATAAATAAATGAATAAATAAATAAATAGAGTAACAAATATGTACAAACATATATACATATATACAGGTGCTGTGGGGAAGGGAAGGAGGTAAGATGGGGGGAATGGAGAGGGGGACGAGGGGGAGCGGAAGGAAGGGGCTTAGTCTGGGAAGCCCTCCTGGAGTAGGTGAGCTCTCAGTAGGGCCTTGAAGGGAGGAAGAGAGCTTGCTTGGCGGATGGGCAGAGGGAGGGCATTCCAAGCCCGGGGGATGACGTGGGCCGGGGGTCGATGGCGGGACAAGCGAGAACGAGGTACAGTGAGGAGATTAGCGGTGGAGGAGCAGAGGGTGCAGGCTGGGCAGTAGAAGGAGAGAAGGGAGGTGAGGTAAGAGGGGGCGAGGTGACGGACAGCCTTGAAGCCCAGGGTGAGGAGTTTCTGCCTGATGCGCAGATTGATCGGTAGCCATTGGAGGTTTTTGAGGAGGGGAGTAATATTCCCAGAGCGTTTCTGGACAAAGATAATCCGGGCAGCAGCATGAAGTATGGATTGAAGTGGAGAGAGACACGAGGATGGGAGATCAGAAAGAGGGCTAGTGCAGTAGTCCAGACGGGATAGGATGAGAGCTTGAATGAGCAGGGTAGCGGTTGGGATGGAGAGGAAAGGGCGGATCTTGGCAATGTTGCGGAGCTGAGACCATCAGGTTTTGGTGACGGCTTGGATGTGAGGGGTGAATGAGAGAGCGGAGTCGAGGATGACACCAAGGTTGCGGGCTTGTGAGACGGGAAGGATGGTAGTGCCGTCAACAGAGATGGGAAAGTCAGGGAGAGGACAAGGTTTGGGAGGGAAGACAAGGAGCTCAGTCTTCGACATGTTGAGCTTTAGGTGGCGGGCAGACATCCAGATGGAGATGTCCTGAAGGCAGGAGGAGATGCGAGCCTGGAGGGAGGGGGAGAGAGCAGGGGCAGAGATGTAGATCTGGGTGTCATCAGCGTAGAGATGATAGTTGAAGCCATGGGAGCGAATGAGGTCACCAAGGGAGTGAGTGTAGATTGAGAACAGAAGGGGACCAAGCACTGAACCTTGGGGAACCCCCACAGTAAGAGGATGGGAGGGGGAGGAGGAGCCTGCAAAAAAGACTGAGAAAGAACGACCGGAGAGATAAGAGGAGAACCAGGAGAGGACGGAGTCTGTGAAGCCAAGGTCAGATAGCGTGTTGAGGAGAAGGGGGTGGTCCACGGTGTCAAAGGCAGCTGAGAGGTCGAAGAGGATTAGGACAGAGTATGCGCCGTTGGAGTTGGCAAGCAGGAGGTCATTGGTGACCTTTGAGAGGGCAGTTTCCGTGGAATGAAGGGGACGGAAGCCAGACTGGAGGGGGTCGAGGAGAGAGTTGTTGTTGAGGAATTCTAGGCAGCGCGTGTAGACAACTCGTTCAAGGAGTTTGGAAAGGAATGGTAGGAGGGATATGGGACGATAACTAGAAGGTGAGGTGGGGTCAAGAGAGGGTTTTTTTAGGATGGGAGAGACATGGGCATGTTTGAAGGCAGAGGGGAAGGAACCAGTGGAGAGTGAGTGGTTGAAGATGGAAGTTAAGGAGGGGAGAAGGGATGGAGCGAGAGATTTCATAAGATGAGAGGGAATGGGGTCAGAAGCACAGGTGGCCGGAGTAGCACTTGAGAGGAGGGAGGAGAGTTCCTCTGAGGATACCGCTGGGAAGGGTGGGAGAGCAGAGAGTGTTGAGAGCCGGGGGGTTGGAGAAAGGGGGGAAGAGACTTTGGGGAGGTCGGACCTGATGGATTTAATTTTGTTAATGAAGTAGGAGGCCAGATCGTTGGGGGTGAGGGAAGGAGGAGGGGGAGGAACCGGGGGCCTGAGAAGGGAGTTGAATGTACGGAAGAGCTGGCGGGGGTGATGGGCATGGGTGTCAATAAGGGAGGAGAAATAGTTTTGTCTGGCAGAGGAGAGGGCTGAGTTAAGGCAGGAAAGGATAAACTTGAAGTGAACGGGGTTGGCATGGTGTTTAGACTTTCGCCAGCAGCGTTCGGCAGCTCGAGCATAAGAGCGAAGGAGGTGGACAGTGGCAGTGATCCAGGGCTGTGGGTTAGTGGTGCGAGAGCGGCGAAGGGAGAGGGGAGCGAGCGAGTCTAGCTGAGTAGAAAGGGTAGAGTTGAGAGCAGTAATCTGATCATCAAGACTGGGTAGAGAGGAGAGGGCGGCGAGGTGGGGTGTGAGGCGCTCTGAAAGATGGGTGGAGTCCAGAGAGCGGAGATCTCTGTAAGGGAGTAATACAGATTTACAGGGGAAAGGAGTGTGAGTGAGGAGGCAGGTGAGAAGATTATGATCAGAGAAAGGGATTTCAGAGTTGGTGAGGGTGGACACAGTGCAGCGGTAGGAGATGATGAGGTCGAGGGTATGACCAAGTTGGTGAGTGGGTGAGGTGGCGTGGAGGAAGAGGTTGGCAGCGTCAAGGAGGGATAGAAGGCGGGCGGCAGAGGAGTAGTTAGGGATATCCATGTGGATATTGAAGTCTCCGAGGATCAGCGTGGGCATGGAGAAGGAGAGAAGGAAGGTGAGGAAGGGGTCAAAGTCGTTAAAGAAGTTGGAAGTGGGGCCGGGAGGGCGGTAGATGACGGCTACAAGAATCTGGAGGGGGTGGTAGAGGCGAATAATGTGGGCTTCAAAGGAAGGGAAGGAAAGGGAAGGGGGAGGAGGGATAGTGCGAAAGCGGCATTGGGGGGCGAGAAGGAAACCGACACCTCCTCCTTTTCCGGTGAGTCTGGGGGAGTGGGAGAAGAAGAGGCCTGCACTGCAGAGAGCAGCAGAAGAGACCGTGTCGTCCGGCGACAGCCATGTTTCAGTTAGGGCGAGGAGGAGTAGAGAACTGGAAAGGAAAAGGTCCAGGATGAAAGGGATCTTACTTAAAACGGAGCGGGGTTTCCAGAGGCCACACTTGCCATCAGCTGTCGAGGGTGGGGAGGGAGGGGGAAGGGTGCGAGGGGTGGGGAGGGTTTGGATTGGGATGAGTTGGCGGGGGCCTGGGCGGGGAGAGTGGGAAGGGGGATGGCGATGGGAAAGGAGAACTGGGAGGGGGTGGGGGCGGGGAGAAGAGGAGGGAGGGGGCCTGGAGGGAGAAGCGGAGGACCTGCGCTGGTACAGAGGAATCCTTGGTAGGGGGTGAGGGGGAGTGGTCTTTGTGGGTGAGTGGGAGGGAAACAGCTGGGTGGGAGAGGGGAAGAGGAAGGTAAGGAATGAGAATGGCAGTTGGGAGCAAGGGAACTGAAAGTTCATGGTGAGGTCAGCAGGGCGAGTGACAGTACAGCGGGGGGTTAACAATTGAGATGCAGAAGCAATAAAACAGTAGCAATGATAAAAGTAGGCGATGGCATCACAGGGTGTAGTTAAGCAATCAATATGCTATGGCAATAATAGAATTGGCAGATAATGATGTCACAGAGAGCAAATACAAACTATTAAGAGCTGGAGTAGGGTGGGCCAGTTAAGGGGGGTCAGGGAGCAGAGATACCTGGGGAGGGGAGCGAAAAGTCAACTAGCATGGGAGGGTTGAGGAGGTGTGAATGAGGTTGTCGCTAATGTAACATGGTGCTAACGAGGGCTTTTTACCTGGGGGCGGGCGGAGAATTAGTCAGGACCGGACCGGGAAGTGGGGGGGGATGAGGGGCACTTTATGGAAGGCCTCCTAAGTGGGGGGATGGAAGCAGGGGGAGCGTCCGTGGGGGCGCTGAGATGGCGGGTGGGTGGGCGGCCGGGCCTCTCGGGAACGGAGTCCCGGGCGTCAATGGCGGCGCTCTGAGGAGAGGAGAGGAGTACCATGGCCTGGAGGCAGAGGGGAACCAAGGCCAGGAGACAGAGGGGTACCTGGGGCAGGAGACAGGGGACCAGGGTCAGGAGGCAGAGGGGGACCAGGACTAGGAGGCTGCAGCGTACCTGGGCCGGGAGGAAGAGGGGTACAGGTGCTGAGAAGCCGGGGGGACCAGGGCACAGAGGCAGAGGGGCACCAGGGCCAGGGACAGAGGTGTACCTGGACTGGAAAACGGGGACCAGGGCCGGGAGGTAGAGGGGTAACTGGACCAGTAGGCAGAGGGGCACACGAGCAGGGAAGCAGAGGGATACCTGTGTCGGGAGACATTGGTACCAGAGCCGGGAAGTAGAGGGGACCTAGGGCCCGGATGGAGAAAGACCCAAGGGCCTGGAGGTAGAGGGAGACCGGGGCCGGGAGGCATAGAGGGAAGAGGGCCGGGAGGCACAGAGGGACCAGGGCCCGGAGGTAGTGGGGGACCATGGCAGGGTGGCTGAGGGGGAACAGGGCCATGAGACAGAGAGGTACCTGGGCCGGGAGGTTAGAGGGGGGACCAGGGCCGAGAGGTGGGGGGGATCCAGGACTGGGAGGAAGAGGGGGACCAGGACCGGGAGGCAGAGGGGGACCAGGGCCAGCTTCCAGAGGGGCACGAGGGTCCTGAAAAAGGGGGACTAGGGCCAGGAGGCAGAAGGGTAGCTGGGCTGGAAGGCAGAGGGATACCAGGGCCGAGAAACGGGGGACCAGGGCAGGGAGGTAGAGGGGAAGCAAGGATGGGAGACAGCGGTGTCCAGGGAGGTGAAGCAGAAGGGGACCAGGGCCGGAAGCAGAGGCCTACGTGGGTCGGGAGACAAGGGGACCAGGGCCGGGAGGTAGAAGGGACCCCAGGACTGGACAGTGAGTGACCCAAGGGCCTGGAGGTAGAAGGAGATCAGGGCTGGGAGGCACAGAGGGACCAGAGCCAGGAGGCAGAGGGGGACCAGGGAAGAGTGGCAGAGGGGGACCAGGGCCGGGAGGCAGATGGTTATCTGGGCCGGGAGATGGGGACCAGGACAGAGAGGCACTGGGGCACCTGGGCTGGGAAACGGTGTCCTGGGCCGCGAGGCAGAAGAGGACCAGGGCCGGGTGGTAGAGGGGACCCCGGTCTGAGAAGGAGTGAGACCCAGGGGCCTTGAGGTAGTAAGGAGACCAGGGATGGGAGGCACAGAGGGACCAGGTTCAGGAGGCATAGGTAGACCATGGCAGTGCAGCAGAAGGGGACCAGGGCTAGGAGGCAGAGGGGTACCTGGACCGGGAGGCAGGGGGACCAGGGCCGAGAGGCAGAGGGGACCAGGACCGAGAGGCCGGGGGGATCCAGGACTGGGAGGCAGTGGGGGACCTGGCCGGGGAGACAGAGGGGGACCAGGGTCAGGAGGAGAGGGGTACGTGGGTTGGGAAACAGGGGACCAAGGCCAGGAGGTAGAGTGGACCCCGGGGCGGGACGGTGAGTGACCCAATTTCCTGGAGGTAGAAGGAGACCAGGGCTGGGATGCACGGAGGGACCAGTTCCGGGAGGCAGGGACGGACTAGGGCAAAGTAGCAGTGGAGGACCAGTGCCGGGAGGACGAGTGGTACCTGGGCCGGTAGACGGGGGACCAGGACCGGGGGTAGAGGAGACCTGGGCCGGGATGGAGGGAGGGACCAGGGCCTGGAGGCACAGAGGGACCAGGGCCAGGAGGCAGACGGGGATCAGGGCAGGGCTGCAGACGGGGACCAGGGCCAGGAAGCATTGGGGTACCTGGGCCGCGAAACAGGGGACCAGAGCCGGGAGGCAGAGGGGTACCTGGGCGGGGAGGCAAAGGGGGACCAGTGCGGAGACGCGGGGGTGACAAGGGCAGGGAGACAGAGGGAGATCAGTGCAGGGAGGCATAGGAGGACCAAGACCAGGAGGTCGAGGGAGAGCAGGGCCTGGAGGCAGAGAAGGACCAGGGCTAAGAGGCAGATGAGGACCATTGTGGGTAGGCAAAGGGGACCAGGGCCAGCAGGCAGATGGGTACCTAGGCCGGGATGCAGGGGGATCAGGGCTGGGAGGTAGAGGGGACCCAGGGCCTGGACAGAGACTCACCCAAAGTCCTGGAGCTAGAAGGAAATCAAGGCCAGGAGGCCCTGAGGGACAAGGGCCAGAGAGACCAGGTCCAGGAGCCAGAGAGAGAACAGGGCACGATGGTGAGGGGAGACCAGGACCAGGACGCAGAGGGGTACCTGAGTCAGGAGGCAAAGGGGGACAAGGTTCGAGAAGCGGTGGGGGTACAAGAGCCGGAAGGCAAAGGGGGACCAGGGCCTGGATGCTGAGGAGGACCACGGCAGGGAGGTAGATGGGGACCAGAACGGGTAGGCAGAGGGGGACCAGGGCCAGGAGGCAGAGAAGTACCTAGGCCGCGAGGCGGGGGACCAGGGCCGGGGTGTAGAGCGGACTGGGCCGGGACGGAGACTCACCCAAGGGCCTAGAGGTAGAAGAAACGAAGGCCGAGAGGCCCTGGGGGACCAGGTCCGGTTGCACAGAGGAACCAGGTCCGGGTGGCAGAGGGGGACCAGGGCAGTGTGGTGAGGGTGTACCAGGGCCAGGAGGCAGAGGGGTACCTGGTCCGGGAGACAGGGGGACCAGGGCTGGGAGGTAGAGGGGACCCAGGGCCGGGATGGAGACTCTCAAGGGCCTGGCGTTACAAGGAAACCAAAGCCTGGAGGCACAGAGGGACCAGATCCGGAATGCAGAGGGGCATCAGAGCATGTTGGTAGGTTGGGACCAGGCCAGGATGCAGAGTGATACCTGAGCCGGGAGGCAAAGGGGCACCTGGGTCGAGAATCAGTGGAGACAAGGGCAGGGAGGCGGGGGGTGGGGGGCACTAGGGCCAGGAGGCAGATGGAGACCAGGGCCAGGAGGCCGAGAGGTACCTGGGGTGGGAGACAGGATCCAGGTCTGGGACGCTGAAGGGGACTTGGTCTAGGACGCAGTGTGGTACCTTGGCCGAGAAGCAGAGGATGACTAGGGTTGAGAGGCCTTGGGGGCCATTGCAGGGAGGCAGAGAGGGGCAAGGACCAAGAGGCAGAAGGGGACCAGGGCCGGGAGGTGGCGGGGCCAAGGCCTGGAGACAGAGAGTGACCAGGGCCAGGAGGCAGAGGGGTACCGGGACCCGGAGAAGGGGGACCAGGTTGGGGAGGCAGAAGGGGACCAGGGCTAGGAGGCAGAGGAGTACCTGGGCCGGGAGACTAGGGCTCCAGGGCCGGGAGACAGGGGGACCTAGGCAGGGAGGTAGATGCTCCGAGGGCCGGGACGGAGAAAGGGACCAGGGCTTGGAAAGCAGGGCTGGCAGAACAAGGGGACCCATGGCCGGGACGGTGCGAGACCCTTGGCCAATAGATTGAAGGGAGAGGGGGACCAGGGCAGGGAGGTAGACGGGTACCTGAGCCAGGAGACAGGGGGACCAGGGCCCGAAGGTAGAGGGAGATTAGGTCTGGCAGAACGGGGGGACCAGGGTCAGAAGGCAGAGGGGGAACAGGGCCCGGAGGCTAAGGGGGACCAGACCAGGGAAACGGGGATCCGGCCGGCAGGCAGAAGGGTACCTCTGTCTCACTGCCCTTGTCTACCCCGCTTCTCGGAAGTAAAGGAGAACTAGGGCTGAAAGTCATAGGGGGACCAGGGACTTGTAGCAGCGGGCGACCAAGGCAGGGAAGCAGAGGGGTACCAGGGCTGGGAGGCAGAGGGGGATCATGGCCCCGATTTAGAAGGGTACTTAGGCCAGGAGACTGGGGGAACAGGACCAAGAGTTTGAAGGGACGCAGGGCTGGGAGGCAGAGGGGGACCCCGGTAGGGCGGCACTGGGGGACCAGGGCCAGGAGGCAGAGGGGTACCTGGGCCGGGAGACGGGCTACTAGGGCCGGGAGGAAGAGGGGGACCGAGTCCTGGGCAAGGCGGTATCTGAGCTGGAAGGCAAAGAGGGACCAGGGCCGAGAGGCAGGGGGCGACAAGGCCAGAGAGGCAGAGGCCTACAAGGCCTGGAAGGCAGAGGGGGACCAGGGCGGGAAGGCAGAGGGGGAGCAGAGCCAGGAGGCTGAGGGGCACCTGAGCAAGTAGTTGGGGGACCAGGGCTGGGAGGCAGAGATGGACCAGAGTCCGGAAGCAGAGGGGTACCTGGGCCGATACTATGAGGGGGACTAGGGCCGATAGAGGGGACCAGGGCAGGGAGGCAGAGGGGGACCAGGACAGGGAGGCAAAGGGGGACCAGGGCCGGGAGGCAGAGTGGGACCAGGGCGGGAAGGCAGAGGGGGACCAGAGCCAGGAGGCTGAGGGGCACCTGAGCAAGTAGTTGGTGGACCAGGGCTGGGAGGCAGAGATGGACCAGAGCCCGGAAGCAGAGGGGTATCTGGGCCGATACGATGGGGGGGACTAGGGCCGATAGAGGGGACCAGGGCAGGGAGGCAGAGGGGGACCAGGAAAGGGAGGCAAAGGGAGACCAGGGCTGGGAGGCAGAGTGGGACCAGGCCTGGGAGGTACATGGCGACAAGAGCTGGGAAGAACCTGGGCTCCAATGCTTATAGGCAAAGAGGGACCAGGTCCAATCAGAAGATGGGGACCAAGGCAGTGAAGTAGAAGAGACTTACGGCCAGAGGGAGAAGGGGAACAGGGCCGGAAAGCTTGGGGAGAGAAGGACCAGGGAGCAAAGGGGTACCAGGGCCGAAGGTCAGCGGGGGACCAGGGCTGAGACACAGAGGGGTCCAGGACGAGAGGCAGAGGATGACCATGTCAGAGAGGCAGAAGCAGACCAGAGCCGTGGGGCGGAGGGTTCCCTGTGCCAGGAGACAGGGAGATCAGGCCCGGGAGGCAGAGGGGGACCAGGGCCAGGATACCTGGACTGGGAAACAGGGTGAGCAAGGCTGGTAGGTAGAGGGGACACAGGGCCCGGACCGAGAGAGTGGCCAGGGTCTGGAGGTACAGGGAGACCAGTGCTGGCAGGCGCAAGGCGACCAGGGCTGAGAGGCAGAGGGGGACCACGGCCCAGAGGCAGAGGGGCACCAGGGCCAGGAGGCTGAGTAGTTTCTGGGCCGGGAGGCAGAGGGGGGATCATGGTCGGTAAACAGGGGGAGCCAGGATATGGAGGCAGAGGTGGACCTGGGCCGGGAGGCAGATGGGGACCGGGTCAGGGAGGCAGAGGGGTACCTGGGCTGGGAAACATGGGGACCAGGGCCGTGAAGTAGAGGGTACCCAGGGCCAGGATGGAGAGAGATCCAAAGGCCTGAAGGTAGACGGAGACCACGACCAGGAGGCACAGAAGGACCAGTGCTGGGAGGCAGATGAGTGAGCCCACTGTTGGGTAGGGACTGTCTCTATATGTTGCCAACTTGTACTTCCCAAGAGCTTAGAACAGTGCTCTGCACACAGTATGCGCTCAGTAAATACGATTGATTGATTGACCAGGGCCTGGAGGCAGAGGGGAACCAGGGCGAGGAGGAAGAGGGGTACCTGGGCTGGGAGACAGGTGTACCAGGGCAGGGAGGAAGAGGGGAACCTAGTCCAGGGGACAAGGAGACCAGGGCCAAGAGTCAGATGGGGACCAGGGCGGAGAGGCAGAGGGTGGACCAGGGCGGAGAGGCAGAGGGTGGAGCAGGGCCAGGAGGCAGAGGTATACCTGCACCGGGAAACGGGGGGACCAAGGCCAGAAGGTAGAGTGGTACCCGGGCCCGGAGACGGGGGGACCATGATCGGAAGGTATAGGGGACCCAGGGCCGAGAACGAGAGAGAGACCAGGGCCTGGAGGTAGAGGGATGACCAGGTCCGAGAGACAGGGAAGGACCAGGTCCGGGAGGCAGAAGGTTACCCGGGCCAGGGGGGTAGAGGTGTACCTGGGTCCGGAGACAGGGGGCCACGGCCTGAAGGTAGAGAGGACCCAGGGCCTGGACGGAGAGAAAGGCCAGGGCCAGGAGGTAGAGGAAGACGAGGACTGGCAGGCAGGGGGACCTGGGCCAGTAGGCAGAGAGGAATCGGGTCCGGGAGAAAGATGGGGACCAAGGAAGGGAGGTAGAGGGGAACTAGGGCCGGAGGGAGAAGGGGACAAGAGCCGGAATGTTGGGGGACACCAGGGCCGGAAAATAAAATGGGACCAGGGCTGAAAGGCAGAGGGAGATCAGATTTGGGAGGCAGAGGGGTACCTGGGCCGGAAGACATTGGTATCAGGGACGGGAAGTAGAGAGGTACCCGGTCCGTGAGAGGGGGACCAGGGTCGGGAGGTAGAGGGGAGCCAGGGCTGGAATGGAGAGAGACACAAGGGCCTGGAGGTAGAGCGAGACCAGGGCCAGGAGTTCTTCTTGTCTTCTAGATTGTGAGCCCGTGGTTGGGTAGGGACCGTTTCTATATGCTGCCGACTTGTACTTCCCAAGCGCTTAGTACAGTGCTCTGCACACAGTAAACGCTCAATAAATACAATTGAATGAATGAATGAGAGGCGCAGGGGTCCCAGGATGGAAGGGACATGGGGGAGACCAGGTCGTGGAGGCAGAGGAGCACCTGGGCTGCGAGACAGCGTTCAGGGCTGGGAGGCAGAGGGGGACCAGGGCCAGGATTCAGTGGAGTATAGTCCGGGACGCAGAGGAGGACCAGGTCTGAGAGGTGGGAGGGACCAGGGCAGGGATGCAGAGCGGGACCAGGAATGGGAAGCAGAGGGGGGTCTAGGTCAGGAGGCAGAGGGTGACCAGGGCCAGGAGGCAGAGGGGTACCTGGACCAGGAAACAAAGGGATCAGGGCCGGGAGGTAGTGGGGTACCTGGGCCGGAGGTCATGGGGACAAGAGCAGGTTGGTAGAGGGGCAGCAGGGCAGTGAAGGAGAGGGACCAGGCCCAGGAGGTAGAGGGGCACCAGGGCAGGGAGGCAGAGGGGGACCAGGGCCAGAAGGCAGAAGGGTACCTGGGCCTGCAGGCAGGCGGAACAAGGCTGGGCGACAGGGGAACGAGGGCTGGGATGTAGAGGGGTACCTGGGCCCGTAGACAGAGAGACCAGGGCCAAGTGGCAGAGGGGGACCATGGCCGAGAGGCAGAGGGGTACTAGGGCTGAGAGGTGGGAGGGACCAGGGCAGGAATACAGAGAGGGACCAGGGCTGGGAGTCTGAGGGGTACCTGGACTGGGAAACAAAGGGACCAGGGCCGGGAGGTAAGGGAGGTAGGGTGGTACCTGGGCCCGAGGTCATGGGGACGTGGGCCTGTTGCTAGAGGGGAACCAGGGCTGTGAAGGAGAGGGACCAGGTCCTAGAGGTAGAAAGACACCGGGGCAGGGAGGCAGAGGGGGACCAGGGCCAGGAGGCAGAGGGATACCTGGGCCGGGAGATGGGGTCCACGGCCGGGAGGCAGAGGGCTACCTGGGCCAGCAGTAAGGGGGACCAGGGCCGAGCGGCAGTGGGGGACCAGGGCCAAGAGATGGGGGGTACCAGAGCATTGAGGCAGAGGGGTACCTGGACTGGGAAATGGGGACCAGGGCCGGGAGGTAGAGGGGACCCAGGACCGGTACCGAGAGAGTGGCCAGAGCCTGGAGGTAGAAGGAGAACTGGGCTGGCAGCCACAGGGGGACCAGGGCTATCAGGAACAATGGGCCCAGGGCACAGAGGCAGAGGGGCACCAGGGCCAGGAGGCTGAAGGGTTCCTGAACCGAGAGGCAGAGGGGGACCCGGCCCAGGAGGCAGAGGGGTTTCTCGGCAGGGAGGCAGAGGGGGATCAGGGCCGATAACCAGGGGGGACCAGGGTATGGAGGCAGAGGGGTACCTGGGCCGGGAGACAGGGGCACCAGGGCCGCGAGGTAGAGGAGCCCCAAGGCCGGAATGGAGAGAGCCCCTAGGGCCTGAGGGTAGAGAACGACCAGAACCAGGAGGCACAGAGGGACCAGGGCCGAGGGGCTGAGCGGGATCAGGGTCAGGAGGCAGAGGAGGACCAGGGCCAGGAGGCAGAGGGGTACCTGGGCTGAGAGGTGGACCAGGGCAGAGAGGCAGATGGGTACCTGGGCCAGGAGACAGGGGGACCGGGGCCGGAAGCTAGAGGGGTACCTAGGCCGGGAGAAGGCTGACCAGGGCCGGGAGAAGGCATACCAAGACCGGGACGCGGAGGAGTACCTGGGCCAGAAGGCAAAGGGGGAACATGGCCGAGAAGCCGGGATGACAAGGGCAGGGATTGCAGAGGGGTACCAGGGCCTGGAGCCAGAGGGGGACCAGGGTCAGGAGGCAGAGGGGTACCTGGGCCAGGAGACGGAGGACCAGGGTCAGGAGGCAGAGAGGGACCAAGGCTGGGAGGCAGAGGTTGACCAGGGCCAGGAGGCAGTCAGGGGTCATGGGTTCGAATCCTGGCTCTGCCAATTGTCAGCTGTGTGACCTGGGGCAAGTCACCTAACATCTCTGAGCCTCAGTTCCCTCATCTGCAAAATGGGGATTAAGACTGGGAGCCCCCCATGGGACAACCTGATCTCTTTGTAACCTCCCCAGGGCTTAGAAGAGTGCTTTGCACTTAGTAAGCCCTTAATAAATGCCATTATTATTATTATTATTATCTTATGGAAGAGACGGACGTTAATTAGAGATAGGGGAAAGGGCAGAGTAGAAGGGCAGATATAGAGTAATAATTGTGGTATTTGTTAAGCACTTACTATGTGCCAGCCACTGTACTAAGCGCTGGGGTGGATACGAGTAAATCAGGTTGGACACAGTCCCTGTTCTTCATGGAGCTCACAATCTTAATCCCCATTTTACAGCTGAGTGAACTGAGGCACAGAGAAGTGAATTGACTTGCCCAAGGCCACACAGCAGAAAAGTGGTGTAGCTGGGATTAGAACCCGTGACCTTCTGACTCCCAGGTGACTCCCAGGCCCAAGCTCTAGCCACTAAGCCATGCTGCTTCATGCTGTTCTGGTCCAAGCACTGGGGTAGATAGATACAAGGTAACCAATCAGACACAGTCCCTGTCCCTGTCATTCAAAGCAGGGAGAGCAGACTGTGGATCCCCATTTTACAGAGGAGAAAACTGAGGCAGCAGTTGGGTCGAAATATTTAGTGAAATTAGGAGTTATTGCGGCAGAGCTGAGTGTACCCTTGATGGTGGGCGTTGTATCAGAAGGCTGAGAGTCCAGCTGGAGCTTTGATGTGCATATTAAGAGAAAACTGGACTACACTAAAAAGAAAAAAAAACAAGTTCTTAATCAGTGTTGAAAGTAACATCTTCATATCTGTAAGGACAGTGGCCCCCTCAGAAGAGTTATCTTTCAATTGAGTGATCGAGTGGGGCTCTTTAAGGTTTATATAAAGGTCGTCCATCTTTAATCACGACTACTGGAGAGTTTTCATGCTTTTGTGACCCAGTGCCACCAATTTTGCTGAAACTTTCCATGCGCAATCATCTTCTAAGTTATTATTATTATTATCAGCATTATTATTACTATTATCATTTTTCAGATCATGTCTTCTCCAAGACGCCTTCCCTCGTTAAGCCTCTTTTCTGTTAAGACAACGTCCCCTCCCTCCTGGGTGGCCTTCACACTTGTATCTGTACCCTTTAGCACTTGGTGAATATTCACCCCAGGCCGACAGCACTCAGGTACATATCCGTAAGCAAGACTGAAAGGTCCTGGTGGGCAGGGAATCCGTCTACCAACCCTGTCATATTGTCGTCGTCCAAGAGCTTAATACAGTGCTCTGTGCACAGTAAGTGCTCAATAAACCCCATTGATTGACTGATTGCCAAGGAGGGGTGTCCCCTCAGCCACGTTACCATAAGTCACCCGAGCCGTGGTCTGCTGGAGTGAGCCTGCCCTGTCTGTCGCTGTCTGTCCTAGGATTTCTGTTCCGCTGGGGAATCTCTGACCGAAACCCACCCAATGGGTGTGCGCAGCTCTGAGCAGGAAGAACCGGTTCTTGGGGCAGGTGTCTTGGGGAGGTTTCCACCAGCGACCTGGGCCAACTGCCGGTGGTCTCTAGTGAAGCCGGGTGGCAATTGCACTGACTGCTTCTTTGGAGCAGGCAGGGTGGAGGCTGGTGGGACAGAGTACCTGGCAATACAGGGACCTTAAACTTCCTTTCAGTTGCCTGTGGGGGTGCCGAGAGCGGCTGCCCATTGGTAGGGTACGCCCCGCTGACTCTGCTAGTCTTCCTTAGTCTTCTTTAGTTAGGGAAGGCTTCCTGGAGGAAATGAGGTTTTCAAAGGGCTCTGAAAATGGGGAGAGCTGTGGCCTGTCAGATGTGAAGGGGGAGAGTGAGGTGGAGCCAGGGGGGCTGGGAGTGGGCTTTGAGGATCACTGAGGAGAAGCACTGAGAGAAGCAGCATGGCTTAGTGGGTAGAGCATGGGCCTGGGAGTTAGAGGATCATCGGTTCTAATCCTAGCTCTGCCATTTGTCTGCTGTGTGACCTTGGGCAATCACTTAACTTCTCTGGGCCTCAGTTCCCTCATCTGTAAAATGGAGATTAAGCCTGTGAGCCATATGTGGGACAAGGGCTGTGTTCAACCTGATTATCTCGTATCTACTCCAGCCCTTAGAATAGTGCTTGGCGCGTAGCAGGTGCCTAACAAATACCATTATTATTATCATTATTGTTTTAAACAACTGCAGCAGCAGGCCAACCCCAAACTGAAATCAATGTCAGTGGAATCTGTTGAGCACATAAAGTGCTTCTAGTCTAGTCATTATTAATAATGAATAAGTAATTTATAATACGCCATATTAAAGTTTTGTACATAACGACTGTAGTGCCTGGGGTGGGGCAGAGATCAAATATCAAAGGTCACAGATCCAAGTGCATAGACTGCACAGAAGGGAAAGCAATTCCTTCATACCCATCTTCTTTTATTCCACCTTGCTGGTTGAGAGCTGCTCTGCAAACTTGGGCAGGGGCCCCCAGAGGCTGCTTCCCTTAGCCGGGTCCAGTAATTGAAGCAGTGGCCGTCCTCACGGGTCCCGATAACATGGCATGGTATCAGAGGGTCCGGTTCCAACTTTGCATTCAGAGGCTCTTTGAAGAGTCCGTTTACCACATTTGCTCAGGGAAGGGCTGTTTTGATTTCCCAACCACAGACAGGCCGAAAGGAATAGGATTTGCTGCCTCTCAAACAAGAGCTTTGTGTGCTCCTATTAGCACCTAAGTAGTTCCTAATTAATCTGGTGTGTGGGTGGCGGATGGGGCGCGTGGGAGAGGGGGCAGGTGGGCAGACTGTTACCAGAGGGAAAGGGGTTCTTGAGCAGAGCCCCTTCCCACCGAGCTGCTGGTTGGGCTCGGGGCCCCGGGACCAGTTCTTCAGGAGCTTTCATTCATTCAGCCATATTTATTGAGTGCTTATTTGTGCAAAGCACTGTATTAAGCGCTTGGGAGAGCACAATATAACAATAAACGGACGCATTCCCTACCCACAGCGAGCTTACGGTCCAGAAACGAACCTCCAGTGTAGAGGAGTTTTTTCGGTGATGTCCGCTCCCCTTTTCTCCCTTTCCTTCTCTTTTTGAAAACTGGGCGAGACCATCTTGGAGCTTCCACACCCCTCAGCTGCTAGGGTAGGGTTCCAGAATATCCCTTGGGAAAGTTCCTGCCCCTCTAAGGTAAGACTTCTGGGTGGGATCCTGGTGCTCCTTCCCTGGGTTGTAGGAGGCTTATCCGGTCACCCCGCAGGGCTGAACGTTCTCTCCAAAGCAGCTCCAAGCAGTGGCCCCAGTTTCCCCAGGGATTTATCTGCTTGCCACAACCCCAGGGCCCTGGGCACACATTTTTAGTGGGGGAGGAGGGCATTAATCCTGTGTTGTTTTAAGTGGGCTTAATTGAATAAAGATGATAATGTGTTAGGAACAGCTATAATTACGTGGGGGGAGGGCGGGCTGGTTCTATTAGATGGTGTTTTAGTACATACAATTATAGGGTTTGTGGGGAACAGCAGGGCCAAGTAAACAAGGAACCGAGAGGAGAGCTGTGGCCAAAAGGCTGGTCTCTGTTATCACAGCTTTGTACAGGCAAGAGTTACTTGTTATCGGCCCTACGGCCTTGCATAGACGGGTGTTATTTGTTACTGGATTTGAAGGTTACAGAATTGCTGTGCTAGTTATAAACACAGGAACATGGAAAAATACAGAATGTGACTGAAAGATATAAAAGTCTTGCTGCTTAACCCAATAAACGATTTCGTGCTTACCCTAGCCGGAGTATGTGCCTTCATACACCACAAATGGCGCCCGAATCGGGAATACAAATCTGAATTTATGATCCGGTGGTGTACCCGTGGCTGGACGGAGGATATGAGTTCGTAAAAACTCCGGCCGGAGACGTTAGGACATCACGTTTCCGCAGGACGGAGAGGAGAGCAGCCGTGGAAGAATTGACAGCATGGGGCAATCAGCCACGAGAGAGCAAAAATTACAGCTCGAAATATTACAGCGTATTTTGAAGGAGCAGGGGTTCAAGGTGCCACCTGTGCAGTTGGTCCAGTTATTAGTATGGATTCGGGATCATTGTACATGGTTCCCTGAAGGTGGTTCTTATGATCTTACCTTATGGCAAAAGGTGGGCCAGGAGCTACAGACTCGTAAAAGATTGTCCCAGCCCCTACCCAAAGGGGTACTGATTACAGGGAAAACTGTTTTTACGGCGCTGCGGGCGCTGCATCCCGCTGAACGGGTGTTGTAGGAGGCGCCGGTGGCGCGCGACTTGGGGGCAGGGAGTAATCAGGAGGACCCCCTGTCCTTTGACGTTTTGTCACCAACAGAAGAATTGGAGCCGGTGTACGCTGCTGTTCCGGATCCTGAGGACTTGTATCGGGACCAGGATCATAATGACTCTGGCGATCCTTCTGACTCTGGGACTGCAGACCCGAAGGAGGGATCTGATCTATACCCGCCTTTGGCCCCTCGTACAACGACGGCTGCTGCCGCACCCACAGCAAAGGATATTTTGCAGACCCAGTGCCTGCAGGCGGTATCCCGTTCGTCGATCGTTCCCCCTCCCCCCCTTGCTCCCCTTTTGTCTGCTGCGCCACCGTATGTATATGCTGCGCCTGCTACGGCTCAGCCTAGCCGGAGTCCGTGCCGTCGTACACCACAAATTGCGCCCGAATCGGGAATATAAATCTGAACTTACGATCCGGTGGTGTACCCGCGGCTGGACGGAGGATATGAATTCATAAAAGTTTCGGCCGATTACCAGGACATCACCATCCGCAGGACGGACAGGTGAGCAGCCGCGGAAAGATTGACAGCATGGGGCAATCAGCCACGAGAGAGCAGAAGTTGCAGCTTGAGATTTTGCAACGTATTTTAAAGGAGCAAGGATTTAAGGTGCAACCCATACCACTGGTCTAGTTATTAGTATGGATACGGGATCATTGTACATGGTTCCCTGAAGGCGGTTCATATGATCTTACCTTATGGCAAAAGGTGGGCCAGGAGCTACAGACTCGTGAACGCTTGTCCCAACCCCTGCCCAAAGGGGTACTGTTTACATGAAGAACTGTTTTCACGGCGCTGCGGGCGCTGCATCCCGCTGAACGGGTGCTGCAGGGGGCGCCGGCACCGCGTGACTTGGGGGCAGGGAGTGATCATCATCATCATCATCATCAATCGTATTTATTGAGCGCTTACTGTGTGCAGAGCACTCCACTAAGCGCTTGGGAAGTACAAGTTGGCAACATATAGAGACAGTTCCTACCCAAAAGTGGGCTCACAGTCTAAAAGGGGGAGACAGAGAACAAAACCAAACATACTAACAAAATAAAATAAATAGAATAGATATGTACAAGTAAAATAAATAAATAAATGGAGTAGTAAATATGTACAAACATATATACATATATACAGGTGCTGTGGGGAAGGGAAGGAGGTAAGATGGGGGGGATGGAGAGGGGGACGAGGGGAAGAGGAAGGAAGGGGCTCAGTCTGGGAAGGCCTCCTGGAGGAGTTGAGCTCTCAGTAGGGCTTTGAAGGGAGGAAGAGAGTTAGTTTGGCGGATGGGCAGAGGGAGGGCATTCCAGGCCCGGGGGATGACGTGGGCCGGGGGTCGATGGCGGGACAGGCGAGAACGAGGTACGGTGAGGAGATTAGCGGTGGAGGAGCGGAGGGTGCGGACTGGGCTGTAGAAGGAGAGAAGGGAGGTGAGGTAGGAGGGGGCGAGGTGATGGAGAGTCTTGAAGCCCAGGGTGAGGAGTTTCTGCCTGATGCGCAGATTGATTGGTAGCCACTGGAGATTTTTGAGGAGGGGAGTAATATGCCCAGAGCGTTTCTGGACAAAGAGAATCTGGGCAGCAGCATGAAGCATGGGTTGAAGTGGAGAGAGACACGAGGATGGGAGATCAGAGAGAAGGCTGATGCAGTAGTCCACACGGGATAGGATGAGAGCTTGAATGAGCAGGGTAGCGGTATGGATGGAGAGGAAAGGGCGGATCTTGGCAATGTTGCGGAGCTGAGACCAGCAGGTTTTGGTGACGGCTTGGAGGTAAGGGGTGAATGAGAGAGCTGAGTCGAGGATGACCCCAAGGTTGCGGGCTTGTGAGACGGGAAGGATGGTAGTGCCGTCAACAGAGATGGGAAAGTCAGGGAGAGGGCAAGGTTTGGGAGGGAAGACAAGGAGTTCAGTCTTCGACATGTTGAGCTTTAGGTGGCGGGCAGACATCCATATGGAGATGTCCTGAAGGCAGGAGGAGATGCGAGCCTGGAGGGAGGGGGAGAGAGCAGGGGCAGAGATGTAGATCTGGATGTCATCAGCGTAGAGATGATAGTTGAAGCCGTGGGAGCGAATGAGGTCACCAAGGGAGTGCGTGAGTGATCAGGAGGACCCCCTGTCCTTTGAAGTTTAGTCACCAACAGAAGAATTGGAGCCGATGTACGCTGCTGTTCCGGATCCCGAGGACTTGTATCAGGACCCGGATCATAATGACTCTGGCGATCCTTCTGACTCTGGGACTGCAGACCCGAAGGAGGGATCTGATCTATACCCGCCTTTGGCCCCTCTTTTAACGAGGGCTGCTGCCACGGCCACAACAAAGGACTTTTTGCAGACCCAGTGCCTGCATGCGGTATCCCGTTCGTCGATCGTTCACCCTCCCCACCTTGCTCCCCCTTTGTCGGCTGCGCCGCCGTATGTATATGCTGCGCCTGCTACGGCGCAGCCCGCCTATGCCGGGGCTCTATCGGGCTGCCGGCAGGAGGCATTGCGCCGAGGGGACGTGCAGCTACTGCAAGCGATGCCGGTGGTGTATCTTCCCGGGCGGCCGGCTCAGTATGACTCTCTCCCTTATGAGTTGATTAAGGAGTTGCGGAAAAGTGTTTGCGATTACGGGTTACAGTCGTCCTATATAATGAATCTAATAGTGGCTGTATCTGAATCGTATGTGATGACACCCCATGATTGGCGTACCTTGCTGCGTTTGTTCCCGAGAGGCCCGCCCGCCATCACACTGCGCGTTCTTGCTGCTGCCGGAAGGATTCTCTCCTCAGAGCGCGCCGCCATAGACGCCCGGGACTCCGTTCCCGAGAGGTACGCCCGCCCGCCATCACACCGCGTGGCCCCGCTCCTCCCGGAAGGATCCTCTCCTCAGAGTGCCCCCATAGACGCCCAGGACTCCGTTCCCGAGAGGCCCGCCCGCCATTACACCGCTCGGCCCCCGCTGCTCCTGGAAGGATCCTCTCCTCAGAGCGCCAGAGAGGCCCGCCATAGACGTCCGGGACTCCGTTCCCAAGAGGCCCGCCCGCCATCACACCGCGTGTCCCCCGATGCTCCCGGAAGAATCCTCTCCTCAGAGCGCCGACCACAGACGTCCGGGACTCCGTTCCCAAGAGGCCCGCCCGCCATCACACCGCATGGCCCCCGCTGCTCCAGGATTGCTCCTCTCCTCAGAGCGCCCCCATAGACGCCCGGGACTCCGTTCCCGAGAGGCCCGCCCGCCATCACACCGCGTGGCCCCCGCTGCTCCCGGAAGGCTCCTCTCCTCCGAGCGCCGCCATAGACGCCCCCTGCTTCCACCCCCACCCACTTAAGCGACCTTCCTTATACTGCCCCCCAACCCCCTTCCCGGTCCGGTCCTGACTGACTCCCCCCCCCACCCCCGGGAAAAAGGCCCTTCTTATCACCAAGTTACATTAACGACAACCTCATTCGCACCTACTCAGCCTTCCTGTCCCACCATCGACCCCTGGGCCTTGAATGCCCTCCCTCTGCCCATCCGCCAACCTAGCTCTCTTCCTCCCTTCAAGGCCCTACTGAGAGGTTATCTTCTCCAGGAGACCTTCCCAGACTGAGCCCCTTCCTTCCTCTCCCTCTCGTCCCCCTCTCCATCCTCCGCATCTTACCTCCTTCCCTTCCCCACAGCACCTGTATATATGTATATATGTTTGTACATATTTATTACTGTATTTATTTATTTATTTTACTTGTACCTATCTATTCCATTTATTTTATTTTGTTAATATGTTTGGTTTTGTTCTCTGTCTCCCCCTTCTAGACTGTGAGTCAACTGTTGGGTAGGGACTGTCTCTATATGTTGCCAGCTTGTACTTCCCAATCGCTTAGTACCGTGTTCTGCACACAGTAAACGCTCAATAAATACGATTGATTGATTGATTTGTTGCTTAGCCCAGCATAGTACTGTAGCTGTTACCCGGCAAGTTATGGATAATATTGCTAACAATATTAATCTTGGGGTGGATGAGTTAGTAGGGCAAGGGCAGTTTGCCACGCCCCAAGCACAGGTTCAATTAAACCGGGTGGTCTTTACCCAGGCTGCCTCCTTAACCATGAAAGGCGATAGTCGTCTGGAAAGGTGCCTCGGACGCTTGGGAATCGGACGTTTTCCAAGTACAGGGATCAACCCAGATTGTGGAATTGGCCGCCGCTGTGCGCGCCTTTGAATTATTTGCATCAGAAGCTCTGAATCTGATAGTAGACTCTTCGTACGTCTCGGGTATAGTCCAACGCCTGGAAGGGGCATTTATTAAGGAAGTGGAGAATCGCCTCTTATTCCAATTGCTTTTGCGATTATCGCGCCTGTTAACACAAAGGTCTCACCCGTATTTTGTCGTCCATATCAGATCACATACAGCATTGCCTGGTCCGCTGACCGAGGACAATGCTGTAGCGGATGCTTTAACAATGCAGGTCGTACGGCCAAATCTGTTAACACAGGCCCGGCTTTCACACGAGTTTGTCCACCAGAGTGCGCTGTCTCTGCACAAACAATTTTCGCTGACTATTCAACAAGCGCGGGATATTGTTCGCGCTTGTCCTGACTGTCAGCAGCTGTCCTCATTACCTGTTCCTGCAGGGATAAATCCCCGTGGTCTTCGATCCAGTGACATTTGGCAATCCGATGTCACTCATGTGGCCGAATTTGGTAGACTGCAGTATGTTCATGTTACTGTTGATTCCTTCTCGCAGCTTGTCGTGGCCACCGCCCATGCAGGTGAAAAGGCTCGTGATGTGGTTCGACATTGGTTGCACTCTTTCGCCGTCATGGGGTTCCCGGTTACTGTTAAAACTGATAATGGCCCCGCCTATGTCTCTCGTAGGGTACAACTCTTTCTCCAGGATTGGGGGGTGCGCCATGTTACTGGTATCCCTTATTCCCCTACCGGGCAAGCCATTGTGGAACGGATGCACCACACGCTTAAAGCTTTGTTGTTTAAACAAAAGAGGGGGAATCGCACGGGAATGACTCCCCAGGAACGGTTATACAAGGCTACATACGTTTTACATACATACGTTTACATACGTTTGTCTGATTTGTCCCTTACGGCAGCACAGCACCACTTTGGACAAGACACTACGTGGCCCGAACGGCCCTGTGTGTATTATAGACCGTGGGGAGCGTGGGAAAGATAGGGAGTATGTGCACACAAACCGTACCCAACGGCTCAAAGCCAAACAGACTCAACAACAGGAGATAAAGGGACCAGGGCAAGAAAAACAACCTTGCACCTGCAAAGCTCGGAGGCAACCTCAAGGCCATATCCACAGCCAGCAATGGTTGGCAACGGGTGGCTGGGGGCCAGCCAGAGCAAACGCTTCGTGATGGACAGAGCTGTTGCTAGGCTAGTGGCTGGAGGGTGGCGAGTGAGTGTGCTACATGGCCTGAGAAAATCCTGCCCCCGGGCAACGGGGGGTATAAGAGACGAACAAGACAAGGGGGGGTGCAAGCACGCACGCAGCTCACACGCACACACAGGTGCCCTCTCTTCCTCCCTTTCTCTCTCTCTCTCTCTTTCCCTCTCTCTTCATTAACCATGTAATCGCTGATAGCAAATAAACGGCAACCAAGCTTTGGACCTCTGGCTGACTCTTCCTGGTGTGAACGCGCGGCCTGCGTCCGGAGACGTCCGAAGACCCGGAAAGGGTAAGAACCCGAGAGTTGCCCCCGAAACCCCGGGGAGCAACGACTGGCGCCCAACGTGGGGCTCGGGTACCCCCATAGGGGAAGACCAGGGAGAGTGCCCCGTAGGCCTGGTAGCTAAAGGTCAGGCGGGAAGATGGGGACAGTACGATCGCTGCCCATATATAAGCCAGAAGATAAGGAATTGTACACCCGGCACTGTTACAAGATATTGAAAAGTAAAGGGGTAAAAATTGAGCTGAAAACAATAAGGGAATTTATAGGGAAGGTAACTATGACCTCCCCGTGGATACTTGATTCCGGGATCACGGAGGAGAGATGGGACGTTATTGGGGAACAGATGACGGCCTATGAAGACTCCCACCCGGGGGAGCTAAAGGACGTGGACTTTCTTATACACGGTATCCTCCGTGCGACCTTTCAAGGGCCAGAGAGACTCGTTCGTAAGTTTAACGCAACCTGCCAGACTGACAAGGAGGAAGCGGGGCAGGAAGGGGAGAACAGCCGACAACCTGAGGAGACTGGTCAGGCCGAGGCAGAGACACCCCCCCACGGGCCCTGAGTTACCACCGCATCTATCCTGATCTCGGGCCTTACACCCAGAGTGAAATGCCCAACGCCGAGCAGGAAAGAGGAGGTCAGGCTACACAGACAGAGGTTGAGAATGAGATAGGGGATACGCGGGAACAGTTCAGGCAGATGGATGTGGGAAGCAAGAAACCGATCGTTAAAAGTGGGGAGAGGACGAGAGCGGTTTCAGCCCTACAGCGAGCTTTGGAAGAGGCGGTGGCGAGGGGAGAGGATGTCACGGGATGGGAGGTATTCCCCGTGATAGAAAGACCAGACGGGGGACGAGGTTTCGCCCCGATACCTTGGGCGAAACTCAAAGAGTTGAAGGCGGCGTGTGTCGCTTACGGTCCCAGCTCCCCTTATATGAGCCAGCTCCTGGACACTATGTCCCTGGAAAGCGTTTTGACCCCGAATGATTGGAAATCCCTTGCCCGCGGGTGTTTGGATCCCGGACAGGGCCTTATATGGATGTCTGAGTTTACCGCCGCTGCGAAAGAACTAATATGTAGACGGGGTTTCCCAAACCCCGCCGAGGCTTTTGCAGCTGTGACCGGGACGGGACGATTCGAGACTCCTGAGATGCAGGTCAACTACGAGCCCGAGACGTATATGGTGATTGCCAGGGTTGCCCTAACTGCCTGGCAAAAGGTTCCCGAGAAAGGGGACCATCGCTCCCCCTTAACGCAGATCAGACAGCGCCCGGACGAGGCGATTCAAGATTTCGTTTCACGCATGCAGTCCGCGGTCACCCGTATTATAGGGGATCGGGACGGCGCCGAAATTGTATTGAAGCAGATGATCAGAGAGAACGCAAATAGTGCCTGCAGGAAAGCATTGGCAGGGTTGCCCAGAGAGGCCACATTAGGAGACATCCTGCAAAGATGCGAAGGGGTTGGAGGAGAAGAGTACAAGGCGCAGATGCTTGCGGGGGCAATAATGAAAGGATTATCAGGAGTCGGGGAAAGGGGGCGACAGTGCTTTCGGTGCGGACGGATGGGACACCTGATGGCTCAATGCCGAGCTCAGGACAAAAGTGGCCCCCCAGCACAGCCGAGGAAGGGTGTGACTTGCTTTGAATGTGGGCAGCGCGGGCATTATGCAAAACAATGCCGCTCGAGGCGGAGACCCCGACCGGCGTCGGGAAACGGGTGGAGGGGCCCCGCGCGGGCCCCGAATCACGCGTTCCCCGTGTCAGCCACGGGAGAGAGCCCAAAAAGGGTTTCTCTCATAGAGGAGTACCAGAGGCTTCGGTCCCGGGAGCCACTTGGGCTGAAGTCCGATGCCTGGCCCCAGTGGAAATCCGACCAGGGGACACTGTAAACGTCCCAATACAGCCCCTCCCCTGGAGGGCCCTAGTGGTGGGGCTTCGGACAAGGGCGGCAGGGGTCGTTCATACATCCGAACGGGGGGAAGGGCCCGGGAAGATTCCCCTCACCAACCATCATCCATATGGTATATACCTAGGATCGGGAATGGTCATTGCTCGCGCTACGCCCCTTGACCCCCCACCCCCTGATCCCCCGCCCCCAGCTATTGGAATAATACAGGAAATAACCCTTGATAAACCGTGGCGGACCCTCTTAGTTGAGGGAAAGCCCCTTAAAGGGCTTCTGGACACCGATCGCTCCGTTATTCAGGATTGCTGCTGGGCGGCGGAGTGGCCACTAGCAAACCACTCGATGGGGGTGCAAGGCGTAGGGGGACTGCAGGCCGCAAGAGAGGCGGGCCGTCCGTTGATTTGGTCTTGCCGGGGAAGGCAAGGTGCGTTCGTCCCTCTGTGCGTTCAAGGGCTCCGTATGAATCTGTGGGGAGGATTCAATGGATGCGTGCGAGGACACCCATCCCCTCCGCCCTCATGCAACCCCTGTACGATCTCCTAAAAGGAGACCCCAATCTTAAATCGCACCGCGAATGGACGGAGTCCGCGAAAAGCGCACTCCGAGAAATCACACAGCGGTTGGCGGGTAGCCATACTTCTCGAGCTGAACCCCACCTCCCTATGGAGGTCACGATATTTCGGGAGGGTAGCCTTTTCGCGGCTATACACCAAGGAACCGAGATTCTCGAATGGTGTTATCCTCGAAACCCCTCCCGTGTTCTCCCAATGGAGACTGAGCTTCTCGGTCGCTTTTGCCAGAACGCCATACAGAGGGTAGTGGCACTTTCAGCCACTTACCCTATAGTCCATGTCGGGATAGCCATGGGAGACCTTGAGGCGATAGCCAGGGACAGCTTCCTGTGGGCCATGCTCCTGCAGCAGGCCACCTTTACGGAACGCTCCCCGTTGACTCTTAGCCACTTATACGAGGGATCGGACATTCTGACCCCTCGGGTGATCTCCGATACTCCGGTCGGGGGAGACAATGTTTTTACGGACGCTACCAAGGAACACCGGGCGGCAGTTTTCAATCAGACCACCGGTGCCTTGTCGGTGCTCGACACGCCATACGGCTCGACTCAGCGAAATGAACTTTTCGCTATCATATGGGCAATGACTACCTACCCCCAGGCGATCAACATTATCTCGGATAGCCTGTATGCCGTTAATCTTGCCCGGCGAATCGAAACCTCCATACTTTTCGACAGGTACTCGGAGATTGGGAACATGATCTCTCAGCTTCAGGCTGCTGTAGCGGCTAGGGAATGTAAGGTATACCTCATGCACGTCCGTTCCCACACGGACGGACAAGGGCCGATCTTTGACGGCAACCGAACTGTGGATGCCAGCCTACACGCCACAGGGCCGTCACTAATGGGGCTGGATGCCGCGGCTGCGGCGCATAGGGAGTTCCATCTCCCGGCCACCTCGCTCCGTCGGCTGTATGGGGTCACTAGAGAGGAAGCCCGGTCTATTGTCCGGCGCTGTACTCGCTGTCTTCCGTTCACCCCACGGCCGGCAGGGTCGACGGGTGTGAACCCCCGGGGGCTCACGCCCAACGAGCTGTGGCAAATGGATGTCACCCACTGGGGGACCTCCACGATTCATATGACCATTGACACCTTCTCCGGATTCATGCTGGCGACACGCCAAGCAGGAGAAGCCGCAAAACATGTGCAAAACCATTTGTACCATTGCTTTGCCACTATAGGCACACCCCAGGAGATAAAGACGGATAATGGCCCCTGCTATGTCTCCAAAGCCATGTCCCTCTTTTTCTCCTCCTTTGGCATCTCCCATGTTACCGGGATACCTTACAACCCCAACGGTCAAGGTATAGTGGAAAGGGCAAACAGGACGCTGAAAACTCTCCTGCAGAAGCAGGGGGTGGGGAAGCGGGTCACGCAGTGCGCCCTAGACAAGGCAACGTACACCCATAACTTTCTATCTGTTGATCGGGAGACGGGACTCTCCCCCGCCATGCGGCAACTCTGCCACAGGTCCGCGACCGTGGAACCCCGGCGCCACCACCCGCACGCCCGCACTATGGGGCGAGCGATGTGGCGTACTGTGGAGGGCGATTGGCGCGGTCCTGATCCGGTACTAATTCGGGGTCGAGGATATGCTTGTATCTCCACAGGTGACGGCCCCGTTTGGATCTCCTCGCGACATCTCCGCCTCGTCGAGGAAGACGATGCCCGGCCGCAGGGGGAGTCCCTGCGCCCTGATTCCCCTCCTCCTCCCCCTCCTTCCCCTTCCCCTTCTTCTTCCCGGGGGCGCGGTGGGGAGGGAGGCCGGGACGTGGGTTAACTGGACTGCTCTGGTAAATAGCCACCTAAAGGATGTTGAGGAGCAGAGCGGGGTTTGGAGGTGGGCCCTCCTCGCCAATGCGCCTTTGTTACGCATGGTCTCCTGGAGGGAGGACTCCCCCCAACTCTCGTTTCAAGGGAATGTGACCAAGCTTACGGACCAGCACCAGGGTCAGTCCCCAGACACTGACCAGCATGACATCCGTATTCGGGGCGCTATCTTGCGCAGCACTGGTCCCCCCATATGCTGGTACACCGGCAATGGGGCTTTCTCGGACCGGCCCGAGGTGACCCGATCTTGCTTGCGGTTGCTAAATTTTACTTCTACACTGGAAGTCGACATTCCCCAAGGTCAGGGGCATCCCACACACCGAAACCTTACCCTGCTGGGGATCCACGGCACAATTCAGTGCACCCCCGGCGGCACGAACTCCAGCGAGGAAAGCGGGGGGTATTTTGGCCCTATCCGCAATGCGAGCTCGCTCCCCGGTCCCGGGAGAATGTGCGCCGAGGGTCGGGGTGGGGTTTGGATGCCTCTAACTGACTGTTCCACGGGCATATTCCGCTGTATTCCCCATAGTGATAACGGTACCCTCCTGCTCTCCTGGGATGACCACATTGGGGGCCGCACATATACAGAGGCGGCCGCCCCAGGGCTTTACGCGCTACCGTGGGGGACGCATCACCCCGGTCTCTGGAAAGCCTTTACTTCCCTGCGCTCCCCCACCGCGACCGTCCGGGTCCGCTCGTGCGCCTGCCCTGACGGGGCGACGTGCCAGGATTACCCTTTCTCAGTGTATCGTATTATTTTCCGTGAGGGTCTGAACGTTTCCCTGCACTTGCAGGGCAATTGTGCCGACCATGATTATGTCTTTAAAGGGAACGCCCTTATCCCTGCCCCTTACGCGCTTATAGCCTGCCCAAGTACTGATCCCAGCTGGAACCTTACTGCCTCCCGGTCAGCTTATGGCGACTTTTCCTTGTCCACCACGGGTTCCTCACGATGCGTCCTTATGTCTCAGGCGTGACCCATGACCACGGAGGGTGCGGCAGATTACGCCGTTTGGCTGGTCCGGCGGCCCCGCTACACCCTTATACCCGTTAAGTCTGCTGACCCTTGGTTTTCCCAGGCCTCCGACCATCGGTGGCACACCCTAGCGACCCGGTTGCGCGGCTTGCGCACCCGCAGGGAATTATTTGAGGCCATGCTGGGTATCGCGAACCTCGCGTTTTCCGCCTTCCAGGAATGGCAAATCCTGAATCTGTACGATCGGACTGGTTTCCTTGCGTCTCAGCTCTCGGCCTTCATGCACTCCACCCAACTGGCGTGGGGGGTTCAGCGTCGCCTGGACGCTTCCCTGCAGCAGGAGCTGATCGGCCTTGAGCACGTGATCGAGACGCTCGGCGACGAGGTTCGCCTCCTGTCCCTACGGCAGGCGGTGAAATGCGACTACCGGTATCGGCATGTCTGCGTGCTTCCGCTCCGCTGCAACGCCACCAACTCTTCGTTCCCTGCCTCCTGGGACGGAGTGAAGAAATACCTGGAGGGACTTTTCCTGGCCGCCAACGTGACCGGCGCGTTACAGGAACTGTGCCGCCTTATTGACGAGCTCAACGCCCAGTCGCTGCGCTTCCCCAAGGCTTGGGACGACCTAGGCCGCGGGGAGGACGTGGTGGAGGAACTTTGGGACTGGATTAAACGCGTGATGCCCGGGGGATTGGCCCCTTGGCTGGTCTCGGTCCTTGCCGCCACTGGGGGGGTTTTACTTTTGCTCATGTGCCTCCCGTGCCTCCTTCGTCTCTTTTGCTCCATTGTTGCCCGGGTGGTCCGCGAGCTTAAGGTCGAGATGCTCCCATTGCGCGGACGCCCTTAGCGGTCCCCGCCATAACGGGAGGGGGACACGTGGGGAGCGTGGGAAAGATAGGGAGTATGTGCACACAAACCGTACCCAACGGCTCAAAGCCAAACAGACTCAACAACAGGAGATAAAGGGACCAGGGCAAGAAAAACAACCTTGCACCTGCAAAGCTCGGAGGCAACCTCAAGGCCATATCCACAGCCAGCAATGGTTGGCAACGGGTGGCTGGGGGCCAGCCAGAGCAAACGCTTCGTGATGGACAGAGCTGTTGCTAGGCTAGTGGCTGGAGGGTGGCGAGTGAGTGTGCTACATGGCCTGAGAAAATCCTGCCCCCGGGCAACGGGGGGTATAAGAGACGAACAAGACAAGGGGGGGTGCAAGCACGCACGCAGCTCACACGCACACACAGGTGCCCTCTCTTCCTCCCTTTCTCTCTCTCTCTCTTTCCCTCTCTCTTCATTAACCATGTAATCGCTGATAGCAAATAAACGGCAACCAAGCTTTGGACCTCTGGCTGACTCTTCCTGGTGTGAACGCGCGGCCTGCGTCCGGAGACGTCCGAAGACCCGGAAAGGGTAAGAACCCGAGAGTTGCCCCCGAAACCCCGGGGAGCAACGATAGACCTCTTGGGTCATCATCATCATCATCAATCGTATTTATTGAGCGCTAACTGTGTGCAGAGCACTGTACTAAGCGCTTGGGAAGTACAAGTTGGCAACATATAGAGACAGTCCATACCCAGCAGTGGGCTCACTGTCTAAAAGGGGGAGACAGAGAACAAAACCAAACATACTAACAAAATAAGATAAATAGAACAGATATGTACAAGTAAAATAAATAAATAAATAAATAAATAGAGTAATAAATATGTACAAACATATATACATATGTTTGGAACAGTGGCAAGGACCTGTACCTCTAATCACCTGGGGCCGTGGGTATGCCTGTGTTTTTCTGCCCTCCGGCCCCTACTGGCTGCCAGCGCGTTGTGTCAAGCCCTTCAAGACAGAGATAACACAATCTGCGGAGGGCCACAAGGATTTCGAAGACGCTGGCGGCGCCCCCTGATACGGGGCTCAACACGGTCAGAATGCTTATGATCTGGAGACTGATGGGAAGTCTTTCCCTGCCTGTCATGGGGAATGGTCTTTACTGGGCACATATTCTTGATCCACCCGTCTTCAAACCTATAACCTGGTGGGATCCTACACCACCTATCGGGAATAATGAATGGATAGGTGGGGTATGGATGCCCCCGGCGATAGACGGAGGGCCTAATAATACTGGTCTTTTTGCTATCAACAATACTGAGATTGTAACTGACCTTCCACCCCTTTGTCTGACAACTAGTAATGACAGCGACATTGGCTGTATTCCGGTGTCACCTCAGCAACACTTGATAGTGAAGGACAAACGTGGAACAAAGAATTACACTTTAATAAGCATCCCGGGTGTGTCTGGAACATCGTCTCTCTACAACCTGACGGAAGTGGGGATATATACCCCCGACTTGCCCCGTTGTACGGAGGACCCACTCGCAAACAACGCACGGATAAACTGGCAGCCATGTCGCGGGCTCGGTCCTGATCCTGTTAGCGTCAGCGTAACTATGGGAACTATTCTGGACTGGGGACCTCATGGGGTTTTGTGGGACCCGGCGAGCAACCACTCTGTTGGGTTCGGCATCCATAATCACAGTGTATCCTGGCAAGGCGGTGGGTTGGCTGGGCCCCCTTTTACAGTTTTATATGGCCGCCAACAACACCGCCTCCCCACTGCATACGGGAATTTGGTATTTAGGCTTCGCATTTATTAATCATACCTTATGGAATCTTACCTTGTCTAATCATACTGCTAACGCTACACAGTTATGATTTGCACTTCATATCCCTAAGTCTTTGCGATTGCACAAGCGGCTACCATAAGCCACTGCAACCACACTTACTGTATTAACCTGACAAATGTATGGTATGGGAATTGTTTCTCTTCTTTAGATGCACTACATAACAATCTTAACTTTATATTTCCCTTGTGTTGCTTATTAATGGTATAGTTATAAACAAAGGAGGGGGAGATGTGGGGAACAGCAGGGCCAAGTAAATAAGGAACGGAGAGGAGAGCTGTGGCCAAAGGTATGGTCTCTGTTATCACAGCCTTGTACAGGCAAGAGTTACTTGTTATCGGCCCTACGGCCTTGCATAGACGGGTGTTATTTGTTACTGGTTTTGAAGGTTACAGAATTGCTGTGTTAGTTATAAACACAGGAACATGGAGAAATGCAGAATGTGACTGAAAGATATAAAAGTCTTGCTGCTTAACCCAATAAACGATTTCGTGCTTACCCTAGCCGAAGTCCGTGCCTTAATACACCACAAGGGTTCATAAGAGGAGGTGGCACCTGCTCGCAACATGTTCCAGTTCAGGCACGGCAGTTCCTTAGTGGTGCTTCCCAGAGGGTTTTTCTTTCTGCACATCCCAGAGTGGTCGGGGACCCTAAGAGTCCCTTTACGGGGAGTCCCTTTACTTCAGCCCACTGCCATGACAACCAAATCTGAGGGGGGCCCTGGGGCGGAAAGAGTGCTCCCAGAGATCTCCAGCTATGGGGGTGAACCCGTTTTCACCCCTCTACAGTTTGTGGAGGCAGGAACCCCCAACCTGCTTCCTTCTAGGTCGACGGTAGAAGACCTCCGCCCTCCCAGGGAGGGTGGAAAAGACCCCCAAAACCACATCGTGACCCATTAGGTCTCTGAAGGCTTACTGGCTCTGACTTTGGCTGTCCCGTCAATGGCTCAGTTCTTGTGCCCTGTCTTTGTCTTTGCCTGGAACCAAGTCTTGGTTGAGAGCACTCGGGACCTAAAGTTGCCCGCTTTCAGAATCTTTTTGGTTTGAGGGGAATGAGTTTGACTTCTTTCCATGAAGGGATTGGGGGGCAAGTGTCCTATAGGCTTTGGAGTTAGGTAGGTAGGTAAGTAATGTTGTTTATCGAGCATCCGTTGAGCTCAGTGCACTGAGACACCTTCCCTTCCCTCAAAGAGCCCACACTCTTAATGGGGGAGAGACATTACAAATCTTTACAAAGCAGAAGACGGAAGTAGTTTGACTGTTCAGTTGATTTTGCATACCCAGAAGTGTCATGGGAGAGTTGAAATCAATACGGAAGTATTAGAAGGGCTGTTGAGTTGAGGTGACTCTGGAGGCTGGAGTTTTAGTAGGGAAGGTTGCTGGAAGCATTCAGTACCGTGCTCTGCACACAGTAAGCCATCAATAAATGCCACTGATGGGAAAGGTTGGGGCCCCAGGAGGGTGGCTTTGAATGTGGGGAGAAACTGTCTGTTGAGAGAAGAAGGGAGGAAGGGCTTGTCAGGCCGTGGAGCCAGCAAGAGCAAGGGGTTGAAAGTGGAGGAGTTGAAAGTGAGATACAGCAATGAAGGCTTAGCTTAGAGGAACAAAGAGAGCGAGTTGGAGAGTGGAGGGGAAGAGGGTTGAATCAGAAGATGGAGAGAGCTGGTGGGTAGTTCCCAAGGAGTGGTTCTTTCAAGTGCAAGTTGAGTTGTCCTGATTTATAGTTATGGATTTGACATCACCCCCCCCCCCACACACACACTCCCATTTGGGGAACAAAATGGGGGGTGAGGCGACTGGCAGGTACCGGAGGAATTGAGCCACTCTGGTCAATTTTTCCAATTGACCCTGAATAATTCACTCAGGTTGATGAAGCTTCTGCCGACTGCATCATGTTTTGCTTGGCACCCAGAACGATATGGTGGCCACGGAATGGGGCAGCGTGGGGTCCATGTCTCCCAGCATTCTCAGGTGCCCACACTATGGGACCCAGAAGGCCAGGGGAAAAGAACGGAGCACGCTGCAGCGCTTCTAAAACAGTCGAGGCATATCAAATAACCCGGAGCAGAGGCGGAAGTCAGCTTAGGGAAGGCAGAGCAGTTCTGCCTCCCTTCCGGGACGTCCGTACGTTATTTCCCAGTTACGCAGAGTGGCCTACGTGAGTCTTGCCCTATCCAGGTTGTAGCTGGGTCAGCTGGGTATAGCAAAGCCACTGCACGGAGGCCTGAGGGTTGGAGCGGAACATGGGGTCTCCGAGAGAAGGGCTCGAGCGTGTCTCTGCGCCAGATAAAGTCTCCAAGCCACCCCCTCCCTTGCCACGGGGCCCGGGGTTGCCGGCCATCTGTCACCCTCCCTCACTCCGAGACTGTTTGGAATGTGCGGCGGTGGCCCTGGGAGAGACTCGAGTGGGCTGGCCTCTTTCTGCAGTGCTCTTGCGGTGGAACTGGCCTGCTGTATGGATTATGCTCTTTGCTTTCACAACCCACCTCTCCAAGAGAAGCAGCGTGACTCACTGGAAAGAACACGGACTTTGGAGTCAGAGGTTGTGGGTTCACATCCCGGTTCTGCCAATTGTCAGCTGTGTGACTTTGGGCAAGTCACTTAACTTCTCTGTGCCTCAGTTCCCTCATCTGTAAAATGGGGGCTAAGACCGAGAGCCCCCTGTGGGACAACCTGATCACCTTGTAACCTCCCCTGCGCATAGAACAGTGCTTAGCACATAGTAAGTGCTTAATAAATGCCATTATTATTATTATTATTATTATTATTATTATTATTATTACACGGCCTGGGAGGCAGAGGGGAACCTGGGCCGAGAAGCAGGGATGACCAGGGCAGGGAGGCATATGGGACCTGGGCCGGGAGGCAGAGCGGTACCTGGGTCAGAGGACATGGGGACCAGAGCCAGGAGGTAGAGGGGAACCAGAGCCAGGAGGCAGTGGGGTACCTGGTTCTGGAGACACTGGGAGTAGGGCCAGGAGGTAGAGGGGACCCAGGGCCGGGACAGAGAGAGACCCAAAGGATCTGGAAGTAGAAAGAGACCAGGGCCGGGAGACAGAGGACACCAGGGACGGGATGTAGAGGGGGACCAGGACCGGAAGACAGACGGGTACCTGGGCCCGAAGACAGAGTAGGACCAGGGTCACGAGGCAGGGAGTCGGAGGAGGACCAGGACTGGGAGGCAGAGAAGGACCAAGGCCGGGAGGTAGAAGGGACCAGGGCCGGAAGGCAGAAGGGTACCTGGGCCCGGAGATGGGAGACCAGGCCTGAAAGGTAGAGGGGACCCATGTCCAGGACTGAGAGAGACCCAAAGGCCTAGATGTAGAAGGAGAACGGGGTCGGGAGGCAGAGTGGGACCAGGGCCACGAGGCAGGGGGAAGTAAGGCAGGGAGTCAGAGGGGGACCAGGGCCGGGAGGCAGAGCGGTCCCTGGGTCAGGAGACAGGGGGACCAGGGCCAGGAGGTAGAAGGGAACCAGAGCCAGGAGGCAGAGTGGTACCTGGTTCTGGAGACATTGGGACTAGGTCCGGGAGATAGAGGGGACCCAGGGCCGGGACATAGAGAGACCCAAAGGATCTGGCGGTAGAAAGAGACCAGGGCCGGAAGACAGAGGGGACAAGGGCCGGGAAGTAGAGTGGGACCAGGGCCGGTAGGCAGAAGGGTACCTGGGCCGGAAGGCAGAGTGGGGACAGGGTCACGAGTTAGGGAGTCAGAGGGGGACCAGGACTGGAAGGCAGAGAGGGACCAGGGCCCGGAGGTAGAGGGAGACCAGGGCCGAAAGGCCGAAGGGTACCAGGACCCGGAGATGGGGGAAAGGTAGAGGGGACCCAGGTACAGGATGGAGAGAGACCCAAGGGCCTAGATGTAGAAGGAGAACGGGATCGGGAGGCAGAGGGGTACCTGGGACGGAAGGCAGAGTGGGAGCAGGGCCACGAGGCATGGGGAAGAAAGGCAGGGAGTCAGAGGGGGACAAGGGCCGGGAGATAGAGGGGGACCAGAGCCAGAAGGCAGAGGGGTACCTGGGCCGGAAGGCAGAGTGGGACCAGGGTCACGAGGCAGGGAGTCAGAGGGGGACCAGGAGATGGGGGACCAGGCTCGAAAGATAGAGGGGACCCAGGTCCAGAACGGAGAGAGACCCAAGGGTCTGGATGTAGAAGGAGAAGGTGGCCGGGAGGCAAAGGGGGACAAGGGCTGGAAGGTAGAGCTGGATCAGGTCCAGGAGGTAAAGGGGTACCATGGCTGGGAAAAGGAGGACCAGGCGCGGGAGGCAGAGGGGTGCCTGGGCGGGAGAACGGGGGACCAGACCTGGGAGGGAGTGGGGACCCAGGGACGGGACGGTGAGTGACCCACGAGCCTGGAGGTAGACGTAGACTAGGGCCGGAAGGCAGAGGGGGACCAGGGCCAAGAGGAGGTGGGCCAGGGCAGCGAGTCAGAGGGGGACGCGGGCCGGGAGGCTGGGGGGTAGCTGGGCCAGGAGACAAGGCGACCAGGGCTGGGAGGTAGAGAATACCCAGAGCCAGAACGGAGAGTGACCCAAGGTCCTGAAGTTAGAACGAGACCAGATCCGGGTGGCACAGAGGGACTAGGACTGGGAGGCAGAGGGGAGCCAGGACAGGGCGGCAGAGAGGGAACAGGGCCAGGAGGCAGAAGGGTTACCTGGGCCGGGAGAGGGGGGACCAGGGCCGGGAGGTAGAGGGGAACCAGCTCCGGGATGGAGAGAGACCCATGGGCCTGGAAGTAGAAGGAGGCAGAGGGGGACCAGCGCCGGGAAACCGGGACCAGGTCCTGCGCGCAGATTGATTCCTCTGCCTCCCTGCCCTTGTCCCCCCGCTTCTTGGAACTAAAGGGGAACTAGGGCTGTCGGGCACAGGGAACCAGGGACGGGAGGCAGAGGGGGACCAGGGCAGGTTGGCAGGTGGGAGCAGGGCCAAGGAGGGCGAGGCGGGGAGGGACTAGGGCAGGGAGACAGAGGCATACCCGGGCCAGTAGATGGTGAACCTGGGCTGGGAGATAGAGGGGAACCAGGGCCAGGAGGCAGAGGGGTATCTGGGCCAGGAGGCAAACGGGGATCAGGGACGAGTAGCAGGGGGGACAAGGGCGGGGAGGCACACGTTTACCTGGGCTGAGAAACAGGGGAACCAGGGCCGGAAGGCGCTTAGTACAGTGCTCTGCACACAGTAAGCCCTCAATAAATACTATTGAATGAATGAAAAGAAGACCGAGGCCCGGAGCCACAAATGGACCAGGGCTGAGAGATAAAGGGGGACCAGGGCAGGTTGGCAGAAGTCGATCAGGGCCAGGTGGCAGAGGGGTACCTATGCCGGGAGACAGCGGTATGAGGGCCTGGAGGTAAATGGGACCCAAGTCCGGCATGGAGAGAGAAACAAGGGCCTGGAGGCAGATGGAGACCAGGGGCGGGTGGCACAGAGTGTCCAGGGCCGGGCGGCAGAGGGGGACTAGTACAGGGAAGCAGAAGGAGACAGGGGCCAGGAGGCAGAAGGAGACCAAGACAGGAGGCCGAGGGGTTCCTGGGCCTGGAGATGGGGGACCAGGGCAGGGAGGCCGAGGGGTACCTGGGCTGAGAGGCAAAGGGTGACCAGGGCAAAGAAGTGGGAGCGACAAAGACAGTGAGGCCGAGCGGTACCAGGGCTTGGAGGCAGAGGGGGATCAGGGCTAGGAGGCAGAGGGGTACCCTGGCCGGAAGATTGGTGAACCAGGGCCGAGAGTCAGAGGGCGACCAGGGCCGGGAGGCAGATTGGGACCAGGGCGGGTAGGCAGAGTGGGACCAGGTCCAAGAGGCAAAGAGGCACCTAGGCCGGGTGACATGGGACCAGGGCCGGGATATAGAGGAGACTCACCCAAGGGCCTGGAGGTAGAAAAAACCCAGGCCGGGAGGCCCCGGGGGACCAGGGCTGGTAGGCAATGAGTAGCCAGGTCCGGGTGTCAGGGAGACCAGGGCGCGGTTGCAGGGGTGGACCAAGGACAGGAGGGCGAGGGGTACCTGAACTGGGAGACAGTGGGACCAGTGCCGGGAGGTAGAGGGGTACCTGAGCCGGGAGGCAGATGGGGACCACGGCGGGTTGGCAGAGGGGCACCATGGCCAGGCGGAAGAGGGGTACCTGGTTCTTGAGGCTGGGGTACCAGCTCTGGGAGGTAAGGGGGACCCAGGGCCAGGAGGCGGAGGGGGACCAGGGCAGGGAGGCAGTGGGGGACCAGGGCCAGGAGTCAGAGGGATACCTGGGCCGGGGGACACGTAATCAGGGCTGGGAGGATGAGCGGGACCAGGACCCATAGGTAGAGGGGTACCTGGGCCGTAAGGCAAAAGGGGACCAGGGCCGAGAAGCAGTGGGGGACAAGGGCAGCGAGCCATAGGGGGACCAGGTCCTGGAGGCAGAGGGGGACCAGGGCCAGGAGGCAGAGAGGTACTTGGGCCGGGAGACGGGGATCAGGGTCGGGAGGCCGAGAGGGACCTGGGCCGGGATACGGAGACCAGATCCTGTGGGCAGATTTGTGCTTCTGCTTCCCTGCCCTTGTTCCCCCACTTCTTGGAACTGAACGGGAACTAGCGCCCTCAGGCACAGGAGAACCAGGAATGTGAGGCAGAGCTGGACCAGGGCAGGTTGGCATGGGGAAACAGGGCCAAGACGAGGGGGGCGACCAGGGCATGGAGCCAGAGGGGGATCAGGACCTGGAGGTTGGGGGTGACCTGGGCCGGGAGGCAGAGGGCGACCTGGGCCGGGAGGCAGAGGAGTACCCGGGCCGGGAGATGGTGGACCGGGACCTGGAGGTAGAGGGGAACAGGGCCAGGAGGCAGTGGGGTACATGGACCGGGACGTAAAGGGTGACCAGGGCCGAGAAAGGTGGGGGACAAGGTCAGGGAGGCAGAGGGGGACAATGTCCGTTAGACAGGGGACCAGATACGGGAGGCCGAGGAGTACCTGGGCCGGGAGACAGGGGGCCTGGGGCTGTGAGGCAGAGCGGTACTTGTGCCATGAGACAGTGGGACAGTGGGACTGCTGAGAAGCAGAGGGGAACCAGGGCTGAGAGGCGGAGAGTGACTGAGTCAGAGAGGCAGAGGCCGGCCAGGGCCGGGAAGCAGAGGAGAAGTAATCATGATGATCTTATTTATTAAGCCTTTACTGTGTTTCAAGCACCGTACCTAAGCCCTGGGGTAGATACAAGAAAATCAAGTTGGACACAGACCCTGTTCCATTCAGATTTATTCATTCAATCGTATTTTTTGAGCGCTTACTGTTTGCAGAGCACTGTACTAAGCGCTTGGAAAGTACAAGTTGGGAACGTATAGAGACGGTCCCTACCCAACAATAGGCTCACAGTCTAAGGGGAAGACAGAGAACAAAACAAAACATATTAACAAAATAAAATGAATAGAATAAATATGTACAAATAAAATAAATGAATGCAGTAATAAATATGTACAAACATATATACATATACACAGGTACTGTGGGGAGGGGAAGGTGGTAATGCGGGGGGAATGGGGTGGGGGAGGAAGGGGAGAGGAAGGAGGGGGCTCAGTCTGGGAAGGTCTCCTGGAGGAGGTGAGCTTTCAGTAGGGCTTCGAAGGGATCTCAGTCTAAATTGGGGGAAGAATGGGAATTTAATCCCCACTTTCTAGATGAGGAATCTGAGGCACAGAGATGTTAAGGGAACGTGACTACCAGTTCTGTTTGTACTTTCCCAAGCACGTAGCACAGTGCTCTGCAAACAGTAAGTGCTTAGTAAGTACAGTTGCTTAATGAACTTGGCAAAGGTCCCGCAGCAGGCAGGTGGTGGAGCTGGGATTAGAACCCAGGACCTCTTACTCCCAGGTCCATGCTCTTTCCTCTAGGCCACACTTTTCACCTTGCTGCTTACCAATGCTTTTTCTCCTAAGGACTGGGTATTTGTTCATCTTCTCCAATTTTGAGCATTGTCATTTTTTTTCTCAAGATTCAAACATGATCCCATTTTGCTGATGTCAAAAGTTCCACTTGTATATTAGCCAAATTGATTTTACATGACTCAGTGGGACAGTGGGTGACACAGTAAGGGTTCAGAAGCTGTTGATCCTGGTTAACGGCTTGAAGAGTGCTTGGTCTCAGTGGTTCTGAAATCCATACGGTGGGGCGCGGTATTTCAGGAAGCGGATAATGATAATAATAATGAAGACATTTATTAAGCGTTTACTGTATGTCCATTACTATACAAAGCGCTGGAGTAGAGAAAAGCTAATCAGGTTGAATACAGTCCCTGTCTCACCTGGGGCTCACGGTTTTAATTCCAATTTTCCAGCTGAGGGAGAAGTCAGGTTTCTTGGCCGAGGTCACCCAGCAGACAAATGGGAGCTGGGATTAGAACCCAGGTCCTCCCGACTCCCGGGCCCGGGCTCTATCCACTAGACATGCCGCTTCCCATAGCAGGATGGCATGTCGGCGGACGTAAGTCTTACAGCGATTGCTCTTTCGTAGGGAAGGCTTTCGATTCTGAAAATCTGCACTGAGAAAACCCCGCTGGGGGTGGAGGTATCCTTGGAATGTTTGGCAGCGCAGACCCAGCAGTTCTCTGGTGACTCTCTGAGCCGACTTCAGTAACCTGTGCAGAGAAGTAAGTTTCCACATGGGGGTCAGTCAGCGCAGGGCTCAGAGCAGAGGATGTGCTCAGGAAATACTGTGAAATGGAGGAGGTGCCAGAGGGAGAGAGGGAGCCACCCGGGAGAGGATTGAGACAGAGCTCGGTATTCCGGCCTGACTCTGTTCGGATGTCCCGGGAGATCGGAAGTCTTCAGTCTGGACTTCAGCTCTTCCTGGATTCCAACTACACCCCCCCACTTCCTGCAGGCAGCCATCCCAGGTGAACCAGTGGCTTAGGGGGAAGGCAGTTCCCCACCCCCCAAAATCAGCCTCTCCCTTTCTGTTGCCCCTCCCCGACGGCATCTCCCCCTGCCGTAGCCTACCCAACGAACCGGAGAATTCATTTAAGTTTTGGTTATTTTGGTTCAAATTTCCCAAAGGGCTCAGGAAGCCTGAAGGATATTTGCAGGAGAATCTTGTCATTCTAGACTGTACACTCCTTTTGGGCAGGGAATGTGCCTGCTAATTTGGTTGTCTTGGATTCTCCCAAGTGCTCAGTACAGTGTTTTGCACACAGTAAGTGCTCAATAAATAGTATCAATTGGTAGTTTAGCACACGTGTTTCCGAGGCGAGAGGTCCTTGGGGTGTCTCTCTCATGGAGAGTGGACCAGTAGTAACCACTGATTCAATGGTAAATTGGCAGGAAGGTGACATTCATTCATTCTATCATTTATTGAGCGCTTAGTATATGAAAAGCACTGTACTAAGCGCTTGGGAGAGAGTAAAAAGACACATTTCCCTACCACCTCCCTAGACTGAGTTCTGAGCTTATCATTCTGTAGCCTCTTGCTTGGAGCTACTCCCACAGACCTGTTCCTGAAAGTGGGGTAGAAAGAAGTTTGACCTCCCCACCTGTTCCATCAGACTAACAGCTTTTCTCGATTTCCTTTAAGGCCGCTTTGCTGGCTCTGCAGGAGAACAGTCTGGAAGCCACCCCCGTGAAACAGGAGCACTTCGTGAGATCCCTAGTGACCGTGGGACCATCGATACGCCAGAAAGACTTGGATTTTTATGAAGGCTTATTTAGAAAACAAGAATTATTCTCTGATTTAGATAAGCTGTGAAGACCGCCCGTCCATTATTTGATCTTGTGGACTGCAACCGCACATTTGGGTGGTTGACTATTGTTTCCGGGCGATGATCCCAGTGTTCTGGTGCACCGACCACGCGTTCTTGTATCTGGGAAACGGCAATGTTTGCCTGCGTCTTTATAAAGGACCTTTAATTATCGTTTGACTGAAACATTCCTCTCTTCATTTGAGGAGCCAGAATTCTCAGCCACCATTCAGATAGCAGTAATGATAATAATAACAATAATAATAATAATAATAATAATAATGATAATAGTAATAATAATAATGACATTTGTTAAGGTAATCGTCAGGGAATGTGTCTGTTTTATTGTTTCGTTGAACTCTCCCAAGCGCTTAGAATGGTGCCCTGCACACAGTAAGCACTCAATAAATATGATTGGTTGATTGACCTACTGTGTGCGTAGCACTGTGCTCAGCCCTGGGCAAGAGGACACAGGTGGGACCTGGACAGAGACCCTTTCCCAAGGGGGTGCTCCATCTGTGACTCTAGGTCACATCGGGAACAAGTAAGCAAATATTAAAACAGCATCAAGGGCCAGGGACAAATACACAGTACACAAAATCCAAGTTAAAGACTCTCCCAAGTCTTTTTGGTTTTTTATGATGTTTGTTAATCGCTTTAATGCATGTCAAGTGCATTGTTCTAAGCACTAGGGTAGACACAAGCTAATCAGGTCGGATACAGTCCGTGTCCCACATGGAGCTCACAGTCTTAATCTCCTTTTCCAGATGAGGTGACTGGGGCTCAGTGAAGTGACTTATCCCAGGTCATACAAACAAGGTATCCCAGGTCAGGTAAACAAGTGGCAGAGTCAGAATTAGAACCTGGGGCCTTATGACTCCCGGGCCCGCGCTCTATCCAGGGGGCCACACTCTTGCCCTTGGGAGTTGTCCTTGCAAAAGGCATGGGAATGTAATTCCACACAGCACATGTTTGGGCCCAGGTCCCCAGTGTCAGCCACCTCTCCTGGTTGAGGGTTTTTGGGGTTTTCACTTATGGTATTAAGCACTTTTCATTCATTCAATTCTATTAATTGAGTGCTTACTGAGTTCAGAGCACTGTACTAAGTGCTTGGAAAGTACAATTCAGCAACAATAGGTTCACAGTCTAGAAGCGGGGAGACAGACATCAAAATAAGTAAACAGCCATCAATAGCATCAATATAAATAAATAGAAATATAGATAAATGCACAGTAATAAATAGACATAAATATATGCATACACAAGTGCTGGGGAGGGCAGAGGAAAGGGAGGCTTATTCTGAGAAGACCTCCTGGAGGAGGTGCGCTTTCAGTGGGTCTTTGAAAGAGGGAAGTGTGCTAGTGTAGCAGATTTGAGGAGCGAGGGCCTTCCAGGTCAGAGGTAGGGCCAGGGGTCAACGGCAGGACACGCAAGAACGAGACACAGTGAGAAGGTAAACAGCACCAGAGGAGTGGAGTGTGCGGGCTGGGATGTAGAAGAAGAGAAGGGAGGTGAGGTAGGAGGGGGCGAAGTGATAGAGAGCTTTGAAGCCAATAGGAGTTTTTGCTTGATACGAAGGTGGATAGGCAACCACATACTATGTACCGGGCACATTACTAAATGCTGGGTTAGGTACACGATGATCAGATCGGTCACAGTCCCTCTCCTGCCTTAGCTCACGATCTTCATCTCCATTTTACAGATGAGGTGACTGAGCCAAAGGAAAATGAAGTGACGTGCCCAAGCTCACGCAGCAGAGTGTTGCATTATTAACCATATTTATTGAGTGGTTATTATATGCAAAGCACTGTGCTAAATGTTTGGGAGAGGACAATATACCATCAAACACATTCCCTGCCTACAACCGAGCTCACGGTCTATAGCGGGAGACAGCCATTAATATAAATAGATAAATGAATTGCAGATATGTACATATGTGCCGTGGGAAAGGGAGAGAGGATGAGTGAAGGAGCAAGTATGAGTGGAAAAGAAGGGAGTGGAAGAAAAGGGCTCAGTCAGGGAAAGCTTCCTGGAGGAGATGGGCCTTCGATAAAGCTTTCAAGTGGGGGAGAGCAATTATATGTATGAAAGGAGGAAGGGAGTTTCCAGGCCAGAGATAGGTTGTGGATGAGAGGTCGGCAGCGAGAGAAATGAGATCGAGGTACAGTGAGAAGGTTAACAACAGAGGAACAAATTTACAAGCTGGGTTGAAGGAGAGTAGCAAGGTGAGGTAGGAGGGGACGAGGCGATTAAGGGCTTTCAAACCAATGATGAGTTTTTGTTTGTTGTGGAGGTAGATGGGCAACCACTAGAGTTTCTAGTGGGGAAACAAGATCTGAATGTTTTTGAAGGAAAATGATTCGGGGAGCAGAATGGAGTATGGCCTGGAGTGGGCAGAGACAGGAGGCAGGGAGGTCAGCAAGGAGGCTGATACAGTAATCTAGGTGGGCTAAGGTAAGTGCGTGTATTAATGTGGTAGTTTGGATGGAGAAGAAGGGGTGACTTTTGGCAAGATTGGAAAGGTAGAACTCACAGGATCTAGTGATGACTTGAATATGTGGGTGGAATGAGAGAGGAGTCAAGGATAATACCAAGGTTACGGGCTTGAGAGACAGGAAGGATGGTGGTGCCATCGGCAGCGATGGGAAAGTGAGCAGGAGGATAGGGCTCGTGGGGGAAGAAAAGTTCAGTTATAACCATATTAGGTTTGAGGTGACGAAAGGACATCCTATTACTCTATTTATTTATTACTCTATTTATTTATTACTCCGTTTATTAATTAATTTATTTATTACTCTATTTATTTATTTATTACTCTATGTATTTATTTATTTATTTTACTTCTACATATCTATTCTATTTATTTTATTTTGTTGGTATGTTTGGTTTTGTTCTCTGTCTCCCCCTTTTAGACTGTGAACCCACTGTTGGGTAGGGACTGTCTCTGTATGTTGTCAACTTGTACTTCCCAAGCGCTTAGTACAGTGCTCTGCACACAGTAAGCGCTCAATAAATACGATTGATTGATTGATTGATCCTTGAAGTAAGGAGGAAATGCTAGACTACAGAGAAGGAGAGAGATCAGGGCTGGAGTTGTATATTTGGGTGTCAACAGCACAGAGGTGATAGTTGAAGCTGTGTGAGCGAATGAGTTTTCCAAGGGAGTGTAGATGGAGTAAAGACAGGGACCCAGAACTGAACCTTGAGGAACACCCACAGTTAGGGGAAGTGCTCAGAGGAAGCAGTGTGATGAGAGAGGCGCCCCACTCACACCAGTGGAGCGAATGTCTGTTGGGTTTTGTGGGTCAGGAGAGAGGGAGCTTGAGAATGTACCACTGGCGGGAAGGGGGTTGCTCTGGTGAGGAGGCAGGGGGAGGTAGAAACTTCCACTTGAGCTCCTTGTAGTACAGCCATCAAATGTGCCCAGGGAGGTTTCTGGGAATCAAGTGACAAAAAACAGAGTTCCTAAATTTTCCTTCTGATGGTGGAGAGTACAGGGCAGGAGTTGGGGAACTGGCCTAGTCTCCCCTCTCCCCTTAGTGCCGTCCAAAAGAGGGAGAACGTTCTGGAAGCCACTGGCATCTGGGACACTGAGAGGGCTGTGGAGGCCTGAAGTGAATCCCTGTTCGTGGCCGACTTGTCCTGCACTACCTGGGTTTTGTCTGGTGAGTGACTAATTTGATTCGGGGACGACGACCAGTGTTTGAGGGTGGAGGGTTGTCTTTGAGGGGACCCATCCTCCTGGGACCAACAGGTGGCCATAGCCCAGCATGGCAGTAACATCCCTAAGGCAGCCATCTGAGGCAGACTTCTTAACAGCCTGCCGTGATGGTGGCGGCAGCCCCTCAAGACTCAGCCTAGTAGGAAATGATGCTAATAATTATGGTATTTATTAAGCGCTAACACTTTGCCAGTTACTGTTCTAAGTTCCGGGGTAGATACAAATTAATCAAGTTGGACACAGTCACTGTTCCCCGTGGGGCTCACAGCCTTTATCCCCATTTTACAGATGAGGGAACTGAGGCCCAGAGAAGTGAAGTGACTTGGCCAAGGTCCCACAGCAGACAAGTGGCAGAGCCAGGATTAGAACCCAGGTCCTCGTAACTCCCAGGCCCATGCTCTACCTACTAAACCGTGTTGCTACTGCCCCTCCCTCCTTTCCTCAGGATGCCACGCCCTGGGCACACAGCTGTCCACATGCCACCACTCGTGACTTCCTAACCTAAGGTGGCATCCGTTGTTGGGTAGGGACCGTCTCTATATGTTGCCGACTTGTACCTCCCAAGCGTTTAGTACAGTGCTGTGCACACAGTAAGCGCTCAATAAATACGATTGAATGAATGAAGGACCACCCCTGTTGGGAACACTCATTAATCAACAGCATTCATTCATTCATTCAATGGTATTTATTGAGCTCTTGTGCCCAGAGCACTGTACTGAGCGCATGGGAGAGGACAGTAGACAATAGGGCACGGGCTTGGGAATCAGAAGGACATGGGTCCTAATCCCAGTTTTTCCATTTACCTGCTGTGCGATTTTGGGGAAGTCATTTCGCTTCACTATCAGTTCCCTCATCTGTAAAATGGGGATTCAACACATGTACTGTGTCCAACCTGATGACCTTGTATCTACTTCAGCGCTTAGAACAGTGCCTGAAACAAAGTGCTTATAAATGCCATTTTAACACAAATAAAGACATACTAGAGCTCTAAGCCCAGCTCTGCCAGTGGCCTGATCTCTGTGACCTTGGAAAATTCTTCTCTTAGTTTCTTCATCTCTTTCCCTATTAATTAATTAATATAGTTTTAGTTAATGTACTTGTTGAGCACTTACGCTGTTCTAAGCACTGAGGTAGATACAGACCTCCCCCCGACCTGCCTGCCCTGCCCTCAGCAGCTCTTTTCAAAGGCCACCCTCCCTCCATTCTACCTCCTTTAAGTTTTTTTGTTAAGCACTTACAATGTGCCAAGCACTGTTCTAAGAGCTGGGGTTGATACATACTAATCAGGTTGTCCCACTTGGGGCTCACATCTGAATCCCCATTTTACAGATGAAGTCACGGAAGCACAAAGAAGTTAAGTGGCTTGCCCAAGCTCATACAGCAGAGAGGTGGCAGAGCTGGGATTAAAAAACTTGGCCTTCTGACTCCCAAGCCCGTGCTCTTTCCACTGTCATGCTGATTTCCTCTCTTCTCCCTCTTCTCCGTCTCCCCTTTTTTCCTCTCTCATTGCTCCCTCCTGCTGCTCTCACTCCTCTGCCCCTCTCTTTCTCCCTGCCCCTCCCTCCCTCCTGCCCTTCTCCCTCGCTCCTGGGGCCACTCCCCCTGCTCCCCTGGGGGCCGCCTGTCCCAGCCGTCTCCCCTGCCTGCTTGCTCCCTCCTAGGCTGGACACCAATGGCATCTTCCAAATCCTGATGAAGAAGAAAGAGTTCGGCAGTCTTCCCCTCCCTCGGCCCCTTCCCCACTTCCCCCTGCCCCCGTCTTTTCCTTCGAACGGGCTGGGGGGAGTGGGTGGATCTTACCCCCACTTTCCTTATCTCCTCCCTCCTTCTCCCCGCAACCCCGCCATATCTATTTTCTCCCCACTTCCTTTGCCTCCCTGCCACCCCCACCTCCCTCTTCCCAAATCTCTCCCCTGCAACTACCTTAACCTTCTTTCCTCTCCTCATCCTCTGCTCCTCCTCTGCTCCCTGCTGCACCTACCTCAGTCCCCCACCTCTTTCTCCCCCAGTCTCTTTCCCCTGCCACCCCTTCCCTTGCCTCTTCCTCCTGCTTCTTCCCCCATTTTCTCTCCATCTCGACTCATCTCCCCCCTCCACCTACTTCTCCCCAAACTCCTCCCCCATGTCCTCTTACCATCTCCTTCCCTGCTAACCATACCTCCTTTCCCCCACTTCCTCCTCCCTATTTTCTCCCCCAACTTTCCCCCATCTCCTCTTCCCACCTCCATCTCCCCCAATCTCTTCCCCTCTCTATCCCTCCCTCCTCCCCAGTCTCCTCCCTGTTACTCCTATCTCCCCACCCCCTACCCCGGTTCCTTTTTTTCCTCAATCTCCTCCGCCCTGCCACCCTTCCGCCTCCCCAACCCAGCTCCCCCAGGGCCACCTGACCCTTGACCCCGGCCCCTGACCGCCATCTGTGCATTGGCTGCTCCCCAGCTCATCCCGCTGGCCACCATCGTCACCATCGCCGGGTTGGGAGCCATCTCCTTGTCTGTGTACTCTCTCTTCCAGACGGCCATCATTTGAATAGCAGGCCCCAGGACCTGTCCGGCAGTCAATACATCAATCGATTAATCGTGGCATTTAGTGAGCACTCACTGGGTGCAGAGCACTGCACTAGTGCTCGGGAGACTACAGTAGAACCATGTAACGGACACACTCCCTACCCACGGTGAGCTTATAGTCTAGAGAGGGAGGCAGACAAGTATGAGAAGTGACAGAGTGTAGGGATAGAAACCTAAGTGCTTTGGAATAGGGATGGGGTGAGTATCAGTGGCTTAAGGGGCATCCATACAGCAACTACTCTGCCTTCAAAGCCTTATTGGAGGCACATCTCCTCCAGTAGGCCTTCCCCAACTAAGCCCTCCTCTTCTCCCACTCCCTTCTGCATCTCCCTGACCTGCCACTTTATTCATCACCCAACCCCCACAACTAGCTCCACGGCATGTAGGTATATATCTGTAATTTATTTCTAATTAATGTCTGTCTCTCCCTCTAGACTGTAAGCTTGTTTTGTGGGGAGGGAACGAATCTGCTAATTCTGTCGTACTGGGCTCTCCCAGGCACTTAGTACAGTGTTCTGCATACAGTAAGTGCTCAATAAATATCGCTGATTGATTGATTGATTCAGTTCCTGTTCAGAGCTGCTGGGGTTTGGTGGGGTTGAAGGAGAGTACAACATAATTAAATCAATCAATGGTATGATCAATCAATTAATGGGCACTTGCTGTGTGCAGAGCACTGTACTGTTTGGGATTACAAGAAAACAATACAGTCAATCAATCAATAGTATTTATCAAGCACTTACTGTATGCAGAGAACTGCACTGTTATTTTAGTTTGTTAGTATGTTTGGTTTTGTTCTCCGTCTCCCCCTTTTTAGACAGTGAGCCCACTGTTGGGTAGGGACTGTCTCTATATGTTACCAACTTGTACTTCCCAAGCGCTTAGTACAGTGCTCTGAACACAATAAGCGCTCAATAAATACGATTGATTGATTGATTGATTGATTGGGAGAGTACAATAAACAGAATCGGTAGACACGGTCCCTGCCCACACCTGGCTTGCAGTCGAGAGACGAGCTAACAATCACTGCTATCGATTGGGTTCTCTCTGTGTGCAGAGCAATGCATTAAGTGCTTTCGCGAGTATAACGCATTTGGTAGACACGGTTTCTGCCCACAACAAGCTTAGAGTCTAGACACGAGTTTACAATAGATGGCACTTACTAATCTCTTACTGTGTGCAGAGCACTGCACTGAGTGCTTGGGCGAGTACAATATAACAGAGTTGATAGAAACGTTCCCTGACTCCAGTGAGCTTCCAGTCTGTGGGCGTGGGGGGCGGATGGGAAGTTCAGAAATGTCATTTTCAGCAGGACACTGCAACTGTCTAGCGTCTTTCCTAACTGATGCCATCTTGGGCTTCAGCCTGAACATGTCCAAATATCCAGAGCCATGGGAGAACGTGGATCCTACCCAGCCTCAATAGGTAGTGGGTCCACCTCCGCCCCTTCTTCTGAAGGGCCCCTCCGTCCCCCGGTGAACAATGGCAGGCTCCTTTCCATGATGACCTTGATCCCGAGCCCAATCCTCTCAGAGGGGCAGCTGTCTGCAGCCTCCATGACCTGCCCTGCCCCCTGGGCCCCTGGACCAGGGACATTGTTGCCACTTCTCGGTGTGTGGGTGGGGAAGGGAGGAAGCACGGGGGCATTTGGGCAGGGTGGGCCGGTCGGCGTGGGAGAGCAGGTGGACCAGAAAGGCCATCTCCTGGATCTTTATGATTCTAGTCTGACCCAGGGATGAGCAGGGACTCTGTGGGAGTGAAACAACCATTTTGTTTTTGTTTCTTATGGTATTTGTAAAACACTCAATATGGACCAGGCACTGTACTAAGCATTGGAGTTGATACAAGCCAATAATAATACGCTTATTATTTGTCAGGCACTGTACTAAACATTAGCATAGATACAACCCAATCTGGTTGGACACATCCATGTCCCACGTGGGGCTCACAGTCTTAATTCCTGTTTTACAGATGAGAGAACCGAGGCACGGATAAGCAAATGGACTTTTTGTAATGCTATTTGTTAAGTGCTTATTCTGTGCCAGGAACTGTACAAAGTCCTGGGGTAGATACGAGCTAATCTGGTTGGACACAGTCCCTTTTTCACATAGGGCTCACAGTATAAGTCAGTATTTTGCAAATGAGGGAGCTGAGGCACAGAGAGGTGAAGTAACTTTTCTTAATGGCATTTGTTAAGCACTTAGTATGTGCCAGGCACTTGTTCTAAGCACTGGGGTAGATACAAGGTAATCTGGTTGGACACAGTCCCAGTCCCACATGGAGTTCATGGTCATGGGGTTCACGGTCTTAATCACTATTTTACAGATGAGGTAACTGAGGCCTCGAGAAGTGAAATGCCTTGCCCAAGGTCACCAAGCCGACAAGTGGCAGAGCCAGGATCAGAACCCATAACCTTCTGATTCCCAGGCCCATGCTCTGTCCACTAGGCCATGCTGTCGCAGTCTATATCCTACGTAGAGCAGAGAACTATTTTCTGAGTGAAAATCAAGGGAAATCACTTTCTATTCACTTATCAATCAGCAATATTTCCCAAGCACCTATTGTCTGCAGAACAGTATACAAAATACCCAGGAGAGGACAATAATATTAATAAATACCATTCCTGCCTTCAGTCAATCAGTTCGTGTTTGTTGCACACTTTCATTCATTCATTCAATCGTATTTATTGAGCGCTTACTGTGTGCAGAGCACTGTACTAAGCACTTGGGAGAGTACAACATAACAATATAACAGAAACGTTCCCTGCCCACAGTGAGCTTGCAGTCTAGCAGGGGAGGTAGAGATTAATAGAAATAAATAAATTGCAAATATGTACATAAGGAGCTTAGGAAGCTTAGGATCTAGCAGAATGTATTCTCCAGGGTTGCGGTTCCTGGAACACAGGTTTTTCCTCTCTGCTCTGCAGTTACTTTCGATTAACCAGCAGTAGAAACCCATCGAGGAACTGCAGAAGGTGAGAAGGCTGACCAAGTGACCGAGAGACTGAGCCACCAGCCCCCACCCCCCAGGAATCCAGAGGAATCACCTCTGTGCAAATGCACCTTCATAACCAGCGCATGGAGATACTTCCGCTGCATTCTCAGGGTCATCCCCCAATCTGGGGGCCTTCTTGGTCCGGGGTTTCCCGCCCCACGGAGGGACCACCTTGCAGGCTGGCGACAGGACAAGTGGCATCCGACCCTAACCCAGCACTCCCAGTTTGGCGTCCACGGTCTTCTCTGGAAAGGTCAGTAGTGGCCTCCCCTGCTTCAGAATTCCTTGAGTGGAAATGGGTTCGCATCTACTGCTTTGTGAGGTAGATTGAATAAAGTCCGTTTTTTTCCCCCCAAATAAAGGCAGAATGCATGATTCCTCATTCAGACAATTTTAGATCATCCAAAGGAAACACATTCTGAAAAAAATAAACACCCACAGTTCACAGTTAGGGAACTGGGAATGTCAGAATTCATTCATTCATAAATTCATTCATTTATTCATTCATTCAGTCGTATTTATTGAGCACCTACTGTGTACAGAGCACTGTACCAAGTGTTTGAGAGAGTACAGTAGGATAAAAAACAGACACATTCCCTGACCATAACAAGTTTAAAGTCTAGAGGAACTGGGTTCTAATCCCAGCTCCCCCATTTAAGAATTGTGGTAAGCAGCATGGCTCAGTGGAAAGAGCTCGGGCTTGGCAGTCAGAGGTCATTCTTTCATTCATTCAGCCGTATTTATTGAGCACTTACTGTGTGCAAAGCACTGTACTAAGCGCTGGGTAAGTTGGTAACATGTAGAGACGGTCCCTACCCAACTGCGGGCTCACAATCTAGATGCCATGGGTTCTAATCCCAGCTCAGCCACATGTCTGCTGTGTGACCTTGGGCAAGTCACTTAACTTCACTGAACTTCAGCTACCTCATCTGTAAAATGGGGATTGACTGTGAGCCTCACATGGGACAACCTGATCACCTTGTATCCCCCCAGTGCTTAGAACAGTGCTTTGCATATATTAAGCGATTAACAAATGCCATTATTATTGTCATTGTCATTGTTATTATCATTATTATTATGGGACTTGTTAAGCCGTTAGTATGTGCCAAACACTGTTCTCTGTACTGGGGTAGTTATAGGTTCATCAGGTTGAACACAGTCCTTGTCCCACATGGGACTCATTGTCTAAGTAGGAGGGAGTAGGATTTCATCCCCGTTGTACAGATGGGGTAAACGAGGGACTTGTCCAAGGTCACATAGCATATAAATGCCAGAGCAGGGACTAGAACCCAGGTCCTCTGACTTCCAGGCCTGTGTTCTTTCTACTAAGCCAAGCTGTTTCTTTGCCTACTGTGTGACCTTAGGCAAGTCACTTCACTTCTCTGGGCTTTAGTTCCCTCATCTGTAAAATGAGGATTAAAATTAAGAGGCCCATGTGGGACATGTCCTGGGCTATGTCCACCCTGATTACCTTGAATCTACCCAAGCACTTCCCCCTCTCCCGGTTATACCTGGAGGGTTTCCTGTACTCTACCAGTCTCGGCTCTGGGAGAGAGAGTCAAGAGACCTACCCATTCCATTCCTAGCTTGGGCAGGGTCTAGCGAGTGGAAGACATTCTGCTACAAGTCAAAACTCACCTATGATGGGAAGCAGAGGAATGGGAGAGAGTCGAGGGCGGAAACTCGAGTTTACTACGCAGAAGGTTGCAATGGTAAACCGCTTCTGTATTTTTACCAATCAATCGTATTTATTGAGCGCTTACTGTGTGCAGAGCACTGTACTAAGCGTTTGGGAAGTACAAGTTGGCAACATATAGAAACGGTCCCTACCCAACAGTGGGCTCACAGTCTAAAAGGGGGAGACAGAGAACAAAACCAAACATACTAACAAAATAAAATAAATAGAATAGATATGTACAAGTAAAATAAATAAATAAATAGAGTAATACATATGTACAACCATATATACATATATACAGGTGCTGTGGGGAAGGGAAGGAGGTAAGATGGGGGATGGAGAGGGGGACGAGGGGGAGAGAAAGGAAGGCGCTCAGTCTGGGAAGGCCTCCTGGAGGAGGTGAGCTCTCAGTAGGGCCTTGAAGGGAGAAAGAGAGCTAGCTTGGTGGATGGGCAGAAGGAGGGCATTCCAGGCCCGGGGGATGACGTGGGCCGGGGGTCGATGGCGGGACATGCGAGAACGAGGTGCGGTGAGGAGATTAGCAGCAGAGGAGCGGACTGTGTAGGGTGGGCTGTAGAAGGAGAGAAAGGAGGTGAGGTAGGAAGGGGCGAGGTGATGGAGAGCCTTGAAGCCCAGGGTGAGGAGTTTCTGCCTGATGCGCAGGTTGATTGGTAGCCATTGGAGATTTTTGAGGAGGGGAGTAACATGCCCAGAGCGTTTCTGGACAAAGACAATCTGGGCTGCAGCATGACGTATGGATTGAAGTGGGGAGAGACACGAGGATGGGAGATCAGAGAGAAGGCTGATGCAGTATTTCAGACGGGATAGGATGAGAGCTTGAACGAGCAGGATAGCGGTATGGATGGAGTGGAAAGGGCGGGTCTTGGCAATGTTGCGGAGCTGAGACCGGCAGGTTTTGGTGACAGCTTGGATGTGAGGGGTGAATGAGAGAGCGGACTCGAGGATGATACCAAGGTTGCGGGCTTTTGAGACGGGATGGATGGTAGTGCCGTCAACAGAGAGCACTGAAAAATCTATGGATACTCTACCAGAACGATTGCAGATGGAGAGCCGGGATTTTTTGGGAGTGATGGGTCTGTGGTGTCCCTAAGGGCTGGCAATGACTCGACCACATAAGACAAGACCCAAGCCCTTAGAACAACGCATGGCACCTAGTAGGCACTTAACAAATAATGTAAGAAAAAGGAAAAAAGAAGATCAGATAAGAAGGCTCACGAGTCATATCTGAAGCTTGACCTTACCATAGAGATTTTCTCTGGTGCCGTTTTATACTTCCCAAGTGCTTAGTACAGTGCTGTGCACACAGTAAGCGTTCAGTGAATACAATTGAAGAAATGAAGAAATGAAGGAATGAACCATTTCCTCCCATCGTCTGCCCAGAGAAGGATCTCCAGGAAAAATCTTCCAGACCTTTCAAAAGACATAAATGAATTCCACATTCCCAGAAGAGATTTTCGTGTATTTATGCATTGCTATTTTCATTATTATGATTATCCTTCACAATACAGGTATACCTACCAAATGTATTATGTTTCCCCAAGTCAATGCTTTGCACAGAGAAAGCAGTCAGTAAATACCATTCCTTTATCCCATCTAGACTGTAAGCTCGTTTTGTCAGGGAGCACGTCTGCTAGTTCAGTTGTACCATACACTCCCAAGCACTTAGTGCACATAGTAAGCGCTCAATAGATACGGTTCAGTGATTGGTTGAAGTGGCTTTGTGGTCTCGCTATGTTCATTCATCCGATGGTATTTATTGAGCATTTACTGTGTGCAGAGCAGTGTACTAAGCACTTGGGAGAGTACAATATAACAGACACATTCCCTGCTCAGAATGAGCTTACAATTTAGAGAAGGAGACAGACGATAATATAAATAAATTAATTAATTAATTAATAAACGACAGATATGGACACTGTCCTGCTGCAACCCAGCCCACACACTTGGTTTCTCTGGTACTGACTTTCTCACTGTGCCTCGGTCTCGTCTAGCTCGCCGCTGACCTCACGCCCACATCCTGCTCCTCATGTCAGACAGATCTCCTCCAAGAGGCCTCCCCTGACTGGGCCCTGCTCTCTTCTCTCACCCTCTTCTGCGCCGCTTTTGCCTGCTCCTTCATTCATCACCCCTCTCATCCCCACAGCATGCATTTAGATATCTTGCACGTAGAAGCATTGTGGCTCAGTTGAAGGAGCCCGGGTTTTGAAGTCAGAGGTTATGGGTTCAAATCCCGGCTCCCCCACTTGTCAGATGGGTGACCTTGGGCAAGTCACTTCACTTCTCTGGGCCTCAGTTACCTCATCTGTAAAATGAGGATGAAGACTGTGAACGCCACGTGGGACGACCTGATCACCTTGTAACCTCCCCAGTGCTTAGAACAGTACTTTGCACATAGTAAGTGCTTAATAAATGCCATTAGTTTTATTATTATGTCTGTGTGCATATCTATAATACACATATAAAATTTATATCCATAATTTATTTATTTATATTAATATCTGTCTCCCCCTCTAGACTGTGAGCTCACTGTGGGCAGGAATGTGTCTGTTTGTCGTTATAGTGTACTCACCCAGTGCTTAGTACTGTGCTTTGCACACAAAAAGCGCTCAATAAATATGATTGAATGAAGGAATGAAAGTGCTATGGGGCTGGGAGAGAGGATGAAGAAAAGGGAGCAAGCCAGGGCGATGCAGAAGGGGAATGGTGAAGAGGAAAGCAGGGCTTATCAGGGAAGAACTCTTGGCCGAGCTTCATTCATTCATTCAATTGTAATTCATTCATTCCATTGCAAAGCCTGACCCCTGACCCTCCCCCTGCCTGATTGATGGACAGCTGCTGCTTACGGTCCCAGGAAGCTGATCTTTTTCCCCTTAATAATAACAATAATAATTATGGTATTTGTTAAGTGTAAGCACCAAGCACCAAGCACTTTTTTAATGGCATGTATTAAGCGTTTACTATATGCAAAGCACTGTTCTAAGAGCCGGGGAGGTTACAAGGTGATCAGGTTGTCCCACGTGGGGCTCACAGTCTTAATCCCCATTTTACTGGTGAGGTAACTGAGGCACCGAGATGTTAAGCCACGCTGCTTCTCTAAGCAGTGTTCACTGTTCACTCTTCTAAACACTGGGGTGAGTAGAAAATTGCAATCAGGTTGGGCACAGTCCTATCCCACTTGGGGCTCCCAATCTCAATCCCATTTTACAGATGAAGCAATTTAGACACAGATAAGTGAAGTGACTTGCCCAAAGTCACACAGCAGACAAGTGGCAGAGCCAGGATTAGAACCTACAACCTCCAACTCCCAAGCCCGTGCTCTTGCCACTAGACCCTCCCATTGCCTGCTTGACAGACGGCTGCTGCTGTAAGCTGTCCCCTTGCCCTAACACCAATTACAGGGCTCTGGGAAACAATCTGGAGGAAGCCAGTGACAGTGAGGAAGTTCATTCATTCAATTGTATTTATTGAGTGCTTACTGTGTGCAGAACACTGTACTAAGGACCTGGGAAATTACAATACAGCAATAGAGACAATCCCTGCCCACAATGAGCTCACAGTCTAGAGGTGCAGAGGCAGACATCAAAACAAGTAAATAGACATCAGTATAAATAAATAAAATTACAAATATGTACACAAGTGTTGTGGGGCAGGGAGTAGGGGAAGAGCAAAGGGAGTAGGTCAGGGTGACATGGACGGGAATGGGAGATGAGAAAAAGTGGGGCTTAGTCTGAGAAGGCCTCTTAGAGAAGATGTGCCTTCAGTAAGACTTTGAAGATGGAGAGAGTAATTGTCTGGCGGGTTTGAGAAGGGAGGGAGTTCCAGGCCTTGGGTCAGGGGTCGGCGGCGAAACAGGCAAGATCGAGGCATGGTGAGAAGGTTAGCATCAGAGGAGTGAAGAGTGCGGGCTGGGTTGTAGAAGGAGAGAGGTGAGATTAGTTGGGAGGGGGCAAGGTGATGGAGTGCTTTAAAGCTCTTGGTGAGGAGGTTTTGCTCGATATGGAGGTGGATAGGTAACCACTGGAGATATTTGAGGAGGGGGGTGACATACCCTGAACGTTTCTGTAGAAAGATAATATGGGCAGCGGAGTGAAGTATGGATTGGAGTGGGGGAATAGAAGGAGGATGTGAGGTCAGAAAGGAGGCTGATGAAGTAAACTATGTGGGATAAAGTGAGTGATTGTACTAACCTGGTAGCCGTTTGGATGGAGAGGAAAGGGTGGAATGTAGCAATGTTAAGCGGAGACCGACAGGATTTGGTGACGGTTATGTGGATTAAGTAAGGGAGAGGGGTCAAGGATAATGCTGAGATTCTGGGCTTGTGAAGGAAGGATGGTGGTGCCGTCTACAGTGATGGGAAAGTCCTGGAGAGGACAAGGTTTGGGTGGGAAGATAAGGAGCTCTGTTTTAGACATGTTAAGTTTGAGGTGATGGGAGGACATTCGAGGTAGTGATATCTTGATGACGGGCGGATGCGAGCCTGGAGAGAGGGAGAGAGATCAGGGAGGAGATGCAGATTTGGGTATCATCTGCATAGAGATGGTAGTTGAAGCCGTGGAAGTGAATGAGTTCTTCAGGGGAATGATTGTAGATGGAGAATAGAAGGGGACCCAGAACTGAACCCTGATGGGACCCACGGTAAGAGGGTTGGAGGGAGAGGAGGAGCTCGCAAGAGACTGAGAATGAACGGCTAGAGAGATAAGAGGTGAACCAGGATTGAAGTTGCAGTGGTCTTACTGATCGCCGGGCAAACTGAGCACAAGGTCCCTGGCAGGGTGGGGTGTAGGACGAGGTCTGTTTGCCCCAGGTAGAGCGGGATCCCAAGCTGAACTTCTTCTAGGAAAACAGTGGAAATTGAGAATAAAGAAACAGCATGGCCTAGTGGATAGAGCCCGTGCCTGGAAGTTAGAGAGACCTGGATTCTAATCCCAGCCCGGTCACCTGTCTGCTGTGTGACACTGGTTAAGTCATTTCATTTCACTGGGTCTCAGTTCCTTCATCGGCATAATGGGGATTAAGGCTTTAAACCCCAGCTGGGACAGGGACTGAGTCCCAGTGGATTAGCTTGTATCCACCCCAGTACAATACCTGGCACAGAGTAAATGATTATCAAATGCCTTAAGGAAAAATAAGGTGTTTAACAAATATCATTCATTGATTCAATCGCATTTATTAACCGCTTACGGTGGGTAGAGCACAGTACTTGGGAAGTACAAGTTGGCGACATATAGAGATGGTCCCTACCCAACAATGGGGAAGAGCTTAGTCCAGTGCTCTGCACATAGTAAGGGCTCAATAAATATTGATTGATTGATTGGCACATAGCACTTAACAAAGACTGTAAGAAAATAGAGATGTGCTTTAGGAATACCAACTGCTTAGTCCAGCGCTCTGCACATAGTAAACACTCAATATATAACATTGATTGATTGATTGGCACATAGTAAGCACTTAACAAATATCACAAAAAAATAAAAAAGAAAGTCGGGTTTCTTTGCCACCCTGGCTCCTCTCCTGGGACAGATAAAGTTTTGGGTGCAGCCCACTGACAATGGGAAAATGGGCAAATCGTGTAAGTTGGCACAGACTAATGGCCAGAGCCTGGGCCTGATAGTCAGAGAATCTGACAGTAAGCTTTTTGAGGGCAGGGATCATGTTTCCCAACTTTACCATATTCTGTATTACAGTATACCAAGCATCATGGTTCAGTGGACTGAGCGCGGGCTTTGGAGTCAGAGGTCATGGGTTCGAATGCCAACTCCACCACTTGTCTGCTGTGTGACCTTGAGAAAGTCACTTTACTTCTCTGAGCCTCAGTTACCTCATCTGTAAAATGGGGATTAAGACTGTGAGCCCTACGTGGGACAGCTCGATCACCTTGTATCCCCCCCCAGCGCTTGGAACAGTGCTCTGCACATAGTAAGCGCTGAACAAATGCTACCGTTATTATTATACTCTGCCAAGCACTGTATTGAGCGCTCTGAACAGGTACGCTCTCAACAAATACCACTGATTGATTTTCTCAGCCTTTCCACAGGCCTGATGTATGAGCTTGAGCCAGACACTTAACCTTTCTGGGCCTCAGTTTCCTCATCTGGAAAAGTAGCATTAATAATAATACTTATTAAAAATATTATCTGTGATATTTTTAAGGGCTTACGATGATCCAAGGACTGCACTGAGTACTGGGTAGATCAAATGTGATAATATCAGAATCAATCCCTGTCCCAAGTGGGGCTCATAGGTTACGGTGGAGGGAGAACAGTTATGTAATCCCCATTTTACAGATTAGGAAACTGAAGCACAAGGAAGTTAAGTGTCTTACAACAGGCAAGTGTCTGAGCCGGGATTATAAACCAGGTCTTCTGATCCCCAGGAATTTGTAGGCCTACTTCCCAGGACTGCTGTGGGTGGCCTAGTGGGCTGGGAGTCAGCAGAACCTGGGTTCGAAGTGGTTAAAGGGCTGTCCTGAAGGTCAGGATGGGTTTTTGGGTTTCACAAGACCTAGGTGGGTCATTGGGGCCCACCAAGGGTAAAAGATCACTGGGGCCTCCAAAGGCTCAGGTGGGTTTTTGTGTCCCTCTAGGAGGGGGAGGTGAGCTGGATTGTCCCAGTTTGCAGTGGATAGGAGACAGAGCATGGCCTACCCTGGGATTTGGTGAGTAGGGGGCTTTGGCTACTTCACCTTCCCCCTCCCTCTTTCAGAGGGGTCTGGGATTGCGCTTCCTGGAATTGTTGATGCCTATTGTATTGGTGATGAGGATGACAATAACAATAATGATGATGTGGGGTTGTCAGGGTTGAGCAGGTTGGGTGGAGAGGAGGTTGGAGGAGCTGTTGATTGCACCGTTTCAGAAATGATTTAAATGTTCATTTTGTTGAGCTGTGTGGGGACAAGGGAGAGGTGCTTGATGCTGATGGGTTGTGGCGCTGCTAATACCATGTATACATTGTGCACTGCCTGGGTGTGGGGAATTAGGGAAACTGGGGAGGGTTTGGGGTGGTGATGATTGTTTTGGGGGTTCTGATGATGTTTCCAGGATATTGCTGCTGGGCTGGGTTGGGTTCTGAGGCGGAAAGGGGGAACCGGAGCCTGAAAGCTGCCCTTGCTTTTTTAAGGCCAGCAGTGGAGAGCATATGCAAGAGGAGAGGGCATGGAGGAAGACTTTGGGATCAGATAGGATTGGGGAAGGCCGGGCCTGGGTTGGGGGTGACTGCTGGACCTGGGAATAAGGGTCCTGGGAGGCTGGGATAGAAGACACCTTACGCATGGGGATATGTAACGTGGCATAGTGGAAAGAGCCCGGGCCTTGGAGTCATAGGTTATGGGCTCAAATCCAGGCTCCACCAATTTTCAACTGTGTGACTTTGGGCAAGTCACTTCATTTCCCTGGGTCTCAGTTGCCTCATCTGTAAAATGGGGATGAAGACTGTGAGTCCCCCATGGGATAATATGATCACCTTCTAACCTCCCAAGCGCTTAGAACAGTGCTTTGCACAGAGTAAGCGCTTAATAAATGCCATTATAAAAATAATAAAAACTTGTGACTTGGTGCGTTCTTAGTGTCTGTCTGTGTCTATGGGTCGGTCCATTCTGTGTCTCCCCTGTTCCCACTAGATTGAGGGCCAGGACAGTGTTCTCTCCATCCCCCTAGACCTCACCGCAGCGATCGGTGCCCAATTGGTACTGGTCATGGTGGTCGAGGGGTCGCTCCTGCTGTAGCTGCAGTGCTCATCCCACTGCTCCTACCCCTGTAGGGCTGAGGGCAACGATCCGGTGTGTGTGGGCAGAGTCTGTGTCTCTTCTTCAGTGGGCTGCCCCCTGCTTGATCTCTCTTCTTAAACCTTCCTTTTCCTGCTAGCCATAAGGAATTATACTAATCAATGGTATTTATCGAGCGCTTGTTGAGTACAGAGCACTGTCCTATATCACATGGTCATCTCCTTAAAAGCAGTGATGGTGTGTCTTGTCTGTGTTGAATCACCCCCAGTACCTAGCAGGCAAAAATACCCTTAATATGGGATGTGTTCACTAGGGTTCTCTACCCAGTAAATGACAGACAGTAGGTCGGTCATTCATTCAATCATTCATTCATTCAGCATTTACTGTATGAAGAGTACTGTACTTAGTGCTTGGAAAGTGCAATTCAGCAACCAAAACTCATTCAGTCATATTTATTGAGCGCTTATTTTGTGCAGAGCACTGTACTAAGCACTTGGGAAGTTCAAATTGACAACATATAGAAACGGCACCTACCCAACAATGGGCTCACAGTCCAGAAGCGGGAGACGGACAACAAAACAAAACATGTAGGCAGATGTCAAAATCGACACAATAAATAGAATTTTACGATACTCCAATAACCACCTTGCCCCAGCTGCCTTTAAACACGTCTTTGGGATTTTGTCAGCGGTAGGGAACCAACAAAATGTAAACGTGGATTCTTTCCTTCCAGAAAGATAAATTCATTCAATGGGATCACAGTCTAGAATGGGGGAGGGAGACATCAAGCAGTAATAACAGCAATATAAATTAATAGAATTAATGATATATACACATCATCAATAAAATAAATGGAATTATAAATATGTACATATATAAACACAAGTGCTGTGGGGTGGGGGGGGTAGAGCAGAGGGAGCGAGGGGGGGCGATTGAGGCGGGGAGGTGGAGCAGAGGAAAACGGGGTGCACAGTCTGGGAAGGCCTCCTGGAGCTTTCAATAGGGGTTTGAAGGGAGAGGTGTCCTTGTTTGACGGATTTGAGGAGGGAGGGCTTTCCAGATTAGAGGAAGGATGTGGACCAGGGGTTGACAGCGGGACAGGCCAGACTGAGGCACAGTGAGGAGGTTAGCGGCAGAGGAGTGGAGTGTGCGGGCTGGGCTATAGAAGGCGAGAAGGGAGGTGAGGTGGAGGGGGTGGGGGGGGACAAGGTGATGGAGAGCTTTGAAGCCAGTAGTGAGGAGTTTTTGCTTGATACGGAGCTTGATAGGCAACTACTGGAGAATTTTGAGGAGGGGAGTGACATGCCCAGAATGTTTCCCTAGAAAGATAATCAGGGCAGCAGAATGAAGCATAGACTTGAGTGGGGAGAGACAGGAGGTTGGGACATCCACAGGGCCTGTCCAACCCAGTGAGGCCACTCAGTGTAATATTGTGAACCCCTCGAGGGCAAAGTCACCTTGAGAGTAGGCTTGTCTGTTGTTTTGAGCCCCTGCCCTGGAGACAGGACCACACAGGGACTTTGTGACATTCTGACACTGTGAGTCTCCCACAGCAGAGGCTTTGCAAAGGTGAGCCTGTCTTACTTTGTGAGTCCCCTGAGGGAAGGGCCCGGGTACCAGGGAGAGAGAGAAAAATAGGGGTGCATGGAAAACAAGGCTAGCTTCATGCCATGAACCCCAGATTTGAGTCTTCAAATCTCAGGGCACCGGGAAGAACAATACAAATATGGGTGCTTGTAAAAAGGGACTGGGTTCATGCCATGAAGCCCAGATTTGACATTTGGGTCTTCGAGGCCTGGTAGCCAGGAAGGACACTAAAGGTTTGGGTGTCAGAAATAGAGGGGCTAGCTTCAAGCCACAAACCCCAGAGGCCCAGGGCCTGAGAGTAATCACATGGGTGCTGGCAAAAGGAAGTGCGGGGAGTGGGGGAAATGGCTATATGCCATGAACACAGGAAACAGGGAGAGAGAAAAAAACATGGATGCTGGCAAAAGGGAGACTGGCTTCATGCCATGAATCCTAGATTTGAATCTTCCCATCTGAGTCTTCGTGGTTCAGGCACCAGAAAGATTAATAAAAATACGGGTACTAGCTAAAGGGGATTGGCTTCATGGTGATGATGATATTTATTAACTGCTTACTATGTGTCAAACACCGTACTAAGCACTGGGGTAGATAAAATCTAATCAGGTTGGATCTAGTCCCTGTCTCCCAGGATTAATCCCTATTTAACGGATGAGGTGACTGAGGCACAGAGAAGTCAAATGTCTGCTGTGTGACCTTGGACAAGTCCAGGTGTGCAGCTAGAATTAGAACCCAGATCCTTCTGACTCCCAGGCCCGTGCTCTGTCTACTAGACCCTGCTGCTTCATGCCACGAACCCCAAATCCAAGTCTTCCTTTTTGGATATTCTTGTCCCGGGTACTTGGAAGAACAATAAAAGTAGGAGTACTGGCAAAAGGAGAGACTGGCTTCATGCTATGAACCTCAGATTAGAATCTTCCCAGAGAGATCTTCATAGCCTAAGTACCAGGAAGGAAAATAAAATGGGGGCAGGCGAAAGGAGGCTCGGTTTCATATCAAGATCTCCAGCTTTTAGTCTTCCTATTTGGGTCTGCACGGGCCAGGTCCTGAGAAGAGCGATTAAAAATATTTGTTCTGGCAAAAGTGAGGTTGGCTTCATGCTACTAACCAAAAATTCGAGTCTTCTCATTTGGGTCTTCATGGCTAAGGTGCCGGGAAGAAGAATAATATGAGTACTAGCAAAAGAGGGCTGGCTTCATGTCCTGAACCCCAGATATGAGTTGTCCCACTTGGGTCTTCAAGGCTCACTCACCATGATGAAGAATGATAAACATGGGTGTCGGGAATCGCGGGTCTGAGTTCGTGCCATGAACTCTCGATTTGAGTCTTCTCGTTTGGGGTTTCCTGGCCCAAGTGCCGGGAAGAACCATTAAATGTGGGGGCTGGCAAAAGGGAGGTTGGCTCCATGATCCTCAGTGTTGACTCCCTTTGGGGTCTTCATGACCCAGGTAGTAGAGAGAAAGATAAAAAATAAGGGTGCCAGCAAACTGAGCCTGGCTTCATACCATGAACAGCAGATTTGAGTCTTCGCGTTAGGGGCTTCATGGCTCAGGTATCAGGGAAAGGGTTAAAACTAGGGGGGCCGACTTCACTCATTCATTCATATTTATTGAGCGCTTACTGTGTGCAGAGCACTGTACTAAGCGCTTGGGAAGTTCAAGTTGGCAACATACAGTACAAATTGGCAACATGCTGGGGTACATACATGTATACCAGGTTGGACAAAGTCCCTGACCCAAAAGGGGGCTCACAGTCTTAATCCCCATTTTACAGATGAGGTAATTGAGGCCCAGAGAAGTTAAGTGCGTTGCCCAAAGTCACACAGCTGGCGAGTGGCGGAGTCAGGTTTTGAACTCACCACCTCTGACTCCCAAGCCCGTGCTCTTTCCACTAAGTCACACTGCTTCTCGAGGGTTGGCCTCTGCTGCTAGATTGTAAACTCCTCGAGGGCAGGAGCTCATCTGTGCTCACTATTGTGACCCACAGGCAATATATTGGCAAATGTTACCTATGGATTTATTTCCATCATTCATTCATCCCTTCATTCAATTCACTCCACCGTGTTTATTGAGCGCTCACTGTGTGCAAAGCACTGTACTAAGCTCTTGGGAGAGCACAGTATAACAGCAAACAGACACATTCCTCTCCACAACGAGTTCAAAGTCTAGGACAAATGGCTTTTCACATAAGGAAACACAAAGCTTGCAATCCCAGTGCCTTGCCAAATTAGGGTTTGAAATTGACCGCAAGAAACTCCCCCGAATGTTTACCATCCTTTGCCCTTCCAGGAGGAAGGTTTCCGATTCTGGAAATAGAAGTGATTCAAGCAGCTCAGCTCTGCTGCAAGACGGGTGCTCAGCTAGGTCTAGGTGCCAGGGCTTAGTTCAGTGCTTGGCACAGGCAAGCACTCAAAATTCCAGTCATCATTCCGTTTATAAAACTGGGTTCCATGGTTGTGCACGTGTGGGAGCAACTGATGGAAGAAGGAATTCCGTCTTTCTGGAAGGAAAGAATCTACATTTACGTTTTGTTGGTTCCCCCACTGCTGACAAAATCCCAAAGAGGTGCTGGACGGCAGTCAGTTGGGGTAAGGTGCTTATTGGAGTATCGTGAAAGCAGCAGAAACCGCACTCTGGGGAAATACCGTGGTGACTGGTCAATCATGGCAAGACCAAAATTGGGATCGGGAAGGGCTGGGATTTAAACGTATCAGTTTTGAAAGCACAGAGCTCCTGGGGGCGCCGAAGTGGGAAGCATTATGTTTATTAATAATAATGGTAATAATAACAATAGTGGTGTTTTTTAAGAGCTTACTATTTGCCAGGCACTGTACTAAGTGCTGGGATAGATACAAGCATATTGAGTTGGACACAGTCTCTGTCCTACACGAGGCTCATGGTCTTAATGCCCATTTTACAAGAGGTAACTGGAACAGTGAAGCTAAGTGACTTGCCTAAAGTCACACAGTAGGCGAGTACTGGAGCTGGAATTAGAACCCAGGGCCTTCTGACTCCCAGACTCATACTCTATCTAATAATAATAATTGTGATAGTTGTTATAGAAGCACAATAGTCAAGGTCCTGCTTTTGTCCACCTTTCTCCCCTGCCCCTGTCTAAGGCCCGCTTGACCACTTTGGGTTTGCCTGATGGGTTGCCCTAGAATCAATCAGTCAATCAATCAATCGTACTTATTGAGCACTTACTGTGTGCAGAGCACTGTACTAAGCGCTTGGGAAGTACAAGTTGGCAACTTATAGAGACAGTCCCTACCCAACAGTGGGCTCACAGTCTAAAAGGGGGAGACAGAGAACAAAACCAAACATACCAACAAAATAAAATAAATAGAATAGATATGTACAAGTAAAATGAATAAATAAATAAATAGAGTAATAAATATGTACAAACATATATACATATATACAGGTGCTGTGGGGAAGGGAAGGAGGTAAGAGGAGGGGGAACGAGAGGGGTACGAGGGGGAGAGGACCAACAACCTAGAACCAATCAAGCCCCTGGCCCTACTTACCACCTTAACAAAGGAGGTCCAGGACTAAAGAGGAAATGCCCCAGGAGCTTACTGCTTTCTGTCCCACAGTACGTCTCCTACTGGATTGTTCTGATAGTTATGAATGCTGTAGTAATGCTATATGAAGAAGCTCTGTATTGCTTGAAGTTGAGCTGGCCTTGACTAGCAGCAGTGGAATCTCTGCTGCTCAACTCCTCTCCCTACTAGTGTCGGATGAAGCACTAATAGTAATAAAATCTGTCTCTCACATATCTTTTTCTGAACACAACGCAGAGTCTGTAAAGTTTTTCTTCCACATTAAGTGCCTACTTTATACCACTCATTCATTCATTCTTTCAATCGTATTTATTGAGCGCTTACTGTGTGCAGAGCACTGTACCACTGTACTAAAAATCTTACAGATAAGGTAACTGAGGACCAGAGAAGTGAAGTTCCTTGTCCAAGGTCATACAGCAGAAAAGTGGCAGGGCTGGGATTAGAACCCAGGCCCTTCTGACTCTCAGGTCTGCTCTATCCTTTAGGCCATGCTGCTTCCTCTAAAGAGTTAAAAAAAGAAGTCAACTCAGTGGCAGCCAGGAGACCTGGGTTCTAATCCCACTCTGACCTTTGCCCACTGTTGTGTCCTTGGAAAAGTCAGTTGGATGGACCTCAGTTTTCTCATCTGTAAAATGGGGAAAACCTCCCTCAAACCGTGATACCTATGAGAAACAGGGCCTGTGTCCAATGTACACAAAGCACATAGTAAGTGCTTTAAGAAATACCACTCATGTGGTCTGCCTGGGTGGGGAGGGACTGGGCAGAAGACGCCATACATGTGAAAATGTTTAGGATAGGCCAAGACATCGGCATTCAAACAGCAGCTGTCCTGCAAGGGCACTAATTACTCTGACCAGAAAGTCCAAGATTATTGATCTTGGTGGCAGGATCCTACTGACTAAAGTTTTCCATCCTGATTGGCTTACCAGCAGAGTCTGTAGTAGGGCCTGAACCATCAACAGCTCACCAGGGTTTGTGCTTCTCTTGTCTCAGCTGAGTCGTGAGCACTGGGAATGGGTGTTAGGAGGAGGAGCAGCAGCAGTAGTTTTTTCTAATGGCATTTGGCATTTTTAATGGAATTTTACTGGCATTAATGCTTTCTGTGTGCAAGGCAGTGTGCAGAGTGCTGTGGTAGATACCAGCTAATCAGGTTGGACACAATCCCTGACCCACATGGGGCTCACAGTCTAATTCCCATTTTACAGACGAGGGGATTGGGGCACAGAAAAGTTAAGTGACTTGCCCAAGGTAAAACAGCAGCCTATTGTGTGCCAAGTGATGTCGGCCAAAAACACCCTAGTCGCGTGGGGGAGTAGAGAATTACTCGGAGGATCATTTTCCCAAGCAAGGTTTTATTATCCCGTCCACTTTCCCTCCCAGAATGAATTTAGGTCTTTTGGGTGTAACACACGCAGCGGGCTCCGCTCCTTAGGGCAGGCGAGAACCCTGAGCACTCAGCCGGAGTTGCTTATAAACTGTATCCGAAATTGTGGCGTTGACGGATTGGCTCTATCCTTCTAGCGTCACGTTGCTGGTCAGATTGTAGAGAGAGGGAGGGGGTGCTTGTCAGTTTCACTTCCTCCCCTCAGTTCCCGCCCGTGATGCCGGCCTCCTCAGCACAGTACTAAACGGTGGGTTAGATACAAGTTAACAGGTCGGACACAGTCCCAATCCCACATAAGGCTCACACTGTTGATCCCCACTTTACAGATGAAGTAACTGAGACTCAGAGAAGTGAAGTAAATTGCCTAATGTCACACTGCAGATATGTGGTGGAGGTAATAATAGTATTGATAATATTGATGGTATTTTTTATGTGCTCACTATGTGCCAAACAGTGTTCTAAGCTCTGGGGTACATAAAAGGTCATCAGGTCATCATCCCATGTGGGGCTCACAGTGGACCCAAGAGACCTCAAGGTGGGGATGCAGAAGGGGAAGCAGAGTGGCTCAGCGGAAAGAGCCCGGGCTTTGGAGTCAGAGGTCAGTGGTTCAACTCCCGGCTCCGCCAATTATCAGTTGTGTGACTTTGGGCAAGACACTTCACTTCCCTGTGCCTCAGTGACCTCATCTGTAAAATGGGGATGAAGACTGTGAGCCACCAGTGGGACAACCTGATCGCCTTGTCATCTCCCCAGAGCTTAGAACAGTGTTTTGCACAGAGTGAGCATTTCATAAATGCCATCATCATTATTATCATTGTTATAGGAAAAATAACTCGGAGACATAAGTACAGTTACAGCAGTAAAGGAGGAAGGTGGCTACCTGCCCGTTCACCTCCCGAGAGAGGTACGAGTGACAATTGGGTAGGGACCATCCCTATATGTTGTAGACTTGTACTCCTCAAGCGCTTAGTACAGTGCTCTTCAAATAGTAAGCACTCAATAAATACGATTGAATGAATGAATGAATGACAAGCAGCCCCGAGTTCCATTCCCACAGTGTCTTTTATTGAGTTACAGCAACACCGGAGCGAGCAATGGGAACTTAAGGGAACCAATGAGGACAGATAGGATGGTCGTGAATTTTCACTGGTCTCATCACAGCCTTGAGTTACTTGTTATCAGCCCTACAACCTTGCGTAGACAGGTGTTACTTGTTTACTGGACTTGAGAACATTCTGTTGTTGAGCCTTACATGAAATACAAAAAAGGAGTTGCTCTCGGTCTGCACATAATGGAGGATTACTGTCAGCATGCACAAGATACGGTCAGTCATGTCAAGTCCGCTGGTGGACAACAGAAGGGAAACTCAATTGTCTTGCAGACTGGACTTGGAAGGAAAACTTAACTATCTTGCTCGGAAGTCTGAGGAGAACTTGAATTCCCGAGGCGAAACTGAGTAATTTTGCGGAAAAGTCTGAGGAGCACTGGAGTGGATGAAGAGAAACGTATTGCTTTGCAGAGGAGTTTGAGGAGCGGGTAAATTGTTCTCCCAGCCGGGACAAAGCCTTGTAGATCGGTTGGAGCCCGAGGGGTAAATCAGTACGGGGTTGGGGGCGGGCGTGGTCGTGGTCCTCCCAGGCTTCTCCTGGTAACGATTCCCTGGGCTGCAGACCCCAGGGAATTGGAGCAACAATGGGGTACTCCTGCTGCCTCCCCCTTCAACAACCGATAAAAGGGGGAAAGAACTGTTTCCTTGGGGCCGCGGAACAAAGAAATGAAAACCATCCAAGACCTGCGCTGAGACACCTTATTGGGGCCTAGGCCAAAGCACCTAAGACTGGAACCAGGGTGGCATGCTGCGGGGGGCCAGACTCCTTCAAAATCCTCTGACGTGGGACTATCTTCACGAAAGGTGGGTAAACCCGTGGGATTGGTAGCCGTTTTTTGTGACAATTGTGTGTGTCAGTGAGTGAGTGTCGCGATCCATCCCCCTTTTAATTAGGATAAGCGTGGACTAAAATGTTCCCGCTGTATACAGTAGTAATAATAATAATGGCATTTATTGAGTTCTTATTATGTGCAAAGCCCTGTTCTAAGCGCTGGGGAGGTTACAGGGTGATAAGGTTGCCCCACAGGGGGCTCACAGTCTTAACCCCCATTTCACAGATGAGGGAACCGAGGCCCAGGAAAGTGGAGTGACTTGCCCAAAGTCACACAGCTGACAAGTGGCAGAGTCTCCAGACAGGGTTGTGTGAGGTCTTAGTTGAGCTCAAGTCAGCAGGAGTGTGGGCTGGGAGAGCAAGGGGTATGGATTTTACTGGAAACTACACTTCATTCGTTCAATCTATTTAGCGCTTAATCTGTGCAGAATACTGTACTGAGTGCTTGGAAAGTACAATTCAGCAACAGAGACAGTGCCTGCCCACAACGGACTTAAAGTCTAAAATCTGGGAGAGGGACATCAAAACAAGTAAGCAGGAATCGATAACATCAATATAAATAAATAGAATTATAGATATAAACACATCTTTAATATAAATAAATAGAATTATAAATATGTACATATTTACACAAGTGCTGTTTGGTGGGGAGGGGGGCAGAGCAAAGGGAGCGAGTCGGGGTGAGGTGAGGGGGAGCTGAAGAAAATGGGGCTTAATCTGGGAAGGCCTCTTGGAGGAGGTGAGCTCTCGGTAGGGCTTTGAAGGGAGGAAGAGAGATAGCTTGGCGGATGTGTGGAGGAAGGGCATTCCAAGCCAGGGGAAGGATGTGATGTGGGTCGGGGGTCGACGGTGGGACAGGAGAGAACGAGGCCCAGTGAGGAGGTTAGAGGTGGCGGAGGAGCGGAGGGTGCGGGCTGGGCTGGAGAAGGAGAGAAGGGAGGTGATGTAGAAGGGGAAAAGGGGATGGAGAGGTTTGAAGCCAATGGTGAAGAGTTTTTCCTTGATAAGGAGGTTGATAGGCAACCACTGGAGATTTTTTGAGGAGGATGGTGACATGCCCTGAAATTTTCCATAGAAAGATAATCGGGGCAGCGGAGTGAAATAGGGAATGCTCTCCCTCCTCACATCTGCCAGATAAGCACACTGCCTCCTTTCAAAGCTCTACTCAAAGCTCACCTCCTCCAGGAGGCCTTCCCAGATTGAGCCCCCGTTTTCTTCTAGTCCTCCTCCCCTCCCCATCGCCCTGACTCACTCTCTCTGCTCTGCCCCCCCTCCCCGCCCCACAGCACTTGTGTATATATGTACATATTTATTATTCTGTTTTATTAATGATGTGCATATATCTATAATTCTGTTTATATTGGTGATTTTGATGCCTTTCTGCTGGTTTTGTTTTGTTGTCTGTCTCCCTTCATCTAGACTGTGAGCCCATTGTTTGGTAGGGCTTGGACGTTGCCGAATTGTACTTTCCAAGCGCTTAGTACAGTGTTTAGCACTCAGTAAGCACTCAATATATACGATTGAATGAATGAATGAATCAAGTGGGGAGAGGCAGGAGGTTGGGAGGTCCGAAAGGATGCTGAATCAGTAATCCAGTGGGGTAGAATGAGTGATTGTACTAACGTGGTGGAGGTTTGGTTTGTAGAGTAAAGGGTGACTCTTGGCGATGTGTGAAGGTGAGCCTGGCAGGATTTGGTGACGGATTTGTTATGTGGGGTGAATGAGAGAGTAGAGTCAAGGAAGACAGCAAGGTTACAGGCTTGTGAGACAGGAAGAATAGTTATGCTGTCTACAGTGACGGAAAAGTTCCGGAGAGACTAGAATTTGGGAGGGAATAATAATGATGGTGATGACGATGGCGATGATGATGGTATTTGTTAAGCACTTACTATGTACCAAGCACTGTCCTAAGCACTGGGGTAGATACAAGATAATCAGGTTGTCCCATGTGGGGCTGACAGTCTTAATCCCCATTTTCCAGATGAGGTAACTGAGGCAGAGAAGTGAAGTGACTTGCCCAAAGTCACACAGCCGATACGTGGGACAGCTGGGATTAGAACCTGTGACCTCTGATTCCCAAGCCCGGGCTCTAGGGAAAATATGGAAATCTGTCTTAGATCTGTTGAGTCTTAGGTGGCAGAAAGACATCCAGGTGGAGATGTTCCAAAGGCAGGAGGAGATGCGACGGAGAGAGAGAAAAAAAACTGGGGAGGAGATCTAGATTTGGATATCATCCGTATAGAGATGATAGCTGAAGCCGAGAGAGCGAATGAGTTCTTCAAGGGAGTGAGTGTACATGGAGAATAGAAGGGGACCAAGAACTGACCCTTACGGGACCCCTACAGTAAGGGGCTGGGAGGAGGAGGAGGAGCCCGCAAAGGAGACTGCGAATTGAAGGGCCAGAGAAATAAGAGGAGAACCAGAGAAGGTAGAGTCAATGAAGCCAAACCAAAGTCAGAGAAGCAGCGTGGTTTAGTGGAAAGAGCACGGGCTTGGGAGTCAGAGGTCGTGGGTTCTAATTCCGACTCTGCCAATTGTCTTCTGTGTGACTTTGGGCAAGTCACTTCACTTTTCTGTGCCTCAGTTGCCTCATCTGTGAAATGGGGATTAGGATTGTGAGCTCCATGTGGGACAACGTGTTCACCTTATGTCAATCCCAGCACTTAGAACAGTGCTTCGCACATAGTACGCGCTTAACAAATACCATCATTTTTATTATTATTAAGGTTGGATAACGTGTTGAGGAGAAGGGGACGGTCGATAGTGTCAAAGGCAGCTGAAAGGTCGAGGATGATTAGAATGGAGTAGGAGCCTTTGGATTTGGCAAGAAGGAGGTCATTGGTGATCTTTGAGATGGAGTTTTCATTGAAGTGAAGGGGGCAGAAGCCAGATTGGAGACTCTCCCCTAGTGACCCAGAATGGACCAGCTAACACCCTGCCTCTCCCTTCCCCATCCCTGGCTCGCCCCCACGGATCCAGCAGGGACCATCCAACACTCCTGACTTTCCCTTCTCCATTAATTTCTGTGCCTCAGTTTCCACATATGTAAAATAGAGATTGACTGTGAGCCCAGCGTGGGACAGGAACTGTGTCCAACCCAATTATCGTGTATCTACCCCAGCGGTTAGGACAGCGTCTGGCACACGATACGTGCAAAACAATTACCACGATTATGATTATTCACGAAGTCGGATTTGGCCATTCTGTGAGGGACTGATCAGCATAGGTTCTGTTCTCATGTCTCCTGCCACCTGGGGGAGTGGGGACCCTTACCGTGACCACAGCCTGCGTACAGAGCAGCAGATTTCTCAACCCTTGTCCTCGTGGAGAGATGGAGCCAGGAGCTGGGCTGCCAGCTCTAAAGGAAGGTGTTATTTTATGGCTGGTGAATATGTTTGTTTATGAATTTGCATGCTTAAAAGTTCGTCTCTGGAGGAGAGAATGAGGAGGGGGCTGTCATATCTAGCAGAGGCTGACTGAAAACGAGTATGGGGCCCTGTGTGCGGAACTGGTTCAGTCTGACTTGACTGGGATGGAGAATAATAGTAATAATAATAAATATAATGGCATTTGTAAAGCACTTACTATGTGCCAACCCCTGTTCTAAGCACTGGGAAGGATACAAGGTAATCAGGCTGTCCCACGTGTGGCTTACAAATTTAATCTCCATTTTATAGATGAGGTAACTGAGGCACAGAGAAGTGAAGTGACTTGCTCAAGGTCATACAGCTGTCAAGTGCTGGAGCCGGGATTAGAACCCATGACCTCTGAATCCCAATCCCGTCGTGTTCTTTCCACTGAGCCACACTGCTTCTCGAATCACCGGGGCCCAAATTCGACAGATAGAACAAACGTTCTTGCATCCGTGCCCCTGTCTACACATCCTCAGCCCTTCTGTCTCTCCCCCAGTCTAGTCCATAATTCACTCTGCTACCCACATTTTTCTACAAAAACATCCTGGGTGCGTTTCCCCGCTCCTCAAGAAACTTCAGTGGTTGCCCATCCACCTTCTCATCAAACAGAAACTCCTCACTATGGACATTAGAGCACTCGCACATCTTTCCCCCTCCACATCCTACCTCACCTTGCTAGTCTCCTATCACAACCCACAACCCACACCCTACACTTCTCTAATGCCAACCTTCTGACTCTACCTCGACCTAGTCCGTCTCGCCGCCAGCATCTCTCCCATTTCCTTCCTCTGGCCTGGAACAGCCTCCCTCCTCATATCCGACAGACAATGAATCTATCCACCTTCAAAGCCTCAATGAAGGCCCATCTGCTCCAAGAGGCCTTCCCTGACTAAGCACTCCTTTCGTCTTCTCCCACTCCCTTCTGCATTGCCCTGACTTGCTCCCTTCATGCATCACCTCCCTTCCAGCCCCTCAACCCTTACATCCATATGTGTAATGTATTTCTTTGTATGAGTGCTGTCTCCCCCTCTAGACTGTAAGTTCACTGTGGTGAGTGAAGCAGTGTAGCATAGCGGCAAGAGCATGGGCTTGGGATTCAGAGTATGTGGGTTCTAATCCCAGCTCCGCCATTTGTCTGCTGTATGACCTTGGACAAGTCACTTCACTTCTCTGTACCTCAGTTACCTCACCTTTAAAAATAGGAATGAAGACTGTGAGCCCATGTGGGACAACCTAATTATGTTGTATCCATCCCAGTGCTTGTAACTGTTTGGCATATGGTAAGCAATTAACAAATACCATAATAATAATAAATAAATAATACATAAATAATAATAATAGTAATAATAATCAAGGAATGCCTCTGTTTTATTGGGTCAAGTCAGGTTATCCTTGACTCCGCTCTGTCATTCACCCCACACATCCAATCCGTCACCAAAACCTACCGGTCTCACCTTCACAACATCGCCAAGATCCGTACTTCCCTCTCCATCCAAACCGCTACCTACTTGGTTCGATCTCATCCTATCCCGACTGGATGACTGCATCAGTCTTCTTTCTGATCTCCTATCCTCCTGTCTCTCCCCGCTTCAGTCTAATTTCACTCTGCTGCCCGGATTACCTTTCTAAAGAAACGCTATGGGCATATCACTTCCCTCCTCAAAATTCTCCAGTGGTTGCCCATCAACCTTCGCATGAAGCAAAACCTCCTCACTACTGACTTGTTAGATCTCCGTTCCTTTGCCCCCTCTTACCTCACCTCCATTCTCTCCTCCTACAGCCCAGCCCGCACAATCCTCTGCCGCTCACCTCCTCCCTCCCTCGTTCTCACCTGTCCCGCCGTTGATCCCCGACCCACGTCCTACCTCTGGCCTGGAATGCCCTCCCTCCACACATCCGCCAAACTAGCTCTCTTCCTCCCTTGAAAGCCCTCCTGAGAGCTCACCTATCCAGGAGGCCTTCCCAGATTGAGCCCCCTCCTTATCCTCAGCTCCTCCTCCCCTCCCCATTTCCCCGACTCCATCCCTATGCTTTACTCCTTCCCACAGCACATGTGTATATTTGTACATAGTTCTTAATCTATTTATTTTATTAATGATGTGTATATATCTATAATTTTATTTATCTGTTTTGATGCCATTGATGTCTGTCTACTTGGTTTGTTTCGTTGTCTGTCTCCCCCTTCTAGACTGTGAGCCCGTTGTTGGGTAGGGACTGTCTCTGTCTCTGTTGCCAAATTGTACTTTCCAAGCGCTTAGTACAGTGCTGTGCACACAGTAAGCACTCAATTAATGCGATTGAATGAATGAATGAATATTGTTATATTGTACTTCACCAACTACTTCGTATTGTGCTCTGCACACAGTAATTTCCCAGTAAATCGAATTGACTGGCTGACTGATGAATTTTGCTCAGCCAGGGGTTTGGCCCTGTTGGTGCGGTGAGGGCAGAATCCCTTTCAGGCCACTGGTAGTTGGTCCTTTGTCCACGCGAAAACTTGAACAGTAACCCCAAACCTAATGGTCACACTACCACTTGCTTGGCAGTGTGACCATCCAACCCCCGTGTCTTTGCCCTCTTCATCCCTGACACTCCAGCAGTGACCCAGCATGGACTATCCAGCACTCCTGCCTCTCTCTTCCTCATCCTTGACACTCCCCAAGTGATCCGGCAGGGACCGTTCCAAACCGCTGACCTTCCCTTCTCCATTAATCTTTCTGCTTCAGTTTCCTCATTTATAAAATTGGGATTAGGACTGTGATCCCAGTGTGGGACAGGGACTGTGTACAACCCAATTATCTTGTGTCTAGGCCAGTGGTTAGTACAGCGTCTGGCAGATAATAAGTGCTTAACAAAGGCCACAGTTATTATTATTATCTGGGAAGTTGGATTTGGCCAGTCTTTGGGGAATTGATCAGTGTACGTGCTCTTCTCATTTCTGTTGCCACCTGACTTTTTTCATTTCTTAATTTCAGTCATTATTTTAGTGTTTGTTAGGCCTCGGCTCTTTCTGTTCCGGTGCTCAGATATGCACACAAATGATGCTGGGACAAAAGCGATTGTTCAAATTTCACAAATCCCAGGATGTAGACAATACAGAAAGGAGAAGGAGGCGGAGGAAAGAGGGTTTAATCAGAGAAGGCCTCTTGGCGGAGTTGTGACCTCAGTGCTTTGGAGAGGGGGTTAATGACGGTCTGGCACATATGAAGGGAAGGAGAGGGAGTTCCAGACCAGAGGAGGGACTTGGAAAAGGAGGCCACAAGCCAGATAGATGAGATGGAGACCCATGGCGCTGGAAGAGCAAAGTACCAGCAGGTGGCGATAGAGAGGCACCGTGTGGGAGAGAAACATCGCCGCCTAGTGGATAGAGCCTGAGGGGGTCAGACCTGGCTTCTAATCCAGGCCCTGCTATGTGCCTGCCGAGTGACCTTGGGCAAGTCATTTCACTCTTCTATGCCTCAGTTATCTTGTCTCTAAAATAATAATAATACTAAAGTCATAATAATCATGATAATAGATATTATGGTGGTATTTGGTAAGCACGTACTGTGTGCCTTGCACTGTTCTAAGTCCTGGGGTAGATACAGGGTTATCAGATCGGACACAGTCCATATCCCACATGGGACTCACAGTCTTAATCCCCATTTTATGGATTAGGTAACTGAGCCTCAGAGAAGTTAAGTGACATGCCCAAGGTCACAGAGGAAACAAGTCGTGGAGACGGAATTGGAACCCACGTCCTCGGATTTCCAGGCCCGTGCCTCCCAGAAAGACACCTGTTGTTGTGAGGGGGTGATTGAGAGGTGCAGCTTCACAGAATACTACCTAGTAGTACTATAGGGCGGTATAGAGGAACAACACCCCAGAACAAGCTTACCGTGGTATAATAATAATAATAATAATAATAATGGTACATTTTATGTGCTTACTTTGTGCCGAGCACTGTTGTAAGATCCAAGTTAATCTGGTTGGACACAGTCCTTGTCCCATACGGGCCTATGAGGCCCATATTAGTCTTAATCCCCATTTTACAGGTAAGATAACTGAGGTAACTGCCCAAGGTCACACAGCAAGCATGTGGCAGAACCGGGATTAGTACACAGGCCCTTCTAATCCCCAGGCCGGTCCTATCCACTAAGCCACGAAGCCACGCTGGCTTAGTGGAAAGAGCACGGGCTTGGGAGTCAGAGGTCATGAATTCTAATTCCAGCTCTGCCACGTGTCTGCTGTGTGACCTTGGGCAAGTCACTTAACTTCTCTGTGCCTCAGTTACCTAGACTGTGAGCCCGTTGTTGGGTAGGGACCGTCTCTATATGTTTCCAATTTGTTATTCCCAAGCGCTTAGTACAGTGCTCTGCACACATTAAGCACTCAAGAAAGAGAGAGAGACAGAGACAGAGACAGAGAGAGAGAAAAAGAGAGTGAGAGAGAGAGAGAGTGTGTGTGTGTGTGTGTGTGTGTGTGTGTGTGTGTGTGTGTGAAAAATCGGGGAGAAAATGGTAATGAAGTGGCTGCCACTCTTGGAAGAACAGAGTCTGGGGCTCTCTGCAGGAAGCTAGTTCTGTCTAACTCGATTGGGACTGAGAAGAGCCAGGGCCCTTAATTCTATAGACGGGACAAGCTTTTCTGTGTCTCTAGTCCCTCTTCAGGGTCACTGCATAGTCTCAATCCCCAGAGAAATGACATTTCTGGACATAACACAGAAGCTTGGGGGATCCAGTGTCAGGAGGAGGACAGTGTGTCTATCAGGTCTCTATCCTAATTTTCTCTGAGAAGCAAATTGTGCAGACTCCTACCTGAGGTCAAGGAAGCAGGGGCGTGGGCGGGGAGGACAAAAGGCAGGCATTGTACTAGAAATTTCACTCATCTACTGTGTGGTTCTGCACCATCAATCGATCAGTTGGGTAGATGGAGCTCTTGCTGTGTGCAGAGCACTGTACTAAGCCCTTGGGAGAGGACAATATGTCAGACACATTCCCTCAATCAATCGTATTTATTGAGCGCTTACTGTGTGAAGAGCACTGTACTAAGCGCTTGGGAAGGACAAGTTGGCAACATATAGAGACAGTCCATACCCAACAGTGGGCTCACAGTCTAAAAGGGGGAAACAGAGAACCAAACCAAACATACTAACAAAATAAAATAAAAAGAATAGATATGTACAAGTAAAATAAATAAATAAATAAATAAATAAATAAATAAATAGAGTAATAAATATGTACAAACATATATATATATACACAGGTGCTGTGGGGAAGGAAAGGAGGTAAGATGGGGGGATGGAGAGGGGGGCGAAGGGGAGAGGAAGGAAGGGGCTCAGTCTGGGAAGGCCTCCTGGAGGAGGTGAGCTCTCAGTAGGGCCTTGAAGGGAGGAAGAGAGCTAGCTTGGCGGATGGGCAGAGGAAGGGCATTCCAGGCCCGGCTGATGACGTGGGCCGGGGGTCGATGGTGGGACAGGTGAGAACGAGGTACGGTGAGGAGATTAGCGGCAGAGGAGCAGAGGGTGCTGGGTGGTCTGTAGAAGGAGAGAAGGGAGGTGAGGTAGGAGGGGGCGAGGTGATGGAGAGCCCTGAAGCCCAGGGAGAGGAGTTTCTGCCTGATGCGCAGATTGATTGGTAGCCACTGGAGATTTTTGAGGAGGGGAGTAACATGCCCAGAACGTTTCTGGACAAAGACAATCCGGGCAGCAGCTTGAAGTATGGATTGAAGTGGGAAGAGACACGAGGATGGGAGATCAGAGAGAAGGCTGATGCAGTAGTCCAGACGGGATAGGATGAGAGCTTGAACGAGCAGGGTAGCGGTTTGGATGGAGAGGAAAGGGCGGATCTTGGCAATGTTGCGGAGCTGAGACCGGCAGGTTTTGGTGACGGCTTGGATGTGAGGGGTGAATGAGAGAGCGGAGTCGAGGATGACCCCAAGGTTGCGGGCTTGTGAGACGGGAAGGATGGTAGTGCCGTCAACAGAGATGGGAAAGTCAGGGAGAGGGCAGGGTTTGGGAGGGAAGACAAGGAGTTCAGTCTTCGACATGTTGAGCTTTAGGTGGCGGGCAAACATCCAAATGGAGATGTCCTGAAGGCAGGAGGAGATGCGAGCCTGGAAAGAGGGGGAGAGAGCAGGGGCAGAGATGTAGATCTGGGTGTCATCAGCGTAGAGATGATAGTTGAAGCCGTGGGAGCGAATGAGGTCACCAAGGGAGTGCGTGTAGATCGAGAACAAAAGGGAACCAAGCACTGAACCTTGGGGAACCCCCACAGTGAGAGAATGAGAGGGGGAGGAGGAGCCTGCAAAAGAGACTGAGAAAGAACGACCGGAGAGGTAAGAGGAGAACCAGGAGAGGACGGAGTCTGTGAAACCAAGGTCAGATAGCGTGTTGAGAAGAAGGGGGTGGTCCACAGTGTCAAAGGCAGCTGAGAGGTCGAGGAGGATTAGGACAGAGTAGGAGCCGTTGGATTTGGCAAGCAGGAGGTCATTGGTGACCTTTGAGAGGGCAGTTTCCGTGGAATGTAGGGGACGGAAGCCAGACTGGAAGGGGTTGAGGAGAGAATTGGTGTTGAGGAATTCGAGGCAGCGCGTGTAGACAACTCGTTCAAGGAGTTTGGAAAGGAATGGTAGGAGGGATATGGGGCGATAACTAGAAGGTGAGGTGGAGCCAAGAGAGGGCTTTTTTAGGATGGGAGAGACATGGGCATGTTTGAAGGCAGAGGGGAAGGAACCAGTGGAGAGTGAGCGGTTGAAGATGGAAGTTAAGGAGGGGAGAAGGGGTGGCGTGAGAGATTTCATGAGATGAGAGGGAATGGGGTCAGAATCACAGGTGGCCGGAGTAACACTTGAGAGGAGGGAGGAGAGTTCCTCTGAGGATACCGCTGGGAAGGATGGGAGAGTAGCAGAGAGTGTTGAGAGCCGGGGGGTTGGAGAAAGGGGGGAAGAGACTTTGGGGAGGTCGGACCTGATGGATTTAATTTTGTTAATGAAGTAGGAGGCCAGGTCGTTGGGGGTGAGGGAAGGAGGAGGGGGAGGAACCGGGGGCCTGAGAAGGGAGTTGAATGTACGGAAGAGCTGGCGGGGGTGATGGGCATGGGTGTCAATAAGGGAGGAGAAATAGTTTTGTCTGGCAGAGGAGAAGGCTGAGTTAACGCAGGAAAGGATAAACGTGAAGTGAACGAGGTTGGCGTGGTGTATAGACTTTGACCAGCAGCATTCGGCAGCTCGAGCATAAGAGCGAAGGAGGCGGACAGTGGCAGTGATCTAGGGCTGTGGGTTAGTGGTACGAGAGCGGCGAAGGGAAAGGGGAGCGAGTGAGTCTAGCTGAGTAGAAAGGGTAGAGTTGAGAGCAGTAATCTGATCATCAAGACTGGGTAGAGAGGAGAGGGAGGCGGGGTGGGGTGTGAGGCGCTCAGAAAGATGGATGGAGTCAAGAGAGCGGAGATCTCTGTGAGGGAGTAATATGGATTTACAGGGGAAAGGAGTGTGAGTGAGGAGGCAGGTGAGAAGATTATGATCAGAGAGAGGGATTTCAGAGTTGGTGAGGGTGGACACAGTGCAGCGGTAGGAGATGATGAGGTCGAGGGTATGACCAAGTTGGTGAGTGGGTGAGGTGGGGTGGAGTAAGAGGCTGGCAGCGTCGAGGAAAATAGAAGGCGGGCTGCAGAGGAGTCATCAGGGATATCCATGTGGATGTTGAAGTCTCCGAGGATCAGAGTGGGCATGGAGAAGGAGAGAAGGAAGATGAGGAAGGGGTCAAAGTCGTTAAAGAAGTTGGAGGTGGGGCCGGTAGGGCGGTAGATGACGGCTACAAGAATCTGGAGGGGGTGGTAGAGGCGAATAATGTGGGCTTCAAAGGAAGGGAAGGAAAGGGAAGGGTGAGGAGGGATAGTGAGAAAGCGACATTGGGGGGCGAGAAGGAAACCGACACCTCCTCCTTTTCCGATGAGTTTGGGGGAGTGGGAGAAGAAAAGGCCTCCACTGGAGAGAGCAGCAGAAGATACCGTGTCGTCTGGAGACAACCATGTTTCAGTTAGGGCGAGGAGGAGTAAGTAGAGAGCTGGAAAGGAATACGCCCAGGATGAAAGGGATCTTACTTAAAACGGAGCGGGGTTTCCAGAGGCCACACTTGGCAGCAGCTGTCGAGGGAGGGAAGGGAGGGGGAAGGGTGCGAGGGATGGGGAGGGTTTGGATTGGCATGAGTTGGCGGGGACCTGGGCGGGGAGAGTGGTAAGAGGGGTGGTTATGGGAAAGGAGAACTGGGATGGGGTCAGGGCGGGGAGGAGGGGAGTGAGGGGGCTGGGAGGGAGGAGTGGAGGACCCTCCCCACAATAAGATTAATATTAATGATAATGTTGGTATTTGTTCAGTGCTTACTATGTGCCAAGCACTCTTATAGGCACCGGCACTGTTCTAAGTGATTACCGCATCGCGGGGACTGGAGTTCCTGGAGTAATAGAACTGGGGGTACAGGTGGGAGGACAAAGCAGGTTTTCTTTTCTAGAAATGGAATTCTACACTGTTTATAGTTCTGTCCCTCCAGTGTGTGGAGAACAAGCCCCTTCTAGGGATGTGAGGAAGGGATGGGTAAGTGTTTGTAGGGCAGAGTGTGGCAGTCAGCATAGCTGCAGATCCACTTAACCATGTTCGGCCGGGAGGGGGCAGGGAGAGTGGTCAAAAGTGTTGGCCAAACTATCTGTGCTTCCCCCTCCGCCTTTTCCTGCCTCCCCGCTTCCCCTTTCTACACCCAACTTTGAACACTGGTTTTTCTTTCAACAGATGTGGTCCCGGTCAGACGCTTAGGATCACCGGTTCAGGTGTCTCAAGACCAGGGTTGAGAACTCGACATGTCCACGGGCAAGGGCCAGAGGAGAAGCTCCAGTGCCACTTCACTCCGATGAGACCGAGGTTTGTCTGCCCATTCCCAGAGGAGGCCAGAGTGAGTCCCGAGGTCCCCCTTCCCGCAATAGCATGTCCAGGTTGTTCAAAGCCCTCCAGCCAAAATCCCCTGGCAGCACACATCTCAGGGCAGGATGGCCGAGGGGAGAATCTAGTTACTACTCATTTAAAAAAAAACTGCTCAATGCATCTCTCCAGCCTTGAGATGCATCTTTCTAATGTGGACAGAGGTCAATGCCCAGACATGCCCTGCTGTCAAGATGGAGTCTTGGGTGGCACAATCCTCCAAAAGAGGGGTGTGTGTGTGTGTGTGTGTGTGTGTGTGTGTGTGTGTGTGTGTGTGTGTGTGTGTGTGTTTATGTGTATTTATGGGTTTGTGTATGAGAGGCTAGCAAATGTTTGGTTCAACCCACACTTCATTTATCCATTGAATCGTACCTATAACAATAGTAATAATAATGTTATTTGTTAAGTGCTTACTATGTGGCAAGCATTGTTCTGAGCAAGGGGTAGATACATGGTCATCAGATTGTTCCACCAGGGTCTCAGAGTATCAATCCCCATTTTGCAGATGAGGTAACCGAGGCACAGAGAAGTTAAGTGGCTTGACTTAAGTTAAGGTCACACAGCTTACAAGTGGTGGCGTCAGGATTAGAACCCAAGTCTTCTGACATCCAAACCTGTACTCTTTCCACTAAGCTAAAGAGCGTTTACTGTGAGCAGAGCACTGTACTAAGCGCTTGGGAAAGTACAGTACAGTAAAAAAGAAAGATGATCCCTGCCCACAACTAGCTTCCAGTCTAGAGAAGGAGACAGGTACTAATACAAGTGAAAAGGCATCAATTCGAAAAATGTGATTACAGATATAGTTAACATAATCATTCATTAATTGTCATATTTATTGAACGCTTACTGTGTGCAGAGCACTGTGTTCAATAAATACGATTGAATGACTGAATGAAAGACCAGCGCCGAGAAGAGGGGGAGACCAGGGCAGGGAGGTACATGTGACAAGAGCAGGGAGGCAGAGGGTGACCAGGGCTGGGAGGTAGAGGTGTTACTGGGTCGGGAGATTGGGGGACCAGGCCCGAGAGGTACAGGAGGACCAATGCTGAGATTCGGGGGGGACCAAGGCCAGACGGAAGGGGGTACCATGGCCAGGAGCCGGGGGGAGGGGACCAGGGCCAGGAGGCAGAGGGGGACAAGGGCAGGAGGCATAGAGGGACCAGGGCCGGAGGCAGAGGGTTACCTGGGCCGGGAGACAGGCTGACCAGGGCAGGAAAGACGAGGGGTACCATGCCGGGGGGTGGGGGACCAGGGCCGGGAGGCAGAGGGTTACCTGGGCCGGGAGGCAGAGGGAGACTAAGGCCGAGAAACGGCGGGGGGTCAGGGCGGGGCGGCAGAGGGAGACCAGGGCCTGGAGGCGGGGGGGGACCAAGTCAGGGAAGCAGAGGGGGACCAGGGCCAGTAGACAGAGAGGTTCCTGGGCCGGGATACAGGGGGACCAGGGCAGGGAAGCAGAGGGGTCCCAGCGCAGGATGGAATAGGGGGACCAGGGCCAGGAGGCAGAGGGGTTATCTGGGCCGGGAGACAGGGTGACCAGGGCAGGGAAGCAGAAGAGTACCTGGGCCGGAAGATGGGGGACCAGGGCCGGGTGGCAAAGGGGGACCCGGACCAGGAGACAAAGTGGTACCTGGCCCGGAAGAAAGGGGGACCAGTGCCTGGAGGTAGAGGGAACCCAGGTCCATGATGCAGAGATGGACCAGGGCCTGGAGGTAGAAGGAGACCATTTATTCATTCATTCAATCGTATTTATTGAGCGCTTACTGTGTGCAGAGCACTGTACTAAGCGCTTGGGAAGTACAAGTTGGCAACATGTAGAGATGGTCCCTACCCAACAGTGGCCTCACAGTCTAGAAGGGGAAGACAGCGAATAAAGCAAAACATATTAACAAAATAAAATGAATAGAATAAATATGTATAAATAAAATAGAGTAATAAATACGTACAAACATATATACATATATACAGGTGCTGAGAGGAGGGGAAGGAGGTAAGGCGGGGAGGATGGGAAGCGGGGGGCCTGGACACAGCGAGACCAGGGCCTGGACACATAAAGGGACCAGGTCCAGGAGGCAGAGGGGGATCAGGGCCTAGAAGCAGAGCGGGACCAGTGCCAGGAAGCAGATGGGTACCTAGGCTGGGAGACAGGGGTACCAAGGCCGAAAAGCAGAGGAGGACGAAGGCTGAGAGGCAGTCAGGGGACCAGGAGAGGGAGGCAGAGGGGGAGCAGGGTGGGAAGGCAGGGGAGGGATCACGGCCAAGAAGTAGAAGGTTACCTGGGCCAGGAGACAGGGGGACCTGGGTTGGGAGGTAGAAAGGACTCAGGGCTGGGACGTAGAGAACCCCAAGGGCTTGGCGGTAGAAGGAGACCAGGGCCGGGAGGCAGAGGTGGACCACGGCAGGGTGGCAGACGGGGTCCAGGGCCAGGTGGCAGAGGGGTACATGGGCCGGGAGAGAGGGGGACCAGGGCCAGGAAGCAGAAGGGCAACTGGGCCGGGAGACAAAGTGACGAACGCCGGGAGGTAGAGGGTACCCAGGGCGTGGACGGAGAGAGATCCAAGGGTCTGGAGGTAGAACGAGACCAGGGACAGGAGGCACAAAGGGACCAGGGCCGGGCGGCAGAGCCGGACCAGGGCCAGGAGCCAGATGGGTACCTGGGCCAGGAGACAGGGGAACCAGGCCATGGAGGCAGAGGGGCAGAGGGGTACCTGGGATGAGAAGCAGAGAAGTACCTGGGCTGAGAAGCGGGAAGGAGGGACGGCAAGGACAGGGTGGCATAGGGGTACTGGGGCCGGAAGGCAGAGGGGGAACAAGGTGGGGAGACAGAGAGGAACCAGGGCAGGGAGGTAGAGGGGTACCTAGGCCGGGCGATGGAGAGCAGGGCCGGAACAGAGAGAAACTCAAGGCCGTAGAGGTAGAAGAAGACCAGGGCGGGGAGTCACACAGGGACCAGGGCCGGGAGGCATAGGGGGACCAGGGCAGGGTAGCAGAGGGGGACCAGGGCCAGGATTCAGCGGGGTACCCTGGCAAGGATACAGGGGGACCAGGGCCGCGAGACAGAAGGGGACCAGGGCCGGGAGGTAGAGGGGACCCAGGGCTGGCACGGAGAGAGGCCCAAGGGCCTGGAGGTAGACGGAGACCAGGGCCGGGAATCACAGGACCAGGGCAGGCTGCAGAGGGCGACCAGGGTCAGTAGGCCGAGGGGGACCAGGGCCGGGAGGCAGAGGGTTTAATGGGAAGGGATACAGGGGGACCAGAGCCGCTAGGCCAAGGGGTACCTTGGCTGGTTGATGGGGGCCAGGGCAAGGAAGCTGAAGGGGATTTCGTCCAAGAGGCAGTTTGGTACCTTGGCCGGAGGCAGAGGGGCACCAGAGCTGAGAGGCCTTGGGGACCAGGGCAGAGAGGCATCGGGGGACCAGGGCCAGGAGGCAGAGGGGAGCCTAGACTGGGAAACAGGGAGACCTGGGCCGGGAGGCAGATAGGGACCAGGGCGAGGAGGCAGAGGAGTACCTGAGATGGGAGAAATGGGGACCAGGGCTTGGAGGCCTAGGGGTATCTGGGCTCGGAAACAGGGTCCAGGGCTGGGTGTCTGAAGAGGACCTGGTACAGGAGGCAGTGTGGTACCTTGGCCGGGAGGCAGGGGGCTACCAGGGCTGAGAGGCCTTGACTAGGGCCGGGAGGCAGAGGGGGACATAGACCGGGAAATGAAAACCAGGGCCGGGAAGTAAAGGGGACCCAGGGCCGGGACGGAGAGAGACCCAAAGGCATGGAAGTAGAGGGAGACCAGAGCCGGGAGCACAGAGGGAACAGGGTCGGGAAGCACAGAGGGAGCAGGCCCGGGAGGTAGAGGGGGAACATGGCAGGGCGGCCATGGGGGAGCAGGGCCAGGAGGCAGAGGGGTACCTGGGCCGGGAGGGAGAGGGGGACCAGAGCAGGGAGGCATAGGGGTACCTGGGCCGGGAGACATGGGGACCAGGTCCAGAAGGTAGAGGGGCCCCAGGGCTGGGACACAGAGAGGCCCAAGGGTCTGGAAGTAAAGGGAGACTAGAGCTGGGAGGCCCAGAGCTCCCAGGGCCTGGATGCACAGAGGGACGTGGGCCGGGAGTCAAATGGGGACCAGGGCAAGGAGGCAGAGGGGTACCTGGGCCAGGAGACCGGGGGACCACGGTGTGGAGGTAGAGAGGTACCTGGGCCGGGAGACAGGAGGACTCGGGCCTGGAGGGAGTAGGGAGGGACCAGGGCCGAGAGGTAGAGGGTACCCAGAGCTGGCACGGAGAAAGACTCAAGGACTTGCAGGTAGAAGGTGACCAGGGAAGGGAGGCACAGAGGAGCCAGGGGTGGGTGGCAGAGGGGGAGCAAGGCAGGGCGGCAGACGGGGATCAGGGCCAGGAGGTATAAGGGTACCTGTGCCGGGAGATGGGGTACCAGGGTCGGAAGGCAGAGGGGGACCAGGGCCGGTAGTCAGGAGGACCGGGGCAGGGTAGCAGAGGGGTACCTGTGCCGGGAACAGAGGGACCAGGGCCTGGAGGAAGAGGGGTACGTTGCCCGGGATACAGGGGGACCAGGCCGGGAGGCAGAGTGGTACCTTGGCCGGGGGTCGGGGGACTAGGGTCAGGAGGCAGAGGGGGACCAGTGCTGGGAGGCAGAGGGGTATCTGGGTCTGGAGTTAGGGGGACCAGGGCCAGGACGGAGAGAGACCCAAGGGCCTGGAGGTAGAAGGAGACCATGGCAGGGAGGCAGAGGGGGACCAGGGCTATGCAGCTGAGGGGGATCAGGGCCAGGAGGCAGAGGGGGACAAGTGCTAGAAGGCAGAGGGGTACCTGGGCCAGGAGGCCTAGGGGTACCTGGGCCGGAAGGCAGAGTGGGACCAGGGCCGAGAAACAGGGGGAAGCAATGCAGGGAGTCAGAGGGGCACCAGGGCCGGAAGGCAGAGGTGTACCTGGGCGTGGAGATGGGGGACCAGGCCCGAAAGGTAGAGGGGACCCAGGTCCAGAACGTAGAGGGACCCAAGGGCCTGGATGCAGAAGGAGAACAGGGCCGGGAGGTAGAGTGGGACCAGGGCCGGAAGGTAGAGGGGGACCAGGGCCCGGAGGCAGAGGGTTGCCAGGGTTAGTAAAAGGGGGACCAGGCATGGGAGGCAGAGGGGGACTGGAGCAGGGCGGCAGAGGGGAACCAGGGCATGGAGGCTGAATGGTCTCTGGGTTGGGAGACAAGGTCACCAGGGCCTGGAGGTAGAGGGTAGCCATGGCTGAGGAGGAGAGAGACCCAAGGGCCTGGAGGTAGAGGGGAGCCACGGCCGGGGAAGAGAGAGACCAAAGGGTCTCTAGGTAGAAGGAGACCAGGGCCTGGAGGTACAGAGGGTCCAGGGCCGGGAGGCATAGGGGGACCAGGAAAGGGAGGCAGAGGGATACCAGGGCCAGGAGACAGGGGACCAGGGCTGGGAGGTAGTGGGGGACCAGGCCTGAGAGGTGGGGTGGACTGGGGCAGGGAAACATAGGGGGACCAGGGCCGGGACGGAGAGAGACCCAAGGTCCTGAAGGTAGAAGAAAAACAGGTCCGGGAGGCACTTAGGAACGAGGGCCGGGAAGAAAATGGGGGCCAGGGCTGGGAGGTTGAGGGGATCCAGGGCCGGGACGGAGAGAGAGCCAAGGGCCTGCCGTTAGAAGGAGACCAGGGCAGGGAGGCAGAGTTGGACCAGGGCAATGCGGCAGAAGGCGACCATGGCCAGGAGGCAGAGGGTTAGGGGCCGGGAGGAAGAGGGGAACCAAGGCCTGGAGGCAGCGGGGGTCCAGGGCCTGGAGGCAGAGCGTACCTGGGCCGGGAGACAGGTGGATCAGGGAAGGGAGGCAGAGGGGTACCTGGACCCAGAGATAGAGAAACCAGGGTCGGGATGCAGAGCGGGACGCACGCAGGGCGGCAGAGTGGTACCAGGGCCATGACACAGAGCCACCAGAACAGGGAGGCCGAGGGGTACCTTGGCCAGGAGACGGGGGACCAGGTCTGGGAGGTAGTGGGGTACCAGGACTGAGAGGCGGTGTGGACTGGGGCAGGTAGGCATAGGGAGACCAGGGCCAGGAGGTAGAGGGGTCCCTGGGCCGGGACGGGGAGAGACCCAGGGTTTTGAAGGTAGAAGAAAAACAGGTCAGGGAGGCACTTAGGCATGAGGGCCGGGAGGAAGAGGGGGACCAGAGCAGGGTGGCTTAGGGCGACCAGGGCCAGGAGGCAGAGGGGTACCTGGGCCAGGAGATGGGGGACCAGGACCTGGAGGTAGAAGGAGATCAGGGCCAGGAGGCACAGAGCTGCCAGGGCCGGCAGGCAGAGGAGGTCCAGGGCAACGAGGCAGGAGGGGACCAGGGCCGGGATACAGGGGGACCAGGGCAGAGAGGCAGAGGGGTATCTGGGCCTGGAGACAGAGTGACCAGGGCCAATAGGCATAGGAGGAGAGGAGGAACAGCGCAGGGACGCAGAGGGGGACCAGGACTGCGAGGCAGAGGGGTTCTGGATCAGTAGGCAGATGGTGACCACGGCCGGGAGGCAGAGGGGCACCTGGACCGGGAAACAAAGGAGTTAGGGCCGGGAGGTAATGGGCTACCTGGGCCGGAGGTCATGGGGACCAGACCAGTTGGTAGAGGGGAACCAGGGCTGTGAAGGAAAGGGCCCATGCCGTGGAGGTAGAGGGGCACCAGGGCAGGGAGAGAGAGGGGGACCAGGGCCAGGAGGCAGAGGGGTACCTGGGCCGGCAGTCAGGGGGACCAGGGCTGAGTGGCAAAGGGGAACCGGAGTCGAGTGGCAGAGGGGGACCAGGGCCAAGAGACGGGGGGGACCAGGGCCGGGAGGCAGATGGGGACTAGGGCCGCGTGGCAGAGTAGTACCTGGGCCGGGAGACATGGAGATCAGCGCTGGAAAGCAGTGGGGGACCTGGCTTGGGAGGCAGAGCGGGACCAGGGCCGGGAGGTATGCGGGTACCTGGGCTGGGAGATATTGGTACCAGGGCTGGGAAGTAGAGAAGTCCCAGGGCCTGGAGGTAGAGGGAGACCAGCGCCTGTAAGCACAGAGGGACCAGAGCCCAGAGGCAGAGGGAGATCACGAGAGGGCAGCAGAAGGGGACCAAGGCCAGAAGGCAGAGGGATACATGGGCTGGGAGGCAGAGGGTCACCTCGGCTGGGAGACAGAAGGGGACCAGGGCAGGGGTGTAGAGGGGTACCTGGGCCAGGATACGGGGACCAGTGTTGGAAGGTAGAGGGGACCCAGGGCCAGGACGGAGAGAGACCCAAGGGCCTGGAAGTAGAGGAAAACTGGGGCTGGGAGGTACAGAGGGACCTGGGTCGGGTGGCAGATGGGGCCCGGGGCCCGGAGGCAGAGGTGTATCTGGGCCAGGAGACCCGGGGACCAGGGTCTGAAGGTAGAGGGGACACAGGGCCGGGACGCAGAAGGGGACCAGGGCCGGGAGGCAGAGGGGGACCAGGGCCAGGAGGCAGACGGGGATCAGGGCCGATAAGCTGAGGGGACAAGGGTTGCCTCTGCCTCCAAACCCTCTGCCAGGAGGCAGAGGCGGACCTGGGTCGGGAGGCATACGGAGACCAACGCCGGGAGGCAGAGGTGTTACCTGGGCCTGGAGACCCCGGGACCAGGGCCGGGAGGTAGAGGGGTTCCTGGGCCACTGACAGAGGGACCAGGGCCGATAGGAAGAGGGGGACCACAGCCGAGAAGCATAGGGGGAAGCCGAGAGGCAGAGGGGGACCAGGGCCAGGAGGCAGTGAGGTACATGGGCCTGGAGGCAGAGGGGGACCAGGGCTGAGAGGCGGGAGGGACCATGGCAGGGACGCAGAAGGGGACCAGGACGGGGAGGCAGAGAGGTCCTGGGTCAGGAGACAGGACCAGGACCAGATCAGACCAGGACCAGAAGGTGGAGGGCAACCAGGGCCAGGAGCCCGAGGTGTACCTGGGTCTGGAGACGGGGACCAGGGCCAAGAGTTAGAGGGTACCTAGGGCCGGGATGGAGAGAGACCCAAGGGCCTGAAGGTAGAAGGAGACCAGGGCCGGGAGGCAGAGGGGGACCAGGGCTGGGCGGCAGGGGGGACCAGGGCCAGGCGGCAGAGTGAGGCCAGGGTTGGGCGGCAGGGGGGACCAGGGCCGGGAGGCAGAGGGTTACCTGGGCTGGGAGACGGGGGATCAGGGCCGGGAGGTAGAGGGGAACCAGAGCCGGGACAGAGATAGACCAAAGGGCCTGGAAGTGGAGGGAGACAAGGGCTGGGAGGCACAGAGGGACCTGGGCCTGTAGGTTGAGGGGCACCACGGCCAGGAAGCAGAGGTGTACCTGGACCATGAGACCGGGACCAGCTCCCGGAGGTAGAGGGGACCCAGGGCTGGGAGGGAGAGAGACCCAAGAGCCTGGAGGTAGAAGGATACAAGGGCCGGGAGACATAGAGGGACTAGGGCCATGAGGCAGCGGGTGACCAGAGCGGGGCGGCAGAGGGGGCCAAGGCCAGGCAGCAGAGGGTCACTTGGACCGGAAGGCAGTGGGATCAGGGCAGGGTGGCAGAGGGTTACTTGGGTTCGGTGATGGGGGACCAGGGCCGGGGGGCATTGAGAGACCAGGGCCAGGAGGCAGAGGGGTACCTAGGCCGGGGCATGGGGTGCTCAGTTTCAAAAGGTGGAGGGGACCCAGAGCCGGGACGGAGAGAGAGACCCAAGTGCCTGCAGGTAGAGGGAGACCAGGGCCAGGAGGCAGAGGGGTACCTGGACCAGGAGACAGGAGGACCAGGGCCAGGAGGTAGAGGGGTCCCGGGCCTGGGACGGAGAGAGACCCTTGGGCCTGGAGGTAGAAGGAGACCGTGGCAGGGAGGCACAGGGGGACCTTGGTAGGGCGGCAGAGGGGGAGCAAGACCAGGAGGCAGAGGGTTACCTGGGCCGGGAGACCGTGGACCAGGGCAAAGAAGCAGAGGGGGACCAGGGCCGGGAGGCAGAGGGAGATCCGAGCCGGGAGATGGGGAACCAGGGCCGAGAGGTAGAGGGGGACTAGGGCTGAGAAGCCAGGGGGACAAGCTCCTGGAGGCAGAAGTGTACCTGGGCAGAGAGACTGGAGGACCAGGGCCAAGAGGTATAGTGGATCTAGGGCCAGGAGGTAGAGGGGGACCAGGGCAGGGCTGCCCGGGTTGGGGGGTGGACCATGGCCAGGAGGCAAGGGGTACCAGGGCCGGTAGACAGGGGACCAGGGCCAGGAGGCAGATGTGGACCAGGGCCAGGAGGCTGAAGGGTACTTGGGCCGGGAGACATGAGGACAAGGGCAGGGAGTCTGTGGGGTACTTGGACTGGGAGACAGATGACCAGGGCCTGGAGGTAGAGGGAGACAAGGGCCGAGAGACAGGGAGGGACCAGGGCCAGGAGGCAGAGGGTGACCATGGCGGGGAGGCAGAGGGAGGCCAGGGCCAGGAGGCAGAGGGGTACCTGGTCCTGCAGACATAGGGACAAGGGTAGGGAGGCAGAGCGGTACTTGGCCTGGGAGACGAGGGACCAGGGCCAGGAGGCATAGGGGTACCAGGGCCTGACGGTAGACAACGGGACCAGGTCCACGAGGTAGAGGGGCCCCAGGGCAAGGACAGAGAGAGACGCAAGAGCCTGGAGGTAGAGGGAGACCAGGGCCTGGAGGAATTGAGGGACGAGGGCCGGGAGTCACAGGGGGTCCAGGGCCGGGAGGCACAGAGGGACCAGGGCCGGGGGGCAGAAGGGGACCAGGGCAGGGCGGCAGACGGGGACCAGAGCCTGCCAGGAGGCGGAGGGGTACCTGGGCCTGGAGGCAGAGGGGGAACAGGTCCCAGAAAAAGGGAGGACCAGGGCAGGGAGGTAGAGGGGGAGCAGGGTTGGGCGGCAGAGCAGGACAGGGCGGGAAGGCAAAGGGGGCCCAGGGCCAGCAAGCAGAGGGGTACCTGGTCCAGGAGACTGGGGGAGTAGAGCCGGGAGGTAGAGGGGTTCCAGGGCCGGGATGGAGGGAGACCCAAAGGCCTGGACGTGGAAGGAGACCCTGGCCAGGGGCCAGAGGGGTACCTGGGCCGGGAGACACGGGGACCAGGGCCTGGAGGCAGAGAGGTACCGGGGCTGCATGATAGGGGTACCAGGGCCGAAAGACGAGGGGGGGGGGGAACCAGAGCGGGGAGGCAGAGGGGGACCAGGGCCAGAAGGTAGAGAGGTACCTGGGCCTGGAGGTAGAGGGAGATCAGGGCCAGGAGGCACAAAGGGACCAGAGCCGAGAGTTAGAGGGGGACCTGGGCAGGGTAGCAGAGGTAGATCAGGTTCAGGCGGCTGGACCGGGATGCAGAGGGGGACCAGGACCGATAGGCAGGGGGGAACAGTGCAGGTAGGCAAAGGGTGAGCAAGGTTGGGGGGCAGATGGGAGACGAGGGACAGGAGGCAGAGGAGGATCAGAGCCACAAAGCAGAGGGGTACCAGGGCCGAGAGATGGGGAACCAGGGCCGGGAGGCAGAGGGGTGCCTGGACGAGAGAACGGGGGACCAGGGCCGGGTGGTAGGGGGGACCCAGGGACGGGACGGTGAGTGGCCCAAGTGCCTGGAGGTAGACGTAGACTAGGGCCGAGAGGCAGAGGGGGACCAGGGCCAAGAGGAGCGGGGTACCAGGGCAGGCAGAAGTGGACCCGGGCCGGGAGGCAGGGAGGGACCTGAGCAGGGAGGCGGAGGGGGACCAGGGCCAGGAGGCAGAGGGGTACCTGGTCCAGGAGATGGGGAGATGAGGGCCGAAAGGTAGAGGATACCCAGGGCTGGGACGGAGAGAGACCCAAGGGATTGGAGGTAGAACGAGACCAGAGCCGGGAGGCACAGAGGGACCAGGGCCCGGAGGCAGAGGGGGTCCAGGACCGGGAGGCAGAGGGGTAGCTGGGCCAGGAAGCAACTGGACCAGTGCTGAGAAGTAGGGGGGACCAGAGCAGGGAGGTAGAGGGTTACCAGGGCCGGGAGGCAGAGGGGACCCAGGGCCGGGAGGCAGAGGGGACCCAGGGCCGGGAGGCAGAGGGGGCCCAGGGCCGGGAGGCAGAGGGGTAGCTGGGCCAGAAAACAGCGGGACCAGTGCCAGGTAGGGGGGACCAGAACAGGGAGGTAGAGGGGGACCAGGGCCCGGAGGCAGAAGAGGACCAGGTGCAGGAGGCACAGGTTACCTGGAACAGGAAACAGGGCGACCAGGGCCGGGAGGTAGAGAGGTACCTGGGCCCAGAGGTAGACGGGACCAGCGGCCGGGACGGAGAGAGAAACTAGGGCCTGAAGATCTGTCTGTTGCTGGGAGACGAGGAAAAGGAGGCACAGAGGGTCCAGGGCTGGGCGGCACAGAGGGACCAGGGCCTGGAGGCAGAGAACTACCTGGGATGGGAGACAGGGGGAGCAGGGCCTGAAGGCAGAGGGGTACCTGGCCGGGAGACAGGGGGACCACGTCTGAGTGGCAGAGGGGGGCCATGGCCAAGAGGCAGAGGGGTACCAGGGCTGAGACGCAGAGGGGGACCAGGGCCGGGGGGCAGAGGGGGACCAGGGCCGGGAGGTAGAGGGGAGCCAGGGCCAGGGCAGAGAGAGACTCAAGGGCCTGGAAGAAGAAATAGACGAGGGCCGAAAGGCACAAAGGGACGAAGGCCGAGAGGCAGAGGGGAACCGGAGCTGGGCGGCAGAGGAGGACCAGGGTCAGGAGGCAGAGGGGTTCCTGGGCCGGGAGGCATAAGGGATCCAGGACAGAGAAGCAGGGATTACCAAAGGCAGGGAGGCAGATGAGACCGGGGCCGCAAGGCAGAGGAGGACCAGGGCTGGAAGGCAGAAGGTTACCTGGGTCGAGAGACGGGGGACCAGAGCCGGGAGGTACAGGGGAACCAGATCCGCGACGGATAGCGACCCAAGGGCCCGGGAGTAGAAGGAGACAAGGGCCGGGAGGCACAGAGGGACCTGGTCTAGGGGGCAGAAGAGTACCATGGCTGGGCGGCAAAGGGGGACCAGGGCCAGGAGGCATAGGGGGACCAGGGCCAGGAGGCAGAGGGGAACCAGGGACGGGAAGCGGGGGTGACCAGGGCAGGGAGGCATATGGGACCTGGGCCGGGAAACAGAGCAGTACCTGGGTCAGGAGACAGAGGGACCAGGGCCGAAAGGTAGAGGGGAACCAGGGCCAGGAGGCAGAGGTGTACCTGGTTCTGGAGACATTGAGGACTAGGGCCGGGAGGTAGAGGGGACCCAGGGCCGGGACGGAGAGACACCCAAGGATCTGGAGGTAGAGGGGACCCAGGGCCGGGAGGCAGAAGGGAGCAGGGCCGGGAGGTAGAGGGGGACCAGGGCCAAGAGGGAGGGAGATACCTGGGCCATCAGGCAGAGGGAGACCAGGGCTGGGAGGCAGAGTGGTTGCTGGGTCAGGAGACAGGGGGACCAGTGCTGGGAGGTAGAGGGGAACCAGGGCCAGGAGGCAGAGGGTTACCTGGGTCTGGAGATAGGGGGACCCGGGCCGGGAGGTAGAGGGGACCCAGGGCCAGGACAGAGAGTGACCCAAGGGCCTGTAGGTAGAAGGAGACAAGGGCCAGGAGGCACAGAGGGAGACAGAGGGGGAGCAGGGCTGGGCGGCAGAGGGGGACCTGGGCCAGGAGACAGAGGGGTACCTGGGCCGGCAGGCAGAGGGTAACCAGGGCCGAGAGGCAGAGGGGTACCACGGCCGAGGCGGAGGGTGCGACCAGGGACGGGAGGCAAAGGGGGACCAATGTCGAGTTGCAGAGGGGGACCAGGTCCAGGAGGCTGAGGGGTACCTGGGACGGGAGGCAGAGGGGGACCAGGGCCGGGAGGCAGAGGGGTAGCTGGGTCTTGAGGCAGGGGGACCAGTGCTGGGAGGTGGAGGGGAACCAGGGCCAGGAGGCAGAGGGGTACCTGGGTCTGGAGATAGGGGGACCAGGACCGGGAGGTAGAGGGGACCCAGGGCCGGAATGGAGAGTGATGCAAGGGGCTGTAAATAGAAGGAGACAAGGGCCGGGAGGTACAGAGGGACCAGGGCCAGGAGACAGAGGGGGAGCAGGGCTGGGCGGCAGAGGGGGACCTGGGCCAGGAGACAGAGGTGTACCTGGGCCGGCGGGCACAGGGCTACCAGGGCCGAGAGGCAGAAGGGTCATGGCCGAGGTGCAGGGTGGGACTTGGGACGGGAGGCAAAGGGGGACCAGGACTGGGCAGCAGAGGGGGATCAGGGCCAGGAGGCTGAGAAGTACCTGCGCTGGGAGACAGAGGGGGACCTGGGCTGAGAGATGGGGAAACAGGTCTGGGAGGCAGAGGGAGATCAGGGCCGATAAGCAGGGGGGACCAGGGTATGCAGGCAGAGGCGGACCAAGGCCGGGAGGCAGATGGGCCCCAGAGCCAGGAGGCAGAGGTGGACCAGGGCAGGGAGGCAGAGGGGGACCTGGGTCCGGAGACAGGGGACCAGTGCCGGGAGGGAGAGAAGGGCCAGGGCCAGGAGGTAGAGGGAGATGAGGGCTGGCAGGCAAGGGGGGACCAGGGCCGGGAGGTACAAGGCGACGAGGGCTGGGAAGAACCGCGGCACCATGCCAGTAATAATACTAATAATAATGATAATGATAATATTGGTATTTATTAAGCACTTACTATGTGCTTATTACACACTTACTACGGTTCTAAACACTGGGGATGTTACAAGGTGATCAGGCTGTGCCACGTGGGGCTCACAGTCTTAATCCCCATTGTACAGATGAGGTAATTGAGGCACAGATAGTTTATGTTACTTGCTCAAATTCACACAGCTGACAATTGGCAGAGCCGGGATTCAAACCCATGACCTCTGACTCCAAAGCCCACGCTCTTTCCCCGGAGCCACGAGAGGGACCAGGTCTGGGCGGAAGATGGGGACCAATGCAAAGAGGTAGAGGGGAAATAGGGCCAGAGGGAGAGGGGGACCAGGGCCGGAAGGTCTGGGGGGGACCAAGCCCACAAGGTAAAGTGGGACCAGGGCTGAAAGGCAGAGGGGGACTAGTTCCGGGAGGGAGAGGGGGACCAGGGCCGGGAGGCAGAGGTATACCTGCACCGGGATACAGGGGGACCAGGGCCGGGAGTTCGAGGGGTACCAGGGCTGGGAGACAGGGGGACCAGGGCCGGGAGGTAGAGGGGACACAGAGCCGGGAACAAGAGAGTCACCAGGGCCTGGAGGTATAGTGAGACAGGGGCAGAGAGGCAGGGGTCGACCAGGGTCGGGAGGCAGAGGTGGACCAGTGAGGGGAGGCAGAGCAGGTCCTGGGCCAGGAGGTAGAGGGGTACGTGGGTCCGGAGACAGGGGGACCAGTGCCTGTAGTTAGAGCGGACGCAGGGTCTGGACGGAGAAAAGGGCCAGGGCCCGGAGGTAGACGGTCATGAGGGCTGGCAAGCATCTGGAGACCAGGGCTGGGAGGCAGAGGGGCACCAGGGACCGGAGGTAAAAGGCGACAAGGGCTGGGTAGAACCGGGACACAATGCCGGTAGACAGAGAAGGACCAGGTCTGGGCGGAAGATGTGGACCAAGGTAGGGAGGTAGAGGTGAACTAGGGCCAGAGGGAGAAGGAGACCAGGGCCGAAAGGTCCGGGGGGAACAGAGCCAGAAAGTAAAGTGGGACCAGGGTTGAAAGGCAGAGGGGGACAAGGGCCGGGAGGCAGAGGGGGACCAGAGCTGAGAAGTGGGGGAGGGCCAGGGCATGGTGTCAGAGCGGGACCAGGTCAGGGAGGCAGAGGGCTACCTGGGCCGAGAGCAAGAGGGGGACCAGGGACAGGAAGCTGGGGGGACCCGGGCAGAGGGGGACTAGGGCCGGGAGGCAGAGCGGGATCAGAGCTGGGACGTAGAGGGGTACCTGGGCCGGGAGACATTGGTACCAGGGACGGGAATTAGAGAGGTACCTGGGCCGTGAGATAGGGGGACCAGGGTCGGGAGGTAGGGGGGGACCCAGGGCTGGGACCGAGAGAGACCCAATGGCCTGGAGGTAGAGCGAGACCAGGGCCGGAAGTTCTTCTAGTCCTCTAGACTGTGAGCCCGTTGTCGGATAGGGACTGTCTCTATATGCTCCCGACTTGTACTTCCCAAGCGCTTAGTACAGTGTTCTGTATACAATAAATGCTCAATTAATGCGATTGAATGAATGAATAAATACGATTGAATGAATGAATGAATGAGAGGCAGAGGGGTCCCACGGCCGAGACACAGCGGGGGGACCAGGTCGGGTAGGCAGAAGGGCACCTGGGCTGCAAGACGGGGTTCAGGGCTGAGAGGCAGAGGGGGACCAGGGCCAGGATTCAGTGGAGTACACGGGCCGGGAGGCAGAGGAGGACCAGGACTGAGAGGTGGGAGGGACCAGGGCAGGGACGCCGAGAGGGACCGGGAATGGGAAACAGAGGGGGACCTAGGTCGGGTGGCAGAGTGAGATTAGGCCCAGGAGGCAGAGGTGTACCTGGACGGGGAAACAAAGGGACCAGGGTCGGTCGGTAGTGGGGTACCTATGCCGGAGGTCATGGGGACCAGGGCTTGTTGGTAGAGGGGAGCCAGGGCTGGTTGGTAGAGGGGAAACAGTGCAGTGAAGGAGAAGGACCAGGCCCAGGAGGTAGAGGGGCACCAGGGCGGGAGGTAGAGGGGGACCAGGGCCAGGAGGCTGAGGGGGACCAGGGCCAGGAGGCAGAGGGTTACCTGGGCCTGCAGTCAGGCGGACCAGGACCTGAGACAGGGAGACCTGGGCCGGGAGGTAGAGGGTCCCGGTGCCGGGATGGAGAAAGGGGCCAGAGCCTGGAGGTACAGGGAAACCAGGGCTGGCAGAACAGCGGGACCCATGGCAGGGATGGAGAGAGACCCAGTGGCCTGGAGGTAGAGGGAGGACATGGTCGGGAGGCTCAAAGGGACCAGGCCCGGGAGGCAGAGGGGGACCTGGTCCTGGAGGTAGAGGAGGACCAGGGCCAGGAGGCAGAGGTGTACCTGGGCCAGGAGACGGGAGACCAGGGTCGGGAGGCAGAGAGGGACCAGGGCCAGGAGGCAGAGGGGGACCAGGGTTGGGAAACGGGGATCAGGGCCGGGAGGCAAAAGGGGACCAGGGCCGAGAAACATGGGGGACGAGGTCAGGGAGGTAGAGGTGGAACAAGGAAAGGAGATAGAGGGGGAACAGGGCCGGTAGACAGGGGGAAGAGGGCCAGGAAGTGGAGGGTTACCTGGGCCAGGAGACGGGGCCTAGGGCTGAGAACCAGAGGGGAACCAGGGCCGAGAGGCGGGGGGTGACTACGTCAGAGTGGTAGAGGCCAGCCAGGTCTGGGAAGCAGAGGAAGACCAGGGCCGGTAGACAGGGGGACCAGGGTCGGGAGGCCGAGGGATACCTGGGCCGGGAGATGGGGACGAGGGCTGAGAAGCAGTGGGGACAAGGTCAGGGAGTCAGACGGGGGTCAGGCCTGGGAGGAAGAGGGGGACCAGGGCCGGTAGACAGTGGGACCAGGGCCGGGAGGCAGAGGGGTACCTGAGCTGGAAGACAGTCGTGGACCAGGGCAGGGAGGCAGAGAGATACCACGGCCGGGGGACAAGGGGACCAGGGCCGAGAGTCAGAGTGGGACCAGGGCCAATAGGCAGGAGGGGACCAGGGCGGGGAGGTAGAAGGGGACCAGGGCAAGCAGGCTGAGAGGTACCTGGGCAGGGAAGCTGATGGGGACCAGGATCAGAAGGCGGGGGTGACCAGGTCCAGGAGGCCGAGGGGTACCAGGGATGGGAGGCCATGGGGGCCAGGGCTGAGAAGCGGGGGTGCAAGGGCAGGGAGTCAGAGAGGGACCAGGGCCCGGAGGCAGAGGGGGACCAGGGCCGGGAGGTAGAAAGGTAACTGGGCTGGGAGACAGGGGGACCAGGGCTGAGAAGCAGGGGGCAACCAGGTCATAGACGCAGAGGATTACCAGGGCCGGGTGGCAGCGGGGTACCTGTCCATCTCTCTGTCCCTCTCTCTCTACATCTCTGCCCCTGCTCTCTCTCCCTCCCTCCAGTCCTCCCTCCATCTCCTCCTTCCTTCAGGGCATCTCCATCTGGATGTCTGCCCACCACCCAAAACTCAACATGTCCAAGACTGAACTCCTTGTCTTCCCTCCCAAACCCTGCCCTCTCCCTGACTTTCCCATCACTGTTGACGGCACTACCATCCTTCCCGTCTCACAAGCCCGCAACCTTGGTGTCATCCTCGACTCCGCTCTCTCGTCCACCCCTCACATCCAAGCCATCACCAAAACATGCCGGTCTCAGCTCCGCAACATTGTCAAGATCCGCCCTTTCCTCTCCATCCAAACCGCTACCATGATCGTTCAAGCTCTCATCCTATCCCGTCTGGATTACTGTATCAGCCTCCTCTCCGATCTCCCATCCTCGCGTCTCTCCCCACTTCAATCCATACTTCACGCCGCTGCCCGGATTGTTTGTCCAGAAACGCTCTGGGCATGTTCCTCCCCTCCTCAAAAATCACCAGTGGCTACCAGTCAACCTACGCATCAGGCAGAAACTCCTCACCCTCGGCCTCAAGGGTCTCCATCAACTCTCCCCCTACTACCTCACCTCCCTTAACTCCTTCTACAGCCCAGCCCGCAACCTCTGCTCCTCTGCCGCATATCTCCTCACCTTGGCTCGTCCTCGCCTGTCCTACCGTCGGCCCCTGGCCCACGTCATCCCCCTGGCCTGGAATGCCCTCCGTCCCCACATCCGCCAAGCTAACTCTCTTCCTCCCTTCAAGGCCCAACTGAGAGCTCACCTCCTCCAGGAGGCCTTCCCAGACTGAGCCCCCTCCTTCCTCTCCCCCTCCTCCCCATCTCCATCCCCCCATCTTACCTCCTTCCCTTCCCCACAGCACCTGTATAAATGTATATATGTTTGTACATATGTATTACTCTATTTAATTATTTTACTTGTGCATATTTATTGTACTTATTTTATTTTGTTAATATGTTTTGTTTTGTTCTCTGTCTCCCCCTTCTGGAGACAGTGAGCCCACTGTTGTGTAGGGACCGTCTCTATATTTTGCCAACTTTTACTTCCCAAGCGCTTAGTACAGTGCTCTGCACACAGTAAGCACTCAATAAATACGATTGATTGAATGGATGGATGGATGGATGGATGGATGAATGAATGAATGAATGAATGAATGAACCTGGGCTGAGAGGCAAAGGGGGACCAGGATGAAGAAACAGGGGCAACAAGGGCAGGGAGGTAGAGGGTTATCAGGTCCGGGAAGCAGAGGGGGACCAGGGCCGGGAGGCTGAGGGGTACCAAGGCCTCCAGGTAGAGAGGGACCACGGCTTGGAGGTAGAGTGGTACCTGGGCCGGTAGACAGAGGGACCAGGGAAGGTAGGCAAAGGGGGACCAGTGCCATGAGGCAGAGTGGTACCTGGGCCAGAAGGCAGAGGAGGACCAGGGCCGAGGAGCAGGGGGAACCAGGGCAGGGAGGTAGAGAGGGAGCAGGGCTGGGAGGCAGAGGGGTACCAAGGCAGGGCGGCAGAGGGGGTCCAGGGCCGAAAGGCAGAGGGATACCTGCGTCGGGAGACATCGGTCCTAGGGCCAGGAAGTAGAGGGGACCCAGAGCCAGGACGGAGAGAGACCCAAGGGCTTGGAGGTAGAGGGAGACCGTGGCCGGGAGGCACAGAGCTACCAGGGTCGGGAGGCAGAGGGGGACCAGGGAAATGTGGCAGAAGGGGACCATGGCCAGGAGGCAGAGGGTTACTTGGGCCGGGAGACGGAGGACCAGGGCCTCGAGGAAGAGGCGGATCGGGTCAGGGAGGGAGACGTATATCTGGGCCCGGAGACAGAGGGACCAGGGCCTAGAGGCAGAAGGGGACCTCGGCTGAGAGCCAGAGGGGTACCAGGACCGAGACGCAGTGGGGGACCAGTGCCAGAGGCCGGGGTGCACCTGGGCTGGGAGATGGGGTCCAGGACCGGGAGGCAGAGGGGTACCTGGGCCGGGAGACAGGAGGAACCGGGCCGGTAGGTAGAGGGGACCCAGGGCCAAGCCCGAGAGAGAGGCCAGGGCCTGGAGGTAGAGGGAGACCAGGGCTGACAGGCACCGGGGGACAAGGGCCTGGAGGCAGAGGGGCACCAGGGCCAGGAGTCTGAAGGGTTCCCGAGCCAAGAGGCAGAGGGGTTCCTGGGCCGGGTGTCAGAGGGGGATCAGAGCCAATAAACAGCGGGGACCAGGGTATGGAGGCAGAGGGGTACGTGGGCCGAGAGACGGGGGGACAAGGGCCGAGAGGCAGAGGGGTCCCAGGGCCAGAATGGAGAGACACCCAAGGGCCTGAGGGTAGAGAGAGACCAGGACCAGGAGGCACAGAGGGACCAGGGCCGGGAGGGAGATGGGGATCAGGGCTAGAAGGCAGAGGGGTACCGAGGCTGGGAGACAGGTGGACCAAGGGAGGGAGGCGGAGGGGTACCTGGGCCGAGTGATAGGGGGACCAGGGCCGAGAGGCGGTGCGGCGGGGGGGCACCAAGGCTGATGGGCAGGGGGGACCTAGGGCCCGGAGGCAGAGGTAGAACAGGGTAGGGAGGCAGAGGGAAACCAGGGCCAAGAGGCAGAGGGATACCTGGTCTGGGAAACAGGGCCGGGAGGTAGTGGGGTATCTGGGCCGGGAGACAGGGGGCCAGGGCCGGAAGTTAGAGGGGTACCTAGGCCGGGAGAAGGCTAACCAGGGCCAGGAGGCAGAGGGGTACGGGGCCGAGAAGCCGGGGTGACAAGGGCAGGGAGACAGAGGGGTACCAGGGCCTGGAGGAAGAGGGGGACCCAGGCCAGGAGACAGAGGGATACCTGGGCCAGGAGACAGGTTACCAGGGTCAGGAGGCAGAGGGGGACCAGGACTAGGAGGCTGCGGGGTACCTGGGCCGGGTGGCAGAGGTGTACAGGTGCTGAGAAGTTGCGGGGACCAGGGCAGAGAGGCAGAGGGGCACCAGGGCCAGGGACAGAGGGGTACCTAGACTGGGAAATGGGGACCAGGGCCCGGAGGTAGAGGGGTACCTGGAGCAGTAGGCAGAGCGGTACCCGAGCCGGGAGGCAGAGGGATACCTGCGTCGGGAGACATTGGTACCAGGGCCGGGAAGTAGAGGGGACCTAGGGCCGGGGTGGAGAGAGACCCAAGGGCTTGGAGGTAGAGGGAGACCGGGGCCGGAAGGCACAGAGGTAATAGGGCCGGGAGGCACAGAGGGACCAGGTCCCGGAGGTAGAGGGGGACCATGGCAGGGTGGCTGAGGGGCAGCATGGCCATGAGACCGAGAGGTACCTAGGCCGGGAGGGAGAGGGGGACCAGGGCCGAGAGGTGGGGGGGATCCAGGACAGGGGGGAAGAGAGTGAACAGGGCTGGGAGGCAGACGGGGCCCAGGGCCGGGAGGCAGAGAGGGACCAGGACCAGGAGGCAGAGGGGAACGAGGGTCGGGAAACAGGGGGACCAGGGACAGGAGGCAGAGGGGTAGCTGGGCTGGAAGGCAGAGGGGGACTAGGGCCGAGAAATAGGGGATCAGGGCAGGGAGGTAGAGGGGAAGCAGGGATGGGAGGCAGAGGGTGTCCAGGGAGGTGAAGCAGAGGGGGACCAGGGCCAGGAAGTAGAAGGTTACATGGGTTGGGAGACAAGGGGACCAGGGTCGGGAGGTAGAAGGGACCCCAGGACGGGACGGTGAGTGAACCAAGGGCCTGGAAGTAGAAGGAGACGAGGGCTGGGAGGCACAGAGGGACCAGGGCCAGGAGGCAGAGGGGGACCAGGGAAGAGTGGCAGAGGGGGACCAGGGCCGGCAGGCAGATGGGTACCTGGGACGGGAGACGGGGACCAGGACCGGGAGGCACTGGGGCACCTGGGCTGGGCCGGGAGGCAGAAGAGCACCAGGGCCGGGAGGTAGAGGGGACCCCGGGCCGAGACGGAGTGAGACCCAAGGGCCTTGAGGTAGTAAGGAGACCAGGGATGGGAGGCACAGGAGGACCAGGTTCAGGAGGCATAGGTAGACCATGGCAGGGCAGCAGAAGGGGACCAGGGCTAGGAGGCAGAGGGGTACCTGGGCCGGGAGGCAGGGGGACCAGGGCCTAGAGGCAGAGGGAACCAGGGCCGAGAGGCGGGGGAGATCTAGGACTGGGAGGCAGAGGGGGACCAGGCCGGGGAGGCAGGGCGGGACCAGGGCCAGGAGAAGAGGGATACGTGGGTCGGGAAACAGGGTACCAAAGCCAGGAGGTAGAGTGGACCCAGCGGCGGGACGCTGAGTGACCCAAGTTCCTGGAGGTAGGAGGAGACCAGGGCTGGGAGGCACAGAGGGACCAGTGCCGGGAGGCAGGGGTGGACCAGGGCAGAGCAGCAGAGGGGGACAAGTGGCCCGAGGCAGAGGGGTACCTGGGCTTGGAGACGGGGTCCTTGGCTGCGAGGCAGAGGTTGACCAGTTCCAGGAGGCAGGGGGATACCTGGGTGCGGAGGCAGAATGGGACCAGGGACAAGAGGCCAGGGGGACCAGGGCAGGGAGGCAGAGGGGGACCAGTACCAGGAGGCAGAGGGGGACCAGGGCTGAGAGCCGGGGAGACCAAGGCAGAGAGGAAGAAGGGGATCAGGGCCTGGAGGCAGAGGGGTACCTGGGTCAAGAAGCAGGAGGGCCAGGGCCTGGAGGCAGAGGGGTACCTGGACCAGAAGACAGGAGGACCAGGGCCTGAAGGCAGAGGGGTACCTGGGTCTGGAGGCAGGGGCTCCAGACCTGGGAGGTAGAGGGGACTCAGGGCCAGGACAGAGAGAGACTCAATGGCCTGGAGGTAGAAGGCTACCAGTGGCTACCAATCAACCTACGCATCAAGCAGAAACTCACCCTCGGCTTCAAGGCTCTCCATCACCTCGCCCCCTCCTACCTCACCTCCCTTCTCCTTGTACAGCCCAGCCCGCACCCCCCGCTCCTCTGCCGCTAATCTCCTCACCGTGCCTCATTCTCGCCTGTCCCGCAGTCGACCCCCGGCCCACGTCATCCCCCTGGCCTGGAATGTCCTCCCTCCCAACATCCGCCAAGCTAGCTCTCTTCCTCCCTTCAAGGAGCTACTGAGAGCTCACCTCCTCCAGGAGGCCTTCCCAGACTGAGCCCCCTCTTTCCTCTCCTCTTCCTCACCCTCTCCATCCTCCCCCCGCCTTACCTCCTTCCCTTCCCCACATCACCTGTATATATGTATATATGTTTGTCCATATTTATTACTCCATTTATTTATCTTACTTGTACATATCTATTCTATTTATTTTATTTTGTTAATATGTTTTGTTTTGTTCTCTGTCTCCCCTTTCTTGACTGTGAGTCCACTGTTGGGTAGGGACCGTCTCTATACGTTGTCAACTTGTACTTCCCAAGCACTTAGTACAGTGCTCTGCACACAGTAAGCATTCAATAAATACGATTGATTGATCGATTGAGACGGGGACAAGGTCCGGGAGGCACAGAGGGCCCAGGGCCTGGAGCCAGGGCCAGGTTCCTGAGGGCCGGGGGGCAGAGGGGTACCTAGGCCGAGAGATGGGGTTCCAGGTCCGGGAGGCAGAGAGGGACCAGAGAGGGGAGACAGAAGGGGACAAGGGCCAGGAGGCAGAGGGTTACCTAGGCCAGGAGATGGGGGACCAGGGCTGGGCGGTAGAGGTAAGCTAGGGCAGGGATGGGGAGACACTGAACGGGCCTGGATGTAGAAGGGCCGGGAGGCAGATAGGGACCAGCGCAGGGTGGCAGATGGGGACCTCTGCCATGAGGCAGAAGGGTACTTGGGCCGGGAGACAGGGCGACCAGGGCTGGGAGGCAGAGGGGTACCTAGGCGGGGAGACACGGTACCAGTGCCGTGAGGCAGAGGGGGAAAAGGGCCGGATGCGGCGGGGTTAGCTAGGCCGGGAGTCACAGGGGGACCCGGGCCGAGAGGCGGGTGAGACCAGGGCAGGGAGGCAGAAGGTGACCAGGGCAGGGAGGCAGAGGATGACCAGGGCCGGGTGGCAGAGGGTGACCAGGGCCGAGAGGACGGGGAGACCAGGGCAGGGAAGCAGACGGGGACCATGGCCGGAAGGCAGAGGGGTACCTGGACCAGGAAACAGGGGGACCAGTGCGGGGAGGTAGAGGGGTACCTGGGCCGGGAGGCAGGGAGACCTGAGCGGGCATGTAGAGGGGACGCAGGGCCGCGAAGGAGAGAAGGCTCAGTGCCTGGAGGTAGAGGGAGAAGAGTGTCGGGAGGCACAGAGGGACCAGGCCACGGAGGCAAAGGGGGGACCATGGCAGCGCGGCAGAGTGAGACAAGGGCCAGGAGGCAGAGGGGTACCTGGAACAGGAAGCAGAGGGATACCCGGGCCAGGAGGCAAGGGGACAAGGGCCTGGAGGTAGAGGGCACCCAGGCCCGGGACGTATTGAGACCCAAGGGCCTGGACGTAGAGGGAGATTTGGGCTGGGAGGCACAGAGCGACCAGGGCCAGGAGGCTCAGGGGGACCTGGGCCGGGCGGCTGCGGGACTAGGGCCGAGAGGTTGGGGGAACCAAGATAGGGAGGCAAAAGGTGACCAGGGTCTGGAGGCAGAGGAGGACCAGGATGGGGAGGCAGAGGGGGGAATCAGGGCCCAGAGGCAGAGGGGGTACATGGGCCGAGAGACGGGGGACCAGGTCCTGGATGCAGAGGGGGCAAATGACCAGGATGCGGCAGGGTCCCTGGGCCGGAGGCAGAGGGGGACCAGGTCCAGGAGGTAGAGGGGAACGAGTTCTGAGAGGCGGGGGGGGGGACCAGGGCAGGCAGAGGGGGACCAGAGACGGGAGGCAGAAAGGGACCAGGGTGGCGAGGCAGAGGGGGACCAGGGCCGGGAGGTAGTGGGGTACCTGGGCCGAGAGACAGTTGGACCAGGGCCTGGACGTAGAGGGAACCAAGGGTTGGGATGGAGAGAGACCTCAGGCCTGGAGGCAGAAGGAGACCAAGGCCGGGAAAGACAGAGGGACCAGGTCCGGGAGGTAGAGGAATACCTTGGCCAGTAGACAGGGGGCCGACGGCCAGGAGGCAGAGGCCTACTAGGCCAGGAGACAGGCAGCAGGGCTGGGATGTATATGGCTGGGACGGAGAGCGGGAACCGGGCCTGGAGGCAGAGGAGGACCGGGGCCAGAAGGCAGAAGGGTACCTGGGCTGGGAGATGAGGGACCAGGGCCGGGAGGCAGAGGGTGACCTGGGCCAGGAGACAGAAGACCCAGGGTCGGGTGGCAAAGGGGGACCAGTGCGGAAACGCGGGGGCGACGAGGGCAGGGAAGCAGAGGGGGACCAGTGCCGGGAGGCCGAGGGGGACCAGGGCTTGGAGGCAGAGAGGATCAGGGCTAGGAGGCAGGGGGGTACCCGGCCCGGGAAACGGGGACCAGGGCCTGGAGGTAGAGGTGACCCAGGGCCGTGACGGAGAGAGGGACCAGGACCTGGAGGTTGAGGGAGACCAGGGCCGGGAGGCACAGAGGGACCAGACGCGGGATGCAGATGGGGATCAGGGCAGGGAGGCAGAGGGGGACCAAGGCCAGGAGGCAGAGGAGTACCTGGGCTGGGAGACAGGGGGATCATGACACGGAGGCATAGGGGGACCTGGGCCGGGAGACAGGGGGACTAGGGCCTGGAGGTAGAGGGGACAAGGGCCGGGAAGCAGATGGGGACCAGGGCGGGGAGGCAGAGTGGTACCAGGAAGCATAGGACTACCTGGGCCGGGAGACAAGGGACCAGGGCCGGGAGGCAGAGGGCTACCTGTGCCAGGAAAAGGATGACCAAGGCTGAGAAGCAGAGGGGGACCAGGGCCAAGAGGCACGGGGCGACCAGGTCATAGACGTAGAGGCGGACCAGGGCCGGGAGGCAGAGGGGTACCTGGGCCGGGAGACGGCGGACCAGGGCCGTGGAGTGGAGGGGACCTGGTCCGGGTTGGAAGGTGTGGAGAGGGACCAGGGCCTGGAGGTCCACGGAGACCAGGGCCGGGACGCACAGAGGGACCAGGGCCAGGAGGCAGACGGGGATCAGGGCAGGGCTGCAGACGGGGACCAGGGCCAGGAAGCATAGGAGTACCTGGGCCGGCAAACAGGGGACCAGGGCCGGGAGGCAGAGGAATACCTGGGCTGGGATACAGGAGGATCAGGGCTGAGAAGCAGAGGGGGACCAAGGCCGAGAGGCACGGGACGACCAGGTCATAGACCCAAAGGCGGACCAGGGCCGGGAGACAGAGGGGTACCTGGGCCGGGAGGCAAAGGGGGACCAGGGCGGAGATGCGGGGGTGACAAGGGCAGGGAGGCAGAGGGGGATCAGGGCAGGGAGGCAGAGGGGGACCAGGGCCAGGAGGCCGAGGGGGAGCGGGGCCAGGAGGCAGAGAGGGACCAGGGCTAGGAGGCAGATGGGGACCAGGGAAGGTAGGCAGTGGGGACCAGGGCCAGGACTCAGATGGGAACCTAGGCCGGGTGACAGGGCTGGGAGGTAGAGGGGACCCAGGGCCTGGACGGAGACTCACCCGAGGGCCTGGAGCTAGAAGGAAACCAAGGCCGGGAGGCCCTGAGGGACAAGGACCAGAGGGACCAGGTCCAAGAAGCAGAGGGGGACCAGGGCAGGATGGTGAGGGGAGACCATGGCCAGGAGGAAGAGGGGTACCTGGTCCGGGGGGTAAAGGGGGACCAGGGTCGAGAAGCGGGGCGGGGGGCGACAAGGGCAGGGAGGCAGAGGGCGCCCAGGGCCAGGATGCAGAGGAGGACCAGGACCAGGAGGCAGATGGGGACCAGAACGGGTAGGCAGAGTGGGACCAGGGCCAGGAGGCAGAGAAGTACCTAGGCCCGGAGACAGGGGGACCAGGGCCGGGGTGTTGAGGGGACCTGGGCCGGGACGGAGACTCACCCAAGGGCCTAGAGGTAGAAGAAACGAAGGCCGGGAGGCCCTGGGGGACCAGGGCCGGTTGTACAGAGGAACCAGGTCCGGGTGGCAGAGGGGGACCAGGGTAGGGTGGTGAGGGTGTACCAGGACCAGGAGACAGAGGGGTACCTGGACCGGGAGACAGGGGGACCAGGCCTGGGAGGTAGAGGGGGACCAGGGCCGGAAGGCAGAGTAGGACCAGTCAAGTGGGATCAGGACTGAATGGCAGAGGGGTCCAGGGCCGAGAGGCAAGGGGGAACCCGGGCAGAGAGGCAGAGGGTGACCAGGACAAAGGGGGACTAGGGCCGGGAGGTGGAGAGGACCCAGGGCAGAGACAGAGACAGACCCAAGGGGCTGGAGGTAGAAGGAGACCCGGACTGGTAAGCACCGCAGGGCCGGGAAGCAGAGGGGGACCTGGGCCTGGAGGCAGAGTGGGACCAGGTCTGGGAGGCGAAGGAGAACCTGGGCCGGGAGGGAGAGGGGACCCAATGCCGGGACGGAAAGACACCGAAGGGCCTGGAGGTCGAGGGAGTCCAGGCCCGGGAGGCACAGAGGGTACAGGGCCGGGAGGTCATGGGGACGAGGGTCAGTTGGTAGAGGGGAACCAGGGCTGTGAAGGAGAGGGACCAGGCCCTGGAAGTAGAGGGGCACCAGGGCGGGGAGGCAGAGGGGAATCATGGTCAGGAGGCAGAGGGGTACCTGAGATGGGAGAAGGGGTCCATGTCAGGGAGGCAGAGGAGTACTTGGGCTGACAGTCAGGGGGACCAGGGCTGGGGGGAGAGGGGGACCAGAGCCGAGCGGCAGAGGGGGACGAGGGCCGAGAGACGGGGAGGGGAGGGGGGGACCAGGTCTGGGAGAGAGAGGGGGACAAGGGCCAAGAGGCAGAGGGGTACCTGGACTGGGAAACCGGGGTTCCAGGGCTGGGAGGTAGAGGGGTACCTGGGCCGGGAGACGGGGGACCCAGGGCCGGTAGGTAGAGGGGACCCAGGGCCGGGACTGAGAGAGAGGCCAGGGCCTTGTGGTAGAGGGAGATCAGGTCTGGGAAGCACAGGGGCACCAGGGTCGGAGGCAGAGGGTTACCAGGGCCAGGAGGCAGAAGGGCTTCAGGGCCAGGAGGCTGACGGGATCCTGGGCCGGGAGGCAGAGGAGAATCAGGGTCGATAAGCAGGGGGCACCAGGGTATGGAGGCACAGTCGGATCTGGGCCGGGAGACAGATGGGTAGCAGGGCCAACAGGCAGAGGGGCACCAGGGCCAGGAGGCTGAGGGGTTCCTGGGCCGGGAGGAAGAGGGGGATCAGGGCCGATAAGCAGGGGGGACCAGGGTATGGAGACAGATTTGGATCTGGGCCAGGAGATGGGGGACGACGGCCACGAGTGAGACGTGACCCAGTGCTGGGACTGAGAGAGACACAAGGGCCTGAAGGTAGAGGGAGGGCAGGACCAGGAAGCAAGGAGGGACCAAGGCCGGGTGGCAGAGAGGAACCAGGGCCGGAGGTAGAGGCGTACCTGGTTCTGGAGACAGGGGGGCCAAGGCCGGGAGGTAGAGGGGACCCAGGTCCGGGACGGAGAGAGACCCAAGGTCCTGGAGGTATAAGGAAACCAGGGCCGGGAAACACAGAAGGACCAGGGCCGGGAGGCAGAGGGGAACCATGGCAGTGCGGCAGCAGTGTACCATGGCCAGGAGGCAGAAGGGTAGTTGGGCCAGGAGACAAGGGGACCAGGTCCGGGAGGTAGAGGGGTCCCAGGGCCAGACGGCAGAGGGGAACCAGGGCCGGGAGGCAGAGGGGGACCAGGGCCGGGAGGCAGAGGGGTACCAGGGCTGGGCGGCAGAGTGGGACAAGGGCGGGAGGCAGAGAGGAACCAGGGCCGGAGGTAGAGAGGTACCTGGTTCGGGAGACAGGGGGACCAGGGCTGGGATGTAGAGGGCACCCAGTTCCAGGACAGAGAGAGACCAAAGGGCCTCGTGGTAGATGGAGACCGGAGCTGGGAAACAGAGAGAGACAAGGGCCGGGAGGCAGAGGGGGACCAGGGCAGGTTGGCAGAGGCGTACCCGGGCCTGGAGGCAGAAGGGTAGCTGGGCCAGGAGACAAAGGGACCAGGGCCGGGAGGCAGAGGGGGACCAGGGCAGGGAAGCAGAGGCGTACCATGGCCAGGAGGCAGAGGGATACCTGGGCTGGGAGGCACGGTTACCAGGGCAGGGAAGCAGAGGGGTACCTAGGCCGGGAGGTGGGGGACCAGAGCCGGGAGGCGGAGGGGTACCTGGGCCAGGCTGCATAGGGATACCTGGGCCAGGAGGCAGAGGGGGACCAGGCCCGGGAGGCAGATGGTGACCATGTCAGGTAGGCAGAGGGGTACCTGAGCCTGGAGACAGGGGGACCAGAGCCGGAAGGTAGAGGAGACCCAGGGCTGGGACGCAGAGAGACCCAAGAACCTGTGTGTAGAAGGAGAACACGGCTGGGAGGCACAGAGGGACGAGAGCCGGGAGGCAGAGGATGAACAGGGCCGGGTGGCAGAGGAGGACCGTGGCCAGTAGGAAGAAGGGTACCTGGGCAGGGAGACAAGGGGACCAGGGCCGGGAGGTAGAGGGGACCATGGCCAGAAAGTAGAGAGGACCCAGGGCCAGGTCGGAGAGAGACGCAAGGGCCTGGAGGTAGGAAGGAGACCAGGGCCGGGAGGCAGAGTTGGACCATGGCAGGGCAGCGGAGGTGGACCAGCGCTGTGAGGCAGAGGGGGAACTGGGCTGGAAAAAAAGGGGAACAGGCCCGGGTGGCACAGAGGGACCAGGGCTGGGAGGCAGAGAGGGACCAGGGCGGGCAGGGACAGAGGGCCAGGACCGTGAGGCAGAGGGGGACTAGGGCCAGGAGGCATGGGTTACCTGGGCCGGAAGGCCGGTGGGGACCAGGGCCGAGAAGCGGGAGGGACCGGGGCATGGGGCATAGGGCAACCAGGGCCAAGAAGCGGGGGGACCAGTGGCAGGAAGCAGAGGGGTACCTGGGCCGGGAGAGGGGGGACCAGGGCCGGAAGGTAGAGGGGATCCAGTGCCGTGACGGAGAGGCAGCCACGGCCCTGGAGGTAGAGGGAGAACAGGGCTGGGAGGCAGAGTGATACCTGAGCCGCGAGACAAGGGGACCAGGCCCGGGAGGTAGAGGGGACCCAGGGCCAGGACGGAGAGAGACCCAAGGTCCTGGAGGTAAAAGAAGACCCGGGTTGGGAGGCAGAGGGGGACCAGGGCCAGGAGGCAGAGGGGTACCTGGGCCGAAAGACAGGGGGACCCGGGCCGGGAGGCAGAGGGGGACCTGGGCTGGAAAACAAGGGGACCAGGCCCGGGTGGCACAGAGGGACCAGGGCTGGGAGGCAGAGAGGGACCAGGGCTGGCAGGAACAGAGGGCCAGGGCCGGGAAGCAGAGGGGGACCAGGAAAGGGTGGCAGGGGTGGACCATGCCCAGGAGGCATAAGGCTAACTGGGCTGGGAGGCAGAGGGGGACAAGGGCTGAGAGACTGGGGGCACCAGGGCAGGGAGGCATAGGGGGACCATGGCCAGGAGGCAGAGGAGGATCAGGGAAGGGCTGGGATGCAGAGAGTGTCCAGTACTGGGAAGTAGAGGGGGACCAGGGTCGGGAGGCAGAGGGGTCCCAGGGCTACGACAGAGAGAGACCCAAGGGCCTGGAGGTAGAAGGAAACCATGGCAGGGCAGGGTGGCAGGGGGGAGCAGGGCCAGGAGGCAGAGGGTTACCTGGGCTGGGAGACTGGGGACTAGGGCTGAGTGGCAGAGGGGGACCAGGGCCGAGAGGTGGGGGGGACAAGGGCCTGGAGGCAGAGAGTGACCAGGGCCAGGAGGCAGAGGGGCACCGGGGCCCGGAGAAGGGGGACCGGGGTCGGGCGGCAGAGGGGAACCAGGGCTAGGAGGCAGAGGAGTACCTGGGCGGGGAGACTAGTGATCCAGGGCCGGGAGACAGGAGGACCTAGGCCGGAAGGTAGAGGGTCCGAGGGCCGAGATGGAGAAAGGGACCAGGGCTTGGAAACCAGGGCTGGCAGAACAGAGGGACCCATGGCCGGGACCGTGAGAGACCCTTGGCCAATGGTTTGGAGGGACCAGGGCAGGGAGACAGAGGGGTACCTGGGCCAGGAGACGGGGGACCAGGGCCAGAAGGTAGAGGGAGTTCAGGTCTGGCAGAACAGGGGGACCAGGGCCAGAAGGTAGAGGGAGTTCAGGTCTGGCAGAACAGGGGGACCAGGGTCAGGAGGCGGAGGGGGACTAGAGCAGGGAAACGGGGATCAGGCCGGCAAGCAGAGGGGTACCTCTGTCTCCCTGCCCTTGTCCCCCCCCTCTTCTCGGAAGTAAAGGAGAAATAAGGCTGAAAGTCTTAGGGGGACTTAGAGGGACTTGTGGCAGGGGGCGACCAAGGCAGGGAAGCAGATGGGGAGCAGGGCTGGGAGGTAGAGGGGCACCATGGCCCGGATTTAGAAGGGTACCTGGGCCAGGAGACTGGGGTAACAGGGCCCAGAGGTTGAGGGGACGCAGGGCTGGGAGGCAGAGGGGGACCCCGGCAGCGCGGCACTGGGGGACCAGGGCCAGGAGGCAGAGGGGTACCTGGGCCGGGAGGCGGGGTACTAGGGCCGGGAGGAAGAGGGGGACCGAGGCCAGGGGCAGAGCGGTACCTGGGGTGGAAGACAAAGAGGGACCAGGGCCGCGAGGCAGGGGGCTACCAGGCCAGAGAGGCTGAGGCCTATACGGTCTGGGAGGAAGAGGAGGACCAGGTCGGGAAGGCAGAGGGCGACCAGGGCCAGGTGGCTGAGGGACACCTGGGCCAGGAGATGGGGGACCAGGCCCGGGAGTCAGAGATGGACCAGAGCACAGAAGCAGAGGGGTACTTGGGCCGGGACGCTGAGGGGGACCAGGGCCGAGAGAGGGGACCAGGGCAGTGAGGCAGAGGGGGACCCGGGCCGGGAGGCAGAGTGGGACCAGGCCTGGGAGGTACAAGGCGACAAGGGCTGGGAAGAACCTGGGCTCCAATGCTGATAGGCATAGAGGGACCAGGTTCGATCAGAAGATGGGGACCAAGGCAGTGAAGTAGAAGGGACCTACGGCCAGAGGGAGCGCTCTGGGCATATTACTCCCCTCCTCAAACATCTCCAGTGGCTCCCAATCAATCTGCGCATCAGGCAGAAACTCCTCACCCTGGGCTTCAAGGCTCTCCATCACCTCGCCCCCTCCTACCTCACCTCCCTTCTCTCCTTCTACAGCCCACCCCGCACCCTCCGCTCCTCCGCCGCTGCTCTCCTCACAGTACCTCGTTCTCGCCTGTCCCGCCATCGACCCCCGGCCCACGTCATCCCCCGGGCCTGGAATGCCCTCCCTCTGCCCATCCGCCAAGCTAGCTCTCTTCCTCCCTTCAAGGCCCTGCTGAGAGCTCACCTCCTCCAGGAGGCCTTCCCAGACTGAGCCCCTTCCTTCCTCTCCCCCTCGTCCCCCTCTCCATCCCCCCCATCTTACCTCCTTCCCTTCCCCACAGCACCTGTATATATGTATATATGTTTGTACATATTTATTACTCTATTTATTTATTTATTTTACTTGTACATATCTATTCTATTTATTTTATTTTGTTAGGATGTTTGGTTTTGTTCTCTGTCTCCCCCTTTTAGACTGTGAGCCCACTGTTGGGTAGGGACTGTCTCTATATGTTGCCAATTTGTACTTCCCAAGCGCTTAGTACAGTGCTCTGCACATAGTAAGTGCTCAATAAATACGATTGATGATGATGATGACGATGAAACAAGGCCAGAAAGCTTGGGGGGACAAGGACCAGGGAGCAAAGGGGTACCAGGGCCGAAGGTCAGGGGGGACCAGGGCTGAGAAGCACAGGGGGACCAGGACGAGAGGCAGGGGATGACCACGTCAGAGAGGCAGAGGCAGACCAGAGCCGTGAGGCGGAGGGTTCCCTGTGCCAGGAGACAGGGGCATCAGGGCCGGGAGGCAGCGCGGGACCAGGGCCGGGAGGCAGAGGACGACCAGGCCCGGGAAGGCAGAAGGGTACCTGGATCTGGAGACAGGGGGACCAGGGCCAGAAGGTTGAGGGCACCCAGGGCTGGTACGGAGAGAGACCCAAGGGCCAGTAGGTAGAAGGAGACCAGCGCCGAGAGGCACAGAGTGTCCATGGCGGGTGGCAGATGGGTTTCTGGGCCGGGAGACCAGGGGACCAAGGCTGGGAAGCAGAGGGGTATCTGGGTCCGGAGACAGGAGGACGAGAGCTGAGAAGCAGAGGGGGACCAGGGCCGAGGTGTAGGGTGGGACCAGGGACGGGAGGAAAAGGGGGACCAAGGCCGGGCGGCAGAGGGGGACCAGGGCCAAGAGGCAGAGGGGGACAAGTACTAGGAGGCAGAAGGGTACCTGGTCCGGAAGTCTGAGTGAGACCAGGGCCGTGGAGCCGGGGGACCAAGGCCGGGAGTCAGAGGGGGACCAGGGCTGGGTGGTAGAGGGGGACCAGGGCTGTGACGGCGAGAGACCCAAGGGCCTGGAGGTAGAAGGAGATTAGGGCCGGGAGGGAGAGGGGGACCAGGGTAGAAAGACAGGGGGACCAGGGCAGGGAGGCAGAGGGGTACCTGGGCCGGAAGACAGGGGGACTAGGGAGGGGTGGTATAGAGGACCCAGGACCAGGACAGAGAGACAGAGGGCCTGGAGGTGGAAGGAGACCAGGGCCGGGAGGCACAGAGGGACCAGGGCCCGGAGGCCTGGGAACCTGGGCCAGGAGGCAGAGGGCTACCTGGGCCTGGAGGCAGATGGGAACCAGGACTGAGACGGGCATGGGGTGGGGGGACCGGGGCAGGGAGGCATAGTGGGACCATGGCTGGGAGTCCTAGGGGAACCAAGGTAGGGAGGCCGAGGGGGACCAGGGCCTGCAGGTAGAATGGACCCATGGCCGTGACGGACAGATACCAAAGAACCTGAAGGTGGAGGAACAGGGCCGGGAGGCACAGAGGGACCAGGGACAGGAGGCAGCAGAGGACCAGGGCAAGGTGGCAGAGGGGGACTCGGGCCGGGAGGCAAAGGGGTACCTGGGCTGGGAAACAGGATGACCCGGGCAGGGAGGCAGGGGGGGTACCTGGGCCGGTAGCCAGGGGGACCAGAGCCCGGAGGTAGAGGGGACCCAGGTCCAGGATGTAGAGAGGGACCAGAGCCTGGAGGAAAGGGACCTGGACCGGGACGTACAGAGTGACCTGGTCTGGGAGGCAGAGGAGGACCAGTGCCAGGAGGCAGAGGGGTACCTGGGCCAGGAGACACCGAGGGTCCAGGGCCAGGAGGCAGAAGTGTACCTGGGCGTGGAGACTAGGGTATCAGGGCCAGGAGGTAGAGGGGACCAAGGGCCGTGAGGTAGAGGGGACCAAGGGCCGGAAGGTAGAGGGGACCAAGGGCTGGAAGGCAGAGGGGCACCAGGGCAGGGCGGCAGGGGAGGACCATGGCCAGGAGGCAGAGGGGTACCAGGGCCTGGAAGCTGAGGGGTACCTGGGCCAAAACGCCAAGGGGGACCAGGACCGAGAAGCAGCGGGGGGGGGACGGGGACGGACAAGAGAAGACTGGCAGAGGGGGACCAGGGCCCGGAGTCAGAGGGGGACCAAGGGCCAGGAGGCATAGGGGTACCTGGGGCGGGAGACATGGGAACAGGGCCGGGAGGTAGAGGGGGACTAGGGCCGGGAATCGGAGACCAGGGCCAGAAGGAAGAGGGGGCCTCCCTGCCCTTGTCCCCCCTCTTCTTGGAACTAAAGGGGAACTAGGGCTTGCAGCCACAGGGGAACCAGGGATGGGAGCCAGAGGGGGACCAGGGCAGGGTGGCAGAGGGGGTCCAATGCCAGGATGTAGAGGGGTACCTGGGCAGGAGAAAGGGGGAACAGGGATGGGAGTAGAGGGGACCCAGAGATGGGACGGTGAGTGACCCGAAGGCTTGGGGGTAGAAGTAGACTAGGGCCGGGATGCAGAGGGAGTCCAGGGCCAAGGGGGTGGGGCGTGGGGTGTGGGGGACCAGGGCAGGGAGGCAGAGGGGAACCTAGGCTGGGACGCAGGGGGGTGCCTGGGCAGGGAGACAGCGGGACCAGTGCCGGAAGGTAGAGGGGACCCAGGACCGGGACGGAGAGAGACCCAAGGGCCTGGAAGTAGAGGAAAACTAGGGCTGAGAGGCACAGAGTTACCAGGGCCTGGAGGCACGGAGGGACTGGGACAGGCACAACTAGGGCTGAGAGGCACAGAGGTACCATGGCCTGGAGGCACAGAGGGACCTGGGACGCGAGGCTGATGGGGACCCAGTGCCGGGAGGCAGAGGGGTACCTAGGCCGGGAGGCAGAGGGGGAACGGAGCCGGGAGGCAGAGAGGAATCAGGTCCTGGAGGCAGAGGGGTTCCTGGGCTGGGAGGCAGAGGGGTCCAGAGCCGGGAGGCATTGGGTCCTGGAAGCAGAGGGTTTCCTGGGCCAGGTGACCCGGGGACCAGGGTCGGGAGGTAGAGAGGTACCTGGGCTGGGAGGCAGGGGGACCAGGGCAGGGAGGTAGAGGCGACCCAGGGCCGGGATGGAGAGAGATCCAAGGGCCTGTAGGTAGAGGGAGACCAGGACCAGGAGGCACAGCAGGTCCATGGCCCGGAGGCACGGGGGGCCCAGGGCCGGGAGGCAGACGGTGATCAGGGCCGAGAGACAGAGGGGTAACTGGGATGGGAGACAGGTGGACCAGGGCCAGGAGGCAGAGGGTTACCTGGGCCGGGGGCAAGGGGACCAGGGCCAAGAGTCAGAGGGGGACCAGGGCCGGGACGGAGAGAGACCCAAGGGCCTGGAAGCAGAAGGAGACCAGAACCTTGAGGCAAGTGTCCAGAGCTGGGAGGCAGAGGGGGAACAGGGTAAGGAGGTTGAATGTTTCCTGGGCTGGGAGACAAGGCGACCAGGGCCTAGAGGAAGAGGGGACCCACAGCCAGGGAGGAGAGAGACCCAAGTGCCTGGAGGAAGAAAGAGACAAGGGTCTGGAGGCACAGAGGGTCCAAGCCTGGGAAGCAGAGGGGGACCAGGGCAGGGCGGCAGAGGGACACCAGGGCAGGGGGGCAGAGGGGTACCAGGGCTAGGAGGCAGTGGGTAACTGGGCCTTGTTACAGAGTAACCAGGACAGGGAGGCAGAGGCGTACCTTGGCCAGGAGACGGGGGACCAGGGACAGGAGGTAGTGGGAGACCAGAGCTGAAAGGCAGGATTTATTGGAGCAGGGAGGCATGGGGGACCAGGGCCGAGAAGTAGAGGGGATCCTGGGCCGGGGCGGAGAGAGACCCAAGGTCCTGAATGCAGAAGAAAAACAGGTCCGGGAGGCACTTAGGGACGTGGGCCGGGAGGAAGAGGGGGACAAGGGCAGGGTGGCAGAGGGGGACTAGGGCTAGGAGGCAGAGGAGTACCTGGGCGGGGAAACTTGGGTTCCAGGGCCGGGAGACAGGGGGAACTAGGCCCAGGAGTAGAGGGTCCCAGCGCCGGGACGGAGAAAGGGGCCAGGGCTTGGGGTTAGAGGGAAACCAGGGCTAGCAGAACAGGGGGACCCATGGCCGGGACGGAGAGTGTCCCATGGCCTATGGCTTGGAGAGAGAGGGGGACCAGTGCAGGGAGGCAGAGGGATACCTGGGCCGGGAGACAGCGGGACCAGGGCCGGAAGGCAGAGGGAGACCAGGGCTGGCAGAACAGGGGGATCAGGGCATGGACGTAGAGGGGACCAATGGCCGGGACGGAGAGAGACTCAGTGGCCTGGAGGTGGTGGGAGACCAGGGCCGGGAGGCCCAAAGGGACCGGGAGATGGGGGACTCGGGCTGGGAGGCCCATTGTTGGGTAGGGACCGTCTCTATGTGTTGCAAATTTGTACTTCCCAAACGCTTAGTACAGTGCTCTGCACACAGTAAGCGCTCAATAAATACGATTGAATGAATGAATGGGTGACCAGGGCCCGGAGGCAGAGGGGTACCCGGGCCGGTAGACGGGGGACCAGGGCCGGGAAGCAGAGGGGAACCAGGGCCGGGAGGCAGAGGGGTATCTGGGCCGAGAAGCGGTGTGACAAGGTCAGGGAGGCAGAGGGCGACCAGGACCGGGAGAAAGAAGGGGGCCAGGGCCGGTAGACAGGGCGACCAGGGCCGGGAGGCAGAGGGGTCCCTGGCCAGGAGACAGGGGGACCAGGGCCGGGAGTCAGAGTGGTACCTGTGCCGGGAGACAGGGGCACTAGGGCTGAGCAGCAGAGGGGAACCAGGCCCGAGAGGCAGAGGCGGACCAGGGTCGGGAAGCAGAGGGGTTCCAGAGAGGGAAGGCAGAGGGGGATCAGAGCCGGAAGGCAGAGGGGAACCAGGGCCGGGAGGCATAGTGGGACCAGGGCCGGGAAATGGCGAATAAGCCGGCAGGCAGAATGGTACCACTGCCCCCCTGCCCTTGTACCGCCGGCTTCTCAGAAGTAAAGGGGAACTAGGGCCGAAAGCCAGAGGGGGACAGGGACTTACGGCAAGGGCAACCAAGACAGGGAGGCAGAGGGGGACCGTGGAGGGGAGGCATAGATGGACTTGGGCTAGGGCGCAGAGGGACCATGGCCGGAACTTTGAGGAGACCCAGGGCCGGGAGTCAGAGGGGGACCAGGGCAGAGTGGCAGTGGGGGTCCAGGGCCAGGAGGCAGAGGGGTACCTGGGCCGGGTAACATAGGACCAGGGCCGGGATATAGAGGAAACTCACCCAAGGGCCTGGAGGTAGAAGAAACCAAGGCCGGGAGGCCCTGGGGGACCATGGCCGGTTGGCACAGAGTAACCAGGTCCGGGTGTCAGGGAGGACAAGGGCGGGGTTGCAGGGGCGGACTAAGGCCAGGAGGCCGAGGGGGACCTGAACTGGGAGACAGGGGGACCAGTGCCGGGAGGTAGAGGGGTACCTGTACCGGGAGGCAGATGGAGACCACGGCTGGCTGGCAGAGGGTCACCATGGCCAGGGGGAATCAATCAATCGATCGCATTTATTGAGCGCTTACTGTGTGCAGAGCACTGTACCAAGCGCTTGGGAAGTACAAGTTGGCAACATATAGAGACAGTCCCTACCCAAGAGTGGGCTCACAGTCTAGGAAGAGGGGTACCTATCGCCAGGAGACAGTGGACCAGGGCCAGGAGGCAGAGGTGTACTTGTTCTTGAGGCTGGGGGACCAGGGCCGGGAGGTAGGGGGATCCCAGGGCCGGGAGGCGGAGGGGGACCAGGGCAGGGAGTCAGTGGGGGACCAGGGCCAGGACGCAGAGGGGTACCTGGGCCAGGAGACACGGGATCAGGGCTGGGAGGATGAGGGGGACCACGGCCCGGAGGCAGAAGGGTACGTAAGGCAAAAGGGGACCAGGGCCGGGAAGCAGTGGGGGACAAAGGCAGCGAGCCAGAGGGGGACCAGGTCCTAGAGGCAGAGTGGGACCAGGGCCAGGAGGCAGAGGGGTACTTGGGCCAGGAGAAGGGGGACCAGGGTCGGGAGGCAGAGGGGGACCTGGACCGGGAAACGGAGACCAGATCCTGTGGGTAGATTTGTTCCTCTGCTTCCCTGCCCTTGTCCCCCAGCTTCTTGGAACTGAAGGGGAACTAGGGCCGTCAGGCACAGGGGAACGAGGGATGGGAGGCAGAGCCGGACCAGGACAGGTTGGCAGGTGGGACCAGGGCCAAGAGGAGGGAGGCGACCAGGGCAGGAAGGCAGAGGGGGACCAGGACCTGGAAGCTGGGGGTGACCTGGGCCGGGAGGCAGAGGAGTACCTGGGCCGGGAGGCAGAGGAGTATCCGGGCCGGTAGATGGTGGGCCCGGGCCGGGAGGTAGAGGGGGACCAGGGCAAGGAGGCAGTGGGGTATCTGGGCCGGGACGCAAAGAGGGACCAGGGCCGAGAAGGGTGGGTGACAAGGTCCGAGACAGGGGACCAGAGATGGGAGGCAGGGGCCCGGGGCTGGGAGGCAGAGTGGTACTGGTGCCGGGAGACTGTGGGACTAGGGCTGAGAAGCAGAGGGGAACCAGGGCCGAGAGGTGGGGGGCGACCGGGTCAGAGAGGCAGAGGCCAGCCAGGACCGGGAAGCAGAGGAGAAGTAATCATGATGATGGTATTTATTAAGACCTTACTGTGTGCCAAGCACCGTACCTAAGCCCTGGGGTAGATACAAGAAAATCAAGTTGGACACAGACCCTGTCCCATTCAGATTCATTCATTCAATCGTATTTACTGAGTGCTTACTGTGTGCAAAGCACTCTAATAAGCGCTTGGAAAGTACAAGTTGGGAACATATAGAGACGGTCCCTACCCAACAGTGGGCTCACAGTCTAGAAGGGGAAGACAGAGAACAAAACAAAACATATTAACAAAATAAAATAAATAGAATAAATATGTACAAATAAAATAAATAAATGGAGTAATAAATATGCACAAACATATATACATATATACAGGTGCTGTGGGGAGGGGAAGGAAGTAAGGTCAGGGGTATGGGGAAGGGGAGGAGGGGGAGAAGAAGGAGCGGGCTCAGTCTAGGAAGGCCTCCTGGAGGAGGTAAGCTCTCAGTAGGGCTTTGAAGGGATCTCAGTCTAAATTGGAGGGAGAATGAGAATTTAATCCCCACTCTCCAAATGAGGAATCTGAGGCACAGAGATGTTACAGGAACGTGACTACCAGCTCTGTTAGATTGTACTCTCCCAGGCACTTCGCACAGTGCTATGCACACAGTAAGTACTTAGTAAGTACAGTTGATTAATGAACTTGACAAAGGTCCCGCAGCGGGCAGGTGGTGGAGCTGGGATTAGAACCCAGTGCCTCTTACTCCCAAGTCCATGCTCTTTCCTCTAGGCCACACTTTTCCCCTTACTGCTTACCAATGCTTTTTCTCCTAAGGACTGAGTGTTTGTTCATCTTGTCCAATTTTGAGCATTGTCATTTTTTTTCTCAAGATTCAAACGTGATCCCATTTTGCTGATGTCAAATGTTCCACTTGTATATGAGCCAAATGGATTTTACATGATTCAGTGGGACAGTGGGTGACACAGTAAGGGCTCAAAAACTGTTGACTCTGGTTAACGGCTTGAAGAGTGCTTGGTCTCAGTGGGTCTGAAAGCCATGCTGTGGGGCACGGTATTTCAGGAAGCGGATAATGATAATAATAACAATGATATTTATTAAGCGTTTACTGTATGTCCATTACTGTACAAAGCGCTGGAGTAGAGAAAAGCTAATCAGGTTGAACGCAGTCCCTGTCCCACCTGGGGCTCACAGTTTTAATTCCAATTTTCCAGCTGAGGGAGAAGTCAGGTGACTTGGCCGAGGTCACCCAGCAGACAAATGGGAGCTGGGATTAGAACCCAGGTCCTCCCAACTCCCGTGCCCGGCTCTAAACACTAGACCGTGCCGCTTTCCACAGCAGGATGGCATGTCGGCGGACGTAAGTCTTACAGCAATTGCTATTTCCTAGGGAAGGCTTTCGATTCTGAAAATCTGCACTGAGAAAACCCCGCTAGGGGCGGACGTACGCTTGTAAAGTTTGGCAACGCAGATCCACCAGTTTTCCGGAGCCGACCGCAGTAACCTGTGCCTAGAAGTGAGTTCCCACATGGGGGTCGGTTAGCGCGGGGCTCAGAGAAGAGGACGTGCTCAGGAAATACTTTGAATTGGAGGAGGTGCCAGCGGGAGAGAGGGGGCCACCCAGGAGAGGATTGAGACAGAGCTCGGTATTCCGGCCTGACTCTGTTCGGATGTCCCGGGAGATCGGAAGTTTTCAGCCTGGACATCAGCTCTCCCTGGATTCCAGCTACACCCCCCACCCCACTTCCTGCAGGCAGCCATCCCAGGTGAACCAGTTTTTTAGGGGGAAGGCAGTTTCCCACCCCCCAAACTCAGCCTCGCCCTTTTTGTTGCCCTTCACCGACGGCATCTCCCCCAGCCCTAGCCAAAACCAACGAACCGGAGAATTCATTTTAGGTTTTGGTTATTTTGCTTCAAATTTCCCAAAGTGCTCAGGAAGCCTGAAGGATATTTGGAGGAGAATCCTGTCATTCTAGAATGTACACTCCTTTTGGGCAGCGAATGTGCCTGCTAATGTGGTTGTCTTGGATTCTCCCAAGTGTTAGGTACAGTGCTTTGCATATAGTAAGTGCTCAATAAATAGCATCGATGGATAGCTTAGCACACGTGTTTCTGAGGCGAGAGGTCCATCAATCAATCTATCAATCAATCAATCGTATTTATTGAGCGCTTACTGTGTGCAGAGCACTGTACTAAGCGCTTGGGAAGTACAAGTCGGCAACACACAGAGACGGTCCCTACCCAAGAGTGGGCATACAGTCTAGATGGGGGAGACAGAGAACCAAACAAAATATATTAACCAAATGAAATAAACAGAATGGATATGTACAAGTAAAGGTCCTTGGGGTGTCTCTCTCATGGAGAGTGCACCAGTAGGAACCACTGATTCAATGGTAAATTGGCAGGAAGATAACATTCATTCATTCAATCAATCACTTATTGAGCGCTTAGTATATGCAAAGCACTGTACTAAGCGCTTGGGAGAGAGTAAGAAGACACATTTCCCTACTACCTCCCAAGACTGAGTTCTGAGCTTATTATTCTGTAACCTCTTGCTTGGAGTTGCTCCCAGACTTGTTCCCGAAAGTGGGGTAGAAAGAAGTTTGACCTCCCAAGCTGTTTCATCAAACTAACAGCTTTGCTCGATTCCCTTTAAGGCCGCCTTGCTGGCTCTGCAGGAGAACGGTCTGGAAGCCACCCCCGTGAAACAGGAGCACATCGTGAGATCCCTAGTGACCGTGGGACCGTCGATTCGCCAGAAAGGCTTGAATTTTTATGAAGGCTTATTTAGAAAACAAGAATTATTCTCTGATTTAGAGAAGCTGTAAAGACCACCCGTCTATTGTTTGGTCCTGTGGACTGCAATCTCACATTTGGTTGATTGACGTTTGTGTCCGGGCGATGACCCCAGTGTTCCGGGGCACCATCCACGCGTTCCTGTATCTGGGAAACGGCAATGTTTGCCTGCTACTTTATAAAGGATCTTTAATGATCGTTTGACTGAAACTTGCCTCTCTTCATTTGAGGAGCCAGAATTCTCAGCCACCATTCGGATAGCAGTAATAATAATAATAATAATAATAATGGTATTTGTTAAGGTAATGGTCCGGGAATGTGTCTGTTTTATTGTTTCGTTGAACTCTCCCAAGGGCCTAGAATGGTGCCCTGCACCCAGTAAGCACTCAATAAATATGATTGGTTGATTGGCTTGCTGTGTGCAGAGCACTGTGCTAAGCCGTGGGCAAGAGGACACAGGTGGCACTTGGACAGAGACCCTCTCCCAAGGGGGTGCTCCATCTGTGACTCTAGGTCACATCTGGAACAAGTAGGCAAACATTAGAACAGCATCAAGGGCTAAGAACAAGTACACAGTGCACAGAATCCAAGTTAAAGACTCTCCCAAGCACTCAGAAGTCTTTTCGGTTTTTAATGATGCTTGTTAATCGCTTTCCTACATGTCAAGTGCATTGTCCTAAGCACTAGGGTAGACACAGGCTAATGAGGTCGGATACAGTTCGCGTACCCCATGGAGCTCACAGTCTTAATATCTGTTCCCGAGAGGCCCGCCCGCCTTCACACCGCGTGGCCCCCGCTTCTCCCGGAAGGATCCTCTCCTCAGAGCGCCGCCATAGACGCCCGGGGCTCCGTTCCCGAGAGGCCCGCCCGCCCGCCTTCACACCGCGTGGCCCCCGCTTCTCCCGGAAGGATCCTCTCCTCAGAGCGCCGCCATAGACGCCCGGGACTCCGGTCCCGAGAGGCCCGCCCGCCCGCCATCACACCGCGTGGCCCCCGCTGCTCCTGGAAGGAGCCTCTCCTCAGAGCGCCCGCCATAGACGCCCGGGACTCCGGTCCCGAGAGGCCCGCCCGCCCGCCATCACACCGCGTGGCCCCCGCTGCTCCTGGAAGGAGCCTCTCCTCAGAGCGCCCCCATAGACGCCCGGGACTCCGGTCCCGAGAGGCCCGCCCGCCCGCCATCACACCGCGTGGTCCCCGCTGCTTCCGGAAGGAGCCTCTCCTCAGAGCGCCTCCATAGACGCCCGGGACTCCGTTCCCGAAAGGCCGGCCCGCCATCACACCGCGTGGCCCCCGCTGCTCCCGGAAGGATCCTCTCCTCAGAGCGCCGCCATAGACGCCCGGGACTCCGTTCCCGAGAGGCCCGCCCGCCCGTCATCACACCGCGTGGCCCCCGCTGCTCCCGGAAGGATCATCTCCTCAGAGCGCCGCCATAGACGGCCGGGACTCCGGTCGCGAGAGGCCCGCCCGCCCGCCATCACACCGCGTGGCCCCCGCTGCTCCCGGAAGGATCCTCTCCTCAGAGCACCGCCACAGATGCCCGGGACTCCGTTCCCGAGAGGTCTGCCCGCCCGCCATCAGACCGCGAGGCATTGCTGCTCTCGGAAGGATCCTCTCCTCAGAGCGCACCGCCATAGACGCCCGGGACTCCGTTTCCGAGAGGCCCGCCCACCCGCCCTCACACCGCGTGGCCCCCGCTGCTCCAGGGAGGATCCTCTCCTCAGAACGCCGTCATAGACGCCCGGGACTCCGTTCCCGAGAGGCCCGCCCGCCCGCCCGCCATCACTCCGCGTGGCCCTCGCTGCTCACTGAGGGTTCCTCTCCTCCGAGAGCCGCCATAGACGCCCCCTGCTTCCACCCCCCCCCCCACTTAAGTGCCCCCAAAGCCCCATTCCCGGTCCGGTCCTAACTGACTCTCCCCCCCGTCAGCCCCCCACCCCTGGAAAAAGGCCCTTCTTAGCACCAAGTTACATTAACGACAACCTCATTCGCACGTACTCAGCCCCCCTGTCCCGCCATCGATCCCCGGCCCACGTCCTCCCCCGGGCCTGGAATGCCCTTCCTCTGCCCATCCGCCAAGCTAGCTCTCTTCCTCCCTTCAAGGCCCTACTGAGAGCTCACCTCCTCCAGGAGGCCTTCCCAGACTGAGCCCCTTCCTTCCTCTCTCCCTCGTCCCCCTCTCCATCCCCCCATCTTACCTCCTTCCCTTTCCCCACAGCACCTGTATATATGTATATATGTTTGTACATATTTATTACTCTATTTATTTATTTATTTTACATGTACCTATCTATTCTATTTATTTTATTTTGTTAGTATGTTTGGTTTCGTGCTCTGTCACCCCCTTCTAGACTGTAAGCCCACTGTTAGGTAGGGACTGTCTCTATATGTTGCCAGCTTGTACTTCCCAAGCGCTTAGTACAGTGCTCTGCACACAGTAAGCGCTCAATAAATACGATTGATTGATTGATTGATTGATTGATTAATCTCCATTTTCCAGATGAGGTGACTGGGGCTCAGTGAAGTGACTTATCCCAGGTCATACAAACAAATTATCCCAAGTCAGGCAAACAAGTGGCAGAGTCGGAATTAGAACCTGAAGCCTTGTGACTCCCGGGCCCGTGCTCTATCCAGGGTCCACACTCCTGCCCTTGGGAGTTGTCCATGCAGCAGGCGTGGGAATGTAATTCCACCCAGCACATGTTTGGGCCCAAGTCCCCAGTGTCAGCCACCTCTCCTGGTTGAGGGTTTTTGGGGTTTTCTTTTATGGTATTAAGCACTTTTCATTCATTCAATTCTATTTATTGAGTGCTTACGGTGTTCTGAGCACTGTACTAAGCGCTTGGAAAGTACCATTCAGCAACAGAGACAATCCCTGCCCACAATGGGCTCACAGTCTTGAAGGGGGGAGACAGACATCAAAATAACTAAACAGGCATCAATAGCATCAATATAAATAAATAGAATTATAGATAAATACACAGTAATAAATAGAATTATAAATATATACATACATACACAAGTGCTCGGGGGGGGGGGGGGCAGAGGAAAGGGGGGTTAAATCTGGGATTGCCTCCTGGAGGAGGTGAGCTTTCAGTGGGGCTTTGAAAGAGGGAAGTGTGCTAGTTTGGCAGATTTGAGGATGGAGGGATTCCAGGCCAGAGGTACGGCCAGGGGTCAACGAAGGGAAAGGCAAGAACGAGACACAGTGAGAAGGTAAACGTCACCAGAGGACTGGAGTGTGCGGGCTGGGATGTAGAAGAAGAAAAGGGAGGTGAGGTAGGAGGGGGCAAGGCGATAGAGAGCTTTGAAGCCAATAGGAGTTTTTGCTTAATACGAAGGTTGATAGGCAACCACATAATATGTACCAGGCACTTTACTAAACGCTGGGGTAGATACAAGCTGATCAGATCGGACACAGTCCCTGTCCAGCCTTAGCTTACGATCTTCATCTCCATTTTACAGATGGGGTGACTGAGCCAAAGAAAAATGAAGTGACGTGCCCAAGGTCACGCAGCAGAGTGTTGTATTATTAACCATATTTATTGAGTGGTAACTATATGCAAAGCACTGTACTAAATGTTTGGAATAGGACAGTATACCATTAAACACATTCCCTGCCTACAACCGAGCTCACGGTCTATAGGGGGAGACAGACATTAATATAAATAGATTACAGATATGTACATATGTTCCATGGGAAAGGGGGATAGGATGCGTGAAGGAGCAAGTGTGAGTGGGAAAGAAGGGAGTGGAAGTAAAAGGCTCAGTCAGGGAAATGGGCTTTCAATATAGCTTTGAAGTGGGGGCGAGCAATTATCTGTATGAAAGGAGGAAGGGAGTTCCCAGGCCAGAGATAGGTTGTGGGTGAGAGGTCGGCAGCGAGAGAAATGAGATCGAGGTACAGTGAGAAGGGTAGCAACAGAGGAACAAATTCACAAGCTGGGTTGGAGGAGAGTAGCAAGGTGAGGTAGGAGGGGGCAAGGCAGTTAAGTGCTTTAAAACCAATTATGAGTTTTTGTTTGTTGTGGAGGTAGTTGGGCAACTACTAGAGTTCCTAGTGGGGAAACAAGATCTGAATGTTTTTGAAGGAAGATGATTCGGGGAGCAGAATGGTGTATGGACTGGAGTGGGCAGAGACAGGAGGCAGGGAGGTCAGCAAGGAGGCTGATACAGTAATCTAGGCGGGCTAAGATAAGTGCTTGTATAAAAGTGGTAGTTTGGATGGAGAGGAAGGGGTGACTTTTGGCAAGGTTGGGAAGGTAGAACTGACAGGATTTAGTGATGACTTGAATATGTGGGTGGAATGAGAGAGGCGTCAAGGATAATACCAAGGTTATGGGCTTGAGAGACAGGAAGGATGGTGGTGCCATCGGCAGCGATGGGAAAGTGAGCAGGAGGACAGGGTTCGTGGGGGAAGAAAAGTTCTGTTTTAACCATATTAAGTTTGAGGTGACAAGAGGACATCCTTGAAGTAAGGAGGAAATGCAAGACTGCAGAGAAGGAGCGAGATCAGGGCTGGAGTTCTAGATTTGGGTGTCATCAGCATAGAGGTGATATTTGAAGCTGTGTGAGCAAATGAGTTTTCCAAGGGAGTGTAGATGGAGAAAAGACAGGGACCCAGAACTGAACCTTGAGGGACACCCACAGTTAGGGGAGGCTCAGAGGAAGCAGTGTGGTGAGAGAGGCCCGCCACTCACACCAATGGAGCGAATGTCTGTTGGGTTTTGGGGGCCAGGAGAGAGGGGGCTTGAGGATGTACCACTGTCCCGCAGGGGGTTGCTCTGGTGAGGAGGCAGGGGGAGGTAGAAACTTCCACCTGGGCTCCTTGGAGTTCAGCCATCAAATGCGCCCAAGGAGGTTCCTGGGAATCAAGTGATAAAACCCAGAGTTCCAAAGTTTTCCATCTGATGGTGGAGAGTAGAAGGCAGGAGTTGGGGAACTGGCCCAGTCTCCCCTCTCCCCTTAGTACCGTCCAAAGGAGATTGAAGGTTCTGGAAGCCACTGGCAGCTGGGACACTGAGAGGGCTGTGGAGCCCTGAAGTGAATCCCTGTCCGTGGCCGACTTGTCCTGCTCTACCTGGGTGTTGTCTGGTGAGTGACTGATTTGATTTGGGGGGGGGGGGGACAGGTGTTTGGGGGTTGGGGGTTGTCTTTATGGGGACCCATCCTCCTGGGACCAACAGGTGACCATAGCCCAGCATGGCAGTAACATCCCTAAGGCAGCCATCTGATGCACACTTGTTACAGCCTGCCGTGATGGTGGCGGCAGCCCCTCAAGACTCAGCCTAGTGAGAAATGATGCTAATAATTATGGTATTTAGTAAGCGCTAACACTTTTCCAGATACTGTTCTAAGTGCCGGGGTAGATACAAATTAATCAAGTTGGACACAGTCACTGTTCCCCGTGGGGCTCACAGCCTTAATCCCCATTTTACATATGAGGGAACTGAGGCCCAGAGAAGTGAAATGACTTGGCCAAGGTTCCGCAGCAGACAAATGACGGAGCCGCGATTAGAACCCAGGTCCTCGTAACTCCCAGGCCCATGCTCTACCTACTAAACCATGTTGCTAATGCCCCTCCCTCCTCTCCTCAGGATACCACGCCCTGGGAACACAGCTGTCCACACGCCACCACTTGTGACTTGCTAACCTCAGGTGGCATCAGTAGACCATCTCTATATGTTGCCGACTTGTGCTTCCCAAGCGCTTAGTTCAGTGCTGTGCACACAGTAAGCGCTCAATAAATACGATTGAATGAATGAAGGGCCACCCACCCCTGCTGGTAACACTTATTAATCAACAGCATTCATTCATTCATTCAATCGTATTTATTGAGCTCTTATTGTGCGCAGAGCACTGTACTGAGCACTTGGGAGAAGACAGTAGACAATAGAGCACGGGCTTGAGAATCAGAAGGACATGGGTCCTAATCCCAGCTCTTCCATTCACCTGCTATGCGATTTTGGGGAAGTCATTTTGCTTCACTGAGCATCGGTTCCCTCATCTGTAAAATGGGGATTCAACACATGGACTGTGTCCAACCTGATGACCCGGTGTCTATTTCAGGATTTAGAACAGTGCCTGACACAAAGTGCTTATAAATGCCATTTTAACACAAATATAGTAGAGAGACTAGATCTCTAATCCCAGCTCTGCCAGTTGCCTGATCTCTGTGACCTTGGACAAGTCTTCTCTTAGTTTCTTCATCTCCTTCCCTATTAATTAATTAGCACAGTTTTAGTTATGGTACTTGTTGAACACTTACGCTGTTCTAAGCACTGAAGTAGATACAGACCTCCCCCCGACCTGCCTGCCCTGCCCTCAGAAGCTCTTTTCAAAGGACACCCTCCTTCTTTTCTTCCTCCTTAAAGGTATTTTGTTAAGCACTTACAATGTGCCAAGCACTGTTCTAAGAGCTGGGGTTGATACTTAGTAATCAGGTTGTCCCACTTGGGGCTCAAATCTTAAGCCCCATTTTACAGATGAGGTCACTGAGGCACAAAGAAGTTAAGTGTCTTGCCCAAGCTCACACAGCAGACAAGTGGCTGAGTTGGGATTAGAACCCTTGGCCTTCTAAATCCCAAGCCGGTGCTCTTTCCACTGTCACGCGGATTTCCTCTCTTCTCCCTCTTTTCCTTCTCCTCTTCTTCCTCTCTCAGTGCTCCCTCCTGCTCCTCTCACTCCTCTGCCCCTCTCTTTCTCCCTGCCCCTCCCTCCCTCCTGCCCCTCTCCCTCACTCCTGGGCCCAGTACCCCTGCTCCCCTGGGGGCCGTCCGTCCCAGCCTGTCCTGACCAGACTCTCCCCTGCATGCTTGCTCCCGCCTAGGGTGGCCACCATGGGCATCTTCCAAATCCTGATGAAGAAGAAAGAGGTCGCCAGTCTACCCCTCCCTCGGTCCCTTCCCCACTTCCCCCTGGCCCCTTCTGTTCCTTCGACTGGTCTGTGCGGTGGGGGGGAGATCCCACCCCCACTTTCCTTATCTCCTCCCTCCTACTCCCCCCAACCCTGCCATCCCTATTTTCTCCCCACTTCCTTTGCCTCCCTGTTACCCCCACCTCCCTCTTCCCAAATCTCTCCCCTGCAACTACCTTAACCTTCTTTCCTCTCCTCCTCCTCTGCTCGTCCTCTGCTCCCTGAAACACCTACCTCCGTTCCCCCCTCTCTCTCCCCCAGTGTCTTTCCCCTGCTACCCCTTTCCTTGCCTCTTCCTCCCGCTTCTTCCCCCATTTCCTCCCCATCTCCACCCATCTCCTCCCTCCACCTACTTCTCCACAAAATCCTCCCCCATGTCTTCTTACCATCTCCTCCCCTGCTAACCCTACCTCCTTTCCCCCACTTCCTCCTCCCTATTTTCTCCCCCCACTTTGCCCCATTTCCTCTTCCTCTACCCCTACCTTTTTCCAACTCCTTTTTTCCCCTACCACCTCCCCATCTCCTTCCCCCACCTCCTTCTACCCCATCTCCTCCCCCTGCTACCCTAACCCCATCCTCCACATCCTCTTCCCATCTCCTCCTCTGCTCCTGCTACCTCCTTCCCCCGACTTTTTCCTCCCTATCTCCTCCCCCCGGCTATCCCTATTTCCTCCCCCCACTTACTCCTCCCCATCTTCTACCACCACTGTCCTCCATTTTTCTCGTTGACTACTCTTACCTCCTTTCTTCCCACTTCTTTCTTGCCCTATCTCCTCTCATCTCCTCCCCCCACCTCCTTCTCCCCCAATCTCTTCCCCTCCCTATCCATCCCTCCTCCCCAATCTCTTCCCTGTTACCCCTACCTCCCCAACCCCCACCCCGGTTTCTTTTTTTCCTCAATCTCCTCTGCCTTGCCACCCTTCCCCCTCCCCATCCCAGTTTCCCCAGGGCCACCTGACCCTTGACCCCGTCCCCTGACCGCCATCGGTGCCTCGGCTACTCCCCTGCTCATCCCGCTGGCCACCATCCTCACCATCGCCGGGTTGGGAGCCATCACCGTGTCCATGTACTCTCAATTCAAGACAACCGTCATGTGAGTAGCAGACCCCAGGACCTGTCCGGCAGTCAATCCATCAATCGATCAGTCGGTGGCATTTAATGAGCACTCACTGGGTGCAGACAACTGCACTAGTGCTCGGGAGACTGCAGTAGAACAATGTAACGGACACACTCCCTACCCACGGTGAGCTTACAGTCTAGAGAGGGAGGCAGACATGTATGAGAAGTGACAGAGTGTAGGGATAGAAACCTAAATGCTTTGGAATAGAGATGGTAGGGATAGAATCCTAAGTGTTTTGGAATAGGGATGGGGTGAGTATCATTGGCTTAAGGGGCATCCATAAAGCAACTACTCTCCCTGCCTTCAAAGCCTTATTGGAGGCACATCTCCTCCAGGAGGCCTTCCCCAACTAAGCCCTCCTTTTCTCCCATTCCTTTCTGCATCTCCCTGACCTGTCCCTTTATTCATCACCCAACCCCCACAACTAGCTCCACAGCATGTATGTACATATCTGTAATTTAGTTCTAATTAATGTCTGTCTCTCCCTCTAGACTGTAAGCTTGTTTTGTAGGGAGGGGACGCGTCTGCTAATTCTGTCGTACTGGGCTCTCCCAAGCACGTAGTGCAGTGTTCTGCATACAGTAAGTGCTCAATAAATACCGCTGATTGATTGATTGATTCAGTTCCTGTTCAGGGCTGCTTTGGTTTGGTGGGCTTGAAGGAGAGTACAACATAATTAAATCAATCAGTGGTATGATCAATGAATTGATGAGCACTTGCTGTGTGCAGAGCACTGTACTGTTTGGGATTACAACAAAACAATACAGTCAATCAATCAATGGTATTTATCAAGCATTTACTGTATGCAGAGAACTGCACTAAGTGTTTGGGAGAGTACAATAAACAGAATCGGTAGACACGGTCCCTGCCCACACCGGGCTTGCAGTCTAGAGACGAGCTAATAATCACTGCTATCAATTGGGTTCTCTCTGTGTGCAGAGCACTGTATTAAGTGTTTTCGCGAGTACAATATAGCAGATTTGGTAGACACGGTTTCTGCCCACAACAAGCTTAGAGTCTAGACAAGAGTTTACAATCGATGGTACTAACTGATCTCTTACAGTGTGCAGAACACTGCACTAAGCGCTTGGACGAGTACAATATAACGGAGTTGATAGGCACGTTCCCTGCCCCCAATGAGCTTCCAGTCTGGTGGGGGCGGGGGAGGGGCCAATGGGAATTTCAGAAATGTCATTTTCAGGGGGACACTACAACTGCTTAGCGTCTTTCCTAACGGATGCCATCTTGGGCTTCAGCCTCAACAGGTACAAAACTCCAGAGCCATGGGAGAACGTGGATCCTACCCAGCCTCGAAAGGTAGCGGGTCCACCTCCGCCCCTTCTTCTGAAGGACCCCTCCATCCCCCGCTGAACAATGGCAGGCTCCCTTACCTAATGACCTCGGTCCTGAGCCCAATCCTCTCAGAGGGGCAGCTGTCCGCAGCCTGCCTGCCCCGCCCTGCCTGCCCTGCCCTCTGGGTCCCGGGAAGAGGGGTATTGGTGCCACTTCTCGGTGTGTGGGTGGGGAAGGGAGGAAGCACGGGAGCATTTGGGCAGGGTGGGCCGGTCGACTTGAGAGAGCAGTTGGACAAGAAAGGCCATCTCTTGCATCTTTATGATCCCAGTCTGACCCAGGGATGAGGAGGGACACCGTGGGAGTAAAACAACCATTTTCCTTTTGTTTTTTATGGTATTTGTAAAGCACACACTATGGGGCAGGCACTGTACTAAGCATTGGAGTAGATACAAGCTAATAATAATACGCTTACTATGTGTCAGGCACTGTATTAAACATAAGCATAGATACAAGCTAATCTGCTTGGACACATCCGTGTCCCACGTGAGGCTCACTGTCTTATTTCCTATTTTACAGATGAGAGTACTGAGGCACAGAGAAGCAAATGGACTTTTTTAATGCTATTTGTTAAGTGCTTATTCTGTGTCAGGAATTGTACAAAGTGCTGTGGTAGATACAAGCTAATCTGGTTGGACACAGTCCGTGTCCCACACGGGGCTCCCAGTCCTAGTCCCTATTTTACAAATGAGGGAACTGAGGCACAGAGAGGTGAAGTAACTTTTCTTAATGACATTTGTTAAGCACTTACTATGTGCCAGGCACTTGTTCTAAGCACTGGGGCTGACCAAGTGACCAAGAGACCGAGCCACCAGCCCCCACCCCCCGGGAAACCAGGGGAATCACCTCTGCACAAATTCAGCTTTCGAACCAGCACACGGAGATACTTCCGCTGCATTTTCAGGGTCATCCCCCAATCTGGGGGCCTTCTTGGTCCGGTGTCTCCCGCCCCACGGAGGGACCGCCTGGCAGGTTGGCGTTCGGACAAGTTGTATCCGACCCTAACCCAGCACTCCCAGTTTGGCGTCCACGATCTTCTCTGGAAATGTCAGTGGTAGTCTCCCATGCTTCATCCTTCCTTGAGTGGAAATGGGTTCACATCTACTGCTTTGTGAGGTAGATTGAGTAAAGTCCGTTTTTCCCCGCAAATAAAGGCAGAGTGCATGCTTCCTCATTCAGACGATTTTAGCTCATCCAAAGGAAACGCATTCTGAAAAAAAGAAACACCCACAATTCACAGTTAGGGAACTTGGAATGTCAGAATTCATTCAATGATTCATTCAGTCAGTCAGTCAGTCAGTCAGTCGTATTTCTGGAGCACCTACTCTGTACAGAGCACTGTACTGTTTGAGAGAGTACAGTAGGATATAAAATAGACACATTCCCTGCCCACAACAAGTTTACAGTCTAGAGGACCTGGATTCTAATCCCAGCTCCCCCATTTAAGAATTGTGGTAAGCAGCATGGCTCAGTGGAAAGAGCCCGGGCTTGGCAGTCAGAGGTCATTCTTTCATTCATTCAGTCGTATTTATTGAACACTTACTGTGTGCAGAGCACTGTACTAAGCGCTTGGGAAGTACAAGTTGGCAACATATAGAGATCTTCCCTACCCAACAGTGGGCTCACAGTCTAGAAGTCATGGGTTCTAATCCCAGCTCCACCACATGTCTGCTGTGTGTCCTTAGGCAAGTCACTTAACTTCTCTGAATCTCAGTTACCTCATCTGTAAAATGGGGATTAAGACTGTGAGCCTCACATGGGACAACCTGATCACCTTGTATCCCCCCAGTGCTTAGAACAGTGCTTTGCATATAGTAAGCGCTTAACAAATGCCATTATTATTCTTATTATTATTGCTTTATTATTATTATTATTATTATTATTATTATTAGACTTGTTAAGCCATTGATATGTGCCAAACACTGTTCTCTGCACTGGGGTAAGTATAAGTTCATCAGGTTGGACACAGTCCTTGTCCCACATGGGACTCATTGTCTAATTAAGAGGGAGTAGGATTTCATCCCCATTGTACAGATGGGGTAAACGAGGGACTTGTCCAAGGTCACACAGCAGACAAATGCCAGAGCAGGGATTAGAACCCAGGTCCTCTGACTTCCAGGCCTGTGTTCTTTCTACTAAGCCAAGCTGTTTCTTTGCCTACTGTGTGACCTTTGGCAAGTCACCTCACTTCTCTGGGCTTTAGTTCCCTCGTCTGTAAAGGGAGGATTCAAATTAAGAGCCCCATGTGGGACATGGCCTGGGCTGTGTCCACCCTGATTACCTTGAATCTACCCAAGCACTTCCCCTCTCCCGGTCATACCTGGAGGGTCTCCAGTACTCTACCAGTCTCGGCTATGGGAGAGAGAGTCAAGAGGCCTACCCATTCCATTCCTAGCTTGGGCAGTGGCTAGCAAGTGGAACACAATCTGCTACAAGTCAAAACTCACCCATGCTGGGCAGCAGCGGAATGGGAGAGAGTCGAGGGCGGAAACTCGAGGTTACTACGCAGAAGGCGGCAATGGTAAACCGCCTCTGTATTTTTACCAAGAAAAATCTATGGATACACTACCAGAACGATTGCAGATGGAGAGCCGGGGGTTTTGGGGAGAGATGGGTCTGTGGTGTCGCTATGGGTTGGCAATGGCTCGACCACATAAGACAAGACCCAAGCCCTTAGAACAATGCATGGCACCTAGTAGGCACTTAACAAATAATGTAAGAAAAAGGAAAAAACAAGATCAGATGAGAAGGGTCATGAGTCATATCTGAAGCTCGACCTTACCATAGGGATTGTTTCTGGTGCCGGTTTGTACTTCCCAAGTGCTTAGTACTGTGTTTTGCACACAGTAAGCGTTCAATGAATACGAATGAAGGAATAAAGGAATGAAGGAATGAACCATTCCCTCCCATCATCTGCCTAGAGAAGGATCTTCAGGAAATATCTTCCAGGCCTTTCAAAAGACATAAATGAATTCCACATTCTCAAAAGAGATTTTGTGTATTTATGCATTACTATTACCATTATTATTATTATTATTCACAATACAGGTATACCTACCAACTGTATTATGTTCCCCCAGGTCAATGCTTTGCACAGAGAAAGCAGTAAGTAAATAGCATTCATTGTTCCCCTCTAGACTGTAAGCTAGTTTTGTCAGGGAGGACGTCTGCTAGTTCAGTTGTACCATACTCTTCCAAGCTCTTAGTGCACATAGTAAGCGCTCAGTAAATACGGTTCATTCATTGGTTGAAGTGGCTTTGTGGTCTCGCTATGTTCACTCATCCGACCGTATTTATTAAGCATTTACTGTGTGCAGAGCACTGTACTAAGCACTTGGGAGAGTACAATATAACAGACAGGTTTCCTGCTCAGAATGAACTTACAATTTAGAGGGGGAGACAGGCGTTAATATGAATAAATAAATGATAGATATGGACACTCTCCTACTGCAACCCAGCCCACACACTTGATTACTCTGGTGCTGACCTTCTCACTGTACCTCGGTCTCATCTAGCTCGCCGCTGAACTCACGCCCACATCCTGCTTTTGGCCCGGTACCCCCCTCGCTCCTCATGTCAGACAGATATCCTCCAAGAGGCCTCCCCTGACTGGGCCCTCCACTCCTCTTCTCTCACCCTCTTCTGCGCCGCTCTTACTTGCTCCTTCATACATCCCCCCTATCATCCCCACATCATGTATGTTGATGTCTTGCACGTGGAAGCAGCGTGGCTTAGTGGAAGGAGCCCGGGCTTTGGAGTCAGAGGTTATGGGTTCAGATTCCGGCTCCGCAACTTGTCAGCTGGGTGACTTTGGGAAAGTCACTTCACTTCTCTGGGCCTCAGTTACCTTATCTGTGAAATGGGGACGAAGACTGTGAGCCCCACGTGGGACAACCTGAACACTTTGTAACATCCCCAGTGCTTAGAACAGTCATTTGCACATAGTAAGCGCTTAATAAATGCAATTATTATTATTATTATTATTATATCTGTGTGCATATATATAATACACATATAAAATATATATCCATAATTTATTTAGTTATATTAATATATGTCTTCCGCTTTAGAATGTGAGCTCATTGTGGGCAGGAATGTGTCTGTTTGCCGTTATCCCTGTTTGCCGTACTATCCCAGTGCTTAGTACTGTGCTTTGCACACAGAAAGGGCTCAATAAATATGACTGGATCAATGAATGAATGAAACTGCTATGGGGCTGGGAGAGAGGATGAAGAAAAGGGAGCAAGTCAGGGCGATGTAGAAGGGGAATGGTGAAGAGGAAAGTAGGGCTTATCAGGGAAGGACTCTTGGAGAAGATTCATTCATTCAATTGTACTTCACTCATTCCATTGTGAAACCTGGCCCCTGACCCTCCCCCTGCCTTAATGTTGGACAGCTGCTGCTCAGGGTCCCAGAACCCTGATCTCTGCCCCCTTAATAATAACAACAATAATAATGGTATTTGTTAAGTGCACACTAAGTACCAAACACTTTTTTAATGGCATTTATTAAGCATTTACTATATGCAAAGCACTGTTCTAAGCGCTGGAGAGGTTACAAGGTGATCAGGTTGTCCCACGTGGGGCTCACAGTCTTCATCCCCATTTTGCAGGTGAGGTTACGGAGGCACAGAGAAGTTAAGCCACGCTGTTTCTCTAAGCAGTTTTCACTGTTCACTCTAAGCACTGGGGTGGGTAGAAAAATGCAATCAGGTTGGGTACAGTCCTATCCCACTTGGGGCTCCCAACCTCAATCCCATTTCACAGATGAAGTAACTGAGACACAGATAAGTGAAGTGACTTGCCCGGAGTCACACAGCAGACAAGTGGCAGAGCCGGGATTGGAACACACATCCTCCAACTCCCAAGCCCGTGCTCTTGACACTAGACCCTACCGTTGCCTGCTTGGCAGACGTCTGCTGCTATAAGCTGTCCCCTTGCCCTAACTCCACTTACAGGGCTCTGGGAAGCCACCTGGAGGAAGCCAGTGACAATGAGGAAGTTCATTCATTCAACTGTATTTATTGAGTGCTTACTGTGTGCAGAGCACTGTACTAAGTACCTGGGAAAGTACAATACAGCAATAAAGAGAAACAATCCCTGCCCACAACGAGCTCACAGTCTAGAGGTTGGGAGGCAGACATCAAAACAAGTAAACAGACATCAGTATAAATAAATAAAATTACAGATATATACATAGGTGCTGTGGGGGAGGGAGTAGGGGAAGAGCAAAGGGAGTAAGTCGGTGACCCGGAAGGGAATGGGACATGAGAAAAAGTGGGGCTTAGTATGAGAAGGCCTCTTAGAGGAGATGTGCCTTCAGTAAGATTTTGAAGATGGGGAGAATAATTGTCTGGCAGGTTTGAGAAGGGAGGGAGTTCCAGGCCTTGGGTCAGGGATGGTGGAGGGACAGGCGAGATAGAGGCATGGTGAGAAGGTTAGCATCAGAAGAGTGAAGAGTGTGGGCTGGGTTGTAGAAGGCGAGAAGTGAGATAAGATAGGAGGGGGCAAGTTGACGGAGTGCTTTAAAGCTCATGCTGAGAAGCTTTTGCTCGATATGGAGGTGGATAGGTAACCACTGGAGATATTTGAGGAGGGCGGTGACATACCCTGACCCTGAAATGCCCTGACGTACCTTCACCCCCTGGCAGCGGAGGGAAGTATGGATTGGAGTGGGGGAATAGAAGGAGGATGTGAGGTCAGAAAGGAGGCTGATGAAGCAATCTAGGTGGGTTAAAATGAGTGATTGTACTAACTTGGTAGCAGTTTGAATGGAGAGGAAAGGGTGGATTGTAGCGATGTTAAGAGGAGACCGACAGGATTTGATGACGGATTGGATACGTGGATTGAGTAAGAGGGAGGGGTCAAGGATTATGCTGAGATTCTGGGGTTGTGAATGAAGGATGGTGGTGCCCTCTACAGTGATGGGAAAGTCTAGGAGAGTACAAGGTTTTGGTGGGAAGATAAGGAGCTCTGTTTTAGACATGTTAAGTTTGAGGTGATGGGAGGACATTCGAGGTAGTGATCAGGGAGGAGATGCAGATTTGGGTACCATCTGCATCCATGGAATCCATGGAAGTGAATGAGGTCTCCAGGGGAATGAGTGTAGATGGAGAATAGAAGGGGACCCAGCACTGAACCCTGATGGACCCCCACGGTAAGGGGGGGGGGAGGGAGAGGAAGAGCTCGTGAAAGAGACTGAGAATAAACGGCCAGAGAGATAAGAGGAGAACCAGGAGACAAGTTGCAGTGGTCTCACTGATCGCCAGGCAAACTGAGCACAAGGTCCCTGGCAGGGTGGGGCGTAGGACCAGGTTTGTTTGCCCCATGCAGAGCGGGATCCCAAGCTGAATTTCTTCTAGGAAAACAGTGGAAATTGAGAATACAGAAGCAGCCTGGCCTAGTGGATAGAGCCCGGGCCTGGAAGTTATAAGGACCTGGATTCCAATCCCAGCCCGGTCACCTGTCTGCTGTGTGACATTGGTTAAGTCAGTTCATTTCTCTGGGCCTCAGTTCCTTCATCGGCAAAATGGGGATTAAGGCTTTAAACCACAGATGGGACAGGAACTGTGTCCCAGTTGATTAGCTTGTATCCAAACCAGTACAGTACCTGGCACAGAGTAAATGATTAACAAATGCCTTAAGGAAAAAAAAAGGTGCTTAACAAATATCATTCATTCATTCAATCGTATTTATTGAGTGCCTACTGTGGGCAGAGCACAGTACTTGGGAAGTACAATTTGGCGAAATATAGAGATGGTCCCTACCCAACAATGGGCAAGAGCTTAGTCCAGTGCTCTGCACATAGTAAGGGCTCAATAAATATTGATTGATTGATTGGCACATAGCAACCACTTAACAAATAATGTAAGAAAAAAGAGATGTGCTTAAGAAATATCAACTGCTTAGTCCAGTGCTCTACACATAGTAAACACTCAATATATACCATTGATTGATTGATTGGCACGTAGTAAGCACTTAACAAATATCATTAAAAAAAGAAAGTCGTGTTTTTTGCTGCCCTGGCTCCTCTCCTGGGACAGATAAAGTTTTGGGTGCAGCCAAACGGGAAACTGACAATGAGAAAATGGGCAAATAGTGGACGTTGGCACAGACTAATGGCCAGAACCTGGGCCTGATAGTCAGAGAATCTGACAGTAAGCTTTTTGAGGGCAGGGATCATGTTTCCCAACTCTACCATACTCTATATTGCAGTATACCAAGCAGCATGGTTCAGTTGAAAGAGCACGGTCTTTGTAGTCAGAGGTCATGTGTTCGAATCCCAACTCCACCACATGTCTGCTGTGTGATCTTGGGAAAGTCACTTAACTTCTCTGAGCCTCAGTTACCTCATCCGTAAAATGGGAAGTAAGACTGTGAGCCCTACGTGGGACAACTTGATCACCTTGTATCCCCCCCAGCGCTTAGACCTGTGCTCTGTTCATAGTAAGTGCTTAACAAATGCTATTATTATTATTATATTCTGCCAAGCACTGTATTAAGTGCTCTGCAAAGGTATGCTCTCAATAAATACTACTGATTGATTTTCTCAGCCTTGCCGCAGGCCTGATGTATGAGCTTGAGCCAGACAAGCTTTCTGGCCCTCATTTCCCTCATCTGGAAAAGTGGCATTAATAATAATACTTATTAAAAATAATGTCTGTGATATTTTAAGGGCTTACTATGATCCAAGGACTGCACTGAGTACTGGGTAGATCCAATGTGATCAGATCAGAATCAATCCCTGTCCCAAATGGGGCTCACAGGTTAAGGTGGAGGGAGAAGAGTTATGTAATTTCCATTTTACAGATGAGGACACTGAGGCACAAGGAAGTTAGGTGTTTAGCCACAGTCGTACAACAGGCAAGTGTCTGAGCCGGGATTATAAGCCAGGTCTTCTGACTCCCAGGCATTTGTCGGCCTACTTCCCAGGGCTGCTGTGTGTGGCCTAGAGGGCTGGGAGTCACCAGAACCTGGGTTCAAAGTGGTTAAAGGGCTATCGTGAAGGTCAGGATGTGTTTTTGGGTTTCACAAGACCTAAGTGGGTCATTGGGGCCCACCAAGAGTAAAAGGTCACTGGGGCCTCCAAAGGCTCAGGTGTGTTTTTGTGTCCCTCTAGGAGGGGAAGTTGATCAGGATGGCGCTAGTTTGCAGTGGAAAGGAGACAGAGCATGGCCTGCCCTGGGCTTTGGTGAGTAAGGGGCTTTCGTTACTTCACCTTTCCCCTCCCTCCTTTAGAGGGTCCTGGGATTGGGCTTGCTGGAATTGTTGATGCCTATTGTATTGGTGATGAGGATGACAATGACAATAATGATGATGTGGGGTTATCAGGGTTGAGCAGGTGGGGTGAAGAGGAGGTTGGAGGAGGTGTTGATTACACCGTTTCAGAAATGATTTAAATGTTCATTTTGTTGAACTGTGTGGGGATGAAGATTGTGGGGGCAAGGGAGAGGTGCTTGATGTTGATGGGTTGTGGCGCTGCTAATGCCATGTATGCATTGTGCACTGTCTGGGTGTGGGGCAGTAGGGAAACTGGGGAGGTGTTGGGGTGGTGATGATTGTTTTGGGGGTTCTGATGATGTTTCCAGTATATTGCTGCTGGGCTGGGTGGGCTTTGAGGCGGAAGTGGGGGACCGGAGGCTGAAAGCTGCCCTTGCTTTTTCAGACAGGGGGTGGAAAGCATATGCAAGAGGAGAGGGCATGGAGGAAGAATTTGGGATCAGATGGGCTTGGGGCAGGCCGGACCTGGGTTGGGGGTGACTGCTAGACCTGGGATTGAGGGTCCTGGGAGGCTGGGATAGATGACACCTTACGTACGGGGGTATCTAGCGGGGCTTAGTGGAAAGAACCTGGGCTTTGGAGTCATAGGTTATGGGCTCAAATCCAGGCTCCGCCAATTTTCAGCTGTGTGACTTTGGGCAAGTCACTTCACGTCCCCGGGCCTCAGCTACCTCATCTGTAAAATGGGGATGAAACCTGTGAGCCCCCCATGGGACACCCTGTTCACCTTGTAACCTCCCCAAGGCTTAGAATATTGCTTTGCACAGAGTAAGCGCTTAATAAATGCCATTATAAAAAAATAATGAAAACATGACTCGGTACATGCTCAGTGTCTGTCTGTGTCTGTGGGTCTGTCCATTCTGTGTCTCCCCTGTTCCCACTAGATTGAGGGCCAGGAAGGTGTTCTTTCCATCCCCCTAGACCTCAACGTGGCGAACGGTGCCCAGTTGGTACTGGTCATGGTGGGCGAGGGGCCGCTCCTGCTGTAGCTGCAGTGCTCATCCCACTGCTCCTACCCCTGTAGGGCTGAGGGCAAGGATCCGGTGTGTGTGGGCAGAGACTATGTCTCTACTTCAGTGGGCTGCCCTCTGCTTTATCTCTCTTCTTAAACCTCCCTCTTCCTGTTAGCTATAAGGAATTATACTAATCAATGGTATTTATCAAGCACTTGTTGAGTACAGAGCACTGTCTTATATCACATGGTCAATTCCTTAAAAGTAGTGATGGTATGTCTTGTCGGTGTTGAATCGCTCCCCAGTGCCTAGCAGGCAAAAATACCCTTACTATGAGATGTGGTCACTAGGGTTCTCTGCCCAGTAAATGACAAACAGTAGGTCGGTCATTCATTCATTCATTCCTTCATTAAATCATTTATTGAGCATTAACTGTAGGAGGAGTACTGTACTAAGCTCTTGGAAAGTACAATTCAGCAACAAATATTCATTCAATCATATATATTGTGAGCTTACTGTGTGCATAGCACTGTTTTAAACGCTTAGGAAGTACAAATCGACAACATATAGAAACGGCCCCTACCCAACAATTAGCTCACATTCCAGAAGGGGGAGACGGACAACAAAACAAAACATGTAGAAAGATGTCAAAATCGTCATAATAAATAGAATTTCACGGTACTCCAATAACCACCTTGCCCCAGCTGACTGCCGTTAAACACGTCTTGGGGATTTTGTCAGCAGTAGGGAACCAACAAATGTAAATGTAGATTCTTTCCTTCCATAAAGAAGAAATTCCTTCAATGGGCTCACAGTCTAGAAGGGGGAGGCAGACATCAAAACAAGTAAACAGGCATCGATAACTCAATATAAATTAATAGAATTAATGATATATCAATCAATCAATCAATCAATCAATCGTATTTATTGAGCGCTTACTGTATGTAGAGCTCTGTACTAAGCACTTGGGAAGCACAAGTTGGCAACATATAGAGACGGTCCCTACTCAACAGTGGGCTCACACATCATCAATAAATTAAATGGAATTATAAATATGTACATATATAAACACATGTGCTGTTGGGTGGGAGGGGGGTAGAGCATAGGGAGCGAATGGGAGCGATGGGGAGGGGAGGAGGAGCAGAGAAAATGGGGGTGCTCTGTCTGGGAAGGCCTTTTGGAGCTTTCAGTAGGGCTTTGAAGGGAGAAGTGTGCTAGTTTGACAGATTTGAGGAGGGAGGGCTTTCCAGACTACAGGGAGGATGTAGGCCAGGTGTTGACAGCGGGACAGGCGAGACTGAGGCACAGTGAGGAGGTTAGTGACAGAGGAGTGGAGTGTGCGGGCTGGGCTATAGAAGGCGAGAAGGGAGGTGAGGTGGGCGGGGGACAAGGTGATGGAGAGCTTTGAAGCCAGTAGTGAGGAGCTTTTACTTGATCTGGAGGTTGATAGGTAATCACTGGAGAATTTTGAGGGGGGGAGTGACATGCCCGGAATGTTTCCGTAGAAAGATAATCAGGGCAGCAGAATGAAGTATAGACAGGAGTGGGGAGAGACTGGAGGTTTGGACATCCACAGGGCCTGTTCAACCCAGTGAGGACACTCAGTGGCCTGTCTAATATTGTGAGCCCCTAGAGGGCAAGGTCACCTTGAGAGTAGGCCTGTCTGGTGTTTTGAGCCCCTGCCCTGAAGACAGGGCCACAGGGACCTCTGTGACATTCTGACATTGTGAGCCTCCCACAGCAGGGGCTCTGCAAAGGTGAGCCTGTCTGACTTTGTGAGCCCCCTGAGGGAAGGGCCCGGGTACCAGGGAGAGAGAGAAAAATATGGGTGCATTGAAAAGGGGGATAGCTTCATGCCATGAACCCCGGATTTGAGTCTTCAAATCTCAGGGCACCGGGAAGAACAATACAAATATGGGTGCTGGTAAAAAGGGACTGGCTTCATGCAATGAAGCCCAGATTCGACATTTGGGTCTTAGTGGCCTGGGAGCCAGGAAGGACACTAAAAGTCTGTGTGCCAACAAAAGAGGGGCTAGCTTCAAGCTACAAACCTCAGAGGCCCAGGGCCTGAGAGTAATCACATGGGTTCTGGCAAAAAGGAAGTGCGGGGAGTGGGGGAACTGGCTATATGCCATGAACGCAGGAAACAGGGAGAGAGAAAAAAACATGGATGCTGGCAAAAGGGAGACTGGCTTCATGCCATGAATCCTAGATCTGAATCTTCCCATCTGAGTCTTCGTGGTTCAGGCACCAGAAAGATTAATAAAAATATGGGTGCTAGCTAAAGGGGATTGGCTTCATGGCGATGGTGATATTTATGAACTGCTTGCTATGTGTCAAGCACCGTTCTAAGCACTGGGATAGATAAAATCTAATCAGGTTGGATCTAGTCCCTGTCTCCCAGTATTAATCCCTATTTTACGAATGAGGTGACTGAGGCACAGAGAAGTTAAATTTCTGCTTTGTGACCTTGGACAGGTCCAGGTGGGGAGCTAGGATTAGATCTCAGATCCTTCTGACTCCCAGGCTCATGCTCTGTCCACCAGACCATGTTGCTTCATGCCACGAATCCCAAATCCAAGTCTTCCTTTTTGGATATTCTTGTCCCGGGTACTGGAAGAATAATAAAAGTAGGGGTGCTGGCAAAAGGAGAGACTGGCTTCATGCCATGAACCCCAGATTTGAATCTTCCCAGGTAGACCTTCATAGCCTAAGCACCAGGAAGAAAAATAAAATGGGGGCAGGCGAAAGAAGGCTTGGTTTCATACCAAGAGCTCCAGCTTTTTGTCTTCCTATTTGGGTCTTTACGGTCCAGGTCCTGGGAAGAGCGATTAAAAATATTTGTTCTGGAAAAAGGGAGGTTGGCTTCACGCTACTAACCAAAGATTTGAGTCATCCCATTTGGGTCTTCATGGCTAAGGTGCCAGGAAAAGAATAACATTAGTACTAGCAAAAGAGGGCTGGCTTCATGTCGTCAACCCCAGATCTGAGTCGTCCCACTTGGGTCTTCACGGCTCACACACCATGATGAAGAATGATAAACATGGGTGTCGGGAATCGCGTGTCTGGCTTCGTGCCACGAACCCTCGATTTGAGTCTTCCCATTTGGGTTTTCCCGGCCCATGTTTCGGGAAGAGCCATAAAAGTGTGGGTGCTGGCAAAAGGGAGGTTGGCTCCATGCCATGATCCTCAAGGTTGACTCCCTTTGGGGTCTTCATGACCCAGGTAGTAGAGAGAAAGATAAAAAATAAGGGTGCCAGCAAACTGAGCCTGGCTTTATACCATGAACTGCAGACTTGAGTCTTCGCTTTAGGGGCTTCAAGGCTCAGGTATCTGGAAAGGAGTTAAAAATAGGGGGGCCGGCTTCATTCATTCATCAATATTTATTGAGCGCTTACTGTGTGCAGAGCACTGTACTAAGTGCTTGGGAAGTACAAGTTGGCAACAAATAGTACAAAGTGGCAACATGCTGGGGTACATACACGTAAAACAGGTTGGACAATGTCCCTGACCCAAAAGGGGGCTCACAGCCTTAATCCCCATTTTACAGAAGAGGTAATTGAGGCCCAGAGAAGTTAGGTGACTTGCCCAAAGTCACACAGCTGGCAAGTGGCGAAGCCGGGATTTAAACCCACCACTTCTGACTCCCAAGCCTATGCTCTTTCCACTAAGCCACACTGCTTCTCGATGGTTGGCCTCTGCTGCTAGATTGCCAACTCCTCGAGGGCAGGAGCTCATCTGTGCTCACTAATGTGATCCACAGGCATTATGTCGGCAAATGTTACCGATGGATTCATTTCCATCATTCATTCATCCATTCATTCAATTCACTCCATCGTATTTATTGAGCGCTCACTGTGTGCAAAGCACAGTACTAAGCTCTAGGGAGAGTACAGTATAACAACAAACAGACACATTCCTGCCCACAACGAGCTCACAGTCTAGGCCAAATTGCTTTTCACATAAGGAAACACAAAGCTTGCAATCCCAGTGCCTTGCCAAATTAGGGTTTGAAATTGACCCCAAGAAACTCCCCCGAATGTTTACCATCCTTTGCCCTTCCAGGAGGAAGGTTTCCGATTTTGGAAATAAAAGTGATTCAAGCAGCTCAGCTCTGCTGCAAGGCGGGTGCTCAGCTAGGTCTAGGTCTCAGTGCTTAGTTCCGTGCTTGGCACAGGTAAGCACTTAAAATTCCAGTCATCATTCCGTTTGTAAGACTGGGTTCCATGTTTGTGCACGTGTGGGAGCAACCGATGGCAGAAGGAATTCTGCCTTTCTGGAAGGAAAGAATCTACGTTTATATTTTGTTGGTTCCCCTACTGCTGACAAAATCCCAAAGAGGTGCTGGACGACAGTCAGCTGGGGCAAGGTGCTTATTGGAGTATTGGAGTGAAAGCAGCAGAAACCGCACTCTGGGGAAATACCGGGGTGACTGGTCAAGCATGACAAGACCAAAATTAGGAACGGGAAGGGATGATATTCAAGCGTACGTGTTTTGAAAGCACAGAGCTCCTGGAGGCACCATAGTGGGAAGCATTATGGTTATTAATAATAATAATGGTAATAATAATAATAACAGTAGTATTTGTTAAGAGCTTACTATTTGCCAGGCACTGTACTAAGCGCTGGGATAGATACATGCAAATTGAGTTGGACACAGTCTCTGTCCCAAATGAGGCTCGTGATCTTAATCCCCATTTTACAAGAGGTACTGGCACAGTGAAGCTAAGTGACTTGCCTAAAGTCACAAAGCAGGCAAGTATTGGAGCTGGAATTAGAACCCAGGTCTCTCTGACACCCAGGCTCATGCTCTATCTAATAATAACTGTGATATTTGTTATAGAAGCACAATTGTCAAGGTCCTGCTTTTGTCCACCTTTCTCCCCCGCCCTGCCGAAGGCCCGCTTGACCACTTTGGGTTTGCCTGATGGGTTGGCCTAGAACCAATCAAACCCCTGGCCCCACTTACCACCGTAACAAAGGAGGCCCAGGACGAAACAGGAAATGCCCCAGGAGCTTACTGCTTTCTATCCTAAAGTAATTCTCCTACTGGATTGTTCTGATAGTTATGAATGCTGTTCTAATTATATATGAAGAAGCTCTGTATTGCTTGAAGTTGAGCTGGCCTTGACTAGCGGCGGAATCTCTGCTGCTCAACTCCTCTCTCTACTAGTGTCGGATGAAGCGCTAATAGTAATAAAATCAGTCTCTGAAAAACATTTTTCTGAACACAATGCAGAGTCTGTAAAGTTTTTCTTCCACATTAAGTGCTTACTTTATATCACTCATTCATTCAATCGTATTTATTGAGCGCTTACTGTGACTAGAGCACTGTACCACTGAACTAAACATTTTACAGATAAGGTAACTGAGGACCAGAGAAATGAAGTTGCTTGCCCAAGGTCATACAGCAGACAAGTGGCAGGGCTGGGATCAGAACCCAGGCCCTTCTGACTCCCAGGTCTGCTCTATCCTTTAGGCCATGCTGCTTCCTCTAAAGAGTTAAAAAAGAAGTCAACTCACTGGCAATCAGGAGACCTGGGTTCTAATCCCACTCTGACCCTTGCCCACTGTTGTGACCTTGGGAAAGTCAGTTGGGTGTACCTCAGTTTTCTCATCTGTAAAATGGGGAAAACCTCCCTCAAACCGTGAGCCCTATGAGAAACAGGGACTGTGTACAGTGTACACAAAGCACATAGTGCTTTAACAAATAGCACTCATGTGGCCTGCCTGGGTGGGGAGGGACTGGGCAGAAGACGCCATACATATGAAAATGTTTTGGATAGGCCAAGGCATTGACATTTAAACAGCAGCTGGCCTGCAAGGGCACTAATTACTCTGACCAGAGGTTCCAAGATTATTGATCTTGGTGGCAGGATCCTACTGATTAAAGGTTTCCATCCTGCCTGGCTCAACAACAGAGTCTGTGGCAGAGCCTGAAACATCAACAGGTCACCAGGGTTTGTGCGTCTCGTCTCAGCTGCGTTGTGAACACTGGGAATGGATGTTAGGAGGAGGAGCAGCAGAATAAGTTTTTTTTTAATGGCATTTGGCATTTTTAATGGCATTTTAATGGCACTGGCACTGTACAAGGTGCTGTGGTAGGTACCAGCTAATCAGGTTGGACACAATCCCTGACCCACATGGGACTCACAGTCTTAATTCTCATTTTACAGACGAGGGGATTGGGGCACAGAAAAGTAAAGTGACTTGCCCACGGTAACACAGCAGAACAGTGTGTGCCAAGTGATGCCAGTCAAAAACACCGGAGTCGCGTGGGGGAGTAAAGAATTAATCAGAGGATCGTTTTCCCAAGCAAGCTTTTATTAACCCATCCAATGTCCCTCCCAGAATGAATTTAGGTCTTTTGGGTGTAACACACGCAGCGGGCTCCGCTCCCTAGGGGAGGCGAGAACCCTGAGCACTCAGCTGGAGTTGCTTATAAACTGTATGCGAGATTGTGGCGTTGACAGATTGGCTCTATCCTTCTAGCGTCACGTTACTGGGTAGATTGTAGAGGGAGGGAGGGGGTGCTTGTCAGTTTCACTTCCTCCCCTCAGTTCCCGCCCGTGATGCCGGCCTCACAAGCACCGTACTAAACGGTGGGTTAGATACAAGAGAACAGGTCGGACACAGTCCCAGTCCCACATAGGACTCACACTCTTAATCCCCATTTTACAGATGAAGTAACTGAGACTCAGAGAAGGGAAGTAAATTGCCTAAGATCACACTGCAGACATGTGGTGGAGGTAATAATAGTAATGATAATAATAATGATATCTGTTAAGTGCTCACTATGTGCCAAACAGTGTTCTACGCTCTGGGGTACATACAAGGTCGTCAGGTCATCATCCGATGTGGGGCTCACAGTGGACCCAAGAGAACCCAAGGTGGGGATGCAGATAGGGAAGCACCGTGGCTCAGCAGAAAGAGTCCGGGCTTTGGAGTCAGAGGTCAGGGGTTCAAATCCCGGCTCCGCCAATTATCAGCTGTGTGACTTTGGGCAAGTCACTTCACTTCCTTGTGCCTCAGTGATCTCATCTGTGAAACGGGGATGAAGACTGTGAGACCCCCGTGGGACAACCTGATCGCCTTGTAATCTCCCCAGCGCTTAGAACAGTGCTTTGCACATAGTGAGCATTTCATAAATGCCATCATCATTATTATTATTGTTATAGGAAGAATAACTCGGAGACATGAGTTCAGTTACAGCAGTAAAGGAGGAAGGTGGCTACCTGCCCGTTCACCTCCCGAGAGAGGTACGAGGGACAATTGGGTAGGGACCGTCCCTATATGTTGCCAACTTGTACTTCTCATGCGCTTAGTACAGTGCTCTTCACACAGTAAGCGCTCGATAAATACGATTGAATGAATGAATGATTGACAAGCAGCCCCGAGTTCCATTCCCACAGTGTCGTTTATTGAGTTACAGCAACGCGGGAGCGAGCAATGGGAACTTAAGGGAACCAATGAGGACCGACAGGATGGTCGTGAGTTTCCATTGGTCTCTTGAGTTACTCGTTATCAGCCCTACAACCTTGCATAGACAGGTGTTACTTGTTTACTGGACTTGAGGACATTCTCTTGTTGAGCCTTCCATAAAATACAAAAAAAGGAGTTGCTCTCGGTCTGCACAAAATGGAGGATTAATGTCAGCATGCACAAGATACAGTCAGTCATGTCAAGTCCGTTGGCGGACAACAGAAGGGAAACTCAATTATCTTGCAGACTGGAAATGGAAGGGAAACTTAACTATCTTGCTCGGAAGTCTGAGGAGAACTTGAATTCCCGAGGCGAAACTGAGTAATTTTGCGGAAAAGCCTGAGGAGCACTGGAGTGGATGAGGAGAAATGGATTGTTTTGCAGAGGAGTTTGAGGAGCGGGTAAATTGTTCTCCCGGGCGGGACAAAGCCTGGCAGATCGGTTGGAGCCCGAGGGGTAAATCAGCACGGGGTTGGGGGCGGGCATGGTCGCGGTCCTCCCTGGCATCTCCTGGTAATGAGCCTCCGGGGCTGCAGACCCCGGGGAATCGGAGGAACAGTGGGGAACTCCCGCTGCCTCGCCCTTCGCCCCCTTCAACATCCGATAAAAGGGGGAACGAACTGTTCCCCTGGAGCAGCAGAACAAAGAAATGAAAACCATCCAAGACCTGCGCTGAAACACCTTATTAGGGCCTAGGCCAAAGCACCTAAGACTGGAACCAGGGTGGCATGCTGCGGGGGGCCAGACTCCTTCAAACTCCTCTGACATGGGACTATCTTCACGAAAGGTGGGGAAGCCCCTCGGATTGGTAGTCCTTTCTTTGTGATAATTGCGTGTGTCGGTGAGTGTGTGTCACGATCCATCCCCCTTTTAACTAGGCTAAACGTGGACTAAAATGTTCCCGCTGTGTACAGTGGTAATAATGATAATGACATTTATTGAATGCTTATTATGTGCAAAGTCTTGTTCTAAGCGCTGGGGAGGTTACGGGGTGATAAGGTCGTCCCACAGGGGGCTCACAGTCTTAATCCCCATTTTACAGATGAGGGACCTGAGGCCCAGAGAAGTGGAGTGACTTGTCCAAAGTCACACAGCTGACAAGTGGCAGAGGCTCCGGACAGGGTTGTGTGGGGTCCTAGCTGAGCACAAATCAGCAGGGGTGTGGGCTGGGAGAGCAGGGGGTAGGGATTGTACTGGAAACTACACTTCATTCGTTCAATCTATTTAGCGCTTAATCTGTGTAGAATACTGTACTAAGCGCTTGGAAAGTACAATTCAGCAACAAAGACAGTGTCTGCCCACAACGGACTCACAGTCTAAAAGCGGGGAGAGGGACATCAAAACAAGTAAACAGGCATCAATAACATCAATATAAATAAATAAAATTGTAGCTATAAACACATCTTTAATATAAATAAATAGAATAATAAATATGTACATATTTACACAAGTGCTGTTTGGTGGGGAGTGGGGTAGAGTAAAGGGAGTGAGTCGGGGTGAGGTGAGGGGGAGCTGAAGAAAAGGGGGCTTAATCTGGGAAGGCCTCTTGGAGGAGGTGAGCTCTCGGTAGGGCTTTGAAGGGAGGAAGAGAGCTAGCTTGGCGGATGTGTGGAGAGAGGGCATTCCAGGCCAGGGGAAGGATGTGGGCTGGGGGTCGACAGTGGGACAGGAGAGAACGAGGCCCAGTGAGGAGGTTAGCGGTGGCAGAGGAGCGGAGGGTGCGGGCTGGGCTGGAGAAGGAGAGAAGGGAGGTGAGGTAGGAGGGGACAAGGGGATGGAGAGGTTTGAAGCCAATGGTGAAGAGTTTCTGCTTGATAAGGAGGTTGATAGTTAACCACTGGAGATTTTTTGAGGAGGGGGGTGACATGCCCTGAACTTTTCCGTAGAAAGATAATCGGGGCAGCGGAGTGAAATACGGACTGCCCTCCCTCCTCACATCCTCCAGATAAGCACACTGCCTCCCTTCAAAGGCCTACTGAAAGCTCACCTCCTCCAGGAGGCCTTCCCAGATTGAGCCCCCGTTTTCCTCTAGTCCTCCTCCCCTCCCCATCGCCCTGACTCCCTCTCTCTGCTCTGCCCCCTACTCCCCACCCCACAGCACTTGTGTATATATGTACATATTTATTATTCTGTTTTATTAATGATGTGTATATATCTATAATTCTGTTTATATTGATGCTTTTGATGCCTGTCTGCTTGTTTTGTTTTGTTGTCTGTCTCCCCTCTTCTAGACTTTGAGCCCATTGTTGGGTAGGGATTGTGTCTGTTGCCGAATTGTACTTTCCAAGCGCTTAGTACAGTGTTTAGCACACAGTAAGCACTCAATAAATACGATTGAATGAATGAATGAATGAAGTGGGGAGAGGCAGGATGTTGGGAGGTCCGAAAGGATGCTGAATCAGTAATCCAGTGGGGGTAGAATGAGTGATTGTACTAACGTGGTGGAGGTTTGGTTTGGAGAGTAAAGGGTGGCTCTTGGCGATGTGTGAAGGTGAGCCTGGCAGGATTTGGTGACGGATTGGTTGTGTGGGGTGAATGAGAGAGTAGAGTCAAGGATGACACCAAGGTTACAGGCTTGTGAGGCAGGAAGGTTGGTTATGCTGTCTACAGTGACAGGAAAGTTCCGGAGAGACCAGAATTTGGGAGGGAATAATAATGATGGTGATGACGAGGAGGATGATGACGGTATTTGTTAAGCACTTAATATGTACCAAGCACTGTCCTAAGCACAAGATAATCAGGTTGTCCCATGTGGGGCTCACAGTCTTAATCCCCATTTTCCAGATGAGGTAACTGAGGCAGAGAAGTGAAGTGACTTGCCCAAAGTCACACAGCTGATAAGTGGGGCAGCTGGGATTAGAACCCGTGACCTCTGATTCCCAAGCCCGGGCTCTAGGGAAAATATGGAGATCTGTCTTGGACCTGTTGAGTCTTAGGTGGCAGGAGGACATCCAGGTGGAGATGTCCCAAAGGCAGGAGGAGATGCGACGGAGAGAGAAAAAAACCTGGGGAGGAGATCTAGATTTGGGTATCATCCGCATAGAGATGATAGCTGAAGCCGAGAGAGCGAATGAGTTCTTCAAGGGAGTGAGTGTAGATGGAGAATAGAAGGGGACCAAGAACTGACCCTTACGGGACCCCTACAGTAAGGGGCTGGGATGAGGAGGAGGAGCCAGCAAAGGAGACTGAGATTTGAAGGACCAGAGAAATAAGAGGAGAACCGGAGAAGATAGAGTCAATGAAGCCAAACCAAAGTTAGAGAAGCAGCGTGGTTTAGTGGAAAGAGCCCGGGCTTGGGAGTCAGAGGTCGTGGGTTCTAGTTCCGACTCTGCCACTTGTCTGCTGTGTGACTTGGGGCAAGTCATTTCACTTCTCTGTGCCTCAGTTGCCTCATCTGTAAAATGGGGATTAAGATTGTGAGCCCCATGTGGGACAACCTGATTACCTTGTGTCAATCCCAGCATTTAGAACAGTGCTTCGCACATAGTAAGCGCTTAACAAATACCATCATTTTTATTATTATTAAGGTTGGTTAACGTGTTGAGGAGAAGGGGACGGTCGACAGTGTCAAAGGCAGCTGAAAGGTCGAGGATGATTGGGATGGAGTAGGAGCCTTTGGATTTGGCAAGAAGGAGGTCATTTGTGATCTTTGAGAGGGCGTTTTCAGTGGAGTGAAGGGGGCAGAAGCCAGATAGGAGACTCTCTCCTAGTGACCCAGAATGGACCATCTAACACCCTGCCGCTCCCATCCCCATCCTTGACTCTCCCCCAGGGATCCAGCAGGGACCATCCAACACTCCTGACTTTCCCTTCTCCATTAATTTCTGTGCCTCAGTTTCCACATATGTAAAATGGAGATTGACTGTGAGCCCAGTGTGGGACAGGTACTGTGTTCAACACAATTATCGTGTATCTACCCCAGCAGTTAGGAAAGCGTCTGGAACATGATACGCACAAAACAATTACCACAATCATGATTATTCGTGAAGTCAGATTTGGTCATTCTGTGGGGGATTGATCAGCATAGGTCCTGTTCTCATGTCTCATGCCACCTGAGGGACTGGAGACCCTTACCGGGACCACAGCCTGCGTACAGAGCAGCGGATTCCTCAAACCTAGTCCTCGTGGAGAGATGGAGCCAGGAGCTGGGCTGCCACCTCTAAAGGAAGGTGTTATTTTATGGATGGTGAATATGTTTGTTTATGAATTTGCATGCTTAAAAGTTCATCTCTGGAGAAGAGAATGAGGAGGGGTCTGTCATACCTAGCAGAGGCTGATACTGAAAACGGGGATGGGGCCCTGTGTGGGGAGGTGGTTCAGTCTGACTTGACTGGGATGGATAATAATAATAATAATAATAATAATAATAATAATATTGTTATTATTATTATGGCATTTGTTAAGCACTTACTATGTGCAAACCCCTGTTCTAAGTGCTGGGAAGGATACAAGATAATCAGGCTGTCCCCCGTGGGGTTTACAGATTTAATCTCCATTTTACAGATGAGGTAACTGAGGCACAGAGAAGTGAAGTGACTTGCCCAAAGTCACACAGCTGACAAGTGCTGGAGCCGGAATTATGACCCATGACCTCTGACTCCCAAGCCCGTCGTGCTCTTTCCACTGAGCAACACTGCTTCCCGAAGCCCCGGGGCCCCAAATTCGGCAGATGGAACAAACCTTCTTGCATCCATGCCCCTTTCTACACATCCTCAGCCCTTCTGTCTCTCCCCCAGTCTAGTCCATACTTCACTCTGCTACCAACATTTTTCTACAGAAACATCCAGGCTCCTCAAGAAACTCCAGTAGTTGCCCATCTACCTCCTCATCAAACAGAAACTCCTCACTATGGGCATTAGAGCACTCGCTCATCTTGCCCCCCCATCCTACCTCACCTCGCTAGTCTCCTATCACAACCCAACCCACACCCTTCACCTCTCTAATGCCAACCTTCTGACTGTACCTCGACCTAGTCCGTCTCGCCGTCGACCTCTCGCCCATGTCCTGCCTCTGTCCTGGAACATCCTCCCTCCTCATATCGGACAGACAATGCCTCTATCCACCTTCAAAGCCTCAATGAAATGTCCGTCTCCTCCAAGAGGCCTTCCCTGACTAAGCCCTCCTTTCCTCTTCTCCCACTCCGTTCTGCATTGCTGTGACTTGCTCCCTTCATGTGTCACCTCCCTTCCAGCCCCTCAGCCCTTGCATCCATATCCATACGTGTAATGTATTTCTTTATATGAGTGCTGTCTCCCCCTCTAGACGGTAATCTCACTGTTGTCAGTGAAGCAGTGTAGAAGAGCGGCAAAAGCATGGGTTTGGGATTCAGAGTATGTGGGTTCTAATCCCAGCTCCACCATTTGTCTGCTGTGTGACCTTGGACAAGTCACTTCACTTCTCTGTACCTCAGTTACCTCACCTTTAAAAATAGGAATGAAGATTGTGAGCCCATGTGGTACAACCTGATTATCTTGTATCAATCCCATTGCTTGTAACTGTTTGGCATATGGTAAGCGCTTAACAAATATCATAATAATAATAAATAAATAGTACATAATAATAATAATAATAATAATAATAATAATAATCAAGGAATGTCTCTGTTATATTGGGTCCAATAAAGCCATCCTTGACTCCGCTCTGTCATTCACCTCACACATCTAATCCGTCACCAAAACCTACCGGTCTCACCTTCACAACATTGCCAAGATCCGTACTTCCTTCTCCATCAAAACCGCTACCTTCTAGGTTCAATCTCTCATCCAATCCCGACTGGATGACTGCATCAGTCTCCTTTCTGATCTCCTATCCTCCTGTCTCTCCCCGCTTCAGTCTATACTTCACTCTGCTTCCCGGATTACCTTTCTAAAGAAACGCTCTGGGCATATCACTTCCCTCCTCAAAAATCTCCAGTGGTTGCCCATCAACCTTCGCATGAAGCAAAAACTCCCCACTGTTGACATGTTAGATCTCCATTCCTTTGCCCCCTCCTACCTCACCTCCTTTCTCTCCTTCTACAGCCCAGCCCGCACACTCCTCTGCCGCTCACCTCCTCCCTGGGCCTCGTTCTCACCTGTCCCGCCGTTGACCTACGACCCACGTCCTATCTCTGGCCTGGAATGTCTTCCCTCCACACATCTGCCAAACTAGCTCTCTTCCTCCCTTGAAAACCCTCCTGAGAGCTCACCTCCTCCAGGAGTCCTTCCCAAATTGAATTCCTTCCTTATCCTCTGCTCCTCCTCCCCTCCCCATCTCCCCGACTCCCTCCCTCTGCTTTACTCTTTCCCACAGCACATGTGTATATTTGTACATAGTTCTTATTCTACTTATTTTATTAATGATGTGTATATATCTATAATTTAGTTATCTGATTTGATGCCATTGATGCCTGTCTATTAGTTTTATATTGTTTTCTGTCCCTCCCTTCTAGACTGTGAGCCCGTTGTTGGGTAGGGACTGTCTCTATCTGTTGCCAAATTGTACTTTCCAAGCGCTTAGTACAGTGCTGTGCACACAGTAAGCACTCAATGTGATTGAATGAATGAATGAATGAATATTGTTATAGTGTACTTCACCAACTGCTTCGTATTGTTCTCTGCACACAGTAATTGCCCAGCAAATCGAATTGACTGGCTGACTGATGAATTCTGCTCAGCGAGGGGCTTGGCCCTGTTGGTGGGGTGAGGGCAGAAACCCTTTCAGGCCACTGGTAGTTGGTCTTTTGTCCCCGTGAAAACTTGAACAGTAACCCCAAACCTAACGGTCAAACTACTACTTGCTTGGCAGTGTCAAACCCCCGTGTCTTTGCCCTCCTCATCCCTGACTCTCCATCAGTGACCCAGCATGGACCATCCAGCACCCATGCCTCTCTCCTCCACATCCTTGACACTTCCCAAGTGATCCGGCAGGGACCGTTCAAAACCGCTGACCCTTCCTTCCCCATTAATCTCTCTGTTTCGGTTTCCTCATTTATAAAATAGGGATTAAGACTGTGAGCCCAGTGTGGGACAGGGACTGTGTACAATCCAATTATCTTGTGTCTAAGCCAGTGGTTAGTACAGTGTCCGGCAGATAATAAGTGCTTAACAAAGACCACAGTTGTTATTATTATTATCTGGGGACTTGGATTTGGCCAGTACTTGGGGGATTGATCAGCGTAGGTGCTCTTCTCAATTCTGTTGCCACCTGACTTTTTTCATTTCTTAATTTCAGTCATTATTTTAGTGTTTGTTAGGCCTCGGCTCTTTCTGTTCTGTTGCTCGGATATGCATACAAATGATGCAGGGCCAAAAGCGATTGCTCAAATTTCACAAATATTTCACAAATCACAGGGTGTAGACAATACAGAAGGGAGAAGGAGCCGAAGGAAAGAGGGTTTAATCAGAGAAGGCCTCTTGGCGGAGTTGTGACCTTAATGCTTTGGAGAGGGGGATAATGACAGTCTGGCACACGTGAGTGGAGGGAGAGGGAGTTCCAGACCAGAGGAGGGACTTGGAAAAGGAGGCCACAGGCCAGATAGACGAGATGGAGGCCCATGGGGTAAGCCGGAGCTGGAAGAGCAAAGTACCACCAGGTGGCGATAGAGAGGCGCCGTGTAGGAGAGAAGCATCGCCGCCTAGTGGATAGAGCCTGGGGGGTCAGACCTGATTTCTAATCCAGGCCCTGCTATGTGCCTGCTGAGTGACCTTGGGCAAGTCATTTCTCTCTTCTATGCCTCAGTTATCTTGTCTCTAAAATAATAATAATAATAAAATCATAATAATCATCATAATAGTTATTACGGTGGTATTTGCTAAACACTTACTGTGTGCCTTGCACTGTTCTAAGTCCTGGGGTAGATACAGGGTAATCAGATCGGACAGAGTCCATGTCCCACATGGGACTCACAGTCTTAATCCCCATTTTATGGATGAGGTAACTGAGCCTCAGAGAAGTTAAGTGACATGCCCAAGGTCACAGAGGAGACATGTGGTGGAGCCGGAATTGGAACCCACGTCCTCGGATTTCCAGGCCCGTGCATCCCAGAACGACACCTGATGCTGTGAAGGGGTGATTGAGAGGTGCAGCTTCAGAGAATACTGCCTAGTAGCATTATGGGGCGGTAGAGAGGAGCAACACCCCAGAACACTGTGGTATATCTATTACTGTGGTATAATAATAATAATAATGATGATAATAATAATAATACATTTTATGTGCTTCCTTTGTGTCAAGCACTGTTGTAACAGCTAGGGTAGATCCAAGTTAATCTGGTTGGACACGGTCCCTGTTCCATATGGGCCTATGAGGCCCATATTAGTCTTAATCCCCATTTTACAGGTGAAGTAACTGAGGTAACTGCCCAAGGTCACACAGCAAGCATTTGGCAGAACCGGGATTAGTACACAGGACCTTCTAACCCCCAGGCCCATCCTATCCACTAAGCCATGAAGCCACGCTGGCTTAGTGGAAAGAGCACGAGCTTGGGAGTCAGAGGTCATGAGTTCTAATTCCAGCTCTGCCACTTGTCTGCTGTGTAACCTTGGGTAAGTGACTTAACTTCTCTGTGCCTCAGTTACCTAGAATGTGAGCCCGTTGTTGGGTAGGGACCATCTCTATATGTTTCCAACTTGTTCTTCCCAAGTGCTTAGTACAGTACTCTACACACAGTAAGTACTCAATAAATATGATTGAATGAATGAATGAATGAATGTAAAATGGGGATTAAGACCGTGAGCCCCATATGGGGCAACCCGATTACCTTGTATCTATCCCAGTGCTTAGAACAGTGCAGCGTGCTTAGAACAGAGAAGCAGCGTGGCTCAGTGGAAAGAGCACAGACTTTGGAATCAGAGGTAATGGGTTCAAATCCTGGCTCTGCCAAGTGTCAGTTGTGTGACTTTGGGCAAGTCCCTTAACTTCTTTGTGCCTCAGTTACCTCATCTGTAAAATGGGGATTAAGACTGTGAGCCCCCCCGTGGGACAACCTGATCACGTTGTAACCTCCCTAGCACTTAGAACAGTGCTTTGCACATAGTAAGTGCTTAATAAATGCCATAAAAAACAGTGCTTGGCACATAGTAAGTGCTTAACAATAGAGAAGCAGCGTGTCTCACTCGAAAGTGCCCGGGCTTTGAAGTCAGAAGTTACGGGTTCAAATCTCGGCTCTGCCAGTTGTCAGCTGTGTGACTTTGGGCAAGTCACTTAATTTCCTTGTGCCTCAGTTACCTCATCTGTAAAATGAGGATTAAGACTGTGAGCCCCACGTGGAATAACCTGATCACCTTGTATACCCCAGTGCTTTGCACATAGTAAGCACTTAACAAATACCATCAGTATTATTATTATTAAGTGCAATTATTGTTATTATTATTACTATCATAATAGTGTACTGTACTGCCACCAAGCGCAGCCTTACTGAACAAGGCCGCTGCTGCCACCAGGGGGTGATAGAGAGGTGCAGCCTCCCGGAATAACGGTTCGTGCCACCAGGGGGCAGGCTGCTGCTCTCCGACCAGAGAATGGTTATGGTTCGAGGGGCCAGGGACATCTCTCCAGAGCAGCTGCTCAGTTCTTCTCCTCCGCCTCTTACAGCGTGGAGACATTCCACCCCCAGATTTACCCCATTACTAAGTGAGCTGTACTGCTACCCCACAGGGAATCTGTGTGTGTGTGTGTGTGTGTGTGTGTGTGTGTGTGTGTGTGTGTGTGTGTGTGAATAATGTGGGGGAAGATGGGTAATGAAGCGGCTGCCACTCGTGGGAGAACAGGGTCTGGGGCTCTGTACAGGAAGCTAATTCTGTCTGACTCGATTGGGAGCGAGAAGAGCCAGAACCCTTAATTCTATAGACGGGGCAAGCTTTGCTGTGTCTCTAGTCCCTCTTCATGGTCACTGCAAAGTCTCAGTCCCCAGAGAAAGGACATTTCTGGGCATAACACAGAAGCTTGAGGGATCCAGTGTCAGGAGGAGGACAGATTGTCTATCAGGGTCTCTATCCTAATTTTCTCTGAGAAGCAAATTGTGCAGACTCCTACCTGAGGTCAAGGAAGCAGGGGTGTGGGCGGGGAGGACAAAAGGCAGGTATTGTACTAGAAATTGCTGTCTTATCTACTGTGCGGTTCTGCACCTTCAATCGATCAGTTGGGTAGATGGAGCTCTTGCTGTGTGCAGAGCACTGTACTAAGCCCTTGGCAGAGTACAGTATGACAGACACATTCCCTCCCCACAATAAGATTAATATTAATGATGATGTTGGTATTTGTTAAGTGCTTACTATGTGCCAAGCACTGTTCTAGGCACTGGCACTGTTCTAAGTGCTTACCGTATCGGGGGGACTGGAGTTCCTGGAGTAACAGAACTGGGGGTGCAGGTGGGAGGACAAAGCAGGTTTTCTTTTCTAGAAATGGAATTCTGTACAGTGTGTAGTTCTGTCCCTCCAGTGTGTGGAGAACAAGCCCCTTCTAGGGATGTGAGGAAGGGATGGGTAAGTGTTTGTAGGGCAGAGTGTGGCAGTCAGCGTAGCTGCAGATCCACTTAACCATGTTCGGCCGGGAGGGGGCAGGGAGAGTGGTCAAAAGTGTTGGCAAAACTAGGTTGTCTGTGCTTCCCCCCGCCGCCTTTTCCTGCCTCCCCGCTTCCCCTTTCCACACCCAACTTTGAACACTGGTTTTCCTTTCAACAGATGTGGTCCCGGTCAGACGCTTAGGATCACCGGTTCAGGTGTCTCAAGACCAGGGTTCAGACCTCGACATGTCCACGGGCAGGGACCAGAGGAGAAGCTCCAGTGCCACTTCACTCCGATGAGACCGAGGTTCGTCTGCCCATCCCCAGAGGAGGCCAGAGTGAGTCCCGAGGTCCCCCTTCCGCAATAGCATGTACAGGCTGTTCAAAGCCCTCCAGCCAAAATCCCCTGGCAGCACATATCTCAGGGAAGGATGGCCGAGGGGAGAATCTAGTTACTACTCATTAAAAAAAACTGCTCAATGCATCTCTCCAGCCTTGAGGTGCATCTTTCTAATGTGGACAGAGGTCAATACCCAGACATGCCCTGTTGTCAAGATGGAGTCTTTGGTGGCACAGTCCTCCAAAAGGGGGGGAGGTAGGGTGTGTGTGTGTGTGCGTGCGCGCGTGCGTGTGTGTGTGTATTTATGGGTGTGTGTATGAGAGGCTAGCAAGTTTTTGGTTCAACCCACACTTCATTTATCCATTCAATCGTACTTATAGCAATAGTAATAATAATGTTATTTGTTAAGTGCTTACTATGTGCCAAGCACTGTTCTGAGCAAGGGGTAGATACATGGTCATCCGATAGTCCCACCAGGGTCTCACAGTCTCAATCTCCATTTTGCAGGTGAGGTAACCGAGGAACAGAGAAGTTAAGTGGCTTGACAAGTTAAGGTCACACAGCATAAAAGTGGCGGAGCCAGGATTAGAACCCAAGTCCTCTGACATCCAAGACTGTGCTCTTTCCAGTAAGCCATAGAGTGCTTACTGTGACAGAGCACTGTACTAAGCGCTTGGGAAAGTACAGTACAGCAAAAAGATAGATGTTCCCTGCCCACAACTACCTTCCAGTCTAGAGGAGGAGACAGGTACTTATACAAGTAAAAAGGCATCAGGACATCAATACAAGTAAACAGGAATAAATTCGAAAAATGTGATTACAGATATAATTAACATAATCATTCATTCATTGTCATATTTATTGAGCGCTTACTGTGTGCAGAGCACTGTACTGAGCGCTATATGTTGCCGACTTGTACTTCCCAAGCGCTTAGTACAGTGCTCTCCACACAGTAAGCGTTCAATAAATATGATTGAATGAATGAATGAATGACCAGCGCCAAGAAGAGGCGGAGACCAGGGCAGGGAGGCACATGTGACCAGAGCTGGGAGGCAGAGGGGGACTAGTGCTGGGAGGCAGAGGGGTTACTGAGTCGGGAGACAGGGGAACCAGGGCCGAGAGGTAGAGGAGGAACAATGCTGAGATTTAGGGGGGGACCAGGGCCAGGCGGCAGGGGGGGGGGACCATGACCAGGAGGCGGCGGGGGGGGGGACCAGGCCCAGGAGGGGGACAAGGGCAGGATGCAGAGAGGGACCAGGGCCGGAAGCAGAGTGTTACCTGGGCCGGGATACAGGCTGACCAGGGCAGGGAAGAAGAGGGGTACCTCGCCGGGGGATTGGGGACCAGGGCCGGGAGGCAGAGGGTTACCTGCGCCGGGAGGTAGAGGGGGACCAAGGCCGAGAGGCGGTGGGGGATCAGGGCGGGGAGGCATAGAGAGATCAGGTCCTGGAGGCAGAGGGGGGTTCCAAGTCAGGGAAGCAGAGGGGGACCAGGGCCAGGGGAAAGAGGGGTACCTGGGCCGGGATACATGGGAGCCCGGGCAGGGAAGCAGAGGGGTCCCAGGGCCGGATGGCAGAGGGGGACCAGGGCCAGGAGGCGGAGGGGTTATCTTGGCCGGGAGACAGGGTGACCAGGACAGGGAAGCAGAGGAGTACCTGGGCCGGGAGATGGGGGACCAGGGCCGGGAGGCAGAGAGGGACCAGGGCCAGGAGGAATAGGGGTACCTGGGCCGGGAGACAGAGGGGGACTAGGGCCGAGAGGCCGGGGGGACAGGAGCAGGGAGGCATAGGAGAACCAGGGTTGGGAGGCAGAGGGGGATCAGGACCAAGGCGCAGTGGGGACCGGGGCAGGGAGACATAGGAGGACCAGGGCTGGGAGGCAGAGGGGGACCAAGGTGGGGAGGCAGAGGGGTTCCTGGGCCGGGAGACAGGGGGTCCAGGGCTGGAAAGTATAGGGGACCCAGGGCTGGGACGGAGAGAGACGCAAGAACCTGGGGGTAGAAGGAGAACAGGGCCGGGAGGCACAGAGGGACGAGGGCCGGGAGGCAGAGGAGGACGAGGGCCGGGAAGCAGAGGAGCACCAGGGCAGGGTGGCAGAGGGAGACCCGGACCAGAAGGCAAAGTAGTCCTGGCCCGGAAGACAGGGGGACCAGTGCCAGGAGGTAGAGGGAACCCAAATCCATGATGCAGAGATGGACCAGGGCCTGGAGGTAGAAGGAGACCATTCATTCATTCATTCATTAAATCGTATTTATTGAGCGCTTACTGTGTGCAGAGCACTGCACTAAGCGCTTGGGAAGTACAAGTTGGCAACATATAGAGACGGTCACTACCCAACAGTGGGCTCACAATCTATAAGGGGGAGACAGAGAACAAAACAAAACATATTAACAAAATAAAACAAATACAATAAATATGTACAAATAAAATAAATAAATAGAGTAATAAATACGTACAAACATATATACATATATACAGGTGCTGTGGGGAGGGAAAGGAGGTAAGGCGGGTAGGATGGGAAGCGGGGGGGCCTGGACACAGGGAGACCACGGCCTGGACACATAAAGGGACCAGGTTCAGGAGGCAGAGGGGGACCAGGGCTTAGAGGCAGAGCGGGACCAGTGCCAGGAAGCAGATGGGTAAATAGGCTGGGAGACAGGGGTACCGAGGCCGAAAGGCAGAGGGGTAGAATGGCTGAGAGGCAGTTGGGGACCAGGACATTGAGGCAGAGGGGGACCAGGGTGGGAAGGCAGGGGAGGGATCACGGCCAAGACGTAGAGGGTTACCTGGGCCAGGAGACAGGGGGACCTAGGCTGGGAGGTAGAGAGGACCCAGGGCCGGGACGGAGAGAGACCCAAGGGCTTGGAGGTGGAAGAAGACCAGGGCCGGGAGGCAGAGGTGGACTACGGCAGGGTGGCAGACGGGGACCAGGGCCAGGAGGCAGAGGGGTACCTGGGCCGGGAGAGAGGGGGACCAGGGCCAGGAGGCAGAAGGGTACCTGGGCCGGGAGACAAAGTGCCGAGGGCCGGGAGGTAGAGGGGACTCAGGGCCGGGACGGAGAGAGACCCAATCAATCAATCAATCGTATTTATTGAGCGCTTCCTGTGTGCAGAGCAGTGTACTAAGACCTTGGGAAGTACAAGTTGGCAACATATAGAGACAGTCCCTGCCCAACCGTGGGCTCACAGTCTAAAAGACCCAAGGGCCTGGAGGAGGAACGAGACCAGGGCCAGGAGGCACAGAGGGACCAGGGCCGGGCGGCAGAGCGGGACCAGGGCCAGGAGCCAGATGGGCACCTGGGCCAAGAGACATGGGAACCAGGGCAGGGAGGTAGAGGGGCATAGGGATACCTGGCCTGGGAAGCAGAGAGGGACCAGGGCTGAGAGGTGGGGCGGGGGGCGGCAGGGGCAGGGTGGCATAGGGGTACTGGGGCCGGAAGGCAGAGGGGGAACAAGGTGGGGAGACGGAGGGGAACCAGGGCCAGGAGGCAGAGGGGTACCTAGGCCGGGCGATGGAGACCAGGGCCGGAACAGAGAGAGACCCAAGGCCGTAGAGGTAGACGGAGACCAGGGCGGGGAGTCACACAGGGACCAGGGCCGGGAGGCATAGGGGGACCAGGGCAGGGTGGCAGAGGGGGACCAGGGCCAGGAGGCAGCGGGGTACCCGGGCAAGGTGACAGGGGGCCCAGGGCCGCGAGGCAGAAGGGAACCAGGGCCCGGAGGTAGAGGGGACCCAGGGCTGGCACGGAGAGGGACCCAAGGACCTGGAGGTAGAAGGAGACCAGGGCCGGGAGGCACAGGATGGGTGCAGAGGCTGACCAGGGTCAGTAGGCCGAGTGGGACCAGAGCCGGGAGACAGAGGGGTTCCTGGGAAGGGATACAGGGGGACCAGAGCCGGGAGGCCAAGGGGTACCTGGGCTGCTAGATGGGGACCAGGGCAAAGAAGCTGATGGAGACTTCGTCTAGGAGGCAGTGTGGTACCTTGGCCGGAGGCAGAAGGGCACCAGAGCTGAGAGGCATTGGGGACCAGGGCAGGGAGGAAGAGGGGGACCAGGGCCAGGAGGCAGAGGGTAACCTAGACTGGGAAATTGGGAGACCAGGGCCGGGAGGCAAATAGTTACCAGGGCCAGGAGACAGAGGAGTGCCTGAGATGGGAGATAGGGGGACCAGGGCCGGGAGGCCTAGGGGTATCTGGGATGGGAAACAGGGTCGAGGGCTGGGAGGCTGAAGAGGACCTGGTCCAAGAGGCAGTGTAGTACCTTGGCCGGGAGGCAGGGGGTTACCAGGGCTGAGAGGCCTTGGGGACCAGGGCTGGGAGGCAGAAGGGGGCAAGGACTGGAAGGCAGAGTGGGACCAGGCTAGGCGGCCAGGAGGCAGAGGGGGACCTAGACCGGGGAATGGGAACTAGGGCCGGGAGGCCGAGGGGTACCTGGGCTGGCTGATGGGCGACCAGAGCCGGGAGGTAGAAGGGATACAGTGATGGGACGGTGAGTGACCCACGGACCTGGAAGTAGAAGGACACCAGGGCCTGGAGGCACTGAGGGACCAGGGCTGGAAGGCAGAGGGGGACCAGGGCCGGGAGGCAGAGGGGGACCAGGGAGGGAAGCAGAGGTGTACCTGGGCCAGAAAACAGAGGGACCAGTTCCGGGAGATAGAGGGGTACCTGGACAGGGAGACAGGGGGACCAGGGCCGGGACAGAGAGAGGGACCAGGTGCTGGAGGTAGAGGGAGACCAGGGCCAGGAGGCAGATGGGTACATGGGTCTGGAGACAGAGGGACCAGGGCCGGAAGGTAGAGGGGACCCAGGGCTGAAGGAGAGAAACCCAAGGGCCTGAAGGTAGAAGGAGACCAGGGCCGGGAGGCAGACGGGGACCTGGCCCGGGAAACATGGGGATAAGGGCAGGAAGGCAGAGGGATACATGAGCTGGGAGATGGGGGACCAGGGCCGGGAGGCAGAGGGGTATCTTGGCTAGGAGATGGGGAGGACCAGAGTCAGGAGGTGTAGAGGTACCTGGGCCACGAGGTGGAGGGGACCCAGGGCCGGGATGGAGTGAGACCCAAGGACCTGGAGGTAGACGGATACCAGGGTCTGAGGCACAGAGGGTCCAGGGCCAGGAGGCACAGAGGGTCCATGGTCGGGAGGCACAGAGGGACCAGGGCCGGGAGGCAGAGGGGGACCAGGGCAGGGAAGCAGAGGGGGACCAGGGCCGGGAAACGGAGATCAGGACTGGCAGGGACAGGGGTACCTCTGCCTCCCTGCCCTTGTCCCTTCTTGTTCACAGTAGTAAAGGGGAACTACGGCCAAAAGTCAGAGGAGACCAGGGACAAGAGGCACGGGGGGACCAAGGCGGGAAGACAGAGGGGGGCCAGGGCCAGGATTTAGACGGGAACCTTGGCCAGTAGACAAGTGGATAAAATGCCGGGAGGCAGAGGGGGACCAGAGCCAGGAGGCTGAGAGGTACCTGGGCTAGAAGGTAAAGGGGGACCAGGCGCGATAAGGGAGCGGACAAGGGAAGGGAGGCATAAAGGGACTAGGGCCAGGAGGCAAGGGGTCCCTGGGCCGGGAGATGGGGAACTAGGGTCGGGAGGCTTGGGTGACCAGGGCTGGGAGGTAGAGGGGGATCATAGCTAGGAGGCAGAGGGGTTCCGGGTAACGGAGAAGGGAGACCAGGGTTGGGAGGCAGAGAGGGACCAGGGCCTGGAGGCAGAAGGGTACCCGGGCCAGGAGGCAAAGTGGGACCAGGGCCAAGAAGCGGTGTGACAAGGTCAGAGAGGCAGAGAGAGGCCAGGACCGGGAGAAAGAGGGCGACCAGGGCTGCTAGACAGCACGACCAGGGCCGGGAGGCAGAGGGGTACCTGGGCCAAGGGACAGGGGGACCAGGGCTTGGAGGCAGAGGGGTACCTGTGGCGGGAGACAGTGGGACTATGGCTGAGAAACAGAGTGGTCCCAGGGCCGAGAGACGGGGCGTGACCGGGTCAGGGAGGCAGGGGCCTGCCTGGACCGGGAATTTGAGGGGGACCAGGGCAGGGAGCCAGACGGGGACCAGGACTGGGAGATAGAGGGGACCCATGGCCGGGACGGAGAGAGACCCAGTGTCCTGGAGGTAGAGGGAGGCCGTGGCCGGGAGGCTCAAAGGGACCAGGGCCAGGAGGTAGAGGAGGACCAGGGCCAGGAGGCAGAGGTGTACCTGGGCCAGGAGATGGAAGACCAGTGTCGGGAGGCAGAGAGGGACCAGGGCCAGAAGCAGAGGTGGACAGGGTTGGGAAACGGGGATCAGGGCCGGGAGGCAAAGGGGGGCCATGGCCGAGAAGCATGGGGGACAAAGTCAGGGAGGTAGAGGGGGACCAGGGACAGGAGACGGAGGGAGACCAGGGCCGGTAGACAGGGGGACCGGGGCCGGGAGGCAGAGGGTTACATGGGCCAGGAGCTGGGGCCTGGGGCTGAGAAGCAGAGGGGAACCGGGGCCGAGAGGTGGGGGGCGACCAGGTCAGAGAGGCAGAGGCCGGTCAGGGCTGGGAAGAAGAGGGGGACCGGGACAGGGAGGCAGAGGGGGACCAGGGCCTGGAGGCAAAGAGGGACCAGGACCTGGAGACAAAGAGGAACCAGGGCCGGTAGACAAGGGGACTGGGGCCAGGAGGCAAAAGGGTCCCTGGCCGGGAGACAGAGCCGAGAGGCCTGGACCGACCAGGTCAGAGATTCAGAGGCGGACCAGGTTTGGGAAGCAGAGGAGGACGGGGGCGGGAAGGCAGAGGGGGGCCAGGGCGGGAAGGCAGAGGGGGACCAGGGCCGCGAAGGCAGAGGGGGACCAGGGCCAGGAAATTGGGTTCAGGCCGGTAGGCAGAGGGGTACCACTGCCTCCCTGCCCTTGTACCCGCTGCTTCTCAGAAGTAACGGAAAACTAGGGTCGAAAGTCAGAGGGAGACCAGGGATGTAAGGCAGGGGGCGACCAGGGTAGGGAGGCAGAAGGGGATCAGGACCGAGAAGCTGGGTGTGACGTTGTCAGGGAGGCAAAGGGGAACCTGAGCCGAGAGGCAGAAGAGTATCCGCACCAGTAGATGGTGGACCAGGGCCGGTACGTAAAGGGGAACCAGATCCAGGAGGCAGAGGAGTTCCTGGGCCGGAAGAAAAGGGGACCTGGGCTGGGAGGCAGAGGGGCAACCAGGTCCATTAGACAGGAGACCAGAAACGGGAGGCAGAGGGGTACCTGAGCCGGGAGAAGGGGGAGCCAGGGCTGGGAGACAGAGGGGTAGTTGTGCCGGGAGACAGTGGGACTCGGGCTGAGAAGCAGAGGGGAACCAGGGCTGAGAGGCCGGGGGTGACCAGGTCAGAGAGGCAGAGGCCGGCCAGGGCCGTGAGGCAGAAGGGGACCAGGGCCAGGAGGCAGAGGGGAACTAGGCACGGGGACCAGACATGGGAGGTAGAGGGGACTCAGGGCCAGGACAGAGAGAGACCTAAGGGCCTGGAGGTAGAAGGAGACCAGGGCCGGGAGGCTGAGGGGGACCAGGGTCAGGAGGCAGAGGGGTACCTGGGCCGGGAGATGGGGAGGCAGGGTCGGGAGGCAGAGGTATACCTGGTCTGCGAGAAGGGGTCCAGGCCTGGGAGGCTAAAGGGGACCTGGTCGAAGAGGCAGTGGGGTATCGTGGCCGGGAGGCAGAGGGAGACCAGGGCTGAGAGGCCTTGGGGACCAGGGCAAGGGGGCAGAGGGGGACCAGGACTTGAAGGCAGAGGGTTACCTGGGCTGGAAGGCAAAGGGGAACCAGGGCCAAGAGGCAGAGGGGTACCTGGGCCGAGACATAGTGGGGGACTAGCGCGGGGAGTCAGAGGGGGACCTGGGTCGGGAGACTAGGAGACCAAGGTTGGGAGGAAGCGGGGACCAAGGCCGGGATGGAGAGAGACCCAAGGGCCGAGAGGTAGAAGGAGACCAGACCCGGTAGTAGCAGAAAGACCAGGGCCAGTAGGCAGAGGGGAACCATGGCTGGGCGGCAGAGGGGGGCCAGGGCCAGGAGGTAGAGGGGACCCAGGGCCAGGAGGGAGAGAGACCCAAAGGCCTGGAGTTAGAAGGAGACAAGGGACGGGAGGCACCCAGGGACCAGGGCCATGAAGCAGAGGGTGACCAGGGCAGGGCGGCAGAGGGGGACCAGGGTCAGGAGGCAGAGTGGTACCTGGGCTGGGAGAAAGGGGGACAAGGGCAGGGCGGCAGAAGGGAACCAGGGCCGGAAGGCAGAGTAGGATCAGGGCGGAGAAGCAGAAGTGGACCAGGGCCACGAGGCAGAGGGGTACCCGGTCCGGAAGACAGGGGGACTAGGTCTGGGAGGCAGAGGGGTACCTGAGTGGGAAGACGGGTTGACCAGGTCCGAGAGGTAGGGGGACCCAGGCCGCGAGGTAGAGGGGACCCAGGCCCTGGGGGTAGAGGGAAACCAGTGCTGGCAGGTGCAGGGGAGCCAGGGCCAGGAGGCATAGGGGGACCAGGGCCGGGAAACGGGGACCCAGGCCCATAAGCAGAGCAGTATCTCTGCTTCCCTACACTTGTTTTCCCCCCCTCCCCCCCCCCCCGGTTCTCGGAAATAAAGGGGAACTAGGGCCTAAAGGCAGAGGGGGAACAGGGACGAGAGTCACGGGCGGACCAAGGCAGGGTGGCAGATGGGGACCTGGGCTGGAAGGCAGAGGATACCTGGGCTGGGAGGCAAAGGGGAACCAGAGCTAAGAAGCTGCGGGAACAAGGGCAGGGAGGCAGAGAGGAACCAGGGCAGAGAAGCGGAGGCCACGAGGGCAGGGATGCCGAGGGGAACCAGGTCCGTCAGGCAGAGGGGTATCTGGGTCGGGAGACAGGGGGACCAGGGCCGGGACACAGAAAGGGACCAGGGCGTGTTGGCAGAGGGGGAGCAGGGACAGGAGGAAGAGAGGTACCTCGACCAGGAGATGGGGACCAGGGCTGGGAGTTAGAGGAGACCCAGGGCCTGGAGACAGGAGGACCAGGGCTGAGAAGCAGAGAGGGACCAGGGCCGAGAGGCAGGGGGCGACCAGGTCATAGACGCAGAAGCTGACCAGTGCTGGGAGACAGAGGGGTACCTGGACTGGGAGGCAAAGGGGGTCCAGGGCGGAGAAGTGAGGGCGACAAGGGCAGGGAAGCCGAAGGGGACCAGGGCCTGGAGGCAGAGAGGGACCAGGAATGGGAGGCAGAGAATTACCTGGGCGGGGAGACAGGTGTACCAGGGCCGAGAGGCAGACGGGGACCAGGGTCGGGAGGCAGATGAGAGAAGCAGCGTGGCGCAGTGGAAAGAGCTCTGGCTTTGGAGTCAGAGGTCATGGGTTCAAATCCCGTCTCCACCAATTGTCAGCTGTGTGACTTTGGGCAAGTCACTTCACTTCTCTGGGCCTCAGTTACCGCATCTGTAAAATGGGGATTAAGTCTGTGAGCCTCCATCATGGGACAAACTTATCACCTTGTAACCTCCCCAGCGCTTAGTACAGTACTTTGCACATAGTAAGCGCTTAATAAATGCCATCATTATTATTGTTATTATAATGGGGACTAGGGCGGGTTGGCAGAGGGGGACTAGGGCCAGGAGGAAGAGGGGTATCTAGGCTGGGGGCAGGGAGACCAGGGCCGACAAGCAGAGGGGGATCAAGGCCGGGAGGCAGATGGGCACTAGGGCGGGTTGGCAGAGGGGGGACCAGGGCCAGGAGGAAGAGGTGTACCTAGGCCGGGAGACAGGGGGACCAGGGCCGGGAGGTAGAGGAGACCCCGGTCCAGGACGAAGACTCGCCCAAGGGCCTGGAGGTAGAAGGACACCAAGGCCGCGAGGCCCTGGGGTACCAGGAGGCACAGAGGGACAAGGTCCGGGAGGAAGAGGGGGACCAGGGCATGGTGGCAGCGTGGACCATGGCCAGGAGACAGGGAGGTACCTGGGCCTGGAGGCAAAGGGACACCAGTGTCGAGAAGCGGGGAGGACTAGGGCAGGAAGGCAGAGAGGTACCTGGGCCGGGAGGCAGGGGAACCAACGCAGGGAAGCAGAAGGGTCCGTGGGCCGGGAGACGGGGACCAGGGCCTTGAGGCAGAGATTGACTAGTGCTGGGAGGCAGATGGGGACCAGGGCGGGTAGACAGAGGGGGACCAGTTCCAGGAGGCAGATTGGTTCCTACGCCAGGAGACGGGGACCAGGGCCGGGAGGTAGAGGGGACCAGGGCCGTGATGGAGACAGCGACCAGGACCTGGAGGTCAAGGGAGACCAGGATCGGGAGGCACAGAGGGACCAGGGCTGAGAGTCAGACGGGGATCAGGGCAGGGAGGCAGAGGGGGATCAGGGCCAGGTAGTAGAGGGGTACCTGGGTCGGGAGGCAGAGGGGTATCTTGCCCGGGAGGCAAAGAGGGGCCAGGACGGTGAGACGGGGGCGATAAGGGCAGGGAGGTAGAGGGGGATACGGGTCGTTAGACAGAGGGATACATGGGTCAGGAGACAGAAGGACCAGGGCTGAGAAGCAGGGGGTGACCTGGTTGGTCATAGACGCAGATGCGGACCAGGGCCGGGAGGCAGAGGGGTATCTGGGATGGGAGGCAATGGGGGACCAGGGCGGAGAAGCGGGGGAGACAAGGGCAGGGAGGCAGAGGGTGGCCAGGGCCTTGAGGCTGAGCGGGGCCAGGGCTAGGAGGCAAAGGGGTACCTGGGACGGGAGACCGGGGAACTAGGGCCGAGAAGGCAGAGGGAGACTCGGGCCGGGAGGCAGATGGGGAACACGGCCAGGAGGCAAAGGGGTACCTAGGCCGGGAGACAGGAGGACCAGGGCCGGAAGGTAGAGGGGACCATGGGTCGGGATGGAGACTCAACCAATGGCTTGGAGGTTGAAAAAAAAACCCAGACCGGGATGCCGTGGGGGAACAGGGCCGAGAAGCACAGAGGGACCAGGGCCAGGAGGCAGAGGGGGACCAGGGCAGGGTGGAAGGGGGTTTGCCAGGGCCAGGAGGCAGAGCCGCACCTGGGCCGGTAGGCAAAGAGGGACCAGGTTCGAGAAGCAGGGGGTCAACGGCCTGGAGGCAGAGGGGGACCAGGGCCGGGATGCCAAGGAGGGCCAGGGATGGAAGGCAGATGGAGACCAGGGTAGGTAGGCATAAGGAGACCAGGTCCAGGAGACAGGGTTCCAGGGCCGGGAGGCAGAGGGGGACCAGGGCCTGGAGGCAGAGGGATACCTGCGTCTGGGGACAGGGGGACCAGAGCTGAGAGGTAGAGGGGACCCAGGGCCTGGAGGTAGAAGGAGACCAGGGCCGGGAGGCAGAGGGGGACCTGGGCCAGGAGGCAGAGGGGTACCTGTGTCGGAAGACAGGGGGACCAAGGCCGGGAGTCAGAGGGGTACTTGTGCTGGGAGGCAGAGCAGGATCAGGGCCAGGAGGCAGTGGGGTGCCTGGGCCGGGAGACAGAGGGGTACCACGTCCAGGAGGCAAAGGGGGACCAGCGCCGGGAGGTAGAGGGTGACCATGCCAGGAGGCAGAGGGGTACCTTGTTCTTGAGATAGGGGGACCAGGCAGAGCAGAGAGAGGTAGTCAGGGCGATGGGGAGGGGAGGAGGACTAGAGGAAAACGGGGGCTCAATCTGGGAAGGCCTCCTGGAAGAGGTGAGCTTTCAGTAGGCCTCTGAAGGGAGACAGTGTGTTCGACTGGTGGAATGTGAGGAGCGAGGACAGTCCATATTTCACTCCGCTGCCCCGATTATCTTTCTACAGAAAAATTCAGGGCATGTCACCACCCTCCTCAGAAAATCTCCAGTGGTTGCCTATCAACCTCCTTATCAAGCAAAAACTCCTCACCATTGGCTTCAAACCTCTCCATCCCCTTCTCCCCTCCTACCTCACCTCCCTTCTCTCCTTCTCCAGCCCAGCCCGCACCCTCCGCTCCTCTGCCACCGCTAACCTCCTCACTGGGCCTTGTTCTCTCCTGTCCCACTGTCGAACCCCAGCCCACATCCTTCCCCTGGCCTGGAATGCCCTCTCTCCACACATCCGGCAAGCTAGCTCTCTTCCTCCCTTCAAAGCCCTACCGAGAGCTCACCTCCTCCAAGAGGCCTTCCCAGATTAAGCCCCCTTTTCTTCAGCTCCCCCTCACCTCACCCTGACTCGCTCCCTTTGCTCTACCCCCCTCTCCACCAAACAGCACTTGTGTAAATATGTACATATTTATAATTCTATTTTATATTAAATATGTGTTTATATCTATAATTCTATTTATTTACATTGATGTTATTGATGCCTGTTTACTTGTTTGATATCCCTCTGCCCGCTTTTAGACTGTGAGTCCGCTGTGGTCAGGCACTGTCTCTGTTGCTGAATTGTACTTTCCAAGCGCTTAGTACAGTATTCTGCACAGATTGAGCGCTAAATAGATTGAACGAATGAAGTGTAGTTTCCAGTACAATCCCTACCCCCTGCTCTCCCAGCCCACACCCCTGCTGACTTGAGCTCAGCTAGGACCCAACACAACTCTGTCCGGAGCCTCTGCCACTTGTCATCTTTGACTTTGGGCAAGTCACTCCACTTCTCTGGGCCTCAGTCCCCTCATCTGTAAAATGGGGATTAAGACTGTGAGCCCCCTGTGGAGTAACCTGATCACCCTGTAACCGCCCGAGCGCTTAGAACAGGGCTTTGCACGTAATAAGCACTCAATAAATGCCATTATTATTATTACCACTGTATACAGCAGGAACATTTTAGTCCACGCTTAAATTAATTAAAAGGGGGATGGATCGCGACACACACTCAGCGACACACAGAATTATCCCAAAAAACGGCTACCTATCCTACGGGCTTCCCCACCTTTCGTGAAGATAGTCCCATGTCAGAGAAGTTTGAAGGAGTCTGGTCCCCCGTAGCATGCCACTCTGGTTCTAGTCTTAGGTGCTTTGGCCTAGGCCCCAATAAGGTGTCTCAGCGCAGATGGTTTTCTTTTCTTTGTTCCGCGACCCCAGGGGAACAGTTCTTTCCCCCTTTTATCGGTTGTTGCAGGGGGGCGGGAAGGGGGAAGCAGCGGGATTTCCCCATTGTTGCTCCAATTACCCGGGGTCTGCAACCCCGGAGGCTCATTACCAGGAGAAGCCAGGGAGGACCGCGACCACGCCAGCCCGCAACCCTGTGCTGATTTATCCCTCAGGCTCCAACTGATCTTCCAGGCTTAGTCCCGCCCGGGAGAACAATTTACCTGCTCCTCAAATTCCTCTGCAAAACAATCCGTTTCTCTTCATCCAGTCCAGTGCTCCTCAGGCTTACCTGCAAAATTACTCAGTTTCGCCTCAGGAATTGAAGTTTTCAGACTTCCGAGCAAGAGAGTTAAGTTTCCCTTCCAATTCCAGTCTGCAAGATAATTGAGTTTCCCTTCTGTTGTCCGCCAGCGGACTTGACATGACTGACTGTATCTTGTGCATGCTGACATTAATCCTCCATTTTGTGCACACCGTGAGCAACTCCGTTTTTTGAACTTTATGGAAGGCTCAACAACAGAACGTCCTCAAGTCCAGTAAACAAGTAACACCTGTCTGTGCAAGGTTGTAGGGCTGATAACGAGTAACTAAAGAGACCAATGAAAACTCAGGACCATCCTGTCGGTCCTCATTGGTTCCCTTAAGTTCCCATTGCTCGCTCCCGCGTTGCTGTAACTCAATAAAAGACACTGTGGGAATGGAACTCGGGGCTGCTTGTCATTCATTCATTCATTTATTCGTATTTATTGAGCGCTTACTGTGTGAAGAGCATTGTACTAAGCGCTTGAGAAGTACAAGTTGGCAACATATAGGGACGGTCCCTACCTAATTGTCACTCGTACCTCCCTCGGGAGGTGAACGGGCAAGCAGCCACCTTCCTCCTTAATTGCTGTAAGTGAACTCATGTCTCCGAGTTATTTTTCCTATAACAATAATAATAATGATGATGGCATTTATGAAATGCTCACTATGTGCAAAGCACTGTTCTAAGCGCTGGGGAGATTACAAGGCGATCAGGTTATCCCAGGGGGTCTCACGGTCTTCATACCCATTTTACAGATGAGGTCACTGAGGCACAGGGAAGCGAAGTGACTTGCCCAAAGTCACACAGCTGATAATTGGCGGAGCCGGGATTTGAACCCCTGACCTCTGACTCCAAACCCCGAGCTCTTTCTGCTGAGCCACGCTGCTTCCCTAACTGCATCCTCACCTTCGGTTCCCTTGGATCCACTGTGAGCCCCACATGGGATGATGACCTGATGACCTTGTATGTACCCAGGAGCTTAGAACAGTGTTTGGCACATAGTGAGCTCTTAACAAATACCATCATTATTATCATTACTATTATTACCCCCACCACATGTCTGCAGTGTGACCTTAGGCAATTCACTTCTCTGAGTCTCAGTTACTTCACCTGTAAAATGGGGATTAGGCATGTGAGCCCTATGTGCGACTGGGACTGTGTCCGACCTGTTATCGTGTATCTAACCCACCGTTTAGTACGGTGCAGTTGAGGCCGGCATCACGGGCGGGAACTGAGGGGAGGAAGTGAAACTGACAAGCACCCCCTCACCCACCCCGCTACAATCTGCCCGGCTACGTGACGCTAGAAGGATAGAGCCAATCCGTCAGCGCCACAATCTAGAATACAGCTTATAAGCAACTTCAGCTGAGTGCTCAGGGTTCTCGCCTCCCCTAAGGAGCCGGGCAGGCTGCGGGCCTTACACCCAAAAGACCTAAATTCATTCTGGGAGGGAAATTGGACGGGATAATAAAAGCTTGCTTGGGAAAACGATCCTCCGAGTAATTCTTTACTACCCCACGTGACTCCGGTGTTTTTGGCCTGCATCACTTGGCACACACTAGTCTGCTGTGTTACCTTGGGCAAGCCACTTCACTTTTCTGTGCCCCAATCCCCTCGTCTTTAAAATGGGAATTAAGACTGTGAACCCCATGTGGGTCAGGGATTGTGTCCAACCTGATTATCTGGTATCTACCACAGCACTTTGTACAGTGCCTTGCACACAGTAAGCATTAATGCCATTAAAATGCCATTAAAAATGATAAATGCCATTAAAGAAAAGAACTACTGCTGCTGCTCTTCCTCCTAACACCCATTCCCAGTGGTCACGACTCAGCTGAGACAAGAGAAGCACAAACCCTGGTGAGCTGTTGATGTTTCAGGCCCTGCCACAGACTCTGCTGGTGAGCCAGTCAGGATGGAAACCTTTAGTCAGTAGGATCCTACCCCCAAGATCAATAATCTTGGACTCTCAGGTCAGAGTAATTAGTGCCGTTGCAGGCCAGCTGCTGTTTGAATGCCGATGACTTGGGCTACCATAAACATTTTCATATGTATGGCATCTTCTGCCCAGTCCCTCCCCACCCAGGCAGGCCACATGAGTGCTATTTGTTAAAGCACTTACTATGTGCTTTGTGTACATTGGACACAGTCCCTGTTTTTCATAGGGCTCACAGTCTGAGGGAGGTTTTCCCCATTTTACAGATGAGAAAACTGAGGTCCATCCAACTGACTTTCCCAAGGTCACAACAGTGGGCAAGGGTCAGAGTGGGATTAGAAACCAGGTCTCCTGACTGCCAGAGAGTTGACTTCTCTTTTAACTCTTAAAAGGAAGCAGCATGGCCTAAAGGATAGAGCAGACCTGGGAGTCAGAAGGGCCTGGGTTCTAATCCTAGCCCTGACACTTGTCTGCTGTATGACCTTGGGCAAGCAACTTCACTTCTCTGGGCCTCAGTTACCTTATCTGTAAAATGTTTAGTATAGTGGTACAGTGCTCTGCACAGAGTAAGCGCTCTATAAATATGATTGAATGAATGAATGAGTGGTATAAAGTAAGCACTTAATGTGGAAGAAAAACTTTGCAGACTCTGCGTTGTGTTCAGAAAAAGGTATGTCAGAGACAGATTTTATTACTATTAGCGCTTCATCCGACACTAGTAGGGAGAGGAATTGAGCAGCAGAGATTCCGCTGCTAGTCAAGGCCACCTCAACCTCAAGCAATACAGAGCCCCTTCATATATCATTAGTACAGCATTCATAACGATCAGAATAATCCAGTAGGAGCAGTACTTTAGGATAGAAAGCAGTAAGCTCCTGGGGCATTTCATGTTTAGTCCTGTGCCTCCCTTGGTAAGGTGGTGAGTAGGGCCAGGGGCTTGATTGGTTCTAGGGCAACCCATCAGGCAAACCCAAAGTGGTCAAGCGGGCCTTCGGCAGGGGCGGGGGAGAAAGGTGGACAAAGGCAGGACCTTGACAATTGTGCTTCTGTAACAAATATCACAATTATTACTATTAGATAGAGCATGAGCCTGGGTGTCAGAAGGACCTGGGTTCTTATTCCAGCTCCAATACGTGCCTGCTGTGTGACTTTAGGCAAGTCACTTAGCTTCACTGTGCTAGTTACCTCTTGTAAAATGGGGATTAAGACCATGAGCCTCGTGTGGGACAGAGTCTGTGTCCAACCCAATTTTCTTGTATCTATTCCAGCGCTTAGTACAGTGCCTGGCAAATAGTAAGCTCTTAACAAATATCACTGTTATTATTGCGGTTTCTGCTGCTTTCACGATACTCCAATAAGCACCTTGCCCCAACTGACTGCCGTCCAGCACCTCTTTGGGAGTTTGTCAGCAGTAGGCGAACCAACAAAATATAAACGTAGATTCTTTCCTTCCAGAAGGATGGAATTCCTTCTGCCATCAGTTGCTCCCACACGTTCCAAACATGGAACCCAGTCTTATAAGCGGAATGATGACTGGAATTTTAAGTGCTTACCTGTGCTAAGCACTGAACTAAGCCCTGGGACCTAGACTTAGCTGAGCACCCGCCTTGCAGTAGAGCTGAGCTGCTTATATCACTTTTATTTCCAGAATCGGAAATCTTCCTCCTGGAAGGGCAAAAGATGGTAAACATTTGGGGGAGCTTCTTGGGGTCATTTTCAAACCCTAATTTGGCAAGGCACTGGAATTGCAAGCTTTGTGTTTCCTTATGTGAAAAGCAATTTGGCCTAGACTGTGAGATCGTGGGCAGGAATGTGTCTGTTATACTGTACTCTCCCAAAAGCTTAGTACAGTGCTTTGCACACAGTGAGCGCTCAATAAATACGATGGAGTGAATGGAATGAAGGGATGAATGTAAGATGGAAATAAATCCATAGGTAACATTTGCCGACATATTGCCTGTGGGTCACAATAGTGAACAGAGATTAGCTCCTGCACTCGAGGAGTTTACAGCAGAGGCCAACCCTCGAGAAGTGGGGTGGCTTAGCGAAAAGAGCACGGGCTTGGGAATTAGAGGTGGTGGGTTCAAACCCCGGCTCCGCCACTTGCCAGCTGTGTGAACTTGGGCAAGTCGCTTAACTTCTCTGGGTCTCAGTTACCTCATCTGTAAAATGGGGATTAAGACTGTGAGCCCCCTTTTGGGTCAGTGACTTTTTCCAACCTGATTTACGTGTATGTACCCCAGCATGTTGCCACTTTGTACTATATGTTGCCAACTTGTACTTCCCAAGCGCTTAGTACAGTGCTCTGCACACAGTAAGCGCTCAATAAATATGATTGAATGAATGAATGAATGAATGAATAAATGAAGCTGGCCCCCCTATTTTTAACTCTTTCCCAGATACCTGAGCCATGAAGCCCCTAAAGCGAAGAATCAAATCTGCAGTTCATGGTATGAAGCCAGGCTCAGTTTGCTGGCACCCTTATTTTTTATCTTTCTCTCTACTACCTGGGTCATGAAGACCCCAAAGGGAGTCAACTTTGAGGATCATGGCATAAAGCCAGCCTCCCTTTTGACAGCACCCACACTTTTATGGTTCTTCCCTGCACTTGGCCCAGGAAAACCCAAATGGGAAGATTCAAATGGAGGGTTCATGGCACGAAGCCAGATCTGCGATTCCCAACACCCATGCTTATCATTCTTCATCATGATGTGTGAGCCGTGAAGACCCAAGTGGGACGACTCAGATCTGGGGTTCAGGACATGAAGCCAGCCCTCTTTTGCTAGTACTTATGTTATTCTTCTTCCCGGCACCTTAACCATGAAGGCCCAAATGGGAAGACTCAAATCTTTGGTTAGTAGCGTGAAGCCAACCTCCCTTTTGCCAAAACAAATATTTTTAATCGCTCTTCCCAGGATCTGGCCCGTGAAGACCCAAATAGGAAGACTAAATGCTGGACCTCTTGATATGAAACCAAGCCTCCTTTCGCCTGTCCCCGTTTTATTTTTCCTCCTGGTGCTTAGGCTATGAAGATCTCTCTGGGAAGATTCAAATCTGGGGTTCATGGCATGAAGCCAGTCTCTCCTATTGCCAGCACCCCTACTTTTATTGTTCTTCCCAGTAGCCGGGACAAGAATATCCAAAAAGGAAGACTTGGATTTGGGGTTCGTGGCATGAAGCAGCATTGTCTAGTGGACAGAGCATGGACCTGGGAGTCAGAAGGATCTGGGTTCGAATCCTAGCTCCACGCCTGGACTTGTCCAAGGTCACAAAGCAGACATTTAACTGCTCTGTGCCTCAGTCACCTCATCCGTAAAATAGGGATTAATACTGGGAGACAGGGACTAGTTCTAACCTGATTAGATTTTATCTATCCCAGTGCTTAGTACGGTGCTTGACACATAGTGAACAGTTAATAGATATCATCATCACCATGAAGCCAATCCCCTTTAGCTAGCACCCATATTTTTATTAATCTTTCTGGTGCCTGAACCACGAAGACTCAGATGGGAAGATTCAAATCTAGGATTCATGGCATGAAGAAAGTCTCCCTTTAGCCAGCATCCATGTTTTATTTCTCTCTCCCTGTTTCCTGGGTTCATGGCATATAGCCAGTTCCCCCACTCCCCGCACTTCCTTTCGCCAGCACCCATGTGATTACTCTCAGGCCCTGGGCCTCTAGGGTTTGTGGCTTGAAGCTAGCCCCTCTTTTGCTGGCACCCAAACTTTTAGTGTCCTTCCTGGCTCCCAGGCCTCGAAGACCCAAATGTCAAATCTGGGCTTCATGGCATGACGCCAGTCCCTTTTTACCAGCACCCATATTTGTATTGTTCTTCCCGGTGCCCTGAGATTTGAAGACTCAAATCTGGGGTTCATGGAATGAGGCTAGCCCTCTTTTCCATGCACTCCTATTTTTCTCTCTCTCCCTGGTACCCGGGCCCTTCCCTCAGGGGGTTCACAAAATCAGACAGGCTCACCTTTGCAGATCCCCTGCTGTGGGAGGCTCACAATATCAGAATGTCACAACGTCCCTGTAGCCCTGTCTCCAGGGCAGGGGCTCAAAGCATCAGACAGGTCTACTCTCAAGGTGACCTTGCCCTCGAGGGGCTCACAATATTACACTGAGTGGCCTCACTGGGTTGGACAGGCCCTGTGGATGTCCCAACCTCCTGTCTCTCCCCACTCCAGTCTATACGTCATTCTGCTGTCCTGAGTATCTTTCTACGGAAACATTCTGGGCATGTCACTCCCCTCCTCAAAATTCTCCAGTGGTTGCCTATCAATCTCCGTATCAAGCAAAAACTCCTCACTACTGGCTTCAAAGCTGTACATCACCTTGTCCCCCCGACCTCACCTCCCTTCTCGCCTTCTATAGCCCAGCCCGCACACTCCAGTCCTCTGCTGCTAATCTCCTCACTGTGCCTCAGTCTGGCCTGTCCCGCTGTCAACCCCTGGCCCACATCCTCCCTCTAGTCTGGAAAGCCCTCCCTCCTCAAATCCGTCAAACTAGCACAGGTCTACCTTCAAAACCCTACTGAAAGCTCCAGGAGGCCTTCCCAGACTGAGCACCCCCTTTTCCTCTGCTCCACCTCCCCTCCCCAATCACCCCCACTCGCTCCCTCTGCTCTACGCCCCTCGCCACCCCACAGCACCTTTGTTTATATATGTACATATTTATAATTCCATTTATTTTATTGATGATATGTATATATCATTAATTCTATTAGTTTATATTGATGATATTACTGTCTCTTTACTTGCTTGATCTCTGCCTCCCCCATTCTAGACTGTGATCTCATTGAATGAATTTCACCTTTCTGGAAAGAAAGAATCTACGTTTACGTTTTGTTGGTTCCCTACCGCTGACAAAATCCCCAAGACGTGTTTAACGGCAGTCAGCTGGGGCAAGGTGGTTATTAAAGTATCGTGAAATTCTATTTATTATGTCGATTTTGACATCTGCCTACATGTTTTGTTTTGTTGTCCGTCTCCGCCTCCTGGACTGTGAGCCTATTGTTGGGTAGGGGCCGTTTCTATATGTTATCAATTTGTACTTCCCAAGTGCTTAGTACTGTGCTTCGCAAACAATAAGCGCTCAATAAATATGACAATGAATATTTGTTACTGAATTGTACTTTCCAAGCGCTTAGTACAGTATTCTTCATACAGTAAATGCTCAATGAATGAATGAATGAATGAATGAATGAATGACCGACCTACTGTCTGTCATTTACTGTGTAGAGAACCCTAATGAGCACATCTCATATTAAGGGCATTTTTGCCTACTAGGCACTGGGGGTGATTCAACACAGACAAGACACACCATCACCGCTTTTAAGGAGTTGCCCATGTGATATAGGACAGTGCTCTGTACTCAACAAGCGCTCGATAAATACCACTGATTAGTATAATTCCTTATAGATAGCAGGAAAAGGAAGGTTTAAGAAGAGAGATCAAGCAGGGGGCAGCCCACTGAAGATTAGACACAGTCTCTGCCCACACACACCGTATCCTTGCCCTCAGCCCTACAGGTGTAGGAGCAGTGAGATGAGCACTGCAACTACAGCAGGAGCAGCCCCTCGCACACCATGACCAGTGCCAACTGGGCACCGATCGCGGCGGGGAGGTCTAGGGGGATGGAGAGAACACCGTCCTGGCCCTCAATCTAGTGGGAACAGGGGAGACACAAAATGGACAGACCCACAGACACAGACAGACACTGAGCACGCACCGTCATGTTTTTATTATTTTTTGTAATGGCATTTATTAAGCACTTACTCTGTGCAAAGCACTGTTCTAAGCGCTGGGGAGGTTACACGGTGATCAGATTGTCCCATGGGGGGCTAACAGTCTTCATCCCCATTTTACAGATGAGGTAACTGAGGCCGAGGGACGTGAAGTGACTTGCCCAAAGTCACACAGCTAAAAATTGGCGGAGCCTGGATTTGAGCCCATAACCTATGACTCCAAAGCCCAGGTTCTTTCCACTAAGCCCCGCTACGTACCCCCGTGCGTAAGGTGTCATCTATCCCAGCCTCCCAGGACCCTCAATCTCAGGTCCAGCAGTCACTCCCAACCCAGGCCCGGCCTTCCCCAAGCCCATCTGATCCCAAGGTCCTCCTCCATTCCCTCTCCCCTTGCATAAGCTCTCCATCCCAGGCATGAAAAAGCAAATGCAGCTTTCAGCCTCCGTCCCCGCGTTCTGCCTCAGATCCCACCCCAGCCCAGTAGCAATATACTGGAAACATCATAAGAACATCCAAAACAATCATCCCCACCCCAACACCTCCCCAGTTTCCCTACTGCCTCACACCCAGGCAGTGCACAATGTAATGTATGCATGGCATTAGCAGCGCCACAACCCATCAACATCAAGCACCTCTCCCTTGCCCCCACAATCTTCATCCCCACACAGTTCAACAAAATGAACATTTAAATCATTTCTGAAACGGTGTAATCAACACCTCCTCCAACCTCCTCTTCACCCCACCTGCTCAACCCTGATAACCCCACATCATCATTATTGTCATTGTCATCCTCATCACCAATACAATAGGCATCAACAATTCCAGCAAGCCCAATCCCAGGACCCTCTAAAGGAGGGAGGGGAAAGGTGAAGTAACGAAAGCCCCTTACTCACCAAAGCCCAGGGCAGGCCATGCTCTGTCTCCTTTCCACTGCAAACTAGCGCCATCCTGATCAACTTCCCCTCCTAGAGGGACACAAAAACACACCTGAGCCTTTGGAGGCCCCAGTGACCTTTTACTCTTGGTGGGCCCCAATGACCCACTTAGGTCTTGTGAAACCCAAAAACACATCCTGACCTTCACGATAGCCCTTTAACCACTTTGAACCCAGGTTCTGGTGACTCCCAGCCCTCTAGGCCACACACAGCAGCCCTGGGAAGTAGGCCGACAAATGCCTGGGAGTCAGAAGACCTGGCTTATAATCCCGGCTCAGACACTTGCCTGTTGTACGACTGTGGCTAAACACCTAACTTCCTTGTGCCTCAGTGTCCTCATCTGTAAAATGGAAATTACATAACTCTTCTCCCTCCACCTTAACCTGTGAGCCCCATTTGGGACAGGGATTGATTCTGATCTGATCACATTGGATCTACCCAGTACTCAGTGCAGTCCTTGGATCATAGTAAGCCCTTAAAATATCACAGACATTATTTTTAATAAGTATTATTATTAATGCCACTTTTCCAGATGAGGGAAATGAGGGCCAGAAAGCTTGTCTGGCTCAAGCTCATACATCAGGCCTGCGGCAAGGCTGAGAAAATCAATCAGTAGTATTTATTGAGAGCATACCTTTGCAGAGCACTTAATACAGTGCTTGGCAGAATATAATAATAATAATAGCATTTGTTAAGCACTTACTATGAGCAGAGCACAGGTCTAAGCGCTGGGGGGGATACAAGGTGATCAAGTTGTCCCACGTAGGGCTCACAGTCTTACTTCCCATTTTACGGATGAGGTAACTGAGGCTCAGAGAAGTTAAGTGACTTTCCCAAGATCACACAGCAGACATGTGGTGGAGTTGGGATTCGAACACATGACCTCTGACTACAAAGACCGTGCTCTTTCAACTGAACCATGCTGCTTGGTATACTGCAATATAGAGTATGGTAGAGTTGGGAAACATGATCCCTGCCCTCAAAAAGCTTACTGTCAGATTCTCTGACTATCAGGCCCAGGTTCTGGCCATTAGTCTGTGCCAACGTCCACTATTTGCCCATTTTCTCATTGTCAGTTTCCCGTTTGGCTGCACCCAAAACTTTATCTGTCCCAGGAGAGGAGCCAGGGCAGCAAAAAACACGACTTTCTTTTTTTAATGATATTTGTTAAGTGCTTACTACGTGCCAATCAATCAATCAATGGTATATATTGAGTGTTTACTATGTGTAGAGCACTGGACTAAGCAGTTGATATTTCTTAAGCACATCTCTTTTTTCTTACATTATTTGTTAAGTGGTTGCTATGTGCCAATCAATCAATCAATATTTATTGAGCCCTTACTATGTGCAGAGCACTGGACTAAGCTCTTGCCCATTGTTGGGTAGGGACCATCTCTATATTTCGCCAAATTGTACTTCCCAAGTACTGTGCTCTGCCCACAGTAGGCACTCAATAAATACGATTGAATGAATGAATGATATTTGTTAAGCACCTTTTTTTTCCTTAAGGCATTTGTTAATCATTTACTCTGTGCCAGGTACTGTACTGGTTTGGATACAAGCTAATCAACTGGGACACAGTTCCTGTCCCATCTGTGGTTTAAAGCCTTAATCCCCATTTTGCCGATGAAGGAACTGAGGCCCAGAGAAATGAACTGACTTAACCAATGTCACACAGCAGACAGGTGACCGGGCTGGGATTGGAATCCAGGTCCTTATAACTTCTAGGCCCGGGCTCTATCCACTAGGCCAGGCTGCTTCTGTATTCTCAATTTCCACTGTTTTCCTAGAAGAAATTCAGCTTGGGATCCCGCTCTGCATGGGGCAAACAAACCTGGTCCTACGCCCCACCCTGCCAGGGACCTTGTGCTCAGTTTGCCTGGCGATCAGTGAGACCACTGCAACTTGTCTCCTGGTTCTCCTCTTATCTCTCTGGCCGTTTATTCTCAGTCTCTTTCACGAGCTCTTCCTCTCCCTCCCCCCCCCCTTACCGTGGGGGTCCATCAGGGTTCAGTGCTGGGTCCCCTTCTATTCTCCATCTACACTCATTCCCCTGGAGACCTCATTCACTTCCATGGATTCCATGGATGCAGATGGTACCCAAATCTGCATCTCCTCCCTGATCACTACCTCGAATGTCCTCCCATCACCTCAAACTTAACATGTCTAAAACAGAGCTCCTTATCTTCCCACCAAAACCTTGTACTCTCCTAGACTTTCCCATCACTGTAGAGGGCACCACCATCCTTCATTCACAACCCCAGAATCTCAGCATAATCCTTGACCCCTCCCTCTTACTCAATCCACGTATCCAATCCGTCATCAAATCCTGTCGGTCTCCTCTTAACATCGCTACAATCCACCCTTTCCTCTCCATTCAAACTGCTACCAAGTTAGTACAATCACTCATTTTAACCCACCTAGATTGCTTCATCAGCCTCCTTTCTGACCTCACATCCTCCTTCTATTCCCCCACTCCAATCCATACTTCCCTCCGCTGCCAGGGGGTGAAGGTACGTCAGGGCATTTCAGGGTCAGGGTATGTCACCGCCCTCCTCAAATATCTCCAGTGGTTACCTATCCACCTCCATATCGAGCAAAAGCTTCTCAGCATGAGCTTTAAAGCACTCCGTCAACTTGCCCCCTCCTATCTTATCTCACTTCTCGCCTTCTACAACCCAGCCCACACTCTTCACTCTTCTGATGCTAACCTTCTCACCATGCCTCTATCTCGCCTGTCCCTCCACCATCCCTGACCCAAGGCCTGGAACTCCCTCCCTTCTCAAACCTGCCAGACAATTATTCTCCCCATCTTCAAAATCTTACTGAAGGCACATCTCCTCTAAGAGGCCTTCTCATACTAAGCCCCACTTTTTCTCATGTCCCATTCCCTTCCGGGTCACCGACTTACTCCCTTTGCTCTTCCCCTACTCCCTCCCCCACAGCACCTATGTATATATCTGTAATTTTATTTATTTATACTGATGTCTGTTTACTTGTTTTGATGTCTGCCTCCCAACCTCTAGACTGTGAGCTCGTTGTGGGCAGGGATTGTTTCTCTTTATTGCTGTATTGTACTTTCCCAGGTACTTAGTACAGTGCTCTGCACACAGTAAGCACTCAATAAATACAGTTGAATGAATGAACTTCCTCATTGTCACTGGCTTCCTCCAGGTGGCTTCCCAGAGCCCTGTAAGTGGAGTTAGGGCAAGGGGACAGCTTATAGCAGCAGACGTCTGCCAAGCAGGCAACGGTAGGGTCTAGTGTCAAGAGCACGGGCTTGGGAGTTGGAGGATGTGTGTTCCAATCCCGGCTCTGCCACTTGTCTGCTGTGTGACTCCGGGCAAGTCACTTCACTTATCTGTGTCTCAGTTACTTCATCTGTGAAATGGGATTGAGGTTGGGAGCCCCAAGTGGGATAGGACTGTACCCAACCTGATTGCATTTTTCTACCCACCCCAGTGCTTAGAGTGAACAGTGAAAACTGCTTAGAGAAACAGCGTGGCTTAACTTCTCTGTGCCTCCGTAACCTCACCTGCAAAATGGGGATGAAGACTGTGAGCCCCACGTGGGACAACCTGATCACCTTGTAACCTCTCCAGCGCTTAGAACAGTGCTTTGCATATAGTAAATGCTTAATAAATGCCATTAAAAAAGTGTTTGGTACTTAGTGTGCACTTAACAAATACCATTATTATTGTTGTTATTATTAAGGGGGCAGAGATCAGGGTTCTGGGACCCTGAGCAGCAGCTGTCCAACATTAAGGCAGGGGGAGGGTCAGGGGCCAGGTTTCACAATGGAATGAGTGAAGTACAATTGAATGAATGAATCTTCTCCAAGAGTCCTTCCCTGATAAGCCCTACTTTCCTCTTCACCATTCCCCTTCTACATCGCCCTGACTTGCTCCCTTTTCTTCATCCTCTCTCCCAGCCCCATAGCAGTTTCATTCATTCATTGATCCAGTCATATTTATTGAGCCCTTTCTGTGTGCAAAGCACAGTACTAAGCACTGGGATAGTACGGCAAACAGGGATAACGGCAAACAGACACATTCCTGCCCACAATGAGCTCACATTCTAAAGCGGAAGACATATATTAATATAACTAAATAAATTATGGATATATATTTTATATGTGTATTATATATATGCACACAGATATAATAATAATAATAATAATAATTGCATTTATTAAGCGCTTACTATGTGCAAATGACTGTTCTAAGCACTGGGGATGTTACAAAGTGTTCAGGTTGTCCCACGTGGGGCTCACAGTCTTCGTCCCCATTTCACAGATAAGGTAACTGAGGCCCAGAGAAGTGAAGTGACTTTCCCAAAGTCACCCAGCTGACAAGTTGCGGAGCCGGAATCTGAACCCATAACCTCTGACTCCAAAGCCCGGGCTCCTTCCACTAAGCCACGCTGCTTCCACGTGCAAGACATCAACATACATGATGTGGGGATGATAGGGGGGATGTATGAAGGAGCAAGTAAGAGCGGCGCAGAAGAGGGTGAGAGAAGAGGAGTGGAGGGCCCAGTCAGGGGAGGCCTCTTGGAGGATATCTGTCTGACATGAGGAGCGAGGGGGTACCGGGCCAAAAGCAGGATGTGGGCGTGAGTTCAGCGGCGAGCTAGATGAGACCGAGGTACAGTGAGAAGGTCAGCACCAGAGTAATCAAGTGTGTGGGCTGGGTTGCAGTAGGAGAGTGTCCATATCTATCATTTATTTATTCATATTAACGCCTGTCTCCCCCTCTAAATTGTAAGTTCATTCTGAGCAGGAAACCTGTCTGTTATATTGTACTCTCCCAAGTGCTTAGTACAGTGCTCTGCACACAGTAAATGCTTAATAAATACGGTCGGATGAGTGAACATAGCGAGACCACAAAGCCACTTCAACCAATGAATGAACCGTATTTACTGAGCGCTTACTATGTGCACTAAGAGCTTGGAAGAGTATGGTACAACTGAACTAGCAGACGTCCTCCCTGACAAAACTAGCTTACAGTCTAGAGGGGAACAATGAATGCTATTTACTTACTGCTTTCTCTGTGCAAAGCATTGACCTGGGGGAACATAATACAGTTGGTAGGTATACCTGTATTGTGAATAATAATAATAATAATGGTAATAGTAATGCATAAATACACAAAATCTCTTTTGAGAATGTGGAATTCATTTATGTCTTTTGAAAGGCCTGGAAGATATTTCCTGAAGATCCTTCTCTAGGCAGATGATGGGAGGGAATGGTTCATTCCTTCATTCCTTTATTCCTTCATTCGTATTCATTGAACGCTTACTGTGTGCAAAACACAGTACTAAGCACTTGGGAAGTACAAACCGGCACCAGAAACAATCCCTATGGTAAGGTCAAGCTTCAGATATGACTCATGAGCCTTCTCATCTGATCTTGTTTTTTCCTTTTTCTTACATTATTTGTTAAGTGCCTACTAGGTGCCATGCATTGTTCTAAGGGCTTGGGTCTTGTCTTATGTGGTCGAGTCATTGCCAACCCATAGCGACACCACAGACCCATCTCTCCCCAAAACCCCCGGCTCTCCATCTGCAATCGTTCTGGTAGTGTATCCATAGATTTTTCTTGGTAAAAATACAGAAGAGGTTTACCATTGCCGCCTTCTGCGTAGTAAACTCGAGTTTCCGCCCTCGACTCTCTCCCATTCCGCTGCTGCCCAGCATGGGTGAGTTTTGACTTGTAGCAGATTGTCTTCCACTTGCTAGCCACTGCCCAAGCTAGGAATGGAATGGGTAGGCCTCTTGACTCTCTCTCCCATAGCCGAGACTGGTAGAGTACCGAAAACCCTCCAGGTATGACCGGGAGAGGGGAAGTGCTTGGGTAGATTCAAGGTAATCAGGGTGGACACAGCCCAGGCCATGTCCCACATGGGGCTCTTAATTTGAATCCTCCATTTACAGATGAGGGAACTAAAGCCCAGAGAAGTGAGGTGACTTGCCTAAGGTCACACAGTAGGCAAAGAAACAGCTTGGCTTAGTAGAAAGAACACAGGCCTGGAAGTCAGAGGACCTGGGTTCTAATCCCTGCTCTGGCATTTGTCTGCTGTGTGACCTTGGACAAGTCCCTCGTTTACCCCATCTGTACAATGGGGATGAAATCCTACTCCCTCCTACTTAGACAATGAGTCCCATGTGGGACAAGGACTGTGTCCAACCTGATGAACTTATACTTACCCCAGTGCAGAGAACAGTGTTTGGCACATATCAATGGCTTAACAAGTCTAATAATAATAATAATAATAATAATAATAATAATAATAATAATAATAATAATGGCATTTGTTAAGCGCTTACTATATGCAAAGCACTGTTCTAAGCACTGGGGGGATACAAGGTGATCAGGTTGTCCCATGTGAGGCTCACAGTCTTAATCCCCATTTTACAGATGAGGTAACTGAGGTTCAGAGAAGTTAAGTGACTTGTCCAAGGACACACAGCAGACATGTGGTGGAGCTGGGATTAGAACCCATGACTTCTAGACTGTGAGCCCACTGTTGGGTAGGGACGATCTCTATATGTTGCCAACTTGTACTTCCCAAGCGCTTAGTACAGTGCTCTGCACACAGTAAGTGCTCAATAAATACGATTGAATGAATGAAAGAATGACCTCTGACTGCCAAGCCCGGGCTCTTTCCACTGAGCCATGCTGCTTACCACAATTCTTAAATGGGGGAGCTGGGATTAGAACCCAGGTCCTCTAGACTGTAAACTTGTTGTGGGCAGGGAATGTGTCTATTTTATATCCTACTGTACTCTCTCAAACAGTACAGTGCTCTGTACAGAGTAGGTGCTCCAGAAATACGACTGACTGACTGACTGACTGACTGAATGAATCATTGAATGAATTCTGACATTCCAAGTTCCCTAACTGTGAATTGTGGGTGTTTCTTTTTTTCAGAATGCGTTTCCTTTGGATGAGCTAAAATCGTCTGAATGAGGAAGCATGCACTCTGCCTTTATTTGCGGGGAAAAACGGACTTTACTCAATCTACCTCACAAAGCAGTAGATGTGAACCCATTTCCACTCAAGGAAGGATGAAGCATGGGAGACTACCACTGACATTTCCAGAGAAGATCGTGGACGCCAAACTGGGAGTGCTGGGTTAGGGTCGGATACAACTTGTCCGAACGCCAACCTGCCAGGCGGTCCCTCCGTGGGGCGGGAGACACCGGACCAAGAAGGCCCCCAGATTGGGGGATGACCCTGAAAATGCAGCGGAAGTATCTCCGTGTGCTGGTTCGAAAGCTGAATTTGTGCAGAGGTGATTCCCCTGGTTTCCCGGGGGGTGGGGGCTGGTGGCTCGGTCTCTTGGTCACTTGGTCAGCCCCAGTGCTTAGAACAAGTGCCTGGCACATAGTAAGTGCTTAACAAATGTCATTAAGAAAAGTTACTTCACCTCTCTGTGCCTCAGTTCCCTCATTTGTAAAATAGGGACTAGGACTGGGAGCCCCGTGTGGGACACGGACTGTGTCCAACCAGATTAGCTTGTATCTACCACAGCACTTTGTACAATTCCTGACACAGAATAAGCACTTAACAAATAGCATTAAAAAAGTCCATTTGCTTCTCTGTGCCTCAGTACTCTCATCTGTAAAATAGGAAATAAGACAGTGAGCCTCACGTGGGACACGGATGTGTCCAAGCAGATTAGCTTGTATCTATGCTTATGTTTAATACAGTGCCTGACACATAGTAAGCGTATTATTATTAGCTTGTATCTACTCCAATGCTTAGTACAGTGCCTGCCCCATAGTGTGTGCTTTACAAATACCATAAAAAACAAAAGGAAAATGGTTGTTTTACTCCCACGGTGTCCCTCCTCATCCCTGGGTCAGACTGGGATCATAAAGATGCAAGAGATGGCCTTTCTTGTCCAACTGCTCTCTCAAGTCGACCGGCCCACCCTGCCCAAATGCTCCCGTGCTTCCTCCCTTCCCCACCCACACACCGAGAAGTGGCACCAATACCCCTCTTCCCGGGACCCAGAGGGCAGGGCAGGCAGGGCGGGGCAGGCAGGCTGCGGACAGCTGCCCCTCTGAGAGGATTGGGCTCAGGACCGAGGTCATTAGGTAAGGGAGCCTGCCATTGTTCAGCGGGGGATGGAGGGGTCCTTCAGAAGAAGGGGCGGAGGTGGACCCGCTACCTTTCGAGGCTGGGTAGGATCCACGTTCTCCCATGGCTCTGGAGTTTTGTACCTGTTGAGGCTGAAGCCCAAGATGGCATCCGTTAGGAAAGACGCTAAGCAGTTGTAGTGTCCCCCTGAAAATGACATTTCTGAAATTCCCATTGGCCCCTCCCCCGCCCCCACCAGACTGGAAGCTCATTGGGGGCAGGGAACGTGCCTATCAACTCCGTTATATTGTACTCGTCCAAGCGCTTAGTGCAGTGTTCTGCACACTGTAAGAGATCAGTTAGTACCATCGATTGTAAACTCTTGTCTAGACTCTAAGCTTGTTGTGGGCAGAAACCGTGTCTACCAAATCTGCTATATTGTACTCGCGAAAACACTTAATACAGTGCTCTGCACACAGAGAGAACCCAATTGATAGCAGTGATTATTAGCTCGTCTCTAGACTGCAAGCCCGGTGTGGGCAGGGACCGTGTCTACCGATTCTGTTTATTGTACTCTCCCAAACACTTAGTGCAGTTCTCTGCATACAGTAAATGCTTGATAAATACCATTGATTGATTGACTGTATTGTTTTGTTGTAATCCCAAACAGTACAGTGCTCTGCACACAGCAAGTGCTCATCAATTCATTGATCATACCACTGATTGATTTAATTATGTTGTACTCTCCTTCAAGCCCACCAAACCAAAGCAGCCCTGAACAGGAACTGAATCAATCAATCAATCAGCGGTATTTATTGAGCACTTACTGTATGCAGAACACTGCACTACGTGCTTGGGAGAGCCCAGTACGACAGAATTAGCAGACGCGTCCCCTCCCTACAAAACAAGCTTACAGTCTAGAGGGAGAGACAGACATTAATTAGAACTAAATTACAGATATGTACATACATGCTGTGGAGCTAGTTGTGGGGGTTGGGTGATGAATAAAGGGACAGGTCAGGGAGATGCAGAAAGGAATGGGAGAAAAGGAGGGCTTAGTTGGGGAAGGCCTCCTGGAGGAGATGTGCCTCCAATAAGGCTTTGAAGGCAGGGAGAGTAGTTGCTTTATGGATGCCCCTTAAGCCAATGATACTCACCCCATCCCTATTCCAAAACACTTAGGATTCTATCCCTACCATCTCTATTCCAAAGCATTTAGGTTTCTATCCCTACACTCTGTCACTTCTCATACATGTCTGCCTCCCTCTCTAGACTGTAAGCTCACCGTGGGTAGGGAGTGTGTCCGTTACATTGTTCTACTGCAGTCTCCCGAGCACTAGTGCAGTTGTCTGCACCCAGTGAGTGCTCATTAAATGCCACCGACTGATCGATTGATGGATTGACTGCCGGACAGGTCCTGGGGTCTGCTACTCACATGACGGTTGTCTTGAATTGAGAGTACATGGACACGGTGATGGCTCCCAACCCGGCGATGGTGAGGATGGTGGCCAGCGGGATGAGCAGGGGAGTAGCCGAGGCACCGATGGCGGTCAGGGGACGGGGTCAAGGGTCAGGTGGCCCTGGGGAAACTGGGATGGGGAGGGGGAAGGGTGGCAGGGCAGAGGAGATTGAGGAAAAAAGGAAACCGGTGCGGGGGTTGGGGAGATAGGGGTAACAGGGAAGAGATTGGGTAGGAGGGATGGATAAGGAGGGGAAGAGATTGGGGGAGAAGGAGGTGGGAGGAGGAGATGAGAGGAGATGGGGCAAGAAAGAAGTGGGAAGAAAGGAGCTAAGAGTAGCCAACGAGAAAAATGGAGGACAGTGGGGGTGGAAGATGGGGAGGAGTAAGTGGGGGGAGGAAATAGGGATAGCCGGGGGGAGGAGATAGGGAGGAAAAAGTCGGGGGAAGGAGGTAGCAGTAGCAGAGGAGGAGATGGGAAGAGGATGTGGAGGAAGGGGTTAGGGTAGCAGGGGGAGGAGATGGGGGAGAAGGAGGTGGGGGAAGGAGATGGGGAGGTGGTAGGGGAAAAAAAGGGGTTGGAAAAAGGTAGGGGTAGAGGAGGAGGAAATGGGACAAAGTGGGGGGAGAAAATAGGGAGGAGGAAGTGGGGGAAAGGAGGTAGGGTTAGCAGGGGAGGAGATGGTAAGAAGACATGGGGGAGGAGTTTGTGGAGAAGTAGGTGGAGGGAGGAGATGGGTGGAGATGGGGAGGAAATGGGGGAAGAAGCGGGAGGAAGAGGCAAGGAAAGGGGTAGCAGGGGAAAGACACTGGGGGAGAGAGAGGGGGGAACGGAGGTAGGTGTTTCAGGGAGCAGAGGACGAGCAGAGGAGGAGGAGAGGAAAGAAGGTTAAGGTAGTTGCAGGGGAGAGATTTGGGAAGAGGGAGGTGGGGGTAACAGGGAGGCAAAGGAAGTGGGGAGAAAATAGGGATGGCAGGGTTGGGGGGAGTAGGAGGGAGGAGATAAGGAAAGTGGGGGTGGGATCTCCCCCCCACCGCACAGACCAGTCGAAGGAACAGAAGGGGCCAGGGGGAAGTGGGGAAGGGACCGAGGGAGGGGTAGACTGGCGACCTCTTTCTTCTTCATCAGGATTTGGAAGATGCCCATGGTGGCCACCCTAGGCGGGAGCAAGCATGCAGGGGAGAGTCTGGTCAGGAGAGGCTGGGACGGACGGCCCCCAGGGGAGCAGGGGTACTGGGCCCAGGAGTGAGGGAGAGGGGCAGGAGGGAGGGAGGGGCAGGGAGAAAGAGAGGGGCAGAGGAGTGAGAGGAGCAGGAGGGAGCACTGAGAGAGGAAGAAGAGGAGAAGGAAAAGAGGGAGAAGAGAGGAAATCCGCGTGACAGTGGAAAGAGCACCGGCTTGGGATTTAGAAGGCCAAGGGTTCTAATCCCAACTCAGCCACTTGTCTGCTGTGTGAGCTTGGGCAAGACACTTAACTTCTTTGTGCCTCAGTGACCTCATCTGTAAAATGGGGCTTAAGATTTGAGCCCCAAGTGGGACAACCTGATTACTAAGTATCAACCCCAGCTCTTAGAACAGTGCTTGGCACATTGTAAGTGCTTAACAAAATACCTTTAAGGAGGAAGAAAAGAAGGAGGGTGTCCATTGAAAAGAGCTTCTGAGGGCAGGGCAGGCAGGTCGGGGGGAGGTCTGTATCTACTTCAGTGCTTAGAACAGCGTAAGTGTTCAACAAGTACCATAACTAAAACTGTGCTAATTAATTAATAGGGAAGGAGATGAAGAAACTAAGAGAAGACTTGTCCAAGGTCACAGAGATCAGGCAACTGGCAGAGCTGGGATTAGAGATCTAGTCTCTCTACTATATTTGTGTTAAAATGGCATTTATAAGCACTTTGTGTCAGGCACTGTTCTAAATCCTGAAATAGACACAGGGTCATCAGGTTGGACACAGTCCATGTGTTGAATCCCCATTTTACAGATGAGGGAACCGATGCTCAGTGAAGCAAAATGACTTCCCCAAAATCGCATAGCAGGTGAATGGAAGAGCTGGGATTAGGACCCATGTCCTTCTGATTCTCAAGCCCGTGCTCTATTGTCTACTGTCTTCTCCCAAGTGCTCAGTACAGTGCTCTGCGCACAATAAGAGCTCAATAAATACGATTGAATGAATGAATGAATGCTGTTGATTAATAAGTGTTACCAGCAGGGGTGGGTGGCCCTTCATTCATTCAATCGTATTTATTGAGCGCTTACTGTGTGCACAGCACTGAACTAAGCGCTTGGGAAGCACAAGTCGGCAACATATAGAGATGGTCTACTGATGCCACCTGAGGTTAGCAAGTCACAAGTGGTGGCGTGTGGACAGCTGTGTTCCCAGGGCGTGGTATCCTGAGGAGAGGAGGGAGGGGCATTAGCAACATGGTTTAGTAGGTAGAGCATGGGCCTGGGAGTTACGAGGACCTGGGTTCTAATCGCGGCTCCGTCATTTGTCTGCTGCGGAACCTTGGCCAAGTCATTTCACTTCTCTGGGCCTCAGTTCCCTCATATGTAAAATGGGGATTAAGGCTGTGAGCCCCACGGGGAACAGTGACTGTGTCCAACTTGATTAATTTGTATCTACCCCGGCACTTAGAACAGTATCTGGAAAAGTGTTAGCGCTTACTAAATACCATAATTATTAGCATCATTTCTCACTAGGCTGAGTCTTGAGGGGCTGCCGCCACCATCACGGCAGGCTGTAACAAGTGTGCATCAGATGGCTGCCTTAGGGATGTTACTGCCATGCTGGGCTATGGTCACCTGTTGGTCCCAGGAGGATGGGTCCCCATAAAGACAACCCCCAACCCCCAAACACCTGTCCCCCCCCCCCAAATCAAATCAGTCACTCACCAGACAACACCCAGGTAGAGCAGGACAAGTCGGCCACGGACAGGGATTCACTTCAGGGCTCCACAGCCCTCTCAGTGTCCCAGCTGCCAGTGGCTTCCAGAACCTTCAATCTCCTTTGGACGGTACTAAGGGGAGAGGGGAGACTGGGCCAGTTCCCCAACTCCTGCCTTCTACTCTCCACCATCAGATGGAAAACTTTGGAACTCTGGGTTTTATCACTTGATTCCCAGGAACCTCCTTGGGCGCATTTGATGGCTGAACTCCAAGGAGCCCAAGTGGAAGTTTCTACCTCCCCCTGCCTCCTCACCAGAGCAACCCCCTGCGGGACAGTGGTACATCCTCAAGCCCCCTCTCTCCTGGCCCCCAAAACCCAACAGACATTCGCTCCATTGGTGTGAGTGGCGGGCCTCTCTCACCACACTGCTTCCTCTGAGCCTCCCCTAACTGTGGGTGTCCCTCAAGGTTCAGTTCTGGGTCCCTGTCTTTTCTCCATCTACACTCCCTTGGAAAACTCATTTGCTCACACAGCTTCAAATATCACCTCTATGCTGATGACACCCAAATCTAGAACTCCAGCCCTGATCTCGCTCCTTCTCTGCAGTCTTGCATTTCCTCCTTACTTCAAGGATGTCCTCTTGTCACCTCAAACTTAATATGGTTAAAACAGAACTTTTCTTCCCCCACGAACCCTGTCCTCCTGCTCACTTTCCCATCGCTGCCGATGGCACCACCATCCTTCCTGTCTCTCAAGCCCATAACCTTGGTATTATCCTTGACGCCTCTCTCATTCCACCCACATATTCAAGTCATCACTAAATCCTGTCAGTTCTACCTTCCCAACCTTGCCAAAAGTCACCCCTTCCTCTCCATCCAAACTACCACTTTTATACAAGCACTTATCTTAGCCCGCCTAGATTACTGTATCAGCCTCCTTGCTGACCTCCCTGCCTCCTGTCTCTGCCCACTCCAGTCCATACACCATTCTGCTCCCCGAATCATCTTCCTTCAAAAACATTCAGATCTTGTTTCCCCACTAGGAACTCTAGTAGTTGCCCATCTACCTCCACAACAAACAAAAACTCATCATTGGTTTTAAAGCACTTAACTGCCTTGCCCCCTCCTACCTCACCTTGCTACTCTCCTCCAACCCAGCTTGTGAATTTGTTCCTCTGTTGCTACCCTTCTCACTGTACCTCGATCTCATTTCTCTCGCTGCCGACCTCTCACCCACAACCTATCTCTGGCCTGGGAACTCCCTTCCTCCTTTCATACAGATAATTGCTCGCCCCCACTTCAAAGCTATATTGAAAGCCCATTTCCCTGACTGAGCCTTTTACTTCCACTCCCTTCTTTCCCACTCACACTTGCTCCTTCACGCATCCTATCCCCCTTTCCCATGGAACATATGTACATATCTGTAATCTATTTATATTAATGTCTGTCTCCCCCTATAGACCGTGAGCTCGGTTGTAGGCAGGGAATGTGTTTAATGGTATACTGTCCTATTCCAAACATTTAGTACAGTGCTTTGCATATAGTTACCACTCAATAAATATGGTTAATAATACAACACTCTGCTGCGTGACCTTGGGCACGTCACTTCATTTTTCTTTGGCTCAGTCACCTCATCTGTAAAATGGAGATGAAGATCGTAAGCTAAGGCTGGACAGGGACTGTGTCCGATCTGATCAGCTTGTATCTACCCCAGCGTTTAGTAAAGTGCCTGGTACATAGTATGTGGTTGCCTACCAACCTTCGTATTAAGCAAAAACTCCTATTGGCTTCAAAGCTCTCTATCGCCTTGCCCCCTCCTACCTCACCTCCCTTTTCTTCTTCTACATCCCAGCCCGCACACTCCAGTCCTCTGGTGACGTTTACCTTCTCACTGTGTCTCGTTCTTGCCTTTCCCTTCGTTGACCCCTGGCCGTACCTCTGGCCTGGAATCCCTCCATCCTCAAATCTGCCAAACTAGCACACTTCCCTCTTTCAAAGCCCCACTGAAAGCTCACCTCCTCCAGGAGGCAATCCCAGATTTAACCCCCCTTTCCTCTGCCCCCCCCCCGAGCACTTGTGTATGTATGTATATATTTATAATTCTATTTATTACTGTGTATTTATCTATAATTCTATTTATTTATATTGATGCTATTGATGCCTGTTTAGTTATTTTGATGTCTGTCTCCCCCCTTCAAGACTGTGAGCCCATTGTGGGCAGGGATTGTCTCTGTTGCTGAATGGTACTTTCCAAGCGCTTAGTACAGTGCTCAGAACACCGTAAGCACTCAATAAATAGAATTGAATGAATGAAAAGTGCTTAATACCATAAAAGAAAACCCCAAAAACCCTCAACCAGGAGAGGTGGCTGACACTGGGGACTTGGGCCCAAACATGTGCTGGGTGGAATTACATTCCCACGCCTGCTGCATGGACAACTCCCAAGGGCAGGAGTGTGGACCCTGGATAGAGCACGGGCCCGGGAGTCACAAGGCTTCAGGTTCTAATTCCGACTCTGCCACTTGTTTGCCTGACTTGGGATAATTTGTTTGTATGACCTGGGATAAGTCACTTCACTGAGCCCCAGTCACCTCATCTGGAAAATGGAGATTAATCAATCAATCAATCAATCAATCAATCGTATTTATTGAGCGCTTACTGTGTGCAGAGCACTGTACTAGGCGCTTGGGAAGTACAAGCTGGCAACATATAGAGACAGTCCCTACCTAACAGTGGGCTTACAGTCTAGAAGGGGGTGACAGAGCACGAAACCAAACATACTAACAAAATAAAATAAATAGAATAGATAGGTACATGTAAAATAAATAAATAAATAGAGTAATAAATATGTACAAACATATATACATATATACAGGTGCTGTGGGGAAAGGGAAGGAGGTAAGATGGGGGGATGGAGAGGGGGACGAGGGGGAGAGGAAGGAAGGGGCTCAGTCTGGGAAGGCCTCCTGGAGGAGGTGAGCTCTCAGTAGGGCCTTGAAGGGAGGAAGAGAGCTAGCTTGGCGGATGGGCAGAGGGAGGGCATTCCAGGCCCGGGGGAGGACGTGGGCCGGGGATCGATGGCGGGACAGGAGGGCTGAGTACGTGCGAATGAGGTTGTCGTTAATGTAACTTGGTGCTAAGAAGGGCCTTTTTCCAGGGGTGGGGGGCTGACGGGGGGGGAGAGTCAGTTAGGACCGGACCGGGAATGGGGCTTTGGGGGCACTTAAGTGGGGGGGGGTGGAAGCAGGGGGCGTCTATGGCGGCTCTCGGAGGACAGGAACCCTCAGTGAGCAGCGAGGGCCACGCGGAGTGATGGCGGGCGGGCGGGCGGGCCTCTCGGGAACGGAGTCCCGGGCGTCTATGACGGCGTTCTGAGGAGAGGATCCTCCCTGGAGCAGCGGGGGCCACGCGGTGTGAGGGCGGGTGGGCGGGCCTCTCGGAAACGGAGTCCCGGGCGTCTATGGCGGTGCGCTCTGAGGAGAGGATCCTTCCGAGAGCAGCAATGCCTCGCGGTCTGATGGCGGGCGGGCAGACCTCTCGGGAACGGAGTCCCGGGCATCTGTGGCGGTGCTCTGAGGAGAGGATCCTTCCGGGAGCAGCGGGGGCCACGCGGTGTGATGGCGGGCGGGCGGGCCTCTCGCGACCGGAGTCCCGGCCGTCTATGGCGGCGCTCTGAGGAGATGATCCTTCCGGGAGCAGCGGGGGCCACGCGGTGTGATGACGGGCGGGCGGGCCTCTCGGGAACGGAGTCCCGGGCGTCTATGGCGGCGCTCTGAGGAGAGGATCCTTCCGGGAGCAGCGGGGGCCACGCGGTGTGATGGCGGGCCGGCCTTTCGGGAACGGAGTCCCGGGCGTCTATGGAGGCGCTCTGAGGAGAGGCTCCTTCCGGAAGCAGCGGGGACCACGCGGTGTGATGGCGGGCGGGCGGGCCTCTCGGGACCGGAGTCCCGGGCGTCTATGGGGGCGCTCTGAGGAGAGGCTCCTTCCAGGAGCAGCGGGGGCCATGCGGTGTGATGGCGGGCGGGCGGGCCTCTCGGGACCGGAGTCCCGGGCGTCTATGGCGGGCGCTCTGAGGAGAGGCTCCTTCCAGGAGCAGCGGGGGCCACGCGGTGTGATGGCGGGCGGGCGGGCCTCTCGGGACCGGAGTCCCGGGCGTCTATGGCGGCGCTCTGAGGAGAGGATCCTTCCGGGAGAAGCGGGGGCCACGCGGTGTGAAGGCGGGCGGGCCTCTCGGGAACAGATATTAAGACTGTGAGCTCCATGGGGTACGCGAACTGTATCCGACCTCATTAGCCTGTGTCTACCCTAGTGCTTAGGACAATGCACTTGACATGTAGGAAAGCGATTAACAAGCATCATTAAAAACCGAAAAGACTTCTGAGTGCTTGGGAGAGTCTTTAACTTGGATTCTGTGCACTGTGTACTTGTTCTTAGCCCTTGATGCTGTTCTAATGTTTGCCTACTTGTTCCAGATGTGACCTAGAGTCACAGATGGAGCACCCCCTTGGGAGAGGGTCTCTGTCCAAGTGCCACCTGTGTCCTCTTGCCCACGGCTTAGCACAGTGCTCTGCACACAGCAAGCCAATCAACCAATCATATTTATTGAGTGCTTACTGGGTGCAGGGCACCATTCTAGGCCCTTGGGAGAGTTCAACGAAACAATAAAACAGACACATTCCCGGACCATTACCTTAACAAATACCATTATTATTATTATTATTATTATTACTGCTATCCGAATGGTGGCTGAGAATTCTGGCTCCTCAAATGAAGAGAGGCAAGTTTCAGTCAAACGATCATTAAAGATCCTTTATAAAGTAGCAGGCAAACATTGCCGTTTCCCAGATACAGGAACGCGTGGATGGTGCCCCGGAACACTGGGGTCATCGCCCGGACACAAACGTCAATCAACCAAATGTGAGATTGCAGTCCACAGGACCAAACAATAGACGGGTGGTCTTTACAGCTTCTCTAAATCAGAGAATAATTCTTGTTTTCTAAATAAGCCTTCATAAAAATTCAAGCCTTTCTGGCGAATCGACGGTCCCACGGTCACTAGGGATCTCACGATGTGCTCCTGTTTCACGGGGGTGGCTTCCAGACCGTTCTCCTGCAGAGCCAGCAAGGCGGCCTTAAAGGGAATCGAGCAAAGCTGTTAGTTTGATGAAACAGCTTGGGAGGTCAAACTTCTTTCTACCCCACTTTCGGGAACAAGTCTGGGAGCAACTCCAAGCAAGAGGTTACAGAATAATAAGCTCAGAACTCAGTCTTGGGAGGTAGTAGGGAAATGTGTCTTTTTACTCTCTCCCAAGCGCTTAGTACAGTGCTTTGCATATACTAAGCGCTCAATAAGTGATTGATTGAATGAATGAATGTTATCTTCCTGCCAATTTACCATTGAATCAGTGGTTCCTACTGGTGCACTCTCCATGAGAGAGACACCCCAAGGACCTTTACTTGTACATATCCATTCTGTTTATTTCATTTGGTTAATATATTTTGTTTGGTTCTCTGTCTCCCCCATCTAGACTGTATGCCCACTCTTGGGTAGGGACCGTCTCTGTGTGTTGCCGACTTGTACTTCCCAAGCGCTTAGTACAGTGCTCTGCACACAGTAAGCGCTCAATAAATACGATTGATTGATTGATAGATTGATTGATGGACCTCTCGCCTCAGAAACACGTGTGCTAAGCTATCCATCGATGCTATTTATTGAGCACTTACTATATGCAAAGCACTGTACCTAACACTTGGGAGAATCCAAGACAACCACATTAGCAGGCACATTCGCTGCCCAAAAGGAGTGTACATTCTAGAATGACAGGATTCTCCTCCAAATATCCTTCAGGCTTCCTGAGCACTTTGGGAAATTTGAAGCAAAATAACCAAAACCTAAAATGAATTCTCCGGTTCGTTGGTTTTGGCTAGGGCTGGGGGAGATGCCGTCGGTGAAGGGCAACAAAAAGGGCGAGGCTGAGTTTGGGGGGTGGGAAACTGCCTTCCCCCTAAAAAACTGGTTCACCTGGGATGGCTGCCTGCAGGAAGTGGGGTGGGGGGTGTAGCTGGAATCCAGGGAGAGCTGATGTCCAGGCTGAAAACTTCCGATCTCCCGGGACATCCGAACAGAGTCAGGCCGGAATACCGAGCTCTGTCTCAATCCTCTCCTGGGTGGCCCCCTCTCTCCCGCTGGCACCTCCTCCAATTCAAAGTATTTCCTGAGCACGTCCTCTTCTCTGAGCCCCGCGCTAACCGACCCCCATGTGGGAACTCACTTCTAGGCACAGGTTACTGCGGTCGGCTCCGGAAAACTGGTGGATCTGCGTTGCCAAACTTTACAAGCGTACGTCCGCCCCTAGCGGGGTTTTCTCAGTGCAGATTTTCAGAATCGAAAGCCTTCCCTAGGAAATAGCAATTGCTGTAAGACTTACGTCCGCCGACATGCCATCCTGCTGTGGAAAGCGGCACGGTCTAGTGTTTAGAGCCGGGCACGGGAGTTGGGAGGACCTGGGTTCTAATCCCAGCTCCCATTTGTCTGCTGGGTGACCTCGGCCAAGTCACCTGACTTCTCCCTCAGCTGGAAAATTGGAATTAAAACTGTGAGCCCCAGGTGGGACAGGGACTGCGTTCAACCTGATTAGCTTTTCTCTACTCCAGCGCTTTGTACAGTAATGGACATACAGTAAACGCTTAATAAATATCATTGTTATTATTATCATTATCCGCTTCCTGAAATACCGTGCCCCACAGCATGGCTTTCAGACCCACTGAGACCAAGCACTCTTCAAGCCGTTAACCAGAGTCAACAGTTTTTGAGCCCTTACTGTGTCACCCACTGTCCCACTGAATCATGTAAAATCCATTTGGCTCATATACAAGTGGAACATTTGACATCAGCAAAATGGGATCACGTTTGAATCTTGAGAAAAAAAATGACAATGCTCAAAATTGGACAAGATGAACAAACACTCAGTCCTTAGGAGAAAAAGCATTGGTAAGCAGTAAGGGGAAAAGTGTGGCCTAGAGGAAAGAGCATGGACTTGGGAGTAAGAGGCACTGGGTTCTAATCCCAGCTCCACCACCTGCCCGCTGCGGGACCTTTGTCAAGTTCATTAATCAACTGTACTTACTAAGTACTTACTGTGTGCATAGCACTGTGCGAAGTGCCTGGGAGAGTACAATCTAACAGAGCTGGTAGTCACGTTCCTGTAACATCTCTGTGCCTCAGATTCCTCATTTGGAGAGTGGGGATTAAATTCTCATTCTCCCTCCAATTTAGACTGAGATCCCTTCAAAGCCCTACTGAGAGCTTACCTCCTCCAGGAGGCCTTCCTAGACTGAGCCCGCTCCTTCTTCTCCCCCTCCTCCCCTTCCCCATACCCCTGACCTTACTTCCTTCCCCTCCCCACAGCACCTGTATATATGTATATATGTTTGTGCATATTTATTACTCCATTTATTTATTTTATTTGTACATATTTATTCTATTTATTTTATTTTGTTAATATGTTTTGTTTTGTTCTCTGTCTTCCCCTTCTAGACTGTGAGCCCACTGTTGGGTAGGGACCGTCTCTATATGTTCCCAACTTGTACTTTCCAAGCGCTTATTAGAGTGCTTTGCACACAGTAAGCACTCAGTAAATACGATTGAATGAATGAATCTGAATGGGACAGGGTCTGTGTCCAACTTGATTTTCTTGTATCTACCCCAGGGCTTAGGTACGGTGCTTGGCACACAGTAAGGTCTTAATAAATACCATCATCATGATTACTTCTCCTCTGCTTCCCGGTCCTGGCTGGCCTCTGCCTCTCTGACCCGGTCGCCCCCCACCTCTCGGCCCTGGTTCCCCTCTGCTTCTCAGCCCTAGTCCCACAGTCTCCCGGCACCAGTACCACTCTGCCTCCCAGCCCCGGGCCCCTGCCTCCCATCTCTGGTCCCCTGTCTCGGACCTTGTCACCCACCCTTCTCGGCCCTGGTCCCTCTTTGCGTCCCGGCCCAGATACCCCACTGCCTCCTTGCCCTGGTCCCCCTCTACCTCCCGGCCCGGGCCCACCATCTACCGGCCCGGATACTCCTCTGCCTCCCGGCCCAGGTACTCCTCTGCCTCCCGGCCCAGGTCACCCCCAGCTTCCAGGTCCTGGTCCCCCTCTGCCTTCCTGCCCTGGTCGCCTCCCTCCTCTTGGCCCTGGTCCCACCTGCCAACCTGTCCTGGTCCGGCTCTGCCTCCCATCCCTCGTTCCCCTGTGCCTGACGGCCCTAGTTCCCCTTCAGTTCCAAGAAGCTGGGGGACAAGGGCAGGGAAGCAGAGGAACAAATCTACCCACAGGATCTGGTCTCCGTTTCCCGGTCCAGGTCCCCCTCTGCCTCCCGACCCTGGTCCCCCTTCTCCTGGCCCAAGTACCCCTCTGCCTCCTGGCCCTGGTCCCACTCTGCCTCTAGGACCTGGTCCCCCTCTGGCTCGCTGCCTTTGTCCCCCACTGCTTCCCGGCCCTGGTCCCCTTTTGCCTTACGTACCCTTCTGCCTCCGGGCCGTAGTCCCCCTCATCCTCCCAGCCCTGATCCCGTGTCTCCTGGCCCAGGTACCCCTCTGCGTCCTGGCCCTGGTCCCCCACTGACTCCCTGCCCTGGTCCCCCTCCGCCTCCCGGCCCTGGGATCCCCCTACCTCCCGGCCCTGGTCCCCCAGCCTCAAGAACAAGTACACCTCTGCCTCCTGGCCCTGGTCCACTGTCTCCTGGCGATAGGTACCCCTCTTCCTAGACTGTGAGCCCACTCTTGGGTAGGGACTGTCTCTATATGTTGCCAACTTGTACTTCCCAAGCGCTTGGTACAGTGCTCTGCACACAGTAAGCGCTCAATAAATGCGATCGATTGATTGATTCCCCCTGGCCATGGTGACCCTCTGCCAGCCAGCCGTGGTCTCCATCTGCCTCCCGGTACAGGTACCCCTCTACCTCCCGGCACTGGTCCCCCTGTCTCCCAGTTCAGGTCCCCCTCGGCCTCCTGGCCTTAGTCCGCCCCTGCAACCCCGCCCTTGTCCTCCCTGACACCCGGACCTGGTTACTCTGTGCCAACCGGCCATGGTCCCCCAGGGCCTCCCGGCCTTGGTTTCTTCTACCTCCAGGCCCTTGGGTGAGTTTCCTCTATATCCCGGCCCTGGTCCTATGTTACCCGGCCCAGGTACCCCTCTGCCTCCTGGCCCTGGACCCCCACTGCCACTCTGCCCTGGTCCCCCTCTGACTCCCGGCCCTGGGTCTCCTCAAAGTTCCGGCCATGGTCCCTCTGCGCCCTAGCCCAAGTCCATCTATGCCTCCCCTCCACGGTCCCCCTCTGCCTCCCTGTCTTGGTTGCCCTTGCCGTAAGTCCCTGTCCCCCTCTGGCTTTCGGCCCTAGTTCCCCTTTACTTCTGAGAAGCCGGCGGTACAAGGGCAGGGGGGCAGTGGTACCATTCTGCCTGCCGGCTTATTCGCCATTTCCCGGCCCTGGTCCCACTATGCCTCCCGGCCCTGGTTCCCCTCTGCCTTCCGGGCCCTGGTCCCCCTCTGCCTTCCCGCTCTGGTCCCTCTCTGCTTCCCGACCCTGGTCCGCCTCTGCCTCTCGGGCCTGGTTCCCCTCTGCTGCTCAACCCTAGTCCCCCTGTCTCCCGGCACAGGTACCACTCTGACTCCCGGCCCTGGTCCCCCTGTCTCCTGGCCAGGGACCCCTCTGCCTCCCGGCCCTGGTCGCCCTGTCTACCGGCCCTGGTCCCCCTCTTTCTCCCGGTCCTGGTCGCCCTCTGCCTCCCTGACCTTGTCACACCGCTTCTCGGCCCAGATACCCCTCTGCCTCCCGGCCCTGGTTCCCCTCTGCTTCCCGGCCCTGGTCCCCCATCTACCGGCCCGGGTACCCCTCTGCCTCCGGGCCCTGGTCACCCATTCATTCATTCAATCGTATTTATTGAGCGCTTACTGTGTGCAGAGCACTGTACTAAGCGTTTGGGAAGTACAAATTTGCAACACATAGAGACGGTCCCTACCCAACAATGGGCCTCCCAGCCCTAGTCCCCCATCTCCCGGTCCCTTTGGGCCTCCCGGCCCTGGTCTCCCACCACCTCCAGGCCACTGAGTCTCTCTCCGTCCCGGCCATTGGTCCCCTCTACCTCCATGCCCTGATCCCCCTGTTCTGCCAGCCCTGGTCTCCCTCTGCCTTCCGGCCCTGGTCCCCCTGTCTCCCGGCCCAGGTATCCCTCTGCCTCCCTGCACTGGTCCCCCTCTCTCTCCAAGCCATAGGCCATGGGACACTCTCCGTCCCGGCCATGGGTCCCCCTGTTCTGCTAGCCCTGGTTTCCCTCTAACCCCAAGCCCTGGCCCCTTTCTCCGTCCCGGCGCTGGGACCCTCTACTCCTGGGCCTAGTTCCCCCTGTCTCCCGGCCCTGGAACCCAAGTTTCCCCGCCCAGGTACTCCTCTGCCTCCTAGCCCTAGTCCCCCTCTGCCACCCTGCCCTTGTCCCCCTCTTCCTCCCGGCCCACGTCGCTAAGTGCCTCCCGGACCTGTTTTTCTTCTGCATTCAGGACCTTGGGTCTCTCTCCGCCCCGGCCCAGGGTCCCCTCTACTTCTCGGCCCTGGTCCCCCATGCCTCCCTGCTCCAATAAATCCTGCCTTTCAGCTCTGGTCTCCCACTACCTCCTGTCCCTGGTCCCCCGTCTCCTGGCCAAGGTACGCCTCTGCCTCCCTGTCCTGGTTACTCTGTAACAAGGCCCAGTTACCCACTGCCTCCTAGCCCTGGTACCCCTCTGCCCCCCTGCCCTGGTGTCCCTCTGCCGCCCTGCCCTGGTCCCCCTCTGCTTCCCAGGCTTGGACCCTCTGTGCCTCCAGACCCTTGTCTCTTTCTTCCTCCAGGCACTTGGGTCTCTCTCCTCCCTGGCTGTGGGTCCCCTCTTCCTCTAGGCCCTGGTCGCCTTGTCTCCCAGCCCAGGAAACATTCAACCTCCTTACCCTGTTCCCCCTCTGCCTCCCAGCCCTGGACACTTGCCTCAAGGTTCTGGTCTCCTTCTGCTTCCAGGCCCTTGGGTCTCTCTCCGTCCCGGCCCTGGTCCCCCTCTGACTCTTGGCCCTGGTCCCCTTGCCCCCGGCCCAGGTAACCCTCTGCCTCCTGGCCCTGGTCCACCTGTCTCCCATCCCAGTTACCCCTCTGTCTCTCGGCCCTGATCACCGTCTGCCTCCCGGCCCTGGGCCCCCCGTGCCTCCGGGCCATGGACCTGCTGTGCCTCCTGGTCCTGGTCTCCCTCTACCTACAGGCCCTTGGATCTCTCTCCATCCCGGCCCTGGGTCGCCTCTACCTCCCTGCCCTGGTCCCCCTGCCTCCCAGCCCAGGTACCTCTCTACCTCCCGACCCTGGTCCCCGGGTCACCTGGCCCAGGAAACCCTCTGCTTCCAGGACCCAATGCCTCCCGGCTCTGGACCCCTCTGCCTCCCAGCCCAGGAACCCCTCTGCCTCCAGGACCTGATTCCTCTCTGCCTCCCGACTCCGTTCCCCCTCTGCCTCCCGGCCTAGGTACCCCTCTGCCTCCCGGCACTGGGTCCCCATCAGCCTCGCGTCCCAGGTCCCTCTGTGCCTCCAGGCCATGGTACCTCTGTGCCTCTCAGCCCTAGTTGTGCCTGTCCCAGTCCCTCCGTGCCTCCAGGCCCTGGTAACTCTGTGCCTCTCAGCCCTAGTTTTCCTCTACTTCCAGGCCCTTGGGTCTCTTTCCGTCCCGGTCCTGGGTCCCCTCTACCTTCCGGCACTGGTCCCGCTGTCTCCCTGCCCAGGCACCCCCCTGCGTCCCAGCCTAGGTTCCCCTCTGCCTCCCTGCCCTGGTCCCCCACACCCCACGCCCCACCCCCTTGGCCCTGGACTCCCTCTGCATCCCGGCCCTAGTCTACTTCTACCCCCAAGCCTTCGGGTCACTCACCGTCCCATCTCTGGGTCCCCTCTACTCCCATCCCTGTTCCCCCTTTCTCCTGCCCAGGTACCCCTCTACATCCTGGCATTGGACCCCCTCTGCCACCCTGCCCTGGTCCCCCTCTGGCTCCCATCCCTGGTTCCCCTGTGGCTGCAAGCCCTAGTTCCCCTTTAGTTCCAAGAAGAGGGGGGACAAGGGCAGGGAGGCCCCCTCTTCCTTCTGGCCCTGGTCTCCGATTCCCGGCCCTAGTCCCCCTCTACCTCCCGGCCCTGTTCCCATGTCTCCCGCCCCAGGTACCCCTATGCCTCCTGGCCCTTGGTCCCCCTCTGACTCCGGGCCCTGGTCCCCCTCTGCCAGTCTTCTCTTGTCCGTCCCCGTCCCCCCCCCCGCTGCTTCTCGGTCCTGGTCCCCCTTGGCGTTTTGGCCCAGGTACCCCTCAGCTTCCAGGCCCTGGTACCCCTCTGCCTCCTGGCCATGGTCCTCCCCTGCCGCCCTGCCCTGGTGCCCCTCTGCCTTCCAGCCCTTGGTCCCCTCTACCTTCCGGCCCTTGGTCCCCTCTACCTCACGGCCCTTGGTCCCCTCTACCTCCTGGCCCTGATACCCTAGTCTCCACGCCCAGGTACACTTCTGCCTCCTGGCCCTGGACCCTCGGTGTCTCCTGGTCCAGGTACCCCTCTGCCTCCTGGCACTGGTCCTCCTCTGCCTCCCAGACCAGGTCACTCTGTACGTCCCGGTCCAGGTCCCTTTCCTCCAGGCTCTGGTCCCTCTCTACATCCTGGACCTGGGTCCCCTCTACCTCCGGGCTCTGGTCCCCCTGGCTACCGGCCCAGGTACCCCCCTGCCTCCCTGCCCGGGTCATCCTGTTTCCCAGCCCAGGTACCCCTTTGCCTCCCGGCCCGAGTCCCCCTCTGCCACCTTGCCCTGGTCCTCTGCTGCCTCCTGTCCCTGGTCCCTCTGTGCCTCCCGGCCCTGTTCCTCCACCTTCAGGTTCTTTGGTATCTGTCCGTCACGGCCATGGGTCCATTCTACCTGCAGGCCCTGGTCCCCCTCGGCCTCCCTACCTTGGTTCCCCTAGGACTCCCAGCCATGGTCCCACTATGCCTCCCTGCCCCGGTCCCCCCACCCCATGCCCGTCTCAGTCCTGGTTCCCATCTGCCTCCAGGCCCAGGTAGCCCTCTGCCTCCTGGCCCAGGTTCCCAGGCCTCCGGGCCCTGGTCCCTCTGTGCCTCCCGGCCCTGGTCTCCTTCCACCTCCAGGCCCTCTGTCTCTCTGTCCTGGTCCTGGGTCCTCTATACCACCCCTCCCTAGTCCCCCTGTCTTCCGGCCCAGGTACCCCTCTGCCTCCCTGCCCTGGTCCCCCTGTCTTTCTACCCTGGTCCCCCTCTCCCTCCCGGCCCTAATCTCCTTCTACCTCCAGGCCCTTGAGTCTCTCGCCGTCACAGCCCTGGTCCCCCTCTACCACCCAGCCCTGGTCCCCCTCTGACTCCCGGCCTTGGTCCCCCGGCTCCACGGCCCTGGTCTCACTCAGACTTCCGGACCAGGTACCCTTCTGCCTCCTAGTACTTGTCCCCCTCTGCCTCTTGGCCCTGGTCCCCCTCTGCCGCCCGGCCTTGGTCCCCCTTTTCCTCCCGTCCCTGGTCCCACCCTACACCTCGGCCCTGGTCCCCCTCTGCTTCTCAGCTCTCGTCCTCCTGTCTCCGGACCCAGATACCCCTCTGCTTCCCAGCCTTGGTCCCCTGGTCTCCCGGCCCAGAAACCCATCTGCCACCCGCCATGGACACTCTGTGCCTCTCGGCGCTGGTCTCCTTCTACCTACTGGCCCTTGGGTCTCTCTCCGTACCAGCCCTGGGTGCCCTCAACCTTCTGGCCCTGGTCCCCCTGTCTCCAGATCCAGGTACCCTTCTGCCTTCCCGGGCCTGGTCGTCCTCTGCCTCCCGGCCCTGGTCCCGCGCTGCCTCCCGGCCCTGATGCCCCTGTCTCCTGGCACAGGGAACCCTCCGCCTCACGGCTCTGGTCTGCCTCTGCCTCTCTGACGTGGTCATCCCCTGCCTCTCGTCCTGGTCCCCCTGTGCTTCTCAGCCCTGGTCCCCCCTGACCTTCGGCCCTGGTACCCCTTTGCTCCCTGGTCCTTGTCCCCCCAAGCTTTCTGGCCTTGTTTCATCGTCATCATCATCATCAATCGTATTTATTGAGCACTTACTATGTGCAGAGCACTGTACTAAGCGCTTGGGAAGTACAAATTGGCAACATATAGAGACAGTCCCTACCCAACAGTGGGCTCACAGTCTAAAAGGGGGAGACAGAGAACAAAACCAAACATCCTAACAAAATAAAATAAATAGAATAGATATGTACAAGTAAAATAAATAAATAAATAGAGTAATAAATATGTACAAACATATATACATATATACAGGTGCTGTGGGGAAGGGAAGGAGGTAAGATGGGGGGGATGGAGAGGGGGACGAGGGGGAGAGGAAGGAAGGGGCTCAGTCTGGGAAGGCCTCCTGGAGGAGGTGAGCTCTCAGCAGGGCCTTGAAGGGAGGAAGAGAGCTAGCTTGGCGGATGGGCAGAGGGAGGGCATTCCAGGCCCGGGGGATGACGTGGGCCGGGGGTCGATGGCGGGACAGGCGAGAACGAGGTACTGTGAGGAGAGCAGCGGCGGAGGAGCGGAGGGTGCGGGGTGGGCTGTAGAAGGAGAGAAGGGAGGTGAGGTAGGAGGGGGCGAGGTGATGGAGAGCCTTGAAGCCCAGGGTGAGGAGTTTCTGCCTGATGCGCAGATTGATTGGGAGCCACTGGAGATGTTTGAGGAGGGGAGTAATATGCCCAGAGCGCTCCCTCTGGCCGTAGGTCCCTTCTACTTCACTGCCTTGGTCCCCATCTTCTGATCGAACCTGGTCCCTCTATGCCTATCAGCATTGGAGCCCAGGTTCTTCCCAGCCCTTGTCGCCTTGTACCTCCCAGGCCTGGTCCCACTCTGCCTCCCGGCCCGGGTCCCCCTCTGCCTCACTGCCCTGGTCCCCTCTCTCGGCCCTGGTCCCCCTCAGCGTCCCGGCCCAAGTACCCCTCTGCTTCTGTGCTCTGGTCCATCTCTGACTCCCGGGCCTGGTCCCCCATCTCCTGGCCCAGGTGTCCCTCAGCCACCTGGCCCTGGTCGCCCTCTGCCTTCCCGACCTGGTCCTCCTCTGCCTCCCAGACCGTATAGGCCTCAGCCTCTCTGGCCTGGTAGCCCCCTGCCTCGCGGCCCTGGTCCCTCTTTGTCTTCCACCCCAGGTACCGCTCTGCCCCTGGCCTCGGTCCCCCTCTTCCTCCCGGCCCTAGTACCCCGCCTCCCGGCCCAGGTACCCCTCTGCCTCCTGGCCCTGGTCCCCCAGTGCCGCGCTGCCGGGGTCCCCCTCTGCCTCCCAGCCCTGCGTCCCCTCAACCTCTGGGCCCTGTTACCCCAGTCTCCTGGCCCAGGTACCCTTCTAAATCCGGGCCATGGTGCCCCTCTACCTCCCAGCCCTGCTCCCCATCTGCTTCCCTGCCTTGGTCGCCCCCTGCCACAAGTCCCTCTAAGTCCCCCTAAGACTTTCAGCCTTATTTCTCCTTTACTTCCGAGAAGAGGGGGGGGACAAGGGCAGGGAGACAGAGGTACCCCTCTGCTTGCCGGCCTGATCCCCGTTTCCCTGCTCTAGTCCCCCTCCGCCTCCTGACCCTGGTCCCCCTGTTCTGCCAGACCTGAACTCCCTCTACCTTCTGGCCCTGGTCCCCCTGTTCTGCCAGACCTGAACTCCCTCTACCTTCTGGCCCTGGTCCCCCGTCTCCTGGCCCAGGTACCCCTCTGTCTCCCTGCCCTGGTCCCTCCAAACCATTGGCCAAGGGTCTCTCACGGTCCCGGCCATGGGTCCCTCTGTTCTGCCAGCCCTGGTTTCCAAGCCCTGGTCCCTTTCTCCATCTCGGCCCTCGGACCCTCTACCTTCCGGCCTAGGTCCTCCTGTCTCCCGGCCCTGGATCACTAGTCTCCCCGCCCAGGTACTCCTCTGCCTCCTAGCCCTGGTTCCCCTCTGCCTTCCGACCCCGGTCCCCCTTCTCCGGGCCCCGGTACCCCTCTGCCTCCTGGCCCTGGTCACTCTCTGCCTCCAGGCCCTTGTGGCCCCCACCTCTCGGCCCTGGTCCCCCTCTGCCACTCAGCCCTGGTCTCCATTCTTCCAGCCCAGGTAACCCTCTGCCTCCTGGCCCTGCTCCCCCCTGCCACCCTGCCCTGCCATGGTTTCCTTCTACCTCCAGGCCCTTGGGTCTCTCTCTGCCCTAGCCCTGGGACCCCTCTGCCTCCCGACCCTGGTCCCCCTCTACTTCCCAGTACTGGACACTCTCTGCATCCCAGCCCTTCCCTGATCCTCCTCTGCCTCCTGGCCATGGTCCCCCTATGCCTCCCTGCCCTGGTGCCCCCAGTCTCTCAGCCCTTGTCCCCCTCTGCCTCCCAGCCCAGTTAGCCTTATGCCTCCTGGGCATGGTCCACCCCTGCCACCCTTTCCTGGTCCCCCTCTGCTTCCCGGCCCTGGCCCTCTGTTCCTGCCAGCCCTGGTCCCTCTCTGCCTCCCAGCCCTGGTCCCTCTGTGCCACCCGGGCCTGGTCCCCTTGTCTTCCGGCCCAGGTACCCTTTTGCCTCCCGGCCCGAGTCCCCCTGTCTTTCGGCCCAGGCACCCCTCTGCCTCCTGGCCCTGGTCCCCCTCTCCCTCCCAACCCGGGTCTTCTTTTACCTCCAGGACCTTGGGTCTCTCTCCGTCCTGGCCCTGGGTCCCCTCTACCTCCCGGGCCTGGTCCCCTTGTCTCGCGGCTCAGGTATCACTCTGCCTCCCAGCCCTGTTCTCCCTCTACCTCCAGGGCCGTGGCTGCCTCTCCGTCACGGCACTGGATCCCCTCTACCTTCCGGCCCTGGTCCCCCCTCTCCCGGCCCAGGTACCCCTCTGCTTCCTGCCACTGGTCCCCCCGCTTCTTGGCCCTGGTTGCCCTATGCCCCATGCCCCGGTCCCTCCCGCTTCTCGGCCCTGGTCCCCACCGGCCTTCCGGCCCAGGTAACCCATGCCTCCTGGCCCTAGTCCCCCTCTGCCTCACGGTCCTGGCCCTCTGTCCCTGCCCGCCCTGGTCCCTCTCTGCCTCCCAGCCCTGGTCCCTCTGTGCCACCCGGGCCTGTTCCCCTTTTTTTCCAGCCCAGTTCCCCCTCTGCCTCACAGCGCTGGTCCACCTCCGCTGCCCTGCCATGGTCCAACTCTGCCTCCCGGCCCTGGTCTCCTTCCTACCTCCAGGCCCTTGCGTCTCTCTCCGACCTGGCCCTGGGTCCTCTCTACTTTCTGGCCATGGTCCCCTCTACCTCCCGGCCCTGGTCCCCTTGTCTCCCTGCCCAGGTACCCTTCTTCCTACTGGCCACGGTCCTCCTCTGCCACCCGGCCCTGTTCATCCTCTGCCTCCCGGCTCTCGTCCCTCTGTGCCTCCCAGCCGTGTTCTCCTTCTACACACAGGTTCTTGGGTCTCTCTGCGTCCCAGCCCTGGGTCTCCTCTACCTTCCGGCTCTGGTCCCCCTGTCTCCAGGCTCAGGTACCCCTCTGCCTACCTGACATGGTCACCATCTGCCTCCCGGGCCTGGTCCCCCTCTGCCTCCTGGCCCAGGTATCCCTATGCAGCCTGGCCCAGGTACCCCTCCGCCTCCCGGCTCTGGTCCCCCACCTCCCGGCCTAGGTACCCCTCTGCTTCCCTGCCCTGGTAACCGTGCCTCCCAGCCCAGGTATCCCTCTGCCTCCTGGCCATGGTACGCCTCTGCTTCCCTGCCCTGGTCCCCCTCTGCCTCCCGGCCCTGGTCCCTTTGTCTCCTGGCCCAGCTACCCTTCTGCCTCCAGGCCCGGGTACGCCTCTGCCAACCTGCCCTGGTCCCCCTCTGCCTCCCGGCCCTTGTCTCTCTCTGTTTCCCAGCTCCGGTCTCCATCTACCACGAGGCCCTTTGGTCTCTCTCTGTCCTGGAACTGGGTGCCCTCTACATCCCAGCCCTGGTCCCCCTGTCTCCCGAACCAGGTACCTCTCTACCTCCGGCCCTGGTTCCTCTCTGCCTCCCGCCCTTGTCCCCCTTTGCCGCCCAGCCCTGGTACGCCTCTGCCTCCCGGCCCTGGTCCCCCTCTGCCTCCCGGCCCTGGTTCCCCTCTGCCGTCTGGCCCTGGGACCCCTCTACCTCCCGGACCTGGTCCCCTTGTCTCCTGGCCCAACTACCCTTCTGCCTCCTGGCCATGGTACACTGCTGCCGCACTGCCATGGTTCCCCTCTGCCTCCCGGCCCTGGTCCTTCTGTGTTTCCCGGCCCTGGTTTCCTTATACCTCCAGGACCTTGGGTCTCTCTCCGTCCCGGACCTGGGTCCCCTCTACCTCCCGGCCTTGGCCCCCCTGTCTCCAGAACCAGGTACGCCTCTACCTCCGGCCCTGGTTCCTCTCTGCCACCCGGCCTTGGTCCCTCCTTGCTTCCTGGTCCTGCCCTCCCTCTACCTTCAGGCCCTTGTGTCTCTCTCAGTCCCAGCACTGGGTCACGTCTCACTCGTGGCCGTCGTCCCCCATCTCCTGGCCCAGATCCAAATCTGTCTCCATACCCTGGTCCCCCCTGCTTATCGGCCCTGATCCCCCTCTTCCTCCCGGCCCAGGAACCCCTCAGCCTCCTGGCCCTGGTGCCCCTCTGCCTGTTGGCCCTGCTACCCATCTGTCTCCCGGCCCAGATCCGACTGTGCCTCCATACCCTGGTGCCCCCTGCTTATCGACCCTGATTCTCCTCTGCCTCCCGGCCCAGGATCCCGTCAGCCTCCTGGCCCTGAAGCCCTTCTGCCTCCTGGCCCTGGTAACCCTCTGCCTCCGACCCTGGTGCCCCTGTGCTTCCCAGACCTGATCTCCCTCTACCACAAGGCCCTGGCCTCTCTCTCAGTCCCGGCCCTGGGTCCCCTCTACCTACCGGCCCTGGGTCCCCCGTCTCCCGGCCCAGGTACCCCTCTACCTCCCAGCCCTGGAACCCCGGTTTCCCAGTCCAGGTACCCCTCTGCCTCTTGGCCCTTGTCCCCCTCTCTCTCCCAGCCCTGGTCCCCCCCTCCCCTCCCCGTCTCTCGGCCCTAGTCCCCCTCTGCCGCTCGGCTCAGGTCCCCCTCTCCCCCTGAGCCCTGGTCCCCCTGACTGTATGCCCAGGTACTCCTCTGCCTCCCGGCCATGGACTCAATCTCCCATCTCAGGTACCCCTCTGCCTCCTGACCATGGTTCCCCTCTGCCTCCCCGCCCTGGTGCCCCTCTACTTCCAGGGCCTGGTCCCTCTCCTTCACAGCCCTGGTTCCCCTCTACCAACTGACCCTCGTCCCCATGACCTCCCGGCCCTGTACCCTCTGTGCCTCCCGGGCCTGGACTCCCTCGACCTCCAGGCCCTTCGGTGTCTTTCCGTCCCGGCATTGGGTCCCCTCTCCCTCCCGGCCCAGGTTCTCCTTCGCCTCCCAGACCTGGTCCCACTCTGCCTCCAGGCCCAGGTCCCCCTCTGCTTCCCGGCCCTGCGGTGCTTACCAGTCCGGGTCTCCTTCTACCTCCAGCCCCTTGGGTCTGTCTCTGTCTCTGCCCTGGGTCCTCTCCACCTCCCGGCCCTAGTCCCCCTTTGTCCTGGTCACCCTCTGCCTCTCTGCCCGGGTTCCCCCTTGCCTCTCGGCCCTGGACCCCTCTGCCATTCAGTCCTGATCCCACTTGACTGGTCCTACTCTGCCTTCCGGCCCTGGTCCCCCTCTACCTCCCAGGCCTGGTCCCCCTGTCTCCCGGTCCAGGTACCCCTCTGTCTCCTGGTCCTGGTACACCCTCACCACCCTACCCTGGTCCCCCTCTGCCACCCGGACCTGGTTCCTCTGTACAACCGGCCCTGGTCCCCCAGGGCCTCCCGGCCTTCGTTTCTTCTACCTCTAGGCCCTTGGGTGAGTCTCCGTCCCGGCCCAGGTCCCCTCAACACCCCGGCCCTGGTCCCCCTGTCTCCCGCCCTAGGTACTTCTCTGCCTCCTGGCCCTGGTCCCACTCTGCCTACCCGTTCTGGTCCCCATCTGCCTCCTGGTCCTGGTCCTCCTCTGCATCCTGGCCCTGGGCGCCCTCTGCCTCCCTGCCCTTGTCGCCCCCCGCCCCGCTTCTCGACCCTGGTCCCCCTTTACCCCCCGGACCAGGTACCCCTCTTCCTCCTGGCCATGGTCTCCCCTCACCATCCTGCCCTGGTCCCCCTCTGCTTCTTGGACCTGGTCCCTCTGGTCCTTGTCCCTCAGGGCCTCCCGGCCTTGGTTTCCTTCTAGCTCCAGGCCCTCGGGTGAGTCTCCGTCCAGGCCCTGGGTCCCCTCTACCTCCCAGCCCTGTCACCCGGCCTAGGTTCCCATCTGAGTCCTGGCCCTGGTCCCCACTGCCTACCTTCCCTGGTCCCCATCTGCCTCCTAGCCCTGGTCCCTCTCTGCCTCCTGGCCCCGCTCCCCCTCGGCCTCCTGGCCCTGGTCCCCCTCTGCCTCCCTGCCCTGATCCCCCTCTGCCTCCCTGCCCTTGTCACCCCCGCGGCTCCGCCCTGGTCCCCCTTTGCCTCCCGGCCCAGGTACCCCTCTTTCACCCGGCCCTGGTCCGCCTCTAGGTCTATGACCTGGTCGTCCCGTGCCTCTCGGCCCTGGTCCCCCTCTGCTTCTCAGCCCTGATCCTCCTGTATCCCAGCCCAGGTATTCCTCTGCCTCCCGGCCCTGGTCCCCTGTTTGCCGGCCCAGGTACTCCTATGCTTCCTGGCCCTGGTCCCCGTCTGCAGCCCTGCCCTGATCCCCGTCTGCCTCCTGGCCCTGGTCCCTCTGTGCGTCCCGGCCCTGGTCTCCGTGGACCTCCAGGCCCTGGTCCCTCTCCACACCTTCCAACCCGGACCAGGTCCCCTCCACTCCACGGCCCTGGTCCGCCGTCTCCCGGCCCAGGTACCCCTCTGCCTCCCGGCCCTGGTCCGCCTCTACGTCTATGACCTGGTCGCCCCGTGCCTCTTGGCCCTGGTCCCCCTCTGCTTCTCAGCCTTGGTCATCCTTTTCCTGGCACAGGTAGCCCTCTGCCTCCCGGCCCTGGTCCCTTGTCTCCCGGCCCAGGTAGTCCTATGCTTCCTGGTACCACTCTGCCTCCCCGCCCTGGTCCCCATCTGCTTCCCGGCCCTTGTCCCCTCTACCTCCAGGCCCTAGTCCCCCTGTCTCCCGGCCCAGGTCCCCCTATGCCTCCGTGTCATGATCCCCCTGTCTCCCAGCCCAGGTACTCCTCTGCCTCCTGGCCTTGGTCCCCCTCTGCCTCCCTGCCCTGATCCCCATCTGCATCCCAGGTCTGGTCCCTCTGTGCCTCCCGGCCCTGGTCTCCCTCAACCTCCAGGTCCTGGTCCCTCTCTCCGTCACGGCCCTGGGTCACCTCTACCTCCAGGCCCTGGTCCCCGTTTCCCGGGCCGGGTACCCCCCTGCCTCCTAGCCCTGATCCTCTCTGCCTCCAGGCCCTGGTCCCCCTCGGCCTCCCGGCACTGGTCCCCCTCTGCTTCCCTGCCCTCGTCGCCCCCGCGTTTCCACCCTGGTCCCCCTTTGCCACCCGACCCTGGTTCTTCTGTCTCCTGGCCCAGGTCACCCTCTGCCTCCCGGCCCTGGTCCCTCATCTCCCAGCCCAGGTACCCTTCTGCCTTCTGGCCCCGGTCCTCCTCTGCCTCCAGGCCCGGCTCCCGCTCTCCGTCCCAGCCATATACATCCCAGCCCTGCTGCCTGTCTCCTGGCCTAGTAGGCCTCTGCCTCCTGGCCGTCGGCCCCCTGTCTACTGGCCAAGGTATTCCTCTACCTCCCGGACCTGGTCCCTCTGTCTTTCCCGGCCTTGGTCTCCTTCTGCCTCCAGGCCTGAGGTCTCTCTCCATCCCAACCCTTGGTTCCCTCTACGTCCAGGCCCTGGTCCAACTGTCTCTCGGCCCAGGTACCCCACTACCTCCCGGCCCTGGTCCCCCTCTGCCTCGCCACCCTGGTCCCTTTCTGCCTCCCGTCTCTGGTCCCCCTCTGCCTGCCCTGGTCCCCCCCCCCCCGCCTCTCAGAACTCGTTCCCCTCTACCTCCTGGACCTGGTCCCCCTCTGCCTCCGGCCCAGGGACCCTGCCGCATCCTGGTCATTTGCCCCCTCTGCATCCAGGACCTGGTCCCCCGTCTCTCGGCCCATGTACCCCCTCTGCCTCTGGGCCCTGATTCCCCCCTCTGCCTCCCCATCCTGGTCCTCCTCTGCCTCCAGACCCTGGTCACCTTTTGCCTCCCTATCTTGGTTCCCCCAACCTCTCGGCCCTAGTCCCGCAGCCGCCCGGCCCAGGTCCCCCTGAGCCTCCTGGCCCTGGTCGCTCTGTGCCTCCCAGCCCAAATCTCCCTCTACGTCCAGGCCCTTGGGTCTCAATACGTCCCGGGCCTGGGTGCCCTCTACCTCCAGGCCCTTGTCCCCTTGCCTCCTGGCCCGGGTATCCCTCTGCTTCCTGTTCCAGGTACCCCTCTGCCTCCTGGCCCTTGTCTCACTCTGCCGCGCTGCCATGGTCCCCCTTTGCCTCCGTGGCCTGGTCCCTCTGTGCCTCCCGACACTCTTCTCCCTCTACCTCCAGGCACTGAGCCTTCTCTCCTTCGCGGCCCTGCGTCCCCTCTACATGCCCGCTCAGGTCTCCCTGCCTCCCGGCCCAGGTACCCCTCTACCTCCCCGCACTGGTCCCCCTGTTTCCTGGTCCAGGTACCCCTCTGCCTTCCGGCCATGGTCCCCGTCTGCTTCCCTGCCCTGGTCTCCCCGTCCTCTCGGCCCTGGTCACCCTCTGCCACCCGGCCCTGGTCATCCTCTGCCTCCCTGCCCTGGTCACCTTCTGCCTCCCTGCCCTGGTCTCACCCGCCTCTCGGCCCGGGTCCCCCTGTGACTCCCGGCCTAGCTAACCCCGCCGCATCCGGCCCTTTTCCCCCTCTGCCTCACGGCACTGGTACCGTGTCTCCCCGCCTAGGTACCCCTCTGCCTCCCAGCCCTGGTCGCCCTGTCTCCCGGCCCAAGTACCCTTCTGCCTCATGGCAGAGGTCCCCATCTGCCACCCTGCGCTGGTCCCTATCTGCCTCCCGGCCCTTCTACATCCAGGCCCGTTCAGTGTCTCCCCATCCCTGCCCTAGCTTACCTCTACCGCCCAGCCCTGGTCCCCCATCTCCTGGCCTAGGTAACCCTCTGCCTCCTGGCCCTTGTCCCCTTCTGTCTCCCCTCTCTGGTCCCTCTCTGCCTCCCGGACCTGGAACCCCATCTCTCGGCCTAGGTACCCCTCTGCCCCCCGGCCCTCAGGAACCTGGCCCTGGCTCCAGGCCCTGGGCCCTCTGTGCCTCCCGGACCTTGTCCCCGTCTCAATCGATCAATCAATCGTATTTATTGAACGCTTACTGTGTGCAGAGCACTGTACTAAGTGCTTGGGAAGTACAAGTTGACAACGTATAGAGACGGTCCCTACCCAACAGTGGACTCACAGTCAAGAAAGGGGAGACAGAGAACAAAACAAAACATATTAACAAAATAAAATAAATAGAATAGATATGTACAAGTAAGATAAATAAATGGAGTAATAAATATGGACAAACATATATACATATATACAGGTGATGTGGGGAAAGGAAGGAGGTAAGGCGGGGGGGGATGGAGAGGGTGAGGAAGAGGAGAGGAAAGAGGGGGCTCAGTCTGGGAAGGCCTCCTGGAGGAGGTGAGCTCTCAGTAGCTCCTTGAAGGGAGGAAGAGAGCTAGCTTGGCGGATGTTGGGAGGGAGGACATTCCAGGCCAGGGGGATGACGTGGGCCGGGGGTCGACTGCGGGACAGGCGAGAATGAGGCACGGTGAGGAGATTAGCGGCAGAGGAGCGGAGGGTGCGGGCTGGGCTGTACAAGGAGAAGGGAGGTGAGGTAGGAGGGGGGCGAGGTGATGGAGAGCCTTGAAGCCGAGGGTGAGTTTCTGCTTGATGCGTAGGTTGATTGGTAGCCACTGGTAGCCTTCTACCTCCAGGCCATTGAGTCTCTCTCTGTCCTGGCCCTGAGTCCCCTCTACCTCCCAGGTCTGGAGCCCCTGCCTCCAGACCCAGGTACCCCTCTGCCTTCAGGCCCTGGTCCTCCTGTCTTCTGGTCCAGGTACCCCTCTGCCTCCAGGCCCTGGCCCTCCTGCTTCTTGACCCAGGTACCCCTCTGCCTCCAGGCCCTGATCCCCTTCTTCCTCTCTGCCTTGGTCTCCCCGGCTCTCAGCCCTGGTCCCCCTCTGCCTCCTGGTACTGGTCCCCCTCTGCCTCCCTGCCCTGGTCCCCCTGGCCTCTTGTCCCTGGTCCCATTCTGCCTCCGCACCCAGGTATCCCCCTGCCTCCTGGAACTGGTCAACCTCTGCCTCGCAGCCAAGGACCCCGTCTCCAAGCCCAGGTACCCCTCTGCCTCGGGCCACTTGTCCCCCTCTGCTGCTCTGCCCTGGTCCACCCCTGCCTCCCGGCACTGGTCCCTCTGTGTCTCCCAGCCCTGGTCTCCTCCTACCTCCAGGAACTTGGGTCACTCAGCGTCCCGCCGCTGGGTCCACTCTACCTCCTGGCTTTGGTACCCTGTTTCCCGACCCACGTATCCCTCTTCTCCTGGCCATGGGCCCCCTCTGCCTCCCCGGCCTGGTCCCCCTCTGCCTCCCAGTCCTAGATCTCCCCCGCCTCTCGGCCCTGGTCCTCTCTGCCTCTCGGCCCTGGTCCCCCTGCCTCCCGGCCCAGGTACCCCTCTGCCTCCTAGCCCTGGTCCCCTTCTGCTGCCCTGCCATGGTCTACCTATGCCTCCTGAACCTGGTCCGTCTGTGCCTCCCATCCCTGGTCTCCTTACTACCTCAAGGCCCTTGGGTCTCACTCCGTCTCGGCCCGGGGTCCCCTCTACCTCCCGGCCCTGGTCCTCTTCTGCCTCCCGGCCCAGCCCAGGTGCCCCAGTGCCTCCCGGTCCTGGTCCCCGTCTCCCGGCCCAGGTACCCATCTGCCTCCCAGCCCTGGTCCCCCTCTGCCACTCTTCCCTGGTCCCCCTCTGCCTCCTGGCCCTGGTCCCTCTGTGCCTCCCAGCCGTGGTCTCCTTCTACCTCCAGGCCCTTGGTTCACTCACCGTCCCGTCCTGGGGTCCCTTCTACCTCCCGACCCTGGTCCCCTTGTCTCCCAACCCATGTAACCTTCTACTTCCTGGCCCTGGTCCCCCTCTGCTTCACCTCCCTGGACACCCTCTGCCTCCCATCCCTGCTTCCCCTCTACCTCCCTGCCCTGATCCCCTATTTCTCGGCCCTAGTCCCCCTCTGCCTTCCAGCCCAGCTACCCCTCTGCCTCCTGTCCCTGGTCCCCCTGTTTCCCGACCCTCGTTCCCCTCTGCCTCCTGGTCCTGGTCCCTCTCTGCCTCCCGGCCCTGGGCCCCGTCTGCCTCCCAGCCCTGTTCACTCTCTTCCCCCCTGTCCTGGATCCCCCCCACCTCTCGGCCCTGGTCCCCCTCTCCCTCCCGGCCTAGGTACCTCTCGGTCTCATGGCCATGCTGCCCCTCAGCCACCCTGCCATGGTCCCCCTCTACCTCCGGGACCTGGTCCCTCTGTGCCTCCCGGCCCTCTTCCCTCTGTGCCTCCCGGCCCCGGTCTCCCTCTACCTCCAAGCCCTTGGGTCTCTCTCCATCCCGGCCCTAGGTCCCCTCTACTTCCCGGCCCTGGTACCAATGTCTCCCGACGCAGGTATCCCTCTGCCTCCCGGCTCGGGTACCGCTCTGCCTACTGCTCCAGGTACCCCTCTACCTCCGGGCCCTGGTCCCCATTTCCCAGTCTAGGTACCCCTCTGTCCCTGGCCCTGGTGCCCCTCTGCCTCTCTGCCCTGGTCCCCGCAACTTCTCAGCACCTGTACACCTCTGCCACCCGGCCCAGGTACCCCGCAGCCTCCTAGTCCTGGTCCCCCTCTGCCTCCTGACCCTGGTAACCTGTCTCCTGGCCCAGGTATCCCTCTGTCTCCTGGCCTGGGTCCCCCTCTTCCTCCAGGCCCTGGTACCCCTCTGTCTCCCTGCCCTTGTCACCCCGGCTTCTCGGCCCCGTACCCCTCTGCCTCCTGGCCCTGGTTAGCCTTCTCCCGGCCTAGGTACCCCTCTAACTTCCGGCCCTGGCCCCCTGTCTCCCGGCCCAGATACCCCACTACCTCCCGGCCCTGTTTCCCAGACCAGGTATCCCTCTGCCTCTTGGCCCTGGTTTCCCTCTGCCTCCCTACCCTGTTCTACCTCTGCCTCCGGGCCCTAGGTCCCCCCTGCCCATCAGCCTTGGTGCCCCCCCCGCCGCACCGCCTCTCGGCCCTGGTCCCCCTATCACTCGGCCCAGGTACCCCTCCGCCTCCCTCCCTTGGTCCACCTGTCTCCCAGCCTCGGTACCCCTCTGCCTTCTAGCCCTGATCCCCATCTCCCTCCCGGCCCTGGTCCCTCTGTGCCTCCTGGTCCTGGTCTCTCTCTACCCTCAGGCCCTTGGGTGTCTCTCCATTCTGGCCCTGGGACCCCTCTGCCTCTCGGCCCTTGTCCCCCCGTCTCTCGGCCCACGTACCCCTCTGCCTCCATACCCTGGTCCCCGCTGTTTATTGGCTCTGATCCCCCTCTGACACCCGGCCCAGGAACCCCTCTGCCTCTTGGCTCGGGAACCCTTCAGACTCCTGGCCCTGGTGCCCCTCTGCCTCCAGGCCCTTGTCCCCCGGTGCCTGTCAGCCCTGGTCTCCCTCTACCTCCAGGCCCTGGCCTCTCTCTCGGGCTTGGCCCTGGGTCCCCTCTACCTACCGGCCCGGTTCCTCCTGTCTCCCGGCCCAGGTACCCCTCTGCCTCCCGGTCCTGGACCCCATCTCCCAGCCCAGGTGCACCCCGGCCTCTGGCACTGGTCCCCCACTGCGTCTCGGTCCTGGTACCCCTCTGGCTCTCAGCCGAGGTCCCCTTCTGCCTCTAGGCCCTGGTCCCTCTGTCTCCGGGCCCAGATATACGTCTCCCTCCCTGACCCGATCCGCCTCTTCCTCGAGGCCCTGGTCCTCCGTCTCCCGGCCCAAGTAACCCTCTGCCTCCTGGCCATGGTCCCCTTCTGCCACATTTCCCTGGTCCCCCTCTGCCTCCCGACCCTGGTAGCTCTGTGCCTCCCGGCCACGGTCTCCCTCTACCTCCAAGCCCTTGGGTCTCTCTCCGTCCTGGCTCTGGGTCCCCTCTACTTCCTGGCCCTGGTACCGATGTCTCCCGACGCAGGTATCCCTCTGCCTTTCGGCCCTGGTCCCCCTCTGCCGCCCTGCCTTGGTACCCCTCTGCCTCCCAGCCCTGCTCCCTCTCTACCTCCCTGCCCTGGTTCCCCCTGCTCCTCGGCCCTGGTCCTCCTCTGCCTTCTGGCCCAGGTACCACTCTGCCTCATGGCACTGGTCCCCCTTTGCCTACCTTCCCTGGTCCCTCTGTCTACCGGCCCAGGTACCACTCTACCTCCAAGCCGTGGTCCCTCTCTACCTGGAGGCCTTGGTACCCCTCAGCCTCCCGGCCCTGGTCCCCCTCTGCTTCCCGGACCTGATAACCCTCTACCTCCCTGCCCTTGTTGCCCCTGTTTCTTCATCCTGGTCCCCCTTTGCCTCTCAGCCCAGGTTCATTCATTCATTCATTCATTCATTCATCCATCCATCCATCCATCCATCCATTCAATCAATCGTATTTATTGAGTGCTTACTGTGTGCAGAGCACTGTACTAAGCGCTTGGGAAGTAAAAGTTGGCAAAATATAGAGACGGTCCCTACACAACAGTGGGCTCACTGTCTCCAGAAGGGGGAGACAGAGAACAAAACAAAACATATTAACAAAATAAAATAAGTACAATAAATATGCACAAGTAAAATAATTAAATAGAGTAATACATATGTACAAACATATATACATTTATACAGGTGCTGTGGGGAAGGGAAGGAGGTAAGATGGGGGGATGGAGATGGGGAGGAGGGGGAGAGGAAGGAGGGGGCTCAGTCTGGGAAGGCCTCCTGGAGGAGGTGAGCTCTCAGTTGGGCCTTGAAGGGAGGAAGAGAGTTAGCTTGGCGGATGTGGGGACGGAGGGCATTCCAGGCCAGGGGGATGACGTGGGCCAGGGGCCGACGGTAGGACAGGCGAGGACGAGCCAAGGTGAGGAGATATGCGGCAGAGGAGCAGAGGTTGCGGGCTGGGCTGTAGAAGGAGTTAAGGGAGGTGAGGTAGTAGGGGGAGAGTTGATGGAGACCCTTGAGGCCGAGGGTGAGGAGTTTCTGCCTGATGCGTAGGTTGACTGGTAGCCACTGGTGATTTTTGAGGAGGGGAGGAACATGCCCAGAGCGTTTCTGGACAAACAATCCGGGCAGCGGCGTGAAGTATGGATTGAAGTGGGGAGAGACGCGAGGATGGGAGATCGGAGAGGAGGCTGATACAGTAATCCAGACGGGATAGGATGAGAGCTTGAACGATCATGGTAGCGGTTTGGATGGAGAGGAAAGGGCGGATCTTGACAATGTTGCGGAGCTGAGACCGGCATGTTTTGGTGATGGCTTGGATGTGAGGGGTGGACGAGAGAGCGGAGTCGAGGATGACACCAAGGTTGCGGGCTTGTGAGACGGGAAGGATGGTAGTGCCGTCAACAGTGATGGGAAAGTCAGGGAGAGGGCAGGGTTTGGGAGGGAAGACAAGGAGTTCAGTCTTGGACATGTTGAGTTTTGGGTGGTGGGCAGACATCCAGATGGAGATGCCCTGAAGGAAGGAGGAGATGGAGGGAGGACTGGAGGGAGGGAGAGAGAGCAGGGGCAGAGATGTAGAGAGAGAGGGACAGAGAGATGGACAGGTACCCCGCTGCCACCCGGCCCTGGTAAGCCTCTGCGTCTATGACCTGGTTGCCCCCGGCCTCTCAGCCCTGGTCCCCCTGTCTCCCAGCCCAGGTACCTTTCTACCTCCCGGCCCTGGTCCCCCTCTGCCTCCGGGCCCTGGTCCCTCTCTGACTCCCTGCCCTTGTCACCCCCGCTTCTCAGCCCTGGCCCCCATGGCCTGCCAACCCTGGTACCCCTCTGCCTCCTGGACCTGGTCACCCCCGCCTTCTGATCCTGGTCCCCATCAGCTTCCCTGCCCAGGTACCTCTCAGCCTGCTTGCCCTGGTCCCCTTCTACCTCCCCGCCCTGGTCCCCTCCTGCCTATTGGCCCTGGTCCCACTCTGACTCTCGGCCCTGGTCCCCTTGTCCCCCGGCCGTGGTATCTCTCTGCCTCCCTGCCCTGGTCCACGACTGTATCCCAGCTCAGGTACCCCTCTGCCTCCCGGCCCTGGTCCCACTGTCTACCGGCCCTGGTCCCCCTCTTTCTCCCAGCCCTGACCCCCGTCTGACTCCCTGACCTTGTCCCCACTGCTTCTCAGCCCTCGTCCCCATCTCCCGGCCCAGGTATCCCTCGGCCTCCCGACCCTGGTCCCCCTGTCTACCGGCCCTGGTCTTCCTCTGCTTCCCAGACCTGGCTGGCCTCTACCACTCTGACGTAGTCACCCCCCGCCTCTCGGCCCTGGTTCCCCTCTGGTTCTCAGCCCTAGGCCCCGTCTCCTGGCCCAGGTAACCCTCCACTTCCTGGCCCTCTTCCCCCTGTCTACCGGCCCTGTTCCCCCTCTATCTCCTTTCCTTGGTCCACCTCTACCTCCCTGACTTTGTCCCCCATGTTTCTCGGCCCTGGTCCCCCTTTGCCTCCCGGCCCTGATCCCCGTTTCCCAACCCTGGTCCCCCTCTGCCTCCTGGCCCTGGTCCCTCTCTGCCTCCCGACCCTGGTCTCCCGTCTCCTGGCCCAGGTACACCTCTGCCTCCTGGCCCTGGTCCTCCTCTACCTCCAGGACCAGGTCCCCCTCTGCCTCCCGGGCCTGGTCCCTTTGAGCCTCCCGACCATGGCCTCCCTCTACCTCCAGGCCACTGGGTCTCTCTCCATCCCGGCCATGGGTCCCCCTGTTCTGCCAGCCCTGCGTTTCCTCTACCTCCCTGATCTGGCCCCTTTCTCCATCCCGGCACCGGGACCCTCTACCTCCCGGCCCAGGTCTCCCTGTCTCAGGCCCTGGTCCGCCTGACTGCAGGCCCAGGTAACCCTCTGCCTCCTGGCCCTGGTCCCCCTCAGCCTCCTGGCCCTGGTCCCCCTCTACCTCCCGCCCTGGTGCCCCTCTACCTCCTGGGCCTGGTCCTTCTCCTTCACTGCACTGGTTCCCCTCTACCAACCAGCCCTGGCTCCCCTCTACCAACAAGCCCTGGTCCCCATGACCTCCGGCATAGGTACCCCACTACCGACCGACCCTGGTCCCTTTGTTTCCCCGTCCAGGTACACCTCTGCCTCCTGGGCCTAATCTCACTCTGCCACCCGACCTAGGTCCCCCTCTGTTTCCCATTCCCGGTCCCTCTCGGCGTCCCTGCCCTGGTCCCTCCCACCTCTCAGCCCTTGTCCTCCTCTGCCTCCCGGCCCGTGTTCCCCACTGAATCCTGGCCCTGGTCCCCCTCTGACTCCCAGCCCTGAACCCCGTCTTGCAGCCCAGGTGCCCCTCTGCCTACCCGACCTGGTCCTCCCCTGTGTCTCGGCCGTGGGACCCCCTCTGCCTCTCATTCATTCATTCATTCAATCGTATTTATTCATTCATTCAATCGTATTTATTGAGAGCTTATTGTATACAGAACACTGTACTAAGCGCTTGGGAAGTACAAGTCGGCAGCATATAGAGACAGTCCCTACCCGACAACGGGCTCACAGTCTAGAGGACTAGAAGAACTCCCAGCCCTGGTCTCGCTCTACCTCCAGGCCCTTGGGTCTCTCTCCGTCCCAGCCCTGGGTCCCCCCGCTACCTCCCGACCCTGGTCCCCCTGTCTCACGGCCCAGGTACCTCTCTACTTCCCGTCCCTGGTACCAATGTCTCCCGGCCCAGGTACCCCTCTACGTCCCAGCTCTGATCCCCCTCTGCCTCCCGGCCCTAGTCCCCCTCTGCCCGGGTCCCCCCAGCTTCTTGGCCCTGGTCCCCCTCTGGCTCCCGGCCCAGGTACCCCTCTGCCTCCCGGCCCTGGTCCCGCTCTGACGCCATGCCCTGGCCCTCCCCCACTTCTCAGCTCTGGTCCCCCTCTGCCTCCCGGCCCTTGTCCCCCTCTGCCTTTCAACCCTGGTCCCACTTTACTTTCTGGCTCTGGTCCCCCCCCGACCTTTCGGCCCTGGTCCCTTTCTCCCTCTGGCCCTAGTTCACCTCTACCTCCCTACCTTGGTCCACATCTTCCGCCCAGACCTGGTCCCTCTCTGTCTACCGGCATTGTGTCCCGGTTCTACCCAGCCCTTGTCGCCTTTTACCTCCGGTCCCTGGTGCCCCTCTGCCTCCCAGCCCTGGTCCCCCTGTACCTGCCAGCCCTCGTCATCTTCTACCTCCGGGCCCTGGCCCTTCTCTCCGTCCCGACCCTGGGTCCGCTCTACTTCCAGGCACTGGTCCCCCTGTCTCCGGACCCACGTACCCCTCTACCTCCTGGCCCAGGTCCTGCTCTGCCTCCCCTCACTGGTCCACCTCTGCCTCCCGACCCTGGTCGACCCCTGCCTCTCTGCCCCTGTCTCACTATACCTCCAGGCCCTGGTGACTCTCTTGTTCCCGGCTCTGGGTCCCCTCTACCTCCCGGCCCTGGTCCCCCTGTCTCCCAGCCCTGGTACCCCTCGAACTCCCGGCCCTGGTCCCCCTGTATCCCGGTGCAGGTATACCTCTGCCTCCCGGCCCTGGTCCCCCTCTCCCTCCCGGAACTAGTCCCCCTCTGCCTTTCAGCCCTGGTCCCACTTTACCTTTGTGGCCGTGGTCCCCCCAGACCTTCCGGCCCTGGTCCCCCTCTCCCTCTGGCCCTATTTCCCCTCTACCTCTTTGCATTGGTCCCCATCTTCCGCCCAGACCTGGTCCCTCTCGTGGCTCCGGGGAAAGAGCGTGGGCTTTGGAGTCAGAGGTCATGGGTTTGAATCCCGGCTCTGCCAATTGTCAGCTGTGTGAATTTGAGCAAGTAACATAAACTATCTGTGCCTCAATTACCTCATCTGTACAATGGGGATTAAGACTGTGAGCCCCACGTGGCACAGCCTGATCACCTTGTAACATCCCCAGTGTTTAGAACCGTAGTAAGTGTGTAATAAGCACATAGTAAGTGCTTAATAAATACCAATATTATCATTATCATTATTATTAGTATTATTACTGGCATGGTGCCGCGGTTCTTCCCAGCCCTCGTCGCCTTGTACCTCCCGGCCCTGGTACCCCTTGCCTGCCAGCCCTCATCTCCCTCTACCTCCTGGCCCTGGCCCTTCTCTCCCTCCCGGCACTGGTCCCCTGTCTCCGGACCCAGGTCCCCCTCTGCCTCCCTGCCCTGGTCCACCACTGCCTCCTGGCTCTGGTGCCCATCTGCCTCTCGGCCTTGGTCCGCCTCTGCCTGCATACCCTGGACCCCCTGCTCATCGGCCCTGATCTCCCTCTGCCTCCCAGACCTCTTCCCCTATCTCTCAACCCAGGTACCCCTTGACAACCTGGCCCAGGTCCCCCTCTGCCTCCCAGCCCAGGTACTTCTCAGCCTCCTGGCCCTGATCCCCCTCTTCTGCCCAGTCCTGGTCCCCCTTTGCCTCCCGTCCCTGGTCCCACCCTGCGCCTCGGCCATGACCCCTCTGCCTCTCGGCCCTGGTTACCCTGTGTCCGCGGGCCCAGGTACCCCTCTGTCTCCTGGCCCAGGTCCCCCTCTGACGCCCAGCCCTGCTCCCCCTCTGTCTCCCGGCCCTGGTCCCTCTGTGCCTCCCGGCCCTTGTCTCCTTCTACCTACAGGCCTTTGGGTCATTCTCTGTCCTAGCCCTGGGTCCCCTCTACCTCCCTGCCCTGGTCCCTCTATCTCCAGACCCAGGTACAGCTGTGCCTCCTGGCCCTGGCTCCCCTCTACCTCCCAGCACTGGTCGCCCTGCCTCCTGACCCAGTTACCCCTCTGCCTACAGGCCATGGTCCCCCTCTGCCTCCCGTCCCAGGTACCCCTCAGCCTCCTGAACCTGGTTATTCTCTGTCGCCCGGCACTGGTCCCCCTTTGCCTCCCGTCCCTGGTCCCACCCTCCGCCTCGGACCAGGTACCCCTCTGCCCCTCGGCCCTGGTTACCCTCTGCCTGCCGGCCCAGGTACCCCTCTGTCTCCTGGCCCAGGTCCCCCTCTGCCGCCCAGCCCTGCTCCTACTCTGTCTCCCTCTGTGCCTCCCGGCCCTTGTCTCTTTCTACCTACAGGCCCTTGGGTTACTCTCTGTCCTAGCCCTGGGTCCCCTCTACCTCCCGGCCCGGGTCCCCCTATCTCCAGACACAGGTAACCCTCTGCCTCCTGGCCCTGGTTCCCCTCTAGCTCCCAGCACTGTCCCCCTTTCTGCTGACCCAGCTACCCATCTGCCTCCCGGCCCTGGTCTCCCTCTGCCTCCTGGCCCAGGTATCCCCCTGCCTCTTGTCCCTGCTCCCCCTCTACCTCCCGGCCCTGGTCCCCCCTGCCTCCCGGCCCTGGGTCCCCTCTGCATCCAGATCCCTGGGTGTCTTTCCGTCCCGGCCCTGGGTCCCCTCTACCTCCCGGCCCTAGTCCCAATGTCTCCAGACCCAGGTACCCCTCTGCCTCCTGGCCCTGGTTCCCCTCTACCTCTCTGCCTTGGTCCCCCTGTCTCCTGACCCAGGTACCGCTCTGCCTCCCGGCCCAGGTCCCATATGCCTCCCTGCCCTGCTCACCCCCGCTTCTCGGCCCTGCTTCCCCTCTGCCTCCTGGCCCTGGTCCCCCTTTGCCGCCCAGCCATGGTACTCTTCTGCCCCCTAGACCAGGTCCCTCTGTGCCTCCCGGCCCTTGTCTCCTTCTACTCCCGGGCCCTTGGGTCGCTATCCGTCGCGGATCTGGTTCCCCTGTACCTCCCGGCTCTGGTCCCCCTTCTCCCGACCCAGGTAACCCTCTGCCTTCCGGTCCTGGTCCTCCTATGTCTTGCGGCCCCAGTCCCATCTGCCTCCCTGCCTTTGGTCATCCTTGCTTCTCGGCCCTGGATCCCCCTATGCCTCCCGGCCTAGGAATCCCTCTGCCTCCTGGCCCTGGTCCTCCTCTGCCGCCCAGCCCGGTTGCCCTCTGCCTCCCGGCCCTGGTCCCTTTGTGCCTTTCGGCCTTGTCTCTTGCTATTTCCAGGCCATTGAGTCTCTCTGTCCCGGCCCTGGTCCCCCTCTGCGTCTCAGCTCTGGTACCCCTCTGCCTCTTGGCCATGGTCCCCCTCTGGCACTCGGACGTGGTCCCCCTGTCTCCCGGCCCAGGTACCCCTCTGCCTTCAGGCCCTGCTCCCCCTGTCTCCCAGCCCAGGTAGTTCTCTGCCTCCAGGCCCTGGTCCCTCTGTGCCGCCCAGCCCTGGACCCTCTGTGCCTCCTGTTCCTGGTCTCCCAGGAACAGACAGATCTTCAGGCCCTAGTTTCTCTCTCCGTCCCGGCCGCTGGTCCCGTCTACCTCTGGGCCCAGGTACCTCTCTACCTCCCGGCCCTGGTCGCCCTGTTTCCTGTTCCAGGTAACCTGTGCCTCCTGGACCTGGTCCTCTTCTGCCTCCTGGCCCTGGTCCCCCTCTACCTCCCTGTTCTGGTCTCCCCCCTACATCTTGGCACTGGTCCCGCTCTTTCCTGGCCCAGCTACCCCTCTGCCTCCCGGCCCTGGGCCCCCTCTGCCTCCCGGCCCTGGGTCCCCTCTGCCTCCCGGCCCTGGGTCCCCTCTGCCTCCCGGCCCTGGTAACCCTCTACCTCCCTGCTCTGGTCCCCCCTACTTCTCAGCACTGGTCCAGTTGCTTCCTGGCCCAGCTACCCCTCTGCCTCCCGGCCCTGGACCCCCTCTGCCTCCGGGCCCTGGTCCCTCTGTGCCTCCCGGCTCTGGTCTCGTTCTACCTCCAATCCCTTGGGTCTCTCTCCGTCCCAGCCCTGGGCCTCCTCTACCTCTCTGCCCTTATCTCCCCATCTCCTGGCCCTGGTACCCCTCTGCCTCCTGGCCCTGGTCCCCCTCCGCCTCCCTGCTCAGGTCCCTCCCTGCCTCCCGGCCCGGGTCCACCTCTGCCTGCCTGCCCTGGTACCCCGCTCCTCTTGGCCCTGGTCCCCCTCTGCCTCACGGACCTAGTCTACTTCTCCCTCCAGGCACTTGGGCCACTCACCGTCCCGTCCCTGGGTCCCCCCTACCACCCGGCCCTGGTCCCCCGTTCTCCCATCCAGGTACCCCTCTGCCTCCCGGCCCTGGTTCCCCTTCTTCCGGACCTGGTACCCCTCTGCTTTGTGGCTCTGATCCTCCTCTGCCTCCTGTCCCTCGTCCCGTATCTGCCCCCCAGCCTTGCTCACCCTTTGCCTACCTGCACTGTTCCCCCCTGCCTATCGGTCCTGGTCCCCCTCTGCATCCCGGTCCAGCCGCCTGAACCTGATCTACCTCTGCTACCCTGCCCAGGTCCCCCTCTAACTCTCGGCTCTGGTCCCTTTGTGCCTCCTGGCCCTGATCTCCCTCTACCTCCAGGCCCAGGTACCTCTCTACCTTCTGGCCCTGGTCCCCCTCTGCCTCCCCGCTCTGGTTCCCCCCCCCCCCTCGTCTTTCGGCCCTGGTACCCCTATCATGCAGCCCCGGTACCTCTCTGCCTCCAGGCCCTGGTCCCCGTGTCTCCCGGCCCAGGTACCCCTCTGGCCCCTGGCCAGGGTCTCCTTCCACGTCCAGGCCTTTGGGTCTCCCTCCATCCCGGCCCTGGAACCCCTCTACCTCCCGGCTCTGCTCCCCGTGTCTCCTGGACCAGGTACCCCTCTGCTTGCTGGCCCTGGGCCCCCTTTGCCTTCCCGCCCTGGTCCCGCTCTGCCGCCCAACCCTGCTCCCCCTCTACCTCCCTGCCCTGATCCCCCTCTGCCTTCCAGCCCAGGTACCCCTCCGCCTCCTGGCAGGCTCTGGTCCCCCTCTGCCGCCCTGCCCTGGTCCCCTTCTGCCCCCCGGCCCTGGTCCCTCTGTGCCTCCCGGCCCTGGACCCCCTGTTCCTCCCGGCCCTGGTCCCTCAATTCCTCCAGGCCCTGGTCTCCCTCTACCTCCAGGCCCTTGTGTCTCTCTCTGTCCTTGCCCTGGGTCCCTTCTACCTCGTGGACCTGGTCCCGTTGTCTACCGTCAGGCCCTGGTACCCCTATGCCTCCTGGCCCTGGTCCCAGCCCAAGTATCCCTCTGCCTCCCTGCCCTTGTGCCTATGTCTGCTGGACCACGTACCCCTCTGCCTCCTGGCCCTGGCCTCCCTCTGCCTCCCCGCCCTGGTCACCCTCTGTCTCCCGGCCCTGGTCTCCCTCTACCTCCGGGCCCTGGTCGTCCATGTCCCAGCCCAAGTACAGCACAGCATCCCTGCTCTTGTCCTCATGTCTCCCGGCCCAAGTACCCTTCTGCCTCCTGGCCCTGGTCCCCTGTCTACCGGCCCTGGTCCCCTATCTAACGGCCCTGGAACTCCTTGCCTCCTGGCCACGGTCCACCCCCCCCCCGGGCAGTCCTGCCCTGGTCCCCCTCTACCTCCCAGCCCTAGATCCACTCTACCTATCGGCCCAGGTCCCCCAGTCTCCCCGCCCAGGTACACATCTGCCTCCAGGCACTTGTCCCCCTGGCTTCTCAGCCCTAGTCCCCCTCTACCTCTCGGCCCTGGTTCCCCATCTCCCGGCTCGAGTTCCCCTCTGCCTCCCGGCCCTGGATCCTCTCTGCTTCCTTGCCCTGGTCCACGGTCTCCCGGCCCAGTTAACCCTCTTCCTCCTGGTCCTGCTCCCCCTGTGCCGCCCTACCCTGGTCCCCCTCTGCCTTCAGGATATGGTCCCCCTGTGCCTCCCTGCCATGGTCTCCTTCTACCTCCAGGCCCTTGGGTTTCTCTCCGTCCCAACCCCGGGACCCCTCTAACTTCTGTCCCTGGTCCTCCTGTCTCCTGGCCCAGGTACCCCTCTGCCTCCTGGCCCTGGTCTCCCTGTACCTCCACGCCTTTGGGCCTCTCTCCGTCCCGGCTCTGGGCCCCCTCCACCTTTTATACCTGGTCACCCCATATCCCGGCCCAGGTAGCCCTCTGACCCCTGGCCCTGGTCACCCAATGCCCCCCGGCCCTGTTCCCCCATCTCCAAACCCGAGTAGCCCTCTGCCTCCCTGTCCTGATCCCTCTGCCTTCCGGTCCATGTCCCCCTCTGCTACCTGGACTTGGTCCCCCTCTGCCGCCCTGCTCTGGTAACCCGCTGCCTCATGGCCCTAGTCCCTCTATGTCTCCCGGCCCTTGTATCCTTCTACCTCCAGGCTCTTGGGTCTCTCTCCCTCCCAGCCCTGGGTCCCCTCTACCTCCCGGCGCTGGTCCCGATCTCATGGCCCAGGTACCCCTCTGCTTCCTGGCCGTGGTGCCCCTCAACCTACAGGCCCAGGTCCCTCTGTGCCTCCCAGCCCTTGTCTCCCTCCACTTCCAGGCCCTTTGGTCTATCTCTGTCCCGGCTCTGGTTCCCCTCTACCTCCCGGCCCTGATCCCCCGTCTCCCAGCCCAGGTAACCCTCTGCCTCCCGGCCCTGGTCCCCCCTGCCGCCCAGCCCTGGTCCCCCTCTGCCTCCTGGCCCTGGTCCCCCCTGCCGCCCAGCCCTGGTCCCCCTCTGCCTCCCGGCCCTGGTCTCCTTCTACCTCCAGGCCCTTGGGTCTCTCTCCATCCCGGCCCTAGGTCCCCTCTAACTCCTGGCCCTGGTCCCCGTCTCCAGACCCAGGTACCCCTCGGCCTCCTGGCCCTCGTTCCCCTCCAGCTTCTGGTCCTGGTCTGATCTGGTCCTGGTCCCCCTGTCTCCTGATCCAGGACCCCTCTGCCTCCCAGTCCTAGTCCCCCTCTGCGTCCCTGCCACGGTCCCTTCCGCCTCTCAGCCCTGGTCCCCCTTTACCTCCAGGCCCACGTACCTCACTGCCTCCTGGCCCTGGTCCCCTTCTGCCTCTCGGCCCTGGTCCCTCTGTCTATGGGCCAAGGTACCCCTCTACCTCGTGGTCCTGGTCCCCCTGTCTCCCGGCCTAGGTCCCTCTCTACCTCCAGACCCTGGTCCCGGGGTCTCCTCGCCCAGGTAACACCTCTACCTCCCGGCCTTGGTCTCCATCTGCCTCCCGGCCCAGGTCCGCCTCTGCCTCCATACCGTGGTCCCCTCAGCTTATTGGCCCTGAACCCCGTCTGCCTCCTGTCCCAGGAACTTCTCTGCCTCCTGGCCCTCTTCCCCCTCTGCCTCCCGGCCCTGGTCCCCTTCTGCTTCACGGCCGTGTGTCCCCTCCACCTCCAGACCCTGGTCCCCGGGTCTCTTGGCCCAGGTGCCCCTCTGCCTCCTGGCCCAGCTCCCCATCTGCCACCCGGACCAGGTCCCTCTGTGCCTCCCGGCCCCAGTTTTCCTCAACTTCCAGGCCCTTGGGTCTCTCTCCGTCCCGGCCCTGGGTCCCCTCTACCTTCCAACACTGGTCCCCGTCTCCTGGCCCAGGTACCCCTCTGCACCCCTGCCCTGGTCCCCTTCTGTCTCCCAGCCGAGGGAACCCTCTGCCTCCCAGCCCATGTATCCCTCTGCCTCCTGGCCTTGGTCCCCTTCTGCCGGCCTGTCGTGATCTCCCTCTGCCTCAGGGCCCTGGTCCCTCTGTGCTTCCCCGCCCTGGTCTCCCTCTACCTCTAGGCCCTGGGTCTTCTCTACTTCCCGGCCCTGGTACCAATATCTCCCAGCCCAGGTATCGGTATACCTCCCGGCCCACGTCCCGCTCTGCCTCCGGGCCAGGTCCCCCACTGCCTTCCAGCTCTGGTCTCCCTGTCTCCCGGCCCAGGTACCACCCTGCCTTCCGGCCTTAGTCTCCCTCTGCCTCCAGGCCCTGGTCCCCCCTGTCTCTCGGCCCTGGTCCCCCTCTGCCACTCGGCTCTGGTTCCCCTCTGCCACTCAGCCCTGGTCCCACTGACTGCCGTCCCAGGTACCCCTCTGCCTCCAGGCCATGGATCCCCTGTCTCCCGGCCCAGGTACCCCTCTGCCTCCTGGCTCTGGTCCCCCTTTCCCTCCCCGCCCTGGTGCCCCTCTACCTCCAGGGCCTGGGCCCTCCCCTTCATAGCCCTGGTTTCCCTCTACCAACTGGTCCTGGTCCCCATGAACTCCGGCCCAGGTAGCCCATTACCTCCCGGCCCTAGTCCTTTTGTTTCCCGGTCCAGGTACCCCTCTGCCTTCCGGCCATGGTCACCCTCTGACTACTGACCCAGGACCTCTCTGCCTCGCAGTCCTGGTCCCCCTCTGCGTCCCTGCGCTGGTCCTCCTCTCCTCCTCTGCCTATTGGCCCTGGTCACTCTGTCTCCAGGCCCAGATACCCCTCTGCCTCTCTGCCCTAGTCCCCCTGTCTCCCGGCCCTGGTCCCCTCCTGCCTCGTTGCCCTGGACCTCCTCTGCCCGCCGGCCCTGGTAGCTCTGTGCCTCCCGGCCCTGGTCTCCTTCTACCTCCAGGTTCTGTTCCCCCATCTCCTAGCCCAGGTACCCCTCTGCCTCCTGGCTCTGGTCCCCATAAGCCACCCTGCCCTGGTTCCCCTCTTCCTCCCGGCCCTCAACCCTAAGTGCCTCCTTGACCTGTTTTTCTTCTACCTTCAAAACCCTGGGTCTCTCTCCGTCCCGGCCCAGGGATCCCTCTACCTCCTGGCCCTGGTCTCCCTATGCCTCCCTGCCCCAGTCCGCACCTCCTCTCAGTCCTGGTCCTCCACTACCTCCCAGACCTGGTCCCCCGTCTCCTGGCCAAGATACCCCTCTGCCTCCCTGTTCTGGACCCTCTGTGGCATGGCCCTGGTACCACTCTGCCGCCCTGCCCTGGTCCCCCTCTGCCTCCCGTCCCTGGTTTCTCTGTCTCTGGGTCCAGGTACACCTGTGCCTTCCTGCCCTGGTCCACCTGTCTCCCGGCCCAGGTACCACTCTGCCTCCTGGCCCTGGGCCCCCTCTGCCTCGAGGCCTTGGTCCCCCTCTTCCTCCCGGCCCTTATCCCTCATCTCCCGGTCCAGGTAACCCTCTGCCTCCTGGCCATGGTCGCCTTCTGCCGCATTGCCCTGGTCCACCTCTGCCTCCCTGCCCTGGTCTCCTTCTAACTCCAGGCCCTTGGTTCTCTCTCCGTCCCAGCCCTGGGTCCCCTCTACCTCCCATCCCTGGTCCCCAGTTTCCTCCCGGAATCGTCCCTAAGTGCCTCCCGGACCCGTTTTTCTTCTACATTCAGGACCTTGGGTCTCTCTCCGTCCCGGCCCAGGGTCCCATCTACCTCCCGGCCCTGGTCCCCCTATGCCTCCCTGCCCAAGTCTACCCCACCTCTCAGCCCTGGTCCCCCACTACCTCCCAGCCCTGGTCCCCCGTCTCCTGGTCCTGGTACCCCTCTGCCGCCCTTTCCTGGTCCCCCTCTGCCTCCCGGCCCTGGACATTCTGTGCCTCCAGGCCCTGGTCTCCTTCTACCTACAGGCCCTTTGGTCTCTCTCTTCCCCGGCCGTGGCTCCCCTCTAACTCCAGGCCCTTGGGTCTCTCTCCTCCCCAGCCATGGCTCCCCTCTACCTCCAGGACCCGGTGAGCTTGTCTCCCAGCCCAGGGACCATTCAGCATCCATGCCCTGGTCCCCCTCTGCCGCCCTGCCCCAGTCCCCCTCTGCCTCCCATGCCTGGTCCCCCTTTTTCCAGCCCTGGTAACCCTCTGCCTCAGGGCCCTGGTCCCCCTCTACCTCCCGGCCCTGGTCACCCTCTACCTCCCGGACCCTGTTCTCCTTCTACATCCAGGCCCTTGGGTCCCTCTCTGTCCTGGACCTGGGTCCCCTATACCTTTTGGGCCTGGTCCCCCATCTCCGAGGCCAGGTACACCTCTGCCTTCCGGCCCTGGTGCCCCTCTGACTCCCTGCTTTGCTTCCCCCTGCTTCTCGGCCCTGGTCCCACTCTGCCTTCCGGCCCAGGTACCCCTAGGCCTCCTGGCCCAGGTACCCCTCTGCCTTCTAGCACTTGTCCCCCTCTGCCTCCTGGCCCTGATCCCCCTCAGCTGCATAGCCCTGGTCCCCATCTGCCTCCCTGCCATGGTCTCCTTCTACCTCCAGGCCCTTGGGTCTCTCTCCGTCCTGGCCCTGGTCCCCCTAACTCCAGACCCAGATACCCCTCTGCCTCCCAGCACTGGTCCCCCTCTGCCTCCTGACCCTAGTCCCCCTATCCCCGGCCCAGGTACCACTCTGCCTCCCGGCCCTGGTCCACCTGTATCCCGGGCCACGTACCCGTCTTCCTCCCGGCCCTGGTCCCTCTGTTCTCGGCACAGGTACCCCTCTGCTACCCGGCCCTGGACCCCCTGTCTGCCAGCCCTGGTTCCCCTCTTCCTTCCGGCTCTGGTCCCCCTCTGCTTTCGTACCCTGCTACCCCATCTCCCGACACAGGTACCCTTATACCTCCTGGCCCTGGTCCCCTTCTGCCACCCTGCCTTGCTCCCCCTCTGCCACCCAGCCCTGGCAACTCTGTGCCTCCCTGCCCTGGTCTCCTTCTACTTCCTTGGGTCTTTCTCCGTGCCAGTCCTGGGTACCTTCTACCTCTTGGCCCTGATCCCCGGGTCTCCCGGCCTAGGCCCTCCAGGCCCTAGTCCCCCTGTCTCCCGGCCCAGGTACCTCTCTACCTCCACACCGTGGTCCCCCGGTATCCTGGCACAGGTACCCCTATGCCTCTTGGCCCTGGTCCCCATCTGCCTCCCGGCCCAGATCCCTCTGTCCATCCATGCCCTGGTACATCTGAGCCTCCAAGCCCTAGTCTCCCTCTACTTCCAGAACCTTGGGCCTCTCTCTGTCCCAGCCCTGGTTCCCCTCTACCTTCTGGCCCTGGTCCCCCTGTCTCCCGGCCCAGGTACCCCTATGCCTCCCTGCTCTGGTCCCCCTCTCCCTCCCGGCCCAGGTACCCCTCTGCCTCCTGGCCCTGCTCCCCCATGGCCGCCCTGCCATGTTCCCCCTCTACCTCCCGGGCCTGCTCCCTCTGTGCTTCCCGACCCTGTTCCCTCTGTGCTCCCGGCTCTGGTCTCCCTCTACTTCCATGCCTTTGGGTCTCTCTCCGTCCCGGCCCTGGGTCCCCTTTACTTCCCGGCCCTGGTACCAATGTTTCCCGGCCCAGGTATTCCTCTGTTTCCCGGCCCTGGTCACCCTCTGCCTACTTGCCCAGGTACACCTCTGCCTCCTGGTCCTGGTCCCGCTCTGGCACCCTGCCCTGGTCCCCCCGCTGGCTTCTCGGCCCTGGTCCCCCTCTTCCTCCCGGCCCTTGTCTCCTCCCCCACCCCCCTCCTTTCAGCACTGGTCCCCCCCGACCTTCCGGCTCTGGTCCCCTTCTCCCTTCGGCCCTAGTTTCCCTCTACCTCCCTGCCTTAGTCCCCATCTTTCGCCCGGTCCTGGTCCTTCTCCCTACCGGCTCAGGTCCCCCTGTGCCTGCCGGCCCTCGTCTCCCTCTACCTCGTGGCCCTGGGTCCCCTCTACCTTCAGTCCCTGGCCCCCTGTCTCCGGACCCCATACCTCTCTGCCCCCTGGTACTGCTCCCCCTCTGTCTCCTGGCCCTGGGCCCTCCCTGTCTTTCCGCCCTGGTCACCCTCTACATCCAGGCCCTGGTCCCTGCCTTGTTCCTGGCACTGGGTCTCCTATACATTCTGGCTGTGGTCCCCCTGTCTCCCGTCGCAAGTACCCCTCTACCTCCCGTCCCTGGTGCCCAATTCCTAGTCCAGGTACCCCTCTGCATCCTGGCCCTGGTTCCCCTCTGCCTCTCTGACATGGTTCCCCGCGCTTCTGCCTCCGGGCCCAGGTACACCGCAGCTTCCCGACCCTGGTCCCCCTCTGCCTCCCGGCCTTAGTCTCCCTCTGCTTCCTGACACTGGTCTCCCGTCTCCTGGCCCTGGTAACCCTCTGTCTTCAGACCCTGGTCCCCCTCTCCCTCTAGGCCCTGGTCCCCCTCTGCATCCCTGCCCTTGTCCCCCAAAGCTTCTCGGACCTGTTCCCCCTTTGCCTTCCGGCCCAGGTACCCCCATGCCTCCTGGCCCTGGTCCCCCTCTTCCTCCTGGCAATGGTACCCTCTCTACGGGCCCAGGTGCCCCTCTGCCTCTTGGCCCTGGTACCCCTCTGCCTCCCGGTCCTGGCTGGCATTCTACTAGCCTACGTACCCCTTTACCTCCCTGCCCTGCTCCCCCTGTTTCCCAGTGCAGGCATACCTCTGCCTGCCGGCCGTGGTCCCCCTCTGCCTCTTGGCCCTGGTTCTACACTGCCTCCCCACCCTGGTCCACCTTTGCCTCCTGGCCCTAGTTCCCCCCTGCCCCTCGACCCTGGACCCCCACGCCTCTCGGTCCCCTATTACCCAGCCCAGGTACCCCTCTACCTCCCGGCCCTGGTCGGCCTTCTCCCTACCGCTTTACCTTCTGGCTCTGGTCCCCCTGTCTCCTGGCCTTGGTCCCCCTTTGCCTCCCTGCCCTGGTCCTCCCCTTCTCTCGGAACTGGTCCCCCACTGCTGCTTGACCCTGGTCACACTGATTGCCGTCCCAGGTACCTTTCTGCCTCCCGGCCGTGGACCCCGTTTCCCAGTCGAGGTACCCCTCTATTCCTGGCCCTGGTCCCCCTCTGCCTCCCTGCCCCAGTACCCCTCTACCTCTAGGGCCTGGAGCCTCTCCTTAACAGCCCTGGTTCCCCTCTACCAACCGGCCCTGGTTCCTATGACCTCCGGCCCAGGTACCCCACTACCTGCTGGACCTGGTCCCTTTGTTCCCCGGTCCAGGTACCCCACAGCCTCCCAGCCCTGGTCATCCTCTGACTCCTAACCCAGGTCCCCCTCTGCCTCCCAGTCCTGGTCCCCCTCTGCGTCCCTGCCCTGGTCCCTCCCGCCTCTCAACCTTGGTGCCCCTCTGCCTCCCGGCCCATGTACCCCACTACCTCCTGGCCCTGGTCCCCCTCTGCCTCCCAGCCCTGAACCCCGTCTCCCAACCCAGGTACCCCTCTGTCTCCTGGCCCTGATCACCGTCTGCCTCCCAGCCCTGGTCCCTCCGTGCCTCCTGGCCCTGGACCTACTGTGCTTCCTGGTCTTGGTGTCCCTCTACCTACAGGCCCTTGGGTCTCTCTCCATCTCGGCCCTGGGTCCCCTCTACCTCCATTCCCTAGTCCCTCTGTCTCCCGGCTCAGGTACCCCTCTAAGTCCTAGCCCTGGTCCCCTTCTGCCACCCTGCCCTGGTCCCCCTCTGGCGCCCTGCACTGGTCCCACTATGCCTTCAGGCCCTGGTCCCCCTCTCTCTCAAGGTCCGGGTCCTCCTCTCCTTCCCAGCCCTGGGTCCCACCTACCACCCGGCCATGCTGCCCATTTCCCGGCCCTGGTCCCCGTCTGCCTCCTGAACCTGGTACCCCGTCTCCCGGCCCAGGTACCACTCTGCCTCCTGGACCTGGTCCCCCTCTGTCTACCTGCCCTGGTCCCCATCTGCCTCCAAGCCCTGGTCCCTCTTGGCCTCCCGGCCCTGGTCCCCCTCTGCCTCCTGGCTCCTGTCCCCCCTTACCATACTGCCCTGGTCCTCCTCTGCCTCCCAGACCTGGTCCCTCTGTCCCTCTCGCCCCTGGTCCCCCTCTGGAGCCCTGCTCTGGTCCACCCCTGTGTCTTGGCCCTGGTCCCCCGTCTCCCGGCCCAGGGAAACCTCTGCCTCCCTGCCGTGGTCCCCCTGCCTTCTGGTCCAGGTACCCCTTTGCCTTCTGGCCCTGATCGTCCTCTGCCTACCTGCCCTGGTACCCATCTGCCTCCCGGCCCTGGTCCTCCTCGGTCACCGGGCCCTGGTCCGGCTCTGCCTCCCTGCCCATGTCGCAACCGCTTTTCCACTTTGGTCCCCTTTTCCCTCTCGGCCCAGGTACCCCTCTGGCTCACGGCCCTGGTCCCCCTCTGCCTCTTGGCCCTGGTCCCCCAACTCCGGACCCAAGTACCCCCCTGTCTTCTGGACCTAGTCCTCCCTTTCCCTACCTGCCCTGGTGCCCAATGGCCTCCCGACCCTGGTCCTCCTCTGCCTCCCTGCTCTTGCTCCCCGCACCACCCCCGCACATCACGACCCTGGTAACCCTTTGCCTCCCTGCCCAGGTACCCCTCTGCCTCCTGGCCTAGGTCACCCTCAGCCTTCCAGCCCTGGTCTCCCATCTCCCGGCCCACTTACCCTTCTGCTTCCTGGCCCTGATCCCCGGCCTTGGTTTCCTTCTACCTCCAGGCCCTTGGGTGAGTCTCTGTCCCGGCCCTGGGTCCCCTCTACCTCCCGGCCTAGATACCCCTCTGCCGCCTGGCCCTGGTTCCCCTCTGCCTACCCACCCTGGTCCCCATCTGCCTCCCTGCCCATTTCCCCCCCCGCCTCTCGGCCCTGGTCCCCGTCACCTGTCCCAGGTACCCCTCTACCTCCCTGCCCTGGTCCCGCTCGGCCTCTCGGGCCTGCTTCTCCTCTGCTTCTCAGCCCCCTTCCTACTCTGCTTCTCAACCCCAGTCCCCCTGTTTCCCAGCCCAGGTAGCCCTCTTCCTCTCGGCCCTGGTCCTCCGTCTCCCAGCCTAGGTACCCCTCTGCCTCCTGGCCCTGGTTTCCCAGTGCCGGCCTGCCGGAGTCCCCCTCTGCATCTCAGCCCTGCATCCCCTCAACCTCTGGGCCCTGTTTCCCCGGTCTCCTAGCACAGGTACCCTTCTAAATCCTGGCCATTTGCTTCTGGGCCCAGGTACCCCTTTGACTCCTGGCCCTGGTCCCCCTCTGCCTCCCAGCCCTGGTCCCCGTTTCCGGGCCATGGTGACTCTCTGCCTCCCGGCCCTGGTCCTCTCTGCTTCCCGACTTTGGTCCCCCATCTCCCAGCCCCGGTACCTCTCTGTCTCCTGGCCCTGGTCCCCCTCTGCCTCCCGTTCCTGGTTCCCTCTGCTTCCCGAACGTGGTCCCCCGTCTCCCAGCCCAGGTACCCCTATGCCTCCCTGCCCTGAACCCCGTCTCCCAGCCCAGGTGTCCCTCTGCCTCCCGGCTCGGATTCCCCCCTGTGTCTCGGCCCTTGTACCCCTCTGCCTCGGCTGTGGTCCCCCTCTGCCTCTTGGCCCTGGTTCCTATGGGCCCAAGTACCCCGCTACCTACTGACCCTGGTCCCCGGATCTCCTGGCCCAGGTAACCCCTCTATCCCCCGGGCCTTGTCCCCCCGTCTCCAGGCCAAGGTACCCCGCTGCCTCCTGGCTCTGTTCCCCCTGCCTCCCGGCACTGGTCTCCCTCTGCTGCTCGGCCCTGGTCCCCTTGACTGGCGGCCTAGGTACCCCTGTGCCTCATGGCCCTTTTCCACCTCTGCCTCCCCGCCCTGGTCTTCCTCTGTCTCCCAGTACTGGTCCCTCTGTGCCTCCCGGCCCTGGTCTCCTTCTACCTCCAGGCCTTGGGCCCTCTACCATTCCCAGCTCTGGATCCCCACTACCAACCAGCCCTGGTCCCCATGACTTCTGGTCCAGGTTCCCCACTACCTCCTAGCCCTGGTCCTTTTGTTTCCCGATCAAGGCCCCCCTTTGCCTCCTAGCCGTGGATCCCCTCCACCTCCCGACCCAAGTGCCCCTCTGCCTTCCAGTCCTGGTCCCCCTCTTCCTCTTTACCCTGATACCTCCCGCCTCTCAGCCCAAGTACCCCTCTGCCTCCCGGCCCAGGTACGGCACTGCCTCCAGGCCCTGGTCCCCTTCTGCCACCCGTCCCTGGATCCCATCTCCCAGCTCAGGCGCCCCTCTGCCTCCTGGCCCTGATCACCCCCTGCGTCTCGGCCCTGGTACCCCTCTGCCTATTGGCACTGGTCACTCTGTCTCCAGGCCCAGATACCCCTCTGCCTCCCTGCCCTGGTCACCCTGTCTCCCGACCCAGGTAACGCTCTGCCTAGCGGTCATGGGCACCTCCTGCCGCGCTGCCCTGGACCTCCTCTGCCTCCCGGCACTGGTAGCTCTGTGCCTCCAATCAATCAATCAATCATTCAATCAATCGTATTTATTGAGCGCTTACTGTGTGCAGAGCACTGTACTAAGCGCTTGGGAAGTACAAGTCAGCAACACATAGAGACAGTCCCTACCCAACAGCGGGCTCACAGTCTAGAAGGGGGAGACAGAGAACAAAACCAAACATACTAACAAAATACAATAAATAGAATAGATATGTACAAGTAAGATAAATAAATAGAGTAATAAATATGTACAAACATATATACATATATACAGGTGCTGTGGGGAAGTGAAGGAGGTAAGATTGGGGGAATGGAGAGGGGGACGAGGGGGAGAGGAACGAAGGGGCTCAGACTGGAAAGACTTCCTGGAGGAGGTGAGCTCTCAGTAGGGCCTTGAAGGGAGGAAGAGATGGGCAGAGGGAGGGCATTCCAGGCCCGGGGGATGACGTGGGCCGGGGGCCGATGGCGGGACAGGTGAGAACGAGGCACGGTGAGGAGATTAGCGGTGGAGGAGCGGAGGGTGCGGGGTGGGCTGTAGAAGAAGAGAAGGGAGGTGAGGAAGGAGGGGGCGAGGTGATGGAGAGCCTTGAGGCCGAGGGTGAGGAGTTTCTGCCTGATGCGCACATTGATTGGTAGCCACTGGAGATTTTTGAGGAGGGGAGTAGTAATATGCCCAAAGCGTTTCTGGACAAAGACAATCCGGGCAGCAGCATGAAGTATGGATTGAAGTGGGGAGAAACACGAGGATGGGAGATCAGAGAGAAGGCTGATGCCGTAGTCCAGACGGGATAGGATGAGAACTTGAACGAGCAGGGTAGCGGTTTGGATGGAGAGGAAAGGGCGGATCTTGACAATGTTGCGGAGCTGAGACCGGCAGGCTTTAGTGACGGCTTGGATGTGAGGGGTGAATGAGAGAGAGGAGTCGAGGATGACACCAAGTTTGCGGGCTTCTGAGACGGGAAGGATGGTAGTGCCGTCAACAGAGATGGGAAAGTCAGGGAGAGGGCAGGGTTTGGGAAGGAAGACAAGGAGTTCAGTCTTGGACATGTTGAGGTTTAGATTGCGGGCAGACATCCAGATGGAGATGTCCTGAAGGCAGGAGGAGATGCAAACCTGGAGAGAGGGAGAGAGAGCAGAGGCAGAGATGTAGATCTGGGTGTCATCAGCGTAGAGATGATAGCTGAAGCCGTGGGAGCGACTGAGGCCAGCAAGGGAGTGCGTGTAGATCGAGAACAGAAAGGGACCAAGCACTGAACCTTGGGGAACCCCCACAGTAAGGGGATGGGAGAGGGAGGAGGAGCCTGCAAAAGAGACTGAGAAGGAACGACCGGAGAGATAAGAGGAGAACCGCGAGAGGACTTGAGTCTGTGAAGCCAAGGTCGGATAGCGTGTTGAGGAGAAGGGGGTGGTGCACAGTGTCGAAGGCAGCTGAGAGGTCGAGGAGGATTAGGATAGAGTATGAGCCGTTGGATTTGGCAAGCAGGAGGTCATTGGTGACCTTTGAGAGGGCGGTTTCCGTGGAATGTAGGGGACGGAAGCCAGACTGGAGGGGGTCGAGGAGAGAGTTGTTGTTGAGGAATTCGAGGCAGCGCGTGCAGACAACTCGTTCAAGGAGTTTGGAAAGGAATGGTAGGAGGGATATGGGGCCATAACTAGAAGGTGAGGTGGGGTCAACAGAGGGTTTTTTTAGGATGGGAGAGACATGGGCATGTTTGAAGGCAGAGGGGAAGGAACCAGTGGGGAGTGCGCGGTTGAAGATGGAAGTTAAGGAGGGGAGAAGGGATGGAGCGAGAGATTTCATGAGATGAGAGGGAATGGGGTCTGAAGCACAGGTGGCCGGAGTAGCACTTGAGAGGAGGGAGGAGAGCTACTCTGAGGATACTGCTGGGAAGGATGGGAGAGTAGCAGAGAGTGTTGAGAGCCGGGGGGTTGGAGAAGAGGGGGAGTGACTTTGGGGAGGTCAGACCTGACGGATTTAATTTTGTTAATGAAGTAGGAGGCCAGATCATTGAGGGGTAAAGGAAGGAGGAGGGGGAGGAACCGGAGGCCTGAGAAGGGAGTTGAATGCCCTGGTCCCCCGTCTCCTGGCCCAGGTCCCCCTCAGCCTCCCAGGCCTGGTTCCCCTCTGCCACTCTGCCCTGGTTCCTCCTGCCTCTCAGCCCTAGTCCACTTCTGCCTCCCGGCCCAGGTACCGCAATGCCTCCTGGCCCTGGTCCCCGCCTGCCTCCCAGCCCTGGATCCCGTATCCCAGCCCAGGTGCCCCTCTGCCTCCTGGCCCTGGCCCTGATCTCGGCCCCCCCGCCCCCGTGTCCTGGCCCTGGTAACTCTCTGCCTCCCGGACGAGCTCTTCCTCTTCCTCTGCCTATCGGCCCCGGTCACTCTGTCTCCAGGCCCAGATACCCTTCTGCCTCCCTGCCCTGGTACCCCTGTCTCCCGGCCCAGGTAATGCTCTGCCTACCGGTCATGGTCCCCTCCTACCGCATTGCCATGGACCTCTTCTGCCTCCCGGCCCTAGTAGCTCTGTGCTTCCCGGCCCTGGTCTCCTTCTACCTCCAGGCCCTGGGCTCCTGTCTCCTGCTCCAGGTACCCCTCTGCCTCCTGACCCTGGTCACCCTCTGCCTCCTGGCCCTGGTTCCCCACTGCCTCCCGGCCCTGGTCCCACTCTGCCTCCCCGCCCTGGTCCCCCTCTGCCTCCTTGTCCTGGTCCCCCATTGCCTCCCTGCCCTGGTTCTCACCTGCATCTCAGTCCTGGTTCCCCTCTGCCTTTCGGCCCTGGGCCGCTTGTCTCCCGGCCCAGGTTCCCCTCTTCCTCCTGGACCTAATATCCCTGTCTCCCGACCCAGGTACCCCTCTGCCTTTTGGCCCTGGTCCCCCTCTGCCTACCTACCCTGGTCCCACCATGCCTACAGACCCTGGTACCCCTCTCCCTCTAGATCCGTGTCCCCCTCTCCATCTCAGCCTCAGGTCAGATATACCACCCAGCCCTGCTGCCCTAGCCCCCCTCTGCCTCATTCATTCATTCAATCGTATTTATTGAGTGCCTACTGTGTGTAGAGCACCGTACTAAGCGCTTGGGAAGTACAAGTTGGCAAGATATAGAGATGGTCCCTACCCAACAGCGGACTCACAGTCTAGAAGGGAGAGACAGACAACAGAACAAAACATTTTAACAAAATAAAATAAACAGAATGAATATGGACAAATACAATAGAGTAATAAATACGTAGAAACATATATACATATATAGAGGTGCTGTGAGAAGGGGAAGGAGGTAAGGCGCGGGGGGATGGGGAGGGGAGGAGGGGGAGAGGAAGGAGGGGGCTCAGTCTGGGAAGGCCTCCAGGAGGAGGAGAGCTCTCAGTAGGGCTTTGAAGGGAGGAAGAGAGCTAGCTTGGCGCATGTGCGGAGGGAGGGCATTCCAGGCCAGGGGGATGTCGTGGGCCGGGGCTCGACGGCTGGCCAGGCGAGAACGAGGCACAGTGAGGAGATTAGCGGCAGAGGAGCGGAGGGTGTGGGCTGGGCTGGAGAAGGAGAGAAGGGAGATGAGGTAGGAGGGAGCGAGGTAATGGAGAGCCTTGAAGCCGAGGGTGAGGAGTTTTTGCCTCCTGGCCTAGTGGTAGTCGTCCCCGTTTCCTGGACCAGGCACCCCTCTGCCTCCCGGTCCCTATCCCCCTCTGCCGCCCTACCCTTATCCACCCCTGCCTCTCGGCCCTGGTCCCCCTCAGCCTCTCAGCCTTGGTCCCAGTCTCCCGGCCCAGGGACCCCTCTGCCTCCCTGCCCTCCTCCCCCTCTGCCTCCAGGCCCTGGTAACCCTGTGTCTGCCAGCACTGTGCTCCCTCTACCTCCAGGCCCTGGTCCCTCTCTCCTTCCTGCCAGAGTCCCCTCAACCTCGTGGCCTAGGTCCCCTTCCCTCTCGGACCTGGTACACCTGTCTTCCTTCTCCCTACTCCCTCTGTGCTTCCCGGCCCTGGACTCCCTCGACCACAAGGCCCTGGTCCTTCTCTCCGTTGCAGCCCTGGGTCCCCTCTACCTGCCCACTCTGGTCTCCCCGTCTCCTGACCCAGGTACCCCTCTACCGCCCGGCACTGCCCCCCCTGTTTCCCGGTCCAGGTACCCCTCTGCCTCCCGGCCATGGTCCACCTCTGACTCCAGGACATGGTCTACCTCGGCCTCTCGGCCCTGGTCCCCCTCTGACTCCCAGCCCTGGTCCCGCTGGGACACCCAGCCCTGGTCACCCTCTACCTCCCTGCTCTGGTCTCCCCCATCTCTCAGCCCGATTCCCCCTGTGACTCCCGGCCTAGGTACCCTGTCTCCTCCTGGATGCATCCTGGCCCTTTTTCCCCATCTGGTACCCCATCTCCTAGTCTAGGTACCCCTCTGCCTCCCAGCCCTGGTTCTCCTGTCTCCCAGCCCAGGTACCCTTATGCCTCCTGGCCCCGGTCCCAGTCTGCGTCCCCGCCTTGGATCCCCTCTGCCTCCCGGCCCAAGTCCCTCTGTGCTTCACAGCACTGTTCTCCCTCTACCTCCAGGCCCTTGTCCTCCTCTCCGTCGCTGCCCTGGGTCCCCGCTATCTGTCCGCTCTGGTCTCCCTGTCTCCTGCTCCAGATACCCCTCTACCTCCCGGAGCTGGTACCCCTGTTTCCCGGTCCAGGTACCCCTCTGCCTCCCGGCCATGCTCCACCTCTGCCTCCCGGCCATGGTCTACCTCTATGTCCCGTCCCTGGACCCCCTCTCACTCACGGCCCTGGTCCCCCTCCGCCTCCCGGAAATGGACGCTCTCTGACTCCCTGCCCTGGTCTCTGCTGCCTCTCGGCCCGGTTCCCCCTCTGACACCCGGCCTAGGTAACCTGCCGCCTCCTGGCCGCATCCTGGCCACTTTTCGCCCTCTGGTAACCCGTCTCCCAGCCTAGGTACCCCTCTGCCTCCCGGCCCTGGTCCCCCTGTCCCCCGGCCCAGGTACCCTTCTGCCTACCAGCCCTGGTCCCTCTTGCCTTCCGGCCCTGGTCTCTCTGTGCCACCCGACCCTAATTTCCCTCTACCTCCAGGCCCTTGAGTCTCTCCTTCCCAGCCCTGGATCCCCTCTACCAACCGGCCCTGGTCCCCCTATCTCCTGGCCCTGCGACCCCTGTACCTCCCGGGCCTGGACCCACTTCCCAGTCCAGGTACCCCTCTGCCTTCCGGCCATAGTCAACCTCTGCCTCCTGGCACTGGTTCCCCTCTGCCTCCCTGTCCTGGTCTCTCCTGCCTCTCGGCCCTGGTCCCCCTCTACCTCCAGACCCTTGGATTTCTCTCCTTCCCAGCCCTGGGTCCCCTTTGCCTATCTGTCCCGGTCCCCGTTTACTGGCCCAGATGCCCCTCTGCTTCCCTACTCTGGTCCCCGCTGCCTCCCAGCCCTGGTCCCTCTCTGTCTCCCGGGCCAAGTACTCCTCTGACTCCTGGGCTTGGTCACCCTCTGCCTCCTGGCCTTGGTTCCCCTTCTCTCGGCCCAGTTAACCCTCTGCCTCCCGGCCCTGATCCCCCCGTCTCCCGGCCTAGGTACCACTCTGCCTCCGGGACCTGGTCCCCCTCTCCCTAACCGTCCTGGTCCCCATCTGCCATTCAGCCCTGGTCCCCCTGTCTCCTGGTCCACGTACCCCTTTGCCTTCCAGCCCAGGTTCCCCTGTCTCCCGGCCCAGGCACCCCTCTGCCTTCTGGCCCTGGTCCCCCTCTTTCTATCTGCCCTGGTTCCACTATGCCTCCAGGGCCGGGTCCCCCTCTGCCTCGAGGCCTGGGTCCCCCTCTCCGTCCCAGCCCTGGGTCTGACATACCACCCGGCCGTGCTGCCCATCTCCTGGCCCTGGTCACCCCTGCCTCTAGGCCGTGGTCCCCCTGTCTCCCGGCCCAGGCTCCCTTCTACCTCCCGGTCCTTGCCCGCCATAGCCTCCCGGCTCTGGTCCCCCTCGGACTGTCCCAGGGACACTTCTGCCTCCCTGCCCTGATCCCCCCGCCTCCCGGTCCAGGTACCCCTCTGCCTCCCTGCCCTGGTCCCCCTGCCTCCTAGCCCAGGTACCTCTCTGCCTCCCGGCCCTGGTCCCCCACTGCCTCCCAGCCCTGGTCCGGGTCTCCCGGCCCAGATAACCCTCTGCCTCCTGGCCCTGGTGCCCCTCTGCCTACCTGCCTGGTCGCCATCTGCCTCCCAGCCTTGGTCCCCTTCTGCCTCCCGGCCCTGGTCCCCCATCGCCCGGCTCAGGTACACCTCTGCCTCCTGGCCCTGGTCCCCCTCTTCCTACCTGCCCTGGTCCCCCACTATGCCTCCAGACCCGGGTCCCCCTCTGTCACCAGGCCTAGGTCCCCCTCTCCGTCCCAGCCCTGGGTCCAATATACCGCCCGGCCCTGCTGCCCGTCTCCTGGCATTGGTCCACCTCTGCCTCTAGGCCGTGGTCCCCCTGTCTCCTGACCCAGGCTCCCTTCTGCTTCCCGGTCCCTGCCCACCGTCGCCATTAAGCCCTGGTCCCCCTCTGCCTCTCGGCTCTGGTCACCCTGTGTCTGGCCCAGGGACACCTCTGCCTCAATGCCCTGGTCCCCCTGCCTCCGGTTCCAGGTACCCCTCTGCCTCCCTGCCCTGGTCCCCCTACCTCCCGGCCCAGGTACCCTTCTGCCTACCTGCCCTGGTCCCCATTTGCCTCCCATCACTGGTCCCCCTCTGATTCCCAGCCCGGGTCCCCCAACACCCGGCACAGGTACCCCTGTGCCTCCTGGCCCTGGTCCCCTTCTGCCTACCTGCCCTGGTCCCCATCTGCCTCCTGGCCCTGGTACTGCTCAGCCTCCCAACCCTGGTACCCCTCTGCCTCCCTGCCCTTGTCGTCCCTGCTTGTCGACTCTGGTCCCACTTTTCCTCCTGGCCCTGGTCCCACTCTTTCTCCCCACCCTGATCCCCATCTGGCTCCCAGCCCTGGTTCCTCTGTGCCTCCCAGCCCTGGTCTCCCTCAACCTCCATGCCCTGGTCCCTCTCTCTGTCCCAGCCCTCGGTCACGCCTACCTCCTGGCCTTGGTCCCTTTGCTTCCTGGTCCAGGTACCACTCTGCCTCCTAGTCCTGGTCCCTCTCCGCCTCCGGGCCCTGGTCTCCTTCGGCCTTCCGGACCTGGTCCCCCTCTGCCTGCCTGCCCTTGTCGCCCCTGCTTTTCCTCTCTGGTCCCCCTTTGCCTCCCGGCTCAGGTACTCCCTGCTTCCTGGCCCAGGGCACCCTCTGCCTCCCGGCCCAGGTACCTCCCTGCCTATTGACCCTGGGACCCCTATGGTTCCAGGCTCTGGTCCCCCTCTATCTCCAGGCCCGGGTCCCCCTCTCCGTCCCAGCCCTGGGTCCCATATACAACCCGGCCCTGCTGCCCATCTCCCAGCCTGGTACACCTCTGACTCCTGGCCGTCGTCCCCATGACTCCTGACCCAGGTACTCCTCTACCTCCCGTCCCTGGTCCCTCTGTGAAGCCCGGACTTGGTCTCCTTCTACCACCAGGCCCTTGGGTCTCTCTCCATCCCGGCCCTTGGTCCCCTCTACCTCCTGGCCCTGGTCTTCCTGTCTCCCGGCCCAGGTACCCCAATACCTCCCGACCCTGGTCCCCCTCTGCCTTCCCACCCTGGTCCCGCTCTGTCTCCCTTCCCTGGTCCCGCCCTGCTTCTCGGCCCTGGTTCCCCTTTGCCTCCCAGACCAGGTCCCCCTGTCACCCGGTCCAGGTACCCCTCTGCCTTCTGGCCCTCGTCCCTCTCTGCCTACCTGTCCTGGTGCCACTAGGCCTCCAGGCCCTGGTCCCCCTCTGCCTCTTAGACCTGAACACCCCCACCTCTAGGCCCTGGTCCCTCTCTACCTCCCGGCCCAGGTAAACCATAGCCTCCTGGCCCTGGTCACCCTCTGCCTCCCTGCCCTGCTCCCCCACCTCTCGGCCCAGTTAACTCTCTGACCCCCAGCCTTGAACCCCTGTATCCCGGTCCAGGTACCCTTCTGCTTTCTGTCCCTGGTCCCCCTCTGAATAGCTGCCCTGGTACCACTATGCCTCCAGGCCCTGGTCCCCCTCTGCCTCCCGGCCAAGGTACCCTACTGCCTCCTGGCCCGGATCCCCCTCTGTTTCCCAGCCATGGTCCCCCTTGCCTCCCATCCCTGGTCCTTCTCGGCCTCCTGGCCCTGTTCCCCTTCTGCTTCTCTGCCCTGGTCCCTCCCAATTCTCAGCCCCGGTTCCCCCTTGCCTCGCGGCCCCGGTATCCCTCTGTCTTCTGGCCCTGGTCCCACACTGACGCCCTGCCCTGGTCAACCTCTGCCTCTTGGGCCTTATCTCCTTCTACCTCCAGCCCCTTGGGTCTCTCTCCGTCCCAGCCCTGAGTACCCTCTAGCTCCCGGACCTAGTCCCACCGTCTCCCTGCCCAGGTACGCTTCTGCCCCCTGGCCTTGGTCCCCATATACCTCCCTGCCCTGATTCCCCCAGCCCTAGACCCCTCTGCCTTTCAGCCCCGACCCCACTTTACTTTCTGACCTTGGTCCCCCTACCAATCTTCCGTGCCTGGTCCCCTTCTCCCTCCAGCCCTAGGTCCCCTCTACCTCCCCGCCTTACTCCCCATCTTCCGCCCAGATCTGGTCCCTCTCTGCCTAGCGGCATTGACCCGGGTCTTCCCAGACCTCGTCTCCTTGTAGCTTCCGGTCCTGGTCCCCCTCTGCCTTCCGGCCAAGGTCCCTCTCTGCCTCCTAGACCTAGGCTCCCTCTACGTCCAGGCCCTTGAGTCTCTCTCCTTCCCGGCCCTGGGTCCCCTCCACCAACTGGCCCTGATCCCCCTGTCTCCCGACCGTGGTACCCCTCTACCTCCAGGCCCTGGTCCCCCTGTTCCCCGGTCCAGGTCTCCCTCTACCTCCCGGCCCTCGTCCCCCTGTCTCCCTGCCCAGGTACGCTTCTGTCTCCTGGCCTTGGTCCCCATATCCCTCCCTGCCCTGGTTCCCCCAGCCCTAGACCCCTCTGCCTTTCAGCCCTGACCCCATTTTACTTTCTGACCCTGGTCCCCCTGCCAACCTTCCGTCCCTGGTCCCCTTCTCCCTCCAGCCCTAGGTCCCCTCTACCTCGCCGCCTTACTCCCCATCTTCCGCCCAGAACTGGCGGAAGGCGCAGGTACCCTTCTGCCTCCTGGCCCTGGTCCCACTCTGCCAGCCTGCCCTGGTCCCCCTCTTGCTCCCGGCTCAGGTACACCTCTGCCTCCCGGCTCTGGTCTCCCTGTCTCCCTGTTCAGGTACCCTTCTGCCTCCTGGACCTGGTCCCACTCTGCCAGCCTGTCCTGGTCCTCCTCTGTCTCCCGGCCCTGGACCTTCTGTGCCTCCCGGCCCTGGTCTCCTTCTACCTTCAGCCCCTTGGGTCTCTCTCTGTCCCTGCCCTGGGTCCCCTTTACCTCCCGGCCCTAGTCCCCCGTCTTCTGGGCCAGGTATCTCTCTGCCATCCTGCCCTGGTCCCCCATATCCCGACCCATGTAACCCTTTGCCACCTGGCCCTGATCCCCCTCTGCCTTCCCTCCCTGGTCCCCCTCTGCCTCCCTGCTCAGGTCCCTCTGTGCCTCCCAGCTCAAGTTATTCTCTGCCTCCAGGCCCTGGTCCCTCTCTGCCTCCCGGCCCTGGTCTCCCTCTACCTCCAGGCCCTTGGGTCTCTCTCCTTTCCGGCCCTGGGTCCCCTCTACCAACCGGCCCTGATCCCCCTGTCTCATGGCCAATGTACCATTTTTCCTTCTGGCCAAGGTCCCCTTCTCCCTCCTGGCTCTGGACCCCCTCTAACTTTCAGAACTGGTCCGACCTTACTTTCTGGCCCCGGTCCCCTTCTCCCTCCGGCCCTAGGTCCAATCTACCTCCCAGCCTTGGTCCCCATCTTCTCCCCGGACCTGGTCGCCCTCTGACTACCAGCATTGGTGCCCCGGTCACTCACAGCCCTCGTCGCCTCGTAAATCTCGGCCCTTGTCCCCCTGTGTTTCCCGGCACTCATCCCCTTGTACCTGCCAGCCCTGGTCTCCCTCTTCCTCCAGGCCCTGGCCCATCTCTCCGTCCCGGACCTGAATTCCCTCTACCTAACGGCCTAGGTACCCCTGTCTACAGGCCCAGGTACCCCTCTGCCTCCCGACTCTGGTTATCCTCTGCTGCCAGGCCCTGGTCACTTTCTGCTTCCCGGCCCTTTGAGCCTCCGGGCCCTGGTCTCCGTCTACCTCCGGGTCACTGGGTCTCTCTCCATCCCGGCCATGCTTCCCCTCTACCTCCGGGCCTTGGCCCCCTGTTCTCACTCTACTTCCAGGCCTTGGCCCCTCTCTCCGTCCCGGCCCCAGGACCCTCTACCTCCCGGCCTACGTCCTGTCTCCCAGCCCAGGTACCCCTCTGCCTACCTTTCCTGGTCCCCGCCAATTCTCGGCTCTGGTACCCCTCTGCCTCCTGGCCCAGGGACCCCTCTGCCAGCCTGCCTTGGTCCACCCGTGCCTCTCGCCACCAGTTCCCCTCTGCCTTTCTGCCTTTACATCCGAGAAGCGAGGGGGACAAGTGTAGGGAAGCAGAGGTACCGCCTTACCTTTGGGCCTGGGTCCCCGTTTCCTGGCCCTGGTCCCCAACTGCCTCCTGGCCCTGGTTCCCCTCAGCCTGCCAGTCCTGGTCCGCCTCTGCCTCCAGACACTAGTCCCCCTGTCTCCCGGCCCAGGTACCACTCTGCCTCCCGGCCATGGTCCCTCTGTTCCCGGCACAGGTACCCCTCTGCCACCCGGCCCTGGTACCCCTGTCTACTGGCCCTGGTCCACTTCTTCCTCCCGGCCTGGTCCCCCTCTGCCGTCTGGCCCTGGTCCCCCGTCTCCTGGCACAGGTACCCCTCTGCCTCCTAGCCCTGTCCCTCCCTGCCTCCAGGCCCTTGTCTGCTTCGGCTTCTCAGTCCTGGTCTCCTCACTGCCACCCTGCCCTCGTCCCCCTCTGCCTGCCAGCACTAGTCTCCCTCTACCTCCAGGCCCTGGCCCCTCTCTCCATCCTGCCTGGATCCCCTCTTCCTCGTGGCCTAGGTCCCCCTGCCTCCCGGACCTGGTCCACCTGTCTTCCCAATCAGGTACCCCTCTGCCTCCCAGACCTGGTCCCCCCGTCTTCCGGACCGGGTACCCCTCTGCCTCGTGGCCCTGGTCCCCCTCTGCTTTCCCGCCCTGATCCCACTCTTCCTCCCAGCTCTGGTTCCCCTCTGCCTCCCTGCCCTTGTCCCTCTATCTCCCGGCCCAGGTACTCCTCTGCCTCCTGGTCCTGGTCCCCCTCTGCTGCCCCACCCTGGTCACCCTCTGCCTCACGACCCTGGTCCCTCTGTTCCTCCCGTCCCTGGTCTCCTTCTACCTTCAGGCCCTTGGGTATCTCTCCCTCCTGGTCCTGGCCCCCTTCTGCTGCCCAGCCCTGGTTCCCGTCTGCCTACTGGTTCTGGTCCCTCTGCTACTACCAGCTCTGGTCTCCTTCTACCTCCAGGCCCTGGGGTCTCTCTCCATGCCGGGCCTTGTCCCCTCTACCCCCTGGCCTTGGTCCCCCAGTCTCCCATCCAGGTCCCTCTCTGCCTTCCCGCCAAAGTACCCCCCTTTGCTTTGGTTCAGGTACCCCTCTGCCTCATGGCCCTGGTTTCCCTCTGCCTCCCAGCCAAGGTAACCCTTTACCTTCCAGTCCTGGTTCCCCTCTGGCCCCGTGCCCTGGTCCCCAAGGCCTCTCAGCCATGGTCTTCCTCTTGCCTCCCGGCCAGATACCTCATTGTCTCTTGGACCAGGTCCCCTTCAGGCTATCAGACCAGGACCCCGTCTCCCAGCCCAGGTACCCCTCTGCCACCCTACCCAGGTCTCCCTCAGCGTCCCAGTCCTAGTCTCTTTCTATCTCCCTGCCCTGGTCCTGAGGGCCACTCAGCCCTTGTCCCCATCTGCCTCCCGGCTCAGGTACCCCGCTGCCTCCTGGCCTGGTCCCCTTCTACCTCCCAGCCCAGGTACCCATCTGCCTCCTGGCACTAGTCCCCCTCTGCTTCCGTGCCCTGGTCCCACTCTGTTGCTTGGGCCTGGTCCCCCTGTCTCCCGGACCAGGTACCCCTCTGCCTCCTGGGCCTGGTCCCCCTATGCTTCCCCGCCCTGGTCGCCCTTTGCCTCCCGGCTCTGGCACTCTGTGTTTCCCGGCCCTGGTCTTCCTCTACCTCCAGGCCCTGGTCCCCCAGTCTCCCACCCAGGTCCCTCTCTGACCCTCCGCCCTAGTACCCCCCTGTGCTTTGGCCCACGTACCCCTCTGCCTCTTGGCCCTGGTTCCCCTCTGCCTCCCAGCCCAGGTAACCCTTTGCCTTCCAGTCCTGGTTCTCCTCTGCCCCCCTGCCCTGGTCCCCAGGGCCTCTCAGCCCTGGTCTCCCTCTGCCTCCCGGCCAAGATACCCCACTGCCTCCTGGACCAGGTCCCCTTCAGGCTATCAGACCGGGACCCCGTCTCCCAGCCCAAGTACCCCTCTGCCACCCTGCCCTGGTCCCCCTCTGCCTCCCAGTCCTAGTCCCCTTCTACCTCCCAGCCCCGGTACCCATCTGCCCCCTGACACTAGTCCCCCTCTGCTTCCCTGCCCCGTTCTCCCCTCCGTGCCAGCTGCCCACTTACTTCGAAATATTCAGGTGTGGAAAAGTCAAGGGGGACCAAAGCCTGCTGGGCATATCCTCTTGGGTGGCAGAGTTCATTTGGGGCTGCCTACAACTCACTCCAGGAATGAGCTAAACAAGTGCAGCCCCCAGACACTCTGTTGCTTGGGCCTGGTCCCACTATCTTCCGGACGAGGTACCCCTCTGCCTCCTGGGCCTGGTCCCCCTATGCTTCCCCACCCTGGTCTCCCTCTGCCTCCCGGCTCTGGTACTCTGTGTTTCCCGGCCCTGGTCTTCCTCTACCTCTAGGCCCTGGTCCCTCACTCGTTCCCGGCCCTGGATCCCCTCTACCAACCGGGCCAGGTCCCCATTTCTTCTGCAACAGGTACCACTCTACCACCAAGCCCTGGTCCTCCTGTTTCCCGGTCTAGATACCCCTCCGCCTCCTGGCCTGGACCCCTCTGCCTCCCGGCCCTGGTTCCCCTCTGCCTCTGGGTACTGGTGCCCCTCTGCTTCCCTGCCCTGGTCCCACCCCTCAACCTCACGGCCCTAGTCCTCCTCAGCCTCCCAGCCCATGTACCTCTCTGCCTCCAGAACCTGGTCCCCCTCGGCCGCCCTGCCCTAGTCCCACTCTGCCTCCCGGCCCTGGTCTCCTCTACCTCCAGGCCCTTGGGTCTCTCTCTCTGTCCTGGCCCTGAGTCTCCTCTACCTCCCAGGTCTGGTCTCCCTTTTTCCAGACCCAGATAGCCCTCTGCCTCCAGGCCTTGGTCCTCCTGTCTCCTGGCCCAGGTAACCCTCTGCCTCCTGGCCCTGGTCCCCTTCGGCCTCCTGGCCCTGATCCCCCTCTGCTTTCCTGCCCTGGTCCCCGCTGCCTCCTGACCCTGGTCCCCTTCTTCCTCCCTGCCTTGGACCCCCTACTTTTGGCCATGGTCCCCCTCTGCCTCCCAGTACTGGTCCCACTCTGCCTTCCGGCCCTTGTCCCACCGGCCTCTCAGCCCTGGTCCCCCTCTGCCTCCGCGCCCAGGTTCCCCAGTGCCTCCTGGCCCTGACCCCCCTCTGCCTCCCTGCCAAGTGCCCCGTCTCCCAGCCCAGGTGCCCCTCTGCTTCCCGGCCCTGGTCCCCCTCTGCTGCCCTGCCCTAGTCATTCATTACTCATTCAATCGTATTTATTGAGCGCTTACTGCGTGCAGAGGACTGTACTAAGTGCTTGGGAAGTACAAGTTGGCAACATAGTCCCCATCTTCCTCCCGGCACTGGTCCCTCTGTGCCTCCCAGCCCTGGTCTCCTTCTACATCCAGGACCTTGGGGCACTCACCGTAACGTCCCAGGGTCCACTCTAACTCCTGGCCTTGGTCCCTCTGTTTCCCAACCCACGTACCCCTCTGTCTCCTGGCCCTGGTCCCTCTATGCCTCCCTGCCCTGGTCCCTTGGTCCCTCCCCGGCCCTGGCCCCTCGGTACCCCCTGGCCCTGGTCTCCCTCTACCCCCAGGCCCTTGGGTCTCTCTCCGTCCCGGTCTTGGGTCCCCTCTACCTCCCGGCCAAGGTACTTCTCTACCTTCCGGCCCTGGTCCCCTCGTCTCCCGGCCCAGGTACCCCTTTGCCTCCTGGCCCTGGTGCCCCATCTCCCAGCCCAAGTACCCCTCTGCCTCCCTGCCCTTGTCCCCCTGTCTCCCGGCACAGGTACCCCTATACCTGCTGGCCCTGGTCCCCCCTCTGTCGCCCTGCCCTGCTCCCCGTCTGCCTCCCGACCCTGGTCACTCTGTGCCTCCCTGACCTGGTCTCCTTCTGCCTCCAGGCCCTTGGGTATTTCTCCGTCCCAGCCCTGGGTACCCCCTACCTCTCGGCCCTGGTCCCCCGGTCTCCTGGCCTAGTCCCCCTAGGCCCTAGTCCCCATCTCCCGGCCCAGGTACCCCTTTACCAATTGGCCCTGATGCCCCGCTGACCCCCAACCCTGGTCCCACATCTCCCAGCCCAAGTACCTCCTCTGCCTCCCGGCCCTTGTCCCCGTGTCTCTCGGCACAGGTACCCCTATACCTCCTGGCCCTGGTCCCTCTCTGCCGACCTGACCTGCTTCCCGTCTGCCTCCCGGCCCTGGTCCCTCTTTGCCTCCCTGCCCTGGTCTCCTTCTACCTCCAGGGCCTTGGGTCTTTCTCCGTCTCACCCCTGAGTACCCCCTACCTCTCGGCCCTGGTCCCCTCATCTCCTGACCTAGTCCCCTCCAGGCCCTACTCCCCATCTCCCTGCCCAGGTACCTCTATACCTCCACACTTTGATTCCCGGGTCTCCTGGCTCAGGTACCCCTCTGCCTCCGGGCCGTGGTCCCCATCTGCCTCCTGGCCCAGGTCCCTCTGTGCATCCAGGCCCTGGTCCCCCTGTGCCTCCCGGCACTAGTCTCCCTCTACTTCCAGGCCCTTGGATCTCTCTCAGTCCCAGCTCAGTGTCCCCTCTACCTCCCGGTCCTGGTCCCCTTCTGTCTCCCGGCCCAGGACCCCATCTCCCAGCCCAGGGACCCCTCTGCCTTCCGGCCTTGGTCCCCTCCTTCTGCCCTGCTCTGGTCCCCCTCTGCCTCCTGGGGGACCAGGGGGTCCCTCTGTGCCTCCAGGCCCTGGTCTCCTTCTACCTCCAGGCCCGTGGGTCACTCACCGTTCCATCCTGCGGTCCCTTCTGCCTCCCGGCCCTATTTTCCTTGTCTCCCAACCCACGCACCCCTTTGTTTCCAGGTCCTGGTCCCCCTCTGCTTCCTCGCCCTAGACCCCCTCTGCCTCCCACCCCGGTCCCCCTCTGCCTCTATGCCCTGGTTCCCTTTGCCTCTTGGCCCTGGACTCCCTCTGCCTCTCGGCCCTGGTGCCCCGCTGCCTCTTGGCCCTGGTCCCCCTCTAGCTCCCGGCCTTCCTCCCCCTCTACCTCCCTGCTCTGTTTCCCCCTGTTTCTCGACCCTGGTCCCCCCTGCCTTCAAGCCCAGGTATCCCTCTGCCTCCCGGACCAGGTACCCCTCTGCCTCCTGACCAAGGACCCCCTCTATCTCCTGGCTCTGGATTCCCCTCTGCCTCCCGGCCCTGGTCCCCCTTCTCCCATCCCAGGTACACTCTGCTTCCTAGGCCTGATCCCCTTCTGCCACCCTGCCATGGTCCCACTCTGCCTCCCGGCCCTGGACTCCTCTAGCTCCCTGCCCTGGTCCCCCCTGCTTCTCGGCCGTGGTCCCCCTCTGCCTCCCGGGCCAGTTAGCCCTCTGCCTCCTGGCACTGGTCGCCCTCTACCTCCCGGCCCTGGTCCCCAGTCTCCTGGTCCAGGTACCCCTCTGCCTCCTGGTCCTGGTCCCCCTCTGTTGCCCTGCCCTGTTCCCCCTCTGTGCCTCCCGGCCCTGGACCCGCTGTGCCTCCTGGCCCAGGTACCCCTCTGCCTCCTGTTAGTGGTCCCTCAATGCCTCCTGGCAGTGATTCCCCTCTGCCTCCTGGCGCTGGTCCCCCTCTGCCTCCCAGACCTGGTCCCCCTCTGTACGTCCTGGTCCTGGTCTCCTTCCTCCTGGCCCTGGTCCCTCTCTCTATCCCATTCATTCATTCATTCTTTCATTCATTCAATCGTATTTATTGAGAGCTTACTGTGTGCAGAGCACTATACTAAGCTCTTGGGAACTACAAGTTGGTAACATATAGAGACGGTCCCTACCCAATAGTGGGCTCACAGTCTAGAAGGGGGAGACAGATAACAAAACAACACATATGAACAAAATAAAATAAATAGAATAGTAAATATGTACAAGAGACAAGGGTGGAGACACAAGGTGATCGCGCAGAAGAAGGCAATGGTAAACCACTTCCTTATCTTTACCAAGAAAACTCTGCCAGGATGACCGCAGGTGGAGAGTGGGGTGTTCTGGGAGAGATGCGTCCATGGAGTCGCTATGGGTCAGAAACGACTCGTCGGCTTAAGACAAGACAAGAATACTTTTCATAGACGTACCATAGCCTAGTGGAAAGAGCAAGGCCCAGGGAGTCAGAGAACCTGGGTTGTAATCCCAGCCCTTCCAGATGCTTGCTTTGACACCTTGGGCAAGTCACTTAACTACTCTATGCTTTAATTTCTTTAACTGTAAAATGGAGATCAAGCGCCTGTTCTCCTTCCCGCTTAGACTATGAGCCCCAGTGTGATTGGGACTATGTTCAACACGATTAAATACGCCCCAGTACTTAGAATAGTGCTTGACACATAGTAAAGGCTCAAAAATACCACGATGATAATGATAATGATGCTATAGCGCTTTTACTTTTCTGAAGCACTTTCAGGTCAGTTGTCTCATTTTATCTTCTCAACATCTCTATGAATAAAGGAGAAGCAGACATTTTTATCCCCGTTTTACAGGTAACACGAAGAGGTCCAGAGAGGTTAAGTGACTCAGCCAAGGTCACCCAGCAGGATAGGGGTAGGACCAGGATAAGAACCTAGCAAAATGTGCTTTCCACTATGCCACGGGTTTGACGTAGACCCCAAGGACCAGCCTCCCTGTGTTCTGCCCTCTTACTTTCTGAGGCCGTGTCAGTGCCACCCAGATGGAATCTGAGACAGGGCAAGGTCTTCCCTACATGCCTAATCTGTCCGGTACTGACGGCGGTGGCCTCAGAAAACACAGACCTGAACCTGCAAAGATTAAATGGGATAGGTACTTTAACTTGTTGCCAAGAAACAGAATAGAAGATGGACCTGAGAGAAGGAAATAGGTTTTAATCCCGCTTCCACCGTATGTCTGCTGTGTGATCTTGGGCAAGTCACCAAACCTCTCAGTGCCTCAGTTACCCCATCTGCAAAATGGGGATTAATAGTGTCCCTCCGTAAGTCCTGGTCCTGGTCTCCTTCCTCCAGGCCTTGGTCCCTCTTTCTATCACAGACCTGGGTACCCTCTACCTCCCGGCCCTGGTCCCCCTGTCTCCCAGCCCAGGTACCCTCTACCTCCCTGCCCTGGTCCCTCTGTTTCCCATCCCTGGTACCTCTTTGCCTCCCAGCCCAGGTCTCCCTCTACCAACCTGCCCTGATCCCCCTCTGCCTTCCGGCACTGGTACCCCGACTCCCCGCCTAGATACCCCTCTGCCTCCCAGCCCTGGTTGCCCTGTCGCCTGGCCCAGGTACCCATCTGTCTCATGGCCCAGGTCCCCCTCTGCCACCCTGCGCTGGTCCCTATCTGCCTCCCGGCCCTGGTCTCCTTCTATATCCATGCCCGTTGAGTCTCTCCCCATCCCGGCCCTAGTTTACCTCTACCTCACTGACCTGGTCCACCATCTCCCGGCCTAGGTAACCCTCTGCCTCCTGGCCCTGGTCCCCTTCTACTTCCCCACGCTGGTCTCTCTCTGACTCCCGGACCTGGAACCACATCCTCCGGCCTAGGTACCTGGCCCTGACTCCACGCCATGGTCCCTCTGTGCCTCCCGGACCTTGTCTCCTTCTACCTCCAGGCCATTGGGTCTCTCTCTGTCCTGGCCCTGAGTCCCCTCTACCTCTCAGGTCTGGACCCCCTGTCTCCAGACCCGGGTACCCCTCTGCCTCCAGGCCCTGGTCCTCCTGTTTCCTGGCCCAGGTACACCCCTGCCTCCAGGACCTTCTTCCTCCCTGCCCTTGTCCCCCCGGCTCTCAGCCCTGGTCCCACTCTGCCTCCCTGCCCTGGTCCCCCTGGCCTCTTGGCCCTGGTTCCACTCTGCCTCCGCACCCAGGGACCCCACTGCCTCCTGGCCCCGGTCAACCTCTGCCTCATGAACATGGTCCCCTGTCTCCTGCCCCAGGTACCCCTCTGTCACCTGGACTTGGTCCCCCTCTGCTTCCAGGCCCTGGTACTCCTCTGTCTCCCTGCCCTTGTCACCCCGGCTTCTCGGTCCCGTTCCAACTTTGCCTTCAGGCCCTCGTACCCTATCTACCGGCCCAGGTGCCCCTCTGCCTCCTGGCCCTGGTCAGCCTTCTCTCGGCCTATGTAACCCTCTAGCTTCCAGCCCTGGTCCCCCTGTCTCCTGGCCCAGATACCGCTCTACCTCCCGGCCCTGTTTCCCAGTGCAGGTATACCTCTGCCTCCCGGCCGTGGTCCCCCTCTCCCTCTTGGCCCTGGTTTACCTCTGCCTCCCTACCCTGTCCCACCTCTGCCTCCGGGCTCTAGTTCCCCCCTGCCCCTTAGTCCTGGTCCCCACCCACAGCCTCTCCTCCCTGGTTCCCCTATCACCCGGCCCAGGCACCCCTCTGCCTCCCTCCCCTGGTCCACTTGTCTCCCATCCCAGGTACCCCACTGCATACTGGCCCTGATCCCCATCTGCCTCCCGTCCTTACTCCCTCGGTGCCTCCTGGTTCTGGTCTCTCTCTACCCTCAGGCCCTTGGGTGTCTCTCCATTCAGGCCCTGGGACCCCTCTACCTCGCGGCCCTGCTCCCCCTGTCTCCCGGCCAAGGTACCCCTCTGCCTCCATACCGTGGTCCCCGCTGTTTATTGGCTCTGATCCCCCTCTGCCTCCCGGACCATGAACCCCTCTGCCTCCCAGCCCAGGAACCCCTCTGCCTCTTGGCCCGGAAAGCCTTCAGCCTCCTGGCCCTGGTGCCCTCTCCCTCCGGGCCCTTGTCCCCCTGAGCCTGCCAGCCATGGTTCTACTGTGCCTGTCAGCCCTGGTCTCCCTCTAACTACGGGCCCTGGCCGCTCTCTCGGGCCTGGCCCTGGGTCCCCTTTACCTACCGGCCCGGTTCTTCCTGTTTCCCGGCCCAGGTACCCCTCTGCCACCTGGCCCTGGTCCCCCTCTGCCTCCCCGCCCTGGACCCTCTGTGCCTCCCAGCCCTGGTATACCTCTACCTCCAGACTTTGGGCCCTCTCTCCTTCCCAGCCCTGGTTCCCCTCTACCAACCGGCCATGGTCCCCATGACTTCCGGTCCAGGTACCCCACTACCTCCCAGCCCTGGTCCCTTTGTTTCCCGGTCCAGGTACCCCTTTGCCTCCCAGTCCTGTTAACCTTCTGCCTCCCTGACCCTGGTTCCCCTCTGCCTCCCGGCCCTGGACCCCATCTCCCAGCCCAGGTGCACCCATGTCTCTGGCACTGGTCCCCCACTGCGTCACGGCCCTGGTACCCCTCTGCCTCTCATCCGAGGACCCCTTCTGCCTCTAGGCCCTGGTCCCTCTGTCTCCGGGCCCAGATACACCTCTTCCTCCCTGATCCGGTCCCCCTCTTCCTTGCGGCCCTGGTCCTCCGTCTCTCGGCCCAAGTAACCCTCAGCTTCCTGGCCATGGTCCCGTTCTGCCACATTTCCCTGGTCCCCCTCTGCCTCCCGACCCTGGTAGCTCTGTGCCTCCCGGCTACGGTCTCCCTCTACGTCCAAGCCCTTGGGTCTCTCTCCGTCCTGGCTCTGGGTCCCCTCTACTTCCTAGCCCTGGTACCGATGTCTCCCAACACAGGTATCCCTCTGCCTCTCGGCCCTGGTCCCCCTCTGCCGCCCTGCCCTGGTACCCCTCTGCCTCCCAGCCCTGCCCCCCCCTCTACTTCCCTGCCCTGGTTCCCCCGCTCCTCGGCCCTGGTCCGTCTGGCCCAGGTACCCCTCTGCCTCCTGGCACTGGTCCCCCTTTGACTACCTCCTCTGGTCCCGCTGTCTTCCGGCCAATGTACCCCTCTGTCTTCAAGCGGTGGTCCGTCTCTGCCGCGAGGCCTTGGTACCCCTCGGCCTCCCGGCCCTGGTCCCCATCTGATTCCCGGGCCTGATCCCCCTCTACATCCCTGCCCTTACTGCGCCTGTTTCACCGTCCTGGTCCCCCTTTGCCTCCCAGCCAAGGTACCCCTCTCCCTCCCGGCCCTGGTAAGCCTCTGCGTCTATGACCTGGTTGCCCCCTGTCTCCCAGCCCAGGTATCCTTCTACCTCCCGGCCCTGGTCCCCTTCTGCCTCCGGACCCTGGTCCCTCTCTGACTCCCTGCTCTTTTCACCCCCGCTTCTCAGCCCTGGCCCCCTTGGCTTCCCGTCCCTGGTACCCTTCTTTTCGGGAGGCCCTGGTCCCACTGTCTACCAGCCCTGGTCCCCCTCTTTCTCCCAGCGCTGACCCCCTTCTGACTCCCTGACCTTGTCCCCACTGCTTTTCAGCCCCCGTCCCCATCTCCCGGCCCAGGTATCCCTCGGCCTCCCGACCCTGGTCCCCCTGTCTACCGGCCCTGGTCTCTCTCTGCCTCCCAGATCTAGCCGGCCTCTGCCTCTCTGACCTGGTCACACCCCGCCTCTCGGTCCTGGTTCCCCTCTGCTTCTGAGCCCTAGGCCCCGTCTCCTGTCCCAGGTAACCCTCTACCTCCTGGCCCCGGTCCCCCGTCTACCGGCCCTGGTCCCCCTCTATCTCCTTTCCTTGGTCCACCTCTACCTCCCTGACCTTGTTCCCCATTCTTCTCGGCCCTGGTCCCCCTTTGCCTCTCGGCCCTGAGCCCCGTTTCCCATCTCTGGTCCACCTCTGCCTCTTGGCCCTGGTCCCTCTCTGCCTCCCGACCCTGGTCTCCTGTCTCCTGGCACAGGTACACTTCTGCCTCCTGGCCCTGGTCCTCTTCTACCTCCAGGACCAGGTCCCCCTCTGCCTCCCGGGCCTGGTCCCTTTGAGCCTCCCGACCACGGCCTACCTCTACCACCAGGCCACTGGATCTCTCTCCGTCCCGGCCATGGGTCCCTTCTACCTCCTGGCGCTGGTCCCCGTGTCTACCGGCCCTGGTTCCCATCTGCCTCCCTTCCCTGGTCCCTCTCAAATTCCCGGCCAGGGCGGTCTCTGCCTCTCTGACCTGGGCACGCCCCGCCTCTCGGCCCTGGTTCCCCTCTACTTCTCAGCCCTAGTCCCACTGTCTCCCGGCACAGGTACCCCTCTGCCTCCCAGCCCTGGTCCCCCAGTCCCCTGGCCCAGGTACTCCTCTGCCTCCAGGCCCTGGTTCCCCTATCTACTGGCCGTGGTCCCCCTCTTTCTTCCAGTCCTGGTCGCCCTCTGCCTCCCTGACCTTGTCACACCGCTGCTCAGTCCTGGTACCCCTTTGCCTCCTGGCCCTGGTTCCCCTCTGCTTCCCGGAGCTGGTTCCCCGTCAACCGGCCCGTGTACCCTCTGTCTCCTGGCCCTGGTCTCCTGATGCCTCCAGGCCCTGGTCCCCTCTGCCTCCTGGCCCTGGTCACCCATCCATTCATTCATTCAATCGCATTTATTGAGCGCTTACTGTGTGCAGAGTACTGTACTAAGCGCTCGGGAAGTACACGTTGGCAACTTATAGAAAGGGTCCCTACCTAACAACGGGCCTCCCAACCCTAGGCCCCCATCTACCGGTCCCTTTGGGCCTCCCGGCCCTGGTCTCCCACTATCTCCGGGCCACTGGATCTCTCTCCGTCCCGGCCATGGGTCCCGTCTACGTCCATGCCCTGGCCCCCTGCTCTGTCAGCCCTGGTCTCCCTCTATCTTCCGGCTCTGGTCCACCTGTCTCCTGGCCCAGGCACCCTTCTGCCTCCCTGCCCTGGTCCCTCTCTCCCTCCAAGCTATGGGCCATGGGTCTCTCTCCGTCCAGGCCATGGGTCCCCCTGTTCTGCCAGCCCTGGTTTCCCTCAACCTCCAAGCCCTGGTCCCTTTCTTCATCCCGGCACCGGGACCCTCTACCTCCCGAACCAGGTCTCCCAGTCTCAGGCCCTGGTCTGCCTGACTGCGGGCCCAGGTATCCCTCTGCCTCCTGTTCCTGGTCCCTCTCCTTCACTGCACTGGTGCCCCTCTACTAAATAGCCCTGGTCCCCCTCTACCAACCGGCCCTGGTCCCCATGACGTCCGGCACAGGTACCCCACTAACTTCCGACCCTGGTCCCTTTGTTTCCCTGTCCAGGTACACCTCTGCCTCCTGGCCCTAGTCACCCTCTGCCACCCGACCTAGGTCCCCCTCTGTTTCCCACTCCCGGTCCCCCTCGGCGTCCCTGCCCTGGTCCCTCCCACCTCTCAGCCCTGGTCCCCCTCTGCCTCCCGGCCTGGGGACCCCACTGAATCCTGGCCCTGGCCCCCCTCTGCCTCCGATCCCTGAACACAGGTGCCCCTCTGCCTATCCGACCTGCTTCCCCCCGTGTCTCGGCCGTGGGACCCCTCTGCCTCTCATTCATTCATTCATTCAATCAATCATATTTATTCATTCAGTCAATCGTATTTATTGAGCGCGTATTGTGTCCAGAACACTGTACTAAGCGCTTGGGAAGTACAAGTCGGCAGCATATAGAGACAGTCCATACCCGACAACGGGCTCACAATCTAGAGGACTAGAAGAACTCCCGGCCCTGGTCTCGCTCTATCTCCAGGCCATTGGGTCTCTCTCCGTCCCAGCCCTGGGTCCCCCGCTAACTCCAGACCCTGGTCCTTCTGTCTCACGGCCCAGGTACCTCTCTACTTCCCGTCCCTGGTACCAATGTCTCCCGGCCCAGGTACCTCTCTACGTCTCAGCTCTGATCCCCCTCTGCCTCCCGGCCTTTGTCCCCCTCTGCCCGAGTCCCCCTAGCTTCTTGGCCCTGGTCCCCCTCTGGCTCCCGGCCCAGGTACCCCTCTGCCTCCTGGCCCTGGTCCCGCTCTGACGCCATGCCCTGGCCCTCCCCCACTTCTCAGCTCTGGTCCCGCTCTGACGCCATGCCCTGGCCCTCCCCCACTTCTCAGCTCTGGTCACCCTCTGCCTCCCGGCCCGTGTCCCCCTCTGCCTTTCAACCCTGGTCCCACTTTACTTTCTGGCTCTGGTCCCCACCGACCTTTCGGCCATGGTCCTCTTCTCCCTCTGGCCCATGTTCACCTCTACCTCCCTAATTTGGTCCACATCTTCTGCCCAGACCTGGTCTCTTTCTGTCTACCGGCATTATGTCCCGGTTCTACCCAACCCTTGTCGCCTTTTACCTCGGGTCCTTGGTGCCCCTCTGCCTCCCAGCCCTGGTCCTCCTGAGCCTACCAGCCCTCATCACCCTCTGCCTCCGGGCCCTAGCCCTTCTCTCCGTCCTTACGCTGGGTCCGCTCTACCTCCAGGCACTGGTCCCCCTGTCTCCGGAACCACGTACCCCTCTACCCCCTGGGCCAGGTCCTGTTCTGCCTCCCTTCACTGGTCCACCTCTGCCTCCCGACCCTGGTCGACCCCTGCCTCTCTGCCCCTGTCTCACTATACCTCCAGGCCCTGGTGACTCTCTTGTTCCCGGCTCTGGGTCCCTTCTCCCTCCCGGCCCTGGTCCCCCTGTCTCCCAGCCCTAGTACCCCTCAAACTCCTGGCCCTGGTCCCCCTGTATCCCGGTGCAGGTATACGTCTGCCTCCCGGCCCTGGTCCCCCTCTCCATCCCGGAACTAGCCCCCTCTGCCTTTCAGCCCTGGTCCCACTTTACGTTGTGGTCTTGGTCCCCCAAGACCTTCTGACCCTGGTCCCCCTCTCCCTGGTCTCCCCTCTCCTCTCCATCCCTATTTCCCCTCTACCTCTTTGTATTGGTCCCCATCTTCCGTCCAGACCTGGTCCCTCTCGTGGCTCCGTGGAAAGAGCATGGGCTTTGGAGTCAGAGTTCATGGGTTTGAATCCCGGCTCTGCCAATTGTCAGCTGTGTGACTTTAGGCAAGTCACTTATCTTCCCTGTGCCTCAGTTACCTCATCTGTAAAATGGGGATTAAGACTGTGAGCCCCACGTGGGACAATCTGATCACCTTGTAAACTCCCCAGTGTTTAGAACAATGCTTTGAACATAGTAAGTTCTTAATAAATGCCATCATTATTATTATTATCATTACTGACAAGGTGCCGCTGTTCTTCCCAGCCCTTGTCGCCTTGTAACTCCCGGCCCTGGTCCTCCTTGCCTGCCAGCCCTCATCTCCTTCTACGTCCTGGCCCTGGCCCTTCTCTCCCTCCCGGCCCTGGTTCCCTGTCTCCGGACCCAGGTCCCCCTCTGCCTCCCTGCCCTTGTCCACCTCTGCCTCCTGGCTCTGGGGCCCATCTGCCTCCCTGTCCTGGTCCGCCTATGCCTGCATACCCTGGTCCCCCTACTTATCGGCCCTGATGTCTCTCTGCCTCCCAGACCTGTTCCCCCATCCCCTGTTCCTCCTGGTCCCTCCCTCGACCCCTTGTGATTCCAGGCCCTTGAGTCTCCCTATGTCCTTGCCCTGGGTCCCCTCTACCTCGTGGACCTGGTCCTGTTGTCTACCGTAAGGCCCTGGTACCCCTATGACTCCTGACCCTGGTCCCTCGTCTCCCAGCCCAAGTACCCCTCTGCCTCCCTGCCCTTGTCCCTGTGTCTGCTGGACCAGGTACTCCTCTGCCTCCTGGCCCTGGCCTCCCTCTGCCTCCCCACCCTGGCCTCCCTCTGCCTCCCCGGCCTGGCCACCCTCCGCCTCCTGGCGCTGGTCCCTCCCTGTCTCTCGGTCCTGGTCTCCCTCTACCTCCAGGCCCTGGTCGTCCGTCTCCCAGCCCAAGTACCTCACATCCTCCCTGCCCTTGTCCTCCTGTCTCCCGTCCCAAGTACCGTTCTGCCTCCTGACCTTGGTCCACCTCTGCTTCCTGGCCCTGGTCCCCTGTCTACCGGCCCTGGTATCCCTTGCCTCCTGGCCATGGTCCACCCCCCCGGGCAGCCCTGCCCTGGTCCCCCTCTACCTCCCGGTGCTAGATCCACTCTACCTCTCGGCCCTGGTCCCCCAGTCTCCCCGCCCAGGTACACTTCTGCCTCCAGGCCCTTGTGCCCCTGGCTTCTCAGCCCTAGTCCCTCTCTACTTCTCGGCCCTGGTTCCTCATCTCCCGGCTCGGGTACCCCTCTGCCTCCTGGCCCTGCTCTCCCTGCCACGCTGCTCTGGTCCCCATCTGCTTCTTTGCCCTGGTCCACGGTCTCCCGGCCCAGGTAACCCTCTGCCTCCTGGTCCTGCTCCCCCTCTGTCGCCCTACACTAGTACCCCTCTGCCTTCCGGCCATGGTCCCCCTGTGCCTCCCTGCCATGGTCTCCTTCTACCTCCAGGCTCTTGGGTCTCTCTCCTTCCCAGCCCCGGGACCTCTCTACCTCCTGACCCTGTTCCTCTTGTCTCCTGGCCCAGGTATCCCTATGCCTTCTGGCCCTGGTTTCCCTTTACCTCCAGGCCCTTGTGTCTCTCTCCATCCCGGCTCTGGGTCCCCTCCACCTCTTGAGCCTGGTCACCCCATGTCCCGGCCCAGGTACCCCTCTCCCTTCTGGCCCTGGTCTCCCAATGCCCCCCGGCCCTGGTCCCCCATCTACCAACCCAAGTACCCCTCTGCCTCCCTGCCCTGATCCCTCTGCCTTGCGGTCCAAGTCTCCCTCTGCTGCCTGGCCTTGGTCTCCCCCTGCCGCCCTGTTCTGGTCACCTGCTGCTTTATGGCCCTAGTCCCTCTATGTCTCCCGGCCCTTGTATCCTTCTACCTCCAGGCTCTTGGGCCTCTCTCTCTCCCGGCCCTGAGTCCCCTCTTCTACCCGGCCCTGGTCCCCGTCTCATGGCCCAGGTACCCCTCTGCCTCCTGGCCCTGGTCCCCCTCTACATTCAGACCCCCCAGCATTCTGTGCCTCCCAGCCCTTGTCTCCTTCTCCTTCCAGACCCTTTGGTCTATCTCTGTCCCGACTCTGGTTCCCCTCTACCTCCCGGCCATGATCCCCTGTCTCCCAGCCCAGGTAACCCTCTGCCTCCCGGCCCTGGTCCCGCCTGCCGCCCAGCCCCCGTCCCCCTCTCCCTCCTGGCCCTGGATCCCCCTGCCGCCCAGCCCTGGTCCCCTTCTGCCTCCCGGCCCTGGTCTCCTTCTACCTCCAGGCCTTTGGGTCTCTTTCCGTCCGAGCCCCGGGAACCCTCTACCTCCTGGCCCTGGCCCTCCTGTCTCCTGGCCCAGGTATCCCTCTGCCTCCTGGCCCTGGTCTCCCTCTACCTCCAGGCCCTTGGGTCTCTCTCCGTCCCGGCTCTGGGTCCCCTCCACATCCTGAGCCTGGTCACCCCATGTCCTGGCCCAGCTACCCCTCTGCCTTCTGGCCCTGGTCTCCCAATGCCCCCCGGCCCTGGTCCCCCATCCCCCAACCCAAGTACCCCTCTGCCTTCCTGCTCTGTCCCTCTACCTTCCGGTCCAAGTCTCTCTCTGTTGCCTGGCCTTGGTCCCCCTCTGCCGCCCAGCTCTGGTCACCCGCTGCCTCATGGCCCTAGTCCCTCTATGTCTCCCGGCCCTTGTATCCTTTTATCTCCAGGCTCTAGGGTCTCTCTCCCTCCCTCTCCTGGGTCCCCTCTACCTCCCGGCCCTGGTTCCCGTCTCATGGCCCAGGTACCCCTCTGCCTCCTGGCCCTGGTCCCCCTCTACATTCAGGCCCTGGTCCCTCTGTGCCTCCCAGCCCTTGTCTCCTTCTACTTCCAGGCCCTGTGGTCTATCTTTGTCCCGGTTCTGGTTCCCCTCTACCTCCGGGCCCTCTCCAGGCTCTAGGGTCTCTCTCCCTCCTGGTCCCGGGTCCCCTCTACCTCCCGGCCCTGGTTCCCGTCTCATGGCCCAGGTACCCCTCTACCTCCTGGCCCTGGTCCCCCTCTACATTCAGGCCCTGGTCCCTCTGTGCCTCCCAGCCCTTGTCTCCTTCTACTTCCAGGCCCTGTGGTCTATCTCTGTCCCGGCTCTGGTTCCCCTCTACCTCCCGGCCCTGATCCCCCGTCTCCCAGCACAGGTAACCCTCTGCCTCCCGGTCCTGGACCCCCCCGCCTCCCAGCCCTCGTCCCCCTCTGCCTCCTGGCCCTGGTCCCCCCTGCCGCCCAGCCCTGGTCCCACTCTGTCTCCCGGCCCTGGTCTTCGTCTACCTCCAGGCCCTTGGGTCTCTCTCCATCCCGGCCCTAGGTCTCCTCTAACTCCTGGCCTGGTCCCCGTCTCCAGACCCAGGTACCCCTCGGGCTCCTGGCCCTGGTTGCCCTCCACCTTCTGGTCCTGGCCTGATCTGGTCCTGGTCCCCCTGTCTCCTGACCCAGGACCCTTCTGCCTCCCAGTTCTGGTCGCCCTCTGCGTCCCTGCCATGGTCCCTCCCACCTCTCAGCCCTGGTCCCCCTCTGCCTCCAGGCCCATGTATCTCACTGCCTCCTGGCCCTGGTCCCCCTCTGTCTATGGGCCCAGGTAACCCTCTACCTCTCGACCCTGGTCCCCCTGTCTCCCGGCCCAGGTACCTCTCTACCTCCCGACCCTGTTCCCGGGGTCCTCTGGCCCAGGTAACACCTCTGCCTCCCGGCCTTGGTCCCCATCTACCTCCCGGCCCAGGTCCGCCTCTGTCTCCATACCCTGGTCCCCTCAGCTTATCGGCCTTGATCCCCGTCTGCCTCCTGGCCCAGGAACCTCTCTGCCTCCTGGCCCTGGTCCCCCTCTGCCTCCCGGCCCTGTTCCCCTTGCATCCTGGCCCTATGTCCCCTCTACCTCCAGACCCTGGTCCCCGGGTCTCCTGGCCCAGGTACCACTCTGCCCCCTGGCCCCGGATACCATCTGGCACTCTGCCCAGGTCCCTCTGTGCCTCCCAGCCCCAGTTTCCCTCTACTTCCAGGCCCTTGGGTCTCTCTCTATCCCGGCTCTGGGTCTCCTCTACCTTCCAACACTGGTCCCCGTCTCCTGGCCCAGGTAACCTCTGCACCCCCGCCCTGGTCCCCTTCTGTCTACCAGCCGACGTAAGCCTCTGCCTCCCCGTCTCCTGGCCCAGGTACCCCTCTGAACCCCTGCCCTGGACCACTTCTGTCTCCCAGCCGAAGTAACGCTCTGCCTCCCCGTCTCCTAACCCAGTTACCCCTCTGCACACCTGCCCTGGTCCACTTCTTTCTCCCAGCCGAGGTAACCATCTGCCTCCCAGCCCACGTATCCCTCTGCCTCCTGGCCTTGGTCCCCTTCTGCCGCCCTGTCGTGATCTCCCTCTGCCTCTGGGGCCTGGTCCCTCTGTGCTTCCCGGCCCTGGTCTCCCTCTACCTCCAGTTCCTGGGTCTTCTCTACTTCCCGGCCCTGGTACCAATATCTCCCAGCCCAGGTATCCGTATTCCTCCCGGCCCTGGTCCCGCTCTGCCTCCCGGGCCAGGTCCTCCACTGCCTTCCAGCTCTGGTCTCCATGTCTGCCGGCCCAGGTACTACTCTGCCTCCCGGCCCTAGTCCCCCTCTGCGTCCCGGCCCTGGTCCCCCCTGTCTCTCGGCCCTGATCCCCCTCTGCCACTCGGCTCTGGTTCCACTCTGCCAATCAGCCTGGACCCCCAGACTTCCGGCCCATGTACCCCTCTGCCTACTGGCCCTGGTCCCCCTCTCCCTCCCCGCCCTGGTGTCCCTCTACCTCCAGAGCCTGGGCCCTCTCCTTCACAGACCTGGTTCCCCTACTCAAAAGTCTCCAGTGGCTATCAATCAATTTGCGCATCAGGCAGAAACTCCTCACCCTCGGCTTCAGGGCTCTCCATCACCTCGCCCCCTCCTACCTCACCTCCCTTCTCTCCTTCTGCAGCCCACCACGTACCCTCCACTCCTCTGCCGCTAATCTCCTCACCGTGCCTCGTTCTTGCCTGTCCCGCCATCGGCCCCCAGCCCACGTCATCGCCCGAGCCTGGAATGGCCTCCCTCTGCTCATCCGCCAAGCTAGCTCTCTTCCTCCCTTCAAGGCCCTACTGAGAGCTCACCTCCTCCTGGAGGCCTTTCCTGACTGAGCCCCTTCGTTCCTCTCCCCCTCGTCACCCTCTCCATCCCCCCATCTTACCTCCTTCCCTCCGACACAGCACCTGTATATATGTATATATGTTTGTACCTATTTATTACTCCATTTATTTATTTATTTATCTTACTTGTACATATCTATTCTATTTATTTTATTTTGTTAGTATGTTTGGTTTTGTTCTCTGTCTCCCCCTTCTAGACTGTGAGCCCACTGTTGGGTAGGGACTGTCTCTATATGTTGCCAACTTGTACTTCCCAAGCGCTTAGTACAGTGCTCTGCACACAGTAAGCGCTCAATAAATACGACTGATTGATTGATTGATTGGTCGCTCTCTCTGTCCTGGCCCAGGGTCTTCGCTGCCTCCCGGCCATGGTACCCCTGTTTCCCGGTACAGGAAGCTCTCTGCCTCCTAGCCCTGGTCCCTCTCTGCCTCCAGGCCCTGGTCCCCCTCTGCCTCTTGGCCCTGATCCCTCTGTCTCCCGGCCCAGGTACCCCTCTGCTTCTTGGCTCTGGTACCCCTCTGCCACCAGGCCTTGGTCCCCCTAGGCCTCCTAGCCAGGTACCCCTCTGCCTTCTGGCCCTGGTCCCCCCTTGCCTCCCAGCCCAGGTCCCCCTCTGAATCTTGGACCTGGTCCCCTTGTCCACTGGTCCAGATACCCCTCTGCCTCCCTGTCCTGGTCCACCTGTCTCCCAGCCTAGATAGCCCTCTGCCTTCTGGCCCTGGTCCTCCTCTGCCTCCAGGCCCTGGTTCCCCTCTGCCTCCCAGCCCTGGTTCCTCTGTGCCTCCTGGTCCTGGTCTCCCTCTCCCTCTACTTTCACACTCTTGGTTCTCTTTCCGTCCCTGCCGTGGGTTCCTCTATGCCTCCCGTCTCTGGTCCCCCTGCCTCCTAGCCTAGGTTCCTCTCTTCCTCCCGGTTCTGGTCACCCTCGCCACCAGGCCTCGGTCCCCCATGCCTCTTGGCCAGGTACCGCTCTGTCTCCTGGCAATGTTCCCCATTTTCCTCCAGGCCCTGGTCCCTCATCTCCCGGCCCAGGTACCCCTCTGCCTCCCATCCCTGGTCCGCCTCGGCTTAAACGTCCTGGTCCCCCTGTGCCGCCCGGCCCTTGTCCCCCTCTTCCTCCCGAACCCGGTCCCCCGTCTCCCAGCCCAGGTACCCACTGCCTCCCGGCCCTGGTCCCCCTCTACCTCCACGACCTGATTCCCCTCTTCCTCCCAGTCCTGGATCCCCCCCGGCCTCTCGGCCCTGTTCCCCCTCTGCTTCTCGGCCCTGGTCCCCCTCTGTCGCCCTGCCATGGTCTCCCTATGCCTCTCGAACCTGGTCCCTCTGTGACTCCAATCCCTGGTCTCCTTACTACCTCCAGGCCCTTGGGTCTCACTTCGTCCTGGCCCAGGGTTCCCTCTACCTCCCGGCCCTGGTCCCCCTCTGCCTCCTGGCCCAGGACACCGTTTCCCAGCCCAGGTACCCCTCTGCCTTCCGGCCCTGGTCCCCCTCTGCTTCCGGGCCCAGGACCCAGTCTCCCAGCCCAGATACCCCGTGCCTCTCGGCCCTGGTCCCCTTCTGCTGTCCCGCCCTGGTCCCCCTCTGCTGCCCTGCCCTGGTCGCCCTCTGCCTCCTAGCCCTGGTCTCCTTCTACCTCCAGGCCCTCGGGTCACTCACCGTCCTGTCCCGGGGTCCCTTCTACCTCCCAGACCTGGTCCCCTTGTTTTCCAAGCAATGAAGCCCTCTCTCCTTCCTGGCGCTGGTCCTCCTCTGCTTCCCTATCCTGGACCACCTCTACCTCCCATCCCTGGTCCCCCTCTGCACCCCTGTCCTGATTCTCCCTGCCTCTCAGCCCCGGACCCCCATTGCCTCTGGCCAGGTCCCCCTCTACCTGCCTGCCCTTGTCCCCCCCGTTTTTCGACTCTGGTCTCCTTTTTCCTCTCGGCCAACGTACCCCTCTGGCTCCTGGCCCTGGTCCCCCTCTGCCTTCCTGCCCTGGCAACCCCCTGCCTCGCAGCACGGGTCTCCTTCTACCTCACTGACCTGTTCCCCCCTGTTTCCTGGCCTTGGTCTCCCTCTGCCTTCCATCCCAGGCACCCCTCTGCATTCCGGACCAGGTACCCCTCTACCTCCAAGACCAGGTACCCCTCTGCCTCCTGGACCAGGTACCCCTCTGCCTCCTGGCCCTGGACCCCCTCTGTCTCCGGCCCCGGTCCCCCTTCTCCCGGCACAGGCACCCCTCTGCCTCCTAGGCCTGGTCCCCCTCTGCCGCCCTGCCGTGGTCCCCCACTGCCTCCCTGCCCTGCTCCCCTTCTACCTTCCTGCCCTGGTCCCCCCTGCTTCTCGGTCCTGGTCCCCCTCTGCCTTCCGATCCAGGTACCCCTCTTCCTCCTGGCAGTGGTCGCCCTCTACCTTCCGACCCAGGTAAACGTCTTCCTCCTTTCTTCCTCTGTCTCCCGGCCCTAGTCCCCCTGTTTCCCAGCCCAGGTACCCCTTTGCCTCCTGACACCTGTCTCCCTCTGCCACCCTGCCCTTGCCCTCCGCTGCCTCCCTGCCCTCATCACTCTGTGCCTCCCGGCCCTGCTCTCCTTCTAGTTCCAGGTTCTTCGGTCTCTCTCCGTCACGGCACTGGGTCCCCTCTACCTGTCGGCCCTGCTCCCCCTATCTCCTGCCCCAGGTACCCCTGTGCCTCCTGGCCCTGGTACCCCCGTCTCCCTACCTTGGTCCCCCTCTGCCTCCCGGCCATCGTCCTCCTATGCCTTTCAGCCCCAGTACCCCCCTTCTCTCAGCCCTGTTCCCCCTCTGCCTCCCGGCGCAAGTAGCCCTATGCCTCCTGACCCAGGTCCCCCTCTGCCTCCCTTTCCTGGTTCCCCTCGGTGCCTCCCGGCCCTGGTCTTCTACCTCCAGGCCCTTGGGTCTCTCTCCGTCCTGGCCCTGGGTCCCCTCTACCTCCTCGCCCTGGTCCCCCTGTCTCCAAAGTCAGGTCCCCCTCTGCCTGCCTGACCTTGTCCCTCCCGCTTTTCGACTCTGGTCCCCTTTTTCCTCTCGTCCCACGTACCGCTCTGGCTCCTGGCTCTGGTCCCCCTCTGCCTTCCTGCCCAGGTCACCCCCTGCCTCCCAGCCTGTGGCCCACTCAACCTCCCTGCCCTAGCCCTTCTCCTCTTAGCCCGGATCCCCCCTACTACCTTTCCCTGGTCCCTCTCTACCTCCCATCCCTGGTTCCCCTTACCCTGCCAGCCCTAGTTTCCCTTTAGTTCCAGGAATCAGTGGGGCAAGGGCAGGCAGGCAGAGGAACCCCTTTGACTGCCGGCCCTGATCCCCACTTCTCGGCCCTGGTCCCTCTTTGCCTTCCGGCCCAGGTACCGCTCTGCCCCTGGCCTTGGTCCCCCTCTTCCTCCCGGCCCTGGTCTCCCGTCTCCCAGACCAGGTAGGTACCCCTCTGCTTCCTGGCCCTGGTCCTCCAGTGCCGGCTTGCCGGGGTCCCTCTATGCCTCCCAGCCCTGCATCCTCTCAACCTCCGGGCCCTGTTTCCTCGGTCTCCTGGCCCAGGTACCCTTCTAAATCCTGGCCATGGCGCCCTCTGCCTCCACACCCTGGTCCCCCTCTGCCTCCCGGCCCTGGTACCCCTCTGCCTCCCTGCCTTGGTCACCCCCTGACATACGGCCCTGGTCCCCCTCTGACTTTCGGCCCTAGTTCTCCTTTACTTCCGAGAAGCAGGGGGAGACAAGGGCAGGGAGCTACCCCTCTGCCTGCCAGCCTGGTCCCCGTTTCCCTGCTCTGGTCCCCCTCTGCGTCCCAGCCCTGGTCCCACTCTGTCTCCCGGTCCTGGTCCCCCTCTGCGTTCAAGTCCTGGACCCCCTCTGCATCCCGGCCCTGTTCCGCCTCTGCCTCTCTGACCTGGTGACCCCCTGCCTCTCCGCCCTGGTTCCCCTCTGCTTCTCAGCCCTAATCCCACTGTCTCAGGATACAGGTACCCCTCTGACTCCAAGCACTGGTTCCCGTCTCCCAGCCCAGGTAACCCTCTGCCTCCCGGTCCTGGTACCTCTATCTAACGGCACTGGTCCCCCCCTTTCTCCAGGCCCTGACCCCCCTCTGCGTCCCTGACCTTCTCCCCACCGCTTCTCGGCCCTCGTCTCCATCTCCCGTCACCTCTGCGCCCCACACTGGTCCCCCCACCCGCTTCGCGGCCCTTGTCCCTCTTTACATCTAGGCCCAGGTATCCCTTTGCCTCCTGGCCCTCGTCCCGCTCTGCCTCCTGGCCCTGGTCCCCCTCTGCCTCCCGGTCCTGGTCCCCTCTGCTTCCCGACCCTGGTCCTCCATCTCCCAGCCCAGGTACCCCTCTGCCTCCTAGCCCTGAACCCCGTCTCCCAGCCCAGGTGCCCCTCTGCCTCCTTGCCCTGAGGCCCCCCTGCATCTCGGCCCTGATACCCCTCTGCCTATCGGCCCTGGTCACTCTGTCTCCAGGCCCAGATACCCCTCTGCCTCCCTGCCCTGGTCCCCTGTCTCCCGGACCAGGTCGCACTCTGCCTACCGGTCATTGTCCACTCCTGCCGCATTGCCCTGGACCTCCTCTGCCTCCCGGCCCTGGTAGTTCTGTGTGACCCCCTCCTTCCTCTCCTCCTCCTCCCACTCTCCATCCCCTTCGCCTTACCTCCTTTCCTTCCCCACAGCACCTGTACATATGTATATATGTTTGTACGTATTTATTACTCTATTTATTTATTTTACTTGTACATATTTATTCTACTTATTTTATTTTGTTAATATGTTCTGTTCTCTGTCTCCCCCTTCTAGACCGTGAGCCCACTGTTGGGTAGGGGCCGTCTCCATATGTTGCCAACCTGTACTTCCCAAGGGCTTAGTACAGTGTTCTGCACACAGTAAGCGCTCAATAAATACGATTGAATGAATGAATGAATGAATGAATGTGCCTCCCGGGTCTGGTCTCCTTCTACCTCCAGGCCCTGGTCCCCCGTCTCCTTGCCCAGGTCCCCCTCTGCATCCCAGTCCTGGTCTCCCTCTGCCTCTCTGCCCTGGTACCCCTCTGCCTTCCTGACCCAGTCCCTCTGTGTCATAGCCCTGGTACCACATTGCCGCCCTGCCCTGGTCCACCTCTGCCTCCTGACCCTGGTTCCTCAGTCTCTGGGCCCAGGTACCCCTCTGTCTCCCTGCCCTGGTCCGCCTGTCTCCTGGTCCAGGTACCCCTCTGCCTCCCTGCCCTGGTCCCCCTGTCTTCTGGCCCAGGTCCTCCTCTGCCTCCTGGCCCTGGTCCCCCTAGGCCTCCCGGCCAGGTACCCCTCTAACTCCCGGCCCTGGGCCCCCTCTTCCTCCAGGCCTTGATCCCCCGTCTCTCAGCCCAAGTAATCCTCTGCCTCCTGGCCATGGTCGACTTCTGCCACATTGCCCAGGTCCACCTCTGTCTCCCGGCCCTGGTAGCTCTGTGCCTCCCGGCCCTCGTCTTCTTCTACTTCCAGTTCCTTGGGTCTCTTTCCGTCCCAGCCCTGGGTCACGTCTACCTCCCAGCCCTGGTCCCCTTCTTCCTCCCAGCCCTCGTCAATAAGTGCCTCCCGGACCTGTTTTTCTTCTATTCATTCCATCGGATTTATTGAGCGCTTACTGTGTGCACAGCACTTCAGGACCTCAGGTCTCTCTCCGTCCCAGCTCAGGGTTCCCTCTACCTCCCGGCTCTTGTTCCCCTATAACTCCCTGCCCCAGTCGACCCCACCTCTCAGCCCCAGTCCCCCACTATCTTCCAGCCCTGGTCCCCTGTCTCCTGGCCAAGGTACCCTTCTGCCTTACTGTTCTGGTCCCTCTGTGTCATGGCCCTGGTACCACTCTGCCGCCCTGCCCTGGTCCCCCTCTGCCTCCCTGACCTGGTACCCCATTGCCTCCCTGCCCTCGTTCCCACCTGCATCTCAGTCGTAGTTCCCCTCTGCCTTTCGGCCCTGGGCTGCCTGTCTCCCGACCCAGGTTCTCCTCTGCCTCCTGGACCTAATCCCCATGTCTCCCGGCCCAGGTACCCCTCTGTCTTTTGGCCCTGGTCCCCCTCTGCCTATCTGCCTTGGTCCCACTATGCCTCCAGGCCCTGATACCCTCTGCCTCCAGGCCCGTGTCCCCTCTCCATCCCAGCCCCGGTTCAGATATATCACCCAGCCCTGCTGCCCGTCTCCCGACCCTGGTCCCCCTCTGCCTCATTCATTCATTCAATCGTATGCTCAACATGTCGAAGACTGAACTCCTTGTCTTCCCTCCCAAACCTTGCCCTCTCCCTGACTTTCCCATCTCTGTTGACGGCACTACCATCCTTCCCGTCTCACAGGCCCGCAACCTTGGTGTTATCCTCAACTCCGCTCTCTCATTCACCTCTCACATCCAAGCCGTCACCAAACCCTGCCGGTCTCAGCTCCGCAACATTGCCAAGATCCGCCCTTTCCTCTCCATCCATACCGCTACCCTGCTCATTCAAGCTCTCATCCTATCCTGTCTGGACTACTGCATCAGCCTTCTCTCTGATCTCCCATCCTCGTGTCTCTCTCCACTTCAATCCATACTTCATGCTGCTGCCCGGATTGTCTTTGTCCAGAAACGCTCTGGGCATATTACTGCCCTCCTCAAAAATCTCCAGTGGCTACCAATCAATCTGCGCATCAGGCAGAAACTCCTCAACCTGGGCTTCAAGGCTGTCCATCACCTCGCCCCCTCCTACCTCACCTCCCTTCTCTCCTTCTACAGCCCAGCCCGCACCCTCTGCTCCTCCGCCGCTAATCTCCTCACCATACCTCTTTCTTGCTTGTCCCGCCATCGACCCCCGGCCCACGTCATCCCCCGGGCCTGGAATGCCCTCCTTCTGCCCATCCGCCAAGCTAGCTCTCTTCCTCCCTTCAAGGCCCTGCTGAGAGCTCACCTCCTCCAGGAGGCCTTCCCAGACTGAGCCCCTTCCTTCCTCTCCCCCTCGTCCCCCTCTCCATCCCCACCATCTTACCTCCTTTCCTTCCCCACAGCACCTGTATGTATGTATACATGCTTGTACATATTTATTACTCTATTTATTTATTTATTCTACTTGTACATACCTATTCTATTTACTTTATTTTGTTAGTATGTTTGGTTTTGTTCTCTGTCTCCCCCTTTTAGACTGTGAGCCCACTGTTGGGTAGGGACTGTATCTATACGTTGCCAATTTGTACTTCCCAAGCGCTTAGCACAGTGCTCTGCACATAGTAAGCGCTCAATAAATACGATTGATGATGATGATGATGATGATGATTTATTGAGTGCTTACTCTGTGCAGAGCACAGTACTAAGCGCTTGGGAAGTACAGGTTGGCAACATATAGAGATGGTCCCTACCCAACAGCGAGCTCACAGTCTGGAAGGGGGAGACAGACAACAGAACAAAACATTTTAACAAAATAAAATAAACAGAATGAATATGTACAAATAAAATAGAGTAATAAATACGTACGAACATATATACATATAGACAGGTGCTGTGGGGAGGGGAAGGAGGTAAGGTGGGGTGGTGGGGAGGGGGAGGAGGGGGGAGGAAGGAAGTGGCTCAGTCTGGGAAGGCCTCCTGGAGGAGGAGCTCTCAGTAGAGCTTTGAAGGGAGGAAGAGAGCTAGCTTGGCGGATGTGCGAAGGGAGGGCATTGTAGGCCAGGGGGATGACGTGGGCCGGGGTCGACGGCGGGACAGGAGAGAACGAGGCACAGTGAGGAGATTAGCGGCAGAGGGGCAGAGGGTGCGGGCCGGGCTGGAGAAGGAGAGAAGGGAGGTGAGGTAGGAGGGAGCGAGGTGATGGAGAGCCTTGAAGCCGAGGGTGAGGAGTTTTTGCCTCCTGGCCTCCTGGTCGTCGTCCCCGTTTCCTGGCCCAGGCACCCCTCTGCCTCCCGGTCCCTGTCCCCCTCTGCTGCCCTGCCCTGATCCACCCCTGCCTCTCGACCCTGGTCCCCCTCAGCCTCTCGGCCTTGGTCCCACTGTCTCCCGGCCCAGGAAACCTCTGCCTCCCTGCCCTGCTCCCCCTCTGCCTCCAGGCCCTGGTAACCCTGTTCCTGCCAGCACTGGTCTCCCTCTACCTCCAGGCCATGGCCCCTCTCTCCATCCTGCCGGATTCCCATTTAGGTCCCCTTGCCTTCGGAGCTTGTCCACCTGTCTTCCTTCTCCCTGCACTCTCTGTGCCTCCGGGCTCTGGACTCCCTCGACCTCAAGGCCCTGGTCCTTCTCTCCGTTGCAGCTCTGGGTCCTCTCTACCTGCTCACTCTGGTCTCCCTGTCTCCTGACCCAGGTACCCCTCTAACTCCCGGCACTGGTCCCCCTGTTTCCCGGTCCAGGTACCCCTCTGTCTCCCGGCCATGGTCCACCTCTGACTCCCGGCCATGGTCCACCTCTGCCTCCCAGCCATGGTCCACCTCAGCCTCCCGGCCCTGGTCCACCTCTGCCACCCAGCCCTGGGCTCCCCCATCACTCAGCCCGATTCCCCCTCTGAATCCCGGCCTAGGTACCTTGTCGCCTCCTGGCTGCATCCTGGACCTTTTCCCCATCTGGTACCCCATCTCCTAGTTTACGTACCCCTCTGCCTCCCGGCCCTGGTTCTCCTATCCCTCAGCTCAGGTACCCTTCTACCTTCTGGCCCTGGTACCCCTCTGGCTCCTGGCCCTGATCCCACTCTGTCTCCAATCCCTGGCACCCCATCTCCAAGCCTAGGTACCCCTCTGCCTCCAGGACCTGGTCCCTGTCTCTCCCGGTCCAGGTACCCTTCTACCTCCTGGCCCGGGTCCCCATCTGCCTCCCGGCCCCGGTCTCCTTCTACATCAAGGCCCGTGGGTCCCTCCCCATCCAGGCCCTGGATCACCCTTACCTCCTGGCCCTGGTGCCCCATCGCATGGCCTAAGTAACCCTCCGCCTCCTGACCCTGGACCCCTCTGCCTCCCCGCCTTGGATCCCCTTTACCTCCCGGCCCAAGTCCCTTTGTGTTTCACAGCACTGTTCTCCTTCTAACTCCAGGCCCTGGTCCATCTCAGCGTCGCTGCCCTGGGTGCCCTCTATCTGCCCGCTCTGGTCTCCCTGTCTCCTGGTCCAGGTACCCCTCTACCTCCTGGAGCTGGTCCCCTTGTTTCCAAGGCCAGGTACCCCTCTGCCTCCCGGCCATGGCCTACCTCTACCTCCCGTCCCTGGACCCCCTCTGACACCCGGCACTGGTCCCCCTTTGCCTCCCGGCCATGGTCGCCCTCTGCTTCTCTGCCCTAGTCTCCGCTGCCTCTCGGCCCAGTTCCCCCTCTGACACCCGGCCTAGGTACCCTGCCGCCTCCTCGCCGCCTCCTGGCCCCTTTTCGCCCCCTGGTAACCCGTCTCCCATGCAAGGTACCCCTCTGCCTCCCAGCCCTGGTTCCCCTGTCTCCCGGCCCAGGTACCCTTCTGCCACCCAGCTTTGGTCCCTCTTGCCTCCAGGCCCTGGTCTCTCTGTGCCACCCGGCCCTAATTTCCCTATACCTCCAGGCCCTTGGGTCTCTCTCCTTCCCAGCCCTGTGTCCCCTCTACCAACCGGCCCTGGTCCCCCTATCTCCGGGACCTAGTACCCCTCTACCTCCCGGGCCTGGACCTGCTTCCCAGTCCAGGTACCCCTCTGCCTCCCGGCCACAGTCCACCTCTGCCTCCTGGCCCTTGTCCCCCTCTACCTCCCTGTCCTGGTCTCTCCCGCCTCTCGGCCCTGGTCGCCCTCTGCCCCCAGACCCTTGGATTTCTCTCCTTCCCGGCCCTGGGTCCCCTCTGCCTATCGGTCCTGGTCCCCGTTTACTGGCCCAGATACCCCTCTGCTTCCCTACCCTGGTCCCCACTGTCTCCCAGCCCTGGTCCCTCTCTGTCTCCCGGCCCAGGTACGCTTCTGACTCCTGGCCCTGGTCACCCTCTGCCTCCTGGCCCTGGTTCCCCTACTCTCGGCCCAGTTAACACTCTGCCTCCCGGCCCTGATCACCCTGTCTCCTGGCCTAGGTACCACTCTGCCTCCGGGCCCTGGTCCTCCTCTGCCTAACCATCCTGGTCCCCCTGTGCCTCCTGGCCCTGGTCCCCTTCTGCCATTCAGCCCAGGCCCCCCTGTCACCTGTCCCAGGTAACCCTCTGCCTTCTGGCCCTGGTCACCCTCTTCCTACCTGCCCTGGTCCCACTATGCCTCCAGGCCCGGGTCCCCCTCTGCCTCCAGACCTGGTTCCTCCTCTCCATCCCAGCACTGAGTACGATATACCACCTGGCCCTGCTGCCCGTCTCCTGGCCCTGGTCCCCCTCTGCCTCTAGGCCGTGGTCCCCCGTCACCCGGCCCAGGCTCCCTTCTGCTTCCCGGTGCCTACCCCCCGTCGCCATTCATCCCTGGTCCCCCACTGCCTCTCGGCTCTGGTCCCCCTGTGTCTGGCCCAGGGACACCTCTGCCTCCCTGCCCTGGTCCCCCTAACCTCCCGGCCCAGGTACCCCACTGCCTACCTGCCCTTGTCCTCATCTGCCTCCCAGCCCTGGTCCCCCTCTGACTCCCAGCCCGGGTCCCCCAACTCCCGGCCCAGGTACCCCTGGGCCACCTGGCCCTGGCCCCCCTCTGCCTACCTGCCCTGGTCCCCCTCTGCCTCCTGGCTCTGGTGCTCCTCAGACTCCCATGGTATCCCTCTGCCTCCCTGCCCTTTTCGCCCCTGCTTCTCGACCCTGGTCCCACTTGGTCTCATGGCCCAGGTACCCCTCTGTCTCCTGGCCCTGGTCCCCCTCTGTCTCCCTACCCTGATCCCCATCTGGCTCCCATCCCTGTTTCCTCTGTGCCTCCCAGCCCTGGTCTCCCTCAACCGCCATGCCCTGGTCACACTCTCTGTCCCAGCCCTGGGTCACGCCTACCTCCTGGCTCTGGTCCCTCTGTTTCCTGGTCCAGGTAACCCTCTGCCTCCTAGTCCTGGTTCCTCTCCGCCTCCAGGCCCCGGTCTCCCTCAGCCTCCTGGACCTGGTCCCCCTCTGCCTCCCTGCCCTTGTCGCCCCTGGTTTTCCACATTGGTCCCCCTTTGGCTCCCGGCTCAGGTACCCATCTGCTTCCTGGTCCAGGTCACCCTCTGCCTCCCGGCCCAGGTACCCCCCTGCCTTTTGACCCGGGGCCCCCTATGGTTCCAGACCCTAGTCCCCCTCTGTCTACAGACCCGGGTCCCCCTCTCCGTCCCAGCCCTGGGTCCCACATACAACCCGGCACTGCTGCCCATCTCCCGGCCTGGTCCACCTTAACCTCCTGGCCGTCGTCCCCATGTCTCCTGACCCAGGTACCCCTCTTCCTCCCGTCCCTGGTCCCTCTGTGAAGCACGGACCTGGTCTCCTTCTACCTCCAGGTCCTTGTGTCTCTCTCCATCCCGGCCCTTGGTCCTCTCTACCTCCTGTCCCTGGTCTATCTGTCTCCCGGTCCAGGCACCCCAATACCTCCCGACCTTGGTCCCCCTCTGTCTTCCCACCCCGGTATCCCTCTGCCTCCCTTCCCTGGTCCCGCCCTGCTTCTCGGCCCTGGTTCCACGTTGCCTCCCAGACCAAGTCCCCCGTCACCCGGCCCAGGTACCCCTCTGCCTTCTGGCCCTTTCCCCCTCTGCCTACCTGTCCTGGTGCCACTAGGCCTCCAGGCCCTGGTCCCCCTCTGCCTCTTGGCCCTGAACACCCCCACCTCTAGGCCCTGGTCCCTCTCTACCTCCCGGCCCAAGTACGCCACAGCCTCCTAGCCCTGGTCACCCTCTGGCTCCCTGCCCTGCACCCCCGTCTCTCGGTCCAGTTAACCCTCTGACTTCCAGCCTTGATCCCCCTATATCCCGGTCCAGGTACCCTTCTACCTTCTGGCCCTGGTCACCCTCTGAATACCTGCCCTGGTACCACTATGCCTCCAGGCCCTGGTCCCCCTCTGCCTCCCGGCCAAGGTACCCTACTGCCTCCCGGCCCGGATCCCCCTCTGTATCCCAGCCACGGTCCCACTTGCTTCCAATCTCTTGTCCCCCTCGGCCTCCTGGCCCTGGTCCCCTTCTGCCTCTCTGCCCTGGTCCCTTCCAATTCTCAGCTCTGGTCCCCCTTTGTCTCCCGGCCCGGGTATCCCTCTGTCTTCTGGCCCTGGTCCCACTCTGACACCCTGCCCTGGTCCCCCTCTGCCTCCTGGGCCTCATCCGGTTCTACCTCCAGCCCCTTGGGTCTCTCCGTCGTGGCTCTGAGTACCCTCTAGCTCCTGGCCCTAGTCCCTCCGTCTCCCTGCCCAAGGACGCTTCTGCCTCCTGGCCTTGGTCCCCATATTCCTCCCTGCCCTGGTCCCCCCAGCCTCTCGGCCCTGGACCCCTCTGCTTTTCAGCCCTGACCCCACTTTACTTTCTGACCCTAGTCCCCCTGCCAACCTTCCGTCCCTGGTCCCCTTCTCCCTCCAGCCCTAGGTCCCCTCTACCTCCCCGCCTTACACCCCATCTTCCGCCCAGACCTGGCCCCTCTCTGCCTAGCCGCATTGATGATCCAGGTCTTCCCAGCCCTCGTCGCCTTTTAGCTCCCGGCCCTGGACCCCCTCTGCCTCCCGGCCAAGGTCCCTCTCTGCCTCCTGGACCTAGACTCCCTCTACCTCCAGGCCCTTGGGTCTCTCTCCTTCCCGGCCCTGGGTCCCCTCCACCAACTGGCCCTGATCCCCCTGTCTCCCGACCCTGGTACCCCTCTACCTCCAGGCCATGGTCCCCCTGTTCCCCGGTCCAGGTCTCCCTCTGCCTTCCGGCCCTGGTCCTCATCTCCCGGCCCAGGTACCCTTCTGCCTCCTGGCCCTGGTCCCACTCTGCCAGCCTGCCCTGGTCCCCCTCTGCCTCCCGGCCCAGGTACACCTCTGCTTCCTGGCCCAGGTACACCTCTGGCTCCCAGCCCTGGTTTCCCTGTCTCCTGGCCAAGGTACCCTTCTGCCTCCTGGCCCTGGTTCCACTCTGCCAGCCTGCCTGGTCCCCCTCTGTCTCCCAGCCCTGGTCCTTCTGTGCCTCCCGGCACTGGTCTCCTTCTACCTCCAGCCCCTTGGGTCTCTCTCTGTCCTGGCCCTGAGTCCCCTCTACCTCCCGGCCCTAGTCCTCCGTCTCCTGGCCCAGGTATCTCTCTGCCATCCTGCCTTGGTCCCTCATCTCCCGACCTAGGTAACCCTCTGCCACCTGGCCCTGGTCCCCCTCTGCCTCCCTGCCCAGGTCCCTCTGTGCCTCACAGCTTAGGTCATTCTCTGCCTCCCCGCCCTAGTCTCCTTCTACCTCTATGCCCTTGGGTCTCTCTACTTCGCGGACCTGGGTCCCCTCTACCAACCGTCCCTGATCCCCCTGTCTCCCGCCCAATGTACCCTTTTGCCTCCTGGCCATGGTCCCCTTCTGCCTCCTGGCCCTGGTCCCCCTCTGCCTTTTAGCACTGGTCCCACCTTACTTTCTGGCCCAGGTCCCCTTCTCCCTCTGGCCCTAGGTCCAATCTACCTCTCTGCCTTGGTCCCCATCTTCTGCCCGGACCTGGTCAATCAATCAATCGTATTTATTGAGCGCTTTCTGTGTGCAGAGCACTGTACCAAGCGCTTGGGAAGTACCTCCCAGGCTTGGGTCGCCCTCTGACTACTGGCATTGGTGCCCCGGTCATTCAAAGCCCTCGTCGCCTCGTAACTCTCGGCCCTGGTCCCCCCGTGTTTCCCGGCACTGATCCCCTTGTACCTGCCAGCCCTGGTCTCCCTCTTCCTCCAGGCCCTGGCCCATCTCTCCGTCCCGGCCATGGATTCCCTCTACCTACCGGCCTAGGTACCCCTGTCTACAGGCCCAGGTACCCCTCTGCCTCCCGACCCTAGTCCCCCTCTGCTGCCCGGCCCTGGTCACCCTCTGCTTCCCGGCCCTGGTCCCTTTGAGCCTCCGGGCCCTGATCTTCGTCTACCTCCAGGTAACTGGGTCTCTCTCCGTCCCGGCCATGGGTCCCCTCTACCTGCGGGCCTTGGTCCCCCTGTTCTCACTCTACTTCCAGGCCCTGGCCCCTCTCTCCCTCCTGGCCCCAGGATCCTCTACCTCCCGGCCTAGGTCCTGTCTCCCAGCCCAGGTACCCCTCTGCCTCCCTGCCCTTGTCCCCCCCACGCTTCTAGGCCCTGGTCCCCCTCTGCCTCCCAGCCCAGGTACCCCTCTGCCAGCCTGCCGTGGTCCACCCGTGCCTCTCGTCCCCGGTCCCCCTCTCCCTTTCAGCCCTAGTTCCCCTTCACATCCGAGAAGCGAGGGGGACAAGTGTAGGGAAGCAGAGGTACCGCCCTACCTGCGGCCCCGGTTCACCGTTTGCTGGCCCTGGTCCCCCTCTGCCTCCTGGCCCTGGTTCCCCTCACCCTGCCGGCCCTGATTCCCCTCTGCCTCCAGAAATCAGTCCCCCTGTCTCCCGGCCCAGGTACCACTCTGCCTCCCGGCCCTGGTCCCCCTGTCTCCCGGCCCAGGTACCCCTCCTCCTCCCGGCCCTGGTCCCCCTGTCTCCCGACCCAGGTACCCCTCTGCCACTCAGCCCTGGTCCGCCTGTCTACTGGCCCTGGTCCACCTCTGCCTCCCTGCCCATGTCACCCTCTGTCCTCTGGCCCTGGTCCCCCATTTCATGGCGCAGGTACCCCTTTGCCTCCTAGCCCTGTCCCTCCCTGCCTCCAGGCCCTTGTCTCCCCCGGCTTCTCAGTCCTGGTCTCCCCACTGCCACCCTGCCCTGTTCCCCTTCTGCCTGCCAGCACTGGTCGCCCTCTACTTCCAGGCCCTGGCTCCTCTCTCCATCCTGTCTGGGTCCCTTCTTCCTCGTGGCCTAGGTCCCCCTGCCTCCCGGACCTGGTCCACCTGTCTTCCCAATCAGGTACCCCTCTGCCTTCCAGACCTGGTCCCCCCTGTCTTCCGGACCGGGTACCCGTCTGCCACGTGGCAGCGGTCCCCCTCTGCTTCCCCGCCGTGATCCCACTCTGCCTCCCAGCCCTGGTTCCCCTCTGGCTCCCTGCCCTTGTCCCTCTATCTCCAGGCCCAGGTTTCCCTCTTCCTCCTGACCCTGATCCCCCTCTGCCGCCCCGCCCTGGTCACCCTCTGCCTCACGACCCTGGTCCCTCTGTGCCCCCCGTCCCTGGTCTACTTCTACCTTCAGGCCCTTGGGTCTCTCTCCCTCTTGGCCCTGGGTCCCCTCTACCTCCCGGCCCTGGTCCCCGTCTACTGGTCCATGTACCCTTCTGCCTCCTGGCCCTGGCCCCCTTCTGCTGCTCAGCCCTGGTTCCCCTCTGCCTACTGGCCCTGGTCCCTCTGCTACTACCGGCTCTGGCATCCTTCTACCTCCGGGTCCTTGGGTCTCTCTCCGTGCTGGCCCTGGTCCCCTCTACCTGCCAGCCTTGGTCCCCCAGTCTCCCACCCAGGTCCCTCTCTGCCTCCCCGCCCTAGTCCCCCCCTGTGCTTCGGTACATGTACCCCTCTGCGTCTTGGCCCTGGTTTCACTCTGCCTCCCAGCCCAGGTAACCCTCTGCCTTCCAGTCCTGGTCCCCCTCTGCCCCCCTGCCCTGGTCCCCAAGGCCTCTCAGCCCTGGTCTCCCTCTGCCTCCCGGCCAAGATACCCCACTGCCTCTTGGACCAGGTCCCCTTCAGGCTATCACACCGGGACCCCGTCTCCCAGCCCAGGTACCCCTCTGCCACCCTGCCCTGGTCCCCCTCTGCCTCCCAGTCCTAGTCCCCTTCTGTCTCCCTGCCCTAGTCCCGAGCACCACTCAGCCCTTGTCCCCTTCTGCCTCCCGGCTCAGGTACCCCGCTGCCTCCCGGCCCTGGTCCCCTTCTATCTCCCAGCCCAGGTACCCAGCTGCCTCCTGGCACTAGTCCCCCTCTGCTTCCCTGCCCTGGTCCCACTCTGCTGCTTACGCCTGGTCCCCCTGTCTCCCGGACCAGGTACCCCTCTGCCTCCTGGCCCTAGTCCCTCTATGCTTCCCCACCCTGGTCGCCCTCTGCCTCCCGGCTCTGGCACTCTGTGCTTCCCGGTCCTGGTCTTTCTCTACCTCCAGACCCTGGTCCCTCACTCCTTCCCGGCCCTGGATACCCTCTACCAACCGGCCCAGTTCCCCATGTCTTCTGCAACAGGTACCACTCTTCCACCAAGCCCTGGTCCTCCTGTTTCCCGGTCCAGATACCCCTCTGCCTCCTGGCCTGGACCCCTCTGTCTCCCGGCCCTTGTTCCCACACCTCACGGCCCTAGTTCTCCTCAGCCTCCCAGCCCACGTACCTCTCTGCCTCCCGAGCCTGGTCCCCCTTTGCCTGCCCTGCCCTGGTCCCACTCTGCCTTCCTGCCCTGGTCTCCTCTACCTCCAGGCTCTTCGGTCTCTCTCTGTCCTGGCCCTGAGTCCCCTCTACCTCCCAGGTCTGGTCCCCCTGTTTCCAGACCCAGGTACCCCTCTGCCTCCAGGCCCTCTTCCTCCTGTCTCCTGGCCCAGGTACCCCTCTGCCTACTGGCCCTGGTCCCCTTCACCCTCCTGGCCCTGGTCCTCCTCTGCTTTCCTGCCCTGGTCTCCCTGTACCTCCTGACCCTGGTCTCCCTCTTCCTCCCTGACCTGGTGCCCGCTGCTCTTGACCCTGGGCCCCCCTGCCACCCAATACTGGTCCCACTCTGCCTCTCGGCCCTGGTCTCACCGGCCACTCAGCCCTGGTCCCCCTCTGCCTCGGCACCCAGGTACCCCACTGCCTCCTGGCCCTGGTCCCCCCTCTGCCTCCCAGCCAACTGCCCCGTCTCCCAGCCCTGGTGCCCTTCTGCCTCTCTGCCATGGTCCCCCTCTGCTGCCCTGCCCTAGTCATTCATTATTCATTCAATCGTATTTATTGAGCTCTTTCTGCGTGCAGAGCACTGTACTAACCGCTTGGTAAGCACAAGGTGGCAACAAAGTCCTCCTCTGCCTCCCGGCACTTGTCCCTCTGTGCCTCTCAGCACTGGTCTCCCTCTACCTCCAGGACCTTAGGTCACTCACAGTCCCGCCCTGGGTCCACTCTAACTCCTGGCTCTGGTCCCCCAGTTTCCCAACACATGTACCCCTCTACCTCCTGGCCCTGGTCTCCCTCTGTCCCCCTGCCATGGTCTCCCTATGCCTCTTGAACCTGTTCCCTCTGTGTTTCCCATCACTGGTCTCCTTACTACCTCCAGGTCCTTAGGTCTCACTCCATCCTGGACCAGGGTCCCCTCTCCTTCCGGGCCCTGGTCCCCCTCTGCCTCCCGGCAAAGGACCCCATTTCCCAGCCCAGGTGCCCCACTGCCTCCCAGCCCTGGTCCCCCTATCTCCCGACTCATGTACCCCTCTGACACCCGGACCGGGTAGCCCTCTGCCTCCTAGCCCTGGTCCCCCTCTGCCTCCAGGCCCTATTCCCCCTCGGCCTCCCAGCCCTAGTTCCCCTCTGCCTCCGTGCCCTGGTTCCCCTAGGCCTTCCTGCCCTTGTCACCCCCGTTTCTCTGTCCTGGTCCCCCTATCCCTCCCGGCCCAGGTACCCGTATGCCTCCCGGCCCTGGTCCGCCTCGGCGTCGATGACCTGATCGCCCGCCGCCTCTCGGCCCTGGCCCCCCTGTGCTTCTCCGCCCTGGTCCTCCTGTCTCCGGTCCCAGATACCCCACTGCTTCCCGGCCCATATACCCCTCTGCTTCCTAACCCTGGTCCCCCTTTGCCTCCGGGCCCTGTCCTCGTCTGCCTCCCGGCCCTGGTCCCTCTCAATCCCCAGGCCCCGGTCCCTCTCTCCGTATCGGCCGTCATATCCCTGTCACCCGGCCCAAGTTCCACTCTGCCTACTGGCACTGCTCCACCTCTGCTTCTAGACCCTGATCTCCGTGCCTCCCAGCCCAGGTCCACCTCTGCCTCCAGGTCCAGGTCATCATCATCATCATCATCATCATCAATCGTATTTATTGAGCGCTTACTGTGTGCAGAGCACTGTACTAAGCGCTTGGGAAGTACAAATTGGCAACATATAGAGACAGTCCCTACCCAACAGTGGGCTCACAGTCTAAAAGGGGGAGACAGAGAACAAAACCAAGCATACTAACAAAATAAAATAAATAGAATAGATATGTACAAGTAAAATAAATAAATAAATAAATAGAGTAATAAATATGTACAAACATATATACATATATACAGGTGCTGTGGGGAAGAGAAGGAAGTAAGATGGGGGGATGGAGAGGGGGATGAGGGGGAGAGGAAGGAAGGGGCTCAGTCTGGGAAGGCCTCCTGGAGGAGGTGAGCTCTCAGTAGGGCTTTGAAGGGAGGAAGAGAGCTAGCTTGGCGGATGGGCAGAGGGAGGGCATTCCAGGCCCGGGGGATGACGTGGGCTGGGGGTCGATGGCGGGACAAGCGAGAACGAGGTACGGTGAGGAGATTAGCGGCGGAGGAGCGGAGGGTGCGTGGTGGGCTGTAGAAGGAGAGAAGTGAGGTGAGGTAGGAGGGGGCGAGGTGTTGGAGAGCCTTGAAGCCCAGGGTGAGGAGTTTCTGCCTGATGCGCAGATTGATTGGTAGCCACTGGAGATTTTTGAGGAGGGGAGTAATATGCCCAGAGCGTTTCTGGACAAAAATAATGCAGGCAGCAGGTCCCCCCAACTACTCGGCCATGGTCCCTCTCTACCTCCCAGCCCAGGTACGCCTCTGACTCCAGGCCCTGGTCATCCTTTGCCTCCTGGCCCTGGCCATCCTCTGCCTCCTGGCCCTGGCCATCCTCTGCCTCCTGGCCCTGGTCCTTCATCTCTTGGCCCAGTTACCCCTCTGCCCCCCGGCCATGGTTCCCCTGTCTCCCGGACCAGGTAGCCCTGTGCCTCCTGGCCCTGCTCCCCCTCTTCCTCCCCGCCCTGATCCCCATCTACCTCTCAGCCCTGGTACCTCTGTGCCTTCCAGACCTGGTCCCTGTGCCTTCCGGCCCTGTTCTCCCTCAACCTCCATGCCCTGGTCCCTCTCTCCGTCCCAGCCCTGGGTCACGCCTACCTCCCGACCCAGGTCTTCTACCTCCAGGCCGTTGGGTCTCTCTCCATCCTGTCGCTGGGTCCCCTATACCACCCGCCTAGGTCCCCTTCCCCTTGCCTTCTGGCTCAGGTACCTCTCGGCCTCCCTGACCTATTCCCCGTGTCTTTCGGCCCAGGTACCCCTCTGCCTCCTGGCCCTGGTCTCCCTCTGCCTCCCCGCGATGATCCCCATCTGCCTCCCAGCCCTGGTCCCTCTGTGACTCCCGGCCCTGGTATCACTCAAACTACATGCCCTGGTCCCTCTCTCCGTCCCAACCCTGGGTCATGCCTACCTCCCGGCCCTGGTCCCCCTGTTTCCTGGTCCCGGTACCCCTCTGCCTCCTGGTCCTGGTCCCTCTCTGCCTCCAGGCCCTGGTCTCCATCGGCTTCCCAGCCGTGGTCACCCTCTGTGTCCCTGCCCTTGTCGCCCCCGCTTATCTGCCCTGGTCCCCCTTTGCCTCCCGGCCCAGGTACCCCTCTGCCTCCTAGCCCAGGTCACCCTCTGCCTCCTGGCCCAGGTATCCCCCTGACATTTGGCCCCTGTCCCGCTATGGTTCCAGGCCCTGGTACCTCTTTGCCTCCTGGCCCTGTTCCCCCTGTTTTCCGGCCTAGGTACCCCTCTGCCTCCTGGCCCTGGTCCCCCTCTGCCTGCCCGCCCTGATCCCCGTCTGTCTCCCAGCCCTGGTCCCTCTGTGCCTCCCCGTCCTGGTCTCTCTCAACCTCCATACCCTGGTCCCTCTCTCCATCCCAGCCCTGGGTCACGCCTACCTTCTGGCCCTGGTCCCCCTGTTTCCTGGTCCAGGTACCCTTCTGTCTCCTAGTCCTGGTCCCTCTCTGCCTCCAGACCCTGGTCTCCCTCGGCCTCCCGGCCGTGGTCTCCCTCGGCCTCCCGGACCTTGTCCCCCTCTATCTCCCTGCCCTTGTCGCCCCAGCTTTTCTGCCCTGGTCCCCCTTTGTCTCCCGGCCCAGGTACCTCTCTGCCTCCTGGCCCAGGTCACACTCTGCCTCCCTGCCCAGGTATACTCCTGCCTTTTGGCCCCGGTCCTCCTATGTTTCCAGGCCCTGGTGTCCCTCTGCCTCCAGGTCCGTGATCCTCCCTCTGTCGCAGCCCTGGGTACTATATACAACCCGGCCCTGCTGCCTGTCTCCTGGCCTGGTACCCCTCTGCCTCCTGGCCATCGTCCCCGTCTCCCGACCCAGGTACCTCTCTGCTTCCCGTCCCTGGTCCCTCTGTGCATCCCGGACTTCGTCTCCTTATACCTCCGGGCCCATGGGTATCTCTCCATCCCGGCCCTTGGTCCCCTCTACCTCCCAGCCCTGGACCACCTGCTTCCCGGCCCAGGTACCCCACTACATCCCGACCCTGGTCCCCCTCTGCCTTCCCACCCTGGTCCCCTTCTATCTCCCGTCCCTTGTCCCCCACTGCCTACCTGTCCTGGTCCCGCCCTGCTTCTCGGCCCTGGTTACCTTTTGCCTCCCAGACCATGTCCCCCTGTCATCAGGCCCAGGTACCCCTCTGCCTTCTGGCACTTGTTCCCCTATGTCCTGGTCCCAGTATACCTCCAGGCCCTGGTCCCCCTCTGCCTCTCGGCCCTGGTCCTGCTCTATCTCCCCGCCCAGGTACACCTCAGCCTCCTGGTCCTGGTCTCCCTTAGCCTCCAGGCCCTGCTACCCCGTCTCTCGACCCAGTTACACCTCTGACTCCCGGCCCTGGTCCCCCTGTCTCCCAGCCCAGGTACTCCTCTGCCTCCATGACCTGGTCCCCCTGTATCCCGGCCCAGGTACCCCTCTGCCCTCTGGCCCTGGTCCCCCTCGGAATACCTGCCATGGTCCCACTATGATTCCAGGCCCTCGTCCCACTCTGCCTCAAGGCCTAGGTCCCCCTCTACGTCCCAGGTCTGGGTCCCATATACCACCCGGCCCTGCTGCCCGTCTCCCGGTCCTGGTCCCCCTCTGCTTCCTGGCTATCATCCCCTTGTCTCCCGGCACCCCTCTGCTTCCTGGTCCTTGCCCCGCTTCACCTCTCAGCCCTGGTCCCCCTCTGCCTCTCGGCACTGGTCCTCCTTTCTCGCAGCCCAGGGACCCCTCTACCGCCCTGTCCTGGTCCCTCTGCCTCCCTGCCCAGGTAACCCTCTGTCTCCTGGCCCTGGTACCCCCACTCCCGGTCCAGGTACCTCTCTGCCTCCTGGTCCTGGCCCCCCTCTGCTTACCTGCCCTGGTCCCCATCTGCCTCCTGGGCCTAGTCCCCCTTTGCCTCCCAGCCCTTGTCCCCCACGCTTCTTGGCCCTGGTCTCCCTTTGCCTCCCAGCCCACGTACCCCTCTGCCTCTTGGCTCTGGTCCCTCCTTACCATCCTGCCCTGATCCCCCTCTGCCTCCCGGACCTTGTCAGTCTGTGCCTCCCGTCCCTTGTTCCCCTCTGCCCCCCTGCCCTGGCCCCCCTGCATTCCAATCCAGGTACCCCTCTGCCTTCAGGCCCTGGTTGTCATCTGTCTACCTGCCCTGGTACCCATCTGCCTCCTGGCCCTGGTCCTCCTCGGCCACTCGTACCTGGTCCCCCTCGGCCACCCGGCCTTGGCCCCTGCCCCCCACCCCCCGCTTTTCGACTCTGGTCCCCTCCCCTTTCTTCTCTCGGCCCAGGTATCCCCCGGGCTCCTGGCCCTGGTCCCCCAACTCCAGACCCAGGTACCCCTCTGCATTCCGGACCTAGTCCCCCTCTGCCTACCTGCCCTGGTCCGCATCTGCCTCCCAGCCCTGGTCCCCCTCTCCCTCCCGGCCCTGGTCCCCCGTCTCCGGGCCCAGGCACCCTTCTGCATCCTAGCCCTGTTCCCTCTCTGCCACCAGGCCCTGGTCCCCCTCTGCCTCCCAACCCTAGTCCCCCTGTCTCCTGGCCTAGGTACCCCTCTGCCTCCTGGCCCGGGTCCGCCTCTGCCTACCCGCCCTAGTCCCCATCAAACTCCCGGCCCTGGTCCCCCTGTTTCCCGGCCCAGGTACCCTTCTGCCTCCTAGCCCTGGTCCCTCTCTGCCTTCCTGCCCTTGTCGACCCCGCTTCTCTGCCCTGGTCCCCTTTGCCTCCCAGCCCACGTACCCCTATATCTCCCGGCCCTGGTCCACCTCTGTGTCTATGACCTGGTCTACCTCTGCCTCTCGGCCCTGGCCCCCTTCTGCTTCTCAGCCCTGATCGTCCTGTATCCCTGCCTAGGTACCCCTCTGCTTCCCAGCCCTGGTCCCCCCGCTGCATCTCGGCCCTCGTCCCCCCGTGCATCTCGGCCCTGACCCCCCTCTGCCTCCCAGCTCTGGTCACATGTGCCTCCCTGCCCTGATCACCCCGCCTCTGGGCCCTGGTCATTCATTCATTCATTCAATCGTAATTATCGAATGCTTACTGTGCGCAGAGCACTATACTAAGCGCTTGGGGAGTACAAGTAGGCAACATATAGTGCTCAGTAGAGTGCTCTGTAAACATTAAGTGCTCAATAAATACTATTGACTGAATGAATGATGTTGTTAATTATATCTGTAATTGTATTTTTTAAATTGATGCCTGTCAACTTGTATTGATGTCCTGATGCCTTTTTACCTGGATTAATACCTCTCTCCCCCTCTAGACTGGGAGCTAGTTGTGGTCAGGGGCTGTCTCTCTATTTTGCTGTACTGTACTTTCCCAAGCGCTTAGTACAGTGCTCTCCTCACAGTAAGCTCTCTGTGGCTTAGTGGAAAGAGCACGGGCTTCGATATCAGAGGACTTGGGTTCTAATCCTGGCTCCACCACTTGTGAGCTGTGTGACCTTAACTTAAGTCAAGCCACTTAACTTCTCTGTGCCTCGGTTACCTCATCTGCAAAATGGAGATTGAGACTGTGAGCCCCTGGTGGGAAAATCTGATGAGCATGTATCTGCCCCTTGCTTAGAACATTGCTTGGCATATTAACACTTATTAAGCACTTAACAAATAACAGTATCATTACTATTGTTATAAATACGACTGAATGGATGACTGAAGTGTGAGTTGAACCAAAAAATCACTAGCCTCTCGTATATACATCCATACAAACACGTCCATGCACGCACACACACACACAGACACACCACTACCACCACCACCACCCCACCCCTCTTTTGGAGGACTGTCCCACCCAAGACTCCATCTTGACAGCAGGGTATTTCTGGGCATTGATATCTGTCCACATTAGAAATATGTGCCTCAAGGCTGGAGAGATGCACTGAGCAGTTTTTCTACAATGAGTAATAACTAGATTCTCCCCTAGGCCATCCTGCCCTGAGCTGTGTGCTGCCAGGGGATTTTGGCTGGAGGGCGTTGTGCAGACTGGATATGCTACTGCCGGAAGGGGAACCTCAGGGCTCACTCAGGCCTCCTCTGGGGATGGGCAGACGAACCTCTGTCTCATCGGAGTGAGGTGGCACTGGAGCTTCTCCTCTGGTTCCTGCCCATGGACATGTCGAGTTCTGAACCCTGGTCTTGAGACACCTGAACTGGTGATCCTACACGTCTGACCGGGACCATATCTGTTGAAAGGAAAACCAGTGCTCAAAGTTGGGTGTGGAAAGGGGAAGAGGGGAAGCAGGAAAAGGCGGCGGGGGGAAGCACAGAAAACCTAGTTTTGCCAAACTTTTGCCCACTCTCCCTGCCCCCTCCCGGCCCAACATGGTTAAGTGGATCGGCAGCTACGATGACTGCCACACTCGGCCCTACAAACACTTACCCATCCCTTCCTCACATCCCTAGAAGGGGCTTGTTCTCCACACACTAGAGGGACAGACCTACACACTGTATAGAATTCCATTTCTAGAAAAGAAAACCTCCTTTGTCCTCCCCGTTGCACCCCCAGTTCCAGTCCCCCCGATACGGTAAGCGCTTAGAACAGTGCCAGTGCCTAGAACAGTGCTTGGCACATAGTAAGCACTTAACAAATACCAACATTATCGTTAATATTAATCTTATTGTGGGGAGGGAATGTGTCTGTCATACTGTACTCTCCCAAGGGCTTAGTTCAGTACTGTGCACACAGCAAGAGCTCCATCGACCCAACTGATCGATTGAAGGAGCAGAACCGCACAGTGGATAGAGTGCAATTGCTAGTACAATACCTGCCCTTTGTCCTCTCTGCCCACACCCCTGCTTCCTTAACCTCATGCAGGAGTCTGCACACTTTGCTTCTCAGAGAAAAATAGGATAGAGACTCTGATAGACACTCTGTCCTCCTACTGACACTGGATCACTCAAGCTTCTGTGTTATGCCCAGAAATGTCCTGAGACTTTGCAGTGACCCTGGAGAAGGACTAGAGACACGGCGAAGCTTGCCCGGCCAAAGAATTGAGGGCCCTGGCTCTTCTCAGTCGCAATTGAGTCAGACAGAACTAGCTTCCTACACAGAGCCCCAGACTCTGTTCTCCCAAGAGTGGCAGCCGCTTCATTACTCATCTTCTCCCCGATTATTCACACACACACACACACACACACACACACACACACACACACTCCCTGTGGGGAAGCAATACAGGTCATTTAGTAATGGGGCAAATCTGGGTGCGGAATGTGCCCATGGTGTAAGAGGCCGAGGAAAAGCACTGAGCAGCTGCTCTGGAGAGATGTTCCTGGCCCAGGGAACCAGAACCATTCTTTGGTCGGAAGGAGCAGCCTGCCCCTGGTGGCACCAATTGTTATTCTGGGAAGCTGCACCTCTCTATCACCCCCTGGTGGCAGCAGTTGGCTTGTTTGGGGGTGTGTGCTTGGTGGCAGTGTAGTATTCTATAATGATAATAATAATAATGGTATTTAATAATAGTAATGAGGGTCTTTGTTAAGCGCTTACTATGTGCAAAGCACTTTCCTAAGCACTGGGAGGTTACAAAGTGATCAGGCTGTCCCCGGGGGGGCTCACAGTCTTAATCTCCATTTTACAGATGAGGTAATTGAGGCTCAGAGAAGTTAAGTGACTTGTCCAGAGTCACACAGCTGACAATTGGTGGAGTCGGGAATTGAACCCATGACCTCTGACTCCAAAGCCCGGGCTCTTTCCACTGAGCCAGGCTACTTCTCTATTGTTAAGCACTTACTATGTGCCAAGCACTGTTTTTATGGCATTTATTAAGTGCTTACTATGTGCAAAGCACTCTTCTAAATGCTAGGGAGGTTGCCAGACGATCGGGTTGTTCCATGGGAGGCTCATAGTCTTAATCCCCATTTTACAGATGAGGTAACTGAGGCACAGAGAAGTTAAGGGACTTGCCCAAAGTCACACAGCTGACAACTGGCAAGCCAGCATTTGAACCCATGATCTCTGATTCCAAAGCCCGTGCTCTTTCCACGCTGCTTCTCTGTTCTCAGCACGCTGCACTGTTCTAAGCACTGGGGTAGATACAAGGTAATCGGGTTGGACCACATGGGGCTCACGGTCTTAATCCGCATTTTACATTCATTCATTAATTCAATCGTGTTTATTGAGCGCTTCCTGTGTGTAGCACACTGTACTAAGCACTTGGGAAGTACAAGTTGGCAACATATAGAGATGGCCCCTGCCCAACAACGGGCTCATAGTCTAGGTAACTGATGTACAGAGAATTTAAGTGACTTGCCCAAGGTCACACAGCAGACAAGTGGCAGAGCTGGAATTAGAACTCACGACGTCCTATTCCCAAGCCCGTGCTCTTTCCACTAAGCCAGCGTGGCTTCATGGCTGAGTGGATAGGACGGGCCTGGGGGTTAGAAGGTCCTGTGTACTAATCCCAGTTCTGCCACAAGTTTACTGTGTGACTGCTTGCTGTGTGACCTTGGGCAGTTACCTCAGTTACCTTATCTGCAAAATGGGGATTAAGTCTATGAGGCCCATATGGGACAGGGACTGTGTCCAACCTGATTAACTTGGAACTACTCTAGCTCTAACAACAGTGCTTGGCACAAAGGAAGCACATAAAAAGTACCATTATTATTATAATACAGCAGTAAGCTTGTTCTGCGATGTTGCTCCTCTACCACCCCATAGTGCTACTTGGCAGTATTCATTGAAGCTGTTCCTCTCAATCACATGCTCACAGCATCCGATGTCATTCTGCGAGGCACGGGCCTGGAGGTCCGAGGACGTGGGTTCCAATCCCAGCTCCCCCACGTCTTCTCTGTGACCTTGGTCATGTCACTTCACTTCTCTGAGGCTCAGTTACCTCATCCATAAAATGGGGATTCAGACTGAGTCCCATGTGGGACATGGACTGTGTCCGATCTGATTACACTGTATCTACCCCAGGACTTAGAGCAGTGTTAAGCACACAGTAAGTGCTTAAGAAATACGACAATAAGAACTTATGATTATTACTATGATTTTATTGTGATTATTCTTATTTTAGAGACGAGGTAACTGAGGCTTGGAAGAGTGAAATGACTCGCCCAAGGTCACTCAGCGGACACGTAGCAAAGGCTGGATTAGAAATCTGGTAATTCTGACCCCCAGGCTCTATCCACGAGGCGGTGATGCTTCTCTCCCATGCTGCGCCTCTCTATCGCCACCTGGTGGCACGTTTCTCTTCCAGCGCCGGCTTACCCCATGGGCCTCCATCTCTTCTATCTGGCCTGCGCCTCTTCTTCCAAGTCCTTCCTCAGGTCTGGAACTCCCTCTCCCCCTCTTCACATATGCCAGACGGTCTTTAGCCCCTCTCCAAAACATTAAAGTCACAACTCCGCCAAGAGGCCTTCTCTGATTAAACCCTCTTTCCTCCGGCTCCTTCTCCCTTCTGTATTGTCTACACCCAGGGATTTGTGAAATTTGACCATTCGCTTTTGGCTCTGCATGACGTATATTGTAATAATGATAATAATGATGATGATGGTATTTGTTAAGTGCTTACTATATGCAGAGCGCTGTTCTAAGTGCTCAGAAGGTTACAAGGTGATCAGGTTGTCCCCGGGGGGGCTCACAGTTTTAATTCCCATTTTACAGATGAGGTAACTGAGGCACAGAGAAGTTGACAGCCCAAGGTCACACAGCTGAAAGTTGGCAGAGCCGGGATTTGCACCCATGACCTCTGACTCCAAAGCCCGGACTCTTTCCACTGAGCCACGCTGCTTCTCTGCATATCCCTGCATCCTAACAGAAAGAGCCGAGGCCTAACAAACACTACTATAATAATGACTGAAATTAAAAAATGAAAAAAATGTCAGGTGGCAAGTGAAATGAGAACAGCACCTATGCTGATCAATCCCCTAAAGACTGGCCAAATCCAACTTCCCTGATAATAACAATAACAACTGTGGTCTTTTTAAAGCACTTATTATCTGCCAGACACTGTACTAACCGCTGGCTTAGACACAAGATAATTTGGGTTGTACACAGTCCCTGACCCACACTGGGCTCACAGTCTAAAGCCCTATTTTATAAATGAGGAACCTGAGGCAGAGAGATTAATGGAGAAAGGAAGGTCAGGGGTTTTGAACGGTCCCTGCTGGGTCATTTGGGGAGTGTCAGAGATAGGGATGGGAGAGGCAGGGGTGCTGGATGGTCCATGCTGGGTCACTGATAGAGAGTCAGGGACAAGGAGGGCAAAGACACGCGGGTTGGATTGGTCACACTGCCAAGCAAGTGGTGGTGTGACCACTTGCTTTGGGGTTCATTCATTCATTCACTCATATTTATTGAGCGCTTACTGTGTGCAGAGCACTGTACCGAGCGCTTGGGAAGTAAAAGTTGGGAACATATAGAGACGGTCCCTACCCAACAGTGGGCTCACAGTCTAGAAGGGGGAGACAGAGAACAAAACAAAACATATTAACAAAATGAAATATATAGAATAACACGTATAAATAAAATTAATAAATAGAGTAATAAATACGTACAAACATATATACATATATATGGGTAGTGTGGGGAGGGGAAGGAGGTACGTTGGGGGGGATTGGGAGGGAGGAGAGGGAGAGAGGAAGGAGGTTGCTCAGTCTGGGAAGGCCTCCTGGAGGAGGTGAGCTCTCAATAAGGCCTTGAAAGGAAAAAGAGAGCTAGCTTGGCGGAGGTGTGGAGGGAGGGCATTCCAGGCCAGGGGGATGATGTGGGCCGGGGGTCGACGGCGGGACAGGCGAGAATGAGGCACGGTGAGGTGATTAGCGGTAGAGGAGCAGAGGGTGCGGGCTGGGATGTAGAAGGAGAGAAGGGAGTGAGGTAGGAGGGGGCGAGGTGATGGAGAGCCTTGAAGCCAAGGGTGAGGAGTTTTTGCCCTGGTTGCCCTGTCTCCAGGGCCAGGTACGCTTCTGCCTCCTGGCACTGGCACCCCTATGCCGCCCTGAGCTGATCCCTATCTGCCTCCCGGCCTGGTCCCACTTGCCTCCCGGCCCTGGTCTCCTTCTACATCCAGGCCCGTGAGACTCTCCCCATCCCGGCCCTGGGTCACCTCTACCTCCCACGCCTGGTTCCCCATCTCCTGGCCTAGGTAACCCTCTGCCTCCCGGCCCTCAAGTACCATTCTGCCTCCTGGCCTTGGTCCGCCTCTGCCACCCTGCGCTGGTCCCACTTTCCCTCCCGACCCTGGTCCCTCTTGCCTCCTGGCCCTTGTCTCCTTCTACCTCCAGGCCCTTGGGTCTCTCTACTTCCCGGCCCTGGGTCCCCTTTACCAACCGGCCCTGTTCCCCCGTCTCCCGGTCCAGGTATCCCTCTGCCGCCTGGCCCTGGTCCCCGTTTCCCGGTCCAGGTACCACTCTGCCTTGTAGCCCTGGTCCCCCTCTGCCTCCCTGCCCTTGTCCCCCCACCCCTCAGCTCTGGTCCCCCTCTGCCTCTTGGCACAGGTACCCTGATACCTCCTGGGCCTGGTCCCCGTTTCCCGGTCCAGGCACCACTCTGCCTTATAGCCCTGGTCCCCCTCTGCCTCCCTGCCCCGGTCCCCCAGCCCCTTCGCTCTAGTCCCCCTCTGCCTCCTGGCACAGGTACCCTGCTGCCTCCTGGCCCTGGTCCCACTCTGCCTCCCGGCCCTAGTCCCCCTGTCTCCTTGCCCAGGTACTCTTCTGCCTCCTGGACCTGGTCCCCCTTTGACTCCTGGCCCTTGTCCCCCTCTGCCTTTCCCACTGGTCCAACTTTACTTTCTGGCCCTGTTCAGCCACCCCAGCCGAACTTCTGGCCCTGGTTCCCTACCCACTCCAGCCCTAGGTCCAATCTATCTCCCTGCCTTGGTCTCCATCTTCTGACCGGACCTGGTTGCCCTCTGCCTACCGACATTGGTGCCCTGGTTACTCCCAGCTTTCGTCGCCTTGTATCTCTCGGCCCTGGTCCACCTGTGTCTCCCGGCACTGGTCCTCTTGTACCTGCCAGCCTCCTCCAGGCCGTGGCCCCTCTCTCTGTCCCAGCCCTTGATACCCTCTGACTACCAGCCAAGGTGCCCCTGTCTACAGGCCCAGGTACTCCTCTACCTCCCAGCCCTGGTCCCCCTCTCCCTCTGCCCTTGTCAGCTCTGCTTCTAGGACCTGGTCCCCTTTGCCTTCTGTCCCTGGTCCCCCTCTGCGGTTCGTCCCTGGTCCACCGTCTACCGTCCCGGATACCCCTCTGCCTCCTGACCCTGGTGCCCCCTGCCTCCTGCTCCCACTCTGACTCCCTATCCTCCCTACCCAGCCCGGGTCCCCGTCTACCTCCCGGCGCTGGTCCAGCCCTCATCTCGGACCTGGTCCGCCCAGCCACACTGCCCTGGTCTTCCTCTGCCTCCCGTCCCTACGACCCCTAGGCCTGCCAGCCCTAGTTCCCCTTTAGTTCCAAGAAGCCGCGGGACAAGGGCAGGGAGGCAGAGGAACCCCTCTGTCTGGTGGCCCTAGTTCCCGCTTCTCGGGGTCCCTCTTTGCCTTCTGGTCCAGGTACAGCTCTGACTCCTGGCCCTGGTCCCCATTTCCCTCCCGGCCCTGATCCTTCATCACCCGGCCCAGAGACCCCTCTGCCTCCTGGCCCTCGTCCCCCACTGCCGCACTGCCGGGGTCCCCTTCTGCATCCAGGCCCTGCGTACCCTCATCCTCCCGTCCCTGTTCCCCTAGTCCTCTGGCCCAGGTACCCCTCTGCCTTCCTAACCCTGGCCCCCCTATGCTTCCCGGCCCTGGCTGGCCTTGCCTCTCTGACCTGGTTGGCCACCGCCTCTCGGCCCTGGTTCCTCTATGCTTCTCTGCTCTAGTCCCATTGTCTCCCAGCACAGGTACCCCTCTGCCTCCCAACCCTGGTCCCCTGCCTACCAGCCCTGGTTCCCCTCTGTCTCCCGGCCATGGTTCCCCTCTGCCTCCCTGACATTGTCCCCCCCGGCTTCGCGGCCCAGGTCCTCCGTCTACCAGCCCGGGTACCCCTCTGCCTCCTGACCCTGGCCCCTATCTGCCTCTCTGCCCAGGTACCCCTCAGCCTGCTGGCCCTGGTCCCCTTCTACCTCCTGGCCCTGGTCCCCCATCTACAACCCTTGGAACCCCGCTGTCCCCTGGCCATGGTACTCCCATGATGCCCAGCCCTGGTCCCCCTCTGCCTCCCGGACGTGGGTTCTCCCTACCTCCAGGCCCTGGTCCCCCAGTCACCGCGCTCAGTTAACCCTTTGACTCCTGGCCCTGGTGCCCCATATCCCGGCACAGGTACCCGTCTGTCTTCTGGCCCTGATCTCCCTCTGCCTCCCGGCATTGGACCCCCGTCTACCGGCCTGGGTACCCCTCTGCCTCCTGGCCCTGGTCCCCTGTATCCCGGCCCAGGTACCCCTCTGTCTCCTGGCCCTGGTCCACTTCTGCCTCCAGGCCCTGATACTACTCTGCTTCCCTGCCCTTGTCCCCCACCGCCTCTCGATCCTGGTCCCCCTTTGCCTTCCGACCAAGGTACTCCTCTGCCTCCTGGCCTAGGTCCTCCTCTTCCTCCCAGCCCTGGTCCCCCATCTCCCGGCCGAGGTATCCTTCTGCCTCCTAGCTCTGGTCTTCCACTGCCACCCTGCCCTGGTCCCTCTCCGCCTTCTGGCTCTGGGTCCTCTCTACCTCCCGGCCCGGTCCCCCGTCTCCTGATCCAGGTACCCTTCTAAATCCTGGCCCGGGTACCCCTCTGCCTCCGTCCCTGGTTCCCCTGTACCTGCCAGCCCTAGTTCCCCTTTAGTTCCAAAAAGCGGGGGACAAGGGCAGGGAGGCAGAGGAACCTCCTATCTCCCAGCCCTGGTCCCCCTGTCTCAGTACCCAGGTACCTCCCTCCCGCCCGGCTCTGGTCAACCCTGTCTACCGTCCCTGGTCCCCTTCTGCCTCCCTGCCCTTGTCACCCCCGCTTCTCGGGCCTGGTCCCCTTTGTCTCTCGTCCCTGGGACCCCCCTGCCTCCTGGCCTAGGTCCCCCTCTTCCTCCTCCTGGCCATGGTCTCCCCTCTCCCGGCCCAGGTAGCCCTCTGTCTCCTGGCCCTGGTTCCCCCTGCCACCCTGCCCTGGTCCCCTTCTGCCTCCTATCCCTTGTTCCCCTGTGCCTTCCAGCCCTAGTTCAAGTTTACTTCCAAGAAGCGGGAAGGACAAGGGCAGAGAGGCAGAGGAACACCCCCATCTCACGGTCCGGGTACCCCTCTGTCGCCTGGCCCTGGTCCCCATCTGCCTCCAGGCCTTGGTCCCCCTCTGCTACCTGGCCCTGGTCCCCTCCGCTTCTCGGCACTGTTCCCCCTTTGTCTCCTGGCCCTGGTCCCCCACTTTCTCCTGGCCATGGTCCCCTTCTGCCTCCTGGCCCTGGTTTCCTACCTCCAGGCCCTTGGGTCTCTCTCCGTTCTGATCCTGGGTCCTCTCAACCTCTAGACTCTGGTACCTCTGTGCCTCCAGGCCCTGGTCCCTCTCTCTGTCCCAGCCCTGGGTCTGCTCTAATTCCCGGCCCTTGTCCCCCGCTTTCCCGACCCAGGAACCCCTCTGCCTCCTGGCCCTGGTCCCGCTCTGCCTCCCGGCACAAGTACCCCTCTGACTCCCGGCCTTGGTTCCCCTGTCTTCCAACCCAGGTACCCATCTGCCTCGTGGCCCAGGTCCCCTTCTGCCTCCCGGCCCTGCTCTCCTTCTACCTCGAGGCCCTTGGGTCTCTCTCCGTCCCGGCCCTGGGTTTCCTCTACCTCTCAGCTCTGGTCCCCCTGTCCCCAGACCCAGGTGCCCCTCTGCCTCCAGGCCCTGGTCCCCTTTTGCCTCCCGGCCCTGGACCCTTGTCTCCCGGCCCACGTAAACCTCTGTCTCCTGGACCTGGTACCCTTCTGCCTACCTACCCTGGTCCCCACCTGACTTCCATCGCTGGCCTTGCTTGGCTTCCTGGCCCTGGTCCCCCTCTGCCTCTCTGCCCTTGACCCCCTGCTTCTCGAACCTGGTCCCCCTTTGCCTACCTGCCCAGGTATGGCTCTGCCTCCTGGCCCTGGTCCACCCCTGCCAACCTGCCCTGGTCCACCTCTGCCTCCTGGCCCTGGTCCCTCTGTGCTTCCCGGCCCTGGTCCCCCACGGCATCCCGGATGGTCTTGGTTTTCTTCAACTTCCAGGACATTGGTTGAGTCTCCGTCCGCACTCACTGTCCCCTCTACCTCCCGGCCCTGGTCCTCCTGTCTTCCGGCCTAGGTATCTCTTTGCCTCCTGGCCCTGGTCCCCATCTGCCTCCCGGCCCGATTCTCCCTCTACATTCTCGGCCTTGGTCCCCCTGTCACCCGTCCCGGGTACCCCTTTGCCTCCTAGCCCCGGCCCCGCTCAGCCTCCAGGCCCTGGTCACCCTCTGCCTCCCTGCCCTTGTCGCCCCCTCTTCTCTGCCCTGGTCCCCCTTTGCCTCTCATCCCAGGTACCACTCAGCCTCCCGGCCTGGTTCCGCATCTGGGTCTATGACCAGATCACCCCATGCCTCTCGGCCCTGGACCTACTCTGCTTCTCAGCCGTGGTCCTCCTGTATCCTGACCCAGTTATCCCTCTGCCTAATGGCCCTGATCCCCCTCTACCTTCCTTCCCTTGTCGCCCCGCATCTCCGTCCTGGTCCCCCTTTGCCTCCCAGCCCTGGACACCCTCTGACTACCGGCCCAGGTAACCCAATACTGCCTGGCTCTGGTCCCCCTCTGCCTCCCTGCCCTGATCCCCGTCTGCCTCCCATCCCTGACTACCTCTGTGACTCCCGGCCCTGGTCTCGCTCTACCTCCCTACCCTGGTCCCCGTTTCATGGCCTAGGAAACAGTCTGCCTCCTGGCCCTGGTCCCCATCTGCCTCCCGGCCCTAGTCAAACTCTGTCTCTCGGCCCTGGTCCCCGTCTCCCGGCTCACGGACACTTCTGCCTCCCTGCCCTGATCCCCCTGCCTCCCGGCTAAGGTACCTCTCTGCCTTCCTACCCTAGTCCTCCCAGCTTCTCGACCCTGGTGCCCCTTTGCCTCCAGGTCCCGGTACCCCTCTGCCTCCTGGGCATGGTCCCCCCTGCCACTATGCCCTGGTCCCCCTCTGCCTCCCGGACCTGGTCCCTCTGTGCCTCCTGGTACCCCAGGCCCTCCCGGCCTTGGTTTCCTTCCACCTCCAGGCCCTTGGGCGAGTCTTCGTCCGGTACCTGGGTCTCCTCTACGTCCTGGCCCTGGTCCCCCTGTTTCCCGGCCTAGGTACACTTCTTCCTCCTGGCCCTGGTTCCCCTGCTGCCAACCCGCCCTGGTGCCCATCAGCCTCCCGGCCTTGATCCCCCTCTGCTTCTTGGCCCTGGTCTCCCTGCCCCTAGCCTAGATACCCCTCTTCCTCCTGGCCCTGGTCCCCCTCTGCCAACCCGCCCTAGTCCTAATAATAATAATAATAATAATAATAATAATAATAATAATAATAACATTTGTCAAGCGCTTACTATGTACAAAGTACTGTGCTAAGCGCTGGGAAGGTTACAAGGTGATCAGTTCGTCCCATGGGGGGCGGTCACAGTCTTAATCCCCATTTTACAGATGCGGTAACTGAGAACCAGAGAAGTGAAGTGACTTGCCCGAAGTCACACAGCTGAAAACTGGTGGAGCCGGGATTTGAACACATGACCTCTGACTCCAAAGCCCGAGCTCTTTCCACTGTGCCACGCTGCTTCTCTCATCTGCCTCCCGGCCCTGGCCCCCCTCCGCCTCTCGGCCCTGGTACACCTGTCTCCCGGCCCAGGTAACTCTCTGCCTCCCATTCCTGGTCCCTCTCTGCCTCCAGGCCCTGGTCCCCCTCGGCCTCTCGGCCCTGGTCCCCTTCGGCCTCCCTGCAATTGTCGCCCTCACTTCTCCACCCTGGTCCCTCTTTGCCTCCCAGTCCAGGTACCCCTTTGTCTCCCAGCACTGGTCACACTCTGCGTCTATGACCTGTTCGCCCCCTGCCTCTCGGCCCTGGTCCCCCTCTGCTTCTCAGCCCTGGTCCTCCTGTCCCCAGGCCCTAGGTCTCCTCTAACTCCTAGCTCTGGTCCCCATCTCCCGGTCGAGGTACCTCTCTTCCTTCTAGCCCTGGTCCCCCTCTGCTAACCCGCCCTGGTCCCCATCTGCGTCCTGGCCCTGGTCCCCCTCTCTCCTGACCTAGGTACCTCTCTGCCTGATGGACCTGGTTCCCCTCGTCCTCCCTGCCCTTGTGGCCCCCACTTCTCTGACCTGGTCCCTCTCTGCCTCCTGGCCCTGGTCCCCCTCTGCCTCCCAGTCCTTGTCCCCCCAGCTTCTTGGCTCTGGTCCCCCTTTGCCTCCCAGCTGAGGTACCCTCTGCCTCCCAGCCCAGGTCCCCATCTGCCACTCCGCCTTGGTCCGCCCGTGCCTCTCGTCCCTGATCCCCCTCTGCCGTTCGAACCTAGTTCCCCTTTATATCAGAGAACCGGGGGGGACAAGTGTAGGGAAGCAGAGGTACCGCTCTGCCTATAGGCCTGGGTCCCCGTTTCCCGGCCCTGGTCACCCTCTGCCTCCTTGCCCTGGCTCCCCTGCACCTGCCAGCACTTGTCTCCCTCTACCCCCAGGCCCTGGGTCCCCTCTACCTCGCGGCTTAGGTCCCCCTGCCTCTCGGATCTGGTCCACCTGTCTTCCCTCTCAGGTACCCCTCTGCCTCCCAGACCTGTTCCCCCTGTCTTCCGGTCCGGGTACCCCTCTGCCTCGTGGCCCTGCTCCCCGTCTGCTTCCCTGCCCTGATTTTACTCTGCCACCCGGCCGTGGTTCCCCTCTGCCTCCCTGCCCGTGTCCCCCTTTCTCCCAGCCCAGGTACCCCTCTGCCTCCTGGCCCTGGTCCCCCTCTGCCGCCCTGCCCTGGTCACCCTCTGCCTCATGGCCCTGGTCCCTCTGTGCTTCCCGTCCCTCATCTCCTTCTACCTCCAGGCCCTTGGGTCTCTCACCCGCATGGCCCTGGGAACCCTCTACCTCCTGGCCCTGGTCCCCGTCTCCTGGCCCAGGTACCCTTCTGCCTCCTGGCCCTGGCCCCCCCTCCCGCCCAGCCCTGATTCCCCTCTGCCTACTGGCCCTGGTCCCTCTGCTACTACCGACTCTGGTCTCCGTCTACCTCTAGGCCCTTGGCTCTCTCTCCATCCCGACCCTGGTCTCCGCTTCCTCCTGGCCTTGGTCCCCCAATCTTCCGACCCGGGTCACTTTCTGCCTCCCCGTCCTAGTCCCCCACTGTGCCTCGGCCCAGGTAACCTTCTGCCGCTTGGCCCTGGTTACCCTCTGCCTCCCAGCCCAGGTAGCCCTCTGCCTTCCAGTCCTGGTCCCCCTCTGCCCCCCTGCCCTGGTCCCCAAGGCCTGTCAGCCCTGGTCTCCCTCTGCCTCCCCTCCAAGATCCCCAACTGCCTCTTCAACCAGGTACCCTTCAGCCTCCCAGGCCTGGACCCCGTATCGCAGCCCAGGTACAATTCTGCCTCCTGGCCCTGGTCCCCCTCAGCCTCCCGGCCCTGGTCTCCTTCTACCTCCAGGCCCTTGGGTTTCTCTCTGTCCTGGCCCTGAGTCCCCTCTACCTTCCAGGTCTTGTACCCCTGCCTAGGTTCCCCTCTGCCTCCTGGCCCTGGTCCATTTCTGCCTCCAGTCCCCGGTCCCCCTCTGCCTTCCTGCATTTACCCCCCCTCCCCCCCACGTCTTGGCCCTGGTCCCCCTTTGCCTTCTGGCTCAAGTACCCCACTGTGCCCTGGCCCGGTTCCCCCTCTGCCGTCCGGCCCAGGTACCATTCTGCCTCCTGGCTCTAGTCCCCCACTGCCCTAATCCCCCCATCCTCCCCTGTCCTGGTCCCCCTCTGCCTCCCGGCCCTGGGTCCTCACCTTCCTGGCCCTGGTCCCCCTGTTTCCTGGCCTAGGTACCCTTCTAAATCCTGGCGCTGCTCCCCCTATACCTTCCCGCCCTGGTCCCCCTCTGCATCCCGGCCCTTGTCCATCTCTGCCTCCCTGCCTTGGTCCCCCACGCCTATCGTCCCTCGTCCCTCTCTGACTTTCAGCTGCAGCTCCCCTGTACTTACGAGAAGCGTGGGGGAGGGGGGCAAGGGCAGGGAGGCAGAAGTACCCCTGTGCCTGCTGGACCTGGTCCCCGTTTCCCAACCCTGGTCCCTCTCTGCCTCCCAACACTGGTCCCCCTCGTCTCCCGGCCAAGGTACCCCTCTGCCTCCTGGCCCAGGTCCCCCTCTACCTCCAGGCCCTGATCCCTCTCTACCTCCGGACACTGGTCCCTTTGAGCCTCCCGGCCCTGATCTCCCTCTTCCTCCAGGTCACTGGCTCTCTCTACTTCCCGGCCAGGGGTCTCCTCTACTTCCTGGCCCAGGTACCCCGTTCTACCAAGCCCTGGTCTCCCTATATCTCGAGTCCCTGGCCCCTCTCTCCGTCCCGGCCCTGGGACCCCCTATCTCCTGGCCTAGGTCTCCCTGTATCCCGGCCCAGGTACCCCTCTGCCTCCCGGCCCTGGTCCCGCCATGCCTCCCGGCCCTGGTCCCCCTCGGCTTCGCGGCCCTGGTCCCCTTATGCTTCCCGGCCCTGGTCGGCCACTGCCTCTCTGACCTGGTCATCCGCGGCCTCTGGGCCCTGGTTCCGTTCGGCTTCTCAGCCCCAGTCCCACTGTCTCCCGGCACAACTACCCCTCTGTCTCCCAGCCTTGGCTCCCCTGTCTCCCATCCCAGGTACCCCTCTGCCTCCCGTTTCTGGTCTCCTGTCTAATGGACCTGGTGCCCCTCTGCCTTCCAGCCCAGGTCCCCCTTTCTTCCGGCCCAGGAAACCCTCTGTCTCCTGGACCTGGTTCCCCTCTACGTACCAGCCCTGGTCCACCATCTACTGGCCCGGATACTCCTCTGCCTCCCGGCCCAGGTTCCCCTCTGCCTCCCTGCCCAGGTACCCCCAGCCTCTCGGTCCTGATCCCCCTCTGCCTCCTTGCCCCGCTCGCCCCCTGCCCTACGTCCCTGGTTCCCCTCTGACCTTCGGCCCTAGTTCCCCTTTACTTCTGAGAAGCAGGGGGTACAAGGGCAGGGGTGCAGTGGTACCACTCTGCCTGCCAGCTTGATCCCCATTTCCTGGCCCTGGTCCCACTCTGCCTCCTGGCTGTGGTCCCCCTCTACCTTCCCGGCCCTGGTCCCCCTCTGCCTTCCCAGCCCGGGTACCCCTCTGCCTTCCCAACCTGGTCCCCCTCTGCTTCCCGACCCTGGTCCGCCTCTGAATTTCTGACCTTGTCACCACCCGCCTCTCGGCCCTGTATCCCGGCCGGGGACCCTTCTGCCTCCTGGCCCCAGTCCCCTTGTCTACCGGCCCTGGTCCCTCTTTGCCTCCAGGCCCCGGTCCCCCTCTGCCTCCCTGCCCCGGTCCCCCTCTGCTTCCCAGCCCTGACCGGCCTCTGCCTCTCTGATCTGGTCGCCCCCCGCCTCTAGGCCCTGGTTCCCCTCTGCTTCTCAGCCCTAGGCCCCATCTCCTGGCCCATGTAACCCTCTGCCTCCTTGCTCCGGTCCCCCTGTCTACCGGCCCTGGTTTCCCTCCATCTCCTGTCCCTGGTCCCCCTCTACCTCCCTGACCTTGTCCCCCATGTTTCCCGGCCCTGATCCCCCTTTGCCTCCCGACCCTGATCCCCGTTTCCCAACCATGATCCCCCTCTGCCTCCTGGCCCTGGTCCCTCTCTGCCTCCCGACCCTGGTCTCCCATCTCCTGGCCCAGGTACACCTCTGCCTCCTGGCCATGGCCCTCCTCTACCTCCTGGCCCTGATCTCTTTGAACCCCGAGGCCATGGCCTCCCTCTACCTCCAGGACACTGGGTCTAGCTCCGTCCCGCCTATGGGTCCCCTCTATCTCCCGGTCCTGGTCCCTGTCTGGCTCCCTGCCCTGGTTCCCCTCAAATTCCCGGCCCAGGAAGGCCTCTGCCTCTCTGACCTGGTAACGCCCCGCCTCTGGGCCCTGGTTCCCCTCTGCTTCTCAGCCATAGTCCCACTGTCTCCCGGCACAGGTACCCCTCTGCCTCCTAACCCTGGTCCCCCTGTCCCCTGGCCCAGGTACCCCTCTGCCTCCCGGCCCTGGTCGTGCTGTCTACCAGCCATGGTCGCCCTCTTCCTCCCGGTCCTAGCCGCTCTCTGCCTCCCTTACCTTGTCACACCGCTTCTCGGTCCTGGTCCAACTTTGTCTCCCGGCCCAGGTACCCCTCTTCCCCCTGGTCCTGGTTCCCCTCTGCTTCCTGGCCCCGGTCCCCCGTCTAACGGCCCGGGTACAACTCTGCCTCCTGGCCCTGGTCCCCCGCTGCCTCCAGGCCCTGGTAACCCTCTGCCTCCCGACCCTGGTCCCCCTTCTCAGATACCTGGTACCCCTCTGCCTTCTATGATCCCCCTCTGCTTCCCGGCCCTGGTCACCCAAGCCTCCCGACCCTAGTCCCCCGTCTCCCGGCCCAGGGACCCCTTGCCTCCTGGCCCTGGTCCCTTTCTGCCTCCAGGCCCTGGTCCCCCTCTGCCTCTCTTCCCTTTTCTGCCCCCTTTTCGGCCCTGGTCCCCCTTTACCTTCCAGACCAGGTACCACTCAGCCTTCTGGCACTGGCCCCCCTCTGCCTCCCGGCCCTGGTACACCTGTCAACTTGCCCAGGTTCCCCTCTAAATCATGGCCCTGGACACCATCTGCCTACTCGCCCTGTTCCCCCTCTGCATCACGGCCCTGGTCCCCCACTGATATCCTACCTTGGTCCCCTCCGTGCCGCTTGTCCCTGGTCCCCTCTGACCTTTGGCCGTAGTTCTCCTTTACTTCTGACAACCAGGAGGGACAAGAGCAGGGAGGCAGAGGAACCCCTCTGGCTGCCAGTCCTGATCTCCGTTTCCCGGCCCTGGTCCACCTCTGCTGTCCCGCCCGGGTCCCCCTATGCACCCTATGCACCCTATGCACCCTCTGTGCCTACTGGCTCTGGACCCTATGTCTCAGGCCCTGGTCTCCCTCTACCTCCAGGCCCTTGGGTCTCTCTCCATCACGGCCCTGGGTCCCCTCTACCTCCTGGCCCAGGTACCTTTACACCTCCTGGCTCTGGTGCCCCCGTCTCCTAGCCCAGATACCCTTCTGCCTCCCGGCCCTGGTCCCCCATCTCCCAGCTCAAGTACCCCTCTGCCTCCCTGCCCTTGTCCCCATGTCTCACGGCCCAGGTCCCCCTCTGCCTCCCGGCCCTGGTCTCGTTCTAGCTCCAGGCCCTTGGGCATCTCTCCATTCGGCCCTGGGTCCCCTCTACCTCTCGTCCCTGGTCCCTCTGTCTCCAGACCCACGTACCCGTCTCCCTCCTGGCCCTGGTCTCCCTCTACCTTCAGGCCCTGGTGCCTCTCTCTGTCCCGGCCCTGGTCCCCCTGTCTCCCGGCCCAGGCACCCCTCTATCTCCCGGCACTGGTCTCTCTGTTTCCTGGCCCAGGTACACCTCTGCTTCCCACCCTGGTCCGATTGAAGGTGCAGAACCGCACAGTAGATAAGACTGCAATTTCTAGTACAATACCTGCCTTTTGTCCTCCCCGCCCACACCCCTGCTTCCTTGATCTCAGGTAGGAGTCTGCACACTTTGCTTCTCAGAGAAAATTAGGATAGAGACCCTGATAGACACTCTGCCCTCCTCCTGACACTGGATCCTTCAAGCCTCTGTGTTATGCCCATAAATGTCCTTTTTCTGGGGACTGAGACTTTGCAATGAACCTGAAGAGGTACTAGAGACACAGAAAAGCTTGCCCCGTCTATAGACACACACACACACACACACACACACACACACACACACACACACACACACACACACACACACACACACAAACACACACACACACACACACACACACACACACACACACACACACACACACACACACACACACAGAAGAACCATTCGTTGGTCGTAGAGCAGCACCCTGCTCCCTGGTGGCACCAATCGTTATTCTGGGAGGCCGCACCTCTCTATCACCCCGTGGTGGCAGCAGCGGGCTTGTTCAGGGAGGCTGCGCTTGGTGGCAGTACAGTATTCTATAATGATAATAATAACAATAATAATAACTGGATTTAATAATAATAATGATGGCTTTTGTTAAGCGCTTACTATGTGCAAAGCACTGGAGTATACAAGGTGAACCGGTTATTCCACGTGGGGCTCACAGTCTTAATCCCCATTTTACAGATGAGGTAACTGAGGCACAGAGAAGTTAAATGACTTGCCCAAAGGCACACAGCTGACAATTGACAGAGCCGGGATTTGAACCCGTGACTTCTGATTCCAAAGCCCGGGCACTTTCGAGTGAGACATGCTGCTTCTCTATTGTTAAGAACTTACTATTTGCTAAGCACTGTTTTTATGGCATTTATTAAACACTTACTAGGTGCAAAGCACTGCTCTAAGCGCTAGGGAGGTTACAAGGTGATCAGGTTGTCCCAAGGGGGGCCCACAGTCTTAATCCCCATTTTACAGATGAGGTAACCGAGGCACAGAGAAGTTAAGGGACTTACCTAAAGTCACACAGCTGACAATTGGCAGAGTCAGGATTTGAACCCATGACCTCTGACTCCAAGGTCTGTTCTCTTTCCACTGAGCCATGTTGCTTCTCTGTTCTAAGCCCGCTGCACTGTTCTAAGAACTGGGGTAATACAAGGTAATCGGGTTGCCCCACATGGGGCTCACGGTCTTAATCAACATTTTACATTCATTCATTCATTCATTCAATCGTATTTATTGAGCGCTTACAGTGTGCAGAGCACTGTACTAAGCGCTTGGGAAAAACAAGATGGAAAAATATAGAGACGGTTCCGACCAAACAACGGGCTCATAGTCTAGGGAACTGAGGCACAGAGAAGTTAAGTGACTTACCCAAGATCACACAGCAGACAAGTGGTGGAACTGGAATTAGAACCCATGACCTCTGACTCCCTAGCCCGTGCTCTTTCCACTAAGCCAGCATGGCTTCATGGCTTAGTGGATAGGACGGGCTTGGGGGTTAGATGGTCCTGGGTAATAATCCCGGTTCTGCCACATGCTTGCTGTGTGACCTTGGGCAGTTACCTCAGTTATCTCACCCGTAATATGGGGATTAAGACTAATATGGGCCTCATATGGGACAGGGACTGTGTCCAACCAGATTAAGTTGGATCTGCCCTAACTCTTACAACAGTGCTTGGCACAAAGTAAGCACATGAAATGTACCATTATTATTATTATTATTATTATTGTACCGCAGTAAGATTGTTCTGGGGTGTTGCTCCTCTCTACCGCCCCATAGTGCTACTAGGCAATATTCTATCAAGCTGCACCTCTCAATCACCCCCTCACAGCATCAGGTGTCGTTCTGGGAGGCACGGGCCTGGAAATCAGAGGACATGGGTTCCAATTCCGGCTCCATCAAACGTCTCCTCTGTGACCTTGGGCATGTCACTTAACTTCTCTGAGGCTCAGTTACCTCATCCATGAAACGGGGATTAAGATTGTGAGTCCCATGTGGGACACGGACTCTGTCCGATCTGATTACCCTGTATCTACCCCAGGACTTAGAACAGTGTTAGGCCCACAGTAAGTGCATATCAAATACCACCATTATAACTATTATGATGATTATTATGATTTTATTATTATTATTATTATTTTAGAGACACGATAATTGAGGAATAGAAGAGTGAAATGACTTGCCCAAGGTCACTCAGCAGACACATAGCAGGGCCTGGATTAGACGTCAAGTCTGACTCCCCAGGCTCTATCCACTAGGCGGCGATGCTTCTCTCCCACTCTCCGCCTTTGTATCACCACCTGGTGGTACTTTGCTCTTCCAGCGCCGGCTTACCCCATGGGCCTCCATCTTTTCTATCTGGCCTGTGGCCTCCTTTTCCAAGTCCTTCCTCTGGTCTGGAACTCCCTCTCCCTCCCTTCACCTGTGTCAGACTGTCATTATCCCCCTCTCCAAAGCATTAAGGTCACGACTCCGCCAAGAGGCCTTCTCTGATTAAACCCTCTTTCCTCCGGCTCCTTCTCCCTTCTGTATTGTCTACACCCTGCGATTTGTGAAATTTGAGCAATCGCTTTTGGCCCTGCATCATTTACATGCATATCTGAGCAACCGAACAGAAAGAGCCGAGGCCTAACAAACACTAAACTAATGACTGAAATTAAGAAATGAAAAAAAGTCAAGTGGCAACAGAAATGAGAAGAGCACCTACGCTGATCAATCCCACAAGGACTGGCCAAATCCAACTTCCCAGATAATAATGATAACAACTGTGGTCTTTGTTAAGCACTTATTATCTGCCAGACACTGTACTAACCACTGGTTTGGACACAAGATAATTGGATTGTACACAGTCCCTGTCCCACACTGGGCTCACAGTCTTAATCCGTATTTTATAAATGAGGAAACTGAAGCAGAGAGATTAATGGAGAAGGGAAGGTCAGCGGTTTTGAACAATCCCTGTCGGATCACTTGGGGAGTGTCAAGGATGGGGAAGAGAGAGGCAGGGGTGCTGGATGGTCCATGCTGGGTCACTGATGGAGAGTCAGGGATGAGGAGGGCAAAGACACGGGAGTTGGATGGTCACACTGCCAAGCAAGTGGTAGTGTGACCATTAGGTTTGGGGTTATTGTTCAAGTTTTCGTGGGGATAAAGGACCAACTACCAGTGGCCTGAAAGGGTTTCTGCCCTCACCCCACCAACAGGGCCAAGCCCCTGGCTGAGCAGAAGTCATCAGTCAGCCAGTCAATTCGATTTACTGGGCAATTACTGTGTGCAGAGCACAATATGAAGCAGTTGGTGAAGTACAATATAACAATATTCAGTCACTCACTCAATCGCATTAATTGAGCGCTTACTGTGTGCACAGCACTATACTAAGCGCTTGGAAAGTACACTTTGGCAACAGATACAGTCCCTACCGAACAACGGGCTCACAGTCTAGAAGGGGGAGACAGACAACAAAACAAGTAGACAGACATCAATGGCATCAAAACAGACACATAAAATTATAGATATATACACATCATTAATAAGATTAATAGAATAAGAACTATGTACAAATATACACATGTGCTGTGGGAAGGAGTAAAGCAGAGGGAGGGAGTCGGGGAGATGGGGAGGTGAGGAGGAGCAGAGGATAAAAAGGGGGCTCAATCTGGGAAGGCCTCCTGGAGGTGATGAGCTCTCAGGAGGGCTTTCAACGGAGGAAGAGAGCTAGTTTGGCGGATGTTTAGGGAAGGCTTTCCATTAGAAAAGTCTTTCCATACCAGAGGTAGGACGTGGGTCGGGGATCAACGGCGGGACAGGTGAGACCGAGGCCCAGGGAGGAGGTGAGCGGCAGAGGAGTGTGTTGGCAGGGCTGTAGAAGGAGAGAAGGGAGGTGAGGTAGGAAGGGACAAAGGAATGGAGACATAACAAGTCAATAGTGAGGAGTTTTTGCTTAATGTGAAGGTTGATGGACAATCACTGGAAATTTTTGAGGAGGGAAGTGATATGCTCAGAGCGTTTCTGTAGAAAGGTAATCCGGGCAGCATAGTGAAGTACAGACTGAATCTGGGAGAGACAGGAGGATAGGAGCTCAGAAAGGAGACTGATGCAGTCATCTAGTCGGGTTAGGATGAGAGATTGAACCAAGAATGTAGCGGTTTGGATGGACAGGGAAGTACAGATCTTGGCGATGTTGTGAAGGTGAGACCGGTAGGTTTTGGTGATGGATTGGATGTGTGGGGTGAATGACAGAGCAGAGTCAAGGATGACTTTACTGGACCCAATATAACAGAGGCATTCCTTGGTTATTATTACTATTATTACAAATATTTATGTATTATTTATTTATTATTATGTTGTTGTTTGTTAAGCACTTACCATATGCCAAACAGTTACAAGCACTGGGATGAATACAAGACAATCAGGTTGTCCCACATGGGCTCACAGTCTTCATTCCTATTTTTAAAGGTGAGGTAACTGAGGTACAGAGAAGTGAAGTGACTTGTCCCAGATCGCACAGCAGACAAATGGTGGAGCTGGGATTAGAACCCACATACGCTGAATCCTAAGCCCATGCTCTTGCCGCTACACTACACTGCTTCACTGACAACAGTGAGCTTACAGTCTAGAGGGGGAGACAGCACTCATATAAAGAAATACATTACACATATGGATGTAAGGGCAGAAGGGCTGGAAGGGAGGTGACGCATGAAGGGAGCAGGTCAGGGCAATGCAGAAGGTATTGGGAGAAGAGGAAAGGAGAGTTTAGTCAGTGAAGGCTTCTAGGAGGAGTTGGGCCTTCATTGAGACTTTGAAGGTGGATAGAGACATTGTCTGTCGGATATGAGGAGGGAGGCCGTTCCAGGCCAGAGGCAGGACATGGGCGAGAGGTCGGCGACGCGACGGACTAGGTCGAGATACAGTCAGAAGGTTGGCATTAGAGAGGTGAAGGGTGTGGGTTGGGTTGTGATAGGAGACTAGCGATGGGGGGGGGGGCAAGGTGAGCCAGTGCTCTAATGCCCATAGTGAGGAGTTTCTGTTTGATGAGGAGGTGGATGGGCAATCACTGGAGTTTCTTGAGGAGCAGGGAAACGCATCCTGGATGTTTCTGTAGAAAACTGTTGGTAGCAGAGTGAAGTATGGACTAGACTGGGAGAGAAACAGAAGGCTGAGGATGTGTAGCCAGCGGCGCGGATGCAAGAAGGTTTGTTCCATCTGCAGGAATTTGAGGCTCCGGGGCTTCGAGAAGCAGTGTGGCTCAGTGGAAAGAGCACGACGGTCTTGGGAGTCAAGGTCAAGGGTTCTAATTCTGGCTCCAGCACTTGTCAGCTGTGTGATTTGGGGCAAGTCACTTCACTTCTCTGTGCCTCAGTTACCTCATCTGTAAAATGTAGATTAAATCTATAAGCCCCACGTGGGACAGCCTGATAACCTTGTATCCTTCCCAACGCTTAGAACAGGGGTTTGCACATAGTAAGTGCTTAACAAATGCCATTAATTATTATTATTATTATTATTATTATTATTATTATTATTATTATTATTATTATTATTATTATTCTCCATCCCAGTCAAGTCAGACGGAACCTGTTCCCCACACAGGGCCCATCCCCGTTTTCAGTATCAGCCTATGCTAGATATGACAGCCCCCTCCTCATTCTCTCCTCCAAACATATTCACCAGCCATAAAACCACACCTTCATTTAGAGGTGGCAGCCCAGCTACTGGTTCCATCTCTCCACGAGGACTAGGGTTGGAACATCTGCTGCTCTGTACGCAGGCCGTGGTCCCGGTAAGGGTCTCCAGTCCCTCAGGTGGCATGAGACATGAGAACAGGACCTATGCTGATCAATCCCCCATAGAATGGCCAAATCCGACTTTGCGAATAATCAAAATTGTGGTATTGTTTTGCGCATATCATGTCCCAGACGCTGTCCTAACCGCTGGGGTAGATACACAATAATTGGGTTGTACACAGTACCTGTCCCACACTGGGCTCACAGTCAATCTCCATTTTACATATGTGGAAACCGAGGCAGCTCAGTTCAGCTCAGTTCTCCAGCTCAGCCCGCACCCTCTGCTGCTCTTCTGCCGCTAACCTCCTCATTGGGCCTCGTTCTCTCCTGTCACACCGTCGACCCCCGGCGATCCCCGGTCCACGTCCTTCCCCTGGCCTGGAAGTCCCTCCCTCCACACATCCGCCAAGTTAGCTCTCTTCCTCCCTTCAAAGCCCTACCAAGAGCTCACCTCCTCCAAGAGGCCTTCCCAGATTAAGCCCTCTTTTCTTCAGCTTCCCCCACTCGCTCCCTTTGCTCTACCCCACTCCCCACCAAACAGCACTTGTGTAAATATGTACATATTTATAATTCTATTTATTTATATTAAAGATGTGTTTATAGCTATAATTCTATTTATTTATATTGATGTTATTGATGCCCGTTTACTTGTTTTGGTGTCCCTCGCCCCGCTTTTAGACTGTGAGTCCGTTTTGGGCAGGCACTGTCTCTGTTGCTGCATTGTACTTTCCAAGCGCTTAGTACAGTATTCTGCACAGATTAATCGCTAAATAGATTGAACGAATGAAGTGTAGCTTCCAGTACAATCCCTACCCCCTGCTCTCCTAGCCCACACCCCTGCTGATTTGAGCTCAGATAGGACCCCACATAACCCAGTCCGGAGCCTCTGCGACTTGTCAGCTGTGTGACTTTGGGCAAGTCACACCACTTCTCTGGGCCTCGGTTTCCTCATCTGTAAAATGAGGATTAAGACTGTGAGCTCCCTGTGGGGCAACCCTATCACCCTGTAACCTCCCCAGTGCTTAGAACAGGGCTTTGCACATAATAAGCACTTAATAAATGCCATTATTATTATTACCACTGTATACAGCCGGAACATTTTAGTCCACGGTTAGCCTAATTAAAAGGGGGATGGATCGCGACACACACTCACCGACGCACACAATTATCACAAAAACGGCTACCAATCCGACGGGCTTCAGCACCTTTCGTGAGGATTGTCCCACGTCAGAGGAGTTTGAAGGAGTCTGCCCCCCCCCCCGCCCCGCAGCATGCCATCCTGGTTCCAGTCTTAGGTGCTTTGGCCTAGGCCCCATTAACGTCTCTCAGCACAGGTCTTGGATGGTTTTCATTTCTTTCCCCGTTTTATCGGTTGTTGAAGGGGCGGGGCGGAAGGGGGAGGCAGCGGGAGTTTCCCATTGTTGCTCCGATTCCCCGGGGTCTGCAGCCCTGGCGGTCATTACCAGGAGAGTCCAGGGAGGACCGCGACCACGCCCGCCCCCAGCCCCGTGCTGATTTGCCCCTTGGGCTCCAACCGATCTGACAGGCTTTGTCCCGCCCGGGAGAACAATTTACCCACTCCTCAAACTCCCCTGCAAAACAATCCGTTTCTCCTCATCCACTCCAGTGCTCCTCAGACTTTTCCGCAAAATTACTTAGTTTCGCCTCGGGAATTCAAGTTCTTCTCAGACTTCCGAGCAAGATAGTTAAGTTTCCCTTCCAATTCCAGTCTGCAAGATAATTTAGTTTCCCTTCTGTTTTCCGCCAGCGGACTTGACATGACTGACTGTATCTTGTGCATGCTGACAGTAATCCTCCATTTTGTGCAGATCGAGAGCAACTCCCTTTTTTTTTGTATTTTATGTAAGGCTCAACAACAGAATGTCCCCAAGTCCAGTAAACAAGTAACACCTGTCTATGCAAGGTTGTAAGGCTGATAACAAGAAGCTCAAGGCTGTGATAAGAGACCAATGAAAATTCACGACCATCCTGTCGTTCCTCATTGGTTCCCTTAATTTCCCATTGCTCGCTCCCGCGTTGCTGTAACTCAATAAAAGACACTGTGGGAATGGAACTCTGGGCTGCTTGTCATTCATTCATTCATTCGTATTTATTGAGCGCTTACTGTGTGAAGAGCACTGTACTAAGTGCTTGTGAAGTACAAGTCTGCAACATATAGGGACGGGCCCTACCCAATTGTCACTCGTACCTCTCTTGGGAGGTGAAAGAGCAGGTAGCCACCTTCCTCCTTTACTGCTGTAACTGAACTCATGTCTCCTAGTAATTTTTCCTATAACAATAATGATGGGGGCCCCCTCATGCACCATGGAAAGGTTGCAGATATTGTTTGAATGTACGCGGTTCTCTTGCCATATCTGGTATGGGCCTTAGACCCTGCAACCCACAGGCTGGGTCCAAGAACCAAACCAAATAAGGACGTAGACTCCGCCCAGCTCTGTACCAAAACTGCACCAATCCAGTCCCCACTGTTTTCAAATCTACCAAGCACTGTAATCAGCAACAGCAGTATATAAGCCCGTTGTATCGGGCACTCGGGGCCTCTTCCCTTAAGGAAATGAGCCCGCCGGATGTTTGACCCCCTATTCGGTCTTCGGGGCCTTTTCCCTTAAGGAAATGAGCCTGCCGGGTGCGTTACCCCCTATTCGGTCTTCGGCCTTACCAATAAAAACTTTATTAAACCTTTCGGCAGTCACATGCTGTCTGACTAATTCTTTAGTCGCCCGGTGACTTGGTGGCCAACCGGAACAACCGCCGCCATCATTCTGGTGGCCCGTACGGGGAGATCCAGTAGATATGACTGTCGCCATCCTGGCTGACCACAGCACGGCCTGAAGCCATCGGAGTAGTGAGTTCTTTTTTTTTGAATTGTTCTTGTCTGTTCTCGCGGAGGCACCCTCTAGTTCCCGGGTACACTAGGGGGGAAGGAACGACCGACCGGGTCGGTCCGGGAAAAGGGCCTCTCGTCAGGAGGCGGTACGAGAAAAGGACCTTTCGTCAAGTGGCGGTCCGGGAAAAGGACCTCTCGTCAGGAGGCGGTCGGAGAAAAGGACCTCTCGTCAGGAGGAGGTCCGGGGAAGGGACCTCTCATCAGGGGACGCCTTGAGTTGGAGGGACCACAACTTGGGCAAGTGGGACGGCACGCGGCGCTCGGGCATAACCCGAGACAGGCATAGACCCGGAATTGTTCTTGTCTGCTCTCGCGGAGGCACCCTCTAATTCCCGGGTACACTAGGGGGGAAGGAAGGCCGACCGGGCCGGTCAGAACCCGTAACAGACACAGAAACTCAAAAGAGAAACGTTTTCCACCTATTATCGGAAGTTTTTTTCTTTTCAATCACCTCAAAAGAGGAACGTTTTAATAAGGACAAATTTAGTTTGGCCGCTTTAAAATGCCAGTAACTGATTTTTTTGTGCAACACAAAATGGCCCCAGTATGCATTAGAGGATCAGGAGGTCTGGCCCGAATATGGGTCACTAAATTTTAATACCATTCTCCAGCTGGACTTCTAATATTGCAGGCAGTTAGAGAAATGGTCAGAAATCCCGTATGTCCAAGCTTTTATGGCTTTGTCCCAGAGCCCTGTGGGAAAGAACTGCCATGTGTTTTTCCTGGGCCCCTCCCGGGGTTCCGGATCTAATGCCCGATTCCTCAGATGTACTGGATGATCCTCTCCTCGGCCGGGGACCCCGGGAGAATGGATTTCCATACCAGTCCACCTGGTGGGTCCTAAGCCCTTCAAGCACCCGGGGAGGCACACGGGGAGGTCACAGAGTAAAGGGGACAGATAGTGCGGGTACAGGCACCCTTCTCTTTGAGCGAATTGGAAATGGCAAAACGGAAATTGGGACAATATTTTGTGGACACCAGGCACTTTCGGGAAGAATTCTGGAGTCTGACCCTGCAGTACAATCTGTCATGGGAAGATCTTAACCTGTTGCTTTATAGCTGTCCTTCGCTCCAAACCAGAGTGGAGTTATCAGGGGGATAGTACTGATAGACAGCTCCAGGATCATATGATTACATGCCTAATGGCGGGCATGGAGAAAGGAATAAGGAAGCAAGTTAACTATGATCGGGTCTGAGCTGTGACCCAGGACTCTACCGAGAACCGTGCCATGTTTAGGCTCAGGCTGGCAGAGGAGATTCGAAAGTACACCCAGCTTGATCCCGACTCGGTAGAGGGAAGTGTAATTCTAAATCTGTACTTCATTAATTGGCTGAAGATATCCACCGAAAACTACAGAAGGAGCAGTTGGGGCCAAAAACACCCACGAATCAGTTGATAGAGGCTGCCTTTAGAGTTTTTAACAACCGCGACCAGGCAGCCCGGGATGAGAAGGACTGCAGGGCCTAAGTGAAGGGCAGAGAGCAGGCCTAGTTACTTGTGGCGGCCCTGACGAAAGGTCGGTCTCACCCTGGAAGGTCGCCCAATGCGGCAACGGTGCTTGCCCTTGGCCCAGGGTCTGGGAAGCCCTGTTTTGTGTGCCGCCAGCCTTGCCATTGGCTTCGGGAGTGCCCCCAGGCGCGGAGGCCTGGTCGCGGCCGCCAGCCACCTGGACCGTACCCCCTCTGCCGGGGACACGGGCACTGGAAACAGAACTCCCCACTACTGGAGGCGAGCGCCGACCCTGAGGCTGGCCAATTCCCGGCTGTTGGCGTGTCCGAGAGCCGAGGGACTGAGGGGGCCCAGGGAACGGCCGGACACCCGCAGGAACCATCTTCATGGCCGAAGCCAGAGTGAGCATGGAAGTGTCCGGTAAGATTATATAATTTTCCTATCGATACGGGGGCCACCTACTCTGTTCTTCCCAGTTTTCGCGGTCCTACCCATCCATCTGGAGTAAGGGTGGTGGGGATCGATGGCATCTCACAATCATGTCGCCAAACTGCCCCCCTACCATGTTTATACTAGCAGGAACTGACTCAGCCAAACCTTTTGCCTTATATGTAGACAAGCAGCGACACCACTGTGCTGCAGCTCTAGGTCAATCCTTGGGGTCAGACATTCGGGCGGTAGCGTATTTTTTCAAGTGGTTAGATAGTGTCGCCTCTGGTTGGCCAGGATGTCTCCATGCGGTAGTGCCATAGCGGTACAGGAGAGCAGAATCCTGACTTTGGGCTAACCCCTTACCGTCTATACTCCACATCGAGTCCTAGCAGTGCTAGGAAATAGGGGCGAGCGTTGGCTCACTGGAGGCCCCTGGTTGCAATACCAGGCCTTCCTTCCTGACACCCCTGAGGTTATTTTAAAGACCTGTAACTCTCTGAACCCAGCAACCCTTCTCCCTCTCCCGGAAGATTGGGAAGGGGACTGGCCAGCCCCAGTTCATGACTGCCTAAACAAAATTGACGAGAGTTACTCTAGCAGACCAGAATTTAGGGACTTACCCCTTGAAAACGTGGATGCTAACTGGTTCAGTGATGGGTCCAGTTACATGGACCAGGGAGTCCGATATGCAGGGTACGCGGTGGTGAGCATCCACGAGGTCACCGAGGCACGGCCCCTCCCTCCAGGGACTTCCGCGCAGAAAGCAGAACTAGTAGCCCTATCTCAAGCTATGGAATTGGGAAAGGGGATGCGTCTTAATATATATTTACTGACTCCAAATATAGCTTCCATGTGTTACATGCTCATGAGACTATTTGGAAAGAGTTAGGTCTCCTTACTGCCCGAGGCACCCCTATCATACATGCAGAGGAAATCCTCCAGCTACTCGCAACAGTTTGGGAACCCCGGGAAGAGGCTGTAATTCACTGTCGGGACACCAAAAGGGGAATACAGAAATAATCAAGGGAAATCGTTTTGCGGACTCACCTGCTCGACAGGCAGCCCTCACCAAAACCGAGGACACCTCTTGTCCCAGATTTTTCTGATTCTCCCCAGGAGGACACTCCCTCACAATACCGGCTCCGGCTCCTCAGGGAAGAGCACCAACCCATGTTATAGAAGTCAACTGAGGAACCTGAGGGGGACGCTGCCCCCATCTTACAAGCTCTACAAGAAATCGCCCCGACCGTGACACCACCGCCATCTCGCTGTCGGGCTCACGGCCAGTTTGCGGTACCCCCATACGACCCCGAATGCATCTAGTTATGAGTTCATCACCCACTGTCAGCATGAAGCCGCTCCAGAAGACAGGTCATCGACCCTCAGAAACCCCTTAGGAATAAGGGTCGTATGTCCTTGTGGGGGGGTGAATGATGGGGGCCCCCCATGCACCATGGAAAGGTTGCAGATATTGTTTGAATGTACGCGGTCCTGTTACCATATTGGGTGTGGGCCTTAGACCCTGCAGCCCACTGGCTGGGTCCACGAACCAAACCAAATAAAGGAGATAGACTCCGCCCAGCTCTGTACCAAATCTGCACCAATCCAGTCCCCCACTGTTTTCAAATCTACCAATCACTGTTATTAGCAACAGCAGTATATAAGCCCGTTGTATCGGGCACTCGGGGCCTTTTCCCTTAAGGAAATGAGCCCGCCGGGTGCGTTACCACCTGTTCGGTCTTTGCGGCCTTTTCCCTTAAGGAAATAAGCCCTCCGGGTGTGTTAACCCCTATTCGGTCTTCGGCCTTACCAACACAAATTTATCAAAATTTTCGGCAGTCACATGCTGTCTGACTAATTCTTTAGTCGCCCGGCGACTTTGTGGCCTTCCGGAACAACCGCCGCCATCATTTTGGTGGCCGGTACAGGGAGATCCAGTAGATGTGACTGCCGCCATCCTGGCTGACCACAGCACAGCCTGAAGCCATCGGAGTGGTGAGTTCTTTTTTTTTTAATTGTTCTTGTCTGTTCTCGCGGAGGCACCCTGTAGTTCCCGGGTACACTAGCGGGGAAGGAAGGACAGAACGGGTCGGTCCGGGAAAAGGACCTCTCATCAAGGGGCGGTCCGGGGAAGGGACCTCTCATCAGGAGACGCCTTGAGTTGGAGAGACCACAGCTTGGGCAAGTGGGATGCCACGCGGTGCTCGGGCATACCCGAGATAGGCACAGAACCCGAATCGTTCTTGTCTGCTCTCGCGGAGGCACCTTCTAGTTCCCGGGTATACTAGGGGGGAAGAAAGGCCGACCGGGTCGGTCTGAGAAAGGACCTCTCATCAGGAGACGGTTCGGGCATTTCAGCACCAGTGGGACACCACTCGGTAAACGGGCATAGCCCGAGACAGACACAGAACCGGGATTGTTCTTGTCCGCTCTCGCGGAGGCACCCTCTAGTACACTAGTGGGGAAGGAAGGCCGACCGGGTCGGTCTGGGAAAAGGACCTCTCGTCAGGACACGGACCGGATATTTCAGCGCGAGTGGGACGCCGCACGGCGCTCGGACATAGCTCGAAACAGACACAGAACCGGAATTGTTCTTGTCTGTTCTCGCGGAGGCACCCTCTAGTCCCCAGGTTCACTAGGAGGGAAGGAAGGTCGACCGGGTCGGTCAGAACCCGAAACAGACACAGTACCTCAAAAAAGGACGGTTTTCCACCCATTATGGGAAGTTTTTTGCTTTTCAATCCCCTCAAAAGAGAAACGTTTTAATAAGGACAAATTTGGTTTGGCCGATTTAAAATGCGAGTAACTGATTTTTTGTGTGTGAACCACAAAATGGCCCCAGTATAAATTAGAGGATCAGGAGGTCTGGCCCGAATATGGGTCACTAAATTTTAATACCATTCTTCAGCTGGACTTCTTATATTGCAGGGAGTTAGAGAAATGGTCAGAAATCCTGTATGTCCAAGATTTTATGGATTTGTCCCAGAGCCCTGTGGGAAAGAACTGTCATGTGTTTTTCCTGGGCCCCTTCCGGGGTTCCAGCTCTAATGCCCGATTCCCCAGATGTACTGGATGAGCCTCTCCTCGGCCGGGGACCCCGGGAGGATGGCTTTCCATACCAGTCCACCTCGTGGGTCCTAAGCCCTTCTAGCACCCGGGGAGGCACACGCTATGCCCTTCCAGAGACAGAGGAAAGGATACTCCCCTTGAGGGAGGTCACAAGGGAAAGGGGGCAGATAGTGCGTGTACAAGCACCCTTCTCTTTGAGCGAAGTGGAAATGGCAAAACGGAAATTGGGACAATATTTTGCGGACACAACGCACTTTCAGGAAGAATTCTGGAGTCTGACCCTGCAGTACAATCTGTCATGGGAAGATCTTAACCTGTTGCTTTATAGCTGTCCCTCGCTCCAAACCAGAGTGGAGTTATCAGGGGGAGAGTACTGATAAACAGCTTCAGGATCACATGATTACATGCCTCCTGGCGGGCAGGGAGAAAGGAATTAGGAAGCAAGTTAACTATGATCGGGTCCGAGCTGTGACCCAGGGCTCTACAGAAAACCCAGCTAAGTTTAGACTCAGACTGGTGGGGGCGATTCGAACGTATAACCAACTTGATCCCGACTCGGCAGAGGAAAGTGTCATTCTGAATATGCATTTTATTAATCAATCAGCTGAAGATATCCTCCGAGAATTCCAGAAGGAGCAGTTGGGGCCAAAACCCAAAACGAATCAGTTGATAGAGGCTGTCTTTAGGGTTTTTAACAACCGTGACCAGGCAGCCCGAGATGAGAAGGACTGCAGGGCCCAAGTGAAGGGCAGAGAGCAGGCCCAGTTACTTGTGGCGGCCCTGACGAAGGGTCGGTCTCACCCTGGAAGGTCGCCCAATGCGGCAACGGTGCTTGCCCTTGGCCCAGGGTTCGGGAAGCCCTGTTTTGTGTGCCACCAGTCTGGCCATTGGGCTCGGGAGTGCCCCCAGGCGCGGAGGCCTGTTCGCGGCCGCCAGCCACCTGGACCGTACCACCTCTGCCGGGGACACGGGCACTGGAAGCGGAACTTCCACTACTGGAGGCGAGTGCCGACCCTGAGGTTGGCCAGTTCCCGGCTGTTGGCACGTCTGAGAGCTGGGAATTACGGGTCCCAGGGAACGGTCAGTCACCCGCAGGAACCATCTCCATGGCCGAACCCAGGGTGAGCATTGAAGTGTCGGGTAAAATTATAAATTTTCTTACCGATATGTGGGCTACCTATTCTGTCCTTCCCAGTTTTCGCCCATCCTACCCATCCATCTGGAGTAAGGGTGGTGGGGATCGATGGCATCTCAAAATCTTGTCGCCAAACTGCCCCCTCCCCCCACCATGTTTATATCAGCAGGAACTGTTTGGCCTTACTTAGCCAAACTTTTTGCCTTATATGTCGACGAGCAGTGACACACTGTGCTGCGGTTCTAGATCAATCCTTGGGGTTAAACCTTCGGGCGGTAGCGTATTTTTCCAAGCGGTTGGATAGTGTCGCCTCTGGTTGGCCAGCATGTCTCCATGCGGTAGCAGCCACTGCCGTAGCGGTACAGGACAGCAGAAACCTGACTTCGGTCTAAACCCTTACCGTCTATACTCCACATCGAATCCTAGCAGTGCTAGGAAATAGGGGTGAGCGTTGGCTCAGGGGAGGCCGCTTGCTGCAATACCAGGCCCTCCTCATTGACACCCCTGAGGTTATCTTAAAGACCTGTAACTCTCTGAACCCAGCAACCCTTCTCCTTCTCCTGGAAGATGGGGAAGGGGACAGGCCAGCCCCAGTTCATGATTGCCTAAACGAAATTGACGAGAGTTACACTAGCAGACCAGACCTTAGGGACCTTGAAAACGTGGATGCTAACTGGTTCACGGATGGGTCCAGTTACATGGACCAGGGAGTCTGATATGCAAAGTACGCGGTAGTGAGCCTCCACGAGGTCATCAAGGCAAGGCCTCTCTCTCCAGGGACCTCTGTGCAGAAAGCAGAACTAGTAGCCCTATCTCGAGCTATGGAATTGGGAAAGGGGATGCGTCTTAACATATTTACTGACTCCAAATATGGCTTACAAGTCTTACATGCTCATGGGACGATTTGGAAAGAGTGGGGTCTCCTTACTGCCCGAGGCACCCCTATCAAACATTCAGAGGAAATCCTCCAGCTACTCGCAGCAGTTTGGGAACCCAGGGAAGTGGCTGTAATTCACTGTCGAGGACACCAAAGGGGAATACAGAAATAATCAAGGAAAATAGCTTTGTGGACTCAGCTTCTCGACAGGCAGCCCGCACCAAAACCGCGGACACCTCTTGTCCCAGATTTTTCTGATTTTCCCCAGGAGGACACTCCCTCACAATACACCTGTGATCGAATTGGCAACCTCCGACTCCGGCTCTGCAGGGAAGAGCACCAACCCACGGGACAGAAGTCAACTGAGGAACCTGAGGGGGAAACTGCCCCAGTCTTACAGACTCTACGAGAAATCACCCCGACCGTGACACCACCGCCATCTCGCCGTCGGGCTCACGGCCGGTTTGCGGTGCACCCATACGACCCCGAACGCATCTAGTTATGAGTTCATCGCCCACTGTCAGCATGAAGCCTTTCCAGAAGATGGACCATCGACCCTTAGCAACCCCTTAGGAATAAGGGTCGTATGTGTTTGAGGGGGGAATGATGGGGGGGGAATCATGCACCGTGGAAAGGTTGCAGATATTGTTTGAATGTACGCGGTTCTGTTGCTGTATCTGGTATGGGCCTTAGACCCTGCAGCCCACTGGCTGGGTCCAGGAACCAAACCAAATAAGGAGGTAGACTCCGCCCAGCTCTGTACCAAATCTGCACCAATCCAGTCCCCACTGTTTTCAAATCTACCAGTCACTGTGATCAGCAACAGCAGTATATAATAAGTCCGTTGTATCGGGCACTCGGGGCCTTTTCCCTTAAGGAAATGAGCCCGCCGGGTGCGTTACCCCCATTCGGTCTTCGGGGCCTTTTCCCTTAAAGAAATGAGCCCGCCGGGTGAGTTACCCCCTATTCGGTCTTCGGGGCCTTTTCCCTTAAGGAAATTAGCCCGCCGGGTGCATCACCCCCTATTCGGTCTTCGGCCTTACCAATAAAAACTTTATTAAACCTTTCGCCAGTAACATGCTGTCTGACTAATTCTTTAGTCGCCCGGCGACTTGGTGGCCATCCGGAACAACCGCCGCCATCAATAATAATAACGATGATGGCATTTATGAAATGCTCACTGTGTGTGAAGTACTGCTCTAAGGGCTGGGGAGATTACAAGACCATCAGGTTGTCCCACGGGGGGCTCACAGTCTTCATCCCCATTTTACAGATGAGGTCACTGAGGCACAGGGAAGTGAAGTAACTTGCCCAAGGTCACGCAGCTGATAATAGGCGGAGCCGGGATCTGAACCCCTGACCTCTGACTCCAAAGCCCGGGCTCTTTCCGCTGAGCCACGCTGCTTCCCTATCTGCATCCCCACCTTGGGTTCTCTTGGGTCCACTGTGAGCCCCACATGGGATGATGACCTGATGACCTTGTATGTACCCCAGAGCTTAGAACACTGTTTGGCACATAGTGAGCACTTAACAAATACCATCATTATCATCATTACTATTATTACCTCCACTACATGTCTGCAGTGTGACCTTAGGCAATTCACTTCTCTGAATCTCAGTTACTTCATCTGTAAAATGGGGATTAAGAGTGTGAGCCCTATGTGGGACTGGGACTGTGTCCGACCTGTTATCTTGTATCTAACGCTCCGTTTAGTACGGTGCTTGTGAGGCCGGCATCACGGGCGGGAACTGAGGGGAGGAAGTGAAACTGACAAGCACCCCCTCCCTCCCTCTACAATCTGCCCAGCAACGTGACGCTAGAAGGATAGAACCAATCCGTCAACGCCACAATCTCGGATACAGTTTATAAGCAACCCCGGCTGAGTGCTCAGGGTCCTCGCCACTCCTAAGGAGCGGAGCCCGCTGCGTGCGTTACACCCAAAAGACCTAAATTCATTCTGGGAGGGAAATTGGACGGGATAATAAAAGCTTGCTTGGGAAAACGATCCTCGGAGTAATTCTCTACGCTCCCACGAGACTCCGGTGTTTTTGGCCGGCATCACTTGGCACACACTGGTCTGCTGTGTTACCTTGGGCAAGTCACTTCACTTTTCTGTGCCCCAATCCCCTCGTCTGAAAAATGGGAATTAAGACTGTGAGCCCCATGTGGGTCAGCGATTGTGTACAACCTGATTAGCTGGTATCTACCACAGCACTTTGTACAGTGCCTTGCACACAGTAAGCATTAATGCCATTAACATGCCATTAAAAATGCCAAATGCCATTAAAAAACAATTCTGCTTCTGCTCCTCCTCCTAACATCCATTCCCAGTGCTCACGACTCAGCTGATACAAGAGAAGCACAAACCCTGGTGAGCTGTTGATGTTTCAGGCCCTGCCACAGACTCTGCTGTTGAGCCAGTCAGGATGGAAACCTTTAGTCAGTAGAATCCTGCCACCAAGATCAATAACCTTGGACCCTCTGGTCAGAGTAATTAGTGCCCTTGCAGGCCAGCTGCTGTTTCAATGCCGATGCCTTGGCCTATCATAAACATTTTCATATGTATGGCGTCTTCTGCCCAGTCCCTCCCCACCCCGGGCAGGCCACATGAGTGGTATTTGTTAAAGCACTTCCTATGTGCTTTGTGTACATTGGACACAGTCCCCGTTTCTCATAGGGCTACCGGTTTGAGGGAGGTTTTCCCCATTTTACAGATGAGAAAACTGAGGTTCATCCAACTGACTTTCCCAAGGTCACAACAGTGGGCAAGGGTCAGAGTGGGATTAGAACCCAGGTAGCCTGACTGCAAGTAAGCTGACTTCTTTTTTAAGTCTTTAAAGGAAGCAGCATGGTTTAAAGGATAGAGCAGACCTGGGAGTCAAAAAGGCCTGGGTTCTAATCCCAGCCCTGCCACTTGTCAGCTGTATGACCTTGTGCAAGCAACTTCACTTCTCTGGGCCTCAGTTACCTTATCTTTAAAATGTTTAGTACAGTGGTACAGTGCTCTGCACACAGTAAGCACGATTGAATGAATGAATGAATGAGTGGTATAAAGTAAGTACTTAATGTGGAAGAAAAACTTTACAGACTCTGCGTTGTGTTCAGAAGAAGGTATGTCAGAGACAGATTTTATTACTATTAGCGCTTCATCCGAAACTAGTAGGGAGAGGAGTTGAGCAGCAGAGATTCCGCTGCTAGTCAAGGCCAGCCCAACTTCAAGCAATACAGAGCTTCTTCATATACCATTAGTACAACATTCATAACGATCAGAACAATCCAGTAGGAGAAGTACTTTAGGATAGAAAGCAGTAAGCTCCTGGGGCATTACCTGTTTAGTCCTTGACCTCCTTTGTTAAGGTAGTAAGTAGGGCCAGGGGCTTGATTGGTTCTAGGGCAACCCATCAGGCAAACCCAAAGTGGTCAAGCGGGCCTTAGGCAGGGGCGGGGGAGAAAGGTGGACAAAAGCAGGAACTTGACAATTGTGCTTCTATAACAAATATCAAAATTATTACTATTAGATAGAGCATGAGCCTGGGAATCAGAAGGACCTGGGTTCTAATTCCAGCTCCAATACCTGCCTGCTGTGTGACTTTAGGCAAGTCACTTAGCTTCACTGTGCCAGTTACCTCTCGTAAAATGGGGATTAAGACCATGAGCTTCTTGTGGGACAGAGACTTTGTCCAACCTAAGTTGCCTGTATCTATCCCAGGGCTTAGTGCAGTGCCTGGAAAATAGTAAGCTCTTAACAAATACCACTGTTATTATTATTATTACCATTATTATTATTAACAATCATAATGCTTCCCACTCTGGTGCCCCCAGGAGCTCTGTGCTTTCAAAACAGGTACGTTTGAATCCCAGCCCTTCCCGATCCCAATTTTGGTCTTACCATGCTTGACCAGTCACCCCGGTATTTTCCCAGAGTGCGGTTTCTGCTGCTTTCACGATACTCCAATAAGCACCCTGCCCCAATTGACTGCCGTCCAGCAGCTCTTTGCGATTTTGTCAGCAGTAGGGGAACCAACAAAATGTAAACGTAGATTCTTTCTTTCCAGAAAGACGGAATTCCTTCTGCCATCAGTTTCTCCCACACGTGCACAAACATGGAACCCAGTCTTATAAACGGGATGATGACTGGAATCTTAAGTGCTTACCTGTGCCAAGCACTGAACTAAACAATGGGACCTAGACCTACATGAGCACCCGTCTTACCGCAGAGCTGAGCTGCTTGAATCACTTTTATTTCCAGAATCGGAAACCTTCCTCCTGGAAGGGCAAAGGATGGTAAACATTCGGGGGAGCTTCTTGGGGTCATTTTCAAACCCTAAGGCACTGGGATTGCAAGATTTGTGTTTCCTTATGTGAAAAGCAATTTGGCCTAGACAGTGACCTCGTTGTGGGCAGGAATGTGTCTGTTGTTTTACTGTACTCTCCCAAGAGCTTAATAGAGTGCTTTGCACACAGTGAGCACTCAATAAATACGATGGAGTGAACTGAATGAATGGATGAATGAATGATGGAAATAAATCCATCGGTAACATTTGCTAACATATTGCCTGTGGGTCACAATAGGGAGTACAGATGAGCTCCTGCCCTCGAGGAGTTTACAATCTAGCAGCAGAGGCCAACTCTCGAGAAGCAGTGTGGCCTAGTGGAAAGAGCACGGGCTTGGGAGTCAGAGGCTGTGGGTCCAAACTCCGACTCCGCTACTTGCTAGCTGTGTGACTTTGGGCAAGTCACTTAACTTCTCTGAGCCTCAATTACCTCATCTGTAAAATGGGGATTAAGACTGTGAGCACCCTTTTGGGTCAGGGACTTTGTCCAACCTGATTTACAGCATGTTGCCAATTTGTACTGTATGTTGCCGATTTTTATTTTCCCAGCGCTTAGAACAGTGCTCTGCACAGAGTAAGTGCTCAATAAATTTGAATGAATGAATGAATGAAGCCGGCCCCCCTATTTTTAACTCTTTCCCTGATACCTGAGCCATGAAGCCCGTAAAGCGAAGTATCAAATCTGCAGTTCATGGTATGAGGCCAGGCTCAGTTTGCTGGCACCCTTATTTTTTATCTTTCTCTCTACTTCCTGGGTCATGAAGACCCCAAAGGGAGTCAACTTTGAGGATCATGGCATGAAGCCAACCTCCCTTTCGCCAGCACCCACACTTTTATGGTTCTTCCCGGCACCTGGGCCAGGAAAACCCAAATGGGAAGACTCAAATCGAGGGTTCATGGCACGAAGCCAGACCCGCGATTCCCGACACCCATGTTTATCATTCTTCATCATGGTGTGTGAGCCGTGAAGACCCAGGTGGGACGACTCAGATCTGGGGTTCAGGACATGAAGCCAGCCCTCTTTTGCTAGTACTCATATTATTATTCTTCCCGGCACCTTAGACATGAAGACTCGAATCTTTGGTTAGTAGCGTGAAGCCAATCTCCTTTTTGCCACAACATATATTTTTGATCGCTCTTCACAGGACCTGGCCCGTGAAGACCCAAATAGGACGACTAAAAGCTGGACCTCTTGGTATAAAACCAAGCCTCCTTTCACCTGCCCCCATTTTATTTTTCTTCCTGGTGCTTAGGCTATGAAGATCTCTCTGGGAAGATTCAAATCTGGGCTTCATGGCATGAAGCCAGTCTCTCCTTTTGCCAGCACCCCTACTTTTATTGTTCTTCCAGTACCCGGGACAAGAATATCCAAAAAGGAAGACTTGGATCTGAGGTTCGTGGCATGAAGCAGCAGGGTCTAGTGGACAGAGCATGGGCCTGGGAGTCAGAAGGATCTGGGTTCTAATCCTAGCTCCACACCTGGATTTGTCCAAGTCATTTAACAGCAGACATTTAACTGCTCTGTGCTTCAGTCACCTCATCCGTAAAATAGGGATTAATACTGGGAACAGGGACTAGATCCAACCTGATTAGATTTTATCTACCCCAGTGCTTAGTACGGTGCTTGACACATAGTAAGCAGTTAATAAATATCATCATCACCATGAAGCCAATCCCCTTTAGCTAGTACCCATATTTTTATTAATCTTTCTGGTGCCTGCACCACGAAGACTCAGATGGGAAGATTCAAATCTAGGATTCATGGCATGAAGCCAGTCTCCCTTTTGCCAGCATCCATGTTTTTTACTCTCTCCCTGTTTCCTGCATTCATGGCATATAGCCATTTCCCCCACTCCCCGCACTTCCTTTTGCCAGCACCCATGTAATTACTCTCAGGCCCTGGGCCTCTGGGGTTTGTGGCTTGAAGCTAGCCCCTCTTTTGTTGTCACCCAAACTTTTAGTGTCCTTCCTGGCTCCCAGGCCACGAAGAACCAAATGTCAAATCTGGGCTTCATTGCATGAAGCCAGTCCATTGTAACCAGCACCCATATTTGTATTATTCTTCCCGGTGGCCTGAGATTTGAAAAATCAAATCTGGGGTTCATGGCATGAAGCTAGCCCCCTTTTCCATGCACCCATATTTTTATCTCTCTCCCTGGTACCCGGCCCTTCCCTCAGGGGGCTCACAAAGTCAAACAGGCTCAGCTTTGCAGAGCTCCTGCTGTGGGAGGCTCACAATGTCAGAATGTCACTGAGGTCCCTGTGGCCCTGTCTCCAGGGAAGGGGCTCAAAACATCAGACAGGCCTACTCTCAAGGTGACCTTACCCTCGAGGGGCTCACAATATTAGACAGGCCACTGAGTGGCCTCACTGGGTTGGACACGCCCTGTGGATCTCCCAACCTCCTGTCTCTCCCCACTCCGGTCTATACTTCATTCTGCTGCCCCGATTATCTTTCTACGGAAACATTCTGGGCATGTCACTCCCCTCCTCAAAATTCTCCAGTGGTTGCATATAAACCTCCAGATCAAGCAAAAACTCCTCACTACTGGCTTCAAAGCTCTCCATCACCTTGTCCCTCCAACCTCACCTCCCTTCTCGCCTTCTAGAGCCCAGCCCGCACACTCCACTCCTCTGCCGCTAACCTCCTAACTGTGCCTCAGTCTCGCCTGTCCCACTGTCAACCCCTGGCCCACATCCTCCCACTAATCTGGAAAGCCCTCCCTTCTCAAATCCGTCAAACTAGCACATTTCTCCCTTCAAAGCCCTACTGAAAGCTCTAGGAGGCCTTCCCAGACTGAGCACCCCCTTTTCCTCTGCTCTCCCTCCCCTCCCCATCGCCCCCACTCGCTCCCTCTGCTCGACCCCCCTCCCCACCCCACAGCACTTGTGTTTACATACGTACATATTTATAATTCCATTAATTTTATTGATGTGCATATATCATTAATTCTATTAATTTATATTGATGCTATTGATGCCTGTTTTCTTGTTTTGATTTCTGCCTCCCCCCTTCTAGACTGTGAGCGCATTGAAGGAATTTCATCTATCTGGAAGGAAAGAATCTACGTTTACATTTTGTTGATTCCCTACCGCTGACAAAATCCCCAAGACGTGTTTAACGGCAGTCACCTGGGGCAAGGTTGTTATTGGAGTATCGTGAAATTCCATTTATTATGACGATTTTGACATCTGTCTACATGTTTTGTTTTGTTGTCCGTCTCCCCCTTCTGGACTGTGAGCCCATTGTTGGGTAGGGGCCGTTTCTATATGTTGTCGATTTGTACTTCCCAAGCGCTTAGTACAGTGCACTGCAAACAATAAGCGCTCAATAAATATGATTAAATGAATATTTGTTGCTGAATTGTACTTTCCAAGCGCTTACTACAGCACTCTTCATACAGGAAATGCTCAATAAATGAATGAAGGAATGAATGAATGACCGACCTACTGTCTGTCATTTACTGGGCAGAGAAACCTAGTGAGCACATATCATATTAAGGGCATTTTTGCCTGCTAGGCACTGGGCGTGATTCAACACAGACAAGACACACCATCACTGCTTTTAAGGAGTTGACCATGTGATATAGGACAGTGATCTGTACTCAAAAAGTGCTCGATAAATACCATTGATTAGTATAATTCCTTATAGCTAGCAGGAAGAGGAAGGATTAAGAAGGGAGATCAAGCAGGGGGCAGCCCATTGAAGATGAGACACAGTCTCTGCCCACACACATGGGATCCTTGCCGTCAGCCCTACAGGGGTAGGAGCAGTGGGATGAGCACTGCAGCTACAGCAGGGGCGGCCCCTCGCCCACCATGACCAGTACCAACAGGGCACTGATCGCCGCGGTGAGGTCTAGGTCGATGGAGAGAACACCGTCCTGGCCCTCAATCTAGTGGGAGCAGGGGAGACACAAAATGGACAGACCCACAGACACAGACAGACAATGAACATGCACTGTTATGTTTTTATTATGTTTTTATAATGGCATTTATTAAGCGCTTACTCTGTGCAAAGCACTGTTCTAAGCTATGGGGAGGTTACAAGGTGATCAGGTTGTCCCACGGGGGGCTCACAGTCTTTATCCCCATTTTACAGATGAGGTAACTGAGGCCCAGGGAAGTGAGGTGACTTGCCCAAAGTCACACAGCTGAAAATTGACAGAGCCTGGATTTGAGCCCATAACCTATGACTCCAAAGCCCGGGCTCTTTCCACTAAGCCACGCTACATATCCCCGTGCGTAAGATGTCATCTATCCCAGTCTCCCAGGACCCTCAATCCCAGGTCCAGCAGTCACCCCCAATTCAGGCCCGGCCTTCCCCAAGCCCATCTGATCCCAAAGTCTTCCTCCATGCCCTCTCCTCTTGCATATGCTCTTCAACCCCGGCCTGAAAAAGCAAGGGAAGCTTTCAGCCTCCGATCCCCCCATTCCGCCTCAGGCCCCACCCCAGCGCAGCAGCAATATCCTGGAAACATCATCAGAACCTCCAAAACAATCATCACCACCCCAGCCCTTCCCCAGTTTCCCTACTGCCGCACACTCAGGCAGTGTACAATGTATACATGGCATTAGCAGCGCCACAACCCATCAGCATCAAGCACCTTTCCCTTGCCCCCACAGTCTTCATCCCCACACAGTTCAACAAAATGAACATATAAATAATTTCTGAAACGGTGTAATCAATACCTCCTCCAACCTCCTCTCCTCCCCACCTGCTCAACCCTGATAACCCCTCATCATCATTATTGTCATTGTCATCCTCATCACCAATACAATAGGTATCAGCAATTCCAGCAAGCCCAATCCCAGACCCCTCTAAAAGAGGGAGGGGGAAGGTGAAGTAGCCAAAGCTCCCTACTCACCAAAGCCCAGGGCAGGCCATGCTCTGTCTCCTTTCCATTGCAAACTGAGACAATCCTGCTCACCTCCCCCTCCTAGAGGGGCACAAAACCCCACCTGAGCCTTTGGAGGCCCCAGTGACCTTTTACCCTTGGTGAGCCCCAATGACCCACTTAGGTCTTGCGAAACCCAAATCCCATCCTGACTTTCAGGATAGACCTTGAACCACTTCGAACCCAGGTTCTGCTGATTCCAAGCCCACTAGGCCACACACAGCAGTCCTAGGAAGTAGGCCGACAAATGCCTGGGTGTCAGAAGACCTGGTTTATAATCCCGGCTCAGAAACCTGCCGTTGTAAGACTATGGCAAGACACCTAACTTCCTTGTGCCTCTGTTTCCTTATCTGTAAAATGGGGATTACATAACTGTTCTCCCTCAAACTTAACCTATGAGCCCCATTTGGGACAGGGATTGAGTCTGATCTGATCACATTGGATCTACCCAGTTCTCAGTGCAGTCCTTGGATCATAGTAATCCCTTAAAAATATAACAGACATTATTTTTAATAGGTATTGTTATTAATGCCACTCTTCCAGATGAGGTAATTGAGTCTCAGAAAGGTTAAGTGTCTGGCTCAAGCTCATACGTCAGGCCTGTGGCAAGGCTGAGAAAATCAATCAGTGGTATTTGTTGAGAGCGTACTTGTTCAGAGCGCTTAATACAGTGCCTGGCAGAATATAATAATAATGATAGCATTTGTTAAGCGCTTACTATGTGCAGGGCACTGTTCTAAGCGCTGGGGGGGATACAAGGTGATCAAGTTGTCCTACGTAGGGTTCACAGTCTTACTCCCCATTTTGCAGATGAGGTAACTGAGGCTCAGAGAAGTTAAGTGACTTTCCCAAGGTCACACAGCAGACATGTGGCAGAGTGGGATTCGAACCCATGACCTCTGACTCCAAAGCCCTAGCTCTTTCCACTGAACCATGCTGCTTGGTATACTGCAATACAGAGTATGGTAGAGTTGGGAGACATGATCCCTGCCCTGAAAATCTTACTGTCAGATTCTCTATCAGGCCCAGGCTCTGGCCATTAGTCTGTGCCAACTTCCACGATTTGCCCATTTTCCCATTGTCAGTGGGCTGCACTCAAAACTTTATCTGTCCCAGGACAGGAGCCAGGGTGGCAAAAAGCAACCGGCTTTCTTTTTTCTTTATGATATTTGTTAAGTGCTTACTATGTGCCAATCAATCAATCAATGTTATATATTGAGTGTTTACTATGTGCAGAGCACTGGACTAAGCAGTTGGTATTCCTTAAGCACATCTCTTTTCTCTTACAGTATTTGTTAAGTGCTTACTATGTGCCAATCAATCAATCAATCTTTATTGAGCCCTTACTATGTGCAGAGCACTGGCCTAAGCTCTTGCCCATTGTTGGGTAGGGACCATCTCTATATGTCGCCAACTGGTACTTCTCAAGTACTGTGCTCTGCCCACAGTAAGCGCTCAATAAATACGACTGAATGAATGAATGATATTTGTTAAGCACCTTTTTTTTTTCCATAAGGCATTTGTTAATCATTTACCCTGTGCCAGGTACTGTACTGGGGTGGATACAAGCTAATCAACTGGGACACAGTCCGTGTCCCACCTGGGGTTTAAAGCCTTAATCCCCATTTTGCCGATGAAGGAACTGAGGCCCAGAGAAATGAAGTGACTTAACCAATGTCACACAGCAGATAGGTGACCGGGCTGGGATTAGAATCCAGGTCTTTCTAAGTTCCAGTCCCAGGCTCTATCCACTAGGACATGCTGCTTCTCTATTCTCAATTTCCACTGTTTTCCTAGAAGAAATTCAGCTTGGGATCCCGCTCTGCCTGGGGCAAACAGACCTGGTCCGGCACCCCACCCTGCCAGGGACCTTGTGCGCAGTTTGCCGGCCGATCAATGAGACCACTGCACCTTCTCTCCTGGTTCTCCTCTTATCTCTCTGGCCGTTCATTCTCAGTCTCTTTCGCGAGCTCCTCCTCTCCCTCCCACCTCCTTACCGTGGGGGTCCATCAGGGTTCAGTTCTGGGTCCCCTTCTATTCTCCATCTACACTCATTCCCCTGGTGAACTCATTCACTTTCATGGCTTCAACTACCATCTCTATGCAGATGATACCCAAATCTGCATCTCCTCCCTGATCTCTCTCCCTCTCTCCAGGCTCGCATCTGCCCCTGTCTTCAAGATATTCACTATTTCGAATGTCCTCCCATCACCTCAAATTTAACATGTCTAAAACAGAGCTCCTTATCTTCCCACCAAAACCTTGTCCTCTCCTGGACTTTCCCATCACTGTAGACGGCACCGCCATCCTTCCTTCACAAGCCCAGAATCTCAGCATTATCCTTGACCCCTCTCTCCTACTCAATCCACATATCCAATCCGTCACCATATCCTGTCGGTCTCCTCCTAACATTGCTACAATCCACCCTTTCCTCTCCATCCAAACTGTTACCAAGTTAGTACAATCACTCACTCTATCCCACCTAGATTACTTCCTCAGCCTCCTTTCTGACCTCACATCCTCCTTCTATTCCCCCACTCCAATCCATACTTCACTCTGCTGCCCATATTATCTTTCTACAGAAACGTTCAGGGTATGTCACCCCCCTCCTAAAATATCTCCAGTGGTTACCTATCCACCTCCGTATCGAGCAAAATCTCCTCACCATGAGCTTTAAAGCACTCCATCACCTTGCCCCCTCCAAACTCATCTCACCTGTCTCCTTCTACAACCCAGCCCGCACTCTTCACTCCTCTGATACTAACCTTCTCACCATGTCTCGATCTCGCCTGTCTCGTCGCCGACCCCTGACCCAAGGCCTGGAACTCCCTCCCTTCTCAAACCCGCCAGACAATTCCTCTCCCCATCTTCAAAGTCTTACTGAAGGCACATCTCCTCTAAGAGGCCTTTTCAGACTAAGCCCCACTTTTTCTCATCTCCCATTCCCTTCCACGTCAGCCCGACATACTCCCTTTGTTCTTCCCCTACTCCCTGCCCCACAGCACTTTTGTATATATTTGTAATTTTATTTATTTATACTGATGTCTGTTTACTTGTTTTGATGTCTGCCTCCCCACCTCTAGACTGTGAACTCGTTGTGGCCAGGGATTGTCTCTCTTTATTGCTGTATTGTACTTTCCCAGGTACTTAGTACAGTGCTCTGCACAAAGTAAACACTCAATAAATGCAATTGAATGAATGAACTTCCTCATTGTCACTGTCTTCCTACAGGTGGTTTCCCAGAGCCCTGTAAGTAGAGTGAGGGCAAGGGGACAGCTTACAGCAGCAGCCATCTGTCAAGCAGGCAAGGGGAAAGTCTTGTGGCAAGAGCAAGGGATTGGGAGTTGGAGGTTGGGGGTTCTAATTCCGGCTCTTCCACTTGTCAGCTGTGTGACTTTGGCAAGTCATTTCACTTATCTGTGTCTCACTTCATCTGTGAAATGGGATTGAGATTGGGAGTCCCAAGTGGGTTACGACTGTGCCCAACCTGATTGCATTTTTCTACCCACCCCAGTGCTTAGAAGAGTGAACAATGAACAGTGATTGGAGAAGCAGCGTGGCTTAACTTCTCTGTGCCTCAGTTACCTCACCTGTAAAATGGGGAGTAAGACTGTGAGCCCCACGTGGGACACCCCGATCACCTTGTAACCTCCCCAGCGCTTAGAACAGTGCTTTGCATATAGTAAGCGCTTAATAAATGCCATTAAAAAGTGTTTGGTACTTAGTAAGCACTTCAACAAATATCATAATTATCATTGTTTTATTAAGTGGGCAGATATCAGGATTCTGGGACCCTGAGCAGCAGCCGTCCGTCAATCAGGCAGGGGGAGGGTCAGGGGCCAGGTTTTACAATGGAATGAATGAATTACAATTCAATGAATGAATGAATCTCCTCCAAGAGTCCTTCCCTGATAAGCCCTACTTTCCTCTTCTCCATTCTCCTTCTGCATCGCACTTTCCCCTATCTCTAATTAACGTCAGTCTCTTCTGTAAGATAATAATAATGATAACGGCATTTATTAAGCGCTTACTCTGTGCAAAGCACTGTTCGAAGCACTGGGGAGGTTACAAGGTGATCAGGTCATCCCACCTGGGGCTCACAGTCTTCATCCCCATTTTACAGATGAGGTAACTGAGGCCCAGAGAAGTGAAGTGACTTGCCCAAAGTCATCCAGCTGACAAGTGGCTGAGCCGGGATTTGAACCCATAACCTCTGACTCCAAAGCCCGGGCTTCTTCAACTGAGCCACGCTGCTTCCACAAGCAAGACATGAACATACATACTGTGGGGATGGGGGGGATGAATGAAGGAGCAAGCAAGAGTGGCGCAGAAGAGTGTGAGAGAAGAGGAGAGGAGGGCCCAGTCAGGGGAGGCCTCTTGGAGGAGATCTGTCTGACATGAGGAGTGAGGGGGTACCCGGCCAAAGGCAGGATGTGGGCGTGAGGTCAGTGGCGAGCTAGACGAGACCGAGGCACAATGAGAAGGTCAGCACCAGAGGAACCAAGTGTGTGGGCTTTGTTGAAGCAGGAGAGTGTCCTTATCTATCATTTATTTATTTATTTATTTATTTATTTATTTATTTATTTATTCATTCATTCATTTATATTAACGTCTGTCTCCCCCTCTAAATTGTAAGCTCATTCTGAGCAGGGAACGTGTCTGTTATATTGTACTCTCCCAAGTGCTTAGTACAGTGCTCTGCACACAGTAAATGCTCAATAAATACGATCGGATGAATGAATATAGCGAGACCACAAAGCCACTTCAACCAATTAATGAACCGTACTTACTGAGCGCTTACTATGTGCACTAAGTTGTTGGGAGTGTATGGTACAACTGAACTAGCAGCCGTGCTCCCTGACAAAACGAGCTTACAGTCTAGAGGGGATCAATGAATGGTATTTACTGACTGCTTTCTCTGTGCAAAGCATTGACTTGGGGGAACATAATACAGTTGGTAGGTATACCTGTATTGTGAAGGATAATAATAATAATGATAATAGTAATGCATAAATACACGAAAATCTCTTTTGCGAATGTGGAATTCATTTATGTCTTTTGAAAGGCCTGAAAGATTTTTCCTGGAGATCCTTCTCTGGGCAGACGATGGGAGGGAATGGTTCATTCCTTCATTTCTTCCTTTCTTCAGTCGTATTCATTGAACGCTTACTGTGTGCACAGCACTGCACTAAGCACTTGGGAAGTAGAAATGGGCCCCAGAGACAATCCCTATGGTAAGGTCAAGCTTCAGGTATGACTCATGAGCCATCTCATCTGACCTTGTTTTTTCTTTTTCTTACGTTATTTGTTAAGTGCCTGCTAGGTGCCATGCATTGTTCTAAGGGCTTGGGTCTTTTCTTATGTGATCGAGTCATTGCCAACCCATAGCGACACCACAGACCCATCTCTCCCCAAAACCCCCGGCTCTCCATCTGCAATCGTTCTGGTAGTGAATCCATAGATTTTTCTTGGTAAAAGTACAGAAGAGGTTTACCACTGCCGACTTCTGCGTAGTAAACTCGAGTTTCTGCCCTCGACTCTCTCCCATTTCGCTGCTGCCCAGCATGTGTGAGTTTTGACTTGTAGCAGATTGTCTTCCACTCGCTAGCCACTGCTCAAGCTAGGAATGAAATGTGTAGGTCTCTTGACTCTCTCTCCCATAGCCGAGACTGGTAGAGTACTGGAAACCCTCCAGGTATGACCGGGAGAGAGGAAGTGCTTGGGTAGATTCAAGGTAATCAGGGTGGACACAGCCCAGGCCATGTCCCACATGGGGCTCTTAATTTGAATCCTCATTTTACAGATTAGGGAACTAAAGCTCAGAGAAGTGAAGTGACTTGCCTAAGGTCACACAGTAGGCAAAGAAACAGCTTGGCTTAGTAGAAAGAACAGAGTCCTGGAAGTCAGAGGACCTGGGTTCTAATCCCTGCTCTGGCATTTGTCTGCTGTGTGACCTTGGACAAGTCCCTCGGTTACCCCATCTGTGCAATGGGGATGAAATCCTACTCCCTCCTACTTAGACAATGGGTCCCATGTGGCAGAAGGACTGTGTCCAACCTGATGAACCTATACCTACCCCAGTGCAGAGACCAGTGTTCGGCACATACTAACGGCTTAACAAGTTCAATAATAATAATAATCATCATCATCATCAATCGTATTTATTGACCGCTTACTATGTGCAGAGCACTGTACTATGCGCTTGGGAAGTACAAATTGGCAACATATAGAGACAATCCCTACCCAACAGTGGGCTCACAGTCTAAAAGGGGGAGACAGAGAACAAAACCAAACATACTAACAAAATAACATAAATAGAATAGATATGTACAAGTAAAATAAATAAATAAATTAATAATAATAATAATAATGGCACTTGTTAAGCGCTTACTATATGCAAAGCACTGTTCTAAGCACTGTGGGGATACAAGGTGATCAGGTTGTCCCATTTGAGGCTCACAGTCTTAATCCCCATTTCACAGATGAGGCAATTGAGGCTCAGAGAAGTTAAGTGACTTGCCCAAGGTCCCACAGCAGACATGTGGCAGAGCTGGGATTAGAACGCATGACTTCTAGACTGTGAGCCCGCTGTTGGGTAGGGACCATCTCTGTATGTTGCCATGTTGTACTTCCTAAGCGCTTAGTACAGTGCTCTGCACACAGTAAGTGCTCAATAAATACGATTGAATGAATGAAAGACTGACCTCTGACTCTCAAGCCCGGGCTCTTTCCACTGAGCCATGCTGCTTACCACAATTCTTAAATGAGGGAGCTGGGATTAGAACTCAGGTCCTCTATACTGTAAACTTGTTGTGGTCAGGGAATATGTCTATTTTATATCCTACTGTACTCTCTCAAACACTTAGTACAGTGCTCTGTACACAGTAGGTGCTCCATAAATACGACTGAATAAATAAATTTATGAATTCTGACATTCCAAGTTTCCTAACTGTGAATTGTGGGTGTTTCTTTTTTTCAGAATGTGTTTCCTTTGGGTGAGCTAAAATTGTCTGAATGAGGAAGCATGCATTCTGCCTTTATTTGCGGGGGGACGGACTTTATTCAGTCTACCTCACAAAGCAGTAGACGTGAACCCATTTCCACTCAAGGAAGGCTGAAGCAGGGGAGGCCACTACTGACCTTTCCAGAAAGGACCGTGTACGCCAAACTGGGAGTTCTGGGTTAGGGTCGGATTCCACATGTCCGGTCGCCAGCCTGCAAGGTGGTCCCTCCTTGGGGCGGGAGAACCCGGACCAAGAAGGCCCGCAGATTGGGGGATGACCCCGAGAATGCAGTGGAAGTATCTCCGTGCGCTGGTTCGGAAGGTGAATTTGCACAGAGATGATTCCTCTGGATTCCCGGGGGGTGGAGCTGGTGGCTCGGTATCTTGGTCACTTGGTCAGCCTTCTCATCTTCTGCAGTTCTTCGATGGGTTTCCACTGCTGGTTAATCGAGAGTAACTGCAGAGCAGAGAGACAAAACCTGTGTTCCAGGAACCGCAACCCTGGAGAATACATTCTGCTAGATCCTAAGCTTCCTAAGCTCCTTATGTCCATATTTGTAATTTATTTATTTCTATTAATCTCTGCCTTCCCTGCTAGACTGCAAGCTCACTGTGGGCAGGGAACGTTTCTGTTATCTTGTTATGTTGTACTTTCCCAAGTGCTTAGTACAGTGCTCTGCACACAGTAAGCGCTCAATAAATACGATTGATTGAATGAATGAAAGTGTGCAACAAACACGAACTGATTGACTGACTGAGGGCAGGAATGGTATTTATGAACATTATTGTTCTCTCCCGGGTATTTTGTATACTGTTCTTCAGACAGTATGTGCTTGGGAAATATTCGTGATTGATAAGTGAATAGAAAGTGATTTCCCTTGATTTTCATCCAGAAAAAAGTTCTCTGCTCTATGTAGGACAGGGACTGTGACAGCATGGCCTAGTGGACACAGCATGGGCCTGGGGATCGGAAGGATATGGGTTCTGATTCTGGCTCTGCCACTTTTCTACTTGGTGACCTTGGGCAAGTCACTTCACTTCTCTGAGACTCAGTTACCTCATCTGTAAAATAGTGATTAAGACCGTGAACCCCATGACCGTCCCTATGTGGGACTGGGACTGTGTCCAACCACATTACCTTGTATCTACCCCAGTGCTTAGAACAAGTGCCTGGCACATAGTAAGTGCTTAACAAATGCCATTAAGAAGGTTACTTCACCTCTCTGTGCCTCAGTTCCCTCATTTGTAAAATAAGGACTAAGACTGTGAGCCCCATGTGGGACAGGGACTGTGCCCAACCAGATTAGCTTGTATCTACCCCAGCACTTTGTACAGTTCCTAGCACAGAATAAGCACTTAACAAATAGCATTAAAAAGTCCATTTGCTTCTCTGTGCCTCAGTTCTCTCATCTGTAAAATAGGAATTAAGACTGTGAGCCCCACGTGGGACATGGATGTGTCCAATCAGATTAGGTTGCATCTATGCTAATGTTTAGTACAGTGCCTGACACATAGTAAGCATATTATTATTAGCTTGTATCTACTCCAATGCTTAGTACAGTGCCTGGCCCATAGTGAGTGCTTTACAAATACCATACAGAACAAAAACAAAATGGTTGTTTCACTCCCACAGGTCCCTCCTCATCCCTGGGTCAGACTGGGATCATACAGATGCAGGAAATGGCCTTTCTGGTCCACCTGCTCTCCCAAGTCGACCGGCCCACCCTGTACAAATGCCCCCGTCCTTCCTCCCTTCCCCACCCACACACCGAGAAGTGGCACCAATGCCCCTCTTCCCGGGGCCCAGAGGGGAGGGCAGGGCAGGGCAGGGCAGGGCAGGGCAGGGAGTTGCGGGCAGGTGCCCCTCTGAGAGGATTGGGCCCAGGACCAAGGTCATCAGGTCAAGGAGCCTGTCACTGTTCAGCGGGGGACGGAGGGGCCCTTCAGAAGAAGGGGCGGAGGTGGGCCCGCTACCTTTTGAGGCTGGGTAGAATCTACGTTCTCCCATGGCTCTGAAATTTTGGACCTGTTGAGGCTGAAGTCCAAGATGGCATCCGTTAGGAAAGACGCTAAGCAGTTGTAGTGTCCCCCTGAAAATGACATTTCTGAACTTCCCATCCGCCCCTCCCCACCACAGACTGGAAGCTCATTGGGGCCGGGGAATGTGTCTATCAACTCTGTTATATTGTACTCGTCCAAGCGCTTAGTGCAGTGCTCTGCACACAGTAAGAGATCAGTAAGTACCATCGATTGTAAACTCGTGTCTAGACTCTAAGCTTATTGTGGGCAGAAACCGTGTCTACCAAATCTGTTATGTTGTACTCGCGAAAGCACTTAATGCAGTGCTCTGCACACAGAGAGAACCCAATCGATAGCATTGAATGTTAGCTCGTCTCTTAGATTACAAGCCCGGTGTGGGCAGGGAACGTGTCTACCGATTCTGTTTATTGTACTCTCCCAAACAGTGCAGTTCTCTGCATACAGTAAGTGCTTGATAAATACCATTGATTGATTGACTGTATTGTTTTGTTGTAATCCCAAACAGTACAGTGCTCCGCACACAGCAAGTGCTCATTAATTGATTGATCATACCACTGATTGATTTAATTATGTTGTACTCTCCTTCAACCCCACCAAACCCCAGCAGCCCTGAACAGGAACTGAATCAATCAATCAATCAGCGGTATTTATTGAGCACTTAGTGTATGCAGAACACTGTACTAAGTGCTTGGAAGAGCCCAGTACAACAGAATTAGCAGACGCGTTCCCTCCCTACAAAACAAGCTTAGAGTCTAGAGGGAGAGACAGACATTAATTAGAAATAAATTACAGATATGTACCTGCATGCTGTGGAGCTAGTTGTGGGGGTTGGGTGATGAATATAGAGGCAGGTCAGGGAGATGCAGAAGGGAGTGGGAGAAGAGGAGGGCTTAGTTGGGGAAGGCCTCCTGGAGGAGATGTGCCTCCAATAAGGCTTTGAAGGCAGGGAGAGTAGTTGCTGTATGGATGCCCCTTAATCAATCAATCAATTAATCAATCAATCGCATTTATTGAGTGCTTACTGTGTGCAGAGCACTGTACTAAGCGCTTGGGAAGTACAAGTTGGCAGCATATAGAGACGGTCCCTACCCAACAGTGGGCTCACAGTCTAGAAGGGAGAGACAGAGAACAAAACCAAACATATTAACAAAATAAAATAAATAGAAGAGATATGTACAAGGAAGATAAATAAATAAATGGAGTAATAAATATGTGCAAACATATATACATATATACAGGTGCTGTGGGGAAGGGAAGGAGGTAAGGCGGGGGGAATGGAGGCGGGGAGGGGGAGAGGAAGGAGGGGGCTCAGTCTGGGAAGGCCTCCTGGAGAAGGTGAACTCTCAGTTGGGCCTTGAAGGGAGGAAGAGTGCTAGCTTGGCGGATGTGGGGAGGGAGGGCATTCCAGGCCAGGAGGATTACGTGCGCCAGGGGTCGACGGTGGGACAGGCGAGAACGAGCCAGGGTGAGGAGATTAGCGGCAGAGGAGCAGAGGGTGCGGGCTGGGCTGTAGAAGGATTGAAGGTAGGTGAGGTAGGAGGGGGCGAGGTGATGGAGAGCCTTGAAGCCGAGGGTGAGGGGTTTCTGCCTGATGCGTAGGTTGATTGGTAGCCACTGGAGATTTTTGAGGAGGAGAGTAACATGCCCAGAGCGTTTCTGGACAAAGACAATCCGGGCAGCGGCGTGAAGTATGGATTGAAGTGGGGAGAGACAAGAGGATGGGAGATCGGAAAGGAGGCTGATACAGTAATCCAGACGCGATAGGATGAGAGCTTGAACATGCAGGGTAGCGGTTTGGATGGAGAGGAAAGGGCGGATCTTGGCAATGTTGTGGAGGTGAAACCCTCAGGTTTTGGTGACGGCTTGGATGTGACGGGTGAATGAGAGAGCGGAGTCGAGGATGACACCAAGGTTGCAGGCTTGTGAGACGGGAAGGATGGTAGTGCCGTCAACAGTGATGGGAAAGTCAGGGAGAGGGCAGAGTTTGGGAGGGAGGACAAGGAGTTCAGTCTTGGACATGTTGAGTTTTAGGTGGTGGGCAGACATCCAGATGGAGATGTCCTGAAGGCAGGAGGAAATGAGAGCCTGGAGGTGGGGGGCGGGGGGAGAACAGGGGCAGAGATGTAGATATGAGTGTCATCAGCGTAGAGATGATAGTTGAAGCCGTGGGATCGAATGAGGTCACCAAGGGAGTGAGGAGTTAAGCCACTGATACTCACCCCATCCCTATTCCAAAGCACTTAGGTTTCTATCCCTACACTCTGTCAATTCTCTTACTTGTCCGCCTCGTTCTCTAGACTGTCAGCTCACCGTGGGTAGGGAGTGTGTCCGTTACATTGTTCCACTGTAGTCTCCCGAGCACTAGTGCAGTGCTCTGCACCCAGTGAGTGCTCAATAAACGCCACCGACTGATCGATTGATGACTTGACTGCCGGACAGGTCCTGGGGCCTGCTACTCACATGACGGCCGTCTGGAAGAGAGAGTACACGGACACGGAGATGGCTCCCAACCCGGCGATGGTGACGATGGTGGCCAGCGGGATGAGCTGGGGAGCAGCCAAGGCACAGATGGCGGTCAGGGGCCGGGGTCAAGGGTCAGGCGGCCCTGGGGGAGCTGGGATGGGGAGGGGGAAGGGTGGCAGGGCAGAGGAGATTGAGGAAAAAAAGGAACCGGGGTGGGGGGTGGGGAGATAGGGGTAACAGGGAGGAGATTGGGGAGGAGGGAGGGATAGAGAGGGGAAGAGTTTGGGGGAGAAGTAGATGGGAAGAGGAGATGGGAGGAGATGGGGGAAGAAAGAAGTGGGAAGAAGGGAGGTAAGAGTAGCCAAGGAGAAAAATGGGGGACAGTGGGCGTAGAAGATGGGAAGGAGTAAGTGGGGGGAGGAAATAGGGATAGCCGGGGTGGGGGGGGAGGAGATGGGGAGGAAAAAGTGGGGGGACGGATGTAGGGGTAGCAGAAGAGGAGATGGGAAGAGGATGTGGAGGAAGGGGCTCGGGTAGCAGGGGGAGGAGATTGGGGAGAAGGAGGTGGAGGAAGGAGATGGGGAGGAGGTAGGGGAATAAAGAACTTGGAAAAAGGTAGGGGTAGAAGAGGAGGAAATGGGCGAAAGTGGGGGGAGAAAATGGGGAGGAGGAAGTGGGGGAAAGGAGGTAGGGTTAGCAGGGGAGGAGATGGTAAGAGGACATGGGGGAGGAGTTTGGGGAGAAGTAGGTGGAGGGAGGAGATGGGTGGAGATGGGGAGGAAATGGGGGAAGAAGCGGGAGGAAGAGGCAAGGGAAGGGGTAGCAGGGGAAAGAGACTGGGGGAGAAAGAGGTGGGGGACGGAGGCAGGTGTAGCAGGGAGCAGAGGAGGAGCAGAGGAGGAGGAGAGGAAAGAAGATCAAGGTAGTTGCAGGGGAGAGATTTGGGAAGAGGGAGGTGGGGGTAGCAGGGAGGCAAAGGAAGTGGGGAGAAAATAGGGATGGCGGGGTTTGGGAGAGTAGGAGGGAGGAGATAAGGAAAGTGGGGGTGAGATCTCCCCCCTCCCCCCAGCCCAGTCGAAGGAACAGCCCGGGGCAGGGGGAAGTGGGGAAGGGGCCGAAGGAGGGGAAGACTGGCGACCTCTTTCTTCTTCATCAGGATTTGGAAGGTGCCCATGGTGGCCAGCCTAGGAGGGAGCAAGCAGGCAGGGGGAGAGTCTAGTCAGGACGGGGTGGGACAGGCGGCCCCCAGGGGAGCAGGGGGAGTGGACCCAGGAGCGAGGGAGTGGGGCAGGAGGGAGGGAGGGGCAGGGAGAAAGAGAGGGGCAGAGGAGTGAGAGGAACAGGAGGGAGCAATGAGAGAGGAAGAAGGGGAGAAGGAAAAGAGGGAGAAGAGAGGAAATCAGCGTGACAGTGGAAAGAGCACGGGCTTGGGAGTCAGAAGGCCAAGGGTTCTAATCCCAACTCTGCCACTTGTCTGCTGTGTGAGTTTGGGTAAGCCACTGAACTTCTTTGTACCTCAGTGACCTCATCTGTAAAATGGCGATTAAGATGTGATCCCCAAGTCGGACAACCTGATTACTATGTATCAACCCCAGCTCTTAGAACAGTGCTTGGCACATTGTAAGTGCTTAACAAAATACCTTTAAGGAGGAAGAAAGGAGGGAGGGTGGCCTTTGAAAAGAGCTGCTGAGGGCAGGGCAGGCAGGTCGGGGGGAGGTCTGTATCTACCTCAGTGGTTAGAACAGCGTAAGTGCTCAACAAGTACCATAACTAAAACTATATTAATTAATCAATAGGGAAGGAGATGAAGAAACTAAGAGAAGGCTTGTCCAAGGTCACAGAGATCAGGCCACTGGCAGAGCTGGGATTAGAGCTCTAGTCTCTCTTTACTATATTTGTGTTAAAATGGCATTTATAAGCACTTTGTGTCAGGCACTGTTCTAAGCGCTGAAGTAGATACAAGGTCATCAGGTTGGACACAGTCCATGTGTTGAATCCCCATTTTACAGATGAGGGAACTGATGCTCAGTGAAGCGAAGTGACTTCCCCAAAATCGCACAACAGGTAAATGGCAGAGCTGGGATTAGGACCCATGTCCTTCTGATTCCCAAGCCCGTGCCCTATTGTCTATTGTCCTCTCCCAAGCGCTCAGTACAGTGCTCTGCGCAAAATAAGAGCTCAATAAATACGATTGAATGAATGAATGAATGAATGCCGTTGATTAATGAGTGTTCCCAACAGGGGTGGCCCTTCATTCATTCAATCGTATTTATTGAGCGCTTACTGTGTGCACAGAACTGTACTAAGCGCTTGGGAAGTACAAGTCGGCAACATATAGAGACGATCCCTACCCAACAACGGATGCCACCTGAGGTTAGCAAGTCACAAGTGGTGGCGTGTGGACAGCTGTGTGCCCAGGGCATGGTATCCTGAGGAGAGGAGGGAGGGGCAGTAGCAACATGGTTTAGTAGGTAGAGCATGGGCCTGGGAGTTACGAGGACCTGGGTTCTAATCGCGGCTCTGCCACTTGTCTGCTGCGGGACCTTGGCCAAGTCACTTCACTTCTCTGGGCCTCAGTTCCCTCATCTGTAAAATGGGGATTAAGGCTGTGAGCCCCACGGGGAACAGTGACTGTGTCCAACTTGATTAATTTGTATGTACCCCGGCACTTAGAACAGTACCTGGCAAAGTGTTAGCGCTTACTAAATACCATAATTATTAGCATCATTTCCCACTAGGCTGAGTCTTGAGGGGCTGCCGCCACCATCACGGCAGGCTGTAACAAGTCTGCCTCAGATGGCTGCCTTAGGGATGTTACTGCCATGCTGGGCTATGATCACCTGTTGGTCCCAGGAGGATGGGTCCCCTCAAAGACAACCCCCCACCCCCAAACACCTGTCGTCGTCGTCGTCCCCCGGATCAAATCAGTCACTCACCAGACAACACCCAGGTAGAGCGGGACAAGTCGGCCACGGACAGGGATTCACTTCAGGCCTCCACAGCCCTCTCAGTGTCCCAGCTGCCAGTGGCTTCCAGAAACTTCTCCCTCCTTTGGACGGTACTAAGGGGAGAGGGGAGACTGGGCCAGTTCCCCAACTCCTGCCCTCTACTCTCCACCATCAGATGGAAAACTTAGGAACTCTGGGTTTTGTCACTTGATTCCCAGAAACCTCCTTGGGCGCATTTGATGGCTGAACTCCAAGGAGCCCAAGTGGAAGTTTCTACCTCCCCCTGCCTCCTCACCAGAGCAACCCCCTGCCCGTCAGTGGTACATTCTCAAGCCCCCTCTCTCCTGGCCCCCAAAACCCAACAGACATTCGCTCCACTGGTGTGAGTGGGGGGCCTCTCTCACCACACTGCTTCATCTGAGCCCATGCCCTAACTGTGGGTGTCCCTCAAGGTTCAGTTCTGGGTCCCTGTCTTTTCTCCATCTACCCTCCCTTGGAAAACCCATTTGCTCACACAGCTTCAACTATTACCTCTATGCTGATGACACCCAAATCTACAACTCCAGCCCTGATCTCGCTCCTTCTCTGCAGTCTTGCATTTCCTCCTTACTTCAAGGATGTCCTCTCGTCACCTCAAAATTAATATGTTTAAAACTGAACTTTTCTTCCCCCACGAACCCTGTCCTCCTGCTCGCTTTCCCATCGCTGCCGACGGCACCACCATCCTTCCTGTCTCTCAAGCCCATAACCTTGGTATTATCCTTGACTCCTCTCTCATTCCACCCACATATCCAAGTCATCACTAAATCCTGTCAGTTCTACCTTCCCAACCTCGCCAAAAGTCACCCCTTCCTCTCCATCCAAACTACCACAGTAATACACGCACTTATCTTAGCCCGCCTAGATTACTGTGTCAGCCTCCTTGCTGACCTCCCTGCCTCCTGTCTCTGCCCACTCCAGTCCATACTCCATTCTGCTCCCCGAATCATTTTCCTTCAAAAACATTCAGATCTTGTTTCCCCACTAGAAACTCTAGTGGTTGCCCATCTACCTCCACAACAAACAAAAGCTCATCATTGGTTTTAAAGCACTTAATCGCCTCACCCCCTCCTACCTCACCTTGCTACTCTCCTCCATCCCAGCTTGGAAATTTGTTCCTCTGTTGCTAACCTTCTCACTGTACCTCGATCTCATTTCTCTCGCTGCCGGCCTTTCACCCACAACCTATCTCTGGCCTGGAAACTCCCTTCCTCCTTTCATACAGATAATTGCTCTCTCCCACTTCAAAGCTATATCGAAAGCCCATTTCCTTGACTGAGCCCTTTTCTTCCACTCCCTTCTTTTCCACTCACACTTGCTCCTTCACTCATCCTGTCTCCCTTTCCCATGGCACATATGGACATATCTGTAATTTATTTATCTATTCATATTGATATCTGTCTCCCCCTATAGACCGTGAGCTCGGTTGCAGGCAGGGAATGTGTTTGATGGTATATTGTCCTCTCCCAAACATTTAGCACAGTGCTTTGCATATAGCAACCACTCAATGAATATGGTTAATAATACAACACTCTGCTGCGTGACCTTGAGCAAGTCACTTCATTTTTCTTTGGGTCAGTCACCTCATCTGTAAAATGGAGATGAAGATCGTGAGCTAAGACAGGACAGGGACTGTGTCCGATCTGATCAGCTTGTACCTACCCCAGCGTTTAGTAAAGTGCCTGGTACATAGTGTGTGGTTGCCTACCAACCTTCGTATCAAGCAAAAACTCCTATTGGCTTCAAAGCTCTCTATCACCTCGCCCCCTCCTACCTCACCTCTCTTCTCTTCTCCTACATCCCAGCCCGCAAACTCCACTCCTCTGGTGCCGTTTACCTTCTCACTGTGTCTCGTTCTTGCCTGTCCCGCCGTTGACCCCTTGCCCTACCTCTGGCCTGGAATGCCCTCCCTCCTCAAATTTGCCAAACTAGCACACTTCCCTCTTTCAAAGCCCTACTGGAAGCTCACCTCCTCCAGGAGGTCTTCCCAGACTAAGCCCCCCCTTTCCTCTCCCCCGCCAGCACTTGCATATATTTACAATTATATGTATTACTGTGTATTTATCTAGAACTCTATTTATTTATATTGATGTTATTGACTCCTGTTTACTTATTTTGATGTCTGTCTCCCCCCTTCTAGACTGTGAGCCCATTGTGGTCAGGGATTGTCTCTGTTGCTGAACTGTACTTTCCAAGCGCTTAGTACAGTGCTCTGCACACAGTAAGCACACAATAAATAGAATTGAATGAATGAAAAATGCTTAATACCATAAATGAAAACCCCAAACCCTCAACAGGGAGAGGCTTTCCCTGGCCCTTGATGCTTTTTTAATGTTTGCCTACTTGTTCCCGATGTGACCTAGAGTCACAGACACTGAAACTGGGGACTTGGGCCCAAACATGTGCTGGCTGGAATTACATTCCCATGCGGGTTGCACGGACAACTCCCAAGGGCAGGAGTGTGGCCCCCTGGATAGGGCGCGGGCCCGGGAGTCATAAGGCCCCAGGTTCTCATTCCGACTCTGCCACTTGTTTGCCTGACCTGGGATACCTTGTTTGTATGACCTGGGGTAAGTCACTTCACTGAGCCCCAGTCACCTCATCTGGAAAATGGAGATTAAGACTGTGAGCTCCATGTGGGACACGGACTGTATCTGACCTGACTGGCTTGTGTCTACCCTAGTGCTTAGAACAATGCACTTGACATGTAGTAAAGCGATTAACAAACATCATAAAAACCCAAAAAGATTTCTGAGTACTTGGGAGAGTCTTTAACTTGGATTTTGTGCACTGTGTATTTGTCCCTGGCCTTTGATGCTGTTTTAAAGTTTGCCTATTTGTTCCCGATATGACCTGGAGTTACAGATGGAGCACCCCCTTGGAAGAGTGTCTCTGTCCACGTCCCACCTGTGTCCTCTTGCCCAGGGCTTAGCACAGTGCTCTGCATACCGTAAGCCAATCAACCAATCATATTTATTGAGTGTTTACTGTGTGCAGGGCACCATTCTAAGCGCTTGGGAGAGTTCAGCGAAACAATAAAACAGACACATTCCCTGACCATTACCACAACAAATGCCATTATTATTATTGTTATTATTATTATTATTATTATTATTATTATTATTACTTCTATCTGAATGGTGGCTGAGAATTCTGGCTCCTCAAATGAAGAGAGACATGTTTCGGTCAAACGATAATTAGAGGTCCTTTATAAAGAAGCAGACAAACATTGCCGTTTCCCAGATACAAGAATGCGTGGACGGTGCCCCAGAACGCTGGGGTCATCGCCCGCACACAAAGTCAACCACCCAAATGTGAGGTTGCGGTCCACAGGACCAAACAATGGACGGGCGGTCTTTACAGCTTCTCTAAATCAGAGAATAATTCTTGTCTTCTGAATAAGCCTTCATAAAAATCCAATCCAGGATTCTCTTCCAAATGTCCTTCAGGCTTCCTGAGCCCTTTGGGAAATTTGAACCAAAATAACCAAAACCTAAAATGAATTCTCCGGTTCGTTGGGTTGGCTGGGGCAGCGGGATTTGCCGTCGGGGAGGGGCAACAAAAAGGGCGAGGCTCAGTTTGGGAGGTGGGAAACTGCCTTCCCCCTAAACCACTGGTTCACCTGGGATGGCTGCCTGCAGGAAGTGGGGGGCTGTAGATGGAATCCAGGGAGAGCTGATGTCCAGACTGAAGACTTCCGATCTCCCGAGACACACGAACAGAGGCAGGCCGGAATACCGAGCCCTGTCTCAATCCTCTCCTCGGTGGCCCCCTCTCTCCCGCTGGCACCTCCTCCACTTCACAGTATTTCCTGAGCACTTCCTCTGCTCTGAGCCCTGCGCTAACCGACCCCCATGTGGGAACTCACTTCTAGGCACAGGTTACTGAGGTCGGCTCCGGAGAACTGGTGGGTCTGCGCTGCCAAACTTTGAAACGATACGTCCTCCCCCAGCGGGGTTTTCTCAGTGCAGATTTTCATAATCGAAAGCCTTCCCTAGGAAACAGCAATCGCTGTAAGACTTACGTCCGCCGACATGCCATCCTACTATGGGAAGTGGCACGGTCTAGTGGGTACAGCCCGGACCCGGGAGTAGGGAGGACCTGGGTTCTAATCCCAGCTCCCATTTGTCTGCTGGGTGACCTCGGCCAAGTCACTTGAATTCTCCCTCAGCTGGAAAATTGGAATTAAAACCGTGAGCCCCATGTGGGACAGGGACTGTGTTCAACCTGATTAGCTTTTCTCTACTCAAGCGCTTTGTACAGTAATTTACATACAGTAAACGCTCAATAAATATCATCGTTATTATTATCATTATCTGCTTCCTGAAATACCGTGCCCCACAGTATGGCTTTCAGACCCACTGAGACCAAGCACTCATCAGGCCGTTAACCAGGGTCAACAGTTTTTGAGCCCTTACTGTGTCACCCACTGTCCCACTGAGTCATGTAAAATCCATTTGGCTCATATACAAGTGGAACTTTTGACATCAGCAAAATGGGATCATGTTTGAATCTTGAGAAAAAAAATGATAATGCTCATAATTGGAGAAGATGAACAAACACCCCGTCCTTAGGAGAAAAAGCATTGGTAAGCAGCAAGGGGAAAAGTGTGGCCTAGAGGAAAGAGCATGGACCTGGCAGTAAGAGGCCCTGGCAGCTCCACCACCTGCCCGCTGCGGGACCTTGGCAAGTTCATTAAGCAACTGTACATACTGTGTGCAGAGCACCGTGCTAAGTGCCTGGGAGAGTACAATCAAACAGAGCTGGTAGTCACGTTCCCATAACATCTCTGTGTCTCAGATTCCTCATCTGGAAGTGGGGATTAAATTCCCGTTCTCCCTCCAATTTAGACTGAGATCCCTTCAAAGCCCTCCTGAAAGCTCACCTCCTCCAGGAGGCCTTCCCAGACTGAGCCCCCTCCTTCCTTTCCCCCTCCTCCCCCACCCCATCTCCCCTGCCTTACCTCCTTCCCCTCCTCACAACACCTGTATATATATATAGATAGATAGATAGCTATATCTATATTTATATCTATATATATATATATGTGTGTGTGTGTTTGTACATATTTATTACTCTATTTATTTATTTTATTTATACATATTTATTCTATTGATTTTATTTTGTTAATATGTTTTGTTTTGTTCCCTGTCTTCCCCTTCTAGACTGGGAGCCCACTGTTGTGGAGGGACTGTCTCTATATGTTCCCAACTTGTACTTTCCAAGCGCTTAGTACAGTTCTCTGCACACAGTAAGCGCTAAATCAATACGATTGAATGAATGAATCTGAATGGTACAGGGTCTGTGTCCAACCTGATTTTCTTGTATCTACCCCAAGGCTTAGGTACGGTGCTTGGCACACAGTAAGGGCTTAATAAGTACCATCATCATGATTACTTCTCCTCTGCTTCCCGGCCCTGGCCGGCCTCTACCTCTCTGACCTGGTCGCCCCCCGCCTCTCTGCCCTGGTTCCACTCTGCTTCTCAGCCCTAGTCCCACTGTCTCCCGGCACAAGTACCGCTCTGCCTCCCAGCCCCAGGCCCACTGTCTCCCGGCCCAGGTACTCCTCTGCCTCCCGTCTCTGGTCCCCTTTCTAATGGACCTTGTCCCCCTCTGCCTCCCTGACCTTGTCCCCCACCATTCTCGGCCCTGGTCCCCCTTTGCGTCCCGGCCCAGGTACCGCACTGCTTCCTGGCCCTGGTCCCACTCTACCTCCCGGCCCCGGTCCACCATCTACCGGCCCGGTACTCCTCTGGCTCCCGGCCCAGATCCCCCTCTGCCTCCCGGCCCAGGTCGCCCCCAGTCTCCCCGTCCTGGTCCCCCTCTGCCTCCCTGCCCTGGTCGCCCCCCACCTCGTGGCCCTGGTCCCCCCTGCCAACCTGCCCTGCTCCAGTTCTGCCTCCCATCCCTGGTTCCCCTGTGCCTGACGGCCCTAGTTCCCCTTCAGTTCCAAGAAGCGGGGGGACAAGGGCAGGGACGCAGAGGAACATATCTGCCCACAGGATCTGGTCTCCGTTTCCCGGCCCAGGTCTCCCTCTGCCTCCCGACTCTAGTCCCCCATCTCCCGGCCCAAGTACCCCTCTGCCTCCTGGCCCTTGTCCCCCTCTGCCTCCAGGATCTTGTCCCCCTCTGGCTCACTTCCCTTGTCCCCCACTGTTTCTCAGCCATGGTCCCCTTTTGCCTTACGGTCCAGGTACCCCTCTGCCTCCGGGCCCTGGTCCCCCTCATCCTCCCAGCCCTGATCCCGTATCTCCCGGCCCAGGTACCCCTCTGCCTCCTGGCCCTGGTCCCCCACTGCCTACCTGCACTGGTCCTCCTCCGCCTCCCGGTCCTGGGTTCCCCCTACCTCCCGGCCCTGGTACCCCAGCCTCAAGAACCAGGTACCACTCTGCCTCCTGGCCCTGGTCCACTGTCTCCTGGCCTAGGTACCCCTCTGCCTCCTGGCCATGGTGCCCCTCTGCCAACCCGGTGTGCTCCCCATCGGCCTCCCGGCCCATGTACACCTCTAACCTCCCGGCACTGCTCCTCCTGTCTCCCAGTTCAGGTACCCCTCTGCCTCTTGGCCTTGGTCCCCCATGCAACCCCTCCTTGGTCCCCCCTGACACCCGGACCTGGTTACTCTGTGCCTACCGGCCCTGGTCCCCCAGGACCTCCTGGCCTTGGTTTCGTCTACCTCCAGACCGCTGGGTGAGTCTCCTCTATATCCCGGCCCTGGTCCCATGTCACCCGGCCTAGGAACCTCTTTGCCTCTTGGACCTGGTCCCCCTTTGCCTACCCACCCTGGTGCCCCTCTGCCTCTCGGCCCTGGTTCCCCTGTCTTCCGGCCAGGGTATCCCTCTGCCTCCTAGCCCTGATCCCTCTCTGCCTCCAGGCCCTGGTTCCCCTAGGCATCCCTGTCTTTGTTGCCCCCACTTCTTTGCCCTGGCCATCCTTTGCCTCCCAGCCCAGGTACCCCTCGGCCTCGCTGCCCTGGTCCTCCATCTCCGGGCCCAGGAACCCCTCGGCCTCCTGTCCTGGTCTCCTTCTGCCTCCTGACCCTGGTCACCTTCTGCTTCCCTGCACTGGTCCCCGTCTGCCGCCCGGCCCTGGACACTCTCGGCCACCTGCCCCTGGTCTCCTTCTGCCTCCAGGCCCTTGTTTCTCTCTCCATCCCGGACTTGGGTCCCCTTTACCTCCAGGCCCTGGTCCTGTTGTCTCCCGGCATAGGTACCCCTCTGCCACCTGGCCCTGATGGACTCCTGCCACCCTGCCCTGGTCCCCCTTTATCTCTCGGCCCTGGCCCTTCTGTGGCTCCGGGCCCTGGTCTCCTTTTCATTCATTCAATCGCATTTATTGAGCGCTTACTGTGTGCAGAGCACTGTACTAAGCGCCTCCCGGCCCTGATCCCCCTTTTTCTCGGCCCAGGTAAACCTCTGCCTCGCCGCCCTTGTGCCCCCCGCTACTCGACCCTGGTCCCCGTTTGCCCCCTGGCCCAGGAACCCCTCTGCCTCCTGGCCCAGGTACCCCTCTGCCTCCTGGCCCTGGTTCCCCTCTACCTCCCGGCCCAGGTCCACCACCTACTGGCCCGGGTACACCTCTGCCTCCCTGCCCTAGTCGCTCTCCGCCTCGCCCCACTTGGCCCTGGTCGCCCGTGCCACCCTGCCCTGGTCCCCCTCTGCCTCCCTTCCCTGGTTCCCCTGTGCCTGACAGCCCTAGTTCTCCTTTCGTTCCAAGAAGCGGGGGGACAAGGGCAGGGAGGCAGAGGAATCAATATGCCCGCAGGACCTGATCCAGGTTTCCTGGCCCTGGTCCCCCTCTGCCTCCGGCCCTGGTCCCCCATCTCCCAGCCCAAGTACCCCTCTGCCTCCTGGCCCTGGTCCCCCTCTGCCTCCAGGACCTGGTACCCCCTGACTCGCTGCCCTTGTCTCCCGCCCCATCTCGGCCCTGGTCCCCTTTTGCCTTGAGGTCCAGGTAACCCTCTGCCTCCGGGCCCTGGTCCCCCTCATCCTCCCAGCCCTGAACCCCCGTCTCCTGGCCCAGGTACCCCTCTGCCTCCTGACCCTGGTCCCCCACTGCCTCCCTGCCTTGGTCCCCCTCTGCCTCCCGGCCCTGGGTCCCCTCCAACTTCCGGCCATGGTCCCTCTGCGTCCTAGCCCTAGTCCCTCTATGCCTCCCCGCCCTGGTCCCCCTCTGCCTTCCTGCCTTGGTCGCCCCTTGCCTTAAGTCCCTGGTCCTCCTCTGACTTTCGGCCCTAGTTCCCCTTTACTTCTGAGAAGCCGGGGATACAAGGGCAGGGAGGCAGTGGTACCACTCTGCCTGCCGGCTTATTCGCCATTTCCCGGCCCTGGTCCCCCTCTGCCTACCGGCCCTGGTCCCCCTCTGCCTCCCGGCCATGATCGCCCTCTGCCTTCCGGGCCCTGGTCCCCCTCTGATTCCCGACCCTGGTCCGCCTCTGCCTCCGTGACCTGGTCACCCGATGCCTCTCGGGCCTTGTTCCCCTCTGCTGGTCAACCCTAGTCCCCCCGTCTCCCGGGACAGGTACTACTCTGACTCCCGGCCCTGGTCCCCCCGTCTCCCGGCCAAGGATCCCTCTGCCTCCCGGCCCTGGTCGCCCTGTCTACAGGCCCTGGTCCCCCTCTTTCTCCTGGTCGTGGTAGCCCTCTGCCTCCCTGACCTTGTCACACCGCTTCTCGGCCCAGATACCACTCTGTCTCCCGGCGCTGGTTCCCCTCTGCTTCCCGGCCCTGGTCCCCCGTCTACCGACCCGAGTACCCCTCTGCCTCCAGGCCCTGGTCACCCAATCATTCATTCAATCGTATTTATTGAGCGCTTACTGGGTGCAGAGCACTGTACTAAGCCTTTGGGAAGTACAAATTTGCAACACATAGAGACGGTCCCTACCCAACAATGGGCCTCCCAGCCCTAGTCCCCCAACTCCCGGTCCCTTTAGGCCTCCCGGCACTGGTCTCCCACCACCTCCAGGCCAATGGGTCTCTCTCCCTCCCGGCCACTGGTCCCCTCTACATCCATGCCCTAATCCCCCTGTTCTGCCAGCCCGGGTCTCCCTCTACCTTCCGGCCCTGGTCCCCCTGTCTCCCGGCCCAAGCATCCCTATTCCTCCCTGCTTTGGTCCCCCTCTCCCTCCAAGCTATGGGCCTTGCGACTCTCTCCGTCCTGGCCATGGGTCCCCCTGTTCTGCCAGCCCTGGTTTCCCTCTAACTCCAAGCCCTGGCCCCTTGCTCCGTCCCGGCCCTGGGACCCTCTACCTCCCTGCCTAGGTCCCCCTGTCTCCCGGCCCTGGAACCCAAGTCTCCCCGCCCAGGTACTCCTCTGCTTCCTAGCCCTGGTCCCCCTCTGCCTCCCGACCGTGGTCACCCAAGCTTCCCGACCCTAGTCCCCCGTCTCCCGGCCCAAGAACCCCTTGCCTCCTGGCCCTGGTCCCCCTCTGCGTCCCGACCCTGGTCTTCTCCGGGACCCGGCACCCCTCTGCCTCCTGGCCCTGATCGCCCTCTGCCTCCCAGCCCTAGTCACCCAAGGCTCCCGACCTTAGTCCCCCATCTCCCAGCCCAGGAACCCCTTGCCTCCTGGCCCTGGTCCTCTTCTGCCTCCAGGCCCTGATCCCCATCTGCCTCCCTTCCCTTTCCCGCCCCATTCTTGACCCTGGTCCCCCTTTGCCTTCCAGCCCAGGTACCTCTCAGCCTCCTGGCCCTGCTCCCCCTCTGCCTCCTGGCCTTGGTCCCCCTCTGCCCCCCGGGCCTTTTCCCCCTGTGCCTCTGGCCTTTGCCTCCTTCTACTTTCAGGCCCATGGGTCTCTCTCCATCCCGGAGCTGGTTCCCCTCTACCTCCCGGCCCTGGTCCCCCGTCTCTCGGTCCAGGTAACCCTTCTGCCTCCTGGCCCGGTATCCTCTCTGCCGCCCTGTCCTGGTCCCCCTCTGCCTCCCGGTCGTAGTCACTCTTTGCCACCCGGATGTGGTCTCGTGCTACCTTCAAGACCTTGGGTCACTCTCCCTACTGGCTCTGGGTCTCCTCTACCTCCCAGCCCTGGTCGCCCTGTCTCCTGGCCCAGTTACCCCCCCGTCCCCCGGCCCGCGTCGCCCTCTGACTCGCTGCCCTGGCCCCCCTCCTCTTGGCCCTGGTCCCCCTCTGCCTCCCGACCCTAGTCTACTTCTACCTCCAGGTCCTTGGGTCACTGTGTCCCGTCCCTGGGTCCCCTCTCCCTCCCAGCCATGACCCCCCGTTCTCCCGCCCAGGTACCTCTCTGCCTCCCGCGCCTGGTCCCCCTTTTCCCAGCCCTGGCACCCCTCTACCTCCTGGGCCTGATCCCCCTCTACCCTCCGGCCCTGGTTCCCCTCTGCCTCCCAGCCCCGCTCTCCTTCTACATCCAGACTCTTGGGTCTCTCTCCGTCCTGGACCAGGGTCCCCTCTACCTTTCGGGCCTGGTCCCCCATCTGCGGGCCCGGATCCCCCTCTGACTCCCTGCCTCGTGGCCCTGGTCCCACTCTGCCTTCCGGCCCTGGTCCCACTCCATCTCCCGGCCCTGGACCCCGTCTATCTCCTGGCCCTGCCTCTGACTCCCTGCCTTACTTCCCCCTGCCTCGTGGCCCTGGTCCCACACTGCCTTCCGGACCAGGTAACCCTCAGCCTCCCGACCCTGCTCTCCTTCTACATCTAGGCCCTTGGGTCTCTCTCCGTCCTGGACCTGAGTCCCCTCTACCTTTCGGGCCTGGTCCCCCATCTCCGGGCCCAGGTACCCTTCTGCCTTCCGGCCCTGGTCCCTCTCTACATCCAGGCCCTTGTCCCTCTCTGCCTCCCAGCCCTGGTCCCCCTCTGACTCCCTGCCTCGTGACCCTGGCCCCACTCTGCCTTCCGGCCCAGGTACCCCTCTGTCTCCCATGACTGGTCTCCTTCTACCTCCAGTTCCTTTGGGTCTCTCTCTGTCCCGGCCCTGGGTTCCCAATACATCCTTTCCCTACTCCCAATGTCTCCAGAACCAGGTACCCCTCTGCCTCCTGGCTCTGGGTCCCCTCTACCTCCTGGCCCTGGTCCCCCTGTCTCCTGACCCAGGTACCGCTCTGCCTCCCGGCCCAGGTCCCATATGGCTCCCAGCCCTGGTCATCCCTGCTTCTCGGGCCTGGTTTCCCTCTGCCTCCCAGCCCAGGTAATAATGATAATAATAATAATAATAATAATAATAATAATAATAATAATAATAACATTTATTAAGCGCTTACTATGTGTGAAGCACTGTTCTAAGCGCTGGGGAGGTTACAATGTGATCAGGTTGTCTCACAGGGGGCTCACGGTCTTAGTCCCCATTTTACAGATGAGGGAACTGAGGCACAGCAAAGTTAAGTGACTTGCCCAAAGTCACACAGCTGACAATTGGCAGAGCCGGGATTTGAACCCACAACCTCTGAATCCATAGCCCGTGCTCTTTCCACTGAGCCACGCTGCTTCTCTTGGAGAGGTGGGTTGTGAAAGCAAAGAGCAGAATCCATACAGCAGGCCAGTTCCACCCCAGGAGCACTGCAGAAAGAGGCCAGCCCACTCGTGTCTCCCCAAGGCTACCGCCGCACATTCCAAACAGTCTCGGAGTGAGGGACGGTGGCAGGTGACCGGCAACCCCGGGCCCCGAGGCAAGGGAGGGGGTGGCATGGAGCCTTTACCTGGAACAGAGACAGGCTCGAGAACATCTCTCGGGGACCCCATGTTCCGCTCCAACCCTCAAGCCTCCGTGCAGTGGCTTTGCTGTACCCACCTGACCCAGCTACAACCTGGATAGGGCAAGACTCACGTAGGCCACTCTGTGTAACTGGGAAACAACATACGGACGTCCCGGAAGGGAGGCTGAACTGCTCTGCCTTCTCTGAGCTGACTTCCGCAGCTGCTCCGGGTTATTTGATATGCCTCGACTGTTTTAGAAGGGCTGGAGCATGCTCCGTTCTTGTCCCGTGGCCTGCTGGGTCCCATAGTATGGGCATCTGAGAATGCTGGGAGACATGGACCCCACGCAGCCCCATTCCATGGCCACCATATCGTTCTGGGTGCCAACCAAAACATGATGCAGTCGGCAGAAGCTTCATCAACCTGAGTGAATTATTCAGGGTCAATTTGAAAAATTGACCTGAGTGGCTCAATTCCTCCGGTACCTGCTAGTCGCCTCACCCACCATTTTGTTCCCCAAATGTGTGTGTGTGTGTGGGGGGGGGGGTGATGTCAAATCCATAACTACAAATCAGGACAAATCGACTTGCACTTAAAGGAACCACTCCTTGAGTACTACCCACCAGCTGTCTCCATCTTCTGATTCAACCCTCTTCCTCTTCACTCTCCAGCTCGGTCTCTTTGTTCCCCTCAGCTAAGCCTTCATTGCTGTACCTCACTTTCAAGTCCTCCACTTTCAACCCCTTGCTCTTGCTGGCTCCCCGGCCTGACACGCCCTTCCTCCCTTCTTGCCTCCACAGACAGTGTCTCCCCACATTCAAAGCCACCCTACTGGGGTCCCAACGTTGCCCATCAGTGGCATTTATTGATGGCTTAGTGTGTGCAGAGCACTGTACTGAATGCTTCCAGCAACCTTCCCCAATAAAACTCCAGCCTCCAGGGTCACCTCAACCCAACAGCCCTTCTAACACTTCCGTATTGATTTCAACTCTCCCATGGCACTTCTGGGTATGCATAATCAACTGAACAGTCAAACCACTTCCGTCTCCTGCTTCGTAAAGATTTGTAATGTCTCTCCCCCATTAAGAGTGTGGGCTCACTGAGGGAAGGGAAGGTGTCTCAGTGCACTGAGCTCAACGGATGCGCAATAAACAACATTACTTACCTACCTACCTAACTCCAAATCCTATAGGACACTTGCCCCCCAATTCCTTCATGGAGAGAAGTCAAACTTATTCCCGGCAAACCAAAAGGATTCTGAAAGCGGGCAACTTTAGGTCACGAGAGCTCTCAACCAAGACTTGGTTCCAGGCAAGGACAAAGACAGGGCACAAGAGCTGAGCCATTGAGGGAGCAGCCAAAGTCAGAGCCAGGAAGCCTTCAGAGATCTGATGGGTCACGATGTGGTTTTGGGGGCCTTTTCCACCCTCCCTGGGAGGGCGGAGGTCTTATGCCGGCGACCTAGAAGGAAGCACGTTGGGGGTTCCAGCCTCCACAAACTGTAGAGCGGTGAAAAAGGGTTCACGCCCATAGCTGGAGATCTCTGGGAGCACTCTCACCGCCCCAGGGCCCCCCTCAGAGTTGGTTGTCATGGCAGTGGGCTGAGGTAAAGGGACACCCCGTAACGGGACCCTTAGGGTCCCCGACCACTCTGGGATGTGCAGAAAGAAAGCCCCTCGGGGAAACACCACTAAGGAACTGCCGTGATTGAACCGGAACATGTTGCTAGCAGATGCCACCTCCTCTTATGAAACCTATAATTGTCTCTACTAAAACACCATCTAACAGAACCAGCCCACCCTCCCCCACTGTAATTATAGCTGTTCCTAACACATTATCATCTTTATTCAATTAATCCCACTTAAAACAACACAGGATTAATGCCTTCCTCCCCCACTAAAAACGTGTGCCCAGGGCCCTGGGGTTGTGGCATGCAGATAAATCTCGGTGGAAACTGGGGCCACTGCTTGGAGCTGCTTTGGGGAGAACGTCCAGCCCTGCTGGGTGACCGGCTGAGCATCCGACACCCCGGGGAAGGAGCACCAGGATCCCACCCAGAAGACTTACCTCAGAGGGGCAGGACCTTTCACAAGGGACATTCTGGAACCTTACCCTAGCAGTTGCGGGGCGTGGCAGCTCCAGGATGGTCTCGCCCAGTTTTCAAAAAGAGGAGGAAAGGGAGAAAATGGGAGCGGACATCACAGAATAAACTCCTCTACACTGGAGGCTCTTTTCTAGACCGTAAGCTCGCTGTGGGTAGGGAATGCATCCGTCTATTGTTATATTGTGCTCTCCCAAGCGCTTAATACAGCGCTTCGCACAAACAAGCACTTAATATATATGGGTGAATGAATGAAAGCGCCTGAAAAAACTGGTCCCGGGACCACGATCCCAGCCAGCAGCTCGGTGGGAAGGGGCTCTGCTCAAGAACCCCTTTCCCTCTGGTAACAGTTTCCCCACGCGCCCCCTCCCCCACCCACACACCAGTTTAATTAGGAACTAATTAGGTGCTAATAGGAGCACACAAAGCTTTTCTTTGAGAGGCAGCAAATCCTATTCCTTTCGGCCTGTCTGTGGTTGGGAAATCAAAACAGCCCTTCCCTGGGCAAATGTGGTAAACGGACTCTCCAAAGAGCCTCTGTATGCAAAGTTGGAGTCGGACCCTCTGATACCATGCCACGTTATCGGGACCCGTGAGCACGGCCACTGCTTCAATTACTGGACCCACCTAAGGAAAACAGTCCGTGGGGGCCCCTGCCCAGGTTTGCAGAGCAGCTGTCAACCAGCAAGGTGGAATAAAAGAAGATGGGTATGAAGGGATTGATTTCCCTTCCGTGTAGTCTACGCACCTGGATCTTTGACATTTGATCTCTGCCCTACCCCAGGCACTACAGCCGTTATGTGCATAACTTTAATATGGCATATTATAAATTACTTATTCATTATTAATAATGACTAGACTAGAAGCACATTATGTGCTCAACAGATACCACTGACTGATTGATTTCAGTTTGGGATTGGCCTGCTGCTGCAGCTGTTTAAAACATTAATGATAATAATAATGGTATTTGTTAAGCACTTGCTACGTGCCAATCACTTTTCTAAGGGCTGGAGTAGATACGAGATAATCAGGTTGAACACAGCCCTTGTCCCACATATGGCTCACGGTCTTAATCTCCATTTTACAGATGAGGGAACTGAGGCCCAGAGAAGTTAAGTGATTGCCCCAAGGTCACACAGCAGACAAATGGCAGAGCTTGGATTAGAACCGATGACCCTCTAACTCCCAGGCCCATGCTCTATCCACTAAGCCATGCTGCTTCTCTCAGTGCTTCTCCTCAGTGATCCTCAAAGCCCATTCCCAGCCCCACTGGCTCCACCTCACTTTGCCCCTTCACATCCGACAGGCCACAGCTCTCCCCATCTTCAGAGCCCTTTGAAAACCTCATTTCCTCCAGGAAGCCTTCCGGACGAAAAAAGACTAAGGAAGACTAGCAGAGTCAGCGGGGTGTGCCCTACCAATGGGCAGCCGCTCTCGGCACCCCCACAGGCAACTGAAGAGAAGTTTAAGGTCCCTATATTGCCAAGTACTCTGTCCCACCACCCTCCACCCTGCCTGCTCCAAAGAAGCAGTCAGTGCAATTGCCACCCGGCCTCACTAGAGACCACCGGCAGCTGGCCCAGGCCGCTGGCGGAAACCTGCTCAAGACCCCTGCCCCAAGAACCGGTGCTTCACTGCTCAGAGCTGCGCACACCCAACGGGTGGGTTTCGGTCAGAGATTCCCCAGCGGAACAGAAATCCTAGGACAGACAGCGCCCAGGGCAGGCTCACTCCAGCAGTCCGCGGCTCAGGTGACTTTTGGCAACATGGCTGAGGGGACACCCCTCCTTGGCAATGAATCAATCAATGGTATTTATTGAGCACTTACTGTGCGCAGAGCACTGCATTAAGCTCTTGGAAGAGGACAATATGACAGGGTTGGTAGACGGATTCCCTGCCCACCTGGACCGTACAGTCTAGCTTACGGATATGTACCTGAGTGCTGTGGGCCTGGCGTGAATATTCACCAAGTGCTAAAGGGTACAGATACAAGTGCGAAGGCCACCCAGGAGGGAAGGGAAGTTGTCTTGACAGAAAAGAGGCTTAACGGGGGAAGGCCTCTTGGAGAACATACGATCTGAAAAATGATAATAGTAATAATAACGCTGATAATAATTACAATAATAACTTAGAAGATGAATTCCCATGGAAAGTTTCAGCAAAATTGGTGGCACTGGGTCACAAAAGCATGACAACTCTCCAGCAGTCGTGATTAAAGACGGAAGACCTTTGTATAAACACTAAAGAGCCCCACTCGATCACTCAATCGGAAGATAACTCTTCTGAGGGGGCCACTGTCCTTACAGATATGAAGATGTTTCTTTCACCTCTGATTACGAACTTGTTTTTTTTTCTTTTTAGTGTAGTCCAGGTTTCTCTTAGTATGCACATCAAAGCTCCAGCTGGACTCTCAACCTTCTGATCCAACGCCCACCATCAAAGCTACACTCAGGTCTGCCGCAATAACTCCTAATTTCACTAGATATTTCGACCCAACGTCTGCCTCAGTTTTCTCCTCTGTAAGATGGGGATCCACAATCTGCTCTCGCTGCTTTGAATGAGAGGAACAGGGACTGTGTCTGATTGGTTACCTTGTATCTATCTAACCCAGTGCTTGGCCCAGAGCAGCATGAAGCAGCATGGCGTAGTGGCTAGAGCTTGGGCCTGGGAGTCACCTGGGAGTCAGAAGGTCATGGGTTCTAATCCCAGCTACACCACTTTTCTGCTGTGTGGCCTTGGGCAAGTCAATTCACTTCTCTGTGCCTCAGTTCACTCAGCTGTAAAATGGGGATTAAGATTGTGAGCTCCATGAAGAACAGAGACTGTGTCCAACCTGATTTACTCGTATCCACCCCAGCGTTTAGTACAGTGGCTGGCACATAGTAAGTGCTTAACAAATACCACAATTATTACTCTATATATGCCCTTCTACTCTGCCCTATCCCCTATCTCTAATTAACGTCCGTCTCTTCCATAAGATAATAATAATAATAATAATAATAATAATAATAATAATGGTATTTCTTGAGCGCTTATTAAGTGTAAAGCACTTTTTTCAGCCCTGGGGAGGTTACAAAGAGATCGGGTTGTTCCATGGGGGGCTCCGAGTCTTAATCCCCATTTTACAGATGAGGGAACCGAGGCTCAGAGAAGTTAGGTGACTTGCCCCAAGTCACACAGCTGACAATTGGCAGAGCCAGGATTCGAACTTATGACCCCTGACTGCCTCCTGGCCTTGGTCCACCTCTGCCTCCCGGTCCTGGTCTCCCTCATCCTCTTGACCCTGGTCCCCCGTCTCCTGGCCCAGTTATCCCTCTGTCCCCTGGCCCTGGTCCCCCTCTGCCTCCAGGCCCTGGTACCCCTCTGCAATCCCTGCCCTTGTTACCCCGGCTTCTCGGCCCTGTTCCCCCTTTGCCTTCTGGCCCAGTTACTCCTCTGCCTCCCGGCCCTGGTCAGCCTTCTCCCGACCTAGGTACCCCTCTAGCTTCCGGCCCAGGCCCCGCTGTCTCCTGGCCCAGGTACCTCTCTGCCTCCCTGCCCTGGTCCACCTGTCTCCCAGCCCAGGTACCCCTCTGCCTCCAGGCCATGGTCCGCCTCTGACTCCTAGCCCTGATCCCGCTCAGCCTCTCGGCCCTGGTCCCTCTGTGCCTCCTGGTCCTGGTCTCTCTCTACCCTCAGGCCCTTGGGGCTCTCTTCATTCCGGCCCTGGGGCCCCCTCTACCTCGCGGCCCTGGTCCCCCTGTCTCCCGGCCCAAGTACCCCTCTGCCTCCATACCCTGGTCGCCCCTGCTTATCGGCCCTGATCCCCCTCTGCCTCCCGGCCGAGGAAACCCTCTGCCTCCTGGCCCTGGTCCCCCTCTGCCTCTCGGCCCAGGAACCCTTCAGCCTCCTACCCCTGGTGCCCCTCTGCCTCTGGGCCCTGGTCTCCCTGTGCCTGCCAGCCCTGGTCTCCCTCTACCTCCAGGCCCCGGCTGCTCTCTCGGTGCCGGTCCTGGGTCCCCTCTACCTCCCGGCCCTTGTCCCCGTTTCCCAGTCCAGGTACCCCTCTGCCTCCCTGCCCTAGTCCCCCCCCATCTCTTGGCCCTGGTCCCCCACTGCCGCTCGGCCCTGGTCCCCCTTACTGCTGGCCCAGGAACCCCTCTGCCTCCCGGCCGTGGACCCCGTCTCCCGGCCCAGGTATTCCTCTGCCTCCTAGCCCTGGTTCCCCTCTGCCTCCCTGCCCCGGTGCCCCTCTACCTCTAGGGCCTGGTCCCTCTCCTTCACAGCCCTGGTTCCCCTCTACTAACCGGCCCTCGTCCCCATGACCTCGGGCCCAGGTACCCCACTACCTCTCGGCCGTGGTCCCTCTGTTTCCCAGTCCAGGTACCCCTCAGCCTCCTAGCCCAGGTCCCCCTCTGTGTCCCTGCCCTGGTCCCTCCAGCCTCTCAGCCCTAGTCCCCCTCTGCCTCTCGGCCATGGTCCCCCTCTGCCACTCGGCCCTGGTCCCTCTGTCTACGGGCCCAGGTACCCCTCTACATCCCGGCCCTCGTTCCCCTGTCGCCCGGCCTTGGTCCGCCTGACTGCAGGCCCAGGTACCCTTCTGCCTCCTGGCCCTAGTCCCCCTCTGCCTACCTGCCCTGGTGCCCCTCTACCTCCTGGGCCTGGTCTCTCTCCTTCACTGCCCTGGTGCCCCTCTACCAACCGGCTCTGGTCCCCATGACATCCGGCCCAGGTACCCCACTACCTCCAGGCCCTGGTCCCTTTGTTTCCCTGTCCAGGTACCCCTCTGCCTCCTGGCCCTGGTCACTCTCTGCCTCCTGACCTAGGTCCCCCTCTGCTTCCCATTCCTGGTCCCCCTCTGCGTCCCTGCCCTGGTCCCTCCTGCTTCTCAGCCCTGGTCTTCCTCTGGGTCCCTGCTCATATACCCCACTGAATCCTGGCCCTGGTCCCCCTCTGCCTCGCAGCCCTGACCCCCGTCTCGCAGTCCAGGTGCCCCTCTGCCTCCCCGACCTGGTCCCCCCCACCGTGTCCCCTATGCCCTGGGACCCCTGTGCCTCTCATTCATTCATTCATTCATTCAATCAATTGTATTTATTGAGTGTTTACTGTGTGCAGAGCACTGGGCTAAGCGATTGGGAAGCACAAGTCGGCAGCATATAGAGACGGTACCTACCCAACCACGGGCTCACAGTCTAGAAGACTAGAACTCCTGGCCCTCATCTCGCTCTACCTCCAGGCCCTTGGGTCTCTCTCCGTCCCAGCCCTGATCCCCCTCTCATGGCCCGGGTATCTCTTTACTTCCCGTCCTTGGTACCTATGTCTCCCGACCCAGGTCCCCTCTGCCTCCCAAATCTGATCCCCCTCTGTCTTTCAGCCCTGGTCCCACTTTGCTGGGCCCTCTGTGCCTCCAGACCGTTTTCTCCTTCTACCTCCAGGCCCTTGGGTCTCTCTCTTCCCTGGATGTGGGTCCCCTCTACCTTTAGGCCCTGGTCGCCTTGTCTCCCAGCCCAGGCACCATTCAGCCTCCTTGCCCTGTTCCCCCCTGCCTCCCAGCCCTGGACCCTTTGTGCCTCAATGTTCTGGTCTCCTTCTGCCTCCAGGCCCTTGGGTCTCTGTCTATCGCGGCCGTGGTCCCCCTCTGACTTTTGGCCCTGGTCCCCTTGTCCCCCGACCGAGGTGCACCTCTGCCTCCCGGCCCTGGTCCACCTGTCTCCCAGCCCAGGTACACCTCTGCCTCTTGGCCCTAATCACCGTCTACCTCCCGGCCCTGGTCCCTCCGTGCCTCCGGGCCCTGGACCTTCTGTGCCTCCTGGTCCTGGTCTCCCTCTACCTTCAGGCCCTTGGGTCTCTCTCCGTCCCAGCCCTGGGTCCCCTCTACCTCCCTGCCCTGGTCCCCCTGCCTCCCGGCCAAGGTACCTCTCTAGCTCCTGACCCTGGCCCCCGGGTCACCTGGCCCAGGAACCCCTCTGCCTCCAGGACCCAATCCCCCTCTGCCTCCCGGCTCTGGTCCCCCTCTGCCTCCTAGCACAGGACCCTTCTGCCTCCAGGACCTGATCACCCTCTGCCTCCCGGCTCTGGTCCCCCTCTGCCTCCCAGTCCAGGTACCCCTCTGCCTCCTGGCACTGGGTCCTCATCTGCCTCCCGTCCCAGGTCCCTCTGTGTCTCCAAGCCATCGTACCTCTGTGCCTCCCCGTCCAGATCCCTCTGTGCCTGTCCAGGTCCCTCTGTGCCTTCAGGCCCTGGTAACTTTGTGCCTCTCAGCCCTAGTTTTCCTCTACTTCCAGGCCCTTGGTTCTCTCTCCGTCCCGGTGCTGGATCCCCTCTAACTTCCGGCACTGGTCCCGCTGTCTCCCTGCCCAGGCACCACCCTGCGTACCAGCCCAGGTTCCCCTCTGCCTCTCTGCCTTGGTCCCCCACCCCCCCAACCCCTTGGCCCTGGACTCCCTCTGCATCCCGGCCCTAGTCTACCTCTACCCCCAGGCCCGTTGGGTCACTCACCGTCCCATCCCTGGGTCCCCTCTACCTCCCCTCCCTGGTCCCCTGTTCTTCTGCCCAGGAACCCCTCTACCTCCTGGCATTGGTCCCCCTCTGCCACCCTGCCCTGGTCCCCCGCTGGCTCCCATCCCTGGTTCCCCTGTGCCTGCCAGCCCTAGTTCCTCTTTAGGTCCAAGAAGAGGGGGGACAAGGGCAGGGAGGCTCTCTCTTCCGTCTGTCCCTGGTCCCCGTTTCCCGGCTCAGGTCCCCCTATGCCTCCCGACCCTGGTCCCCCGTCAACAGGCCCAGTTACCCCTCTGCTCCTGGACCTGGTCCCCCCCCGCTTCCCGGCCCTAGTCCCCCTCTGCCTCCCGGCCCTGTTCCCCTGTCTCCTACCCCAGGTACCCCTCTGCCTCCTGGCCCTTGGCCCCCCGTGCCTCCAGGCCCTCGTCCCCCTCTGCCATCCTTCCCTTGTGCCCCCCGATTCTCGGCCCTAGTCTCCCTTGGCCCTTCGGCCCAGGTACCCCTCAGCCTCCTGGCCCTGTTACCCCTCTGCCTCCTGGCCATGGTCCTCCCCTGCCGCCCTGCCGTGGTCCCCCTCTGCCTTCCATCCCTTGGTCCCTTCAACCTCTCGGCCCCTGGTCCCCTCTACCTCCTGGCCCTGATCACCTAGTCTCCCCGCCCAGGTACACCTCTGCCTCCTGGCCCTGGACACTCCGTGCCTCCTGGCCCAGGTACCCCTCTGCCTCCTGGCACTGGTCCTCCTCTGCCTCCCGGACCTGGTCACTCTGTACGTCCCGGTCCTGGTCTCCTTCCTCCAGGCTCTGGTCCCTCTCTCCATCCTGGACTTGGATCCCCTCTACCTCTGGGCCCTGGTCCCCCGACTACCGGCCCAGGTACCCCTCTACCTCCCTGTCCGGGTCACCCTGTTTCCCATCCCAGGTAGTCCTTTGCCTCCCGGCCCGGGTCCTCATCTGCCACCCTGCCCTGGTCTTCTGCTGCCTCCTGGCCCTGGTCCTTCTGTGCCTCCCGGCAATGTTCTTCTACCTCCAGGTTCTTGGGTCTCACTCCGTCATGGCCCTTGGTCCCTTCTACCTGCTGGCCCTGGTGCCCCTGTTTGCCTCCCCAGGTACCCCTCTGCCTCCTGGCCCTGGTTCCCCTCGGCCTCCCTACCTTGGTCCCCTTCTGCCTCCCAGCCATGGTCCCCCTATGCCTCCCTGCCCAGCCACCCCCCCCCACACACACGCTTGTTTCAGCCCTGGTCCCCATCGGCCTCCCGGTCCAGGTAGCCCTCTGCCTCCTGGTCCTGGTTCCCCTCTGCCGCCCTTCCCTGGTCCCCCCTGCCTCCCGGCCCTGGTCTCCTTCCACCTCCCGGCCCTCTGTTTCTCTGTCCTGGTCCTGGGTCCTCTATACCACCCATCACTAGTCCCCCTGACCTCCGGCCCAGGTACCCCTCTGCCTCCCTGCACTGGTCCCCCTGTCTTTCTACCCTGTTTCCCCTCTCCCTCCCGGCCCTGGTCCTCCTCTCCCTCCAGGCCCTGATCTCCTTCTACCTCCAGGCCCTTGGGTCTCTCTCCGTCGGAGCCCTGGTCCCCGTCTACCACCCAGCCCTGGTCCCCGTCTGACTCCCGGCCTTGGTCACCCCGCTTCTCGGTCCTGGTCTCACTCAGCCTTCCGGACCAGGTACTCTTCTCCCTCCTAGCACTTGTCCCCCTCTGTCTCCTGGCCCTGGTCTCCCTCTGCTGCCCAGCCCTGGTCCCCCTTTGCCTCCCGTCCCTGGTCCCACCCTGCACCTCGGCCCAGCTACCCCTCTTCTTCCCGGCCCTGGTCCCCTTTCCCTCTGTGCCTTCCAGCTCTATTCTCCCTCTACCTCCAGGGCCTTGGCTGTCTCTCCGTCACGGCCCTGGGTCCCCTCTACCTTCCGGCCGTGGTCCCCCTTTCTCCCAGCCCTGGTACCCCTCTGCCTCCTGGCCCTGGTCCCCCCCTGCCTCTTGGCCCTGGTCCCCCTATGCCTCATGCCCCGGTCCCTCCCGCCTCTCGGCCCTGGTCCCCACCTGCCTTCCGGCCCAGGTACCCCATGCCTCCTGGCCCTAGTCCCCCTCTGCCTCACGGCCCTGGTCCGTGTCCCGGCCCAGGTACCCCTCTCCCTCATGGCACTGGTCCCCCTCCGCTGATCAGCCAAGGTCCAACTCTGCCTCCCGGCCCTGGTCTCCTTTCTACCTCCAGGCCCTTGGATCTTTCTCCGACCTGGCCCTGGGTCCTCTCTACTTCCTGGTCATGGTATCCTCTTCCACTCGGCCCTGGTCCTCCTCTGCCTCCCGGCACTCGTCCCTCTGTGCCTCCCAGGCGTGTTCTCCTTCTACACCCACGTTCTTGGGTCTCTCTCCGTCCCAGGCCTGGGTCTCCTCTACCTCCCAGACCTGGTCCCCCTGTCTCCCGTTCCAGGTACCCCTCTCCCTCCTGGCCCTGGTACACCCCCACCACCCATTCCTCGTCCCCCTCTACCACCCGGACCTGGTTCCTCTGTGCAACCGGCCCTGGTCCCTCAGGGGCTCCCGGCCTTCGTTTCTTCTACCACTAGGCCCTTTGGTGAGTCTCCGTCCCGGCACAGGTCCCCTTTATACCCCGGCCCTGGTCCCCCTGTCTACCGCCCTAGGTACTTCTCTGCCTCCTGGCCCTGGTCCCCCTCTGCCTACCCGTTCTGGTCCCCATCTGCCTCCTGGTCCTGGCCGTCCTCGGCATCCTGGCCCTGGTCCCCCTCTGCCTCCCTGCCCTTGTTTCCCCCCCTCCCGCCGCTTCTCGACCCTGGTCCCCCTTTGCCTCCTGGCCCAGGTACCCCTCTGCCTCCTGGCCCTGGTCTCCCCTCACCATTCAGCCCTGGTCCCCCTCTGCCTCTTGGACCTGGTCCCTCTGGCCCTTGTCCCATAGGGCCTCCCGGCCTTGGTTTCCTTCTAGCTCCATGCCCTTGGGTGAGTCTCCGTCCAGGCCCTGGGTCCCCTCTACCTCCCAGCCCTGGTCCCCCTGCCTCCCGGCCTAGGTACCCATCTGCCTCCTGGCCCTGGACCCCACTGCCTACCCGCCCTGATCCCCATGTGCCTCCTAGCCCTGGTCCCGCTCTGCCTCCAGGCCCTGCTCCCCTTCGGCCTCCTGGCCCTGGTCCCCCTCTGCCTCCCTGCCCTGATCCCCCTCTGCCTCCCTTCCCTTGTCACCCCCGCGTCCCCGCCCTGGTCCCCCTTTGCCTCCCGGCCCAGGTACCCCTCTGTCTCCCGGCCCTGGTCCGCCTTTGGGTCTATGACCTGGTCGTCCCGTTCCTTTCGGCCTTGGTCCCCCCCTGCTTCTCAGCCCTGATCCTCCTGTCCCCCAGCCCAGGTACCCCTCTAGATCCCGGCTCTGGTCCCCTGTTTGCCGGCCCAGGTACCCGTATGCTTCCTGGCCCTGGTCCCCGTCGGCCGCCCTGCCCTGATCCCGGTCTGCCTCCTTGCACTGGTCCCTCTTGCCTCCCGGCCCTGGTCTCTCTGGACCTCCAGGCCCTGGTCCCCTCTCCCCACTCTACAAGCCGGCCCAGGTCCCCCCTACCCCCCGGCCCTGGTCCCCCGTCTCCCGGCCCAGGTACCCTTCTGCCTCCCGGCCCTGGTCCGCCTCTGCGTCTATGACCTGGTCGCCCCGTGCCTCTCGGCCCTGGTCCCCCTCTGCTTCTCAGCCCTGGTCCTCTTTTTTCTGGCCCAGGTAGCCTTCTGCCTCCCGGCCCTGGTCCCTTGTCTCCCGGCCCAGGTACCCTTATGCTTCCTGGCCCGGGTCCCCCTCTGCCTCCCCGCCCTGGTCCCCATCTGCCTCCGGGCCCTGGTCCCCTCTGCCTCCCTGCCCTGATCCCCATCGGCATCCCGGGCCTGGTCCCTCTGTGCTTCCCGGCCCTGGTCTCCCTCAACCTCCAGGTCCTGGTCCCTCTCTCCGTCACGGCCCTGAGTCACCTCTACCTCCAGGCCCTGGTCCCCGTTTCCCGGGCCTGGTACCCCCCTACCTCCTACCCGTGATCCTCTCTGCCTCCAGGCCCTGGTCCCTCTCGGCCTCCCGGCACTAGTCCCCCGCTGCTTCCCTGCCCTCGTCGCATCCGCTTTTCCGCCCTGGTCCCCCTTTGCCACCCGACCCTGGTTCTTCTGTCTCCTTACCCAGGTCACCCTCTGCCTCCCGGCCCTGGTCCCTCATCTCCCAGCCCAGGTACCCTTCTGCCTTTTGGCTCTGGTCCTCCTCTGCCTCCAGACCAGGCTCCCCCTCTCCGTTCTAGCCATATACATCCCAGCCCTGTTGCCCGTCTCCTGGCCTAGTATGCCTCAGCCTTCTGGTCGTCGGCCCCCTGCCTCCTGGCCAAGGTACTCCTCTACCTCCCGGACCTGGTCTTTCTGTCCTTCCCGGCCTTGGTCTCCTTCTGCCTCCAGGCCTGCGGTCTCTCTCCATCCCGACCCTTGTTTCCCTCTACCTCCAGGCCTTGGTGCAACTGTCACCCGGCTCAGGTACTCCACTACCTCCCGACCCTGGTCTCCCTCTGCCTCGCCACCCTGGTCCCTTTCTACTTCCCGTCTCTGGTCCCCCTCTGCCTGCCCTGGTCCCCCCTGCCTCTCAGAACTCGTTCCCCTCTGCCTCCTGGACCGGGCCCCCCTCTGCCCCAGGCCTAGGTAACCTGCCGCATCCTGGCCCTTTTCCCCCTCTGCATCAAGGCCCTGGTCCCCCTGTCTCTCGGCCCATGTATCCCCTCTGCCTCTGGGCCCTGATTTCCCCCTTTGCCTCCCCATTCTGGTCCTCCTGTGCCTCCAGGCCTTGGTCACGTTCTGCCTCCCTATCTTGGTTCCCCCCACCTCTCGGCCCTAGGCCCTCTGCCTCCCGGCCCAGGTCCCCTTGGGCCTCCTGGCTCTAGTCGCTCTGTGCCTCCCAGCCCAAATCTCCCTCTACGTCCAGGCCCTTGGGTCTCAATCCGTCCCGGGTCTGTGTGCCCTCTACCTCCAGGCCCTTGTCCCCTTGCCTTCTGGCCCGGGTACTCCTCTGCCTACTGGCCCTAGCTGCTTCCTGGTTCAGGTACCCCTCTGCCTCCTGGCTCTTGTCTCACTCTGCCACCCTGCCACGGTCCCCCTTTGCGTCCGTGGCCTGGTCACTCTGTGTTTCCTGGCACTGTTCTCCCTCTACCTCCAGGCCCTGGTCCTTCTCTCCTTTGCGGTCCTGGGTCCCCTCTACCTGCCCGCTCAGGTCTCCCTGCCTCCCGGCCCAGGTACCCCTCTACCTCCCCGCACTGGTCCCCCTGTTTCCTGGTCCAGGTACCCCTCTGCCTTCCGGCCTTGGTCCCTGTCTGCTTCCCTGACCTGGTCTCCCCGTCCTCTCGGCCCTGGTCCCCCTCTGCCACCCGGCTCTGGTCCCCCTCTGCCACCCGGCTCTGGTCATCTCCTGCCTCCCTGCCCTGGTCTCACCCGCCTCTCGGCCCGGATCCCCCTGTGACTCCCAGCCTAGCTACCCCGGCGCATCCGGCCCTTTTCCCCCTCTGCCTCCCGGCACTGTTACCCTGTCTCCACGCCTAGGTACCCCTCTGCCTCCCAGCACTGTTCGACCTGTCTCCCGGCCCAGGTACCCTTCTGTCTCATAGGTCCCCCTATGCCACCCTGCGCTGGTTCCTATCTGCCTCCAGGCCCTGGTCTCCTTCTACATCCAGGCCCATTGAGTCTCTCCCCATCCCTGCCCTAGGTCGCTTCTACCGCCCAGCCCTGGTCCCCCATCTCCTGGCCTAGGTAACCCTCTGCCTCCTGGCCCTTGTCCCCTAACCCTCTGCCTCCTGGCCCTTGTCCCCTAATCCTCTGCCTCCTGGCCTTTGTCCCCTTCTGCCTCCCCACCCTGGTCCCTCTCTGCCTACCAGACCTGGAACCCCATCTCCCGGCCTAGGTACCCCTCTGCCCCCCCCGGCCCTTAGGAACCTGGCCCTGGCTCCAGGCTCCGGTCCCTCTGTGCCTCCCGGACCTTGTCTCCTTCTCAATCTATCAATCGTACTTATTGAGCGCTTCCTCTGTGCAGAGCACTGTACTAAGCGCTTGGGAAGTACAAGTTGGCAACGTATAGAGACGGTCCCTACCCAACAGTGGGCTCACAGTCTAGAAAGAGGAGACAGAGATCAAAACAAAACATATTAACAAAATGAAATAAATAGAATAGATACGTACAGGTAAGATAAATGAATAGAGTAATAAATACGGACAAACATATATACATATATACAGGTGTTGTGGGGAAGGGAAGGAAGTAAGTAAGAGGGGATAGAGAGGGGGAGGAGGGGGAGAAGAAGGAGGGGGCTCAGTCTGGGAAGGCCTCCTGGAGGAGGTGAACTCTCAGTAGGGCCTTGAAGGGAGGAAGAGAGCTAGCTTGGCGGATGTTTGGAGGGAGGGCATTTCAGGCCATGGGGATGACGTGGGCCGGGGGTCGACTACGGGACAGGCGAGAATGAGGCACGGTGAGGAGATTAGCGGCAGAGGAGCGGAGGGTGCGGGCTGGGCTGTAGAAGGAGAGAAGGGAGGTGAGGTAGGAGGGGGTGAGGTGATGGAGAGCCTTGAAGCCGAGGTTGAGGGGTTTCTGCTTGATCAATCAATCAACCAATCGTATTTATTGCGCGCTTATTGTGTGCAGAGCACTTTATTAAGCGCTTGGGAAGTGCAAGTCGGCAACACATAGAGACAGTCCCTACCAAACAGCGGGCTCACAGTCTAGAATGGGGAGACAGAGAACAAAACCAAACATACTAACAAAATAAAATAAGTAGAATAGATATGTGAAAGTAAGATAAATAAATAAATAAATAAATAAATAAATAAAGTAATAAATATGTACAAACATATATGCATATATACAGGTGCTGTGGGGAACGGAAGGAGGTAAAATGGGGTGAAGGAGAGGGGGACGAGGGGGAGAGGAAGGAAGGGGCTCAGTCTGGGAAGGCCTCCTGGAGGAGGTGAGCTCTCAGTAGGGCCTTGAAGGGAGGAAGAGATCTAGCTTGGCGGATGGACAGAGGGAGGGCATTCCAGGCTCGGGGGATGACGTGGGCCGGGGGTCGATGGCTGGACAGGCGAGAATGAGACACGGTGAGGAGATTAGCGGCAGAGGAGCGGAGGGTGTGGGGTGGGCTGTAGAAGGAGAGAAGGGAGGTGAGGTAGGAGGGGAGGAGGTGATGGAGAGCCTTGAATCCGAGGGTGAGGAGTTTCTGCTTGATGCGTCGGTTGATTGGTAACCACTGGTAGACTTCTACCTCCGGGCCATTGAGTCTCTCTCTGTCCTGGCCCTAAGTACCCTCTACCTCCCAGGTCTGGACCCCCTGTGTCCAGACCGTGGTATCCCTCTGCCTCCAGGCCCTGGTCTTCCTGTCTCCTGGCCCATGTACCCTTCTGCCTCCAGGCCCTGGTCCTACTGCTTCTTGGCCCAGGTACCCCTCTGCCTTCAGGCCCTGATCCCCTTCTTCCTCTCTGCCCTGGTCCCCCAGGCTCTCAGCCCAGGTCCCCCTCTACCTCCCGGTACTGGTCCCCCCTCTGCCTCCCTGCCTTGGTCCCCCCGGCCTCTTTGACCTGGTCCCAATCTGCCTCCGCACCCACGTACCCCACTGCCTCCTGGCCCTGGTCAACCTCTGCCTCGCTGCCAAGAACCCCGTTTCCCAGCCCAGGTACCCCTCTGCCTCGCGGCACTGGTACCCCTCTGCCGCTCTGCCCTGGTCCGCCCCTGCCTCCAGGCACTGGTCCCTCTGTGCCTCCCAGCCCTGGTCTCCTTCTACCTCCAGGAACTTGGGTCACTCACAGTCCCGCCCCGGGGTCCATTCTACCTCCTGGCCTTGGTCCCCTGTTTCCCGACCCACGTACCCGTCTTCTCCCGGCCCTGGTCCCCCTCTGTCTCCCCGGCCTGGTCCCCTTCTGCCTCCCCGGCCTGGTCCCCCTCTGCCTCCCTGTCCTAATTCTCCCCCGCCTCTCGGCCCTGGTCCCCTCTGCCTCTCGGCCCTGGTTCCCCTGCCTCCCGGCCCAGGTACCCCTCTGCCTTCTAGCCCTGGTCCCCTTCTTCTGCCCTGCCATGGTCTACCTATGCCTCCTGAACCTGGTCCCTCTGTGCCTCCCATCCCTGGTCTCCTTACTACCTCAATCAATCAATCAATCTATCAATCAATCGTATTTATTGAGCTCTTACTGTGTGCAGAGCACTGTACTAAGCGCTTGGGAAGTCCAGGTTGGCAACATCTAGAGACGGTCCCTACCCAACAGTGGGCTCACAGTCTAGAAGGGGGAGACAGAGCATAAAACCAAACATATTAACAAAGTAAAATAAATAGAATAGGTATGCACAAGAAAAATTAATTAATAAATAAATAGAGTAATAAATATGTACAAACATATATACATATATGTATATGCATATATATATATATATTCACAAAATAAAATAAATATGTACAAATAAAACAAATTAATAAATAGAGTAATAAATCCGACTGATCGAATGACTGACTGCATGGAAAAGATTCTAGCAGAAACTGCCGCTTGGCCTCGAGAAAAAAAAAGGCCCTTGGGTCTCACTCCTTCTCGGCCCGGGGTCCCCTCTATCTCCCGGCCCTGGTCCTCTTCTGCTTCCCTGCCCAGGACACCGTTTCCCAGCCCAGGTGCCCCAGTGACTCCCGGTCCTGGTCCCCGTCTCCTGGCCCAGGTACCCTTCTACCTCCCTGCCCTGGTCCTCTTGTCTCCCGACCCACGTACCCCTCTGCTTCCTGGCCCTGGTCCCCCTTTGCTTCACCGCCCTGGACACCCTCTGCCTCCCATCCATGCTTCCCCTCTACCTCCCTGCCCTGATCCCCTGTTTCTCGGCCCTGGTCCCCCTCTGCCTGCCAGCCCAACTACCCCTCTGCCTCCGGGCTCTGGTCCCCCTGTTTCCCGACCCTCGTGCCCCTCTGCCTCCTGGCCCTGGTCTCCCTCTGCCTCCCGGCCCTGGGCCCTGTCTGCCTTCCAGCCCTGGTCCCTGTCTGCCTCCCAGCCCTGGTACCCCTCTTCCACCCTGTCCTGGATCCCCCCCACCTCTCGGCCCTGGTCCCCCTCTCCCTCCCGGCCCAGGTACCTCTCAGTCTCATGGCCCTGGTCCCCCTCAGCCACGCTGCCATGGTCCCCCTCTACCTCCGAGACCTGGTCCCTCTGTGCCCCCCGGCCCTCTTCCCTCGGTGCCTCCCGTCCCCGGTCTCCCTCTACCTCCCAGCCCTTGGGTCTCTCTCCATCCCGGTCCTAGGTCTCCTCTACTTCCCGGCCCTGGTACCAATGTCTCCCGACGCAGGTATCCCTCTGCCTCCCAGCTCGGGTACCCCTCTGCCTACTGTTCCAGGTAGCCCTCTACCACCCGGCCCTGGTCCCCGTTTCCCAGTCCAGGTACCCCTCTGTCCCTGGCCCTGGTGCCCCTCTGCCTCTCTGCCCTGGTCCCTGCAACTTCTCAGCACCTTTACCCCACTGCCTCCCGGTCCAGGTAGCCCGCAGCCTTCTAGTCCTGGTCCCCCTCTGCCTCCTCACCCTGGTCCCCTGTCTCCTGGCCCAGGTACCCCTCTGTCTCCTGGCCTGGGTCCACCTCTACCTCCATTCCCTGGTACTCTTCTGTCTCCCTGCCCTTGTCACTCCGGCTTCTCGGCCCCGTTCCCCCTTTGCCTTCTGGCCCTGGCACCCTGTCTACCGGCCCAGGTGCCCCTCTGCCTCCAGGCCCTGGTCAGCCTTCTCCCGGCCTAGGTACTCCTCTAGCTTCCGGCCCTGGACCCCCTGTCTCCCGGCCCAGATACCCTTCTTCCTCCCAGCCCTGTTTCCCAGTGCAGGTATACCTCTGCCTGCCGGCCGTGGTCCCCCTCTGCCTCTTGGCCCTGGTTTCCCTCTGCCTCCCTACCGTGTTCCACCTCTGCCTCCGGGCCCTAGACCCCCCTTGTCCCTCAGCCTTGTTCCCCCCCGCCTCTCGGCCCTGGTCCTCCTATCACCCGGCCCAGGTACCCTTCTGCCTCCCTCCCTTGGTCCACCTGTCTCCCAGCCCAGGTACCACTCTGCCTTTCAGCCCTGATCTCCATCTGCCTCCCGGCCCTGATCCCTCTGTGCCTCCTGGTCCTGGTCTCTCTCTACCCTCAAGCCCTTGGGTGTCTCTCCATTCAGGCCCTGTGACCCCTCTACCTCTCGGCCCTGTTCCGCCTGTTTCTCGGCCCAGGTACCCCCCTGCCTCCATACTCTGGTCCCCGCTGTTTATTGGCTCTGATCCCCCTCTGCCTCCCGGCCCAGGAACCCCTCTGCCTCTTGGCCCGGGAACCATTCAGCCTTCTGGTCCTGGTGCCCCTCTGCCTCCAGGCCCTTGTCCCCCTGTGCCTGTCAGCTCTGGTCTCCCTCTACCTCCAGGCCATGGCCGCTCTCTCGGGCCTGGCCCTGGGTCCCCTCTACCTACCAGCCCGGGTCCTCCTGTCTCTCGGCCCAGGTACCCCTCTGCCTCCTGGCCCTGGACCCTCTCTGCCTTCCCGCCCTGGTCCCTCTGTGCCTCCAGGCCCTGGTCTCCCTCTACTTCCAGGCCCTGGGCCCTCTTTCCTTCCCAGTCCTGATTCCCCTCTACCAACCGGCCCTGGTCCCCATGACTTCCGGTCCAGGTACCCACCACCTCCCAGCCCTGGTCCCTTTGTTTCCCGGTCCAGGTACACCTTTGCCTCCCAGTCCTGGTCTCCTTCTGCCTCCCTGCCCTGGTACCTCCCGCCTCTCGGCCCTGGTCCCTGTCTGCCTCCCGGCCCAAAGACCGCAGTGCCTCCTGACCCTGGTTTCCCTCTGCTTCCCGGTCCTGGACCCTATCTCGCAGCCCAGGTGCACCCCTGCCTCTGGCATTGGTCCCCCACTGCGTCTCGGCCCTGGTACCCTCTGCCTCTCAGCCGAGGTCCCCTTCTGCCTCTAGGTTCTGGTCCCTCTGTCTCCGGGCCCAGATAAACCTCTGCCTCCATGACCCGGTCCCCCTCTTCCTCGCGGCCCTGGTCCTCCGTCTCACGGCCCAAGTAACCCTCTGCCTCCTGGCCATGGTCCCCTTCTGCCACATTTCCCTGGTCCTCTGCCTCCCGACCCTGGTAGCTCTGTGCCTCTCGGCCACGGTCTCCCTCTACCTCCAAGTCCTTGGGTCTCTCTCCGTCCTGGCTTTGGGTCCCCTCTACTTCCTGGCCCTGGTACCGATGTCTCCCGACGCAGGTATACCTCTGCCTTTCGGCCCTAGTCCTCCTCTGCCGCCCTGCCCTGGTACCCCTCTGCCTCCCAGCCCTATTCCCCCTCTACCTGCCTGCCCTGGTTCCCCCTGCTCCTCGGCCCTGGTCCTCCTCTGCCTTCTGGCCCAGGTACAATTCTGCCTCATGGCACTGGTCCCCCTTTGCCTACTTTCCCTGGTCCCGCTGTCTATCGGCCCAGGTACCACTCTGCCTCCAAGCCGTGGTTCCTCTCTGCCTCGAGGCCTTGGTACCCCTCGGCCTCCCGGCCCTGGTCCCCCTCTGCTTCCCGGAACTGATCTCCCTCTACCTCCCTGCCCTTGTTGCCCCTGCTTCTCCATCCTGGTCCCCCTTTGCTTCCCAGCCCAGGTTCATTCATTCGTTCATTCATTCATTCATTCAGTCATTCATTCATTCATTCATTCATCCATTCAATCAATCGTATTCATTGAGCTCTTACTGTGTGCAGAGCACTGTACTAAGCGCTTGGGAAGTAAAAGTTGGCAACATATAGAGACGGTCCCTACCCAACAGTGGGCTTACAGTCTAGAAGGGGGAGACAGAGAACAAAACAAAGCATATTAACAAAATAATATAAGTATAATAAGTATGTGCAAGTAAAATAAATGCAGTAATAAATATGTACAAACATATATACATATATACAGGTGCTGTGGGGAAGGGAAGGAGGCAAGGCGGGGGAGATGGAGGGGGGAGGAGGGGGAGAGGAAGGAGGGGGCTCAGTCTGGGCAGGCCTCCTGGAGGAGGTGAGCTCTCAGTTGGGCCTTGAAGCGAGGAAGAGAGCTAGCTTCGCGGATGTGGGGAGGGAGGGCATTGCAGGCCAGGGGGATGACGTGGCCCAGGGGTCGACGGTGGGACAGGGGAGAACGAGCCAAGGTGAGGGGATTAGCGGCAGAGAAGCGGAGGGTGCGGGGTGGGCTGTAGAAGGAGTGAAGGGAGGTGAGGTAGGAGGGGGCGAGATGATGGAGACCCTTGAAGCCGAGGGTGAGGGGTTTCTGCCTGATGCGTAGGTTGATTGGAAGCCACTGGAGATTTTTGAGGAGGGGAGTAACATTCCCAGAGTATTTCTGGACAAACAATCCGGGCAGCGTCGTGAAGTATGAACTGAAGTGGGGAGAGACAGGAGGATGGGAGATCGGAGAGGAGGCTGTTACAGTAATCCAGACGTGATAGGATGAGAGCTTGAACGATCAGGGAAGCCGTTTGGATGGAGAGGAAAGGGCGGATCTTGGCAATGTTGCGGAGGTGAGACCGGCAGGTTTTGGTGACGGCTTGGATGTGAGGGGTGAACGAGAGAGCGGAGTCGAGGATCACACCAAGGTTGCGGGCTTGTGAGATGGGAAGGATGGTAGTGCCGTCAACAGTGATGGTAAAGTCAGAGAGAGGGCAGGGTTTGGGAGGGAAGACAAGGAGTTCAGTCTTGGACAAATTGAGTTTTAGGTGGCGGGCAGACATCCAGATTGAGATGTCCTGAAGGCAGGAGTAGATGCGAGCCTGGAGGGAGGGAGAGAGAGCAGGGGCAGAGATGTAGAGAGAGAGGGGTAGAGAGATGGGCAGGTACCCCGCTGCCTCCCGGCCCTGGTAAGCCTCTGCGTCTATGACCTGATTGCCCCCTGCCTCTCAGCCCTGGTCCCCCTGTCTCCCAGCCCAGGTACCTTTCTACCTCCCGGCCCTGGTCCCCCTCTGCCTCCGGGACCTGGTCTCTCTCTGACTGCCTGCCCTTGTCACCCCCGCTTCTCAGCCCTGGCCCCCTTGGCCTCCCGTCCCTGATACCCCTCTGCTTCCTGGACCTGGTCTCCCCCGCCTCCTGGTCCTGGTCCCCATCTGCTTCCATGCCCAGGTACTTCTCAGCCTGCTGGCCCTGGTCCCCTTCTACCTCCCCGCCCTGGTACCCTCCTGCCTATTGGCCTTGGTCCCCCTCTGACTCTCGGCCCTGGTCCCCTTTTCCCCTTGTCCCCCGGCCTAGGTATCTATATGCCTCCCTACCCTTGTCCACGACTGTCCTCCAGCTCAAGTACCCCTCTGCCTCCCGGCCCTGGTCCCAATGTCTACCGGCCCTGGTCCCCCTCTTTCTCCCAGCCCTGACCCCCGTCTGATTCCCTGACCTTGTCCCCACTGCTTCTCTGCCCTCGTCCCCATGTCCCGGCCCAGGTATCCCTGGTCCCCCTGTCTACCGGCCCTGGTCTCCCTCTGCTTCCCAGACCTGGTCGGCCTCTGCCTCTCTGACCTGGTCACCCCCCGCCTCTCGGTCCTGGTTCGCCTCTGCTTCTCAGCCCTAGGCCCCGTCTCCTGGCCCAGGTAATCCTCTACCTCCTGGCCCCGGTCCCCCTGTCTACCGGCCCTGGTCCCCCTCTATCTCCTTTCCTTGGTCCACCTCTACCTCCCTTACCTTGTCCCCCATGCTTCTCGACCCTGCCCCCCTTTTGCCTCCCGGCCCTGATCCCCGTTTCCCAACCCTGGTCCCCCTCTGCCTCCTGGCCCTGGTCCCCGTCTGCCTCCCGGCCCTGGTCCCTTTGAGTCTCCCAACCCTGGTCTCCCTCTACCTTTAGGCCACTGGGTTTCTCTCCATCCTGGCCAAGGGTCCCCACTAACTCCAGGCCCTGGACTTCCTCTACCTCCAAGCCCTGGCCCCTCTCTCCATCCTGGACCCGGGACCCTTTATGTTTCGGCCTAGGTTCCAAAGTCTCCCGGCCCTGGTCCCCCTGTTTTCTGGCCTAGATAACCCTCTGCCTCCCGGGCCTGCTCCCCCTGTCTTCTGGTCTAAGTAACCCTCTGCCTCCCGGCCCTGGTCCTCCTCAGCCTACCGGCCCTGGTCCCCCTCAGCCTCCCGGCCCTGGTCCCCCTCGGCCTCCCGGTCCTGGTCCCCCTACTCCCAGCCTAAGTACCCATCTGCCTCCCTGCCCTTGTCTCCAATGTCTCCCGGCCCTGGTCCCCCTCTGTCTCCTGGCCCTGGTCCCTCTCTGCCTCCCGACCCTGATCTCCGTCTACCTCCAGGCCCTTGGGTCTCTCTCCGTCACAGTCCTGGTCCCTGTCTACCACCCAGCCCTGGTTCCCCTCTGACTCCCGGCCTTGGTCCCCCTGCTTCTCGTCCCTGGTCTCACTCAGCCTTCCAGACCAGGTACCCTTCTGCCTCCTTGCACTTGTCCCCCTCTGCCTCCTGGCCCTGGTCCCCCTCCCCTGCTCAGCCCTGGTCCCCCTTTGCCTCCCGTCCCTGGTCCCACCCTGCACCTCGTCCCAGATACCCCTCTTCTTCCCGGCCCTGGTCCCCTGGTCTCCCGGCCCAGAAACGCCTCTGCCTCCCACATGGACACTCTGTGCCTCTCGGCACTGGTCTCTGTCTACCCCCTGGCCCTTGGGTCTCTCTCCGTCCCAGCCCTGGATCACCTCAACCTCCTGGCCCTGGTCCCCCTGTCTCCAGACCCAGGTACCCTTCTGCCTTCCCGGCCCTGGAAGTCCTCTACCTCCCGGCTCTGGTCCCACGCTGCCGCTCTGGCCTGGTCCCCCTCTGCCTCCCGGCCCTCATCCCTCTATCTCCTGGCACAGGGAACACTCCGCCTAACGGCTCTGGTCTGCCTCTGCCTCTCTGACCTGGTCATCCCCTGCCTCTCGTCCTGGTCCCCCTCTTCTTCTCAGCCCTGGTCCCCCGCTGACCTTCGGTCCTGGTACCACTTTGCTCCCTGGTCCTTGTCCCCCCAAGCTTTCCGGCCCTGTTCCCCTTCTCCCTCTGGCCGTAGGTCCCTTCTACCTCACTGCCTTGGTCCCCATCTTCTGATCGGACCTGGTCCCTCTTTGCCTATCAGCATTGGAGCCCAGGTTCTTCCCAGCCCTTGACGCCTTGTACCTCCCAGGCCTGGTCCCACTCTGCCTCCCGGGCCTGGTCCCCATGACCTCCGGCATAGGTACCCCACTACCGACCGACCCTGGTCCCTTTGTTTCCCGGTCCAGGTACACCTCTGCCTCCTGGCCCTAGTCACCCTCTGCCACCCGACCTAGGTCCCCCTCTGTTTCCCATTCCCGGTCCCTCTAGGCGTCCCTGCCCTGGGCCCTCCCACCTCTCAGCCCTGGTCCTCCTCTGCCTCCCGGCCCGTGTACTCCACTGAATCCTGGCCCTGGTCCCCCTCTGCCTCTCAGCCCTCAACCACGTCTTGCAGCCCAGGTGCCCCTCTGCCTACCCGACCTGGTCCCCCCCACCCCGTGTCTCGGCCGTGGGACCCCTCTGCCTCTCATTCATTCATTCAATCGTATTTATTCATTCATTCAATAGTATTTCCTGAACACTTATTGTGTACAGAATACTGTACTAAGCTCTTGGGAAGTACAAGTCGGCAGCATATAGAGACAGTCCCCACCCGAGAACGGGCTCACAGTCTAGAGGACTAGAAGAACTCCCGGCCCTGGTCTCGCTCTACCTCCAGGCCCCTGGGACTCTCTCCGTCCCAGCCCTGGGTCCCCCCCCTTCCCAGCCCTGGGTCCCCCCCTTCCTCCCGACCCTGGTCCCCCTGTCTCACGGCCCAGGTACCTCTCTACTTCCCGTCCCTGGTACCACTGTCTCCGGCCCCAGTTACCCCTCTACGTCCCAGGTCTGATCCCCCCTCTGCCTCCCCGCCCTAGTCCCCCTCTGCCCGGGTCCCCCCAGCTTCTTGGCCCTCGTCCCCCTCTGGCTCCCGGCCCAGGTACCCCTCTGCCTCCCGGCCCAGGTACCCCTCTGCCTCCCGGCCCTGGTCCCGCTCTTACGCCATGCCCTGGCCCTCCCCCACTTCTCAGCTCTGGTCCCCCTCTGCCCCCCGGCCCTTGTCCCCCTCTGCCTTTCAACCCTGGTCCCACATTACTTTCTGGCCCTGGTCCCCTTCTCCCTCTGGCCCTAGTTCACCTCTACCTCCCTACCTTGGTCCACATCTTCCGCCCAGACCTGGTCCCTCTCTGTCTACCGGCATTGTGTTCCGGTTCTTCCCAGCCCTTGTCGCCTTATAACTCCGGTAGCTGGTGCCCCTCTGTGTGGCAGACCTAACATCTGGGCCTAGGTAGTAAGCCAGGCCACCTGGCCTTCTGTGCTCACAGGAAGACCTACAAGGAGCAATGAAGGAAGTCAGACTGCTAGATGAATAACTTGACGCTGTTCTGAGAATGGGAACGTGCAGATCTAGGCATGAGCTCAGCCTTGCTGATAACCTTAGCCTTGGTGATGAGCTCAGTCTTGCTGATGAGCTCAGTCTTGCTGATAAGTTCAGCCTTGCTGATAAGCTCAGCCTTGCTGAGAAACTTGCAGTCATCCGCCTGTCCCCTGACTCCCTTGAGGCTCCTCACTGTATAAAATCCTCCACAGTGTGCTGAATAAACAGTCTCCTTGTCCACCTTGAGACTCGCCTGGCCTGCGTTCTTCCATTGCGAGTGCCCGTCTCCCCGCTGCGCTGGAAGCGTGGAGGCAGACGGCAACACCTCTGCCTCCCAGCCCTGGTCCCCCTGTGCCTGCCAGCCCTCATCAACCTCTACCTCCGGGCCCTGGCCCTTCTATCTGTCCCGACACTGGGTCCGCTCTACCTCCAGGCACTGGACCCCCTGTCTCCGGACACATGTACCCTTCTACCTCCTGGCCCAGGTCCTGCTCTGCCTCCCCTCACTGGTCCACCTCTGCCTCCCGAACCTGGTCGACCCCTGACTCTCTGACCCTGTCTTACTATACCTCCAGGCCCTTGTGACTCTCTTGTTCCCGGCTCTGGGTCACCTCTACATCCCGGCCCTGGTCCCCCTGTCTCCCAGCCCTGGTACCCCTCGAACTCCCGGCTCTGGTCCCCCTGTATCCCGGTGCAGGTATACCTCTGCCTCCCGGCCCTAGTCCCCTTCTCCCTCCCGGAACTAGTCCCCCTCTGCCTTTCAGCCCTAGTACCACTTTACCTTGTGGCCTTGGTCCCCCCAGACCTGCCGGCCCTGGTCCCCCTCTCCCTCTGTCCTTATTTCCCCTCTACTCCTTTGCATTGGTCCCCATCTTCCGCCCAGACCTGGTCCCTCTCGTGGCTCCGTGGAAAGAACATGGACCTTGGAGTCAGAGGTCATGGGCTTTCCGGCCCTGTTCCCCTTCGCCCTCTGGCCGTAGGTCCCTTCTACTTCACTGCCTTGGTCCCAATCTTCTGATCGGACCTGGTCCCTCTTTGCCTATCAGCATTGGAGCCCAGGTTCTTCCCAGCCCTTGTCGCCTTGTACCTCCCAGGCCTGGTCCCACTCTGCCTCCCGGCCCTGGTCCCCCTCTGCCTCCCAGCCGTGGTCCCTCTGTGCCACCCGGGCCTCGTCCCCTTGTCTTCCGGCCCAGGTACCCCTCTGCCTCCCTGCCCTGGTCCCCCTCTCCCTCCTGGCCCTGGTGACCCTCTGCCTCCCGGCCCTGCTCCCTTTATTCATTCATTCATTCATTCAATCATATTTATTGAGCGCTTACTGTGTGCAGAGCACTGTACTAAGCGCCATTCTGCCCCCCAGCCCTGTTCTCCCTCTACCTCCAGGGCCTTGACTGTCTCTCCGTCACTGCCCTGGGTCCTCTCTACCTTCCTGCCCTGGTCCCCCTCTCTCCCGGCCCAGGTACCCCTCTGCCTCATGGCCCTGGTCCTCACTGCCTCTTGGCACTTGTCCCCCAATGCCTCATGGCCCGGGCCCTCCCGCCTCTCGGCCCTGGTCCCCACCGGCCTTCCGGCCCAGGTACCCCATGCCTCCTGGCCCTAGTCTCCCTCTGCCTCACGGCCTTGGTCCGTCTCTCGGCCCAAGTACCCCTCTGCCTCATGGCCCTGGTCCCCCTGCGCTGCCCTGCCATGGTCCAACTCTGCCTCCCGGCCCTGTTCTCCTTTCTACTTCAATGCTCTTGGGTCTCTCTCCGACCTGGCCCTGGTTCCTCTCTACTTCCTGGCCATGGTCCCCTATACCTCCCGGCCCTGGTCCCCTTGTCATTCTACCCAGGTACCCTTCTTCTTCCTGGACACGGTCCCCCTCTGCCACCTAGCCCTGGTCCTCCTCTGCCTCCCGGCCCTCGTCTATCTGTGCCTCCAAATCGTGTTCTCCTTCTACACCCAGGTTCTTGGGTCTCTCTCCGTCCCAGCCCTGGGTCTCCTCTACCTTCCGGCCCTGGTCCCCCTGTATCCCAGCCCAGGTACCCCTCTGCCTACATGCCTTGGTCACCATCTGCCTACCGGCCCTGGTCCCCCTTTTCCTCCCGGCCCAGGTATCTCCATGACCCCTGGCCCAGGTACTCCTCTGTCTCCCGGCCCTGGTCCCCCACCTCCCAGCCCAGGTACCCCTCTGCTTCCCGGCCCTGGTAACCGTGACTCCCAGCCCAGGTATCCCTCTGCCTCCTGGACCTGGTCCCTTTATCTACTGGCCCAGCCACCCTTTTGCCTCCAGGCCCTGGTACGCCTCTGCCACCCTACCCTGGTCCCCTCTGCCTCCCGGCCCTGATCCCTCTGTGTTTCCCAGCCTTGGTCTCCTTCTACCTCCAGGCCCTTGGGTCTCTCTCTGTCCTGGAGCTGAGTCCCCTCTACCTCCCAGCCCTGGTACCCCTCTGCCTTCCGGCCCTGGTCCCCCTCTGCCTCCCGGCCCTGGTTCCCCTCTGCCATATGGCCCTGGGACCCCTCTACCTCCCGGCCCTGGTCCCCTTGTCTCCTGGCCCAACTACCCTTCTGCCTCCTGGCCATGGTACGCCTCTGCCGCCCTGCCCTGGGCCCCCTTTGCTTCCCAACCCTGGTCCTTCTGTGTTTCCCAGCCCTGGTCTCCTTCTACCTCCAGGCACTTGGGTCTCTCTCCTTCCCGGACCTGGGTCCCCTCTACCTCCCGGCTTTGGCCCCCCTGTTTCCAGAACTAGGTACCCCTCTACCTCCGGCCCTGGGTCCTCTCTGCCACCCGGCCCTGGTCCTTCTGTGCCTCCTGGTCCTGGCCTCCCACTACCTTCAGGCCCTTGGGTCTCTCTCAGTCCCAGCGCTGGGTCATGTCTACCTCGTGGCCGTGGTCCCCCTGTCTCCTGGCCCAGATCCGACTCTGTCTCCATACCCTGGTACCCCTGCTTATCGGCCCTGATCCCCCTCTGCCTCCCGATCAAGGAACCCCTCAGCCTCCTTGCCCTGGTGCCCCTCTGCCTGTTGGCCCTTGTCCCCATCTGTCTCCCGGCCCAGATGCGACTGTGGCTCCATACCCTGGTCCCCCCTGATTATCGGTCCTGATCCCCCTCTGCCTCCCGGCCCAGGAACCCCTCAGCTTCCTGGCCCTGATGCCCCTCTGCTTCCGGGCCCTTGTACCCCTCTGCCTCCCGACCCTGGTCCCCCTGTGCTTCCCGGTCCTGATCTCCCTCTACCTACAGGCCCTGGCAGCTCTCTCAGTCCCGGCCCTGGGTCCCCTCTACCTACTGGCCCCGGTTCGCCTTTCTCCCGGCCCAAGTACCCCTCTACCTCTCAGCCCTGGTCCCCCCGTTTCCCAGTCCAGGTACCCCTCTGCCTCTTGGCCCTGGTCCCCCTCTGCCTTCCTGCCCTGGTCTCCCCGGCTTCTCAGCACCCGTACCCTTTGGCTCCCGGCCCAGGTACCCCGCTGCCTCCTGATCCTGGTACCCCTCTGCCTCCCAGCCTTGGTCCCCCCATCCCCTCCCCATCTCTCGGCCCTGGTCCCCCTCTGCCACTCGGCTCTGTCCCCTTCTGACCCCAGCCCTTGTCCCCCTGACTGCCAGCCCAGGTATTCCTCTGCCTCCCGGCCATGGACCCCATCTCCCAGCTCAGGTGCCCCTCTACTTCCAGAGCCTGGTCCCTCTCCTTCACAGCCCTGGTTCCCTTCTACCAACTGACCCTCATCCCCATGACCTCCCGGCCCTGTACCCTCTGTGCCTCCCGGGCCTGGAATCCCTCGACCTCCAGGTTCTTGGGTGTCATTCCGTCCCGGCACTGAGTCACCTCTCCCTCCCGGGCCTGGTACCCCTGTTTCCAGGCCCAGGTACTCCTTTTCCTCCCAGCCCTGGTCCCACTCTGCCTCCCGGGCCAAGTCACCCTCTGCTTCCCGGCCCTGTTGTGCTTCCCGGGCCGGGTCTCCTTCTAGCTCCAGCCCCTTGGGTCTGTCTCTGTCTCTGCCCTTGGTCCCCTCTACCTGCCGGCCCTAGTCCTCCTGTGTCCTGGTCATCTTCTGCCTCCCTTCCCGGGTTCCCCCTCGCCTCTTGGCCATAGACCCCTCTGCCTTTCAGTCCTGATCACACTTGACTGGTCCTCCTCTGCCTCCCGGCCCTGGTCCCCCTCTTCCTCCAAGTCCTAGTCCCCCTCTGCCTCCCGGCCCGGCTCCACCTCTGCCTCCCTGCCCAGGTCCCCATCTGCCTCTCGGTCCTTGCCCCTCTCTGCCTCCCTGCCAAGGTCCCCAAGGCATCTCAGCGCTAGTCACTCTCTGCCTCTCGGCCAAGGTACCGCACTGCATCCTAGACCTAGCTCCCCTTCAGCCTTCCAGACCTGCATCCTGTCTCCCAGCACAGACACCCTTCGGCCTCCCGGCCCTGGTCCCCCTGTCTCCCATCCCAGGTACCCCTCGGCCTCCTGGCCCTGGTCTCCATCTGCCTCCTTGTCCTGGTCCTCCCTCACATTCCTGCCCTTATCTCCCGCGATTCTCGACCCTGATGCCCATTTGCCTCCCGGCCCAGGTACCACTTTGCCTCCTGGCCCTGGTCCCCACCTGCCATCATGCCCTGATGCCCCTGTGCATTCCGGACCTGGTCCTTTTGTGCCTCCAGGCCTTGGTTTCCTTTTACCGCCAGGCTCCATCCCGGCCCTGGGTCCCCTCTACCTCCCAGCCCTGGTCCCCCTGTCTCCCGGTCCAGGTCCTCCTCTGCCTCCTGGCCCTGGTACACCCCCACCACCCTGCCCTGGCCCCCTCTGCCACTAGGACCTGGTTCATCAGTGCAACCGGCCCTGGTCGCCCAGGCCCTCCCGGCCTTGGTTCCTTCTACCTCTAGGCCCTTGGGTGAGTCTCCGTCCCGGCCCAGGTTCCCTCTACACCCCAGCCCTGGACCCCTGTCTCCCGGTCTAGGTAGTACTCTGCCTCCTGGCCCTGGTCCCCCTCTGCCTACCCGTTCTGTTCCCCATCTGCCTCCCGGCCCTGATCCTCCTCGACATCCTGGCCCTGGTCCCCCTCTGCCTCCCTGCCCTTGTCCCCGCCCCCGCTTTCTCGACCCTGGTCCCCCTTTGCCTCCCGGCCCAGGTACCCCTCTGCCTCCTGGCCCTGGTCTCCCCTCACCATCCTACCCTGGTCCCCCTTCTCCTCTTGGTCCTGGTCCCTCTGGCCCTTGTCCCTCAGGGCCTTCCGGCCTTGGTTTCCTTCTATCACCAGTCCCTTGGGTGAGTCTCCGTCCAGGCCCTGAGTCCCCTCTACCTCCCAGCCCTGGTCCGCCTGCCTCCCGGCCTAGGTACCCATCTGCCTCCGGGCCCTGGTCCCCTCTGCCTACCCGCCCTGGTTCCCTTCTGTCTCCCGGCCCTGGTCCTCCGTCTCTCGGCCCAGTTGCCCCTCTGCTTACGGGTCATGGTCCCCCTGTCTCCCAGCCCAGGTACTCCTCTGCCTCCTGGCCTTGGTCCCCCTCTGCCTCCCTGCCCTGATCCCCATCTACATCCCGGGTCTGGTCCATCTGTGCCTCCCGGCTCTCGTCTTCCTCAACCTCCAGGCCCTTGTCCCCCTCTCCGTCGCGGCCCTGGGTCATCTCTACCTCCACCCATTGGTCCCCGTTTCCCGGGCCGGGTACCCCCCTGCCTCCTAGCCCTGATCCTCTCTGTCTCCAGGCCCTGGTCCTCCTCGGCCTCCAGGAGCTGGTCCCCCTCTGCTTCCCTGCCTTCATCGCCCCCGCTTTTCCGCCCTGGTCCCCCTTTGCCTTCCTACCCTGGTTCTTCTGTCTCCTGGCCCAGGTCACCCTCTGCCTCCCAGCCCTAGTCCCTAATCTCTCAGCCCAGGTACCCCTCTACCTCCAGGCCCTCGTCCCCCTCTTCCTCCCAATCCTGGATCCCCCCACCTCTCGGCCCTGGTCCCCCTCTCACTCCTGGATCAGGTACCCCTCTGCCTCATGGCCCTGGTCCCCCTCAGCCACCCTGCCATGGTACCCCCCTCTACCTCCGGGACCTGGTCTCTTTTTGCCTCCCGGCCCTCTTCCCTCTGTGCCTCCCGGCCCCAGTTCCCTCTACCTCCAAGCCCTTGGGTCTCTCTCCATCCCGGCCCTAGGTCCCCTCTACTTCCCGGTCCTGGTATCAATGTCTCCCGACGCAGGTATCCCTCTGCCTCCCGGCTCAGGTACCCCTCTGCCCACTGGTCCAGGTACCCCTCTAACTCCCGGCCCTGGTCCCCATTTGCCAGTTCAGGTACACCTCTCTCCCTGGCCCTGGTGCCCCTCTGCTTCTCTGCCCTGGTACCCCCAGCTTCTCAGCACCTGTACCCCTCTGGCTCCCGGCCCAGGTACCCCGAATCCTCCTAGCCCTGGTCCCCCTCTGCCTCTTGACCCTGGTCCCCTGTCTCCTGGCCCAGGTACCCCTCTGTCTCCTGGCCTTAGTCCCCCTCTGCCTCCAGGCCCTGGTACTCCTCTGTCTCCCTGCCCTTGTAAACGCGGCTTCTCCGGCCCGTTCCCCCATTGCCCTCCTGCCCTGGTACCCTGTATACCGGCCCAGGTGCCCCTCTGCCTCCTGGCGTTGGTCAGCCTTCCTCCGGCCTAGGTACCCCTTTAGCTTCTGGCCCTGGTCCCCCTGTCTCCCGGCCCAGATACCCCTCCACCTCCCGGCCCTGCTTCCCAGTGCAGGTATACCTCTGCCTGCCGGCTGTGGTCCCCCGCTACCTCTTGGCCCTGGTTTCCCTCTGCCTCCCTACACTGTTCCACCTCTGCCTCCGGGCCCTAGTTCCCCCCTGCCCCTCAGCCCTGGTCCCCCCACCCCCGCCTCTCGGCCCTGGTCAACCTATCACCCAGCCCAGGTACCCCTCTGCCTCTTTCCTTTGGTCCACCTGTCTCCCAGAACATGTACCCCTCTGCCTTCTGGACCTGATCCCCATCTGCCTCCCGGCCCTGGTTCCTCTGTGGTCCTGTTCTCTCTCTACCCTCAGGCCCTTGGGTGTCTCTCCATTCAGGCCCCGGGACCCTTCTACATCGCGGCCCTGGTCCCCCTGTCTCCGGGCCCAGGTACCCCTCTGCCTATGTACCATGGTCCCCGCTGTTTATTGGCTCTGATCCCCCTCTGACTCCCGGCCTAGGAACCCCTCTGCCTCTTGGCCCAGGAACCCTTCAGCCTCCTGGCCCTGGTGCCCCTCTGCCTCCGGGCCCTTGTCCCCTTGAGCCTGCCAGCAATTGTCCCCCTGTGCCTATCAGCCCTGGTCTCCCTCCACCTCCAGGCCCTGGCTGCTCTCTCGGGCCTGGCCCTGGGTCCCCTCTACCTACCGGCCCGGGTCCTCCTGTCTCCCGGCCCAGGTACCCCTCTGCCTCCTGGCCCTGGTCCTCCTCTGCCTCCCCACCCTGGTCCCTCTGTGCCTCCCGGCCCTGGTCTCCCTCTGCCTCCAGTCCCTGGGCCCTGTCTCCCTGCCAACCATGGTTCCCCTCTACCAACCGGCCCTGGTCCCCATGGCTCACGGTCTAGGTACCCCACTACCTCCCAGCCCTGGTCCCCTTCTGCCTCCCCGCATTGGTACCTCCCGCCTCTCGGCCCTGGTCCCTGTCTGTCTCCCGGCCCAAGTACCGCAGTGCCTCCTGACCCTGGTTCCCCTCTGCCTCCCCGCCCTGGACCCCATCTCCCAGCACAGGTACACCCCTGCCTCTGGCACTGGTCCCCCACTGCGTCTCGGCCCTGGTACAACTCTGTCTCTCAGCCGAGGTCCCCTTCTGCCCGTAGGCCCTGGTCCCTCTGTCTCCGGGCCCAGATACACCTCTGCCTCCCTGACCCAGTCCCCCTTTTCCTCGCGGCCCTGGTCCTCCGTCTCCAGGCCCAAGTAACCCTCTGCCTCCTGGCCATGGTCCCCTTCTTCCACATTTCCCTGGTCCCCCTCTGCCTCCCGACCCTGGTAGATCTGTGCCTCCCGGCCACGGTCTCCCTCTACCTCCAAGCCCTTGGGTCCCTCTCCGTCCTGGCTCTGGGTCCCCTCTACTTCCTGGCCCTGGTACCGATGTCTTCCGGCACAGGTATCCCTCTGCCTTTCGGCCCTGCTCCCTCTCTACCTCCCTGCCCTGGTTCCCCCTGATCCTCAGCCATGGTCCACCTCTGCTTTCTGGCCCAGGTACCCCTCTGCCTCCTGGCACTGGTCCCCCTTTGCCTACCATCCCTGGTCCCGCTCTCTACCGGCCCAGGTACCCCTCTGCCTCCAGGCCGTGGTCCCTCTCTGCCTCGAGGCCTTGGTACCCCTCGGCCTCCCGGCCCTGGTCCCCCTCTGCTTCCCGGACCTGATCCCCCCCCCTTGCTGCCCCTGTTTCTCCGTCCTGGTCCCCTTTTGCCTCCGAGCCCAGGTACCCCTCTGCCTCCCGGCCCTGGTAACCCTCTGCGTCTATGACCTGGTTGTCCCTGCCTCTCAGCCCTGGTCCCCCTGTCTCCCAGTCCAGCTACCCTTCTACCTCCCAGCCCTGGTCCCCCTCTGCCTCCCGGCCCTGGTCCCTCTCTGACTCCCTGCCCTTGTCACCCCCGATTCTCAGCCCTGGCCCCCTTGGCCTCCCGTCCCTGGTACCCCTCTGCCTCCCGGACCTGGTCCCCCCCGCCTCCTGGTCCCGGTCCCCATCTGCTTCCCTGCCCAGGTACCTCTCAGCCTGCTGGCACTGGTCCCCTTCTACCTTCCCGCCCGTGTCTCCTCCTGCCTATTGGCCCTGGTCCCCCTCTGACTCTCGGCCCTGGTCCCCTTGTCCCCAGGCCCAGGTATCTCTCTGCCTCCCTGCCCGGGTCCACGACTGTCTCCCAGCCCAGGAACACCTCTGCCTCCCGGCTCTGGTCCCACTGTCTACCGGCCCTGGTCCCCCTCTTTCTCCCAGCCACGATCCCCCTCTGACTCCCTGACCTTGTCCCCACTGCTTCTCAACCCTCGTCCCCATCTCCCGGCCCAGGTATCCCTCTGCCTCCCGACCCTGGTCCCCCTGTTAATCGGCCCTGGTCTCCCTCTGCTTCCCAGACCTGGCCGGCCTCTGCCTCTCTGACCTGGTCACCCCCCGCCTCTCGGCCTCGGTTCCCCTCTGCTTCTCAGCCCTAGACACCGTCTCCTGGTCCAGGTAACCTTCTACCTCCTGGACCCGGTCCCCCTGTCTACCGGCCCTGGTCCCCCTCTATCTCCTTTCGCTGGTCTAGCTCTACCTCCATGACCTTGTCCCCCATGCTTCTCGGCCCTGGTCCCCCTTTGCCTCCCGGCCCTGATCCCCGTTTCCCAAACCTGGTCCCCCTCTGCCTCCTGGCCCTGGTCCCTCTCTGCCTCCCGACCCTGGTTTCCTGTCCTCCCGGGCCTGGTACCTTTGAGCCTCCCGACCATGGCCTTCCTCTACCTCCAGGCCACTGGGTGTCTCTCCGTCTCGGCCATGGGTCCTCTCTACCTCCTGGCCCTGGTCCCCGTGTCCACCGGCCCTGATCCCCATCTGCCTCCCTGCCCTGGTCACCCTCAAATTCCCGGCCCAGGACGGACTCTGCCTCTCTGACCTGGTCACGCCCCGCCTCTTTGCCCTGGTTCCCCTCTGCTTCTCAGCCCTAGTCCCACTGTCTCCCGACACAAGTACCCCTCTGCCTCCCAGACCTGGCCCAGGTACTCCTCTGCCTCCCAGCCCGGGTCCCCCTATCTACTGGCCCTGGTCCCCCTCTTTCTCCCGGTCCTGGTCGCCCTCTGCCTCCCTGACCTTGTCACACCGCTGCTCAGCCCTGGTCCCCCTTTGCCTCTTGGCCCTGGTTCCCCTCTGCTTCCCGGCCCTGGTCCCCCGTCAACCGGCCGTTGTACGCTCTGCCTCCTGGCCCTGGTTTCCCGCTGCCTCCAGGTCCTGATCCCCTCTGCCTCTTGGCCTTGGTCACCCATTCATTCAATCATTTAATCGCTCTGCACACAGAGCTCACTGTATGCAGAGTACTGCACTAAGCGCTCGGGAAGTACAAGTTGGTAACATATAGAGACTGTCCCTACCCAACAACGGGCCTCCCAACCCTAGTCTCCCATCTCCCAGTCCTTTTGGGCCTCCCGGCCCTGCTCTCCCACTATCACCAGGCCACTGGGTCTCTCTCCTTCCCGGACATGGGTCCCGTCTACCTCTATGCCCTGGCCCCCTACCGTGCCAGCCCTGGTCTCCCTCTACCTTCCGGCTCTGGTCCACCTGTCTCCTGGCCCAGGCACCCTTCTGCCCCCTTGCCCTGGTCCCTCTCTCCCTCCAAGCCATGGGTCTCTCTCCGTCCCGGCTATGGGTCCCCCTGTTCTACCAGGCCTGGTTTCCCTCTACCTCCAAGCCCTGGCCCCTTTCTCCATCCCGGGACCGGGACTCTCTACTTCCCGGCCCAGGTATCCCTGTCTCAGGCCCTGGTCCGCCTGACTGCAGGCCCAGGTACCCCTCAGCCTCCTGGCCCTGGTCCCCCTCAGCCTCCTACCCTGGTGCCCCTCTATCTCCTGGGCCTGGTCCCTCTCCTTCACTGCACTGGTTCCCCTCTACCAACCGGCCCTGGTCCCCATGACCTCCGGCACAGGTACCCACTACCTCCCGGCCCTGGTCCCTTTGTTTCCCAGTCCAGGTACACCTCTGCCTCCTGGCCCTAGTTACCCTCTGCCACCCGACCTAGGTCCCCCTCTGTTTCTCATTCCCGGTCCCCCTCGGCGTCCCTGCTCTGGTCCCTCCCACCCCTCAGCCCTGGTCCTCCTCTGCCTCCCGGCCCCTGTACCCCACTGAATCCTGGTCCTGGTCCCCCTCTGCCTCCCAGCCCTGAACCCCGTCTTGCAGCCCAGGTGCCCCTCTGCCTACCCGACTTGGTCTCCCCCTATGTCTCGGCCGTAGGACCCCTCTGCTGAGGGGTCATTCATTCATTCATTTAATTCATTCATTCATTCGATTCATTCATTCGATTCGTTCATTCAATCGTATTTATTCATTCATTCAATCGTTTTTATTGAGCGCTTATTGTGTACAGAACATTGTACTAAGCGCTTGAGAAGTACAAGTCGGCAGCATACAGAGACAGTCCCTATCCGACAACGGCTCACATTCTAGAGGACCAGAAGAACTCCCGGCCCTGGTCTCGCTCTACCTCCAGGCCCTTGGGTCTCTCTCCGTCCCAGCCCTGGGTCCCCCCCTACCTCCCGACCCTGGTCCCCTTGTCTCACGGCCCAGGTACCTCTCTACTTCCGTCCCTGGTACCGTCTCCGGCCCCAGTTACCCCTCTCCGCCCCAGGTCTGATCCCCCCTCTGCCTCCCCGCCCTAGTCCCCCTCTGCCCGGGTCCCCCCAGCTTCTCGGCCCTGGTCCCCCTCTGGCTCCCGGCCCAGGTAACCCTCTGCCTCCCGGCCCTGGTCCCGCTCTTACGCCATGCCCTGGCCCTCCCCCACTTCTCAGCTCTGGTCCCCCTCTGCCTCCCGGCTCTTGTCCCCCTCTGCCTTTCAACCCTGTTCCCACTTTACTTTCTGGCTCTGGTACCACCCAACCTTTCGGCCCTGGTCCCCTTGTCCCTCTGGCCCTAGTTCACCTCTACCTCCCTAACCTGGTCCACATCTTCCTCCCAGACCTGGTCCCTCTCTGTCTACCGGCATTGTGTCCCGGTTCTACCCAGCCCTTGTCGCCTTTTACCTCCGGTCCCTGGTGCCCCTCTGCCTCCCAGCCCTGGTCCCCCTGTGCCGGCCAGCCCTCATCACCCTCTAGCTCCTGGTCCTTCTCTCTGTCCTGACCCTGGGTCCACTCTACCTCCAGGCACTGGTCCCCGTCTCCAGACCCACATACCCCTCTACCTCCTGGCCCAGGTCCTGCTCTGCCTCCCCTCACTGGTCCACCTCTGCCTTCCGACCCTGGTCGACCCCTGCCTCTCTGCCCCTGTCTCACTATACCTCCAGGCCCTGGTGACTCTCTTGTTCCCACCTCTCGGTCCGCTCTACCTCCGCGGCCCTGGATCCCCCTGTCTCCCAGCCCTGATGCCCCTCGAACTCCGGCCCTGGTCCCCCTGTATCCCGGTGCAGGTATACCTCTGCCTCCCGGCCCTGGTCCCCCTCTCCCTCCCAGGAACTAGTCCCCTTCTGCCTTTCAGCTCTGGTCCCACTTTCCATTGTGGGCTTGGTCCCCCGAACCTTCCGGCCCTGGTCCCCCTCTCCGTCTGGCCCTATTTCCCCTCAACCTCTTTGCATTGGTCCCCATCTTCCACCCAGACCTGGTCCCTCTCGTGGCTCTGTGCAAAGAGCATGGGCTTTGGAGTCAGAGGTCATGGGTTTGAATCCCGGCTCTGCCAATTGTCAGCTGTGTGACTTTGGGCAAGTCACATAACTTCTCTGTGCCTCAGTCACCTCATCTGTAAAATGGGGATTAAGACTGTGAGCCCCACGTAGGACAGCCTGATCACCTTGTAACCTCCCCAGTGTTTAGAACATTGCTGTGCACATAGTAAGTGCTTAATAAATGTTATTATCATTATTATTATTATTATTATTATTATTATTATTATTATTATTACTGGCATGGTGCCGGGGTTCTTCCCAGCCCTCGTCGCCTTCTACCTCCCGGCCCTGGTCCCCCTTGCCTGCCAGCCCTCATCTCCCTCCACCTCCTGGCCCTGGCCCTTCTCTCCCTCCCGGCCCTGGTCCCCTGTCTCCGGACCCAGGTCCCCCTCTGCCTCCCTGCCCTGGTCCACCTCTGCCTCCTGGCTCTGGTGCCCATCTGCCTCCCGGCCCTGGTCCGCCTCTGCCTGCATACCCTGGTCCCCCCTGCTTATCGGCCCTGATCTCCCTCTGCCAGCCAGACCTGTTCCCCTGTTCTCTCAGCCCAGGTACCCCTTGGCACCCTGGCCCAGGTCCCCCTCTGCCTCCCAGCTCAGGTACTTCTCAGCCTCCTGGCCCTGATCTCCCTCTGCTGCCCAGTCCTGGTCCCCCTTTGCCTCCAGCCCCTGGTCCCACCCTTCGCCTCGGCCATGACCCCTCTGCCTCTCGGCCCTGGTTACCCTGTGCCCGCCGGCCCAGGTACCCCTCTGTCTCCTGGCCCAGGTCCCCCTCTACCGCCCAGCCCTGCTTCCCCTGTGTCTCCCGGCCCTGTTCCCTCTGTGCCTCCATGCCCTTGTCTCCTTCTATCTAAAACCCCTTGGGTCACTCTCCATCCCGGCCCTGGGTCCCCTATACCTACTGGCCCTGGTCCCCCTATCTCCAGACCCAGGTACCCCTCTGCCTCCTGGCCCTGGTTCCCCTCTACCTCCCAGCACTGGTCCCCCTGCCTCCTGACCCAGTTACCCCTCTGCCTCCCGGCCCTGGTCCCCCTCTGCCTCCCGTCCCAGGCACCCGTCAGCCTCCTGGACCTGGTCCCCCTCTGCCGCCCGGCACTGGTCCCCCTTTGCCTCCCGTCCCTAGTCCCACCCTCCGCCTCGGCCCTGGTACCCCTCTGCCTCTCGGCCCTGGTTACCCTCTGCCTGCCGGCCCAGGTACCCCTCAGTCTCTTGCCCATGCCCATGTCTCTCACATGCCCATGTCTCTCCCATCCTAAAATAACCCTCCCTGGACCCCACCTCACCTTCCAGTTATCGTCCCATATCCCTCCTACCATTCCTTTCCAAACTCCTTGAACGAGGTGTCTACACTCGCTGCCTAGAATTCCTCAACAACAACTCTCTCCTCGACCCCCTCCAGTCTGGCTTCCGTCCCCTTCATTCCACAGAAACTGCCCTCTCAAAGGTCACCAATGACCTCCTGCTTGCCAAATCCAACGGCTCCTACTCTGTCCTAATCCTCCTCGACCTCTCAGCTGACTTTGACACTGTGGACCACCCCCTTCTCCTCAACACGCTATCTGACCTTGGCTTCACAGACTCCGTCCTCTCCTGGTTCTCCTCTTATCTCTCCGGTCGTTCTTTCTCAGTCTCTTTTGCAGGCTCCTCCTCCCCCTCCCATCCTCTTACTGTGGGGGTTCCCCAAGGTTCAGTGCTTGGTCCCCTTCTGTTCTCAATCTACACGCACTCCCTTGGTGACCTCATTCGCTCCCACGGCTTCAACTATCATCTCTACGCTGATGACACCCAGATCTACATCTCTGCCCTGCTCTCTCCCCCTCTCTCCAGGCTCGCATCTCCTCCTGCCTTCAGGACATCTCCATCTGGTTGTCTGCACGCCACCTAAAGCTCAACATGTCGAAGACTGAACTCCTTGTCTTCCCTCCCAAACCTTGTCCTCTCCCTGACTTTCCCATCTCTGTTGACGGCACTACCATCCTTCCCGTCTCACAAGCCCGCAACCTTGGTGTCATCCTCAACTCCGCTCTCTCATTCACCCCTCACATCCAAGCCGTCACCAAAACCTGCCGGTCTCAGCTCCACAACATTGCCAAGATCAGCCCTTTCCTCTCCATCCATACCGCTACCCTGCTCATTCAAGCTCTCATCCTATCCCGTCTGGACTACTGCACTAGCCTTCTCTCTGATCTCCCATCCTCGTGTCTCTCTCCACTTCAGTCCATAGTTCATGCTGCTGCCCGGATTATCTTTGTGCAGAAACGCTCTGGGCATATCACTCCCCTCCTCAAAAACCTACAATGGCTACCAATCAATCTGCGCATCAGGCAGAAACTCCTCACCCTGGGCTTCAAGGCTCTCCATCACCTCGCCCCCTCCTACCTCACCTCCCTTCTCTCCTTCTACTGCCCTGCCCGCACCCTCCGCTCCTCCGCCGCTAATCTCCTCACCGTACCTCGCTCTCGCCTGTCCCGCCATCGACCCCCGGCCCACATCATCCCCTGGGCCTGGAATGCCCTCCCTCTGCCCATCCGCCAAACTAGCTCTCTTCCTCCCTTCAAGGCTCTGCTGAGAGCTCACCTCCTCCAGGAGGCCTTCCCAGATTGAGCCCCTTCCCTCCTCTCCCCCTCGTCCCCCTCACCATCCCCCCCATCTTACCTCCTTCCCTTCCCCACAGCACCTGTATATATGTATTTATGGTTGTACATATTTATTACTCTATTTATTTATTTATTTTATTTGTACATATCTATTCTATTTATTTCATTTTGTTAGTATTTTTGGTTTTGTTCTCTGTCTCCCCCTTTTAGACTGTGAGCCCACTGTTGGGTAGGGACTGTCTCTATATGTTGCCAATTTGTACTTCCCAAGCGCTTAGTACAGTACTCTGCACATAGTAAGCGCTCAATAAATACGATTGATTGATTGATTGATTGATTGATTGATTGATTGATTGTCCCAGGTCACCCTCTGCCGCCCAGCCCTGCTATCCCTCTGTCTCCCTCTCTGCCTACCGGCCCTTGTCTCCTTCTAACTACAGGCCCTTGGGTCACTGTCTGTACTGATCCTGGGTCCCCTCTACCTCCCAGTACCGGTCCGCCTGTCTCCTGACCCAGCTACCACTCTGCCTCCCGGCCCTGGTCTCCTCTGCCTCCCGGCCCTGGGTCCCCTCTACCTCCCGGCCCTAGTCCCAATGTCTCCAGAACCAGGTACCCCTCTGCCTCCTGTTCCTGGTTCCCCTCTACCTCTCGGCCCTGGTCCCCCTGTCTCCTGAACCAGGTACCACTCTGCCTCCCGGCCCAGGTCCCATATGCCTCCATGCCCTGGTCACCCCCGCTTCTCGGCCCTGGTTCCCCTCTCCCTCCTGGCCCTGGTCCCACTCTGCCTCCTGGCCCTGGTCCCCCTTTGCCGCCCTGCCCTGGTCACCTTCTGCCCCCGGTCTGTGCCTCCCGGCCCTTGTCTCCTTCTACTTCCAGGCCCGTGGGTCTCTCTCCGTCGCGGAGCTGGTTCCCCTTTACCTCCCGGCCCTGGTCCCCCGTCTTCAGACCCAGGTAACCCTCTTCCTTCCGGCCCTGGTCCTCCTCTGCCTTGCGGCCCCGGTCCCATCTGCCCCCCTGCCTTTTGCCATCCCCACTTCTCGGTCCTGGATCCCCTATGCCTCCCGGCCCAGGAACCCCTCTGCCTCCTGGCCCTGGTCCTTCTCTGCCGCCCAGCCCCGGTTCCCCTCTGCCTCCCGGCCCTGGTCCCTTTGTGCCTTTCAGCCCTTGTCTCTTTCTACTTCCAGGCCCTTGAGTGTCTCTCTCTGTCCCGGCCCTGGTTCCCCTCTACCTCCCGGCCCTGGTCCCCTTCGGCCCCCCGACCCTGGTCGCCCTCTGCCTCTCAGCCCTGGTACCCCTCTGCCTCTTGGCCATGGTCCCCCTCTGCGTGGTTCCGCTGTCTCCCGGCCCAGGTACACCTCTGCTTTCAGGCGCTGCTCCCCCTGTCTCCTAGCCCAGGTAGCTCTATGCCTCCAGGCCCTGGTCCCTCTGTGCCGCCCATCCCTGGACCCTCTGTGCCTCCACTTTCTGGTCTCCCAAGAACAGATAGATCTCCAGGCCCTATTGTCTCTCTCCGTCCCGGCCCCTGGTCCCGTCTACCTCCGGGCCCAGGGACCTCTCTACCTCCCGGCCCCGGTCCCCCTGTATCCTGGTCCAGATAACCTTTGCCTCCTGAACCTGGTCCTCTTCTGCCTCCCGGCCCTGGTCCCCATCTGCCTCCCGACTCTGGTCCCCCTCTACCTCCCTGTTCTGGTCCCCCCTACTTCTTGTCACTGGTCCCACTGTTTCTTGGCCCAGCTACCCCTCTGCCTCCCCGTCCTGGGTCCCCTCTCCCTTCCGGCCCTGGGCCCCGTCTGCCTCCCGGCCCTGGTCCCCCTCTACCTCCCTGCTCTGGTTCCCCCTACTTCTCGGCACTGGTCCCGCTGTTTCCTGGCCCAGCTAACCCTCTGCCTCCCGGCCCTGGGCACCCTCTGCCTCCCGGCCCTGGTCCCCCTCTACATCCCTGCTCTTGTCACCCCTACTTCTCGGCACTGGTCCTGCTGTTTCCTGGCCCGGCTAGCCCTCTGCCTCCTGGCCCTGGGCCCCCTCTGACTCCCGGCCCTGGCCCCTCTGTGCCTCCCGGCTCTGGTCTCGTTCTACCTCCAATCCCTTGGGTCTCTCTCCGTCCCAGCACTGGGTCTCCTCTACCTCTCGGCCCTTATCTCCCCTCTCCTGGCCCAGGTACCCCTCTGCCTCCCGGCCCTGCCCCCCCTCCGCCTCCCTGCTCAGGTCCCTCCCTGCCTCCAGGCCCGGGTCCCCCTCTGCCTGCCTGCCCTGGTGCCCCGCTCCTCTTGGCCCTGGTCCCCCTCTGCCTCCCGGCCCTAGTCTACTTCTACCTCCAGGCACTCGGGCCACTCATCGTCCCGTCCCTGGGTCCCCCTCACCACCCGGCCCTGGTCCCCCGTTCTCTCGTCCAGGTACCGCTCTATCTCCAGGCACTGGTCCCCAGTTCCCCCACCCAGGTACCCCTCTGCCTTCCGTCCCTGGTCCCCCATCTCCCGGCCTTGGTACCCCTCTGCTTCGTGGCTCTGGTCCTCCTCGGCCTCCTGTCCCTCGTCCCCCATCTTCCCCCCAGCTTTGCTCCCGCTTTCCCTCCCTGCACTGGTCCCCCCTGCTAATTGGCAGTGGTCCCCCTCTGCCTCCCGGTCCAGTTACCTGATCTACCTCTGCTACCCTGCGCTGGCCCCCCTCTAACTCTCGGCTCTGGTCCCTCTGTGCCCTCTGTCCCTGATCCCCCTCTACCTCCAGGCCCAGGTACCACTCTACCTCCTGGCTCCGGTCCCCCTCTGCCTCCCCGCCCTGGTCCCTCCCGCCTCTCGGCACTGGTACCCCTATCATCCAGCCCCGGTACCTCTCTGCCTCCCGGTCCTGGTCCTCATGTCTCCCGGCCCAGGTACCCCTCTGCCTCCTGGCCAGGGTCTCCTTCCACGTCCAGGCCTTTGGGTCTCCCTCTGTCCAGGCCTTTGGGTCTCCCTCCATCCCGGCTCTGGAACCCCTCTACCTCCCGGCTCTGATCCCCCTGTATCCCCAATGCTTCCTGACCCTGGGCCCCATTTGCCTTCCCGCCATGGTCCCGGTATGCCACCCAGCCCTGCTCCCCCTCTACCTCCCTGCCCTGGTCCCCTCTTCTCCAGGGCCCTGGTCCCCCTCTGCCTTCCGGCCCAGGTACACCTGCGCCTCTTGGCAGGCCCTAGTCCCCCTCTCCCGCCCTGCCCTGGTCCCCTTCTGCCTCCCGGCCCTGGTCCCTCTGTGCCTCCAGGCCCTGGACACCCTGTGCCTCCAGGCCCCGGTCCCTCAGTCCCTCCAGGCCCTGGTCTCCCTCTACCTCCAGGCCCTTGAGTCTCTCTCTATCCTTGCCCTGGGTCCCCTGACCTCTTGGACCTGGTCCCGTTGTCTACTGTCAGGCCCTGGTACCCCTATGCCTCCTGGCCTGGGTCCCTCGTCTTCCAGCCCAAGTACCCCTCTGCCGCCCTGCCCTTGTCCCTATGTCTGCTGGACCAGGTACCACTCTGCCTTCTGGCCCTGGCCTCCCTCTGCCTCCCCGCCCTGGTCACCTTCTGCCTCCCGGCCCTGGTCCCTCCCTGTCTCTCGGCCCTGGTCTCCCTCTACCTTCAGGCCCTGGTCGTCCGTCTCCCAGCTCAAGTACCCTACAGCCTCCCTGCCCTTGTCCTCAAGTCTCCAGGCCCAAGTACTCTTCAGCCTCCTGTCCCTGGTCCACCTCTGCCTCCTGGCCCTGGTCCCCTGTCTACCGGCCCTGGTACCCCTTGCCTCCTGGCCATGGTCCACCCCCACCACGGGCAGCCCTGCCCTGGTCCCCCTCTACCTCCCGGCCCTAGATCCACTCTACCTCTCGGCCCTGGTCCCCCAGCCTCCCCGCCCAGGTACAGTTCTGCCTCCAGGACCTTGTCTCCCTGACTTCTCAGCCCTAGTCCCCCTCTACATCTAGGCCCTGGTTCCCCATCTCCCGGCTCGGGTACCCCTCTACCTCCTGGCCCTGGTTCCCCCCGCCACCCTTCCTTGGTCCCCCTCAGCCTCCCGGCCCTGGTCCCCCTCTGCTTCTTTGGCCTGGTCCACGGTCTCGCGGCCCAGGTAAACGTCTGGCTCCTGGTCCTGCTCCCCCTCAGCCGCCCTACCCTCGTCCCCTTCTGATTTCCGGATATGGTCCCCCTGTGCCTCCCTGCCATGTTCTCCTAATTCCAGGCCCTTGGGTCTCTCTCCATCCCAACCCCTGGGTCCCCTCTACCTCCCGGCCCTGGTCCCCGTCTCATGGACCAGGTACCCCTCTGCCTCCTGGCCCTGGTCCCCCTCTACCTTCAGGCCCTGGTCCCTCTGTGCCTCCCAGCCCTTGTCACCTTCTACTTCCAGGCCCTTTGGTTTATCTCTTTCCCGGCTCTGGTTCCCCTCGACCTACCGGCCCTGATCCCCCGTCTCCCAGCCCAGGTAACACTCTGCCTCCCGGCCCTGGTACCCCCTGCCGCCCAGCCCTCGTCCCCCTCTGCCTCCTGGCCCTGGTCCCCCCCTGCCGCCCAGCCCTGGTCCCCCTCTGTCTCCCGGCCCTGGTCTCCTTCTACCTCCAGGCCCTTGGGTCTCTCTCCTTCCGGGCCCTAGGTCCCCTCTAACTCCTGGCCCTGGTCCCCGTCTCCAGACCCAGGTACCCCTCGGCCTCTTGGCCCTGGTTCCCCTCCATCTCCTGGTCCTGGTCTGATCTGGTCCTGGTTCCCTTGTCTCCTGACCCAGGACTCCTCTGTCTCCCAGTCCTGGTCCCCCTCTGCGTCCCTGCCATGGTCCCTCCCGCCTCTCAGCCCTGGTCCCCCTCTGCCTCCAGGCCCATGTATCTCACTGCCTCCTGGCCCTGGTCCCCCTCTGTCTCTAGGCTGTGCTCCCCATCTGCCTCTCGGCCCTGGTCCCTCTGTCTATGGGCCCAGGTACCCCTTTACCTCCCATCCCTGGTCCCCCTGTCTCCCGGCCCAGGTACCTCTCTACCTCCCGATACCTCTCTACCTCCCGAACCTGGTCAAGGGGACTCCTGGCCCAGGTAATCCCTCTGCCTCCCGGCCTTGGTCCCCATCTGCCTCCCGGCCCAGGTCCGCCTCTGCCTCCATATCCTGGTCCCCTCGGCTTATCGGCCCTGATCCCTGTCTGCCTCCTGGCCCATGAACCTCTCTGCCTCCTGGCCCTGGTCCCCCTCTGCCTCCCGGCCCTGGTCCCAATCTGCATCCCGGCCCTTATCCCTCATCTCCCGGTCCAGGTAACCCTGTGCCTCCTGACCATGGTCGCTTTCTGCCGCATTTCCCTGGTCCACCTCTGCCTCCCTGCCCTGGTCTCTTTCTAACTCCAGGCCCTTGTCTCTCTCTCCGTCCCGGCCCTGGGTCCCCTCTACCTCCCAGCCCAGGTCCCCATCTTTCTCCCGGCCCTGATCCCTAAGTGCCTCCCGGACCTGTTTTTCTTCTACCTTCAGGACGTTTGGTCTCTCTCCGTCCCGGCCCAGGGTCCCATCTACATCCCGGCCCTGGTCCCCCTATGCTTCTCTGCGCCAGTCCACCCCACCTCTAGGCCCTGGTCCCCCATTACCTCCCAGCCCTGGTCCCCCGTCTTCTGGCCCTGGTACCCCTCTGCCGCCCTTTCCTGGTCCCCCTCTGCCTCCCGGCCCTGCTCCCCTTCTACATCCAGGCCCTTGGGTCCCTCTCCGTCCTAGACCTGGGTCTCCTCTACTTTTCGGGCCTGGTCCCCCACGTCTGAGCCCAGGAACACCTCTGCCTTCCGGCCCTGGTGCCTCTGTGACTCCCTGCCTTGCTTACCCGTGCTTCTTGGCCCTGGTCCCACTCTGCTTTCCGGCCCAGGTACCCCTCGGCCTCCCGGCCCAGGTACCCCTCTGCCTCCTAGCACTTGTCCCCCTTTGCCTCCTGGCCCTGGTCTCCCTCTGCTGCCTAGTCCTGGTCCCCCTCTGCTTCCCGGCCCTGATCTCCTTCTACCTCCAGGTCCTTGGATCGCTCTCCGTCCTGGCCCTGGTCCCCCTAACTCCAGACCCACATACCCCTCTGCATGCCAGCCCTGGTCCCCCTCTGCCTGCCGAAACTAGTCCCCCTATCTCCCGGCCCAGGTACCACTCTGCCTCCCGGCCCTGGTCCTCCTGTATCCCGGGCCACGTACCCCTCTTCCTCTCGGCCCTGGTCCCTCTGTTCCCGGCACAGGTATCCCTCTGCTACCTGCCCTGGTCCCCCTCTGCCTTCCGAAGCTGGTACCCCATCTCCCGGAACAGGTACCCTTATGCCTCCTGGCTCTGGTCCTCTTCTGCCCCTCTGCCTTGCTCCCCCTCTCCCACCCAGCCCTGACTCCTTTGTGCCTCCCTGCCCTGGTCTCCTTCTACCTCCAAGTCCTTGAGTCTTTCACTGTTCCAGCCCTGGGTACCCTCTACCTCTCGGCCCTGGTCCCCCGGTCTCCCGGCCTAGTCCCTCCAGGTCCTAAGCCCCCTGTCTCCCGTCCCAAGTACCTCTCTTCCTCCACACCGTGGTCCCCCGGTTTCCTGGCCCAGGTACTCCTCTGCCTCGTGGCCCAGGTTCCTCTGTGCTTCCAAACCCTGGTAACTCTGGGCCTCCTAGCCCTAGTCTTCCTCTACTTCCGGACCCTTGGGCCTCTCTCTGTCCCAGCCCTCGGTCCCCTCTACCTTCTGGCCCTGGTCCCCCTGTCTCCCAGCCCAGGTACCCTTATGCCTCCCTGCTCTAGTCCCTCTCTCTCTCCCGGCCCAGTTACCTCTCTGCCTCCTGGCCCTGCTTCCCGTCGGCCGCCCTGTCATGGTCCCCCTCAACCCTCCGGCCCTGGTCCCTCTGTGCCTACCGACCCTGTTCCCTCTGTGCTCCCGGCCCTCATCTCCCTCTACCTCCAGGCCCTTGGGGCTCTCTCCGTCCCGGCCCTGGGTCCCCTTTACTTCCCGGCCCTGGTACTAATGTCTCCCGGCCCAGGTATCCCTCTGTTTCCCGGCCCTGGTCCCCCTCTGCCTACTTGCCCAGGTACCCCTCTGCCTCCTGGTCCTGGTCCCGCTCTGACACCCTGCCGTGGTCCCTCCGCTGGCTTCTCGTCCCTGGTCCCCCTCTTCCTTCCGGCCCTTTCCCCTCCCCCGCCGCCTTTCAACCCTGGTCCCAATTTACTCTCTGGCCCTGGTCCGCCCCGACCTTCTGGCTCTGGTCCCCTTCTCCCTCCGGCCCTAGTTCCCCTCTAACTCCCTGCATTAGTCCACATCTTTCGTCCGAACCTGGTCACTCTGCGTACCGGCTCAGGCCCCACTGTGCCTGCCGGGTCTCGTCTCCCTCTAGCTCCAGGCCCTGGCCCTTCTCTCCGTCCCGGCCCTGGTTCTCCTCTACCTTCAGGCCCTGGACCCCTGTCTCCGGAACCGGTACCCCTCTGCCTCCTGGCACTGCTCCCCCTCTGTCTCCCTGCACTGGGCCCTCTCTGTCTTTCCACCCTGGTCACCCTCTACCTCCAGGCCCTGGTCCCTTTCTCGTTCCTGGCACTGGGTCCCCTATACATTCTGGCTGGGGTCCTCCTATCTCCCGGCCCAAGTACCCCTCTACCTCCCGTCCCTGGTCCCGATTTCCTAGTCCAGGTACCTCTCTGCCTCCTGGCCCTGGTGCCCCTCTGCCTCTCTGACCTGGTTAACCCCCGGCTTCTCAGCAGCTGTACCCCTCTGCCTCTGGGCACAGGTACCCGCAGCTTCCCGGCCCTAGTCCTCCTCTGCATCCTGACCCTGGTCCCCGGTCTCCTGGCCCTGGTCCCCCTCTGCCTCCAGGCCCTGGTCCACCTCTGCATCCCTGCCCTTGTCCCCCACCGCTTCTCGGCCCTGTTCCCCCTTTGCCTTCTTGCCCAGGTACTCCCCTGCTTCCTGGCCCTGGTCCTCTTCTTCCTCCTGGCCCTGGTACCCTCTCTACCAGCCCAGGTGCCCCTCTGCCTCTTGGCCCTGGTAGCCCACTACCTCCTGATCCTGGTCCCCCGTCTCCTGGCCCTGGTACCCCTCTGTCTTCTGGCCCTGGTCCCCCTCTGCCTCCCTGCCCTGGTCTCCCTCTGCATCCCTGACCTTGTCTCGCACCTCTTCTCGGCCCGGATCTCCCTTTGCCTTCCGGCCCAGGTACCTCCCTGCCTCCTGGCCCTGGTCCGCCTCTTCTTCCTGGCCCTGTTACCCTCTCTACCGGCCCAAGTGCCACTCTGCCTCTTGGCCCTGGTACCCCTCTGCCTCCCGGCCCTGGGTAGCATTCTCCTGGCCTAGGTACCCCTCTACCTCTCTGACCTGGTCCCCCGCTGTGTCCCAGTTCAGGTATACCTCTGCCTCGTGGCACTGGTTCTCCTCTGCCTCCCCACCCTGGTCCACCTCTGCCTCCTGGCCCTAATCCCACCCTGCCCCTCGACCCTGGTCCCCCCAACCTCTCGGCCCTGGTGCCCCTATCACCCAGCCCAGGTACTCCTCTGCCTCCTGGCCTTGGTCCTCCTCTGACTCCTGGCCCTGATCCCCCTCTGCCTCTCGGCCCTGGTCTCTCTTTGCCTCCTGGTCCTGGTCTCTCTCTACCCTCAGGCCCTTGAGTCTCTCTCCATTCCGGCCCTGGAGACTCTCTACCTCGCCGACCTGGTCCCCCTGTCTCCCGGGCCAGGTACTCCTCTGCCTCCATATCCTGGTCTCCCCCTGATTATAGGCCCTGATCTCCCTCTGCCTCCTGGCCCAGGAACGCCTCTGCCTCCTGGCCGTGGTCCCCCTCTGCCTCTTGGCCCAGGAACCCTTCAGCCTCCTGGCCCTGGTGTCCCTCTGCTTCCGGGCCCTGGTCCCCCTGTGCCTGCCAGCCCTGTTCCCCTGCGCCGCTCTCTCGGTCCCAGCCCTGGGTCCCCTCTACCTACTAGCACTGGTCCCCGTTTCCCAGTCCAGGTACCCCTCTGCCTCCTGGCCCTGGTACCCCCCTGCCTCCCTGCCCTGTTGCCCCCGACTACCCAGCACCTGTGCCCTTCTGCCACCCGGCCCTGGTCCCCGTTTCTAGGTCAAGCTACCCCTCTGCTTCCCGGCCCTGGTCCCCCCTGCCTTCCTGCCCTGGTCCCCCCAACTTCTCAGCACCACACCTGTACCCCTCTGCCTCCCGGCACAAGTACCCCACTGCCTCCTGGCCCTGGCCCGCCTCTGCCTCCCGGCCCTGGTCGGCCTTCTCCCGGCCCAGGTATCTCTTTACCTTCTGGGTCTGGTCCCCCTGTCCCCTGGCCTTGGTCCCCCTCTGCCTCCCTGCCCGGGTCCCCCCCGTCTTTCGGAACTGGTCCCCCACTGCCGCTTGGCCCTGGTCACCCTGACTGCCGACCCAGGTACCTCTCTGCCTCCCGGTCGTGGACACCGTCTCCCGGCCCAGGTACCCTTCTGCTACTGGCCCTGGTCCCCTCTGCCTCCCTGCCCCAGTGCCCCTCTACCTCTAGGGCCTGGTCCCTCTCCTTAACAGCCCTGGTTCCCCTCTACCAACCGGCCCTGGTTCTCATGACCTCTGGCCCGGGTACCCCACTACCTCCTGGACATGGTACCTTTGTTTCCCGGTCCAGGTACCCCGCAGCCTCCCATCCCTGGTCACCCTCTGACTCCTGACCCAGGTCCCCCTCTGCCTCTCAGTCCTGGTCAATCAATCAATCAATCAATCAATCGTATTCATTGAGCGCTTACTGTGTGCAGAGCACTGTACTAAGCGCTTGGGAAGTACAAGTTGGCAACATATAGAGACGGTCCCTACCCAACAGTGGACTCACAGTGTAGAAGGGGAAGACAGAGAACAAAACCAAACATATTAACAAAATAAAATAAATAGAATAGATAAGTACAAGTAAAATAAATTAATAAATAGAGTAATAAATATGTCCAAACATATATACATATATACCGGTACTGTGGGGAAGGGAAGGAGGTAAGACGGTGGGGATGGAGAGGGGGACGAGGGGTAGAGGAAGGAGGGGGCTCAGTCTGGGAAGGCCTCATGGAGGAGGTGAGCTCTCAGTAGGGCCTTGAAGGGATGAAGAGAGCTAGCTTGGCGGATGTGGGGAGGAAGGGCATTCCAGGCCAGGGGGATGACGTGGGCCGGGAGTCGACGGCGGGACAGGCGAGAACGAGGCATGGTGAGGAGATTAGCGGCAGAGGACTTCAGGGTGCGGGCTGGGCTGTAGAAGGAGAGAAGGGAGGTGAGGTAGGAGGGGGCGAGGTGATGGAGAGCCTTGAAGCCGAGGGTGAGGAGTTTCTGCCTGATGCGTAGGTTGATTGGTAGCCACTGGAGATTTTTGAGGAGGGGAGTAACATGCCCAGAGCATTTCTGGACCAAGACAATCTGGGCAGCGGCGCGAAGTATGGATTGAACCGGGGAGAGACAACAGGATGGGAGATCGGAGAGGAAGCTGATGCAGCTGGTCCCCCTCTGCGTCCCTGCCCTGGTCCCTCCCGCCTCTCAGCCTTGGTCCCCATCTGCCTCCCGGCCCATGTACTCCACTGCCTCCTGGACCTGGTCCCCCTCTGTCTCCCAGCTCTTAACCCCGTCTCCCAACCCAGCTACCCTTCTGTCTCCTGGCCCTGATCACCGTCTGCCTCCCAGCCCTGGGCCCTCCGTGCCTCCAGGCGCTGGACCTTCTGTGCCTCCTGGTCCTGGTCTCCCTCGACCTTCAGGCCCATGGTTCTCTCTACATCTCGGCCCTGGGTCCCCTCTATCTCCATTCCCTGGTCCCTCTGTCTCCTGGCTCAGGTACCCCTCTAAGTCCTAGCCCTGGTCCCCCTCTTCCGCCCTGCCATGGTCTCCCTATACCTCCCGAACCTGATCCCTCTGTGCCCCCTGCCCTTATCCACCTGTCTCCCAACCCAACTACCCCTCTGCCTCCTGACCCTGGTCCTCCTCTGACTCCTGGCCCTGATCCCCCTCTACCTCCCGGCCCTGATCCCTCTGTGCCTTCTGGTCCTGGTCTCTCTCTACCCTCAGGCCCTTGGGTCTCTCTCCATACTGGCCCTGGGACCCCTCTACCTCGCATCCCTGGTCCCCCTGTCTTCTGGCCCAGGTACCCTTCTGCCTCCATACCCTGCTTCCTCGCCATTATCGGCCCTGATCCCCCTCTGCCTCCCGGCCCAGGAGCCCCTCTGCCTCCTGGCCCTGGTTCCCCTCTGCCGCCATGCCATAGTCACCCTATGCCTCCCAAACCTGGTTCCTCTGTGCCTCCTGCCCTTATCCACCTGGCTCCCAGCACAGGTACCCCTCTAACTCCTGGCCCTGGTCCTCCTCTGCCTCCCGGCCCAGGACCCCGTCTCCCAGCCCAGGTACACCTCTGCCTCCCGGCCCTGGTCCCCGTCTGCCGCCCTGCCCTGGTCCCCTTCTGCCGCTCTGCCCTGGTCCAGCTATGCCTTCAGGCCCTGGTCCCCCTATCCCTCAAGACCCGGGTCCCCCTCTCCGTCCCAGCCCTGGGTCCCACATACCACCCTGCCATGCTGCCCGTCTCCCGGCCCTCGTCCCCCTCTGCCTCCTGGCCCTGGTCACCTTTCTCCCAGCCCAGGTACCACTCTGCCTCTTGGACTTGGTCCCCCTCTGTCTACCTGCCCTGGTCCCCATCTGTCTCCTAGAACTGGTCCCCCTTGGCCTCCCGGCCCTGGTCTCCCTCTGCCCCCCTCCCCTTGTTCCCCACGCTTCTCGGCCCTGGTATCCCTTTGCCTCCCGGCCCAGTTACCCCTCTGTCTCCTGGATCTGGTACCCCTCTGCCACCAGGCCTTGGTTCCCCTAGGCCTCCCAGCCAGATACCCCTCTGCCTTCTGGCCCTGGTTCCCCCCTTGCCTCTCAGCCCTGGTCCCCATCTGAATCTTCGACCTGGTCCCCTTGTCCACGGGTCCAGATACCCCTCTGCCTCCCTGTCCTGGTCCACCTGTCTCCCAGCCCAGGTACACCTCTGCCTCCTGGACTTGGTCCTCCTCTGCCTCCAGGCCCTGGTCCCCCTCTGCCTCCCAGCCCTGGTCCCTCTGTGCCTCCTGGTCTTGGTCTCCCTCTACTTTCACACTCTTGGGTCTCTCTCCGTCCCTGCCGTGGGTTCCTCTCTACCTCCCGGCTCTGGTCCCCCTGTCTCCCAGCCCAGGTTCCCCTCTGCCTCCCGGTTCTGGTCCTCCTCGCCACCAGGCCTTGGGCCCCCTATGCCTCCTGGCCAGGTACCCCTCTGCTTTCTGGCCCTGGTCCCCATTTTCCTCCAGGCCCTGGTCCCTCATCTCCCGGCCCAGGTATCCCTCTGCCTCCCAGCCCTGGTCCGCCTCTGCATTCAGGCCCAGATACCCCTCTGCCTCCTGGCCCTGGTCCACCTCGGCTTCCACGTCATGGTCGCCATGTGCCGCCCGGCCCTTGTCCCTCTCTGCCTCCCGAATACGGTCCCCCGTCTCCCAGACCAGGTATCCCCTGCCTCCTGGCCCTGGTCCCCCTCTACCTCCACGACCTGGTCCCCCTCTCCCTCCCAGTCCTGGATCCCCCCCGCCTCTCGGCCCTGTTCCCCCTCTGCCTCTCGGCCCTGGTCCCCTTCTATTGCCCTGCCATAGTCTCCCTATGCCTCTCGAACCTGGTTCCTCTGTGTCTCCCATCCCTGGTCTCTTTACTACCTCCAGGCCCTTGGGTCTCACTCCGTCCCGGCCCAGGGTTCCCTCTACCTCCCGGCCCTGGTCCCCCTCTGCCTCCTGGCCCAGGACCCCTTCTCCTAGCCCAGGTACCCCTCTGCCTTCCGGCCCTTGTCCCCCTCTGCCTCCCGGCCCAGGACCCCGTCTCCCAGCCCAGGTACCCCTGCCTCTCGGCCCTGGTCCCCCTCTGCTTCCCTGCCCTGGTCCCCCTCTGCCTCCCAGCCCTGGTCTCCTTCTACCTCCAAGCCCTCGGGTCACTAACCGTCCTGTCCCGGGGACCCTTCTACCTCCCAGACCTGGTTCCCTTGTCTCCCAACCAATGTACCCATCTCTGCTTCCTGGCGCTGGTCCTCCTCTGCTTCCCCATCCTGGACCACCTCTGCCTCCCATCCCTGGTCCCCCTCTGCATCCCTGTCCTGGTTCTCCCTGCCTCTCAGCCCTGGACCCCTGCTGCCTCTGGGCCCTGGTCACCCTCTGACGCCATGCCCTGGTCTACCTCTGCCTCCCGGCCCTGGTCCCCCCCGCCCCGTTTCTTGGCCCTGGTCCCCCTCTGCCTTCCAGCACAGGTACCCCTCTGCCTTCCAGACCAGGTAACTCTCTACCTCCTAGACCAGGTACCCCTCTGACTCCTGGACCAGTTACCGCTCTGCGTCCTGGCCCTGGACACCCTCTGTCTCCCGGCCCCAGTGCTCCTTCTCCCGGCACAGGTACCCCTCTGCCGCCCTGCCGTGCTCCCCATCTCCCTCCCTGCCCTGCTCCCCTTCTACTTCCCTGCCCTGGTCCACCCTGCTTCTCGGTCCTGGTCCCCCTCTGCCTTCCGACCCAGGTACCCCTCTTTCTCCTGGCACTGGCCCCCCTGTTTCCCAGCCCAGGCACCCCTTTGCCTCCTTGCACTGGTCACCCTCTGCCACCCTGCCCTGGCCCTCCCCTGCCTCCCGGCCCTGCTCTCCTTCTAGATCCAGGTTCTTCGGTCTCTCTCCGCCACGGCCCTGGGTCCCCTCTACTTGCCGGCCCTGGTCCCCCTATCTCCCGCCCCAGGTACCCCTCTTCCTCCTCGTAGTGGTCCCCCTCTGTCTCCTGACTCTGGTCCCCCTGTTTCCCAGAAAGGTACCCCTTTGCCTCCTTGCACTGGTATCCCTGTGCCACCCTTCCCTGGTCCTCTGCTGCCTCCCGGCCCTCGTCGCTCTGTGCCTCCCAGCTCTACTCTCCATCTAGTTCCAGGTTCTTGGTTCTCTCTCCGTCACGGCCCCGGGTCCCCTCTACTTGCCGGGCCTGGTCCCCCTGTCTCCCGCCCCAGGTAACCCTCTGCCTCCTGTTCCTGGTCCCCTCTGTCTCCCTACCTTGGTCCCCTTCGGCCTCCCGGCCATCGTCCTCCTATGCCTTCCTGCCCCATTACCCTCGTCTCTCAGGCCTGGTCCCCCTCTGCCTCCAGGCCCAGGTACCGCACTGCCTCCTGGCCTTGGTCCCCCTCTGCCTCCCCGCCCTGGTCCTCCATTGTCTCCCAGTCCTGGTCCCTCTGTGTCTCCCGGCCCTGGTCTCCCTCTACCTCCAAGCCTTGGGCCCTCTCCCCTTCCCAGCTCTGGTTCCCCTCTACCAACTAGCCCTGATTCCCATGACTTCTGGTCCAGGTACCCCACTACCTCCTATGCCTGGTCCCTTTGTTTCCCGGTCCAGGCACCCCTCTGACTCCTAGCCGTGGATCCCATCCACCTCCCGACCCAGGTGCCCCTCTGCCTCCCAGTCCTGGTCTCCCTCTGCCTCTCTGCCGTGGTACCTCCCGCCTCTCAGCCTTAGTCCCCCTCTGCCTCCAGGCCCAGGTACCGCACTGCCTCCTGGCCCTGGTCCCCCTCTGCCTCCCAGCCCTGGATCCCGTCTCCCAGCCCAGGTGCCCCTCAGCCTCCTGGCCCTGATCCCCCCATGTCTCGGCCCTGGTACCCCTCTGCCTCTCGGACGTGGTCTTCCTCTGCCTATCGGCCCTGGTCATTCTATCACTCTGTCTCCAGGCCCAGATACCCCTCTGCCTCACTGACCTGGTACCCCTGTCTCCCGGCCCAGGTAATGCTCTGCCTACTGGTCATAGTCCTCTCCTGCCGCGTTGCCCTGGACCTCCTCTTCCTCCAGGCCCTGGTAGCTCTGTGCCTCCCAGCCCTGGTCTCCTTCTACCTCGAGGCCCTGGTCCCCTGGCTCCTGGCCCGGGTACCCCTATGCCTCCTGGCCCTGGTCTCCCTGTGCCACCCTGCCCTGGAACCCCTCTTCCTCCTGGCCCTCGTCCCTAATTGCCTCCCTGAACTATTTTTCATCTACCTTCAAGACCCTGGGTCTCTCTCTGTCCTAGCCCATGGTCCCTTCTACCTCCTAGCCCTGGTCCCCCATGTCTCCTTGCCCCAGTCCGCACCGCCTCTCAACCCTGGTTCCCCTCTACCTCCCGACCCTGATTCCTCTGTCTCCTGGCCAAGGTACCCCTCTGCCTTCCTTAGTCCCTCTGTATCAATGCCCTGGTACCACTCTGCTGCCCTGCCCTGGTCCCCTTATGCTTCCTGACCCAGGTTCTTCTGTCTCTGGGCCCAGGGACCTCTCTGCCTCCCTGCCCTGGTCCGCCTGTCTCTTGGCACAGGTACATCTCTGCCAACCTGCCCTGGTCCGCCTGTCTTCTGGCCCAGGTACTCCTCTGCCTCCTAGCCCTGGTACCCCTCTGCCACCCTGCCCTGGTCACTCTCTGCCTCCCGGCCCTAGACCCTCTGTGCCACCAGACCCTGATCTCCTTCCACCTCCAGGCCCTTGGGTCTCTCTCCTCCCCGGCCCTGGTTCCCCTCTACCTAAAGGCCCTGGTCTCCTTGTCTCCCGGCCCAGCGACCATTCAGCTCTCCTTGCCCTAGTCCCCCTCTGCCGCCCTGCTACGGTCTCCCTCTGGCTCCCGGCCCTGGTCCCTCTGTGCTTCGCTGTTCTTGTCTCCTTCTACCTCCAGGACCTTGGGTCTCTCTCCGTCCCGGCCCTGGTTCACCTCTATCTGCGGCCCTGGTCCGCCTGTCCCCCGACCCAAGTACGCCTCTGTCTCCCGGCCCTGGTCCCCCTCTGCCTCCTGGTCCTGGTCCACCTGCATCTCAGTCCTGGTTCCCCTCTGCCTTTCGGCCCTGGGCCGCCTGTCTCCCGGCCCAGGTTCCCCTCTGCCCCCTGGACCTAATCCCCCTGTCACCCGGCCCAGGTACCCCTCTGCCTTTTGACCCTCATCCCCCTCTGCCTACCTGCCCTGGTCCCACTATGCCTCCAGGCCCTGGTACACCTCTGCCTCCAGGCCCGTGTCCCCCTCTCCATCCCAGCCCTGGGTCAGATATACCACCCAGCTCTGCTGCCCGTCTCCCGACCGTTGTCCCCCTCTGCCTCATTCATTCATTCAATCGTATTTATTGAGTGCTTACTGTGTGCAGAGCACCATAAAAAAGCGCTTGGGAAGTACAAGTTGACAACATATAGATACGGTCCCCATCCAACAGCGGGCTCACAGTCTAGAAGGGGGAGACAGACAACAGAACAAAACATTTTAACAAAATAAAATAAACAAAATGAATATGTACAAATAAAATAAATAAATAGAGTAATAAATACGTACAAACATATATACATATATACAGATGCTGTGGGGAGGGGAAGGACGTAAGGCGGCGGGATGGGGAGGGGGAGGAGGGGAAGAGGAAGGAGGGAGCTCAGTCTGGAAATGCCTCCTGGAGGAGGTGAGCTCTCAGTAGGGTTTTTAAGGGAGGAAGAGAGCTAGATTGGCGGATGTGCGGAGGGAGGGCAGTCCAGGCCACAGGGATGACGTGGGCCGGGGGTCGACGGCGGGACAGGCGAGAAAGAGGCACAGAGAGGAGATTAGCAGCAGAGGAGCGGAGGGTGCGGACTGGGCTTGAGAAGGAGAGAAGGGAGGTGAGGTAGGAGGGAGCGAGGTGATGGAGAGCCTTGAAGTCGAGGATGAGGAGTATTTGCCTCCTGGTCTACTGGTCGTCTTCCCCGTTTCCTGGCCCAGGCATCCCTCTGCCTCCCGGTCCCTGTCCCCCTCTGCCGCCCTGCCTTAATCCACCCCTGCCACTCGGCCCTGGTCCCCCTCAGCCTCTCGGTCTTGGTCCCCCTGTTTCCCGGCCCAGGGACCCCTCTGCCTCCCTGCCTTGGTCCCCCTCTGCCTCCTGGGCCTGATCTCCTTCTACCTCCAGTCCCTTGGATCTCTCTACGTCCCGGCCCTCAGTACCCTCTAGCTCCCGGCCCTAGTCCCCCCGTCACCCTGCCCAGGTATGCTTCTGCCTCCTGGCCTTGGTCCCCATATGCCTCCCTTCCCTGTTCCCCCCCAGCCTCTCAGCCCTGGACACTTCTGCCTTTCAGCCCTGACCCCACTTTACTTTCTGACCCTGGTCCCCCTGCCAACCTTCCATCCCTAGTCCCCTTCTCCCTCCAGCCCTAGGTCCCCTCTACCTCCCTGCCTTACTCCCCATCTTCCGCCCAGATCTGGTCCCTCTCTGCCTAGCGGCATTGGTGACCCGTGTCTTCCCAGCCCTCGTAGCCTTGTAGCTCCCGGCCCAGGTCCCTTTCTGCCTCCTGGACCTAGACTCCATCTACCTCCAGGCCCTTGGGTCTCGCTCCCTCCCAGCCCCGGGTCCCCTCCACCAACTGGCCCTGATTCCCCTGTCTCCCGGCTCTGGTACCCCTCTACCTCCAGGCCCTGGTCCCCCTGTTCCCTGGTCCAGGTCCCCCTCTGTCTCACGGCCCTGGACACCCTATCTCCCGGCCCAGGTACCCTTGTACCCTTCTGCCTCCTGGCCCTGGTCCCACTCTGCCTGCCTGCCCTGGTCCCCCTCTGTCTCCGGGCCCTGATTCTTCTGTGCCTCCCGGCCCTGGTCTCCTTCTAGCTCCAGCCCCTTGGGTCTCTCTCCGTCCCGGCCCTGGGTCCCCTCTACCTCCCGGCCCTAGTCCCCCATCTCCTGGCCTAGGTATCTATCTGCCATCCTGCCCTGGTCCCCCATCTCCCGACCCAGGTACCCCTTTGCCACCTGGCCCTGGTCCCCCTCTGCCTCCCCGCCCTGGTCCCCCTCTGCCTCCCGGCCCAGGTACACCTCTGCCTCCCGGCCCTCGTCTCCCTGTCTCCCGGCCCAGGTACCCTTCTGCCTCCTGGCCCTGGTCCCACTCTGCCAGCCTGCCCTGGTCCCCCTCTGTCTCCCGGCCCTGGTCCTTCTGTGCCTCCCGGCCCTGGTCTCCTTCTACCTCCAGCCCCTTTGGTCTCTCTCTGTCCCGGCCCTGGGTGCCCTCTACCTCCAGGCCCTAGTCCCCCGTCTCCTGGTCCAGGTATCTTTCTGCCATCCTGCCCTGGTCCCCCATCTCCCGACCCAGGTAACCCTCTGCCGCCTGGCCCTTGTTCCCCTCTGCCTCTCCGCCCTGATCACCCTCTGCTTCCCAGCCCAGGTCATTCTCTGCCTCCAGGCCCTGGACCCTCTCTGCCTCCCGGACCTGGTCTCCCTCTACATCCAGGCCCTTGGGTCTCTCTCCATTCCGGCCCTGGGCCCCTTTGCCAACCGGCCCCGATCCCCCTGTCTCCCGGCCAATGTACCCTTTTGCCTCCTGGCCATGGTCCCCTTCTGCCTCCTGGCCCTGGTCCCCCTCTGCCTTTCAACACTGGTCCCAACTCACTTTCTGGCCCCGGTCCTCTTCTCCCTCCGGCCCTAGGTCCAGTCTACGTCCCTGCCTTGGTCCCCATCTTCTGCCCGGACCTGGTCCCCCTCTGACTACCGACATTGATGCCCCGGTCACTCCCAGCCCTCGTCGCCTCGTAACCCTCGGACCTGGTCCTCCTGTGTTGCCCGACACTGCTCCTCTTGTACCTGCCAGCCCTGATCTCCCTCTTCCTCCAGGCCCTAGCCGATCTCTCCGTCCTGGTCCTGGATTCCCTCTACCTACCGGCCTAGGTACCCCTGTCTACAGGCCCAGGGACCCCTCTGCCTCCCGACCCTGGTCTCCCTCTGCTGCCAGGCCCTGGTCACCCTCTGCTTCACGGCCCTGGTCCCTTTGAGCCTCCGGGCCCTGGCCTCCATCTTCCACCAGGTCACTGGGTCTCTCTCCGTCCCGGCCATGGGTCCCCTCTACCACCGGGGCTTGGTCCTCCTGTCCTCACTCTACTTCGAGGCCCTGGCCCCTTTCTCCGTCCCGGCCACAAGACCCTCTACCTCCCTGCCTAGGTCCTATCTCCCAGCCCAGGTACCCCTCTGCCTCCCTGCCTGGTCCCCGCCACTTCTCGGCTCTGGTACCCCTCTGCCTCCTGGCCCTGGGACACCTCAGCCTCCCTGACCTTGTCCCCCCCTCTTCCCGGCTCTGGTATCCCTCTGCCTCCCAGCACTAGCTCCCCTTAACATCCGAGAAGCGAGGGGGACGAGTATAGGGAAGCAGAGGTAGCACCCTACCTACGGGCCCGGGTCCCCGTTTCCTGGCCCTGGTCCCCCTCTGCCTCCTGGCCCTGGTTCCCCTCAGCCTGCCTTCCCTGGTACCCCTCTGCCTCCGGACCCTAGTCCCCTTGTCTCCCGGCTCAGGTACCAGTATACCTCTCGGCCCTGGTCCCCCTGTCTCCCGGCCCAGGTACCCCTCTTCCTCTTAGCCCTGGTCCCTCTGTTCCCGGCACAGGCACCCCTCTGCCACCCGGCCCTGGTACCCCTGTCTACTGACCCTGGTCTCCCTCTGCCTCCCGGCACTGGTCCCCCTATGCCTTCCGGCCCTGGTCCACCGTCTCCTGGCGCAGGTACCCCTTTGCCGCCTAGCCCTGTCCCTCCCTCCCTCCAGGCCCTTGTCTCCCCCGGCTTCTCAGTCCTGGTCTCCCCACTGCCACCCTGCCCCCCCTCTGCCTGCCAGCACTGGTCTCCCTCTACTTCCAGGCCCTGGCCCCTCTCTCCATCCTGCCTGGGTCCCCTCTTCCTCGTGGCCTAGGTTCCCCTGCCTCCCGGATCTGGTCCACCTGACTTCCCAATCAGGTACCCCTCTGCCTCCCAGACCTGGTCGCCCCGTCTTCCGGACCGGGTGCCCCTCTGCCTCGTGGCCCTTGTCCCCCTCTGCTTCCCTGCCCTGATCCCACTCTGCCTCCCGGCCCTGGTTCCCCTCTGCATCCCTGCACTTGTCCCCCTTTCTCCCAGACCAGGTACCCCTCTGCCTCCTGGCCCTGGTCCCCTTCTGGAGCCCCGCCCTGGTCACCCTTTGCCTCATGGCCCTGGCCCCTCTGTGCCTCCCGGCCCTGGTCTCCTTCTACCTTCAAGCCCTTGGGTCTCTCTCCCTCATGGCCCTGAGTCCCCTCTACCTCCCGGCACTGGTCCCTGTCTCCTGGCCCAGGTACCCTTCTGCCTCCTGGCCCTGGCCCCCTTCTGCTGCCCAGCCCTGGTTCCCCTCTGCTTACTGGCCCTGGTCCCACTGCTACTACCGGCTCTGGTCTCCTTCTACCTCCAGGCCTTTAGGTCTCTCTCTGTGCCGGCCCTGGTCCCCTCTACCGCCCGGCATTGGTCCCCCAGTCTCCCGCCCAGGTCCCTGTCTGCCTCCCGGCCCTAGTCCACCCCTGTGCCTCGGCCCAGGTACCCCTCTGCGTCTTGGCCCTGGTTCCCCTCTGCCTCCCAGCCAGCTAACCCTCCGCCTTCCAGTCCTGGTCCCCCCCTGCTCCCCTGCCCTGCTTCCCAAGGCCTCTCAGCCCTGGTCTCCCTCTGCCTCCCGGCCAAGATACCCCACTGCTTCTTGGACCAGGTCCCCTTCAGGCTATCAGACCGGGACCCCGTTTCCCAGCCCAGGTACCCCTCTGCCACCCTGCCCTGGTCCCCCTCTGCCTCCCAGTCCTAGTCCCCTTCTGTCTCCCTGCCCTGGTCCCGAGCGCCACTCAGCCTTTGTCTCCATCTGCCTTCCGGCTCAGTTACCGCGCTGCCACCTGGCCCTGGTCCCCTTCTACCTCCCAGCCCAGGTACCCAGGTGCCTCCTGGCACTAGTCCCCCTCTGCTTCCCAGCCCTGGTCCCATTCTGCTGCTTGGGCCTGGTCCCCCTGTCTCCCGTTCCAGGTACCCCTCTGCCTCTTGGCCCTGGTCCCCCTATACTTCCCCACCATGCTAGCCCTCTACCTCCTGGCTCTGGCACTCCGTGTTTCCCGTCCCTGGTCTTCCTCTACCTCCAGGCCCTGGTCCCTCACTCCTTCCCGGCCCTGGATCCCTCCTACTAACCTGCCCAGGTCCCCATGTCTTCTGCAACAGGTACCACTCTACCACCAAGCCCTGGTCCTCCTGTTTCCCGGTCCAGATACCCCTCTGCCTCCTGGCCTGGACCCCTCTACCTCCCGGTACTGGTCCCCTCTACCTCCCGGTACTGGTCCCCCTCTGCCTCCCTGCCCTGCCCCCCCCCCCACCTCATGGCCCAATCCTCCTCAGCCTTCCAGCCCAGATACCTCCCTTCCTCCCGAGCCTGGTCCCCCTCTACCGCCCTGCCCTGGTCCCACTTTGCCTCCCGACCCTGGTCTCCTCTACCACCAGGCTCTTGGATTTCTCTCTGCCCTGGCACTAAGTCCCCTCTACCTCCAAGGTCTGGTCCCCCTGTTTCCAGACCCAGGTACCCCTCTGCCTCCTGGCCCTGGTCCCCTTCTGCCTCCTGGCGCTGGTACCACTCTGCTTTCCTGCCCTGGTCCCCCTCTGCCTCCTGACCCTGGTCCCCTTCTTCCTCCCTGCCTTGGTCTCCCCTGCTCTTGGCCCTGGGCCCCCTCTGCTTCCCAGTACTGGTCCCACTCTGCCTCCCGGCCCTGGTCCCACCGGCCTCTCAGCTCTGTTCCCCCTCTGCCTCCGCGCCCAAGTACCCCACTGCCTCCTGGCCCTGGTCGCCCTCTGCCTCCCAGCCAAGTGTCCCGTCTCCCATCCCAGGTGCCCATCTGGCTCCCGGCCCTGGTCCCCCTCTGCTGCCCTGCCCTAGTCATTCATTATTCATTCAATCGTATTTATTGAGAGCTTAATGCGTGCAGCGCACTGTACTAAGCGCTTGTGAAGTACAAGTTAGCAACATAGTCCCCCTCTGCCTCCCGGCACTGGTGCCTCTGTGCCTCCCAGCCCTGGTCTTCTACCTCCAGGACCTTGGGTCACTCACCGTCCCGTCCCGGGGTCCACTCAAACTCCTGGCCCTGGTCCCCCTGTTTCCCAACCCACGTACCCCTCTGCCTCCTGGCAATGGTCCCCCTCTGCCGCCCTGCTATGGTCTCCCTATGCCTCTTGAACCTGTTCCCTCTGTGCTTCCCATCCCTGGTCTCCATACAACCTCCATGTCCTTGGATCTCACTCCATCCTGGCCCAGGACACGATCTCCCAGCCCAGGTGCCCCACTGCCTCCCAGACCTGGTCTCCCTGTCTCTCTACTCAGGTACCCCTTTGCCACCCGGACAGGGTACCCCTCTGTCTCCTGGCCCTGGTCCCTCTCTGCCTCCCTGCCCTGGTCCCTTGCTGACTCCCGGCCCTGGTCCCTCGGTGACCCCTGGCCCTGGTCTCCCTCTACATCCAGGCCCTTGGGTCTCTCTCCGTCCCGGCCTTGGGTCCCCTCTACCTGTCGGCCAAGGTACTTTCCTACCTTCTGGCTCTGGTCCCCCCGTCTTCCGGCCCAGGTACCCCTTTGCCTCCTGGCCCTGGTGCCCCGCTGCCTCCCAGCCCTAGTCCCCCGCCTCCCAGCACAAGTACCCCCTCTGCCTCCCTGCCCTTGTCCCCCTGTCTCCCGGCCACAGGTACCACTATACCTACTGGTCCTGGTCCCCCTCTGCCGCCCTGCCCTGCTCCCCGTCTGCCTCCCGGCCCTGGTCCCTTTTTGCCTCTCTGACCTTGTCTCCTTCTACCTCCAGGCCCTTGGCTCTTTCTCCGTCCCAGCCCTGGGTACCCCCTATCTCTCGGCCCTGGTCCACCGGTTTCTTGGCTGAGTCCCTCCATACCCTAGTCCCCATCTCCTGTCCCAGGTACCTCTCTACCTTCACACCCTGGTCCCCCGGTCTCCTGGCAGAGGTACCCTCTGCCTCCTGACCCTGGTCCCCATCTGCCTCCTGGCCCAGGTCCCTCTTTGCGTCCAGATCCTGGTACCTCTGTGCCTACCGGCACTAGTCTCCCTCTACTTACAGGCCCTTGGGCCTCTCTCTGTCCCGGCCCTGGGTCCCCTCTACCTTCTGGCCCTGGTCCCCGTGTCTCCAGGCCCAGATACTCCTATACCTCTCTGCTCTGGTCACCCCTCCCTCCTGGCCCAGGTACCCCTCTGCCTCCTGGCCCTGATCCCCCTCGGCCACCCTGCCATGGTCCCCCTCTACCTCCGGGACCTGGTCCCTCTGTGCCTCCCGGCCTTGGTCTCCCTCTACCACCAGTCCCTTGGGTCTCTCTCCATTAAGGCCCTGGGTACCCCCTACTTCCCGGCCCTAGTACCAACGTCTCCTGGCCCTGGTATACCTCTGCCTCCCGGTCCTGGCCCCTCTCTGTCTACTGGCCCTGGTCCCCCTCTGCCTCCTGGTCCTGGTTCTGCTCTGGCACCCTGCCCTGGTCGCCCCCCCCCCCCCCACTGCTTCTTGGTCCTGGTTCCCCTCTTCCTCCTGGCCCTTGTCCCCCCACGGCATTTCAGTCCTGGTCCCAATTTATTCTCTGGCCCTGGTCCCCCCGACCTTCCGGGCCTGGTCCTCTTCTCCCTCCGGCCCTAGCTTCCCTCTACCTCCCTGCCTTGGTCCCCATCTTTCGCCCGGAACTGGTCCCTCTGCCTACCAGCTCAGGTCCCCCTGTGCCTGCCAGCCCTCATCTCCCTTTACGTCCTGGCCCTGAGTCGCCTCTAACTTCAGGCCCTGGACCCCTGCTTCTGGACCCGGTAGCCCTCTGCCTCCCCGCCCTGGTCCCCCTCTGCCCCCCGCCCCGGTCCCTCCTTGTATTTCTGCCCTGGTCACCTTCTACCTCCAGGCCCTGTTCCCTCTCTCGTTCTCGGCCTTGGGTCCCCTATAACTTCTGGCTGTGGTCCCCCTGTCTCCCGGCCCAGGAACCCCTCTACCTCCTAGCTCTGGTTCCCGTTTCAAAGTCCAGGTACCCCTCTGCCTCCTGGCCCTGGTCCTCCTCTGCTTTCCTTCAGTGGTTCCCCCAACTTCTCAGAACCTGTACCCCTTCGCCTCCCAGCCAAGGTACCCCGCTGCGTCCTGGCCGTAGTCCACCTCTGCCTCCTGGCCCTGGTCGGCCTAATCCGGGCCCAGGTATCCCTCTACCTTCTGGCTCTGGTCCCCCTGCCTCCCGGCCCTGGTCCCCCTCAGCCTCCCTACCCTGGTCCCTTACTCGGCCCTGGTCCCTCTGACTGCCGGCCCAGGAACCCCTCTGCCTCCTGGCCCTGGTCCCCCTCTGCCTCCCTGCCCCGGTGCCCCTCTACCTCCAGGGCCCGGTCCCTCTTCTTCAAATCCCTGGTTCCCCTCTACCAAACGGCGCTGGTCCCCATGGCCTCCGGCCCAGAGACCCCATTACCTCCCGACCCTGGTCCCTTTGTTTCCCGGTCCATGTATCCCTCAGCCTCCCGGCTCAGGTCACTTTCTGACTCCCGACCCAAGTTCCCCTCTGCCTCCCAGTCCTGGTCCCCCTCTGCGTCCCTGCCCTGGTCCCTCCCGCCTCTCAGCCCTGGTCCCCCTCTGCCTCCCGGCATATATATCTCACTGCCTCTTGGCCCAGGTGCCCCCCACCTTCCGGCTCTGGTCCCCCTGTCTCCAGACCCTGGTCCCCCTCTGCCTCCCTGCCCTGGTCCCCTACTGCCACTAGGCCCTAGTCACCGGACTGCTAGCCCAGGAACCCCTCTGCCACCAGGCCGAGTTCCCCGTCTCCCGGCCCAGGTACCCCTCTGCCTCCGGGCACTGATCCCCCTCTGCCTCCCTGCCCCGGTGCCCCTCTACCTCCAGGGCCTGTTCCCTCTCCTTCAAAGACCTGGTTCCCCTCTACCAACGGGCGCTGGTCCCCATGCCCTCCGGCCCAGGTACCCCATTACCTGTCGGCCCTGGTCCCTTTGTTTCCCCGTCCAGGTATCCCTCAGCCTCCCGGCCCTGGTCACTTTCTGACTCCCGACCCAGGTCCCCCTCTGCCTCCCATTCCAGGTCCCCTTCTGCGTCCGTGCCCTGGTCCCTCCCGCCTCTCAGCCCTGGCCCCCCTCTGCCTCCCGGTACATGTACCCCACTGCCTCCTGGCCCAGGTGACCCTCTGCCTCCCGGCCATGGTCCCCCTTTCTCCCCACCCAGGTACCCCTCTGCCACCTGGACCTGGTCCCCCTCTGCCTCCCTGCACTGCTCCCCCCATCTCTTGGCTCTGGTCCCCCTCTACCGCTCGGCCCTGGTCCCCTTGTACCCCGGCCCAGGTACCCCTCTACCTCCCAGTCCTGGTCCACCTGTCACCCAGCCCAGGTACCCCTCTGCGTCCTGGCTCTGGTCCTCCTCCGCCTCCCGGCCCTGGACTTTCTGTGCCTCCTGTTCCCGTTCTCCTTCTACCTTCAGGCCCTTGGGTCTCTCTCAGTCCCAGCCCAAGGTCCCCTCTACCTCCCGGTCCTGGTCCCCCTCTGTCTCCCGGCCCAGGACCCCATCTCCCAGCCCAGGGACGCCTCTGCCTCCCGGCCATGGTCCCCTCCTTCCGCCCTGCCCTGTTCCCCCACTGTCTCCTGGCCCTGGTCCCACTGTGCCTCCCGGCCCTGGTCTCCTTCTACCTCCAGGCCCTTGGGTCACTGACCGTCCCGTCTCGGGGTCCCTTCTGCCTCCCGGCCCTGGTCCCCTTGTCTCCCAATCCACATACCCCTCTGCTTCCTGGCCCTGGACCCTCTCTGCCTCCAACCCCTGGTCGCCCTCTGCCCTCTGCCCTGGGTCCCCTTGCCTCTTGGCCCTGGACTCCCTCTGCCTCTCAGCCGTGGAACCCCTCTGCCTCTCGACCTTGGTCCCCCGCTGCCTCTTGGCCCTGGTCCACCTCTGCCTCCCGGCACTGCTCCCCCTCTAATTCCCTACCCTGGTCCCCCCTGATTCTCGACCCTGGTCCCCCCGGCTTCAAGGCCAGGTATCCCTCTGCCTCCCGGACCAGGTACCCCTCTGCTTCCTGGCCATGGACCCCCTCTGTCTCCTGGCCCTGGACTCTCTTCTGCCTCCCGGCCCTGGTCCCCCTTCTCCCAGCCCAGGTACACTCTGCCTCCTAGGCCTGATCCCCCTCTGCCACCCTGCCGTGGTCCCACTCTGCTTCCCGGGTCTGGACCCCTCTATCTCCCTGCCCTGGTCCCCTCTACCTCCCGACCCTGGTCCCCTTGTCTCCCGGCCCAGGTACCCACCTGCCTCCTGGCACTGGTCGCCCTCTGTCTCCCTGCCCTAGTCCCCTGTCTCCTGGCCCAGGTACCCCTCTGCTTCCTGGCCCTGGTCCTCCTCTGCTGCCCTGCCCTGTTCTCCCTCTGGCTCCCAGCCCTGGTCCCCCTGTGCCTCCCGGCCCTGGACCCTCTGTGCCTCCTGGCCCAGGTACCCCTCTGCCTCCTGTCAGTGGTCCCCCTATGCCTCCTGGTAGTGATCCCCTTTGCCTCCTGGCACTGGACCCCCACTGCCTCCCAGACCTGGTCCCCCTCTGTATGTCCTGGGCCTGGTCTCCTTCCTCCAGGCCCTGGTCCCTCTCTCTATCCCATTCATTCATTCATTCATTCATTCATTCAATCGTATTCATGGAGCACTTACTGTGTGCAGAGCACTGTACTAAGCACTTGGGACGTACAAGTTGGTAACATATAGAGACGGTCCCTACCCAATAGCGGGCTCACAGTCTAGAAGGAGGAGACAGACAACAAAACAACACATATTAAGAAAATAAAATAAATAGAATAGTAAATATGTACAAGAGTCAAGGGTGGAGATGCAAGTTGATCGCGCAGAAGAAGGCAATGGTAAACCACTTCCTAATCTTTACCAAGAAAACTCTGCCAGAATGGCCGCAGGTGGAGAGTGGGGTGTTCTGGGAGAGACGCGTCCATGGAGTCGCTACGGGTCAGAAACGACTCGTCGGCATAAGACAAGACAAGAATACTTTTCATAGAAGCAGCATGGCCTAGTGGAAAGAGCGAGGCCCAGGGAGTCAGAGAACCTGGAATGTAATCCCAGCCCTTCCAGATGCTTGCTTTGACACCTTGGGCAAGTCACTTAACTACTCTATGCTTTACGTTCCTTAACTGTAAAATGGAGATCAAGTACCTGTTCTCCTTCCCGCTTAGACTATGAGTCCCAGTGTGATTGGGACTGTGTTCTACCTGGTTAAATACGCCCCAGTACTTAGAATAGTGCTTGAAACATAATAAAGGCTCAACAAATACCACGATGATGATAATAATAATACTATAGCGCTTTTACTTTTCTGAAGCACTTTCAGATCAGTTGTCTCATTTTATCCTCCCAACATCTCTGTGAAACAAGGAGAGGCAGACATTTTTATCCCTGCTTTATAGGTTAAACAAAGAGGTCCAGAGAAGTTAAGTGACTCAGCCAAGGTCACCCAGCAGGTTAGGGGCAGCACCAGGATAAGAACCCAGCAAAATGTGCTTTCGACTACGCCACGGGCTTGACGTAGGCCCCAAAGACCATCCTCCCTGTGTTCTGCCCTCTTACTTTCTGAGGCCCAGTCAGTGCCACCCAGACGGAAACTGCGGCAGTACAAGGCCTGCCCTACACGCCTAATCTGTCCGGTACTGATGGCGGTGGCCTGAGAAAGCAGAGTCTTGAACCTGCAAAGATTAAATGGGATGGGTACTTTAACTTCTTGCCAAGAAAGAGAATAGAAGATGTGCCTGAGAGTCAGAAGGAAATTGATTTTAATCCCGCTTCCACCATATGTCTGCTGTGTGATTTTGGACAAATCACCTGACCTCTCAGTGCCTCAGTTACCCCATCTGCCAAATGGGGATTAAGAGTGTCCCTCTGTCCGTCCTGGTCCTGGTCTCAATCAATCAATCAATCAATCAATCAATCGTATTTATTGAGCGTTTACTGACTGCAGAGCACTGCACTAAGCGCTTAAGAAGTACAAGTTGGCAACATATAGATACAGTCCCTACCCAACAATGGGCTCACAGTCTCCTTCCTCCAGGCACTGGTCCCTCTCTCTATCCCAGACTTGGGTCCCCTCTACCTGGCGGCCCTTGTCCCCCTGTCTCCTAGCCCAGGTACCCGTCTAGCTCCCTGACCTGGTCCCTCTGTTTTCCATCCCAGGTACCTCTTTGCCTCCCAGCCCGGGTCCCCCTTCACCAACCTGCCCTGGTCCCCCTCTGCCACCCTGCCCTGCTCCCCCTCTGCCTCCCGTCCTTGTTCCCCCTCTACCTTCCTGCCCTGGTCCCCCCGGTTTCCGGCCCTGGTCTCCCGTTGCCTTCCAGCCCAGGTACCGCTCTGCCTCCCAGACAAGGTACCCCTCTGCCACCTGGCCCTGGACCCCCTCTGTCTCCCGGTCATGGTCCCCCTTCTCCCGGCCCAGGTACCCCTCTGCCTCCTAGGCCTGGTCTCCCTATGCCTCCCGTCCTTGCTCCCCTACTGCCTCCCTGCCCTGGTCCCACCTGCTTCTTGGTGCTGGCCCCCCTCTGCTTTCTGGACCAGGTAACCCTCTGCCTCCTGGCACTGGTCCCCCTTTGCCGCCTGGCACTGGTCCCCCTCTGCTTCCCGGGCCTGGTCCCTCTCTCCAGGCCCTGGTCCCTCTCTCCATCCCGGACTTGGGTCCTCTTTACCTCCCGGCCCTGATGCCCCTGTCTCCCTGCCCAGGTACCCCTCGACCTCCCTACCCTGGTCCCCCTGTTTCCCATCCCAGGTACCCCTTTGCCTTCCCGCCCGGGTCCCTCTCTGCCACCCTACCCTGGTCCTCTGCTGCCTCCCGGCCCTCGTCCCTCTGTGTCTCCCGGCCCTGCTCTCCTTTTACTTCCAGGTTCTTGGATCTCTCTCCATCATGGCCCTGGGTCCCCTATACCACCCGGCCCTGGTCCCCCCGTCTCCCAGCCCAGGTACGCGTCAATCTCCCTGCCCTGGTCCCTCTGTTTCCCATCCCAAGTACCTCTTTGACTCCCAGCCCGGGTCCCCCTCTACCAACCTGCCCTGCTCCCCCTCTGCTTCCCGGCCTTGCTCCCTCTCTACCTCCCTGCCCTGATCCCCACGGTTCTCGTCCCTGGTCTCCCTCTGCCTTCCAGCTCAGGTACCGCTCTACCTCCCAGACAAGGTACCCCTCTGCCACCTGGCCCTGGACCCCCTCTGTCTCCTGCCCATGGTCTCCCTTCTCCCGGCCCAGGTACCCCTCTGCCTCATAGGCCTGGTCCCCCTATGCCACCCGTCCCTGCTCCCCTTCTGCCTCCCTGCCCTGGTCCGCCCTACTTCTTGGTGCTGGTCCCCCTCTGCTTTCTGGACCAGGTACCCCTCTGCCTCCTGGCATTGGTCCCCCTATGCCTCTGGGAACTGGTCCCCCACTGCCTCCTGGCACTGGTCCCCCTCTGCTTCCCGGGCCTGGTCCCTCTCTCCAGGCCTTGGTCCCTCTCTCCTTCCCGGACTGGGGTCCTCTCTATCTCCCGGCCCTCCCTGTCTCCCGGCCCAGGTACCCCTCTACCACCCTGCCCTGGTCCCCCTGTTTCCCATCCCAGGTACCCCTTTGCCTCCCGGCCCGGGTCCCTCTCTGCCACCCTGCCCTGATCCTCTGCTGCCTCCCGGCCCTCGTCCCTCTGTGTCTCCCGGCCCTGCTCTCCTTTTACTTCCAGGTTCTTGGTTCTCTCTCCGTCATGGCCCTGGGTCCCCTATACCACCAGGCCCTAGTCCTCTTGTCTTCCAGCCCAGGTACCTCTCAGCCTCCCTGGCCCGGTCCCCCTGTCTTTCGGCCCACGTACCCCTCTCCCTCCCGACACTGGTTCCCCTCTGTCTCCCGGCCCTGGTCTCCTACCTCCAGTCCCTTGGGTCCCTCTCCGTCCCGGCCATGGGTCCCCTCTACCTCCCGGCCCTGGTCCCCTTGTCTCCCGGCCCAGGTACCCATCCACCTCCTGTCCCTGTCCTTCTTCTATCTCCAGGGCCTTGGGTCTTTCTCCATCACGGCCCAAGGTCCCCTCTACCTCCAGGCTCGGGTCCTCTTGTCTCCCCGCCCAGGTACTCCTCTGCCTCCTGGAACTGTCCTTCTTTTACCTCCAGGGCTTTGGGTCTTTCTCTGTCACGGCCCAAGGTCCCCTCTACCTCCAGGCCCTGGTTCCCTTGTCTCCCCGCCCAGGTACTCCTCTGCCTCCTGGTCCTGTCCTTCTTCTACCTCCAGGGCCTTGGGTCTTTCTCTGTCACGGCCCTAGGTCCCCTCAACCTTCCGGCCCTGGTTCCCCCCTCTACCGGCCCAGGTACCCCTCTGCCTCCTGGCCCTGGTCCTCCTCTGCCTCTCGGCCCTGGTCCCCCTATGCCTCCATGCCCCGGTCCCTCCCACTTCTCGGCCCTGGTCCCCACCAGCCTTCCGGCCCGGGTATCCCATGCCTACTGGCCATAGTCCCCCTCTGCCTCCTGCCCTGGTCCCCTTCCACCACCCTGCCACCCTCCCGCCCCTGGTCACCTTCTACCTTCAGGCCCTTGGGTCTCTCTCCATCCCGGCCCTGGGTCCCCTCTACCTCCTGGGCCTGGTCCCCATCTCCAGACCCAGGAACCCCTATGCCTCCTAGCCCTGGTCCCTCTCTGCCTCCAGTCCCTAGGCCTCCTAGGCCTCCCAGCCCTACTGCCCATCTGCCTCCATGCCCTGGTTTCCCTCTGCCTCCCTGCCCTTATCACCCCTGTTCCTCTGCCCTGGTGCCCCTCTGCCTCCCGGCCCAGGTACCCCTATGCCTCCCGGCCCTGGTCCGCCTCGGCGTCTATGACCTGGTCACCCCCTGCCTCTCGGCCCTGGTCCCCTTGTTTCTCAGCCCTGGTCCTCCTGTCTCCAGACCCAGATACCCCTTTGCTTCCCGGCCCAGGTACCCCACTAGTTCCAGTCCCTGGTTCCCATCTGCCTCCCCGCCCTGTCACCATCTGCCTCCCGGCCCTGGTCCCTCTCGACCTGCATGTCTTAGTCCCCTCTACCTCCGGGCCAAGGTCCCCCAGTCTCCTGGCCCAATTTGCACTCTGCCAACTGGCCCTGGTCCCTCTCTACCTCCAGGCCCTGATCACCCTCGGACTCCAGGCCCTGGTCCCCCTCTGCTTCCCTGCCCTTGTTGCCCCACTTTTCCACCCTGGTCCCCCCTCTGCCCCATGGTCCAGGTCACCTTCTGCCTCCAGGCCCAGGTACCCCCCTGTCTTCTGTCCCTGGTCCCCCCTATGGCTCCAGGCCCTGGTGCCCCTCTGCCTCCAGGCCCTGCTCCCCCGTCTCTCGGCCCAGTTACCCCTCTGACCCCTGGCCCTGTTCCCCCTGTCTCCTGGCCCAGGTACCCCTCTGCCTCCCTGAACTGGTCCCCCTGTATCCTGACTCAGGTACCCCTCTGCTTTCTTGCTCTGGTCCCCTTCTGAATACCTGCCCTGGTCCCCCTCTGCCTCAAGGCCCGGGTCCCCCTCTCCATCCCAGCCCTGGGTACCATATACCACCCGACCCTGCTGCCCGTCTCCCGGCCCTGGTCCCCCTCTGCCTCCTGGCCATCGTCCCCCTGCCTCCCGGCCCAGACACCCCGCTGCTTCCTGGTCCTTGCCCCTTCACCTCTCGGCCCTGGACCCCTGTCTCGCGGCCCAGGGACCCCTCTGCCACCCTGCCCTTGTCCCTCTGCCTCCCGGCCCAGGTCCCCCTCTGCCTCCCGGTCCTGCTCCCCCTCTGCCTCCCGGTCCTGGTCCTCCTGTCTCCCGGCCTAGGTACCCCTCTGCCACCTGGCCCTGGTCTGCCTCTGCCTACCCGCCCTGGTCCACATCTGCCTTCTTGCCCAGGTCCACCTCTGCCTCCATATCCTGGTCTCTCCAGCTTATCAGCCATGATCATCCTCTGCTTCCCGGCCCTGGTCACCCGCCATTTCTTGGCCCTGGTTCCCCTATGCCTCCAGGCCCAGGTACCCCTCTGCCTCCTGGCCCTGGTCCCCCCTCTGCCACGGGCCCTGGTCCCCCTCTGCCTCCCGACCCTGGTCCTCCTCTGCCTCCTGACCCTGGTCCCCCGTCTCTCGGCCCAGGTACCCATCTGTCTCCTGGCCCTGGTCCCCCTCTACCTCTAGGCCCTGGTTTCCCTCTGCCTCCCGGCCCTTATCACTCGCTGCCTTTCAGTCCTGGTCCCACTTTACTATCTGGCTCTGCCCCCCCAACCCCCCCCGCCCCGACCTTCTGGCCCTTGTCTCCTTCTCCCTCCGGCCCTAGTTCACCTCTACCTCCCAGCCTTGGTCCACATCTTCCACCCGGACTTTGTCCCTCCCTGCCTACTGGCAGGATGCCCCAGTTCTTCCCAGCCTTTGTCACCTTGTACCTCCGGGCCCTGGTCTCCCTCTACCTCCTGGCCCTGGCCCTTCTCTCCATCCCGGCCCTGGGTCCCCTCTACCTCCAGGCCCTGGTCCCCGTTTCCGGACCTAGGTAACACTCTACCTCCTGGCCCTGGTACCCCTCTGCCTCCCAGACCTGATCCCCCCACCCCCCTCTCTCGGCTCCGGTCTCCCTCTGTCTCCAGGCCCTGGTCACTCTCTCGTTCCTGGCCCTGGGTCCCCTCTACCTCCTGGCCCTGGTCCCCCTGTATCCCGGCCCTAGTACCCCTCTGCCTCCTGGCCCTGGTCCCCTTCTACCCCCAGCCCTAGGTCCCCTCTACCTCCCTGCCTTGGTTCCTATCTTCCACCCGGACCTGATCCCTCTCTGCCTACCGGCATGGTGCTGCGGTTCTTCTCAGCCTTCGTCGCCGTGTACGCCGTGTACCCCGGCCGTGGGTCATTCATTCATTCATTCAATCGTATTTATTGAGAGCTTACTGTGTGCAGAGCATTGTACTAAGGACTTGGAAAGTACAAGTTAGCAACATAGAGAGACGGTCCCTACCCAACAGCGGGCTCACAGTCTAGAAGGTCCCCTTACCTCCCAGCCCTGGTCCCGTCTCCGGATCCAGGTACCCCTCTGCCTCTTAGCTTTGATTCCCCTGTGTCTCTCTTCCCCTGTGTCTCTCCGCCATGGTCCACATCTACCTCCCAGCCCTGGTCCCCCCCGCCTCTCATCCCTGGTTCCCCTCTTACTCTTGGCCCTGGTCCCCTTGTCCCCAGGCTCAGGTACTCTTCTGCCTCCCGGCCCTAGTCCACCTGTCTCCCAGCCCAGAAACCCCTCTTTCATTCATTCATTCAATCGGATTTATTGAGCACTTACTTTGTACAGAGCACTGTACTAAGCGCTTGGGAAGTAAAAGTTGGCAACATATAGAGACGGTCCCTACCCAAAAGCGGGCTTACAGGCTAGAAGGGAGAGACAGACAACAAAACAAAACATATTAACAAAATAAAATATATAGAATAGATATGTACAAGTAAAATAAATAAATAAGTAGAGTAATAAATATGTACAAACATAAATGCATATATTCAGGTGCTGTGGGGAGGGGAAAGAGGTAAGGTGGTGAGATGGGGAGGGGGAGGACGGGGAGAGGAAAGAGGGGGCTCAGTATGGGAAGACCTCCTGGAGGAGGTGAGCTCTCAGTAGGGCTTTGAGGGGATTAAGACTGAGCTCCCCGTGGGACAACCTGATCACCTTGCGACTTCCCCAGCGCTTAGAATGGTGTTTTGCACATAATAAGCGATTAATAAATACCATCATTGCTATTATTATTACAAATATCGACGCTCCCGCTTGTCCTTGCCCCGGCCCCGCACTCACGAGCAATGGCGACAACCGCAACGCCACAAAAACCTAAGCGACCGAGCGCACGTCCGCTCGGCGCCGCCGCCGCCCCCTCTGCCTCCTGGCTTTGGTCCTCATCTGCCTCCAGCCCCTAATCCCACTCTACCTCCCGGCCCTGGTCAAAAAGTGCCTCCTAGTCCTGGTCTTCCTCTACCTTTAGGCAATTGGGTCTCTCTCCAGCCAGCTCGGGGTCCCCGCTACCTCCATGCCCAAGTCCCCCTGTCTCCCGCCCCAGGTACCGCTCTACCTCCCAACCCTGGCTCCCAGGTCTCCTGGCCAAGGTACCCCTCTGCCTCCCGGCCCTGGTCCCCCTATGCCTCCTAGCCCTGGTTGGCCTCTTCCTGCATATCCTGGTTCCCCCTGCTTATCTGCCCCGATCCCCCTCTTCCTCCAGGCCCTGGTCCCCCGTCTCTTGGGCCTGGAGGCAGAGGGGTCTCTTGACCCCTCGGCATCCTGGCCCTGGTCCCCTCCTGCCTCCCAACCATGGACCCATCTGTCTCCCTGCCCTGGTCACCCGCCATTTCCTGGCCCTGGTTCCCCCGTGCCTCCAGGCCCAGGTACCCCTCTGCCTCCTGGCCCTGGTCCACCTCTGCCACACGGCCCAGGCCCCTCTCTGCCTCCCGACCCTGGTCCTTCTGTACCTCTCGGCCCTAGTCTCCTAGTCTCCTATTACCTTAGGTCTCCTCTACCCATCCTGGCCCTGGGGCCCCTCCACAACCCAGCCCAGGTACCACTCTACATTCCGGCCCTGGTCCCCCGTCTCACGGCCCAGGTACCCCTCTGCCTCTTGGCCCTGGTCCCCCTATGCTTCCCCATCCCAGTCGCCCTCTGCCTCCCGGCTCTGGCCCTCTGTGCTTCCCGGCTCTTGTCTTCCTCTACCTCCAGGCCCTGGTTCCTCCCTCCTTCCCAGCCCTGGGTCCCCTCTACCAACAGGCCCCGGTCCCCATGTCTTCTGGCACAGGTACCACTCTACCACCCAGTCCTGATCCCCGTTTCCCGGGCCAGGTATCCCTCTGCCTCCTGGCCCGGACCCCCCCGCCTCTCAGCCCTGGTCCGCCTCAGCCTCCCAGCCCAGGTACCCCTCTGCCTCCCGGCCCTGGTCCCTCCTCTGCCCCCCGGCCCTGGTCCCCCTCTGCCGCCCTGCCCTGGTCCTACTCAACCTCCCGGCCATGGTCCTTCTGTGTCCCCCGGCCCTGGTCTCCTTCTACCTCCAGGCCCTTGGATCTCTCTCTGTCCTGGCCCGTGGTCCCCTCTACCGCCCAGGTATGGTCCCCATCTCCAGACCCAGGTACCCCTCTACCTCCAGGCTCTGGTCCTCCTGTCTCCTGGCCCTGGTCCCCCTCTCCCTTCTGGCCCTGGTCCCCCTCTGCCTCCTGACCCTGGTCCCCTTCTTCCTCCCTGCCTTGGTCCCCGCCATTCTCAGCTCTGGTCCCACTCTGCCTCTGCGCCCAGGTACCTCACTGCCTCCTGGCCCTGGTCTACCTCTGCCTCCCAGTCAAGGACCCCGTCTCCCAGCCGAGGTGTACCTCTGCTCCCCGGCCTTGGTCTCCCTGTCTCCCAGCCCAGGTACCCCTCTGCCTCCCGGCCCTAGTCCCCCTCTGTCTCCCGGCCCTGGTCCCTCTGTGCCTCCCAGCCCTGGTATTTTTCTACCTCCAAGCCCGTGGGTCACTCACCGTCCCTTCCCGTGGTCCACTGTACCTCCTGGCCCTGATCCTCCTGTTTCTCGACACACATAGCCCTCTCCTCCTGGCCCTGGTCCCACTCTTCCCCCCCGGCCTGGACCCCTTCTGCCTCCCAACCCTGGTCCTCCCCTGCCTCCCAGTCCTAGATCCCCCCCCCCGCCCCGCCTCTCGGCCCCGGTCCTCCTCTGCCTCTCGGCCCTGGTCCACCTGCCTCCAGGCCCAGGTACACCTCTGCCTCCAAGCCCTGGTCCTCCTCTGCCGCCCTGCCATGGTCACCCTATGCCTCCTGAACCTGGTCCCTCTGTGGCTCCCATCCCTGGTCTCCTTACTACCTCCAGGCCCTTGGGTCTCAATTCTTCCTGGCCCAGGGTACCTTCTACCTCCCTGTCCAGGATCTCGTCCCCCAGCCCAGGTACCCCTCTGCCTCCTGGCCCCGGTCCCTCTGTGCCTCCCAGCCCTGGTCTACTTCTACCTCCAGGCCCTTGGGTCACTTACCATCCCATCCCAGGGTCCCTTCTATCTCCCGGCCCTGTTTCCCTTGTCTCCCAGGGTCCCTTCTATCTCCCGGCCCTGTTTCCCTTGTCTCCCGACACACATAGCCCTCTGCTTCCTGTCCCTGGTCCCCCTCTGCCTCCCGGCCCTGCTCCCCCATTTCTCGGCCCTGGTCCCCCTCTGCCGTCCAGCCCTGGTACCCCTCTGCCTCCCGGCCCTGGTCTTCTTTTACCTCCAGGCCCTTGGTTCTCTCTGATCCGGGCCTTGGGTCCCTTCTACATCCCGGCCAAGGTACCTAACTATCTTCCAGCCCTGGTTCCCCCGTCTACCGGCCCAGGTACCCCTCTGCCTGCTGGCCCTGGTCCACCGCTGCCTCCCGGCCCTGCCCTGTCTCCAAGCCCAAGTACCCCTCTGCCTCCCTGACCTTGTCCCCCTGTCTCCTGACCCAGGTAACCGATGCCTCCTGGTCCTAGTCCCCGTCCGCCGCCCTGCCATGGTCCACCTCTGCTTCCTGGCCCTGGTCTCCTTCTACCTCCAGGCCTTTGGGTCTCTCAACATCCCGGCCCTGGGTCTCCTTTACCTCCTGGCCCTGGTCCCCCTGTCTCCAGACACAGGTACCCCTCTTCCTCCTAGCCCTGGTCCTTCTCTGCCTCCAGGCCCTATTCCCCCTCGGCCTCCCTGCCCTAGTGCCCCTCTGCCTCCATGCCCTGGTTCCCCCTGCCTCCCTACCCTTGTTGCCCCCGTTTCTCTGTCCTGGTCCCTCTTTGCCTCCCGGCCCTGGTACCCATATGCCTCCCGGCCATGGTCAGCCTCTACGTCTATGACCTGGTCGCCCACCGCCTCTCGGCCCTGGTCCCCTTCTGCTTATCAGCTCTTATCCTCCTGTCTCCGGTCCCACATACCCCTCTGCTTCCCGGCCCAGGTACTCCTCTGCTTCGTAGCCCTGGACCGCTTTGCCTCCCCGCCCTGTCCTCGTCTGCCTCCCAGCCCTGGTCCCTCTCAGCGTCCAGGCCCCAGTCCGTCTCTCCGTATCGGCCCTCATCTCCCTGTCGCCCGGCCCAAGTTCCACTCTGCCTAATGGCCCTGGGCCCCCTCTGCCTCTAGGCCCTGATCTCCCTGCCTCCCGGCCCAGGTCCACCTCTGCCTCCCGGCCCAGGTCCCCCCGACTTCATGGCCATGGTCCCTCACTATCTCCCAGCCCAGGTACGCCTCTGACTCCTGGACCTGGTCATCCGCTGCTTCCCGGCCCTGGTCCTTCATCACATGGCCCAGTTACCCCTCTGGCTCTCCGGCCCTTGTTCCCCTGTCTCCCGGACCAGGTACCCCCGTGCCTTCTGGCCCTGCTCCCCTGCTTCCTCCCCGCCCTGATCCCCATCTGCCTCCAAGCCCTGGTACCTCTGTGCCTCCCAGAACTGGTCCCTCTGTGCCTCCCGGCCCTGATCTCCCTCAACCTCCATGCCTTGGTCCCTCTCTCCGTCCCAGCCCTGTGTCACGCCTACCTTCCGGCCCAGGTCTTCTACCTTCAGGCACTTGAGTCTCTCTTCGTCCTATCGCTGGGTCCCCTATACCACCCAGCCTAGGTCCCCCTTCCCTTGTCTTCTGGCTCAGGTACCTCTCGGCCTCCCTGACCTGGCCCCCCTGTCTTTAGGCCCAGGTACCCCTCTGAGTCCTGGCCCTGGTCCCCCTCTGCCTCCCCGCCTTAATCCCCGTCTGCCTCCCATCCCTGGTCCCTCTGTGACTCCCGGCCCTGGTCTCACTCAACCTCCATGCCCTGGTCCCTCTCTCCATCCCAGTCTTGGGTCATGCCTACTTCCGGGCCCCGGTCCCATGTTTCCTGGTCCAGTTACCCCTCTGCCTCCTACTCCTGGTCCCTCTCTGCCTCCAGGCCCTGGTCTCCTTCGGCCTCCAGGCCTTGGTCTCCCTCGGCTTCACAGGCCTGGTCCCCCCTGTCTCCCTAACCTTGTCGCCCCCGCTTTTCCACCCTGGTCCCCCTTTGCCTCCTGGCCCAGGTACCCCTCTGCCTCCAGACTCATGCTCCTCCCTCTGTCCCAGCCCTGGGTACCGTATACACACCGGCCGTGCTGCCTGTCTCCTGGCCTGATGCCCCTCTGCCTCCTGGCCATCGTCCCCATCTCCCGACCCAGGTACCTCTATTCCTCCCGTCCCTGGTCCCTCTGTGCATCCCGGACTTGGTCTCCTTCTACCTCCGGGCCCCTGGGTCTCTCTCCATCCCGGCCCTTGGTCCCCACTACCTCCCAGCCCTGGACAACCTGTTTCCCGGCCCAGGTACACCTACCTCCCGGCCCTGGTCCCCCTCTGCCTTCCCACCCTGGTCCCCTTCTACCTCCTGTCCCTGGTCCCCCGCTGCCTCCCTGTCCTGGTCCCGCCCTGCTTCCCAGCCCTGGTTCCCTTTTGCCTCGCAGACCAGGTCCTCCTGTCACCCGGCCCAGGTACCCCTCTGCCTTCTGGCACTGGTTCCTCTCTGTCCTGGTCCCAATATGCCTCCAGGCCCTGGTCCCCCTCTACCTCTCGGCCCTGGTCCCTCTCTATCTCCCTGCCCAGGTACGCCTCAGCCTCCTGGGCCTGGTCACCCTTTGCCTCCCGGCCCTGGTCCCCCTTCTCTCGACCCAGTTACCCTTCTGACTCCCGGCCCTGGTCCCCCTGTATCCCGGCAAAGGTACCCCTCTGTCCTCTGGCCCTGGTCCCCCTCGGAATACCTACCCTGGTCCCACCATGCTACCAGGCCCTCGTCCCCCTCTGCCTCAAGGCCCAGGTCCCCCTCTAGGACCCAGCCCTGGGTCCCATATAACACCCGGCCTTGATGCCCGTCTCCCGGTCCTGGTCCCCCTCTGCTTCATGGTCGTCGTTCCCTTGTTCCCCGGCATCCCTCTGCTTCCTGGTCCTTGCCCCTCTTCACCTCTCGTCCCTGGTCCCCCTCTGCCTCTCGGCACTGGTCCTCCTGTCTCGCAGCCCAGGGACCCCTCTGCCGCCCTGCCCTGGTCCCTCTGCCTCCCTGCCCAGGTAACCCTCTGTCTCCTGGCCCTGGTCCCCCCCCCGACCCAGCTACCACTCTGCCTCCTGGTCCTAGTCCCCCTCTGCCGACCTGCCCTGGTCCCCATCTGCCTCCTGGACCTGGTCCCCCTCTGCCTCCCTGCCCTTGTCCCCCACGCTTCTCGGCCCTGGTCTCCCTCTGTGCCTCCCGTCCCGTGTTCCCCTCTCCGTCCTGGCCCTGGTCCCCCTGTCTTCCAGTCCAGGTACCCCTCTGCCTTCTGGCCCTGGTCGTCCTCTGTCTACCTGCCCTGGTACCCATCTGCCTCCTGGCCCTGGTCCTCCTCGGCCACTCGGACTTGGTTCCACTCGGCCACCCGGCCCTGGCCCACCCCCGCTTTTCGACTCTGGTCCCCTTTCTTCTCTCGGCCCAGGTACCCTTCTGGCTCCTGGCCCTTGTCCCCCTCTGCCTCCTAGCCCTGGTCCCCCAACTCCAGACCCAGGTACCCCTCTGCTTCTTGGACGTAGTCCCCCTCTGGCTACCTGCCCTGGTCCCCTTCTGCCTCCCTGCCCTGGTCCCCCATCTCCGGGCCCAGGCACCCCTCTGACTCCTAGCCCTGATCCCTCTCTGCCACCAGGCCCTGGTCCCCCTCTGTCTCGCAGCACTGGTCCCCCTGTCTCCTGGCCTAGGTACCCCCCTGCCTCCTGGCCCTGGTCCCCCTCTGCCTACCTGCCCTGGTCCCCATCTGCCTACTGGACCTGGTCCCCCTCAGCCGCCCTGCCCTTGTCCCCCACGCCTTTCGGCCCTGGTCTCCCTTTGCCTCCCAGCCAGGTACCCCTATGCCTCCTGGCCCTGGTCCCTCCTTACAATCCTGCTCTGATCCCCCTCTGCCTCCCGGACTTTGTCCCTCTCTGTTTCCCATCACTTGTTCCCCTCTCCTTTCCTGCCCTGGTCCCCCTGCCTTCCAGTCCAGGTACCCCTCTGCCTTCTGGCCCTGGTCGTCCTCTGTCTACCTGCCCTGGTACACATCTGCCTCCTGGCCCTGGTCCTCCTCGGCCACTCGGACTTGGTCCCACTAGGCCACCCGGCCCTGGCCCACCCCCCGCTTTTCGACTCTGGTCCCCTTTCTTCTCTTGGCCCAGGTACCCCTCTAGCACCTGGCACTTGTCCCCCTCTGCCTCCTGGGGCTGGTCCCCCACATCCAGACCCAGGTACCCGTCTGCCTCCTAGCCCTGGTCCCTCTCTGCCACCAGGCCCTGGTCCCCCTCTGCCTCCCAACCCTGGTCCCCCTGTCTCCTGGCCTAGGTACCCCTCTGCCTCCTGGCCCTGGTCCGCCTCTGCCTACCCGCCCTGGGCCCCATCAGCCTCCCTGCCCTGATCCACCTGTCTCCCGGCCCAGGTACCCTTCTGTCTCCTAGTCCTGGTCCCTCTCTGCCTGCCTGACCTTGTCGACCCAGCATCTCTGCCCTGGTCCCCTTTGCCTCCCATCCCATGTACCCCTCTGCTTTTCAGCCCTGATCCTCCTGTATCCCTGCCTAGGTACCCCTCTGCTTCCTGGCCCTGGTCCCACTCTGCCTCCCCGCCCTAATCTCCGTCTGCCTCCCGACCCTGGACCATCTGTGCTTCCCGGCCCTGGACTCCCTCGACCAACAGGCCCTGGTTCCTCTCTCCGTCCTGGCTCTGGTCCCTTCTACCTCTCGGCCCTGATCTACCTGTCTCCCGGCCCGGGTCCCACTCTGCCTCCTGGCCCTAGTCCCCCTCTGCCCACCCACCCTGGTCCCCTTCTGTCTCTGAGCCCAGGTCAGCCCTATTTCTCGGCCTTGGTGCCTCTCTTCTTCCTGGCCCACGTACGCCTCTGCCTCCTGGATCTGGTCACCCTCTGCCTCCTGTCTCTGGTCCCCCATCTCAGGTAACCCTCTGCCTCCCGGCTCTGATCTGCCTCTGCCTTTCTCACTTGGGGGCCCCCCGCCTCTCGGGCCTGGTCACCCCCTGCCTCTCGGTCCTGCTCCCCCTCTGCTTCTCAGCCCTGGACCTCCTGTCTCCCGGCCTAGGTACCCCCCTGAATCCCGGCCCTGGTCCCCCTGTCTCCCGGCCCAGGTACCCTCTGCCTCCTGTCCCTGGTCCCCCTCTACCTCCAAGCCCTGGTCCCCCTGTGCTTCCCGGCCCTGGTCTCCTTCAATCTCCAGGCCCTGGTCCCACTCTCCGTACCGGCTCCGAATCCCTGCTACCTCCCGGCCTCCCTGTTTCCAAGTAGAGGAAGCCCTCTGCCTCCTAGCCCTGGTCCCTCTCCGCCTCCAGGTCCTGGCCCCACTCTGCTTCCCAGCCCTTGTCGCCCCAGCTTCCCCGCCCTGGTTCCCCTTTGCCTCCCTGCCCAGGCCCTGGTTCCCTTCTGCCTTTTGGCCTTGGTCTCCCTGCCTCCTGGCCCAGGCCCCCCTCTGCCTCCCGGCACTGGTCGCCCTGCCTCCCGGCCTTGGTCCACCATCTCCTGGCCCAGGTACCCCTCTGCCTCTCGTAACTGCTTCCCTTCTGACTACCTGCCCAGGTCCCCCTCTGTCTCCCCACCCTGGTCCCCTTCTAACTTCCAGCCCTGGTCCCCCTCTGCCTCACTGCCCTGGTACCCCCCTGCCTCTTGACCCTGGTTCCCCTCTGCCTTTTGGCCCTGGTCTCAATGTCTCCTGGCCCTGGGCCCCGTCTGCTTTGGGCCCTGGTCCCCACAACTTTTCGGCCCTGGTCCCTCTCTTTCTCCCAGCCCAGGTGCGCCTTTGCCTCCTGGCCCTCGTCACCCTATGCCTCCGGGCCCTGGTCCCCAGTCTCTCGGCGCAGTTACCCCTCTGCCTTCCGGCCCTGGTCCTCTGTCTCCCAGCCCAGGTATCCGGCTGCTTCGCGGCTCTGGTCTGCCTCCACCTCTCTGACCTCGTCGCCCCCTGCCTCTCGGCACAGGTCCCCCTCTGCTTCTCAACACTGGTCCCCATCTACCGGCCCTGGTCCCCCTCTGCCTCCCTGTCCTGGCTCCCCACCTCCCCTCGGCCTGGTCCCCCTTTGCCTCCCAGCCCAGGAAACCCTCTGTCTCCTGGACCTGGTCCCCTTCTGCCTACCTGCCCTGGTCCTCCTCGGCCTCCTGGCTCTGGTCCCCCTCTGCCTCCCTGCCATTGTCCCCCAGGCTCCTCGACTGTAGTCCCGCTATGTCTCCCAGCCCAGGTAACCGTCTACTTCCTGGCTCTGGTACCTCTGTGTTTCCTGGCCCTGGTCCCCCATGGCCTCCTGACCTTGGTTTCCTTCAATCAATCAATCAATCAATCAATTGTACTTATTGAGCGCTTACTGTGTGCAGAGCACTGTACTAAGCGCTTGGGAAGCACAAGTCGGCGACATATAGAGGCAGTCCCTACCCAACAGTGGGCACACAGTCTAGAAGGGGAAGACCGAGAACAAAACCAAATATATTAACAAAATAAAATAAATAGAATAGATGTGTACAAGTAAAACAAATAGAGTAATAAATATGTACAAACATATATACATATATACAGGCGCTGTGGGGAAGGGAAGGAGGTACGACGGGGGGATGGAGAGGGGGAGGACGGGGAGAGGAAGGAACGGGCTCAGTCTGGGAAGGCTTTCTGGAGGAGGTGAGCTCTCAGTAGGGCCTTGAAGGGAGGAAGAGAGCTAGCTTGGCGGGTGCTGGGAAGGAGGGCATTCCAGGCCAGGGGGATGACGTGGGCCGGGGGTCGACGGTGGGACAGGAGAGAACGAGGTACGGTGAGGAGATTAGAGGCAGAGGAGCTGAGGGTGTGAGCTGGGCTGTAGAAGGAGAGAAGAGAGGTGAGGTAGGAGGGGGCGAGGTGATGGAGAGCCTTGAAGCCGAGCGTGAGGAGTTTCTGCCTGATGCGCAGATTGATTGGTAGCCACTGGAGATTTTTGAGGAGGGGAGTAACACGCCCAGAGCATTTCTGGACAAAGACAATTCTGGCAGCGGCGTGAAGTATGGATTGAAGTGGGGAGAGAAACGAGGATGGGAGATAAGAGAGGAGGCTGATGCCGTAGTCCAGACGGGATAGGATGAGAGCTTGAACGAGCAGGGTAGCGTTTTGGATGGAGAGGAAAGGGCGGATCTTGGCAATGGTGCGGAGCTGAGATCGGCATGTTTGGGTGACGGCTTGGATGTGAGGGGTGAACGAGTGAGGGGTGAACGAGAGAGCGGAGTCGAGGATGACACCAAGGTTGCGGGCTTGTGAGACGGGAAGGATGGTAGTGCCGTCAACAGTGATGGGAAAGTCAGGGAGAGGGCAGGGATTGAGAGGGAAGACAAGGAGTTCAGTCTTGGACATGTTGAGTTTTAGGTGGCGGGCACACATCCAGATGGAGATGTCCTGAAGGCAGGAGGAGATGCGAGCCTGGAGGTGGGGGGAGAGAGCAGGGGCAGAGATGTAGATTTGGGTGTCATCAGCGTAGAGATGATAGTTGAAGCCGTGGGAGCGAATGAGGTCACCAAGGGAGTGAGTGTAGATCGAGAACAGAAGGGGACCAAGAACTGAACCTTGCGGAACCCCCAAAGTAAGGGGATGGGAGGGGGAGGAGGAGCCTGCAAAAGAGACTGAGAATGTACGACCGGAGAGATAAGAGGAGAACCAGGAGACGACGGAGTCAGTGAAGCCAAGGTTGGATAGCGTGTTGAGGAGAAGGGGATGGTCCACAGTGTCGAAGGCAGCTGAGAGGTCGAGGAGGATTAGGATAGAGTATGATCCGTTGGATTTGGCAATCAGGAGGTCATTGGTGACCTTTGAGAGGGCAGTTTCCGTGGAATGTAGGGGATGGAAGCCAGACTGGAGAGGGTCGAGGAGAGAGTTGTTGTTGAGGAATTCGAGGCAGCGCGTGTAGACAACTCGTTCAAGCGTTTGGAAAAGAATGGTAGGAGGGAGATGGGGCGATAACTAGAAGGTTAGGTGGGGTCAAGAGAGGGTTGTATTAGGATGGGAGAGACATGGGCTTGTTTGAAGGCAGAGGGGAAGTGGAGAGTGAGTCGTTGAAGATGGAAGTTAAGGAGGGGAGAAGGGACGGAGCGAGAGATTTTATTAGATGAGAGGGAATGGGGTCAGAAGCACAGGTGGCCGCAGTAGTACTTGAGAGGAGGGAGGAGAGCTCCTCAGAGGATACTGCTGGGAAGGTTAGGAGAGTAGTAGAGAGTGTTGAGAGCCGGGGGGTTGGAGAAGTCGGGGGAGTGACTTTGGGGAAGTCGGACCTGATGGATTTAATTTTATTAATGAAGTAGGAGGCCAGATGGTTGGGGGTGAGGGAAGGAGGAGGTGGAGGAACCGGGGGCCTGAGAAGGGAGTTGAATGTACAGAAGAGCTGACGGGGATGATGGGCATGGGTGCAAATAAGGGAGGAGAAATAGTTTTGTCTGGCAGAGGAGAGGGCTGAGTTAAGGCGGGAAAGGATAAACTTGAAGTGAACTAGGTTGGCATGGTATTTAGACTTTCGCCAGCAGCGTTCGGCATCTCGAGCATAGTAGCGAAGGAGACGGACAGTGGCAGTGATCCAAAGCTGCAGGCCCTTGGGTGAGTCTCTGTCCCGACCCTCTGTACCCTCTACCTCCTGGACATGGCCCCCCTGTCTCCCGGCTTAGGTATCCCTCTGCCTCGAGGCACTGGTCCCCCTCTTTTTCTCAGCCCTTGTCCGCCTCTCTCCCTGCCCTGGTCCTCCTCTGCCTCTCGGACCTGGTTCCCCTGTCTTCTGGCACAGGTTCCTTTCTACCTCCCAGCCCTGGTAACCTTCTGCCTCCCCATCCTGGACCACTTCTACCTCCAGGCCCTGGTCCCCCTGTCTCCTGGCCTAGATACCCCTCGGCCTCCTAGCCTTGGTCCCTCTCTGCCTTCAGGCCCTGGTTCCCCTGTCTTTCGGCCCAGGTAACCTTCTGCCTCTCCACCCTGGACTGCTTCTACCTCCCGGCCCTGGTCTCCCGTCTTATGGCCTAGGTATCCGACTGCCTCCTAGTATTGAACCCCTCTGCCTACCCACCCTGGTCCCCCTGTTTCCCGGCCTAGGTACCCCTCAGCCTCTTAGCCTTGGTCCTTCTCTGCCTTCAGGCCCTGGTTCCTTTCGGCCTCCCGGCCCTGGTCCCCTTCTGCCTCCCTGCCCTTGTCTCTCGCTTTTCTCCGCCCTGGTCCCCCTTAGCCTCCCAGCCCAGGAACTCCCTCCCTCCCGGACCTGGTCAGCCTCTGCGTCTATATCCTGGTCACCCCCTACCTCTTGACCATGCGCTCTCTCTGCTTCTCAGACCTGATCCTCCTGTCTACCGATCCAGGTCCGCCTCTAGCTACCGGCCCTGGTTCCCCAACTTCTCGGACTTGATCCCTCTGTACCTCCCGGCCCAGGTACGCCTCTGGCTCCTGGCCCTGGTAACCCTCTGCCTCCCGATCCTGGTTCCCAATCTTTCGGCTCAGTTACCCCTCTGCCTCCCAGCTCTGGTCCCCCTCTCTCCCGGTCCAGGTCCCCCTGTCCCCCGACCCATGTACCACTCTACTTCCCATCACTGATCCCACTCTGATTCCCCACCCTGGTCTCAATCTACCTCCCGACCCAAGTACCCCTCTGCCTCCTGGCCCTGGTCCCCCACTGCCGCCCTGCCGGGGTCCCTCTCTGCCTCCCGGCCCTGTGCCCCCTCAACCTCCTGGCCCTGTTCCCCTGGTCTCCTGGCCAGGTACCCCGCTGCCTTCCCGCCCTGGCCCCCCATGCTTCTCGGCCCTGGCCGGCCTCTGCCTCACTGACCTGGTTGCCCCCCTCCTCTTGGCCTTGGTTCCCCTCTGCATCTCTGCCCTATTCCCACCGTCTCCCAATACAGGTACCCCTCTGCACCCCGACACAGGTCGCCCTGTCTACCTGCCCTGGTCATTCTCTGTCTCCCGGCCGTGGTCACCCTCTGCCTCCCTGACCTTGTCCCTTCCCACTTCTCGGCCCTGGTACCCCTTTGCCTCCGGGCCCAGATACCCCTCCGCTTCCCAGCCCTGGTCCCCCTCTTCCTCCCAGCTTTTGTGCCCTGTCTTATGGCCAAGGTAGCCTTCTGCCTTTTGGCTCTGGTCCCCCACTGCCTCCCGGCCCTGGGCCCCTGTCTCCTGTACCAGGTACCTTCTAAATCCCAGACCGGGTCCACCTCTGCGTCTGCCTCCCATCCCTGATTCCCCTGTTCCTGCCAGCCCTATTTCCCCTTTAGTTCCAAGAAGGGTGGGGGACAAGGGCAGGGAGGCAGAGGAATCCCACTGTCTCCCGGCCCTGGTTCCCCTGTCTCCCACCCCAGATACCCCTCTGCCTCCCGGTCCTGGTCCCCCTGTCTACCATCCCTGGTCCCACTCTGCTTCCCAGACCTGGTCCCACTCTGCTTCCCTACCCTTGTCAGCCCTACTTCTCAGCCCTGGTTCCCTTTGCCTCTCCTCCCTGTTCCCCTCTGCCTCCTGGCCCTGGTCCCCCTCTGCCTCCCAGGCCTGGTCCCCCTCTGCCTCCCAGCCCTGGTCCCCCATCTACCAGCCGGGGTACCCCTCTGCCACCCGGCCCTGGTCACCGCCTGCCTCTCGGCCCTGGTCCCCCGGTCTACCATCCCTGATCCCCCTCTGCTTCCTGGCCCTGGTCCCCCTCTGCTTGCCTGCCCTTGCCACCCCCGCTACTCAGCCCTGGTCCCCTTTGCCTCCATCCCCTGGTACTCCGCTGACTCCTGGCCCTGGTCCCACTCTGTCTCCCTGCCCTGGTCCCCCCCTCCTCTTTGTCCTGGTCCCCCCTCCCACCCTGCTCTGGTCCTCCTCTGCCTCCCGTCCCTCGTCCCCCTGAGCATGCCAGCCCTAGTTTCCCTTTAGTTCCAAGAAGCAGGGGGACAAGGGCAGGGAGGCAGAGGAGCCCCTCTGCCTGCCGGCCCTGGTCCCCGCTTCTTGGCCCTGGTCCTTCTTTGCCTTCCGGCTCAGGAACCGCTCTGCCCCTGACCTTGGTCTCCCTCTTCCTCCAGGCCCTGGTCCCCCGTCTCCCGGACCAGGTACCCCTCTGCCTCCTAGCCCTGGTCCCCCAGTGCTCCCCTGCAGGGGAACCCCTCAGCTTTCCGGCCCTGCGTCCCCTCAAAGTCCGGGCCCTTTTCCCCCAGCCTCCTGGCCCAGGTCCTGGCCCTTAACCCTACGAAATCCTGACCATGGTTCCCCTGTGCCTCTCCACCCTGGTCCTTCTCTGCCTCCCAGCCCTGGTCCCACTCTGCCTACCTGCCTTGGTGAACCCCTGCCACACGTCCGTTGTCCCCCTCTGACCTTCGGCCCTAGTTCTGCTTTACTTCCGAGAAGCGAGGGGGGGAAGAGGGCAGGGAGGCAGAGGTACCCCTCTGCCTGCCGGCCTGATCCCCATTTCCCTGCTCTGGTCCCCTTCTGCCTCCTGGCCCTGGCCCCCCTCTGCCTCCCGGCCCTGGTCCCCCTCTGCTTCCCGACCCTGGTCCGTCTCTGCTTCTCTTACCTGGTTGCCCCCTCGCCTCTCGGCCCTGATTCCCCTCTACTTCTCATCCCTAGTCCCACTGTCTCCGGGCACAGATACCCTTCTAACTCCCGGCTCTGGTCCCCCTGTCTCCCAGGCCAGGTACTCCTCTGCCTCCTGGCCCTGGTCCCATTGTCTACCGGCCCTGGTCCCCCTCTTTCTCCTGGCCCTGACCCTCCTGTGACTCCCTGACATTGTCCCCTTCGCTTCTCGGCCCTCGGCCCCGTCTCCCGGCCCAGGTATCCCCCTGCCTCCCAACCCTGGTCCCTCTGTCTCCCGGCCCTGGTCCCCCTCTGTCACCCGGCCCTAGTCCCCCTCCGTCTCCCGGCCCTGGTCCCCTTCTGTCTCCCTGACCTTGTCCCCCCATCTTCTTGACCCTGGTCCCCCTTTGCCTCTGGTCCCACGTACCCCTTTGCCTCCTGGCCCTGATCCCCCTCTGCCTCCCGGCCCTGGTCCACATTTCCGGGTCATGGTGCCCCTCTGCCTCCCAGCCCTGGTCCCCTCTGCTTCCCAGCCCTCTGCTTCCCCTCTGCTTCCCCTCTGCTTCCCAACCCTGGTGCCCCATCTCCCAGCCCAGATACCCCTCTGCCTGCCGGCCCTGGTCCCTTTGAATCTCCCAGCCCTGGTCTCCCTCTACCACTAGGCCATTGGGTTTCTCTGCATCCTGGCCAAGGGTTCCTACTACTTCCAGGCCCTGGTCTTCCTCTACCTCCAAGCCCTGGCCCCTCTCTCCACCCTGGCCCCAGCCCCTCTCTCCATCCTGGCCCCGGGACCCTCTATGTCTCAGCCTAGGATCCACAGTCTCCCGGCCCTGGTACCCCTGTCTTCTGGCATGGATAACCCTCTGCCTCCCGGGCCTGCTCCCCCTTTCTTCTGGCCTAAGTAAACCTCGGCCCCCCGGCCCTGGTCCCCCTCCGCTTCCCGGCCTTGGTCCCCCTCTGCCTCCCGGCCCTGGTCCCCCTTCTCCCAGCCTAAGTACCCATCTGCCCCCCTGCCCTTGTCTCCAATGCCTCCCGGCCCAGGTACCCCTCTGTCTCTTGGCCCTGGTCCGTCAGGGCCTCCCAGGCCTGGACTCCTTCTACCTCCAGGACCTTGAGTCTCTCTCCGTCCTGGCTCTGGGTCCCCTGTGCCTCCCAGCTCAGGTACCCCTCTGCCTCCCGACCCTGGTCCCCCATCCCCCGGCCCAGGTACCCCTCTTCTTCCCTGCCCTGGTCTGCCTGTGGTCCGACCCAGGTAACCCTCTGCCTCCGGCCCTGGTCCCTCTCTGCCTCCGTCCCTTGTCTCCCTCTGCATTCTGGCCCTGGTTCCCCCCGGAATCTCGGCACTGGCCCTCCTCTGCCTCCCGGCCCTGGTCCCCCCCTGCATCTCGGCCCTGGTCCCCCCCTGCATCTCGGCCCTGGCAGCCCTCTGCCTACCAGCTCTAGTCACATGTGCCTCCCTGCCCTGGTCACCCCGCTTCTGGGCCCTGGTCATTCATTCATTCATTCAATCATAATTATCGAACACTTACTGTGCACAGAACACTGTACTAAGAGCTTGGGAATTACAAGTCGACAACGTATAGTACTCAGTACAGTGCTCTCTACACAGTAAGTGCTCAATAAATACGACTGACTGAATGAATGATTTTGTTAATTATATCTGTAATTGTATTTTTTTAAATTGATGCCTGTTAACCTGTATTGATGTCCTGATGCCTTTTTACTTGGATTAATACCTCTCTCCCCCTCTAGACTGGGAGCTAGTTGTGGGCAGGGACTGTCTCTCTTTTTTGCTGTACTGTACTTTCCCAAGCGCTTAGTACAGTGCTCTCCTCACAGAAAGCGCTCTATGGCTTAGTGGAAAGAGCACGGGCTTCGGTGTCAGAGGACTTGAGTTCTAATGCTGACTCCACCACTTCTAAGCTGTGTGACCCTAATTTAAGTCAAGCCACTTAACTTCTCTGTGCCTCGGTTACCTCATCTGCAAAATGGAGATTGAGACTGTGAGTCTCTGGTGGGACAATCTGATGACCATGTATCTGCCCCTTGCTTATAACAGTGCTTGGCACTTAGTAAGCACTTAACAAATAACAGTATTATTACTGCTGTTATAAATAAGATTAAATGGATGAATGAAGTGTGGGTTGAACCAGAAAATCATTAGCCTCTCATATATACATCCATACATACACATCCATGCACAAACACACACACACACACACACACACACACACACACACACACACACACACACACACACACACACACCACCACCCTCTTTTGGAGGACTGTGCCTCCCAAGACTCCACTTCGACAGCAGGGCATGTCTGGGCATTGATATCCGCCCACATTAGAAAGATGTGCCTCAAGGCTAGAGAGGTGCACTGAGCAGTTTTTCTACAATGAGTAGTAACTAGATTCTACCCTCGGCCAGTGCTCAAAGTTGGGTGTGGAAAGGGGAAGTGGGGAAGCAGGAAAAGGCGGCGGAGGGAAGCCCAGACAACCAAGTTTTGCCACACCTTTGCCGACTCTCCCTGCCCCCTCCTGGCCCAACATGTCTAAGTGGATCTGCAGCTAGGATGACTGCCACACTCTGCCCTACAAACACTTACCCATCCCTTCCTCACATCCCTAGAAGGGGCTTGTTCTCCACACACTAGAGGGACAGAACTGCACACTGTATAGAATTCCATTCCTAGAAAAGAAAACCTGCTTTGTCCTCCCACCTGCACCCCCAGTTCTGTTACTCCAGGAACGTCAGTCTCCTCTATACGGTAAGCACTTAGAACAGTGTCAGTGTTTAGAACAGTGCTTGGCACATAGTAAGCACTTAACAAATACCAACATTATCGTTAATATTAATGTTATTGTGGGGAGGGAATGTGTCTGTCATACTGTACTCTCTCAAGGGCTTAGTACAGTGATCTGCACACAGAAAGAGCTCCATCGACCCAACTGATTGATTGAAGGAGCAGAACCGCACAGTGGATAGAGTGCAATTTCTAGTACAATACCTGCCCTTTGTCCTCCCTGCCCACGCCCTGGCTTCCTTGACCTCAGGTAGGAGTCTGCACACTTTGCTTCTCAGAGAAAAATAAGATAGAGACTTTAATAGACACTCTGTCCTCCTCCTGACATTGGACCACTCAAGCTTCTGTGTTATGCCCAGAAATGTCCTTTCTCTGGGGACTGAGACTTTGCAGTGACCCTGGAGAAGGACTAGAGACACGGCGAAGCTTGCCCCGTCTACAGAATTAAGGACCCTGGCTCTTCTTAGTCCCAATCGAGTCAGACGGAACTAGCTTCCTGTACAGAGCCCCAGACTCTGTTCTCCCAAGAGTGGCAGCCGCTCCATTACTCATCTTCTCCCCGATTATTCACACACACACACACACACACACACACACACACACACACACTCTCTCTCTCTCTCTCTCTCTCTCTCTCTCTCTCTCTCTCTCTCTCTCTCTCTCTCTCTCTCTCCCTGTGGGGTAGCAATACAGGTCACTTAATAACGGGGTAAATCTGGGTGTAGAATATGCCCACGCTGTAAGAGGCCGAGGAAAAGCACTGAGCAGCTGTTCTGGAGAGATGTCCCTGGCCCCTGGAACCAGAATCATTCTTTGGTCGAAGAGCAGCAGCCTGCCCCCTTGTGGCACCAATCGCTATTCTGGGAGGCTGCACCTCCCTATCACCTCCTGGTGGCAGCAGTGGGCTTGTTCAGGATGGCTGTGCTTGGTGGCAGTATAGTATACTCTAATGATAATAATAATAATAATAATGGTATTTAATAATATAAATGAGGGCCTTTGTTAAGCGCTTACTATGTGCAAAGCACTGTCCTAAGCACTGGGAGGATATAAGGTGATCAGGTTGTCCCCGGGGGGACAATCCCTATTTTACAGATGAGGTAAGTGAGGCACAGAGAAGTTAAGTGACTTGCCCAAAGTCACACAGCTGACAATTGGCGGAGTCGGGATTTGAACCCATGACCTCTGGCTCCAAAGCACGGGCTCTTTCCACTGAGCCACGCTGCTTCTCTATTGTTAAGCACTTAGTATGTGCCAAGCACTGTTTTTATGGCATTTATTAAGCGTTTACTATGTGCAAAGCACTCTTCTAAGCGCTAAGGAGGTTACCAGATGATCAGGTTGTCCCACAGGGGGCACACAGTCTTAATCCCCATTTTACAGATGAGGTAACTGAGGTACAGAGAAATTAAGGGACTTGCCCAAAGTCACACAGCTGACTATTGGCGAGCCAGGATTTGAACCCATGACCTCTGATTCCAAAGCCCGTGCTCTTTCCACTGAGCCACGCTGCTTCTCTATTCTAAGCACGCTGCACTGTTCTAAGCACTGGGGTAGATACAAGTTAATCGGGTTGGCCCACATGGAACTCACGGTCTTAATCCCCATTTTACATTCATTCATTCATTCATTCAATCGTATTTATTGAGCGCTTACTGTGTGTAGCACACTGTACTAAGCACTTGGGAAGTACAAGTTGGCAACATATAGAGATGGCCCCTACCCAACAACGGGCTCACAGTCTAGGTAACTGAGGCACAGAGAAGTTAAGTGACTTGCCCAAGGTCACACAACAGACAAGTGGCAGAGCTGGAATTAGAACTCACGACCTCTGACTCCCAAGCCCGTGCTCTTTCCACTAAGCCAGCACGGCTTCGTGGCTTAGTGGATAGGACGGGCCTGGGGGTTAGAAGGTCCTGCGTACTAATCCCAGTTCTGCCACATGCTTGCTGTGTGATCTTTGGCAGTTACCTCAGTTACCTCTTCTGCAAAATGGGGATTAAGACTATGAGGCCCAAGTGGGACAGGGACTTTGTCCAACCTGATTAACTCGGATATACCCTAGCTCTAACAACAGTGCTTGGCACAAAGGAAGCACATAAAATGTACCATTATTATCATTATACAACAGTAGGCTTTTTCTGGGATGTTGCTCCTCTCTACCGCCCCATAGTGCTACTAGGCAGTATTCTGTGAAGCTGTGCCTCTCAATCACCCCCTCACAGCATCTGGCGTCATTCTGGGAGGCACGGGCCTGGAAGTCCGAGGACGTGGGTTCCAATCCCAGCTCCCCCATATGTCTTCTCTGTGACCTTGGGTGTGTCACTTCACTTCTCTGAGGCTGAGTTACCTCATCCATAAAATGGGGATTAAGACTGAGTCCCATGTGGGACATGGACTGTGTCCGATCTGATTACCCTGTATCTACTCCAGGACTTGGAGCAGTGTTAAGCACACAGTAAGTGCTTAACAAATACGACAATAATAACTGTTATGATGATTACTATGATTTTATTGTAATTATTCTTATTTTAGAGACGGGGTAACTGAGGCTTAGAAGAGTGAAATGACTTGCCGAAAGTCACTCAGCGGACACGTAGCAGGGCCTGGATTAGAAATCTGGCCTTTCTGACCCCCAGGTTCTATCCACAAGGCGGCGATGCTTCTCTCCCACACCGCGTATCTCTATCGCCACCTGGTGGCACTTTGCTCTTCCAGCGCCGGTTTACCCCACGAGCCTCCATCTCTTCTATCTGGCCTGAGCCTCCTCTTCCAAGTCCTTCCTCTGGTCTGGAACTCCCTCTCCCTCCCTTCACATATGCCAGACTGTATTTAGCCCCCTCTCCAAAGCATTAAGGTCACAACTCCGCCAAGAAGGCCTTCTCTGATTAAATGCTCTTTCCTCCGGCTCCTTCTCCCTTCTGTATTGTCTACAGTTCGCTTTGGCCCTGCATCACTTATATTGTAATAATAATAATAATGATGATGATGGTATTTGTTAAGCGCTTACTATATGCAAACCACTGTTCTAAGCTCTGGGGAGGTTACAAGGCAATCGGGTTGTCCCCAGGGGGGCTCACAGTTTTAATCCCCATTTTACAGATGAGGTAACTGAGGCACAGAGAAGTTGACAGCCCGAAGTCACACAGCTGACAGTTGGCGGAGCCGGGATTTGAACCCATGACCTCTGACTCTAAAGCTCGGGCTCTTTCCACCGAGCCACGCTGCTTCTCTGCATATCCCCGCAACCTAACAGAAAGAGCCGAGGCCTAACAAACACTACTATAATAATGACTGGAATTTGAAAATGAAAAAAAAAATGGGGGCAAGAGAAATGAGAACTTCACCTATGCTGATCAATCCCCCAAAGACTAGCCAAATCCAGCTTCCTTGATAATAACAATAACAACTGCGGTCTTTTAAAAGCACTTATTATCTGCCAGACACTGTACTAACCGCTGGCGTAGACACAAGATAATTTGGATTGTACACAGTCCCTGACTCACACTGGGCTCACAGTCTAAATCCCTATTTTATAAATGAGGAAACTGAGGCAGAGAGATTAATGGAGAAAGGAAGGTCAGTGGTTTTGAACGGTCCCTTCTGGGTCACTTGGGGAGTGTCAGGGATAGGGATGGGAGAGGCCGGGGGGCTGGATGGTCCATGCTGCGTCACTGATGGAGAGTAAGGGACAAGGAAGGCAAAGACACACGGGTTGGATTGGTCACACTGCCAAGCAAGTGGTGGTGTGACCACTTGGTTTGGGGTTCATTCATTCATTCAATCGTATTTATTGAGCGCTTACGGTGTGCAGAACACTGTACTAAGCGCTTGGGAAATACGAGTTGGCAACATATAGAGACGGTCCCTACCCAACAGTGGGCTCACAGTCTAGAAGGGGGAGACAGAGAACAAAACATATTAACAAAATAAAATAAATAGAATAAACATGTATAAATAAAATAAATAGAGTAATAAATACGTACACACATATATGCATATATACAGGTGCTGTGGGGAGGGGAAGGAAGTAAGGCGGGGGGATGGGGAGGGGGGAGGAGGGGGAGAGGAAGGAGGGGGCTCAGTCTGGGAAGGCGTCCTGGAGGAAGTGAGATCTCAGTAGGGCCTTGAAGGGAGGAAGAGAGCTAGCTTGACAGATGTGGGAAGAAGGGCATTCCAAGCCAGGGGGATGGCATGGGCCGGGGGACGACGGCGGGACAGGTGAGAACGAGGCACGGTGAGGAGATTAGCGGCAGAGGAGCCGAGGGTGCGGGCTGGGCTGTAGAAGGAGAGAAGGGAGGTGAGGTATGAGGGGGCGGGGTGATGGAGAGCCTTGAAGCCGGGGGTGAGGAGTTTTTGCCTGATGCGTAGGTTGACTGGTAGCCACTGGAAATTTTTGAGGAGGGGAGTAACATACCCAGAGCGTTTCTGGACAAAGACAATCTGGGAAGCGGCGTGAAGTATGGATTGAACTGGGGAGAGCCAGGAGGATGGGAGATCGGAAAGGAGGCTGATACAGTAATCCAGACGGGAGAGGGGTCATTGTTCAAGTTTTTGCAGGGGCAAAGGACCAACTACCAGTGGCCCGAAAGGGTCTCTGCCTTCACCCCACCAACAGGGCCAAGCCCGTGGCTGAGCAGAATTTATCAGTCAGCCAGTCAATTCGATTTACTGGGCAATTACCGCGTGCAGAGTACAATATGAAGCAGTTGGTGGAGTACAATATAACAATATTCATTCATTCATTCAATCAATCACATTAATTGAGCGCTGACTGTGTACTGAGCACTGTACTAAGCGCTTGGAAAGTACAATTCGGCAACAGATAAAAAACAGTCCCTACCCAACAACGGACTCGCAGTCTAGAAGGGGGAGACAGACAACGAAACAAAACAAGTAGATAGTCCTATAACTAGCAACAATATAAATAAATAAAAGTATAGATATATACACATCATTAATTAAGTAAATAGAATAGGAACTATGTACAAATATACTCATGTGCTGTGGGAAGGAGGAAAGCAGAGGGAGGGAGCCGGGGTGATGAGGAGGGGAGGAGGAGCAGAGGACGAGCAGAGGATAAGGAGAGGGCTCATTCCGGGAAGGCGTCCTGGAGGAGGTGAACTCTCAGGAGAGCTTTGAAGGGAGGAAGAGAGGTAGTTTGGCGGATGTGTGGAGGGAGGGCATTTCAGGACAGAGGTCGGATGTAGACCAGGGGTCAACGGCGGAACAGGTGAGAACGAGGCCCAGGGAGGAGGTGAACAGCAGAGGAGGGGATTGTTCAGGCTGGGATGGAGAAGGAGAGAAGAGAGGTGAGGTAGGAGGGGGCGAGGGGATGGAGACCTTTGAAGCCAATAGTGAGGAGTTCTTGCTTCATGGGAAGGTTGATGGGCAACCATTAGAGATTTTTGAGGAGGCAATCTACATGCCAAGAGCGTTTCTGTAGAAAGATAATCCGGACAGCGGAGTGAAGTATAGACTGAAGCAGGGAGAGACAGGAGGATGGGAGATCAGAAAAGGAGACTGATGCAGTCATCCAGTCGGGATAGGATGAGAGATTGAACCAACAAGGTAGCAATTTGGATGGAGAGGGAAGGGAGGATCTTGGCGATGTTGTGAAGGCGAGACGGGCAGGTTTTGGTGACGGATTGGATGTGTGGGGTGAATGACAGAGCGGAGTCTCATTGACTCTACCCTCTCCGGTTCTCCCCTTATTTCTCTGCCCCTTCAATTCTCAGTCTCCTTTGCGGGCTCCTCCTCCTTCTCCTCCGGTTCCCTTACTGTAGGGGTCCCTTAAGGGTTAGGTCTTGGTCCCCTTCTATTCTCCATCTACACTCACTCTCTTGGAAAACTCATTCGCTCCCTCAGCTTCAACTATCATCTCTATGCAGATGATACCCAAATCTAGATCTCCTCCCCAGTTCTCTCTCTCTCCCTCCAGTCTCGCATCTCCTCCTGCCTTCCGGACATCTCCACCTGGATGTCCTCCTGCCACCTAAAACTCAACAGGTCCAAGACAGATCTCCTTGTTTTCCCGAGAGATCTGACTCCCTCTGGCTTGGGAGTCAGACGTTACTGGTTCTAATCCCAGCTCCTCCGCCTATAAACTGTGTGACTTTGGGCAAATCTATTCTATTCTCTGTGCCTCAGTTACCTCATCTGGAAAATGGGGATTAAGACCGTGACCTGTCTCGCCATCGACTCCCGGTCCACGTCCTCCCCCTGGCCTGGAATGCCTCCCTCCGCACATCTGCCAAGCTAGCTCTCTTCCTCCCTTCTAAGCCCTACTGAGAGCTCATCTCCTCTAGAAGGCCTTCCCAGACTGAGCCTCCTCCTTCCTCTCCCTCTCTCACCCCCCCGCCCTACCTCCTTCCCCTCCCCAAAGCATCTGTATGTATATGTTTGTACAGGTTTATTACTCTATTTATTTTACTTGTACATATTTACTATTCTATTTATTTTATTTTGTTAATGACGTGCATCTAGCTTTACTCCTATTTATTCTGATGACTTGACACCTGTTCACATGTTGTGCTTTGTTGTCTGTCTCTCCCTTCTAGACTGTGAGCCCGTTGTTGGGTAGGGACCGTCTCTATGTGTTGCCACCTTCTACTTCCCAAGCGCTTAGTACAGTGCTCTGCACACAGTAAGCGCTCAATAAATACAATTGAATGAATGAATGAATGTGGGACAACTTGATTACCTTGTGTCTCCCTAGTGCTTAAAACAGTACTTGGCACATAATAGGCACTTAACAAATGCCATCATCATCATCATCATAATCATCATCATCATTATTATTATTATTATTATTATTATTATTATTATTATTATTGTCTTCCCTTGGGTTTCGGGCGCTCAACGGATGAGCCCGTCACAGGGGAATTCATTCATTCAGTCAGTCAATCGTATTTATTGAGTGCTTAACGTGTGCAGAGCACTGTACCTCCCGACCTAGGTGCCCCTATCTCCTGGCCCAGGTAACCCTCTGCCTCCCGGCCCTGGTCACCCTATCTCCCGGCCCAGGTACCACTCTGCCTCCTGGACAAGGTTCCCCTCTGCCTACCTGTCTTGGGCCCCATCTGGCTCCTGGCCCTGGTCCCCCTTGGCCTCCCTGTTCTTGTCTTCCACGCTTCTTGGCCCTGGTCTCCCTTTGCCTCTCGGCCCAGGTACCCCTCTGCCTCCCGGCCCTGGTCCACCTCTGTTTCTATGACCTGGTCATCACCTGCCTCTCGGCCCTGGCCGCGCTCTGCTTCTCAGCCCTGGTCCCCCTGTATCCCTGCTTAGGTACCCCTCTGGCCCTGGTCCCTCTCTGCCTCCCCGCCCTGATCTCCGTCTGCCTCCCGACCCGGGACCATATGTGCCTCCCGGCCCTGTTCTCCTGCGATCTCCAGGCCCTGGTCTCCCGCGACCCCCAGGCCCTGGTTCCTCTCTCCTTCCCGGTTCTGGTCCCCTCTACCTCCCGGCCCTGATCCCTATGTCTCCCGACCTAGGTTCCACTCTGCCTCCTGACCCTGGTCCCCCTCTGCCCAACTGCCCTGGTGCCCCTATGCCTCCTAGCCCTGGTCCCTCACTGCCTCCAGGCGCTGGTCCCCCTCTGACTCCAAGTCCTTGTCGCACCCTGTTCTCCGCCCAGTTTCCCCTTTTTCTCCTGGCCCAGGTACCACTCTGCCTCCCAGCCTTGGTCCCCCTCTGCCTCCCTGTTCTGGTAACCACCTGCCTCTCAGCCCTGGTCCCCCTCTGCCTCCCAGTCCTTGTCGCCCCCTGTTCTCCGCCCAGTTTCCCCTTTGTCTCCTGGCCCAGGTACCACTCTGCCTCCCAGCCCTGGTCCCCCTCTGCCTCCCTGTTCTGGTAGCCACCTGCCTCTCAGCCCTGGTCCCCCTCTGACGCCCGGCCCTAGTCTTCCTCTACCTCCAGGCCCTTGGGGCTCTCTCTCCGTCCAAACCCTGGATCCCCTCTACCTCACAACCCTGGTCCCCCTGTCTCACGGCCCAGGTACCTCTCTACTTCCCAGCCCTGGTACAAATGTCACCAGGCCCAGGTACCCCTCTGCCTCCCAGTTCTGATCCCTCTCTGCTGCCCTGCCCTGGTCCCCCTCTTCCTCCCGGCCATGGTTCCCCTCAACCTCGCGGCCCTGGGCCCCTGCCTCCTGGCCAAGGTACAGTTCTAAATCCTGGCTCTGCTCCCCCTCTGCCTCCCTGCCCTTGTCCCCCCAGCTTCTTGGAAGTAAGGGGGAACGAGGTCTGGCAGGCACCGGAGAACCAAGGACAGGAGGCAGACGGTGACCAGAGCAACGTGGCAGGGAGGACAAGGGCCAAGAGACAGAGAGGTACCTGGTCCGGAGACAGTGGACCAGGTCCAAGAGGCAGAGGGGGACCAGGGCCGAGACATGGGTAGGAGAAGGGCCTGGAGGCACGGAGGGACCAGGGCCAGGAGGCAGAGGGGTGCCAGGGCGGGGAAACTGGAGGACCATGGCCAGGAAGTAAAGGGGGACAAGTGCAGAACAGCAGGGGAGGACCATAGCCAGTAGGCAAAGGGGTACCAAGGCCTGTAGATGGGGGACCAGGGCCTGGAGTCAGAGGGAGACCAGGGCTGGTAAAACAGGGGGACCAGGGCTGGGAGGTAGAGCGGACCCATGGCCGGGACGGAGAGAGACCCAGTGGCCTGGAGGGAAAGGGAGGCCAGGGCCAGGAGGCTCAAAGGGACCAGGTCTGGGAGATCGGGGACCAGTGTTGGGAGGCAGAGGGGGACCAGGTCCAGGAAATGGGGATCAAGGCAGGCAGGCAGAGGGGTACCTCTGCCTCCCTGACTTTGTCCCCGCCCCCAACTTCTCGGAGGTAAAGGGGAACTAGTGCCGAACGTCAGTGTGGAACCAGGGACGTGAGGCAGGGGGAGACCAAGGCAGGGAGGCAGACGAGATACCTGGGTCGGGAAACAGGGGGACCTAGGCTGGGAGGTAGAAGGTCCTAGGGCAGCGATGGAGAGGGGGGCCAGGGCCTGGAGGCAGAGAAAGACCAGGGCGTGGAGGCAGAGGGAGACCAGGGCTGGCAGAACAGGGGGACAAGGGCCGGGAGGTAAAGGGGACCTATGGCCGGAATGGAGAGAGACCCACTGGCCTGGACGTAGAGGGAGGCCACGGCTTGAGGTACAAGGCGACGCGGGCTGGGAAGAACTGTGGCACCATGCCAGTAGGCAGAGAGGGACCAGTTCCGTGAGAAAGATGGGGACCAGGTCAGGGACGTAGAGGTGAACTAAGGCAAGAGGGAGAAGGGGACCAGGATTAAAAGGTCGGGGGGGGGGACCAGAGCCAGAAAGTAAAGTGGGACCAGGGCCAGGAGAGATAGGGGGACCAGGGGCGGGAGGAAGAAGTATACTTTTACCGGGAAACAGGGGGACCAGAGCCCGGAGTTAGAGGGGTAGCTGGACAAGGAGACAGGGAACCCAGGGCCGGGAATGAGAGAGTGACCAGGGCCTGGAGGTAGAGGGAGACCAGGGCATTGAGACAGGGGTCAACCAATGCCAGGAGGCAGAGGGAAACCAGTGCGGGGAGGCAGAAATGGACCAGGGCCAAGAGGTAGAGGGATACCTGAGTCTGGAGATAGGGGGACCAGGAGCTGGAGGTAGAGGGGACCCAGGGCCGGGACGCAGAGAAGGGCTAGGGCCAGGAGGTAGAGGGAGACGAAGGCTGGCAGGCACAGGGGGACCAGGGCCGGGTGGCAGAGGGAGACCAGGCCCGAGAGACAGGGAGGGACCTGGGCCGGGATGGAGAGAAGGGCCAGGGCCAGAAGGGAGAGGGAAAAAATGGCTGGCAGGCACAATCAATCGATCATTCGTATTTATTGAGCGCTTACTGTGTGCAGAGCACTGTACTAAGCGCTTGGAAAGTACAAGTTGGCAACATATAGAGACAGTCCCTACCCAACAGTGGGCTCAGAGTCTAAAAGGGGGAGACAAAGAACAAAACCAAAACATACTAACAAAATAAAATAAATAGAATAGATATGCACAAGTAAAATAAATAAATAAATAAATAAATAGAGTAATAAATATAGACAAACCTGTATATTCATATATACAGGTGCTGTGGGGAAGGGAAGGAGGTAAGATGGGGGGATGAAGAGGGGGAGAGGAAGAAAGGGGCTTAGTCTGGGAAGGCCTCCTGGAGGAGGTGAGCTCTCAGTAGGGTCTTGAAGGGAGGATGAGAGCTAGCTTGGCGGATGGGCAGAGGAGGGCATTCCAGGCCCGGGGGATGATGTGGGCCGGGGGCCGATGGCGGGACAGGCGAGAACGAGGTACGGTGAGGAGATTAGCGGCAGAAGAGTGGAGGGTGCATGCTGGGCTGTAGAAGGAGAGAAGGGAGGTGAGATAGGAGGGGGCGAGGTGATGAAGAGCCTTGAAGCCCAGGGTGAGGAGTTTCTGCCTGATACGCACATTGATTGGTAGCCACTGGAAATTTTTGAGAAGGGGAGTAACATGCCCAGAGCGTTTCTGGACAAAGACAATCCGGGCAGCAGCATGAAGTATGGATTGAAGTGGGGAGAGACACGAGGATGGAAGATCAGAGAGAAGGATGATGCAGTAGTCCAGACGGGATAGGATGAGAGCTTGAACGAGCAGGGTAGCGGTATGGATGGAGAGGAAAGGGCGGATCTTGGCAATGTTTCGGAGCTGAGACGGGCAGGTTTTGGTGACGGCTTGGATGTGAGGGGTGAATGAGAGAGCGGAGTCGAGGATGACACCAAGGTTGCGGGCTTGTGAGACGGGAAGAATGGTAGTTCCGTCAACAGAGATGGGAAAGTCCGGGAGAGGGCAGGGTTTGGGAGGGAAGACAAAGAGTTCAGTCTTGGACATGTTGAGTTTTAGGTGGCGGGCACACATCCAGATGGAGATGTCCTGAAGGCAGGAGGAGACGCGAGCCTGGAGGGAGGGGGAGAGAGCAGGGGCAGAGATGTAGATCTGGGTGTCATCAGCGTAGAGATGATAGTTGAAGCTGTGGGAGCGAATGAGGTCACCAAGGGAGTGAGTGTAGATCGAGAACAGAAGGGGACCAAGTACTGAACCTTGGGGAACCCCCACAGTAAGGGGATGGGAGGGGGAGGAGGAGCCTGCAAAAGAGACTGAGAAGGAACGACCGGAGAGATAAGCGGAGAACCAGGAGAGGACGGAGTCAGTGAAGCGAAGGTTGGATAGCGTGTTGAGGAGAAGGGGATGGTCCACAGTGTCGAAGACAGCTGAGAGGTCGAGGAGGATTAGGATAGAGTAGGAGCCGTTGGATATGGCAATCAGGAGGTCATTGGAGACCTTTGAGAGCGCAGTTTCCATGGAATGTAGGGGACAGAAGCCAGACTGGAGGGGGACGAGGAGAGAGTTGGTGTTGAGGAATTCGAGGCAGCAGGTGTAGACAACTCGTTCAAGGAGTTTGGAAAGGAATGGTAGGAGGGATATGGGGCGATAACTAGAAGGTGAGGTGGGGTCAAGAGAGGGGTTTTTTTAGGATGGGAGAGACATGGGCATGTTTGAAGGCAGAGGGGAGGGAACCAGTGGAGAGTGAGCGGTTGAAGATGGAAGTTAAGGAGGGGAGACGGGTTGGAGCGAGAGATTTCATGAGATGAGAGGGAATGGGGTCAGAAGCACAGGTGGCCGGAGTAGCACTTGAGAGGAGGGAGGAGAGCTCCTCTGAGGATACTGCTGGGAAGAATGGGAGAGTAGCAGAGAGTGGTGAGAGCCGGGGAGTTGGAGAAAGGGGGGGAGTGACTTTGGGGAGGTCCGACCTGATGGATTTAATTTTGTTAAAGGACTAGGAGGCCAGATGGTTGGGGGTGAGGGAAGGAGGAGGGGGAGGAACCGGGGGCCGAGGAACCGAGGACCAGGGCTGGGAGGCCGAAGGGAACCAGGGCCTGAAGGCAGAAGGGGACCAGGGCTGGGAGGCAGAAGGGAACCAGGGAATGATGGCAGAGAGGGACCAAGGCTAGGAGGCAGAGGGGTACCTAGGCCGGGAGACAGGGGGACCAGGGCCCGTAGGCAGAAGGGTCCAGTGCAATACCTAGGCCGGAAGACAGGGGGACCAGGGCCGGGAGGTAGAAGCGGTCCAGGGTGGGGAGGCAGAAGGTTACCATGGCTGGAAGGTAGAGGGGAATCTGGGCCGGAAGACAGGGGAACCAGGGCCGAGAGTCTGAGGGGGATCAGGGCAGGCAGAGAGAGGGAACAGAGCCTAGACGCAGAGGGGGACAAGGGCCGGGAGACAGATGGGGACCGGGGAGGATAATCAGAGGGGGACCAGGGCCAGGAGGCAGAGGGGTACCTCCAGCGGGAGACAGGAGGACCATGTCCAGGAGGTAGAGGGTACAGAGGGTCAGGATAGAGACTCGCCCGAAGGCCTGTAGGTAACGGGAAACCAAGGCTAGGAGGCCGTGGGGGACCAGGAGCGGGAAGCACAGAGGGACCAGGGTCAGGAAGCAGAAGGTTACCTGGGCCGGGAGGCAGAGGGGGACCAGGCTAGAAAAGCCGGGGGGACAATGGCAGGGAGGCAGAGGGAGACCAGGGCCGGGAGTCAGAGGAAGACCAGGGCCGGGAGGTAGATGGGGACCAGAGCAGGTAGGCAAAAGGGTACTAAGTCCAGGAGGCAGAGGGGTACATGGGCCGGGAAACGGGGGACAAGGGCCGGTAGACAGAGGGCAACCAGGGCCAAGAGGTATAGAGGTACCTAGGCCGGGAAGCAGGGGGACCAGGGCAGGGCCCTCTACCTCCAGGCCGTGGTCCCCCTCTACCTCGCAATACTGGTCCCTTTGACACCCCCAGCCCTGGCCCCCCTGCCTCCTGGACCAGGTACCTATTTGCCTCCCGTCTCCGGTCCCCTGTCTCACGTACCTAGTCCCCCTCTGCCGCCCTGACCTTCTCCCCCATGCCTCTCGGCCCTGGTCACACTTTGCGTCCCGGCCCAGGTACCCCTCTGCCTCCTGGCCCTGGTCCCCATCTGCTTCCAGGAACTGGTCCCCCTCTGGCTCACTGCCCTTGTCCCCCGCCGATTCTCGGCCCTGGTCCCCTTTTGCCTTACGGCACAGGTACCCCTCTGCCTCCGGGCACAGTTCCCCCTCATCCTCCCAGCCCTGATCCGCCATCTCACGGCCCAGGTACCCGCCTGCCTCCTGGCGCTGGACCCCCACTGCCTCTGGCCCTCGTCCCCCACTGCCTCCCTGCCCTGGATCCCCTCCGCCACCCGGGTTTGGGTCCCCTCAAACCTCCATTAATGTCCCTCTGTGTCCTGGCCCTAGACCCCATGTGCCTACCCGCCCAGGTTCCCCTCTGCTTCCCTGCCTTGGTTACCCTCTGCCTCGCTGCCTTGGTCGCCCCGTGCCTTACACCTCTGGTCCCCCTCTTTCGGCCCTACTTCCCCTTTACTTCTGAGAAGCGGGGGGTACAAGGACAGGGAGACAGTGGTACCACTATGCCTGCCTACTTGATCCCCATTACCCGGCCCTGGTCCCCCTCTGCCAGCCGGCCCTAGCCCCCCTCTGCTTACCGACGCTGATTAGCCTCTGCCTCCCTGACCTGGTCGCCCCCTGCCTCTCAGCCCTGGTTCCCCTCGGCTTCTCATCCATATACGCCTTCTCGGCACAGGTACCCCTTTGACTCCCGGCCCTGGTCCCCCTGTCTCCCGGCCAGGGACCCTTCTGCCTCCTGGACCTGGTCCCCCTGTCTCCCGGCTAGGGAACCTTCTGCCTCCCGGCCTCCGTCCCCTTGTCTACCGGCCCAGGTCCCTCTCTGCCTCCAGGCCCTGGTCCCCCTCTGCCTCCCTGCCCCGGTCCACTTCTGCTTCCCTGCCTCGGCCGGCCTCTGCCTCTCTGAGAACCGGTCAACCCCCAACTTTCTGAACTGGTTTCCTTCTGCTTCTCAGCCTTAGGCCCCGTCTCCTGGCCCAGGTAACCCTCTGCCTCCCAGCCCCAGTCCCCCTGTCTACCAGCCCTGGTCCCCTTCTTTCTCTTGTCCCCAGTCCCCCTCTAACTCCCTGACCTTGTCCTCCATGCTTCTCGGCCCTGGTCCCCCTTTGCTTCCCGGCACTGATCCCCGTTTCCCAACCCGGGTCCCCCTATGCATGCGGACCCTGGTCCACCGTCTCCTGGCACAGGTACACCTCTGTCTCCTGGCCCTGGTCCTCCTCTACCTCCAGGGACAGGTACCCCCCTGTCTCCCGGCCCTGGTCCCTTTGAGCCTCCCGGCCCTGGACTCACTCTACCTCTAGGCCACTGGGTCTCTCTCGGTCCCGGCCATGGGTCCCCTCTACCTCCCTGCCCTGGTCCCCGTGTCTACCGGCCCTGGTCCCCGTCTGCCTCCCTGCCCTGGTGCCTCTGAAATTCCCAGCCCAGGCCGGCCTCTGCCTCTCTGACCTGGTCACGCCTCGCCTCTCGGCCCTGGTTCCCCTCTGCTTCTTAGCCCTAGTCCCACTGTCTGCCGGCACAGGCACCCCTCTGCCTCATAGCCCTGGTCCCCTTGTCTCCTGACCCAGGTAACCCTCTGCCTCCCACCCGTGGTCGCCTTCTGTCTCCCTAACCTTGTCACACCACTTCTCGACCCTGGTCCCCCTTTGCCTCCTGGCACTGGTTCCCCTCTGCTCCCTAGCCCTGGTCCCCCGTCAACCGGCCCGGGTAATCCTCTGCATCCTGGCCCTGGTTCCCATCTGCTTCCCGGCCCTGGTCACCCATTCATTCATTCATTCAATCGTATTTCTTGACCGCTTACTGTGTGCAGACCACTGTACTGAGCGCTTGGGAAGTACATGTTGGAAACATATAGAGGCGGTCCCTACTCAACAACGGGCCTCCCAACCCTAATACCACGTCTCCCTGTCCCTTTGGGCCTCCGGGCCCTGGTCTCCCACTACATCCTGGCCACTGGCTCTCTTTCCGTCCTGGCCATGGGTCCCCTCTACCTCCATGCCCTGGTCCCCCTGTCTACCGGCTCAGGTACCCCTCTGCCTCCCTGCCCTGGTACCCTCTCCTTCCAAGCCATGGGCCATGGGTCTCTCTCCGTCCCGGCCATGGGTCACCCTGTTCGGCCAGGCTGGGTTTCCTTCTAGCTCCAAGCCCTGGGCCCTTTACACGTCCCGGCCCTGGGACCCTCTACCTTCCGGCCTAGGTCCCCCTGTCTCCCTGCCCTGGACCTCCAGTCTCCCAGCCCAGGTACTCCACTGTCTCCTAGCTCTGGGCCCCCTCTGCCTCCCGACCATGGTCCTCCATCTCCAGGCCCAGGTACCCCTCTGCCTCCTGGCCCTGATCCCCCTCTGCCTCCCTGCCCTGGTCACCAAAGCCTCCCGATCCTAGTCCCCCGTCTCCGGGCCCAGGAACCCCTTGCCTCCGGGCCCTTGTCCCCCTCTACCTCCCGACCCTGGTCCCCATTCTCCGGGCCCCAGCACCACGTTGCCTCCTGGTCCTGATCACCCTCTGCCCCCGGGCCCTGGTCACCCAACCTCCCGACCGTAGTCCCCCGTCCCCCAGCCCAGGAATCCCTTGCCTCCTGGCCCTGGTCCCCTTCTGTCTCTAGGCCCTGGTCCCCCTCTACCTCCCTTCCCTTGTCCGTCCCCTTCTCGGCCCTTGTCCCCCTTTGCCTTCCAGCCCAGGTACCTCTCGGCCTCCTGGCACTGATCCCCCTCTGCCTCCCGGCCCATGTCCACCTGTCTACCGGCCCAGGTCCCCTTCTAAATCCTGACCCTGGTCCCCATCTGCCAACTCGCCCTGGTAATAATAAAAATGATAATAATAATAATAATGGCCTTGATTAATCGCGATTACTATGTGCAAAGCACTGTACTAAGCGCCTTGTACCCCTCTGCATCTCGGCCCTGGTCCCCTTCTGCCTCTTTGCCTTGGTCCTCCCTTGCCTCTCGTCCCTGGTCCCTCTCTGACTTTCGGCCGTGGCTCCCCTTTACTTCCGAGAAGCAGGAGGGACAAAAGCAGGGAGGCAGAGGTACCCCTCGGCCTGCCAGTCCAAATCCCTGTTTCCCGACCCTGGGCCCCCACTACCTCCTGGCCCAGGTGCCACTCTGCCTCGCGGCCCTGGTCCATTTTAGCCTCGTGGCCCTGGCCTCCCTCTTCCTGCAGACCACTGACTCTCTCTCCGTCCCGGCCATGGGTTCACTCTAATTCCCGGCCCTGGTCCCCCTGTTCTGCCATCCCTGGTCTCAACCCCTCTGCTTCCCGGCCCCGGTCCCCATCTGCGTCCTGGCCCAGGTCCGCCTCTGCCTCCATATCCTGGTCCCCCCTGCTTATCGGCTCCTATTTCCCTCTGCCTCCCGGCCCAGGAACCTCTCTGCCTCCTGGCCCTGGTCCCCCTCTGCCTCCTGGCCCTGGTCCCCATCTACCTCCTGGCCCTGGTCCCTCTCGGCCTCCTGGCCCTAGTCCCTCTGTACCTCCCAGCCCTAGTCTCCTATTACCTTGGGTCTCCTCTACCCGTCCTGGCCCTGGGTCCACTACACATCCCGGCCAAGGTACCACTCTACATTGTGGCCCTGGTCCCACTGTCTCCTGACCCAGGACCCCTCTGCCCCCAGTCCTTGTCCCCCTCTCCGTCCGTGCCCTGGTGCCTCCATCCTCTCAGACCTCGTCCCCCTCTTCCTCCCAGCCCAGATACCCACCTGCCTCTTTGCCCTGGTCCCCCTGGCTCCCGGTCCAGGTAACCCTCTGCCTACTGGTCATGGTCCCCTCCTGTCGCGTTGCCCTGGACCACCTCTGCCTCCCGGCCCTGGTCTCCTTCTGCCTCCAGGCACTGGTCCCGTCTCCTGGGTCTCTCTACGTCTTGGCCCAGGGTCTCCTCCACCTCCCGGCCATGGTCCCCCTATGCCTCCCTGCCCCAGTCTGCACCGCCTCTAAGCCCTGGTCTCCCACTATCTCTCGGACCCGGTCCCCGGCTCCTGGCCAAGGTACCCCTCTGCCTCCCTTTTCTGGTCCCTCTATGTCATGGCCCTGGTACCACTATACCACCCTGCCCAGGAATCCCTCTGTCTCCCGACCCTGGTTCCTTTGACTCCGGGTCGAGGTACCCTTCGGCCTCCCTGCCCCTGTCCACCTGTCACCTGGCCTAGGTACCCCTTTGCCTCCTGGCCCTGGTCCCCCTCTGCCTCCAGGCCTAAGTCACCCACTTCCTCCCGGCCCTTATCCCTCATGTCCCGGCCCACGTAACCCTCAGACTCTTTGCCATGGTCACCTTCTGCCGCATTGGCCTGGTCCACCTCTGCCTCTCGGCCCTGGTAGCTCTGTGGCTCCCTGCCCTGGTCTCCTTCAAACTCCAGGCCCTTGGGTCTCTCTTCATCTCTGCCCTGAGTCCCCTCTCCATCCCAGCTCTGGTCCCCCTATGCCGCCCTGCCCCAGTCCAACCAGGCTCTCATCCCTGGTCCCCCACTACCTCCCGGCCCTGGTCCCCCTTCTCCTGGTCAAGGTACCCCTCAGCCTCACTGTTCAGTTCCCTCTATGTCATGGCCCAGGTACCCCACTGCATCCTGTCCCTGGTACCCCTCTGCCGCCCTGCCCTGGTCCCCCTCTGCCTCTCGGTCCTGGGCCCTCTGTGCCTCCAGACCCAGGTCTCCTTCTACCTCCAGGCTTTGGGTCTCTCTCCTCCCCGGCCGTGGCTCCCCCCTACCTTCATGCCCTGGTAGCCTATTCTCCTTGCCCAGGGACCATTCAAACTCCTTGCCCTGATCACCCTCTGCTGCCCTTCTCTGGTCCCCCTCAGCCTCCCGGCCCTGGTCCCTATGTGCCGCCCTGTTATGGTCTCCTACATCCAGGCCCTTGAGTTTCTCTCCGTCCCGGTCTAATTCCACACTACCTCCAGGCCCTGGTCGCTCTGTGCCTCCTGGACCTGGATCCTCTGGGCCTCCCGGCCCTGGTCTTCCTCAACCTTCGGGCACTTGGGTCTCTCTCCAGCCCAGCCCGGGATCCCCTCTACCTCCCAGCCCTGGTCCCCCTGTCTCCAAGCCCAGGCACCTCTCTACCTCCTAACCCTGGTCCCAGGGTCTCCTGGCCCAGTAACCCCACTCCCTCCTAGCTCTGGTCCCCCTCTGCCTCCCAGCCCTGGCTCCCATCTGCCTCCCAGCCCTGGTTCGCCTCTGCCTGCATATCCCGGATCCCCCTGCTTATCTGCCTCGATCCCCCTCTGCAACCCGGCCCTGGACCCCATCTCTTGGGCCAGGTAACCCTCGGCATCTTGGCCCTGGACCCCTCTGCCTCCGGGCCCTGGTCCCCCTCTGCCGACCGGTCATGGTCCCATCTGCTTCCTTGCCCTGGTCACCCACAGCTTCTCGGCCCTGGTTCCCTTCTACCTCCCGGAAAAGGTACGCCTCTGCCTCCTGGCCCAGGTACCGCTCTGCCTCCCGGCCTTGGTCCCCCTCTGCCTCCTGGCCCTGGGCCCCCTCTGCCTCCTGGCCCTGGTCCACCTCTACCTCCTGGCCCGGGTCACCCTCTGCCTCCTGGCCCTAGTCCCTCTGTACCACCCAGCCCTAGTCTCCTAGTCTCCTATTACCTTGGTTCTCCTCTAGCCGTCCTGGCCCTGGGTCCACTCCACATCCCGGCCCAGGTACCACTCTACATTCTGGCCCTGGTCCCCCTGTCTCCTGACCCAGGACCCCTCTGCATTCCGGTCCTGGTCCCCCTCTGCGTCCCTGCCCTGGTCCCTCCCGCCTCTCAGACCTGGTCCCCCTCTTCTTCCTAGCCCTGAACCCCGTCTCCCAGCACAGGTAAACCTCTGCCTCTGGGCTCGGGTTCCCCTCTGCGTCTCGGCCCTGGTACCCCTCTGCCTCTCGGCTGTGGTCCCAGGCTACCTCCTGGCCCTGGTCCCCCTCTTCCTCCCAGCCCTTGTCCCTCTGTGCCTCCCGGCCCTGGTCTCCCTCTAACTTCAGGCCCTGGACCCTCTCTCCTTCCCAGCCCTGGTTCCCCTCTACAAAACAGCCCTGGTCCCCATGACTGCCGGTCCAGAGGTACCCCACTACCTCCCAGCCCTTATCCTTTGGTTTCCTGGTCCAGGTACCCCTCTGCCTCCTAGCCGTCGGTCCACTCCACCTCCCAACCCAGGTTCCCCTCTGCCTCCCAGTCCTGGTCCCCCACTGCCTCCCTGCCCTGGTACCTCCCGCCTCTCAGCCCTAGTCCCCGTCTGCCTCCCAGCCCAGGTGCCCCTCTGCCTCAAGGCCCTGGTCCCCCACTGAGGCACTGTCCCGGTACTCCTCTGCCTCTCGGCCATGATCCTCCTCTGCCTATCGGCCCTGGTCACTCTGTCCCCAGGCCCAGATACCCTTCTGCCTCCTTGCCCTGGTCCCCCTGTCTCCCGTTCCAGGTAACCCTATGCCTACTGGTCATTGTCACCTCCCATCGCGTTGCCCTGGACCACCTCTGCCTCCCGGCCCTGGTCTCCTTCTGCCTCCTGGCACCTATCCCGTCTCCTGGATCTCTCTCCGTCCTGGCCCAGGGTCCCCTCCACCTCCCGGCCTTGGTCCCCCTATGCCTCCCTGCCCCAGTCTGCACCGCCTCTCAGCCCTGGTCTCCCATTATCTCCCGGACCAGGTCCCCGTCTCCTGGCCAAGGTACCCCTCTGCCTCCCTTTTCTTGTCCCTCTGTGTCACGGCCCTGGTACCACTATGCCACCCTGCCCAGGTCCCCCTCTCCCTCCAGACCCTGGTTCCTTTGTCACAGGGTCGAGGTACCCTTCGGCCTCCCTGCCCCGGTCCACCTGTCTCCTGGCCCAGGTACCCCTTTGCCTCCTGGCCATGGCCCCCTCTACCTCCAGGCCTTAGTCACCCACTTCCTCCCGGCCCTTATCCCCCATCTCCCGGCCCACGTAACCCTCTGACTCCTTGCCATGGTCAACTTCTGCCGCATTGTCCTGGTCCACCTCTGCCTCTCGGCCCTGGTAGCTCTGTGCCTCCCTGCCCTGGTCTCCTTCAAACAACAGGACCTTGGGTTTCTCTACATCCCTGCCCTGGGTACCCACTCCATCCCAGCCCTGGTCCCCCTATGCCTCCCTGCCCCAGTCCAACCCGCCTCTCAGCCCAGGTCCCCCACTACCTCCGGGCCCTGGTCCCCCAGGTCCTGGTCAAGGTAACCCTCTGCCTCACTGTTCAGTTCGGTCTGTGTCATGGACCAGGTGCCCCACTGCATCCTGGCCCTGGTGCCCCTCTGCCGCCCTGCCTTGGTCCCCCTCTGCCTCTCGGTCCTGGACCCTCTGTGCCTCCAGACCCTGGTCTCCTTCTACCTCCAGGCTTTGGGTCTCTCTCCTCCCCGGCCGTGGCTCCCCTCTACCTCCATGCCCTGGTCGCCTTGTCTCCTGGCCCAGGGACCATTCAACCTCCTTGCCCTGATCACCCTCTGCTGCCCTTCTCTGGTCCCCCTCAGCCTCCTGGCCCTGGTCCCTCTGTGCCGCCCTGTTCTGGTCTCCTTCTACCTCCAGGCCCTTGGGTCTCTCTCAGTCCCGGCCCTGGTTCCCCTCTATCTGCGGCCCTGGTCAGCCTGTCCCCCGACCCATGTATCCCTCTGCCTCCCTGCTCTGGTCACCCCCTGCCTCCTGGTCCTGGTCCCTCTCTGCCTCCCTGCCCTGGTTCCCACCTGAGTCTCAGTCTTGGTTCTCCCTGCCTTTCGGCCCTGGTGCACCTGTCTCCTGGCCCAAGGTCCCCCTGTATCCCGGCCCAGGTATCCCTCTGCCTTCTGGCCCTGGTCCCGCCCTGCCTACCTGCCCTGGTCCACCTCAGCCTCCAGGCCCGGGTCCCCCTCTCCGGCCCAGCCCCGGGACGGAGATATACCACCCAAACATGCTGCCCATCTCCCGGCCCTTGTCCCCCTCTGCCGCCCTGCCCTGGTGCCCCTCACCCTCTCGGCCCTGGCCCTCCTGTGTCCCGGCCCAGGGACCCCTGTGACACCTTGCCCTGGTCTCCCTCCCTCCCGGCCCAGGTACACCTCTGCCTCCCGGCCATGGTCCCCCTCTGCCTCTCGGCCCAGGTCCACCATCTTTCGGCCCAGGTTCCGCTCTGCTTTCTGGACCTGGTCCCCCTCTGCCTACCTTCCCTGGTCCCCCTCTGCCTCCCGGGCCAGGTACCGTTCTCCCTTCCGGCCCTGGTACCCCCTCTACCGGCACAGGTACCCCTCTGCCTCCTGGCCCTGGGACCCCTGTGCCGCCCTGCCCTAGTCCCACTTTGCGTTCCGGTCCTTGTCCCCCTCTCTCCCGGCCAAGGTACCCGTCTAAATCCTGACCCTGGTCCGCCTTTGCCTCCCCGCCCTGGTTCCCCTCTTCCCCCAGCCCCTGGTCCACCGCTGCCTCTCAGCACTGGTCCCAATCCGCCTCCCGGCCCTGGTCCCCCTCTGTCTCCCGTTCATGATCCCCCTCTACCTCCCGGCCCTGATCCCCATCTACCTCCCGGCCCTGGTCCCCCTCTGCCTCCTGGCCCTCGTCCCCCTCTACCCCCCGGACCTTGAAGCTCTAGACCTTGCGGCCCTTATTCCCCTCTGCCTCGCTGTCCTGATCGTCCTCTTCCTCCCAGTGCTTGTTACTTTCTGCCACCCGGCCCTGATCCTCATCTACCTCCTGCACCTGGTCCCCCTCTACCTACCTATCCTGGTCCCCATTTGCCACCCAGCCCTGTTCCCCTTCTCCCTCCGACCCTAGTTCGCCCTCTGTCTCTCTGCCCTGGTCCCCCCTGCTTCTCGTCCCTGGTCCCCCTCTGCCTCCGGGCCCATTTACCCCTCTGCCTCCTGGCCCTGGTCCTGCTCTGACACCCTGTCCTTGTCCTCTTCTAGCTCCTGGTCCTGGTCCTTCTGTGCCTCATGGTCCTGGTATCTTTCTACCTCCAGCCCTTTGGGTCTCTCTCCAATCCCGCCCTGGGTCCCCTCTACCTTCTGGCCCTAGTCGCCGTCTCCCTGCCCGGTACCCTTCTGCCTCCCGGCCATGGTATCCCTCTGCCTCCCGACCTTGTTCCCCTCTGCCTCCCGGCCTTGTTCCCCTCTGCCTCCCCACCGTGGTCCCCCTCTGCCTCCCGGCCCTTGTCCCCCTATGTCTTTCAGCACTTATCCCACTTTTAATTCTAGCCCTGGTCCCATTCTCCTTCCGGCCCTAGGTCCAATCAACCCCCCTGCTTTGGTCGCCATCTTCTGCCCGGACCTGGTTGCCCTCTGACTACCGGCATTGGTGCCCCCGTTACTCCCAGACCTCGTTTCCCTCTACCTCTCAGCCCTGGTCCCCCTGTGTCTCCCGGCACTGGTCCCCTTGTACCTGTCAGCCCTGGCCTCCCTCTTCCTCCAGGCCCTGGCCCCTCTCTCTGTCCTGGCCCTGAACCCCCTCTATCTACAGGCCTAGGTGCCCCTGTCTACAGTCCCAGGTACTCCTATGCCTCCCGACCCTAGTCCCCCGTCTCCCTTCCCAGGTCCCCTTCTGCCTCCAGGTCCTGGTCCCCATCTGCCTCCTGGCCTTGGTCCCCCTCTGCCTCCCGATCCTGGTCTCTTTAATCAGACAATCAATCAATCGTATTTATTGAGAGCTTACTGTGTGCAGAGCACTGTACTAAGCGCTTGGGAAGTACAGGTTGGCAACATATAGAGATGGTCCCTACACACAGGAACCGTGACCTAGACTGTCGTCTAGCTCACAGTCTAGAAGGGGGAGACAGATAACAAAATAGAACAAATTAACAAAATAAAATAAATAGAATAGATATGTACAAGCAAAATAAATCAATAAGTAGAGAAATAAATACTTACAAACATATATACATATATACAGGTGCTGTGGGGAAGGGAAGGAGGAAAGGCGAGGGGGATGGAGAGGGGGAGGAGAGGGAGAGGAAGGAGGGGGATCAGTCTGGGAAGGCCTCATGGAGGAGGTGAGCTCTCAGTAGGGACTTGAAGGGAGGAGGAGAGCTAGCTTGGCGGATGTGGGTAGGGAGGATATTCCAGGCCAGGGGGATGACGTGGGCCGGGGGTCGACGGCGGGACAGGTGAGAACGAGGCACGGTGAGGAGATTAGCGGCAGAGGAGCGGAGGGAGCGGGCTGGGCTGGAGAAGGACAGAAAGGGGGTGAGGTAGGAGGGGGCGAGGTGATGGAGAGCCTAGAAGCCGAGGGTGAGGAGTTTCTGGCTGATGCGTTGGTTGATTGGTAGCCACTGGAGATTTTTGAGGAGGGGTGTAACATGCCCAGAGCGTTTCTGGACAAAGACAATCCGGGCAGCGGCGTGAAGTCTGGATTGAAGTGGGGAGAGACAAGAGGATGGGAGATCGGAGAGGAGGCTGATAGAGTAGTCCAGACGGGATAGGATGAGAGCTTGAACGAGCAGGGTAGCGGTTTGGATGGAGAGGAAAGGGCGGATCTTGGCAATGTTGCGGAGCTGAGACCGGCAGGTTTTGGTGACGGCTTGGATGTGAGGGGTGAACGAGAGAGTGGAGTCGAGGATGACACCAGGTTTGCGGGCTTGTGAGACGGGAAGGATGGTAGTGCCGTCAACAGTGATGGGAAAGTCAGGGAGAGGGCAGGGTTTGGGAGGGAAGACAAGGAGTTCAGTCTTGGACATGTTGAGATTTAGGTGGCGGGCAGACATCCAGATGGAGATGTCTTGAAGGCAGGAGGAGATGCGAGCCTGGAGGGAGGGGGAGAGAGCAGGGGCAGAGATGTAGATTTGGGTGTCATCAGCGTAGAGATGATAGTTGAAGCCGTGGGAGCGAATGAGGTCACCAAGGGAGTGAGTGTAGATCGAGAACAGAAGGGGACCAAGAACTGATCCTTGAGGAACCCCCACAGTAAGGGGAGGGGAGGGGGAGGAGGAGGCTGCAAAAGAGACTGAGAATGAACGACCGGAGAGATAAGAGGAGAACCAGGAGAGGACGGAGTCAGTGAAGCCAAGGTTGGATAGCGTGTTGAGGAGAAGGGGGTGGAGCACAGTGTCGAAGGCAGCTGAGAGGTCGAGGAGGATTAGGATAGAGTATGAGCCGTTGGATGTGACAAGCAGGAGTTCATTGGTGACCTTTGAGAGGGCAGTTTCCGTGGAATGTAGGGGACAGAAGCCAGATGTGGGGGGGGGGGGGTCGAGGAGAGAGTTGATGTTGAGGAATTCGAGGCAGCGTGTGTAGACGACTCGTTCAAGGAGTTTGGAAAGGAATGGTAGGAGGGCGATATGGGACGATAACTAGAAGGTGAGGTGGGGTCAAGAGAGGGATTTTTTAGGATGGGAGAGACATGGGCATGTTTGAAGACAGAGAGGAAGGGACCAGTGGAGAGTGAGCTGTTGATGATGGAAGTTAAGGAGGGGAGAAGGGACGGAGCGAGAGATTTCATGAGATGAGAGGGAATGGGGTCAGAAGCACAGGTGGCCGGAGTAGCACTTGAGAGGAGGGAGGAGAGCTCCTCTGAGGATACTGCAGGGAAGGATGGGAGAGGAGCAGAGAGTGTTGAAAGCCAGTGGTTGGAGAAGGTGGGGGGAGTGACTTTGGGGAGGGCGGACCTGATGGATTTTATTTTATTAATGAAGTAGGAGTCCAGATACGTTGGGAGTGAGGGAAGGAGGAGGGGGAGAAACCGGGGGCCTGAGAAGGGAGTTGAATGTACGGAAGAGCTGACGGGGATGATTGGCAAGGGTGTCAATAAGGGAGTAGAAATAGTTTTGTCTGGCAGAGGAGAGGGCTGAGTTAAGGCAGGAAAGGATAAACTTGAAGTGAACGAGGTTGGCATGGTATTCAAGCCTCCTGGCCCTGGTCTACCTCTATATCCAGGCCACTGGGTCTCTCTTCGTCCCGGCCATGGGTCCCCTGTGCCTCTGGGCCTTGGTCCCCCTGTCTGCCAGCCCTGGTCTCCCTCTACCTCCAGGCCCTGGAGACACTTTGCGTCCCGACCCCGGACCCTCTACCTCCTGGACTAGCGCCCCCTGTCTCCGGGCCCAGGTACCCCTTTGCCTCCCGGCACTGTTTCCCCGGTCTACAGGCATTGGTACCCCTCTGCCTCCCGGCCCTGGTCTCCTCTGCCTCCCGGCCCTTGTCCCCCTATGCCTCCCTGCCCTTGCCCCCACGACTTCTTTGTCCTGGTCCCCCTTTGCATCCCGACCCAGGTACCCTTCTGCCTCTTGGCCCTGGTCCCCCTCTGCCTCCAGGACCTGGTACCCCGTCTACTGGCCCAGGTACCCCTCTGCCTCCTGGCACTGATACCACCCTACCTCCCCGCCCATGTCCCCCTCGGCCTCCAGGCCCTGGTGACCGTCTGCCTCCCTGTCCTGGTCCCCCCCACCTCCGTGATTCCCGGCCCAGGTCCCTCTGTGCCTTTTGGCCCTGGTCTCCTTCTACGTCCAGGCCCTTGTTTCTCTCTCCATCCCGGCCCTGGGTCACCTCTACCTCTAGGCCCTGGTCCCCCATCTCCCGGCCTAGTTACTCCTCTGCCTCGTGGACCTGATCCCCCTCTGCCACCCTGCCGTGGTCCCCTTCTTTCTCCTGGCCCTCGTCCCCCTCTACCTTCCGGCCCTGGTCCATCTCTGCCTCCCGAACATGACCCCACATCTCCCTGCCCAGGTACCCCTCTGTCCCCTGGCCCTGGTCCCCCTCTGCCTCCTGGCCCTGGTCCGCCCCCGCCACCCTGCCCTGGTCCCCCTCTGCCACTCTGCCCTTATCCACCTCTGCCTCCCGGCCCTGGTCCCCCGTCTCCAGGCCCAGGTACCCCTAAGCCTCACAGCCCTAGGTCCCCTCTAGGTCCAATCCTGGTCCCCCATTTCCTGGCCCTGGTCCCCCTCTGCCTCTCCTCCCTAGTCCCTTTGAGCCGCCCAGCCCTGGACCCCCTTTGCCTCCCTGTCCTGGTCCCCCCTACCCCCCCCCCCCCGCCTCTCATCCCTTGATCCCCCTCTGACTTTCAGCCTTTGTTCCCCTTTCCTTCTGAGAAACTGTGGGGTGATAAGGGCAGGAAGGCCGAGGTGCCCCTTTGCCTGCCGGCCCTTGTCCCCGTTTCCTGTCACTGGTCCCCCTCTGCCTCCTGGTCCTGGTCCCACTCTCCTTCCCTGCTCTGGTCCACATCGCCTCTCGACCCTGGTCCCCCTCTGCCTCCTGGCCTTGGTCCCCCTGTTTCCCGGCGCTGGTGCCCCTCTGCCTCCTGGTCCTAGTTTCACTCTGCAACCCTGCTCTGGTCCACACCTCCTCTCAGCCCTGGTCCCTCACTGCCTCCCAGCACAGGTACCCCTCTGCGTCCCGGCCCTGGTCCCCCTGCCTCACGAACCAGGTACCCCTCTGCCTCCTGGCCCTGGAAGCTCTGTGCCTCCCGGCACTGGTCTCCATCTAGCTCCAGGCCCTTGCGTCTCTCTCCGTTCCGACCCTGGGTCCCGTCTACGTTCTAGCGCAGATCACCCTGTCTCCCAACAGTTAACCCTCTGGCTCCTGGCCCGGGTCCCCATCTGCCTCCTGGCCCTGGTCCCCCACTCAATCCCTATCCTGGTCCCCCCTACCTCTCGGCCCTGGTCCCACTCTGCCCCTTGGCCCTGGTCCCCCTGTCTCTAGGCCCAGGTACCCCTCTGCCTCCCGGCCCTGGTCACCCTGTCTCCCAGCCCAGGTACCTCTCTGCCTCCTGGCCTTTATCCCCCTCTGCCTCCATGCCCTGGTCCCCATCTGCCTCCCAGCCCTGACCCCTTTGAGGCTCACTGCCCAGGTCTCCCTCTACCTCCAGGCCATAGGTCCCCTCTACCTCCCGGCCCTGAACTCCCCCTACCTCCAGGCCCTGGCCGCTCTCTCTGGCCCGGCACTGGGAGCCTCTACCTCTTGGCCCGCGTCCTCCCCGTCAACCGGCCCATGTATCATTCTGCCCCCCGGTCCTAGTCCCCCTGTCTACAGGCCCCGGTACCCCCTGCCTCCCGGCACTGGTCTCTTATACCTTCCCGCCCTGGTCCTCCTCTGCCTCCCGGCCCTGGTAACCCTCTGCCTCTCTGACCTGGTTGCCCCCTGCCTGTCGGCCCTGGTCCCCCTCTGCGTCTTTGTCCTGGTCCCCCATCTCCCAGCCCAGGTACCCCTCTGCCTCCCCGCCCTGATCTCCATATGCCTCCCGACCCTGGTCCCTCTGTGAATCCTGGCGCTGGTTTCCCTTGACCTCTGGGCCCTGGTCACTCCCTCTGCCCTGCCCTGGGTCCCCACTACTTCCCGGCCCTGATGCCCCGGGTTCTCCGTCAAGGTACCCCTCTGCCTCCCTGCCCTGGTCCCCTTCCCCCACCATACTCCCGCCTCTGGGCTCGGGTCCCCCTCTGCCTCCCATCCCAGATACTCCACTGCCACCAGGCCCTGGTCCCATACTGCTTCCCTGCCCTGGTCCCCCCCGCCTCTCGGGGCGGGTCCCTCTCTGCTTCCTGGCTCCGGTTCCCCATCTACCAATGGTACCCCTCTGCCTCCTGAACCTGGTCCCCCTCTGCCTACCTTCCCTGGTCCCAATCTGCCTCCAGGCTCTGGTAGCTCTGTGTCTCCCAGCCCCGGTCTTCTTCTATCTCCAGGCCAATGGGTCCCTCTCTGTCCCGGCCTGGGGTCCATTCTTCTACCCCTCTGCCTTCTAGCCCCGACCCCTCTCCCTCAACCTCCAGGCCCTGGCTCCTCTCCTCGTCCCAGCCATGGTTATCCTCTATCTCCCAGCCTAGGTGCCCCTATCTCCTGGACCAGGTACCCCTCTGCCTCCATGCCCTGGTCCCACTCTGTCTTCAGGTTCTAGTCCCCCTATGCCTCCCGGCCCTGGTCCCCCATTCTATTAGCCCTGGTCTCCCTCTACCTCTAGGCCTTGGCCGCTCTCTCCGTCCTGACTCTGGGACCCTCTACCTCCTGATCTAGGTCCCGCTATCTCCCGGCCCAGTACGCCCTCTGCCTCCTGGCCCTGGTCATCCTATCTCCCAGTCCAGGTAGCCCTCTGCCTCCTGGCCTTGGTCCCCCTCTGCCTTCCCACCCTGGTCCCCCTCTGCTTCCCGGCCTGGCCGGCCTCTGCCTCTCTTTTCTCTTTGTCCCCCGCCCCTCGGCCCTGTTTCCCCTCTGTTTCTCAGCCCGAGTCCCACTAGCTCCCGGCACAGATACCCCTCTGCCTTTTGGCCCTGGTCCCCCCTTCCACATCCCTGATGCCCCTGTGACTGCCAGACCTAGTTCACTCTTCCTTCCAAGAAGCTGGGGGGACAAGGGCAGGGAGGCAGAGGAACCCCTCTGCCTGCCGACCCTGGCCCCCTCTACCTTCAGGACCGGGTCCCCCTCTACCTCCCGACACTGGTCCATTTAAGCATCCCAGCCCTGGTCCCCTTCTGCCTCCCGATCCTGGTCCCGCATCTCCCCTGGCCCAGGTACCCCTATCCCTCCTGGCCCTGGTCCCCCTCTTCCTCAAGGCCCGTGTCCCCCTCTGCCTCCCTGCACTTGTTCCCCCCACCTCTCGGCCCTGGTCCCCGTTGGACTTCTGGCCCTAGTCCCCCTCTTCCTCCTGGGGGTACCCGTGTGCCTCCTGGCCCTGATCCCCGTTTCCTAACCCGGGTCCCCCTCTGCCTATCGGCCTTGGTCTCCCTCTGCGGCCCAACTGGTCCCCCCATCTCCCGGCCCAGGTACCCCTCTGCCTCCTGGCCCAGGTCCCCCTCTAGCTTCAGGCCCTCGACATCCTCTGCCTCCCGACACTGGTCCCTTTGAGCCTCCCGGCCCTGGCCTCCCTCTACGGCCAGGCCACTGGGTCTTTCTCCTTCCCGGCCATGGGTCCCCTCTATCTCCCGACCCAGGTGCCCTTGTTCTACCAGCCCTGGTCTCCCTCTACCTCCAGGCCCTTAACCCTTTCTCCGTCCCGGCCCTGGGACCCTCTACCTCCCGGCCTAGGTCCCCCTGTCTCCCGGCCCAGGTACCCCTCTGCCTCCTGGCCCTGGTTCCCCTTTGCCTTGCTTCCCTGGTCCCCATCTGCTTCCCGGCCCTGGCCGGCCTCTGCCTCTCTGACCTGGTCACCCCGGGCCTCTCGGCCCTTACTACCCTCTGCTTCGTAGCCTAATCCCAACTGTCTCCAGGCGCAAGTACCCCTCTGCTTCCCAGTCCTGGCCCCCCTACCTCCCGGCTCTGGTCCCCTTTTGCCTCCCTGACCTTGTCCCCCTGGTTTCCCGGCCATGGTTCCCCTTTGCCTCTGGGCCCAGGTACCCCTTTGCCTCCTGGCCCTGGTCCCCCTCTGCTTCCTGGCCCTGGTCCCCGTTTCTGGGCCATGGTGCCCCTCTGTTTCCCAGTACTGGTCCCCTCTACTTCCCGACCCTCGCCCCCCGTCTCCCATCCCAGGTACCCCTCTGCCTCCTGGCCCTGGTTCCCCTCTGCCTCCAGACCCTGGTCCCACTCTGCCTCCCGGCCCTGCTCCCTTTGAGTATCCCAGCTCACCTCCTCCAGGAGGCCTTCCCAGACTGAGCCCCTTCCTTCCTCTCCCCCCCGTCCCCCTCTCCATCCCCCCATCTTACCTCCTTCCCTTCCCCACAGCACCTGTATATATGTATATATGGTTGTACATATTTATTACTCTATTTATTTATTTATTTATTTATTTTACTTGTACATTTCTATCCTATTTATCTTATTTTGTTGGTATGTTTGGTTCTGTTCTCTGTCTCCCCCTTTTAGACTGTGAGCCCACTGTTGGGTAGGGACTGTCTCTATGTGTTGCCAATTTGTGCTTCCCAAGCGCTTAGTACAGTGCTCTGCACATAGTAAGCGCTCAATAAATACGATTGATTGATTGATTGATTGATTGGTCTCCCTCTACCTCCAGGCCATTGGGTTTCTCTCCATCCTGGCCATGGGTCCCCACTCCCTCCAGGCCCTGGTTCCCCTGTTCTGCCAGCCGTGATCTTCCTCTACCTCCGAGCCCTGGCCCCTCTCTCCGTGCTGGCCCAGACCCCTCTCTCCATCCTGGTCCTGGGACCCTCTATGTCCCGGCCTAGCTTCCACTGTCTCCCGGCCCAGGTCCTCCAGTCTTCCCGCCTAGGTAATCCTCTGCCTTCCGGCCCTGCTTCCCCAGTTTTCTGGCCAAAGTAGCCCTCTGCCTCCGGCCCAGGTACCGCTCTTCCTCCCGGCCCTGGACTCCCTTCTCCCAGCCCAAGTACCCATCTGCCTCCGTGCCTTTGTATCCAATGTCTCCCAGCCCAGGTACCCCTCTGCTTCCTGGCCCTCGTTCTCCTCTACCTCCAGGCCCTGGTCACCCTCTGCCTACCGGCCCTACTCCCTTTAAGCCTCCCGTTCCTGCTCTCTCTCTAACTCCAAGCCACTGGGTCTCTCCGTCCCAGCCATAGGTCCCCTCTACCTCCCGGCCCAGGTCCCCCCTGTTCTGCCTGCCCTGGTTTCCCTCTACCTCCAGGCCCTGGCCCCTCCCTCCGTCCCGGCCCTGGGACACTTTACCTCCCGGCCTAGGTCCCCCTGTCTCCCGGCCCAGGTACCTCTCTGCCTCCCAGCCCCGGTCCCCTTTTCTCCTGGCACAGGTACCCCTCTGCCTCCTGGCCCTGGTCCCCTTCTGCCTTCCCACCATGGTCTCCCTCTGTTTCCCGGCCCTCGTCTGACTCTGCCTCTCTGACCCGGTCGCCCCCTGTCTCTTGGCCCTGGTTCCCCTCTGCTTCTCAACCCTAGTGCCCCTGTCTCCTGGCACAGATAACCTTCTGCCTTCCGGCCCTCGTCTCCCTGTATCCAGCCTAGGTAACCCTCTGCCTCCCGGCCCTGGCCCCCTTTGCCACCCAGCCCAGGTCCCCCTCTGCCTCCCGGCCCTGGTCACCGTTTCCTGGCCCTGGTCCTCCTCTGCCTCCCGACCCCGGTACCCCGTCTCCGGGCCCAGTCACCCCTCTGCCTCCTGGCCCTCGTCCCCCTCTACCTCTAGGCCCTGGTCACCCTCTGCCTCCCGGCCCTGCTCCCTTTAAACCTCCAGGCCCCGGTCTCCCTCTACCTCCAGGCCACGGGGTCACTATCTGTCCCGCCCATGGCTCCCCTCTAATTCCAGGCCCTGCTGTCCCTGTTCTACCAGCCCCGGTCTCCCTCTACCTCCAGACCCTGGCACCTCTCTCCATCCCGGCCCTGGGACCCTCTACCTCCCGGCCTAGGTACTCCTGTCTCCCGGCCCCAGTCCCCCTCTGCCTGCCCACCCTGGTCCCCCTCTGCTTCCTGGCCCTGGCGGGCATCTGCCTCTCTGACCTGCTCGCCCCCTACGTTTCAGCCCTGGTTCCCCTCTGCTTCTCAGCCCTAGTCCCCCATCTCCTGGCACAGGTACCCCTCTGCCTCCCTGAACAGGTACCCCTCACCCTGCTGGCCCTGGTCCCCCTCTGTCTCTTTGTCCTTGTCCCCCATCTACCAACACTGGTACCCCTCTGTCTCCTGGCCCTGGTCCCACTCTGCCTCCAGGCCCAGGTCCTGCTCCACCTCGCGGCCCTGGTACCTCTCTGCCTCCCGACCCTGGTCCCCCTGTCTCATGGCCCAGCTAATCCTCTACTTCCCGGGTCTGGTACCAATGTCTCCGGTCCAGGTACCCTTCTGCCTCCCGGCCCTTGTCCCCCTCTGCCTCTCTGCCCTGGTCCCTCCGGCTTCTCGGCCCCGGTCACCCTCTGCCTCCTGTCCCTGGTCCCGCTCAGATGTCCTGCCCTGCCACCCAACCCCGCTTCTCGGCCCTGGTCCCCCTCTACCTCCTGGCCGTTGTCCATGTCTGCCTTTCAACTCTGGTCCCACTTTACTCTCTGGCTCTGGTCCCCCACGACCTTCTGGCCCTGGTCCCCTTCTCCCTCCGGCCGTTGTTCACCTCTATGTCCCTGCCTTAGTCCACATCTTCCACCCGGACCTGGTCCCTCTCTGCCTACCTGCATGGTGCCCCGGTACTTCCCAGCCCTCGTAGCCTTGTACCTCCGAGCCCTGGTCACTCTCTGCCTCTGGGCCCTGGTCCCCCTGAGACTGCCAGTCCTTGTCACCCTCTACCTCGTGGCCCTTACCCTTCTCTCCCTCCCAGCCCTGGGTTCCCTATTCATTCATTCATTCAATCATATTTATTGAGAACTTACTGTGTGCAGAGAACTGTACTAAGCGCTTGGGAAATACAGGTTGGCAACATATAGAGACGATCCCTAACCCACAGCGGGCTCACAGTCTAGAGGGGGGAGACAGACAGCAAAACAAAACATATTAACAAAATAAAATAAATAGAATAGTCAATATGTACAAGCAAAATACATAGAGCAATAAATATGTACAAACATATATACAGGTGCTGTGGGGAGGGAAAGGAGGTAGGGTGGGGGATGGGGAAGGGGAGGAGGGGAAGAAGAAGGCGGAGTCTCAGTCTGGGAAGGCCTCCTGGAGGAGGTGAGCTCTCAGTAGGGCTTTGAAGGGAGAAAGAGAGCTAGCTTGGCGGATGTGTGGAGGGAGGCCAGGCCAGGCCAGGCCAGTCCATTCCAGCCCAGGGGGAGGACATGGGCCGGTGGTCGACAGCGGGACAGGCGAGAATGAGGTACAGTGAGGAGGTAAGCGGCAGGGGAGGCTAGGGTGCCGTCTGGGCTGTACAAGGAAAGAAGGGAGATGAGATAGGAGGGGGCGAGGTGATGGAGAGCCTTGAAGCCGAGAGTGAAGAGTTTTTGCCTGATGCGTGAGTTGATTGGTAGCCACTGGAGATTATTGAGGAGGGGAATAACATGCCCAAAGCGTTTCTGCACAAAGATGATCCGGGCAGCGGCTTGAAGTATAGATTGAAGTGGGGATAGACAGGAGGATGGGAGATCAGAGAGGAGGCTGATGCAGTAATCCAGTCGGGATTGGATGAGAGACTGAACCAACAGGGTAGCGGTTTGGATGGAGAGGAAAGGGCGGATCTTGGTGATGTTGCGAAGGTGAGACCGGCAGATTTTGGTAACGGATTGGATGTGAGGGGTGAACGAGAGAGCGGATTTGAGGATGACACCAAGGTTGCGGGCTTGTGAGACGGGAAGGATAGTAGTGCTGTCAACAGTGATGGGAAAGTCAGAGAGAGGTCAGGGTTTGGGAGGGAAGATAAGGAGTTCAGTCTTGGACATATTGAGTTTTAGATGGCGGGCAGACATCCAGATGGAGATGTTTTGAAGGCAGGAGGAGACACGAGCCTGAAGGGAGGAAGAGAGAGCAGGGGCAGAGGTGTAGACTTGAGTGTTATCAGCGTAGAGATGATAGTTGAAGCCGTGGAAACGAATGAGTTCAACCAGGGAGTTTGTGTAGATAGAAGATTCAAGGGGACCAAGAACTGACCCCCCTCCCAGCCCTAGTTCCCCTTTACCTCCCTGCCTTAGTCCACATCTTCTGCCCAGACCTGCTCACTACCTGCCCACCGGCATTGTGCCCCGTACAAGGTAGCCTTCTACCTCCGGGCCCTGGTCACCCTCTGCCTCTGGGCCCTGGTCGCTCCCTGCCTCTCAGCCTTGCTCTCCCTCTACCTCCAGGCCCTGGTCACTCTCTCGTTTCCGTCCCTGGGTACCCTCTAACTCCCGGCCCTGGTCCCCCTGTCTCTCATCCCTGATACCCCTCTAATTCCCGGCCCTGGTCCCCCTCTGCGGCCCTGCCCTGGTCCCTCTCTGCCTCCCAGCCCTTGTCTCCTTTTACCTCCAGGCCTCTGGGTCTCTCTCAGTCCCGTACCTTCATACCCTCTACCTCCCTACCCAGGTATCTCTCTACCTTCCGGCCCTGGTCCTCCCCATCTATCGGACTAGGTACCCCTCTGACTGCTGGCCCTACTCCCCCTCTGCCTCCCGGCCCTGATCTCCCCTCTCCCAGCCCAAGTACCCCTCTGCCTCTCTGCCCTTGTCCCCATTTCTCGCAGCCCAGGTACTCCTATGCCTCCTGGCCCTGGTCCCTCTCTCTCGTCTGCCCTGTTCCCCCTCTGTGCCTCATGGCCCTTGTCTCCTTCTACCTCCAGGCCCTTGGGTCTCTCTCAGCCCCAGCCCTGGGTCCCCTCTACCTCGTGGACCTGGTCCCGTTGTCTCCCGGCCCAGCTACCCTTCTGCCACCTGGCCCTCTGCCCCCTTGGCTGCCCTGACCTAGTTCCCTTCTGCCTCCCTGCCCTGGTTTCTCTGTGTCTCCCGGCCCTGGTCTCATTCTACCTCTAGGCCCTTGGGTCTCTCTCCATCCCGGCCCTGGGTCCTCTCTAGCTCCAGGACCTGGCTCCCCGTCTCCCAAAACAGGTACCACTATGCCTCCAGGCTATGGTCTCCCTCTGCCTCCCGGGCCTGGTCCCCGTTTTCCTGGTCCAGATAACCCTCTACCTCCCGGCGTTGGTCCCCCTCTGCCTCCTGGCCCTGGTCCGTTCAAGCCTCCCGGAAGTGGACTCTCTCTGCCTCCAGATCACTGGGTTTCTCTCCGTCCCAGACATGGGTCCCCTCTACCTCCTGGCCCTGGTCCCCCTGTTCTGCCAGCCCTGGTATCCCTCTACTGCCAAGCCCCGGCCCCTCTCTCCGTACCGGCTCTGGTACCCTCTACATCTTGGCCTAGGTCCCCATGTCTCCCGGACCAGATACACCCTGTCTCCCGGGCCAGGTACCCCTCGGCCTCCTGGCCCTGGTTCCCCTCTGCTTTCCTGACCCGATCCCCCTCTGCCTCCCAGACCTGGTCCCTCTCTGTCTCCCTGCCCTGGTCCCCCGCGCCACTCAGCCCTGGTCCTCGTCTGCCTCCCGGTTCAGGGTACGCCGCTGCCTCCTGGCCCTGGTCGCCCGTCTCCCGGCCCACGTACCCCTCTGCCTCCAGTCCCTAGTCCCTCTCTGCCTCCCTGCCGTGGTCCCACTCTGCTGTCCTGCCCTGTTTCCCTCTGCCTTCAGACTCTGGTCCCTCTGTGCCTCCCGGCACCGGTCTCATTCTACCTCCAGGCCCTTGGGTCTCCCTCCGTCCCGGCCCTGGGTTTCCTCTTCCTCCCGGTCCTGGTCCCCCTGTCTCCTGGCCAAAGTCTCCTCTGCCTTCCCGCCCTCGTCCCGCCTGCCTCCTGGCCCTAGTCTCCCTCTGCCTCCCTGCACAGGCCCCCCTGCCTCCCGGCCCGGGTCCCCCTCAACATTCTGGACCTGGCCTCCGTTCTCTTGCCCAGGTACCCCTCTGCCTCCCGGGCCAGGTCCCCCTATTCCCGGTCCAGGTACCCCTCTGCCTCCTGGCCCTGGTCGCCTTATGCCATCCTGCCCTGGTCACCCTCTGCCTCCCGGCCCCATTATCCTTCTACCTCCAGGCCCTTGGGTCTCTCCGTCCCGGCCCTGGGTCCTCTCTACCTTCCAGCCCTGGTCCCCCTGTCTCCGGGCCCACTTACCCCTCTGCCTCCCGGCCCTGGTCCCCCTCTGACTCCCTGCCTTGGTCCCACTCTGCCTTCCGGCCTAGATAACCCGCTGCCTCTTAGCACTTGCCCCCCTCTGCCTCCCGGCCCTGGTCTCCTTCTGTTCCAGGCCCTTAGGTCTCTCTCCGTCCTCACCCTGGGTCCCCTCTACCTCCTGGCCCTGGTGCCCCTGTCTCCAGACCCAAGTACCCCTCTGCCACTGGCCCTGGTTCCCCTCTACCTCCCGGCCCTGGTCACCCTGTCTCCTGACCCAGGTAGTCCTCTGCCTCCCGTCCCTGGTCCCCCTCTGACTCCCGGCCCAGGTCCTATCTGCCTCCCTGCCCTGGTCACCCCCGCTTCTAGGTTCTTGTTACCCCCTACCTCCCGGCCCAGGTACAATTCTGTCTCTTGGCCCTAGTCCCCAGCTGCCTTCCCGCCCTGGTTTCCCCTGCCTCCTGGCTCCGGTCACCCTCTCCCTTCGTACCCTGGTCCCCCCATGCCTACTGGTCCGGGCCCCCGTCTCCCGGCCCAGGTACCCCTCGGCTTACTGGCCCCGGTCCCCCTCTGTGACCCGCCCCTGGTCCCCCATCTCCCGGCCCAAGTACCCCTCTGCCTCCTGGCCCTGGTCCCCCTCTGTGTCCCGGCTCTGGTCCCACTGTTCCTGCAAGCCCTGCTCGCCCTCTAGCTCCAGGCCCTGGCCCCTCTCTCTATCCGGGCCCTGGGACCCTCTACTTCCCGGCCTAAGTTCCCCTGTCTCTCGGCCCAGGTACCCCTCTGCCTCCAGGCCCTGGTCCCCCTTGGCATCTCTTCCATTGTCCACCCCGCTTCTCTGCCCTGGTCCCCCTCTTCCTCCTGGCTCTGGTCCCCCGTCTTAGTTATCCCGCTGCCTCCTGGCCCCTGTTCCCCACTATCGCCCTGCCATGATCCTCCTCTGCCTCCTGGCTCTGAGTCCCCTAACCCTCCAGGCACTGGTCCTTCTCTACTTCCCTACCCTTGTCTCCCCCACGTCTCCGCCCTGGTCCCTCATTGCCTTCTGGCCCAGGTATCCCTCTGCCTCCTGGCCCTGATCCCCCTCTGCCTCCCGGCCCTGGTCCCCCGTCTCCAGGCCCAGGTAGCCCTCTGCCTCCTGGCCCTGGTCCCCCACTCTCACCCTGCCCTGGTCCCCCTCTACCTCCCAGTCTTGGTCCCCCATCTCCTGGCCCAGGTACCCTTCTAAATCCTGGCCCTGGTCCCCCTCAGCCTCCCTGCCCTGGTCGCTTTGAGCCACCCAGCCCTGGAGCCCCTTTGCCTCCCTGTCCCGGTCCCCCCGCCCCCGCCTCTAATCTCCTGGTCCCCCTCTGACTTTTGGCCCTAGTTCCCCTTTACTTCCGAGAAGCGGGGAGGGGGGTAATAAGGGCAGGGAGGCAGAGGTACCCCTCTGCCTGCCGGCCCTGGTCCCCGTTTCCAGGCCCTGGTCCCCCTCTGCCTCCCGGCCCTGGTCTCTCTCTCTCTACCTCCAGGCCCAGTGCCATCTCTCTATCCCAGCCAAGGTCCCCCTGCTCTACCAGCCCTGGTTTCCCTCTACCTCCAGGCCTTGGCCACTCTCTCCATCCAGGCTCTGGGACCCTCTACCTCCCGGTCTAGGTCCCCCTATCTCCCAGCCTAGATATCCCTCTGCCTCACGGCTCTGGTCACCCAATCTTCCGGCCCAGGTACCCCTCTGCGTCCTGGCCCTGGTCCCCGTGTGCGTTCGCACCCTGATCCCTCTCTGCTTCCCGGCCCTGGCCAGCCTCTGCCCCTCTGTCCCGGTCGCCCCCGACCTCTCGGGCCGCGTTCCCCTCTGCTTCTCAGCCCTAGTCCCACTGTCTCCCGGCACAGGTACCCCTCTGCCGCCTGGCCCTCGTTCCCCCTGTCACGCAGCCCTGGTCCCCCTCTGCCTCACGTCCCTGGTTCCCTTGTGACTGCCAGCCCTAGTTCCTCTATACGTCCAGGAACATAGCGGGGACAGGGGCAGGGGGCAAGAGGAACTCCTCGGCATGCTGGCCTGGTCCCCGTTTCCCAGCCCTTGTCCCCCTCCGCCTGCCTGCCGGCCCTGGTCCCACTCTGCCTCCCAACCCTGGTCCGGCAGTCCTCTCGCCCAGGTACCCCTCTGCCTCCTGGCCCTGGTCCCTGTGTGCCTCCAGGCCCTTGTCCATCCCACATCTTGGCCCTGGTCCCCCTCTGCCTCTTGGCCCTGGTCCCCCATCTCCCAGACCAGCTACTTCTCTGCATCCTGGCCCTGGCCCCCCTGCCAGCCTGCCCTGATCACCATCTTCCTCCCGCCCCTGCGTCCCCTGTGCCTGCCAGCCCTAGGTCCCCCTTACTTCCAAGAAGCTGGGGGGACAAGGGCAGGGAGGCAGAGGAACCCCTCGGCCTGCTGGCCCTGGTCCCCCTCTACCTCCAGGCCCAGATCCCCCTCTACCTCCCGACGCTGGTCCCTTTAAGCCTCCCGGCCCTGGTCCACCTCTGCCTCCCGACCGTGGTCCTCCATCTCCCGGCACAGGTACCCCCTTTTCCCCCTGGCCCTAGTCCCCCTCTGCTTCAAATGCCCCGGTCCCCTTCTGCCTCCCTGCACTTGTTCCCCCCACTTCTTGGCCCTGGTCCCCCTTTATCTTCTGGCCCAGGTACCCCTCTGCCCACTGGCCCTGTTCCCCCTCTGCCTTCTGGCCCAGGTACCCCTCTGCCCCCTGGTCCTGTTCCCCCTCTGCCTTCCAGCCCAGGTACCCCTCTGCCTCCTAGCCCTGGTACCCGTATCCCGGCCCAGGTAACCCTCTGCCTCCTGGCCCTGTTCACCCGTATCCCGGCACAGGTACCCCTCTGCCTCCTTGCCGTAGTCCCCAACTGCCGCCCTTCTCTGGTCCCCCTTTGTCTCCCGGTCCTGGGTCCCCTCAACTTCCTGGCCCTGGTTCCTCTGTCTCTTGGCCCAAATACCCTTCTAAGCCCTGGCCCTGCTCCCCCTCTCCCTCCCGTCATGGTCCCCCTCTGCATCCCGACCCTTGTCCCCATCTGCCTCCCTGCCTTGGTCCCTATCGTCCCTGGTCCCCCTGTGACTTTTGGCTGTAGTTGCGCTGTACTTACGAGAAACCAGGGGGTTTGGGGATGGGGGCAAGGGCAGGGTGGCAGAGGTACCCCATTGCCTGCTGGCCCTGATCCCTATGTCCCAACCCTGGTCCCCCTCTGCCTCTCAGCCCTGGTCCCCCTCTGCCACCCGACACTGGTCCCGTCTCCCGGCCCAGGTATCCCTATGCCTACAGGCCCTGGTGTCCCACTGCCTCCCTGCCCTGGTTCCCCTCTGCCTCCCAGCCCTGGGTCCAGCCATGACTTCCAGCCATGACTTCCAGCCCTGGGTCCAGCCATGACTTCCAGCCCTGGTCCCTCTGCACCCTGGCCCTAGTCTCGGTGCCTCCGCACCCTGGTCCCCCTCTGCCTCCCGGCCCTGGTCCCTCCATGCCTCCCGGCCCTGGTCCCCCCATGCCTCCCGGCCCTGGTCCCCCTCTGCCTCCCGGCCCTGGTCCCCTTCTGCTTGTCAGCCTTGGCCGGCCTCTGCCTCTCTGACCTGGTCGCCCCCAACCTCTCGGCCCTGGTTCCCCTTCTGCTTCTCAGCCCTAGTCACCTTGTCTCCCGGCACAGGTACCCCTCCGACTCCCAGCCCTGGGCCCCCTATCATCCGCCCAGAGACCCATCAGCCTCCCGGCCCCAATCCCCTTGTCTACTGGCCCTGTTCCCTCTCTGCATCCAGGCCCTGGTCACCCTCTGCCTACCTGTCCCGGTCTCCCTCTGCTTCCCAGCCCTGGCCAGCCTCTGCCTCTCTGACCTAGTCGCCCCCTGCCTCTCGGCCCTGATTCCCCCCTGCTTCTCAGCCCTAGGCCCTGTCTCCTGGCCCAGGTAACCTCCTGCTTCCTGGCCCCGTTCCTCCTGTCTACCGGCCCTGGTCCCCCTCTATCGCCTTTCCCTGGTCCACCTCTACCTCCCTGACCTTGTCCCCCATGCTTCTCGGCCCTGGTCTCCCTTTGCCTCCCGGCCCTGATCCCCATTTCCCAACCCTGGTCCCCCTCTGCCTCCTGGCCCTGGTCCCTCTTTGCCTCCCGACCCTGGTCTCCAGTCTTCTGGCCCAAGTATACATCTGCCTCCTGGCCCTGGTCCTCCTCTACCTCCAGGACGATGTCCCTCTCTGCCTCCCGCCCCTGGTCCCTTTGAGCCACCCGGCCATGGTCTCCCTCTACGTCCAGGCCACTGGATCTCTCTCCGTCCCGGCCATGGATCCCCTCAACCTCCAGGCCCTGGTCCCTGTGTCTAGCAGCCCTGGTCCCTCTCTGTCTCCCGACCCTGGTCCCCGTCGGGCTCCCTGCCCTGGTCCCCCTCAGATTCCCAACCCAGCCCGGCCTCTGCCTCTCTGACATGGTCACGCCCCGCCTCTCGGCCAGGTTGCCCTCTGCTTCTCAGTCCTAGTCCCACTATCTCCCGGTACAGATACCCCTCTGCCTCCCAGCCAGGATCCCCCTGTCCCCTGGCCCAGGTACCCCTCTGCTTCCCGACCCTAGTCGCCCTGTCTACCGACCCTGCTCCCCCACTTTCTTCCGATCCTGGTCACCCTCAGCTTCCCTGACACTGCTTCTCGGCCCTGGTCCCCCTTTGCCTCCCGGCCCAGGTAACACTCTGCCTCCTGGCCCTGGCTCCCATCTGCTTCCCGGCCCTGGTCCCCCGTCTACCGGCTCGGGTACCCCTCTGCCTCTTGGTCCTGGTCTCCCGCTGCCTCCAGGCCCTGGTCACCCATTCCTTCAATCGTATTTATTGAGTGCTTACTGTGAGCAGAGCACTGTACTAAGCGCTTGGAAAGTACAAGTTGGCAACATATAGAGATGGTCCCGACCCAAGAACGGGCCTCCCAACCCTAGTCCCCCATCTCCCTGTCCCTTTGGGCCTCCCGGTCCTGGTCGCCCACTTCCTCCCGGCCACTGGATCTCTCTCCATCCTGGGCATGGGTCCCCTCTACTTCCATGCCCTGGTCTCCATTTTCTGCCAGCCCTAGTCTCCCTTTACCTTCCGGCCCTGGTCCCCCAGATTCCCTGCCCTTGTCCCACCTCTCCAAGCCATGGGCCATTGGTCTCTCTCCGTCCCAGCCATGTGTCCCCCTGCTCTGTCAGCCTGGTTTCCCTCTACCTACAATCCCCGGCCACTTTCTCCGTCCTGGCCCTGGGACCCTCTGACTCCCGGCCTAGGTCCCCCTATCTCCCGGCCCTGGACTCCCAGTCTCCCCGCCCATGTACTCCTCTGCCTCCGAGACCTGGTCACCCTCTGCCTCCCGACCCTGGACCCCCTTCTCCGGGCCCAGGTACCCCTCTGCCTCCTGTCCGTGATCCCCCTCTGCCTCCCGGAACTGGTCACCCAAGCCTCCAGACGCTAGTCTCCCGTTTCCCGGCCCAGGAACCCCTTGCCTCCTGGCCCTGGTTTCCCTCTGCCTCCCGACCCTGGTCCCCCTTCTCTGGGCCCTGGTACCCCTCTGCCTCCTGGCCCTTATCCCTCTCTGCCTCCCGGCCCTGGTCACCCAAGCCTCCCGAACCTAGTCCCCCGTATCCCGGCTCAGGAACACCTTGCCTCCTGGCCCTGGTCCCCTTTTGCCTCCCTGCCCAGGTACCCCTCAGGCTGCTGGCCCTCGTCCCCCTCTGCCTCCAGACCCTGGTATACTTCGTGGCCCTGGACCCCGTCTCCCAGCTCAGGTGCCCCACTGCCTCCCGGCACTGGTCCCCCAATGCGTCTCGGCCCTGGTACCTCTCTGCCTCTCGGCCGTGGTCTTCCTCTGCCTATCGGCGCTGGTCACTCTGTCTCCAGGACCAGATACCCCTCTGCCTCCCTGCCTTGGTCTTCCTGTCTCCCAGCCCAAGTAACCCTCTGCCTACCGGTCATGATCCCCTCCTGCAACGTTGCCCTGGACCTCCTCTGCCTCCCGGTCCTGGTGTCCTTCTATCTCCAGTCCCTGGTCTCCCATCTCCTGGCCCAGGTACCCAAATGCCTCCTGGCCCTGGTCCCCCTATGCCACCCTGCCCTGGTCCCCCTCAGCCTGCTGGCCCTGGTCCCCCTCTACCTCGTGGCCCTGGACCCTGTCTCCCAGCCCAGGTGCCCCTCTGCCTCCCGGCCCTGGTCCCCCGCTGCGTCTCGTCCCTGGTAGCCCTCTGTCTCTCGACCGTGGTCTTCCTCGGCCTATCAGCCCTGGTCACTCTGTCTGGAGGCCCAGGTACCCCTCTGCCTCCCTACCCTGGCCCTCTGTCTCCCAGCCCAGGTAGCCTTCTGCCTACCGGTCATGGTCACCTCCTGCCTCGCTTCCTTGGACCTCCTCGGCCTCCCGGCCCTGGTAGCTCTGTGCCTCCCGGCCCTGGTCTCCTTCTACCTCCAGGCCCTGGTCCCCCGTCTCCTGGCCCAGGTACCCATCTGCCTCCTGGACCTGGTGCCCCTATGCCACCCTGCCCTTGTCCCGCTCTTCCTCCCGGCCTTCGTTCCTAAGTGCCTTTCTGACCTGTTTATCTTCTACCTTCAAGACCCTGGGTCTCTCTCTGTCCCGGCCCAGGGTCTCTTCTACCTCCCGGCCCCGGTCCCCCTATGCCTCCCAACCCTGGTTCCTCTGTCTCCGGGCCCAGGTACCCCTCTTCCTCCCTGCCCTGGGCCGCCTGTGTCCTGGCCCAAGTACCCTTCTGCCTCCTGGTCCTGGTCCCCCTCTGCCTCCAGGCCTTGGTCCCCCTATGCCTCCCAGCCAGGTACCCCTCTGCCTCCTGGCCCTGGTCTCCCTCTTCTTGATCCCCCGTCTCCCGGCCCAAGTAACTCTCTGCCTCCTGGCCATGGTCGCCTTCTGCCGCATTGCCCTTGTCCCCCTCTGCCTCCCGGCCCTGGACCCTCTGTGCCTCCAGATCCTGGTCTCTTTCTCCCTCCAGGCCCTTGGGTCTCTCTCCTTCGCGGCCGTGGCTCCTTTCTACCTCCAGGCCCTCGCCGCCTTGTCTCCCGGCCCAGGGACAATTCAGCCTCCTTGCTCTCCGTCCCAGCCCTAGGTCAGATACACCACCTAGCCCTGCCGCCCCGTCTCCCAGCCCTGGTCCCCTTCTGGCCGTCATCCCCCTCTTCCAACCGGCCCTGATCCCCTTCTGGCTGTCATCCCCCTGTTTCCCGGCCCAGACACCCCTCTGCCTTCTCGTGCTGGTCCCCCTCTTCCTACCAGCCCTGGTCCCACTATGCCTCCAGACCCGAGTCCCCCTCTGCCTCCAGGCCTGGGTGCCCCTCTCCTTCCCAGCCCTGGGTCCCTGCTGTCTTCCAGACTGGTACCCCTCTGCCTCTTGGCCATCGTCCCCCTGTCTCCCGGCTCAGGCACCACTCAGACTCCCGGTCCTTGCACCCATTCACCTCGCAGCCCTGGTCCCCCTCTGCTTCCCGGTCCAGGTACCCCTCTGCCTCCTGGTCCTGGTCCCCCTCCACTGCCCTGCCATGGTCCCCCTCTGCCTCCGGGGCCTGGTCCCTCTGTGCTTCCCGGCACTGTTCTCCCTCTACCTCCAGCCCCTGGTCCTTCTGTCTGTTGTGGCCCTAGGTCCCCTCTACCTGCCCGCTCTGGTCTCCCTGCCCCCGGCCCAGGTACTCCTCTACCTCCCTACGTCGCCCTCTGTTTCTCGGCCCTGGTCCCGCCCGCTTCTCTCTCCATCCGGGACTTGGGTCCCCTTTACCTCCAGGCCCTGGTCCCGCTGTCTCCCGGTGTAGGTACCCCTCCGCCACCTGGCCCTGATCGACTTCTGCCACCCCGCCCTGGTCCCCCATTTTCTCTCGGCCCTGGTCCCTCCGTGGCTCTGTGCTCTGGCCTCCTTTTCATTCATTCAATCGTATTTATTGAGCGCTTACTCTGTGCAGAGCACTGTACTAAGCGCCTCCCGGCCCTAGTCCCTCTTTCTCTCGGCCCAGGTAACCCTCTGCCTCCCAGCCCTGGTACCTCTCCGCCATCCTGCCCTGGTTCCCCTCTGCCTCTCGGCCTTGGTCCCCCTGTCTCCAGGCCCACGTACCCCTCTGCCTCCCTGCCCTGGTCCCCTAGTCTCCCGGCCTGGGTACCTCTCTGCCTCCTGGCCCTGGTCCCTCTCAGACTACCCGCCCTGGTCACAATCTGCCTCCCAGCCCTGCTCCCCCTCTGCCTCCCTGCCCTTGTCCCCCCCGCTTCTCGACCCTGATCCCCCTCTGCCTCCCGGCCCAGGTACCCCTCTGCCTCCTGACCCTGGTCCCCCCTCCCATCCTGCCCTGGTCCCCCTCTGCCTCTTGGACCTGGTCCCTCTGAGCCTCCTGGCCCTCGGCCCTCAGAGCCTCCCGGCCTTGGTTTCTTTCCAGCTCCAGGCCCTTTTGTGAGTCTGCATCCAAGCCCTGGGTCCCCTCTACCTCCCGACCCAGGTACCACTCTGTCTATCGGCTCTGGCCCCTCCCCGCCTCATGGTCCTGCTCCCCCTCTGCCTCCCTGCCCTGATATCCCGTCTCCCGGCCCAGGTACCCCTCTGCCTCCTCGAACTTGTCCCTCTCTGCCTCCAGGCCCTGCTCCCCCTCGGCTGCCCGGCCCTGGGCACTGTCTGCCTCCCTGCCCTTGTCGCCCATGCGTCTCCACCCTGGTCCCCCTTTGCCTCCCGGCCCAGGTTCCCCTCTGCCTCCAGGCCCTAGTCTGCCTCTGCATCTACGATCTGGTCACCAAGTGCCTCTCGGCCCTGGTCCCTCTCTGCTTCTCAGCCCTGGTCCTCCTGTCTTCCGGCCCAGGTACCCCTCTTCCTCCCGACCCTGGTCCCCTGTCTCCAGGCCCAGGTACCCCTATGCTTCCTGGCACCGGTCCCCCTCTGCCTCCCGGCCCTGGTCCTTCTGTGCCTCCCGGCCCTGGTCTCACTGGACCTCCAGGCCCTGCTCCCTCTCTCTGTCCCGCCCCAGGTCCCATCTACCTCCCAGCCCGGGTCCTCCTGTCTCCCGGCCCAGGTTCCACTCTGCCTCCTGGCCCTGGTCCCCCTCTGCCTACCCGCCCTGGTCCCCCTCTCGGCTCTGGTCTCCCTGTCTCCCGGCCCAGGTCCCCCTATACCACCCTATCCCGGTCCCCCCTACTTCTTGGCCATGGTCCCTCTCTACCTCCCGACTCAGGTACGTCTCTACCTCCTGGCCTTGGTCACCCTCTGCTCCCGGTCGTGGTCCTCCGTCTCTCGGTCCAGTTACCCCTCTGCCTCCCGGCCCTGGTTCGCATCTCCCAGCCCAGGTATCCCTCTGCCTCCTAGCTCTGGTCTGCCTCTGTCTCTCTGATCTGTTTGCCCCCTGCCTCTCGGCACTTGTTCCTCTCCTTTTCTTAGCCCTGGTCCCCCTGTCTCCCGGCCCAGGTACCCCTCTGCCTCCCGGGCATGGTCCCACTGTCTCCCGGTCCAGGTACTCCTCTGCCTCCTGGCCCTGTTCCCCCTCAACCTCCAGGCCCTGGTCCCTCTCTCCATCACGGCCCTGGGTCACCTCTACCTCCAGGCCCTATTTCCCGTTTCTCGGGCCAGGTACCCCCCTGCCTCCAGGCCCTGGTCCCCCTCGGCCACCCGGCTCTGGTCCCCCCTCTGCCTCCCTGCCCTTGTCGCCCCCGCTTTGTCTCCCGACCCCGGTTCCTCTGTCTCCTGGCCCAGGTCACCCTCTGCCTCCCGGCCCTGGTCCCTCATCTCCCGGCCCAGGTAACCCTCTGCCTTCTGGCCCTGGTCCTCCTCTACCTCCAGGCCTGGCTCCCCTCTCCTCCCCAGCCATATACAACCCAGCTCTGCTGCCCGTCTCCTGGCCTAGTACGCCTCTGCCTCCTGGCCGTCGGCCCCTTGTCTCCTGGCCCAGCTACACCTCTGCCTCCCGGAACGGGTCCCTCTGTGCATTCCGGACTTGGTCTCCTTCTACCTCCAGGCCCTTGGGTCTCTCTCAATCCCGGCCCATGGTTCCCTCTACCTCCGGGCCCTGGTCCAACTGTCTCCCAGCCCAGGTACCCCACTACCTCCCAACCCTGGTCCCCCTCTGCCTCCTCACCCTGGTCACCTTCTACCTCCCATTCCTGGTCCCCCTCTGCCTGCCCTGGTCCTCCCCTGCCTCTCGCACCTGCTTCCCCTCTGCTCCTCGACTTGGTCCCCCTCTGCCTCCCGGCCCATATACCCCGCCGCATCCTGGCCCTTTTCCCCCTCTGCATCCAGGACCTGGTCCCCGTCTCCCGGCCCAGGTACCGCCTCTGCCTCTGGGCCCTGATCCCCCTCTGCCTCTCCATGCTGGTCCCCTTCTGCCTCCAGGACCTGGTCCCCCTCTGCCTCCCTATCCTGGTTCCCCCCACCTCTCGGCCCTAGTCCCGCTGCCTCCCGGCCCAGGTCACTCTATGCCTCCCGGCCCTGGTCGCTCTGTGCCTCCCGGCTCTAGTCTCTCTGTGCCTCCCAGCCCGAATCTCCCTCTACATCCAGGCCCTTGGGTCTCTCTCCGTCCCAGGCCTGGGTGCCCTCTACATCCAGGCCCTGGTCCCCTTGCCTCCTGGCCCAGGTACCCCTCTGCCTACTGGCCCTGGTACCCTTCTGCTTCCCAGTCCAGGTACACCTCTGCCTCCTGGCCCGGGTCCCCTTCTGCCTCTGGGGCCTGGTCCCTTTGTGCTTCCCGGCACTGTTCTCCCTCTACCTCCAAGCCCTGGTCCTTCTCTCCGTCGCGGCCCTGGGTCCGCTCTACCTGCCCGCTCTGGTCTCCCTGCCTCCCAGCCCAGGTACCCCTCTACCTCCTGGCACTGGTACCCTTGTTTCCCGGGCCTGGTACCCCTCTGCCTCCCGGACATGGGCCCCCTCTGTCTCCATGCCCTGGGCTCTCCCACCTCTCGGCCCTGGTCTCCTTCTGCCACCCTGCCCTGGTCACCCTCGGCCTCCCTGCCCTGGTTACACTCTGCCTCCCTGCCCTGGTCTCCCCGACCTCTCGGCTCGAGTCCCCTTCTGATTCCCGGACTAGGTACCCCGCCACATCCTGGTCCTTTTCCCCCCTCAGCCCCCTGGCAGTGGTACTCCGTCACCCCGCCTAGGTACCCTACTTCCCCCCAGCCCTGGTTGCCCCATCTCCAGATCCAGGTACCCTTCTGCCACCCAGCGCTGGTCCCTATCTGCCTCCTGGCCCTGTTCCCTCTCGCCTCCCGGCCCTGTTCTCCTTCTACATCCAGACCCGTGATACTCTCCCAATTCCGGCCCTGGGTCACCTCTACCTCCCAGGCCTGGTCCCCCATCTCCTGGCCTAGGTACCCCTCTGTTTCCCGGCTCTCAAGTACCCTTCTGCCTCCTGGCCCTGTTCTGCCTCTGCCACCCTGCGCTGGTCCCCCTTTCCCTCCCGACCCTGGTCCCTCTTGCCTCCTGGCCCTAGTCTCCTTCTACCTCCAGGCCCTTGGGTCTCTCTATTTCCAGGCCCTGGGTCCCCTCTACCAACCGGCCCTGGTCCCCCTGTCTCCCGGTCCAGGTACCCCTCTGCCTCCTGGCCCTGGTCCCCGTTTCCCGGTCCAGGTAACACTCTGCCTTGTAGTCCTGGTCCCACTCTGCCTCCCTGCCCCGATCCCCCCGCCCCTCAGCTCTGGTCCCCCTCTGCCTCCTGGCACAGGTACCTTGCTGCCTCCTGGCCCTGGTTCCACTCTGTCTCCCGGCCCTAGTCCCCCTGTCTCCCTGCCCAGGTACCCTACTGACTACTGGACATGGTCCCCCTCTGACCCCTGGCCCTTGTCCCCCTCTGCCTTTCCCACTGGTCCAACTTTACTTTCTGGCCCTCCTCCCCTGCCCCCCGCCGATCTTCTGGCCCTGGTACCCTACTGCCACCGGCCCTAGGTCCTATCTATCTCCCTGCCTTGGTCCCCATCTTCTGCCCTGACCTGCTTGCCCTCTGTCTACCGGCATTGGTGCCGCGATTACTCCCAGCTCTCGTCGCCTTGTATCTCCCGGCCCTGGTCCCCCTGTATCTCCCGGCACTGGTCCCCTTGTACCTGCCAGCCCTGGTCTCCCTCTTCCTCAAGGCCCTGGCCCCCCTCTCTGTCCCAGCCCTGGATCCCCTCTAATTACCAGGCTAGGTGCCCCTGTCTACAGGCCCGGGTGCCCCTCTGCCTCCCAGCCCTGGTCCCCCTCTCCCTCTCTGCCCTTGTCAGCCCTGCTCCTCAGACCTGGTCCCCTTTGCCTCCTGTCCCTGGTCCCCCTCTGCCTCCCGTTCCTGGTCCACCGTCTACTGGCCCGGATACCCCTCTGCCTCCTAGCCCCTGGTCACCCCTGCCTTCTGCTCCCACTCTGACTCCCTACCCTCCCTACCCGGCCCGGGTCCCCCTCTACCTTCCGGCCCTGGTCCATCCCTCCTCTCGTACCTGGTCCGCCCAGAAAACCTGCCCTGGTCCTCCTCTGCCTCCCGTCCCTGATTCACCTAAGCCTGCCGGCCCTAGTTCCCCTTCAGTTCCGAGAAGCCGGGGGACAAGGGCAGGGAGGCAGAGGAACCCCTCTGTCTGCTGGCCCTAGTCCCCGCTTCTCGGCCCTGGTCCCTCTTTGCCTTCCGGTCCAGGTACTGCTCTGCCTCCTGGCCTCGGTCCCCATTTCCCCTCCCGGCCCTGATCCCCCATCTCCCGGCCCAGGGACCCCTCTGCCTCCTGGCCCTGGTCCCCCACTGCCGCCCTGCCGGGGTCCCCTTCTGCCTCCAGGCCCTGTGTCCCCTCAACCTCCCGGCCCTGTTCCCCTAGTCTTCTGGCCCAGGTACCCCTCTGCCTTCCCGCCCTGGCCCCCCTATGCTTCCCGGCCCTGGCCGGCCTCTGCCTCTCTGACCTGGTTGGCCCCCGCCTCTCGGCCCTGGTTCCTCTCTGCTTCTCTGCCCTAGTCCCACTGTCTCCCAGCACAGGTACCCCTCTGCCTCCCAACCCTGGTCCCCTGCCTACCAGCCCTGGTCCCCCTCTGTCTCCCGGCCATGGTTCCCCTCTGCCTCCCTGACCTTGTCCCCCCCGGCTTCGCGGCCCTGGTCCTCCGTCTACCGGGCCAGGTACCGCTCTACCTCCTGGCCCTGGCCCCTATCTGCCTCTCTGCCCAGGTACCCCTCAGCCTGCTGGCCCTGGTCCCCCATCTACCTCCTAGCCCTGGTCCCCCATTTACAAGCCTTGGTACCCCTCTGCCTCCTGGCCATGGTCCCCCCATGATGTCCTGCCCTGGTCCCCCTCTGCCTCCCGAACCTGGGTTCTCCCTACCTCCAGGCCCTGGTCCCCCAGTCTCCCCGCCCAGTTAACCCTTTGCCTCCTGGCCCTGGTCCCCCGTATCCTAGCACAGGTACCCCTGTGTCTCCTGGCCCTGATCTCCCTCTGCTCCCGGCCCTGGTCCCCCGTCTACCGGCCTGGGTACGCCTCTGCCTCCTGGCCCTGGTCCCCATCTGCCTCCCTGCCCAGGTACCCCTCAGCCTGCTGGCCCTAGTCCCCCTCTACGTCCTGGCCCTGGTCCCCCGCCTACAAGTCTTAGTACCCCTCTGCCTCCAGGACATGGTCCCCCCCCCCCGCCATGTTGCCCTGGTCCCCCTCTGCCTCCCGGACCTGGGTTCTCTCTACGTACAGGCCCTGGTTTCCCAGTCTCCCCGCGCAGGTAACCCTCTGCCTCGTGGCCCTGGTCCTCCGTATCCCGGCCCAGGTGCCCCTCTATCTCCTGGCCCTGGTTCACCTCTGCCTCCGGGCCCTGATACCCCTCTGCCTCCCTGCCCTTGTCCCCCACCTCTTCTCGACCCTGGTCCCCCTTTGCCTTCCGGCCAAAGTACTCCTCTGCCTCCTGGCCCAGGTCCCTCTCTTCCTCCCAGCCTTGGTCCCCCATCTCCCGACCAAGGTATCCTTCTGCCTTCTGGCCCTGGTCCCGCACTGCCACCCTGCCCTGGTCCCCCTCTGCCTTCTGGCTCTGGGTCTCCTCTACCTCCCGGCCCCAGTCCCCCGTCTCCTGGCCCAGGTACCCTTCTAAATCCTGGCCCAGGTCCCCCTCTGCCTCCGTCCCTGGTTCCCCTGTTCCTGCCAGCCCTAGTTCCCCTTTAGTTCAAAGAAGCGGGGGGACAAGGGCAGGGAGTCAGAGGAACCCTCTATCTCCCGGCCCTGGTCCCCCACTTCCTCCCGGCCCTGGTACCCCTCTGCCTCCTAGCCCTGATTTCCCACCTCCAGGCCCTTGGGTCTCTCTCCGTTCTGTTCCCGGGTCCTCTCTACCTCCCAGCCCAGGTCCCCCTGTCTCCAGACACAGGTACCTCTCTGCCTCCATGCCCTGGTCCCCCTCTGCCTCCTGGCCCTGGTTTCCTACCTCCAGGCCCTTGGGTCTCTCTCCGTTCTGATCCTGTGTCATCTCTACCTCCCAGCCCAGGTCCCCCTGTCTCCAGACCCAGGTACCCCTCTGCCTCCTGGCCCTCGTCTCCCTCTACCTCTAGGCCCTGGTACCTCTGTGCCTCCTGGCCCTCGTCCTTCTCTCTGTCCCGGCCCTGGGTCTGCTTTACCTCCCGGCCCTTGTCCACCGCTTTCCCGACCCAGAATCCCCTCTGGCTCCCGGCCCTGGTCCTCCTCTGACTTCCAGCACTGGTCTCCTTCTACCGTCCCTGGTTCCCCTGTATCAAGAACAAGGTAACCCTCTGCCTCCAGGCAGGGTCACCATCTGCCTCCCGGTGCTGGTCCCCCTCTGACTCCTGGACCTGGTCACCCTCTGCCTCCGGGCCCTGGTCCCGCTCTGCCTCCCAGCCCTGGACTCCGTCTCCCAGTCCCGGTCCCACTCTGCCTCCTGGTCCTGTTCCCCCTCTGTCTCCTGGCCGAGGTACCCCACTGTCTCCTGGCCCTGGTCCCTCTCTGCCTCCCAGCACAAGTACCCCTCTGACTCCCTGCCTTTGCCTCCCTGTCTTCCGACCCAGGTACCCCTCTGCCTCCTGGCCCAGTCCCCCTCCGCCTCCCGGCCCTGGTCTCCTTCTACCTCCAGGCCCTTGGGTCTTTCTCCGTCCCGGCGTTGGGTTCCCTCTGCCTCTCAGCTCTCGTCCCCCTGTCTCCAGACCCAGGTAACCCTCTGCCTCCAGGCCCTGGTCCCCCGCTGCCTCCCGGCCCTGGACCCCAGTCTCCCGGCCCACACAACCCTCTGTCTCCTGGACCTGGTCCCTTTCTGCCTACCTACCCTGGTCCCCATCTGCCTTCCATCCCTGGCCCTCCTTGGCATCCCGGCCCTTGTCCCCCTCTGACTTCCTGCCCTTGACCCCCTGCTTCTAGAACCTGGTCCCCCTTTGCCTACCGGCCCAGGTACGGCTCTGCCTCCTGGCCCTGGCCCACCCCTGCCACCCTGCCCTGGTCCCCCTCTGCCTCCTGGCCCTGGTCCCTCTGTGCTTCCCGGCCCTGGTCCCCCACGACATACCGGTCTTGGTTTTCTTCAACCTCCAGGCCATTGGTTGAGTCTCCGTCCCGACCCACGGTCCACTCTACCTCCCGGCCCTGGTCCTCCTGTCTCCCGGCCTAGGTACCCCTTTGCCTCCTGGCCCTGGTCCCCATCTGCCTCCCGGCCCGAGTCTCCCTCTGCCTTCTCGGCCCTGGTCCCCCTGTCTCCCGTCCCAGGCACCACTTTGCCTCCTAGCCCTGGCCCCGCTCAGCCTCCAGGCCCTGGTCACCGTCTGCCTCCCTGCCCTTGTCGCCCCCGCTTCTCCGCCCTGGTCCCCATTTGCCTGTCATCCCAGGTACCCCTCTGCCTCCCGGCCCTGGTCCGCATTTGCGTCTATGACCAGGTCACCCACTGCCTCTCGGCCCTGGACCCCCTCTGCTTCTCAGCCCTGGTCCTCCTGTCTCCTGACCCAGGTATCCATCTCCCTAATGGCCCTGATCCCACTCTACCTCCCTGCAGTCGTCCTCCCGCATCTCCGTCCTGGTACCCCTTTGCCTCTCCGGCTCTGGACCCCCTCTTCCTCCCGGCCCAGGTACCCCTCCACTACCTGGCCCTGGTCACCCTCTGCCTCCCTGCCCTGATCCCCGTCTGCCTCCCAGCCTTGATCCCTCTGTGCCTCCCGGCCCTGGTCTCCCTCGACCTCCAGGCCCTGGTCCCCATCTCATGGCCTAGGAACCAGCCTGCGTCCTGGCCCTGGTCCCCATCTGCATCCCGGCCCTAGTCAACCTCTGCCTCTCAGCCCTGGTCCCCGTCTCCCGGCCCACGGACCCTTCTGCCTCCCTGCCCTGGTCCCCCTGCCTCCTGGCCCAGGTACCTCTATGCCATCCTGCCCTAGTCCTTCCCGCTTCTCGACCTTGGTGAGCCATTGCCTCCCGGCCCAGGTACCCTTCGGCCTCCTGGCTATGGTCCCCCCTGCGTCCATGCCCTGGTCCCCTCTGCCTCCCGGACCTGGTCCCTCTGTGACTCTTGGTACCCTAGGGCGTCCCGTCCTTGGTTTCCTTCTACCTCCAGGCCCTTGGGTGAGCCTTCGTCCGGGACCTGGGTCTCCTCTACCTCCCGGCCCTGGTCCCCCTATCTCCCGGCCTAGGTAAACCTCTTCCTCCTGGCCCTGGTCCCCCCTCTGCCAAACCGCCCTGGTGCCCATCTGCCTTCCGGCCTTGACTCTCCTCAGCTTCTCGGCCCTGGTCTCCCTTCCCCCACCCTAGATACCCCTCTTCTTCCTGGCCCTGGTACCCCTCTGCCAACGCGTACCCTAGTCACAATAATAATAATAATAATAATAATAATAATAATAATAATGGCATTTAGTAAGCGCTTACTATGTGCAAAGTGCTGTAATAAGCGTTGGGGAGGTTACAAGGTGATCAGTTTGTCCCATGGTGGGTGCTCACAGTCTTAATCCCCATTTTAAAGATGCGGTAACTGAGGCCCAGAGAAGTGAAGTGACTTTCCCCAAGTCATACAGCTGACAATTGGTGGAGCCGGGATTTGAACCCGTGACCTCTGACTCCAAAGCCCGAGCTCTTTTCACTGCGCCACGCTGATTCTGTCATCTACCTCCCGGCCCTGGTCCCCCTCTGCCTCTCGGCCCTAGTATACCTGTCTCCCGGCCTAGGTAACTCTCTGCCTCCCATTCCTGGTCCCTCTCTGCCTCCAGGCCCTGGTCCCCCTCAGCCTCTCGGCCCTGGTCCCCTTCGGCCTCCCTGCCCTTGTCGCCCTCGCTTCTCCGTCCTCGTCCCCCTTTGCCTTCCAGTCCAGGTACCCTCTGTCTCCCAGCACTGCTCAGCCTCTGCGTTTATGACCTGGTCGCCCCCTGCCTCTCGGCCCTGGTCCCCTTCTGCTTCTGAGCCCTGGTCTTCCTGTCTTCAGGCCCTAGGTCTCCTCTAACTCCCAGCCCTGGTCCCCGTCTCTCCGTCGAAGTACCTCTCTTCCTCCTGGCCCTGGTCCCCATCTGCGTCCCGGACCTGGTCCCCCTGTCTCCCGACCCAGGTACCCCTCTGCCTGACGGACCTGGTTTCCCTCGGCCTCCCTGCCCTTGTAGCCCCCGCTTCTCCGCCCTGGTCCACCTCTGCCTCCAGGCCCCCGTCTCCCTCTGCCTTCCTGCACTTGCCCCCCATCCCGTCTTGGCCCTGGTTCCCCTTTGCCTTCTGACCCAAGTACCCCTCTGTGCCCAGGCCCTGTTCCCCCTCTGCCTTCCGGCCCAGGTACCCCTCTGCCTCCTGGCCCTGATCCCCCTCTTCCTCCCGGCCCTAGTCCCCATATTCCGGCCCAGGTACCCCTCTACCTCCTGGCTCTAGTCCCCCACTGCCCTAGTCCCCTCAGCCTCCCCTGCCCTTGTCCCCCTCTGCCACCCGGGCCTGGGTCCCCTCAAAATCATGGCCCTGGTCCTCCTGTCTCCTGGCCCAGGTACACTTCTCAATCCTGGCCCCGCTCCCTCTATGCCTTCCCGCCCTGGTCCCCCTCTGCATCCCGGCCCTTGTCCCCTCTGCCTCCCTGCCTTGTTCCCCTCCGCCTATCGTCCCTCGTCCCCCTCTGACTTTCGGCCGCAGTTTCCCTGTACTTACGAGAAGCTGGGGGGGGGGGGGTAGGGGGGACAAGGGAAGGGAAGCAGTGGTACCCCTGTGCCTGCTGGACCTGATCCCCGTTTCCGAACCCTGGTCCCCCTCTGCCTCCCGGCCCCGGTCCCCCTCTGCCTTCCAACCCTGGTCCCCTCCGTCTCCCGGCCCAGGTACCCCTCTGCCTCCTGGCCCTGGTCCCCCTCTACCTCCAGGCCCTGATCCCTCTCTACCTCCGCACACTGCTCCCTTTGAGCCTCCCGGCCCTGATCTCCCTCTGCTTCCAGGCCACTGGATCTCTCTCCTTCCCGGCCAGAGGTCCCCTCTACTTCCTGGTCCAGGTCCCCCTGTTCTCCCAAGCTCTGGTCTCCGTCTATCTCTAAGCCCTGGCCCCTCTCTCCGTCCCGGCCCTGGGACCTTCTATCTCTCGGCTCAGGTCTCCCTGTCTCCCGGGCCAGGTACCCCTCTGCCTCCCAGCCCTGGTCCCCCCATGCCTCCCAGCCCTGCTCCCACTCTGCCTCCCGGCCCTGGTCCCCTTCTGCTTCCCGGACCTGGTCGGCCTCTGTCTCTCTGACCTGGTCACCCCCGGCCTATTGGCCCTGGTTCCCTTCTGCTTCTCAGTCCCAGTCCCACTGTCTCCCAGCACAACTACCCCTCTGTCTCCAAGCCATGGCCCCACTATCTCCCGGCCCAGGTACCCCTCTGCCTCCCGTTTCTGGTCTCCTGTCTAATGGACCTGGTGCCCCTCTGCCTCCCAGCCCAGGTCCCCCTTTCTTCCGGCCCAGGAACTCCTCTGCCTCCTGGCCCTGGTTCCCCTCTACGTCCTGGCCCTGGTCCACCATCTACTGGCCCGGATACCCCTCTGCCTCCCGGCCCAGGTTCCCCTCTGCCTCCCTGCCCAGGTCACCCCCAGCCTCTCGGTCCTGATCCCCCTCTGCCTCCCTGCCCCGGTCGCCCCCTGCCTTACGTCCCTGGTCCCCCTCTGACTATAGGCCCTAGTTCCCCTTTACTTCTGAGAAGCAGGGGGTACAAGGGCAGGGAGGCAGTGGTACCACTCTGCCTGCCGGCCTGATCCCTATTTCCCGGCCCTGGTCCCCCTCTGCTTCCCGACCCTGGTCCGCCTCTGAATCTCTGACCTGGTCGACCCCAGCCTCTCGGCCCTGTCTCCCGGCCAGGGAACCTTCTGCCTCCTGGGCCCAGTCCCCTTGTCTACCGGCCCTGGTCCCTCTTTGCCTCCAGGTCCTGGTCCCCCTCTGCCTCCCTGTCCCTGTCCACCTCTGTCTCCCTGTCCCGGTCCCCCTCTGCTTCCCAGCCCTGACCAGCCTCTGCCTCTCTGACCTGGTCGCCCACTGCCTCTCGGCCCTGGTTCCCCTCTGCCTCTCAGCCCTAGGCCCCATCTCCTGGCCCATGTAACCCTCTGCCTCCCGGACCCGGTCCCCCTGTCTACGGGCCCTGGTCTCCCTCCGTCTCCTGTCCCTGGTCCCACTCTACCTTCCTGACCTTGTCCCCCATGCTTCTCGGCCCTGGTCCCTCTTTGCCTCCCGGCCCTGATTCCCGTTTCCCAACCCTGGGCCCCGTCTGCCTCCTGGCTCTGGTCACTCTCTGCCTCCCGACCCTGGTCTCCCATCTCCTGGCCCAGGTACACCTCTGCCTCTTGGCCTTGCTTCACGGCCCTGGTCACCCTTTGCCTTCCGGCCCTGATTCCAGCTTCCAAAACATGGTCCTTCTCTACCTCCTGGCCCTGGTCCCTTTGAGCCTCCCGGCCATGGCCTCCCTCTACCTCTAGGACACCGGGTCTCTCTCCGTCCGGGCCATGGGTCCCCTCTACCTCCCAGTCCTGATCCCCATCTGGCTCCCTGCCCTGGTCCCCCGCCCTGGTCCCCCTCAAATTCCCGGCCCAGGCCGGACTCTGCCTCTCTGACCTGGTCAAGCCCTGCCTCTCGGCTCTGGGACCCCTCTGCTTCTCAGCCATAGTCCCACTGTCTCTCGGCCCAGCTACCCCTCTTCCTCCTAGCCCTGGTCTTCCTGTCCCATGGCCCAGGTACCCCTCTGCCTCCCGGCCCTGGTCGTCCTGTCTACCAGCCCTGGTCGCCCTCTTTATCCCGGTCCTGGCTGCTCTCTGCCTCCCTGACCTTGTCACACCGCTTCTCGGCCCTGGTCCCACTTTGCCTCCCGGCCCAGGTTCCCCTCTGTCTCCCCACCTTGTTCCCCCTCTTCCTTCCGGCCCCAATAACCCTATGCCACCCTGCCCCTGCCACCCCACCCTCCCCGCTTCTCAGCCCTGGTCCCTCTCTGCATCCCAGCCCAGGTACCCCTGTGCCCCTCTACCTCCCTGTCCTGGTTCCCCTGTCTCTTGGCCCAGGTACCCATCTGCCTCCTTTCCCTGGTCCCGCTCTGCTGCCCGGCCCTGATCCCTCTGTGCCTCCAGGCCCTTGGGTCTCTTTCCGTCCCGGCCCTGGGTCCCCTCTACCCTCGTCACTTTGTCCCCCGGCCCAGTTACCCTTCTGCCTCCTGGTCCTGGTCCCTGACTGCCACCCTGCCATGGTCCACCTCTGCCTCCCGGCCCTGGTCTCCTTATACCTCCAAGCCCTTGGGTCTCTCTCCATTGCGGCCCTGGGTCCTCTCTACCTCCCAGCCCAGGTCACCCTGTCTCCTGGCTCAGGTAACCCTCTACTTCTTGGCCGTGATCCTTCCCCTGCCTTCCCACCCTGGTCCCCCTCTGCCTCCCTGTCCTGGTCCCCCGCCTGCCTCTCAGTCTTTGTCCCCTCTGCCTTTCGGCCCTGGTATCCCTGTCTCCCAGCCTAGGTACCCATCTGCTTCCTGGCACTGGTCCCCTTCTGCCTCCCGGACCAGGTCCCTTTATGATTTCAGGCCCTGGACTGCCTGTGTTCTGGCCCCCCGGCTTCCCATCCTCCCCGCCTTACCTCCTTCCCCTCCCCACAGCAGCTGTATATATGTATATATGTTTGTACGTATTTATTACTCTATTTATTTATTTTATTTGTACATGTTTATTCTATTCATTTTATTTTGTTAACATGTTTTGTTTTGTTCTCTGTCTCCCCCTTCTATACTGTGAGCCCACTGTTGGGTAGGAACCGTCGCTATATGTTGCCCACTTGTACTTCCAAAGCGCTTAATACAGTGCTTTGCACACAGTAAGCGCTCAATAAATAAGATTGAATGAATGAATGGTCTCCTTCTACCTTCAGGCCCTGTTCCATCTCTATGTCCTGGACTTGGGTTCCCTCTACCTCCTGGCAATGGTCCCCCTGTCTTCCGGCCCACGTACCACTTTGCCTCATGGTTCGAGTCCCCCTCTGCCACCATACCAAACAGTTACAAGCACTGGGATGGATAACAGAGGCATTCCTTGATTATTATTACTATTATTATTATTATTTATGTATTATTTATTTATTATTATTATGGTATTTGTTAAGCGCTTACCATATACCAAACAGTTACAAGCACTGGGATGGATACAGGATAATCAGGTTGTCCCACGTGGGCTCACAGTCTTCATTCCTATTTTTAAAGGTGAAATAACTGAGGTACAAAGAAGTGAAGTGACTTGTCCAAGGTCGCACAGCAGACAAATGGCGGAGCTGGGATTAGAACCCACATTCTCTGAATCCCAATCCCATGCTCTTGCCGCTATGCTACACTGCTTCACTGACCACAGTGAGCTTACAGTCTAGAGGGGGAAACAGCACTAACATAAAGAAATACATTACACATATGGATGTAAGGGCTGAGGGGTTGGAAAGGAGGTGACGCATGAAGGGAGCAGGTCAGGGCAATGCAGAAGGGAGTGGGAGAAGAGGAAAAGAGGGCTTAGTCAGGGAAGGCCTCTTGGAGGAGATGGGCCTTCACTGAGGCTTTGAAGGTGGATAGAGTCATTGTCTGTCGGATATGAGGAGGGAGGCCGTTCCAGGCCAGAGGCAGGACATGGGAGAGTGGTCGGCGGCGAGACGAACTAGGTCGAGGTACAGTCAGAAGGTTGGCATTAGAGAGGTGAAGGCTGTGGGTTGGGTTGTGATAGGAGACTAGCGAGGTGAGGTAGGATGGGGGGGGGGGGCAAGTTGAGCGAGTGCTCTAGTGCCCAGAGTGAGGAGTTTCTGTTTGATGAGGAGGTGGAGGGTAACCACTGGAGTTTCTTGAGGAGCGGGGAAACGCATCCTGAATGTTTCTATAGAAAAATGTTGGTAGCAGAGTGAAGTATAGACTCGACTGGGGGAGAGACGGAAGGGCTGAGGATGTGTAGACAGGGGCACGGATGCAAGAAGGTTTGTTCCATCTGCCGATTTTTTTAATGGCATTTATTAAACGCTTACTATGTGCAAAGCACTGTTCTAAGCACTGGGGAGGTTACAAGGTGATCAGGTTGTCCCACGGGGGGCTCACAGTCTTAATCCCCATTTTACAGATGAGGTCACTGAGGCCCAGAGAAGTTAAGTGACTTGCCCAAAGTCACACAGCTGACAAGTGGCAGAGCCGGTATTTGAACCCATGACCTCTGACTCCAAAGCCCAGGCTCTTTTCCACTAAACCACACTGCTTCTCTGACCTTGGTTTGGCTTCATTGACTCTATCTTCTCCGGTTCTCCTCTTATTTCTCTGGCCCTTCAATTCTCAGTCTCCTTCGCGGGCTTCTCCTCCTCCTCCCAGCCCCTTACTGTAGGGATCCCATAAGGGTCAGTTCTTGGTCCCCTTCTATTCTCCATCTACACTCACTCCCTTGAAGAATTTATTCGCTCTCTCGGCTTCAGCTATCATCTCTATGCGGATGATACCCAAATCTAGATCTCCTCCCCAGTTTTTTTTTCTCTCTCTCCCCGTCGCATCTCCTCCTGCCTTTGGGACATCTCCACCTGGATGTCCTCCTGCCACCTACTACTCAACAGGTCCAAGACAGATCTCCATATTTTCCCTAGAGCCCGGGCTTGGGAATCAGAGGTCACGGGTTCTAATCCCAGCTGCCCCACTTATCAGCTGTGTGACTTTGGGCAAGTCACTTCACTTCTCTGCCTCAGTTACCTCATCTGGAAAATGGGGATTAAGACTGTGAGCCCCACATAGGACAGCCTGATTATCTTGTATCTACCCCAGTGCTTAGGACAGTGCTTGGTACATAGTAAGTGCTTAACAAATACCATCATCATCATCGTCGTCATCACCATCATTACTATTCCCTACCAAATCCTGGTCTCTCCGGAACTTTCCCGTCACTGTAGACAGCATAACCATCCTTCCTGTCTCACAAGCCTGTAACCTTGGTGTCATCCTTGACTCTATTCTCTCATTCACCCAAACAACGAATCCGTCACCAAATCCTGCCAGGCTCACCTTCACACATCGCCAAGAGCTACCCTTTACTCTCCAAACCAAACCTCCACCACGTTAGTACAATCACTCATTCTACCCCCACTGGATTACTGATTCAGCATCCTTTCTGACCTCCTAACCTCCTGCCTCTCCCCACTTCATTCATTCATTCAATCGTATTTATTGAGTGCTTACTGTGTGCTAAACACTGTACTAAGCGCTTGGAAAGTACAATTCGGCAACAGACACAATCCCTACCCAACAATGGGCTCACAGTCTAGAAGAGGGGAGACAGACAACAAAACAAAACAAGCAGACAGGCATCAAAAGCATCAATATAAACAGAATTTTAGATATATACACATCATTAATAAAACAGAATAATAAAGATGTACATATATACACAGGTGCTGTGGGGTTGGGGGGCGGGTGGCAGAAGGAGACCAGTGCTGCGTCCCAGAGGGGTTCCTGAGTCGGGAAAGCGGGGGACAAGTGCCGGGAGGTAGAGCAGACACAGGACCGGGACACAGAGAGGGACCAGGGCCTGGAGGCACAGAGGTACCAGGGCCTAGAGGTAGAGGGAGACCAGAGCCAGAAGGCAGAGAGGTACCTGGGTCTGGAAACAGGGGGACCTGGGCTGGGAGGTAGAGAGGACCCAGGAACCGAACGGAGAGAGACCCAAGGGCCTGGAGGTAGGAAACCAGGGCCAGAAGGCAGAGGGGGACCAGGGCCAGGAGACAAAGAGGGAACAGGGCCGAGAAGCGGGGGGACCAGGGCCGAGAAGCGGGGGGACGAGGGCCAGGTGGCAGAGGTGGACCAGGGCCTGGAGGCAGATGGGGACCAGGGCCAGGCGACAGAGAGGTACACGGGCCGGGAGATGGGGGTGTTCCTCTGCCTCCTTGCCCTTGTCCTTCCCGCTTGATGGCAGTAAAAGGGAACTAGGGATGGAAGGCACGGGGGAACATGGGATGGGAGGCAGAAGGGGACCAGGGCAGGGTGGTAGGGGGAACCAGGGCCAGGAGACAGAGGGCTACCTGGGCCGGGAGAGGGGGGACCATGGACCGGAGGAGGAAGAGGGGGACCAGGACCAGGAGGCAGGGGGGGTACCAGGGACGAGAGACAAAGGGGACCAGGGCCGAGAAGCGGGGGTGACAAGGGCAGGGAGGCATAGGGGGACCAGGGACGGTAGACAGGGCTGACCAGGGCCGGGTAGGAGAGAGGTACCTGGGTCGGGAGACAGGGTGACCAGGGCCGGGAGATAGGGGGCTACTCTGCCTCCCTGCCCTTATTCCCTCGCTTCTTGGAACTAAAGGGGAACTAGGGCTGGCAGGAACAGGGGAACCAGGGACGGAGGTAGAGGGGGACCCCGGCCAGGATTTAGAAGGGTACCTGGGCCAGAAGACGGGGGGCCGGGGCCGGGTGGTAAAGGACACCCAGAGCCAGAAGGCAGAGGGGGACCAGTGCAGGGTGGCAGTGGGGGACTCGGGCCAGGAGGAAGAAGGATACCTTGGCCGGGAGATGGGGGATCAGAGCTGGGAGGAAGAGGGAGACCTGGGCCAGGAGGCAGAGGAGTACCTTGGCTGGAACGCAAAGGGCGACCAGTGCTGAGAAGCGATGGGGGACAAGGGCAGGGAGGCAGAGGGGTATCAGGGCCAGGAGTCAGAAGTGGACCAGGGTCAGGAGACAGAGGGGTAACTGGACCGAGAGACGGGGGACCACGGCCGGGAACAGAGGGTGACCAAGGCCAGGAGGTAGAGACGTACCTGGGCCGGGAGGTAGAGAGGGACCATGGCCAAGAAGTAGGGGGGACCGGGATAGGGAGGTATAGTGGGACCTGGGCCGGGAGACAGGGAGGCCAGAGCCGAGAGGGGGACCAGGGAGGGTAGGCAGAGCGGGACCAGGGCCAGGAGGCAGAGTGGAACCTGGGCCGGGAGACAGGGGACCCGGGCTGGGAGGTAGATTGGACTTGGGGCGGGACAGAGAGAGGGAGCGGGGCCTGGGGGTCCAGGGAGACCAGGGCCGGGAGGTACAGAAGGACCAGGGCCGGGAGGCAGAGGGGGACCAGGGCCAGGAAGCATAGGGGTACCTGGGCCGGGAGATAGGGGACCAGGGCCGGGAGGCAGAGGGGTACCTGGGCCGGAAGACAGGAGGACCAGGGCTGAGAAGCAGAGAGGGACCAGGGCCGAGAGGCACGTGGTGACCAGATCATAGACGCAGAGGCGGACAGGGGCCTGGAGGCAGAGGGGAACCTGGGCCGGGAGTCAAAGGGGGACCAGGGTGCAGACGCATGGGCGACATGGGCAGGGTGGCAGACGGGGACCAGGGCCGGGGCGGCCGAGGGGGAGCAGGGCCTGGAGGCAGAGAGGGACCAGGGCTTGGAGGCAGAGGGGTACCTGGGCCGGGAGACGGGGTACCAGGGCAGGGAGGCAGAGGGGGAGCAGGACCATGAGGCAGAGGGGTACCTGGGCCGGGAGACGGGGACCAAGGCAAGTGGGCAGAGGGGGACCAGGTCCAGTAGGCAGAGGGGTACCTGGGCTGGGAGACTGGTACCAGGGCCGGAAGGCAGAAGGGTACCTGGACCGGGAGGCAGGGGGACCAGGGCAGGGGGGCAGAGAGGTACGTGGGCCGGGAGACAGGGGGACCAAGGCCGAGGGGCAGAGGGGAACCAGGGCAAGGTGGCGGAGAGGTACCAGGGCTCAGAGGCAGAGGGTTACCTGGGCCGAGAGAAAGGGGGACTAGGGCCAGGAGTTGCTTAGTACAGTGCTCTGCACAGAGTAAGCGCTCAATAAATACGATTGAATGAATGAAAAGGAGGCCAGAGCCCAGAGCCACAGAGGGACCAGGGCCGAGAGATAAAGGGGGACAAGGGCGGGGTGCCAGAAGTCGATCATGCCAGGTGGCAGAGGGGTACCTACACCGGGAGACAGCGGGAGGTAAAGGGGACCCAAGTCCCGGATGGAGAGAGAAGCGGGCGGGACCAGGACAGAGAAGCAGAGGACGACCTAGGGATGTAGAGGAGTACCTAGGCCGGGGGGCAGGGAGACCAGAGCGGGCAGGTAGAGGGGACCCAGGGCCGCAACGGAGAGAAGGACCAGGGCCTGGGGATAGAGGGAGAACAGTGCCTGGAAGCACAGAGGCACCAGGCCCCGGAGGCAGAGGGGGACCACGGCAGGTCAGTGGAGGGAGACCAGGACCAGGAGGCAGAGGGTTACCTGGACCGGGAAGCAGAGGGGGACCAGGGCTGCGAGGTGAAAGGGAGCAAGGACCGGGAGTCTGGGTGGTGCCTGGGCCGGGAGCCAGGGGGACGATGGCCAGAAGGCAGAGGGGTAGCAGCCTGGGAGACGGGCAGCAGGGCCAGGTTGTATATGGGACCCAGGGCTAGGAAGGAGAGGAGGACCCGGGCCTGGAGGCAGAGGGGACCCGGGTCTGGAGGCATAGTGGGACCAGGGCTGGTAGGAAGAGGGGGACCAGGGTCAGAAGGCAGAGGGGTGCCTTGGCCGGGAAACAGGGGGATGATGGCCAGAAGGGGACCACTGCCGGTTGGAAGAGGGGGATGACGGCCAGAAGGGGACCCGGTCTGGGAGAAGGGCAGCAGGGCTGGGTGGTATATCTGACCTGGGGCTGGGACGGAGAGGGGAACTCGGGCCTGGAGGCCGAGGGGGACCAGAGCAGGTAGGCATAAGGGGACCAGGGCCAGAAGGCAGACGGGTACCTGGGCCGGGAGACAGGGGGACTAGGTCCGGAAGACAAACGGGAACCTGGGCCGGAAGACAGGTGGACCAGGGCCGAAAGACAGAGGGGAACCAGGACTGAGACTCAGGTGGGAACCAGGGCAGGGAGTCAGAGGGTAACCAGGACCAGGAGGCAGAGGGGGACCGGAGCAAGGAGGCTGAAGGGTACTTGGGTCATGGGACAGGAGGACAAGGGCCAGGATGGAGAGAGACCCAAGGGCCTGGAGGTAGGAGGAGACCAGAACCAGGAGGCACAGAGCGCTTAGTACAGGGCTCTCGCGCACAGTAAGCGCTCAATAAATACTATTCAATGAATGAATGAACCAGGGCCGGGAGGCAGAGGGGAACCAGAGCAGACCAGGAAACGGGGACCAGGGCCGGGAGGCAGAGGGAGACCGTGGCCGGGAGTCATAGTGGTACCTGGTTTGGTAGGTGGGGAGCCAGGTCCTGGAGGTAGAGAGGACCCTCGGCCGGGATGGAGAGAGACCCAAGGGCCTAGATGTACAATGAGACCAGGGCCGGGAGACACAGAGAAACCAGGGCCGGAAGGCAAAAGGGAACTAGGGCAGGGCAGCCAAGGGGACCCAGGGCCAGGTGGCAGAAGGGTATCCAGGGCCAGGTGGCAGAAGTGTACCTGTGCCGGGGGACTACGGGACCAGGTCAACGAGGTAAAGGGGACCCAGGGCCGGGACTGAGAGAAACCCAAGGGCCTGAAGGTAGAAGGAGACAAGGGCCAGGAGGCACAGAGGGGGAACAGGGCGGACGAGAGAGGGGGACCAGGACTAGGAGGCATAGGAGTACCTGGGCTGGGAGACATGGGGACAAGGGCAGAGAGGCAGAGGGGTACTTGGGCTGGGAGACGGGAGACCAGGGCCGGGACGCAGAGGGGGACCAGGGCCAGCAGTCAGAGGGGCATCTAGGCCGGACGATGGGGGGATCAGGGCCGGAAGGTAGAGAGATACGTAGGCAGGGAGGTAGAAGGGACCCAGGGCCGGGACTGAGAGAGCACCAAAAGCCTGGAGGTAGAAGGAGACAAGGGGTGGGAGTCACAGAGGGACCAGGGCAGGGCAGCAGAGGGGGACCAGGGCCGGGAGCTAGAGGAGTATCAGGGCTGAGAGACAGGGGGACCAGGGCCGGGAGTTAGAGGGTACCCAGGGCCGGGAACGAGAGAGTGACCACTGCCTGGAGGTAGAGGGAGACCAGGGCTGAGAGGCAGGGGTTGACCAGGGCCGGGAGGCAGAGGGGGACCAGTGCGGGGAGGCAGAGGCAGACCAGGGCCAGGAGGTAGAGGGGTACCTGAGTCCGGTGACGGGGGGGCAGGGCCAGGGCCAGGATGTATAGGGGACCCAGGGCTGGGAGGCAAAGAAGGGGCAGGGACAGGAGGTAGAGGGTGACGAGGGCTGGCAGGCACAGGGGGACCAGGGCCCAGAGGCAGAAGGAGACAAAGGCCCGGAGGTACAAGTCTACGAGGGCTAGAAAGTACCGGGGCACCATGCCGGTAGGCAGAGAGTGACCAGGTCCGGGCGGAAGATATGGACTAAGGGAGGTAGAGGTGAACTAGGGCCGGGAGGGGGTCGGTTCTTGGTCCCCTTCTGTTCTCTATCTACACTCACTCCCTTGATGAACTCATTCGCTCCCACGGCTTCGACTATCATCTCTACGCTGATGATACCCAAATCTACATCTCTGCCCCTGCTCTCTCCCCCTCCTTCAGGCTCGTGTCTCCTCCTGCCTTCAAGACATCTCCATCTGGATGTCTGCCCGCCATCTAACACTCAATATGTCCAAGACTGAACTCCTTATCTTCCCTCCCAAACCCTGCCCTCTCTCTGACTTTCCCATTCCTGTTGACGGCACTACCATCCTCCCCGTCTCACAAGCCCGCAACCTTGGTGTCATCCTCGACTCCGCTCTCTCGTTCACCCCTCACATCCAATCCGTCACCATAATCTGCCGGTCTCACCTCCGCAACATCGCCAAGATCCGCCCTTTCCTCTCCATCCAAACTGCTACCCTTCTGGTTCAATCTCTCATCCTATCCAGACTGGATTACTGCATCAGCCTCCTCTCTGATCTCCCATCCACCTGTTTCTCCCCACTTCAATATATACTTCAAGATGGCAGATGGGTACTTGGGCGGGGAGATGGGGGACCAGGGCCGGGAGGCAGAGCGGTACCTGGGCCTGTAGACAGAGGGGCACATGGGCCGGGAGGCAGAGGGGGACCAGGGCCGGAGGCAGAGGGTTTCTTAAGCCAGAAGACAGGGGGAGCAGGGCCAGACGGCAGAGGGTTACCTAGGCCGGAAGACTGGGGGACCAAGGCCGGGAGACAGTGGAACCTAGGCCGGGACATAGAGGGTCCCAGGACCAGGGTTGAGAGAGGGGCCTGGGCCCGGACGGAGAGAGGGGCCAGGGCGTGGAGGTAGAGGAAGATCAGTGGTGACAGAACAGGGGGACGAGGTCTTGGAGGTAGTGGGAACCCATGGCCAGGATGGAGAGAAACCCAATGGCCTGGAGGTAGAGGGAAACCAGGGCTGGAAGGCTCAAAGGGAGCAGGGCCGGGAGGCAGAGTGGAACCAGGGCCTGGAGGCAGAGTGGGACTAGGGCCAGGAGGCAGAGGGGTACCTGGGTTGGGAGATGGGGGCCAGGGTCGGGAAGCAGAGGGGACCAGTGTTGGGAGGCAGAACGGCACCATGGCCCAGAAAAGGGGACCAGGGCTGGGAGGCAGAGGGGGGCGAGGGCCAGGAGGCAAAGTGATATCTGGGCCCAGAGGCAAAGGGAGACCATGGCCGGGAAACCAGGGGGACAAGGTCAGGGAGGCAAAAGGGGACCAGGGCCGGGAGGCAGGGTAGCCAGGGCTGGGAGGCAGAGGGGTACTTGTGCCGGGAGACAGTTGGGATTGGGCTAAGAAGCAGAGGGGAATGAGGGCTGAGAGGCGGGGTGTGACTAGGTCAGAGAGGCAGAGGCCGGCCAGGGCCGGGAAGCAGATGGGGACCAGGGCAGAAAGGCAAAGGGGAACCAGGCCAGGAGGCAGAGGGGTACCTGGGCCGGGAGACAGGGGGACCTAGGCCGGGAGGTAGAGGGTCCCAGGGCCGGGACGTAGAAAGGGGCTAGGGCCTGGAAGTAGAGGGAGACCAGGGCTGGTAGAACAGAGGCACCTGGTCCGGGAGGTAGAGGGGACCCATGGCCGGGAAGGAGAGAGACACAGTGGCCTGGACGTGGAGGGAGGCAGGGCCTGGAGGCTCAAAGTGACTAGTGTCGGGAGGCAGAGGAGGTCCAGAGCCTGGAGCTAGAGGGGGACCAGGACCAGGAGGCAGACGGCTACCAGGGCAAGGGCAGAGGGCGACCAGGGCAGGTAGCAGGGGGGTGTCAGGGCCAGAAGGCAGAGGGGTACCTAGGCCGGGTAGTAGAGAGGACTCCAGGCCGGGACAGAGAGAGACCCATGGGCCTGGAAATAGAAGGAGCCCAGGGCTGGGAGACACAGAGTTACCAGGGCCTGGAGGCAGAGGGGGACAAAGGCCGGGTGGCAGATGGGGACCAGGTCAGGTAAGCAAAGGGGGACCTGGTTCAGGAGGCAGTGGGGTATCTGGGCCGGGAGTCAGAGGGGGACCCGAGCCGTGAGGCGGGAGTGGGGGTGGGGGTGGGGGACCAGGGCAGGGAGGCAGAGGGGGACCTTGACTAGGAGCCAGGGGCATCAGGGCTGGGAAGTAGTGGAGACCCAGGGCAGGGCAGACGGAGTGACCAGGGCCCGGATGTCAAGGGAGACCAGCGCCAGGAGTCACAGAGGAGGGACCAGGGCCGGGAGGCAGATGGCGATCAGGGCGGGGAGGCATAGGGGTACCTGGGCTGGGAGACGGGGGACAAGGGTGAAGAAGCCGAGGGGAACCAGGGCCGACAGGCAGGGGGTAACCAGGTCAGAGAGGCAGAGGCGTACCAGGGCCCGGAGGCAGAGGTGGACCAGGGCAGGAAGGTATAGGAGACCAGTGCCGGGAGACAGGGGGTGCCGGGGCCAGGAGACAGGGGAACTAGGAACGGGAGGCAGAATGGTACCTGGGCCAGGAGACCGGGAGGACCCGGACCAAGAGGTAGAGGGTCTCAGTGCTGGGCAAGGGAGAGGGGCCAGAGCCTGGAGGTAGAGGGATATCAGGGCCGGGAGGTAGAGGGGACCTATAATAATGATAATAATAATAACAACAACAACAACAACAATAATAATAATAATAATAATAATGGCATTTGTTAAGCGCTTACTATGTGCAAAGCACTGTTCTAAGCGCTGGGGGGATACAACGTGATCAGGTTGTCCCACGTGGGGCTCACAGTCAATCCTCATTTTACAGATGACGTAACTGGGTCTCAGAGAAGTTAAGTGACTTGCCCAAGGTCACACAGTAGACATGTGGCGCAGCCGGGATTCTAACACATGACCTCTGACTCCAAAGCCCAGGATCTTTCCGCTGAGCCACGCTATGGCCTGGAGGTAGAGGGAGACCAGGGCCGGGAGGCTCAAAGGGATCAGGGATGGGAGGCAGATGGGGACCAGGGCATGGAGGCATAGGGGGACCAGGGCCAGGAGTTAGAGCGGTACCTGGCCTGGGAGACAGGGCGATTAGGGCCGGGAGGCAGATGGTGACCAGGGCCGGGAGGCAGAGGTGTACCTGGGCCGGGAGGGAGGGGGACCAGGGTAGGGAGGCACAGGTGTCCCTGGACAGGGAGACAGGAGGACAAGGGCCGAGAGGCAGAGGGGGACAAGGGCTGAGTGGGGGAGGGGGACCAGGGCAGGACGGCAGAGGGGGACAAGGGCCGGGAGATGGGCAGCATGGCTGGGTGGTATATCTGATCCGGGGCTTCGAGGGAGAGGGGGACCCGGGCCTTGAGGCTGAGGTGTACCAGGACAGGTAGGCAGAGGGGGACCAGGGCCAGAAGGCAGAGGGGTACCTGGGCCGGGAGACAAGGAGATTAGGTCGGGAGGCAGATGGGAACCTGGGCCGGGAAACATGCCCTTGTCCCCATGTCTCCCGGCCCAGGTACCCCTATGCCTCCTGGCCCTGGTCCCCGTCTACCACCCTTCCCTGGTCCCCCTCTGCCTCCCCTCCCTGGTAGTCCCCGGCCTCTCGGCCCTGGTCCCCCTCTGACTCTTGGCCTTGGTCCCCTCCTCCTCTGGCCCAGGTACCACTCTGCCTCCCTGCCCTGCTCCACCTGTCACCGGCCCAGGTACCCCTCTGCCTCCGGGAACTGGTCCTCTGCCTCCAGGGCCTGATCACTGCCTCCCGGCACTGGTCCCACTGTACCTGCCAGCCCTAGCCTCCCTCTACCTCCTGGCCCTGGCCCTTCTCTCTGTCCTGGACATGGGTCCCCTCTACCTCCAGGCCTTGGTACCCATGTCTCTGGACACAAGGAACACTCTCCCTCCTGGCCCTAGTCCCCCTCTGCCTTCCCAGACCTGTTTCCCCCTCCCTCTCGGCCCTGGTCTCACTCTACCTCCACGTCCTGGAAATTCCCTCATTCCTGGCCCTGAGTCCCCTCTATCTCCTGGCCCTGGCCCGCTCTCCCACGACCCTAGTACCTCTCTGCCACCTCCCAGCACTAGTACACCTCTGACCTTCAGCCCTGGTCCCACTCTACTTTATGGCCCGGGTCCTCCACAAGCTTCTGGCCCTGGTCCCCGTCTCCTTCCAGCCCGACGTCCCCTCTACCTCACTGCCTTGGTCTCTATCTTCCACCAGGACCTGATCCCTCTCTGCGTACCGGCAGGGTGCCGCAGGTCTTCCCAGCCCTCGTCAACTTGTACCTCTCTGCCCTGGGTCCCCTCTACCTCCCGGCCCTGATACCCTCTCTCCGGACCCAGGTAGCCCTCTGCCTCTTAGATTTGATTCCCCTCTGACTCTCCGCCATGGTCCACATCTACCTCCCGGCCCTGGTCCCCCTCTGCCTCTCAACCCTGATCGCCCTCTGACACTTGGCCCTGGTCCCCTTGTCTCCCGGCCCAGGTACTCCTCTGTCTCCTGGATCTAGTCCACCTGGCTCCCAGCCTAGATACCCCTCTGCCTCATGACCCTGGTGCTCCTCGGACCTCCAGGCCCTAATCCCAATCTACCTCCAGGCCCTGGTCCCTCTGTGCCTCCGTCATAATCATCATCATCATAAATCGTATTTATTGAGCGCTTACTGTGTGCAGAGCACTGTACTAAGCGCTTGGGAAGTACAAGTTGGCAACATATAGAGACAGTCCCTACACAACAGTGGACTCACAGTCTAAAAGGGGGAGACAGAGAACAAAACCAAACATACTAACAAAATAAAATAAATAGAATAGATATGTACAAGTAAAATAAATAAATACATAAATAGAGTAACAATATGTACAAACATATATACATATATACAGGTGCTGTGGGGAAGGGAAGCAGGTAAGATGGGGGGGTGGAGAGGGGGACGAGGGGGAGAGGAAGGAAGGGGCTCAGCCTGGGAAGGCCTCCTGGAGTAGGTGAGCTCTCAGTAGGGCCTTGAAGGGAGAAAGAGAGCTAGCTTGGCAGATGGGCAGAGGGAGGGCATTCCAGGCCCGGGGGATGACGTGGGCCGGGGGCCGATGGCGGGACAGGAGAGAACGAGGTACGGTGAGACGATTAGCGGCAGAGGAGCGGAGGGTGCGGGGTGGGCTGTAGAAGGAGAGAAGGGAGGTGAGGTAGGAGGGGGCGAGGTGATGGAGAGCCTTGAAGCCCAGGGTGAGGATTTTCTGCCTGATGCGCAGATTGATTGGTAGCCACTGGAGATTTTTGAGAGATCCTTGACCTGGATCCTCTGTGCCTCCTGGACCTGGTCTTCCTCAACCTTCAGGCACTTGGGGCTCTCTCCAGCCCACCCCGGGATCCCCTCTACCTCCCAGCCCTGGTCTCCTGTCTCCCAGCCCAGGAACCTCTGTACCTCCCAACCCTGGTTCCGGGTCTCCTGGCCCAGGTACCCCTCTGCCTCCTGGCCCTGGTCCCCCTCTGCCTCCCAGCCTTGGTCCCCATCTGCCTCCCAGCCCTGGTTCGCCTCTGCCTGCATATCCCGGTTCCCCCTGCTTATCTGCCCCGATCCCCCTCTGAATCCCGGCCATGGACCCCGTCTCTTGGGCCAGGAAACCCTCGGAATCTTGGCCCTGTACCCCTCTGCCTCCGGGCCCTGGTCCTCCTCTGCCTTCCGGTCATGGTCCCATCTGCCTCCTTGCCCTGGTCACCCACCGCTTCTCGGCCCTGGTTCCCTTCTGCCTCCCGGACAAGGTACGCCTCTGCCTCCTGGCCCAGGTAAACCTCTGCCTCCCGGCCTTGGTCCCCCTCTGCCTCCTGGCCCTGGTCCCCCTCTGCCTCCTGGCCCTGGTCCCCCTCTGCCTCCCCGCCCTGGTAGCCCCCGGCCTCTCGGCCCTGGTCCCCCTCTGCCACCTGGCCATAGTCCCTCCCTACCTCCCAACCTACGTCTCCTAGTCTCCTATTACCTTGGGTCTCCTCTACCCGACCTGGCCCTGGGTCCACTCCACATCCCGGCCCAGGTACCACTCTACATTCTGGCCCTTGTCCCCCTGTCTCCTGGCCCAGGACCAATCTGCCTCCCAGTCCTTGTCCCCCTCTTCCCCCCAGCCCTGAACCCCGTATCCCAGACCAGGTACCACTCTGCCTCGGGGCTCGGGTTCCCCTCTGCGTCTCGGCCCTGGTACCCCTCTGCCTCTCGGCTGTAGTTCCCGACTTCCTCCTGGCCCTGGTCCCCCTCTGCCTCCCAGCCCTTGTCCCTCTGTGCCTCCCGGCCCTGGTCTCCCTCAACCTTCAGGCCCTGGGCCCTCTCTCCTTCCCAGCGCTGGTTCCCCTCTACCAACCAGCCCTGGACCCCATGACTTCCGGTCCAGAGGTACCCCCACTACCTCCCAGCCCTGGTCCTTTGTTTTCCTGGTCCAGGTACCCCTCTGCCTCCTAGCCGTCGGTCCCCTCCACCTCCCAACAAAGGTCCCCCTCTTCCTCCCAGTCCTGGTCCCCCACTGCCTCCCTGCCCTGGTACCTCCCGCCTCTCAGCCCTAGTCCCCGTCTGCCTCCCAGCCCAGGTGCCCCTCTGCCTCCCGGCCCTGGTCCCCCATTGAGGCACAGTCCAGGTACCCCTCTGCCTCTCGGCCATGATCCTCCTCTGCCTATCGGCCCTGGTCACTCTGTCCCCAGGCCCAGATACACTTCTGCCTCCTTGCCCTGGTCCCCCTGTCTCCCGGTCCAGGTAAACCTCTGCCTACTGGTCATGGTCCCCTCCTGTCGCGTTGCCCTGGACCACCTCAGTCTCCTGGCCCTGACCTCCTTCTGCCTCCAGGCACTGGTCCCATTTCCTGGGTCTCTCTCCGTCCTGGCCCAGGGTCCCCTCCACGTCCGGGCCTTGGTCCCCCTATGCCTCCCTGCCCCAGTCTGCACCGCCTCTCAGCCCTGGTCTCCCACTATCTCCAGGAACAGGTCTCCGTCTCCTGGCCAAGGTACCCCTCTGTCTCCCTTTTCTGCTCGCTCTGACTCATGGTCCTGGTACCACTATGCCACCCTGCCCAGGTCCCCCCTCTGCCTCGAGACCCCGGTTCCTTTGTCTCCGGGTCGAGGTACCCTTCGGCCTCCCTGCCCCGGTCCACTTGTCTCCTGGCTCAGGTACCCCTTTGCCTCCTGGCCCTGGTCCCCCTCTGCCTCCAGGCTTTGCTCATCCACTTCCTCCCGGCCCTTATCCCCCATCTCCCGGCCCACGTAACCCTCTGACTCCTTGCCAGGGTCACCTTCTGCCGCATTGTCCTGGTCCACCTCTGCATCTCGGCCCTGGTAGCTCTGTGCCTCCCTACCCTGGTCTCCTTCAAGCACCAGGCCCTTGGGTCTCTCTCCATCCCTGCCCTGGGTCCCCGCTACATCCCAGCACTAGTCCCCCTATGACTCCCTGCCGCAGTCCAACCCGCCTCTCAGCCCTGGTCCCCCACTACCTCCTGGCTCTGGTCCCTCATCTCCTGGTCAAGGTACCCCTCTACCTCACTGTTCAGTTCCCTCTGTGTCATGGTCCAGGTACCCCACTGCATCCTGGCACTGGTGCCCCTCTGCCGCCATGCTCTGGTACCCCTCTGCCTCTCCATCCTGGACCCTCTTTTCCTCCAGACCCTGGTCTCCTTCTACCTCCAGGCTTTGGGTCTCTCTCCTCCCCGGTCGTGGCTACCCTCTACCTCCATTCCCTGGTCGCCTTGTCTCCTGGCCCAGGGACCATTCAACCTCCTTGCCCTGATCACCCTCTGCTTCCTTCTCTGGTCCCCCTCAGCCTCCCGGCCCATGTCTCTCTGTGCCGCCCTGTTCTGGTGTCCTTCTACCTCCAGCCCTTGGGTCTCTCTCCGTCCCGGCCCTGGTTCCCCTCTACCTGCGGCCGTGGTCAGCCTGTCCCCCAACTCATGTATCCCTCTGCCTCCCTGCTCTGGTCACTCTCTGCCTCCTGGTCCTGGTCCCTCTCTGCCTCCCTGTCCTGGTTCCCACTTGAGCCTCAGTCTTGGTTCTCGCTGGCTTTCGTCCCTGTTGCACCTGTCTCCTGGCCCAACGTCCCCCTGTATCCCGGCCCAGGTACCCCTCTGCCTTCTGGCCCTGGTCCCCCTCTGCCTACCGGCCCCGGTCCACCTCAGCCTCCAGGCCCAGGTACCCTTCTCCCTTCCGGGCCTGGTACCCCATCTACCGGTACAGGTACCCCTCTGCCTACTGTCCCTGGTACCCCGGTGAGGCCCTTCTAAATCCTGGCCCTGGTCCCCCTTTGCCTCCCCGTCCTGGTTCCCCTATTCCCCCAGCCCCTGGTCAACCACTGCCTCCCAGAACTGATCCCGATCTGCATCCCGGCCCTGGTACCCCTCTATCTCCCGCTCGTGATCCCCCTCTACTTCCCGGCCCTTATCCCCGTCTGCCTCCCGGCCCTGGTCCCCCACTACCTCTGGCCCTCGTTCCGCACTGCCTCCATGCCCTGGTCCCCCTCCGCCTCCCGGCTTTGGGTCCCCTCAAACGTCTAGTAATGTCCTTCTGTGTCCTGGCCCTAGACCCCATGTGCCTCCCCGCCCTGGATCCCCTCTGCCTCCCTGCCTTGGTCACCCTCTGCATCAATGCCTTGGTCGCTCCGACACCTCTGGTCCCTCTCTTTCGGCCCTGGTTCCCCTTTACTTCTGAGAAGCGGGGGGTACAAGGGCAGGGAGACAGTGGTACCACTATGCCTGCCTGCTTGAACCCCATTACCAGACCCTGATCCCCCTCTGCCTCCCGGCACTGGTCCCCCTCTGTTTACCGACGCTGATCAGCCTCTGCCTCTCTGACCTGGTCGCCCCCTGCCTCTCAGCCCTGGTTCCCCTCGGCTTCTCAGCCATATGCGCCTTCTCTCGGCACAGGTACCCCTTTGACTCACGGCCCTGGTCCCCCTGTCTCCCGGCCAGGGACCCTTCTGCCTCCTGGCCCTGGTCCCCCTGTCTTCCGGCTAGGGACCCTTTTACCTCCCGGCCCCGGTCCCCTTGTCTACCGGCCCTGGTCTCTCTCTGCCTCCAGGCCCTGGTCCCCCTCTGCCTCCCTGCCCCAGTCCCGTTCTGCTTCCCTTCCCCGGGCGGCCTCTGCCTCTCTGAGACCTGGTCAACCCCCAACTCTCCGCCCTGCTTTCCTTCTGCTTCTCAGCCTTAGGCCCCGTCTCCTGGCCTAGGTAACCCACTGCCTCCCAGCCCCAGTACCCCTGTCTAGCAGTCCTGGTCCCCCTCTATCTCTTGTCCCCAGTCCCCCTCTAACTCCCTGACCTTGTCCCCCATGCTTCTCGGGCCTGGTCCCCCTTTGCCTCCCGGCACTGATCCCCGTTTTCTAACCCGGGTCCCCCTCTGCATGCGGACCCTGGTCCACCATCTCCTGGCACAGTTACACCTCTGTCTCCTGGCCCTGGTCCTCCTCTACCTCCAGGGACGGGTCCCACTCTGTCACCTGGCCCTGGTCCCTTTGAGCCTCCCGGCCCTGGACTCACTCTACCTCTAGGCCCCTTGGTCTCTCTCCATCCCGGCCCTGGGTTCCCTCTACCCCCGGCCCTGGTCCACCTGTCTCCCGGCCCAGGTACCACAATACCTCCCGACCCTGGTTCCCCTCTGCCTTCCCACCCTTTTCCCCCTCTGCCTCCCTTCCCTGGTCCCGCCCTGCTTCTCGGCCCTGGTTTCCCTTTGCCTCCCAGACCAGGTCCCCCTGTTAACTGGCCCAAGTACCCTTCTGCCTTCTGGCCCTGGTCCCCCTCTGCCTCTTGACCCTGAACACCCTCACTTCTACGCCCTGGTCCCTCTCTACCTCCCGGCCCAGGTGCGCCACAGCCTTCTGTTCCTGGTCACCCTCTGCCTCCCTACACTGCTCCCCCATCTCTCGGCCCAGTTAATCCTCTGACCCCCAGCCTTGATCCCCCTGTATCCCGGTCCTGGTACCCTTCTGACTTCTGGCCCTGGTCCCGCTCTGAATACCTGCCCTGGTACCACTATGCCTCCAGGCCCTGGTCCCCCTCTGCCTCCCGGCCCGAATCCCCTTCTGTCTCCCAGCCACGGTCCCCCTTGCCTCCCATCCCTGGTCCCCCTCGGCCTCCTAGCCCTGGTCCACTTCTGCCTCTCTGCCCTGGTCCCTCCCAATTCTCAGCCCCGGTCCCCCTTTATCTCCCGGGCCCGGTATCCCTCTGTCTTCTGGCCCTTGTCATCATCATCATCATCAATCGTATTTATTGAGCACTTACTATGTGCAGAGCACTGTACTAAGCGCTTGGGAAGTACAAATTGGCAACACATAGAGACAGTCCCTACCCAACAGTGGGCTCACAGTCTAAAAGGGGGAGACAGAGAACAAAACCAAACATACCAACAAAATAAAAAAATAGGATACATATGTACAAGTAAAATAAATAAATAAGTAGAGTAATAAATATGTACAGCCATATATACAGGTGCTGTGGCGAAGGGAAGGAGGTAAGATGGGGGGATGGAGGGGGGGGCGAGGGGGAGAGGAAGGAAGGGGCTCAGTCTGGGAAGGCCTCTTGGAGGAGGTGAGCTCTCAGTAGGGCCTTGAAGGGAGGAAGTGAGCTAGCTTGTCGGATGGGCAGAGGGAGGGCATTCCAGGCCCGGGGGATGACGTGGGCTGGGGGTCGATGGCGGGACAGGCGAGAACGAGGTACGGTGAGGAGATTAGCGGCAGAGGAGCGGAGGGTGCGGGGTGGGCTGTAGAAGGAGAGAAGGGAGGTGAGGTAGGAGGGGGCGAGGTGATGGAGAGCCTTGAAGCCCAGGGTGAGGAGTTTCTGCCTGATGCGCAGATTGATTGGTAGCCATTGGAGATTTTTGAGGAGGGGAGTAACATGCCCAGAGTGTTTCTGGACAAAGACAATCCGGGCAGCAGCATGAAGTATGGATTGAAGTGGGGAGAAACACGAGTATGGGATATCAGAGAGAAGGCCGATACAGTAGTCCATACGGGATAGGATGAGAGCTTGAACGAGCAGGGTAGCGGTATGGATGGAGAGGAAAGGGCGGATCTTGGCAATGTTGCGGAGCTGAGACCGGCAGGTTTTGGTGACGGTTTGGATGTGAGGGGTGAAAGAGAGAGCGGAGTCGAGGATGACACCAAGGTTGCGGGCTTGTGAGACGGGAAGGATGATAGTGCCGTCAACAGTCAGGGGACTCAGGGCCAGGAATGACAGAGTTACCAGGGCCTGGAAGTAGAGTGAGACGAGGGCCAAGAGGGAGGGGGAACAGGGCTGGGAAGGCAGAGGGGGACCAGAGCCAGGAGGGAGAGTGTTACCTTGGTCCAAAGACATGGATACCAAGGCCTGGAGGTAGAGGGGACCCAGGGCAGGAACAGAGAGAAGGGCCAGGGCCAGGAGGTAGAGGGAGGCTAGGGCTGGCAGGTACTGTGGGACCTGTGCCGGAAGGCATTGATCAGGGCCTGGAGGCCGAGGACCAGGTCCAGGAGGCAGAGGGGTACCTGGGCCGGTGACGGGCGGACCAGGACAGGGAGGTAGACGGGTACCTGGTCTGGAGACAGGTGGACCAGGGCAGGGAGGCAGAAGGGTACCTGGGCCGGGGGAGAAGGGGACCAAGGCCAAGAGTCAGAGGGGGACCAGGGCCGAGAGGCCGGTGGCTACCAGGGAGGGGAGGCAGAAGGGGACCAGGGCCAGGAGGCAGAGGGGGACCAGGGCCAGGAGGCATAGGGGTACCTGGGCCGGGAGACATGGGGACAAGGGTAGGGGGGCTGGGAGATGGATGACCGGGGCCTGGAGGTAGAGGAAGACCATGGCCGAGAGACAGGGAGGGACCAGGGCCGGGAGGCTAGGGCGTGGAGGCAGAGGGGGGCCAGGGCAAGACGGCAGAGGGGGACCAGGGATAAGAGACAGAGCAGTACCTGGGTCCAGAGACAGGGGACCAGGCCCGGGAAGGAGAGAAGGGCCAGGGCCAGGAGGTAGAGGGAGACGAGGGCTGGCAGGCACAGGGGGACCAGGGCCCGGAGGCAGAGGGGGGCCAGGGCCGGGATGTACAAGGCGAAAATTTCTGGGAAGAACCACGGTATCATGCCAGTAGGCAGTGAGGGACCAGGTCCTGGCAGAAGATGTGGACCAATGTAAAGAGGTAGAGGGGAAATAGACAGAGGTAGAGGGGGATCGGGGTCGGAAGGTTAGGGGGGACCAAGTCCAGAAAGTAGAGTGGGACCAGGGCTGAGAGGCAAAGGGGCACTAGTTCCGGGAGTTAGAGGGGGACCAGGGCCGAGATGGAGAGAAAGGCCAGGGCCAGGAGGGAGAGGGAGACGAGGGCTGGCGGGCATAGGGTTGACCTGGGCCGGAAGGCAGAGAGAGACAGGTCCGGGCAAAAGATGGGGACCAAGCCAGGGACGTAGAGGGGAACTAGGGAAGGAGGGAGAAGGGGAACAGGGCTGGAAGATCAGGGGGGACCAGGACCAGAAGGTAAAGTGGGACCAGGGCTGAAAGGCAGAGGGGCATAAAGGCCGGGAGACAGAGGGGGACCAGGGCCGAGAAGCGGGGCGAGACCAGGGTAGGGTGTCAGAGCGGGACTAGGCCTAGGAGGCAGAGGGGTACTTGGGCTGGGAGATATTGGTACCAGGACTGGGAAGGAGAGGAGACTCAGGGCCGGGACGGAGAGAGACCCAAGGGCCTGAATGTAGAGGGAGACCGGAGCCGGGAGGCACAGAGGGAACAGGGCCCAGAGGCAGCGGGGGACCATGGTAGGGCGGTTGTTGGGGACCAGGGCAGGGAGGCAATGGGGTAGCTGGGCAGGCAGACAGGGGGACCAGGGCGGGAGGCAGACGGGGACAGGTCAGGGAGGCCGAGGGGTATCAGGGCCAGGAGGCAGAGAGGTTCCTGGGCCGGGAGGCAGATGGGAATCGGAGCCGATAAGCAGGGGGGACCAGGGTATGGAGGCAGAGGCGGACCTGGGCCGGGAGGCAGTTGGGGACCGGGGCCGGGATTCAGAGGGGTTGATACCAGGGCTGGCAGAACAGGGGTACCAGGGCCGGGAATTAGAGTGAACCCGTGGCCGGGACGGAGAGAGACCCAGAGGCCTGCAGGAATAGCGAGGCCAGGGCCACGAGGCTCAAAGGGACCAGGGCCCCGAGGCAGAGGGGCACCTGGGCCAGGAGGTAGTGGGGGCCCAAGGCCGGGAAACAGGGATAAGGACTGGAAGGCAGAGGGGTACCTCTGCCTCCCTGCCCAGAGGGGGAACAGGGCCGGGAGGCAGAGGGGCACCTGGGCCAGGAGGTAATGGGGGCTCAGGGCTGGGAAACAGGGATTAGGATTGGCAGGCCGAGGGGTACCTATGCCTCCTGCCTTTGTCCCTCCTGCTTCTCGGAAGTAAAGGGGAGCCACGGCCGAAAGTCAGAGGGGGACCAGGGACGAGAGGCAAGGGAGGTCCAAGGCACAGAGGCAGAAGGGGACCAGGGCCGGGATGCAGAGGAGTACAAGGCGCTTAGTACAGTGCTTTGCACATAGTAAACGCTTAATCAATGCCATTATTATTATTATCATGATTATTATCATTACCAGGGTGAGGAGGCAGATGGGGACCAGGGTAAGGATTTAGAAGGGGACCTGGGCCAGTAGACAAGTGGACATGGGCCGGGAGGCAGAGGGTGATTAGTGCCAGGAGGCTGAGAGGTACCTGAGCTGGAAGGCAAAGGGGGACTAGGGACGAGAAGGGGACGGACAAGGGAAGGGAGGCAGAGGGGGACCAGGGTCTAGAGACAGAAGGGGACCAGGGCTGGGAGGCAAGGGATTCCTGGGCTGGGAGACGGGGGGACTAGGTTCGCGAGGCTTGGGTGACCAGGGCCCTGAGGAAGAGGGTGATAAGGGCCAGGAGGCAGCGGGGTTCTGGGGCCCGGAGAATGAGGACCAGGGCCAGGAGGCAGAGGGGTACCTGAGCTGGGAGATGGGGTCCATGGCCGGGAGGCAGAGGAGTACCTGGGCTGGCAGTCAGGGGGACCAGGGCTGGGGGGCAGAGGGGGACCGGAGCCGAGCGGCAGAGGGGGACCAGGGCCGAGAGACGGGGAGGGGAGGGGAGTACTTGGGCTGGGAGGCAGAGGCGGGCCAGGGCCAGGAGGAAGCGGGGTACCTCGGCCGGGAACCAAAGGGTACGGGTGCTGAGAAGCCGGGGGGATCAGGGCAGGGAGACATAGGGGGACCAGGGCCAAGAGGCAGAGGGGTACCTGGACTGGGAAACCGGGGGACCAGGGCTGGGACGTAGAGGGAGATCAGGACTGGGAAGCACAGGGGGACCAGGGTCGGGAGGCAGAGGGGTACCAGGGCCCGGAGGCAGAGGGGCATCAGGGTCAGGAGGCTGAGGGGTTCCTGGGCCGGGAAGCAGAGGGGAATCAGGGCCAATAAGCAGGGGGGACCAGGGTATGGAGGCACAGTCGGATCTGGGCCAGGAGACAGGGGACCACGGCCACGAGATAGATGTGACCCAGCGCTGGGACTGAGAGAGACCCAAGGGCCTGAAGGTAGAGGGAGGCCAGGACCAGGAGGCACAGAGGGACCAGGGCCGGGTGGCAGAGAGGAACCATGGCTGGAGGTAGAGGGGTTCCTGGTTCTGGAGACAGGGGGGCCAAGGCCGGGAGGTAGAGGGGACCCAGGTCCGGGACGGGTCTACTCTACTCTACTCTACTCTACTCTACTCTACTCTACTCTACTCTACTAAGACCCACTCTACTTTATGGCCTGGGTCCCCCACAAGCCCGGGTCACCCACGGCTTCTCGGTCCTGGTTCCCTTCTGCCTCCCGGACAAGGTACGCTTCTGCCTCCTGGCCCAGGTAACCCTCTGCCTCCTGGCCTTAGTCCCCCTATACCTCCTGGTCCTGGTACCCCTCTGCCTCCGGGCTCGGGTTCCCCTCTGCCTCCCCGCCCTGGTAGCCCCCGGCCTCTCGGCCCTGGTCCCCCTCTGACACTTGGCCCTTGTCCCCTTCTCCCCCGGCCCAGGTACCCCTCTGCCTCCCTGCCCTGGTCCACCTGTCACCAGTCCAGGTACCCCTCTGCCTCCTAGAAATGGTCCTCTGCCTCCAGGCCCTGATCACTTCCCCCCGGCCCTGGTCCCACAGTGCCCGCCAGCCCTAGTCTCCCTCTACCTCCTGGCCCTGGCACTTCTCTCTGTCCCGGCCCTGGTCCTCTACCTCCAGGCCTTGGTACCCATGTCTCCGGACACGGGTAACACTCTGCCTCCTGACCCTGGTCCCCCTCTGCCCTCCCAGCCCTGTTCCCCCCTCCCTCTCGGCCCTGGTCTCACTCTACCTCCAGGCCCTGGTAACTCTCATTCCTGGCCGTAAGTACCCTCTACCTCCTGGCCCTGGCCCCCCTCCCCCGACCCTAGTACCCCTCTTCCGGGTCCCAGCACTAGTCCCCCTCTGCCTTTCAGCCCTCTACCCACTCTACTTTAGGGTCCGGGTCTCCCACAAGCATCCGGCCCTGGTCCCCTTCTCCTTTCAGCCTTAGGTCCCCTTTACCTCACTGCCTTCGTCTCTATCTTCCAACCGGACCTGATCCCTCTCTGCCTACCGGCAGGGTGCCACATGTCTTTCCAGCCCTCGTTAACTTGTTCCTCTCGGCCCAGGGTCCCCTTTACCTCCCGGCCCTGTTCCCCTCTCTCCGCACCCAGGAAGCCCTCTGCCTCTTAGCCTTGATTCACCTCTGACTCTCCGCCATGTTCCACATCTACCTAACGGCCCTGGTCCTCCCCTGCCTCTCAACCCTGATCCCCCTCTGACTCTTGGCCCTGGTCCCCTTGTCTCCCGGCCCAGGTACTCCTTTGTCTCCCAGATCTAGTCCACCTGGCTCCCAGCCTAGATACCCCTCTGCTTCATGACCCTGATCCTCCTCTGCGTCCAGGCCCCAATCCCACTCTACCTCCAGGCCCTGTTCCCTCTGTGCCTCCTGGACCTGGATCCTCTGTGCCTCCTGTCCCTGGTCTTTCTCAACCTTCAGGCACTTGGGTCTCTCTCCAGCCCATCCCGGGATCCCCCCTACCTCCCAGCCCTGGTCCCCCTGTCTCACGGCCGAGGCATCTCTCTAACTCCCAACCCTTGTCCCCGAGTCTCCTGTCCCAGGTACCCCTCTGCCTCCTGGCCCTGGTCCCCCTCGGCCTTCCAGCCTTGGTCCCCATCTGCCTCCCAGCCCTGGTCCGCCTCTGCCTGCATGTCCCGGTTCCCACTGCTTATCTGCCCCGGTACCCCTCTGGCTCTATTTCCCCTCCACCTCTTTGCATTGGTCCCCATCTTCTGCCAGGACCTGGTCCCTCGCTGCCTACTGGCATGGGGCCGTGGTTCTTCCCAGCACCTGTCGCCTTGTACCTCCCGGCCCTGGCCCCCCTCTGCCTCCGGGCCCTGGTCCTCCTGTGCCTGCCAGCCCTCGTCTCTCTCTACCTCCTGGCCGTGGCCCTTCTCTCCCTCCCGGGTCTGGTCCCCTGTCTCTGGACCCAGGTACTGCTCTACCTCCTGGCCCTGAATCCCCTCTGCCTCCACACCCTAGTCAGCCTCTGCCTCCAGGCCCTGGTCGCTCCCTGTCTCTCGGCCATGATCTTCGTCTACCTCCAGGCCCTGGTCATCCATCTCCCAGCCTCCCTGCCCTTGTCCCCATGTCTCCCGGCCCAGGTACCCCTATGCCTCCTGGCCCTTGTCCCCGTCTACCACCCTTCCCTGGTCCCCCTCTGCCTCCCCTCCCTGGTAGTCCCCGGCCTCTCGGCCCTGGTCCCCCTCTGACTCTTGGCCTTGGTCCCCTCCTCCTCTGGCCCAGGTACCACTCTGCCTCCCTGCCCTGCTCCACCTGTCACCGGCCCAGGTACCCCTCTGCCTCCGGGAACTGGTCCTCTGCCTCCAGGGCCTGATCACTGCCTCCCGGCACTGGTCCCACTGTACCTGCCAGCCCTAGCCTCCCTCTACCTCCTGGCCCTGGCCCTTCTCTCTGTCCTGGACATGGGTCCCCCTCTACCTCCAGGCCTTGGTACCCATGTCTCTGGACACAAGGAACACTCTCCCTCCTGGCCCTAGTCCCCCTCTGCCTTCCCAGACCTGTTTCCCCCTCCCTCTCGGCCCTGGTCTCACTCTACCTCCACGTCCTGGAAATTCCCTCATTCCTGGCCCTGAGTCCCCTCTATCTCCTGGCCCTGGCCCGCTCTCCCACGACCCTAGTACCTCTCTGCCACCTCCCAGCACTAGTACACCTCTGACCTTCAGCCCTGGCCCCACTCTACTTTATGGCCCGGGTCCTCCACAAGCTTCTGGCCCTGGTCACATTCTCCTTCCAGCCCTACGTCCCCTCTACCTCACTGCCTTGGTCTCTATCTTCCACCAGGACCTGATCCCTCTCTGCCTACCGGCAGGGTGCCGCAGGTCTTCCCAGCCCTCGTCAACTTGTACCTCTCTGCCCTGGGTCCCCTCTACCTCCCGGCCCTGGTACCCTCTCTCCGGACCCAGGTAGCCCTCTGCCTCTTAGCCTTGATTCCCCTCTGACTCTCCGCCATGGTCCACATCTACCTCCCGGCCCTGGTCCCCCTCTGCCTCTCAACCCTGATCGCCCTCTGACACTTGGCCCTGGTCCCCTTGTCTCCCGGCCCAGGTACTCCTCTGTCTCCTGGATCTAGTCCACCTGGCTCCCAGCCTAGATACCCCTCTGCCTCATGACCCTGGTGCTCCTCTGCCTCGAGGCCCTAATCCCAATCTACCTCCAGGCCCTGGTCCCTCTGTGCCTCCGTCATAATCATCATCATCATAAATCGTATTTATTGAGCGCTTACTGTGTGCAGAGCACTGTACTAAGCGCTTGGGAAGTACAAGTTGGCAACATATAGAGACAGTCCCTACACAACAGTGGACTCACAGTCTAAAAGGGGGAGACAGAGAACAAAACCAAACATACTAACAAAATAAAATAAATAGAATAGATATGTACAAGTAAAATAAATAAATACATAAATAGAGTAACAATATGTACAAACATATATACATATATACAGGTGCTGTGGGGAAGGGAAGCAGGTAAGATGGGGGGGTGGAGAGGGGGACGAGGGGGAGAGGAAGGAAGGGGCTCAGCCTGGGAAGGCCTCCTGGAGTAGGTGAGCTCTCAGTAGGGCCTTGAAGGGAGAAAGAGAGCTAGCTTGGCAGATGGGCAGAGGGAGGGCATTCCAGGCCCGGGGGATGACGTGGGCCGGGGGCCGATGGCGGGACAGGAGAGAACGAGGTACGGTGAGACGATTAGCGGCAGAGGAGCGGAGGGTGCGGGGTGGGCTGTAGAAGGAGAGAAGGGAGGTGAGGTAGGAGGGGGCGAGGTGATGGAGAGCCTTGAAGCCCAGGGTGAGGATTTTCTGCCTGATGCGCAGATTGATTGGTAGCCACTGGAGATTTTTGAGAGATCCTTGACCTGGATCCTCTGTGCCTCCTGGACCTGGTCTTCCTCAACCTTCAGGCACTTGGGGCTCTCTCCAGCCCACCCCGGGATCCCCTCTACCTCCCAGCCCTGGTCTCCTGTCTCCCAGCCCAGGAACCTCTGTACCTCCCAACCCTGGTTCCGGGTCTCCTGGCCCAGGTACCCCTCTGCCTCCTGGCCCTGGTCCCCCTCTGTCTCCCAGCCTTGGTCCCCATCTGCCTCCCAGCCCTGGTTTGCCTCTGCCTGCATATCCCGGTTCCCCCTGCTTATCTGCCCCGATCCCCCTCTGAATCCCGGCCATGGACCCCGTCTCTTGGGCCAGGAAACCCTCGGAATCTTGGCCCTGTACCCCTCTGCCTCCGGGCCCTGGTCCTCCTCTGCCTTCCGGTCATGGTCCCATCTGCCTCCTTGCCCTGGTCACCCACCGCCTCTCGGCCCTGGTTCCCTTCTGCCTCCCGGAAAAGATACGCCTCTGCCTCCTGGCCCAGGTACACTTTGCCTCCCGGCCTTGGTCCCCCTCTGCCTCCTGGCCCTGGTCCCCCTCTGCCTCCTGGCCCTGTTCCCTCTCTGCCTCCCCACCCTGGTAGCCCCCGGCCTCTCGGCCCTGGTCCCCCTCTGCCACCTGGCCATAGTCCCTCCCTACCTCCCAACCTACGTCTCCTAGTCTCCTATTACCTTGGGTCTCCTCTACCCGACCTGGCCCTGGGTCCACTCCACATCCCGGCCCAGGTACCACTCTACATTCTGGCCCTTGTCCCCCTGTCTCCTGGCCCAGGACCAATCTGCCTCCCAGTCCTTGTCCCCCTCTTCCCCCCAGCCCTGAACCCCGTATCCCAGACCAGGTACCACTCTGCCTCGGGGCTCGGGTTCCCCTCTGCGTCTCGGCCCTGGTACCCCTCTGCCTCTCGGCTGTAGTTCCCGACTTCCTCCTGGCCCTGGTCCCCCTCTGCCTCCCAGCCCTTGTCCCTCTGTGCCTCCCGGCCCTGGTCTCCCTCAACCTTCAGGCCCTGGGCCCTCTCTCCTTCCCAGCGCTGGTTCCCCTCTACCAACCAGCCCTGGACCCCATGACTTCCGGTCCAGAGGTACCCCACTACCTCCCAGCCCTGGTCCTTTGTTTTCCTGGTCCAGGTACCCCTCTGCCTCCTAGCCGTCGGTCCCCTCCACCTCCCAACAAAGGTCCCCCCTCTTCCTCCCAGTCCTGGTCCCCCACTGCCTCCCTGCCCTGGTACCTCCCGCCTCTCAGCCCTAGTCCCCGTCTGCCTCCCAGCCCAGGTGCCCCTCTGCCTCCCGGCCCTGGTCCCCCATTGAGGCACAGTCCAGGTATCCCTCTGCCTCTCGGCCATGATCCTCCTCTGCCTATCGGCCCTGGTCACTCTGTCCCCAGGCCCAGATACACTTCTGCCTCCTTGCCCTGGTCCCCCTGTCTCCCGGTCCAGGTAAACCTCTGCCTACTGGTCATGGTCCCCCTCCTGTCGCGTTGCCCTGGACCACCTCAGTCTCCTGGCCCTGACCTCCTTCTGCCTCCAGGCACTGGTCCCGTTTCCTGGGTCTCTCTCCGTCCTGGCCCAGGGTCCCCTCCACGTCCGGGCCTTGGTCCCCCTATGCCTCCCTGCCCCAGTCTGCACCGCCTCTCAGCCCTGGTCTCCCACTATCTCCAGGAACAGGTCTCCGTCTCCTGGCCAAGGTACCCCTCTGTCTCCCTTTTCTGCTCGCTCTGACTCATGGTCCTGGTACCACTATGCCACCCTGCCCAGGTCCCCCTCTGCCTCGAGACCCCGGTTCCTTTGTCTCCGGGTCGAGGTACCCTTCGGCCTCCCTGCCCCGGTCCACTTGTCTCCTGGCTCAGGTACCCCTTTGCCTCCTGGCCCTGGTCCCCCTCTGCCTCCAGGCTTTGCTCATCCACTTCCTCCCGGCCCTTATCCCCCATCTCCCGGCCCACGTAACCCTCTGACTCCTTGCCAGGGTCACCTTCTGCCGCATTGTCCTGGTCCACCTCTGCATCTCGGCCCTGGTAGCTCTGTGCCTCCCTACCCTGGTCTCCTTCAAGCACCAGGCCCTTGGGTCTCTCTCCATCCCTGCCCTGGGTCCCCGCTACATCCCAGCACTAGTCCCCCTATGACTCCCTGCCGCAGTCCAACCCGCCTCTCAGCCCTGGTCCCCCACTACCTCCTGGCTCTGGTCCCTCATCTCCTGGTCAAGGTACCCCTCTACCTCACTGTTCAGTTCCCTCTGTGTCATGGTCCAGGTACCCCACTGCATCCTGGCACTGGTGCCCCTCTGCCGCCATGCTCTGGTACCCCTCTGCCTCTCCATCCTGGACCCTCTTTTCCTCCAGACCCTGGTCTCCTTCTACCTCCAGGCTTTGGGTCTCTCTCCTCCCCGGTCGTGGCTACCCTCTACCTCCATTCCCTGGTCGCCTTGTCTCCTGGCCCAGGGACCATTCAACCTCCTTGCCCTGATCACCCTCTGCTTCCTTCTCTGGTCCCCCTCAGCCTCCCGGCCCATGTCTCTCTGTGCCGCCCTGTTCTGGTGTCCTTCTACCTCCAGCCCTTGGGTCTCTCTCCGTCCCGGCCCTGGTTCCCCTCTACCTGCGGCCGTGGTCAGCCTGTCCCCCAACTCATGTATCCCTCTGCCTCCCTGCTCTGGTCACTCTCTGCCTCCTGGTCCTGGTCCCTCTCTGCCTCCCTGTCCTGGTTCCCACTTGAGCCTCAGTCTTGGTTCTCGCTGGCTTTCGTCCCTGTTGCACCTGTCTCCTGGCCCAACGTCCCCCTGTATCCCGGCCCAGGTACCCCTCTGCCTTCTGGCCCTGGTCCCCCCTCTGCCTACCGGCCCCGGTCCACCTCAGCCTCCAGGCCCAGGTACCCTTCTCCCTTCCGGGCCTGGTACCCCATCTACCGGTACAGGTACCCCTCTGCCTACTGTCCCTGGTACCCCGGTGAGGCCCTTCTAAATCCTGGCCCTGGTCCCCCTTTGCCTCCCCGTCCTGGTTCCCCTATTCCCCCAGCCCCTGGTCAACCACTGCCTCCCAGCACTGATCCCGATCTGCATCCCGGCCCTGGTACCCCTCTATCTCCCGCTCGTGATCCCCCTCTACTTCCCGGCCCTTATCCCCGTCTGCCTCCCGGCCCTGGTCCCCCACTACCTCTGGCCCTCGTTCCGCACTGCCTCCATGCCCTGGTCCCCCTCCGCCTCCCGGCTTTGGGTCCCCTCAAACGTCTAGTAATGTCCTTCTGTGTCCTGGCCCTAGACCCCATGTGCCTCCCCGCCCTGGATCCCCTCTGCCTCCCTGCCTTGGTCACCCTCTGCATCAATGCCTTGGTCGCTCCGACACCTCTGGTCCCTCTCTTTCGGCCCTGGTTCCCCTTTACTTCTGAGAAGCGGGGGGTACAAGGGCAGGGAGACAGTGGTACCACTATGCCTGCCTGCTTGAACCCCATTACCAGACCCTGATCCCCCTCTGCCTCCCGGCACTGGTCCCCCTCTGTTTACCGACGCTGATCAGCCTCTGCCTCTCTGACCTGGTCGCCCCCTGCCTCTCAGCCCTGGTTCCCCTCGGCTTCTCAGCCATATGCGCCTTCTCTCGGCACAGGTACCCCTTTGACTCACGGCCCTGGTCCCCCTGTCTCCCGGCCAGGGACCCTTCTGCCTCCTGGCCCTGGTCCCCCTGTCTTCCGGCTAGGGACCCTTTTACCTCCCGGCCCCGGTCCCCTTGTCTACCGGCCCTGGTCTCTCTCTGCCTCCAGGCCCTGGTCCCCCTCTGCCTCCCTGCCCCAGTCCCGTTCTGCTTCCCTTCCCCGGGCGGCCTCTGCCTCTCTGAGACCTGGTCAACCCCCAACTCTCCGCCCTGCTTTCCTTCTGCTTCTCAGCCTTAGGCCCCGTCTCCTGGCCTAGGTAACCCACTGCCTCCCAGCCCCAGTACCCCTGTCTAGCAGTCCTGGTCCCCCTCTATCTCTTGTCCCCAGTCCCCCTCTAACTCCCTGACCTTGTCCCCCATGCTTCTCGGGCCTGGTCCCCCTTTGCCTCCCGGCACTGATCCCCGTTTTCTAACCCGGGTCCCCCTCTGCATGCGGACCCTGGTCCACCATCTCCTGGCACAGTTACACCTCTGTCTCCTGGCCCTGGTCCTCCTCTACCTCCAGGGACGGGTCCCACTCTGTCACCCGGCCCTGGTCCCTTTGAGCCTCCCGGCCCTGGACTCACTCTACCTCTAGGCCACTGGGTCTCTCTCGGTCCCGGCCATGGGTTCCCTCTATCTCCCGGCCCTGGTCCCCGTGTCTACTGGCCCTGGTCCCCGTCTGTCTGCCTGCCCTGGTTCCCCTCCAATTCCCAGCCCAGGCCGACCTCTGCCTCTCTGACCTGGTCACGCCCCCGCATCTCGGCCCTGGTACCCCTCTGCCTCCCAGCCCTTGTCCCCTTGTCTCCTGACCCAGGTAACCCTCTGCCTCCCAGCCTTGGTCCCCCTCTGCCTCCCTAACCTTGTCACGCCACTTCTCCACCCTGGTCCCCCCTTTGTCTCCTGGCCCTGGTTAACCTCTGCTCCCTGGCACTGGTCCCCTGTCTACCGGCCCGGGTAATCCTCTGCCTCCTGGCCCTGGTCCCCATCGGCATCCCGGCCCTGGTCACCCATTCATTCATTCATTCATTCAATCGTATTTATTGACGGCTTACTGTGTGCAGACCACTGTACTGAGCGTTTGGGAAGTACATGTTGGCAACATATAGACACGGTCCCTACCCAACAACGGGCTTCCCAACCCTAGTACCACGTCTCGCTGTCCCTTTGGACCTCCGGGCCTTGGTCTCCCACTACCTCCAGGTCACTAGCTCTCTTTCCGCCCCGGCCATAGGTCACCTCTACCTCCATGCCCTGGTCCCCCTGTTCTGCCAGCCCTGGTCTCCCACTACCTTTCAGCCCTGGTCCCCCTGTCTCCCGGCCCAGGTACCCCTCTGCCTCCCTGCCCTGGCACCCTCTCCTTGCAAGCAATGGGCCATGGGTCTCTCTCCGTCCCGGCCATGGGTCACCCTGTTCTGCCAGGCTTGGTTTGCTTCTACCTCCAAGCCCTGGTCCCTTTATACGTCCCGGCCCTGGGACCCTCTACCTTCCGGCCTTGGTCCCCCTGTCTCCCTGCCCTGGACCTCCAGTCTCCCGGCCCAGCTACTCCACTGTCTCTTATCTCTGGGCCCCCTCTGCCTCCCGACCCTGGTCCCCCTTCTCCAGGCCCAGGTACCCCTCTGCCTCCTGGCCCTGATCCCCCTCTGCCTCCCAGCCCTGGTCGCCAAAGCCTCCCGATCCTAGTCCCGGCCACGGGTTCACTCTAAATCCCGGCCCTGGTCCCCCTGTTTTGCCAGCCCTGGTATCAACCCCTCTGCCTCCCGGCCCCGGTCCCCAACTGCCTCCTGACCCAGGTCCGCCTCTGCCTCCATACCCTGGTCGCCCCTGGTTATCGGCTCCGATTCCCCTCTGCCTCCCGGCCCAGGAACCTCTCTGCCTCCTGGCCCTGGTCCCACTCGGCCTCCCTGTCCTGTCCCCGTCTGCCTCACACCCTGGTCCCCCCCTCAGCCTGCCCAGCTACCCCTTTGACCCCCTGCCCTGGTCCCCAACAACCGCCCTACCATGGTCCCCCCTCTGCCTCTGGGCCCTGTTCCCTCTATGCCTCCCGGCTCTGGTCTCCCTCTAAATCCAGGCCCTTGGGTCTCTCTCCGTCCCGGCCCTGAGTCCCCTCTACTTCCCGGTCCTGGTACCAATATCTCCTAACCCATGTACCCTTCTCCTTCCTAGTCCTGGTCCAGCTCTGACACCCTACCCTGGTCCCACCCCGCTTCTCGGCCCTGGTACCCCTCTGCCTCCCGGCCTTTGTCCCCCTCAGCCTTTCAGCCCTGGTCCCACTTTACTTTCTGGTCCTGGTCCCCCCTGACCTTCCAGCCCTGTTCCCTTACTCCCTCCTGCCCTTGTTCCCCTCTATTTCCCTGCCTTGGTCCCATTTTTGCCCGGACCTGTACCTCTCTGCCTTCCGGCCCAGGTCAACCCAATGCCTGCCAGCCCTCGTCTCCCTCTCCCTCCTGGCCCTGGTATTTCTCTCCAACTCGGCCCTGGGTCCCCTCTACCTTCAGGCCCTGGCCCCCTGTCTCCAGACCCAGGTAACACTCTACCCCCGGCCCGCGTAACTTTCTGCCTCCCGGCCCTGGTCTCCCTCTGCGTCCTGGCCCTGGTCCCCCTGTTTCCCAGTGCAGGTACACCTCTGCCTCCTGGCCCTGGTACCACCCTGCCTTTCGGCCCTGGTCCCCATCTGACTCTTGGCCCTGGTCTCCTTGTCCCCTGGCCCAGGTACCGCTCTGCCTCCCTGCCCTTGGAAACCTGTCTCCCAGCCCAGGTACGCCTCTACCTCCTGGCCCTGGTCCTCCTCTGCCTCCAAGCCCTGATCCCCATCTGCCTCCCAGTACCGGTCCCTTTGTTCCTCCTGGTCCTTGTCTCCGTCTACCTTCAGGCCCTTGGGTCTCTCTCCATCCCGGCCCTGGGTACCCTTTACGTCACGGCCCTGGTCCCCCTGTCTCCCGTCCCAGGAACCGGTCTCCCGTCTCCCGTCTCCCGTCCCAGGTACCTCTCTGCCTCCCAGCCCCGGTCGCCATCTGCCTCCTGGCCCAGGTACGCCTCTGCCTCCATACCCAGGTACCCCTGCTTATCGGCCCCGATCCCCCTCTGCTTCCGGGCCCAGGAACCTCTCTTCCTCCTGGTCCTGGTCCCACTTGGCCTCCCCGACCTTTCCCCGTCTGCCTCCTGGCCCTGGTCCCTCTGGGCCCCCCGACCCTGGTCTCCCTGGACCCCCAAGCCCTCCTACCTCTCTAGATCCCTGCCCTGGTCCCCGTGTCTCCCGGCCCAGGTTCCACACTGCCTCCTGGCCCCGGTCCCCCTCTGCCTCTCGGCTCTGGTCTTCCTGTCTCACGGCCCAGATCCCCCTATGCCTCATGATCCCAGTCCCCCCCTAATTCTTGGCCATGGTCTTGCTGTACCTCTCGGCCCAGGTACACCTCTACCTGCTGGCCCTGGTCACCCTCTGTCTCCCGGCCTTTGTCCCCCTGCCTCCCGGCCCAGGTATCCCTCTGCACCCCGGCTCTGGTCTGCCTCTGCCTCTCTGACCTGGTTACCCCCGCCTCTCGGCAGTGGTTCCGCTCTGTTTTTCTCCAGGTCGAGGTAGCCCTCTGCCTCCCAGGCATGGTCCCCCTGTCTCACGGCCCAGGTACTCCTCTGCCTCCTGGCCCTGGTCCCTCTCTGCCTTCCCAGCCCTGATCCCCCCTCCCTCTCGGCCCAGGTCTCACTCTACCTCCATTCCCTGGTAACTCTCTCATTCCTGGCCCTGAGTCCGCTCTACCTCCTGGCCCTGTCCCCCTCTTCCCCGACCCTAGTACCCGTCTGCCACCTCCCAGCACTAGTCCCCCTCTGCCTTTCAGCCCTGGTCCCACTCTGCTTTATGGCCCGGGTCCCCCACAGGCTTTTGGCCTTGGTCCCCTTCTCCTTCCAGCCCTACGTCCCGTCTACCTCAGTACCTTGGTCTCTATCTTCCACCTGGAGCTGATCCCTCTCTGCCTACCGGCAGGGTGCCCCAGGTCTTCCCAGCCCCCGTCAACCTGTACCTCTCGGCTGTGGGTCTCCTCTAACTCCCGGCCCTGGCCCCTCTCTCCGGACCCAGGTAGCCCTCTGCCTCTTAGCCTTGATTCCCCTCTGACTCTCTGCCATGGTCCACATCTACCTTCCGGCCCTGGTCCTCCCCCGCCTCTCAACCCTGATCCCCCTCTGACTCTTGGCCCTGGTCCCCTTGTCTCCCGGCCCAGGTACTCCTCTGTCTCCCGGATCTACTCCACCTGGCTCCCATCCTAGATACCCCTCTGCCTCATGACCCTGGTCCTCTTCTGCCTCTAGGCCCTGATCCCACTCTACCTCCAGGCCCTGGTCCCTCTGTGACTCCTGGACCTGGATCTTCTGTGCCTCCTGGCCATGGTCTTCCTCAACCTTCAGGCACTTGGGGCTCTCTCCAGCCCAGCCCGGGATCCCCTCTAACTCCCAGCCCTGGTCCCCTGTCTCCCAGCCCAGGCACCTCTCTAACTCCCAACACTGGTCCCCGGGTCTCCTAGCCCAGGTACCCCTCTGCCTCCTGGCCCTGTTCCCCCTCTGTCTCCCAGCCTTGGTCCCCATCTGCCTCCCAGCTCTGGTTCGCCTCTGACTGCATATCCCGGTTCCCCCTGCTTATCTACCCCGATCCCCCTCTGCCTCCCGGCCCTGGACCCCGTCTCTTGGGCCAGGTAACCCTCGGCATCTTGGCCCTGGACCCCTCTTCCTCCGGGCCCTGGTCCCCCTCTGCCGCCCGGTCATGGTCCCTTCTGCCTCCTTGCCCTGGTCACCCACCGCTTTCCGGCCCTGGTTCCCTTCTGCCTCCCGGACCAGGTACACCTCTGCCTCCTGGCCCAGGTACCCCTCTGCCTCCCGGCCTTGGTCCCCCTCTGCTTCCCGGTCATGGTCCCATCTGCCTCCATGCCCTGGTCACCCTGCGCTTCTCGGCCCTAGTTCCCTTCTTCCTCCCGGACCAGGTACGCCTCTGCCTCCTGGCCCAGGTACCCCTCTGTCTCCCAGCCTTGGTCCCCCTATGTCTCCTGGCCCTGGTCCCCCTCTGTCTCCTGGCCCTGGTCCCCCTCTGCCTCCCCGCCCTGGTAGCCCCCGGCCTCTCGGCCCTCTTCCCCCTCTGATTCTGGGCCCTGATCCCCTTCTCCCCCGGCCCAGGTACCCATTTGCCTCCCTGCCCTGGTCCACCTGTCACCAGCCCAGGTACCCCTCTGCCTCCTTGAACTGGTCCTCTGCCTCCAGACCCTCATCACTGCCTTCCGGCCCTCGTCCCACAATGCCGGCCAGCCCTTTTCTCCCTCTACCTCCTGGCCTTGGCTCTTCTCTCTGTCCCAGTCCTGGGTCCCCTCTACCTCCAGGCCGTGGTACACATGTCTCCGGACACAGGTAAAACTCTCCCGCCTAGCCCTGGTACCCCTCTGCCTTCCCAGCCCTGTTCCCCCCTCCCTCTCGGCCCTGGTCTCACTCAACCTCCATTCCCTGGTATCTCTCTCATTCCTGGCCCTGAGTCCCCTCTACCTCCTGGCTCTGGCCCCCTCTCCCCCGACCCTAGTACCCCTCAGCCGCCTCCCAGCACTAGTCTCCCTCTGCCTTCCAGCCCTGGTCCCACTCTACTTTATGGCCCGGGTCCCCCTCAAGCTTCTGGCCCTTGTCTACTTCTCCTTCCTGCCCTACGTCCCCTCTACCTCACTGCCTTGGTCTCTTTCTTCCACCCGGACCTGAGCCCTCTCTTGCCTACCGGCAGGGTGCCACAGGTCTTCCCAGCCCTAGTTAACCTGTTCCTCTCGGATCTGCGTCCCCTCTGCCTCCCGGCCCTGGTCCCCTCTCTCCGCACCCAATCAATCAATCAATCAATCGTATTTATTGAGCGCTTACTATGTGCAGAGCACCGTACTAAGCGCTTGGGAATCACAAATTGGCAACATATAGAGACAGTCCCTATACAACAGTGGGCTCACAGTCTAAAAGGGGGAGACAGAGAACAAAACCAAACATACTAACAAAATAAAATAAATAGAATAGATATATACAAATAAAATAAAATAAATAAATAAATAAATAAATAAATACATAGAGTAATAAATATGTACAAACATATATACATATATACAGGTGCTGTGGGAAAGGGAAGGAGGTAAGAAGGGGGGATGGAGAGGGGGACGAGGGGGAGAGGAAGGAAGGGGCTCAGTCTCGGATGGCCTGCTGGAGGAGGTGAGCTCTCAGTCGGGCCTTGAAGGGCTGAAGAGAGCTAGCTTGGCCGATGGGCAGAGGGATGGTATTCCAGGCCCTGGGGATGAGGTGGGCCGGGGTTGATGGCGGGACAGGCGAGAACGAGGTACGGTGAGGAGATTAGCGGTGGAGGAGAGGAGGGTGCGGGCTGGGCTGTAGAAGGAGAGAAGGGAGGTGAGGTAGGAGGGGGCGAGGTGATGGAGAGCCTTGAAGCCCAGGGTGAGGAGTTTCTGCCTGATGCGCAGATTGATTGGTAGCCACTGGAGATTTTTGAGGAGGGGAGTAATATGCCCAGAGCGTTCCTGGACAAAGATAATCCGGGCAGCAGCATGAAGTATGGATTGAAGTGGAGAGAGACACGAGGATGGGAGATCAGAGAGAAGGCTGATGCAGTAGTCCAGACGGGATAGGATGAGAGCTTGAATGAGCAGGGTAGCGGTTGGGATGGAGAGGAAAGGGCGGATCTTGGCAATGTTGCGGAGCTGAGACCGGCAGGTTTTGGTGACGGCTTGGATGTGAGGGGTGAATGAGAGAGCGGAGTCGAGGATGACACCAAGGTTGCGGGCTTGTGAGACAGGAAGGATGGTAGTGCCGTCAACAGAGATGGGGAAGTCAGGGAGAGGGCAAGGTTTGGGAGGGAAGACAAGGAGTTCAGTCTTTGACATGTTGAGCTTTAGGTGGCGGGCAGACATCCCCCTCTGCCTCCCGGCCCTGGTCACTCTGTGCCTGCCAGCCCTCATCACCCTCTACTTCCAGGCCCAGGCCCTTCTCTCCGTCCAGGCCCTGTTTCCCCTCTACCTCTAGACCCTGGTCCCCCATCTCCGGACCCAGGTACCCCTCTAACTCCTGGCTCAGGCCCTCCTCTGCTTTCCCTCACTTGTCCCCCTCTGCCTCCCGGCCCTGGTCGCCCCCTGCCACTCTGCCCGTCTCCCTATACCACCAGGACCTGGTCACTCACTTCGTCCCGGCTCTGGGTCCACTCTACCTCCCGGCCCTGGTCCCCCTGTCTCCCAGCCCTGATACCAATCGAACACGCGGCCCAGGTCCTCATGTCTGTCGGTGCAGGTATAAATCTGCCTCCAGGCCCTGGTCCGCCTCTGCCTTCCGGAACTAGTCCCCCTTTGCCTCTCAGGCCTGGTCCCACTTTACGTTCTGGCCTTGGTCCCCCCGGACCTTCCGGCCCCGGTCCCCCACTCCGTCTGGCTCTATTTCCCCTCTCCCTCTTTGCATTGGGCCCCACCTTCTTCCAGGACCTGGTCCCTCGCTGCCTACTGGCATGGTGCCGTGGTTCTTCCCAGCACTTGTCGCCTTGTACCTCCCGGCCGTGGCCCCCCTCTGCCTCCGGGCCCTGGTCCCCCTGTGCCTGCCAGCCCTCGTCTCCCTCTACCTCCTGGCCCTGGCCCTTCTCTCCCTCCCGGGCCTGGTCCCCTTTCTCTGACATAGGTACTGCCCTGCCTCCTGTCACTGGTTCCCCTCTGCCGCCTTGCCCTGGCCCTCCTCTGCCTCCACGCCCTAGTCACCCTCTTCCTTCCGGCCCTAGTCTCTCCCTGTCTCTCGGCCATGGTCTTCCTCTATCTCCATGCCCTTGTCATCAATCTCCCAGCCTCCCTGCCCTTGTCCCCATGTCTCCCGGCCTAGGTACCCCTATGCCTCCCGTCTCTGGTTCCCCTCTGCCGCCCTGCCCTGGTCCCCCGCTGTCTCCCCTCCCTGGTACCCCGGCCTCTCGGCCATGGTCCCCCTCTGACTCTTGGCCTTTGTCCCCTTCTCCCCCGTCCCAGGTACCCCTCTGCCTCCCTGCCCTGGTCCACCTGTCTCCAGCCCAGGTAACCCTCTACCTCCATGCCCTGGCCCACCTGTCACCGGCCCAGGTACCCCTCTGCCTCCTGGACCTGGTCCTCTGGCTCCAGGCCCTGATAAATGCCTCCCGGCCCTCCTGGCCCTGCTCCCACAGTACCCGCCAGCCCTAGCCTCCCTCTACCTTCCTGGCCCTGGCCCTTCTCTCTGTCCCGGCCCTGGGTCCCCTCTACCTCCAGGCCTTGGTACCCATGTCTCTGGACCCAGGTAACACTCTCCCTCCTGGCCCTGGTCCCCCTCTGCCTTCCCAGCCCTGTTCCCCCTCCCTCTCTTCCCTGGTCTCACTCTACCTACAGACCCCTCTCCCCCGACCCTAGTACCCCTCTGCCACATGCCAGCACCAGTCCCCCTCTGCCTTTCAGCCCTGGTCCCACTCTACTTTATGGCCCGGGTCACCCACAAGCTTCTGGCCCTGGTCCCCTTCTCCTTCCAGCCCTACGTCCCCTGTACCTCACTGCCTTTTTCTCTATTTTCCAACCGGACCTGCTCCCTCTCTGCCTACCGGCAGGGTGCCACAGGTCTTCCCAGCCCTCGTCAGCATGTACCTCTCTGCCCTGGGTCCCCTCTACCTCCCGGACCTGGGCACCACTCTCCGCACCCAGGTAGCCCTCTGCCTCTTAGCCTTGATTCCCCTCTGACTATCCGCCATGGTCCACATCGACCTCCTGGCCCCGGTCCCCCCCCTGCCTCTCAACCCTGATCCCCCACTGGCTCTTGGCCCTGGTCCCCTTGTCTCCCGGCCCAGGTACTCCTCTATCTCTCGGATCTACTCCACCTGGCTCCCATCCTAGATACCCCTCTGCCTCATTACCCTGGTCCTCCTCTGCCTCTAGCCCCTAATCCCACTCTACCTCCAGGCCCTGGTCCCTCTGTGCCTCCTGGACCTGGATCCTCTGTGCCTCCTGGCCCTGGTCTTCCTCAACCTTCAGGCACTTGGGTCTCCCTCCAGCCCTGCCAGGGATCCCCGCTACCTCCCAGCCCTGGTCCCCCTGTCTCCCAGCGCAGGAACCTCTCTACCTTCCAACCCTGGTCCCCGGGTCTCCTGTCCCAGGTACCCCTCTGCCTCCTGGCCCTGTTCCCCCTCTGCCTCCCAGCCTTGGTTACCATCTGCCTTCCAGCCCTGGTTCGTCTCTGCCTGCATATCCCGCTTCCCCCCGCTTATCTGCCCCGATCCCCCTCTGCCTCCCGGCCCTGGACACCGTCCATTGGGCCAGGTAACCCATCTTGGCCCTGGACCTCTCTGCCTCCGGGCCCTGGTCCCCCTCTGCCTCACGGTCATGGTCCCATCTGCCTCCTTGCCCTGGTCACCCACCGCCTCTCGGCCCTGGTTCCCTTCTGCCTCCCGGAAAAGGTACGCCTCTGCCTCCTGGCCCAGGTACCCCTCTACCTCCTGGCCTTGGTCCCCCTCTGCCTCCTGGCGCTCGTCCCTCGGTACCTCCCAGCCCTAGTCTCCTAGTCTCCTATTACCTTGGGTCTCCTCTACCCGTCCTGGCCCTGGGTCCACTCCACATCCCGGCCCAGGTACCACTCTACATTCTGGCCCTGGTTCCCCTGTCTCCTGACCCAGGACCCCTCTGCCTCCTAGTCCTGGTCCCCCTCTGTGTCCCTGCCCTGGTCCCTCCCGCCTCTCAGTCTTGGTCCCCCTCTTCCTCCCAGCCCTGAACCCCGTCTCCCAGCACAGGTACCCCCTCTGCCTCCGAGCTCGGGTTCCCCTCTGCGTATCGGCCCTGGAATCCCTCTGCCTCTCGGTTGTAGTCCCCGGCTACCTCCTGGCCCTGGTCCCCCTCTGCCCCCCAGTCCTTGTCCCTCTGTGCCTCCCGGCCCTGGTCTCCCTCTACCGTCAGGTCCTGGGCCCTCTCTCCTTCCCCTCTGTCAACCAGCCCTGGTCCCCATGACTTCCGGTCCAGTGGTACCCCACTACCGCCCAGCCCTGGTCGTTTGGTTTCCTGGTCCAGGTACCCCTCTGCCTCCTGGCCGTCGGTCCCCTCCACCTCCCGACCCAGGTCCCCCTCTGCCACCCAGTCCTTGTCCCCCACTGCTTCCCTACCCTGGTACCTCCCGCCTCTAAGCCCTAGTCCCCGTCTGCCTCCCAGCCCAAGTGCCCCTCTGCCTCCCGGCCCTGGTCCCCCATGGAGGCACAGTACCCGTACCCCTCTGCCTCTCGGCCATGATCCTCCTCTCGCTATCGGCCCTAGTTACTCTGTCCCCAGGACCAGATACCCCTCTGCCTCCTTGCCCTGGTCCCACTGTCTCCCGGTCCAGGTTACCCTCTGCCTACTGGTCATGGTCCCCTCCTGTCGCGTTGCCCTGGACCACCTCTGCCTCCCGGCCCTGGTCTCCTTCTGCCTCCAGGCACTGGTCCCGTTTCCTGGGTCTCTCTCCGTCCTGGCCCAGGGTCCCCTCCACCTCCCGGCCTTGGCTCCCCTATGCCTCCCTGCCCCAGTCTGCACCGCCTCTCAGCCCTGGTCTCCCACTATCTCCCGGACCAGGTCCCCGTCTCTTGGCCAAGGTACCCCTCTGCCTCCCTTTTCTGGTCCCTCTGTGTCATGGCCCTGGTACCACTATGCCAGCCTGCCCAGGTCCCCCTCTGCCTCGAGACCCCGTTTCCTTTGTCTCCGGGTCGAGGTACCCTTCGGCCTCCCTGCCCCGGTCCACCTGTTTCCTGGCACAGGTACCCCTTTGCCTCCTGGCCCTGGTCCCCCTCTGCCTCCAGGCCTTAGTCACCCATTTCCTCCCGGCCCTTATCCCCCATCTCCCGGACCACGGAACCCTCTGACTCCTTGCCAGGGTCACCTTCTGCCGCATTGTCCTGGTCCACCTCTACCTCTCGGCCCTAGTAGCTCTGTGGCTCCCTGCCCTGGTCTCCTTCAAACTCCAGGCCCTTGGACCTCTCTCCATCCCTACCCTGGGTCCACTCTACATCCCAGCCCTGGTCCCCCTATGCCTCCCTGCCCCAGTCCAACCCGCCTCTCAGCCCTGGTCCCCCACTACCTCCTGGCCCTGGTCCACCATCTCCTTGTCACGGTACCCCCTCTGTCTCACTGTTCAGTTCCCTCTGTGTCATGGCCCAGGTACCCCACTGCATCCTGGCCCTGGTGCCCCTCTGCTGCCCTGCCCTGGTCCCCCTCTGCCTCTCGGTCCTGGACGCTCTGTGACTCCAGACCCTGGTCTCCTTCTACCTCCAGGCGTTGGGTCTCTCTCCTCCCCGGCCGTGGCTTCCCTCTACCTCCATGCCCTTGTCGCCTTGTCTCCTGGCCCAGGGACCATTCACCCTCCTTGCCCTGATCACATTCTGCTGCCCTTCTCCGGTTCCCCTCAGCCTCCCGGCCCTAGTCCCTCTGTGCCGCCCTGTTCTGGTCTCCTTCTACCTCCAGGCCCTTGGGTCTCTCTCCGTCCCGGCCCTGGTTACCCTCTACCTGCGGCCGTGGTCAGCCTGTCCCTCGACCCATGGATCCCTCTGCCTCCCTGCTCTGGTCACCCTCTGCCTCCTGGTCCTGGTCCATCTCTGCCTCCCTGCCCTGGTTCCGACCTGAGTCTCAGTCTTGGTTCTCCCTGCCTTTCGGCCCTGGTGAACCTGTTTCCTGCTCCAAGGTCCCCCAGTATCCCGGCCCAGGTACCCCTCTGCCTTCTGGCCCTGGTCCCCCTCTGCCTACCTGCCCTGGTCCATCTCAGCCTCCAGGCCCGGGTCCCCCTCTCCGTCCCGGCCCCGGGTCAGACGTAGCACCCAGCCATGCCTCCCATCTCCCGGCCCTTGTCCCCCTCTGCCGCCCTGCCCTGGTGCCCCTCCCCCTCTCGGCCCTGGTCCCTCTCTGCCTCTCGGCCCTGGTCCTCCTGTCTCCCGGCCCAGAGACCCCTGTACCTCCTTGCCCTGGTCCCCCTCCCTCCCGGCCCATGTATACCTCTGCCTCCAGGCCCTGGTCCCCCTCTGCCTCTCGGCCCAGGTCCACCATCTACCGTCACAGGTACCCCTCTGCTTCCTGGACATGGTCCCCCTCTTCCTACCTGCCCTGGTCCTCCTCTGCCTCCCGGCCCTGGTACCTCATCTACCGGCACAGGTACCCCTCTGCCTCCTGGCCCTGGTACCCCGGTGCCGCCCTGCCCTAGTCCCACTTTGCGTACCGGTCCTGGTCCCCTTCTCGCCCGGCCAAGGTACACTTCTAACTCCTGGCCCTGGTCCCCCTTAGCCTGCCCGCCCTGGTTTCCCTATTCCCACAACTCCTGGTCCACCGCTGCCTCCCAGCACTGGTCTCAATCTGCCTGCCGGCCTCTGCCTCTCTGAGACCTGGTCAACCCCCAACACTCCGCCCTGCTTTCCTTCTGCTTCTCAGCCTTAGGCCCAGTCTCCTGGCCCAGGTAACCCTCTGCCTCCCAGCCCCAGTCCCCCTGTCTACCGGCCCTGGTCCCCCTCTAACTCCTGTCCCCGTTTCCCAACCCGGGTCCCCCTCTGCATGCGGACGCTGTTCCCCCCGTCTCCTGGCACAGGTACACCTCTGCCTCCTGGCCTTGGTCCTCTTCTACCTCCAGGGACAGGTATCCCTCTGTCTCCCGGCCCTGGTCCCTTTGAGCCTCACTCTACCTCTAGGCCACTGGGTCTCTCTCGGTCCCGGCCATGGGTCCCCTCTACCTCCATGCCCTGGTCCCCCAGTTCTCTCAGCCCTGGTCTCCTTCTACCTTTCAGCCCTGGTACCCCTGCCTCCCGGCCCAGGTACCCCTCTGCCTCCCTGCCCTGGCACCCTCTTCTTCCAAGCCATGGGCCATGGGTCTCTCTCCGTCCGGGCCATGGGTCACCCTGTTCTTCCAGGCTGGGTTTACTTCTACCTCCAAGACCTGGGCCCTTTACACGTCCCGGCCCTGGGACCCTCTACCTTCCGGCCTAGGTCCCCCTGTCTCCCTGCCCTGGACATCCAGTCTCCCGGCCCAGGTAATACACTGTCTCCTATCTCTGGGCCCCCTCTGCCTCCCGACCCTGGTCCCCCTTCTCCAGACCCAGGTACCCCTTTGCTTCCTGGCCCTGATTCCCCTCTGCCTCCCAGCCCTGGTCGCCGAAGCCTCCCGACCCTAGGCCCCCGTCTCCGGGGCCAGGAACCCCTTGTCTGCTGGCCCTGGTCCCCCTCTACCTCCCGACCCTGGTCCCCCTTCTCCGGGCCCCAGCACCCCACTGCCTCCTGGGGCTGATCACCCTCTGCTTCCGGGCCCTGGTCACCCAGGCCTCCCGACCCTTGTCCCCCGTCTCCCAGCCCAGGAATCCCTTGCCTCCTGGCCCTGGTCCCCTTCTGTCTCTAGGTCCTGGTCCTCTTCTGCCTCCTTTCCCTTGTCCGTCCCCTTCTCGGCCCTGGTCCCCCTTTGCCTTCCAGCCCAGGTACCTCTCAGCCTCCTGGCGCTGATCCCACTCTGCCTCCCGGCCCATGTCCACCTGTCTAATGGACCAGGTCCCCTTCTAAATCCTGACCCTGGTCCCCATCTGCCTCCTCTCCCTGGTAATAATAATAATGATAATAACAGTATGGCACTGATTAAGCGCTTACTATGTGCAAAGCACTGTTCTAAGCGCCTTGTACCCCTCTGCATCCCGGCGCTGGTCCCCTTCTTCCTCCCTGCCTTGGTCCTCCCTTGCCTCTCGTCCCTGGTCTCCCTCTGACTTTCGGCCGTGGCTCCCCTTCCCGGCCCTGGTCCCCCTATTCTGCCAGCCCTGGTCTCAACCCCTCTGCCTCCCGGCCCAGGTCCTCATCTGCCTCCTGGCCCAGGTCCGCCTCTGCCTCCATACCCTGGTCCCCCCCTGCTTATCGGCTCCGATTCCACTCTGCCTCCTGGCCCAGGAACCTCTCTGCCTCCTGGCCCCGGTCCCCCTCGGCCTCCCTGACCTGTACCCGTCTGCCTCCCGCCCTGGTCCCCCTGTCTGCCTGCCCAGCTACCCCTTTTCCTCCCTGCCCTGGTCCCCAACAACCGCCCTACCATGGTCCCCCTCTGCCTCTGGGCCCTGTTCCTTCTGTGCTTCCCGGCTCTGGTCTCCCTCTAAATCCAGGCCCTTGGGTCTCTCTCCCTCCCGGACCTGAGTCCCCTCTACTTCCCGGTCCGGGTACCACTATCTCCCAGCCCAAGTACCCCTCTGCCTCCTAGGCCTGGTCCAGCTCTGACACCCTACCCTGGTCCCACCCCGCTTCTCGGCCCTGGTCCCCCTCTGCCACCCGGCCTTTGTCCGCCTCTGCCTTTAAGCCCTGGTCCCACTTTACATTCTGATCCTGGTCCCCCCTGACCTTCCAGCCCTGTTCCCCTTCTCCCTCCTTCCCTAGTTCCCCTCTACTTCCCCGCCTTGTTCCCCATCTTTTGCCCGGATCTGTCCCTCTCTGCCTTCCGGCCCAGGTCCCCCTATGCCTGCCAGCCCTCCTCTCCCTCTCCCTTGTGGCCCTGGCCTATCTCTTCATCTCGGCCCTGGGTCCCCTCTACCTCCAGGCCCTGGTCCCCTGTCTACAGACCCAGGTAACTCTCTACCCCCTGGCCCGCGTAACCTTCTGCCTCCCGGCCCTGTTCTCCCTCTACACCCTGGCCTTGGTCCCCCTGTTTCCCCGTGCAGGTATACCTCTGCCTCCTAGACCTGGCCACCTGGTCCCCCACTGCCTCTCGGTCCTGGTCCCCATCTGACTCTTGGCCCTGGTCCCCTTGTCCCCTGGCCCAGGTACCGCTCTGGTGGTCCAGGGCAACGCAGCAATAGGGGACCATGACCAGTATGCAGAGGGTTACCTGGGCCGGGAGACAGGGGGACCAGGGCAAGGAGGCAGAGGTGTACCTGGTCCGGGAGGCAGAAGGGAACCAGGGCCGGGAAGCAGTGGGTGACCAGGGCAAGGAGGCAGATGGGACCATGACCGGGCGGCAGAGGGGGACCAGGGCCCGTAGGCAGAGGGGCCCAGGGCCAGGATGCCGAGGGGTACCTGGCCCAAGAGACGGGGTCCAGGGCAGGGAGGCAGAGGGGGATCGGGGCAAATAAGCAGGGGGAACCGGGATATGCAGGCAGAGGCTAACCAGGGCTGGGAGACAGATAAGAACCAAGGCTGGGAGGCAGAGGGGTACCTGGGCCAGGAGACCCGGGGACCAGGGTTGGGAGATAGAGAGGTGTCTGGGCCGGGAGAAAGGGGGACCAGGCCAGGGAGTTAGAGGGGATCCCGGGCTGGACTGGAGAGAGACCCCATTGCCTGAAATTTGAGGGAGACCAGGGCCAGGAGGCACAGCGATCCAGGTCTAGGAGGCACAGAGGGACCAGGGCCTGGAGGTAGAGTGGAATTGGGGCCTGGAGGCAGAGGAGGACCAGGGCCACGAGGCAGAGGGGTATCTGGGCTGGGAGCCAGGTGGACTAGGTCCGGTAGACAGAGGAGTACCTGGGCCGGGAGACAAGGGGACCAGGGCCAAGAGTCAGAGGAGGGATCAGGGTTGAGAAGCAGGGGGTGAGCAGGGCCGGGAGGTAGATGTGGACCATGGCGGAGAGTCAGAGGGGAATCAAGGCTAAGAGGCAGAGGGTTACCTGGGTCCGCAGACAGGGAGCCAGGGCCTAGAGGTAGAGGGGACTCAGGGCCGAGAGTTACAAGTTAACGAGGGCTGGGAGGACTTGCGGCACCCTGCCGGTAGGCAGAGAGGGATCAGGTCCGGGTGGAAGATAGAGACCAAGGCAGTGAGGTAGAGGGGAGCTAGGGCTGGAAGGAGAAGGGGACCAGGGCAGGAAGCTTGCGGGGGACCTGGGCCATAAAGGAGAGTGGGACCAGGGCTGAAAGGCAGAGGGGGACTAGTGCTGGGAGGCGGCCGAGGGATACTAGGGCCGGGGGAGAGGGGGCCAGGGCCAGGAGATAGAGGGGACCTAGGGCCAGGAATGAGAGAGTGACCAGGGCCTGGAGGTAGAGTGAGACCAGGGCCGAGAGGGAGGGGGAACAGGGCTGTTAAGGCAGAGGGGGACCAGGGCCAGGGGGGCGAGCGTTATCTGGGTCCGGAGACATGGGTACCAAGGCCTAGAGATAGAGAGGACCCAGGGCCGGGAAGGAGAGAAGGGCCAGGGCCAGGAGGTAGAGGGAGACGAGGCCTGGCAGGCATATGGGGACCAGGGCTCGGAGGCAGAAGGGGGCCAGGGCCGTGAGGTACAAGGCGACAGGGGCTGGGAAGAACCACAGTACCATGCCAGTAGGCAGCGAAGGACGAGGTCCGGGCGGAAGATGGGGACCAATGCAAAGAGGTAGAGGGGAAATAGGACCAGAGGGACAGGGGGACCAAAGCCATAAAGTAAAGTGGGACGAGCCTGAGAGGCAAAGGGGGACTAGTTCCGGGAGGCAGAGGGGGACCGGGGCCTGGAGACAGAGGTATAACTGCACCGGCAAACAGGGGGCTCTGGGTCAGGGGTTTGAGGGGTACCAGGATTGGGAGACAGGGGGACCAGGGCCGGGAGTTAGAGGGGACCCAGGGCCGGGAACAAGTGAGTGACCAGGGCCTGGATGTACAGGGAGACGGGCAGAGAGGCACCTGGGTCCGGAGATGGGGGACCAGGGCCTTGAGGTAGAGGGGACCCAGGGTCGGGAAGGAGAGAAGAGCCAGAGCCTGGAGATAGAGGGTGATGAGGCCTGGCAGGCACAGAGGGACCAGAGCCGGGAGGCAGAGGGGGACCAGGGACCGGAGGTACAAGGCGACAAGGGCTGTGTCGAACCGGGGCACTATGCCAGTCGACAGAGAGGGACAAGATACGGGTGGAAAATGTGGACCAAGGTAGGGAGGTAGAGGGGATCTAGGGCCGAAGGGAGAAGGGGACTAGGGCCGAGAAGCCGGAGGGGACGGACAGGGAAGAGAGGCTGAGGGGGATCAGGGCTGGGATGTAGAGGGGGACCAGGGCCAGGATTCAGTGGGGTACGTGGGCCGGGAGGCAGAGGAGGACCAGGGCTGAGAATTGGGCGGGACAAGTGAAGGGACGCGAAGAGGGACCAGGAATGGGTAGCAGAGGGGGACCTAGGTCAGGAGGCAGAGGGTGATCAGGGCCAGGAGGCAGAGGGGTACCTGGACCGGGAAACAAAGGGACCAGGGCGGGGAAGTAGTGGGGTACCTGGGCCGGAGGTCATGGGGAACAGGGTTAGATGATAGAGGGGAACCAGGGGAGTGAAGGAGAAGGACCAGGCCCAGGAGGTAGAGGGGCCCCAAGGCGGGGAGGCAGGGGCGACCTGGGCCAGGAAACAGAGGGGTACCTGGGCCTGCAGTCAGGCGGACTAGGGCTGAGCGGCAGATAGGGACCATGGCTGGGAGGCAGAGGGGTACCTGGACCAGGAAACAAGGGGACCAGTGCCGGAAGGTAGAGGAGTACCTGGGCCGGGAGGTGGGGAGACCAGAGCGGGCAGGTAGAGGGGACCCAGGGCCGCGACGCAGAGAAGGACCAGGGCTCGGAGGTAGAGGGAGAACAGTGCCGGGAAGCACAGAGGGACCAGGCCACGGAGGCAGAGGGGGATCATGGTAAGGTGACAGAAGGGGACCAGGGCCAGAAGGCCGAAGGGTATCTGGACTGGGAGGCAGAGGGGTACCTGGTCCAGGAGGAAAGGGGACCAGGGCCTGGAGGTAGAGGGCGCCAAGGCCCGGGACGGAAAGAGACCCAAAGGCCTGGACGTAGAGGGAGATTCAGGCCGGGAGGCACAGAGGTACCAGGGCCGGGAGGCACAGAGGGAAGTGGGCCGGAAGGCAGTGGACTAGGGCCGAAAGGTGGGGGGAACCAGGATAGGGAGGCAGAGGGGGACCAGGGCCGGGAGGCAGAGGGGGACCAGGATGGGGAAGCAGAGGGGGATCAGGGCCCAGAGGCAGAGGGGGTACCTGGGCCGGGAAACAGGGCGATCAGGGCCGGGATGCGGAGGGGGAAAAGAGCCAGGATGCAGCAGGGTACCTGGGCCGGGAGAGAGGAGGACCATGTCCGGGAGGCAGAGGGGTACCTGGGACTGGAGAAAGGGGGACCATGGCTGAGAAACAGAGGGGAACCAGTGCCAAGAGGCGGGGGCGACCAGGTCAGGGAGGCAGAGGCAGACCACAGCTGGGTGACAGAGGGATACCTGGGCCGGAAAACAGGGGGACCACGGCCGGGAGGCAGAGGATGACCAGGGCCAGGAGGTAGAGGTGTACCTGGGCCGAGAGGTAGAGCAGGACCATGGTCAAGAAGTAGGGGGGACCGAGATCATGAGGCATAGGGCCGGTAGACAGGGAGACCAGAGCCGAGAGGCAGAGGGGGACGAGGGCCAGGAGGCAGAGTGGAACCTGGGCCGGATGACAGGAGGACCAGGGCTGGGAGGTAGAGGGGACCGGGGCCGGAATGGAGAGAGTTACCAGGGCTTGGAGGTCCAGGGAGACTAGGGCCAGGAGGCACAGAGGGACCAGGGCCGGGAGGCAGACGGGGACAGGTCTGGGAGGTCGGGGAGGCCGAGGGCCGATGGCCCTGGCCCCCTGTCTCCAGACCCAGGTAACTCTCTACCCCCAGGGGCGTAACCTTCTGCCTCCCGGCCCTAGTCTCCCTCTACCTCCTGGCCCTGGTCCCCCTGTTTCCACATGCAGGTATACCTCTGCCTCCTGGCCCTGGTCCCCCACTGCTTCTCGGCCCTGGTCCCCATCTGACTCTTGGCCCTGGTCCCCTTGTCCCCTAGCCCAGGTACCTCTCTGCCTCCCTGCCCTGGGAAACCTGTCTCCCAGCCCAGGTACTCCTCTGCCTCCCGGCCCTGGTCCTCCTCTACCTCCAAGCACTGATCCCCATCTGCCTCCCAGCACCGGTCCCTCTGTGCCTCCTTTTCCTGGTCTCCGTCTACCTTCAGGCCCTTGGGTCTCTCTCCATCCCGGCCCTGGGTACCCTCTACCTCACGGCCCTGGTCCCCCTGTCTCCCGTCCCAGGTACCTGTCTCAGGTCGCCCGTCCCAGGTACCTCTCTGCCTCCCAGCCCCGGTCGCCGTCTGCCTCCAGGAGCAGGTAGCCCTCTGCCTCCCTGGCATGGTCCCCCTGTCTCCCGGCCCAGGTACTCCTCTGCCTCCTGGCCCTGGTCCCCCTCTGCCTCCCCACCCTGATCCCCGTCTGCATCCCGGCCCTGGTCTCCCTCAACTTCCAGGCCCTGGTCCCTCTCTCCATCACGGCCCTGGGTCACCTTTACCTCCAGGCCCTATTTCCCGTTTCCCGTGCCAGGTACCCCCCCTGCCTCCAGGCCCTGGTCCCTCTCGGCATCCCAGCTCTGGACCCCCTGCCTCCCTGCCCTTGTCGCCCCCGCTTTTCCGCCCTGGTCCCCATTTGTCTCCCGACCCTGGTTCCTCTGTCTCCTGGCCCAGGTCACCCTCTGCCTCCCGGCCCTGGTCCCTCATCTCCCGGTCCAGGAATCCCTCTGCCTTCTGGCCCTGGTCCTTCTCTGACTCAAGGCCCGGCTCCCCCTGTCCATCCCAACCATATACATCCTAGCCCTGCTGCCCGTCTCCTGGCCTAGTATGGCTCTGCTTCCTGGCCTTCGGCCCCGTCTCCTGCCCAGGTACTCTTCTGCCTCCCGGACCTGGTCCCTGTGCATCCTGGATTTGGTCTCCTACCTCCAGTCCCTTGCGTCTCTCTCCATCCCGGCCCTTGGTTCCCTCTACATCTGGGCCCTGGTCCAACTGTCTCCCAACCCAGGTACCACACGACATCCCAACGCTGGTACCCCACTGCCTCCCCACCCTTGTCCCCTTCTACCTCCCATTCCTGGTCCCCCTCTGCCTGCCCTGGTCCTCCCCTGCCTCACGGACCTGGTTCCCCTCTGTTTCTGGACCGGGTCCCCCTCTGCCTCCATGTCCAGGTACTCAGCTGCACCCTGGCTATTTTTCCACTCTGCATCCCGGCCCTGATCCCCCTGTCTCCCGGCACAGGTAGCCCTTTGCCTCCCACGCATGGTCTCCCTGTCTCCCGGCCCAGGTACTTCTCTGCCTCTTGGCCCTGGTCTCCCTCTGCCTCCGATCCTTGTTCCCCCCACCTCTCGGCCCTAGTCCCACTGCCTCCAGGCCCACTTCCCTCTGTGCCTCCCTTCCCTAGTTGCTCTATGCCTCCCGGCCTGAATCTCCATCTACGTCCAGGCCCTTGGGTCTCTCTCCATCCCGTGCCTTGGCGCCCTGTACCTCCAGACCCTGGTCCCCTTGCTTCCTGGCCCAGGGACCCCTCTGCCTCTTAGTCCAGATACCCTTCTGCCTCCTGGCCTGGTCCCCTTCTGCCACCCTGCCAGGGTCCCCCTCTGCCTCGGTGGCCTGGTCCCCCTGTGCTACCCGGCACTGCTCTCCCTCTACCTCCAAGCCCTGGTCCTTCTCTCCGTCCTGGCCCTGGGTCCCTTCTACCTGCCCGCTCTGGTCTCCTCGCCTCCCCGCCCAGGTACCCCTCTACCTTCCGGCACTGGTCCCCTTGTTTCCTGGTCCAGGTACCCCTCTGCCTCCCGGCCATGGTCCCCCCCATGTCGCTAAGCCCTAGTCCGCCTGCCTGCAGGCCTAGGTACCCCTCTGCTCCCTGGCCCTGGTCCCCCTCTGCCTCCCCGCCCTGGTGCACCTTACCTCCTGTGCCTGGTCCAACTCCTTCACTCCCATAGTTGCCCTCTACCAACCAGCCCTGGTCCCCATGACCTCCGGACCAGGTACCCCACTACTTCCCGCCCCTGGTCCCTTCGTTTCCCGGGCCAGGTACCCCTCTGCCTCCGGGCTCTGGTCACCCTCTGCCTCCTGACCTAGGTCCCCCTCTGCTTCCCATTCCTGGTCCCTCTCTCCTTCCCTGCCCTTGTCCCTCCACCTCTCAGCTCTGGTCCTCCTCTGCCTCCCGGCCCATGTAACCTACTGAATCCTGGCCCTGGTCCCCCTCTATATCCCAGCTGTGATCCCCCTCAGCCTCTCTGCCCTGCCCGACCCCTCCGGCTTCTCGGCCCTGGTCTCCTTCTCCCTCCGGCCCTAGTTTCCCTCTACCTCCCTACCTGGGTCCACATCTTCTGCCCGGATCTGGTCCCTCTCTGTCTACCGGCATGGTGCCCCGGTTCGACCCAGACCTTGTCGCCTCATACTTCCGGTCTCTGGTCCCTTTCTGCCTCCCGGACCCGGTTCCTCTGTGCCTGGCAGCCCTCATCACCCCTTTGCCTCCTGGACCTGGTCCTCTGCCTCCGGGCCCTGATCACTGCCTCCCGGCCCGGGTCCCACAGAACCTGCCAGCCCTAGCCTCCCTCTACCTCCTGGTCCTCTCCCTTCTCTCTGTCCCGGCCCTTTGTCCCCTCTAGCTCCTGGCCTTGGTACCCATGTCTCGGGACCTAGGTAATATTCTCCCTCCCGACCCTGGTCCCACTCTGCTTTCCCAGCCCTGTTCCCCCCTCCCTCTCGGCCCTGGTCTCACTCTACCCCCAGGCCCTGGTAACTCTCTCATTCCTGGCCCTGAGTCCCCTCTACCGCCTGGCCCTGGTCCCCTCACCCCCCAACTTAGTACCCCTCTGCCACCACCCAGCACTAGTGCCCCTCTGCCACCTCCCAGCACTAGTCCCCCTCTGCCTTTCGGCCCAGGTCCCACTCTACTTTATGGCCCGGGTCCCCCACAAGCTTCTTCCAGCCCTACGTCCCCTCTACCACACTGCCTTGGTCTCTATCTTCCACCCGGACCTGATCCCTCTTTGCCTACCGGTAGGGTGCCGCAGCTCTTCCCAGCCCTCGTCAACTTGTACCTCTCTGCCCTGGATACCCTCCAGGTCCAGGAGGCAAAGGGGTACTTGGGCCGGTGACAGGTGGACAAGGGCAGGGAGGTAGAAGGGTACCTGGAATGGAGACAGGTGGACCAGGGCAGGGAGGCCGAGGTGTACCTGGGCCCGGGGAGAAGGGGACCAAGGCCAAGAGACAGAGGGGGACCAGGGCCGAGAGGCCGGCGGCTACCACGGAGGGGAGGCAGCGGGGGACCAGGGCAGGGCGGCAGAGGGGGACCAGGGACAGGAGGCATAGTGATGCCTGGGACGGGAGACCTGGGGACAAGGGCAGGGAGGCAGAGGCTGACTAGGACGTGGAGGCAGAGGGGAGCCAGGGCAAGGCGGCAGAGGGGGACCATGGCCAGGAGGCAGAGCAGTACCTGGGTCCAGAGACAGGGGACCAGGCTCGGGAGGGAGAGAAGGGCCATGGCCAGGAGGTAGATGGAGACGAGGGCTAGCAGGCACAGGGGAACCAGGCCCCGGAGGCAGAGGGGGGCCAGGGCCGGGAGGTACAAGGCGACAAGTGCTGGGAAGAACTACGGCACCATGCCAGTAGGCAGCGAGGGACCAGGTCCTGGCAGAAGATGGGGACCAATGCAAAGATTAGAGGGGAAACAGAGTCATAGGGAGAGTGGGACCGGGGCCGGAAGGTCCGGGGGGACCAAGCCCAGAAAGTAAAGTAGGACCAGGGCTGAGAATCAAAGGGGGACTAGTTCCAGGAGGCAAAGGGGGAACAGGGCCAGGAGGCAGATTTATACCTGCACCGGCAGACAGGAGGACCTGTGCCGGGAGTTCGAGGGGTGCCAGGGCTGGAAGATAGGGGGACCAGAGCCGGGAGTTAGAGGGGACCCAGAACCGAGGCAGAGGGGGAACAGTGAGTGAAGGTAGAGGAGGACCTGAGCCAGGAGGTAGAGGTGTACCTGGGTCCGGAGATGGGAGACCAGGGCCTAGAGGTAGAGGGGAATCAGGGCCTGGACGGAGAGAAGGGCCAGCGCCTGGAGGTAGAGGGTGATGAGGGCTGCCAGGCACAGAGGAACCGGGTCCGGGAGGCAGAAAGGGACCAGAGACCGGAAGTATGAGGCGACAAGGTCTGGGTCGAACCGGGGCACCATGCCGGTAGACAGAGAGGGACCAGATCCGGGCAGAAGATGTGGACCCAGGTAGGGAGGTAGAGGGAAACTAGGGCCGGAGGGAGAAGGAGACCAGGGCCAGGTACCCTGCTGCATCCTGGCTCTTTTCCCCCTCCGCATCCCGGCCCTGATCGCCCTGTTTCCCGGCCCAGGTACCCCCTCTGCCTCTGGGCCCTGATCCCCCTCTGCTTCCCCATCCTGGTCCCCCTCTGCCTCCCGGCCCTGGTCCCCCTCTGCCTCCCTATCCTGGTTCCCCCCACCTTTCGGCCCTAGTCCACTGCCTTCCGGCCCACTTCCCTCTGTGCCTCCCGGCCCTGGTACCTCTGTGCCTCCCGGCCTGAATCTCCCTCTACGTCCAGGCCTTTGGGTCTCTTTCCGTCCCGGGCCTTGGCGCCCTCTACCTCCAGGCCCTGGTCCCCTTTCCTCCTGGACCAGGTACCCCTCTGCCTCCCAGTCCAGATACCCTTCGGCCTTCTGGCCCTGGTCCCCTTCTGTCACCTTACCATGATCCCCCTCTGCCTCCGTGGCCTGGTCCCTCTGTGCTTCCCGGCACTGTTCTCCCTCTACCTCCGAGCCCTGGTCCTTCTCTGCGTCGCGGCCCTGGGTCCCCTCTACCTGCCCGCTCTGGTCTCCCCACCTCCCGGCCCAGGTACTCCTCTACCTTCCGGCACTGGTCCCCTTGTTTCCTGGTCCAGGTACCCCTCTGCCTCCCAGCCATGGTCCCTATCTGCCGCTCAGCCCTAGTCCGCCTGACTGCAGGCCCAGGTACCCCTCTGTTTCCTGGCCCAGGTCGCCCCTGCCTCCCCGCCTTGGGGCCCCTCTACCTCCTGGGCCTGGTCCTTCTCCTTCACTCCCCTGGTTCCCCTCTATCATCTAACCCTGTTCCCCATGACCTCCGGCCCAGGTACCCCACTACTTCCCCGCCCTGGTCCCTTTGTTTCCCGGTCCAGGTACCCCTCTGCCTCCTGGCCCTGATCACCCTCTGCCTCCTGACCTAGGTCCCCCTCTGCTACCCATTCCTGGTCCCTCTTCGCGTCCCTTCACTTGTCCCGCCCAATTCTCAGCCCTGGTCCTCCTCTGCCTCCCGGCCCACGTACCCCACTGAATCCTGGCCCTGGTCCCCCTCTACATCCCAGCCCTGATCCCCCTCAGCCTCTCTTCCCTGTCCGTCCCCTCCGGCTTCTCGGCCCTAGTCCCCTTCTCCCTTCGGCCCTAGATCCCCTCTACCTCCCTACCTTGGTCCACATTTTCCACCCGTATCTTGTCCCTCTCTGTCGACTGGCATAGTGCCCCGGTTCGACACAGCCCTTGTCGCCTTGTACCTCCGGTCCCTGGTCCCCCTCTGCCTCCCGGCTCTGGTCCCTCTGTGCCTGCCAGGCCTCATCACCCTCTATCTCCAGGCTCTGGCTCTTCTCTCCTTCCCGACCCTGGGTCCCCTCTACCTCAAGGCCCTGGTCCCCCATCTCCGGACCCAGGTGCCTCTCTGCCCGTCTCCCTGTACATCCAGGCCCTGGTCACTCACTTGTTCCCGGCCCTGGGTCCCCTCTAACTCCCGGCCCTGGTCCCCCTGTCTCCCAATCCTGGTACCCCTCAAACCCCTGACCCAGAGCCCCCTGTTTGCCGGTGCAGTTATACCTCTGTCTCCAGGCCCCGGTCCCCCTCTGCCTCCCGGAACTAGTCCCCCTTTGCCTCTCAGGCTCGTCCCACTTTACTTTATGGCTTTGGTCCCCCTGTCCCTCTGGTCCTATTTCCCCTCTACCTCTTTGCATTGGTCCCCATCTTCCGCCCGGACCTCGTCCTTCGCTGCCTACTGGCATGGTACTGTGGTTCTTCCCAGCCCCTGTCGCCTTGTACCTCACGGCCCTGGCCCCCTTCTGCCTCCGAGCCCTGGTCCCCATATGCCTGCCAGGCCTCGTCTCCCTCTACCTCCTGGCCCTGGCCCTTCTCTCCTTCCCGGCCCTGGGTCCTCTCTATCTCTAGGCCTTGGTACCCATGTCTCCGGACCCAGATAACGCTCGCCCCCCTGGCCCTGGTCCCCCTCTGCCTTAACAGCCCTGTTCCCCCTCCCTCTCGGCCCTGGTCTCACTCTACCTCCAGGCCCTGGTCACTCTCTCATTCCTGGCCCTAGGTCCCCTCTATCTCCTGGCCCTGGCCCCCTCTCCCCCGGCCCTAGTATCCCTCGGCCGCCTCCCAGCACTAGTCCCCCTCTGCCTTTCAGCCCTGGTCCCACTCTCCTTTATGGCCCAGGTCCCCCGCAAGCTTCCTGCCCTGGTCCCCTTCTCCTTCCAGCCCTAGCTCCCCTCTACCTCACTGCCTTGGTCTCTATCTTCCACCCGGACCTGATCCCTCTCTGCCTACCGGCAGGGTGCCGCAAGTCCTCCCAGCCCTCGTTAACTTGTAACTCTCGGCCCTGAGTCCCCTCTACCTCTAGGCCCTGGCTCCCTGTCTGCGGACCCAGGTAACCCTCTGCCTCTTAGCCTTGATTCCCCTCTGACTCTCCGCCATGGTCCACATCTACCTCCCGGCCCTGCTCACCCCCTGCTTCTCAACCCTGATCCCTCCTCTGACTCTTGGCCCTGGTCCCCTTGTCTCCCGGCCCAGGTACTCCTCTGTCTACCGGACCTAGTCCACCTGGCTCCCAGCCCAGATACCCCTCTGCCTCGTGGCCCTGGTCCTCCTCTGCCTCCAGGCCCCAATTCCACTCTACCTCCAGGCCCTGGTCCCTCTGTGCCTCCTAGACCTGGATCGCTGTGCCTCCTGGCCCTGGTCTCCCTCAAATTTCAGGCAATGGGGTCTCTCTCCAGTCCAGCCCGGGATCCCCTCTAACTCCCTGGCCTGGTCCCCCTTTCTCCCGGCCCAGACACCTCTCTATCTCCCAACCCTGGTCCCCGGGTCTCCTGGCCCAGGTACCCCTCTGCCTCCCAGCCTTGGTTCTTATCTGTCTCCCAGCCCTGGTTAGCCTCTGCCTGCATATCCCGGTTCCCCCTGCTTATTTGCCCCGATCCCCCTCTGCCTCCCTGCCCTGGACCCCGTCTCTTGGGCCAGGTACCCCTCGGCATCCTGGCCCTGGGCCCCTCTGCCTACGGGCCCTGGTCCCCCTCTGCCGCCCGGTCATGGTCCCATCTGCCTCCTTGCCCTGGTCACCCACTGCTTCCCGGCCCTGGTTCCCTTCTGCCTCCCGGACCAGGTACACCTCTGCCTCCTTGCCCTGGTCCCCCTGTCTCCCGGCCCAGGTAACCCTCTGCATACTGGTCATGGTCCCCTATTGCTGCGTTGCCCTGGACCACCAGAGCGGTACCTGGGCCAGGGGACAAGGGGACCAGGGCCAAGAGTCAGATGGGGACCAGGACCGAGAGGCAGTGGGGGACCAGGTGGCCAGGTCTAGGAGGCAGAGGTATACCTGCACGGGGAAACAGGGGGACCAAGGCCAGGGTGTAGAGGGAGAACAGGGCCGGGAGGCAGAAGGTTACGCGGGCCAGGGGGTAGAGAGTTACCTGGGTCTGTAGACAGGGGACCAGGGCCTGGAGGTAGAGGGGACCCAGGGCCGAGATGAAGAGATAGGCCAGGGCCACAAGGGAGAGGGAGAGGAGGGCTGGCAGGCATAGGGGGACCTGGGCCGGAAGGCAGAGAGGGACAGATCCGGGCAAAAGATGGGGAACAAGGCGGGGAAGTAGAGGGGAACTAGGGAAGGAGGGAGAAGGGGAACAGGGCTGGAAGGTCAGGGGGGACCAGGATCAGAATGTAAAGTGGGACCAGGGCTTAAAGGCAGAGGCGGACAAAGGCCGGGTGGCAGAGGGGGACCAGGGCCGAGAAGCGGGGTGGGACCAGGGTAGGGTGTCAGAGCTGGACCAGGCCTAGGAGGCAGAGGGGTACTTGGGCTGGGAGATAGTGGTACCCGGACCGGGAAGTAGAGGGGACTCAGGTCCGGGAGGGAGAGAGACCCAAGGGCCTGGATTTAGAGGGAGACCAGAGCCGGGAAGCACAGAAGGAACAGGGCCCAGAGGCAGAGGGGGACCATGGTAGGGCGGTTGTTGGGGACCAGGGCAGGGAGGAAAAGGGGTAGCTGGGCAGGCAGACAGGGGGACCAGGGCGGGAGGCAGACGGGTACAGGTCAGGGAGGCCGAGGGGGACCGGGGCCAGGAGGCAGAGAGGTTCCTGGGCCAGGAGGCAGAGTGGAATCGGAGCCGATAAGCAGGGGGGACCAGGGTATGGAGGCAGAGGCGGACCTGGGCCAGGAGGCAGATGAGGACCTGGGCCGGGAGGCAGAGGGGTTGAGACCAGGGCTGGCAGAATAGGGGGACCAGGGCCGGGAAGGGGAGCCACGGCCGAAAGTCAGAGGGAGACCAGGGACGAGAGGCAAGGGAGGACCAAGGCAGGGAGGAAGAAGGGGACCAGCGCCGGGATGCAGAGGGGTACAAGGCGCTTAGAACAGTGCTTTGCACATAGTAAGCGCTTAATCAGTGCCATACTGTTATTATCATTATTATTATTACCAGGGAGAGGAGGCAGATGGGGACCAGGGTCAGGATTTAGAAGGGGACCTGGTCCATTAGACAGGTGGACATGGGCCGGGAGGCAGAGTGGGATCAGCGCCAGGAGGCTGAGAGGTACCTGGGCTGGAAGGCAAAGGGGGACCAGGGCCGAGAAGGGGACGGACAAGGGAAAGGAGGCAGAAGAGGACCAGGACCTAGAGACAGAAGGGGACCAGGGCCAGGAGGCAAGGGATTCCTGGGCTGGGAGACGGGGGACAAGGGTCGGGAAGTTTGGGTGACCAGGGCCCGGAGGCAGAGAGTGATCAGGGCCAGGAGGCAGTGGGGTGCTGGGGCCCGGAGAAGGGGGACCAGGGTCGGGAGGTAGAGGGGGACCAGGGCCAGCAGACAAGGGGTTCCTGGCCCCGGAGACGGGGGACTAGGGTCGGGAGGCTTGGGCGACCAGGGCTGGGAGGCAGAGGGGAATCAGGGCCAGGAAGCAAAGGGGTACCTGGGCCTGGAGAAGGGGGACCAGGGTCGGGAGGCAGAGGGGGCCCAGAGATAGGAGACAGTGTATTACCTGGGCCGGGAGACTGGATGTCCAGGGCAGGGAGACAGGGGGACCTAGGCCGGAAGGTAGAGGGTCCCAGGGCCGGGACGTGTAAAGGGCCCAGGTCTTGGAGGTAGAAGTAAACCCAGCCTGGAAGAACAGGGTGACCCATGGCCCGGACGGAGAGAGACCCATGGCCCATGGCTTGGAAGAAGAGGGTGCCAGGGCAGGGAGGCAGAGGGGTACCTGGGCCGGGAGGCAGGGGTACCAGGGCTGAAAGGTAGAAGGAGACCAGGGCTGAGAGAACTGGGGGACCAGGGCATGGAGGTAGAGGGGACCCATGGCCGGGACCGAGAGAGACCCAGTGGCCTAGAGGTAGAGTGAGGCTCAAAGGGACCAGGGCCGGGAGACAGAGGGATACCTGTCCCTGGAGGTAGAAGAGGACCAAGGCCAGGAGGCAGAGGTGTACCTGTGCCAGGAGACGGGGGAACAGCGTCCGCATGCAGAGGGGGACCCGGGTTGGGAAACGGGGACAGGAGTTAGAGGGGGACCAGGGCCGGTAGACAGGGGGACTGGGGCTGGGAGGCAGAGGGTTACCTGGGCCAGGAGACTGGGCCTAAGGCTGAGAAGCAGAAGGAAAGCAGGGCGGAGTGTTGGGGGTTGACCAGGTCTCAGAGAGGCAGAGGCCGGCAGGCAGATTGAGACCAGTGCTGGGAGGCAGCGGTGGACCAGGAGTTGTGGGAATAGGGAAACCAGGGCGGGCAGGCTAAGGGGGACCAGGGCCAGGAGTTAGAAGTGTACCTTGGCCGGGCGAGAAGGGGACCAGGACCGGTACGCAAAGTGGGACTAGGGCAGGGCGGCACCGGGGTACCAGGGCCAGGAGGCAGAGGGGTACCTGTGCCGGTAGATGAGGTACCAGGGCCGGGAGGCAGAGGAGGACCAGGGCAGGTAGGAAGAGGGGGACCATGTCCAGGAAGCAGAGGGGTACCTGTGACGGTAGATGGTGGACCTGGGCCGAGAGGCAGAGGGGGACCAGGGCCTGGAGGCAGAGGTATACATGGGCCGGGAGGGAGGGGGACCAGGGCAAGGAGGTACAGGGGTCTCTGGGCCGGGAGACAGGAGGACCAGGGCCGAGAGGCAGAGAGGGACCAGGGCCGAGAGGGGGAGGGGCACCAGGGCAGGGCGGCAGAGGGGGACAAGGGCCGGGAGATGGGAGGCATGGCTGGGTGCTACGTCTGACCCGGGGCCGGGACGGAGAGGGGGACCCGGGCCTGGAGGCTGAGATGGACCAGGGCAGGTAGGCAGAGGGGGACCAGGGCCAGAAGGCAGAGGGGTACCTGGGCCGGGATACTGGGGGACCTTGGAGCAGGAAACAGGTTCACCAGGGCCGAAAGGCAGGGAGAACCAAGACTGAGACTCAGGTCGGAACCAGGGCAGGGAGGCAGAGATGGACCAGGACCAGGAGGCAGAGGGTGACCAGAGCAGGGAGGCAGAGGGATCCATGGGTCGAGGGACAGGCTGACCACGGCCGCAGGTAGAGGGTAACCAGGGCCGGGACGGAGAGAGACCCAAGGGCCTGGAGGTAGAAGGAGACCAGAACAGGGCGGCACAGAGGGACTAGGGCCGGGAGGCTGAGGGGAACCGGAGAAGGGCAGCAGAATGTGATCAGGGCAAGGAGGGTGAATGGTCCCTGGGCCAGGAGACAAGGCGACAAGGGCATGGAGGTAGAGGGAAGCCACGGCCGGGGAGGAGAGAGACCCAACGCCTGGAGGTAGAAGGAGACCAGGGTCTGGAGTCACAGAGCGTCCAGGACCGAGAGGCAGAGGGGGACCAGGGCAGGGCGGCAGAGGGGCACCAGGGCCAGGATGCAGTGGGGTACCTGGGCCATGACACAGAGGGAACTGAACAGTGAGACAGAGGGGTACCGTGACAAGGAGATGGTGGACCAGGGCCAGGAGGTAGTGGGGGACCAGGGCTGAGAGGCGGGTTGGACTGGGGCAGGGAGGCATAGGGGGACCAGGGCTGGGATGTAGAGTGGACCCAGGGTAGGGATGGAGAGAGGTCCAAGGGCCTGGAGTTTGAAGGAGACCAGGGCAGGGAGCCACAGAGCTACTAGGGCCGAGAGGTAGAGGTGGACCAGGACAATGCGGCAGAAGGTGACCCTGGCAAGGAGTCAGAGGGTTCCGTGGTCCGGGAGATGGGGGATAAGGGCCGGGAGGAAATGGGTGACTAAGGCCTGGAGGCAGAGGGGGACCAGGGCCAGGAGGCAAAGGGGTACCTGTGCCAGGAAACAGGTGGACCGGGGCAGGGAGGCCGAAGGGTACCTCGACCCGGAGACAAAGGAAACGGGGTCTCGAGGCAGAGGGGGACCTGGGCAGGCTGGCATAGTGGTACCAGGGCCATGACACAGAGGGACCAGAAAAGGGAGGCAGAGGGGTACCTTGGCCAAGAGACGGGGACCTGGTCCGGGAGATAGTGGGAGACCAGGGCTGAGAGGCGGTGCAGACTGGGGCAGGGAGGCATAGGGGAGCCAAGGCCGGGAGGTGGAGGGGACCCTGGGCCAGGACGGAGAGAGACCCAGGAAACGGGACCAGTGCCTGGAGGCAGAAGGAGACCAGGGCCGGGAGGCAGAGGTGGTCCAGGGCAACGCGACAGGAGGGGACCATGACCAGTAGGCAGAGGGTAACCTGGACCGGGAGACAGTGGGACCAGGGCAAGGAGGCAGAGGGGTATCTGGTCCTGGGGACAGAGTAACTAGGGCCGATAGCGAGAGGAGGATCATGGCCGAGAGGCAGAGGGGTACGGGTACTGTGCCTCCATGGGGGACCAGGGCCGGGAGGCAGAGGGGCACTTGGGCTGGGAGGCAGACGGGGACTAGGGCTTAGAGGCGGGAGGTACCAGGGTAGGGAAGCAGTGGGGGACAAGGACTGGGTGGCAGAGGGGGACCTGGGTCGGGAGGTGGAGGGGACCGACGGCCAGGAGGCAGAGGGGTACCTGGACCAGGAAACCAAACGACCAGGGCTGGGCGGTAGTGGGGTACCACTGGACCGGAAGTCATGGGGACCAGGGCTGGTTGACAGAGGGGAAGGAGAGAGGGCCCAGGACCTGACGGTAGAGGGAGACCAGGGCCGGGAGGCACAGAGGGACAAGGACTGGGGGGCAGAGGGGGACCAGGGCCAGGAGGTAGCCGGGGACTACAACCGAGAGGCAGAGGGATTCCAGGGCCGATACGCAGAGGGGAACCCGAGCTCGGAGGCAGAGGGGTACCTGTGCTGGGAGACGGGGTTCAGGGCTGGGAGGAAGAGGGGGACCAAGACTGAGAGGCGGGAGGGACCAGGGCAGGGACACAGAGGGGGACCAGGACTAGGAGGCAGAGGGGTCCTGGGTCAGGAGACAGGGGAACCAGGGCCAGAATGTAGAGTGGTACCTGGGCCGGGATGTGGAGTTGACGCAGGGCCAGGACGGGTAGAGGAGACCCAAGGTAATAGGAGACTAGGAGACTAGGGCTGGGAGGTACATAGGGACTAGGGCTCGGAGGTACGGAGAGACTAGGGCCAGGAAGCAGAGGGGGACCAAGGCCGGGATGCAGAGGGGTACCTGGGCCAGGAGGCAGAGGCGTACCTTTTCCGGGAGGCAGAAGGGAACCAGGGCCGAGAGGCGGTGGGTGACCAGGGCAAGGAGGCAGATGGGACCATGACAAGGAGGCAGAGGGGGACCAGGGCCCGGAGGCAGAGAGGTCCAGGGCCAAGATGGGTTACCTGGCCCAATGGACGGTGTCCAGGGCCGGGAGGCAGAGGGGGATCGGGGCAGATAAGCGGGGGGAAGCGGGATATGCAGGCAGAGACGAACCAGGGCTGGAAGGCAGATGGTAACCAAGGCTGGGAGGCAGAGGGGGAACAGGGCCAGGAGGCAGAGGGGTACCTGGGACAGGAGACCCGGGGACCAGGGTTGGAAGGTAGAGAGGTTCCTGCGCTGGGAGACAGGGGGACCAGGGCTGGGAGGTAGCGGGGATCCCTGGCAGGGCTGGAGGGAGACCCAAGTGCCTGAAGGTTGAGGAAGACCAGGGCCAGGAGGCACAGAGGATCCAGGTCCAGGAGGCACAGAGGGACCAGGGCCTGGAGGTAGAGTGGGATTAGGGGCTAGAGGCAGAGGAGGACCAGGGTAATGAGGCAGAGGGGTATCTAGGATGGGAGCCAGGTGGAGTAGATCCGAGAGATAGAGGAGTACCTGGGCCGGGAGACAAGGGGACCAGGGCCAAGAGCCAGTGGGGGATCAGGGTTGAGAGGCAGGGGGGGACCGGGGCCAGGAGGTCGATGTGGACCATGGCGGATAGTCAGAGGGGAATCAAGGCTAAGAGGCAGAGGGCTACCTGGGTGCGGAGAGTGGTGCCCAGGTCCGGGAGGTAGAGGGGACCCAGGGCAGAGAGGTACATGCTGACGAGGGCTGGGAAGACCTGTGGCACCCTGCCGGTAGGCAGAGAGGGAGCAGGTCCGGTTGGAAAATAGAGAAAAAGGCAGTGAGGTACAGGGGACGTAGGGCTGGAAGGAGAAGGGGACCAGGGCCAGAAGCTTGTGGGTGACCCGGGCCATAAAGTAGAGTGGGACCAGGGCTGTAAGGCAGAGGCGTACTAGTGCTGGGATGTGGCAGAGGGGTACTAGGTTCGGGGGAGAGGGGCCTGGAGGTAGAGTGAGACCAGGGCCGGGATGGAGGGGGGATCAGGGCTGGGAAGGCAGAGGGGGACCAGGGCCTGGAGGGAGAGTGTTACCTGGGTCCAGAGACATGGGTACCAAGGCCTAGATGTAGAGGGGATCCAGGGCCGGGACAGAGAGAAGGGCCAGGGCCAGGAAGGTAGAGGGAGGCTAGGGCTGGCGGGTACTGTGGGAGCAGGGCCAGGAGGGCCGGGAGGCATTTATCAGGGCCTGGAGCCAGAGGACCAGGTCCAGGAGGCAGAGGGGTACCTGGGCCGGTGACAGGTGGGCCAGGGCATGGAGGTAGAGGGTTACCTGGGCTGGAGACAGGTGGACCAGGGCAGGGAGGCAGAGGGGTAGCTGGGACGGGGGAGAAGGGGACAAAGGCCAAGAGTCAGAGGGGGACCAGGGCCGAGAGGCCGAGGGCTACCAGGGAGGGGAGGCAGAGGGGGACCATGGCAGGGAGGCAGAGGGGGACCAGGGCCAGGAGGTGTACGGGTACCTGGGCCGGGAGACATGGGGACAAGGGCAGGGAGGCTGGGAGATTGATGACAAGGGCATGGAGATAGAGGAAGACCATGGCCGAGAGACAGGGAGAGACTAGGGCCGGAAGGAAGAGGGTGACTAGGGCGTGGAGGCAGAGGAGGGCCAGGGCAAGGCGGCAGAGGGGAACCAGTGACAGGAGGCAGGGCAGTACCTATGTCAGAGAAAGGGGACCAGGCCCGGGAGGGAGAGAAGGGCCAGGGCCAGGAGGTAGAGGGAGACGAGGGCTGGCAGGCACAGGGGGACCAGGGCCCGGAGGCAGAGGGGGGCCAGGGCCGGGAGGTACAAGGCGACAAGTGCTGGGAAGAACCACGGCACCATGCCAGTAGGCAGCGAGGGACCAGGTCCTGGAAGAAGGTGGGGCCCAATGCAAAGAGGGAGAGGGGAAATAGAGCCAGACGGAGTGGGGGACCGGGGCCGGAAGGTCCGGGGGGACCAAGGCCAGAACGTAAAGTGGGACCAGGCCTGAGAGGCAAAGGGGGACTAGTTCCGGAAGGCAGAGGCGGACCAGGGCCTGGAGGCAGATTTATACCTGCACCGACAGACATGAGGACCTGGGCCGCGTGTTCGATTGGTATCAGGGCTGGGAGACAGGGGGACCAGGGCCGGGAGGTAGAGTGGACCCAGAGCCGGGACGAAGTGAGTGACCAGGTCCTGGTGGTATAGGGAGACGGGCAGAGTGGCAGGGGGCGACCAGGGCCGGGAGGCAGAGGGGGACAAGTGAGGGAAAGCAGAGGAGGGCCTGAGCCAGGAGTTAGAGGGGTACCTGGGTCCGGAGATGGGGGACCAGGGTCTAGAGGTAGAGGGGAAACAGGGCCTGGACGGAGAGAAGGGCCTGGGCCTGGAAGTAGAGGGTGATGAGGGCTGGCAGGCACAGAGTGACCAGGGCCGGGAGGCAGAGGGGGATGTCTGCCCGCCACCTAAAGCTCAACATGTCAAAGACTGAACTCCTTGTCTTCCCTCCCAAACCTTGCCCTCTCCCTGACTTCCCCATCTCTGTTGACGGCACTACCATCCTTCCTGTCTCACAAGCCCGCAACCTTGGTGTCATCCTCGACTCCGCTCTCTCATTCACCCCTCACATCCAAGCCGTCACCAAAACCTGCCGGTCTCAGCTCCGCAACATTGCCAAGATCCGCCCTTTCCTCTCCATCCCAACCGCTACCCTGCTCATTCAAGCTCTCATCCTATCCCGTCTGGACTACTGCATCAGCCTTCTCTCTGATCTCCCATCCTCGTGTCTCTCTCCACTTCAATCCATACTTCATGCTGCTGCCCGGATTATCTTTGTCCAGGAACGCTCTGGGCATATTACTCCCCTCCTCAAAAATCTCCAGTGGCTACCAATCAATCTGCGCATCAGGCAGAAACTCCTCACCCTGGGCTTCAAGGCTCTCCGTCACCTCGCCCCCTCCTACCTCACCTCCCTTCTCTCCTTCTACAGCCCAGCCCGCACCCTCCTCTCCTCCACCGCTAATCTCCTCACCGTACCTCGTTCTCGCCTGTCCCGCCATCGACCCCCTGCCCACGTCATCCCCCGGGCCTGGAATGCCCTCCCTCTGCCCATCCGCCAAGCTAGCTCTCTTCCTCCCTTCAAGGCCCTACTGAGAACTCACCTCCTCCAAGAGGCCTTCCCAGACTGAGCCCCTTCCTTCCTCTCCCCCTCGTCCCCCTCTCCATCCCCCCTTCTTACCTCCTTCCCTTTCCCACAGCACCTGTATATATGTATATATGTTTGTACATATTTATTACTCTATGTATTTATTTATTTATTTATTTATTTATTTTATTTTATTTGTATATATCTATTCTATTTATTTTATTTTGTTAGTATGTTTGGTTTTGTTCTCTGTCTCCCCCTTTTAGACTGTGAGCCCACTGTTGTATAGGGACTGTCTCTATATGTTGCCAATTTGTGATTCCCAAGCGCTTAGTACGGTGCTCTGCACATAGTAAGCGCTCAATAAATACGATTGATTGATTGATTGATTGGGTGCGGAGAGAGGGGACCAGGGCCGGGAGGCAGAGGGGACGCAGATCCGAGAGGAACAGGTTAACTAGGGCTGGGAAGACCTGTGGCACCCTGCCGGTAGGCAAGAGAGGGCTCAGGTCCGGGTGGAAGAAAGAGACCAAGGCAGTGAGGTAGAGGGGACGTAGGGCAGGAAGGAGAAGTAGACAAGGGCCAGAAGCTTGAGGGGGACCCGGGCCATAAAGTAGAGTGGGACCAGGGCTGGAAGGCAGAGGGAGACTAGTGCTGGGAGGCGGCTGAGGGGTACTAGGGTCGGGGGAGAGGGGGCCAGAGCCAGGAGGTAGAGGGGACTCAGGGCCAGGAATGAGAGAGATACCAGGGAATGGAGGTTGAGTGAGACCAGGGCCGAGAGGGAGGGGGGAACAGGGCTGGGAAGGCAGAGGGGTACCAGGGCTAGGCGGGAGAGTTTTACCTGTGTCCGGAGACATGTGTACCACGGCCTGGAGGTAGAGGGGGACCCAGGACTGGGACAGAGAGAAGAGCCAAGGCCAGGAGGTAGAGGGAGAAAAGGGCTGGCCGGCATTGTGGGACGAGGGCCGGAAGGCAGTGATGAGGGTCTGGAGGCAGAGGACCAGTTCAAGGAGGCAGAGGGGTACCTGGGCTGGTGACAGGTGGACCAGGGCAGGGAGGCAGAGGGGTACCTGGGCCGGGGGAGAAGGGGATCAGGGCCAAGAGTCAGAGGGGGACCAGGACCGAGAGGCCGGGGGCTACCAGGGCGGGGAGGCAGAGGGGGACCAGGGCCAGGAGGCAGAGGGGGACCAGGGCCAGGAGACAGAGGGGGACCAAGGCTGGGAGGCAGAGGGGTACCTGGGCCAGGAGGCAGAGGCGTACCTGGTCCGGGAGGAAGAAGGGAACTAGGGCCGAGAAGCGCAGGGTGACCAGGGCATGGAGGCAGATGGGACCATGACCGGGAAGCAGAGGGGGACCAAGGCCGGGAGGCAGAGGGGTACCTGGGCCAGGAGGCAGAGGTGTACCTGGTCCGGGAGGCAGAAGGGAACCAGGGCCGGAAAGCGGTGGGTGACCAGGGCAAGGAGGCAGAAGGGACCATGACCGGGCGGCAGAGGGGGACCAGGGCCCGGAGGAAGAGGGGTCCAGGGCCAAGATGCCGAGGGTTACCTGGCCCAAGAGACGGGGTCCAGGGCCGGGAGGCAGAGGGGGTTCTGGGCAGATAAGCAGGGGGAACCGCGTTATACCGGCAGAGGCGAACCAGAGCTGGGAGGCAGATGGGGACCAAGGCTGGGAGTCAGAGGGGGACCAGGGCCAGGAGGCAGAGGGGTACCTGGGCCAGGAGACCCGGGGACCAGTGTTGGGAGTTAGAGAGGTGCCTGGGCTGGGAGACAGGGGACCAGGGCTGGGAGTTAGAGGGGATCCCGGGCTGGGCTGGAGAGAGCCCCAAGTGCCTGAAGGTTGAGGAAGACCATGGCCAGGAGGCACAGAAGATCCAGGTCCAGGAGTCACAGAGGGACCAGGGCCTGGAGGTAGAGTGGGATCAGGGCCTGGAGGCAGAAGAGGACCAGGGTCATGAGGCAGAGGGGTATCTAGGATGGGAGCCAGGTGGAGTAGATCCGGGAGACAGAGGAGTACCTGGGCCGGGAGACAAGGGGACCAGGGCCAAGAGTCAGAGGGGGATCAGGGTTGAGAGGCGGGGGAGGACCAGGGCCGGAAGGTAGATGTGGACCATGGCAGAGAGTCAGAGGGGAATCAAGGCTAAGAGGCAGAGGGCTACCTGGGTCCGGAGAGAGGGGCCAGGGCCGGGAGTTAGAGGAGACCCACAGCCGAGAGGTACAGGTTGACGGGGGCTGGGAAGACCTGGGGCACCCTGCCGGTAGGCAGAGAGGGATCAGCTCCAGGTGGAAGATAGAGACCAAGGTACTGAGGTAGACGGGACGTAGGGCTGGAAGGAGAAGGGGACCAAGGCCAAAAGCCTGTGGGGGACCCGGGCCATAAAGCAGAGTGGGACCAGGGCTGAAAGGCAGAGGGGGACTAGTGCTGGGAGGTGGCAGACGGGTACTAGGGTCGGGGAAGAGGGGGACAGGGCCAGGAGGTAGAGCGGACTCAGGGCCAGGAATGAGAGAGTTACCAGGGAATGGAGGTAGAGTGAGACCTGGGCCGAGAGGGAGGGGGGATCAGGGCTGGGAAGGCAGAGAGGGACCAGGGCCAGGAGGCAGAGGAGTACCTGGGCCGTGAGACAGGGGGACCATGCCTGGGAGGCAGAGGGCTACCTCGACCTGGAGAAAAACAGAGCGGAACCACTGCCGAGAGGCGGGGGTAACCAGGTCAGAGAGGCAGAGGCAGACCAGAGCCGGGGTGCAGAGGGATACCTGGGCCGGGAGGCAGGGGGACAAAGGCCGGGAGACAGAGGGTGACCAGGGCCAGCAGGTAGAGGTGTACCTGGGCCGAGAGGTACAGCAAGACCATGGCCAAGAATTAGGGGGGACTGGGATCATGAGGCATAGGGGGATCTGGGCCGTGAGACAGGAAGACCAGAGCCGAGAGGCAGAGGGGGACCGGGGCCAGGAGGCAGTGTGGAACCTGGGCCGGGAGACACGGGGACCAGGGCAGGGATCTAGAGAGGTAGGAGGGCTTGGGGGTCCAGGGAGACCAGGGTCGGGGGGCCCAGAGGGACCAGGGCCAGGAGGCAGACGGGGAAAGGTCGGGGAGGCCAAGTGGGACCAGGACCAGGAGGAAGAGAGGTTCCTGGGCCCGGAAGCAGAGGGGGATCGGGGCCGATGAGCAGGGGTACCAGGGTATGGAGGCAGAGGCGTACCTGGGCCAGGAGGCAGATGGCGACCGGGGCTGGGAGGCAGAGAGGTACCTGGGACGGGAGACGGGAGACCGGTACCTGGGACAGGAGACAGGGGGACCAGGGCCGTGAGGTAGAGGGTACCCAGGGCCGGGATGGAGAGAGACCCAAAGGCCTGAAGGTAGACGGAGACAAGGACCAGGAGGCACAGAGGGACCGGTACTGGGAGGCAGATGGGGATCAGGGCTTGGAGGCAGAGGAGGACCAGGGCCAGGAGGTAGAGGCGTACCTGGGCTGGGAGACAGGTTTCCAAGGGCAGGGAGGCAGAGCGGTACCTGGGCCAGGGGACAAGGAGACCAGGGCCAAGAGTCAGATGGGGACCAGGGCCGAAAGGCAGGGTGGTACCAGGGCCAGGAGGCAGAGGTGTACCTGCACTGGGAAACAGGGGGACCAGGGCCAGGACGCAGAGGGAGACCAGGGCCGGGAGGCAGAAAGTTACGCGGGCCGGGGGTAGAGTGTTACCTGGGTCTGGAGACAGGGGGCCAGGGCCTGAAAGTAGAGGGGACCCAGGGCCGAGATGGAGAGAAAGGCCAGGGCCAGGAGGGAGAGGGAGACGAGGGCTGGCAGGCATACGGTTGACCTGGGCCGGAAGGCAGAGAGAGACAGGTCCGGGCAAAAGATGGGGACCAAGGCAGGGAAGTAGAGGGGAACTAGGGCAGGAAGGAGAAAGGGAACTGGGTTGGAAGGTCAGGGGGGACCAGGACCAGAACGTAAAGTGGGACCAGGTCTGAAAGGCAGAGGGGGACAAAGGCCGGGAGGCAGAGGGGGACCAGGGCCGAGAAGCGGGGTGGGACCAGGGTAGGGTGTCAGAGCTGGACCAGGACTAGGAAGGAGAAGGGTACATGGGTTAGGAGATATTGGTACCAGGACCGGGAAGTAGAGGGGACTCAGGGCCGGGACGGAGAGAGACCCAAGGGCCTGGATTTAGAGGGAGACCAGAGCCGGGAGGCATAGAGGGAACAGGGCCCAGAGGCAGAGGGGGACCATGGTAGGGCGGTTGTTGGGGACCAGGGCAGGGGGTCAAAGGGGTAGCTGGGCAGGCTGAGGGGGGGACCAGGGTGTGAGGCAGACGGGGACAGGACAGGGAGGCCGAGTGGGACCAGGGCCAGGAGGCAGAGAGGTTCCTGGGCCGGGAGGCAGAGGGGAATCGGAGCCGATAACCAGGGGCGACCAGGGTATGGAGGCAGAGGCGGACCTGGGTCAGGAGGCAGTTGGGGACCGGGGCCGGGAGGCAGAGGGGTTGATACCAGGGCTGGCAAAACAGGGGGACCAGGGCCGGGATTTAGAGTGAACCCGTGGCCGGGACTAGGATCGGGAGGCTTTGGCGACCAGGGCTGGGAGGCAGAGGGGGATCAGGGCCAGGAGGCAGAGGGGTACCTGGGCCTGGAGAAGGGGGACCAGGGTCGGGAGGCAGAGGGGGCCCAGAGATAAGAGACAGTGGAGTAGCTGGGCCGGGAGACTGGAGGTCCAGGGCAGGGAGACAGGGGGACCAAGGCCGGAAGGTAGAGGGTCCCAGGGCCGGGACGTATAAAGGGACCAGGGCTTGGAGGTAGAAGCAAACCAAGCCTGGCAGAACAGGGTGACCCATGGCCGGGACGGAGAGAGACCCATGGCCCATTGCTTGCAAGGAGAGGGTGCCAGGGCAGGGAGGCAGAGGGGTACCTGGGCCGGGAGACAGGGGGACCAGGGCTGAAAGGTAGTGGGAGACCAGGGCTGGCAGAACAGGGGGACCAGGGCATGGAGGTAGAGGTGACCTATGGCCGGGGCGGAAAGAGAGCTAGTGACCTGGAGGTAGTGGGAGACCAAGGCCCGGAGGTCCAAAGGGACAGCGAGACGTGGTACTAGGGTTGGGAAGCCCGTTGTTGGGTAGGGACCGTGTCTATATGTTGCCAACATGTACTTCCCAAACGCTCAGTACAGTGGTCTGCACACAGTAAGCCGTCAATAAATACGATTGAATGAATGAATGAATGAATGGGTGACCAGGGCCGGGATGCCGATGGGGACCAGGGCCAGGAGGCAGAGGATTACCCGGGCCGGTAGACAGGGGACCAGTGCCAGGGAGCAGAGGTTAACCAGGGCCAGGAGACAAAGGGGGACCAGGGTGGAGAAGTGGCGTGACAAGGTTAGGGAGGCAGAGGGGGACCAAGGCTGGGAGGCAGAGGGGTACCTGGGTCAGGAGACAAGGGGACAAGGGCTGGGAGGCAGAGGGGTACCAGGGCCGAGATGCGGGGCGTGACCAGGTCAGAGAGGCAGAGGTCGGCCTGGGCTGGGAATTGGAGGGGAACCAGGGCAGGCAGACAGACGGGGACCAGGGCCAGTAGACACGGGGACCAGGGCCGGGAGATAGAGGGAACCCATGGCCGGGACCGAGAGAGACCCAGTGGCCTAGAGGTAGAGTGAGTCCAGGGCCGGGAGGCTCAAAGGGACCAGGGCCGGGTGACAGAGTGGGACCCGTCCCTGGAGGTAGAGGAGGACCAGGGCCAGGAGACAGAGGTGTAACTGTGCCAGGAGATGGTGGACCAGGGTCCGCATGCAGAGGGGGACCCGGGTTAGAAAACGGGGATCAGTGCCGGGAGGCAAAGGGGGACCAGGCCCGAGAAGCATGGGGGACAAGGTCAGGGAGTTAGAGGGGGACTGGGGACAAGAGATAGAGGGGGACCAGGACTGCTAGACAGGGGTACTGGGGCTGGGAGGCAGTGGGTTACCTAGGCCAGGAGACGGGGCCTAAGGCTGAGAAGCAGAAGGAAAGCAGGGCGGAGAGTTGGGGGTTGACCAGGTCTCAGAGAGGCAGAGGCCGCCCGGGGAAGGGAAGCAGAACGGGACTGGGGCAGGGAGGCAGAGGGGGACCAGGGCCTGGAGGCAGAGAGAGACCAGGGCCGGTAGACAAGGGGACCGGGGCCGGGAGGTAAAAGGGTCCCTAGCCGGAAGACAGGGGGACCAGGGCCAGGAGGCAGAAGGGTCCCTGGCCGGGAGACAGGGGGACCAGGGCCGTGAGTCAAAGGGGTACCTGTGCCGAGAGAAGGCGCATATGGCTGAGAAGCCGAGGGGAACCAGGGCTGAGAGGCAGGGGGCGACCAGGTCAGAGAGGCAGAGGCTGATCAGCGTCGGTAAACAGAGGGGGACCAGTGCCGGGAGGCAGAGGGGGATCAGGGTCTGGTAATGGGGTTCAAGCAGGCAGGCATAGTGGTACCACTGTCTCCCTGCCCTTGTACCCCCCGCTTCTCAGAAGTAAAGGGGAACCAGGGCCGAAAGAGAGGGACCAGAGGTGTCGGAGCGACCAAGGCATTGATGCAGAGGGTGACCAAGGCAGGGAGGCAGAGGGGATCCAGGGCGGGGAGGCACATGGGGTCTAGGGCCAGGACACAGAAGGACATTACTAGACGTTTGAGGGGACCCAAAGCCGGGAGGCGGAGGGGGACCAGGGCATGGAGGCAGTGCGGAACGAGGGCCAGAGGTAGTGGGGGACCAGGGCCGGGAGGCAGACGGGGATAAGGGCCGGGAAGTAGAGGGGGATCACGAGCGGGAGATAGAGGGGTACCAGGGCCGGGATGCAGATCGGGATCAGTGCTGGGAGGCAGTGGTTGACCAGGGGCTGGGGGAATAGGGGAACCAGGACGGGGAGGCAAAGGGGGACCAGGGCCAGGATTTAGAAGGGCCTCACCGGGGTACCAGGGACAGTAGGCAGAGGGGTACCTGTACCGGTAGATGGGGTACCAGGCCCGGAAGGGAGAAGGGTACCTGGGCCTGGAGGCTGAGGTGGACCGGGGCCGGTAGGCAGAGGGGGACCAGGGCCAGAAGGCAGAGGGGTACCTGGGCCGGGATACAGGGGGACGTTGGGCCAGGAGACAGGTGCAACAGGGACGAAAGCCAGCGAGAACCAAGACTGAGGCTCAAGTGGGAACCAGGACAGGGAGGCAGAGAGGGACCAGGACCAGGAGGCAGAGAGTGACCAGAGCAGGGAGGCAGAGGGATACATGAGTTGGGGGACAGGCTGACCACGGCCGCAGGTAGAGGGGAACCAGGGCCGGGACGGAGAGAGACCCAAGGGCTGGAGGTAGAAGGACACCAGAACAGGGCGGCACAGAGAGACATGGGCCGGGAGGCTGAGGGGGACCAGAGAAGGAAGCAGAGGGTGATCAGGGCAAGGAGGTTGAATGGTCCCTGGGCCAGGAGACAAGGCGACCAGGGAATGGAGGTAGAGGGTAGCCACGACCGGGGAGGAGAGAGACCCAAAGCCTGGAGGTAGAAGGAGACCAGGGTCTGGAGGAAAAGAGGGTCCAGGATGGAGAGGCAGAGGGGTACCAGAGCATGGCGGCAGAGGGGCACCAGTGCCAGGATGCAGTGGGGTACCTGGACCATGACACAGAGGGAACTGAACAGTGAGGTAGAGGGGTACCTTGACCAGGAGATGAGGGACCAGAGCCAGGAGGTAGTGGGGGACCAGGGCTGAGAGGCGGGTTGGACTGCGGCAGGGAGTCATAGGGGGACTAGTGCTGGGATGTAGCGGGGACCCAGGGCAGGGATGGAGAGAGACCCAAGGGCCTGGTGCTTGAAGGAGACCAGGGTAGGGAGGCACAGAGCTACCAGGGCCGAGATGCAGAGGTGGACCAGGACAATGCGGCAGAAGGTGACCCTGGCAAGGAGTCAGAGGGTTACGTGGGCCGGGAGATGGGGGATAAGGGCCGGGAGGAAGTGGATGAGCAAAGCCTGGAGGCAGAGGGGGACCAGGGCCAGGAGGCAAAGGGGTACCTGAGCCAGGAGACAAGTGGACCGGGGCAGGGAGGCCGAAGGGTACCTCGACCCGGAGACAAAGGAACCGGGGTCTCGAGGCAGAGGGGGACCTGGGCAGGGTGGCATAGTGGTACCAGGACCATGAGTCAGAGCGAGCAGAAAAGGGAGACAGAGGGGTACCTTGGCCAGGAGACGGAGACCTGTTCCTGGAGATAGTGGGAGACCAGGGCTGAGAGGCGGTGCAGACTGGGGCAGGGAGGCATAGGGGGGACCAAGGCCCGGACGTGGAGGGGACCCTGGGCCAGGACGGAGAGAGACCCAGGAAATGGGACCAGTGCCTGGAGGCAGAAGGAGGTCAGGGCCAGGAGACTGAGGTGGTCCAGGGCAACGCGACAGGAGGGGACCATGACCAGTAGGCAGAGGTTTACCTGGACCGGGAGACAGGGGGACCAGGGCAAGGAGGCAGAAGTGTATCTGGGCCTGGGGACAGAGTGACCAGGGCCGATAGGCAGAGGAGGATCATGGCCGAGAGGCAGAGGGGTACCTGGACTGTGCCTCCATGGGGGACCAGGGCCGGGAGGCAGAGGGGCACCTGGGCTGGGAGGCAGACGGGGACTAGGGCTGAGAGGCGGGAGGTACCAGGGCAGGGAGGCAGTGGGGGACCAGGACTGGGAGGAAGAGGGGGACCTTTGTTGGGAGGTGGAGGGGACCGACGGCTAGGAGGCAGAGGGGTACCTGGACCAGGAAAACAAAGGACCAGGGCTGGGAGGTAGTGGGGTACCTCTGGACCGGAAGTCATGGGGTCCAGGGCTGGTTGGTAGAGGGGAACCAGCGCTGGGAAGGAGAGAGGGCCCAGGGCCTGAAGGTTGAGGGAGACCAGGGCCGGGAGGCACAGAGGGACAAGGGCTGGGAGGCAGAGGGGGACCAGGGCCAGGAGGAAGTCGGGAACTACAGCCGAGAGGCAGAGGGGTACCAGGGCCGAGACGCAGAGGGGAACCCGAGCCCCGAGGCAGAGTGGTACCTGGTCTGGGATACGGGGTTCAGGGCTGGGGGGAAGAGGGGGACAAGGACTGGGAGGCAGATTGGTCCTGGGCCAGGAGACAGGGGGACAAGGGCCAGAATGTAGAGTGGTACCTGGGCCGGGATGTGGAGTGGACCCAGGGCCAGGTCGGGTAGAGGAGACCCAAGGTAATAGGAGACTAGGAGACGTAGGTTGGGAGGTAGGGAGGGACTATGGCCAGGTGGCAGAGGGGGACCAGGGCCGAGAGGCCGGGGGCTACCAGGGCGGGGATGCAAAGGGGAACCAGGGCCAGGAGGCAGAGGGGGACCAGGGCCAGGAGGCAGAGGGGGACCAAGGCCGGGAGGCAGAGGTTTACCTGGGCCAGGAGGCAGAGGCGTACCTTTTCCGGGAGGCAGAAGGGAACCAGGGCCGAGAGGCGGTGGGTGACCAGGGCAAGGAGGCAGATGGGACCATGACCGGGAGGCAGAGGAGGACCAGGGCCCGGAGGCAGAGGAGTTCAGGGCCAAGATGCCGAGGGTTTCCTGGCCCAAGAGACGGGGTCCAGGGACGGGAGGCAGAGGGGGATCGGGGCAGATAAGCAGGGGGAACCGGGATATGCAGGCAGAGGCAAACCAGGGCTGGGAGGCAGATGGGGACCAAGGCTGGGAGACAGAGGGGGACCAGGGCCAGGAGGCAGAGGGGTACCTGGGCCAGGAGACCCGGAACCAGGGTTGGGAGGTACAGAGGTTCCTGGGCTGGGAGACAGGAGACCAGGGCTGGGAGGTAGAGGGGATCCCGGGGTGGGCTGGAGAGAGCCCCAAGTGCCTGAAGGTTGAGGAAGACCAGGTCCAGGAGGCACAGAGGATCCAGGTCAAGGATCTCTCAAAAATCTCCAGTGGCTACCAATCAATCTGCGCATCAGGCAGAAAATCCTCACCCTGGGCTTCAAGGCTCTCCATCACCTCGCCCCCTCCTACCTCACCTCCCTTCTCTCCTTCTACAGCCCACCCCGCACCCTCCGCTCCTCTGCCGCTAATCGTCTCACCGTACCTCGTTCTCTCCTGTCCCGCCATCGGCCCCCGGCCCACGTCATCCCCCGGGCCTGGAATGCCCTCCCTCTGCCCATCTGCCAAGCTAGCTCTCTTTCTCCCTTCAAGGCCCTACTGAGAGCTCACCTACTCCAGGAGGCCTTCCCAGGCTGAGCCCCTTCCTTCCTCTCCCCCTCGTCCCCCTCTCCACCCCCCATCTTACCTCCTTCCCTTCCCCACAGCACCTGTATATATGTATATATGTTTGTACATATTGTTACTCTATTTATGTATTTATTTATTTTACTTGTACATATCTATTCTATTTATTTTATTTTGTTAGTATGTTTGGTTTTGTTCTCTGTCTCCCCCTTTTAGACTGTGAGTCCACTGTTGTGTAGGGACTGTCTCTATATGTTGCCAACTTGTACTTCCCAAGCGCTTAGTACAGTGCTCTGCACACAGTAAGCGCTCAATAAATACGATTTATGATGATGATGATTATGACGGAGGCACAGAGGGACCAGGGCCTGGAGGTAGATTGGGATTAGGGCCTGGAGGTCCGAGGAGTACCAGGGTCATGAGGCAGAGGGGTATCTAGGCTGGTAGCCAGGTGGACTAGATCCGGGAGACAGAGGAGTACCTGGGCCGGGAGACAAGGGGAACAGGGCCAAGAATCAGAGGGCGATCAGGGTTGAGAGGCAGAGGGGGACCAGGGCTGGGAGGTAGATGTGGACCATGGCGGAGAGTCAGAGGGGAATCAAATCTAAGAGGCAGAGGGCTACCTGGGTCCGGAGAGAGGGTATCAGGGCCGGGAGGTAGAGGGGACCCAGGGCAGAGAGGTACAAGTTGACGAGGGCTGGGAAGACCTGCGGCACCCTGCCGGTACGCAGAGAGGGATCAGGTCCTGGTGGAAGATAGAGACCAAGGCAGTGAGGTAGAGGGGACGTCGGGCTGGAAGGAGACGGGGACCAGGGCCAGAAGCTTGTGGAGGACCCGGGCCATAAAGTAGAGTGGGACCAGGGCTGAAGGTCAGAGGTGTACTAGTGCTGGGAGGTGGCAGAGAGGTACTAGGGTCGTGGGAGAGCGGGCCAGGGCCAGGAGATAGAGGGGACTCAGGGCCAGGAATGAGGGAATTTCCAGGACGTGGAGGTAGAGTGAGACCAGGGCCGAGAGGGAGGGGGAAACAGGTCTGGGAAGGCAGAGGGGGACTAGGGCCAGGAGGGAGAGTGTTCCTTGTGTCCAGAGACATGGGTACCAAGGCCTGGAGGTAGAGGGGACCCATGTCCAGGACAGAGAGAAGGGCCAGGGCCAGGAGGTAGAGGGAGGCTAGGGCTGGCAGGTACAGTGGGACCAGTGCCGGGAGGCAGTGATCAGGCCCTGGAGGCAGAGGACCAGTTCCCGGAGGCAGAGGGGTACCTGGGCCGGTGACAGGTGGAGCAGGGCAGGGAGGCAGAGTGGTACCTGGGCCAGAGGAGGAGGGGACCAAGGCCAAGAGTCAGAGGGGGACCAGGGCCGAGAGGCCGGGGACTACCAGGGAGGGGAGGCAGAGGGGGACCAGGGAAGGGTGGTAGACGGGGACCAGGGCCAGGAGGCATAGGGGTACCTGGGCCGGGAGACATGGGGACAAGGGCAGGGAGGCTGGGAGATGGATGACCAGGGCCTGGAGGTAGACGAAGATCATGGCCGAGAGACAGGGAGCGACCAGGGCCTGGAGGCAGAGGCTGACTAGGGTGTGGAGGCAGAGGGGATTCAGGGCCAGGAGGTAGAGCAGTACCTGGGTCCAGAGACAGGGGACCAGACCCGGGAGGGAGAGAAGGGCCACGGCCAGGACGTAGAGAGAGACGAGGGCTGGCAGGCACAGGAGGACCAGAGCCCGGAGGCAGAGGGGGGCCAGGGCCGGGAGGTACAAGGCGACAGGTGCTGGGAAGAACCACGGCCCCATGCCAGTAGGCAGCGAGGGACCAGGTCCTGGCAGAAGATGGGGACCAATGCAAAGAGGTGGAGGGGAAATAGAGCCAGAGGGGTACCGGGGCAGATAAGCAGTGGGAACCGGGACATGCAGGCAGAGGCGGACCAGGGCTGGGAGGCAGATGGGGACCAAGGCTGGAAGGCCGAGGGGGACCAGGGCCAGGAGGCAGAGGGGTACCTGGGACAGGAGACTCGGGGACAAGGGTTGGGAGTTAGAGAGATGCCTCGGCCGTGAGACAGGGGGACCAGGGCTGGGAGGTAGGGGGGATCCCGGGATGGGCTGGAGAGAGACCCAAGTGCCTGAAGGTTGAGAAAGACCAGGGACAGGAGGCACAGAGGATCCAGGTCCAGGAGGCACAGAGGGAACAGGGCCTGGAGGTAGAGTGGGATTGGGGCCTGGACGCAGAGGAGGATCAGGGTCATGAAGCAGAGGGGTATCTAGGCTGGGAGCCAGGTGGACTAGATCTGGGAGACAAAGGAGTACCTGGGCCGGGAGACAAGGGGACCAGGGCCAAGAGTCAGAGGGGGATCAGGGTTGAGAGGCAGGGGAGGACCAGGGCCGTTAGGTAGATGTGGAACATGGCGGAGAGTCAGAGGTGAATCAAGGCTAAGAGGCAGAGGGCTTCCTGGGTGCGGAGAGAGGGGAACAGGGCCGGGAGGTAAAGGGGACCCTGGGCCGAGAGGAACAAGTTAACGAGGGCTGGAAAGACATGTGGCACCCTGCCGGTAGGCAGAGAGGGATCAGGTCCGGTTGGAAGATAGAGACGAAGGCAGTGAGGTAAAGGGGACCTAAGGCTGAAAGGAGAAGGGGACCAGGGCCGGATGCTTGTGGGAGACCCGGACCCTAAAGTAGAGTGGGTAGAGGGCTGAAAGGCAGAGGGGGACTAGTGCTGGGACCCGGAAGAGGGGTACTAGGGTCGGGGGAGGGGGGCCAGGGCCAGGAGGTAGAGGGTACTTACGGCCAGGAATGAGAGTTACCAGGGCCTGGAGGTAGAGTGAGACCAGGGCCGAGAGGGAGGGGGGAACAGGGCTGGGAGGGCAGAGGGGGACCAGGGTCAGGAGGCAGAGTGTTACCCGTGTCCGGAGACATGGGTACCAAGGTCTGGAGGTAGAGGACCAGGGCCGGGACAGAGAGAAGGGCCGGGGCCAGGAGGTAGAGGGAGACTAGGGCTGGCAAGCACTGTGGGACCAGGGCCGGGAGGCAGTGATCAGGGCCTGGAGGCAAAGGACCAGGTCCAGAAGGCACAGGGGTACCTGTGCTGGTGACAGGTGGACCAGGGCAGGGAGGCAGAGGGGTACCTGGGCCGGGGGAGAAGGGGACAAGGGCCAAGGGTCAGAGGGGGACCAGGGCCGAGAGGCCGGGAGCTACCAGGGCGGGGAGGCAGAGGGGGACCAGGGCCATGAGGCAGAGGGGTACCAGGACCAGGAGGTATAGGGGGACTAAGGCCAGGAGGCAGAGGGTTACCTGGGCCAGGAGGCAGAAGCGTACCTTGTCCGGGAGGCAGAAGGGAACCAGGACCGAGAAGCCGTGGGTGACCCGGGCTTGTGGGGGACCCAGGCCATAAAGTAGAGTGGGTCTTAGTAGAGTAGAGTAGAGTAGAGTAGAGTAGAGTAGAGTAGAGTAGAGTAGACCCGTCCCGGACCTGGGTCCCCTCTACCTCCCGGCCTTGGCCCCCCTGTCTCCAGAACCAGGAACCCCTCTACCTCCAGCCATGGTTCCTCTCTGCCACCCGGCCCTGGTCCCTCTGTGCCTCCTGGTCCTGGCCTCCCTCTACCTTCAGGCCCTTGGGTCTCTCTCAGTCCCAGCGCTGGGTCACATCTATCTCGTGGCCGTGGTCCCCTGTCTCCTGGCCCAGATCCGACTGTGCCTCCATACCCTGGTCCCCCCTGCTTATTGGCCCTGATCCGCCTCTGCTTCCTAGTCTAGGAGCCCCTCAGCCTCCTGGCCCTGATGCCCCTCTGCCTCCGGGCCCTGGTACCCCTCTGCCTCCCGACCCTGGTCCCCCTGTGCTTCCCAGTCCTGATCTCCCTCTACGTCCCAGCCCTGGTCCCCCGGTTTCCCAGTCCAGGTACCCCTCTGCCTCTTGGCCCTGGTCCCCCTATGTCTCCCTGCCCTGATCCCCCCGGCTTCTCAGCACCCGTACCCTTTGGTTCCCGGCCGAGGTACCCCGCTTCCTCCTGGCCCTGGCCCGCCTCTGCCTCCCAGCCCAAGTACTCCCCTCCCCTCCCCGTCTCTCGACCCTGGTCCCCCTCTGCCGCTCGGCTCCGGTCCCCCTCTGCCCCCCAGCCCTGGTCCCCCTGACTGCCAGCCCAGGTACTCCTCTGCCTCCCGACCATGGACCCCATCTCCCAGCTCAGGTATCCCTCTGCCTCCTGGCCCTGGTCCTCATTCTCCGGGCCCCAGAACCCCGCTGCCTCCTGGCCCTTATCACCCTCTTCCTCAGGGCCCTGGTCACCCAAGCCTCGCGAACCTAGTCCCCCGTCTCCCAGCCCAGGAATCCCTTGCCTCCCAGCCCTGGTCCCCTTCTGTCTCTAGACCCTGGTCCCCCTCTGCCTCCCTTCCCTTGTCCGTCCCCTTCTCGTCCCTAGTCCCCCTTTGCCTTCCAGCTCAGGTACCTCTCAGCCTCCTGGCACTAATCACCCTCTGCCTCCCGGCCCATGTCCACTTGTCTACTGGCCCAGGTCCCCTTCTAAATCCTTACCCTGGTCCCCATCTGCCTCCTCACCCTGGTAATGATAATAATCATGATAATAATAATAATGGCATTGATTAAGCGTTTACTATGTGCAAAGCACTGTACTAAGCGCCTTGTACTCCTCTGCATCCCGGCCCTGGTCCCCTTCTGCCTCTGTGCCTTGGACCTCCCTTGCCTCTCGTCCCTGGTCCCCCTCTGACTTTCGGCCGTGGCTCCCCTTTACTTCCGAGAAGCAGGAGGGACAAAGGCAGGAGGCATAGGTACCCCCTCGGCCTGCCAATCCTAATCCCTGTTTCCCAGCCCTGAGCCCCCATTACCTCCTGGCCCAGGTGCCCCTCTGCCTCCCGGCCCTGTTCCCCCTCTGGGCAGGGAGGCAGAGGTACCCCTCTGCCTTCCAGTCCTTATCCCTGTTTCCCGGCCTTGGGCCCCCACTACCTCCTGGCCCAGGTGCCCCTCTGCCTCGGGGCCCTGGTCCCTTTGAGCCTCGTGGCCCTGGCCTCGCTATTCCTGCAGGCCTCTGGGTCTCTCTCCGTCCCGGCCACGGGTTCACTCTAATTCCCGGCCCTGGTACCCCTGTTCTGCCAGCCCTGGTATCAACCCCTCTGAATCCCGGCCCCGGTCCCCAACTGCCTCCCGGCCCAGGTCCGCCTCTGCCTCCATACCCTGGTCCCCCCTGCTTATCGGCTCCGATTCCCATCTGCCTCCCGGCCCAGGAACCTCTCTGCCTCCTGGCCCTGATACCCCTCGGCCTCCCTGACCTGTCCCCGTCTGCCTCCCGCCCTGGTCCCCCTGTCTGCCTGCCCAGCTACCCCATTGCCTCCCTGCCCTGGTCCCCAACAACCGCCCTACCATGGTCCCCCGCTGCCTCTGGGCCCTGTTCCCTCTGTGCCTCCCGGCTCCGGTCTCCCTCTACATTCAGGCCCTTGGGTCTCTCTCCGTCCCGGCCCTGAGTCTCCTCTCCTTCCCAGTCCTGGTACCAATATCTCCCAGCCCAAGTACCCCTCTGCCTCCTAGGCCTAGTCCCGCTCTGACACCCTACCCTGGTCTCGCCCCGCTTCTCGGCCCTGGTCCCCCTCTGTCTCCCGGCCTTTATGCCCCTCTGCCTTTCAGCCCTGGTCCCACTTTACCTTCTGGTCCTGGTCCCCCCTGATCTTCCAGCCCTGTTCCCCTTCTCCCTCCTTCCCTAGTTCCCCTCTACGTCCCTGGCTTGGTCCCCATCTTTTGCCCGGACCTGTCTCTCTCTGCCTTCCGGCCCAGGTCAACCCTATGCCCGCCAGCCCTCGTCTCCCTCTCCCTCCTGGCCCTGGCCTTTCTCTCCATCTCGGCCCTGGTCCCCCTCTAACTCCCGGAACTAGTGCCCCTTTGCCTCTCAGCCCTGGTCCCACTCTACTTTCTGGACTTGGTCCCCCCTAACCTTCCGACCCCGATCCCCCTCTACCTCTGTCTATTTCCCCTCTACCTCTTTACATTGGTCCACATCTTCTGCCAGGACCTGGTCCCTCACTGCCTACTGGCATGATACCGTGGTTCTTCCCAGAAATTTTCGCCTTGTACATCCCGGCCCTGGCCCCCCTCTGCCTCCGGGCCCTGGTCCCCCTGTGCCTGCCAGCCCTCGTCTCCCTCTACCTCCTGGCCCTGGCCCTTCTCTCCTTCCCGGGCCTGGTCCCCTGTCTCTGGACCCAGGTACTGCTCTGTCTCTTATCCCTGGTCCCCCTCTGCCGTCTTGCCCTGGCCCCCCTCTGCCTCCACGCCCTAGCCTCCCGGCCCTGGTCCCTCCCTGTCTCTCGGCCATGGTCTTCCTCTACCTCCAGGCCCCGGTCATCCATCTCCCAGCCCCCCTACCCTTGTCCCCATGTCTCCCGGCCCAGGTACCCCTATGCCTCCTGGCCCTGGTCCCCCTCTGCCTCCCTGCCCTGGTCCCCTTCTGCCTCCCCTCCCTGGCAGCCCCGGCCTCTCGGCCCTGGTCCCCCTCTGACACTTGGCCTTGGTCCCCTTCTCCACCGGCCCAGGTACCCTTCTGCCTCCCTGCCCTGGTCCACCTGTCTCCAGTCCAGGTACACCTCTACCTCCCTGTCCTGGTCCGCCCGTCACCGGCCCAGGTACCCCTCTGCCTCCTGGACCTGGTCCTCGGCCTCCAGGCCCTGATCAATGCCTTCCGGCACAGGTCCCACAGTACCTGCCAGCCCTAGCCTCCCTCTACCTCCTGGCCCTGGCCCTTCTCTCTGTTCCTGCCCTGGGTCCCCTCTACCTCCAGGCCTTGGTATCCATGTCTTTGGACCAAGGTAACACTCTCCCTCCTGGCTCTGGTCCCCCTCTGCCTTCCCAGCCCTGTTCCCCCTCCCTCTTGGCCCTCGTCTCACTCTACTTCCAGGCCCTGGTAACTCTGTCATTCCTGGCCCTGAGTCCCCTGACTGTTGACGGCACTATCATCCTTCCCGTCTCACAAGCCCGCAACCTTGGTGTCATCCTCGACTCCGCTCTCTCTTTCACCCCTCACATCCAAACCGTCACCAAAACCTGCCGGTCTCAGCTCCGCAACATTGCCAAGATCCGCCCTTTCCTCTCCATCCATACCGCTACCCTGCTCGTTCAAGCTCTCATCCTATCCCGTATGGACTACTGTATCGGCCTTCTCTCTGATATCCCATACTCGTGTTTCTCCCCACTTCAATCCATACTTCATGCTGCTGCCCGGATTGTCTTTGTCCAGAAACACTCTGGGCATGTTACTCCCCTCCTCAAAAATCTCCAATGGCTACCAATCAATCTGCGCATCAGGCAGAAACTCCTCACCCTGGGCTTCAAGGCTCTCCATCACCTCGCCCCCTCCTACCTCACCTCCCTTCTCTCCTTCTACAGCCCACCCCGCACCCTCCGCTCCTCTGCCGCTAATCTCCTCACCGTACCTCGTTCTCGCCTGTCCCGCCATCGACCCCCAGCCCACGTCATCCCCCGGGCCTGGAATGCCCTCCCTCTGCCCATCCGACAAGCTAGCTCACTTCCTCCCTTCAAGGCCCTACTGAGAGCTCACCTCCTCCAAGAGGCCTTCCCAGACTGAGCCCCTTCCTTCCTCTCCCCCTCGCCCCCCCCCTCCATCCCCCCATCTTACCTCCTTCCCTTCGCCACAGCACCTGTATATATGGCTGTACATATTTATTACTCTACTTATTTATTTATTTTACTTGTACATATGTATCCTATTTTTTTATTTTGTTGGTATGTTTGGTTTTGTTCTCTGTCTCCCCCTTTTAGACTGTGAGCCCACTGTTGGGTAGGGACTGTCTCTATGTGTTGCCAATTTGTACTTCCCAAGCGCTTAGTACAGTGCTCTGCACATAGTAAGTGCTCAATAAATACGATTGATGATGATGATGATGACAAGGGCCAGAAGACAGAGGGATACCGGGCCCGGGAGATAAAGGGGGACCGGGGCTGAGAATTGGGAGGGACCAGGGCAGAGAGGCAGAAGTGGACCAGGGCTAGGAGGCCGAGGGGGACCAGGGATGGGAGGCAAGGGGGACCGTGGCTGGGAGACAGAAGGGGATTCGGGCCGGGAGGCAGAGGGGGACCAGGGCCTGGAGGCATAGTGGTACCAGGGCAGGTATTCAGAGCGGGACCAGGGCCAGAAGTCAGAAGGGTACCAGGACCGGGATACAGGGGGATCAAGGCTGGGGGTCAGAGGATTAACTGGGCCGAGAGATGGGGGAGCAGTGTAGGGAGGCAGAGGGTGACCAGGAACAGAAGGCTGTGGCGCACCTGGGCCGGGAGGTAGAGAGGGACCAGGGCGTAGAAGTGAGGGTGTTCAGGGTCAAGAGGCAGAGGGGGACCAGGGCCAGAAGGCAGAAGGGTACTTGGGCCAGTTAACAGGGGGACCTGGTCTGGGAGGCAAAGGGAAACCAGGGCCGAGAAGCAGGGCGGGACCAGGGAAGGGAGGCAGAGGGGGAAAAGGGTGGGAAGGCAGAGGGGAACCAGGGTCGGGAGGTATTGTGGTACCTGGGCCGGGAGACAGGTGGACCAGGGCCGGGGGTAGAGGGAACCCAGGGCCGGGATGGAGAGAGACCAAGGGCCTGGATGTAGAAGGAGACCATGTCCGGGCTTCACAGAGGGACCAGGAACGGGAGGCAGAGGGGTACCTGGGTCAGGAGACATGGGGACGAAGGCCAGGAGGCAGAGGTGCACCAGGCCGGGAGATGGGCAGCAGGGCCGGATTGTATATGGGACCCAGGGCTGGGACGGATAGGGGGACCCGGGCCTGGAGACAGAGGGGGACCAGGGCCTGGAAACATAGGGGGCCCAGGGTCAAAAGGCAGGGGGATACCTGGGCCGGGAGGCAAAGCGGGGACCAGGGAGGAAGAACATGGGCGACTAGGGCAGGGAGGCAGAGGGAGACCAGGTCCGGGAGGCTGAGGGAGACCAGGGCCTAGAAAGCGGAGATGGACCATTACTAGGAGGCAGAGGGTTACCTGGACCAGGAAACAGAGGGACCAGGGCCAGAAGGTAGGCGTGACCTAGGGTTGGGACAGAGAGAGAGACCAGGGCATGGAGGTTGAGGGAGACAAGGGATGGGAGCCACAGAGGAAACAGGGCTGGGAGCCAGATGGGACCAGGGTGTGGAGACAGAGGGGGACCAGGGCCAGGAGGCAGAGGGGTACCTGGGCCGTGTGGCAAAGTGGGACCAGGGTCGAGAAGCAGGGGCTACAAGGGCAGGGAGGCAGAGGGGTAGCAGGGTTGGGAGGCTGAGGAGTACCAGGGCCAGGAGGCAGATGGGGACCAGAGCAGGTAGGCAGAGGGGGACCAGGGCCAGGAGGCACAGGGGTACCTGGGCCGGGAGTTGGGGTACCGGGGCTGGGAGGCAAAGGGGGGCCAGGGCTGGGAGGCAGATGGGGACCAGGTCAGAGAGGCAGAGGGGTACCTGGGCCGGGAGGTAGGGGGACCAGGGCATGGAGGCAGAGGGTTACCCGGACCAGGAGGCAGGGGGATCAGGGCAGGGAGGAAGAGGTGTCCCTGGGCCAGACACAGGGGTTGAGTGGCTACGGGGGCCAGGGACCGGGAAGCAGAAGGAAGCCTGGGCCAGGGGACAGGGGGACCACGGCCTAGAGGCAGAGGGGGACCAGGGCCAGGAGACGGACAGCAAGGCCGGGTGTTATATCGGACCCAGGGCTGGGACGGAGAGGGAGACCCAGGCCTGGAAGCAGAGGGGGACCCGGGCCTGGAGGCATAGTAGGACCAGGGCAGGTAGGAAGAGGGGGACCAGGGACAGGAGGCAGAGGGGTACCTGGGCCGGAAGGCAGAGGGGGACCAGGGCTGGGAGGCAGATGGCGACCATGGCAGGTAGGCCGACGGGCACCAGGACCAGGAGGCAGAGGGTTATCTGGGCCAGGAGACGGGGTACCTGGGCCAAGAGGCAGGGGGACCAGGGAAGGGAGGCAGAGGGGTACCTGGACCAAGAGGCAGGGGATCAGGGCAGGAAGGCACCAGGCACCAGGGACACCAGAGGCGAGAGGCGACGGGGGGCAAGAACCGGGAGGCAGAAGCTAGCCCGGGCCGGAAGACAAGGGTACCACGGCCTAGAGGCAGAGGGTGACCAGGGCCAGGAGACGGGCAGCAGGGCCGAGTGGTATATCAGACCCTGGGCTGGGACGGAGAGTGGGAAGCAGGCATGGAGGCAGAGGGGGACCCGGGCCTGGAGGCATAGTGGGACCAGGGCAGGTAGGAAGAGGGGGACCAGGGCTAGAAGGCAGAGGGGTACCTGGGCTGGGAGACAGGGGAACCTGGCCTGGAAGGTAGAGGGGTACCTGGACCAGAAGATAGGGGGACCAGTCCTGAATGGCAGAGGGGGACCAGGGCCATGAGGCAGATGGGGACCAGAACGGTTAGGCAGAGGAGGACCAGGGCCCGAAGGCAGAGTGGTACCTAGGCCGGGAGACAGGGGGATCAGGGTCCGGAAGCAGAGGGTTAACTGGGCCGAGAGAAGGGGAACCAGGGCCAGGAGGCAGAGGGTGACCAGGGCCAGGGGTCAGAGACGTACCTGGGCCGGGAGGCAGAGAGGGACCAGGGCTGGGAGGCAGCGGGGACCAGGGCAGGGAAGCAGACAGGTATCTGGGACAGTAAACGGGGACCAGGACCGATAGGCAGAGGGTACCCAGGGCCGGGAAGGAGAGAAATCCAAGGTTCTGGAGGCAGAGGGGGACCAGGGTCGAGAGCCGGGAGAGACCAGGACAGGGAGGCAGAGGGGGACCAGGGCCAGGAGGAAGAGGTGGACGATGGCCGGGAGGCAGAGGGGTACCTGGACTGGGAAGCGGGTCCAGTCCCGGGAGGTAGGGGGTACCAGGGCCAGGAGATGGGGGGACCAGGAGCGGTTGGTAGAGGGGACCCTGGACTGGGAAGGAGAGAGAGCCAAGGGCCTGGAGGTAGAGGGAAATTAGGGCCGGGTGGTACAGAGAGACCAGGGCCGGGAGGCAAGAGGAACCAGGGCTGGGAGGCAGAAGGGTACCTGGGCAGGGAGACAGGGGGACCAGGAACGGGAGGCAGAAGGGTACCTAGTCTGGAAGACGGGTTACCAGAGGGCGAAAAGGGGCCAAGATGGGGCCAGGTGACAGGGTACCTAGGCCGGGTGTCAGAGGGGTAACCAGGCCGAGAGGCAGCGGGAGACCACGGCCGGGAGGCAGAAAGCTTTCTGGACCGGGAAACAGGGGGACCAGCTACGGGAGGTAGAGAGGTACCTGGACCAGATGACAGGGAGACCAGAGCAGGCAGATAGAGGGGACCCAGGGCAGCGATGGAGTAAAGGACCAGGCCCTACTGAGAGCTCACCTCCTCCAGGAGGCCATCCCAGACTGAGCCCCCTCCTTCATCTCCCCGTCCTCCCCCTCCCCATCCCCCCGCCTTACCTCCTTCCCCTCCCCACAGCACCTGAATATATATATATATTTGTTTGTAAGTATTTATTACTCTATTTATTTATTTTATTTGTATATATTCATTCTGGTTATTTTATTTTGTTAAAATGCTTTGTTTTGTTGTCTGTCTCCCCCTTCTGGACTGTGAGCCCGATGTTGGGTAGGGACCGTCTCTATATGTTGCTAACTTGTACTTCCCAAGCGCTTAGTACAGTGCTCTGCACACAGTAAACACTCAATAAATACGATTGAATGAATGAATGAGGCAGAGGGGACCAGGGCCGGGATATGGGCAGCAGGGCTGGGTGGTATATCTGACCCGGGGCTGTGATGGAGAGGGTGACACGGGCCTGGAGGCAGAGAGGTACCAGGGCCTAGAGGCATAGTGGGACCAGGGGAGGTAGGCAGAGGGGGACCTGGGCCAAAATGCAGAGGGATACCTGGGCTGGGAGACAGGGGGATTAGGTCCAGGAGGCAGAGGGGAACCTGGGCCGCGAGACAGGTGGCCCAGGACCGAAAGGCAGAGAGGAACCAGGACTGGCATGCATGTGGGAACCAGGTCAGGGAGGCAATGGGGGACCAGGACCGGGAGGCAGAGGCTGACCAGGGTGGGGATGCAGAGTGGGACCAGGGCCGGGAGGCAGAGGGGTACTTGGGTTGGGGGACAGGCGGACCAGGGCCGCAGATAGAGGGGAAACAGGGCTGGGACGGAAAGAGACCCAAGGGCCTGGAGGTAGAAGGAGACCAGAACTGGAAAGCACAGACGGACCAGGGCCGGGAGCCAGAAGGAGACCGGAGCAGAGAGGCAGAGGGGGACCAGGGCATGGAAAGCTGAGTGGTCCCTGGGCCGGGAGACAAGGCGACCAGGGCCTAGAGGTAGAGGGGAGCCAGGGCCTAGGAGGAGAGAGACCCAATGGCCTGGAGGTGGACGGAGACCAGGGTCTGGTGGCACAGAGGGTCCAGGGCCAGGAGGCTGTTGGGTACCTGGGCACTGACACAGAGGGACCAGAACATTGAAGCAGAAGGGTACCTTGGCCAGGAGACAGGGGACCAGGGCCGGGAGGTAGAGGGAACCCTGGGCTGGGACGGAGAGAGACCCGAGGTCCTGAAGGTAGAAGAAAAACAGGTCCGGGAGGCACTTATGGACGAGAGCTGGGAGGAAGAAGGGGACCAGGGCTGGGAGGTAGAGGGGACCCAGGGCCGGGACGGAAAGAGACCCAAGGGCCTGGAGGTAGAGGAAGACGAGGGCCGGGAGGCACAGAGCTACCAGGGCCGGGAGGTAGAGGTGGACCAGGGCAGTGTGGCAGAAGGCGACCATGGCCAGGAGGCAGAGGGTTACTTAGGCTGGGAGACGGGGAATCAGGACCTGGAGGAAGAGGGGGACCAGGGCCGGGTTTTAGAGGGGTACCTGGCCGGGAGGCATAGGGGGACCAGGGCCAGGAGTCAGAGGAGTACCTGGGCCAGAGGACAGGTGGACCAGGGCAGGGAGGCAGAGGGGTACCTGGGCCAGGAGATAGGCGGACCAGGGCAGGGAGACAGAAGGGTACCTGGGCCCAGAGACAGAGGAACCAGGGTCAGGAGGCAGAGGGGGACCAGGGCTGGGCGGCCTAGTGGTACCAGGGCCATGACACAGAGGGACTAGGTCAGGAAGGCAGAGGGGTATCTTGGCCAGGAGACAGAGGAATCCGGGTTGGGAGGTAGAGGGGAACCAGGGCTGAGAGGAGGTGCGGACTGGGACAGGGTGGCATGGGGGACCAGAGCTAGGAGGTAGAAGAGACCCTGGGCTAGGACGGAGAGAGACCCAGTGTCTTGAAGTTAGAAGAAAAATAGATCAGGGAGGCACTTAGGGACAAGGGCCAGGAGGAAAAGGGGGACCAGGGCAGGGTGGCATAGAGGGACCAGAGCCAGGAGGCAGAGGGGTACCTGGGCCAGAAGATGGGGGACCAGGGCTGGGAGGCACAGAGCTACCAGGGCCGGGAGGCAGGGGAGGTCCAGGGCAACACGGAAGGAGGGGACCATGACTGGTAAGCAAATCATTACCTGGGCCAGGAGACAGGGGGACAAGGGCAGGGAGGCAGAGGGGTATCTGGGCCTGGAGACAGAGTGACCAGGGCCGGTAGGCAGAGGAAGACCACGTCCGAGAGACAGAGGGGTACCAGGGCCGAGACACCGGTGGCGGGGGGGATCAGGGCCAGGAGGCAGAGGAGCACCTGGCCTGGGAGACGGGATCCAGGGCTGGGAGGCAGAGGGGGACCAGGGCCAGGAGGCAGTGCGATACCTGGGCCGGGAGGCAGAGGGAGACCAGAGCAAAGAGGCAGAGGGGGACCAGGACTGGGAGGCAGAGGGGACCTGGATCGGGAGGTGGAGGGAATCCAAGGCTAGGAGGTAGAAGGGTGCCTGGCCCGGGAAACAAAGGGACCAGGTCTAGGAGATAGTGGGGTACCTGGACCAGACGTCATGGGCACCAGGGCTGGTTGGTAGAGGAGAACCATAGCTGGGAAAGGAAGAGGGCCCAAGGCCTGGAGGTAGAGGGAGACGAGGGCCGGGAGGCACAGAGGGACCAGGACTGGGAGACAGAAGGGGACCAGGGCAGGGAGGCAGAGGGGGACCAGTGCCTGGAGGCAGTGGGGTACCTGGGCCAGGAGACAGGGCGACGGCGAACGGGAGGCAGAGGGTTACCTGGGCCGGCAGTCAGGGCGACCAGGGCCGAGCAAAAGAGGGAGACCAATCAATCAATCAATCGTATTTATTGAGCGCTTACTGTGTGCAGAGCACTGTACTAAGCGCTTGGGAAGTACAAATTGGCAACATATAGAGACAGTCGCTACCCAACAGTGGGCACACAGTCTAAAAAGGGGGAGACAGAACAAAACCAAAACATACTAACAAAATAAAATAAATAGAATAGATATGTACAAGTAAAATAAATAAATAAATAAATAGAGTAATAAATATGTACAAACATATATACATATATACAGGTGCTGAGGGGAAGGGAAGGAGGTAAAATGGGGGGATGGAGAGGGGGATGAGGGGGAGAGGAAGGAGGGGGCTCAGTCTGGGAAGGCCTCCTGGAGGAGGTGAGCTCTCAATAGGGCCTTGAAGGGAGGATGAGAGCTAAAATGGCGGATGGGCAGACGGAGGGCATTCCAGGCCTGGGGGTGACGTGGGCCGGGGGTCGATGGCGGGACAGGCGAGAACGAGGCACAGTGAGGAGATTAGCGGCACAGGAGCGAAGGGTGCGGGGTGGGCTGTAGAAGGATAGAAGTGAGGTGAGGTAGGAGGGGGCGAGGTGATGGAGAGCCTTGAAGCCCAGGGTGAGGAGTTTCTGCCTGATGAGCAGATTGATTGGTAGCCACTGGAGATTTTTGAGGAAGGGAGTAACATGTCCAGAGTGTTTCTGGACAAAGACAATCCAGGCAGCAGCATGAAGTATGGATTGAAGTGGGGAGAGACACGAGGATGGGAGATCAGAGAGAAGGCTGATGCAGTAGTCCAGATGGGATAGGAGAGAGCTTGAATGAGCAGGGTAGCGGTATGGATGGAGAGGAAAGGGCGGATCTTGACAATGTTGCGGAGCTGAGACGGGCAGGTTTTGGTGACGGCTTGGATGTGAGGGGTGAATGAGAGAGCGTAGTCGAGGATGACACCAAGTTTGCGGGCTTGTGAGACGGGAAGGATGGTAGTGCCGTCAACAGAGATGGGAAAGTCAGGGAGAGGGCAGGGTTTGGGAGGGAAGACAAGGAGTTCAGTCTTGGACATGTTGAGCTTTAGGTGGCAGGCAGACATCCAGCTGGAGATGTCCTGAAGGCAGGAGGAGATGCGAGCCTGGAGAGAGGGGGAGAGAGCAGGGGCAGAGATGTAGATCTGGGTGTCATCAGCGTAGAGATGATAGTTGAAGCCGTGGGAGCGAACGAGGTCACCAAGGGAGTGAGTGTAGATCGAGAACAGAAGGGGACCAAGCACTGAACCTTGGGGAACCCCCACAGTAAGGGGATGGGAGGGGGAGGAGGATCCTGCCAAAGAGACTGAGAATGAACGACCGGAGAGATTAGAGGAGAACCAGGAGAGGACGGAGTCTGTGAAGCCAAGGTCAGATAGCGTGTTGAGGGGAAGGGGGTGGTCCACAGTGTCGAAGGCAGTGAGAGGTCGAGGAGGATTAGAACAGAGTATGAGCCGTTGGATTTGGCAAGCAGGAGGTCATTGGTGACCTTTGAGAGGGCAGTTTCCGTGGAATGTAGGGGACGGAAGCCAGACTGGAGGGGGTCGAGGAGAGACTTGTTCTTGAGGAATTCGAGGCAGCTCGTGTAGACAACTCGTTTAAGGAGTTTGGAAAGGAATGGTAGGAGGGATATGGGGCGGTAACTAGAAGGTGAGGTGGGGTCAAGAGAGAGTTTTTTTAGGATGGGAGAGACATGGGCATGTTTGAAGGCAGAGGGGAAGGAACCAGTGGAGAGTGAGCGGTTGAAGATGGAAGTTAAGGAGGGGAGAAGGGATGGAGCGAGAGATTTCATGAGATGAGAGGGAATGGGGTCAGAAGCACAGGTGGCCGGTGTAGCACTTGAGAGGAGGGAGGAGAGCTCCTCAGCGGATACTGCTGGGAAGGATGGGAGAGTAGCAGAGAGTGTTGAGAGCCGGGGGGTTGGAGAAGGGAGGGAAGTGACTTTGGGGAGGTCGGACCTGATGGATTTAATTTTGTTAATGAAGTAGGAGGCCAGATCGTTGGGGGTGAGGGAAGGAGGAGGGGGAGGAACCGGGGTCTGAGAAGGGAGTTGAATGTACCGAAGAGCTGGTGGGGGTGATGGGCATGGGAGTCAATAAGGGAGGAGAAATAGCTTGATCTGACAGAGGAGAGGGCTGCGTTAAGGCAGGAAAGGATAAACTTGAAGTGAACGAGGTTGGCATGGTGTTTAGACTTTCACCATCAGCGTTCGGCAGCTCCAACATAAGAGCGAAGGAGGCGGAAAGTGGCAGTGATCCAGGTCTGTGGGTTAGTTGTACGAGAGCGGCGAAGGGAAAGGGGAGCGAGTGAGTCTAGCTGAGTAGAAAGGGTAGAGTTGAGAGCAGTAATCTGATCATCAAGACTGGGTAGAGAGGAGAGGGCGGCGAGGTGGGGTGTGAGGCGCTCCGAAAGATGGATGGGTTCAAGAGAACGGAGATCTCTGTGAGGGAGTAATATGGATTTACAGGGGAAAGGAGTGTGAGTGAGGAGGCAGGTGAGAAGATTATGATCAGAAAGAGGGATTTCAGAGTTGGTGAGGGTGGACACAGTGCAGCGATAGGAGATGATGTGGTCGAGGGTGTGACCAAGATGGTGAGTGGGTGAGGTGGGGTGGAAGAAGAGGTTGGCAGCGTCGAGGAGAGATAGAAGGCGGGCAGCAGAGGAGTCATCAGGGATATCCGTGTGTATGTTGAAGTCTCTGAGGATCAGAGTGGACATGGAGAAGGAGAGAACGAAGGTGAGGAAGGGGTCAAAGTCGTTAAAGAAGGTGGAAGTGGGGCCGGGAGGGCGGTAGATGACAGCTACAAGAATCTGGAGGGGGTGGTAGAGGAGAAATATGTGGGCTTCAAAGGAAGGGAAGGAAAGGGAAGGGGGAGGAAGGATAGTGCGAAAGCGACATTGTGGGGCGAGAAGGAAACCGACACCTCCTCCTTTTCCGGTGAGTCTGGGGGAGTGGGAGAAGAAGAGGCCTCCACTGGAGAGAGCAGCAGAAGATACCGTGTCGTCTGGAGACAGCCATGTTTCAGTTAGGGCGAGGAGGAGTAGAGAACTGGAAAGGAATAGGTCCAGGATGAAAGGGATCTTACTTAAAACGGAGCGGGGGTTCCAGAGGCCACACTTGGCAGCAGCTGTCGAGGGAGGGGAGGGAGGGGGAAGGGTGCGAGGGGTGGAGAGGGTTTGGATTGGGATGAGTTGGCGGTGGCCTGGGCGGAGAGAGTGGGAAGAGGGGTGGCGATGGGAAAGGAGAACTGGGATGGGGTGGGGGCGGGGAGAAGGGGAGGGAGGGGGCCGGGAGGGAGGAGTGGAGGACTGGCGCTGGTGCAGAGGGATCCTTGGTAGGGGGTGAGGGGGATTGGTCTTGGTGGGGGAGAGGGACGGAGAAAGCTGGGTGGGAGAGGGGAAGGGGAAGGTGAGGAATGGGAATGACAGTTGGGAGCAAGGGAATTGAAAGTTCATGGTGAGGTCAGCCGGGCAAGTGACAGTATAGCGGGAGGTTAACAATTGTGATGCAGAAGCAATAAAACAGTAGCAATGATATAAGTAGGTGATGGCATCGCAGGGTGTAGTTAAACAATTAATATGCTATGGCAATAATAAAATTGACAGATAATGATGTCACAGAGAGCAGATAGAAACTATTGTGTGCTGACGTAGGGTGGGCCTGTTAAGGGGGGGTCAGGGAGCAGAGATACCTGGGGAGAGGAGCGAACAGCTAACTAGCATGAGGGCTGAGTAGGTGCGAATGAGACTGTCGTTAATGTAACTTGGTGCTAACAAGGGCCTTTTTCCCGGGGTGGGTGGGCGGGGAGGGTCAGTCAGGACCGGACCGGGAAGGGGGGGATGGGGGGCACTTTAAGGAAGGTCGCCTAAGTCGAAGGGGTGGAAGCAGGGGGAGTCTATGGGGGCGCTCTGAGGAGGGGAGCCTTCCGGGAGCAGCGAGGGCCACGCGGTGTGATGGCGGGCCTCTGGGGAACGGTGTCCCGGGCGTCTATGGCGGCGCTCTGACGAGAGAATCCTTCCGGGAGCGGCAATGCCGCGCGGTGTGATGGCGGGCGGGCGGGCCTCTCGGGAACGGAGTCCCGGGTGTCTATGGAGGCGCTCTGAGGAGAGGATCCTTCCGGGATCAGCGGGGGCCGCACGGTGTGATGGCGGGCGGGCGGGCCTCTCGGGAACGGAGTCCTGGGCGTCTATGGCGGCGCTTTGAGGAGAGGATCCTTGCGGGAGCAGCAAGGCCGCGCGGTGTGATGGCGGGCGGGCGGGCCTCTCGGGAACGGAGTCCCGGGTGTCTATGGAGGCGCTCTGAGGAGAGGATCCTTCCGGGATCAGCGGGGGCCGCACGGTGTGATGGCGGGCGGGCGGGCCTCTCGGGAACGGAGTCCTGGGCGTCTATGGCGGCGCTTTGAGGAGAGGATCCTTGCGGGAGCAGCAAGGCCGCGCGGTGTGATGGCGGGCGGGCGGGCCTCTCGGGAACGGAGTCCCGGGCGTCTATGACAGCGCTCTGAGGAGAGGATCCTTCCGGGAGCAGCGGCGGCCACGCGGTGTGATGGCGGGCGGGCGGACCTCTCGGGAACGGAGACCAGGGCCGGGAGGCAGGGGTATCAGGGCCAGGAGGCAGCGGGGTACCTGTCCGGGAGACTGGGGGACAAGGGCCGGGTGGTAGAGGGGTTACCTGGGCCAAGAGACCCGGGGACCAGGGTCGGTAGGTAGAGGGGTACCTGGGCCCATAGACAGTTGAAATAGGGCCAAGAGGCAGAGGGGAACCACAGCCGAGGCAGAGGGGTAACAGGGCCGAGAAACAGGGGGGAACCCGAGCCGGGAGCCAGAGGGGCACCTGGGCTTGTAGACGGGGATCAGGACTGGGAGACGAGGGACCAGGGTCCGGAAGCAGAGGGGACAAGGAACGGTAGGCAGAGGGGGACCAGGGTCAGGAGGCAGAAGGGTACCTAGGCTGGGAGATGGGGGACCAAGGTCGGGAAACAGAGGGGACCAGGGCCGGGAGGCAGAGGGACACCATGGCCCGTAAATGGGGACCGCGGCAGGGAGGCAGAGGGGGAACAGGGCCAGGAAGCAAAGGGGTACTTGGGCCCAGAGGAAAAGTGGGACCAGGGTCGAGAAGCCGGGGGGGACCAAGGTCGGGGCGCAGAGGGGCCGGGAGATGGGGACGAGTGCCGAGAAGCGGTGGGGACAAGGTCAGGGAGGCAGAGGGGAGTCAGGGCCGGGAGAAAGAGGGGGACCAGGGCCGTTAGACAGAGGTACCAGGACCGGGAGGCAGAGGGCTACCTGGGCTGGGAGACGGGGACCAGTGCTGGGGGTCAGAGAGGTACCTGTGCCCGGAGACAGTGGGATTATGGCTGAGAAGCAGAGGGGAACCAGGGCCGAGAGGCGGGGGGTCACCGGGTCAGAGAGGCAAAGGCGGACCAGGGCTGGGAAGCAGAGGGGGACCAGGACGTGAACGCAGAGGGGGACCAGGGCTGGGAGACAGAGTGGGACCAGAGCTGGGAGTCAGAAGGAGACCAGGACAGGGAAACAGGGATCGTGCTGGCAGGCAGAGGGGTATCTCCCTGCCCTTGTCCCCCCCGCTTCTCGGAAGTAAAGGAGAACTAGGGCCAAAAGTCAGAGGGCGACCAGGGACGTGTGTCAGGGGGTGACCAAGACAGGGAGGCAGAGGAGGACCAGCGTGGGGAGGCAGAGGGGGACCATGGCCAGGATTTAGAAGCGTACGTGGGCCAGGAGACCGGAGAAACAGGGCCCGGAGGTTGAGGGGATTCAGAACTGGGAGGCAGAGGGGGACCCCGGCAGGGCGACACTGGGGGAGCAGGGCCAGGAGGCAGAGGGGTACCTGGGCTGGGAGACGGGGGAACAGGCCCGGGAGGAAGAGGGGGACCAAGGCCAGGGGCAGATTGGTACCTGGGCCAGAAGGCAAAGAGCGACCAGGGCCGAGAAGTGGGGACCAGGGCCGGCAGGCAGAGGGGTTCCTCTGCCTCCCTGCCCTTGTCCCCCTGCTTCCTGGAACTAAAGGGAAACTAGGGCTGACAGGCTCAGGGGAACCAGGGATGGGAGGCAGATAGGGACAAGGGAAGGGTGGTAAGGGGGATCCGGGGCATGGGGGGGCAGGGCAGGGAGGTAGAGCGGGACCCGGACTGGGAGGCAGGGGGTGACCTGGGCAGGGAGGCAGAGGGGGACCAGGGCCAGGAGCCAGAGGGGTACGTGGGCCGAGAGGAAAAAGGGAACCAGAGTCGAAAAGCAGAGGGGGACAAGGGCAGGCAGACAGAGGGGGACGTGGCTCTGGAGACAGGGGGACCAGGGCCAGGAGGTAGAGGAGACCCAGGGCCAGGACAGAGAGAGACCCAAGGGCCTGGAGGTAGAAGACCAGGGCCGGGAGGCAACGAGGGGTACCAGGAAAGGGCGGCAGAGGGGAACCCTGGCCAGGAGGCATAGGGCTACCTGGGCCGGGAGGCAGAGGTGGACCAGGGCTGAGAGGTGGGGGGTACTGGGGCAGGAAGGCATAGGAGGACGATGGCCGGGAGGCAGAGGGGAACCAAGGTAGGGAGTCAGGGGGGACCAGGGCCAGGAGGCAGAGGGGTACCTGGGGCGGGAGACAGGGGGACCAGGGCCGGCAAGTAGAGGGGACCCAGGGCCGTGACGGACAGAGACCCAAGAAACTGGAACTAAAAGGACAGCAGAACGGGGAGGCAGCGGAGGACCAGAGCAGGGTGGCAGAGGAGGACCAGTGCCAGGAGGCAAACGGGTACCTGGGTCGGAAGGCAGAGGGTGACCAGGACCGAGAAGCGCGGGGGGGGGAGAAGGGCAGGGAGGTAGAAGGGGAGCAGGGCAGGGAGGCAGAGGGACCGGGACCCGGAGACAGAGGGGGTTCAGGGCCAGGAGGAAGAGGGGTACCTGGTCCAGGAGGCAGAGGGGTATCTGGTCTAGGAGGTATAGGGGTACCTGGTCCAGAAGGCAGAGGAGTACCAGGTCTGGAAGTCAGAGGGGGACCAGGGCCAAGAAATGGGGGGACCAGGGCAGGGAGTTAGAGGGGGAGCAAGGCCGGGAGGCAGAGGGAGACCAGGGCAGGGAGGCAGAGGGGACCAGAGCCTGGATGCAGTGCAAGTCCAGGGCTGAGAGTCAGCGAGATACAGGACAGGGATGCAGAGGGGTCCAGGGGTGGGAGGAAGAGGTGGTCCAGAATGGGGAAGCAGAGGAGGACCAGCGCCAGGAAGCCGAGAGGGGTACATTGGTTGGGAGACAAGGGAGGTAGAAGGGACCCCGGGACAGGACGGTGAGTTACGCGAGGGCCTGGAGGTAGAAAGAGACCAGGGCTGGGAGGCAGAGGGGTACCAGGGCAGGGCAGCCGAGGGGGACCTGGGCAGGGCAGCCGAGGGGGACCAGGGCCGAGAGGCAGGGGGTACCTGGGCTGGGAGACGGGGTCCTGGGACGGGAGGCAGAGGGGGACCAGGGCCGGAAGGCAGAGGCATACCTGGGCTGGCCCAGAGGCAGAGGGGGACCAGGGCCGGGAGGTAGAGGGAACCCTGGGCCGGGACGGAGTGAGACCCAAGGGCCTTGAGATAGTAAGGAGACCAGGGATGGGAGGCACAGAGGGACCAGGTTCCAGAGGCATAGGGAGACAATAGCAGGACAGAGGGGGACCAGAGCTGAGAGGGAGAGGGGGAACAGGGCCGAGAGGAAGGGGATACCTGGGCTGGAAGATGGGGGACCGGGTTCAGGAAACAGAGGGGGACAAGGGACGGGCGGCACAGGGGGACCAGGACGTGGAAGCCGAGGTGGACCAGGGCCAGGAGGCAGAGGGGTACCTGGGCCTGGAGGCAGAGGCGGACCAGGACTGGGAAGCCGAGGGTTACCTGGGCCGGGAGATGAGGGACCAGGTCCTGGAGGAAAATGGGGACCAGGACCAGGAGGCAGAGGGGTATCTGGTCAGGTGGCATAGGGTGGCCAAGGCCTGGTGGCTAGGGGGACCAGAGCCGGGAGGCAGAGGGGATCCTGGGCTGGGAGACGGGGGACCAGAGCCGGGAGGTAGAGAGGAACCCAAGGCAGGGACGGAGAGAGACCCAAGAATGTGAAGGTAGAGGGAGACCAGGATCAGGAGGCACAGCGGGACCAGGGCTGGGAGGCAGAGGGGGACCAGGGCCAGGAGGCAGAGGGTACCTGGACTGGGAGACAGGTGGACCAGGACAGGGAGGCAGAGGGTTATATCTGGACCAGTGGACAAGGGGACCACGTCCAAGATTCAGAGGAGGACCAGGGCTGGGAGGCAAGGCGGGGACCAGGGCCAGAAGACAGAGGAGTACCTGGCTGGGAGGCATAGGGGGACCAAGGCCTGGTGGCAGAGGGGTACCAGAGCTTGGAGACAGAGGGGTACCTGGGCCGGGAGACAGGGGGACCATGGCAGGGAGCCAGAGGTGTACCTGGGCCGGGAGCCAGAGGGAACAGGGCTGAGAGGCAGAGGGGGACCAGGGCCTGGAGGCAGAGAGGGACCAGAGCTAGGAGACAGAGGACTTCCTGTACCGGGAAACAGGGGGACCAGGGCCGGTAGGTAGCGGGGACCCTGGGCCAGTACAGAGAGAGGGACCAGGGAATGGAGGTTGAGGGAGACCAGGGCCGGGAAGCACAGAGGGACCAGGGCCGGGAAGCAGACGGGGATCAGGGCGGGGAGGCAAAGGGGGACCAGGAACAAGAGACAGAGGGTACTTGGGCCGGGAGACAGGGGGACCAGGGCCGGGATTCAGAGGGGTACCTGGGATCGGAGACAGGTGGACTCGGGCTGAGAAGCAGAGGAGAAGCAGGCCCGAGAGGCAGAGGGGGACCACGGCAGGGAGGCAGAGGGGTACCTGGACCAGGAGACGGGGAGCAGGGCCGAGAGGCACAGGGGAACAAGGACAGGGAGACAGATGGGGACCAGGGAGGGTAGGCAGAAGGAGGCACAGAGGAACAAGGGTTGGGTGGCAGAGGGGGAGCAAGGCAGAGCGGCAGAAGGGGACCAGGGCCAGGAGGTATAAGCGTACCTGTGCCGGGAGATGGGGTACCAGAGTCGGAAGGCAGAGGGGGACCAGGGCCGGGAGGCAGAGGGGGACCAGGGCCGGTAGACAGGGGGACGAGGGCCGGGTAGCAGAGGGGTACCTGTGCCGGGAACAGAGGGACCAGGGCCGGAAGGAAGATGGGTACGTGGCCCGGGATACAGGGGTACCAGTGCCGGGAAGCAGAGTGGTACCTGACCCGGGAAATAGGGGGACTATGGTCGGGAGGCAAAGGGGGACCAGGGCCAGGAGGCATAGGGGTATCTGGGTCTGGATTTAGGGGGACCAGTGCCAGGATTGAGAGAGATCCAAGGGCCTGGAGGTAGAAGGAGACCAGGGCCGGGAGGCAAAGACGGACCAGGGCTAGGCAGCAGAGGGGGACCAGGGCCAGGAGGCAGAGGGGGACAAGTGCTAGGAGGCAAAGGGGTACCTGGGCCGGGAGGCCTAGATGTACCTGGGCCGGAAGGCAGAGAGGGACCAGGGCCGAGAAGCAGGGTGAAGCAAGGCAGGGAGTCAGAGGGGCACCAGGGCCAGAAGGCAGAGGTGTACCTGGGCTCGGAGACGGGGGACCAGGCCCGAAAGGTAGAGGGGACCCAGGTCCAGGACGGAGAGAGACCCAATTGCCTGGAGGTAGAAGTAGAACAGGGCCGGGAGGTAGAGGGTGACCAGGGCCGGGAGGTAGAGGGTTACCAAGGCTGGAAAATGGGGGACCAGGCATGGGAGGCAGAGGGGGACTGGAGCAGGGTGGTAGAGTGTGACCAGGGCCTGGAGGTAGAGGGGGACCAGGGCCCGGAGGCAGAGGGTTACCAGGGCTGGAAATCTGGGGACCAGGCATGGGAGGCAGAGGGAGATTGGAGCAGGGCGGCAGAGGGGGACCAGGACATGGAGGCTGAATGGTCCCTGGGCTGGGAGACAAGGTCACAAGGGCCTGGAGGTAGAGGGGAGCCATGGCTGGGGGGGAGAGAGACCCAAGGGCCTGGAGGTAGAGGGGAGCCACGGCCATGGAGGAGAGAGACCAAAGGGCCTGTAGGTAGAAGGAGACCAGGGCCTGGAGGAACATAGGGTCCAGGGTCGGGAGGCAAAGGGGGACCAGAAAAGGGCGGCAGAGGGGTACCAGGGCCAGGAGACGGGGGACCAGGGCTGGGAGGTATTGGGGGACCAGGGCTGAGAGGTGGGGTGGACTGGGGCAGGGAAGCATAGGGGGACCAGGGCCGGGAGGTAGATGGGACCCTGGGCCGGGACGGAGAGAGACCCAAAGATCTTAAGGTAGAAGAAAAACAGGTCTGGGAGGCACTTAGGGGCGAAGGCCGGGAGTAAGAGGGGGACCAGAGCTGAGAGGTAGAGGGGACCCAGGGCCGGAACGGAGAGAGACCCAAGGGCCTGGAGCTAGAAGGAGACCAGGGCAGGGAGGCAGAGGTGGACCAGGGCAATGCGGCAGAAGGCGACCATGGCCAGGAGGCAGAGGGTTACCTGGACCGGGATATGAGGGATAAGGGCCGGGAGGAAAAGGGGGGCCAAAGCCTGGAGGCAGAGGGAGCCCAGGGCCAGGAGGCAGAGGGGTACCTGGGCCGGGAGACAGGTGGACCAGAGCAGGGAGGCAGAGGGGTACCTGGATCCGGAGACAGAGAAACCAGGGTCGGGAGGCAGAGGGGGACCAGGACAGGGCTGCAGAGTGGTACCAAGGCCACGACACAGAGGGACCGGGTCAGGGAGGTAGAGGGGTACCTTGGTCAGGAGACGGGGGACCAGGTCTGGGAAGTAGTGGGGGACCAGGACTGAGAGGCGGTGTGGACTGGGACAGGGAGGCATAGGGAGACCAGAGCCAGGAGGTAGAGGGGCCCCTGGGCTGGGACGGAGAGAGACCCAGGGTTTTGAAGGTAGAAGAAAAACAGATCAGGGAGGCACTTAGGGACGAGGGCCGGGAGTAAGAGGGGGACCAGGGCAGAGTGGCTCAGAGGGACCAGAGCCAGGAGGCAGAGGGGTACCTGGGCCAGGAGATCAATCAATCGATCAATCGCATTTATTGAGCGCTTACTGTGTGCAGAGCACGGTACTAAGCTCTTGGGAAGTACAAGCTGGCAACATATAGAGACAGTCCCTACCCAACAGTGGGCTCACATTCTAGAAGGGGAAGACAGAGAACAAAACCAAACGTACTAACAAAATAAAATAAATAGAATAGATAGGTACAAGTAAAATAAATACATAAATAGGGTAATAAATAAGTACAAACATATATATATATATATATATATATATATATATATATATATATGCAGGTGCTGTGGGGAAGGGAAGGAGGTAAGATGCGGAGGATGGAGAGGGGGACGAGGGGGAGAGGAAGGAAGGGGCTCAGTCTGGGAAGGCCTCCTGGAGGAGATGAGCTCTCAGTAGGGCCTTGAAGGGAAGAAGAGAGCTAGCTTGGCAGATGGGCAGAGGGAGGGCATTCCAGGCCCGGGGGAGGACGTGGGCCGGGGTTCGATGGCGGGACAGGAAGGCTGAGTAGGTGCGAATGAGGTTGTCGTTAATGTAACTTGGTGATAACAAGGGCCTTTTTCCTGGGTTCGGGGGGTGGGGAGTCAGTCAGGACCGGACCGGGAAGGGGGGTTTGGGGGCACTATAAGGAAGGTCGCTTAAGTGGGTGGGGGTGGAAGCAGGGGGCGTCTATGGCGGCGCTCCGAGGAAGGAGCCTTCCGGGACCAGCGGGGGCCACGCAGTGTGATGGCGGGAGGGCCTCTCGGGAACGGAGTCCCGGGCGTCTATGGCGGGCCTCTCTGGCGCTCTGAGGAGAGGATCCTTCCGAGAGCAGCGGGGTCCATGCGGTGTGATGGCGGGCGGGCCTCTCGGGAACGGAGTCCCGGGCGTCTATGGGGGCGCTCTGAGGAGAGGATCATTCCTGGAGCAGCGGGGGCCACGCGGTGTGATGGCGGGCGGGCCTCTCGGGAACGGAGTCCTGGGCGTCTATGGCGGCGAGTTCTGAGGAGAGGATCCTTCCAGGAGCAGCAAGGCCGCGCGGTGTGATGGCGGGCGGGTTTCTCGGAAACGGAGTCCCGGGCGTCTGTGGCGGCGCTCTGAGGAGAGGAGCCTTCTGGGAGCAGCGGGGGCCACGCGGTGTGATGGCGGGCGGGCGGGCCTCTAAGTTATGGAGTCCCGGGCGTCTATGGCGGCACTCTGAGGAGAGGATCCTGGAAGTAGGAGGAGACCAGGGCCGGGAGGCACAGAGCTACCAGGGCCGGCAGGCAGAGGAGGTCCAGGGCAACGAGGCAGGAGAGGACCAGGGCCGCGAGACAGGGGCACCAGGGCAGAGAGGCAGAGGGGTATCTGGGTCTGGTGACAGAGTGACCAGGGCCAATAGGCAGAGGAGGAGAGGAGGACCAGCGCAGGGATGCAGAGGGGGACAAGGACTGCGAGGCAGAGGGGTCCTGGGTCAGTAGTCAGAGAGTGACCACGGCCGGGATGCAGAGGGGTACCTGGACCGGGAAACAAAGGGACTAGGGCCGGGAGATAATGGGCTACCTGGGCCGGAGGGCATGGGGACCAGGACCAGTTGGAAGAGGGGAACCTGGGCTGTGAAGGAGAAGATTCAGGCCCTGGAGATAGAGGGGCACCAGGACGGGGAGGGAGGGGGGAATAGGGCCAGGAGGCAGAGGGGTACCGGGGCCGGCAGTCAGGGGGACCAGGGCTGAGTGGTAGAGGGGAACCAGAGCCGAGTGGCAGAGGGGGACCAGGGCCGGGAAGCATAGGGGGACTAGGGCGGGGAGGCAGAGTTGTACCTGGGCTGGGAGACAGGGAGATCAGAGCTGGAAGGCAGTGGGGCACCTGTCCCGGGAGGCAGAGCGGGACCAGGGCCGGGAGGCATACGGATACCTGGGCTGGGAGATATTGGTACCAGAGCCGGGAAGTAGAGAAGACCCAGGGCCTGGAGGTAGAGGGAGACCAGGGCCGGGAAGCAGAGAGGGACAAGGGCCCAGAGGCAGAGGGACATCACGGCAGTGAGGCAGAAGGGGACCAAGGCCAGGAGACAGTGGGATACATGGGCTGAGAGGCAGAGGGTTACCTCGGCTGGGAGACAGAAGGGGACCAAGGCAGGGGTGCAGAGGGGTACCTGGGCCAGTAGACGGGGAACAGTGTTGAAAGGTAGAGGGGACCCAGGGCCTGGATGGAGAGAGACCCAAGGGCCTAGAAGTAGAGGAAAACTGGGGCCGGGAGGCACAGAGGGACCTGGGCCTGGTGGCAGATGGGGACCGGGGCCAGTAGGCAGAGGGGTACCTGGGCCAGGAGACCCGGCGAACAGGGTCTGGAGGTAGAGGGGACACAGGGCCCGGATTCAGAAGGGGACCAGGGCCGGGAGGCAGAGAGGGAGCAGGGCCAGGAGGGAGAGAGGTTCCTGGACCAGGAGGCAGACGGGGATCAGGGCCGATAAGCTGAGGGGACCAGGGTATGGAGGCAGAGGCGGACCTGGGCCGGGAGGCAGATGGGGACCAAGGGAGGGAGGCAGAGGGGTTACCTGGGCCCGGAGACCCCGGGACCAGGGTCGGAAGGTAGAGAGGCACCTGGTCCGGGAGACAGGGGGTCCAGGGCTGGGAGGTAGAGGGGTACCTGGGCCCATAGACAGAGGGACGACGGCCGAGAGGCAGAGGGGGACCACAGCCGAGAGGCAGAGGGGGACCAGGGCCAGGAGGCAGTGAGGTACATGGGCCTGGAGGCAGAGGAGGACCAGGGCTGAGAGGCGGGAGGGACTATGGCAGGGACGCAGAGGGGGACCATGACTGGGAGGCAGGGGGGTCCTTGATCAGGAGACAGTGGGACCAGGACCAGATCAGACCAGGACCAGAAGGTGGAGGGGAATCAGGGACAGGAGGCCCAGGGATACCTGGGTCTGGAGACGGGGAACAGGGCCAGGAGTTAGAGGGTACCTAGGGCCGAGATGGAATGGCCTGGAGGTAGAAGGAGACCAGGGCCGGGAGGCATAGGGGGACCAGGGCTGGGAGGCAGGGGGTACCAGGGCCAAGCGGCAGAGGTGGACGAGTCCTAGGTGGCAGGGGTGACCAGGGCCGGGAGGCAGAGGGTTACCTGGGCTGGGAGACGGGGGTTCAGGGCCGGGAGGTCGAGGGGAACCAGAGCCGGGACAGAGATAGACCAAAGGGCCTGGAAGTAGAAGGAGACAAGGGCTGGGATGTACAGAGGGACCAGGGCCTGAAGGTATAGGGGAACCAGGGCCAGGAGGGAGAGAGACCCAAGAGCCTGTAGGTAGAAGGATACAAGGGACGGGAGACATAGAGGGACTAGGGCCATGAGGCAGCGGGTGACCAGAGCAGGGCGGCAGAGGGGGACCAAGGCCAGGCAGCAGAGGGGGACTTGGACCCGGAGGCAGAGGCATCAGGGCAAGGAGGAAGAGGGTTACTTGGGTTGGGAGATGGGCGACCAGGGCCGGGGGACATTGGGAGACCAGGGCCAGGAGGCAGAAGTGTACCTGGGCCGGGACATGGGGTGACCAGGGTCAAAAGGTGGAGGGGACCTAGAGCTAGGACGAAGAGAGACCCAAGGGCCTGGAGGTCGAGGGAGACCAGGGCCAGGAGGCAGACGGGGACCTGGGCCAGGAGACAGAAGGACCAGGGCCAGGAGGTAGAGGAGTCCCGGGGCTGGAATGGAGAGAGACCCAAGGGCCTGGAGGCAGAAGGAGACCATGGCAGGGAGGCACAGGGGGACCATGTCCGGAAGGCAGAGGGGGACCAGTGTAGGGCGGCAGAGGGGGAGCAGGACCAGGAGGCAGAGGGTTACCTGGGCCGGGAGACCGTGGACCAGGGCAAAGAAGTAGAGGGGGTCCAGGGCCGGGAGACAGAGGGGGAACAGGGCAGGGTAGCAGGGAGGACCAGGGCCAGGAGGCAGATGGGTACCTTAGCCGGGAGATGGGGAACCAGGGCCGAAATGTAGAGGGGGACTAGGGCTGAGATGCCAGGGGGAAAAGGGCCTGGAGGCAGAAGTGTACCTGGGCGGGGAGACTGGGGAACCAGGGCCAAGAGGTAGATTGGATCTAGGGCCGGGAGGTAGAGGGGGACTAGGGCAGGGTTGCCCGGGGTGGGGGAGGGTGGACCATGGCCAGGTGTCAAGGGGTACCAGGGCCGGTAGACATGGGACCAGGGCCAGGAGGCTGAGGTGGAACAGGGCCAGGAGGCTGAAGGCTACTTGGGCCGGGAGAAACGAGGACAAGGGCAGGGAGGCTGTTGGGTACTTGGGCTGGGAGACGGACAACTAAGGCCTGGAGGTGGAGGGAGACCAGGGCCGAGAGACAGGGAGGGACCAGGGCCGGGAGGCAGGGGGTGACCAGGAGGGGTAGGTAGAGGGAGGCCAGAGCCAGGAGGCAGAGGGGTACCTGGTCCAGCAGACATAGGGACAAGGGCAGGGAGGCAGAGGGGTACTTGGGCTGGGAGACGAGGGACGAGGGCCAGGAGGCATAGGGGTATCAGGGCCTGACGGTAGACAACGGGACCAGGTCCACGAGGCAGAAGGGACTCAGGGCAAGGACAGAGAGAGACTCAAGGGCCTGGAGGTAGAAGGGAGACCAAGGCCTGGAGGAATTGAAGGACCAGGCCCGGGAGGCACAGGTGGTCCAGGGCCGGGAGTCATGGAGGGACCAGGGCCGGGAGGCAGAAGGGTACCAGGGCCAAGAAGAAGGGGGGACCAGGGCAGAGAGGTAGAGGGGGAGCAGGGTTGGGCTGCAGAGCGAGACGGGGCGGGAAGGCAAAGGGGGCCCAGGGCCAGGAAGCAGAGGGGTACCTGGGCCAGGAGACAGGGGTAGCAGAGCCGGGAGGTAGAGGATTTCCAGGGCCCCGATGGAGGGAGACCCAAAGGCCGGGACGTGGAGGAGACCCTGGCCAGAAGGCAGAGGGGTACCTGGGCCGGGAGACACAGGGACCAGGGCCGGGAGGCAGAGAAGTACCGGGGCTGGATGATAGGGGTACCAGGGCCAAAAGGCGGGGAGGACCAGGGCGGGGAGGCAGAGGGGGACCAAGGCCAGGAGGTAGAGAGGTACCTGGGCCTGGAGGTAGAGGGAGATCAGTGCCAGGAGGCACAGAGGGACCAGAGCCGAGAGTTAGAGGGGGACGAGGGCAGGGTAGCAGAGGTAGATCAGGTCCAGGAGGCTGAGGGATACCTGTACCAGGATGCAGAGGGGGACCAGGGCCGATAAGCATGGGGAAAAAGTACAGGGAGTCAAAGGGGGAGCAAGGCTGGGGGGCAGATGGGGGACGAGGGACAGGAGGCAGAGGATGACCAGAGCCACGAAGCAGAGGGGTACCAAGGCCGAAAGATGGGGGACCAGGGCCGGGAGGCAGAGGGGCACCTGGGTGGGGGAACTGGGGACGAGGGCCGGGAGGCAGAGGGGTACCTAGACGGGAGAACGGGGGACCAGGGCCGGGTGGTAGGGGGAACCCAGGGACGTGACGGTGAGTGGTCCAACTGCCTGGAGGCAGAAGTAGACTAGGGCCGGGAGGCAGGGGGGGACCAAGGCCAAGAGAAGCGGAGGATCAGGGCAGGCAGGCAGAGGTGGACCCGGGCCGGGAGGCAGGGAGGGACCTGAGCAGGGAGGCGGATGGGGACCAGGGCCAGGAGGCAGAGGGGTACCTGGGCCAGGAGATGGGGAGATAAGGGCCGAGAGGTAGAGGAGACCCAGGGCTGGGACGGAGAGAGACCCAGGGGATTGGAGGTAGAACGAGACCAGAACCGGGAGGCACAGAGGAAGCAGGGCCCGGAGGCAGAGGGTGCCCAGGGCCGGGAGGCAGAAGGGTAGCTGGGCCAGGAAACAGCGGGACCAGTGCCGAGACTTAGGGGGGACCAGAGCAGGAAGCTAGTGGGGGGCCAGGGTCGGGAGGTAGAGGGGGCACAGGGCCGGGGGGCAGAGGGGTAGGTGGGCCAGGAAACAGCGGGAGGCCAGGAACAGGAGGCACAGTGGGTCCAGGGCTGGGTGGCACAGAGGGACCAGGACCTTGAGGCAGAGTGCTACCTAGCCTGGGAGACAGGAGGATCAGGGCCTGAAGGCAGAGGGGTACCTGGGCCAGGAGACAGGGGGACCACGTCCGAGTGGCAGAGGGGGACCATAGCCAATAGGCAGAGGGGTACTAGGGCTGAGACGCAGAGGGCGACCAGGGCCGGGGGGCAGAGGGGGACCAGGGCCGGGAGGTAGAGGGGAACCAGGGCCGGGACAGAGAGAGACTCAAGGGTCTTGAAGTAGCAAGAGACAAGTGCCGAAAGGCACAAAGGGACCAGGGCCGGGAGGCAGAGGGGAACCGGGGCTGGGCGGCAGAGGAGGACCAGGGCCAGGAGGCAGAGGGATTTCTGGGCCGAGAGGCATAGGGGATCCAGGGCCGAGAAGCAGGGATGATCAAAGGCAGGGAGGCAGATTGGACCTTGGTCGCAAAGCAGTGGAGTACCAGGGCCAGAAGGCAGAGGGTTACCTGGGTCGGGATACGGGGGACCAGGACTGGGAGGTAAACGGGAACCAGCTCGGCGACGGAGAGAGACCCAAGGAACTGGAAGTAGAAGTAGACAAGGGCCGGGAGGCACAGAGGGACCAGGCCCAGGGGACAGAAGGGGACCAGGGCTGGGCGGCAAAAGGGGACCAGGGCCAGGAGGCAGAGGGGAAACCAGGGCCGAGAAGCGGGGGTGAGCAGGCCAGGAAGGGATATGGGACCTGGGCCGGGAGACAGAGTGGTACCTGGGTCAGGAGACAGTGGACCAGGGCCGAGAGGTAGAGGGGAACCAGGGCCAGGAGGCAGAGGGGTACCTGGTTCTGAAGACATTGGGACTAGGGCCGGGAGGTAGAGGGGACCCAGGGCCGGGACGGAGAGACACCCAATGATCTGGAAGTAGAGGGGACCCTGGGACGTGAGGTAGAGGGGGACCAGTGCCAAGAGGCAGGGGGATACCTGGGCCAGGAGGCAGAGAGAGACCAGGGTCGGGAGACAGAGTTGTAGCTGGGTCAGGAGACAGGGGGACCAGTGCTGGGAGTTAGAGTGGAACCAGGGCCAGGGGGCAGAGAGTTTCCTGGGTCTGGAGATAGGAGGACCAGGACCGGGAGGTAGAGGGGACCCAGGGCCAGGACAGAGAGTGACCCAAGGACCTGTAGGTAGAAGGACACAAGGGCCAAGGGGCACAGAGGGAGACAGAGGGGGAACAGGGCTGGGCAGCAAAGGGGGACCTGGGTCAGGAGACAGAGGGGTACCTGGGCCGGCAGGCAGAGGGTAACCAGGGCCGAGAGGCACAGGGGTACCAGGGCCGAAGCGGAGAGTAGGAACAGGGACGGGAGGCAAAGGGGGACCGGTGCCGGGCGGCAGAGGGGGACCACGTCCAGGAGGCTGAGGGGTACCTGGGACGGGAGGCAGAGGGGGGCCAGGGCCGGGAGGCAGAGGGGTAGCTGGGTCAGGAGGCAGGGGGACCCTTGCTGGGAGGTAGAGGGGAACCAGAAACAGGAGGCAGAGGGTTACCTGGGTCTGGAGATAGGGGGACCAGGGCCAGGAGGTCGAGGGGACCCGGGGCCAGGACATAGAGTGACCCAAGGGCCTGTAGGTAGAAGAAGACAAGGGCCAGGAGGCACAGAGGGAGACAGAGGGGGAGCAGGGCGGGGCGGCAGAGGCGGACCTGGGCCAGGAGACAGAAGGGTACCGGCAGGCAGAGGGTAACCAGTGCCGAGAGGCAGAGGGGTACCAGGACCGAGGCAGAGCTTGGGACCAGGGACGGGAGGCAAAGGGGGACCAGTGCCGGGTGGCAGAGGGGGACTAGGGCCAGGAGGCAGAGGGGTAGCTGGGTCAGGAGGCAGGGGGACGAGTGCTGGAAGGTAGAAGGGAACCAAGGCCAGGAGGCAGAGGGGTACCTGGGTCTGGAGATAGGGGGACCAGGGTTGGGAGGTAGAAGGGAACCGGGGCCGGGATGGAGAGTGACGCAAGGGGATGTAGATTGAAGGAGACAAGGGTCGGGAGGCACAGAGGGACCAGTGCCGGGAGACAGAAGGGGAGCATGGCTGGGCGGCAGAGGGGGAGCTGGGCCAGGAGACAGAGGGGTACCTGGGCCAGCGGGCACAGGGTAACCAGGGCCGAGAGGCAAAGGGGTCATAGCCGAGGAGGAGGGTGGGACCAGGGACAGGAGGCAAATTGGGACCAGGACTGGGCAGCAGAGGGGGATCAGGGCCAGGAGGCTGAGAAGTACCTGGGCTGGGAGGCATAGTGGGACCTGGGCCAGGATGCCAAGGGGTACCTGGGCTGAGAGATGGGGGCACAGGTCTGGGAGGCAGAGGAAGATCAGGGCCGATAAGCAGGGGAGACCAGGATATGCAGGCAGAAGCGGACCAGGGCTGGGAGGCAGATGGGCACCAGAGCCAGGAGGCAGAGGTGGACCAGGACAGGGAGGCAGAGGAGGACCTGGGTCCGGAGACAGGGGATCAGGGCCGGGAGGGAGAGCAGGGCCAGGGCAAGGAGGTAGAGGGAGATGAGGGCTGGCAGGCAAGGGGGACCAGAGCCGGGAGATACAAGGCGACAAGGGCTAGGGAAGAACCGCGGCACCATGCCAGCAATAATAATAATAATAATAATAATAATAATAATGGCATTTATTAAGCACTTAATCTGTGCAAAGCAATGTTCTAAACACTGGGGAGGTTACAAGGTGATCAGGTTGTCCCACGTGAGGCTCGCAGTCTTAATCCCCATTTTACAGATGAGGTAACTGAGGCACAGAGAAGTTAAGTGACTTGCACTGTCACACAGCTGATAATTGGCAGAGCCGGGATTCAAACCCATGACCTCTGACTCCAAGGCCCATTCTCTTTCCACTGAGCCACGAGAGGGACCAGGTCTGGGCGGAAGATGGGGACCAATGCAAAGAGGTAGAGGGGAAATAGGGCCAGAGGGAGAGGGGGACCCAGAGCCGGGAACAAGAGAGTCACCAGGGCCTGGAGGTATAGTGAGATAGGGGCAGAGAGGCAATGGTCGACTAGGGTTGGGAGGCAGAGTTGGACTTGGTCCAGGAGGTAGAGGTGTACGTGGGTCCGGAGACAGGGGAACCAGTGCCTGGAGGTAGAGCGGACCCAGGGTCGGGACGGAGAGAAGGGCCAGGGCCCGGAGGTAAAGGGTGATGAGGGCTGGCAGGCACAGGGGGACCAGGGCTGGGAGGCAGAGGGGCACCAGGGACCGGAGGTAAAAAGCGACAAGGGCTGGGTAGAACCGGGACACAATGCCGGTAGACAGAGAGGGACCAGGTCTGGGCAGAAGATGTGGACCAAGGTAGGAAGGTAGAGGTGGACTAGGGCCAGAGGGAGAAGGGGACCAGGGCCGAAAAGTCTGAGGGGACCAGAATCAGAAAGTAAAGTGGGAGGAGGGTTGATAGGCAAAGAGGGACAAGGGCTGAGAGGCAGAGAGGGGCCAGAGCTGAGAAGTGGGGAAGAGCCAGGGTATGGCGTCAGAGCGGGACCAGGGCCGGGAGGCAGAGGGATACCTGGGCTGGGAGCCAGAGGGGGACCAAGGCCAAGAAGCTGGGGGGACCCGGGCAGAGGGGGACCAGGGCCGAGAGGCAGAGGGGTATCAGAGCTGGGATGTAGAGGGGTACCTGGGGCCGGAGACATTGGTACCAGGTACGGGAAGTAGAGAGGTACCTGGGCCGTGAGACGGGGGGACCAGTGTCGGGAGGTGGGGGGGACCCAGGGCTGGGACGGAGAGAGACCCCAGGGCCTGGAGGTATAGCGAGACCTGGGTCGGGAGTTATTCTAGTCCTCTAGACTGTGAGCCGTTTTCGGGTAGGGACTGTCTCTGTATGCGGCCGAATTGTACTTCCCAATCGCTTAGTACAGTGTTCTGTACACAATAAGCGCTCGATAAATATGACTGAATGAATGAATATACGATTGAATGAATGAATCGAATGAATGAATCGAATGAATGAATGAATTAAATGAATGAATGAATGACCCCTCAGCAGAGGGGTCCTACGGCCGAGACATAGGGGGAGACCAAGTCGGGTAGGCAGAGGGGCACCTGGGCTGCAAGACGGGGTTCAGGGCTGGGAGGCAGAGGGGGACCAGGACCAGGATTCAGTGGGGTACAGGGGCCGGGAGGCAGAGGAGGACCAGGGCTGAGGGGTGGGAGGGACCAGAGCAGGGACGCCGAGGGGGACCGGGAATGAGAAACAGAGGGGGACCTAGGTCGGGTGGCAGAGGGTGACTAGGGCCATGAGGCAGAGGTGCACCTGGACCGGGAAACAAAGGGACCAGGGTCGGGAGGTAGTGGGTACCTGTGCCAGAGGTCATGGGAACCAGGGCCGGTTGGTAGAGGGGAGCCAGTGAAGTGAAGGAGAGAGACCAGGCCCAGGAGGTAGAGGGGGACCAGGGCGGGAGGCAAAGGGGGACCAGGGACTGGAGGGTGAGGGGTACCTGGGCCTGCAGTCAGGCGGACCAGGGCCTGAGACAGGGAGACCTGGGCCAGGAGGTAGAGGGTCCCGGTGCCGGGAAGGAGAAAGGAGTCGGGGCTTAGAGGTAGAGGGAAACCAGGGCTGGCAGAACAGGGAAACTCATGGCCGGGACGGAGAGAGACCCATGGCCCATGGCCTGGAGGGAGAGAAAGACCAGGGCAGAGAGGCAGAAGGGTACCTGGGCCAGGAGACAGGTGGACCAGAGCCGGAAGGTAGAGGGACACTAGGGATAGCAGAGCAGGGGGCCATGGGATGGAGGTAGACAGGACCCATGGCCGGGACGGAGAGAGACCCAGTGGCCTGGAGATAGTAGGAGACCAGGGCCGGGAGGCCCAAAGGGACCGGGAGACGGGGGACTAGGGTTGGAAGGCCCGCTGTTGGGTAAGGACTGTCTCTATATGTGCCAATTGTTGGGTAGGGACCGTCTGTATATGTGGCCAACTTGTACTTCCCGAGCGCTTAGTACAGTACTCTGCACACAGTAAGCGCTGAATAAATACGATTGAATGAATGAATGAATGGGTGACCAGGGCCAGGAGGCAGAGGGGACCAGGACCTGGAGGCAGCGGGGGACCAGGGCCAGGAGGCAGAGGGTACCTGGGCCGGTTGACGGGGGACCAGGGCCGGGAAGCACAGGGGAACCAGGGCCAGGAGGCAAAGGGGGACCAGGGCTGAGCAGCGGTGTGACAAGGTAAGGGAGGCAGAGGGCGACTAGGACCAGGAGAAAGAGGGGGACCAGGGCCAGTAGAGAGGGGGACCAGGGCCGGGAGGCAGAGGAGTACCTGGGCCAGGGGACACGGGGACCGGGGCTGGGAGGCAGAGGGGTACTTGTGCCGGAAGACAGTGGGACTAGGGCTGAGAAGCAGAGGGGAACCAGGGCCGAGAGGCGGGGCGTGACCTGGTCAGAGAGACAGAGGCCATCCTGGGCCGGGAATCTGAGGGGGACCAGGGCAGGGAGGCAGATGTGGACCAGGGCCGGTAGACACGGGGACCAGGGCCAGGAGGTAAAGGTGACCCATGGACTGGAGGGAGAGAGACCTAGTAGCCTGGAGGTAGAGGAAGGTCATGGCTCAAAGGGACCAGGCCCGGGATGCAGGGGGGACCTGGTCCTGGAGGTAGAGGAGGACCAGGGCCAGGAGGCAGAGGTGTACCTGTACCAGGAGACGGGAGACCAGGGTCAGGAAGCAAAGAGGGACCAGGGTTGGGAAACGAGGATCTGGGCCGGGAGGCAAAGGGGGAGCAGGGCCGAGAAGCATGGGGGACAATGTCAGGGAGGTAGAGGTGGACCAAGGAAAGGAGATAGAGGGAGACCAGGGCCAGTAGACAGGGGGACCGGGGCCAGGAGGTAGAGGGTTACCTGGGCCACGAGTCGCGTCCTAGGGCTGAGAAGCAGAGGGGAACCAGGACCAAGAGGCGGGGGTTGACCAGGTCAGAGAGGCAGGGGCCGGCCAGGTCTGGAAAGCAGAGGGAGACCAGGGCCGGTAGACAGGGAGACCAAGGTCGGGAGGCCGAGGGATACCTGGGCCGGGAGATGGGGACGAGGGCTTAGAGGCAGTGGGGACAATGTCAGGGAGTCAGAGGAGGGTCAGGGCTGGGAGAAAAAGGAGGACAAGGGCGGTAGACAGTGGGACAAGGGCCGGGAGGCAGAGGGGTACCTGGGCTGGGAGACAGTCGTGGACCAGGGCAGGGAGGCAGAGATACCTGGGCCGGGGGACAAGGGGACCAGGGCCGAGAGTCAGAGGGGGACCAGGGCCAATAGGCAGGAGGGGACCAGGGCGGGGAGGTAGAAGGGGACCTGGCTGAGAGGTACCTGGGCAGGGAAGCAGAAGGGTACCGGACCAGGAGGCGGGGCGCACCAGGGCCAGGAGGCAGAGGGGTACCAGGGACGGGAAGCCAAGGGGGCCAGGGCTAAGAGGTGGGGGTGACAAGGCCAGGGAGGCAGAGGGGAACGAGGGCCGGGAGGTAGAAGGGTACCTGGGCTGGGACACAGGGGACCAGGGCTGAGAGGCAGGGGGCAACTAGGTCATAGACGCAGAGGCTTACCCGGGCCGCGAGGCAAAGGGGGACCAGGACGGAGAAGCAGGGGCAACAAGGGCAGGGAGGTAGAGGGCGATCAGCTCAGGGAAGCAGAGGGGGACCAGGGCCGGGAGGCCGAGGGGTACCAAGGCCTCGAGGCAAAGAGGGACCACGGCTTGGAGGCAGAGGGGTACCTGGGCCGGTAGACAGCGGGACCAGGGAAGGTAGGCAAAGGGGGACCAGTGCCAGGAGGGAGAGGGGTCCCTGGGCCAGAAGGCAGAGGGGGACCAGGGCCGAGGAGCAGGCGGAACCAGGGCAGGGAGGTAGAGGGGGAGCAGGGTTGGGAGGCAGAGGGGTCCCAGGGTCGAGAGGCAGAGGGATACCTGTGTCGGGTGACATTGGTACCAGGGCCAGGAAGTAGAGGGGACCCAAAGCCAGGATGGAGAGAGACCCAAGGGCTTGGAGGTAGAGGGAGAACGTGACCGAGAGGCACAGAGCTACCAGTGTCGGGAGGCAGAGGGGGACCAAGGAAATGTGGCAGAAGGGGACCATGGCCAGGAGGCAGAGGGTTACTTGGGCCGGGAGATGGAGGACCAGGTTCGCGAAGAAGAGGGGGACCGGATCAGGGAGGCAGAGGTGTATCTGGGCCCGGAAACAGAGGGACCAGGGCCTAGAGGCAGAAGGGGACCTCGGCTGAGAGGCAGAGGTGTACCAGGGCCGAGATGAAGTGGGGGACCATTGCCAGAGGCAGGGTTGCACCTGGGCTGGGAGATGGGGTCCAGGGCCGGGAGGCAGAAGGGGACCAGGATCAGGAGGCATTACGGTACTTGAGCCGTGAGGCAGACAGGGACCAGGGCCGAGAGGCGGGAGGTACCAGGGCAGGGAGGCAGAAGGGGACCAGGACTGGGAGGTAAAGGGGAACCTGAACCGGGAAACAAAGGGACCAGGGCTAGGAGGTAGTGGTGTGCCTGGACCGGAGGTCATGGGGACCAGGGCCGGGTGGTAGAGGGGACCCAGGGCTGGGAAAGAGAGAGGGCCCAGGGCCTTGAGGTAGAAGGAGACCAGGGCAGGGAGGCACAGAAGGACAAGGGCGGGGAGGCAGAGGGGGACTAGGGCCAGGAGGCAGAAGGGTGCCTGGGCTGGGAAACAGGAGGACCCGTGTCGGTAGGTAGAGGGGACCCAGGGCCAGGCCCGAGAGAGCGGCCAGGGCCTGGAGGTAGAGGGAGACCAGGGCTGGCAAGCACAGGAGGACCATGGCTGGCAGGCTCAAGGGGACAAGGGCCCGGAGGCAGAGGGGCACTAGGGCCAGGAGACTGAAGGGTTCCCGGGCCCAGAGGCAGAGGAGGACCAGGTCCAAGAGGCAGAGGGGCTCCTGGGCCGGGTGGCAGAGGGGGATCAGAGCCAATAAACAGCGGGGACCAGGGTATGGAGGCAGAGGGGTACCTGGGCCGGGAGACATGGGGACCAGGGCCGCGAGGTAGAAGGGCCCCAGGGCCTGAATGGAGAGACACCCAAGGGCCTGAGGGTAGAGAGAGACCAGGACCAGGAGGCACAGAGGGACCAGGGCCCGGAGGCAGATGGGGATCAGGGCCAGAAGGCAGAGGGGTACCTGGTCTGGGAGACAGGTGGACCAAGGGAGGGAGGCAGAGGGGTACCTGGGCCGGGTGATGGGATAACAGGGCCGAGAGGCGGTGGGGGGACCAGGGCAGAGGGGCAGGGGGCAACAAGGGCCCGGAGGCAGAGGTAGAACAGGGTAGGGAGGCAGAGGGAAACCAGGGCCAAGAGGCAGAGGAGGACCACGGCCGGTAGGCAGAGGTATACCTGCACTGGCGAAGAGGGCGGGGATGTAGAGGGGTATCTGGGCCGGGAGACAGGGGGACCAGGGCCAGAAGCTAGAGGGGTACCTAGGCTGGGAGATGTCTGACCAGGGCCAGGAGGCAGAGGGGCACCTGGGCCGATAGACAGGGTACCAGGGCCGGAAGGCAAAGGGGGAATAAGGCCGAGAAGCTGGGGTGACAAGGGCAGGGAGACAGAGGAGTACCAGGGCCTGACGTAAGAGGGGGACCAAGGCCAGGAGACAGAGGGGTACCTGGGCTAGGAGACAGGGGACCAGGGTCAGGAGTCAGAGGGGGACCAGGGCTAGGAGGCTGCGGGGTACCTGGGCCGGGAGGCAGAGGGGTACAGGTCCTGAGAAGCTGGGGGGACCAGGGCAGAGAGACAGAGGAGCACCAGGGCCAGGGACAGAGGTGTACCTGGACTGGGAAACGGAGACCAGGGCCGGGAGGTAGAGGAGTACCTGGACCAGTAGTCAGAGGGGTACCTTAGCTGGGAGGCAGAGGGCGTCGGGAGACATTGGTACCAGGGCCGGGAAGTAGAGGGGACCTAGGGCCCGGATGGAGAGAGACCCAAGGGCCTGGAGGTAGAGGAAGACCGGTGCCGGGAGGCACAGAGGGAAGAGGGCTGGGAGGCACAGAGGGATCAGGTCCCGGAGGTAGAGGGGGATCATGGCAGGGTGGCTGAGGGGGACCAGGGCCATGAGGCAGAGGTGTACCTGTTCCGGAAGGGAGAGGGGGAGCAGGGCCGAGAGGCAGAGGGTCACCAGGGTCGGGAAACAGGGGGACCAGGGCCAGGAGGCAGAGAGGTAGCCGAGCCGCTAGGCAGGGGGGGACCAGGGCCAGGAGGCAGAGGGGCACGAGGGTCGGGAAACAAGGGGGACCAGGGCCAGGAGGCAGAGGGTTAGCTGGGCTGGAAGGCAGAGGGGGACCAGGGCCGAGAAACGGGGGACCAGGGCAGGGAGGTAGAGGGCGAGCCGGGATGGGAGGCAGAGGGTGTCCAGGGCGGTACGCAGAGGGGTACGCGGGTCGGAAGACAAGGGGACATGGGCCGGGAGGTAGAAGGGACCCCAGCACGGTGAGTGACCCAAGGGCCTGGAGGTAGAAGGAGGCCAGGGCTGGGATGCACAGAGGGACCAGGGCCAGGAGGCAGAGGGGCACCAGGGAAGACTGGCAGAGGAGGACCAGAGCCGGGAGGCAGATGGGTACCTGGGCCGGGAGATGGGGACCAGGACCGGGAGACACTGTGGCACCTGGGCTGGGAAACGGTGTCCTGGGCCGGGAGGCCGAAGAGGACCAGGACCGGGAGGTAGAGGGGACCGAGACGGAGTGAGACCAAATGGCCTTGAGGTAGTAGGGAGACCAGGGATGGGAGGCACAGAGGGACCAGGTTTAGAAGGCTTAGGTAGACCATAGCAGAACAGCAGAAGGGGGCCAGGTTCAGGAGGCATAGGTAGACCAAAGCAGGGCAGCAGAATAGAACCAGGGCTAGGAGGCAGATTGGACTAGGGCCAAGAGGCGGGGGGGGGGGGGGGAAATCCAGGACTGGTAAGCAGAGGGGGACCAGGCCGGGGAGGCAGAGGGGGATCAGGGCCAGGAGGAGAGGGGTACGTGGGTCGGGAAACAGGGGACCAAGGCCAGGAGGTAGAGTGGACCCCGGGGCGGGACGGGGAGTGACCCAGGTTCCTGGAGGTGGAAAGAGACCAGGGCTTGGAGGCACAGAGGGACCTGTGCCGGGAGGCAGAGGGGTATCTGGGCTGGGAGACAGGGTACTTGGCTGCGAGGCAGAGACTGACCAAGGCCAGGAGGCAGTGGGGTACCTGAGTGCGGAGGCAGAGTGGGACCAGTGCCAAGACGCCAGGGGGACCAGGGCAGGGAGGCAGAGGGGGACCAGGGCTGAGAGCCGGGGGGACCAGGGCAGGGAGGAAGAAGAGGATCAGGGCCTGGAGGCAGAGGAGTACCTGGGCAAAGAAACAGGAGGACCAGGGCCTGGAGGCAGAGGGGTACCTGGGCCAGGAGACAGGAGGACCAGTGCCTGGAGGCAGAGGGGTACCTGGGTCTGGAGACAGGGCGTCCAGACCTGGGAGGTAGAGGGTACTCAGGGCCAGGACAGAGAGAGACCCAATGGCCTGGAGGTAGAAGAAGGCAAGGTCCGGGGGGGCGTGGCTCAGTGGACAGAGCCCGGGCTTTGGAGTCAGAGTTCATGGGTTCAAATCCCCGCTCCGCCAATTGGCAGCTGTGTGATTTTGGACAAGTCACTTAACTTCTCTCTGCCTCAGTTACCTCATCTGTAAAATGGGGATTAAGAGTGAGAACCCCCCGTGGGACAACCTAATTACCTTGTAACCTCCCCAGTGCTTAGAACAGTGCTTTGTACATAGTAAGCGCTTAATAAATGTCATCATTATCATCATCATCATCATCATCATTATCATCATCATCATCACAGAGGGACCAGGGCCTGGAGCCAGGGCCAGGTACCTGAGGGCCGGGGGGCAGAGGGATGCGTAGGCCGGGAGATGGGATTCCAGGTCCGGGAGGCAGAGGGGGACCAGGTTGGGGAGGCAAAAGGGGACAAGGGCCAGGAGGCAGAGGTTTACCTAAGCCGGGATATGGGGGACCAGGGCTGGGAGGTAGAGTTGACCTAGGACCGGGATGGGGAGAGACTCAACGGGCCTGGACGTAGAAGGTGATTAGGGCTGGGAAGCGGATAGGGACCAGCGCAGGGTGGCAGAGGGGGAACTTGGCCATTAGGCAGAAGGGTGCCTGGGCCGGGAGACAGGGCGACCAGGGCTAGGAGGCAAAGGGGTACCTAGGCCGGGAGACGGAGTACCAGTGCAGGGAGGCAGAGGGGGAAAAGAGCCGGATGCGGTGGGGTAGCTAGGCCGGGAGTCACAGGGGGACCCGGGCCGAGAGGCGGATGAGACCAGGGCAGGGAGGCAGAAGGTGACCAGAGCAGGGAGGCAGAGGGTGACCAGGGCCGGGTGGCAGAGGGGTACCAGGGCCGAGAGGACGGGGATACCAGGGCAAGGAAGCAGAGGTGGACCATGGCCGGAAGGCAGAGGGGTACCTGGGCCAGGAAACAGGGGAACCAGTGCCGGGAAGTAGAGAGGTACCTGGGCCGGGAGGCAGGGAGACCTGAGCGGGCAGGTAGAGGGGACCCAGGGCCGCGACGGAGAGAAGGATCAGGGCCTGGAGGTAGAGGGAGAACAGTGCCGGGAAGCACAGAGGGACTAGGCCACGGAGGCAAAGGGGGACCATGGCAGGGCGGCAGAGTGAGACAAGGGCCAGGAGGCAGAGGGGTACCTGGACCAGGAAGCAGTGGGGTACCAGGGCCAGTAGGCAGAGGGGTACCCGGGCCAGGAGGCAAGGGGACAAGGGCCTGGAGATAGAGGACACCCAGGCCCGGGACTGATTGAGACCCAAGGGCCTGGATGTAGAGGGAGATTTGGGCTGGGAGGCACAGGGAGACCAGGGCCAGGAGGCACAGGGGGACCTGGGCCGGGAGGCAGCGGGACTAGGGCCGAGAAGTTGGGGGGAACCAGGATAAGGAGGCAGAGGGTGACCAGGGTCTCGAGGCACAGGAGGACTAGTTTGGAGAGGCAGAGGGGGGGAATCAGGGCCTAGAGACAGAGGGGGTACCTAGGCCGAGAGACAGGGGGAACAGGGCCTGGATGCAGAGGGGGAAACGGTAGGGTACCTGGGCCGGAGGCAGAGGGGGACCAGGTCCAGCAGGTAGAGGGGAACGAGTTCCGAGAGGCGCGGGGGGAGACCAGGGCAGGCAGAGGGTGACCAGGGTCGGGAGGTAGTGGGGTACCTGGGCCGGAAGACAGTTGGACCAGGGCCTGGAGGTAGAGGGAACCAAGGGTCGGGAAGGAGAAAAACCCCAGGGTCTGGAGTCAAAAGGAGACAAAGGACGGGAAGGACAGAGGGACCAGGTCCTGGAGGCAGAGGAGTACCTTGGCCAGGAGATAGGGGGCCGACGGCCAGGAGACAGAGGCATACTAAGCCAGGAGACGGGCAGCAGGGCAGGGATATATATGGCTGGGACGGAGAGGGGGAGCCGGGCCTGGAGGCAGAGGAGGACCTGGGCCAGAAGGCAGAAGGGTACCTGGCCTGGGAGACGAGGGACCAGGGCCGGGAGGCAGACGGTGACCTGGGCCAGGAGACAGAAGAACCAGGGTTGGGAGGTAAAGGGGGACCAGGGCGGAAAAGCGGGGCTACGAGGGCAGGGACGCAGAGGGGGACCAGCGCTGGGAGCCCGAGGGGGACCAGGGCCTGGAGACAGAGAGGATCAGGGCTAGGAGGCAGGGGGGCACCTGGCCCGGGAAGCGGGGACCAGGGCCTGGAGGTTGAGGTGACCCAGGGCCATGATGGAGAGAGGGACCAGGGCCTGGAGGTTGAGGGAGACCAGGGCTGGGAGGCACAGAGGGACCAGACCCGGGATGCCGATGGGGATCAGGGCAGGGAGGCAGAGGGGGACCAAGGCCAAGAGGCAGAGGAGTACCTGGGCTGGGAGACAGGGGGACCATGACCCGAAGGCAGAGGGGTAACTGGTCCGAGAGACGGGGGACCAGGGCCGGAAGGCAGAGGGTGACCAGGGCCAGGAGGTAGAGTCGTACCCGGGTCAGGTGGTAGAGCGGGACCATGGCCAAGAAGTAGTGTGGACTTCGATCGGGAGGCATAGGGGGACCTGGGCCGGGAGACAGGGGGACCAGAGCCGGGAGGTAGAGGGAACCAGGGCCGGGAGGCAGATGGGGACCAGGGCGGGGAGGCAGAGGGGGACCGGGGCCAGGAAGCATAGGGGTACCTGGGCCGGGAGACAAGGGACCAAGGCCGGGAGGCAGAGGGGTACCTCGGCCATGAGAAAGGAGGACCAGGGCCGAGAAGCAGAGGGGGACCAGGGCCGCGAGGCACGGGGCGACCAGGTCATAGAAGCAGAGGAGGACCAGAGCCGGGAGGCTGAGGGGAACCTGCGCCGGAAGACGGGGGACCAGGGCCTGGGAGTAGAGGGGACCTGGATCTGGATGGAGAGAGGGACAAGGGCCTGGAGGTCCAGGGAGACCAGGGCCAGGAGGCACAGAGGGATCAGGGCCAGGAGGCAGACGGGGATCAGGGCAGCATGGCAGACGAGGACCAGTGCCAGGAAGCATAGGGGTACCTGGGCCGGGAATCAGGGGACCAGGGCTGGTAGGCAGATTGGGTACCTGGGCCGAGAGGCACGGGACGAACAGATCATAGACGCAGAGGTGGACCAGGGCCGGGAGGCAGAGGGGTACTTGAGCTGGGAGGCAAACGGGGACCAGGACGGAGGCCCGGGGGTGACAAAGGCAGGGGGGCAGAGGTGGATCAGGGCAGGAAGGCAGAGGGGGACCAGGGCCAGGAGGCCGAGGGGGAGCAGGGCCTGGAGGCAGAGAGGGACCAGGGCCAGGAGGCAGAGAGGGACCATGGCCAGGAGGCATATCGGGACCAGGGCGGGTAGGCAGAGGGTACCAGGGCCAGGAGGCAGATGGGTACTTAGGCCGGGACGCAGGGGGGACCAGGGCTTGGAGGTAAAGGGGACACAGAGCCTGGACGGAGATTCACTCAAGGGCCTGGAACTAGAAGGAAACCAAGACCAGGAGGCCCTGAGGGACAAGGGCCAGAGGGACCAGGCCAAGAGGCAGAGGGCGACCAGGGCAGGATTGTGAGGGGAGACAAGGGCCAGGAGGCAGAGGGGACCTGGGCCGGGATGCAAAAGGGGACCAGGGTCGAGAAGCGGGGGGCGGGGTACAAGGTCCGGGAAGTAGATGGGGACCAGAAAGTTTAGGCAGAAGGGTCCACGAGGCAGAGAAGTACCTAGGCCGGGAGACAGGGAGACCAGGGATGGGGTGTAGAAGGGACCTGGGCCGGGACGGAGACTCACCCAAGGGCCTAGAGGTAATGAAACGAAGGCCGGGAGGCCCAGGGGCACCAGGGCCGGTTGCCCAGAGGAACCAGGTCCAGGTGGCAGAGGGGGACCAGGGCAGGGTGGTGGGGATGTACCAGGGCCAGGAGGCATAGGGGTACCTGGACCTGGAGACAGGGGGACCAGGGCTGGGAGGTAGAGGGGACCCAGGGCCGGGATGGAGACTCTGAAGAGTCTGGTTGTACAAGGAAACAAAGGCCTTGAGGCACAAAGGGACCAGGTCCGTAATGCAGAGGGGCATCAGGGCATGCTGGCAGGTGGGGAACAGAGCCAGGAGGCAGAGTGTTACCTGAGCCGGGAAGCAAAGGGGTACCAGTGTCGAGAATCGGGGGAGACAAGGGCAGGGAGGCGCTGGGGGCGGGGGGGGGGCAGGGCCACGAGGCCGAGGGGTACCTGGGATGGGAGACAGGGGGACCAGGCCCGGGAGGCCGAGGGCTATCTGTGCTGGGAGACAGGATTCAGGTCTGGGAGGCTGAAGGGGACCTGGCCTAGGAGGCAGTGTGGTACCTTGGTCGAGAGGCAGGGGGTGACTACAACTGAGAGGCCTTGGGGAACATGGCAGGGAGGCAGAGAGGGAAAAGGACCGAGAGGCAGAAGGGGACCAGGACCGGGAGGCAGAGGGGGAACAGGGATGGGAGGTAGAGGGGGACCAAGGCCGGGAGGTAGAGGAGGACCAGTCAAGTGGGATCAGGACTGAAAGGCAGAGGGGTCCAGGGCCAAGAGGCAAGGGGGAACCCTGGCAGGAAGGCAGAGGGTGACCAGGGCACAGGGGGACTAGGGCTGGGAAGTAGAGGGGACCCAGGGCAGAGACAGAGACAGACCCAAGGGGCTGGAGGTAGAAGGAGACCCGGATCGGGAAGCACAGCAGGGCCGGGAAGCAGAGGGTGACTTGGGCCAGGAGGCAGAGTGGGACCAGGGCTGGGAGGCAAAGGGGTACCTGGACCGGGAGACAGGAGTACCAGGGCCGGGAGGGAGAGGGGACCCAGTGCCGGGTCGGAAAGACAAACAAGGGCCTGGAGGTCGAGGGAGGCCAGGGCCGGGAGGCACAGAGGGTACAGGGCCGGGAGGTTATGGGGACGAGGGTCAGTTGGTAGAGGGGAACCAGGGCTGTGAAGGAGAGGGACAAGGCCCTGGACGTAGAGGGGCACCAGGGCGGGGAGGCAGAGGGGAACCATGGCCAAGAGGCAGAGGGGTACCTGAGCTGGGAGATGCGGTCCATGGCAGGGAGGCAGAGGAGTACCTGGGTTGACAGTCAGGGGGACCAGTGCTGGGGGGCAGAGGGGGACCAGAGCCGAGCGGCAAATGGGGACCAGGGCCGAGAGACGGGGAGGGGTGGGGGGGAACAGGGCTGGGAGTCAGAGGGTGACCAGGGCCAGGAGGCAGCGGGGTACCTGGGCCGGGAGCCAAAGGGTACGGGTGCTGAGAAGCCGGGGGGACCAGGGCAGGGAGGCAGAGGGGGACCTGAACTGGGAAACGGGGAGACCAGGGCTGGGAGGTAGAGGGGTACCTGGGCCGGGAGAAGGGCGAACCAGGGCCGGTAGGTAGAGGGGACCCAGGGCCGGGACTGAGAGAGAGGCCAGTGCCTGGAGGTAGAGGGAGATCAGGACTGGAAACCACAGGGGGACCAGGGTCGGGAGGCAGAGGGGTACCAGGGCACGGAGGCAGAGGGGCATCAGGGCCAGGAGGCAGAGGGGTTCCTGGGTCGGGAGGCAGAAGGGGATCAGGGCCGATAAGCAGGGGGGACCAGGGTATGGAGGCACAGTCGGATCAAGGCCGGGAGACAGATGGGGACCAGGGCCAACAGGCAGGGGGGCACCAGGGCCAAGAGGCTGAGAGATTCCTTGGCCGGGAGGCAGAAGGGGATCAGGGCCAATAAGCAGCGGGGACCAAGGTATGGAGACAGAGTCGGATCTGGTCCAGGAGACAGGGGGACCACGGCCACGAGGTAGACGTGACCCAGCCCTGGGACTGAGAGAGACCCAAGTGCCTGAAGGTAGAGGGAGGCCCGGACCAGGAGGCACAGAGGGACCAGGACCCGGTGGCAGAGAGGAACCAGGGCCGGAGGTAGACGCGTACCTGGTTCTGGAGACGGGGGGCCAAGGCCGGGAGGTAGAAGGGACCCAGGCCCGGGACGGAGAGAGACCCAAGGGCCTGGAGGTAGAAGGAGACCAGGGCCGGGAAAAACAGAAGGACCAGGGCCGGGAGGCAGACGGGGACCAGGGCAGGGCGGCAGAGGCGTACCATGGCCAGGAGACAGAAGGGTAGTTGGGCCAGGAGACAAGGGGAATAGGGCAGGGAGGTAGAGGGGTCCCAGGGCCAGACGGCAGAGGGGAACCAGGGCCGGGAGGCAGAGGGGGACCATGGCTGGGAGGCAGAGGGTTACCAGGGCTGGGCGGTAGAGGGGGACAAGGACGGGAGGCAGAGAGGAACCAGGGCGGGAGGTAGAGGGGTACCTGGTTCGGGAGACAGGGGGACCAAGACTGGGAGGTAGAGGGGACCCAGCTCCAGGACAGAGAGAAACCCAAGGGCCGGGAGGTAGAAGGAGACCAGGGCTGGGAAACACAGAGGGACAAGGGTCGGGAGGCAGAGGGGGACCAGGGCAGGGTGGCGGAAGCGTACCAGGGCCTGGTGGCAGAAGGGTAACTTGCCAAGAGATAAAGGGACCAGGGCCGGGAGGTAGAGGAAACCCAGGGCCAGACGGCAGAGGTGGATCAGGGCCAGGAGGCAGAGGGATACCTGGGCTGGGAGGCACGGTACCAGGGCAGGGAAGCAGAGGGGTACCTGGGCCAGGAGGTGGGGGACCAGGGCCGGGAGGCGGAGGGGTTCCTGGGCCTGGCGGCCTAGGGATACCTGGGCCGGGAGGCAGAGGAGGACCAAGGCAGGTAGGCAGAGGGGTACCTGGGCCGGGAGACAGGGGGACCAGGGCCGGAAGGTAGAGGAGACCCAGGCCTGGGACGGAGAGAGACCCAAGAACCTGGGTGTAGAAGGAGAACACGTCTGGGAGGCACAGAGGGACGAGAGCCGGGAGGCAGAGGAGTGCCAGGGCCGGGTGGCAGAGGGGTACCGTGGCCAGGAAGAAGAAGGGTACCTGGTCAGGAAGACAAGGGGACCAGGGCCGGAAGGTAGAGGGGACCATGGCCATGAGGTACAGAGGACCCAGGGCCAGGTCGTAGAGAGACCCGAGGGCCTGGAGGTAGAAAGGTGACCAGGGCCGGGAGGCAGAGTTGGACCATGACAGGGCAGTGGAGGGGGACCAGGGCCATGAGGCAGAGGGGTACCTGGACCGGGACACGGACCAGGGCCGTGAGGCAGAGGGGGACTAGGGCCAGGAGGAATGGGGTACCTGAGCCGGAAGGCCGGTGGGGACCAGTGCCGAGAGTCGGAAGGGACCGGGGCATGAGGCATAGGGAGACCAGGGCCAAGAGGCAGGGGTACCTGGGCCGGGAGAGAGGGACACCAGGGCCGGAAGGTAGAGGGGACCCAGTGCCGTAACGGAGAGATAGCCAAGGCCCTGGAGGTAGAGGGAGAACAGGGCTGGGAGGCAGAGTGGTACCTGAGCCGGGAGACAAGGGGACCAGGCCCGGGAGGTAGAGGGGATCCAGGGCCAGGACAGAGAGAGACCCAAGGGCCTGGAGGTAGAAGGAGACCAGGGCTGGGAGGCAGAGGGGGACCAGGGCCAGGAGGGAGAGGGGTATCTGGGCCGAAAGACAGGGGGACCAGGGCAGGGAGGCAGCGGGGTACCTAGGCCAGAAGATAACGGACCAGGCCCGGGTGGCACAGAGGAACGAGGGCTGGGAGGTAGAGAGGAACCAGGGCGGGGAGGGACAGAGGACCAGGGCCGGGAGGCAGAGGGGGACCAGGGAAGGGTGGCAGGGATGGACCATGCCCAGGAGGCATAAGGCTACCTGGGCTGGGAGGCTGAGAGACGGGGGGCACCAGGGCAGGGAGGCATAGGGGGACCATGGCCAGGGGGCACAGGGGGATCGACGGAAGGTCTAGGAGACAGAGAGGGGCCAGTACTGGGAAGCAGAGTGCGACCAGGGCTGGAGGTAGAGGGATACCAGGGCTAGGACAGAGAGAGACCCAAGGGCCTGGACGTAGAAGGAAACCATGGCAGAGCAGGTGGCAGGGGGGAGCAGGGCCAGGAGGTAGAGGCCTACCTGGACTGGGAAACTGGGGACCACGGCTGAGTGACAGAGAGAGACCAGCGCCAACGGAGGGGGGGGGACAAGGGCCTGGAGGCAGAGAGTGACCAGGGCCAGGAGGCAGAGGGGTACCGGGGCCCGGAGAAGGGGGAACAGGGTCGGGAGAAAGAGGGGGACCAGGGATAGTAGGCAAAGGAAGGACCTGGGCGGGGAGACTAGGGGTCCAGGGCCGGGAGACAGGGGGACCTAGGCCGGAAGGTAGAGGGTCCGAGGGCCGGGACGGAGAAAGGGACCAGGGCTGGGAAACCAGGGCTGGCAGAACAGGGGGACCCATGGCCGGCACAGTGAGATACCTTTGGCCAATGGTTTGGAGGGAGAGGGGTCCAGGGCAGGGAGGCAGAAGGGTACCTGGGCCAGGAGACAGGGGGACCAGAGCCAGAAGCTAGAGTGAGATCAGGTATGGCAGAAAAGGGGGACCAGTGTCAGGAGGCAGAGGGGGACCAGGACCCGGAAGCTAAGGGGGATCAGAGTAGGGAAACGGGGATCAGACCGGCAGGCAGAGGGGTACCTCTGCTACCCTGCCCTTGTCCCCCCCACTTCTCGGAAGTAAAGGATAACTAGGGCTGAAAGTCATAGGGGGACCAGGGACTTGTGGAAGGGTCAACCAAGGTAGGGAAGCAGAGGGGGACAAGGGCCGGGAGGCAGAGGGGGACCATGGCCCGGATTCAGAAGGGTACCTGGGCCAGGAGACTGGGGGAACAGGGCCCAGATGTTGAGGGGAGGCAGGGCTGGGAGACAGAGGGGGACCCCGGCAGGGTGGCACTGGGGGACCAGGGCCAGGAGGCAGAGGGCTACCTGGGCCGGGAGGCAGATGGGGACCAGGGCTGAGACGGGCGTGGTGGGGGGACCGGGGCAGGGAGGCATAGGGGGACCATGGCTCGGAGGCAGAGGGGGACCGACGTAGGGAGGCCGAGGGGGACCAGGGCCAGGAGGCAGAGGGGTACCTGGGGTGGGAGACAGGGGGACCAGGGCCTGCAAATAGAAGGGACCCAGGGCCGTGACGGAGAGAGACCCAAGAACCTGGAGGTAGAAGAACAGGGCCGGGAGGCACAGAGGGACCAGGGCGAGGAGGCAGCAGAGGACCAGGGCAGGGTGACAGAGTGGGACACGGGCCGGGAGGCAAAGGGGTACCTGGGCTGGAAAACAGGGTGATCCGGGCAGGGAGGTATAGGTGTACCAGGGCCGGTAGCCAGGGGGACCAGGGCCCGGAGGTAGAGGGGCCCCAAGTCCAGAATGGAGAGAGGGAACAGGGCCTGGAGGAAGGAGACCAGGCCAGGGATGTACAGAGTGACAAGTTCCGGGACGCAGAGGAGGACCAAAGCCAGGAGGCAGAGGGGTACTTGGGCCAGGAGTCATAGAGGGTCCGGGGCCAGGAGGCAGAAGGGTACCTGGGCGGGGAGACTAGGGGATCAGGGCCAGGAGGTAAAGGGGACCAGGGGCCGGGAGGTAGAGGGGACCAAGGGCTGGAAGGCAGAGCGTTACCAGGGCAGGGCGGCAGGGGAGGACCATGGCCAGGAGGCAGAGGGGTACCAGGGCCAGGAGGCTGAGGGTTACCTGGGCCGAAAGGCCAAGGGGCACCAGGGCCGAGAAGCAGGGCGGGGGAAGGGAAGGATGGCAGAGGGGGACCAGGACCTGGAGGTAGATGGGGGCCGAGGGCCAGAAGACAGAGGGGTACCTGGGTCGGGAGACAGGGGAACAGGGCCGGGAGGCAGAGGGGGACTAGTGCCGGGAAGCGGGGGGGACCGGGTCCAGGAGTAGAGCGGTAACTGGGCCTGTAGACGGAGGACCAGGGTCGGGAGGCAGAGGGTGACCTGAGCCGGGAAACGGGGGCCAGGGCCGGAAGGAAGAGGGGGCCTCCCTGCCCTTGTCCCCCCTCTTCTTGGAACTAAAGGGGAACTAAGGCTGGCAGGCACAGGGGACTCAGGGATGGGAGCCAGAGGGGGACCTTCCCAGGGGGCCATCCTCTCCCCCTCCTCCGCCTCTCCATCCGCTCCACCCTACCTCCTTCCATTCCCCACAGCACCTGTATAAATGTATATATGTTTGTACGTATTTATTGCTCTATTTATTTATTTTACTTGTACATATCTATTCTATTTTATTTTGTTAAGTTTTGTTTAGTTCTCTGTGTCCCCCTTCTAGACTGTGAGCCCACTGTTGGGTAGGGACCGACTCTACATGTTGCCAACTTGTACTTCCCAAGCGCTTAGTACAGTGCTCTGCACACAGTAAGCGCTCAATTAATACGATTGATTGATTGGTTGATTAATTGATTGACCAGGGCAGGGTGGCAGAGGGGAACCAATGCGAGGAAGTAGAGGGGTACCTGGGCAGGAGAACGGGGTCCAGGGAGGGGAGGTAGAGGGGACCCAGGGATGGGATAGTGAGTGACCCAAAGGCCTGGGGGTAGACGTAGACTAGGGCCGGGATGCAGAGGAAGTCCAGGGCCAAGGGGGTGCGGGGGGACCAGGGCAGGGAGGCAGAGGGGAACCTGGGCTGGGACGCAGGGGGATGCCTGGGCAGGGAGACAGCGGGACCAGTGCAAGAAGGTAGAGGGGACCCAGGACTGGGACGGAGAGAGACCCAAGGGCCTGGAAGTAGAGGAAAACTAGGGCTGAGAGGCACAGAGTTACCAGGGCCTGGAGGCACAGAGGGATCTGGACTACGAGGCACAGAGGTACAATGGGCTGGAGGCACAGAGGGACCTGGGACGGGAGGCAGATCGGGACCCAGTGCCAGGAGGCAGAGGGGTACCTAGCCCGGGAGGCAGAAGGGGACAAGAACCGGGAGGCAGAGGGGGATCAGTTCCTGGAGGCAGAGGGGTTCCCGGGCTGGGAGGCAGAGGGGGACCAGAGCTGGGAGGCAGAGGGGGATTGGGTCCTGGAGGCAGAGGGGTTCCTGGGCCAGGTGACCCGGGGACAAGGGTCGGGAAGTAGAGAGGTACCTGGGCCGGGAAGCAGGGGGACCCGGGCAGGGAGGTAGAGGGGATCCAGGGCCGGGACAGAGAGAGACCCAAAGGCCTGAAGGTTGAGGGAGACCAGGACCAGGAGGCAAAGAAGGTCCAGGGCCCGGAGGCATGGAGGGACCAGGGCCGGGAGGCAGATGGTGATCAGGGCCGAGAGCAGATGGGTACCTGGGCTGGGAGACAGGTGGATCAGGGCCGGGAGGCAGAGGGGTACATGGGCCGGGTGACATGGGGATCAGGGCCAAGAGTCAGAGGGGGACCAGGGCCAGGACGGGGAGAGAACCAAGGGCCTGGAGGCAGAAAGAGACCTCCAGGGGTGGGAGGCAGAGGGGGAACAGGGCAAGGAGGCTGAATGGTCCCTGGGCTGGGAGACAAGGCGACCAGGGCCTAGAGGTAGAGGGGACCCACAGCCAAGGAGGAGAGAGACCCAAAGGCCTGTAGGTAGAAAGAGACAAGGGTCTGGAAGCACAGAGAGTCCAGGGCTGGGACGCAGAGGGGGACCAGGGCAGGGCGGCAGAAAGAGACCAGGGCAGGGTGGCAGAGGGGTTCCGGGGCCAGGAGGCAGTGGGGTAACTGGGCCTTGACACAGAGGAACCAGGACAAGGAGGCAGAAGTGTACCTTGATCAGGAGACGGGGGACCAGGGACAGGAGGTAGTGGGAGACCAGGGCTGAGAGGCTGGGTGGATTGGGGCAGGGAGGCATGGGGGACCAGGGCCGGGAAGTAGAGGGGACTCTGGGCCGGGGCGGGGAGAGGCCCAATGTCCTGAAGACAGAAAAAAACAGGTCAAGGAGGAACCTAGTGACGTGGGCCGGGAGGAAGAGGGGGACAAGGTTAGGGTGGCAGAAGGGGACCAGGGCCAGGAGACTGAGGGGTACCTGGTCCAGGAGAAAGGGGGACCAGCGCCGGCAGCTGGAGGGAACACAGCACTGGGACAGAGAGAGATACAAGGGCCTGGAAGTAGAAGGAGACCAGGGCCAGGAGGTACAGAGCTACCAGGGCCAGGAGGTAGAGGGGTACGAGGGAAACGTGGCAGAAGGGGACCGTGGTCAGGAGGCAGGGGGTTACCTGGGCCGGGTGAAGGGGGACCGGGTCAGGGAGGCAGAGGGGTACCTGAGCCCGGAGACAGAGGAACCAGGGCCGAGAGGCAGAAGGGGACCACGGCTGAGGCAGAGGTGTACGAGGGCCGAGATGCAGTGGGGGACCAGTGCCTAGATGCAGAGGTGCACCTGGGCTGGGAGACGGGGTCCAGGGTTGGGAGGCAGAGGGGGACCAGGGCAGGGAGGCATAGAGGGACCAGGACTGGGAGGCAGAGGGGGACCTGGGTCAGGAGGTAGAAGGGACCCAGGGCCGGGAGGCAGAGAGGTACCTCGACCAGGAAACAAAGGGACCAGGGCTGGGAGGTAGTGGTGTACCTGGACTGGAAGTCATGGGGACCAGGGCCTCTAGGTAGAGGGCGACCAGGGCAGGAGACACAGAGCGTCCAGGGCAGGGAGGCAGAGGGGGACCAGCTCCAGGAGGCAGAGGGGTACCAGGGCCGACAGTCAGGGGGACCATGGTCGATCAGCAGATGGAGACCAGGGCCAAGGGATGGGGGCGGACCAAGGCCGGGCGACAGTAGGAGGAGGGCCGGGAGGTAGAGGGGTACCTGGGCCCGTAGACAGGGGGACCGGTGCCGAGAGGCAGAGGGGGACCATGGCCGTGAGGCGGGGTGGGGAGATCAGGGCTGAGCGGTGGGAGGGACCAGGGCAGGGACACAGAGGGGGACCAGGACAGGAAGGCAGAGCGGGACCTGGGTTGGGAGTCATAGGGTGACCAGGGCTGGGAAGCTTACGGGTATCTGGACCGGGAAACAAAGGGACCAGGGCCGGAAGGTAGTGGGGTACCAGGGCCGGGGGTCATAGGGACCAGGGCCGGTTGGTAGAGGGGAACCAGAGCAGTGAAGGAGAGGGACCAGGCCCAGGAGGTAGTGGGGCATCAGGGCGGGGAGGCAGAAGGGGACCAGGGCCTGGAGGCAGAGGGGTACCTGGGCCTGCAGTCAGGTGGACCAGGTCCGAACGACAGAGGGGGACTAGGGCCGAGTGGCAGAGGGAGACCAGGGCCGAGAGACAGGGGGCACCAGGGCCGGGAGTCAGAGCGGTACCTGGGCCAGGAGGCAGAGGGGTACCTGGGCCGGGAGACATGGGGACCTGGACCTGAAAGTAGAGGAGTACCTGGGCCGAAAGAAGGCCGACCAGGGCTGGCAGGCAGAGGGGGACCAGGGCCAGGAAACCTGGACTGGGAAACGGGGGGACCAGGGCTGGTAGTTAGAGGGGACACAGGTCTGGGGCCAAGAGAATGGCCAGAGCCTGGAGGTAGAGGGAGACCAGTGCTGGCAGGGGCAAGGCGACCAGGGCTGGGAGGCCGAGGGGGACCACGACCCGGAGGCAGAGGGGCACCAGGGCCAGAAGGCTGAGGAATCTCTGGGCCGGGAGACAGAGGGGGGATCAGGGTCGATAAGCATGGGGAACCAGGATATGGAGACAGAGGCGGACCTGGGCCGGGAGACAGCTGGGTACCGGGTCCGGGAGGCAGAGAAGTACCTGGGCTGGGAGCCAGGTGGACCAGGGCCGTGAGGTAGAGGTTACCCGGGGCCAGGATGGAGAGAGACCCAAGGGCCTGAAGCTAGACGGAGACCAGGACCGGGAGGCACAGAGGGACCAGTGCTGGGAGGCAGATGGGGACCAGGACCTGGAGGCAGAGGAGAACCAGGGCCAAGAGGCAGAGGCGTACCTGGGCTGGGAGACAGGTGTACCAGGGCAGGAAGGCAGAGGGGTACTTGGACCAGGGGACAAGGAGACCAGGGCCAAGAGTCAGATGGGAACCAGGGCGGAGAGGCAGGTTGTGGAGCAGGGTCAGGAGGCAGAGGTATACCTGCACCGGGAAACAGGGAGGCCAAGGCCAGGAAGTAGAGTGGTACCCGCGCCGGGAGACAGGGGGACCATGACCGGAAGGTATAGGGGACCCCGGGCCAGGAAAGAGAGAGGGACCAGGGCCTGGTGGTAGAGGGAGACCAGGTCTGAGAGACAGGGAGGGACCAGGGCCGGGAGGCAGAGGATGACCAGGGCGGGGAGACAGAGCGTTACCCGGGCCAGGGGGTAGGGGGGTATCTGGGTCCGGAGACAGGGGGCCAGGGTCTGAAGGTAGAGAGGACCCAGGGCCTGGACGGAGAGAAATGCCAGGACCAGGAGGTAGAGGGAGACGAAGGCTAGAGGGCACAGGGGGACCTGGGCTGGTAGGCAGAAAGGAACTGGTTCCGGGCAAAAGATGGAGACCAAGGTAGGGAGGTAGAGGGGAACTAGGTCCGGAGGGAGAAGGGGATAAGGGCTGGAAGGTTGGGGGAGACCAGGGCCAGAAAGGAAAGTGGGACCAGGGCTGAAAGGCAGGGAGCGATCAGAGTTGGGAGTCAGAAGGGTACCTGGGCCTGGAGACATTGGTACCAGGGACGGGAAGTAGAGAGGTACCCGGGCCGTGAGACGGGGACCAGGGTCGGGTGGTAGAGAGGACCCAGGGCTGGGACGGAGAGAGACCCAAGGGCCTGGAGGTAGAGCGACACCAGGGCCAGGAGTTCTAGTCTTCTACACTCACTTCCTTGGTGACCTCATTCGCTCCCACGGTTTCAACTATCATCTCTACGCTGATGACACCCAAATCTGTATCTCTGCCCCTGCTCTCTCTCCCTCCCTCCAGGCTCGCATCTCCTCCTGCCTTCAGGACATCTCCATCTGAATGTCTGCCTGCTACCTAAAACTCAACATGTTCAAGACTGAACTCCTTGTCTTCCCTCCCAAACCCTGCCCTCTCCCTGACTTTCCCATCACTGTTGATGGCACTACCATTCTTCCCGTCTCACAAGCCCGCAACCTTGGTGTCATCCTCGACTCCGCTCTCTCGTTCACCCCTCACATCCAAGCCGTCACCCAAACCTGCCGGTCTCAAATCTGCAACATTGCCAAGATCCACCCTTTCCTCTCCATCCCAACCGCTACCCTGCTCGTTCTAGGCTCTCATCCTATCCCGTCTGGACTAAGGTATCAACCCCCTCTCCGATCTCCCATCTTCCTGTCTCTCCCCACTTCAATCCGTACTTCACGCCGCTGCCCGGATTGTCTTTATCCAGAAACGCTCTGGGCATGTTACGCCCCTCCTCAAAAATCTCCAGGGGCTACCAATCAACCTATGCATCAGGCAGAAACTCCTCACCCTCGGCCTCAAGGCTCTCAAAGCAGAGGGTGACCAGAGCCAGGGGAAGAGGGGTACCTGGACCGGGAAAAAAAGGGACCAGGGCCGGGAGGTAGTGGGGTACCTGGGCCGGAGGTCATGGGGACCAAAGCCAGTTGGTAGAGGGACACCAGGGCAGTAAAGGAGAGAAACCAGGCCCAGGAGGTAGAGGGGCACCAGGGCATGGAGGCAGAGGGGGATCAGGGTCAGGCGGCAGAAGGGTACCTGGGCCTGCAGTCAGGCGGACCAAGGCCGGGAGACAGGGAAAGGAGAGCCGGGATGTAGAGGGGTACCTGGGCCCGTAGACAGAGGGACCAGGGCCGAGTGGCAGAGGGGGACCATGGCCGAGGGGGACTAGGGTTTAGAGGCGGGAGGGACAGGGGCAGGGACACAGAGGGGGACCAGGGCTGTGAGGCTGAGGGGTACCTGGACTGGGAAACAAAGGGACCAGAGCCGGGAGGTAGTGGAGTACTACCTGGACCCGAGGTCATGGGGACGAGGGCCGGTTGGTAGAGGGGATCCAGGGATGTGAATGAGAGTGACCAGGCCCTAGAGGTAGAGGGGCACCGGGGCAGGGAGGCAGAGGGGGACCACGGCAAGAGACGGGGGATGTCCAGAGTAGGGAGGCAGAGGGGTACCTAGAGTGGGAAAAGGGGACCAAGGCCGGGAGGTAGAGGGGACCCAGGACCAGGACCGAGAGCGCGGCCAGGGCCTGGAGGTAGAGGGAGACCAGGGCTGGCAGGCACAGGGGGACCATGGCCGTGAGGCAGAGGGCCACTAGGGCCAGGAGGCTGAAGGATTCTTGGGTCGAGAGGCAGAGGGGGACCAGGGTCAGGAGGCAAAGGGTTTCCTTGGCCGGGAAGCAGAGGGAGATCAGGGCCGATAAGCAGGGGGGACCAGGGTATGGAGGCAGAGGGGTACCTAGGCCTGGAGACAGGGGGACCAGGGCCGCGAGGTAGAGGGGCCCCAGGGCCGGAATGGAGAGAGCCCCAAGGGCCTGAGGGTAGAGAGAAACCAGGACCAGGAGGCACAGAGGTACTAGGGCCGAGAGGGTGATCGGGACCAGGGCCAGGAGTCAGTCGAGGAGCAGGGCCAGGAGGCAGAGGGATACCTGGGCTGGGAGACAGGTGGACCTGGGCAGGGAGGCAGAAGGGTACCTGGGCCAGGAGACAGGGGGACAGGGGCCGGAAGCTAGAGGGGTACCTAGGCCGGGAGAAGGCTGACCAGGACCGGGAGGCAGAGGAGTACCTGGGCTGGAAGACAAAGGGGGAACAGGGCCGAGAAGCCGGGGTGACAAGGGCAGGGATTGCAGAGGGGTACCAGAGCCTGGAGGCAGAGGGGGATCAGGGCGAGGAGAAAGAAGGGTACATGGGCCAGGAGACGGAGGACCAGGGTCAGGAGGCAGAGGGGATCCAGGGCCGGGAGGCAGAGGGGGACCAGGGCCAGGAGGCAGTCAGGGGTCATGGATTTGAATTCTGGCTCTGCCAATTGTCAGCTGTGTGACTTGGGGCAAGTCACCTAACTTCTCTGAGCCTCAGTTCCCTCATCTGTAAAATGGGCATTAAGACTGTGAGCCCCCCATTACACAATCTGATCTCTTTGTATCCTCCCCAGGGCTTTGCACTTAGGGCTTTGCTAAGTTCTTTGCACTTAGTAAGCACTTAATAAATGCCATTATTATTATTATTATCTTATGGAAGAGACAGACGTTAATTAGAGATAGGGGAAAGGGCAGAGTGGAAGGGCATATACAGAGTAATAATTGTGGTATTTGTTAAGCACTTACTATGTGCCAGCCGCTGTACTAAGCGCTGGGGTGGATAGGAGTAAATCAGGTTGGACCCAGTCCCTATTCTTCATGGAGCTCACACTCATAATCCCCATTTTACAGCTGAGTGAACTGAGGCACAGAGAAGTGAATTGACTTACCAAGACCACAAAGCAGAAAGGTGGTGTAGCTGGGATTAGAACCCATGACCTTCTGACTCCCAGGTGACTCCCAGGCCCAAGCTCTAGCCACTAAGCCATGCTGCTTCATGCTGGTCTGGGCCAAGCACTAGGGTAGAAAGATACTAGGTAACCAATCAGACACAGTCCCTGTCCCTCTCATTCAAAGCAGGGAGAGCAGATTGTGGATCCCCATTTTACAGAGGAGAAAACTGAGGCAGTAGTTGGGTCGAAATACCTAGTGAAATTAGGGGTTATTGCGGCGGAGCTGAGTGTAGCTTTGATGGTGGGCGTTGGATCAGAAGGCTGAGAGTCCAGCTGGAGCTTTGATGTGCATATTAAGAGAAAACTGGACTACAGTAAGAAAAAGAAATAAGTTCGTAATCAGTGATGAAAGAAACATCTTCATATCTGTAAGGACAGTGGCCCCCTCAGAAGAGTTATCTTGCGATTGAGTGATCGAGTGGGGCTCTTTAATGTTTCTACAAAGGTCTTCCGTCTTTAATCACGGCTGCTGGAGAGTTTTCATGCTTTTGTGACCCAGTGCCACCAATTTTGCTGAAACTTTCCATGCGCATTCATCTTCTTAGTTATTATTATTATCAGCATTATTATTACTATTATAGTTTTTCAGATCATATCGTTCCCAAGAGGGCTTCCCCCATTAAGCCTGTTTTCTGTCAAGACAACTTCCCCTCCCTCCTGGGTGGCCTTCGCACTTGTATCTGTCCCCTTTAGCACTTGGTGAATATTCACCCCAGGCCCACAGCACTCAGGTACATATCCGTAAGCTAGACTGTAAGGTCCTGATGGGCAGGGAATCCGTCTACCAACTCTGTCATATTGTCCTCTTCCAAGAGCTTAATACAGGGCTCTGCGCACAGTAAGTGCTCAATAAATGCAATTGATTGATTGATTGCGAAGGAGTGGTATTCCCTCAGCCACGTTTCCAAATGTCACCCGACCCGCGGTCTGCTGGAGTGAGCCTGCCCTAGGCGCTGTCTGTCCTAAGATTTCTGTTCCGCTGGGGAATCTCTGACCGTAACCCACCCGTCGGGTGTGCGCAGCTCTGAGCAGTGAAGCACCGGTTCTTGGGGCGGGGGTCTTGGGCAGCTTTTCGCCAGCAGCCCGGGCCAGCTGTTGGTAGTCTCTAGTAAGGCCGGGTGGCAATTGCACTGACTGCTTCGTTGGAACAGGCAGGGTGGAGGGTGGTGGGACAGAGTACTTGGCAATGCAGGGACCTTAAACTTCTGTTCAGTTGCCTGTGAGGATGCCGAGAGCGGCTGCCCGTTGGTAGGACACGCCCCGCTGACTCTGCTAGCCTTCCTTAGTCTTCTTTAGTCCGGGAAGGCTTCCTGGAGGAAATGAGGTTTTCAAAGTGCTCTGAAGATGGGGAGAGCTGTGGCCTGTCGGATATGAAGGGGGAAAGTGAGGTGGAGCCAGGGGGGCTGGAAATGGGCTTTGAGGATCACTGAGGAGAAGCACTGAGAGAAGCAACCTGGCTTTGTGGATAGAGCATGGGCCTGGGAGTTAAAGGGTCATCGGTTCTAATCCTAGCTCTGCCACTTGTCTGCTATGTGACCTTGGGCAATCACTTAACTTCTCTGGGCCTCAGTTCCCACATCTGTAAAATGGAGATTAAGACCGTGAGCCATATGTGGGACAAGGGCTGTGTTCAACCTGATTATCTCGTATCTACCCCAGCCCTTAGAATAGTGCTTGGCACGTAGCAAGTACTTAACAGTTACCATTATTATTATCATTATTGTTTTAAACAGCTGCAGCAGCGGGCCAATCCCAAACTGAAATCAATCAGTCAGTGGTATCTGTTGAGCACATAATGCGCTTCTAGTGTAGTCATTATTAATAATGAATAAGTAATTTATAATATGCCATTTTAAAGTTATGTACATAACGGCTGTAGTGCCTGAGGTGGGGCAGAGATCAAATGTCAAAGGTCACAGATCGAAGTGCATAGACTCCACAGAAGGGAAAGCACCGCACCCTCTGCTCCTCTGCCGCTAATGTCCTCACCGTGCCTCGTTCTCGCCTGTCCCGCCATCGACCCCCGGCCCACATCATCCCCCTGGCCTGAAATGCCCTCCCTCCTCACATCCGCCAAGCTAGCTCTCTTCATTCCTTCAAGGCCCTACTGAGAGCTCACCTCCTCCAGGAGGCCTTCCCAGACTGAGCCCCCTCCTTCCTCTCCCCCTCCTCCCTCTCTCCATCCCCCCGCTTTACCTCCTTCCCCTTCCTACAGCACCTGTATATATGCATATCTGTTTGCACGCATTTATTACCCTATTTATTTATTCATTTTACTTTTACATAGTCTATTAATTTTATTGTTGCCGTCTGCCTCCACGCGTCCAGCGCAGTGGGGAGACAGGCACTCGCAATGGAAGAACGCAGGCCAGGCGAGTCTCAAGGTGGACAAGGAGACTGTTTATTCGGTTAAGCAGCAAGACCTTTATATCTTTCAGTCACATTCTGTATTTTTGCATGTTGCTGTGTTTATAACTGACACAACCATTCTGTAACCTTCAAAACCAGTAACAAGCAACACCCGTCTATGCAAGGCCGTAGGGCCGATAACAAGTAACTCTTGCCTGTCCACAGCTCTCCTCTCAGTTCCTTGTAGGTCTTCCTGTGAGCACGGAAGGCCTGGCTTACTACTTAGGCCCAGTAATCGATGGGCCAGATGTTTGGTCTGCCACAAGTCCCCCTTTTTGTTTTTGAAACAATTGCAAAGCATGGAGTTGAGCAGTGGCATCATGGGCGGATATACATTGGCTAAGTCTACAATTATCACATGTAATATTCCAGAGGGAAGGGAAGGGGATAAGGGACGGGTAGCCAACAAGGAAGGCTTGCGGTGGCAATATACATGCTCTTATTTGCCGTTCTTCCGTATGGACTGGGATAGAATCGAAAGGGACCTGTAATCGAGCAAAAGCAAGCGTGATTGGACCCAAAGCAGCAAAAGCCCGCCAAAGACTAGGGTACAAGGGGGAGGAAGTTCCGGCACGAGAGGAACCTAAAGCCTGGAAAGCAATCGTGGGCAGAAACCCAAGATAACCATGCAAAGGGGATAAATAAGCAAGGTTGTCATGTCCGCCCCAATTCAGTAGAGTGGCTGGGAATACGTGAGAGGACAAATGAATAACCGTGGGGAAGGGTTGTCGGCACGTTTGCCAGATAGGCAAAACAGACTCTGATGGTGGCCAAGACAAGCTGGCAAACACACAAGAAGGAAGTTCGGGTACCGAAGGTGAGGTTCCCAAACGACGTGATACAGTAGTCAAACGGGTAATCCCACAGTACACCGAACGGGGCTGGGGTTCATGCAATTCTCTTTCTTGAGCCCAAGTAGTGAGGGGGAGCAGAGACAGACACGGACTTGGGGTCGGAGCTGCAGAGAAACATATACGAGTGCGAGTAGCAAGGAGGGAGACATTGACAAGGGCCTCTTCCCCTGGTCCTTCCCATGGAATCGCATCCCCCCTACAAGTTCAGAAACATTAGTGAGAATATCTCCCACCGTGTCCTGCCACGTAACGGGCCGCACCCACGGAGGGTACAGAACAAAAGTCCAATAGTCCTCAGTAATCACAACGGTGGAAAAAGCGAGGATCAGGAAAGCGATCATCCTTTTGGGGAACTGGGCCGCTGATCCTCCAGAGGAAAAGTCGCAGAGTCTGTCTCCTGGTTCTCGGTCAGCTCCTGAAGTACGCAGGGTGAGGGAGAACGCACTGTAGAAAGGACGTGGTGTATGTTCTTTGTAGGTATCCAGATGGGGCGGTCCTCAGTTTCTGGAAAGACACAAGCATAACCTCGGCCCCACGTTAATAAGGGATCTGGCCCTCGCCACTGTCGCGTGAGGGGGTCCTTCCATTTTACTCTTTCTGGGTGTTCCTTAGTTTCCCTACCACCCCATTTTTCAGCGGGGGGTGAGACCTTTGTCATCCATAGTTAAAAAATTAGGGGTATATTTAGCGGATTGTAATTGTCTATGGGGAGAAGTCAGTTCATCTCCCCTTTTTGTTTTTCCAAAAAGGCTTTGAGCCAACGATGACGATTTTCGACAATGGCTTGACCCGTGGGACTGTATGGAATACCCGTAACAAGGCGGATAGCAAAAGTATTACAGAAAGACCGGAACGCCTTAGAAGTGTATGCGGGGCCATTGTCGGTTTTCAATACCTGTAGAATTCCCATAAAGGCAAAAGCAAGAAACAAATGATCCATAACATGTTTGGCTGATTCACCAGTGTGAGCCAACGCAAAAGTAAATAATGTACAGGTATCAACAGTAACATGAATAAAAGCCAATCTGCCAAAGGTAGGGTAATGCTTGACGTCCATTTGCCACAGCTTTCTTGGCGTAAGACCACGGGGATTCGTGGTTTCAGAGGCCGCAGGTAATGTAGTAACACAGGAGGTACAAGCTTTCACAATGGCCCGCGCGCTTTCCCGAGAAATGCCAAATTGACGGCGCAACATTCCCGCCCCTTGGTGGAAGTGCCGGTGTGCTTGCGAAGCTGCGGCTGTAGCGTCTAAAGGGAGAAGAGCCGTTGCCAACAGTGGTGCAACAAAAATAATCGCCTTTGGTGCGTCAGCAATTTCCCTAGTAAGTAGGTCCGCACAAGCATTACCTTCAACCAATGGTCCGGGGAGGGACGAATGCGCCCTAATATGAGAAATATAAAAACGATGAGAACGAGCGCGAATCGTTGTTTGAAGTTCCTGGAACAAAGGAAAAATGGCTGCCTCGGAAAACCGGAGCGCAGCAGTCTCAATGTGAAGAGTAACAAAGCATGCATACCGGCTATCTGAGATAATATTAAGTGATTGAGGGAAATCGCGAAGGACTGACATCACAGCTACATGTTCCACGTGTTGAGCGGAATGGTATAGAATGGGGATAACGCGGGAAGTGTCCGGAGGACAATAATAGGCAGCTCGGCCTTTTGTTTCATCTGTAAAAACTGTGGTAGCTCCCGGTATTGGGTCCGGAACCGTGATGCAGGGGAATACCCATGCAAAAGGTGAGAAAACCTTTAATCGTGGAATATCCGGCAGACCAGTAACCCAAGCCCCGGTATGCATTGCCAAAAGGATCTGCCAAACGGGATCGTTGCCAAGAAGTGTGGCAAGTTGATCTGAAGTATATGGTTGGTATAATGCAGAGGGTCTGGTCCCAGAAAAGATGGTAATGTGCCGAATTAAACGACCCAATAACTGGGCTACCAAAGTCGGATATGGGGAAACAGAGCGGTGGGGCTGAGTGGGCAAATGCATCCACTCAACCAATTGTTGTTCTTGACATATAACCCCTGTAGGCATGACAGAGGTGGGAACAACAACGGCGGATAAGGGTATCCCTGGGGTGACACGGTCCACCGTAGCCGGAGCCAATTTTTTGACTACCTGCTCTAACTCCCGGGCGGCTTGTGGTGAAAGGGAGCCGGGGGAAGAGAGCTCCGGGGCTCCTTGCAAGGTAGCAAAAAGGTGAGATAATTGATCGGTGGGGATTCCAAGATAAGGGAGCACCCAGTTTAATTCCCCCAGTAATTTTTGGAAATCATTAAAGGTTTTTAATTTTGAAACATCCAAGGTAGGGGTCACAGGGGACACTGTCCGATCTGTCAAACTATGTCCCAGATAGGTGATAGGGGGCTTTGTCTGGACTTTCTCGGGTGCAACCCGCAGCCCTCCAGATTCCAGAGCCGCCAGAAGAGCAGGCCGTAAGGCGTGTAGTTGGGCTGCGGTGGCACAAGCGCATAATATGTCTTCCATAGAGTGAATAATATATGCCTCAGGATGCTTGACGCGGAGCGGCGCTATCAGAAGCGCAACGTAAGTCTGGCACATTGTGGGGCTATTTTTCATTCCCTGGGGGAGGACCGTCCAATGATATCGCGTAGTAGGTTGAGTCCTGTTAGCCACAGGGACTGAAAACGCAAATCGAATACAATAGTCCGGGTGGAGCGGAATAGAGAAAAAACAATCCTGAATATCTACCACTAATATCGGCCAATTCCTAGGGATCATAGCCGGGTTCGGGTGCCCAGGTTGCAGCGCTCCCATCGGCTGCATCGTCTTATTGATTTCTCTGAGATCAGTCAACATCCTCCAGGTCCCCGAGCGCTTTTTTATAACAAAGACAGGGGAATTCCAAAGGCTATCGGAGGGTTCAATATGCCCCGCCGCTAATTGTTCCGCGACTATCACTTGTAAAGCAGCCAATTTCGGGGTTGGTAGCGTCCACTATTAGATTCATTGTATAGGACGACTGTAACCCATAATCGCGAACACTTTTCCGCAACTCCTTAATCAACTCATAAGGGAGAGAGTCATACTGAGCCGGCCGCCCGGGAAGATACACCACCGGCATCGCTTGCAGTAGCTGTACATCCCCTGGGCGCAATGCCTCCTGCCGGCAGCCCGAAAGGGCCCCGGTCTAGGCAGGCTGCGCCGTAGAAGGCACAGCATATACATACGGCAGCGCAGCAGACAAAGGGGAAGCAAGGGGGGGAGGGGGAACGATCGACGAACGTGATACCGCCTGCAGGCACTGGGTCTGCAAAAGGTCCTTTGCTGTGGGTGCGACAGCAGCCGTCGTTGTAAGAGGGGCCAAAGGCGGGTATAAATCATATCCCTCCTTCGGGTCTGCAGTCCCAGAGTCAGAAGGATCGCCAGAGTCATTATGATCCTGGTCCCGATACAAGTCCTCGGGATCCGGAACAGCAGCGTACACCGGCTCCAATCCTTCTGTTGGAGGCAAAACTTCAAAGGACAGGGGGTCCTCCTGATCACTCCCTGCCCCCAAGTCGCGCATCGCCAGCGCCTCCTGTAACACCCGTTCAGCGGGATGCAGCGCCCGCAGCGCCGTAAAAACAGTTTTCCATGTAATCAGTACCCCTTTGGGTAGGGGCTGGGACAAGCTTTCACGAGTCTGTAGCTCCCTGTAAGCATCTCGAAAGTGATTTGAACTGGAGGTCGGGCGCGATCATTGCGACGCGCTTGCTCCGTGCACAAATCAAAAAATTCTGCCTTCCAAAGCAAATAGTCTCCACCATCCAGGACAGTCTTGGCTAAGGTTTGCCAATCATACGGGCAAAGAATTGAGAAAGCAATACTTTCTATGGGTGCCAGTACATAAGGAGCGGTGGGCCCATATGTCGCAGCACCCTGTTTCACTTCTTTTAATAGTTTGAAATCCAGGAGTTCGTGGGTACATATTAACTGACCAGGATTAGCAGGGTCAGGTTGCTCCATCACAGGGAAACCCATCAATAATTCAATAGGTATCTCCTCTCCCCCTTCCATAGCAGCCCCCATCGCTCGCTGCAGAGGTGTTTGTGCTGGTTTCGGGACCCATGGAGGGGGTGGTGGAGGTGGTGGTGCGGAAGGAGCTGGCTCAGTGAAAGGATTCCACTTTCCTGCCTTTGGAAACCTAGGGCAGCATTTTTCCACGCATTCCAAAAATTGTTCAATCTGGGCAGTGGTGATAATCAACCCACGCTCCTTTATAACATCCTTAAGTAATTGGGTATAATGATCCCGAGAACGGAATTGAATTTGTCCCAATTTCTTCCCTGCTGTAAGCCTGGTGTTTGAAAATGAAAGTAAACTTAAATGCCCTCACCTCTTCGGTTCCTTAGTGAGTCACTGTGCAGTGATGAGTTACTTCGTGAGGGTTGCGGTGCTGAGTCTGAGGGTCCAGGCTTCATGTCCCTGTCCCTGTTCGGGCGCCATTTGTTGCCGTCTGCCTGCACGCATCCAGCGCAGTGGGGAGACGGGCACTCGCAATGGAAGAACGCAGGCCAGGCGAGTCTCAAGGTGGACAAGGAGACTGTTTATTCGGTTAAGCAGCAAGACTTTTATATCTTTCAGTCACATTCTGTATTTTTCCATGTTGCTGTGTTTATAACTAACACAGCCATTCTGTAACCTTCAAAACCAGTAACAAGCAACACCCGTCTATGCAAGGCCGTAGGGCCGATAACAAGTAACTCTTGCCTGTCCACAGCTCTCCTCTCAGTTCCTTGTAGGTCTTCCTGTGAGCACGGAAGGCCTGGCTTACTACTTAGGCCCAGTAATCGATGGGCCAGATGTTTGGTCTGCCACATTTTATTAATAGGTTTTGTTTTGTTCTCTGTCTCCCCCTTCTAGACTGTAAGCCCACTGTTTTGTAGGGACCGTCTCTATATGTTACCAACTTTTACTTCCCAAGCGCTTAGTACAGTGCTCTGCACACAGTAAGCGTTCAATAAATACGATTGAATTAATGAATGAATGAAAGCAATCCCTTCATACCCATCTTCTTTTATTCCACCTTGCTGGTTGAGAGCTGCTCTGCAAACCTGTGCAGGGGTCTCCAGGGGCTGTTTTCCTTAGCTCGGTCCAGTAATTGAAGCAGTGGCCGTCCTCACGGGTCCCGATAACATGGCATGGTATCAAAGGGTCCCACTCAAACTTTGCATATAGAGGCTCTTTGAAGGGTCCGTTTACCACATTTGCCCAGGGAAGGGCTGTTGTGATTTCCCAATTACAGACAGGCCGAAAGGAATAGGATTTGCTGCCTCTCAAACAAGAGCTTTGTGTGCTGCTATTAGCACCTAATTAGTTCCTAATTAAGCTGGTGTGTGGGTGGGGGAAGGGGCGCGTGGGAGAGGGGGCAGGTGGAAAGACTGTTACCAGAGGGAAAGGGGTTCTTGAGCAAAACCCCTTTCCACCGAGCTGCTGGCTGGGCTCGGGGCCCCGGGACCAGTTTTGTCAGAAGCTTTCATTCATTCTGCCATATTTATTAAGTGCTTACTTGTGCAAAGCACTGTATTAAGCCCTTTGGAGAGCACATTATACCTATAAATGGACGCATTCCTTACCCACAGAGAGCTTACGGTCTAGAAACGAACCTCCAGTGTAGAGGAGCTTTTTCGGTGATGGCCCTTCCTCTTTTCTCCCTTTCCTCCCCTTTTTGAAAACTGGGCGAGACCATCCTGGAGCTGCCACACCCCGCAGCTGCTAGGGTAGGTTTCCAGAATGTCCCTTAGGAAAGGTCCTGCCCCTCTGAGGTAAGACTTTTGGGTGGGATCCTGGTGCTCCTTCCCCGGGGTGTCGGAGGCTCAGCCGGTCACCCAGCAGGGTTGGACGTTCTCCCTAAAGCAAGCAGTGGCCCCAGTTTTCCCCGAGATTTATCTGCTTGCCACAACCCCAGGGCTCTGGGCACACATTTTTAGTGGGAGAGGAAGGCATTAGTCCTGTGTTGTTTTAAGTGGGCTTAATTAAATAAAGATGATAATGTGTTAGGAACAGCTATAATTACAGGGGGGATGGCAGGCTGGTTCTGGTAGATGGTGTTTTAGTAGAGACAATTATTGGATTCATAAGAGTAGGTGGCATCTGCTCGCAATATGTTCCGGTTCAATCACGGCAGTTCCGTAGTGGTGCTTCCCCTAGAGGCTTTCTTTCTGCACATCCCAGAGTTGTCGGGGACCCTATGAGTCCCTTACAGGGTGTCTCTTTACTTCAGCCCACTGCCATTGCAACCAACTCTGAGGGGAGCCCTGGGGCGGGAAGAGCGCTCCCAGAGATCTCCAGCTATGGGGGTGAACCCGTTTACACACCTCTACAGTTTGTGGAGGCTGGAACCCCCAACCAGCTTTCTTCTAGGCCGCCGGTATAAGACCTCCGCCCTCCCTGGGAGGGTGGAAAATACCCCCACAACCACATCGTGACCCATCAGGTCTCTGAAGGCTTCCTGGCTCTGACTTTGGCTGCCCCCTCAATGGCTCAGTTCTTGTACCCTGTCTTTGTCCTTGTCTGGAACCAAGTCTTGGTTGAGAGCTCTCGTGACCTAAAGTTGCCCGCTTTCAGAATACTTTTGGTTTGCGGGGAATGAGTTTGACTTCCTTCCATGAAGGGACTGGGGGGTAAGTGTCCTATAGGCTTCGGAGTTAGGTAGGTAGGTAGGTAATGTTGTTTATTGAGCATCCATTGAGCTCAGTGCACTAAGACACCTTCCCTTCCCTCAAGAAGCCCACACTCTTAATGGGGGAGAGACATTACAAATATTTACAAAGCAGGAGACGGAAGTAGTTTGACTGTTCAGTTGATTATGCATACCCAGAAGTGCCATGGGAGAGTTGAAATCAATACGGAAGTGGTAGAAGCGCTGTTGGGCTGAGGTGACGCTGGAGGCTGGAGTTTTATTGGGGACGGTTGCTGGAAATATTCAGTACAGTGCTCTGCACACAGTAAGCTATCAGTAAATGCCACTGATGGGAAACGTTGGGGCCCCAGGAGGGTGGCTTTGAATGTGGGGAGAACCTGTCTGTGGAGGGAAGAAGGGAGGAAGGGGGTGTCAGGCCGGGGAGCCAACAAGAGCAAGGGGTTGAAAGTGGAGGAGTTGAAAGTGAGGTACAGCACTGAAGGCTTAGCTGAGAGGAACAAAGAGAGTGAGCTGCAGAGTGGAGGGGAAGATGGTTGAATCAGAAGATGGAGACAGCTGGTGGGTAGTCCTCAAGGAGGGGTTCTTTCAAGTGCAAGTCGAGTTGTCCTGATATGAAGTTATGGATTTGACATCATCCCCACCACACCCATTTGGGGAACAAAATGGTGGGTGAGGCGACTGGCAGGTACCGGAGGAACTGAGCCACTCAAGTTAATTTTTCCAATTTACCCTGAATAATTCACTCAGGTTGATGAAACGTCTGCCGACTGCATCACGTTTTGGTTGGCACCCAGAAGGATATGGTGGCCATGGAATGGGGCAGCGTGGGGTCCATGTCTCCCAGCATTCTCAGGTGGCCACACTATGGGACCCAGAAGGCCACGGGACAAGAACGGAGCATGCTCCAGCCCTTCTAAAACAGTCGAGGCATATCAAATAACCCGGAGCACCTGCAGAAGTCAGCTCAGGGAAGGCAGAGCCGTTCAGCCTCCCTTCCGGGACATCCGTATGTTGTTTCCCAGTTACGCAGAGTGGCCTACGTGAGTCTTGCCCTATCCAGGCTGTAACTGGGTCAGCTGGGTACCGCAAAGCCGCTGAACAGAGGCTTGAGGGTGGGAGCGGAACATGGGGTCTCCGAGAGAAGGTCTCGAGCCTATCTCTGTGCCAGGTAAAGGCTCCATGCCACCCCCTCCCTTGCCTCAGGGCCCGGGGTTGCCGGCCACCTGCTACCCTCATTCATTCCAAGACTCTTTGGAATGTGCGGTAGTGGCCCTGGTGGAGACAGGAGTGGGCTGGCCTCTTTCTGCAGTGCTCCTGGGGTGGGACTGGCCTACTGTATGGATTCTGCTCTTTGCTTTCTGTCTCGAGGTGACCCTGGGGTACCGGCCATCTCAAGGTCAAAAGCTATCTCGTGACCCCCTGAGCCAGCAGGTGGAACTCGGAAGTGAGGTTGGGATACCGGCCCCACGACCAAATCTGCTAGATTGACAGCCCAGGCCGGGAATACAGAAAGTGTCCCTCGCCCCCGTGCCAATCAAATTAGGTATGGAGGAGGGGGGGGAAAGCAGAGATTGGATAGACTGAGGCCGAAGGCTGGAATGGCCTAGGGGCACAGGCAATGAATACCTGTCGCCTCTGACCTTCAGGGTCAGAATACCAGGACACGTAGCAGCAGAAGCAGCCCACGTGTCTCTCCCTGCCCAGAAGGTCAGATGCCTGCTCTACAACCAGAACCAACACACTGAGGCAAGGGCCGCCGGACGGGTGGGTGTCTCATGGGTGGCACCCAGCTAACCCGCTGCTGATGGGAGTCATGAGTGGATTCCTCCCATGTATGGAGAGCACATTATGAGAGCTAGCCGCCTACCACGTGCACGGGTAATGTAATGAATTCTTCCCGTGTGGGAAAGTAAGTGGATTCTTCCCGAGTGGGAAGTGCACATGGGTGAGTGCTAGCAGCTTCTCCCACGCACGATTAACGTCTGATTGTGTTCCTCCCGTGTAGGGAAGTTCTAATATTGCTAATTGATTATATTCCTCCCGGAAGGGAAGTTCAATCCATTGCGCCTAAACAATTACATGAATTCAATTCGCCTCGCGGAATAAATTTTATATAAAACTCAGGTTTTCCGTCCCCGGCATCTCTCTCTCTCTCTCGCCTCGCCGATCACTGAACAAACTCGTCCCCGGACGACGGGTGACACTTTCACAACCCACCTCTCCAAGAGAAGCAGCGTGGCTCAGTGGAAAGAGCATGGGCTTTGGAGTTAGAGGTTGTGGGTTCAAATCCCAGCTCTGCCAATTGTCAGCAGTGTGACTTTGGGTAAGTCACTTAACTTCTCTGTGCCTCAGTTCCCTCATCTGTAAAATGGGGACTAAGACCGTGAGCCCACTGTGGGACAACCGGATCACTTGTAACCTCCTCAGCACTTAGAACAGTGCCTCGCACATAGTAAACGCTTAATAAATGCCGTTATTATTATTACTTTTATTATTATTATTATTATTATTATTACCCGGGCTGGGAGGCAGAGGGGAATCAGGGACGAGAAGCATGGATGACCAGGGCAGGGAGGCATATGGGACGTGGGCCGGGAAGCAGAGCGGTACGTGGGTCAGGAGACAGTGGGACAGGGGCCAGGAGGTAGAGGGGAACAAGAGCCAGTAGTCAGAGGGGTACCTGGTTCTGGAGACATTGGGACTAGGGTCGGGAGGTAGAAGGGACCCAGGGCCGGGACAGAGATAGACAAAAGGATCTGGAGGTAGAAGGGGACCAGGGCCGGAGGACAGAGGGGACCAGAGCTGGGAGGTAGAGGGGGACCAGGGCCGGAAGGCAGAGGGGTACCTGGGCCGGAAGGCAGAGTGGGCCCAGGATCACGAATCAGGGAGTCAGAGTGGGACCAGGGCTGGGATGTAGAGGGGGACCAGGGCCGGAAGGCAGAAGGGTACCTGGGCCCGGAGATGGGGGACCAGAGCCGAAAGGTAGAGGGGACCCCGGTCCAGGACGGAGAGAGTCCCAAGGGCCTACAGGTAGAAGGAGAACGGGGTCAGGAGTCAGAGGGTTACCTGGGCCGGAAGGCAGAGTGAGACCAGGGCCATGAGGCAGGGGGAAGTAAGGCTGGAAGTCAGAGGGGAACCAGGGCCGGGAGTCAGAGGGGGACCAGGGCCGGGAGACAGAGGGGACCAGGGCCGTGAGATAGAGGGGAACCAGGGCCGGAAGGCAGAGGGGTACCTGGGCTGGAAGGCAGAGTGAGACCAGGGTCACGAGGCAGGGAGTCAGAGGGAGACCAGGGCTGGAAGGCAGAGAGAGACCAGGGCCGGAAGGCAGATGGGTACCTGGGCCCGGAGATGGGGGACCAGGCCCGAAAGGTAGAGGTTACCCAGGTACAGGAGGGAGAGAGACCCAAGGGTCTGGATGTAGAAGGAGAATGGGGCAGGGAGTCAGAGGGGGACCAGGGCCGGAAGGTAGAGGGGGATCAGCGCCATGAGGTCGAGGGGTACCAGGGCTGGGCAAAGGGAGACCAGGAGTGGGAGGCAGAAGGGTACCTGGGCGGGAGAACGGGGGACCAGGGCTGGGAGGGAGAGGGGACCCAGGGACGGGAAGGTGAGTGACCCAAGGGCCAGAGGTAGAAGTAGACTAGGGCCGGGAGGCAGAGGGGGACCAGGGCCAAGAGGAGGGGGCCCAGGACAGCGAGTCAAAGGGGGACGCGGGGCGGTAGGCAGGGGGGTAGCTGGGCCAGGAGACAAGGAGACCAGGGCTGGGAGGTAGAGGAGACCCAGAGCCAGAACGGAGAGTGATCCAAGGTCCTGAAGGTAGAACGAAACCAGATCCGGGAGGCAGAGGGGAACCAGGACAGGGCAGCAGAGAGAACAGGGCCAGGAGATAGAAGGGTTACCTGGGCCGGGAGACGGGAGAGCAGGGCCGGGAGGTAGAGGGGAACCAGCTCCGGGATGGAGAGAGACCCATGGGCCTGAAAGTAGAAGGAGGCAAAGGTCAGAGGCACAGGGGGAGAAGGCCCGGGCGGCACAGTCACTCCCTTGGTGACCTCATTTGCTCCCACGGCTTCAACTATCATCTCTACGCTGATGACACTCAAATATACATCTCTGCTCCTGCTCTCTCCCCCTCACTCCAGGCTCACATCTCCTCCTGCCTTCAGGACAACTCCATCTGGATGTCTACCCGCCAGCTAAAACTCAACATGTTCAAGACTGAACTCCTTGTCTTCCCTCCCAAACGCTGCCCTCTCTCTGACTTTCCCATCACTGTTGACGGCACTACCATCCTTCCCGTCTCACAAGCCCGCAACCTTGGTGTCATCTTCGACTCCGCTCTCTCGTTCACCCCTCACATCCAAGCCGTCACCAAAAGCTGCCGGTCTCAGCTCCGCAACATTGCCAAGATTCGCTCTTTCCTCTTCATCCAAACGGCTACCCTGTTCGTTCAAACTCTCATCCCATCCCGTCTGGACTACTGTATCAGCCTCCTCTCCGATCTCCCATCCTCTTGTCTCTCCCCACTTCAATCCATACTTCACACCGCTGCCCTGATTGTCTTTGTCCAGAAACACTCTGGGCATGTTACTCCCCTCCTCAAAAATCTCCAGTGGCTACCAATCAACCTACGCATCAGGCAGAAACTCCTCACCCTGGGCTTCAAGGCACTCCATCACCTAGCCTCCTCCTACATCACCTCCCTTCTCTCCTTCTACAGCCCAGACCACACCCTCTGCTCCTCTGCCGCTAATGTCCTCACCGTGCCTCGTTCTCGCCTGTCCCGCCGTCGACCCCCGTCCCACGTCATCCCCCTGGCCTGGAATGCCCTCCCTCCCCACATCCGCCAAGCTAGCTCTCTTCCTCCCTTAAAGGCCCTACTGAGAGCTCACCTCCTCCAGGAAGCCTTCCCAGACTGAGCCCCTTCCTTCCTCTCCCCCTCGTCCCCCTCTCCATCCCCCCATCTTACCTCCTTCCCTTCCCCACAGCACCTGTATATATGTATATATGTCTGTACATATTTATTACTCTATTTATTTATTTATTCATTTTGCTTGTACATATCTATTCTATTTATTTTATTTTGTTAGTATGTTTGGTTTTGTTCTCTGTCTCCCCCTTTTAGACTGTGAGCCCACTGTTGGGTAGGGACTGTCTCTATATGTTGCCAACTTGTACTTCCCAAGCGCTTAGTACAGTGCTCTGCACACAGTAAGCGCTCAATAAATACGATCGATTGATTGATTGATTGATTGGCAAAACTAGGTCGTCTGTGCCTCCCCCGCCGCCTTTTCCTGCCTCCCCGCTTCCCCTTCCCACATCCAACTTGGTGCACTGGTTTTCCTTTCAACAGATTTGGTCGCAGTCAGACGCTTAGGATCACCTGTTCAGGTGTCTCAAGATCAGGGTTCAGAACTCGACATGTCCACGGGCAGGGGCCAGATGAGAAGCTCCAGTGCCACTTCACTCCGATGAGACCGAGGTTCATCTGCCCATCCCCAGAGGAGACCAGAGTGAGTCCCGTGGTCCCCCTTCCCGCAATAGCATGTCCAGGCTGGTCAAAGCCCTCCAGCCAAAATCCCCTGGCAGCACACAGCTCAGGGCACGCTGGCCGAGGGGAGAATCTGGTTACTACCCATTTTAAAAAAACCTGCTCAATACATCTCTCCAACCTTGAGGCGCATCTTTCTAATGTGGACAGAGGTCAATGCCCAGACATGCCCTGCTGTCAAGATAGAGTTTTGGGTGGCACAGTCCTCCAAAAGAGGGTGTGTATGTGTGTGTGTGTGTGTGCGCGCGCTTATGTGTATTTATGGGTGTGTGTATGAGAGGCTAGCAAATTTTTGGTTCAACCCACACTTCATTTATCCATTCAATCGTACCTATAACAATAGTAATAATAATGTTATTTGCGAAGTGCCTTCTATGTGCCAAGCACTGTTCTGAGCAAGGCGTAGATACATGGTCATCAGAGTGTCCCACCAGGGGCTCACAGTCTCAATCCCCATTTTGCAGATGAGGTAACCGAGGCACAGAGAAGTTAAGTATCTTGACTTAAGTTAAGGTCACACAGTTTACAAGTGGCAGAGCCAGGGTTAGAACCCAAGTCCTCTGACATCCAAGCCTGTGCTCTTTCCACTAAGCCATAGAGCGCTTACTGTGAGCAGAACAATGTACTAAGCGCTTGGAAAGTCCACTACAGCAAAAAAGAGAGATGATCCCTGCCCACAACTAGCTTCCAGTCTAGAGGAGGAGACAGGTACTAATAAAACTAAAAAGACATCAGGACATCAATACAAGTAAACAGGCATTAATTCGAAAAATACGATTACAGATATAATTAACAAAATCATTCATTCAGTCAGTCATATTTACTGAGGGCTTACTGTGTGCAGAGCACTGTACTGAGCGCTATATGTTGTCGACTTGTATTTCCCAAGCGCTTAGTACAGCGCTCCCCTCACAGTAAGCGTTCAATAAATACGATTGAATGAATGAATGAATGACCAGGGCCGAGAAGAAGGGGAAACCAGGGCAGGGAGGCACATGTGACCAGAGCTGGGCGGCAGAGGGGACCAGGGCTGGGAGGCAGAGGGGTTACAGGGTCGGGAAACAGGGAGACCAGGGTTGAGAGGTAGAGGAGAACCAGTGCCAAGATTCGGGGGGTCCAGGGCCAGGCGGTAGGGGGGACCATGACCAGGAGGCGGGGAGGGGGGACCAGGAGCCAAGGCGGGACAAGGGTGGGAGGCAGAGAGGGACCAGGGCCGGAGGCAGAGCGTTACCTGGGCCGGGAGACAGGCGGACCAGGGCAGGGAAGAAGAGGGATACCTGGGCCTGGGGATGGGAGACCAAGGCCGGGAGGCAGAGGGTTACCTGGGCCGGGAAGCAGAGGGGAACCAAGGCTGAGAGGCGGTGGGGGATCAGGGCAGGGAGGCAGGGGGAGACCAGGGCCTGGAGGTAGAAGGGGGAACCAGGTCAGGGAAGAAGATGGGGACCAGGACCAAGAGACAGAGGGGTACCTGGGCTGGGATTCAGGGGGACCAGGACAGGGAAGCAGAGGGGTTCCAGAGCCGGATGGCAGAGGGGGACCAGGGCCAGGATACAGAGGGATTATCTGGGCCGGGAGACAGGGTCACCAGGGCAGGGAAGCAGAGGGGTACCTGGGCCGGGAAATGGGGGACCAGGGCCAGGAGGCAGAGGAGGACCAGGGCCGAGAGGCCTGGGGGAAAGGGGCAGGGAGGCATAGGAGGACCAGGGCTGGGAGGCAGAGGGGGATCAGGACCGAGAAGCTGTGTGGACAGAGCCAGGGAGGCATAGTAGGACCAGGGCTGGCAGGCAGAGGGGGATCAGGACCGAGACGCAGTGGGGACCGGGGCAGGGAGAAATAGGAGGACCAGGGCTGGGAGGCAGAGGGGGACCAGGGGTGGGAGGCAGAGGGGTTCCTGGGCCGGGAGACAGGGGGTCCAGGGCTGGAATGGAGAGGTGACCCAGGGCTGGGACGGAGAGACCAAAGAACCTGGGGGTAGAAGGAGAACACGGCTGGGAGGCACAGAGGGACGAGGGACGGGAGGCAGAGGAGGACCAGGGCAGGGTGGCAGAGGGGGACCCGGACCAGGAGGCAAAGTGGTACCTGGGTCGGAAGACAGGGGGACCAGTGCCGGGAGGTAGAGGGAACCCAGGGCCAGGACGCAGAGATGGACCAGGGCCTGGAGGTAGAAGGAGACCATTCTTTCATTCAATCGTATTTATTGACCGCTTACTGTGTGCAGAGCACTCTACTAAGCGCTTGGGAAGTACAAGTTGGCAACATATAGAAATGGTCCCTACCCAACAGTGGGTTCAGAGTCTAGAAGAGGAAGACAGAGAACAAAATAAAACATATTAACAAAATAAAAAAAGAATAAATATGTACAAATAAAATAAATAAATAGAGTAATAAATACGTACAAACATATATAGATATATGCAGGTGCTGTGGGGAGGGGAAGGAGGTAAGGCGGGGAGGATGTGAAGCGGGGGGGCCTGGACACAGGGAGACCAGGGCCTGGACACATAAAGGGGCCAGGTCCGGGAGGCAGAGGGGGACTAGGGCCTAGAGGCAGAGCGGGACCAGTTCAGGAAGCAGATGGGTACCTAGTCTGGGAGACAGGGGTACCAGGGCCGAAAGGCAGAGGGGGACAAAGGCTGAGAGGCAGGCGGGGGACGAGGACAGGGAGGCAGAGGGGGACCAGGGTGGGAAGGCAGGGAAGGGTTCACGGCCAAGAAGTAGAGGGTTACCTGGGCCAGGAGACAGGGGGACTTGGGCTGGGAGGTAGGGAGGACACAGGGCCAGGACGGAGAGAAACCCAAGGCCTTTGAGTTAGAAGGAGACCAGGGCCGGGAGGCAGAGGTGGACCATGGCAGGGTGGCAGACGGGGACCAGGGCCAGGAGGCAGAGGGGTACCTGGGCCTGGAGAGAGGGGGACCAGGGCCAGGAGGCAGAAGGGTACCCGGGCTGGGAGACAACGTGACGAGGGCCGGGAGGTAGAGGGGACCCAGGGCCGGGACGGAGAGAGACCCAAGGGCCTGGAGGTAGAACGAGACTAGGGCAAGGAGGCACAGAGGGACCAGGGCCGGGCGGCAGAGCGGTACCGGGGCCAGGAGCCAGATGGGTACCTGGGCCAGGAGACAGGGGAACCAGGGCAGGGAGGTAGAGGGGCATAGGGGTACCTGGGCTGGGAAGCAGAGAGGGACCAGGGCTGAGAAGCGGTGGGGGCGGCAGGGGCAGGGTGGCATGGGGTATTGGGGCCGGAAGGCAGAGGGGGAACAAGGTGGGGAGCCAAGACGGGAACCAGGGCCAGGAGGCAGAGGGGTACCTGGGCCAGGCGACGGAGACCAGGGCCGGAACCGAGAGAGACCCAAGGCCGTAGAGGTAGAAGGAGACCAGGGCGGGGAGACACACAGGGACCAGGGCCAGTAGGCATAGGGGTACCAGTGCAATTTGGCACAGGGGGACCAGGGCCAGGGGGCAGCGAGATACCTGGGCCAGGAGACAGGGGGACCAGTGCCGCGAGGCAGAAGGGGACCAGGGCTGGAATGGAGGGAGCCCCAAGGGCCTAAGGGTAGAGAAAGATCAGGACCAGGAGGCACAGAAGGACCAGTGCCGAGAAGCTGAGCGGGATCGGGCCAGGAGGCAGAGGGGTACCTGGGCTGGGAGACAGGTGGACCAGGGCAGGGAGGCAGAGGGGTACCTGGGCCAGGAGACAGGGGGACCGGGGCCGGAAGCTAGAGGGGTACGTAGGCCGGGAGAAGACTGACCAGGGCCGGGAGAAGGCTGACCAGGGCCGGGAGGCAGAGGAGTACCTGGGCCAGAAGGCAAAGGGGGAACAGGGCCGAGAAGCCGGGGTGACGAGGGCAGGGATTGCCGAGGGGTACCAGGGCCTGGAGGCAGAGGGGGACCGGGGCCTGGAGGCAGAGGGGTACCTGGGCCAGGAGACAGGGGACCAGGGTCAGGAGGCAGAGAGGGACCAGGGCCGGGAGGCAGAGGGGGACCAGGGCGAGGAGGCAGTCGGGGTCATGGGTTCGAATGCTGGCTCTGCCAATTGTCAGCTGTGTGACTTGGGGCAAGTCACCTAACTTCTCTGAGCCTCAGTTACCTCATCTGTAAAATGGGCATTAAGACTGTGAGCCCCTCATGTGACAACCTGATCTCTTTGTAACCTCCCCAGGGCTTTGCCCTTAGGGCTTTGCTAAGTGCTTTGCACTTAGTAAGCGCTTAATAATTGCCATTATTATTATTATTATCTTATGGAAGAGACGGACATAAATTAGAGATAGGGGAAAGGGCAGAGTAGAAGGGAATATATAGAGTAATAATTGTGGTATTTGCTAAGCCCTTATTATGTGCCAGCCACTGTACTAAGCGCTGGGGTGGAAACCAGCAAATCAGGTTGTACACAGTCCCTGTTCTTCATGGAGCTCACAATCTTAATCCCCATTTTACAGCTGAGTGAACTGAGGCACAGAGAAGTGAATTGACTTGCCCAAGGCCACACAGCAGATATATGGTGTAGCTGGGATTAGAAACCATGACCTTCTGACTCTCAGGTGACACCCAGGCCCAAGCTCTAGCCACTAAGCCATGCTGCTTCATGCTGGTCTGGGCCAAGCACTGGAGTAGATAGATACAAGGTAACCAGACCCTGTCCCTCTCATTCAAAGCAGGGAGAGCAGATTGTGGATTCCCATTTTACTGAGGAGAAATCTGAGGCAGCAGTTGGGTCGAAATATCTAGTGAAATTAGGAGTTATTGCGGTAGAGCTGAGTGTAGCTTTGATGGTGGGCGTTGGATCAGAAGGCTGAGAGTCCAGCTGGAGCTTTTTTGTGCATATTAAGAGAAAACTGGACTACACTAAAAAAAAGTTCCTAATCAGTGATGAAAGAAGCATCTTCATACCTGTAGGACAGATATGAACTCAGAAAAGTTATCTTGCGATAGAGTGATCGAGTGGGGCTCTTTAATGTTTATACAAAGGTCTTCCACCTTTAATCACGGCTGCTGGAGAGTTTTCATGTTTTTGTGACCCAGTTCCACCAATTTTGCTGAAACTTTCCATGCGCATTCATCTTCTAAGTTATTATTACTTTTATCAGCATTATTGTTACTATTATCATTTTTCAGATCATATCTTCTCCAAGAGGCCTTCCCCCGTTAAGCATCTTTTCTGTTACAACAACTTCCCCTCTCTCCTGGGTGGCCTTCGCACTTGTATCTGTACCCATTAGCTCTTGGTGAATATTCACCCCAGGCCCACAGCACTCAGGTACATATCTGTAAGCTAGACTGCAAGGTCCTGGTGGGCAGGGAATCCGTCTACCAACCCTGTCATATTGTCCTCTTCCAAGAGCTTAATACAGTGCTCTGCGCACAGTAAGTGCTCTATAAATACCATTGATTGATTGATTGCCAAGGAGGGGTGTCCCCTCAGCCACGTTGCCAAAAGTCATCAGAGCCGCGGTCTGCTGGAGTGAGCCTGCCCTGGGCGCTGTCTGTCCTAGGATTTCTGTTCCGCTGGGGAATCTCTGACCGTAACCCACCCGTTGGGTGTGCGCAGCTCTGAGCAATGAAGCACCGGTTCTTGAGGCAGGGGGCTTTTGCAGATTTCCGCCAGCGGCCTGGTCTAGCTGCCGGTGGTTTCTAGCGAGGCCGGGTGGCAATTGCACTGACTGCTTCTTTGGAGCAGGCAGGGTGGAGGGTGGTGGGACAGAGTACTTGGCAATACAGGGACCTTAAACTTCTCTTCATTTGCCTGTGGGGGTGCCGAGAGCTGCTGCCCATTGGTAGGGAACGCCCCGCTGACTCTGCTAGTCTTCCGTAATCTTCTTTAATCCGGGAAGGCTTCCTGGAGGAAATGAGGTTTTCAAAGGGCTCTGAAGATGGGAAGAGCTGTGGCCTGTCGGATGTGAAGAGGGCAAGTGAGGTGGAGCCAGGGGGGGCTGGGAATGGGTTTTGAGGATCACTGAGGAGAAGCACTGAAAGAAGCAGCATGGCTTAGTGGATAGAGCATGGGCCTGGGAGTTAGAGGGTCATCGGTTCTAATTCTAGCTCTGCCATTTGTCTGCTGTGTGACCTTGGGCAATCACCTAACTTCTCTGGGCCTCAGTTCTCTCATCTGTAAAATGGAGATTAAGACCGTGAGCCATATGTGGGACGAGAGCTGTGTTCAAACTGGTTATCTCGTATCTACTCCAGCCCTTAGAATAGTGCTTGGCACGTAGCAAGTGCTTAACAAATACCATTATTATTATCATTATTGTTTTCAACAACTGCAGCAGTAGGCCAATCCCAAACTGAAATCAATCAGGCAGTGGTATCTGTTGAGCACATAATGTGCTTCTATTCTAGTCATTATTAATAATGAATAAGCAATTTATAATATGCCATATTAAAGTTATGTACATAACGGCTGTAGTGCCTGGGGTGGGGCAGAGATCAAATGTCTAAGGTCACAGATCCAAGTGTATAGACTACACAGAAGGGAAAGCACCACACCCTCTGCCCCTCTGCCGCTAATCTCCCCACCGTACCTCGTTCTGGCCTGTACGCCGTCGACCCCCGGCCCACGTTATCCCCCTGGCCTGGAATGCCCTCCCTCCCCACATCCGCCAAGCTAGCTCTCTTCCTCCCTTCAAGGCCCTACTGAGAGCTCACCTCCTCCAGGAGACCTTCCCAGACTGAGCTCCCTCCTTCCTCTCCTCCTCCCCCCTCTCTCCATACCACAGCCTTACATCCTTCCCCTCCCCACGGCACCTGTATATATGTATATATGATTTTATGTATTTATGTATTTATTACTCTATTGATTTATTTTACTTGTACATATTCTATTTATTTTATTAATATGTTTTATTTTGTTCTCTGTCTCCCCCTTCTAGTCTGTGAGCCCACTGTTGGGTAGGGACCGTCTCTATATGTTGCCAACTTGTACTTCCCAAGCGCTTAGTACAGTGCTCCGCACACAGTAAGCGCTCAATAAATACGATTGATTGAATGAATGAATGAATGAATGAATGTATGAATGAAAGGAAATCCCTTCATACCCATCTTCTTGTATTCCACCTTGCTGTTTGAGAGCTGCTCTGCAAACCTGGGCAGGGGCCCCCAGGGGCTGTTTTCCTTAGCTGGGTCCAGTAATTGAAGCAGTGGCCGTCCTCACGGGTCCCGATAAGATGGCATTGTATCAGAGGTTCCGGCTCTAACTTTGCATACAGAAGCTCTTTGAAAAGTCCGTTTACCACATTTGCCCAGGGAAGGGCTGTTTTGATTTCCCAACTACAGACAGGCCGAAAGGAATAGGATTTGCTGCCTCTCAAACAAGAACTCTGTATGCTCCTATTAGCACATAATTAGTTCCTAATTGAGCTGGTGTGTGGGTGGGGGAGGGGACGCATGGGAGAGGGGGCAGGTGGGAAGACTGTTACCAGAGGGAAAGGGGTTCTTGAGCAGAACCCCTTCCCACCGAGCTGCTGGCTGGGCTCGGGGCCCCAGGACCAGTTTTTTCAGGAGCTTTAATTCATTCGGCCATATTTATTGAGTGCGTATTTGTGCAAAGCACTGTATTAAGTGCTTGGGAGAGCACAATATAACAATAAATGGACGCATTCCCTACCCACAGCGAGCGTACGGTCTAGAAGCGAACATCCAGTGTAGAGGAGTTTTTTCGGTGATGTCCGCTCCCCTTTTCTCCCTTTCCTCCTCTTTTTGAAAACTGGGCGAGACCATCCTGGAGCTGCCACACCCCGCAACTGCTAGGGTAGGGTTCCAGAATGTCCCTTGGGAAAGGCCCTGCCCCTCTGAGGTAAGACATTTGGGTGGCATCCTAGTGCTCCTTCCCAGGGGTGTCGGAGGCTCAGCCGGTCACCCAGCACGGCTGGACGTTCTCCCCAAAGCAGCTCTCAGCCGTGGTCCCAGTTTTCCCCGAGATTTATCTGCTTGCCACAAACCCATGGCCCTGGGCACACATTTTTAGTGGGGGAGGAGGGCATTAACCCGTGTTGTTTTAAGTGCGCTTAATTGAAAAAGATGATAATGTGTTAGGAACAGCTATAATTACAGCGGGGTGGGCGGGCTGGTTCTGTTAGCTGATGTTTGCGTAGAGACAATCATAGGGTTCATACGAGGAGGTGGCATCTGCTCACAACATGTTCCGGTTCAATCACGGCAGTTCCTTAGTCGTGGTTTCCCGAGGGGCTTTATTTCTGCACATCCCAGAGTGGTCGGGGACCCTAAGAGTCCCTTACGGGGTTTCCTTTTACTTCAGCGCACTGCCATGACAACCAACTCTGAGGGGGCCCTGGGGTGGGGAGAGTACTCCCAGAGATCTCCAGCTATGGGGGTGAACCCGTTTTCACCCCTCTACCGTTTATGGAGGCTGGAACCCCCAAACTGCTTCCTTCTAGGTCGCCGGCATAAGACCTCCGCCCTTCCAGGGGGGATCTAAAATACCCCCAAAACCACATCGTGACCCATCAGGTCTCTGAAGGCTTCCTGGCTCTGACTTTGGCTTCCCCCTCAATGGCTCAATTCTTGTGCCCTGTCTTTGTCCTTGCCTGGAACCAAGTTTTGGTTGAGAGCTCTCGTGACCTAAAGTTGCCCGCTTTCAGAATTGTTTTGGTTTGCGGGGAATGAGTTTGACTTCTTTCCATGAAGGGATTGGGGGGCAAGTGTCCTATAGGCTTCGGAGTTAGGTAGGTAGGTAAGTAATGTTGTTTATTGAGCATCCATTGAGCTCAGTACACTGAGACACCTTCCCTTCCCTCAAGGAGCCCACACTCTTAATGGGGGAGAGACATTACAAATCTTTACAAAGCAGGAGACGGAAGTAGTTTAACTGTTCAGTTGATTATGCATACACAGAAGTGCCATGGGAGAGTTGAAATCAATACGGAAGTGTTAGAAGGGCTGTTGGGTTGAGGTGACTCGGGGCTAGAGATTTATTGGGAAAGTTTGCTGGAAGCATTCAGTACAGTGCTCTGCACACAGTAAGCTATCAATAAATGCCACTGATAGGAAACGTTGGGGCCCCAGGATGGTGGCTTTGAATGTGGGGAGAACCTGTCTGTGGAGGGAAGAAGGGAGGAAGGGAGTGTCAGGCCGGGGAGCCAGCAAGAGCAAGAGTTTGAAAGTCTAGGAGTTGAAAGTGAGGTACAGCAATGAAGGCTTAGCTGAGAGGAACAAGGAGAGCAAGCTGGAGAGTGGAGGGGAAGAGGGTTGAATCAGAAGATGGAGACAGCTGGTGGGTAGTCCTCAAGGAGGGGTTCTTTCAAGTGCAAGTCGAGTTGTCCTGATATGAAGTTATGGATTTAACATCACCCTCCCCACACTCCCATTTGGGGAACAAAATGGTGGGTGAGGCGACTGGCAGGTACCGGAGGAATTGAGCCACTCAGGTCAATTTTTCAAATTGTCCCTGAATAATTCACTCAGGCTGATGAAGCTTCTGCCGACTGCATCATGTTTTGGTTGGCACCCGGAAGCATATGGTGATCGTGGAATGGGGCAGCGTCAGGTCCATGTCTCCCAGCATTCTCAGGTGACCACACTATGGGACCCAGAAGGCCACGGGACAAGAACGGAGCATGCTCCAGCCCTTCTAAAACAGTCGAGGCATATCAAATAACCAGGAACAGCTGCAGAAGTCATCTCAGGGAAGGCATACTAGTTCGGCCTCCCTTTCGGGACGTCCGTATGTTGTTTCCCAGTTACGCAGAGTGGTCTACGTAAGTCTTGCCTTATCCAGGATGTAGCTGGGTCAGCTGGGTACCACAAAGCCACTGCACGGAGGCTTGAGGGTGGGAGCGGAACATGGGGCCTCCGAGAGAAGGACTTGAGCCTGTCTCTGTTCCAGGTAAAGCCTCAATGCCACCCCCTCCATTGCCTCAGAGCCCGGCGTTGCTGGCCACCTGCCACCCTCCCTCACTCCGAGACTGTTTGGAATGTGCGGCGGTGGCCCTGGTGGAGACATGAGTGGGATGGCCTCTTTCTGCAGTGCTCTTGGGGTGGAATTGGCCTGCTGTATGGAATCTGATCTTCGCTTTCACAAACCACCTCTCAAAGAGAAGCAGCGTGGCTCAGTGGAAAGAGCACGGGCTTTGGAGTCAGAGTTTGTGCGTTCAAATCCCGGCTCTGCCAACTGTCAGCTGTGAGACTTTGGGCAAGTTACTTAACTTCTCTGTGCCTCAGTTTCCTCATCTGTAAAATGGGGACTAAATCCGTGAGCCACCTGTGTGACAACCTGATCACCTTGTAACTTCCCCAACGCTTAGAACAGTGCTTCGCACATAGCAAGCGCTTAATAAATGCCATTATTATTATTATTACCCAAGATGGGAGGCAGAGGGGAACCTGGGCCGAGAAGCAGGGATGATCAGGGCAGGGAGGGATATGGAACCTGGGCCGGGAGGCAGAGCGGTACTAGGGTCAGGAGACAGGGGGACCAGGGCCAGGAGGTAGAGGGGAACCAGAGCCAGGAGGCAGAGTGGTAACTGGTTCCGGAGACATTGGGACTACGGCCAGGAGGTAGAGGGGACCCAGGGCCTGGACAGAGAGAGACCCAAAGGATCTGGATGTAGAAAGAGACCAGGGCCGCGAGGCAGAGTTGAACCAGGGCCGGGAGGTAGAGGGGGACCAGGGCCGGTAGCTAGAGTGGTACCTGGGCCGGAAGGCAGAGTGGGGCCAGGGTCACGGAGAAGGGAGTCAGAGGTGGACCAAGGCTGGGAGGCAGAGAGGGACCAGGACCGGGAGGCAGAAGGGTACCTGGGCCCGGAGATGGAGGACCAGGCCTGAAAAGTAGAGGGGACCCCGGTCCAGGACGGAGAGAGACCCAAGGGCCTAGATGTAGAAGGAGAACGGGGTCGGGAGGAAGAGGGGTAGCTGGGCCAGAAGGCAGAGTGAGACCAGGGCCACGAGGCAGGGAGAAGTAAGGCAGCGAGTCAGAGGGGGACCAGGGCCGGGAGGCAGAGCGCTACTTGGGTCAGGAGATGGGGGACCAGGGCCAGGAGGTAGAGGGGAACCAGAGCCAGGAGGCAGAGGGGTACCTGGTTCTGGAGGCACTGGGACTAGGCCCGGGATTTAGAGGGGACCCAGGGCAGGGACAGACAGAGACCCAAAGGATCTGGAGGTAGAAGGAGACCAGGGCCGGAAGACATAGGGGACCAGGGCCGGGAGGTAGAGGGGGACCAGGGCCGGAAGGCAGAGGGGTACCTGGGCCGGAAGGCAGAGTGGGGCCAGGGTCACGAGTCAGGGAGTCAGAGGGATACCAGGGCGGGACAGCAGAGAGGGACCAGGGCCAGGAGGTAGAGGGGGACCAGGGCCAGAAGGCAGAAGGGTACTTGGGCCCGGAGATGGGGGACCAGCCCTGAAAGGTAGAGGGGACCTCGGTCCAGGACGGAGAGAGTCCCAAGGGCCTCGATGTAGAAGGAGAACCGGGTCGGGAGGCAGAGGGGTACCTGGGTCGGAAGGCAGAGTGGTACCAGGGTCACGAGTCAGAAAGTCAGAGGGGGACCAGAGCTGGGAGGCAGAGAGGGACCAGGGCCTGAAGGCAGATGGGTACGTGGGCCCGGAGATAGGGGACCAGGCCCGAAAGGTAGAGGGGACCCAGGTCCAGGATGGAGAGAGACCCAAGGATCTGGATGTAGAAGGAGAATGGGGCCGGGAGGCAGAGGGAGACCAGGGCCTGAAGGTAGAGGGGGATCAGTTCCAGGAGGTAGAGGGGTACCATGGCTAGGAAAAGGGGAACCAGGCACGGGACGCAGAGGGGTACCTTGGCGGGAGAACGGGGGACCAGGGCTGGGAGGGAGAGGGGACCCAGGGGCGGGACGGTGAGTAACCCAAGGGCCTGGAGGTAGAAGTAGATCCGCCAAGATCATGCCAAGATCCGCCCTTTCCTCTCCATCCACACCGCTACCCTTCTCGTTCAAGCTCTCATCCTATCCCGTCTGGACTACTGCATCAGCCTTGTCTCTGATCTCCCATCCTCGTGTCTCTCCCTACTTCAATCCATACTTCATGCTGCTGCCCGGATTGTCTTTGTCCAGAAACGCTCTGGGTATGTTACTCCCCTCCTCAAAATTCTCCAGTGGCTACCAATCAATCTGCGCATCAGGCAGAAACTCCTCACTCTGGGCTTCAAGGCTCTCCATCACCTCGCCCCCTCCTACCTCACCTCCCTTCTCTCCTTCTACAGCCTACCCCGCACCCTCCGCTCCTCTGCCGCTAATCTCCTCACCGTACCTCGTTCTCACCTGTCCCGCCATCGACCCCCGGCCCACGTCATCCCCCGCGCCTGGAATGCCCTCCCTCTGCCCATCCGCCAAGCTAGCTCTCTTCCTCCCTTCAAGGCCCTACTGAGAGCTCACCTCCTCCAGGAGGCCTTCCCAGACTGAGCCCCTTCCTTCCTCTCCCCCTCGTCCCCCTCTCCATCTCCCCCATCTTACCTCCTTCCCTTCCCCACAGCACCTGTTTATATGTATATGTGTTTGTACATATTTGTTACTCTATTTATTTATTTAATTAATTTACTTGTACATATCTATTCTATTTATTTTATTTTGTTAGTATGTTTGGTTTTGTTCTCTGTCTCCCCCTTTTAGACTGTGAGCCCACTGTTGTGTAGGGACTGTCTCTATATGTTGCCAACTTGTACTCCCCAAGCGCTTAGTACAGTGCTCTGCACACAGTAAGCGCTCAATAAATACGATTGATGATGATGATGATGAAGTAGACTAGGGCCGGGAGGCAGAGAGGGGCAAGGGCCAAGAGGAGGGGGGCCAGGGCAGCGAGTCAGAGGGGGACGCGGGCCGGGAGGCAGTGGGGTATCTGTGCTAGTAGACAAGGCGACCAGGGCTGGGAGGTAGAGGAGACCCAGAGCCAGAACGGAGAGTGAACCAAGGTCCTGAAGGTAGAACGAGACCAGAACCGGGAGGCAGAGGGGAACCAGTACAGGGCGGCAGAGAGGGAACAGGGCCAGGAGGCAGAAGGGTTACCTGGGCCGGGAGAAGGGGGACCAGGGCCGGGAGGTAGAGGGGAACCAACTCCGGAATGGAGAGAGACCCATGGTCCCATAAGTAGAAGGAGGCAAAGGCCAGAGGCACAGGGGGGAACGGTCCGGGGGGCAAAGGGGTACCAAGGCCAGGAGGCAGAGGGGGACCAGGGCCAGGAGGCTGAGAGGTACCTGAGCTGGAAGGCAAAGGGGGACCAGGGTCAAGAAGTGGGCAGAAAAGGGAAGGGAGGCAGATGGGGATCAGGGCCTGGAGGCAGAAGGGGACCAGGGCCAGGGGGCAAGGGGTCCCTGGGCAGGGATACGGGAGACTAGGGTTGGGAGGCTTGGGTGACTAGGGCTGGGAGGCAGAGGGGGATCAGGGCCAGGATGCAGAGGGGTGTCGGGGCCCGGAGAAGGGAGACCAGGGTCGGGAGGCAGAGGGGGCCAGGGCCAAGAGGCAAGGGGTTCCTTGGCCGGGAGACGGGGAACTAGGGTCGGTAAGCTTGGTTGACCAGGGCCGGGAGCCAGAGGGTGATGAGGGCCAGGATACAGAGATGTACCGGGGCCCGGACAAGGGTGAATCGGGTCGGGAGGCAGAGGGGGACCAGGGCTAGGAGGCAGAGGAGTACCTGGGCGGGGAGACTTGGGTTCCAGGACCGGGAGACAGGGGACTTAGGCCGGGAGGTAGAGGGTCCCAGGGCCGGGACGGAGAAAGGGACCAGGGCCTGCAGTTAGAGGGAAACCAGGGCTGGCAGAACAGGGGGTCCCATGGCTGGGACGGAGAGAGTCCCATGGCCCATGGCTTGGAGGGAGAGGGGGACCAGGGCAGGGAGGCAGAGGGATACCTGGGCAGGGAGATAGCGGGACCAAGGCCGGAAGGTAGAGGGAAACCAGGGCTGGCAGAAAAGGGGGACCCATGGCCGGGACGGAGAGAGTCCCATGGCCCATGGCTTGGAGGGAGGGGGGACCAGGGCAGGGAGGCAGAGGGATACCTGGGCAGGGAGATAGCGGGACCAGGGCCGGAAGGTAGAGGGAGACCAGGGCTGGCAGAACAGGGGGATCAGGGCATGGAGGTAGAGGGGACCAATTGCCGGGACGGAGAGAGACCCAGTGGCCTGGAGGTGGTGGGAGACCAGGGCCGGGAGGCCCAAAGGGGCCGGGAGATGGGGCACTAGGGCTGAGAGGCCCATTGTTGGGTAGGGACCGTCTCTATGTATTGCAAATACGTACTTCCCAAACGCTTTGTACAGTGCTCTGCACACAGTACGCGCTCAATAAATACGAATGAATGAATGAATGAGTGACCATTGCCCAGAGGCAGAGGGGTACCCGGGCCGGTAGACGGAGGACCAGGGCCGGGAAGCAGAGGGGAACCAGGGCCGGGAGTCAGAGGGGTATCTGGGCCGAGAAGCGGTGTGACAAGTTCAGGGAGGCAGAGGGAGACCAGGACCGGGTGAAAGAGGGGGACCAGGGCCGGTAGAAAGGGTGACCAGGGCCAGGAGGCAGAGGGGTCCCTGGCCGGGAGACAGGGGGACCAGGGCGGGGGGTCAGAGTGGTACCTATGCCGGGAGACAGGGGGACTAGTGTTGAGCAGCAGAGGGGAACCAGGCCCGAGAGGCAGCAGGAGACCAGGTCAGAGAGACAGTGGCGGACCAGGGTCGGGAAGCAGAGGGAGACCAGGGGCTGGAAGGCAGAGGGGGATCAGGGCCGGGAGGCAGAGGGGGACCAGGGACGGGAGGCAGAGGGGAACCAGGGCTGGGAAATGGCGAATAAGCCGGCAGGCAGAGTGGTACGACTGCCTCCCTGCCCTTGTACCCCCGGCACCTCAGAAGTAAAGGGGAACTAGGACCGAAAGTCAGAGGGGGTCGAGGGACTTAAGGCAAGGGGCGACCAAGGCAGGGAGGCAGAGGGGGACCAGGGCGGGGAGGCATAGAGAGACTAGGGCTAGGACGCCACAGAGGGATCATGGCCGGAAGTTTGAGGGGACCCTGGGCCGGGAAGCAGAGGGGAACCGGGCAAGGAGGCAGAGGGGTACCTGGGCCGGCAGACACGGGGTCAGGGCTGGGAGGATGAGGGGAACCAGGGCCCGGTGGCAGAGGGGTACCTGGGCCGTAAGGCATAAGGGGACGAAGACCGAGAAACAGTGGGGAACGAGGGCAGCGAGCCAGACAGGGATCAGGTCCTGGAGGCAGAGGGGAACCAGGGCCAGGAGGCAGAGGGGTACTTGGGCTAGGAGAAGGGGTACCAGGGTCGGGAGGAAGAGGGGGACTAAGGCCGGGAAACGGAGACCAGATCCTGTGGGCAGATTTGTTCCTCTACATCCCTGCCCTTGTCCCCCCGCTTCTTGGAACTGAAGGGGAATTAGGTCCGTCAGGCACAGGGGAGCCAGTGATGGGAGGCAGAGTTGAACCAGGGAAGGTTGGCAGGGGGGACCAGGACCTGGTGGCTGGGGGTGACATGGGCCGGGAGGCAGAGGGGGACCTGGGCCGGGAGGCAGAGGAGTACCCGGGCCGGTAGATGGTGGACCGGGGCCGGGAGGTAGAGAGGGACCAGGGCCAGGAGACAGTGGGGTACCTGGGCCAGGATGCAAAGGGAGACCAGGGCCGAGAAGGGTAGGGGACAAGGTCAGGGAGGTAGAGGGGGACAAGGTCCATTAGACAGGTGACCAGAGACGGGAGCCAGAGGAGTACCTGGGCCGGGAGACAGGGGGCCCGGGGCTGGGGGGCAGAGGGGTAGTTTTGCCGGGAGACAGTGGGACGAGGGCTGAGAAGCCGAGGGGAACCAGGGCCGAGAGTCAGGGGGTGACCGGGTCAGAAAGGCAGAGGCCGGCCAGGGCCAGGAAGCAGAGGAGAAGTAATCATGATGATGGGATTTATTAAGCCCTTACTGTGTGCCAAGCACCGTACCTAAACCCTGGGGTAGATACAAGAAAATAAAGTTTGACACAGACCCTGTCCCATTCAGATCTCAGTCTAAATTGGAGGGAGAACGGGAATTTAATCCCAACTTTCCAGATGAGGAATCTGAGGCACAGAGGTGTTAAGGGAACATGACTACCAGCTCTGTTTGATTGTACTCTCCCAAGCACTTAGCACTGTGCTCTGCACACAGTACGTGCTTAGTAAGTACAGTTGCTTAATGAACTTGCCAAAGGTCCCGCAGCGGGCAGGTGGTGGAGCTGGGATGAGAACCCAGGGCCTCTTACTCCCAGGTCCATGCTCTGTCCTCTAGGCCACACTTTTCCCCTTGCTGCTTACCAATGTTTTGTCTCCTAAGGACTGGGTGTTTGTTCATCTTTTCCAATTTTGAACATCGTCATTTTTTTTCTTAAGATTTAAACATGATCCCATTTTGCTTATGTCAAACGTTCCGCTTGTATATGTGAGCCAAATGGATTTTACATGACTCAGTGGGACAGTGGGTGACACAATAAGGGCTCAAAAGCTGTTGACCCTGGGTAGCGGCTGGAAGAGTGCTTGGTATCAGTGGGTCTGAAAGTCCTTTCAGGAAGCGGATAATGATAATAATAACGATGATATTTATTAAGCACTTACTGTATGTCCATTACTGTACTAAGCGCTGGAGTAGAGAAAAGCTAATCAGGTTGAACAAAGTCCCTGACCCACATGGGGCTCACGGTTTTAATTCCAATTTTCCAGCTGAGGGAAAAGTCAAGTGACTTGGCCGAGGACACCCAGCAGAAAAATGGGAGCTGGGATTAGAACCCAGGTCCTTCCGACTCCCGGGCCCGGGCTCTATCTACTAGACCGTGCAGCTTCCCATAGCAGGATGGCATGTCGGCGGAAAAAGGTCTTAGAGCGATTGCTCTTTCCTAGGGAATGCTTTTGATTCTGAAAATCTACACTGAGAAAACCCCGCTGGGGGCGGACATATCCTTGGAAAGTTTGGCAGCGCAGACCCACCAGTTCTCCGGAGCCGACCTCAGTAACCTGTGCCGAGAAGTGAGTTCCCACATGGGGGTCAGTTAGCACAGGGTTCGGAGCAGAGGAAGTGCTCAGGAACTACTGTGAATTGGAGGTGGTGCCAGCGGGAGAGCGGGTGCCACCGGGGAGAGGATTGAGACAGAGCTCGGTATTCCGGCCTGACTCTGTTCGGATGTCCCGGGAGATCGGATGTCTTCAGTCTGGACATCAGCTCTCCCTGGATTCCATATACACCCCCCCACACACACACTTCCTGCAGGCAGCCATCCCAGATGAACCAGTGGTTTAGGGGGAAGGCACTTTCCCACCCCCCAAACTCAGCCTCGCCCTTTCTGTTGCTCCTCCCCGATGGCATCTCCCCCTGCCCTAGCCAACCCAACGAACTGGATAATTTATTTTAGATTTTGGTTATTTTGGTTCAAATTTCCCAAAGGGCTCAGGAAGCCTGAAGGATATTTGGAGGAAAATCCTGTCATGCTACACTATACACTCCTTCTGGGCAGGGAATGTGCCTGCTAATTTGGTTGTCTTGGATTCTCCCAAGTGCTCAGTACAGTGTTTTGCACATAGTAAATGCTCAATAAATAGCATCTATTGATAGCTTAGCACACGTGCTTCCGAGGCGAGAGGTCCTTGGGGTGTCTCTCTCATGGAGGGTGCACCAGTAGTAACCACTGATTCAATAGTAAATCGGCAGGAAGATGACATTCGTTCATTCATTCAATCATTGATTGAGCGCTTAGTATATGAAAAGCACTGTACTAAGCGCTTGGGAGAGAGTAAAAAGACACATTTCCCTACCACCTCCCAAGACTGAGTTCTGAGCTTATTATTCTGTAGTCTCTTGCTTGGAGCTGCTCCTACAGACTTGTTCCTGAAAGTGAGGTAAAAAGTAGTTTGACCTCCCCACCAGTTCCATCAAACTAACAGGTTTGCTCGATTCTCTTTAAGGCCGCCTTGTTGGCTCTGCAGATGAATGGTCTGGAAGCCACCACCGTGAAACAGTAGCACTTCATGAGATCCCTAGTGACAGTGCGACGGTCGATACGCCAGAAAGACTTGGATTTTTATTAAGGCTTATTTAGAAAACAAGAATTATTCTCTGATTTAGAGAAGCTGTAAAGACCGCCCGTCCATTGTTTGGTCCTGTGGACTGCAACCTCACATTTGGGTGGATGACCTTTGTTTCCGGGCGATGACTCCAGTGTTCTGGGGCAGCATCCATGCGTTCTTGTATCTGGGATACGGCAATGTTTGCCTGCTTCTTTATAAGGGACCTTTAATTATCGTTTGACTGAAACATGCCTCTCTTCATTGGAGTCAGAATTCTCAGCCACCGTTCAGATAGCAGTAATAATAATAACAATTATAATAATAATAATGGTATTTGTTAAGGTAATGGTCAGGGAATGTGTCTGTTTTACTGCTTCATTGAACTCTCCCAAGTGCTTAGAATGGTGCCCTGCAAACAATAGGCACTCAGTAAATTAGATTGGTTGATTGGCTTACTGTGTGCAGAACACTGTGCTACTCCTGGGCAAGAGGACACAGGTGGGACTTGGACAGAGACCCTCTCCCAAGGGTGTGCTCCATCTGTGACTCTAGGTCACATCGGAAACAAGTAGGCAAACATTAAAGCAGCATCAAGGGCCAGGGACAAATACACAGTGCACAAAATCCAAGTTAAAGACTCTCCCAAGCACTCAGAAGTCTATTTGGTTTTTTATGATGTTTGTTAATCGCTTTACTACATGTCAAGTGCATTGTTCTAAGCACTAGGGTAGACACAAGCTAATTAGGTCGGATACAGTCTGTGTCCCACATGGAGATCACAGTCTAAATCTCCATTTTCCAGATGAAGTGACTGGGGCTCAGTGAAGTGACTTATCCCAGGTCATACAAACAAGGTATACTAGGTCAGGCAAACAAGTGGCAGAGACAGAATTAGAACCTGGGGCCTTATGACTCCCGTGCCCGGGCTCTATCCAGGGGCCCACACTCCTGCCCTTGGGAGGGGTCCATACAACAGGCATGGGAATGTAATTCCACCCAGCACATGTTTGGGCCAAGGTCTCCAGTGTCAGCCACCTCTCCCGGTTGAGGGTTTTTCGGGTTTTCTTTTATGGTATTAAGCACTTTTCATTCATTCAATTCTATTTATTGAGTGCATACTGTGTGCAGAGCACTGTACTAAGCGCTTAGAAAGTACAATTCAGCAACAGAGACAATCCCTGCCCACAATGGGCTCACAGTCTAGAAGGGGGAAGACAGACATCAAAATAAGTAAACAGGCATCAATAGCATCAATATAAATAAATAGAATTATACCTATATACACAGTAATAAATAAAATTATAAATATATACATACATATACAAGTGCTGGGGGGGGAAGGAAAGGGGGGCTTAGTCTGGGAAGACCTCCTGGAGGAGGAGAGCTTTCTGTAGGACTTTGAAAGCGGGAAGTGTGCTAGTTTGGCAGATTTGAGGAGGAAGAGCGTTCCAGACCAGAGGTAGGGCCAGGGGGCAACGGCGGGACAGGCGAGAACGAGACACAGTGAGAAGGTAAACGGCACAAGAGGAGTGAAGTGTGAGGGCTGGGATGTTGATGGAGTGAGGTAGGAGGGGGGCGAGGTGATAGAGAGCTTTGAAGCCAATAGGAGTTTTTGCTTGATACGAAGGTTGTTAAGCAACCACATACTATGTACCAGGCACTTTAATGAACGCTGGGGTAGGTACAAGTTGATCAGATCGGACACAGTCCCTGTCCTGCCTTAGCTCACGATCTTTACCTCCATTTTACAGATGAGGTGACTGAGCCAAAGAAAAATAAAGTGACTTGTCCAAGGTCATGCAACAGAGTGTTGTACTATTAACCGTATTTATTGAGTGGTTTCTGTATACAAAGCACTGTGCTAAATGTTTGGGAGAGTACAATATACCATCAAACACATTCCCTGCCTACACCCAAGCTCACGGTCTATAGGGGGAGACAGCCATTAATATAAGTAGATAAATAAATTACAGATATGTACATATGTGCCATGGGAAAGGGAGATAGGATGAGTGAAGGAGCAAGTATGAGTGGAAAAGAAGGGAGTGGAAGAAAAGGGCTCAGTCAGGGAAAGTTTCCTCGAGGAGATGGGCTTTCGATAAAGCTTTGAAGTGGGGGAGAGCAATTATCTGTATGAAAGGAGGAAGGGAGCTTCCAGGACAGAGATAGGATGTGTGTGAGAGGTCGGCAGCGAGAGAAATGAGATCGAGGTACAGTGAGAAGGTTAGCAACAGAGGAAAAAATTTACAAGCTGGGTTGGAGGAGAGTAAGAAGGTGAGATAGGAGGAGGCGAGGCGATTAAGTGCTTTAAAACCAGTGATGAGTTTTTGTTTGTTGTGGAGGTAGATGGGCAACCACTAGAGTTTCTAGTGGGAAAACAAGATCTGAATGTTTCTGAAAGAAAATTATTCGGAGAACAGAATAGAGTATGGACTGGAGTGGGCAGAGACAGGAGGCAGGGAGGTCAGCCACGAGGCTGATACAGTAATCTAGGCAGGCTACGATAAGTGCTTGTATTAATGTGGTAGTTTGGATGGAGAGGAAGGCGTGACCTTTGGCAAGGTTGGGAAGTTAGAACTGACAGGATTTAGTGATGACTTGAATATGTGGGTGGATTGAGAGAGGAGGCAAGGATAAAACCAAGGTTATGGGCTTGCAGGAAGGATGGTGGTGCCGTCGGCAGCGACGGGAAAGTGAGCAGGAGGACAGAATTCGTATGGGAAGAAAAGTTCAGTTTTAACCCTATGAAGTTTGAGGTGACGAGAGGACATCCTTGAAGGAAGGAGGAAATTCAAGACTGCAGAGAAGGAGCGAGATCTGGGCTGGAGATGTAGATTTGGGTGTCATCAGCATAGAGGTGATAGTTGAAGTTGTGTGAGTGAATGAGTTTTCCAAGGGAGTGTAGATGGAGAAAAGACAGGGACCCAGAACTGAACCCCTTCTAGACTGTGAGCCCACTGTTGGGTAGGGACCATCTGTATATGCTGCCAACTTGTACTTCCCAAGTGCTTAGTACAGTGCTCTGCACACAGTAAGCGCTCAATAAATACGATTGAATGAACGAAGAAATGAACCTCGAGGAATACCCACAGTTAGGGGATGGGCTCAGAGGAAGCAATGTGGTGAGAGAGGCCCACTCACTCACTCCTGTGGAGCGAATGTCTGTTGGGTTTTTGGGGCCAGGAGAGAGGGGGATTGAGAATGTACCACTGTCGGGCTGGGGGTTGCTCTGATGAGGAGGCAGGGGGAGGTAGAAACTTCCACCTGGGCAACTTGGAGTTCAGCCATGAAATACGCCCAAGGAGGTTTCTGGGAATCAAGTGCAAAACCCAGAGTTCCTAAGTTTTCCATCTGATGGTGGAGAGTAGAGGGCAGGAGTTGGGGAACTGGCCCAGTCTCCCCTCTCCCCTTAGTACCGTCCAAAGGAGGGAAAAGGTTCTGGAATCCACTGGCACCTGGGACACTGAGAGGGCTGTAGAAGCCTGAAGTGACTCCCTGTCCATGGATGACTAGTCCTGCTCTACCTGGGTGTTTTCTGGTGAGTGATTGATTTGATTGTGGGGGGGAAGATTTTGGGGGTGGGGGTTGTCTTTGAGGGGACCCTTCCTCCTGGGACCAACAGGTGGCCATAGCCCAGCATAGCAGTAACATCCCTAAGGCAGCCATCTGAGGCAGACCTGTTACAGCCTGCTGTGATGGTGGCGGCAGCCCCTCAAGACCCAGCCTAGTGGGAAATGATGCTAATAATTATGGTATTTATTAAGTGCTAACACTTTGCCAGGCACTGTTCTAAGTCCCGGGGTAGATGCAAATTAATCAAGTTGGACACAGTCACTGTTCCCCGTGGGGCTCACAGTCTTAATCCCCATTTTACAGATGAGGGACCTGAGGCCCAGAGAAGTGAAGTGACTTGGCCAAGATTCCGCAGCAGACAGGTGGTAGAGCCGCGATTAGAAACCAGGTCTTCGTAAGTCCCAGGCCCAAGCTCTACCCACTAAACCATGTTGCTACTGCCCCTCCCTCCTCTACTCAGGATACCACTCCCTGGGCACACAGCTGTCCACACGCCACCACTTATGACTTGCTAACCTCAGGTGGCATCCGTTGTTGGGTAGCGATAGTCTCTATATGTTGCCGACTAGTACTTCCCAAGCGCTTAGTACAGTGCTGTGCACGCAGTAAGCGCTCAGTAAATACGATTGAATGAATGAAGGGCCACCCCTTTTGGGAACACTCATTAATCAATGGCATTCATTCATTCATTCAATCGTATTTATTGAGCTCTTACAGTGCACAGAGCACTGTACTGAGCGCTTGGGAGAGGACAGTAGACAATAGGGCACAGGCTTGGGAATCAGAAGGACATGGGTCCTAATCCCAGCTCTGCCATTTACCTGATGTGCGATTTTGGGGACGTCACTTCGCTTCACTGACTGTCAGTTTCCTCATCTGTAAAATGGGGATTCAACACATGGACTGTGTCCAACCTGATAACCTTGTATCTACTTCAGCGCTTAGAACAGTGCATGACACAAAGTGCTTATAAATGCCATTTTAACACAAATATAGAAAAGAGAGACTAGAGCTCTAATCCCAGCTCTGCCAGTTGCCTGATCTCTGTGACCTTGGACAAGTCTTCTCTTAGTTTCTTCATCTCCTTCCCTATTACTTAATTAATATAGTTTAAATTATGGTACTTGTTGAGCACTTACGCTGTTCTAAGCACTGAGGTAGATAGAGACCTCCCACCGACCTGCCTGCCCTGCTCTCAGCAGCTCTTTTCAGAGGCCACCCTCCCTCCTTTCTTCCTCCTTTAAGGTATTTTGTTAAGCACTTACAATGTGCCAAGCACTGTTCTAAGAACTAGGGTTGATACATAGTAAACAGGTTGTCCCACTTGGGGCTCACATCTTAATCCCCATTTTACAGATGAGGTCAATGAGGCACAAAGAAGTTAAGTGGCTTGCCCAAGCGCACACAGCAGACAAGTGGCAGAGTAGGAATTAGAATCCTTGGCCTTCTGACTCCCAAGCCCGTGCTCTTTCCACTGTAACGCTGATTTCGCTCGTCTCTCTCTTTTCCTTCTCCCCTTCTTCCTCTCTCATTGCTCCCTCCTGCTCCTCTCACGCCTCTGCCCCCTCTTTCTCCCTGCCCCTCCTTCCCTCCTGCCCCTCTCCCTCGTTTCTGGGCCCACTCCCCCTGCTCCCCTGGGGGCCGCCTTTCCCAGCCCTTCCAGACCAGACTCTCCCCTGCCTGCTTGCTCCCTCCTAGGCTGGTCGCCATGGGCACCTTCCAAATCCTGATGACGAAGAAAGAATTCGGAAGCCTTCCCCTCCCTCCTCCCCTTCCCTACGTCCCCCCTACCCCCGTATGTTCCTTCGACTGGGCTGGGGGGAGGAAGTGAGACCTCACCCCCACTTTCCTTATCTCCTCCCTCCTACTCCCCCCTCCACCCCGCCGTCCCTCTTTTCTCCCCACTTCCTTGCCTCCCTCCTACCCCCACCTCCCTCTTCCCAAATCTCTTTCCTGCAACTACCTTAACCTTCTTTCCTCTCCTCCTCCTCTGCTCCCTGCTACACCTACCTCCGTCCCCCACCTCTTTCTCCCCCAGTTTCTTTCCCCTGCTACTCCTTGCCTCTTCCTCCCACTTCTTCCCGCATTTCCTCCCCATCTCCACCCATCTCCTCCCCCAACATCCTTATCCCCAAACTCCTTCCCCACTTATTCCTCCCCATGTTCTACCCCCACTTTCCCCCATTTTCTCCTCGGCTACTCTTACCTCCTTTCTTCCCCATCACCTCCCATCCCCTCTTCCCACCTTCCTCTCCCCCAATCTCTTCTCCTCTCTATCCCTCCCTCCTCCCCAATCTCCTCCCTGTTACCCCTATCTCCCCGCCCCCCACCCCGGTTCCTTTTTTTACTCAATCTCCCCCGCCCTGCCACCCTTTCCCCTCCCGAACACAGCTCCCCCAGGGCCACCTGACCCTTGAACCCGGCCCCTGACCGCCATCTGTACCTTGGCAGCTCCCCAGCTCATCCCGCTGGCCACCATCGTCACCATCGCCGGGTTGGGAGCCATTTCCGTGTCTGTGTACTCTCTCTTCAAGACGGCCGTCATGTGAGTAGCAGGCCCCAGGATCTGTCCGACAGTCAATCCACCAATCGATCAGTCGGTGCCATTGATTGTGCACTTACTGGGTGCAGAGCACTGCACTAGTGCTCGGGAGACTACAGTAGAACAATGTAATGGACACACTCCCTAACCAAGGTGAGCTTACAGTCTAGAGAGGGAGGCAGACAGGTATGAGAAATGACGGAGTGGAGGGATAGAAACCTAAGTGCTTTGGAATAGGGATGGGGTGAGTATCAGTGGCTTAAGGGACATCCATACAGCAACTACTCTCCCTGTCTTCAAAGCCTTATTGGAAGCACATCTCCTCCAGAAGGCCTTCCCCAACTAAGCCCTCCTCTTCTCCCACTCCCTTCTGCATTTCCCTGACCTGCCCCTTTATTCATCACCCAACCCCCACCATTAGCTCCACAGCATGTAGGTACATAGCTGTAATTTATTTCTAATTAATGTCTGTCTCTCTCTCTAGACTGTAAGCTTGTTTTGTAAGGAGGGAACGCATCTGCTAATTCTGTCGCACTGGGCTCTCCCAAACAATTAGTACAGTGTTCTGCATACAGGAAACACTCAATAAATATCGCTGATTGACTGATTGATTCAGTTCCTGTTCAGGGCTGCTGGGGTTTGGTGGGGTTGAAGGAGAGTACAACATAATTAAATCAATCAATGGTATTTCATGAGCACTTGCTGTGTGCTAAGCACTGTACTAACTGTTTGGGATTGCAACAAAACAATACAGTCAATCAATCAGTGGTATTTATCAAGCACGTACTGTATGCAGAGCACTGCACTAAGTGTTTGGGAGGGTACAATAAACAGAATCGGTAGACATGTTCCCTGCCCACACGGGGCTTGCAGTCTAGAGACAAGCTGACAATCAATGCTATCGATTGTGTTCCCTCTGTGAGCAGAGCACTGCATTATGTGCTTTCGCGAGTACAATATAACAGATGTGGTAAACACGGTTTCTGCCCACAACAAGCTTAGAGTCTAGACACGAGTTTACAATCGATGGTACTTATTGATCTCTTACTGTGTGCGGAGCACTGTACACTTGGACGTGTACAATATAACAGAGTTGGTAGACACGATCCATGTACCCAATGATCTTCCAGTCTTGGGGGGGGGGCGGGGGATGATGGGAAGTTCAGAAATGTCATTTTCAGGGGGACACTACAACTGCTTAGCGTCTTTCCTACGGATGCCATCTTGGCCTTCAGCCTCAACAGGTACAAAAATCCAGAGCCATGGGAGAACGTGGACCCTACATAGCCTCAAAAGGTAGCGGGCCCATCCCCGCCCCTTCTTTTGAAGGGTCCCTCTGTCCCCCGCTAAACAGTGGCAGGCTCCTTGACCTGATGACCTTGGTCCTGAGCCCAATCCTCTCAGAGGGGCAGCTGCGCACAGCCTCCCTGCCCTGCCCTGCCCTGCCCCCTGGGCCCCGGGAAGAGGGGCATTGGTGTCACTTCTAGATGTGTGGGTGGGGAAGGAAGGAAGCACGGGGGCATTTGGGCAGGGTCGGCCGGTCGACTTGGGAGAGCAGATGGACCAGAAAGACCGTCTCCTGGATCGCTATGATCCCAGTCTGACCCAGGGATGAGGAGGGACACTGTGGGAATGAAAGAACCATTTTGTTTTTGTTTTTTATGGTGTTTGTAAAGCACTCACTATGGGCCAGGAACTGTACTAAGCATTGGAGTAGATACAAGCTAATAATAATACAACTACTATGTGTCAGGCACTGTACTAAACATTAGCATAGATACAACCTAATCTGGTTGGACACATCCATGTCCCACCTGGGGCTCACAGTCTTAATTCCTAGTTTACAGATGAGAGAACCGAGGCACAGAGAAGCAAATGGACTTTTTTAAAGCTATTTGTTAAGTGCTTATTCTGTGCCAAGAACTGTACAAAGTGCCCGGGTAGATACAAGCTAATCTGGTTGGACACAGTCCCTGTCCCACATGGGGCTCACAGTCTTAGTCCCCATTTTACAAATGAGGGAACTGAGGCACAGAGAGGTGAAGTAACTTTTCTTAATGACATTTGTTAGGCACTTACTATGTGCCAGGCATTTGTTCTAATCACTGGGGTAGATGTAAGCTAATCTGGTTGGACACAGTCCCAGTCCCACATGGGGTTCACGGTCATGGGGTTCACGGTCTTAATCACTATTTTACAGATGAGGTAACTGAGGCCCAGGGAAGTGAAATGACTTGCCCAAGGTCACCAAGAAGACAACTGGTAGAGCCAAGATCAGAACCCATAGCCTTCTGATCCCCAGGCCCATTATCTGTCCACTAGGCCAGGCTGTCACAGTCCCTGTCCTACATAGAACAGAGAACTATTTTCTGGGTGAAAATCAGGGGAAATCACTTTCTATTCACTTAACAATCAGCAATATTTCCCAAGCACCTACTGTCTGCGGAACAGCATACAAAATACCCAGGAGAGGACAATAATGTTAATAAATACCATTCCTGCCCTCAGTCAGTCAATCAGTTCGTGTTTGTTGCGCACTTACTTTGTGCAGAGCACTGTACTAATCGCTTGGGAGAGTACAACATAACAGTATAACAGAAACGTTCCCTTTCCGCAGTGGGCTTGCAGTCTAGCAGGGGAGGTAGAGATTAATGGAAATAAATAAATGACAAATATGGACATAAGGAGCTTAGGAAGCTTAGGATCTATCAGAATGTATTCTCCAGGGTTTGCGGTTCCTGGAACACAGGTTTTGTCTCTCTGCTCTGCAGTTGCTCTCGATTTAACAGCAGTGGAAACCCATCGAGGAGCTGCAGAAGGTGAGAAGGCTGACCAAGTGACCGAGAGACCATGCCGCCAGCCCCCACACCCCAGGGAATTCAAAGGAATCTCCTCTGCGCAAACTCACCTTCTGAACCAGTGCACGGAGATACTTCCGCAGCATTCTCGTGGTCATCCCCCAATCTGGGGGCCTTCTTGGTCTGGGGTCTCCCACCCCACGGAGGGACCACCTCGCAGACTGGCGACTGGACAAGTGGCATCCGACCCTAAGCCAGCACTCCCAGTTTGGCGTCCACGGTCTTCCATGGAAAGGTCAGTGGTGGCCCCCCCTGCTTCAGCCTTCCTTGAGTGGAAATGGGTTCGCATCTACGGCTTTGTGAGGTAAATTGAATAAAGTCCGTTTTTTTACCCAAATAAAGGTAGAACGCATGCTTCCTCATTCAGACAATTTTAGCTCATCCAAAGGAAACACATTCTGAAAAAAAGAAACACCCACAATTCACAGTTAGGGAATTTGGAATGTCAGAATTCATTCATTCATTCATTCAGTCGTATTTATTGAGCACCAACTGTGTACAGAGTACTCTCCTAAGTGTTTGAGAGAGTACAGTAGAATAAAAAATAGACACATTCCCTGCCCACAACAAGTTTACAGTTTAGAGGACCTGGGTTCTAATCCCAGCTCCCCCATTTAAGAATTGTGGTAAGTAGCGTGGCTCAGTGGAAAGAGCCCGGGCTTGGGAGTCAGAGGCCATTCTTTCATTCATTCAATCGTTTTTATTGAGCACTTACTGTGTGCAGAGCACTGTACTAAGCTCTTGGGAAGTACAAGTTGGCAACATATCGAGACGGTCCCTACCCAACAACGGGCTCAAAGGCTAGAAGTCATGGGTTCTAATCCCAGCTTCGCCACATGTCTGCTGTGTGACCTTGGGTAAGTCACTTAACTTCTCTGAGCCTCAGTTACCTCATCTGTAAAATGGGGATTAAGACTGTGAGACCTCACGTGGGACAACCTGATCACCTTGTATCCCCCTATTGCTTAGAACAGTGCTTTGCATAAAGTAAGCGCTTAACAAATGCCATTATCACTATTATTATGGGACTTGGTAAGCCGTTACATTGTGCCTAACACTGTTCTCTGCGCTGGGGTAGGTATAAGTTCATCAGGTTGGACACAGTCCTTGTCCCACATGGGACTCATTATCTTAAGTAGGAGGGAGTAGGATTTCATCCCCATTGTACAGATGGGGTAGCCGAGGGACTTGTCCAAGGTCACACAACAGAAAAATGCCAGAGCAGGGACTAGAACCCAGGTCCTCTGACTTGCAGGCCTCTGTTCTGTCCACTAAGCCAAGCTGTTTCTTTGCCTATTGTTTGACCTTAGGCAAGTCACTTCATTTCTCTGTGCTTTAGTTCTGTCATCTCTAAAATGGAGATTAAAATTTAGAGCCCCATGTGGGACATGGCCTGGGCTGCGTCCATCCTGATTAACTTGAATGTACCCAAACACCTCCCCTCTCCCGATCATACCTGGAGGGTTTCCAGTACTGTACCAGTCTTGGCTATGGGAGAGAGACTCGAGAGGCCTACCCATTCCATTCCTAGCTTGGGCAGTGGCTAGCGAGTGGAAGACAATCTGCGACAAGTCAAAACTCACCCATGCTGGGCAGCAGCGGAATGGGAGAGAGTCGAGGGTGGAAACTCGAGTGTACTACGCAGAAGGCGTCAATGGTAAACCTCTTCTGTATTTTTACCAAGAAAAATCTGTGGATACACTACCAGAACGATTGCACATGGAGAGCCGGGGGTTTTGGGGAGAGATGGGTCTGTGGTGTCGCTATGGGCTGGTAATGACTCGATGACATAAGACAAGACCCAAACCCTTAAAACAATGCGTGACACCTAGTAGGCACTTAACAAATAATGTAAGAAAAAGGAAAAAACAAGATCAGATGAGAAGGCTCATGAGTCATATCTGAAGCTTGACCTTACCCTAGGGATTGTCTCTGGTGCCGGTTTGTACTTCCCAAGTGCTTAGTACAGTGCTGTGCACACAATAAGCGTTCAATGAATACGATTGAATGAATGAATGAAGGAATGAAAGAATGAACCATTCCCTCCCATCGTCTGCACAGAGAAGGATCTCCAGGAAAAATCTTCCAGGCCTTGCAAAAGACATAAATGAAGTCCACATTCCCAAAAGAGATTTTCGTGTATTTATGCATTACTATTATCATTATTATTATTATCCTTCACAATACAGGTATAACTACCAACTGTATTATATTCCCCCAAGTCAATGCTTTGCACAGAAAAAGCAGTCAGTAAATACCATTCATTGATCCCCTCTAGACTGTAAGCTCGTTTTGTCAGGGAGCACGTCCGCTAGTTCAGTTGTACCATACTCTCCCAAGCACTTAGTGCACATATTAAGGGCTCAGTAAATACGGTTCATTGATTGGTTGAAGTGGCTTTGTGGTCTCGCTATATTCATTCATCCGATCGTATTTATTGAGCATTTACTGTGTGCAGAGCACTGTACTAAGCACTTGGGAGAGTACAATATAACAGACACGTTCCATGCTCAGAATGAGCTTACAATTTAGAGGGGGAGACAGACGTTAATATAAATAAATTAATTAATTAATGATAGATATGGACACTCTCCAGCTACAACCCAACCCACACACTTGGTTTCTCTGGTGCTGACCTTCTCACCGTGGATCGGTCTCGTCTAGCTCCCCGCTGACCTCACACCCACATCCTGCTTTTGGCCCGGAACCCCCTAGCTCCTCATGTCAGACAGATCTCCTCCAAGAGGCATCCCCTGACTGGGCCCTCCTCTACTCTTCTCTCACCCTCTTCTACGCCGCTCTTACTTGCTCCTTCATTCATCCCCCCTCTCATCCCATCAGCATGCATGTTGATGTCTTGCACGTGGAAGCAGCGTGGCTCAGTGGAAGGAGCCCGGGCTTTGGAGTCAGAGGTTATGGGTTCAAATCCAGGATCCGCCACTTGTCAGCTGGGTGGCTTTGGGCAAGTTACTTCGCTTCTCTGGGCCTCAGTTACCTCATCTTTAAAATGGGGATGAAGATAGTGAGCCCCACGTGGGAAGCCCTGATCACCTTATAACCTCCCCAGCGCTTAGAACAGTGCTTTGCACATAGTAAGCGCTTAGTAAATGTCATTATTATTATTATATCTGTGTGCATATATATGATACAAATATAAAATATCTATCCATAATTTATTTATTTATATTAATATCTGTCTCCCCCTCTAGACTGTGAGCTCATTGTGGGCAGGAATGTGTCTGTTTGCCGTTATAGTGCACTCTCCCAGTGCTTAGTACTGTGCTTTGCACACAGAAAGCGCTCAATAAATATGATTGAATGAATGAATGAAAGTGCTATGGGGCTGGGAGAGAGGATGAAGGAAAGGGAGCAAGTCAGGGCGATGCAGAAGGGGACTCGTGAAGAGAAAAGTAGGGCTTATCAGGGAAGGACACTTTGAGGAGATTCATTCATTCATTCAATTGTAATTCATTCATTCAATTGTAATTCATTCATTCCATTGTAAAACCTGGCCCCTGACCCTCCCCCTGACTGATTGATGGACAGCTGCTGCTCAGGGTCCCAGAACCCTGATCTCTGCCCCCTTAATAATAACAATAATAATTATGGTATTTCTGTAGTGCTTACAAAGTACCAAACACTTTTTAATGGCATTTATTAAGCGCTTACTATAAGCAAAGCACTGTTTCAAGCGCTGGGGAAGTTACAAGGTGATGAGGTTGTGTCACGTGGGGCTCACAGTCTTCATCCCCATTTGACAGGTGAGGTAACTGAGGCATAGAGAAGTTAAGCCACGCTGCTTCTCTAAGCACTGTTCACTGTTCACTCTTCTAAGCACTGGGGTGGGTAGAAAAATGCAATCAGGTTGGGCACAGTCTTATCCCAATTCGGGCTCCCAATCTCAATCCCATTTCACAGATGAAGTAACTGAGACACAGATAAGTGAAGTGACTTGCCCAAAGTCACTCAGCAGACAAGTGGCAGAGCCGGGATTAGAACCCACAACCGCCAACTCCCAAGCCCGTGCTCTAGCCACTAGACCCTCCCCTAGCCTGCTTGACAGACAGCTGCTGCTGTAAGTTGTCCCCTTGCCCTAACTCTGGGAAACCACCTGGAGGAAGCCAGTGACAATGAGGAAGTTCATTCATTCAATTGTATTTATTGAGTGCTTACTGTGTGCACAGCACTATACTAAGCACCTGGGAAAGTACAATACAGCAATAAAGAGAGACAATCCCCGCCCACAACGAACTCACAGTCTAGAGGTGGAAAGGCAGACATCAAAACAAGTAAACAGACATCAGTATAAATAAATAAAATTACAAATATATACATACGTGCTGTAGGGCAGGGAGTAGGGGAAGAGCAAAGGGAGTAAGTCAGGGTGACGCAGAAGGGAATGGGAGATGAGAAAAAGTGGGGCTTAGTCTGGGAAGGCCTCTTAGAGGAGCTGTGCCTTCAGTAAGACTTTGAAGATGGGTAGAGTAATTGTCTGGCGGGTTTGAGAAGGGAGGGAGTTCCAGGCCTTGTGTCAGGGGTCGGCGACGAGACAGGCGAGATCGAGGCATGGTGAGAAGGTTAGCATCAGAGGAGTGAAGAGTGCGGGCTGGGTTGTAGAAGGAGAGAGGTGAGATGATTTAGGAGGGGTCAAGGTGATGGAGTGCTTTAAAGCTCATGGTGAGGAATTTTTCGCTCGATATGGAGGTGGATAGGCAACCACTGGAGATATTGGGGGGGGGGGGGGTGACATACCCTGACCGTTTCTGTAGAAAGATAACATGGGCAGCCGAGTGAAGTATGGATTGGAGTGGGGGAATAGAAGGAGAATGTGAGGTCAGAACGGAGGCTGATGAAGTAATCCAGCTGGGATAGAGTGAGTGACTGTACTAACCTGGTAGTAGTTTGGGTGAAGAGGAAAGGGTGGATTGTAGCGATGTGAAGAGGAGACCGACAGGATTTGGTGATGTATTGGATATGTGGATTGAGTAAGAGAGAGGGGTCAAGGATAATGCTGAGATTCTGGGATTGTGAAGGAAGGATGGTGGTGCCGTCTACAGTGATGGGAAAGTCCAGGAGAGGACAAGGTTTGGGTGGGAAGATAAGGAGCTCTGTTTTGGACATGTTAAGTTTGAGGTGATGGGAGGACATTCGAGGCTGAGCTATGTATACATGGTTGTACCTATTTATCATTCTATTTATTTATTTATTTATTTTACTTGTACATATCTATTCTATTTATTTTATTTTGTTAATATGTTTGGTTTTATTCTCTGTCTCCCCCTTCTAGACTGTGAGCCCACTGTTGGGTAGGGACTGTCTCTATATGTTGCCAACTTGTACTTCCCAAGAGCTTAGTACAGTGCTCTGCACACAGTAAGCGCTCAATAAATACGATCGATTGATTGATTGATTGATCCTGAAGGCAGGGGCAGATGCGAGCCTGGAGAGAGGGAGAGAGATAAGGGGAGGCGATGCAGATTTGGGTATCATCTGCATAGAGATGGTAGTTGAAGCCATGGAAGTGAATGAGTTCTCCAGGGGAATAAGTGTAGATGGAGAATAGAAGGGGACCCAGAACTGAACCCTGATGGACCCCCAGAGTTAGGGGGTGGGAGGGAGAGGAGAAGCTCGCGAAAGGAACTGAGAATGAACGGCCAGAGATATGAGGAGAGCCAAGAGAGACGTTGCAGTGGTCTCACTGATCGGCAGGCAAACTGGGCACCATGTCCCTGGCAGGATGGTGTGTAGGACCAGATCTGTTTGCTCCAGTCAGAGCGGGATCCCAAGCTGAATTTCTTCTAGGAAAACAGAGGAAATTTAGAATAGAGAAGCAGCAGCCTAGTGGATAGAGCCCGGGCCTGGAAGTTAGAAGGACCTGGATTCTAACCCCAGCCCGGTCACCTGTCTGCTGTGTGACATTGGTTAAGTCACTTCATTTCTCTCGGCCTCGGTTCTTTCATCCTCAAAATGCGGATTAAGGCTTTAAGCCCCAGGTGGGACAGGGACTGTGTCCCAGTTGATGAGCTTGTATCCACCCCAGTACAGTACCTGCCACAGAGTAAATGATTAACAAATGCCTTTAGGAAAAAAAAAGGTGCTTAACAAATATTATTTATTCATTGAATCATATTTATTGAGCGCTTACTGTGGGCAGAGCACTATACTAAGCACTTGGAAAGTACAAGTTGGCGACAAAAAGAGATGGTCCCTACCCAACAATGGGCAAGAGCTTAGTCCAGTGCTCTGCACATAGGAAGGGCTCAATAAATATTGATTGATCGGCACATAGTAAGCACTTAACAAATACTGTAAGAAAAAAGAGATGTACTTAAGGAATTACAACTGCTCACTCCAGTGCTCTGCACCTAGTACACACTCAACATATACCATTGATTGATTGATTGGCACATAGTAATCACTTATCAAATATCATTAAAAAAATAAAAAAGTAAGTTGGGTTTTTTTCCACCCTGGCTTCTCTCCCGGGACAGATAAAGTTGTAGGTGCAGCCCACTGACAATGGGAAAAGGCAGATCGTGAACGTTGGCACAGACCAATGGCCAGAGCCTGGGCCTGATAGTCAGAGAATCTGACAGTAAGCTTTTTGAGGGCAGGGATCTTGTTTCCCAACTCTACCGTACTCTGTATTGCAGTATACCAAGCAGCATGCTTCAGTGGAAAGAGTACGGGCTTTGGAGTCAGAGGTCATGGGTTCGAAACCCAACGCCATTACATGTCTGCTGTGTGACCTTGGGCAAGTCACTTAACGTCTCTGAGACTCAGTTACTCCATATGCAAAATGGGGATTAAGACTGTGAGCCCCACGTGGGACAACCTGATCACCTTGTATCCCCCACCGAGTACTTAGAACGTAGTGCTCTGCACATAGTAAGCACTTAACAAGTGCTATCCTTATTATTATATTCTGCCAAGCACTCTTTTAAGCACTCTGCACATGGTACGTTCTCAACAAATACCACTGATTGATTTTCTCAGCCTTGCCACAGGCCTGATGTATGAGCTTGAGCCATGCCTTCCGGACATACTCTCCCTGTGCCTCCCTGCCATGGTCTCCTTCTACCTCCAGGCCCAGGGGTCTCTCTCCATCCCAGCCCCGGGATCCCTCTACCTGCTGGCCCTGGTCTTCCTGTCTCCTGGCTCAGGTACCCCTCTGCCTCCTGGCCCTGGTCTTCCTCTACCTCCAGGCCCTTGGGTCTCTCTCCACCACGGCTCTGGGTCCCCTCCACCTTTTGACCCTGGTCACCCCATGTCCCGGCCGAATTACCCCTCTGCCTCCTGGCCCTGGTCTCCCAATGCCCCCAGGCCCTGGTCCCCCATCTCCCAACCCAAGTACCCCTCTGTCTCCTTGCCCTGATTCCTCTGCCTTCCGGTCCAAGTCCCCCTTTGCTGCTTGGCCTTGGTCCCCCTCTGCCGCCCTGCTCTGGTCACCCGCTGCCTCATGGCCTTATTCCCTCTATGTATCCCAGCCCTTTTATCCTTCTACCTCCAGTCTCTTGAGTCTCTCTCCCTCCCGGCCCTTGTTCCCCTCTACCTCCCGGCCCTGGTCCCCGTCTCATGGCCCAGGTACCCCTCTGCCTCCTGGCCCTGGTCCCCCTCTACCTTCAGGCCCTGGTCCCTCTGGGCCTCCCAGCCCTTGTCTCCTTCTACTTCCAGGCCCTTTGGTCTATCTCTGTCCCGGCTCTGGTTCCCCTCTACCTCCTGTCCCTGTTCCCCCATCTTCCAGCCCAGGTAATCCTCTGCCTCCTGGCCCTGGTCCCCCCTGCCGCCCAGCCTAAGTCCCCCTCTGACTTCCGACCCTGGTCTCCTTCTACCACCAGGCACTTGGGTCTCTCACCATCCCGGCCCTAGGTCCCCTCTAACTCCTGGCCCTGGTCCCTGTCTCCAGACCCAGGTAACCCTCGGCCTCCTGGCCCTGGTTCCCCTCCACCTTCTGGTCCTGGTCTGATCTGTTCCTGGTCTCCTTGTCTCCTGACCCAGGACCCCTCTGCCTCCCAGTCCTGGTCCCCCTCTGCGTCCCTGCTATGGCCCCTCCTGCCTCTCAGCCCTGGTCCCCCTCTGCCTCTAGGCCCATGTACGTCACTGTCTCCTGGCCCTGTTTCCCCTCTGAATCTCGGCCCTGGTCCCTCTGTCTATGGGCCCAGGTACCCTTCTACCTCCCGACTCTGGTCCCGGGGTCTCCGGGCCCAGGTAACCCCTCTGCCTCCCGGCCCTGGTCCCCATCTGCCTCCCGGACCAGGTCAGCCTCCAACTCCATACCCTGGCCCCCTCAGCAATTCGGCCCTGATCCCCGTCTACCTCCTGGCCCAGGGACCTCTCTGCCTCCTGGCCCTGCTCCTCCTCTGCCTCCCGGCCCTGTGTCCCCTCTACCTCCAGACCCTGGTCCCCGGGTGTCCTGACCCAGGTACCCCTCTGCCTCCTGGCCCCAGTCCCCATCTGCCACCAGGCCAAGGTCCCTCTGTGCCTCCCGGCCCCAGTCTTTCTCTACTTCCAGGTCCTTGGGTCTCTCTCCGTCCCGGCCCTGGGTCCCCTCTACCTTCCAACACTGGTCGACTTTGCCTTTGCCGACATGTACTTCCCAAGCGCTTAGTACAGTGCTCTGCACACAGTAAGCGCTCAATAAATACGATTGATTGATTGATTGATTGATTGGTCCCCGTCCCCTGGCCCCTGTACCCCTCTGCACCCCTGCCCTGGTCCCCTTCTATCTCCCAGATGAGGTAACCCTCTGCCTCTCAGCCCATGTATCCCTCTGCCTCCTGGCCTTGGTCCCCTTCTGCCGCCCTGCCGTGATCTCCCTCTGTCTCTCGGCCCTGGTCCCTCTGTGCTTCCCGGCCCTGGTCTCCCACTACCTCCAGGCCCTAGGCCTTCTCTACTTCCCGGCCCTGGTATCAATATCTCCCAGCCCAGGTATCCGTATGCCTCCCGGCCCTGGTCCCGCTCTGCCTCCCGGGCAAGGTCCCCAACTGCCTTCCAGCTCTTGTCTCCCGGTCTCCCGGTCCGGGTACCACTCTGCCTCCCGGCCCTAGTCCCCCTCTGCCTCCCGGCCCTGGTCCCCCCCGTCCCTTGACCCTGGTCCCCCTCGACCACTCGGCTCTGGTTCCTCTCTGCCACTCAGCCCTGTTCCTCCGGACTGCCGGCCCAGGTACCCCTCTACCTCCAGGCCATGGATCCCATGTCTCCCGGCCCAGGTACCCCTCTGCCTCCTGGCCCTGGTCCCCTTCTCCCTCCCCGCCCTGGTGCCCCTCTACCTCCAGGGCCTGGGCCCTCTAATTCACAGCCCAGGTTCCCCTATACCAACTGATCCTGGTCCCCACGACCTCCGGCCCAGGTAACCCATTACCTTCCGGCCCTATTCCCTTTGTTCCCCGGTCCAGGTACCCCTCTGCCTCCCGGCCGTGGTCACCCTCTGACTACTGACCCAGGACCTCTGCCTCGCAGTCCTGGTCCCCGTCTGGGTCCCTGAACTGGTTCTCATCTCCTCCTCTGCCTATTGGACCTGATTACTCTGTCTCCAGGCCCAGATACCCCTCTGCCTCTCTGCCCTGGTCCCCCTGTCTGCCGGCCCTGGTCCCCTCCTGCCTCGTTGCCCTGGACCTCCTCTGCTTGCCGCCCCTGGTAGCTCTGTGCCTCCCGGCCCTGGTCTCCTTCTACCTCCAGGCCCTGGTCCCCCATTTCCTGGCCCAGGTACCCCTCTGCCTCCTGGCCCTGGTCCCCCTAAGCCACCCTGCTCTTGTCCCCCTTTTCCTCCCGGCCCTCGTTCCTAACCTGGTCCCTGACCTGTTTTTCTTCTACCTTCAAAGCCCTGGGTCTCTCTCCGTCCCGGCCCAGGGACACCTCTACCTCCTAGCCCTGGTCTCCCTATGCTTCCCTGTCCCAGTCCACACCGCCTGTCAGTCCTGGTCCCCCACTACCTCCCAGACCTGGTACCCCGTCTCCTGACCAAGGTACCCCTCTGCATCCCTGTTCTGGTCCCTCTGTGCCATGGTCCTGGTACCACTCTGCCTCACTGCCCTGGTCCCCCTCTGCCTCCCGACCCTGGTTTCTCTGTCTCCGGGTCCAGGTACCCCTCTGCCTCCCTGCCCTGGTCCACCTGTCTCCCGGCCCAGGTACCCCTCTGCCTCCTGGCCCTGGGCCCCCTCTGCCTTCTGGCCTTGGTCCCCCTCTTCCTCCCGGCCCTTATCCCTCATCTCCCGGTCCAAGAAACCCTCTGCCTCCTGGCCATGGTCGCCTTCTGCCGCATTGCCCTGGTCCACCTCTGCCTCCCTGCCCTGGTCTCCTTCTAACTCCAGGCCCTTGGCTCTCTCTCCGTCCCGGCCCTGGGTCCCCTCTACCTCCCAGCCCTGGTCCCCATCTTCCTCCCGGGCCTCGTCCCTAAGTGCCTCCCAGACCTGTTTTTCTTCTACCTTCAGGACCTTGGGTCTCTCTCCGTCCCGGCCCAGGGTCCCATCTACCTCCCGGCCCTGGTCCCCCTATGCCTCCCTGCCCCAGTCCACCCCACCTCTCAGCCCTGGTCCCCCACTACCTCCCAGCCCTGGTCCCCCGTCTCCTGGCCCTGGTACCCCTCTGCCGCACGTTTCTGGTCCCCCTCTGCCTCCCGGCCCTGGAATCTCTGTGCCTCCAGGCCCTGGTCTCCTTCTACCTACAGGCCCTTTGGTCTCTCTCCTCCCTGGCCGTGGCTCCTCTCTACCTCCAGGTCCTTGAGTCTCTCTCCTCCCCAGCCATGGCTCCCCTCTACCTCCAGGCCCTGGTGACCTTGTCTCCCAGCCCAGGGACCATTCAGCCTCCATGCCCTGGTCCCCCTCTGCCGCCCTGCTCCAGTCCCCCTCTGCCTCCCATGCCTGGTCCCCCTTTTTCCAGCCCTGGTAACCCTCTGCCTCCGGGCCCTGGTCCCCCTCTACCTCCCTGCCCTGTTCTACTTCTACATCCAGTTCCTTGGGTCTCTCTCCGTCCTGGACCTGGGTCTCCTCTACCTTTCGGGCCTGGTCCCCCGTCTCCGAGCCCAGGTACACCTCTGCCTTCCGGCCCTGGTGCCCCTCTGACTCTCTGCCTTACTTCCCCCTGTTTCTCGGCCCTGGTCCCACTCTGCCTTCCGGCCCAGGTACTCTTAGGCCTCCCGGACCAGGTACCCCTCTGCCTCCTAGCACTTTTCCCCCTCTTCCTCCTAGCCCTGGTCACCTTCTGCTGCCTAGCCCTGGTCCCCCTCTGATTCCCGGCCCTGGTCTCCTTCTACCTCCAGGCCATTGTATCTCTCTCCGTCCTGGCCCTGGTCCCCCTAACTCCAGACTCAGACACCCCTCTGCCTCCCGACCCCAGTCCCCCTATCTCCCGGCCCAGGTACCACTCTGCCTCCCGGCCCTGCTCCCCCTGTATCCCGGGCCACGTACCCCTCGTACTCCAGGCCCTGGTCCTTCTGTTCCCGGCACCTGCTACCCGGCCCTGGTCCCCCTGTCTACGGCCATGGTCCCCCTCTGTCTCCTGGCCCTGGTCCCCCTCTGCCTTCCGACCCTGGTACCTCGTCTCCCGGCACAGGTACCCTTAAACCTCCTGGCACTGGTCCCCTTCTGTCGCCCTGCCTTGCTCCCCCTCTGCCACCCAGCCCTGGATCCTCTGTGCCTCCCTGCCCTGATCGCCTTCTAACTCCAATTCCTTGGGTCTTTCTATGTGCCAGCCCTGAGTACCCTCTACGTCTCGGCCCTGGTCCCCTGGTCTCCCGGCCTAGTCCCTCTAGGCCCTAGTTCCCCTGTCTCCCGACCCAGGTACCTCTCTACCTCCACACCATGGTCCCCCGGTCTCCTGGCCCAGGTACCCCTCTGCCTCCTGGCCCTGGTCCCCATCTGCCTCCCGGCCCAGGTCCCTCTGTGCATCCAGGCTCAGGTACCTCTGGACCTCTCAGCCCTAGTCTCCCTCTACTTCCAGACCCTTGGGCCTCTCTCTGTCCCAGCCCTGGGTCCCCTCTAACATCTGGCCCTGGTCCCCCTGTCTCCCGGCCCAGGTACCCCTGTGCCTCCCTGCTCTGATCACCCTCTCCCTCACGGCCCAGGTACCCCTCTGCCTCCTAGCCCTGCTCCCCCTCGGCCGCCCTGCCATGGTCCCCCTCTACCTCCCGGACCCGGTTGCTCTGTGCCCCCCGACACTGTTCCCTCTGTGCTCCCGGCCTCGGTCTCCCTCTAACTCCAGGCCCTTGGGTCTCTCTCCGTCCCGGCCCCGGATCCCCTTTACTTCCTGGCCCTGGTACCAATATCTCCCGGGCCAGGTATCCCTCTGTTTCCCAGTCGTGGTCCCACTCTGCCTACTTGCCCAGGTACCCTTCTGCCTCCTGGTCCTGGTCCCTCTTAGGCACCCTGCCCTGGTCCCCCCCGCTGGATTCTCGGCCCTGGTCCCCCTCTTCCTCCCGGCCCTTGTCCCCCCACCCACCCGTCTTTCAGCCCTGGTCCCAATTTACTCTCTGGCCCTGGTCCACTCCGACCTTCCTGCTCTGGTCCCCTTCTCCCTCCGGCACAAGTTCCCCTCTACCTCCCTGTCTTAATCCCTATCTTTCGCCTTGACCTGGTCCCTCTGCCTACCGGCTCAGTCTCCCCTGTGCCTGCCGGCCCTCGTCTCCCTCTATCTCCTGGCCCTGGCCCTTCTCTCGGTCCCGGCCCAGGGTCCCCTCTACCTTCAGGCCCTGACCCCCTGTCTCCGGGCCCGGTACACTTCTTCCCCCTGGCACTGCTCCCCCTCTGCCTCCCGGTCCTGGTTGGCGTTCCCTTGGCCTAGGTACCCCTCTACCTCCCTGCCCCGGTCCCCCTGTTTCCCAGTGCAGGTATACCTCCGCCTGCCGGCCGTGGTCCCCCTCTGCCTCTTGGCCATAGTTCTCCTCTGCCTCCCCACCCTGGTCCACCTCTGCCTCCTGGACCTAGTCCCCCCCTGCCCCTCGACCCTGATCACCCCCGCCTCTCGGCCCGGTCCCCCTATCACCCAGCCCAGGTACCCCTCTGCCTCCTGGCCTTGGTCCTCCTTTGACCCCTGGCTCTGATCCCCATCTGCCTCTCGGCCCTGGTCTCTCTGTGCCTCCTGGTACTGGTCTCTCTCTACCCCCAGGCCCTTGGGTCTCTCTCCATTCCGGCCCTGGGGCCCCTCTATCTCGCGGCCCTGGTCCCCCTGTCTCCGGCCCAGGTACCCCTCTGCCTCCATAGCCTGGTACCCCCTGATTATCGGCCCTGATCCCCCTCTGCCTCCTGGCCCAGAAACCTCTCTGCCCCCGGGCCCTGGTACCCCTCTGTCTCTTGGCACAGGAACCCTTCAGTCTCCTGGCCCTGGTGTCCCTCTGCCTCTGGGCCCTGGTTCCCATGTGCCTGCCAGCCCTGTACCTCCTGTGCCGCTCTCTCGGTCCGGGCTCTGGGTCCCCTCTACCTACTAGCCCTGGTCCCCGTTTCCCAGTCCAGGTACCCCTCTGCCTCCTGGACCTGGTACCCCTCTGCCTCCCTGCCCTGGTCCCCATTTCCCAGTCCAGGTACCCCTCTACCTCCTGGCCCTAGTCCCCTTCTACCTCCCGGCCCTGGTCCCTGTTTCCCAGTCAAGGTACCCTTTTGCTTCCCGGCCCTGGTACCCCTCTGCCTCCCTGCCCTGGTCCCCCCAACTTCTCAGCACCTGTACCCCTCTGCATCCCGGCCCAGGTACCCCGCAGCCTCCTGGCCTTGGTCCGCCTCTGCCTCCCGGCCATGGGCGGCCTACGTCCGGCCCAGGTACCGCTTTACCTTCCGGCTCTGGTCTCCCTGTCTCCTGGCCTTGGTCCCCCTCTGCCTCCCTACCCTGGTCCCCCCCGTCTCTCGGAACTGGTCCGCCACTGACGATTGGCCCTGGTCACCCTGACTGCCAGCCCAGTTACCTCTCTACCTCCCGGCCGTGGACCCCGTCTCCCGGCCCAGGTACACCTCTGCTCCTGGCCCTGGTCCCCCTCTGCCTCCCTGCCCCAGTGCCCCTCTACCTCTAGGGCCTGGTCCCTCTCCTTAACAGTCCTGGCTTCCCTCTACCAACCGGGCCTGGTTCCCATGACCTCCGGCCCAGGTACCCCACTACCTCCTGGACCTGGTCCCTTTGTTTCCCGGTCCAGGTACCCCACAGCCTCCCAGCCCTGGTCACCCTCAGTCTCCTTAAGCGACCTCCCTTATAGTGTCCCCCAACCGCCCTTCCCGGTCCGGTCCTGACTGACTCCCCCCACCACCACGCCGGGAAAAAGGCCCTTGTTATCACCAAGTTACATTAACGACAACCTCATTCGCATCTACCCAGCCTTCCTGTCCCGCCATCGACCCCTGGCCCACGTCCTCCCCCGGGCCTGGAATGCCCTCCCTCCCCACATCCGCCAAGCTAGCTCTCTTCCTCCCTTCAAGGCCTTACTGAGAGCTCATCTCCTCCAGGAGGCCTTCCCAGACTGAGCCCCTTCCTTCCTCTCCCCTCTCGTCCCCTTCTCCATCCCCAGCATCTTACCTCCTTCCCTTCCCCACAGTACCTGCATATATGTATATATGTTTGTACATATTTATTACTCTATTTATTTTACTTGTACCTATCTATTCTATTTATTTTATTTTGCTAGTATGTTTGGTTTTGTTCTCTGTCTCCCCTTTCTAGACTGTGAGCCCACTGTTGGGTAGGGACTGTCTCTATATGTTGCCAGCTTGTACTTCCCAAGCGCTTAGTACAGTGCTCTGCACACAGTAAGCGCTCAATAAATACGATCGATTGATTGATTGATTGATCCTGACCCAGGTCCCCATCTACCTCCCAGTCCTGATCCCCCTCTGCGTCCCTGCCCTGGTCCCTCCCGCCTCTCAGCCTTGGTCCCCCTCTGTCTCCCGGCCCATATACCCCACTCCCTCCTGGCTCTGGTCCCCCTCTGCCTCCCAGCCCTGAACCCCGCCTCCCAACCCAAGTACCCCTCTGTCCCCTGGCCCTGCTCACCGTCTACCTCCCAGTCTTGGTCCCTCCGTGCCTCCGAGCCATGGACATTCTGTGCCTCCTGGTCCTGGTCTCCCTCTAACTTCAGGCCCTTGGGTCTCTCTCCATCTCGGCCCTGGGTCCCCTCTACCTCCATTCCCAGGTCCCTCTGTCTCCCGGCTCAGGTACCCCTCTACGTTCTAGCCCATGTCCCCTCTGCCGCCCTGCCATGGTCTCCCTATGCCTCCAGAAACTGGTCCCTCTGTGCCCCCTGCCCTGATCCACCTGTCTCCCAACCCAGGTACCCCTCTGCCTCCTGGCCCTGGTCCTCCTCTGACTCCTGGCCCTGATCCCCCTCTGCCTCCCGGCCCTGGTCCCTCTGTGCTTCCTGGTCATGGTCTCTCTCTACCCTCAGGCCCTTGGGTCTCTCTCCATACCGGCCCTCGGACCCCTCTTCCTCGCATCCCTAGTCCCCCTGTCTTATGGCCCAGGTACCTCTCTGCCTCCATACACTGGTCCCCCCAATTATCGGCCCTGATCCCCCTCTGCCTCCTGGCCCAGGAACCCCTCTGCCTCCTAGCACTGGTCCCCCTCTGCCGCTATGTCATAGTCAGCCTATGCCTCCAAAACCTGGTCCTTCTGTGCCCCCTGCCCTGATCCACCTGTCTCCCAGCCCAGGTAACCCTCTAACTCCTGGCCCTGGTCCTCCTCTGCCTCCCGGCCCAGGACCCCGTCTCCCAGCCCAGGTACCCTCCTGCCTCCCGGTTCTGGTCCCCCTCTGCCGCCCTGCCCTGTTTCGCCTCTGCCGCTCTGCCCTGGTCCCACTATGCCTTCAGGCCTGGTCCCCCTCTCCCTCAAGACCCGGGTCCCCCTCTCCGTCCCAGCCCTGGGTCCCACATACCACCTGGCCATGCTGGCAGTCTCCCGTACCCTGGTCACCCTCTGCCTCCTGGCCCTGGTCCTCTGTCTCCCGGCCCAGGTACCACTCTGTTCCACTCTGTCTACCTGCCCTGATCCCCATCTGCCTCCTAGCCCTGGTCCCCCTTGGCCCCCCGGCCCTGGTCCCCCTCTGCCTTCATCCCCTTGTTCCTCATGCTTCTAGGCCCTGGTATCCCTTTGCCTCCCGGCCCAGGTACCCCTCTGCCTCCTGGACCTGGTTCCCCCTTACCATCCTGCCCAGGTCCCCCTCTGCCTCCCAGACCTGGTCCCTCTGTGCCTCTCGCCCCTGGTCCCTCTCTGCCACCCTGCCCTGGCCCATCCCTGTCTCTTGGCCCTGGTCCCCCGTCTCCCGGCCCAGGGAATCTTCTGCCTCCCTGCCCTGGTCCCCCTGCCTTCTGGTCCAGGTACCCCTTTGCCTTCTGGTCCTAGTCGCCCTCTGCCTACCTGGCCTGGCACCCATCTGCCTCCCGGCCCTGGTCCTCCTCGGTCACCGGGCCCTGGTCCACCTCTGCCTCCCTGCCCTTGTCGCCCCCGCTTTTCGACTCTGGTCCCCTTTTTCCTCTCGGCTCAGGTACCCTCTGGCTCATGGCCCTGGTCCCCCTCTGCCTCCTGGCCCTAGTCCCCCAACTCCCGACCCATGTACCCCTCTGCCTCCTGGACCTAGACCCCCTCTGCCTACATGCCCTGGTCCCCAATAGCCTCCCGACCGCGGTCCTCCTCTGCCTCCCTTCCCTTGCCCCCCCATCCCCCGCACATCACGACCCTGGTTCCCCTTTGCCTCCCTGCCCAGGTACCTCTCTGCCTCCTGGCCTAGTTTACCCTCTGCCTCCCAGTCCTGCTCTCCCATCTCTCGGCCCACTTTCCCTTCTGCTTCCTGGCCCTGATCCCCGGCCTTGGTTTCCTTCTACCTCCAGGCCCTTGGGTGAGTCTCTGTCCCGGCCCTGGGTCCCCTCTACCTCCGGTCTAGGTACCCCTCTGCCTCCTGGCCCTGGTCCGCCTCTGCCTATGCGACCTGGTCCCCATCTGCCTCCCTGCCCTTGTTCCCCTCTGCCTCTCGGCCCTGGTCCCTGTCTCCTGGCCAGGGTACCCCTCTGCCTCTCGGGCCTGCTTCTCCTCTCCTTCTCAGCCCCGGTCCTACTCTGCTTCTCAGCCCCAGTCATCTTGTATCCCAGCCCAGGTACCCCTCTGAATCCCGGCTCTGGTCCCCCTGTTTCCCGGACAAGGCACCCTCTGTCTCTTATCCCTGGTCCCCCTCTGCCTCCCCGCCCTGATCCCCGTCTGCCTCCCGGCCCTGGTCCCTCTGTGCTTCCCGGCCCTGGTCTCCCTCAACTTCCAGGCCCTGGTCCCTCTCTCTGTACTGGCCCAGGGTCCCCGCTACTTCACGGCCCTGGTCCCCTTGTTTCCCGGTACAGGAAGCCCTCTGCCTCCTAGCCCTGGTCCCTCTCTGCCTCCAGGACCTCGTCCCCCTCTGCCTCTCGGCCGTGGTCCCCCTCTGCCTTTCAGCACTGGTCCCCCTGTCTCCCGGCCCAGGTACCCCTCTGCCACCAGGCCTTGGTCCCCCTATGCCGCCGAGACAGGTACCCCTCTGCCTTCTGGCCCTGGTCCCCACCTTGCCTCCCAGCCCTGGTCCCCCTCTGAATCTTGAAACTGGTCCCCTTGTCCACTGGTCCAGATACCCCTCTGCCTCCCTGTCCTGGTCCACCTGTCTCCCAGCCCAGGTACCCCTCTGCCTCCTGGCCCTGGTCCTCCTCTGCCTCCAGGCCCTGGTCTCTTTCTGCCTCCGAGCTCTGGTCCCTCTGTGCCTCCTGGTCCTGGTCTCCCTCTACCTCCACACTCTTGGGTCTCTCTCCGTCCCTGCCGTGGGTTCCTCTCTACCTCCTGGTTCTGGTCCCCCTGCCTCCCAGCCCAGTTTCCCCTCTGCCTCCTGGTTCTTGCCCCCCTCGCCACCAGGCCTTGGTTACCCTATGCCTCCTGTCCAGGTACCCCACTGCATCCTAGCCCTTTTCCCCATTTTCCTCCAGGCCCTGTTCCCTCATCTCCCGGCCCAGGTACCCCTCTGCTTCCCAGCCCTGGTCCACGTCTGCCTCCAGGCCCAGGTACCCCTCTGCCTCCTGTCCCTGGTCAACCTCGGCTTCCACGTACTCGTCCCACTGTACCGCCCGGCCCTTGTCCCCCTCTGCCTCCCGAACGCCGTCCCTCGTCTCCCAGCCCAGGTATCCCCTGCCTCCTGGCCCTGGTCCCCCTCTACCTCCACGACCTGGTCCCCCTCTTCCTCCCAGCCCTGGATTCCCCCGCCCCCCGCCTTTCGGCCCTGTTCTGCCTCTGCCTCTCTGCCTTGGTCCCCCTCTGTCGTCCTGCCATGGTCTCCCTATCGAACCTGGTCCCTCTGTGCCTCCCATCCCTGGTCTCTTTACTACCTCCAGGACCTTGGGTTTCAATCCGTCCCGGCCCCGGGTTCCCTCTACCTCCCGGCCCTTGTCCCGCTCTGCCTCCGGGCCAGCCCAGGTACCCCTCTGCCTTCCGGCCCTGGTTCCCCTCTGCCTCCCGGCCCAGGACCCCTTTCTCCCTTCCAGGTACCCCCTGCCTCTCGGTCCTGGTTCCCCTCGGCTGCGCGGTCCTGGTCCCCCTCTGCCTCCCAGCCCTGGTCTACCTCTACCTCCCGGCCCTCGGGTCACTCACCTACCTGTCCCGGGCTCCCTTCTACCTCCAAGACATGGTCCCCTTGTCTCCCAACCAATGTACCACTCTCCGATTCCTGGCGCTGGTCCTCCTCTGCTTCCCCATCCTGGACCAACTCTGCCTTCCACCCTTGGTCCCCCTATGCACCCCTGTCCTGGTTCTCCCTGCCTTTCAGCCCTGGACCGCGACTGCCTCTGGGACCTGGTCCTCCTCTGCCGCCCTGCCCTGGTCTCCCTCTGCCTCCTGGCCCTGCTCCCCCTCTACCTCCCTGCCCTGGTCACCCCCTGTTTCTTGGCCCTGGTCCACCTCTGCCTTCCAGCCCAGGTACCCCTCTGCCTTCCCGACCAGGTACCCCTCTAAATCGTAGACCAGGTATCCCTCTGCATCCTGGACCAGGTACCCCTCTGCCTCCTGGCCCTGGACCCCCTCGGTCTCCCGGCTCCGGTCCCCCTTCTCCCTGCACAGGTACCTCTCTGCCGCCCTGCCGTGGTTCCCCTCTGCCTCCCTGCCCTGCCCCCCTTCTACCTCCCTGCCCTGCTCCCCCAGGTACCCCTCTTCCTCCTGACACTGGTCCATCTCTGCCTCCTGGCCCTGGTCTCCCCTGACTCCCTACCTTGGTCCCCCTCTGCCTCCCGGCCATCGTCCTCCTAGGCCTTCCTGCCCCAGTACCCTCCGTCTCTCAGCCCTGGTCCCCCTCTGCCACCCGGCCCAGGTAACCCTATGCCTCCTGGCCCGGGTCCCCCTCTGCGGGCCTTTCCTGGTCCCCCTCGGTGCCTCCCGGCCCTGGTCTTCTACCTCCAGGCCCTTGGGTCTCTATCCGTCCTGGCCGTGGGTCCCCTCTACCGCCTGGCCCTGGTCCCCCTGTCTCCAGAGCCAGGTTCCCCTCTGCCTGGCTGCCCTTGTCCTCCCCGCTTTTCGACTCTGGTCCCCTTTTTCCTCTCGGCCCACGTACTGCTCTGGCTCCTGGCCCTGGTCCCCCTCTGCCTCCCTGCCCAAGTCACCCCCTGCCTCGCAAACCGGGTCCCCCTCTAACTCCCTGACCTGGATCCCCCTTCCTCTTGGCCCGGATCCCCCCTACCACCCTTCCCTGGTCCCTTTCTGCCTCCCGTCCCTGGTTCCCCTGAGCCTGCCAGCCCTAGTTTCCCTTTAGTTCCAGGAAGCAGGGGAACAAGGGAAAAGAGGCAGAGGAACCCCTCTGCCTGCCGGCCCTGGTCCCCACTTCTCGGCCCTGGTCGCTCTTTGACTTCTGGCCCAGGTACCCCTCCGCCCCTGGCCTTGGACCCCTTCTTCCTCCTGGCCCGGTCCCCCGTCTCCCAGCCCAGGTACCCTTCTGCCTTCTGGCCCTGCTCCCCCAGTGCCAGCCTGCCGGGGTCCCCCTTGGCCTCCCAACCCTTCCCACAACCTCCGGGCCCTGTTTCCCCGGTCACCTGGCCCAGGTTCCCTTTTAGATCCTGGCCATGGTACCCCTTTCCCTCCCCACCCTGGTCCCCCTCTGCATCCCGGCTCTGGTCCCCCTCTGCCTCCTGCCTTGGTCACCCCCTGAAACTCGTCCCTGGTCCCCCTCTGACTTTCGGCCCTAGTTCTCCTTTACTTCCGAGAAGCCGGGGCGGGGACGAGGGCAGGGAGATACCCCTCTGCCTGCCAGCCTTTTCCCCGTTTCCCTGCCCTGGTCCCCCTCTGCCTCCCAGCCCTGGTCCCACTCTGTCTCCCGGTCCTGGTCCCCCTCTGCGTTCACGTCTAAGTCCCCCTCTGCTTCCCGGCCCTGGTCTACCTCTGCCTCTCTAACCTGGTGACCCCCCGCCTCTAGGCCCTGGTTCCCCTCTGCTTCTCAGCCCTAATCCCACTGTCTCCGGGCACAGGTACTCCTCTGACTCCCAGCACTGGTCCCCGTCTCCAGGCCCAGGGAGCCCTCTGCCTCCCGGTCCTGGTACCTCTGTCTAACGGCCCTGGTCCCCCTCTTTCTCCCGGTCCTGACCCCCCTCCGCCTCCCTGACCTTATCCCCACCGCTTCCTGGCCCTCGTACCTGTCTCCCGGCCCCTCTGCGCCCAGACCCTGGTCCCCCCCGACGCTTCTCGGCTCCGGTCCCCATTTGCCTCTGGGCCCAGGTACCCCTTTGCCTCCTGGCCCTGGTCCCGCTCTGCTTCCCGGCCCCGGTCCCCATTTCCGGGCTATGGTGCCCCTCTGCCTCCCGGCCCTGGTGCCCTCTGCTTCCCGAACTTGGTCCCCCGTCTCCCATCCCAGGTACTCCTCTGCCTCCTGGCCCTGGTCCCCCTCTGCCTCCCACTCCTGGTCCCCTCTGCTTCCCGACCCTGGTCCCTCGTCTCCCAGTCCTGAACCCCGTCTCCAAGCCCAGGTGCCCCTCTGCCTCCCGGCTCGGGTTCCCCCCTGTGTCTCGGCCCTGGTACCCCTCTGCCTTGGCTGTGGTCCCTCTCTGCCTCTTAGCCCTGGTCCCTCTATCTATGGACCCAAGTACCCCTCTACCTACCGACCCTGGTCCCCGGGTGTCCTGGCCCAGGTAACCCCTCTACCCCCCGGCCTTTGTCCCCCTGTCTCCCTGGCAAGGTACCCCGCTGCTTTCTGGCCCTGGTCCCCCTGCCTCCCGGCCCTCTTCTCCCTCTGCTGCTCGGCCCTGGTCCCCCTGACTGCCGGACCAGGTACCCCTCTGCCTCCTGGCCCTGGTCCTCCTCTGCCTCCCCGCCCTGGTCCCCCTCTGTCTCCCAGTCCTGGTGGCTCTGTGCCTCCCGTCCCTGGTCTCCCTCTAACTCCAGGCCTTGGGCCCTCACCCCTTCCCAGCTCTGATTCCCGTCTACCAACTAGCCCTGGTCCCCATGACCTCTGGTCCAGGTACCCCACTACCTCCTATCCCTGGTCCCTTTGTTTCCCGGTCCAGGCACCAATCTGCCCCCTAGCCGTGGATCCCCTCCACTTCCCGACCCAGGTCCCGCTCTGCCCAGGTTCCTCACTGATTCCTGGCCCTGGTGCCCCTCTGCCTCGCAGTCCTGGATCCCGTCTCCCAGCCCAGGTGCCCCTCTGCCTCCTGGCTCTGATCCCCCCCTGAGTCTCGGCCCTGGTACCCCTCTGAATATCGGCCCTGGTCACTCAGTCTCCAGGCTCAGATACCCCTCTGCCTCCCTGCCCTGGTCCACCTGTCTCCCGGCCCAGGTAACGCTCTGCCTACCGGTCATGCCCCCCTCCTGCCGCGTTGCCCTGGACCTCCTCTGCCTCCCGGCCCTGGTAGCTCTGTGCCTCCCGGCCCTGGTCTCATTCTACCTCCAGGCCATGTTCCCCCGTCTTCTGGCCCAGGTAACCCTCTGCCTCCCACTCCTGGTCCCCCTCTGCCTCTCGGCCCTGGTACCTCCCGCCTCTCAGCCCTAGTCCCTCTCTGCCTCCCGGCCCAGGTACCGCACTGCCTCCTGGCTCCGGTCCCCCTCTGCCTCCCAGCCCTGGATCCCGTCTCCCAGCCCAGGTATCCCTCTGCCTCCTGGCCCTGATCCCCCCTTCCCCGAGTCTCGGCCCTGGTACCCCTCTGCCTATCGGCCCTGGTCACTCTGTGTCCAGGCCCAGATACCCCTCTGCCTCCCTGCCCTGGTCCCCGTGTCTCCCGGCCCAGGTAATGCTCTGCCTACCAGTCATGGTCCCCTCCTGCCATGTTGCCCTGGACTTCCTCTGCCTCCCGGCCCTGGTAGCTCTGTGCCTCCTGACCCTGGTCCCCCGTTTCCTGGCCCACATACCCCTCTGCCTCCTGGCCCTGGTCCCCCATGCCACCCTGTTCTGGTCCCCCTCTTCCTCCTGGCCCTTGTCCCTACGTGCCTCCCTGACCTATTTTTCTTCTACCTTCAAGACCCTGGGTCTCTCTCCTTCCTAGCCCATGATCCCTTCTCCCTCCTAACCCTGGTCCCCCATGCCTCCCGGCCCCAGTCCGCACCGCCTCTCAGCCCTGGTTCCCCTCTACCTCCCGATCCTGGTTCCTCTGTCTACTGGCCAAGGTACCCCTCTGCCTTCCTGAACTAGTCCTTCTGTTTCATGGCCCTGGTACCACTCTGGCGCCCTGCCCTGGTCCCCCTCTCCCTCCTGACCCTGGTTCCTCTGTCTCTGGGCCCAGGTACCCCTTTGCCTCCCTGCCCTGGTCCGCCTGTCTTCTGGCCAAGGTACTCCTCTGCCTCCTGGCCCTGGTCCCCCTGTGCCTCCCGTCCAGGCACCCCTCTAACACCCGGCCCTGGTCCCCCTCTTCCTCCAGGCCCTGAACCCCCGTCTCCCAGCCTAAGTAAACCTCTGCCTCCTGGCCATTGTCGCCTTCTGCCACATTGCCCTGGTCCACCTCGGCCTCCCGGCCCTGGTAGCTCTGTGCCTCCCTGCCCTCGTCTTCCAGGCCCTTGGGTCTCTTTCCGTCCCGGACCTGGGTCCCCTCTACCTCCCAACCCTGGTCCTCTTCTTCCTCCCAGCCCTCGTCCCTAGGTGCCTCCCTGACCTATTTTTCTTCTACCTTCATGACCTCGGGTCTCTCTCCGTCCCAGCCCAGGGTTCCCTCTACCTCCTAGCCCAGGTCCCCCATGCCTCCCTGCCCCAGCTCGCACCGCCTCTCAGCCTAGGTTCCCCTCTACCTCCCGACCCTGATTCCTCTGTCTCCTGGCCAAGGTACCCCTCTGCCTTCCTGACCTAGTCCCTCTGTGTCATGGCCCTGGTAGCACTCTTCCTCCCGGCCCTGGTCTCCTTCCGCCTCCTGACCCTGGTTCCTCTGTTTCTGGGCCCATGTACCCCTCTGACTCCCTACACTGGTTAGCCTGTCTCCTGGCCCAGGTACCTCTCTAACTCCCGCCTCTGGTCCCGTCTCCTGGCCAAGGTACTCTTCTGCCTCACTGTTCTGATCCCTCTGTGTCATGGCCCAGGTACCCCACTGCCTCCTGGCCCTGGTACCCCTCTGCCGCCCTGCGCTGATCCCCCTCTGCCACCCGGCCCTGGACCCTCTGTGCCACCACACCCTGGTGTGGACCCTGGACCTCCAGGCCCTTGGGTCTGTCTCCTCCCCGGACCTGGCTCCCCTCTACCTCCAGGTCCTGGTTACCTTGTCTCTCGGCCCAGGGACCATTCAGCTCTCCTTGCCCTGGTCCCCCTCTGCCGCCCGGCTCTGGTCTCCCTCTAGCTCCCGGTCCTGGTCCCTCTGTGCTTCCCAGTTCTGGTCTCCTTCTACCTCCAGGCCCTTGGGTCTCTCTCCGTTCCGTCCCTGGTTCCCCTCTATCTGCGGCCCTGGTTCGCCTGTCCCCCGACCCAAGTACCCCTCTGCCTCCCGGCCCTGGTCCCCCTCTGCCTCCCCGCCCTGGTCCCCATCTGCCTCCTGGTCCTGGTCCCCCACTGCCTCCCTGCCCTGGTTCCCACCTGCATTCCAGTCCTGATTCCCCTCTGCCTTTCGGTTCTGGGCCGCCTGTCTCCCGGCTCAGCTTCCCCTCTGCCTCCTGGACCTAATCACCCTGTCCCCGTTCCAGGTACCCCTCTGCGTTTTTGCCCTGGTCCCCCTCTACCTACCTGCCCTGGTCCCACTATGCCACCAGGCTCTGGCACTCCTCTGCCTCCAGACCCTTGGATTTCTCTCCTTCCCGGCCCTGGGTCCCCTCTGCCTATCAGTCCTGGTCCCCGTTTACTGGCCCAGATGCCCCTCTACTTCCCTACCCTGGTCCCTCGCTGCCTCCCAGCCCTGGTCCCTCTCTGCCTTCTCGGCCCAGGTACGCCTCTGACTCCTGGCCCTGGTCACCCTCTGCCTCCTGGCCCTGGTTCCCCTTCTCTCGGCCCAGTTAACCCTCTGCCTCCCGGCCCTGATACCCCTGTCTCCCGACCTAGGTACCACTCTGCCTCCGGGCCCTGGTCCCCCTCTGCCTTACGGCCCAGTTACTCCTCTGCCTCCTGGCCCTGGTCCCCCTCTTCCTACCTTCCCTGGTCCCACTCTGCCTCCAGGCCCGTGTCCCCCTCTGCCTCCAGGCCTGGGTCCCCCTTACTGTCCCAGCCCTGGGTCCGATATCCCACCCGGCCCTGCTGTCCGTCTCCTGGCCCTGGTCCCCCTCTGCCTCTAGGTCGCGGTCCCCCTGTCTCCCGGTCCAGGCTCCCTTCTGCCTCCCGGTCCTTGCTTCCCGTCACCTCTCGGTACTGGCCCCCCTGGGTCTGGCCCAGGGACACCTCTACCTCTGTGCCCTGATCCCCCTGCCTCCCGGTCCAGGTACCCTTCTGCTTCCCTGCCCTTGTCGCCCCTACTCTTCCGCCCTAGTCCCGCCTTTGCCTCCCGGCTCAGGTACCCCTCTGCTTCCTGGCCCAGGTCACCCTCTGCCTCCTGGCCGAGGTATCTCCCTGCCTTTTAACCCTGGGCCCCCTATGGTTACAGGTCCTGGTTCTCCTCTGTCTCCAGTCCCATGTCCCCCTCTCCGTCCCTGCCGTGGGTCCCATATACACCCCGGCCCTACTGCCCATCTCACAGCGTGGTACACCTGTCTCCTAGCTGTCGTCCCCATGTCTCCTGACCCTGGTACCCCGCTGCCTCCTGTCCCTGCTCCCTCTGTGAAGCCTGGACCTGGTCGCCTTCTACCTCCAGGCGCTTGGGTCTCTCTCCATCCCGGCCCATGGTCCCCTCTACCTCCTGGCCCTGGTCCACCTGTCTCCCGGCCCAGGTACCCCAGTACCTCCCGACCCTGGTCCCCCTCTGCTTTCCCACCCTGGCCCCCCTCTGCCTCCCTTCCCTGGTCCCCCCCTGCTTCTCGGCCCTGGTTCCCCTTGGCCTCCCAGACCAGGTCCCTCTGTCACCCGGCCCAGGTACCCCTCTGCCTTCTGGCCCTCGTCCTACTCTGCCTAACTGTCCTGGTGCCACTAGGCCTCCAGGCCCAGGTCCCTGTCTGCCTCTTGGCCCTAAACACCCCCACTTCTAGGAGCTGGTCCCTCTCTACCTCCCGGCCCAGGTACGCTACCGCCTCCAGGCCCTGGTCACCCTCTGCCTCCCTGCCCTGCTCCCCTATCTCTTGGCCCAGTTAACCCCCTGACCCCCAGCTTGATCCCTCTGTATCCCGGTCCAGGTACCCTTCTGCCTTCTGGCCCTGGTCCCCCTCTGAATACATGCCCTGGTACCACTATTCCTCCAGGCCCTGGTCCCCCTCTGCCTCCTGGCCAAGGTACCCTACTGCCTCCCGGCCGGATCCCCTTCTGTCTCCCAGGCACGGTCCCACTTGCCTCCCATCCCTGTCCCCCTCGGCCTCCTAGCCCTGGTTCCCTTCTGCCTCTCTGCCCTGGTCCCTCCCAATTCTCAACCCCGGTCCCCCTTTGACTCCCAGCCCCGGTATCCCTCTGTCTTCTGGCCCTGGTCCCAATCTGGCACCCTGCCCTGGTCCCCCTCTGCCTCCTGGGCCTGATCTCCTTCTACCTCCAGCCCCTTGGGTCTCTCTCCATCCCTGCCATGAGTACCCTCTAGCTCCAGTCCCTAGTCCCCCTGTCTCCCTGCCCAGGTATGTTTCTGACTCCTGGCCTTGGTCCCCATATGCCTCCCTGCCCTGGTCCCCCTAGCCTCTCGGCCCTGAACCCCTCTACCATTCAGCCCTGACCCCACTTTACTTTCTGACCCTGGTCCCCCTGCCAACCTTCCGTCCCTGGTCCCCTTCTCCCTCCAGCCCTAGGTACCCTCTACCTCCCTGCCTTACTACCCATCTTCCGCCCAGACCTGGTCCGTCTCTGCCTAGCGGCATTGGTGAACCGGGTCTTCCCAACCCTCGTCGCCTTGTAGCTCCCGGCCCTCGTCCCCCTGATCCCCCAACTGGCCCTGATGCCCCTGTCACCCGACCGTGGTACCCCTCTACCTCTAGGCCCTGGTCCCCCTTTCCCCGGTCCAGTTCTCCCTCTGCCTCCCGGCGCTGGCCCCCCTGTCTCCCGGCCCAGGTACCCTTCTGCCTCCTGGCCCTGGTCCCACTCTGCCAGCCTGCCCTGGTCCCCCTCTGCCTCCCAGCCCAGGTACAACTCTGCCTCCCGGCCCAGGTACACCTCTGCCTCTCGGCCCTGGTCTCCCTGTCTCCCGGCCCAGGTACCCTTCTGCCTCCGGGTCCTGGTCCCACTCTGCTAGCCTGCCCTGGTCCCCCTCTGTCTCCCGGCCCTGGTTTCATTCTACCTTCATCCCCTTGGGTCTTTCTCTGTCCCGGCCCTGGGTCCCCTCTACCTCCCTGCCCTAGTCCCCAATCTCCTGGCCCAATTATCTCTCTGCCATCCTGCCCTCGTCCCCCATTTCCCGACCCAGGTAACCTTCTGCCTCCTGGCCCTGGTCCCGCTCTGTCTCCCCGCCCTGGTCCCTCTCTGCCTCCCGGCCCTGGTCTCTCTCTACCTCCAGACCCTTGAGTCTCTCTCCTTCCTGGCCTTGAGTCCACTCTACCAACCGGCCTGATCCCCCTGTCTCCCGGCCAATGTACACTTTTGCCTCCTGTCCATGGGCCCCTTCTGCCTCCTGGCCCTGGTCCCCCTCTGTCTTTCAGCACTGGTTCCACCTTAACCTCTGGCCCCGCTCCCCTTCTCCCTCCGGCCCTAGGTCCAATATACCTCCCTGCATTGGTCCCCATCTTCTGCCTGGCCCTGATCGCCCTCCAACAACCGGCATTGGTGCCCCGGTCACTCTCAGCCTTCGTCGCCTCGTAAATCTCGGCCCTGGTCCCCGTGTGTTCCCAGGCACTGATACCCTTGTACCTGCCAGCCCTGGTCTCCCTCTTCCTCCAGGCCCTGGCCCATTTCTCCATCCCGGCCCTGTATTCCCTCTATCTACCGGCCTTGATAACCCTGTCTACAGGCCCAGGTACCCCTCTGCCTCCTGACCCTGGTCCCCTTCTGCTGCCAGGCCCTGGTAACCCTCTGCTTCCCGGCCCTGGTCCTTTTGAGCCTCCGGGCCCTGTTCTCCGTCTACCTCCAGGTCACTGGGTTTCTCTCCGTCCCGGCCACGGGTCCTCTCTACCTCCGGGCCTTGGGCCCCCTGTTCTCACTCTACTTCCAGCCCCTGGCCCCTCTCTCCGTCCCGGCCACAGGACCCTCTACCCTCCGGCCTAGGTCCTGTCTCCCAGCCCAGGTACCCCTCTGCCTACCTGCCCTGGTCCCCGCCACTTCTCGGCTCTGGTACCCCTCTGCCTCCCTGCCCTTGTCCCCCCCGATTCCCGGCCCTGGTCCTCCTCTGCCTCCCAGCCCAGGTACCCCTCTGTCAGCCTGCCTTATTCTACGCATGCCTCTCGTTCCCGGTCCCCCTCTGTCTTTCAGCCTTAGTTCCCCTTTACATCCGAGAAGCGAGGGGGGCAAGTGTAGGGAAGCAGAGGTACCGCCTTACCTGCGGGTCCGGGTCCCCGTTTCCTGGACCAGGTGCCTCTCTGCCTCGTGGCCCTGGTTCCTCTCAGCCTGCCGGCCCTGGTCCCCCTCTGCCTCCAGACCCTAGTCTCCTTGTCTCCCGTCCCAGGTACCACTCTGCCTCCCGGCCCTGGTCCCCCTGTCTCCCGGCCCAGGTATCCCTCATTCTCCCGGCCCTGGTCCCTCTGTTCCTGGCAGAGGTACCCATCTGCCACCCGGCCCTGGTCCCCCTGTCCACTGGCCCTGGTCCCCCTCTGCCTCCCGGCCCTGGTCCCCCTCTCTCTTCTGGCCCTTGTCCCCCGTCTCCTGGCGCAGGTACCCCTCTGCCTCCTAGCCCTGTCCCTCCCTGCTTCCAGGCCCTTGTCTCCCCCGGCTTCTTAGTCCTGGTCTCCCCACCGCCACCCTGCCCTGGTCCCCCTCTGCCTGCCAGCACTGGTCTTCCTCAACCTCCAGGCCCTGGCCCCTCTCCCCATCATGCCTGGGCCCCCTCTTCCTCGTGGCCTAGGTCCCTCTGCCTCCCGGATCTGGTCCACCTGTCTTCCCAATCAGGTTTCCCTCTGCCACCCCGACCTGGTCCACCCTGTCTTCCGGACCGGGTACCCCTTGGCCTCGTGGCCCTGGTTACCCTATTATTCCCCGCCCTGATCCCACTCTGCCTCCCAGCCCTGGTTCCCCTCTGCCTCCTTGCCCTTGTCCCCCTGTCTCCCGGCCCAGGTAGCCCTCTGCCGCCCCGCCCTGGTCAACCTCTGCCTCACGACCCTGGTCCCTCTGTGCCTCCCGGCCCTGGTCTCCTTCTACCATCAGGCCCTTGGGTCTCTCTCCTTCCTGGCCATGGGTCCGCTCTACCTCCCGTCCCTGGTCCCCGTCTCCCGGCCCAGGTACACTTCGGCCTCCTGGCTCTGGCCCCCTTCTGCTGCCCAGCCCTGGTTCCCCTCTGCCTACTGGCCCTAGTCTCTCTGCTCCTACTGGCTCTGGTCTCCTTCTACCTCCAGGCCCTTGGGTCTCTTTCTGTGCTGGCCCTGGTCCCCTCTACCTCCCGGCCTTAGTCCTCCAGTCACCCACCCAGGTCCCTCTCTGCCACCCCGCCCTAGTCTCCACCCTGTGCTTCGGCCCAGGTACCCCTCTGCCTCTTTGCCCTGGTTCCCCTCTGCCTCCCAGCCGAGGTATCCCCCGCCTTCCAGTCCTGGTCCCCCTCTGCCCCCATGACCTGGTCCCCAAGGTCTCTTATTCCTGGTCTCCCTCTGACTCCCGGCCAGGATAACCCACTGCCTCTTGGACCAGGTCCCTTTCAGGCTATCAGAGTGGGACCCGGTCTCCCAGCCCTGGTACCCCTCTGCCGCTCTGCCCTGGTCCCCCTCTGCCTCCCAGTCCAAGTCCTCTTATGTCTCCCTGCCCTGGTCCCGAGCACCACTCAGCCCTTGTCCCCATCCGCATCCCGGCTCAGGTACCCCGCTGCCTCCTGGCCTTGGTCCCCTTCCGTAGGGAGCGGGAGAAGGCGCTGAGACAGGCAGTATGTGCACACAAACCGTACCCAACGGCTCAAGGCCAAACAGACTCAACAACAGGAGATAAAGAGACCAGGGCAAGAAAAACAAGCTTGCACCTGCAAGGCTCGGAGGCAACCTCAAGGCCATATCCGCAGCCAGCGATGGTTGGCAACGGGTGGCTGGGGGCGAGCCAGAGCAAACGCTTCGTGACTGGACAGAGCTGTTGTTAGGCTAGTGGCTGGAGGGCGGTGTGTGCTACATGGCAAAGCCTCGATACGCCATCCCCCGAGAAAACCCTGCCCCCGGGCAACGGAGGGTATAAGAGACGAACAAGACAAGGGGGGGGGGCGCACCCGCTCTCTCGCTCTCTCTCGCTCTCTCGCGCCTCTCTCCCTCTCTCTCTCTCTCTCTCTCTCTCTCGCTCTCTCTCGCTCTCTCTCTCTTTCAACCATGTAACCGCTGATAGCAAATAAACGGCAACCAAGCTTTGAACCTCTGGCTGACTCTTCCTGGTGTGAACGCGCGGGCCACGTCCGGAGATGTCCGAAGACCCGGAGAGGGTAAGAACCCGAGAGTTGCCCCCGAAACCACGGGGAGCAACGAGTGGTGCCCAACCTGGACGCGGATACCCCCATTTGGGAAGACCAGGGAGAGTGCCCCGTAGGCCAGGTAGCTAAAGGTCAAGCGGGAAGATGGGGACGGCACGATCGTTGCCCATATATAAGCCAGAAGATAAGGAATTGTACACCCGGCACTGTTAAAAGATATTGAGAAGTAAGGGGGTAAAGATTGAGCTGAAAACAATAAAGGAATTTATAGGGAAGATAACTATGACCACCCCGTGGATATTGGATTCCGGGATCACGGAGGAGCGGTGGGACGTTATTGGGGAACAGATGACGGCCTATGAAGACTCCCACCCGGGGGAGCTAAAGGACGTGGACTTCCTTATACACGGTATCCTCCGTGCTGCCTTTCAAGGGCCAGAGAGACTCTCCTGGCAGCCATCCAAGAATTGGGCCGTAAACCCCCTAATTGGGACTCCTTTCATGGGATGGCCCAGAATGAAGGGGAAACCTCTGATGACTTTTTCACTCGCCTTAGTGAGAGAGAAAAGACGATGGTTAAAAGAATTGTATGTGTATAAAGGAAGAAGGAGGGAAAAGGAGAAATAAAAGAGAAGGTGAAGCAATTGCAGTTGAAGGAAATTGTCTGCTAAGGCATCTACACCCTGCGAAGCAGGTGTCCCATAAGGGCGAATGATGGGTGGAGAGATTGCCTCTAAAGGAAATTGTCTGTGTATGAAGGTTAGAGTAAGTGTGTATGAAGGAGAAAGAGAAGAGACACGAGGAAATTTTAGTCGAATGTCGGTCTTCCTGTAATACCCCTGTGTTGCCTGTGCGAAAACTGGGCTCCCCTCTGTCTTATCGGTTAGTCCGGGACTTGCGTGCAATTAACTCTTACGTTTTGCCTATGCATGCTGTGATTCCTAGTCCCACGGCAGTAGTTAGCTCCATGAGCCCCAAAGCAACCTGTTTTACTTGTATTGATCTAACTGGTGCTTTCTTTACTATCCCGGTGTCCTGTGAGAGCCAGTACGTTTTTTGCCTTTACCTGGGAAGGTCGTCAACTAACCTGGACGAGGCTTCTCCAGGGTTTTGTTCACTCCCCAACTATCTTTTCGAGAGAATTGTGCATAGCCCTATCTCCCCTCAAATTACCCGAAGGGATCAGTATGTTCCAGTATGTGGATGATATCCTTATTGCTGGGGACACGAAGGATCTGTGTCGGTCAGGTTCCCTCCAGGTCCTAGCATGTTTGCATCAGCTTGGTCTTAAAGTTAGTCACGAGAAACTGCAGTGGTGTCAGCCCCAGGTAAAATATCTTGGGTTCATGTTGCGGGCGGGAGAAAGAGCAATCGCCCCCAAGCGAGCAAGCCTTATTCAATGCATGCCTCGCCCCACTACTAAGCGGGCCCTGAGAGGTTTTCTTGGTGCGGCTGGGTTTTGTCGAGCTTGGATTCCAGAATTTGGGTTGTTAACCAGACCCCTTTTTGAGCTCCTAAATATGACTTCCCCAGAGCCCCTGGACTGGACTCCCGAGGCTGTAGAAGCCTTTCAGACACTAAAATCATGCCTGAGTTCAGCCCCTGCCCTGGGACTCCCTGACTACAGTAAGCCGTTCTATTTGTACATTCATGAACGCCGCGGAGTAGCCTCAGGTGTTTTGCGCCAAACTCTCGGTCCTCACTATCGACCAGTAGCCTATTATTCAGGTGTCCTTGATCCTGTCATTCTTGGTCAAGTACCTTGTATCCGCTACATAGCTGCGGTGGTAATGCTGCTTGAAAAGTCTCAGGATATCCTCTTGGGACATCCCGTTGTTGTTCGGACTCCGCATGAAGTTGTGCGCCTCCTTCGTGGAGCAGCCACCCAAGCCTTATCTGTGGCACACCTGACTAAATATGAGGTTGCTTTATTGAAAAATCCGCAGGTACATGTGGAGCGCTGTGGCTCCTTGAATCCAGCTACCCTGCTTGAGTCCTCTCCCATGACTGACCAAATTCACGATTGTGACGAAGCAGTTCGGAAAACTGTCTCTCTTCGATCTGACCTTCGCGATGAGCCTTTGTCCTCTTCTGATCTGACTTTGTTTACAGATGGCTCCTCCTTTATGGACCAAGGGGTGCGCCTCACCGGCGCTGCTGTTGTTACCCTAACCTCTGTGCTGTGGACCGGCTCACTCCCAGCTTCTTGCAGTGCGCAGGCAGCTGAGCTTGAAGCCCTTACACAGGCATTATTACTCGGTAAAGGGAAGCGTGTGACCATCTATACAGACTCTAAGTATGCCTTTGGGGTCTGTCACGCTACAGGTGCCCTGTGGCTAAGTCGTGGGTTCCTCACTTCAGCGGGTCGTCGGGTTGCTAATGGGGATGGTATAGAATGCCTATTACAGGCCCTCTTGCTCCCAGCCGAGGTGGCTGTCGTGCATGTGCATGCCCACACCCGAGGAAGTGATTCCCCCGAGTTTGGGCAATCGCCTAGCCGACAAGGCCTCTCGTTGGGCAGCTCGGCATACCCCCCTTGTATGTGTAGCTCCTGTTATGGGCCTGGCCCCCATGTCTATGCCTGGCACTCTGTTGCTTTCCCTGATTACTGTTAAGGAAAGAGCTGAGTGGCCTCGGCAATATGAGGCACTGGAACGAGACGGACTCTTTTGGGTCCCTGATGGACACCCTATTTTGCCCGCTGCTGCACTGCGACCTGTTTGTCCGGGTCTTCACCAGGAGACTCACTTTGGTGCAGATGCCTTGGCAGCCACAGTTCTTCGAGTTTGGTTTGCCCCAGGTATCCATCCTGTTGCCAAACGTGTCACAGCCAGTTGTGCAACTTGCCAGAGCTTCAATGCTCACCCTGGTCATCGGGTTCCCTTGGGGGGGGACACCCTTGGGTCTATTCCCCTTTTGAGGGTTTGCAGGTTGATTTTGTGACACTTCCGAGGGCTGGTCGTTTCCGATATGTACTAGTCATTGTTGATCACCCGACTAGGTGGATGGAGGCTTTCCCTTCCTCCCGAGCACCTGCTCTTACGGTGGTGAAATGTCTCTAACGGGAAGTCATTCCCAGGTTTGGACCACCTGCTGTTATTGATTCTGATCAAGGATCACATTTCACTGAGTCTGTTCTATCTGAAATTTATCGACCTGTCTCTATATGTTGCCAACCTGGACTTCCCAAGCGCTTAGTACAGTGCTCTGCACACAGTAAGCACTCAATAAATATGATTGAATGAATGAATGAATGAATCGACCACTTGGAATTGAATGTTCTTTACATGCACCATACCAGGGCGATGATGCCCTGCGAGCCTATGTTTTGTCTCTCCAGGGAATTCTAGCTGAGCTGCAGGCTGCTGGAATCCTCCGTCAGCGCACCCCTCTCACCGATCATCTGCATCCGTTCATCGCTGGAGATTGGGTTTTGGTTAAGCGCATGGTCGGCAACGCTTCACTTAAGCCATCCTGGGAGGGGCCCAAACAGGTTCTCTTGTCTTCCTTTTCTGCAGTTCGTGTTGCCGAGCGCCCCTCGTGGATCCATCACTCCCAGGTGAAGCCAGGCGTTTTTGATGCTTCGCCTCCTGATTGTACTCCCCCATCGGTTTCTGCTGACTCTCAAGATTCCGAGCCACCCACTGTCCCAGCTTTATGGCTGCGTCGAACTTCTACCGGATGGGCCTCGGTCCTGTGAGATTTTGTCTGGTTGCTTATTTGTGTGTCTTGCCGCTGGTTTGGTTTTTTGCTGTGCTGTGTTTTTCAGCTCCTGAAGGCCTGCCTCTGATGTGCTTCATCTACCCTGATGCTTCTACAAACCTCGACCACACGCCTGTCCAAAGCTGAAGTCACGGACATGCAGCGCCGTCTGGACGCTGTGTTTCGCTGAGGAGGGGGATTGTTGTGTGTCCTCAGTTGTGCTTGAATTTTTCTGTTGGATTTTTCTATCTTTTCTTTTTGCCTGGATGTTTTTGTCTTTTCCTTATCCTTTACTTTAGGCGCCGGCTTTGCGGAAGACCTTTGTTATCCCGAGGAGGGTCGTATGTGATCCTCCCGGTGGCCATGGGCCTCGGAAGGATCAAAAGGGGGTTTTGCTTTTGCTCATGGGCCTCCCGTGCCTCCTTCGTCTCTTTTTTTCTCCATTGTTGCCCGGGTGGTCCGCGAGATTAAGGTCGAGATGCTCCCATTGCGCTGACGCCCTTAGCGGTCCCCGCCATAACGGGAGGGGGACACGTAGGGAGCGGGGGAAGGCGCTGAGACAGGCAGTATGTGCACACAAACCGTACCCAACGGCTCAAGGCCAAACAGACTCAACAACAGGAGATAAAGAGACCAGGGCAAGAAAAACAAGCTTGCACCTGCAAGGCTCGGAGGCAACCTCAAGGCCATATCCGCAGCCAGCGATGGTTGGCAACGGGTGGCTGGGGGCGAGCCAGAGCAAACGCTTCGTGACTGGACAGAGCTGTTGTTAGGCTAGTGGCTGGAGGGCGGTGTGTGCTACATGGCAAAGCCTCGATACGCCATCCCCCGAGAAAACCCTGCCTCCGGGCAACGGAGGGTATAAGAGACGAACAAGACAAGGGGGGGGGGGCGCGCCCGCTCTCTCGCTCTCTCTCGCTCTCTCGCGCCTCTCTCCCTCTCCCTCTCTCTCTCTCTCTCTCTCTCTCTCTCTCTCGCTCGCTCGCTCGCTCGCTCGCTCTCTCGCTCTCTCTCTCTTTCAACCATGTAACCGCTGATAGCAAATAAACGGCAACCAAGCTTTGAACCTCTGGCTGACTCTTCCTGGTGTGAACGCGCGGGCCGCGTCCGGAGATGTCCGAAGACCCGGAGAGGGTAAGAACCCGAGAGTTGCCCCCGAAACCACGGGGAGCAACGCCCTTCTACCTCGCGGACCAGGTACCCCTCTGCCTCCTGGCCCTGGTCCCCCTATACTTCCCCACCCTGGTCGCCCTCTGCCTCCCGGCTCTGGCACTCTGTGTTACCGGCACTGGTCTTCCTCTGCCTCCAGGCCCTGGTCCCTCAGTCCTTCCCGGCACTGGATCCTCTCTATCAACAGGCCCAGGTCCCCGTGTCTTCTGCAACAGGTACCGCTCTACCACCAAGCCCTGGTCCTCCTGTTTCCCAGTCCAGATACCCCTCTGCCTCCTGGCCTGGAACCCTCTGCCTCCCGGCCCTGGTTCCCCTCTACCTCCCGGTACTGGTCCCCCTCTGATTCCCTGCTCTGCCCCCGCCCCCCAACTCACGGCCATAGTCCTCCTCAGCCTCCCAGCCCAGATACCTCTCTGCCTCCCCAGCCTGGTTCCCCTCTGCCTCCCTGCCCTGGTCCCACTCTGCCTCCCGGCCCTAGTCCCACTCTACCTCCCGGCCCTGGTCTCCTCTACCTCCAGTCCCTTGGGTCTCTCTCTGTCCTGGCCCTGAGTCCCCTCTACCACGCAGGTCTGGTCCCCCTGTTTCCAGACTCAAGTACCCCTCTGCCTCCAGGCCCTGGTCCTCCTGTCTCCTGGCCCCGGTACCCCTCTACCTCCTGGCCTTGGTCCCCTTCTTCCTCCTGGCCCTGGTCTTCCTCTACTTTCCTGCCCTGGTCCCCCTCTGCCTCCTGACCCTGGTCCCCTTCTTCCTCCCTGCCCTGGTCCCCCCTGCTGTTTACCCTGGGCCCCCTCTTCCTCCCAGTACTGGTCCCACTCTGCCTCCTGGCCCTGGTACCACCGGCCTCTCAGCCCTGGTCCCCCTCTGCCTTCGCGCCCAGGTACCCCACGGCCTCCTGGCCCTGGACCCCCTCTGCCTCCCAGCCAAGTGCCCCGTCTCCCAGCCCAGGTGCCCCTCTGCCTCTCGGCCATGGTCCCCCTCTGCTGCCCTGCACTAGTCATTCATTATTCATTCAATCGTATTCATTGAGCTCTTATTACGTACAGAGCACTGTATTAAGCGCTTGGGAAGTGCAAGTTGGCAACATAGTCCCCCTCTGCCTCCCAGCACTGGTCCCTCTGTGCCTCCCAGCCCGGGTCTCCTTCTACCTCCAGGACCTTGGGTCACTCACCGTCCTGTCCCTGGGTCCACTCTATCTCCTGGCACTGGTCCCCCTGTTTCCCAACCCACGTACCCCTCTGCCTCCTGGCCCTGGTTCCCCTCTGCAGCCCTTCCATGGTCTCCCTATGCCTGTTGAACCTTTTCCCTCTGTGCTTCCCATCCCCGGTCTCGTTACTACCTCCAGGTCCTTGCGTCTCACTCCGTCCTGGCCCAGGGTCCCCTCTCCCTCCTGGACCTGGCCCCCCTCTGCCTCCCGGCCCAGGACCTCATCTCCCAGCCCAGGTGCCCCACTGCCTCCCATCACTGGTCCCCCTGTCTCCCGACTCAGGTACCCCTCTGCCACCCGGACCGGGTACCCCTCTGTCTACTGGCCCTTGTCCCTCTCTGCCTCCCTGCCCTGGTCCTTGTTGCCTTCCGGCCCTCGTCCCTCGGTGTCCCCTGTCCCTGGTCTCCCTCTACTTCCAGGCCCTTGGGTCTTTCTCCGTCCCAGCCTTGGGTCCCCTCTACCTCCCGGCCAAGGTACTTCTCTACCTTCCGGCCCTGGTCCCCACGTATTCCGTCCCAGGTAACCCTCTGCCTCCTTGTCCTTGTCCCCCTGTCTCCCGGCACAGATCCCCATATACCTCCTGGCCCTGGTCTCCCTCTGCCGTCCTGCCCTGCTCCCCGTTTGCCTCCCGGCCCTGGTCCCTCTGTACCTCCCTGCCATGGTCTCCTTCTACCTCCAGGCCCTTGGGTCTTTCTCCGTCCCAGTCCTGGGTACCCCCTACCTCTATTCCCTGGTCCCCCGGTCTCCTGGCCTAGTCCCTCCAGGCCCTAGTCACCATCTCCCGGCCGTGGTACCTCTCTACCACCACACCGTGGTCCCCTGGTCTCCTGCCTCAGGTACCCCTCTGTCTCCTGGCCCTGGTAACCCCATCTCCCGGCCCAGGTACCCCTTTGCCTCCTGACCATGGTGCTCAGCTGCCTCCCAGCCCTGGTCCCCCGTAATCCCAACCCAAGTACCCCCTCTGCCTCCCTGCCTTTGTACCCCTGTCTCCCGGCACAGGTACCCCTATACCTCCTAGCCCTGGTCCCCCTCTGCTGCCCTGCCCTTCTCCCCGTCTGCCTCCCGGCCCTGGTCCCTCTTTGCCTCCCTGTCCTGGTCTCCTTCTATCACCAGGCCCTTGGGTCTTTCTCCGTCCAAGCCCTGGGTACCACCGTCTTTCTCCGTCTCGGCCCTGGTCCCCTCATCTCCTGGCCTAGTCCCTTCATACCCTAGTCCTCATCTCCCGCCCCAGGTATCTCTCTACCTCCACACCGTGTTCCCCCGGTCTCCTGGCTCAGGTACCCCTCTGCCTCCTGACCCTGGTCCCCATCTGCCTCCTGGCCCAGGTCCCGTTGTGCGTCCAGGCCCTGGTAACTCTGTGCCTCCCGGGACTAGTCTCCCTCTACTTCCAGACCCTTGGGCCTCCCTCTGTCCTGGCCCTGGGTACACTCTACCTTCAGGCCCTGGTCCCCCGTCTCCCGGCCCAGGTATATCTATGCCTCTCTGCTCTGGTCACCCCTCCCTCCTGACCCAAGTACCCCTCTGCCTCCTGGCCCTGATTGCCTCTGCCACACTGCCATGGTCCCCCTCTACCTCCGGGACCTGGTCCCTCTGTGCCTCCCGGCCCTGGTCTCCCTCTAACTTCAGTCACTTGGATCTCTCTCCACCCCGGCCCTGGGTGCCCCCTACTTCCCGGCCCTGGTACCAATGTCTGCAGGCCCAGGTAAACCTTTGCCTCCCGGCCCTGGTCCCCCTCTGCCTACTGGTCCTGGTCTCCCTCTGCCTACTGGCCCTGGTCCCCCTCTGCCTCCTGGTCCTGGTTCCGCTCTGGCACCCTGCCCTGGTCCTCCCTCCCCCACCCCCGGCTCCTTGGTCCTGGTCCCCCTATTCCTCCTGGCCCTTGTACCACCCCGGGCTTTCAGCCCTGGTCCCAATTTACTCTCTGGCCCTGGTCCCCCCCCCCCCCGACCTTCGGGCCCTCGTCCCCTTCTCCCTCCAGCGCTAGTTACCCTCTACCTCCCTGCCTTGGTCCCCATCTTTCACACGGAACTGGTCCCTCTGCCTACCAGCTCAGGTTCCTGCGCTGTGCCTGCCAGCCCTTATCTCCCTTTACCTCCTGGCCCTGGCCCTTCTCTCTGTCCCAGCCCTGGGTCCCCTCTAAACTCAGGCCCTGGCCCCCGTCTCCGGACCCAGTAGCCCTCTACCCCCTGGCCCTGATACCCCTCTGCCTCTCCGCCCTGGTCCCCCTCAGCCTCTCTCCTCTGGTTCCTCCCTGTCTTTCTGCCCTGGTCACCTTCTACCTCCAGACCCTGGTCCCTCTCTCGTTCCCGGCCCTGGGTCCCCTATACCTTCTGGCTGTGGTCCTCCTGTCTCCCGGCCCAGGTACTTCTCTAGCTCCCAGCCCTGGTCCACGTTTCCCAGTCCAGGTACCCGTCTGCCTCCTGACCCAGGTTCTCCTCTGCTTTCCTGCCCTGGTCCCCCCAACCTCTCAGGACCTGTTCCCCTCTGCCTCCCGGCCAAGGTACCCCGCTGCCTCCTGACCGAATTCCATCTTTGCCTCCCGGCCCAGGTCGGCCTACTCCGGGCCCAGGTACCCCTCTACCTTCCGGCTCTGGTCCCCCTGTCTCCCGGCCCTGGTCCCCATCAGCCTCCCTGCCCTGGTCCGCTACTGCCACTCAGCCCTGGTCCCCCTGACTGCCGGCCCAGGCACCCCTCTGCCTCCCGGCCGTGGACCCTGTCTCCCGGCCCAGATACCCCTCTGCCTCCTGGCCCTGGTCCCCCTCTGCCTCTGTGCCCCGGTGCCCCTCTACGTCCACAGCCTGGTCCCTCTCCTTCACAGCCCTGGTTCCCCTCTACCAACCAGCCCTGGTCCCCATGGCCTCCGGCCAGGTACCTCATTACCTCCCGGCCCTAGTCCCTTTGTTTCCCGGTCCAGGTATCCCTCAGCCTCCTGGCCCTTGTCACCTTCTGACTCTCGACCCAGGTCGCCCTCTGCCTCCTGGTAATTGTACCCCACTGCGTCCTGGCCCAGGTGCCCCTCTGCCTCCCGTCCATGGTCCCCCTGTCTCCCGGCCCAGGTACCCCTCTGCCTCCTGGCCCTGGTTACCCTCTGCCTCCCTGCCCTGGTCCCCCTCCCCGATCTCTTGGCTCTGGTCCCCCTGACTGCCGGTCTTAGTACTCCTCTGCCTCCCATCCTTGGTCCCCCTGCCTCCCGGCCAAGTTACTCCTATGCGTACTGGCCCTGGTCCCCCTCTGCGTCCCCGCCCTGGTCCCCCTCTACATCCCTGCCCTGGTCTCTCTGTGCCTCCCGGCCCTGGTCTCCCTCTACCTCCAGGCCCTGGGTTCTCTCTCCTTCCCAGCCCTGGTCCCCGTCTGCATCCCTGCCCAAGCACCGCAGTGCCTCTTGGCACTGGTCCCCCACTGCCTCCCATCCCTGGACCCCGTCTCCCAGCCTAGGTGCACCTCTGCCTCCTGACACTGGTCCCCCACTGCGTCTCGGCCCTGGTAGCCCTCTGCCTCTCAACCGTGGTCCCCCTCTGCCTCTCCACTCAGGTAACCCTCTGCCTCCCTAACCTGGTACCCCTCCTCCTCCCGACCCTGGCCCCCAGTCTCCCAGCAGAGGTAACCCTCTGTCTCCTGGCCATGGTCACCTTCTGCCGTGTTTCCCTGGTCCTCTTCTGCCTCCCGGCCCTGGTAGCTCTGTGCCTCCCGGCCCTGGTCTCCTTCTACCTCCAGGCCCTGGAGTCTCTCTCCAACCTGGCCCTGGGTCCCCTCTACCGCCTGGCCCTGTTCCCCCGTCTCCTGGCCCAGGTAACCCTCTGCCTCCTGGCCTTGGTTCCCCTCTACCACCCTGCCCTGGTCCCCCTCTTCCTCCCGGCCCTCGTTCCTAAGTGCCTTCTGGACCTGTTTTTTCTCTGCCTTCAAGATCTTGGGTCTCCGTTCCAGCCCAGGGTCCTCTCTACTTTCTGACCTTTGTCCCCCATGCTTCCCTGCCCCACACCGCCCCGCCTCTCAGCCCTGGTCTCCCACTACCTCCCGGCCCTAGTCCCCAATCTCCTGGCCAAGATACCCCTCTGCCTTCCTGTCCTCGTCCCTCTGTGTCATGGCCCATTTACCTCACTGCCTTCTGAGCCTGACACCCCTCTGCTGCCCTGCCCTGATCCAACGCTACTTCCCGGCCCGGGACCATCTATGCCTCCAGACCCTGGTCTCTTTCTACCCCCAGGCCCTCGGGTCCCTCTCCATCCTGGCCCTGGGCTCCCTCTAACTCCAGGCCCTGGTTGCCTGGTCTCCCAGCCCAGGAACCATTCAGCCTACGTGCCCTGGTCCACCTCTGACACCATTCCCTGGAACCCCTCTGCCTCCCAGCCCTGGACCCTTTGTGCCTCAAGGTTCTGGTCGCTTCTCCCTCAAGGCCCTTGTGCATCTCTTCGTCCAAACCCGGGTTCCCCTCTATCTCCCAGCCCTGGTCCCCCTCTGCCTCCCAGCCCTGGTTCCCTCCTGCCTCTCAGCCTTGGTCCCCCTTTGACTCTCGTCCCTGGTTCCCTTGTACCCCGGCCCAGGTACCCCTCTGCCTCCCTGTCCTGGTCCAACTGTCTCCCAGCCCAGGAACCCCTCTGCCTCCTGACCCTGGTCCTCCTCTGCTTCCCGGCCCTGGACTTTCTGTGCCTCCTGGTCCTGTTCTCCCTCTACCTTCAGGCCCTTGGGTCTCTCTCAGTCCCAGCTCAGGGTCCCCTCTAACTCCCGGTCCTGGTCCCCCTCTGTCAACCGGCCCAGGACCCCATCTCCCAGCCCAGGGATCCCTCTGCCACCCGGCCTTGGTCCCCTTCTTCCGCCCTACCCTGATCCCCCTCTGCTTCCTGGACCTGGTCTCTCTGTGCCTCCCGGCCCTGGTCTCCTTCCACTTCCAGGCCCTTGGGCCACTCACCGTTCCGTCCCGGGGTCCCTTCTGCCTCCCGGCCCTGGTCCCCTTGTCTCCCAACCAACGTACCCCTCTACTTCCTGGCCCTGGTCCCCCTCTGCTTCCTCGCCCTGGAGCCCCTCTGCCTCAAACCCCTGGTCCCCCTCTGCCTCTCTGCCCTGGTTCCCCTTGCCTCTTGGCCCTGGACATCCTCTGCCTCTCGGCCCTGGACCCCGTCTGCCTCTCGGCCCTCGTCACCCGCTGCCTCTTGGCCCTGGTCCCCCTCTGCCTCCCGGCCTTGCTCCCCCTCTACCTCCCTGCCCTGGTCCCCCCTGTTTCTCGACCCTGGTCCCCCTGCCTTCAGGCCCAGGTATCCCTCTGCCTCCAAGACCGGGTAACCCCCTGCCTCCTGGCCATGGACCCCCTCCGTCTCCTGGGCCTGGACTCCCCTCTGCCTCCCGGCCCTGGTTCCCCTCTGCTGCCCTGCCCTGTTCCCCCTTTGGCTCCCAGCCCTGGTCCCTCTGTGTCTCCCGGCCCTGGACCCTCGTGCCCCCTGGCCCAGGTAACCCTCCTGTCAGTGGTCCCCCTCTGCCTTCTGGCAGTGATCCCCCTCTGCCTCCTGGCACTGGTCCCCCTCTGCCTCCCAGACCTGGTCCCTCTGTACGTCCTGGTCCCGGTCTTCTTCCTCCAGGGCCTGGTCCCTCTCTCTATCCCATTCATTCATTCATTCATTCATTCAATCCTATTTATTGAGTGCTTACTGTGTGCAGAGCACTGTACTAAGCTCTTGAGAAGTACAAGTCGGTAACATATAGAGATGGTCCCTACCCAATAGCGTGCTCACAGTCTAGAAGGGGGAGACAGACAACAAAACAACACATATTAACGAAATAAAATAAATACAACAGTAAATATGTACAAGAGTCAAGGGCGGAGACTCAAGTTGACCGCGCAGAAGAAGGCAATGGTAAACCACTTCCTTATCTTTACCAAGAAAACTCTGCCAGAATGACCGCAGGTGGAGAGTGGGGTTTTCTGGGAGAGATGTGTCGATGGAGTCGCTATGGGTCAGAAACGACTCGTCGGCATAAGACAAGACAAGAATACTTTTTATAGAAACAGCATGGCCTAGTGGAAAGAGCGAGGCCCAGGAAGTCAGAGAAACTGGGTTGTAATCCCAGCCCTTCCAGATGCTTGCTTTGACACCTTGGGCAAGTCACCTAACTATGCTTTAATTTCCTTAACTGTAAAATGGAAATCAAGTACCTGTTCTCCTTCCCGTTCTTGACTATGAGCCCCAGTGTGATTGGGACTGTGTTCAACCTGATTAAATACGCCCCAGTACTTATAATAGTGCTTGACACATAATAAAGGCTCAACAAATACCACGATGATGATGATAAAAATACTATAGCGCTTTTACTTTTCTGAAGCATTTTCAGGTCAGTTGTCTCATTTTATCCTCCCAACATCTCTGTGAAACAAGGAGAGGCAGACATTTTTATCCCCGTTTTACAGGTAAAACAAAGAGGTCCAGAGAAGTTAAGTGACTCAGCCAAGGTCACCCAGCAGGTTAGGGACAGAACCAGGATAAGAACCCAGCAAAATGTGCTTTCCGCTATGCCACGGGCTTGACTTAGGCCCCAAAGACCAGCCTCCCTGTGTTCTATCCTGCTACTTTCTGAGGCCCAGTCAGTGCCACCCAGACGGAAACTGAGGCAGTGCAAGGCCTGCCCTGCACGCCTAATCTGTCCGGTACTGACGGCGGGGGCCTGAAAAAGCAGAGACTTGAACCTACAAAGATTAAATGGGATGGGTACTTTAACTTGTTGCCAAGAAAGAGAATAGAAGACGGGCCTGAGAGTCAGAAGGAAATAGTTTTTAATCCTGCTTCCACCATATGTCTGCTGTGTGATCTTGGGCAAGTCACCTGACCTCTCAGTGCCTCAGTTACCCCATCTGCAAAATGGGGATTAAGAGTTTCCCTCTGTACGTCCTGGTCCTGGTCTCCTTCCTTCAGGTCATGATCACTCTCTCTATCCTAGACTTGGGTCCCCGTTACCTCCCGGCCCTGCTCCTCCTGTCTCCCAGCCCAGGTACCCGTCTACCTCCCTGCCCTGGTCACTCTGTTTCCCATCCCAGGTACCTCTTTGCCTCCCAGCCCGGGCCCCCTCTACCAACCTGCCCTGGTCCCCCTCTGACACTCTGCCGTGGTCCCCCTCTAACTCCCGGCCCTGCTCCCCCTCTACCTCTCTTCCCTGGTCCCCCCCGGTTCCTGGCCCTGATCTCCCTCTACCTCCCTGACCAGAAACCCCTCTGCCACCTGGCCCTGGAAACCCTCTTTCTCCCGGCCCTGGTCCTCCTTCTCCCGGCCCAAGTACCCCTCAGCCTCCTAGGCCTTGTCCCGCTCTGCCTCCCGTCTCTGCTCCCCTTCTGCTTCCCTGCCCTGGTCCCCCCTGCTTCTTGGTCCTGGTCCCCCTCTGCCTTCTGGACCAGGTACCCCTATGCCTCCTGGCACTCGTCCCGCTCTGCCTCCGGGAAATGGTCCCCCTCTGCCTCCTGGCACTGGTCCCCCTCTGCTTCTTAGACCTGGTTCCTCTCTCCAGGCCCTGGTCCTGCTCTCCATTCCGGACTTGGGTCCCCTCTACCTCCCGGCCCTGATCCCCTGTCTCCCGGCCCAGGTAACCCTCTACCTCCCTGCCCTGGTCCCCCTGTTTCCCATCCCAGGTACCCCTTCGCCTCCCGGCCCGGGTCCCCCTCTGCCACCCTGCCCTGGTCCTCTGCTGCCTCCCGGCCCTTGTCACTTTATGCCTCCCGGTCCTTCTCTCCTTTTACTTCCAGGTTCTTGGGTCTCTCTCCGTCATGGCCCTGGGTCCCCTATACCACCCAGCCCTGGTACCCTTGTCTTCCAGCCCAGGTACCTCTCGGCCTCCCTGCCCTGGTCCCCCTGTCTTTCGGCCCACGTGCCTCTCTCCCTCCCGGCCCTGGTTCACCTCTTTCTTCCGGCCCTGGTCTCCTACCTCCAGGCCCTTGGGTCTCTCTCCATTCCGGCCTTGCGTCCCTTCTACCTCCAGGCCCTGATCCCCTTGTCTCCCGGCTCAGGCACCCCTCTGCCTCATGTCCCTGTTCTTCTTCTACCTCCAGGGCCTTGGGTCTTCCTCCGTTACGGGCCCAGGTCCCCTCTATCTTCCGGCCCTGGTCCCCCTCTCTACCTGCCCAGGTACCCCTCTGCCTCCTGGCCCTGGTCCCCCTATGCCTCTGTGCCCTGGTCCCTCCCACTTCTCGGCCCTGGTCCACACCGGCCTTCCGGCCCGGGTATCCCATACCTTCTGGCCCTACTCCCCCTCTGTCTCCTGGCCCTGGTCCCCTTCCGCCGCCCTGCCACCCTCCCGGCCCTGGTCTCCTTCTACCTTCAGGCCCTTGGGTCTCTCTCCATCCCAGCCCTGGGTCCGCACTACTTCCTGGGCCTGGTCCCAGTCTCCAGACCCAGGAACCCATCTGCCTCCTAGCCCTGGTCCCCGTAGGCCTCCCAGCCCTAGTGACCCTCTGCCTCCATGCCCTGGTTCCCCTCTGCCTCCCTGCCCTTATCAACCCTGTTTCTCTGCCCTGGCCCCCTTCTGTCTCCGGGCCCAGGTACCGCTATGCCTCCCGTCCCTGGTCCACCTCGGCGTCTATGACCTGGTGATCCCCTGCCTCTCGCCCTGGTCCCCCTGTTTCTCAGCCCTGGTCCTCCTGTCTCCGGAGTCAGATACCCCTCTGCTTCCTGGCCCAGGTACCCCACTGCTTCCAAGCCCTGGTTCCCACCTGCCTCCCCGCCCTGTCCCCGTCTGCCTCCCGGCCCTGGTACCTCTCTACCTGCAGGCCCTGGTTCCCGCTACCTCCGGTCCCAGGTCCCCCAGTCTCCTGGCCCAAGTTCCATCCTGCCTACTGGCCCTGGTTCCTCTCTGCCTCTCGGCCCTGATCTCCCTGTTGCCCGACTTAGGTCCCCCTCTGCCTCCCGGCCCTGGTCCCCCCGACATATCGGCCATGGTCCCTAGCTACCTCCCGGCCCAGGTACGCCTCTGTCCCCTGGCCCTGGTCATCCTCTGCTTCCCGGCCCTGGACCCTCGTCTCTTGGCCCAGTTACCCCTCTGTCTCCTAGTTCTGGTCTCTTTCTGCCTCCAGACCCTGGACTCCCTCAACCTCCATGCCGATCCCTCTCTCTGTCCTGGCCCTGGGTCACCTATACCTCCCGGCTCTGGTCCCCATTTCCTGGTCCAGGTACCCCTTTGCCTCCTAGCCCTGGTCTCTTTCTGTCTCCAGGCCCTGATCTCCTTCGGCCTCCTGGCCCTGGTCCCCCTCTGCCTCCAGGCCCAGGTACCCCCCTGCCTTCTGGCCCTGGTCACCCCTATGGTTCCAGGCCCTGGTGCCACTCTGCCTCCAGGCCCTGCTCCCCAGTCTCTCGGCCCAGTTACCCCTCTGACTCCTGGCCCTGTTCCCCCTGTATCCTGGCCCAGGTACCCCTCTGCCTTCTTGCCTTGGTCCCCTTCTGAATACCTGCCCTAGTGTCCCTCTGCCTCAAGGCCCGGATCCCCCTCTCCATCCCAGCCCTGGGTCCCATATACCACCCGACCCTGCTGCCCGTCTCCCGGCACTGGTCCCCCTCTGCCTCCTGACCATCGTCCCCGTGCCTCCTGCCCCAGGCACCCCGCTGCTTCCTGGTCCTTGCCCCCTTCACCTCTCGGCCCTGGACCCCTGTCACGAGGCCCAGGGACCCCTCTGCCGCCCTGCCCTGGCCCCTCTGTCTTATGGCCCAGGTCCCCCTCTGCCTCCCGGCCCTGGTGCACCTGTCTCCCGGCCTAAGTACCACTCTGCCTCCTGGCCCTGGTCCCCCTCTGCCTCACGGCCCTGGTCCCCCTGTCTCCCGGCCTAGGTACCCCTCTGCCTCTTGGCCCTGGTCCGCCTCTGCCTACCCGCCCAGGTCCCCATCTGCCTCCAGGCCCAAATCTTCCTCTGCCTCCATACCCTGGTCTCCCCAGCTTATCGACCCTGATCCCCCTCTGCCTTCCGGCCCAGGAACCCCTCTGCTTCCTGGCCCTGGTCCCCCTCTGCCTCCCTGCCCTGATCCCCGTCTGGCTCCCAGCCCTGGTCCCTCTGTGCCTCCCCGCCCTTGTCTCCCTCAACCTCCATGCCCTGGTCCCTCTCTACGTCCCAGCCCTGGGTCACGCCAAACTTCTGGCCCTGGTCCCCGTGTTTCCTGGTCCAGATACCCCTCTGCCTCCTAGTCCTGGTCTCTGTCTGCCTCCAGGCCCTGGTCTTCCTCGGCCTCCCGGCCTTGGTCTCCCTCGGCCTCCCGGCCCTTGTCCCCCTCTGTCTCCCTGCCCTTGTGGCCCCTGCTTTTCTGCCCTGGTCCCCCTTTGTCTCCCGGCCCAGGTATCCCTCTGCCTCCTGGCCCAGGTCACCCTCTGCCTCCCAGCCCAGGTATCCCCCTGCCTTTTGGCCCCGGTCCCCCTATGGTTCCAGGCACTGGTGCCCTTTTGCCTCCAGGCACGGGCAACTCCCTCTGTCCTAGCCCTGGATACCATATACAACCCGGCCCTGCTGCCTGTCTCCTGGCCTGGTACCCCTCTGCCTCCTGTTCATCATCCCCATCTCCTGACCCAGGTACCTCTCTGCCTCCCATCCCTCGTCCCTCTGTGCATCCCGGACTTAGTCTCCTTCTACCTCCGGGCCCTTGGGGCTCTCTCCATCCCGGCCCTTGGGTCCCTCTACCTCCCAGCCCTGGACCACCTGTTTCCCGGCCCATGTACCCCACTACCTCCCGACCCTGGTCCCCCTCTACCTTCCCACCCTGGTCCTCTTCTACCTCCCATCCCTGGTCCCCCGCTGCCTCTCTGTCCTAGTCCCTCTCTGCTTCTCGGCCCTGGTTCCCTTTTTCATCCCAGACCAGGTCCCCCTGTCACCCGGCCCAGGTACCCCTCTGCCTTCTGGCACTTGTTCCCTTCTGTCCTGGTCCCAATATGTCTCCAGACCCTGGTCCCCCTCTGCCTCTCGGCCCTGGTCCCTCTCTAACTCCCGGCCCAGGTACACCTCAGCCTCCTGGTCCTGGTCACCCTTTGCCTCCCGGCCCTGCTCCCCCGTCTCTCGACACAGTTACTCCTCTGAATCCCTGCCCTGGTCCCCTTGTCTCCCCGCCCAGGTACCCCTCTGCCTCCCTGAACTGGTCACCCTGTATCTCGGACCAGCTACCCCTCTGCCCTCTGGCCCTGGTCCTGCTCGGAATACCTGCCCTGGTCCCACTATGCTTCCAGGCCCTCGTCCCCCTCTGCCTCAAGGCCCAGCTCCACCTCTGCGTCCCAGCCCTGGGTCCAATATACCACCTGGCCCTGCTGCCCGTCTCCCGGTCCTGGTCCCTCTCTGCTTCCTGGCCGTCGTCCCCTTGTCTCCCGGCACCCCTCTGCTTCCTGCTTCTTGCCCTGCTTCACCTCTCGGCCCTGGTCCCCCTCTGCCTCTCGGCACTGGTCCTCCTGTCTCGCAGCCCACAGACACCTCGGCCTCCCTGCTCTGGTCACTCTGCCTCCCTGCCCAGGTACCCCTCTGTCTCCTGGCCCTGGTCCCCTCCTCCCGGCCCAGGTACCACTCTGCCTCCTGGTCTTGGTCCCCCTCTGCCTATCTTCCCTGGTCCCCATCTGGCTCCTGGCCCTGCTTCCCCTCTGCCTCCTAGCCGTGGTCCCCCAACTCCAAACCCAGGTACCCCTCTGCTTCCTGGACCTAGTCCCCCTCTGCCTACCTGGCGTGGTCCCCATTTGCATCCCAGCCCTGGTCCCCTTCTGCCTCCCGGCCCTGGTCCCCCGTCTCCGGGCCCAGGCACCCCTCTGTCTCCTAGCCTTGGTCCCTCTCTGCCACCAGGCCTTGTTCTCCCTCTGCCTCCCAGCCCTGGTCTCCCTGTCTCTTGGCCTAGGTACCCCTCTGCCTCCTGGCCCTGGTCCACCTCTTCCTACCCGACCTGGTCCCCATCAGCCTCCCGGCCCTGGTCCCCCTGTCTCCCGGCCCAGGTACCCTTCTGCCTCCTAGCCCTGGTCCCTCTCTGCCTTCCTGCCCTTGTCGACCCCACTTCCCTGCCCTGTTCCCCTTTGCCTCCCAGCCCATGTACCCCTATGTCTCCCGGCCCTGGTCCACCTCTGTGTCTATGACCTGGTCTCCCCCTGCCACTCGGCCCTGGCCCCCCTCTGCTTCTCAGTCCTGATCCTCCTGCATCCCTGCCTAGGTACCCCTCTGCTTCCTGGCCCTGGCCCCCCTCTGCCTCTCGGCCCTGGTCCCCTTTGCTTCCCGACCCTGGTCCACCTCTGCCTCTCTGACCTGGTCGCCCCCCGCCTCTCTACCCTGGTTCCCCTCTGCTTCTCAGCCCTAGTCCCACTGTCTCCGGGCACAGGTACCCCTCTGACTCCCGGCCCTGGTCCCCCTGTCTCCCAGCCCAGGTACCCCTTTGCCTCCTGGCCCTGGTCCCATTGTCTACCGGTCCTGGTCCCCCTCTTTCTCCTGGTCCTGACCCCTCTCTGACTCCCTGACCTTGTCCCCACCACTTCTCGGCCCTCATCCCTGTCTCCCGGTCCAGGTTTCCCTCTACTTCCGGACTCTGGTCTCCCTGTCTAGCGGCCCTGGTTCCCCTCTGTTCCCGGCCTGGGTCACGCTCTGTATCCCGGCCCTGGTCCCCTTCTGTCTCCCTGACCTTGTCCCCCCAGCTTCTTGGCCCTGGTCCCCCTTTGCCTCTGGGCCCAGGTACCCCTTTGCCTCCTGGCCCTGGTCCCCCTCTGTTTCCCGGCCCTGGTTCACGTTTCCGGGCCATGGTGCCCCTCTGCCTCCCAGCTCTGGTCCCCTCTGCTTCCCAATCCTGGTCTCCCATCTCCCAGCCCAGGTAGCCCTCTGCTTCCTGGCCCTGGTCCCCCCTGCCTCCCGACTCTGGTCCCGTTGAGTCTCCCAGCCCTGGTCTCCCTCTACCTCTAGGCCATTGGGTTTCTCTCCATCCTAGCCAAGGGTTCCTATTATCTCCTGGCCCTGGTGTTCCTCTACTTTCAAGCCCTGGCCCTTCTCTCCATCCCGGCCCAGGCCACTCTCTCCATCCTGGCCATGGGACCCTCAATGTCTCGGCCTAGGTTCCACAGTCTCCCGGCCCTGGTCCCCCTGTCTTCTAGCCTAGATAACTCTCTGCCTCCCGGGCCTGCTACCCTTGTCTTCTGGCCTAAATAACCCTCTGCCTCCCGGCCCTGGTCCCCCTTAGCCTCCCGGCCCTGTTCCCCCTCTGCCTCCCTGCCCTGGTCCCCCTTCTCCCAGTCTAAGTACCCGTCTGCCTCCCTGCCCTTGTCTCCAATGTCTCCCGGCCCAGGTACCCCTATGCCTCCTAGCCCTGGTCCCCCTCTGTCTCCTGGCCCTGTTCCCTCAGTGCCTCCCAGCCCTGGTCTCCGTCTACCTCCAGGCCCTTGGGTCTCTCTCTGTCCTGGCCCTGGGTCCCCTCTGCCTCCCAGCCCAGGTACCCCTCTGCCTCCCGGCCTTGGTCCCCCATCCCCCGGTCCAGGTACCCCTATTCTTCTCTGCACTGGTCTGCCTGTCTCCCAGCCCAGGTAATCCTCTGCCTCTGGCCCTGGTCCTTCTCTGCCTCCCGCCCTTGTCCCCCTCTGCCTTCTGGCCCTGGTTCCCCCGCGGAATCTCGACACTGGTCCTCCTCTACCTCCCGGCCCTGGTCCCCCCACTACATCACGGCCCTCTTCCCCCCCTGCATCTCTGCCTTGGCCCCCTTCTGCCTCCCAGCTCTGGTTACATGTGCCTCCCTGCCCTGGTCACTCCTTTCCTGGGCCCTGGTCATTCATTCATTCAATCGTAATTATCGAACGCTTACTGTGCGCAGACCACTGTACTAAGCGCTTGGGAAGTACAAGCCGGCAACATATAGTGCTCAGTACAATGCTCTGCACACAGGAAGAGCTCAATCAATCAATCAATCAATCAATCGCATTTATTGAGCCCTTACTGTATGCAGAGCACTGTACTAAGCGCTTGGGAAGTACAAGTTGGCAACGTATAGAGACAGTCCCTAGTCAACAGTGGGCTCACAGTCTAAAAGGGGGAGACAGACAACAAAACCAAACATACTAACAAAATTGTCAATTTAAAAAAATACAATGACAGATGTAATTAACAAAAATCATTCATTCAATCGTAATTATAGAACGCTTACTGTGCCCAGAGCACTGTACTAAGCGCTTGGGAAGCACAAGTGGGCAACGTATAGTGCTCAGTACAGTGCTGTGCACACAGTAAGTGCTCAATAAATACGACTGACTGAATGAATGATTTTGTTAATTATATCTGTCATTGTACTTTTTTAAAATGATGCCTGTTAACTTGTATTGATGTCCTGATGCCTTTTTACTTGGATTAATACCTCTCTCCCTCCTTCTCCCTCCTCCTCTCCCTCCTTCTCTCTCTCTCTCTCTCTCTCTCTCTCTCTCTCTCTCTCTCTCTCCCTGTGGGGTAGCAATACAGGTCACTAAGTAATGAGGTAAATCTGGGGGTGGAATGTGCCCACGGTGTAAGAGGCCGAGGAGAAGCACTGAGCAGCTGCTCTGGAGAGATGTCCCTGGCCCCTGGAACCAGAACCATTCTTTGGTCGGAGAGCAGCATCCTGCCCCCTGGTGGCACCAATTGTTATTCTGGGAGGCTGCACCTCTTTACCACCCCTAGGTGGCAGCAGTGGGCTTGTTCAGGGGGGCTGTGCTTGGTGGCAGTATAGTACACTGTAATGATAATAATAATAATAATGATATTTAATAATGCTAATGAGGGCCTTTGTTAAGCTGTTACTATGTGCAAAGCACTGTCCTAAGCACTGGGAGGTTACAAGGTGATCAGGTTGTCCCCAGGGGGGCTCACGGTCTTAATCCCCATTTTACAGATGAGGTAATTGAGGCACAGAGAAGTTGGTGACTTGCCCAAAGTCACACAGCTGACAATTGGCAGAGCTGGGATTTGAACCCATGACCTCTGACTCCAAAGCCCGGGCTCTTTCCACTGAGCCACGCTGTTTCTCTATTGTTGAGCACTTACTATGTACCAAGAACTGTTTTTTATGGCATTTATTAATCGCTTACTATGTGCAAAGCACTCTTCTAAGCGCTAGGGAGATTACCAGATGATCAGGTTTTCCCACGAGGGACTCAGTCTTAATCCTCATTTTACAGACCAATCTGCAGTGACAAAGGACCAACTACCAGTGGCCCGAAAGGGTTTCTGCCCTCACCCCACCAACAAGGCCAAGCCCCTGGCTGAGCAGAATTTATCAGTCAGCCAGTCAATTCGATTTACTGGGCAATTACTGTGTGCAGAGCACAATATGAAGCAGTTGGTGGAGTACACTATAACAATATTCATTCATTCATTCAATCGAATTAATTGAGCGCTTACTGTGTGCAAAGCACTGTACTAATCGCTTGGAAAGTACAATTCGGTAACAGATAGAAACAGTCCCTACTCAATAACAGGCTCAAGTCTAGAAGAGGGAGACAGACATCAAAACAAAACAAGTAGATAGGCATCAATAGCATCAAGATAAATAAATAAAATTATAGATATATATACATCATTAATAAAATAAATAGAATAAGAATTATGTGCAAATATACACATGTGATGTGGGTAGGAGGAAAGCAGAGGAAGGGAGTCGGGGCGATGAGGAGGGGAGCAGGAGCAGAGGATGAGCAGAGGATAAGGAGGGAGCTCAGTCTGGAAAGGCCTCCTGGAGGAGGTGAGCTCTCAGGAGAGGTTTGAAGGGAGGAAGAGAGCTAGCTTTGTGGATGTGTGGAGAGAGGGCATTTCAGGACAGAGGTACGACGTTGGCCAGGGGTCAACGGCGGGAGAGGTGAGAACGAGGGCTAGGGAGGAGGTGAGCGGCAGAGGAGGGGAGTGTGCAGGCTGGGCTGGAGAAGGCGAGAATGGAGGTGAGGTAGGACGGGGCGAGGGGATGGAGACCTTTGAAGCCAATAGTGAGGAGTTTTTGTTTCATGCGAAGGTTGATGGGCAACCACTGGAGATTTTTGAGGAGGCAAGTGACATGCCCAGAGCGTTTCTGTAGAAAGATAATCCGGGCAGCAGAGTGAAGTATAGACTGAAGTGGGGAGAGACAGGAGGATGGGCGATCAGAAAAGGAGACTGATGCAGTCATCCAGTCGGGATAGGATAAGAGATTGAACCAACAAGGTAGCAATTTGGATGGAGAGGGAAGGGAGGATCTTTCCGATGTTGTGAAGGTGAGACCGGCAGGTTTTGGTGACGGATTGGATGTGTGGGGTGAATGACAGAGTGGAGCCTCATTGACTCTACCCTCTCCGGTTCTCTCCTTATTTCTCTGGCCCTTCAATTCTCAGTCTCCTTTGCGGGCTCCTCCTCCTCCTCCTCCTCTCATCCCCTTACTGTAGGGGTCCCTTAAGGGTCAGTTCTAGGCCCTTTTCTATTCTCCATCTACACTCACGGTCTTGGAGACTCATTTGCTCCCTCGGCTTCAACTATCATCTCTATGCAGATGATACCCAAATCTAGATCTCCTCCCCAGTTCTCTCTCTCTCCCTCCAGGCTCTCATCTCCTCCTGCCTCCCGGACATCTCCACCTGGATGTCCTGCTGCCACCTAAAACTCAACAGGTCCAAGACAGATCTCCTTATTAACCCTAGAGCCTGGGCCTGGGAGTTAGAGGTCACGGTTTCTAAGCCCAGCTCCCCCACCTATCAGCTGTGTGACTTTGGGTAAGTCACTTCAATTCTCTGTGCCTCCGTTACCTCATCTGGAAAATGGGGATTAAGACCGTGACCTGTCCCTCCATCGACCCCCGGTCCACGTCCTGCCCCTGGCCTTGAATGCCTCCCTCCGCACATCTGCCAAGCTATCGCTCTTCCTCCCTTCAAAGCCCTACTGAGAGCTCATCTCCTCTAGAAGGCCTTCCCAGACTGAGCCCCCTCCTTCCTCTTCCCCTCCCCACCCCAGCCCTACCTCTTTCCCCTCCCCAAAGCATCTGTAGATATATGTTTGTACAGATTTATTACTCTATTTTACTTGTACATATTTACTATTCTATTTATTTTACTTTGTTAATCTGGCTTTACTCCTATTTATTCTGATGACTTGACACCTGTTCATATGTTGTGCTTTGTTGTCTGTCTCCCCCTTCTAGACTGTGAGCCCGTTGTTGGGCAGGGACCGTCTCTATATGTTGCGAACTTGTACTTCCCAAGCGCTTAGTACAGTGCTCTGCAAACAGTAAGCGCTCAATAAATACGATTGAATGAATGAATGAATGAATGTGGGACAACTTGATTACCTTGTATCCCCCTAGTGCTTAGAACAGTGCTTGGCATACAGTAGGCACTTAACAAATGCCATAATCATTATTATTATTATTATTGTTATTATTATTATTATTATTATTATTATTATTATTATTATTATTATTATTATTATCGTCTTCCCTTCGGTTTCGGGCGCTCAATGGATGAGCCCGTCACAAGGGAATTCATTCATTCATTCAATTAATCGTATTTATTGAGTGCTTACTGTGTGCAGAGCACTGTACCTGCCGGCCTAGGTGCCCCTATCTCTTGGCCCAGGTACCCCTCTGCCTCCCGGCCCTGGTCACCCTATCTCCCGGCCCAGGAACCATTTTGCCTCCTGGACAAGGTTCCCCTCTGCCTACCTGTCCTGGGCCCCATCTGTCTCCTGCTCCTGGTCCCCCTTGGCCTCCCTGCTCTTGTCTTCCTTCCATGCTTCTCGGCCATGGTATCCCTTTGCCTCCCGGCCTAGTTACCCCTCTGCTTCTTGGCCCTGGTCCCACTCTGCCTCCCCACCCTGATCCCCGTCTTTCTCCCGACCCGGGACCATTTGTGCCTCCCAGCCCTGATCTCCCGCGACCTCCAGGACCTGGTCTCTCTCTCCGTCCCTGCTCTGGTCCCCTCTACCTCCCGGCCCTGATCCCCATGTTTCCCGACCTAGGTTCCACTCTGCCTCCTGGCCCTGGTCCCCCTCTGCCCAACTGCCCTGGTGCCCCTCTGCCTCCTAACCCTGGTCCCTCTCTGCCTCCAGGCCCTGGTCCCCCTCTGCCTCCCAGCCCTTGTCGCCCCTTCTTCTCCTCCCTGGTTCCCCTTTACCTCCCGGCCCAGGTACCCCTCTGCCTCCTGGCCCACATCACCCTCTGCCTCCCGGCCCTGGTCCCCCATCTCCCGGCCCAGGTACGCCTCTGCATCCCGGCCTTGGTCCCCCTCTTCCTCCCTGTTCTGGTAGTCATCTGCCTCTCAGCCCTGGTCCCCCTCTTCCGCCCGGCCCTGGTCGCCCTCTACCTCCAGGCCCTTGGGTCTCTCTCTCCGTCCCAACCCTGGGTTCCCTCTAGCTCACAACCCTGGTCCCCCTGTCTCACGGCCCAGGTACCTCTCTACTTCCCAGCCCTGTTACCAATGTCACCCAGCCCACGTACCCCTCTGCCTCCCGGCCCTGGGTCCCCTCAACCTTCCGGCACTGGTCCCCCTGCCTCCTTGCCCAGGTACCGTTCTAAACCCTGGCTCTACTCCCCCTCTGCCTACCTGCCCTTGTCCCCCCAGCTTCTTGGAAGTAAGGAGGAACTAGGGCTGGCAGGCACAGGGGAATCAAGGATAGGGGGCAGATGGTGACCAGGGCAACGTGACAGGGGGGACCAGGGCCAAGAGGCAGAGAGGTACCTGGTCAGGAGACGGTGGACCAGGGCTAAGAGGCAGAGGGGGACCAAGGCCGAGATTTGGGTAGGAGATGGGCCTGGAGGCACAAAGGGACCAGGGCCAGGAGGCAGAGGGGTACCAAGGCCGGTAGATGGGGGACCAGGGCTAGGAGCCAGAGGGAGACCAGGGCTGGTAAAACAGGGGGACGGAGCCAGAGGGAGACCAGGTCTGGTAAAACAGGGGGACGAGGGCTGGGAGGTAGAGGGCACTCATGGCAGGAACAGAGAGATGGGGGACCAGGGTCGCGAGGCAGAGGGGGACCAGGGTCAGGAGGCAGAGGAGGACCAGGTCCAGGAAATGGGGATCAAGGCCGGCAGGCAGAGGGGTACCTCTGCCTCCCTGCTTCCCCCCCCCCCATCACTTCTCGGAGGTAAAGGGGAACTAGGGCCGAAAGTCCGTGGGGAACCAGGGACGTGAGGCAGGAGGAGACCAAGGCAAGGAGGCAGAAGGGGTATCTGCGCCGGGAGACAGGGTGACCTTGGCTGGGAGGTAGAGGGTCCCAGGGCCGGGATGGAGAGAGGGGTCAGAGCCTGGAGGTAGAGGGAGACCAGGGCTGGCAGAACAGGGGGACAAAGGCCGGGAGGTAAAGGAGACCCATGGCTGGAACGGAGAAAGACCCACTGGCCTGGACGTAGAGGGAGGTCAGGGCTTGAGGTACAAGGCGACGAGGGCTGGGAAGAACTGTGGCACCATGCCGGTAGGCAGAGAGGGACCAGTTCCGGGAGTAAGATGGGGACCAAGGTAGGGACGTAGAGGTGAACTAGGGCCAGAGGGAGAAGGGGACCAGGGTTAAAAGTTCGGCGGGGACCAGAGCCAGAAAGTAAAGTGGGACCAGGGCCAGGAGACAGAGGGGGACCAGAGGCGGGAGGCAGAAGTATCCTTTTACCGGGAAACAGGGGGGCCAGGGCCGGGAGTTGGAGGGGTAGCTGTACAAGGAGACAGGGGACCCAGGACCAAGAATGAGAGAGTGACCAGGGCCTGGAGGTAGAGGGAGTCCAGGGCCCTGAGATAGGAGTCCACCAGAGCCGGGAGGCAGAGGGAGATCATTGCGGGGAGGCAGAGACGGATCAGGGCAAGGAGGTAAAGGATACCTGAGTCTGGGGACATGGGAACTAGGAACTGGAGGGAGAGGGGACCAGGGCCGGGATGGAGATAAGGGCTAGAGCCAGGAGGTAGAGGGAGACGAAGGCTGGCAGGCACAGGGGGACCAGAGCCGGGTGGCAGAGGGAGACCAGGGCTGAGAGACAGGGCGGGACCTGGGTCGGGATGGAGAGAAGGGCCAGGACCAGGAGGTAGGGGGAAACGAGGGCTGGTAGGCAGAGAGGGACTAGGTCGGGTGAAAGTTGAAGACCAAGGCAGTGAGGTAGAGGGGAACTATGGCCGGAGGGAGAATGGGACCAGGGCTGTAAGGTCGAGGAGGGGGGCGGGGGACCAGGGCCAGACAGTAAAATGGGACCAGGGCTGTAAGGCAGAGGGGGACAAGGGCCAGAAGGCAGAGGGGGACCAGGGCCAGAAGACAAGGAGACCAAGACCGGGAGGTAGAGGGAACCCAGGTTTGAGAAAGAGAGAGTGACCAGGGCCTGGAGGTAGAGGGAGACCAGGCCCGGGAGGCAGAGGCGGAACAGAGCTAGGAGGCAGAGTCCAGAGACAGAGTACCTGAGTCTGGAGACAGGGGGACCTGGGGTTGGAGGTAGAGGGGACCCAGGGCCGGGACGGAGAGAAGGGCCAGGACCAGGAGGTAGCGGGTGATGACGGCTGGCAGGCATAGGGAGACCAGGTGGCCCGGAAGTACAAGGAGACGATGGCTGGGAAGAACCGGGGCACCACGCCGGTAGGCAGAAAGGGACCAGTTCAGGGCGGAAAATGGCGACCAAGGCAGGGAGGTAGAGGTGAACTAGGGCCGGAGGAAGAAGGGGACCAGAGTCAGAAGGTCGGGGGGGACCAGAACCAGAAAGTAAAGTGGGACCAGGGCTGAAAGGCAGAGTGGGACCAAGGTCGGGATGCAGAGGGGGACCGGGGCCGGGAGGCAGAGGAGTACCTGGGCCAGGAGACATTTATTTAATGGCATTTATTAAGCACTTACTATGTGCAAAGCACTGTTCTAAAAGCTGGGGAGGTTACAAGGTGATCAGGTTGTCCCACGGGGGGCTCACAGTCCTCATCCCCATTTTCCAGATGAGGGAACTGAGGCCCAAAGAAGTTAAGTGACTTGCCCAAAGTCACATAGCTGACAAGTGGCGGAGCCGGGATTTGAACCCACGACCTCTGACTCCAAAGCTCGGGCTCTTTTTCACTGAGCCACGCTGCTTTTCTATTGGTACCAGGGCTGGGACGTAGAGAGGTACTTGGGCCGTGACGTGGGGGGACGAAGTTGGAGGGGTAGAGGGAACCCAGGGCTGGGACAGAGAGAGACCCGAGGGCCTGGAGGTAGAGGGAGACCAGGGCCGGGTGGCAGAGGGGGACCAGGACCGAGAGGCATGGGACAACCAAAACAGCGAGGCAGAGGGGGACCAGGGCCGGGAGGCAGTGGGGGACGAGGATGGGGAGGCAGAGGTGGACCAGGGCCAGGTGGCAGAGGGATACCTGGGTCGGGCGACAGGGGGATCACGGCCGGGAGGTAGAGGAGACCTATGGCCAGGATGGAGGGAGACCCAAGTTCCTGGATATAGAAGGAGACGAGGTCCAGGAGGCAGAGGGGGACCATGGCAGGGCGGGAGGGAGGGACCAGGGCCAGGAGGCAGAGACAGACCAGGGCTGGGAGGCAGAGGGGTACCTGGCCGGGAGACGGGGGACCAGGACCGGGACACAGAGGGGGAAAAGAGTCAGGAGCGGGCTGAGTAACTTGGCCGGGAGGTAAAGGGTGACCAGGGCAGAGAGGCGGGGGAGACCAAGGCAGGGAGGCAGAGGGGGAGCTGGACAGGGAGGTAGAAGGGGACCAGTGCTGGGAGGTTGAAGGGGACCATGGCCAGGCGGTAGAGGATTACCTTTGCCGGGAGACGGGGAGTAGGGCCTAGAAGAAGATGCGGACCAGGGCCAGGAGGCAGAGGGGTACCTGGCCAGGAGGCATAGGGGGACCAAGACCTGGTGGCAGAGGTGTACCGGGGCCAGGAGGCAGAGGGGTACCTGTGCCGGGAGAGAGGGGGACCAGAACCGGGAGGCAGAGGGGTACCTGGGCCAGGAGACGGGGGACCGGAGCTGGGAGGTAGAGAGGACCCAGGGCAGGGACGGAGAGAGACCCAAGGGCCTGAGGGTAGAAGGAGACCAGAACCAAGAGGCACAGAAGAACCAGGGCCGGGGGGAACAGGAGGACCAGGGCCAGGAGGCAGAGGGGTACTTGGGCCGGGAGACAGGTGGACCAGTACAGGAGGCAGAGGGGTACCTGGGTCGGGGGACAAAGGGACCAGGGCCAGGATTCAGAGGGGGACCAGGTTCGGGAGGCAAGGGGGGGACCAGGGCCAGGAGGCAGAGGGGTACCAGGCCCAGGAGGCAGAGGAGGACCAGGGCCAGGAGGCAGAGGGGTACCTGGGCCGGGGGACAAGGGGACCAGGGCCAGGAGGCAGAGGGGAACCACGGCCGAGACACATGGGGGGACGAGGTCCGGGAGACAGAGGGGCACCTGGTCTACGAGACGGGGTACAAGGGCTGGAATACAGAGGGGACCAGAGCCAGCAGACAGTGGAGTACATGGTCCTGTAGGTAGAGTGGGACCAGGGCTGAGAGGCAGGAGGGTCCAGGGCAGGAACGCCTAGGGGGACCTGGACTGGGAGGCAGAGGGGAACCTAGGCCTGGAGACAGGGGTACCAGCGCAGGGAGTCAGAGGAGTACCTGCTCCCTGAGACAGAGGGAGCAGGGCCGAGAGGCAGAGGGGGACCAGGGCGGGGAGGCAGAGGGGGACCAGGCCAGGATTTAGAAGGGTACCTGGGCCAGCAGACAGGGGGATCAGGGCCAGGAGGTTGAAGGGACCCAGGGCCGGGAGGCAGAGGGGGACCAGGGCAGGGCGGCAGTGGGGGTCTAGGACCAGGAGGTAGAGGGGTACCTGGGCCGGGAGGTGGGGGACCAGGGCCGGGAGGAAAAGAGGGACCAGGGTCAGTAGGCAAAGGGGTACCTGGGCCGGAATGCAAAGGGATCCCCCTTTGCAAAGGAATCCCCAGGGCCGAGAAGCAGGGCAGAAAAGGGCAGGGAGGCAGAGGGATACCAGGGCCCGGAGGTAGAGGGGGACCAGGGTCGGAGGCAGAGGGTTACCTGGGCCGGGAGAAATGGGGACCTAGACCGGGAGGTAGAGGGGACCCATGGCCGACGGAGAGAGACCCAGTGGCCTGGAGGTAGAGGGAGACCAGGGCCAGGAGGCTCAAAGGGACAAGGGCCGAGAGGTGGGGAGCGACCACGTGGGAGAAGCAGAGGCGGACCAGGGCCGGGTGGCAGAGGGGGACCTTGACCGGGAAAAAGGCAGCCTAGGTCCCGAAGGAAGAGAAGGCCCAGGGCGGCAAGGTAGAGGAGACTCCCTCCCAGGAAGGAGAGCGGGACCAAGGCTCGGAGGTAGAGGGGGACCAGGGCCGGGAGTTAGAAGTATACCTGGGCCAGGAGACAGGGGGACCAGGGCTGGGAGTTCAAGGGGAGTCCAAGCCGGGAGACAGAGGGGCACCAGGGCAGGGCGTCGTGTGGGGGACCAGGGCCAGGAGGCAGAGGGGTACCAGGGCTGGTAGATGAGTGACCAGGGCCAGGAGGCAGAGGGGGACCAAGGCCAGGAGGCAGAGTGGGACCAGGGCAGGGCAGCAGAAGGGGATCAAGGCCAGGAGGCAGAGGGGGTATTGGGCCGGGAGAAGGGGGAGCAGGGCCAGGAGGAAGAGGGGGCCCAGGGCCAGGAGGCAGAATGGTACATGGGCCAGAAGGCAAAGGGGTACCAGGGCCGAGAAACGGGGGGGACAAGGGCCCGGAGGCAGAGGGGGACCAGGTTCTGGAAGCAGAGGGGGAACATGGCCAAGAGACAGAGGGGTATCTGTGCCGGGACATGGGGGACCAGGGTCAGGGCTGGCAGGCAGAGAGTTTCCTCTGCCTCCATGCTCTTGTCCCCCCCCCCATCTTGGAAGTAAAGGGGAACTAGGGGTTCTAGGCACAGTGGAACCAGGGATGGGAGCCAGAGGGGTACCTGGGCCAGAAGACAGGGGACCAGGGCCAAGAAGCCGGGGGGACAAGGGCCTGGAGGCAGAGAGGGACCAGGGTCAGGGGGCTAAAGAGTACCTGGGCCGGGAGACGGGGGACCAGGGCCCAGAGGCGGAGGGGTACCAGGGCCGGTAGATGGGGGATCAGGGCCAGAAGGCAGAGGGGAACCAGGGCCAGGAGACTGAGGTGTACCTGGGCCGGAAGTAAGAGGGGTACATGGGCTGGTAGACGGGGGAACAGGGCCGGGAGGCAGAGGGGTACCTGGGCCGGGAGATGGGGGACCAGGGCCATGGAGACAGAGGGGAACCAAGGCCGGGAGACAGAGGGGGACCAGGGCTGGGCGGCAGAGGCGTACCTGGTCCGGGAGACAGTGGGACTAAGGCTGAAAAGCAGAGGGGAACCAGGGCCGAGAGGCAGAAGTGACCAGGTCAAAGAGGCAGAGGCCGTCTAGGGCCGGGAAGCATATGAGGACCAGGGCGGGAAGGCAGAGGGAGACCAGGGCCAAGAGGCAGAGGAGTACCTGCACCGCGATGCAGGGGGACCTAGACCGGGAGATAGAGTATCCCAGGGTCGGGAGGGAGAGAGGTGTCGTGGCCTGGAGGTAGAGGGAGAACAGGGCTGGTAGAACAGGGGGACCAGGGCCAGGAGGTAGAGGGGACCCTTGGACAGCAGGGAGAAACACCCAGTGACCAGGAGATAGAGGGAGGCCAGAGGCGGGAGGCTCAGAGGGACTAGGGCCGGGAACCTGAGGGGGACCAAGGCCTGGAGGGAGAAGGGGACCAGGGCCAGGAAACAGAAGGTACCTGGGCCAGGAGACGGGGGATCAGGGCTGGGAGGCAGAGCAGGGCCAGGGCCGAGAGGCAGAGGGTACCAGAGTAGGGAGGTAGAGGGGGACTAGAGGCAAGAGGCCGGGGGGGACAAGATCAGCAGGCAGAGGAGGACCTGGGCCTAAAGACCGAAGGCAACCAGGTCAGAGAGGCAGTGGACAGCCAGGGCCGGAAAGCAGAGGGGGACCGGGGCAGGGAGGCAGAGGGGGACCAGGGCAGGGAGTTAGAGTGGTACCAGCGCCACGAGACAAGGGGATCAGGGCCGGGAGGTAGAGGGGATCCAGGGCCAGGAATGAGAGAGTGACCAGGGCCTGGAGGTAGAGGGAGAACAGGGCCGAGAGCCAGGGGGCGACCAGGGCCGGGAGGCAGAGGTGGCCCAGGGCCAAGATGTAGAGGGGTACATGAGTCCAGAGACAGGGGGCCAGGGACTGGATGGACCCAGGGCTGGGACGTAGGCAAGGGTCAGGGCCACAGTGTAGAAGGTGAAGAGGTCTGGCATCATCATCATCATCATCATCAATCGTATTTATTGAGCGCTTACTATGTGCAGAGCACTGCACTAAGCGCTTGGGAAGTACAAATTGGCAACATATAGAGACAGTCCCTACCCAACAGTGGGCTCACAGTCTAAAAGGGGGAGACAGAGAACAAAACCAAACATACTAACAAAATAAAATAAATAGAATAGATATGTACGAATAAAATGAATAAACAAATAAATAGAGCAATAAATATGTACAAACATATATACATATATACAGCTGCTGTGGGGAAGGGAAGGAGGTAAGATGGGGGAATGGAGAGGGGGACGAGGGAGAGAGGAAGGAAGGGGCTCAGTCTGGGAAGGCCTCCTGGAGGAGGTGAGCTCTCAGCAGGGCCTTGAAGGGAGGAAGAGAGTTAGCTTGGCGGATGTGCAGAGGGAGGGCATTCCAGGCCCGGGGGATGACGTGGGCCGGGAGTCGATGGTGGAACAGGGGAGAGCGAGGTACGGTGAGGAGATTAGCGGCGGAGGAGTGGAGGGTGCGGGCTGGGCTGTAGAAGGAGAGAAGGGAGGTGAGGTAGAAGGGGGCGAGGTGGTGGAGAGCCTTGAAGCCCATGGTGAGGAGTTTCTGCCTGATGCGCAGATTGATTGGTAGCCGCTGGAGATTTTCGAGGAGGGGAGTAGTTTGCCCAGAGCGTTAGGGTACCAGGGCCAGGAGGCAGAGGGTGACCAGGGCCTGGAGGTACAAGGCAACGAGGGCTGGGAAGCACCGGGTCACCATGCCGGTAGGCAGAGAGGGACCAGGTCTGGGCGGGAAATTCGGACCGAGGCAGGGAGGTAGACGTGAACTAGGGCCGGAGGGAGAAGGGGACCAGGGCCAGAATGTTGGGGGGGACCAGAGTCATAGAGTAAAGTAGGACCAGGGCTGAAAGGCAGACCTGGACAAGGGCCAGGAGGTAGAGGGGGACCAGGGCCGGGAAGCGAGGGGGACCGGGGCCGAGAAGCCGGGGGGACCAGGGAAGAGAGGCAGAGAGGAGCAAGGGCCAAGAGGCAAAGGGGGACCAGGGCTGGGAGGCAGAAGGGTACCTGGGCTGGGAGATAGTGATACCAGGCCCGGGAAGTAGAGGGATACTTGGGCCATGAGACAGGCGGACCAGGGTCGGGAGGTTTAAAGGGAGCAGGGCCGGGAGGCAGAGGGTGACCAGGGCCTGGAGGCAGAGGGGGACGAGGGCTAGTAGGCAGAGTAAAGTGGGACCAGGGCTGAAAGGCAGATGTGGACAAGGACCAGTAGGTAGGGGGGGACCAGGGCCGAGAAACAGGGTGGGGGAGCAGGGCAGGATGTCAGAGCAGGAACAGCGCCAGGAAGCAAAGGGGTACCAGGATCGGAAGGCAGGGTGGGACCGGGGCCAAGGAGCGAGGGGGACCGGTGCTGAGAAGCCGGGGGGACCAGGGCAGAGAGGCAGAGGGAGACAAGGGCCGGGAGGCAAAGGAGGACCAGGGCTGGGAGGCAGAAGGGTACCTGGGCCGGGAGACATTACTACCAGGCCCAGGAGGTAGAGCGGTAACTGGGCCATGAGACAGGGGGACCAGGGTCAGGAGGTTTAAACGTCTTCATCCCTATTTCACAGACGTGCGAACTGGGGCCCAGAGAGGTTGAGTGACTTACCCAAGGTCACACGGCTGACAAGTGGCGGAGTGGGGATTTGAACCCATGACCTCTGACTCCAAAGCCCGTGCTCTTTCGACGGAGCCACGCTGCTTCTCTAAAGACTTGGCGAATACCATAAAAAAGGGGCAAGGCGGTACTGCTGGGGCCTGTTTCAACCTTCCCGTGTCCAAAGTCGAGCCTTGTTGGGGTGGGTGGAGGCTGGCACTCCCCGGGTGGGGTGGGGTGGGGTGGAGGAAGCGGCGGCTGTGGTTGGGCTGATAAGCGCCCTCCTTCCTCAGACTGAGCCCCCTCCTTCCTCGTCCCCTCCTCACCCCTTTGCCTCCCTGCCCTTGACCCCCTTAGCCGCCCTGCCATGGTCCCCCTCTGCCTCCGGGCCCTGTTCCCTCTGTGCCTCCCGGCTCTGGTCTCCTAGCTCCAGGACCTTGGGTCTCTCTCCGTCCCGGCCCTGGGTTCCCTCTACTTCCCGGTCCTGGTACCAATATCTCCCAGCCCAAATACTCCTCTGCCTCTGGTACTGGTCCCGCTCTGACACCCTGCCCTGGTCCCACACTGCTTCTCGGCCCCGGTCCCCGAATGCCTCCCGGCCCTTGTCCCCTTCTGCTTTTCAGCCCTGGTCACACTTTACTTTCTGGTCCTGGTCCCCCCTGACCTTCCAGCCCTGGTCCCCTTCTCCCTTCTGCCCTAGTTCCCCTCTACGTCCCTGCCTTGGTCCCCATCTTTCACCCGGAACTGTCCCTCTCTGCCTTCCGGCCCAGGTCCCCCTGTGCCTGCCAGCCTTCGTCTCCCTCTCCCTCCTGGCCCTGGCCTTTTTCTCCATCTCGGCCCTGGGTCCCCTCTACCTTCAGGCCCTGGCCCCCTGTCTCCAGTCCCAGGTAACTCTCTACCCCCTGGCCCGCATAACCTTCTGCCTCCCGGCCCTGGTCTCCCTCTACCTCCTGGCCCTGGTCTCCCTGCTTCCCGATGCAGGTATACCTCTGCCTCCTGGCCCTGGTCCCCCCTGCCTCTCGGCCCTGGTCCCCATCTGACTCTTGCCCCTGGTCCTCTTGTCTCCTGGCCCAAGTACCCCTCTGCCTCCCTGCCCTGGTACACCTGTCTCTCAGCCCGGGTACCCTTCTGCCTCCTGGCCCTGGTCCTCCTCTGCCTCCAAGCCCTGATCCCCATCTGCCTTCCAGCACTGGTCCCTCTGTGCCTCCTGGTCCTGGTCTCCGTCTAACTTCAGGCCCTTGGGTCTCTCTCCATCCCGGCGCTGGGTAGCCTCTACCGCATGGCCCTGGTCCCCCTGTCTCCCGTCTCCCGTCCTAGGTACACCTCTGCCTCCCAGCCCCGGTCGCCATCTGCCTCCTGGCCCAAGTCCGCCTCTGCCTCCATACCCTGATCCCCCTGCTCATCGGCCCCGATTCCCCTCTGCCTCCCGACCCAGGAACCTCTCTGCATCCTGGCCCTGGTCCCCCTCGGCCTCCCCGACCGGTCCCCGTCTGCCTCCCGGCCCTGGTCCCTCTGTGCCTCCCGGCCCTTGTCTCCCTGGACCTCCAGGCCCTGGTACCTCTCTCCATCCCGGCCCAGGGCCCCTCCACCTCCCGGCCCTGGCCCCCTGTCTCCAGACCCAGGTAACTCTCTACCCCCTGGCCCGCATAATATTCTGCCTCCCGGCCCTGGTTTCCCTCTACCTCCTGGCTTTGGTCCCCCTGTTTCCCGGTGCAGGTATGCCTCTGCCTCCTGGCCCTGGTCCCCCCTCTTCCTCTCGGCCCTGGTCCCCAACTGACTCTTAGCCCTGGTCCCCTTGTCCCCTGGACCAGGTAGCCCTCTGCCTCCCTGCCCTGGTACACCTGTCTCTCAGCCCAGGTACCCCTCTACCTCCCGGCCCTGGTCCTCCTGTCTCCCGTCCCAGGTTCCACACTGCCTCCTGGCCCTGGTCCCCCTCTGCCTCTCGGCTCTGGTCTCCCTGTCTTCCGGCCCAGATTCCCCTATTCCTCATGATCCCGGTCCCCTCTACTTCTTGGCCATGGTCCTGTTCTACCTCTCGGCCCAGGTACACCTCTACCTCCTGGCCCTGGTCACCCTCTGCCTCCCAGACCTGGTCCCCCTGTCTCCTGGTCCAGGTATCACTCTCCCCCCCGGCTCTGGTCTGACTCTGCCTCTCTGACCTGGTCGCCCCCGCCTCCTGGTACTGGTTTCTCTCTGTTTCCCATCCATGGTCTCACTTCCTCAAGGCCCAGGTACCCCTCTGCCTCCTGGGCATGGTCCCCCTGTCTCCCGGCCCAGGTACTCCTCTGCCTCCTGGCCCTGGTCCCCCTCTGCCTCCCCACCCTGATCCCCGTCTGCATCACGGTCCTGGTCTCCCTCAGCCTCCAGGCCCTGGTCCCTCTCTCCATCACCGCCCTGGGTCACCTCTACCTCCAGGCCCTATTCCCCGTTTCCCGGGCCAGGTACCCCCCCTGCCTCCAGGCCCTGGTCCCCCTCGGCCTCCCAGCTCTGGTCCCCCTCTGCCTCCCTGCCCTTTTCGCCCCCACCTTTCCGCCCTGGTCCCCCTTTGTCTCCCGACCCTGGTTTCTCTGTCTCCTGGCCCAGGTCACCCTCTGCCTCCGGGCCCTGTTCCCTCTTCTTCCGGCCCAGGTATCCCTCTGTCTTCTGGCCCTGGTCCTCCTCTGCCTTCAGGCCCGGCTCCCCCTCTCCATCCCAACCATATACATCCCAGCCCTGGTACCCGTCTCCTGGCCTAGTACACCTCTGCCTCCTGGCCGCCGGCCCCGTCTCCTGGCCCAGGAACTCTTCTGCCTCCTGTATCTGGTCCCTGTGCATCTCGGACTTGGTCTCCTACCTCCAGGCCCTTGGTTCTCTCTACCTCCGGGCCCTGGTCCAACTGTCTCCCAACCCAGGTACCCCACTACCTCCCGACCCTGGTACCCCTCTGCCTCCGCACCCTGGTCCACTTCTACCTCCCATTCCTGGTCCCCCTCTGCCTGTCCTGGTCGTCCCCTGGCTCTTGGACCTGGTTCCCCTCTGCTTCTGGACCTAGTCCCCCTCTGCTTCCCAGCCCAGGTTCCCCGCAGCATCCTGGCTCTTTTCCTCCTCTGCATCCTGGCCCTGATCCCCCAGTCTCCCGTCACAGGCATTCCCCTGCCTCGGGGACCTGATCCCCCTATGCCTCCCCATGCTGGTCCCCCTCTGCCTCCTGGCCCTGGTTCCCCCCACCTCTCGGCCCTAGTCCCACTGCTTCCCGGGCCACGTCCCTCTGTGCCTCCCGGCCTGAATCTCTGTCTACGTCCAAGTCCTTGGGTCTCTTTCCGTCCCGGGCCTTAGTGCCCTCTACCTCCAGGCCCTGGTCCCCATGCCTCCTGGCCCAGGTATGCCTCGGCCTCCCAGTCCAGATACCCCTCGGCCTCCTGGCCTTGGTCCCCTTCTGCCACCCTGCCATGGTCCCCCTCTGCCTCCGTGGCCTGGTCCCTCTGTGCTTCCCGGCACTGTTCTCCCTCTACCTCCAAGCCCTGGTCCCTCTCTCCGTCACGTCCCTGGCTTCCCTCTAACTGCCCGCTCTGGTCTCCCTGCCTCCCGGCACAGGTACCCCTCTACCTTCCGGCACTGGTCCCCTTGTTTCCCGGTCCAGGTACCCCTCTGCCTCCCGGCCATTGTCCCCCTCTGCCGCTCAGCCCTAGTCCGCCTGACTGCAGGCCCAGGTACCCCTCTGCCTCCTTGCCCTGGTCCCCCTCTGCCTCCCTGCCCTGGTGCCCCTCTACCTCCTGGGCCTGGTCCTTCTCCTTCCCTGCCCTGGTTCCCCTCTACCAACCAGCCCTGGTACCCATGACCTCCGGCCCAGGTACCTCACTACTTCCCGGCCCTGGTCCCTTTGTTTCCCGGTGTCCAGGTACCCCTCTGCCTCCTGGCACTGGTCACCCTCTCCCTCCTGACCTAGGTCCCCCTCTGCTTCCCATTCCTGGTCCCGCTCTGCGTCCCTGCCCTGGTCCTTCCCACCTCTCATCCCTGGTCCTCCTCTGCCTCCCGGCCCATGTACCCCAATGAATCCTGGCCCTGGTCCCTCTGTGCCTGTCATCCCTCATCACCCTCTCCCTCCAGGACCTGGCCCTTCTCGCCGTCCCTGCCCTGGGTCCCTTCTACCTCTAGGCCCTGGTCCCCCATCTCCGGACCCAGGTACCCCTTTACCTCCTAGCCCAGGTCCTCCTCTTCATTCCCTCACTTCCCCCTCTGCCTCGCGGCCCTGGTCGCCCCCTGCCTCTCTGCCCGTCTTCATATACCTCCAGGCCCTGGTCACTCACTTGTTCCCGGCCCTGGGTCCCCTCTAACTCCCGGCCCTGGTCCCCCTGTCTCCCAGCCCTGGTAACCCTCGAACTCACGGCCCAGGTCCCCCTGTTTGCCTTTGCAGGTATACATCTGCTTTCAGGCCCTGGTCCCCCTCTGCCTCCCGGAACTAGTACCCCTCTGTCTCTCAGCCCTGGTCCCCCTTTACTTTCTGGCGTTGGTCCTCCCGGACCTTCCGGCCCTGGTCCTCCTCTCATTCTGGCCCTATTTCCCCTCTACCTGTTTGCATTGGCCCCCATCTTCCGCCCGGACCTGGTCCCTTGCTGCCTACTGCCATGGGCCGTGGTTCTTCCCAGCTCTTGTCGCCTTGTATCTCCCGGCCCTGGCCCCCCTCTACCTCCGGGCCTGGTCCCCCTGCCAGCCCTCGTCTCCCTCTACCTCCTGTCCCTGGCCCTTCTCTCCCTCCCGGCCCTGGTCCCCTGTCTCTGGACCCAGGTACTGCTCTGCCTCCTGGCCCTGGTCCCCCTCTGCCGCCTTGCCCTGGCCCCCCTCTGCCTCCACGCCCTAGTCACCCTCTACCTCTCAACCCTCGTGTCTCCCTGTCTCTCGGCCATGGTCTTCTTCTACCTCCAGGCCCTGGTCATCCATCTTCCAGCCCAAGTACCCCACTGCCTCCCTGCCCTTGTCCCCATGTCTCCCGGCCCAGGTACCCCTATGCCTCCTGTCCCTGGTCCCCCTCTGCCGCCCTGCCCTGGTCCCCCTCTGCCGCCCCGCCCTGGTAGCCCCTGGCCTCTCGGCCCTGGTCCCCCTCTGACTTTTGGCCCAGGTCCCCTTCTCCCCAGGCCCAGGTACCCCTCTGCCTCCCTTCCCTGGTCCACCTGTCTCCAGTCGAGGTACCCCTCTGCCTCCTGGCCAGGGTCCTCTGCCTCCAGGACCTGATCACTGCCTCCTGGCCCTGGTCCCACAGTACCTGCCAGCCCTATTCTCCCTCTACCTCCTGGCCCTGGCCCTTCTCTCTGTCCCGACCCTGGGTCCCATCTACCTCCAGGCCTTGGTACCCATGTCTTCGGACCCAGGTAACACTCTCCGTCTTGGCCCTGGCCCCCTCTCCCCTGGCCCTAGTAACCCTCTGCCGCCTCCCAGCATTAGTCCCCCTCTGCCTTTCAGCCCTGGTCCCACTCTACTTTATGGCCCGGGTCCCCCCAAGCTTCCGGCCCAGGTCCCCTTCTCCTTCCAGCCCTAGGTCCCCTCTACCTCACTGCCTTGGTCTCTATCTTCCACCCGGACCTGATCCCTCTCTGCCTACCGGCAGGGTGCTGCAATTCTTCCCAGCCCTCGTCAACCTGTACCTCTCGGCCCTGGGTCCCCTCTACCTCCCAGCCCTGGTCCCCTGTCTCCGGAACAAGGTACCCCTCTTCGTCTTAGCCTTGATTCCCCTCTAACTACCATGGTCCACATCTACCTCCCTGCCCTGGTCCACCCCTGCCTCTCAACCCTGATCCCCCTTCTGACTCTTGGCCCTGGTCCCCTTGTCTCCCGGCCCAGGTACTCCTCTGTCTCCCGGACCTAGTCCACCTGGATCCCAGCCCAGATACCCCTCTGCCTCATGGCCCGTGTCATCCTCTGCTTCCAGGCCCTATTCCCAATCTACGTCCAGGCCCTGGTCCATCTGTGCCTCCTGGACATGGATCCTCTGTGCCTCCTGGCCTTCAGGCAATTGGGTCTCTCTCCAGCCCAGCCCGGGATCCCCTCTACCTCCCAGGTCTGTTCCCCCTGTCTCCCGGCCCAGGCACTTCTCTACCTCCCGACCCTCGTCCCCGGGTCTCCTGGCCCAGGTACCCCTCTTCCTCCTGGCCCTGGTTCCCCTCTGTCTCCCAGCCTTGTTCCCCATTTGCCTCCCAGCCCTGGTTCGCCTCTGCCTACATATCCCGGTTCCCCGTGCTTATCTACCCCGATCCCCCTCTGCCTCCCGGCCCTGGACCCCGTCTCTTGGGCCAGGTACCCCTCGGCATCCTGGCCCTGGACCCCTCTGCCTCCGGGCCCTGGTCCCCCTCTGCCTCCCGGTCATGGTCCCATTTGCCTCCTTGCCAGGGTCACCCACCGTTTCTCGGCAGTGGTTCCCTTCTGCCTCCTGGACCAGGTACCCCTCTGCCTCCCGGCCTTGGTCCCCCTCTGCCTCCCGGCCCTGGTACCCCTCTGCCTCCTGGCCCTGGTCCCCCTCTGCCTCCTGGCCCTTGTCCCCCTCTGCCTCCTGGCTCTAGTCCCTGTGTACTTCCCAGCCCTAATCTCCAAGTCTCCTATTACCTTTGGTTTCCTCTACCCGTCCTGGCCCTGGGTCCACTCTACATCCCGGCCCAGGTACCAGTCTACATTCCGGCCCTGGTCCCCCTGTCTCCTGACCCAGGACAACTCTGCCTCCCAGTCCTGGTCCTCCTCTCCATCCCTGCCCTGGTCCCTCCCGCTCCTCAGCCTTAGTCCCCCTCTGCCTCCCAGCCCTGAACCCCGTTTCCCAGCCCAGGTACCCCGCTGCCTCCAGGCTAGGGTTCCCCCCTGCGCCTCGGCCCTGGTACCCCTCTGCCTCTCGGCTGTGTTCCCCCCCTGCCTCTTGACCCTGGTCCCCCTGTCTATGGGCCCAAGTACCTCTCTACCTCCTGGGTTCCCCTGTCTTCCGGCCCAGGTACCTCTCAATCTCCCGACCATGGTCCCTGGGTCTCCTGGGCCAGATAACCCCTCTACGTATTGGTCCTGGCCCCCCTGTCTCCTAGACAAGGTACCCCACTGCCTCCTGGCCCTGGTCCCCCTCTGCCTCCCAGCCCTTGTCCCTCTGTGCCTCCCGGCCCTGGTCTCCCTCTACCTTCAGGCCCAGGGCCCACTCTCCTTCCCAGCCCTGGATCCTCTCTACCAACCAGCCCTGGTCCCCATGACTTCCGGTCCAGAGGTACTCCACTACCTCCCAGCCCTGGTCCTTTTGTTTCCCGGTCCATGTACCCCTCTGCCTCCTGGCCGTGGGTCCCCTCCACCTCCCAACCCAGGTCCCCCTCTACCTCCCATTCCTGGCCCCTCACTGCATCACAGCCCCCATACCCCTCTGCCTCTCGGCCATGATCCTCTTCTGCCTATCGGCCCTGGTCACTCTGTCCCCGGGCCCAGATACCCCTCTGCCTCCTTGCCCTGGTCCCCCTGTCTCCCGGCACAGGTAACCCTCTGCCTACTGGTCATGGTCCCGTCCTGCTGCGCTGCCCTGGACCACCTCGACCTCCCGGCCCTGGACTCCTTCTGCCTCCAGGCACTGGTCCCGTCTCCTGGGTCTCTCTCTGTCCTGGCCCAGGGTCCCCTCCACCTCCCGGCCCTGGTCCCCCTAGGCCTCCCTGCCCCAGTCTGCACCGCCTCTCAGCCCTGGTCTCCCACTACCTCCCGGACCTGGTCCCCCGTCTCCTGGACTAGGTACCCCTCTGCCTCCCTGTTCTGGTCCCTCTGTGCCATGGCCCTGGTACCACTCTGCCTCCCGACCCTGGTTCCTTTGTATCCGGTTCGAGGTACCCTTCTACCTCCCTGCCCCGGTCCACCTGTCTCCTGGCCCAGGTATCCCTCTGCCTCCTGGCCCTGGTCCCCCTCTGCCTCCAGACCTTAGTCGCCCACTTCCTCCCGGCCCTTATCCCTCATCTCCCGGCCCAGATAACCCTCTGCCTCCTGGCCATGGTCACCTTCTGCCGCATTGCCCTGGTCCACCTCTGCCTCCCAGCCCTGGTAGATCTGTGCCTCCCTGCCCTGGTCTCCTTCTAACTCTAGGCCCTTGTGTCTCTCTCCATCCTGGCCCTGGGTCCCCTCTACCTCCCAGCCCTTGTCCCCCTATGACTCCCTGCCCCAGTCCAACCCACCTCTCAGCCCTGGTCCCCCACTACCTCCTGGCCCTGGTCCCCCATCTCCTGGTCAAAGTACACCTCTGCCTCACTGTTCTGTTCCCTCTGTGTCATGGCCCAGGTACCCCACTGCATCCTGGCCCTGGTACCCCTCTGCCGCCCTCCTCTGGTCCCCCTCTACCTCTCGGTCCTGGACCCTCTGTGCCTCCAGACTCTGGTCTCTTTCTACCTCCAGGCCTTGGGTCTCTCTCCTCCCCGGCCGTGGCTCCCCTCTACCTCCATGCCCTGGTCGCCTTGTCTCCTGGCCCAGGGACCATTCAGCCTCCTTGCCCTGGTCCCCCTCTGCTGCCCTGCTCTGGTCCCCCTCTGCCTCCCGGCCCTGGTCCCTCTGTGCCGCCCGGTTCTGGTCTCCTTCTACCTCCAGGCCCTTGGGTCTCCCTCCGTCCCGGCCCTGGTTCCCCTCTGTCTGCGGCCCTGGTCCGCCTGTCCCCCTACCCAAGAATCCCTCTGCCTCCCTGATCTGGTCACCCTCTGCCTCCTGGTCCTGGTCCTCCTCTGCCTCCCTGCCCTGCTTCCCACCTGAGTCTTAGTCTAGGTTCCCCCTGCCTTTCGGCCCTGGTGCACCTGTTTCCTGGCCCAGGTCCGCCTGTCTCCCGGCCCAGGTTCCCATCTGCCTCCCGGACTTAGACCCCCCGTCTCCTGGCCCAGGTACCCCTCTGCCTTCTTTCCCTGGTCCCCCTCTGCCTACCTGCCCTGGTCCACCTCAGCCTCCAGGCCCGGGTCCCTCTCTCCATCCCAGCCCCGTGTCAGATATACCACCCAGCCATGCTGCCCATCTCCCGGTCTTTGTCCCCCTCTGCCGCCCTGCCCTGGTCCCCTTCCCCTTCTCCGCCCTGGTTCTCCTGTCTCCCGGCCCTGGTCCCCTTCTGCCTCCCGGCCCTGGTCCCCCATCTTCCGACCCAGGTACCCCTCTGCTTTCTGGACCTCGTCCTCCTCTGCCTACCTGCCCTGGTCCCCCTCTACCTCCCGGCCCAGGTACCCTTCTGCCTTCTGGCCCTGGTACCCCGGTGCCGCCCTGCCCTAGTCCCACTTTGCACACCGGTCCTGGTCCCCCTCTCTCCCGGCCAAGGTACCCTTCTAAATCCTGGCCCTGGTCCACATCTGCCTCCCTGCCCTGGTCCCCCTCTTCCTCCCCGCCCTGGTTCCCCTCTTCCTCCAGCCCCTGGTCCACCTCTGCCTCCCGGCACTGGTCCCAATCTATCTCCCGGCCCTGGTCCCCCTCTGCCTTCCGGCCCCGATCCCCCACTGCCTCCGGGCCCTGATCCCCGTCTGCCTCCCGGGCCTGGTCCATCTCTGCCTCCCGGCACTGGTCCCAATTTGCCTCCCGGCCCTAGTCCCCCTCTGCCTCCCGGCCCCGATCTCCCTCTGCCTCCCGGCCCTGATCCCCGTCTGCCTCCCGGGCCTGGTCCCCCTCTGCCTCCTGACCCTCATCCTCCTCTGCCTCTCGGCCCTTGTAGCTCTCGACCTCGCGGCCGTTTTTCCCCTCTTCCTCGCTGTCCTGATCATCCTCTGCCTCCCAGTGCTCCTCTGCCTCCCAGCGCTTTTTACGTTCTGGCACCCGGCCCTGATCCCCATCTGCCTCCTGCATCTAGTCCCCCTCTATCGAACTACCCTGGTCCCCATTTGCCACCCAGCCCTGTTCCCATTCTCCCTCCGGCCCTAGTTGGCCCTCTGCCTCTCTGCCCTGGTCCCCCCTGCTTCTTTTCCCTGGTCCCCCTCTGCCTCCGGGCCCAGTTGCCCCTCTGCCTCCGGGCCCAGTTACCACTCTGCTTCCTGGTCCTGGTCCTGCTCTGACACCCTGCCTTGGTCCCCTTCTAGCTCCTGGTCCTGGTCCTTCTGTGCCTCATGGTCCTGTTCTCTTTCTACCTCCAGCCCTTTGGGTCTCTCTCCAATCCGGCCCTGGGTCTCCTCTACCTTCTGACTCTAGTCCCCGTCTTCCTGCCCGGTTCCCTTCTGCCTCCTGGCCATGGTACCCCTTTGCCTCCCGGCCGTGGTCCCCCTCTGCCTCCCCGCCGTGGTCCCTCTCTGCCTCCCAGCCCTTGTCCCCCTCTGTCTTTCAGCACTGGTCCCACTTTACTTTCTGGCCCTGGTCCCATTCTCCCTCCGGCTCTAGATCCAATCGACCCCTCTGCCTTGGTCCCCATCTTCTTCCCGGACCTGGTAGCCCTCTGACTACGGGCATTGGTGTCCCTGTTACTCCCAGCCCTCGTCGCCGTGTACCTCTGAGCCCTGGTCCCCCTGTGTCTCCCGGCACTGGTCCCCTTGTACCTGTCAGCCCTGGTCTCCCTCTTCTTCCAGGACCTGGCCCCTCTCTCTGTCCTGGCCCTGAATCCCCTCTATCTACCGGCCTAGGTGCCCCTGTCTACAGTCCCAGGTACTCCTCTGCCTCCCGACCCTAGCCCCCCGTCTCCCGGGGCTGGTCCCCCTCTGCCTCCAGGCCCTGTTCCCCCTCTGCCTCCCGACCCTGGTCCCTTTAAGCCTCTTGGCCCTGGTCTACCTCTATCTCCAGGCCACTGGGTCTCTCTTCCTCCCGGCCATGGGTCCCCTGTACCTCTGGGCCTTGGTCCCCCTGTCTGCCTGCCCTGGTCTCCCTCTAACTCCAGGCCCTGACCCCACTCTGCGTGCCGACCCCGGGACCTTCTACCTCCTGGCCTAGCTCCCCCTGTCTCCCGGCCCAGGTACCCCTTTGCCTCCCTGCCCTTGCCCCCCCCGCCCCCGGCTTCTCGGTCCTGGTCCCCCTTTTCCTCCCGATCCAGGTACCCTTCTGCCTCTTGGCCCTGGTCCCCCTCTGCCTCCCGGACCTGGTACCCTGTCTACTGGCCCAGGTACCCCTCTGCATCCTGGCACTGATACCACCCTACCTCCCCACCCTTGTCCCCCTCGGCCTCCAGGCCCTGGTGACACTCTGCCTCCCTGTCCTGATTTCACAACGGCCCCAGTGCTTCCCGGCCCAGGTCTCTCTGTGCCTTCTGGCCCTGGTCCCCATCTAAGTCCAGGCCCTTGTTTCTCTCTCCATCCCGGCCCTGGGTCACCTCTACCTCCAGGCCCTGGTCCCCCGTCTCCCGGCCCAGCTACCCCTCTGCCTCCTGGCCCTGATCCTCCTCTGCCACCCTGCCCTGGTCCCTTTCTATCTCCTGGCCCTGGTCCCCCTCTACCTCCCGGCCCTGGTCCCCCTCTACCTCCCGGCCCTGGTCCATCTCTGCCTTCCGAACCTGGCCCCACATCTCCCTGCCCAGGTACACCTCTGCCCCCTGGCCCTGGTCCCCCTCTGCCTCCTGCCTCTGGTCCCTTTAAGCCTACCGGCGCTGGCCACCCTCTATCTCCAGACCACTGGGTCTTTCTACGTCCCGGCGATGGGTCCCCTCTACCTGGCCCTGGTTCCCCTGTTCTACCAGCCCTTGTTTCCCTCTACCTCCAGGCGCTGGCCCCTCTCTTTGTCCTGGCCCTGGGACCCTCTACATCTCGGCCTAGGTCCCCCTGTATCCCGGCCCAGGTAATCCCCGGCCTCCCGGCCCTGGTCCCCCTTTGACTCCATGCCCGTGCCACCTCCTCTTCTAGGCCATGGTCTCCCTTTGACTACCGTCCCTGGTACCCCTCTGCCTTCTGACCCTGGTCCCCCTCTGCCTTCCGGCCCTGGTCCCCCGTCTACTGGCCCGGGTACTCATCTGCATCCTGGCCCTGGTCCTCCCCTGCCTCCTGGCCCTGGTTGCCAACTAACTCCCTGCCCAGGAACCCCTCAGCCTGCTGGCCCTGGTCCCTCATCTACCGGTCCTGGTACTCCTCTGCCTCCTGGCCATGGTCCCCCCTGCCGCCCTGCCCAGGCATCCCTCTGCTTCCTGACCCTGGGCTCCCCCTACCTCCCGACCCTGATCCCCCAGTATCTCCTGGTCCAGGTATCCCTCTGTCACCTGGCCCTGGTCCCCCTCTGCCTCCCTGCCCTTGTCCCCCACCATTTCTCGGCCCTGGTCCCCCTCCTTCTCCCAGCCCTGGTCCCCCTCGTCCTCCCAGCCCTGTTCCCCAGGCCAAGGTACACTTCTGCCTCCTTGCCCTGGTCCCCATCTGCCTCCCTTGGGTGTCTCTCCATCGCGGAGCGGGTTCCCCTTTAGCTCCCGGCCCTTGTCCACCGTCTGCCAGCCCAGGTACCCCTCTGCTTCCTGGACCTGGTCCCCCTCTGCTTACATGCCCTGGTCCCCATTTGCCTCCCGGCACAGGTACTCTGTAGCCTCCCGGTCCTGGTTCCCCCCTGCCCCCCTGCCATTGTCTCCTCCGATTCACGACCCTGGTGCCCCTTTGTCTCCCGGCCCAGGTACCCCTCTGCCTCCTGGACCTAGTTCCCCCTTGCCATCATGCCCTTTTCCCCTCTGCATTCCGGACCTGGTCCCTCTGTGCCTCCAGGCCTTGGTTTCCTCGTACTGCCAAGCTCTTGGGTGAGTCTCCATCACGGCCCTTGGCCCCCTCTACCTCCCGGTCCTGGTCCCCCTGTCTCCAGGCCCAGGTACCCCTCTGACTCCTGGCCTTGGTCTGCCCCCGCCACCCTGCCCTGGTCCGCCTCTGTCAACCGGCCCTGGTCCCCCATCTCCCGGCCCTGGTACCCCTCTGCCTCTTAGCCCTGATCCTCCTCTGCTTCCCGGCCCTGGTTCCCCGACTCCAGGCCCAGGTACCCTTAAGCCTCCCATCCCTGGGTCCCCTCTAGGTCCGGTCCTGGTCCTCCATCTCCTGTCCCAGGTACCCTTCTAAATTCTGGCCCTGGTCCCCCTCTGATTCTCCGCCATAGTACCGTTCAGCCGCCCAGCCCTGGACCCCCTCTGCCTCCCTGTCCTGGTCCCCCCCTACCCTCCCGCCTCTCGTCCCCTGGTCCCCCTCTGACTTTCAGCCCTAGTTCCCCCTTCCTTCTGAGAAGCTGGGGGGTGATAAGGGCAGGAAGGCAAAGGTGTCCTTTTGCCTGCCTGCGCTTGTCCCCGTTTCCTGGCACTGGTCTCCCTCTGCCCCCTGGTCCTAGTTTCACTCTGCAACCCTGCTCTGGTCCACATCGCCTCTCAGCCCTGGTCCCTCACTGCCTCCCAGCCCAGGTACCCCTTTGCGTCCCGGCCCCGGTCCCCCTGCCTCAAGACCCAGGTACTCCTCTGCCTCCTGGCACTGGAAACTCTGTGCTGCCCGGCACTGGTCTCCATCTACCTCCAGGCCCTTGGGTCTCTCTCCGTTCCGGCCCTGGATGCCGTCTACCTTCTAGCCCAGATCACTCTGTCTCCCACCAGTCAACTCTCTGCCTCCTGGCCCCGCTCCCCCTCTGACTCCCTATCCTGGTTCACCCTGCCTCTCGGCCCTGGTTCCACTCTGCCCCTTGGCCCTGGTCCCCTGGTCTACAGGCCCAGGTACCCCTCTGCCTTCCAGCCCTGGGCGCCCTGTCTCCCAGCCCAGATGCAGTTCTGTCTCCTGGCCCTGGTCCCCCTCTGCACCACGTCCTGGTCTCCATCTGCCTCCTAGCCCTGATCCCTTTGAGCTTCCCGGCCCTGGTCTCCCTTTACCTCCAGGCCATAGGTCCCATCTACCTCCCGGCCCTGATCTCCCTCTACCTCCAGGCCCTGGTCCCTCTCTCTGTCCCGGCACTGGGACCCTCTACCTCTTGGCCCGGATCCTCCCCGTCTCCCGGCCCAGGTACCATTCTGCCTCCTGGTCCCAGTCCCCCTGTCTCCTGGCCCCGGGACCCCCTGCCTCCCGGCACTGGATTCCCGCCCTGGTCCCCTCTGCCTCCCGGCCCTGTTACGCCTCTGCCTCTCTGACCTGGTTACCCCCTGCCTGTCGGCCCTGGTCCCCCTCTGCTTCTTCGCCCTGGTCCCCCATCTCCCACCCCAGGTACCTCTCTGCCTCCCCGTCCTGATCTCCATCTGCCTACCGGCCCTGGTCCCTCTGTGACTCCTGGCGCTGGTCTCCTTTGACCTCCGGGCCCTGGTCACTCCCTCTGCCCTGCCCTGGGTCCCCACTACTTCCCGGCCCTGATGCCCCTGGTTCCCAGTCAAGGTACCCCTCTGCCTCCCTGCCCAGGTCCCCCTGCACACCCCCACTCCCGCCTCTCAGCTCGGGTCACCCTCTGCCTCCCGGCCCAGATACTCCACTGCCACCAGGCCCTGGTCCCCCTCTGCTTCCCTGCCCTGGTCCCCCCGCCTCTCGGGGCAGGTCCCTCTCTGCCTCCGGGCCCCAGTTCCCTATCTACTACGGGTACCCCTCTGCCTTCTGAACCTGGTCCCCCTCTGCTTACCTGCCCTGGTCCCCATCTGCCAGCCTGCCCTTGACCCCCTCTGCCTCCAGACCCTGGTAACTCTGTGTCTCCCAGCCCTGGTCTCCGTCTATCTCCAGGCCCATGGGTCTTTCTTTGCCCCGGCCTGGGGTCCTCTCTACTACCCGGCCTAGGTACCCCCTGCCTTCTGGCCCTGAACCCCCTCTGCTGCCCTGCCTTGGTCGCCCTCTGCCCTTGGTTCCTGGTCCCCCTTAACTTCTTGCCCCTGGTCCCCCTCAACCTTTTCGCAGTGGTAATATTCTCCCTCTGGCCCATGGCCCCCTCTACCTCCCTGCCTTGGTCCCCATATTCCACCTGGACCACACTGGTGCCCCGGTTCTTCCCAGCCCTCGTCGCCTTATACTTGCCGGCCAGGTCCCCCTCGGCCTACTGTCCCTGGCCCCCTTATGCCTTCCAGCCCTGGTCTCCCCCAATCTCCAGGCCCTGGCCCCTCTTCTCGTTCCAGCCATGGTTATCCTCTATTTCCCAGCCTAGGTGCCCCTATCTTCTGGACCAGGTACCCCTCTGCCTCCAGGCCCGGGTTCCACTCTACCTCCCGACACTGGTCCATTTAAGCATCCCAGCCCTGGTACCCTTCTGTCTCCCGATCCTTGTCCCCCATCTTCCCGGGCCCAGGTACCCCTCTGCCTCCTGGCCCTGGTCCCCCTCTGCCTCCAGGCCCCTCTGCCCCCCTGCACTTGTTACACCCACTTCTCGGCCCTGGTCCCCCTTTGCCTTCTGTCCCTAGTCCCCCTCTTCCTCCTGGCATTACCCCTGTGCCTGCTGGCCCTGATCCCCGTTTCCCAACATTGGTCCCCGTCTGCCTCCCGGCCCTGGTCTCCCTCTGCATCCCAGTCCTGGTCCCCCCATCTCCCGGCCCAGGTACCCCTCTGCCTCCTGGCCCTGGTCCTCCTCTAGCTCCAGGCCCTGGACCTCCTCTGCCTCCCGACACTGGTCCCTTTGAGCCTCCCGGACCTGACTTCCCTCAACGGCCAGGCCACTGGGTCTCTCCCCTTCCCGGCAATAGGTCCCCTCTACCTCCCAGCCCAGGTGCCCCTGTTTTACCAGCCCTGGTCTACCTCTGCCTCCAGGCCCTAGCCCCTTTCTCCGTCCCGGCCCTGGGACCCTCTCCCTCCCGGCCTAGGTTCCCCTGTCTCCCGGCCCAGGTACCACTCTGCCTCCTGGCCCTAGTTCCCCTTTCCCTTCCTGCCCTGGTCCGCATCTGTTTCGCGGCCCTGGACGGCCTCTGCCTCTCTACCTGGTCACCCCCTGCCTCTCGGCCCTCATTCCCCTCTGCTTCCTAGCCCAATCCCAACTGTCTCCTGGAAAAAGTACCCCTCTGCCTCCCAGCCCTGGCCCCCCTGTCTCCCGGCCTGGGTCCCCTTTTGCCTCCCTGACTTTGTTCCCCCGGATTCATGGCCATGGTACCCCTTTGCCTCTGGTCCCAGGTACCCCTTTGCCTCCTGGCACTGGTCCCCCTCTGCCTCCCGGCCCTGGTCCCCATTTATTGGGCCATGGTGACTCTCTGCCTCCCAGTACTGGTCCCCTCTGCTTCCCGAACTATGCCCCCGTCTCCCAGCCCAGGTACCCCTCTGCCTCCTGGCCCTGGTACCCCTCTGCCTCCAGGCCCTGATCCCACTCTGCCTCCCGGCCCTGCTCCCTTTGAGCCTTCCAGCTCTGGTGTCTTTCTACCTCCAGGCCATTGGGTTTCTCTCCATCCTTGCCATGGGTCCCCACTACCTCCAGGCCCTGGTCTCCGTGTTCTGCCAGCCCTGATCTTCCACTACCTCCAACCCCTGGCCCCTCTCTCCGTCCTGGCCAAGGCCCCTCTCTCCATCTTGGTCCTGGGACCCTCTATGTCCCGGCCTAGGTTCCACCGTCTCCCGACCCTGGTCCCCCAGTCTTCCGGCCTAGGTATCCCTCTGCCTTGCGGCCCTGCTCCCCCTGTCTTCTGGCCTAAGTAACCCTCTGCCTCTGGCCCGGGTCCCCCTCTGCCTTCCGGCCCATGTGCCCCTCTGCCTCCCGGCCCAGGTACCCCTCTGCCTCCCGGCCCTGGTCCCTCTTCTCCCAGCGCAAGTCCCCATCTGCCTCCGTGCCCTTGTCTCAAATGTCTCCCAGCCCAGGTACCCCTCTGCTTCCTGGCCCTCGTTCTCCTCTACCTCCAGGCCCCTGCCTCCCGGCCCGGCTCCCTTTAAGGCTCCCGGTCCTGCTCTCTCTCTACCTCCAAGCAACTGGGTCTCTCCGTCTCAGCCATGGGTCCCCTCTACTTCCCGGCCCAGGTCCCCTTGTTCTGCCTGCCCTGGTTTCCCTCTACCTACAGGCCCTGTCCCCTCCCTCCGTCCCGGCCCTGGGACACTTTACCTCCCGGCCTAGGTCCCCCTGTCTCCCGGCCCAGGTACCTCTCTGCCTCCCAGCCCCGGTCCCCTTTTCTCTTGGCACAGGTACCCCTCTGCCTCCTGGCCCTGGTCCCCGTCTGCCTTCTCGCCCTGGTCTGACTCTGCCTCTCTGACCCGGTCACCCCCTGCCTCTTGGCCCTGGTTCCCCTCTGCTTATCAACCCTATTGTCCCTGTCTCCTGGCACAGATAACCTTCTGCCTTCCTGCCCTGGTCTCCCCGTATCCGGCCTAGTTAACCCTCTGCCTCCCACCATGCCCGTCTCCGGGACCAATCACCCGTCTGCCTCCTGGCCCTCGTCCCCCTCGACCTCCAGGCCCTGGTCACCCACTGCCTCCTGGCCCTGCTCCCTTTAAACCTCCAGACCCCAGTATCCCTCTATCTCCAGGCCACGGGGTCTCTCTCTGTCCCGCCCATGGCTCCCCTCTAACTCCCGGCCCTGCTCTCCCTGTTCTACCAGCCCTGGTCTCCCCCAACCTCCAGACCCTGGCACCTCTCTCCATACTAGCCCTGGGACCCTCTACCTCCCGGCCTAGGTACCCCTGTCTCCCGGCCCAAGTCCCCCTCTGCCTTCCCGCCCTGGTCCCCCTCTGCTTCCTGGCCCTGGCAGGCATCTGCCTTTATGACCTGCTCGCCCCCTGCGTCTCGGGCCTAGTTCCCCTCTGCTTCTCAGCCCTAGTCCCCCGTTACCTGGCACAGGTACCCCTCTGCCTCCCTGAACAGGTACCCTTCACCCTGCTGGCCGTGGTCCCCCTCTATCCCTTTGTCCTTGTCCCCCAACTACCAACCCTGGTACCCCTCTGTCTCCTGGTCCTTATCCCACTCTGCCTCCAGGCCCAGGTCCTGCTCCGCCTCCCGGCCCTGGTACCTCTCTGCCTCCCGACCATGGTCCCCCTGTCTCATGGCCCAGTTACCTCTCTACTTCCCGGGCCTGGTATCAATGTCTCCGGCCCAGGTACCCTTCTGCCTCCCGGCCCTTGTCCCCCTCTGCCTCTCTGCCCTGGTCCCTCCGGCTTCTCGGTCCCGGTCACGCCCTGCCTCCTGGCCCTGACCCGCTTTAATGCCCTGCCCTGCCCCCCAACTCCACTTCTCAGCCTTGGTCCCCCTCTACCTCCTAGCCGTTGTCCCTGGCTGCCTTTCAACACCTGTCCCACTTTACCCTCTGGCTCTGGTCCCCCACGATCTTCCGACTCTGGTCCCCTTCTCCCTCCGGCCCTAGTTCACCTCTGCGTCCCTGCCGTAGTCCACATCTTCCAAGCGGACCTGGTCCCTCTCTGCCCCGGTAATTCCCAGCCCTCGTAGACTTGTACCTTTGGGCCCAGGTCACCCTCTGCCTTTGGGCCCTGGTCCCCCTCTGCCTGCCAGCTCTTGTCACCCTCTACCTCCTGGCCCTTACCCTTCTCTCCCTCCCAGCCCTATTCACTCATTCATTCATTCAGTCATATTTATTGACCGCTTACTGGGTGCAGAGCACTGTTCTAAGCGCTTGGGAAGTACAAGTTGGCAACATATAGAGATGGTCCCTACGCAACAGCGGGCTCACAGTCTAGAAGGAGGAGACAGACAACATAACAAAACATATTAACAAAATAAAATAAATAGAATAGTAAATATGTACAAGTAAAACGAATAGGACAATAAATATGTACAAACATATATACAGGTGCTGTGGGGAGGGGAAAGAGGTAGGGCCGGGGGGATGGGGAGCGGGAGAAAAAGGCGGGGTCTCAGTCTGGGAAGGCCTCCTGGAGGAGGTGACCTCTCAGTAGGTCTTTGAAGGGAGAAAGAGAGCTAGCTAGGCGGATGTGTGGAGGGAAGGCATTCCAGGCCAGGGGGAGGACGTGGGCCGGGGGTCGACGGGGGGACAGGCGAGAACGAGGCACAGTGAGGAGGAGGAGGTTTGTGGCAAAGGAGCGGAGGGTGCGGGCTGGGCTGTAGATGGAAAGAAGGGAGGTGAGATAGGAGGGGGCGAGGTGATGGAGAGCCTTGAAGCCGAGAGTGAGCAGTTTTTGCCTGATGCGTGGGTTGATTGGTATCCACTGGAGGTTTCTGAGGAGGGGAGTAACATGCCCAGAGCGTCTCTGCATAAAGATGATCTGGGCAGCAGCTTGAAGTATGGATTGAAGTGGGGAGAGACAGGAGGATGGAAGATCAGAGAGGACGCTGATGCAGTAATCCAGTCGGGTTAGGATGAGAGATTGAACCAGCAGGGTAGCGGTATGGATGGAGAGGAAAGGGCGGATCTTGGCGATGTTGCGGAGGTGAGACCGGCAGATTTTGGTGACGGATTGGATGTGAGGGGTGAACGTGAGAGCGGAGTCGAGGATGAAACCAAGGTTGAGGGCTTGTGAGAAGGGAAGGATGGTAGTGCCGTCAACAGTGATGGGAAAGTCAGAGAGAGGGCAGAGTTTGGGAAGGAAGATAGGGAGTTCAGTCTTGGATATATTGAGTTTTAGATGGCGGGCAGACATCCAGATGGAGATGTCTTGAAGGCAGGAGGAGACACGAGCCTGAAGGGAGGGAGAGAGAGCAGGGGCGGAGATGTAGATTTGGGTGACATCAGCATAGATATGAAAGTTGAAGCCGTGGAAGCGAAAGAGTTCACCAAGGGAGTGAGTGTAGATAGAGAACAGAAGGGGACCAAGAACTGACCCCCTCCCGGACCTTGTTCACCTCTACTTCCCTGCCTTAGTCCACATCTTCCGCCCGGACCTGGTAACTCTCTGCCTACCGGCATGGTGCCCTGGTACTTCCCAGCCCTCGTAGACTTGTACCTCCGGGCCCTGGTCACCCTCTGCCTCTGGGCCCTGGTCCCCCTGTGCCTGCCAACCCTCGTCACCCTCTACCTCCTGCCCCTGACCATTCTCTACCTCCCATCCCTGGGTCCCCTATACATCCTGGCCCTGGCTCCCCTGTCTCCAGACTCAGGTACCCCTCTACCTCCTGGCCCTTGTCCGCCTCTGCCTCCCCGCACTGGTCCCCCTCTGCCTCCCGGCCCTGGTCACCCCCTGCCTCTCAGCCCTGGTCTCCCTCTACCTCCAGGCCCTGGTCACTCTCTCATTCCCGGCCCTGGATACCCTCTAACTCCCGGTCCTGGTCCCCCTGTCTCTCAGCCCTGATACCCCTCTAACTCCCGGCCCTGGTACCCCTCTGCTGCCCTGTCCTGGTCCCTCTGTGCCTCTCAGCCCTTGTCCTGGTCACTCTGTGCCTCTCAGCCCTTGTCTCCTTCTACCTCCAGGCCTTTGGGTCTCTCTCAGTCCCGGCCCTGGATCCCCTCTACCTCCCTGCACAGGTATCACTCTATCTTCCGGCCCTGGTCCCCCCATCTCCCGGCCTAAGTACCCCTCTGACTGCTGGCCTTGGTCCCTCTCTGCCTCCGAGCCCTGGTCTCCCGTCTCCCAGCCCAAGTACCCCTCTGCCTCTCTGCCCTTGTCCCCATGTCTCCCAGCCCAGGTACTTCTATGCCTCCTGGCCCTGGTCCCCCTCTCTCGTCCGCCCTGTTCCCCCTCTGTGCCTCCTAGCCCTTGTCTCCTTCTACCTCCAAGCCCCTGGGTCTCTCTCAGGCCCAGCCCTGGGTCCTCTCTACCTCGTGGACCTGGTTCCGTTGTCTCCTGGCCCAGGTACCCTTCTGCCACCTGGCCTTGGTCCCACTTGGCTGCCCTGCCCTAGTTCCCTTCTGCCACCCGGCCCTGGTCTCTCTGTGTCTCCCGGCCCTGGTCTCATTCTACCTCTAGGCCCTTGGGTCTCTCTCCATCCCGGCCCTGGGTCCTCTCTAGCTCCAGGACCTGGCTCCCCGTCTCCCAAAACAGGTACCACTATGCCTCCAGGCTATGGTCTCCCTCTGCCTCCCGTCCCTGGTTCATTCATTCATTAAATCGTATTTATTGAGCGCTTACTGTGTGCAGAGCACTGTACTAAGCGCTCTGTGCCTCCTGGTTCTGCTCTCCTTCTACCTCCAGGCCCTTGGGTCTCTCTTCATCCTGGCCTGGTCCTCCTGTCCCCTGACCCAAGTACCCCTCAGCCTTCTGGTGCCGGTCCCCCTCTGCCTCCTGGTCCTGGTCCCCCTCTGCCTCCCTGCCCTGGTTCCCACCTGAGTCTCAGTCCTGGTTCCCCTCTGTCATTCGGCCCTGGTCTGCTTGTCTCCCGGCCCAGGTTCGCCTCTGCCTCCCGGCCCTCGTCCCCCTGTTTCCCGGCCCAGGTACCCGTCTGCCTTCTGGCCCTAGTCCCCCTCTGCCTACCTGCTCTGGTCCCTCTCGGCCTCCAGGCCCGGATTCCCCTCTCCGTCCCAGCCCCAGGTCAGATATACCACCTAGCCCTGCTGCCCGTCTCCCAGCCTTGGTCCCCTTCTTGCCGTCATCCCCCTCTTCCAACCGGCCCTGGTCCCCTTCTGGCCATCATCCCCCTGTTTCCCGGCCCAGGCCCCCCTCTGCCTTCTGGATCTGGTCCCCCTCTTCCTACCAGCCTTGGTCCCACTATGCCTCCCGAACCGGTTCCCCCTCTGCCGCCAGGCCCGGGTACCCCTCTCCTTCCCAGCCCTGGGTCCCATATACAACCTGGCCCTGCTTCCCTTCTCCCAGCCTGGTACCCCTCTGCCTCCTGGCCATCGTCCCCCCGTCTCCCGGCCCAAGCACCACTCAGACTCCTGGTCCTTGCTCCCCTTCACCTCGCAGCCCTGGTCCCCCTCTGCTTCTCCGTCCAGGTACCCCTCTGCCTCCTGGTCCTGGTCCCCTTCCACTGCCCTGCCATGGTCCCCCTCTGCCTCCGGGGCCTGGTCGCTCTGTGCTTCCCGGCACTGTTCTCCCTCTACCCCCAGGCCCTTTTTCTTCTCTCCTTTGCGGCCCTGGGTCCCCTCTACCTGCCCGATCTGGTCTCCCTGCCCCCCGGCCCAGGTACTCCTCTACCTCCCTAGGTCGCCCTCTGCTTCTCTGCCTTGGTCCCGCCCGCTTCTCCCTCCTTCCGGGACTTGGGTCCCCTATACTTCCAGGCCCTTGTCCCGCTGTCTCCCGGTGTAGGTACCCCTCTGCCACCTGGCCCTGATCGACTTCTGCCACCCCGCCCTGGTCCCCCTTTATCTCTCGGCCCTGGTCCCTCTGTGGCTCTGGGCTCTAGCCTTCTTTACATTCATTCATTCAATCGTATTTATTGAGCGCTTACTGTGTGCAGAGCACTCTATTAAGCGCCTCCCGGCCCTAGCCCCCCTTTCTCTCGGCCCAGGTAACCCTCTGCCTCCCGGCCTTGGTACCTCTCCGCCACCCTGCCATGGTTTCCCTCTGTCTCTCAGCCTCGGTCCCCCTGTCTACCGGCCTACGTACCCCTCTGGCCCCTTCCCTGGTCCCACTGCCTCCCGGTCCAGGTACCCTTCTGCCTTCCGGTCCTGGTCCCCTGTCTCCCAGGCCAGGTAGTCCCCTGCCTCCTGGACCTGGTCCACCTCTGCCTACTCGCCTTTGTCCTCGTCTTCCGGCCCAGGTACCCCTCTGCCTCCTAGCCCTGCTGCCCCTCTGCCTTCCGGCCTAGGTCCTCCGTCTCCATGCCCAGGTACCCCTCTGCTTCCTGGACCTGGTCCCCCCCTGCCTACATGCCCTGGTCCCCATCTGCCTCCCGGCTCTGGTACGCCGTGGCCTCCCAGCCCTGGTCGCCCCCCTGTCTCCCTGCACCTGTCTCCCCCGATTCTCGACCTTGGTCCCCCTTTTTCTCCCGGCCCTGGTCCCCCTTTGTCTCCCGGCCCAGGTACCCCTCTGCCTCCTGGCCCTGGTACCCCCCTGACACCATGCCCCGATCCCCCTCTACATTTTGGACCTAGTCCCTCTGTGCCTCCAGGCCTTGTACTGCCAGGCCCTTGGGTGAGTATCCATCCCGGCCCTGGGTCCCCTCTTCCTCCAAGCCCTGGTCCCCCTGTCTCCAGGCCCAGGTACCCCGCTGCTTCCTGGCCTTGGTACACCCCCGTAACTCTGCCCTGGTCCCCCTCTGCCACCCGGACCTGGTTCCTCTGAGCAACCGGCCCTAGTCTCCCAGGGCCTCCTGGCCTTGGTTTCTTCTACCTCTAGATCCTTGGGTGAGTCTCCGTCCCAGCCCAGGTATCCCTCTGCTTCCCTGCCCTGGTCCCCTTATCTCCCGGCCTGGGTACCTCTCTGCCTCCTGGCCCTGGTCCCTCTCGGCCTACCCGCCCTGGTCCCCATCTGCCTCCCAGCCCTGGTCTCCTTATGCCTCCCTGCCCTTGTCCCTCCCCCTTCTCGACCCTGGTCCAGCTCTGCCTCCCGGCCCAGGTACCCCTCTGCCTCCTGACCCTGGTCCCTCCTCAACATCCTGTCCTGGTCCCCATCTGCCTCTTGGACCTGGTCCCTCTGTGCCTCCCGGCCCTCGTCCCTCAGGGCCTCCCAGCCTTGGTTTCGTTCTAGCTCCAGGCCCTTGTGTGAGTCTCCGTCCAGGTCCTGGGTACCCTCTACCTCCCGGCCCAGGTACCCCTCTGCCTATCAGCTCTGGTCCCTCTGTCTCCCGGCCCAGGTACCCCTCTGCCTCCTAGCCCTGGTTTCTTTCTAGCTCCAGGCCCTTGGGGGAGTCACCGTCCAGGCCCTGGGTCCCCTCTACCTTCTGGTCCAGGTACCCCTCTGCCTATCGGCTCTGGTCCTTCTGTCTCCCGGCCCAGGTACCACTCTGCCCCCTAGCCCTGGTCCCTCTCTGCCTCCAGGCAATGCTCCCCCTAGGCCCCCCGGCCCTGGTCCCCGTCTGCCTCCCTGCCCTTGTCGTCCATGCGTCTCCACTCTGGTCCCCCTTTGCCTCCAGGCCCAGGTTCCCCTCCGCCTCCAGGCCCTGGTCCGCCTCTGCTTCTATGATCTGATCACCACGTGCCTCTCGGCCCTGGTCCCTCACTGCATCTCAGCCCTGGTCCCTCACTGCATCTCAGCCCTGGTCCTCCTGTCTTCCCGCCCAGGTGCCCCTCTGCCTACCGGCCCTGGCCTCCATGAACCTCCAGGCTCTGCTCCTACTCTCTGTCCCGCCCCAGGTCCCATCTACCTCCCAGCCCGGGTCCCCCTGTCTTCCGGCCCAGGCTCCACTCTGCCTCCTGGCCCTGGTCCCCTTCTGCCTACCCGCCCTGGTCAAACTCTCGGCTCTGGTCTCCCTGTCTCCAGGCCCAGTTCCCCCTATACCTCCCTATCCCGGTCCCCCCTACTTCTTGGCCATGGTCCCACTCTACTTCCCGGCCCAGGTACGTCTCTACCTCCTGGCCCTGGTCACTCTCTGCTACTGGCCGTGGTCCCCCGTCTCTCGGTACAGTTACCCCTTTGCCTCCCGGCCCTGGTCCCAATCTCTCAGCCCAGGTATCCCTCTGCCTCCCGGCTCTGGTCTGCCGCTGCCTCCCTGAACTGTTCGCCCCCTGCCTCTTGGCACTTGTTCCTCTCCTTTTCTCAGCCCTGGTCCCCCTGTCTCCAGGCCCAGGTACCCCTCTGCCTCCCTGGCATGGTCCCCCTGTCTCCCGGCCCAGGTACTCCTCTGCCTCCTGGCCCTGGTCCCCCTCTTCCTCCCCGCCCTGATCCCTGTCTGCTTCCGGCTCTGGTCCCTCTGTGCCTCCTGGCCCTGGTCCCCCTTAACCTCCAGGCCCTGGTCCCTCTCTCCATCATGGCCCGGGTCACCTCTACGTCCAGAAGCTAGTCCCCGTTTCCCGGACCAGGTACCCCCCTGTCTCCAGGCCCTGGTCCCCCTCGGCCACCCGGCTCTGGTCCCCCTCTGCCTCCCTGCCATTGTCGCCCCCGCTTTGTCTCCCGACCCTGGTTCCTCTGTATCCTGGTCCAGGTCACCCTCTGCCTCCCGGCCCTCGTCCCTCATCTCCAGGCCCAGGTATCCCTCTGCCTTCTGGCCCTGCTCCTCCTCTACCTCCAGGCCTGGCTCCCCTCTCCGCCCCAGCCATATACAACCCAGCTCTGCTGCCCGTCTCCTGGCCTAGTACGCCTCTGCCACCTGGCAGTCGGCCCCCTGTCTACTGGCCCAGGTACTCTTCTGCCTCCCGGGCCTGGTCCCTTTGTACATCCCGGACTTGGTCTCCTTCTACCTCCAGGCCCTTGGGTCTCTCTCAATCTCGGCCCTTGGTTCCCTCGACCTCCGGGCCCTGGTCCAACTGTCTCCCAGCCCAGGTACCCCACTACCTCCCAACCTTGGTCCCCCTCTGCCTCCCCACCCTGGTCCCCTTCTACCACCCATTCCTGGTACCCCTCTGCCTGCCCCGGCCCTTCCCAGTCTCTCGGACCTGCTTCCCTTCTGCTCCTCGACGTGGTCCCCCTCTGCCTCCCGGCCCAGGTACCCCACCACATCATGGCCCTTTTCCCCCTCTGCATCCAGGACCTGGTCCCCCTGTCTCCCGTCGCAGGTATCCCTTCTGCCTCTGGGCCCTGATCCACCTCTGCCTCCCCATGCTGGTCCCTCTCTGCCTCCCGGCTCTGGTACCCCTCTGCCTCCCTATCCTGGTTCCCCCGACCTCTCGGCCTTGGTCCCGCTGCCTGCCGGCCCAGGTCACTATGCCTCCCGGCCCTGGTGGCTCTGTGCCTCCCAGCCCGTATCTCCCTCTACATCCAGGCCCTTGGGTCCCTCTCTGTCCTAGGCCGCGGTGCCCTCTACTTCCAGGCCGTGTTCCCCTTGCCTCCTGGCCCAGGTACCCCTCTGCTTCCTGGCCCTGGTCCCCTTCTGTCTCTGGGGCCTGGTCCCTTTGTGCTTCCCGGCACTGTTCTCCCTCTAACTCCAAGCCCTGGTCCTTCTTTTTTTCGCGGCCTTGGATCCCCTCTACCTGCCAGCTCTGGTCTCCCTGCCTCCCAGCCCACGTACCCCTCTACCTCCTGGCACTGGTCTCCTTGTTTCCCGATCCGGGTACCCCTCTGCCTCCTGGCCATTATCAGCCTCTATCTCCATGCCCTGGTCTCTCCCACCTCTCGGCCCTCCTTCTGACACCCGGCTCTGATCACCCTCTGCCTCCCTGCCCTGGTCACCCTCTGCCTCCCCGCCCTGGTATCCCCAGCCTCTCGGCCCGAGTCTCCTTCTGACTCCCGGACTAGGTACCCCACCTCATCCTGACCCTTTCCCCCCCCCCTCTTCCCCCGACACTGGTACCCCGTCTACCCGCCTAGGTACCCCTCTGCCTCCCAGCCCGAGTTGCCCTGCCTCCCGGCCCTCAAGTACCCTTCTGCCTACTGGCTCTGGTCCGCCCCTGCCACCCTGGGCTGGTCCCCCTCTGCCTCCCGACACTGGTCCCTCTTGCCTCCTGTCCCTGGTCTCCTTCTACATCCAGGACCATGAGACTCCCCATCCCTGCCCTGGATCCCCTCTACCAACCGGCCCTGGTCCCCGTCTCCTGGCCCTGATCCCCTCGTCTCCCGGTCCAGGTACACCTCTGCCTCCTGGCCCTGGTCCCCGTTTCCCGGTCCAGGTACCACTCTGCCTTGTAGCCCTGGTCCCCCTCTGCCTCCCTGCCCCGGTCCCCTCGCCCCTCAGCTCTGGTCCCCCTCTGCCTCCTGGCCCTGGTCCCCGTTTGCCGGTCCAGTTACCACTCGGGCTTATAGACCTGGTCCCCCTCTGCCTCCCTGCCCCGGTCCCCCTGCCCCTCAGCTCTGGTCCCGCTCTGCCTCCTGGCACAGGTACCCTGCTGCGTTCTAGCCCTAGTCGCATTCTGCCTACCAGCCCTAGTCCCCCTGTCTCCCTTCCCAGGTACCCTTCTGACTCCTGGCTCTGGTCCCCCTCTGATTCCTGGCCCTTGTCCCCCTTTACCTTTCCCACTGTTCCAACTATACTTTCTGGCCCTGTTCCCCCCCATCCCCCGCCGACCTTCTGGCCCTGGTCCCCTACTCCCTCGGGCCCTAGGTCCAATCTATCTCCCTGCCTTCGTCCCCATCTTCTGCCCGGACCTGGTTGCCCTCTGTCTACCGTCATTGGTGTCCCGGTTACTCCCAGCTCTCGGCGCCTTGTATCTCTCGGCCTTGGTCCCCCTGTGTCTCCCGATACTGGTCCCCTTGTACCTGCCAGCCCTGGTCTCCCTCTTCCTCCAGGCCCTGGCGCCGCTTTCTGTCCCAGCCCTGGATCCCCTCTAACTACCAGCCTAGGTGCCCCTGTCTACAGGCCCAGGTACCCCTCTGACTCCCAGCCATGGTCCCCCTATCCCTCTCGGCCCTTGTCAGCCCTGCTTCTCAGACCTGGTCCCCTTTGCCTGCTGTCCCTGGTCCCCCTCTGCCTCCCGTCCCTGGTCCACCGTCAACCGGCCCGAATAACCCTCTGCCTCCTGACCCTGGTCCCCCCTGCCTCCTGCTCCCACTCTGACTCCCTACCCTCCCTATCCGGCCCAGGTCCTCCTCTACCTCCCGGCCCTGGTCCTCCACTCTGACCTGGTCCGCCCAGCCACCCTGCCCTGGTCCTCCTCTGCCTCCCGTCCCTGGTTCCCCTCAGCGTACCAGCCTTAGTTCCCCTTTAGTTCCAAGAAGCTGGGGGACAAGGGCAGGGAGGCAGAGGAATCCCTCTATCTGCTGGCCCTAGGCCCCGCTTCTCGGCCCTGGTCCCTCTTTACCTTACTGTCCAGGTACTGCTCTGCCTCCTGGCCTAGGTCCCCATTTTCCTCCCGGCCCTGATCCCCCATCTCCCGGCCCAGGGACCCCTCTGCCTCCTGGCCGTGGTCCCCCACTGCCGCCCTGCCGGGATCATCATCATCATCATCATCAACATCAATCGTATTTATTGAGCTCTTATTGTGTGCAGAGCACTGTACTAAGCGCTTGGGAAGTACAAGTTGGCAACATATAGAGACAGTCCCTATACAACAGTGGGCTCACAGTCTAGAAGCGGGAGACAGAGAACAAAACCTAATATACTAACAAAATAAAATAAATAGAATAGATATGTACAAGTAAAATAAATAAATAAATAAATAGAGTAACAGATATGTACAGACACATATACATATATACAGCTGCCGTGGGGAAGAGAAGGAGGCAAAATCGGGGGATGGAGAGGGGGACGAAGGGGAGAGGAAGGAAGGGGCTCAGTCTGGGAAGGCCTCCTGGAGTAGGTGAGCTCTCAGTAGGGCCTTGAAGGGAGGAAGAGAGCTAGCTTGGCGGATGGGCAGAGGGAGGGCATTCCAGGCCCGGGGGATGACGTGGGCTGGGGGTCGATGGCGGGACAGGCGAGAACGAGGTACGGTGAGGAGATTAGCGGCGGAGGAGCGGAAGGTGCGGGCTGGGCTGTAGAAGGAGAGAAGGGAGGTGAGGTAGGAGGGGGCGAGGTGATGGAGAGCCTTGAAGCCCAGGGTGAGGAGTTTCTGCCTGATGCGCAGATCGATTGGTAGCCACTGGAGATTTTTGAGGAGGGGAGTAACATGCCCAGAGCGTTTCTGGACAAAGACAATCCGGGCAGCAGCATGAAGTATGGATTGAAGTGGGGAAAGACACGAGGATGGGAGATCAGAGAGAAGGCTGATGCAGTAGTCCAGACGGGATAGGATGAGAGCTTGAACGAGAAGGGTAGCGGTGTGGATGGAGAGGAAAGAGCGGATCTTGGCAATGTTGCGGAGCTGAGACCGGCAGGTTTTGGTGACGGCTTGGATGTGAGGGGTGAACGAGAGAGTGGAGTCGAGGATGATACTAAGGTTGCGGGCTTGTGAGACGGGAAGGATGGTAGTGCCGTCAACACAGATCCCCTTCTGCCTCCAGGTCCTGCGTCCCCTCAACTTCCCGGCCCTGTTCCCCTAGTCTTCTGGCCCAGGCACCCCTCTGTTTTACCGCCTTGGCCCCACTATGCTTCTCGGCTCTGGCCGGCCTCTGCCTCTCTGACCTGGTTGGCTCCCGCCTCTCGGCCCTGGTTCCTCTCTGCTTCTCTGCCCTAGTCCCACAGTCTCCCAGCACAGGCACCCCTCTGCCTCCCAACCCTGGTCCCCTGCCTACCAGCCCTGGTACCCCTCAGTCTCCAGACCATGGTTCCCCTCTGCCTCCTGACCTTGTCCCCCCCCGCGCTTCGCGGCCCTAGTCCCCCGTCTACCGGCCCGGGTACCCCTCTGCCTCCTGGCCCTGGCCCTATCTGCCTCTCTGCCCAGGTACCCCTCAGCCTGCTGACCCTGGTCCCCCTCTGCCTCCTGGCTCTGGCCCCTATCTGCCTCTCTGCCCAGGTACCTCTTAGCCTGCTGGCCCTTGTCCCCCTCTGCCTCCTGGCAATGGTCCCCCAATGATGTCTTGCTTTGGTCCCCCTCTTCCTCCTGGACCTGGGTTCTCCCTACCACCAGTCCCTGGTCCCCCAGTCTCCCCACCCAGTTAACCTTCTGCCTCCTGGACCTGGTCCCCGGTATCCCAGCACAGGTACCCCTCTGTCTCCTGGCCCTGATCTCCCTCTGCCTCCCGGCCCTGGTCCCCCTTCTACCGGCCTGGGTACCCCTCTGCCTCCTGGTCCTGGTCCACCCCGCCTCCTGGTCCTGGTCCCCATCTGCCTCCCTGCCCACCTACCCCTCACCCTGCTTGCCCTAGTGCCCCTCTACCTCCTGGCCCTGGTCCCCGTCTACAAGTCTTGGTACCCCTCTGCCTCCTGGACAGAGTCCCCCCCTGACATCCTGCCCGGGTCCCCCTATGCCTCCCGGACCTGGGTTCCCCCAACCTCCAGGGCATGGTCCCCCAGTCATCCCGCGCAGGTAACCTTCTGCCTCCTGGCCCTGGTCCCCCGCATCCCGGCCCAACCACCCCTCTGTCTCCTGGCCATGGTCCGCATCTGCCTCCAGGCCCTGATACCCCTCTGCCTTCCTGCCCTGGTCCCCCTATGCCTACCGGCCCTGGTCGGCCTCTGCCTCTCTGACCTGGTCACCCCCAGCCTCTCGGCCCTGGTTCCCCTCTGCTTTTCAGCCCCAGTCCCACTGTCGTCCTGCACAAGTACCCCACTGCCTCCAAACCCTGGCCCCTCTGTCTCCCGGCCCAGGTACCCCTCTGCCTTCCGTTTCTGGTCTCCTGTCTAATGGACCTGGTGCCCCTCTGTCTCCCAGCCCAGGTCCCCCTTTCTCCTGGCCCAGGAACTCCTCTGCCTCCTGGCCCTGGTTCCCCTCTGCCTCCCTGCCCCGGTCGCCCCCTGCCTTACGTCCCTGGTCCCCCTCTGACTTTCGTCCCTAGTTCCCCTTTACTACTGAGAAGCAAGGGGTACAAGGGCAGGAAGGCAGTGGTACCACTCTCCCTGCGTCTTGATCCCCATTTCCCTGCTCTGGTCCCCCTCTGCCTTCCCGACCTTGGTCCCCCTCTGCCTTCCCGGCCCTGGTCCCCAATAGCCTTCCCGGCCCTGGTCTCCCTCTGCCTTCCCGCCCTGGTGCCCCTCTGCTTCCCGACCCTGATCCGCCTCTGAATCTCTGACCTGGTCGCCCCCCGCCTCTCGGCCCTGTCTCCCGGCCAGGGACCCTTCTGCCTCCTGGCCCCAGTCCCCTTGTCTATAGGCCCTGGGCCCTCTTTGCCTCCAAGCCCTGGTCCCCCTCTGCCTCCCTGTCCCGGTCCCCCTCTGCTTCCCAGCCCTGACCGGCCTCTGCCTCTCTGACATGGTCGCCCCCCGCCTCTTGGCCCTGGTTCCCCTCTGCTTCTCAGCCCTAGGCCCCATCTCCTGGCCCATGTAACCCTCTGCCTCCCGGCCCCGGTCCCCCTGTCTACCGGCCCTGGTCTCCCTCCGTCCCCTGTCCCTGGTCCCCCTCTACATCCCTGACCTTGTCCCCCATGCTTCTCGGCCCTGGTCCCCCTTTGTCTCCCGGCCCTGACCCCCGTTTCCCAGCCCTGGTCCCCCTCTGCCTCCTGGCCCTGGTCCCTGTATGCCTCCCGACCCTAGTCTCCCATCTCCTGGCCCAGGTACACCTCTGCCTCCCGGCCCTGGTTCTCCTCTACCTCCAGGCCCTGATCCCTTTGAGCCTCCCGGCCATGGCCTCCCTCTACCTCCAGGACACTGGGTCTCTCTCTGTCCTGGCCATGGGTCCCCTCTACCTCCCGGTCTGTTCCCCGTCTGGCTCCCTGCCCTGGTCCCCATCAAATTCCCGGCCCAGGCCGGCTTCTGCTTCTCTGACCTGATCACGCCCCGCCTCTCGGCCCTGGTTCCCCTCGGCATCTCAGCCATAGTCCCACTGTCTCCCGGCACAGGTACCCCTCTGCCTCCTAGCAGTGATCCCCCTGTCCCCTGGCCCAGGTACCCCTCTGCCTCCAGGCCCTGGTCGTCCTGTCTACCAGCCCTGGTCGCCTTCTTCCTCCCGGTCCTGGCTGCTCTCTGCCTCCCTGACCTTGTCACACCACTTCTCGGCCCTGGTCCCACTTTGCCTCCCGGCCCAGGTACCTCTATGCCTCCTGGCCCTGGTTCCTCTCTGCTTCCCGGCCCTGATCCCCCGTCTACCGGCCCGGGTACCCCTCTGCCTCCTGGCCCTGGTCCCCCGCTGCCTCCAGGCCCTGGTCCCCCTCTGCCTCCTGACCCTGGTCCCCCTTCTCCGATCCCCGGTACGCCTTTGCCTCCTAGCTATGATCCCCCTCTGCTTCCCGGCCCTGGTCACCCAAGCCTTCCGACCCTAGGCCCCCGTCTCCCGGACCAGGACCCCTTGTCTCCTGGCCCTGGTCCCTTTCTGCCTCCAGGCCCTGTTCCCCCTCTGCCTCCCTTCCCTTGTCCGCCCCGTTTTCGGGCCTGGTCCCCCTTTACCTTTCAGCCCAGGTACCTCTCAGCCTCCTGCCACTGGTTCCCTTCTTCCACCCGGCCCTTGTCCACCTGTCTACTGGCCAAGGTTCCCTTCTAAATCCTGGCCCGGGCCCCCCTCTCTCTCCTTGCCCTGGTCCCCCTCTGCATTTCGGCCCTGGTCCCCCTCTGCCTTCCTGCCTTGGTCCCCCCGTGCCTCTTGTCCCTGCTGCCCTCTGACATTTGGCCGTAGTTTCCCTTTCCTTATGAGAACCAGGAGGTGCAAGGGCAGGGAGGCAGAGGTACTCCTCTGCCTGCCAGTTCTGATCTCCGTTTCCCGGCCCTGGTCCCCCTCTCCTGCCCTGCCCTGGTCCCCCTCTGCCTCCCGGCCCTGGTCCCTCTGTTTCTCCCGACGCTGGACACTCTGTGCCTCCTGGCCCTGGACCCTCTGTGCCTCAGGCCCTGGTCTTCCTCTACCTCCAGGCTCTTGGGTTTCTCAACATCCCGGCCCTGGGTCCCCTTTCCCTGTCCCCTCTACCTCCTGGCCCAGATACCTCTACACCTCCTGGCTCTGGTCCCCCCGTCTTGTAGCCCAGATACCCCTCTGCCTCCCGGCCCTGGTCCCCCATCTCCAAGCTCAAGTACCCCTCTGCCTCCCTGCCCTTGTCCCCATGTCTCCCGGCCCAGGTCCCCCTCTGCCTCCTGGACCTGGTCTTCTTGTACCTCCAGGCCCGTGGGTCTCTCTCCATTCGGCCCTGGGCCCCCTCTACCTCCCGGCCCTGGTCCCTCTGTCTCCAGACCCTCGTACCCCTTTGCCTCCTGGCCCTGGTCTCCCTCTACGTCCAGGCCCTGGCCCTTCTCTCTGTCTCGGCCCTGGTCCCCCTGTCTCCCGGCCCAGGCACCCCTCTATCTCCCGGCACTGGTCCCTCTGTTTCCTGGCCCAGGTACACCTCTGCCTCCCGACCTGGTCACCCTCTGCCTCCCGGCCCTGGTTCCCCTCTGCCTCCTAGCCCTGGTCCCTCCGTACCTCCAGGCCCTGGTGACCTTCTACTTCCAGGCCCCTGGGTCAATCACCGTCCCATCACTTTATCCCCTCTACCTCCCTGCCCTGGTCCCCAATTCCCGGTCTAGGTCCCCCTCTGCCTCCTGGCCCTGGTTCCCCTCTGCCTCCCAGCCTGGTCCGCCTCTGCTTTCCAGTCCTTGCCCCCCTCTGCCTCCCTGCCTTAGTACCCAAGGCCTCTCAGCCCTGGTAACCCCCTGCCTCCCGGCCAAGGTACCACACTGCCTCCTGGGACCAGTTCCTCTTCGGCCTCCCAGCCCTGGACCCTGTTTCCCAGCCCAGATACCCCTCGGTCTCCCAGCCCTGTCCCCGTCTCCCATCCCAGGTACTCCTCTGCCTCCTGGCCCTGGTCCCCATCTGCCTCCTGGCACTGGTCCCCCTCTGCCTCCCTGCCCTGGGCCCCAAGGCCTCTCAGCTCTGGTGCCCCTCTGCCTCCGGCCAAGGTACACACTGCCTCCTGCACGAAAACTACTTCAGCCTCCTTGCCCTGGCCCCCATATACCAGCCCAGGTACCCCCTGGCCTCCAGGCTTTGGTCCCCCTGTATCCCTTCCCAGGAACCCCTCTGCTTCCCGGCCCTGGTCCCCCTCGGCCTCCTGACCTGTTCCCTCTCTGCAGCCTGCCCTGGTCCTGGGCCTCCCGGCCCTAGTCTCACCTTCCTTCTATCCTTTTCCATGCCCACTCTGATCCTCGGAATTTTCAACATCCACATGGATATCCCTGATGACTTCTCTGCCGCCCGCCTTCTACCTCCTCTTTACGCTGCCAACCTCTTGCTCCACCCCACCTCACCCACTTACCAACTTGATCATACCCTCGACCTCATCATCTCCTACCGCTGAACTGTGTCCACCCTCACCAACTTTTAAATCCCTCTCTCTGATCATAAGCTTCTCACCTGCCTCCTCACTCACACTCCTTTCCCCTGTACATCCATATTACTCCATCACAGAGATCTCCGTTCTCTTGAACCCATCCCCATCCATCCATCTTTCTGAGCGCCTCACACCCCACCTCGCCTCCCTCTCCTCTCTACCCAGTCTTGATGATCAGATTACTGCTCTCAACTCTACCGTTTCTACTCAGCTGGACTCACTCACTCCCCTTTCCTTTCGCCGCTTTCGTACCACTAACCCACAACCCTGGATCACTGCCACTGTCCGCCTCCTTCGCTCTTATGCTCGAGCTGCCGAACGCTGCTGGAGAAAGTCTAAATACCATGCCAACCTCGTTCACTTCACGTTTATCCTTTCCTGCCTTAACTCAGCCCTCTCCTCTGCCAGACAAAACTATTTCTCCTCCCTTATTGACACCCATGTCCATCATCCCCGTCAGCTCTTCCATATATTCAACTCCCTTCTCAGGCCCCCGGTTCCTCCCCCTCCTCCTTCCCTTACCCCCAACGATCTGGCCTCCTACTTCATTAAGAAAATTAAATCCATCAGGTCCGACCTCCCCAAAGTCACTCCCCCCTTCTCCAACCCCCCGGCTCTCAACACTCTCTGCTACTCTCCCATCCTTCCCAGCAGTATCCTCAGAGGAGCTCTCATCCCTCCTCTCAAGTGCTACCCCGGCCACCTGTTCTTCTGACCCCATTCCCTCTCATCTCATGAAATCTCTCGCTCCATCCCTTCTCCCCTCCTTAACTTCCATCTTCAACCGCTCACTCTGCAATGGTTCCTTCCCCTCTGCCTTCAAACATGCCCATGTCTCTCCCATCCAAAAAAAACCCTCTTTTGACCCCACCTCACCTTCTAGTTATTGCCCCATATCCCTCAATCAATCAATCAATCAATCAATCGTGTTTATTGAGCGCACACTGTGTGCAGAGCACTGTACTAAGCGCTTGGGAAGTACAAGTTGGCAACGTATAGAGACGGTCCCTACCCAACAGTGGGCTCACAGTCTAGAAGTGGGATACAGAGAACAAAACAGAACATATTAACAAAATAAAATAAATAGAATAGATATGTACAAGTAAAATAAATACATGAATAGAGTAAAAAATACGTACAAACATATATACATATATACAGGTACTCGAACACAGGGAGCAAGCAGCCCGGACGGGGAGGGTCTCGAGGAGCTGCTGTTTGTGGGGCGGGAAAGAGGGCAAGCCCGGAACCTCCCCCCCCCACGCCCCGCAACCCCAGCTACCTTTCAGCCCTGCTCCCGGGAGCAGGGACTCCCCCGCATCGGGCTTCAAGCAGGACTCAGGCCAGGTCAGGGGTCCCGGCTCCGGCTCCAGGCGGAGGTCCACGTAGAAGAAGCTGTCCAAGGCTGGGGGGAAAAGCCCAGAGATCATCAGGGGAGCCATGACGACCCCCACCCAACCCGAGTCCACCTCCCCTCCTACCATTTCTTTCCAAACTCTTTGAACGAGTTGTCTACACGTGCTGCCTCGAATTCCTGAACACCAACTCTCTCCTCGACCCCCTCCAGTCTGGTTTCCGTCCTCTACATTCCACGGAAAGTGCCCTCTCAAAGGTCACCAATGACCTCCTGCTTGCCAAATCCAACGGCTCATACTCTATCCTAATCCTCCTCGACCTCTCAGCTGCCTTCGACACTGTGGACCATCCCCTTCCCCTCAACACGTTATCCAACTTTGGCTTCACAGACTCCGTCCTCTACTGGTTCTCCTCTTATCTCAAGAGATTGTCGTTCATTCTCAGTCTCTTTTGCAGGCTCCTCCTCCCTCTCCCATCCCCTTACTGTGGGGGTTCCCCAAGGTTCAATTCTTGGTCCACTTCAGTTCTCTATCTACACTCTCTCCCTTGGTGACCTCATTCACTCCCACGTTTTCAACTATCATCTGTACGCTGAGGTCACCCAAATCTACATCTGTGCCCCTGCTCTCTCCCCCTCCCTCCAGGCTCGCATCTCCTCCTGCCTTCAGAACATTTCCATCTCGATGTCTGCCCGCCACCTAAACCTCAACATGTTCAAGACTGAACTCCTTGTCTTCCCTCCCAAACCCTGCCCTCTCCCTGACTTTCCCATCTCTGTTGACGGCACTACCATCCTTCCCTTCTCACAAGCCCGCAACCTTGGTGTCATCCTCGACTCCGCTCTCTCATTCACCCCTCACATCCAAGCCGTCACCAAAACCTGCCGGTCTCAGCTCCGCAACATTGCCAAGATCAGCCTTTTCCTCTCCATCCAAACCGCTGCCATGCTCGTTCAAGCTCTCATCCTATCCCGTGTGGACTACTGCATCAGCCTTCTCTCTGATCTCCCATCCTCGTGTCTCTCCCCACTCCAATCCATACTTCATGCTGCTGCCCGGATTGTCTTTGTCCAGAAACGCTCTGGGCATGTTACCCCCCTTCTCAAAAATCTTCAGTGGCTACCAATCAATCTGCACATCAGGCAGAAACTCCTCACCCTGGGCTTCAAGGCTCTCCATCACCTCGCCCCCTCCTGCCTCACCTCCCTTCTCTCCTTCTACAGCCCAGCCCGCATCCTCCGCTCCTCCGCCGCTAATCTCCTCACCGTGCCGCGTTCTCGCCTGTCCCCACGTCATCCCCCTGGCCTGGAATGCCCTCCCTCCCCACATCCGCCAAGCTAGCTCTCTTCCTCCCGTCAAGGACTTACTGAGAGCTCATCTTCTCCAGGAGGCCTTCCCAGACTGAGCACCCTCCTTCCTTCCACCCTCGTCCTCCATTTCCATCCCCCCGTCTTACCTCCTTCCCTCCCCCACAGCACCTGTATATATGTATGTATGTTTGTACATGTTTATTACTCTATCTATTTATTTATTTTACTTGCGCATATCTATTCTATTCATTTTATTTTGTTAATATGTTTGGTTTTGTTCTCTGTCTCCCGCTTCTAGACTGTGAGCCCACGGTTGGGTAGGGACTGTCTCTATATGTTGCCAACTTGTACTTTCCAAGCGCTTAGTACAGTGCTCTACACACTGTAAGCGCTCAATAAATACGATTGATTGATTGATTGATAGTCTCCTTCTACCTCCAGGCCCTTGGGTCTCTCTCCGTGCCAGCCCTGGGTCCCCTCTACCTCCCGGCCTTGGTCCCCTTTAGCCTTGCGGCCCTGGTCCCCCTGTATCCTGTCCTGGTAACCCGCTGCCTCCTGGCCCTGCTCTCCCTCTGCCACCCTGCCCTGGTCCCCCTATGCCTACCGGCCCTGGTACCTGTGTGACTCCCCGCCCTGGTCAACTTTTACCTCTACGGCCTTGGATCTCTCTCTGTTCCGGCCCTGGTCTCCGGCGCCCGGCCCAGGTACCCCTCTGCCTCCTGGCCCCGGTTCCCCTCTTGTTTCCCCACCTTGTTCCCCCTCTGCCTTCCCGCCCCAGTAGCCCTATGCCACCATGCCCCTGCCGCACCTCCCTCCCTGCTTCTCAGCCCTGGTCCCTCTCTGCTTCCCAGCCCAGGTACCCCTATGCCCCTCTACCTCCCTGCCCTGGTTCCCCTGTCTCCTGGCCCAAGTACCCATCTGGCTACTGGACCTGTTCTCGCTCTGCCGCCCGGCCCTGGTCCGTCTGTGCCTCCTGGCCCTGGTCTCGTTCTATCTCCAGGTCCTTGGGTCTCTCTCTGTCCCAGCCCTGGGTCCCCTCTACCTCCCGGCCCTCGTCATTTTGTCTCCCGGCCCGGGTACCCTTCTGCCTCCTGGTCCTGGTCCCCCTCTCTCCCGGCCCATGTACCCCTCTGCCTCCTGGCCCTGGTCCCTGTCTGCCACCCTGCCATAGTCCACCTCTGCCTTCCGGCCCTGGTCTCCTTCTACCTCCAAGCCCTTGGGTCTCTCTGCGTCCCGACCCTGGGTCCCCTCTACCTCCCAGCCCAGGTCCCCCTGTCTTCTGGCCCAGGTAACCCTCTACTTCTTGGCCGTGATCCCTCCCTTGCCTTCCCACCCTGGTCCCCCTCTGCCTCCCTGTCCTGGTCCTCCGCCTGCTTCTCAGCCTTTTTACCCCTCTGCCTTTCGGCCCTGGTACCCCTGTCTCCCAGCCTAGGTACCCATCTGCTTCCTGGCACTGGTCCCGCTCTGCCTGTAGGCCCTGGTCCCCCTCTGCCCCCTGGACCTGGCCCCTTTATGTTTCCAAGCCCTGGTCACCCTGTGTCCAGGCCCCCCCGCTTCCCATGCTCCCCGCCTTACCTCCTTCCCCTCCCCACAACACCTGAATATATGTATATATGTTTGAACGTATTTATTACTCTATTATTTACTTTATTTGTACATATTTATTCTATTTATTTTATTTTATTAATATGTTTTGGTTTGTTCTCTGTCTTCCCCTTCTAGACTGTGAGCCCACTGTTGGGTAGGGACCTTGTCTATATGTTGCCAACTTGTACTTCCCAAGCGCCTAGTATAGTGCTCTGCACACAGTAAACGCTCAATAAATACGACTGAATGAATGAATGGTCTCCTTCTACCTCCAGGCCCTGGTCCATCTCTGCGTCCTAGACTTGGGTTCCCTCTAGCTCCTGGCACTGGTCCCCCAGTCTTCCGGCCCAGGTACCACTTTGCCTCCTGGTCCGGGTCCCCCTCTGCCACCCTGCCCTGGTCCTCCTCTGCCTCCCGGCCCTCGTGCTTCTCTGCCTCCCGGCCCTCGTCCCTCGGTGCCTCCCAGCCCTGTTCTCCTTCTACCCCCAGGTTCTTGGGTCTCTCTCCTTCCCAGCCATGGGTCCCCTCTACATTTCAGCCCTGGACCCCCTGTCTCCCGGCCCAGGAACCCCTCTGCCTCCCCACCCTGCTCCCGTTCTGCCTCCCAGCCCTGGTCCTCCTATGTTTCCTTGCCCCGGTTCCCACTGCGTCTCGGTCCCGATCCCCCTCTCCCTCCCAGCCCTGGTCCTACTATGCCTCCCTGGCCCTGGCCCCACTGCATCTCGGTCCTGATCCCCCTCTTCCTCCCAGCCCAGGTCCTCCTATGCCTCCCTGCCCCTGTCCTCCCGGCCTCTCGGCCCTGGTCCCCGTCTGTCTTCCGGCCCAGGTACCCCTATTCCTCCTGGCCCTGGTCCCCCTCTGCCTCCCGGCCCTGGTCCCCCATCTCCCAGCCCAGGTACTCCTCTGATTCCTTGCCCTGGTCACCCTGTCTCCCCGCCCAGATAACCCCTCTGCCTCCTGGCTCTGGTCTCCCTCTGCCATCCGGCACTGGGACGCTTCTGCTTCCCTGTCCTGGTCCCCCTGAATCCCGGCCCAGGTACCCCTCTGTCTCCTGTCCCTGGTCCCCCTCTACTTCCCTGACTTCGTCCCCGCCTCTGCCTCCAGGCCCTGGTCTCCCTCTGCCTCCCTGCCCTGATCCCCCATCGCCTCTCAGCTTTGGTCCCCCTCTCCGTCCCGGCCCAAGTAACCCTCTGCATCCCAGCCCTGGTTCCCCATCCCCCGTCCCAGGTACCTCTCTTCTTCCCTGCCCTGGTCCGCCTGTCTCCCGGCCCAGGTAACCCTCTGCCTCCGGCCCTCGTCCCTCCCTGCCTCCCGCCCTTGTCCCCCTTTGCCTCCTGGCCCTGGTCCCCCCCCCACGCCTCCGTGTCATGTTCCGCCCCTGCCACCTGGCCTTGGTCACCCCGAATCTCGGCACTGGTCCTCCTCTACCTCTCGGCCTTAGTCCCCCTGTCTCCCGACCCAGTAACCCCTCTGCCTCCCAGCCCTGGTCTCCCTCTGCCTCCCAGCTCTGTTCACATGTGCCTCCCTTCCCTCGTCTCCCCTTCTTCTCGGCCCTGGTCATTCATTCATTCATTAAATCGTATTTATTGAACGCTTACTGTGCGGAAAACACTGTACTAAGCGCTTAGGAAGTACAAGTCGACAACATATAGCGCTCAGTACAGTGATCTGCACACAGTAAGCGCTCAATAAATATGACTGAATGAATGAATGATTTTGTTAATTATATCTGAAATCGTATTTTTCGAATTGATGCCTATTTACTTGTATTGATGTCCTGATGCCTTTTTACTTGTATTAGTACCTGTGTCCTCCTCTAGAATGGAAGCTGGTTGTGGGCAGGGATCATCTCTCTTTTTTCTGTACTGTACTTTACCAAACGCTTAGTACAGTGCTCTGCTCACAGTAAGCGCTCTATGGCTTAGTGGAAGGAGCACAGGCTTGGATGTCAGAGTTTTAATCCGGGTTCTAATCTTGGCTCTGCCACTTGTAAGCTGTGTGACCTCAACTTAAGTCAAGCCATTTAACTTCTCTGTGCCTCGGTTACCTCATATGCAAAGTGGGGATTAAGACATTGGTGGGACAATCTGATGACCATATGTGCCAAGTGCTTGGCACATAGTAAGCACTTAACAAATAAAACATTGTCATTAATATTGTTATAAGTACGATTGAATGGATAAATGAAGTGTGGGTTGAAACAAAAATTTGCTAGCTTCTCATCCACACCCATAAATACACATAAACACGCACACACACACACACACACACACACACACACACACACACACACATACACACACACACACACACACCCTCTTTTGCCACCCAAGACTCCATCTTGACAGCAGGGCATGTCTGGGCATTGACCTCCGTCCACATTAGAAAGATGCGTCTCAAGGCTGGAGAGATGCATGGAGCAGTTTTTTTTAAATGAGTAGTAACTAGATTCTCCCCTCGGCCATCCTGCCCTGAGCTGTGTGCTGCCAAGGGATTTTGTCTGGAGGGCTCTGAGCAGCCTGGACATGCTATTGCGGGAAGGGGGACCTCGGGACTCACTCTGGCCTCCTCTGGGAATGGGCAGAAAAACCTCGATCTCATCGGAGTGAAGTGACACTGGAGCTTCTCCTCTGGTCCCTGCCCGTGGACATGTCGAGTTCTAAACCAGGGTCTTGAGACACCTGAACCGGTGATCCTAAGCGTCTGACCGGGACCACATCTGTTGAAAGGAAAACCAGTGCTCAAATTTGGTGTGGAAAGGGAAAGCGGGGAGGTAGGAAAAGGCGGCGGGGAGAAGTACAGACGACCTAGTTTTGCCAACACTTTTGACCACTCTCCCTGCTCCCTCCCGGCCCAACACGGTTAAGTGGATCTGCAGCTACGCTGACTGCCACACTCTGCCCTACAAACACTTACCCATCCCTTCCTCACATCCCTAGAAGGGGCTTATTCTCCACACACTGGAGGGACAGAACTACACACTGTGTAGAATTCCATTTCTGGAAAAGAAAACCTGCTTTGTCCTCCCACCTGCACCCCCAGTTCTGTTACTCCAGGAACTCCAGTCCCCCCGATAGGGTAAGCACTTAGAACAGTGCCAGTGCCTAGAACAGTGCTTGGCACATAGTAAGCACTTAACAAATACCAACATTATCGTTAATATTAATCTTATTGTGAGGAGGGAATGTGTCTGTCATACTGTACTCTCCCAAGGGCTTAGTACAGTGCTCTGCACACAGCAAGAGCTCCATCAACCCAACTGATCAATTGAAGGTGCAGAACCTCACAGTAGAGTGCAATTTCTAGTACAATACCTGCCTTTTGTCCTCCCCGCCCACACCCCTGCTTCCTTGATCTCAGGTAGGAGTCTGTACACTTTGCTTCTCAGAGAAACTTAGGATAGAGACCCTGATAGACACTCTGTCCTCCTCCTAACAGTGGATCCCTCAAGCTTCTGTGTTATGCCCAGAAATGTCCTTTCTCTGGGGACTGAGACTTTGCAGTGACCCTGAAGAGGGACTAGAGACACAGCAACGCTTGCCCCGTCTATTGAATTAAGGGCCCTGGCTCTTCTCGGTCTCAATCGAGTCAGACAGAACAAGCTTCCTGCAAGGAGCTCCAGCCCCTGTTCTCCCACGAGTGGCAGCCGCTTCATTACTCATCTTCATCCAGATTATTCACACGCACACACGAACACACACACACACACACACACACACACACTCCCTGTGGGGTAGTAATACAGGTCACTTAGTAATGGGGTAAATCTCGGGGTGGACTGTCTCCACGGTGTAAGAAGCAGAGGAGAAGCTCTGAACAGCTGCTCTGGAGAATGTCCCTGGCCCCTCCAACCAGAACCATTCTCTGGTCGGAGCCTGACCCCTGGTGGCACCAATCGTTATTCTGGGAGGCTGCACCTCTTTATCACCCCCTGGTGGCAGCAGCGGGCTCGTTCGGGGAGGCTGCGCTTGGTGGCAGTACAGTACACTATAATAATAATAATAACAATAATAATAATTGTACTTAATAATAATAATGATGCTAATTGTTAAGCGCTTACTATGTGCAAAGCACTGGGGTATACAAGGTGATGAGGTTATTATTCCACGTGGGGCTCACAGTCTTAATCATCATTTTACAGATGAGGTAACTGAGGCACAGAGAACTTAAGTGACTTGCCCAAAGTCACACAGCTGACAATTGGCAGAGCCGGGATGTGAACCCGTGACTTCTGACTCCAAAGCCCGGGCTCTTTCCACTGAGACACGCTGCTTCTCTATTGTTAAGCACTTACTATGTGCCAAGCACTGTTTTTTATAACATTTATTAAGCACTTACTATGTGCAAAGCACTGCTGTAAGCGCTAGGGGGGTTACAAAGTGATCAGGTTGTACCACGGGGGGCTCACAGTCTTAATCCCCATTTTACAGATGAGGTAACTGAGGCACAGAGAAGTTAAGGGACTTGCCCAAAGTCACAAAACTGACAATTGGCAGAGCCAGGATTTGAACCCATGACCTCTGACTCCAAAGTCTGTGCTCTTTCCACTGAGCCACGCTTCTTCTCTGTTCTAAGCACGCTGCACTGTTCTAAGCACTGGGGTAGATACAAGGTAATCGGGTTGCCCCACATGGGGCTCACGGTCTTAATCCCCATTTTACATTCATTCATTCATTCAAACCTATTTATTGAGAGCTTACTGTGTGCAGAGCACTGTACTAAGCGCTTGGGAAGAACAAGTTGGAAACATATAAAGACGGTCCCTATCCAACAACGGGCTCACAGTCTAGGTACCTGAGGCACAGAGAAGTTAAGTGATTTACCCGAGGTCACACAACAGACAAGTGGCAGAGCTGGAGTTAGAACTCATGACCTCTGACTCCCAAGCCCGTGCTCTTTCCACTAAGCCAGTGTAGCTTGGTGGCTTAGTGGATAGGACGGGCCTGGGGCTTAGAAAGTCCTGTGTACTAATCCCAGTTCTGCCACATGCTTGCTGTGTGACCTTGGGCAGTTATCTCAGTTACCTCACCTGTAAAATGGGGATTAAGAGTAATATGGGACTCATAGGCCCATATGGGACAGGGACTGTGTCCAACCAGATTAACTTGGATCTACCCTAGCTCTTACAACAGTGCTTGGCACAGAGTAAGTACATAAAATGTACCATTATTATTATTATTATTATTATTATTATTATTATTACACCACAGTAAGCTTGTTCTGGGGTGCTGCTCCTCTCTACCGCCCCATAGTGCCACTAGGCAGTATTCTGTGAAGCTGCACCTCTCAATCACCCCTCCCCCCCACAGCATCAGGTGTCGTTCTGGGAGGCACGGGCCTGGAAATCCGAGGACGTGGGATCCAATTCCAGCTCCACCACATGTCTCCTCTGTGACTTTGGGAGGCTCACTTCACTTCTCTGAGGCTCAGTTGCCTCATCCATAAAATGGGGATTAAGACTGTGAGTCCCATGTGGGACACGGACTGTGTCCGATCTGAGTACCCTGTATCTACCCCAGTACTTAGAACACTGCAAGGCACACAGTAAATGCTTAACAAGTACCACCATAATAACTATTATGATGATTATTATGATTTTATTATTATTCTCATTTTAGAGACAAGATAACTGAGGCATAGAAGAGTGAAATGACTTGCCCAAGGTCACTCGCAGACACATAGCATGGCCTGGATTAGAAGTCAGGCTGATCCCCCAGGCTCTATCCACTAGGCGGCGATGCTTCTCTCCCACACGGCTCCTCTCTATCGCCACCTGGTGGTACTTTGCTCTTCCAGAGCCGGCTTACCCCATGGGCCTCCATCTCGTCTATCTGGCCTGCGGCCTCCTTTTCCAAGTCCCTTCTCTGGTCTGGAACTCCCTCTCCCTCCCTTCACATGTGCCAGACCGTCATTATCCCCCTCTCCACAGCATTAAGGTCACAACTCCGCCAAGAGGCCTTCTCTGATTAAACCCTCTTTCCTCCTGCTCCTTCTCCCTTCTGTATTGTCTACACCCTGGGATTTGTGAAATTTGAACAATCGCTTTTGACCCTGCATCATTTGTATGCATATCTGAGCAACCGAACAGAAAGAGCCAAGGCCTAACAAACACTAAAACAATGACTGAAATTAAGAAACGAAAAAAGTCAGGTGGCAACAAAAATGAGAAGAGCACCTACGCTGATCAATCCCCCAAAGACTGGCCAAATCCAACTTCCCAGATAATAATAATAACTGTGGTCTTCGTTAAGCACTTATTATCTGCCAGACACTGTACTAACCACTGGCTTAGACACTAGATAATTGGGTTGTACACAGTCCCTGTCCCACACTGGGCTCACAGTCTTAATCCCTATTTTATAAATGAGGAAACTGAAGCAGAGAGATTAAAGGAGAAGGGAAGGTCAGCGGTTTTGAACGGTTCCTGCCGGATCACTTGGGGAGTGTCAACAATGGGGAAGAGAGAGGCAGGGGTGCTGGATGGTCCATGCTGGGTCACTGATGGAGAGTCAGGGATGAGGAGGGCAAAGACACGGGGGTTGGATGGTCACACTGCCAAGCAAGTGGGTTTGTGACCATTAGATTTGGCGTTATTGTTCAAGTTTTCGCGGGAACAAAGGACCAACTACCAGTGGCCTGAAAGGGTTTCTGCCCCCATACCACTAAAAGGGCCAAGCCCCTGGCTGAGCAGTATTCGTCAGTCAGCCAGTCAATTCGATTTACTGGGCAATTACTGTGTGCAGAGCACAATATCAAGCAGTTGGTGAAGTACAATATAACAATATTCATTCATTCAACCGCATTAATTGAGCGCTTACTGTGTGCACAGCACTGTACTAAGCGCTTGGAAAGTACAATTTGGCAACAGATAGAGGCAGTCCCTACCCAACAACGGGCTCACAGTCTAGAAGGGGGAGACAGACAACAAAACAAAACAAGTAGACAGGCATCAATAGCATCAAACAGATAAATAAAATTATAGATACATACACTTCATTAATAAAATAAATAGAATAAGAACTATGTACTCTTCACCCTCGGCTTCAACGCTCTCAATCACCTCGCCTCCTCCTACCTCACCTCCCTTCGCTCCTTCTACAACTCACCCCACACCCTCCACTCCTCTGCCGCTAATCTCCTCACTGTGCCTCGTTCTCGCCTGTCCTGCCGTAGACCGGGGTTCCCCAGTTCCAGTTTGGCTCCAGGTTCTGACATCTCGGCGAGTTGCAGGCTCGAATCTCCTCCTGCTTTCAGGACAACTCCATCTGGATGTTTTCCCGCCACCTAAAACTCAACCTGTCCAAGACTGAACTCCTTGTCTTCCCTCCCAAACCCTGCCCTCTCCCTGACTTTTTCATCACAGTTGACGGCACTACCATCCTTCCCGTCTCACAAGCCCGCATCCTTGGTTTCGTCCTCGACTCTGCTCTCTCGTTCACCCCTCACATCCAAGCCGTCACCAAAACCTGCCAGTCTCAGCTCCGCAACAAGGAGAAGAGGATAAGAAGAGAGCTCAATCTGGGAAGGCCTCCTGGAGAAGGTGAGCTCTCAGGAGGGCTTTCAATAGAGGAAGAGAGTTAGTTTGGCGGATGTGTGGAGGGAGGGCATTCCAGGCCAGAGGTAGGACGTGGATCGGGGGTCAACGGCGGGACAGGTGAGTACGAGGTCCAGGGAGGAGGTGAGCGGCAGAGGAGTTTGCGGGCTGGACTGTAGAAGGAGAGAAGGGAGGTGAAGTTGGAGGGGGCAAAGGAATGGAGACCTAACAAGTCAATACTGAGGAGTTTTTGCTTCATGCGAAGGTTGATGGACAACCACTGGAGATTTTTGAGGAGGGAAGCGATATGCCCAGAGCGTTTCTGTAGAAAGGTAATCCGGGCAGCAGAGGGAAGTATAGACTGAAGCAGGGAGAGACAGGAGCATAGGAGATCAGAAAGGAGACTGATGCAGTCATCCAGTCGGGATAGGATGAGAGATTGAACCAAGAAGGTAGCGGTTTGGATGGATCTTGGCGATGTTGTGAAGGTGAGACCGGTAGGTTTTGGTGACGGATTGGATGTGTGGGGTGAATGACAGAGCGAAGTCAAGGATGACTTGACTGGACCCAATATAACAGAGGAATTCCTTGATTATTATTATTATCATTATTTATGTATTATTTATTCGTTATTATTATTGTATTTATTAAGCGCTTACCATATGCCAAACAGTTACAAGCACTGGGATGGATACAAGATAATCAGATTGTCCCACATGGGCTCACAGTCTTCATTCCTATTTTTAAAGGTGAGATAACTGGGGTACAGAGAATTGAAGTGACTTATCCAAGGTCGTACAGCAGACAAATGGCGGAACTGGGATTTGAACCCACATCCTCTGAATCCCAAGCCCATGCTCTTGCCGCTATGTTACACTGCTTCACTGACCACAGTTAGCTTACAGTATAGAGGGGGACACAGCACTCATATAAAGAAATACATTACACATGTGGATGTAAGGGCTGAGGGGCTGGAAGGGAGGTGACGAATGAAGGGAGAAAGTCAAGGCAATGCAGATGGGAGTGGGAGAAGAGGAAAGGAGGGCTTAGTCGGGGAAGGCCTCTTGGAGGAGATGGGCTTTCATTGAGGCATTGAAGGTGGATAGAGTCGTTGTCTGTCAGATATGAGAAGGGAGGCCGTTCCTCTCCAGAGGCAGAACATGGGCGAGAGGTCGGCGGTGAGACGGACTAGGTCGAGGTACAGTCAGAAGGTTGGCAATAGAGAGATGAAGGGTATGGGTTGGGTTGTGATAGACTAGCGAGGTGAGGTAGGATGGGGGGGCAAGGTGAGCGATTGCTCTAATGCCCATAGTGAGGAGTTTCTGTTTGATGAGGAGGTGGATGGGCAACCACTGGAGTTTCTTGAGGAGAGGGGAAACGCATTCTGGATGTTTCTGTAGTAAAATGTTGGTAGCAGTGTGAAGTATGGACTAGACTCCGGGAGAGACAGAAGGGCTGAGGATGTGTAGACAGTGGCGCGAATGCAAGAAGGTTTGTTCCATCTGCCGATTTGGGGGCCCCGGGGCTTCGAGAAGCAGCGTGGCTCAGTGGAAAGAGCACGACGGGCTTGGGAGTCAGAGGTCATGGGTTCTAATCCCGGCTCCAGCACTTGTCATATGTGTGACTTTGGGCAAGTCACTTCACTTCTCTGTGCCTCAGTTACCTCAACTGTAAAATGGAGATTAAATCTGAAAGCCCCACGTGGGACAGCCTGATTACCTTGTATCCTTCCCAACACTTAGAACAGGGGTTTGTACATAGTAAGGGCTTAACAAATGCCATTGTAATAATAATAATAATTATTATTCTCCATCCCAGTCAAGTCAGACTGAACCAGTTTCCCACACAGGGCCCTATCCCCGTCTATCAGCCTCTGCTAGATATGACAGCCCCCTCCTCATTCTCTACTCCAGAGATGAACTTTTAAGTATGCAAATTCATAAAACAACGATATTCACCAGCCATAAAACAACACCTTCCTTTAGAGGTGGCAGCCCAGCTCCTGGCTCCATCTCTACACGAGGACTGGGGTTGAGAAATCTGCTGCTCTGTACGCAAGCTGTGGTCACGGTAAGGGTCTCCACTCCCTCAGGTGGCATGATACATGAGAACAGGACCTAGGCTGATCAATTCCCCACAGAATGGCCAAATCCGACTTCGTGAATAATCATACTTGCGGTAATTGTTTTGTACATATCATATGCCAGACGCTGTCCTAACCGCTGGGGTAGATACACGATAATTGGGCTAGACACAGTACCTGTCCTACACTGGGCTCACAGTCAATCTCCATTTTACATATGTGGAAACTGAGGCACAGAAATTAATGGAAAAGCGAACGTCAGGGGTGTTGGATGGTCCCTGCTGGATCCCTGGACGAGAGTCAAGGATGGGGAGCGGAGAGGCAGGGTGTCATATGGTCCATTCTGGGTCACTAGGAGAGAGTCTCCAATCTGGCTTCTGTCCCCTTCACTTCACTGAAAACCCCCTCTCAAAGATCACCAATGACCTCCTTTTTGCCAAATCCAAAGCCTCCTACTCCATCCTAATCATCCTCGACCTTTCAGCTGCCTTTGACACTGTCGACCGTTCCCTTCTCCTCAACACGTTATCCAACCTTAATAATAATAAAAATGATGGTATTTGTTAAGCGCTTACTATGTGCGAAGCACTGTTCTAACTGCTGGGATTGACACAAGATAATCAGGTTGTCCCACATAGGGCTCACAATCCTAATCCTCATTTTACAGATGAGGCAATTTAGGCACAGAGAAGTGAAGTGACTGGCCCAAAATCACACAGCAGACAAGTGGCAGAGTCCGAATTAGAACCCAAGACCTCTGACCCCCAGACCCGCTCTCTTTCCACTAAACTACGCTGCTTCTCTGACCTTGGTTTGCCTTCATTTACTCTATTTTCTCCGGTTTTCCTCTTATTTCTCTGGCCCTTCAATTCTCAGTTTTCTTTGCGGGCTCCTCCTCCTCCTCCCAGCCCCTTAATGTAGGGGTCTCGTAAGGGTCAGTTCTTGGTCCCTTTCTATTCTCCATCTACACTCACTCCCTTGAAGAACTCATTCGCTCTCTCTGCTTCAGCTATCATCTCTATGCGGATGATACCCAAATCTAGATCAGTTTTTTTCTCTCTCTCTCCGTCGCATCTCCTTCTGCCTTTGGGAAATGTCCACTTGGATGCTCTCCTGCCATCTACTACTCAACAGGTCCAAGACAGATCTCCATATTTTCCCTAGAGCCCGGGCTTGGGAATCAGAGGTCACGGGTTCTTATTCCACTGCCCCAAGTATCAGCTGTGTGACTTTGGGCAAGTCACTTCACTTCTCTGCCTCAGTTACCTCATCTGGAAAATGGGGATTAAGACTGTGAGCCCCACATGGGACATCCTGATTATCTTGTATCTACCCCAGTGCTTAGGACAGTGCTTGGTACATAGTAAGCGCTTAACAAATACCATCATCATCACCATCGTCATCACCATCATTATTATTCCCTCCCAAATCCTGGTCTCTCCGGAACTTTCCCGTCACTGTAGACAGCATAACCATCCTTCCTGTCTCACAAGCCTGTAACGTTGGTGTCATCCTTGACTCTACTCTCTCATTCACCCTACACAACCAATCCGTCACCAAATCCTGCCAGGCTCGCCTTCACACATCGCCAAGAGCCACCCTTTAATCTCCAAACCAAACCTCCACCACGTTAGTAAAATCACTCATTCTACCCCAACTGGATTACTGATTCAGCATCCTTTCTGACTCCCAACCTCCTGCTTCTCCCCACGTCATTCATTCATTCATTCAATCGTATTTATTGAGTGCTTACTGTATCCTAAAAACTGTAGCAAGCGCTTGGAAATTACAGTTCGGCAACAGAGACAATCCCTACCCAACAATGGGCTCACAGTCTAGAAGAGGGGAGACAGACAACAAAACAAGCAGACAGGCATCAAAAGCATCAATATAAACAGAATTATAGATATATGCACATCATTAATAAAACAGAATAATAAATATGTACGTATATACACAAGTATATATGTGGGATGGGGGGCAGAGCAGAGGGAGGGAGTCGGGGAGATGGGGACGGAGGAGGAATATAGGAAAACGGGGACTCAATCTGGGAAGGCCTCCTGGAGGAGGTGAGCTTTCAGTAGGTCTTTGAAGGGAGACAGTGTGCTTGTCTGGCAGATGTGAGGTGGGAGGGCAGTCCATATCTCACAACACTGCCCCGATTATCTTTCTACAGAAAAGTTCAGGGCATGTCACCCCCCTCCTCAGAAAATCTCCAGTGGTTACCTATCAACCTCCTTATCAAGCAAAAACTCCTTACCATTAGCTTCAAACCTCTCCATCCCCTTGTCCCCTCCTACCTCACCTCCCTTCTCTCCTTCTCCAGCCCAGCCCGTACCCTCCTCTCCTCTGCCTGGGCTAACCTCCTCACTGGGCCTCGTTCTCTCCTGTCCCACCGTCGACCCCCGGTGACCCCCGGCCCACGTCCTTCCTCTGGCCTGGAATGCCCTCCCTCCACACATCTGCCAAGCTAGCTCTCTTCCTCTCTTCAAAGCCCTACCGAGAGCTCACCTCCTCCAAGAGGCCTTCCCAGGTTTAGCCCCCTTTTCTTCAGCTCCCCCCACCTCACCCCGACTCGCTCCCTTTACTCTACTCCCCTCCTCACCAAACAGCACTTGTTTAAATATGTACATATTTATAATTCTATTTATTTATATTGAAGATGTGTTTATATCTATAATTCTATTTATTTATACTGATATTATTGATGCCTGTTTACTTGTTTTGATGTCGCCCTCCCCTCTTTTAGACTGTGAGTCCGTTGTGGTCAGGCACTGTCTCTGTTGCTGAATTGAATTTTTCAAGCAGTATTCTGCACAGATTAAGCGCTAAATAGATTGAACGAATGAAGTGTAGTTTCCAGTACAATCCCTAGCCCCTGCTCTCCCAGCCCACACCCCTGCTGACTTGAGCTCAGCTAGAACCCCACATAACCCTGTCCGAAGCCTCTACCACTTGTCAGCTGTGTGACTTTGGGCAAGTCACTCTACTTCCCTGGGCCTCAGTTCCCTCATCTGTAAAATGGGGATTAAGACCGTGAGCCCCCTGTGTGGCAGCCTTATCACCCTGTAACCTCCCCAGCGCTTAGAACAGGGCTTTGCACATAATAAGCATTTAACAAATGCCATTATTACTATTACCACTTTATACAGCGGGAACATTTTAGTCCACGCTTATCCTAATTAAAAGGGGGATGGATCGCGACACACACTCAGTGACACACACAATTACCACAAAAACGGCTACCAATCCGACGGGCTTCCCCACCTTTCGTGAAGATAGTCCCACGTCAGAGGAGTTTGAAGGAGTCTGACCCCTCACAGCATGCCACCCTTGTTCCAGTCTTAGGTGCTTTGGCCTAGGCCCCAATAAGGTGTCTCAGCGAAGGTCTTGGATGGTTTTCTTTTCTTTGTTCCGCGGCACCAGGGGAACAACTCTTTCCCCTTTTTATCGGTTGTTGAGGGGGGGGAAAGGGGAGGCAGCGGGAGTTCCCCATTGTTGCTCCGATTCCCCGGGGTCTGCAGCCCCGGCGGCTCATTACCAGGAGAAACCAGGGAGGACCGCGACCACTCCTGCCCCCAACCCCGGGAGAACAATTTACCGACTCCTCAAACTCCTCTGCAAAACAATCCGTTTCTCCTCATCCACTCCAGTGCTCCTCAGACTTTTCCGCAAAATTACTCAGTTTCGCCTCGGGAATTCACGTTCTCCTCAGACTTCCGAGCAAGATAGTTAAGTTTCCCTTACAATTCCAGTCTGCAAGATAATTGAGTTTCCCTTCTGTTGTCTGCCAGCGGACTTGACATGACTGACTGTATCTTGTGCATGCTGACAGTAATCCTCCATTTTGTGCAGTCCGAGAGCGCCTCCTTTTTTGTATTTTATGTAAGGCTCAACAACAGAATGTCCTCAAGTCCAGTAAACAAGTAACACCTGTCTATTCAAGGTTGTAGGACTGATAACCAGTAGCTCAAGGCTGTGATGAGACCAATGAAAATTCACGACCATCCTGTCGGTCCTCATTGGTTCCCTTAAGTTCCCATTGCTGACTCCCGCGTTCCTGTAACTCAATAAAAGACACTGTGGGAATGGAACTCGGGGCTGCTTGTCATTCATTCATTCATTCAATCGTATTTATTGAACGCTTACTGGGTGAAGAGCACTGTACTAAGCGCTTGAGAAGTACAAGTCGGCAACATATTGGGACGGTCCCTATCCAACTGTCACTCGTACCTCACTCGGGAGGTGAACGGGCAGGTAGCCATCTTCCTCCTTTACTGCTGTAACTGAACTCATGTCTCCGAGTTATTTTTCCTATAACAATAATAATAATGATGATGGCATCATTTGCTCCCACGGCTTCAACTATCATCTCTACGCTGATGACACCCACATCTACATCTCTGCCCCTGCTCTCTCCCCCTCTCTCCAGGCTCGCATATCCTCCTGCCTTCAGGACATCTCCATCTGGATGTCTGCCCGCCACCTAAAGCTCAATATGTCGAAGACTGAACTCCTTGTTTTCCCTCCCAAACCTGGCCCTCTCCCTGACTTTCCCATCTCTGTTGACGGCACTACCATCCTTCCCGTCTCAGAAGCCCGCAACCTTGGTGTCATCCTCGACTACGCTCTCTCATTCACCCCTCACATCCAAGCGGTCACCAAAACCTGCCGGTCTCAGCTCCGCAACATTGCCATGATCCGCCCTTTCCTCTCCATCCATACCGCTACCCTCTGGGGGGAAATCAGCATTGTATGAGTGGGTGGATCCTGTAGGAATCCCCAAAAGAGATGGCTAATGTGGATAGCAAAGATGTTCCTGCAATACTGGAGATCTGGTCCAAGTTTCAGTACTCTCTGCTGTGACCTTGGACATGTCACTTAACTTCCCTGTGCCACAGGGTGCTCCTTTGTCAAATGGGGAATATACACCTCTCCACCTGTTTTTATTTCAATGCTGTCATCCTTTCTAGACTGTAAGGTCATGGTGGTCAGGGAACATGTCTACCAACTTGATAATATTATTATATTGCATGCTCCTAGGCCTTAGTACAGTAAGCATTCAATAAATAAGACTGACTAGTTTAAAAGGCAATGTGGTCTGCTGGAAACAGCATGGGACTGGGAGTCACAAAGGTCATGGGTTCTAAGCCCAGCTCTGCCATTTGTCTGCTGTGTAACCTTGGAAAAGTCACTCCACTTCTCTGTGCCTCTGCTACCTCATGTGTAAAATGGGGATTGAGACTGTGAGCCCCACATGGGACAGGGACTCTGTCCAACCTGATTTGCTTGCATCTTACTACAGTGCCTGTCACATAGTAAGCACTTAAGAAATACCATTATTATTATTATTACTATTATTATTATTATTATTATTATTATTATTTTTATTATTATCATCTTGGGTTCTAATCCTGGTTCCTCCATTTGCCTAATGTGTGACCTTGAGTAAGTCATTTCACTTGTCTGTGCCTCACGGAGGATGGGATCCCTGAAGGCCAGGCCAAAGCTTTCTTCACCTGCCTGCCAAATCTCGCCATGGTCTCTCTGTATCTTTTCATGGGTTCATTTGCCCATCTGAAGACGAACTCATCCTCACCATCTACACTGGATCTGCTGGTGTCCGTGTTCTACACAGTGCTACCCCCACCTTGAACCCCCTCATCTATAGCCTGAGGAACAAGAACATGAAGGCCGTCCTGGGGAAGATCTTCTCCAGCAACTTCATTTCCGGGATGAATCGACCCTCTTTCTTCCTGGGGCAAGGGGAGTACGGAGGGATCCACTTGAGGGAAGGAGCATGGCGAAGTGAAGAGCCTGAGCCTGGGAGGCAGAGGACCTGATTTCTAATCTGTCTCTGCCATTTATCTTCTGTGTGATCTTGGGCAACTCAGTTCACTTCTCTGTGCCTCATTTCCTTCATCTGCAAATAGGGGATTCAGAACCTGTTCCCCCTCCTATTTAGACTGTAGAATTCTACACGGGACAGGGACTGTGTCCAATCTGATGATTTGTATCTACCCCAGTGCTTAGTAAAGAGCGTAGCAAATACCACCATCATTATTAAAGGATTAAAGTCTCACTGTTCTACAGGACAGAGCGTTCCTATTGTTCCTCCTCCCTCAACCCTTTTCCGTTCTCCACTCCTTCTAGACAAATCCAATGACTCCTACTCTACGTTGTCGTGTTCTCACCAAGCAAACAATCACATGTATTACTCTATATATTTACTTGTACATATTTACGATTCTATTTATTTTGTTACTAATGTGCATATAGCTATACTTCTATTTATTCTGACGATTTTGACACCTGTCTACATGTTTTGTTTTCTTGTCTGTCTCCCCCTTCTGTGAGCCCGTTGTTGAGTAGTGATTGCCTCTATATTTTACCGACTTGTACTTCCCAAGTGCTTTGTACAATGCTCTGCACACAGTAAATGCTCAATAAATACGATTGAATGAATGAATAAATTCCCTTTCTTTTTTTGTCATGGTATTTGTTAAATGCTTACTATGTGCCAGGCACTGTATTAAGCATTGAGGTCGATACAAGCTATTCAGGTGGGACACAATTCATGTCCCACCAGAGCTCACAGTCATAATCTCCATTTCAAAGATGAAGTAACTGAGGCCCCGAGAAGTGATGTGACTTGCCCAAGGTCACACAGCTGACAAGTGGGGGAGTCAAGATTAGAACCCGGGACTTATGACTCCCAGGCTCGGCCTCTTTCCACTGGAACATGCTGCTACTCTAACTAAGCACTTACTATGTGACAGGTGCTGTTCCTAGGGCTGGTGTAGATGCAAGTTAATCAGACTATGAACCCCTTGAGGGCCAGGGGTCATTTCCAATTCTCAATGGTGTATTTTATGGTATTTGTTAAGTCCTTACTGCGTACCAAGTTGCACACTGAGCATTGAATATATACAAGTTAACCAGGGGACCCGCATGGGGCTCACAATCTTAATTCCCAATTCACAGATGAAGTAACTGAAGCACAGAGAAGTGAAGTGACTTGTCAAAAGCCACACACCTTACAAGCGGTGGAGCCAGAATTAGAACCCCAATCCTCTGACTCTCAGGCCCATGCTCTTCCTATTAGGCAAAACTGCTATTCTTACCCAACACTTAGCATACTGCTTGGCACATAGTAAATGCTTTAATAAATACGCAGACCACATAGCCATCAGCCACTACTGACTGGGTTCTGGACCGTTTGCTCCGGAATCCTGCTGACCACCAGCTTCCAGGACCCTCGGTATCCTCCTTTTTTAATGGCGTTTGTAAAGGGCTTTCTATGTGCCAGGCACTGTATTAAGTGGTAAGGTAGATAAAAGCTAATCAGGTTGAACACAATCCATGTTCACAATGCACAATCCTGGCTCTTCCCACTAGGCCATGTTGTATCTCAATAATAGAACTCCTCGTGCTATGAGCTACTTTAATAAAGATTAAACAGTAGTTTAATGTCAATGGGAGCGAACATAGCACATAGTGGAATTTCGTATTCTTTTTCCATAGGTTCTGGAATAAATTCTAATGTAGAACATGTATTCCTATGAGAAAATCAACTCCAAGTTAAATTAGGGTCCTCTTGGATATTTTGGTGATGATAATGTCATTTGCTAAGTACATACCATGTGCCCTAAGCCTTTATCCTATCCCCCTCTAGATTGTAAGCTCGTTTTGGGCAGGGAATGTGGCTGTTTATTGCTTTACTGTACACTCCAAAGACCTTAGTACAGTGTTCTGCACACAGTAGGCAGTCAATAAAAATGACTGAATTAAATGCCAAGCACTGTTCTAAGACTGAGGTAGACACATGTTAATCAAGATGGAAGCAGTTCCCGTCCCACGTGGGGTTCACAGCCTAAGTAGGAGACAGAACAGAATTGAAACCCACGTTACAGTTAAGGAAACCCATTATGCACGTGAGGATTTTTGCTTCTCAATCAGTTCTCCAGATTATTTAAGAAGATTTTAATAGTCTGATCGCCTTCCTTCCCACATCCCAATCCAACACCACAACTCTCTCCAATGTCAAATCCCTCTTCCTCAGAAATCCTCCCCTGATCAGTTCACAGGACCCCAATCTCTCCAGCCCATTGCTTAATATAGATGACATTATTCACTTATGCATATCTTCATATTCTATTTAAAGATCTATTCAGCTCTTTTTCATCCTGATACAATTTTGCTACTACTAATAATAATTGTGGTATTGGTCACACTATCAATCAGTGGTATTTACTGAGCATCAACTTTGTACAGAACACTATACTAAGCATTTGGGACAGTACAATGTAACAGAGTTGGTAGATAGGTTCCCTGTCCACTGAGAGCTTTGTGCCAAGCTACTGTAGTAGATACAAGTTCATCAGGATAGACACAGTCCTTGTCCCACTTGGGACTCACAGCCTAGTAGGAGAGAGAACGCGTATTGAATCCTCATTTTACAGATGAGGACACTGAGGCTCAGAGAAGGTAAGTAGGTTACTTACTTGTAAGTAATTACTTACAAGGTTACCCACCCGGCGATTGGCAGAGGTGGGATTAGAACCCAGATCCTCTGACTCCAAGGCCCGTGCTCTTTTCACTAGGCCATGCCGCTTCCGCTTCATCCTTTTATTCAATCATTCCTTCAATCATATTCATTAAGTGCTTACTGTGTGCAGGGTACTGTACTAAGCGCTTGGGAGAATATAATACAGCAATAAACAGACAATTTCCCTGCCTACAATGAGCTTACAGTCTAGAAAGCGAGACAGACAGTAATGTAAATAAATATATTGCAGTGCACCATATTATGCCAAGACTCTCCTTGCCATTAGTCTTTTTGATTTGACTGATCCGTGGACAATTGAACCTTCTGCTCTGGGCGTCATCCGATTTTTTTGTTGCTATTGCATGTTAATTGCTAACTGCTCTCTGTGATGTCATCATCTGCTTATTTTATTGTTGTTATTGCGTGTTAATTGTTAACTTCTCGCTGTGCTGTCCTTTACCTCGCTGACCTCACCATGAACTATAAATTTCCCTGCTCTCATCTGCCCTTCCCAGTCCTCACCTTCACCTTCCCCCCTCCCACCCAGATCTTTCCCTCTTTTTCCCACACCCCCTACCCTCATCCCCAACCCCTTCCCAGAATCGCTCTGTACCAGCGCCAACCCTCAACGTCTCCCTTCCAATCACTTCCTTCTCCTCCTCCCCGCCCCCGCCCCGTTCCAGTTCTCTGTCCTTATCGTTATCCCTCATCCCCCCCTCCCCACCCAGGCCCCCGCCAACTCATTGCAATCCAACCACCCCCCACCCTTCGCACCCTTCCCCCTCCCTCCCCTCTCTCCACAACTGTTGCCAGGTGTGGCCAATGGAACCCACGCTCCATTATAGGGAAACTTCCTTTCGTCCTTGACCTGTTCCTATCTCCCTCTCTCCTCCTCCTACTCCTCCTCGCTCTTACCAAAATTTGGCTCACCCCGGATAACACGGTCCCTTCTGCTCCTCTCTCCAGCGAAGGCCTCTTCTACTCCCACTCTCCCAGACTCACCGGGAAAGGAGGAGGTGTCGACTTCCTTCTCGCAACCCAATGTCGCTTTTGCACTATTCCTCCTCCCTCTTCCTTTTGCTTCTCCTCCTTTGAAGCCCATATGATTCGCCTCTACCACCCCCTCCAGATTCATATTGTCGTCATCTACCTCCTCCCTGGCCCCATCTCCAACTATGTTAACCATTCGTCAACCCCTTTCTCACTTTCCTTCTTTCCTTTACCATGCCCATTCTGATTCTCGGAGACTTCAACATCCACATGGATGTCCCCGGTGACTCCTCTGCCGCCCACCTTCTATCTCTCCTTGACTCTGCCAACCTTCTGCTCCACCCCACCTTGCCCACTCACCAACTTGGTCACACCCTCAACCTCATCATCTCTTACCGTTGCACTATCTCCACCCTCGCCAAATCTGAAATCCCTCTCTCTGATCATAACCTTCTCACCTGCCTCCTTTCTCCCCCTCCTCCCCCTGTAAATGTATATTAGTCCCGCAGAGAGTCCTCCACTCTCCCGACCACAGTCATCTCTCAGCGCATCACACCCCACCTCGTCTCCCTACCCTCTCTACTCACCTCTGATGACCAGATTACTACTCTCAACTCCACCCTCTCTACTCACCTCGCTTGCTCCCCTTTCACTTCGCGCTCTCAAACCACTAAACCACAGCCTTGGAACACTCACACTGCCTGCCTCCTTCGCTCCTTTACTCTAGCTGCTCAACGCTGCTTGCGAAAGTCTAAACATCAAGCCAACCTTGTTCACTTTAAATTTATCCTTTCCTGTCTTAACTCTGCCCTCTCCTCTGCCATGCCCATCACCTCCGTCAGCTGTTCTGTACATTTAACTCCCTCCTCCACCCCTTACCCCCAACGATCTGGCCACCTACTTCATTAGTAAAATTAACACCATCAGGTCTGAGCTCCCCAAACTCACCCCACCCCCCTCTCCATCCCCCGGGCTCTCATCCCTCACCTCTAGTTTCCCATCCTTCCTAGCAGTATCTTCAGATGAGATCTCCTACCTCCTCTCAAGTACCACCTCACTCACCTGTGCTTCGGACCCCATTCCCTCTCATCGTATGAAAACACTTCGCCCCTCCTTCCTCCCATCCTTACTTTCCATTTTCAACGGCTCATTCTCCATTGTTTCCTTCCCCTCTGCCTTCAAATATGCCACGTCTCCCCCATCGTAAAACACCCTCTCTTGACCCTACTGCCCCTTATAGTTATCGCCCTATCTCCTTCCTACCCTTCCTTTCCAAACTCCTAGAGCGAGTCATCTACACTCGCTGCCTCGAATTCCTCAAATTCAACCCTCTCCTGGACCCCCTCCAATCTAGCTTCCGTCCCCTACACTCCACCGAAACTGCCCTCTCAAAGGTCACCAATGACCTTCTCCTTGCCAGATCCAATGGCCCCTACTCTATCCTAATCCTCCTCGACCTCCAAGCCTCCTTCGACACTGTGGACCATCCCCTTTTCCTCAATACGCTATCCAACATTGGCTTCACAGACTCTGTCCTCTCCTAGTTCTCCTCTTATCTCTCTGGTCGTTCATTCCAATCTCCTTCGCGGGATCCTCCTCCCCCTCCCATTCCCTTACAGGGGTTCCTCAAGGGTCAGTTCTTGGTCCACTTCTGTTCTCCATCTATACTCACTCCCTTGGTGAACTCATTCGGTCCCACGGCTTCAACTACCATCTCTACGCTGATGACACCCAAATCGCCATCCCCACCCTTGTTCTTTCTCCCTCCCTCCAGGCTCGTATCTCCTCCTCCTTTCAGGACATCTCCATCTGGATGTCTGCCCGCCATTTAAAACTCAATATGTCCAAGACTGAGCTCCTTATGTTCTCTCCCCAAACCTGTCCTCTCCCTGACTTTTCTGTCACTGTAGAAGGCACTACCATCCTTCCCGTCTCACAAATCCGCAACCTCGGTGTCATCCTCGACTCCGCTCTCTCATTCACCCCACATATCCAATCCTTCACCACAACCTGCCGGTATCACCGCCATAACATCGCCAGGATCCGCCCTTTCCACTCTATCGAAACCGCTACCTTTCTGGGTCAGTCTCTCATCCCGGCTCTGCCAATTGTCAGCTGTGTGATTTTGGGCAAGTCACTTAACTTCTCTGGGCCTCAGTTACCTCATCTGTAAAATGGGGATTAAGATTGTGAGCCCCCCATGGTACAACCTGATCACCTTGCAACCTCCCCAGCTCTTAGAACAGTGCTCTGCACATAGTAAGCGCTTAATAATACTAATACTACTACTACTAATAATAATAATGATAATTATTATTATTATTATTATCATCATTATTATTATCCTGACTGGATTACTGCATCAGCTTCCTCTCTGATATCCCAAACTCCCGTCTCTCTCCACTTCAGTCTATACTTAACTCTGTTGCCCGAATTATTTTTGTGCAGAAACGCTCTGGGCATGTCACTCCCCTCCTGAAAAATCTCCAGTGGTTGCCTATCAACCTTTGAATCTAGCAAAAACTCCTCACTCTTGGCTTCAAAGCTCTCCATCAGTTCACCCCCTCTTTCCTCACTTCTCTTCTCTCCTTCTACAACGCAGCCTGCACACTCCGCAACTCTGCCACTAACCTCCTCACTGTGCTTGATTCTCGCCTGTCCCGCCGTCGACCCCTGGGCCACGTCCTGCCTCTGGCCTGCAATGACCTCCCTCCACACATTGGCCAAACTAGCGCTCTTCCTCCCTTCAAAGCCCTACTGAGAGCTCACCATCTCCAGGAGGCCTACCCAGACTGAGCCCCCCTTTTCCTCTCCTCCTCTTCCTCCCCTCCCCATTTCCCCAACCCTACCCTATCCTCTTCCCCTCCCCACAACACTTGTGCATATTTGTACATAGTTATTACTCCATTTATTTTACTAATGATGTGTATATCTCTATGATTCTATTTATTCTGATGGTATTGACACCTGCCCACATATTTTGTTTTGTTGTCTGTCTCCCCCTTCTAGACTGTGAGCCCGTTGTTGGGTAGGGATCGTCCCTATATGTTGCCAACTTATGCTTCCCAAGCGCTTAGTACAGTGCTCTGCACACAGTAAAGCTCAATAAATACGGCAGGCTTCAATAAATACGATTGAATGAAAGAATGGATAAATACGATTGAATGAATGAATGGATAAATACGATTGAATACGATTGAGTGAATAATAAACTCTTGGGAAAGTATGATACATAAGAGTTGATAGACATGTTCCCTGTGAACAGGGAGTTTACAAGGAGAATATACTAAAATGACCAAACGAAGATGTGTATGAAAAGATCTTGGAACATGGATTCCTGAGACCCCTTCACCTCTCCAGGAAAATGGTCCTTAGTCACATACATGACTAAGTACGTGACTCAGCCTTATAAATATTTTATGATATTTGTTAATGATGATTTCACTGGTATTTGTTAAGCGCTTTCTATTAGTCAAGCACTGTTCTAAGCGGTGGGGTGGATACAAGCTAATCGGGTTGGACACATCCCTGTCCCACATGGGACTCACAGTCTTAATCCCTATTTTTTAAATGAGGTAACCGAGGCCCAGAGGGTTTAAGTGACTTGCCCAAGGTCACAGAACAGACATGTGGTTGAGCTGAGATTAGAACCCATATCGTTCTGATTCCCAGGTCTGTGCTCTTTCCACTAGGCCAAGCACTTACTATGTGTTAAGCACTGTTCTATGCACTGGAGTAGGATCAAGTCAATCAAGCTGGACATAGTCCCTGTCCCACGTGGGGCTGACAGCCTAAGCGAGCTCCTCCACCACTTGTCTGCTGCGTGACTTTGGGCAAGTAATTTCACTTCACTGTACCTCAGTTACCTCACCTGTAAAATGGGGATTAAGGCTGTGAGCCCCATGTTGGACATGGACCGTGTCCAACCTAATTACCTGGATTCTGCTCCATTGCTCTGTACAGTGTCTGTAACATAGTAAGTACTAAACAGATACCACGGGACAAAAACAATGAAAATAATGGCTCACTTAGATTGACAGGAAAGGGTCGTTTGGCATTAGGTGGTCTACAACACCCACGGTGGCTGATCCAGCTATTGGGCACATCCAGTGAGGCCTGAACATTCAAAGGACTCTGGGTAAAAGGACAGACATTCCCTGCCCATGCCTGATCCTACCTCATTCTCTCCCCCCAAACCAACAGCCTACCTGGCATCCTTACCCCAGGGTATCTTTCTGCTGAGCTGGAATTTGGATGGAAGCTGGAAATTGAAATGGTGAACTCAAATTGGCTACGTCACTGGTTTCCCGTAGCAATGCATCTTCCCTGCAGCGGGCTTCAATTTCTCCATCTGTAGAATTAGCACAGCAGCTGCAGATCCGAGACGGGGCATTAAGATCCTACCGCAATGATGGAATGGAAGGCCGTAAGTTAAGAATCCACTCTCCCGATCACGAGGAGAGGCAGGACTGAGACCAAAGGCTCTTTCCCGACTTCTGCATCTCAGTAGTGAGGCCAAACTAGGGTCGGAGGTGAACATTTAGGGCAGGTTAGCAGGGGTCCTGGGGGAAAAGGCAAAAAACAAAACTCTGATTAGACACAGTAGACAATGCAGTTGAAAACGTCTCTCTGGGGTGGTGGTTTTGGGGAGCAGAGGGATGGAGAGGAGAGAGGTGCTGCTGACCTGTTGGCACTTTCTTTGGTCCCCAGAAATCCAGGAGGCGAGAGGCTCAATTAGACAGGGCAGGGAATCAAATCATAGAACTGCATTGCCTGAAGCAGCTTCAAGGGGTCATTCCTTCCATCCCTCTCTGGTGACGTTATATTGTGCTCAGGGCAGGAAAAACGCTGCCATTCTGGCCTCTGAACTCAATCATGTTATAACTTTCTTTTTTCCTTGACTCCTCTCCTTCAGTCAACCCACCTATTTGACCATTACTAAATCCTGTCAGTCCCACCTTCACAACATCGCTAAAATCTACCCTTTACTCTCCACCCAAACGATACCACCTTAATACAGTCATTCATCCTATCCCGTCTGGATTACTGCATCAGCCTCCTTGCTGACCTCCCAGGCTCCTGCCTCTTCCCTCTCCAGTTCATATTTAACTCTGCTGCCCGGATCACTTTTCTACAGAAACGTTCAGTACATGTTTCTCCACTCGTCAAGAAACTCCAAGGTTGCCCATCTTCCTCTGCATCAAACAAAATCTCCTCACCATTGGCTTTAAAGCACTCCATTACCTTGTCCCCTCCTACTTCACCTTGCTACTCTTCTACTATTACCCAGCCCACACACTTCGCTCCTGTAATGCCAACTTTCTCACTGTACCTCTATTTCATCTATCTCACCTCTGGTCCCTTTCCCATATGCTGCCTCTGGCCTGGAATTCTCTCCCTCCTCAAATCCAATTACTCTCCTCTCCTTCAAAGCCTTATTGAAGGCACATCTCCTCCAGGAGGCCTTCCCTGATTAAGTCCTCCTTTCATTTTTTCCCACTCCCTTCTGCATTGCCCTGAAATTGCTCCCTTTGTTCTTCCACCATCCAAGGGTACATCAGTACTGATGTACATATCTGTAATTTATTTGCTTGTATTAATGTCTGTCTCCCTCAGCTCTAGACTGCAAACTCTTTGTGGGTAGGGAATGTGCCTGTTTTTTGTTGTATTGTACTCTCCCAAGTGCTTATTAGAGTGCTCTGAGCACAGTAAGCGCTCAATAAATATGATCGAATCAATGAATATTCGTTAAGGGCTTACTATGTGCCAAACACTGAACTAATTGGGTAGATACAAGAAAAGCAACTCCCACATGGGACTCACAGTCTAAGTAGGAAGGAGAACAAACATTGAACACCCATTTGCAGATGAGCGAACTGAAGCCCAGAGAAGTTAAGTGACTTGCCTAAGGTCAGAGAGCAGGCATATGGTGGAAACGGAATTAGAACTCAGGTCTCTGACTCCCACGGCAGCGTTCTTTCCACTAGACCATGCTGGTTCTCTCTAGATCATCAGCTCAATTCTCTCCTCTATTGTTCAGGAAGGAAGAGTTGGTTCCCCTGCCATGGGTAGGAGAAGAAGCTCTCTTTTTCCCTAGAACCCTTCATGTTATTACTTCCAGTTCCATTTTGGCATAAGTGGGCTTCACGTTTAGCTACCCTGGGACTCGCTCCCCTTCATATGCACCAGACAGCCACTCTCTCCACCTTCAAAACCTTATTAAAAGTGCATCTCCTCAAAAAGGTCTCTCCCAAATAAACCCTCTTTTCCCTGGCTCTCTCTTCTTCAGCACCTATGCACTTGGATCTGTGATGTTTGGGTATTTATTATCTGCCCCACCCCCAATCCCACAACACTTCTGTGCATATCTTTAAATTATACATTATAAGATATTTGTTTATATTAATTTCTGTCTCCCCGTCTAGATTGTAAACTCGTTGTGGACCGGGAACATATCTACCGACTGTGTTATGTTCTACTTTCCCAAGTATTTGGTACAGTGTTCTGCACACAGTAAGCACTCAATAAATGCCATTGATGATGAGATAGACAGGAGGTGTAAGTACTCTGGATGTGAAAGAAATGGAGGTGGCAATCAGAGTAATAAAAATAATAATTTATTCATTCATTTCAATTTATTGAGAGCTTACTGTGTACAGAACACTGTACTAAGAACTTGGAAAGTACAATTCAACAACACATAGAAACAATCCCTGTCCACAACAGGCTCACAGTCTAGAAGGAGGAAGAGAGCAATCATAATAGTGGCATTTGTTAAGCACTTCCTATGTACCAACCACTGAACTTAGCGCTGGGGTAGATACAAGATGATCAGGTCTTATATGGGACTCACAGTCTAAGTAGGAGGGAGAACAGGGATTAAATCCCCATTTGGCAGATGAGGCAACTGGGGCATAAAGAGGTTAAGCAACTTGCCCTTGGTGGACCCCTCCCTGCCCCATTTTATAAATGGAGAAACGGAGGCAGAGAGAGGGGCGGTGATGGGGTTTGAACTCTACTACAGGTGAGCCTCTGGGGTGTTCAGTTGGGAACCGGCAGGCAGGGATAAGCATCCTAAGGGCTGGAGGAATTGCAGGGAGGTGGTCGCTTGATGGAGATCCTCAACTCTCATCCAATCAATGGTATTTATTGAGTGCTTACAATGTGCAGATCACTATTCTAAGCACTGGAGTTTTCTCAGATTGGACAACGTCCCTATCCCACATGGGGTTTCCAGTCCAAATTGGAGACTGATCGATTGATCGATTGATTAACTGCATGAATGCAAGGAATCATAAGCAGAAAACCCTGACCTCTGGCTTTAAGGAACTCAGTTAGCTTTTTCCTCTCCTCTTAAACTCTCTCCTCTCCCACAATAGCCCAGCCCACATACTTCATTCCTCTCATGCAACCCTGCCTCATTCCTATCTTTCTCACCATCAATCTCTTGCTTTTCCCCTCCCTGGAACACGTTCCACCTTCATATCCGGCAGACCATCACTCTCTGCATCAAGATCTTTATACAATCACATCTCTTTTAAGAGATATTCCCAGATTATTCTTTCATCTTCCCACTGTATTTCCTCCCCAATGACCATGGTTACTCTCACACACTACATTGCACTTATGGACACATCTTTATCCTCTATGGCTTCCTCTTAGTTTTAATTACTTCAATGTCTATCTACCACACTAGATTGTAAGCTCCTTCAAGGAAGGGATTAATGTACAGAATATGTGTCTGATAAATATCATCCATTGACTGATTGCTGTGGCTGTGTCAGTTCTAAGCAATTCTCCAAATTTTCCTCACAAGGAATGGCGTTGGGCAGAGAAGAAGGGAGGGAGAGAGAGAGAAAGAGAGAGAGAGAGAGAGAGAGAGAGAGAACGAGAGAGAGCGAGAGAGCGAGAGAGATACTGCACGCTTCTTGTGGACAGACATTGCACCTACTAACTCTATTGTATTGAGATTGATTCCAAACTCCTTGAACGAGTTGTCTACATGCGCTGTCTCGAATTCCTCAACAACACTCTCCTCGACCCCCTCCAGTCTGGCTTCCGTCCCCTACATTCCACGGAAACCGCCCTCTCAAAGCTCACCAATGACCTCTTACTTGCCAAATCCAACGGCACATACTCCATCCTAATCCTCCCCGACCTCTCAGCTGCCTTCGACACTGTGGACCACCCCCTTCTCCTCAACACGCTATCTGACCTTGGCTTCACAGACTCCGTCCTCTCCTGGTTTTCCTCTTATCTCTCCGGCCGTTCATTCTCAGTCTCTTTTGCAGGCTCCTCCTCCCCCTCCCATCCCCTTACTGTGGGGGTTCTCCAAGGTTCAGTGCTTGGTCCCCTTCTGTTCTCGATCTACACGCACTCCCTTGGTGACCTCATTCGCTCCCACGTCTTCAACTATCATCTCCACGCTGATGACACCCAGATCTACATATCTGCCCCTGCTCTCTCCCCCTCTCTCCAGACTCGCATCTCCTCCTGCCTTGAAGACATCTCCATCTGGATGTCTGCCCGCCACCTAAAACTCCACATGTCCAAGACTGAACTCCTTGTCTTTCCTCCCAAACACTGCCCCCTCCCTGACTTTCCCAACTCTATTGACGGCATTACCATTCTTCCCGTCTCATAAGCCCGCAACCTTGGTGTCATCCTCGACTCCGCTCTGTCGTTCACCCCTCACATCCAAGCCGTCACCAAAACCTGCCGGTCTCAGCTACGCAACATTGCCAAGATCTGCCCTTTCCTCTCCATCCACACAGCTACCCTGCTCGTTCAAGCTCTCATCCTATCCCGTCTGGACTACTGCATCAGCCTTCTCTCTGATCTCCCATCCTCGTGTCTCTCCCCACTTTAATCCATACTTCATGCTGCTGCCCGGATTGTCTTTGTCCAGAAACGCTCTGGGCATGTTACTCCCCTCCTCGAAAATCTCCAGTGGCTACCAATCAATCTGTGCATCAGGCAGAAACTCCTCACCCTGGGCTTCAAGACTCTCCATCACCTCGCCCCCTCCTACCTCACCTCCCTTCTCTCCTTCTACAGCCCACCCCGCACCCTCCACTCCCCTGCCGCTAATCTCCTCACCGTACCTCGTTCTCGCCTGTCCCGCCATAGACCCCCGGTCCATGTCATCCCCCGGGCCTGGAATGTCCTCCCTCTGCCCAGCCGCCAAGCTAGCTCTCTTCCTCCCTTCAAGGCCCTACTGAGAGCTCACCTCCTCCAGGAGGCCTTCTCAGACTGAGCCCCATCCTTCCTCTCCCCCTCGTCACCCTCTCCATCCCCCCCAATCTTACGTCCTTCCCTTCCCCACAGCACCTGTTTATATGTATATATGTTCGTACATATTTGTTACTCTATTTATTTATTTATTTTACTTGTACATATCTATTCTATTTATTTTATTTTGTTAGTATGTTTGGTTTTGTTCTCTGTCTCCCCCTTTTAGACTGTGAGCCCACTGTTGGGTAGGGACTGTCTCTATATGTTGCCAACTTGTACTTCCCAAGCGCTTAGTACAGTGCTCTGCACACAGTAAGCGCTCAATAAATGCGATTGATGATGATGATGATGAGATTAATTATGGTGTTTGTTAAATGCTTACTATATACCAAGCACTGGACTATATACCAAGCACTGGACTCAGCTCTAGGGTACTTATAAATTAATCAGGTTGGACCCAGTCCGTGTCCTAAGTAGGACTTTCCTAAAAACTTAGTACAATGCTCTACACACAGTAGATACCCAATAAACACCATCGATTGATTATGGAGACAGAGAGAAAGAGAGAGATACTGTAGATTGTAAGCCTCTTGTGGGTAGAGATCCTATCTATTGTAATTAATAACTCAATTAATTGTCTTGTCTTATGCCATCTAGTTCTTTCCCACCGATAGCATCACAACAGGCACATCTCTCCCAGAACGCCCGTTCTCTATCTGCAATTTTTCTGTTAGTGTATCTGTAGAGCTTTCTTGGTAAAATATGGAAGTGGTTTACTACTGCCCCCTTCTGCATAGTAAACCTGAGTCTCCAACCACGACTCTTTTCCGTGATGCTGCTGCCAAGCACAGGTGAGTTTTGACTTTTAGTCGATTGCCTTCCACTTGCTAGCCACTTCCCAAGCTAGGAATGAAATGGGTAGGCCTCTGCTTGACTCTCCCTCCCGTAACCAAGACTGGTAGAGTGCTGGAAACTCTTCAGGTGCGACCCTTAGAGGGGTCTCAATTAATTACTCTATTGTAATTAATTATGGTACTTCAAAAGTTCTAACTATATCCCAAGCACTGTACACTGTACTAAGCGCTGGGATAGATACAAGATAATCAGGTCCCTTATGAGGCTCACAGTCTATGTAGGATGGAGAACAAGTATTGAATTCTTGCTTTACTGATGAAGGAACTGAGGCAACAGAGAAATTAAGTGACTTTCCCAAGGTCACAAAGCAAGTATGTGACAGAGCCAGAATAAGAACCCAGGGTCTCTGAGTCCCAGGCCCGTGCCTCTCCAATAAATCACGCTACTTCTCAAGCAAGGATAACCCAAAATGAGCGGGGGCCATGAAAGAGCATATAAAGGATTTTGTGGGATGTAAGGGAAGACCAGGGATAAGGAATTGGAGCAGGAGATTCCACCCACGAAGGTCTTTAAGGAAGTGGCAGGCTCTGCTTCACTGGAGAAATAGACACCTTCCTGCCCACAGACAGCTTAGTTGCTGAATTTCTTCTTTCCTCATTACATGCCATTTCAAGACCTAATGTCTTGATATGGCAGGAAAGAAATGGCCAATCACATAGTAGTGACAGAATTCCTCCTCCTTGATTTCTTGGAGTTACAGGGGCTGCGGGGAAAGTCCCGTGGATTTAACAGAGTTTCAGGAAGAGGGGTTGAACATGGGAAGCCCTGTGGTCTTGTACATACGAAGGGAGGGGTCATTCCATGCAGAGGAAAGGTAATGAGGTAGCAATCTGAGTAGGGGGAAGCTGGGAACGAAGCACAGTGAGATGGTGCACTTGGAAGGAATGGAGAATGAAGGTATCAATCAATCAATCAATCAGTCGTATTTATTGAGCGCTTACTGTGTGCAGAGCACTGTACTAAGCGCTTGGGAAGTACAAGTTAGCAACATATAGAGACAGTCCCTACCCAACGGTGGGCTCACGGTCTAGAAGGGGGAGACAGAAAAGAAAACAGAACATATTAACAAAATAAAATAAATAGAATGGATATGTACAAGTAAAATAAATAAACAAATAGAGTAATAAATATGTACAAACATATATACAGGTGCTGTAGGGAAGGGAAGGAGGTAAGACGGGGGAGACGGAGTGGGGGACAAGGGGGAGAGGAAGGAGGGGGCTCAGTCTGGGAAGGCCTCCTGGAGGAGGCGAGCTCTCAGTAGGGCCTTGAAGGGAGGAAGAGAGCTAGCTTGGTGGATGTACGGAAGGAGGGCATTCCAAGCCAGGGGAATGACATGGGCCGGGGGTCGACGGCGGGACAGGCGAGAACGAAGCACGGTGAGGAGATTAGCGGCAGAGGAGAGGAGGGTGCTGGCTGGGCTGTAGAAGGAGAGAAGGGAGGTGAGGTAGGAGGGGGCGATGTGATGGAGAGCCTTGAAGCCGAGGGTGAAGACTTTCTGCCCGTTGCATAAGTTGATTGGTAGTCACTGGAGATTTTTGAGGAGGGGGGTAACATACCCAGAGTATTTCTGGACAAAGACAATCCGGGTAGCAGCGTGAAGTATGGATTGAATGGGGGAGAGACACGAGGACGGGAGATCAGAGAGGAGGCTGATGCAGTAGTCCAGATGGAATATGATGAGAGCTTGAACGTGCAGGGTAGTGGTTTGGATGGAGAGGAAAGGGCAGATCTGGGCAATGTTGCGGAGATGAGACCGGCAGGTTTTGGTGATGCCTTGGATGTGAGGGGTGAGTAAGAGGATGACACCAGGGTTGCGGGCTTGTGAGACGGGAAAGATGGTAGTGCCGTCAACAGTGATGGGAAAGTCAGGGAGAGGGCAGGGTTTGGGAGGAAAGACAAGGAGTTCAGTCTTGGACATGTAGAGTTTTAGGTGGCGAGCAGACATGAGATGGAGATGTCCTGAAGGTAGGAGGAGATGCGAGCCTGGAGGGAGGGGGAGAGAGCAGGGGCAGAGATGTAGATTTGGTTGTCATCTGCGTAGAGATGATAGTTGAAGCCGTGGGAGCGAATGAGGTCACCAAGGGAGTGAGTGTAGATCGAGAACAGAAGAGGACCAAGAACCGAACCTTGGGGAACGGCCACAGTAAGGGGATGGGAAGGGGAGGAGGAGCCTGCAAAAGAGACTGAGAATGAACGACCGGAGAAATGAGGAGAACCAGGAGAGGACGGAGTCCGTGAAGCCAAGGTTGGATAGCATGTTGAGGAGAAGGGGGTGGTCCACAGTGTCGAAGGCAGCTGAGAGCTCGAGGAGGATTAGGATAGATTATGAGCCGTTGGATTTGGCAAGCAGGAGGTCATTGGTGACGTTTGAGAGGGCAGTGTCCGTGGAACGTAGGGGACGGAAGTCAGACTGAAGGGGGTCGAGGAGAGAGTTGGTGTTGAGGAATTCGAGACAGCACGTGTAGGCAGCTCTTTTAAGGAGTTTGGAAGGAATGGTAGGAGGGAGATGGGGCGGTAACTAGAAGGTGAGGTGGGGTCAAGAGAAGGATTTTTTAGGATGGGAGAGACATGGGCATGTTTGAAGGCAGAGGGGAAGGAACCAGTGGAGAGTGAGCGGTTGAAGATGGAAGTTAAGGAGAGGAGAAGGGACGGAGAGAGAGATTTCATGAGATGAGCGGAAATGGGGTCAGAAGCACAGGTGGCCAGAGTAGCACTTGAGAGGAGGGATGACAGCTCCTCTGAGGATACTGCTGGGAAGGATGGGAGAGTAGCAGAGAGTGTTGAGAGCCGGGGGGTTGGAGAAGGTGGGGGAGTGTCTTTGGGGAGGTCAGATCTGATGGATTTAATTTTGTTAATGAAGTAGGAGGCCAGATCGTTGGGGGTGAGGGAAGGAGGAGGGGGAGGAACCGGGGGTCTGAGATGGGAATTGAATGTACAGAAGAGCTGACGGGGATGATGGGCATGGGTGTCAATAAGGGAGGAGAAATAGTTTTGTCTGGCAAAGGAGTGGGCTGAGTTAAGGCAGGAAAGGATAAAACTGAAGTGAATGAGGTTGGCCTGGCGTTTAGACTTTCGCCAGTAATGTTCGGCAGCTCGAGCATAAGAGCGAAGGAGGTGGACAGTGGCAGTGATCCAGGGCTGTGGGTGAGTGGTACGAGAGCGGCGAAGGGAAAGGGGAGCGAGTGAGTCTAGCTGAATGGAAAGAGTAGAGTTGAGTGCAGTAATCTGATCATCAAGATTGGGTAGAGAGGAGAGGGAGGCGAGGTGGGGTGTGAGGCGCTCAGAAAGATGGATGCGGTCAGGAGAGCGGAGATCTCTGTGAGGGAGTAATATGGAATTACAGAGGAAAGGAGTGTGAGTGAGGAGGCATGTGAAAAGATTATGATCAGAGAGAGAGATTTCAGAGTTGGTGAGGGTGGACACAGTTCAGCGGTAGGAGATGATGAGGTCGAGGGTATGACCAAGTTGGTGAGTGGGTGAGGTGGGGTGGAGCAAGAGGTTGGCAGCGTCAAGGAGAGATAGAAAGCGGGCGGCAGAAGAGTCATCAGGGATATCCATGTGGATGTTGAAGACTCCGAGGATCAGAGTGGGCATGGAAAAGGAGAGAAGGAAGGTGAGGAAGGCATCAAAATCGCTAAAGAGGTTGGAGGTGGAGCCAGGGGGGCGGTAGATGACGGCTACAAGAATCTGGAGGGCGTGGTGGAGGCGAATACTGTGAGCCTCAAAGGAAGGGAAGGAAAGGGAAGTGAGAGGAGGGATAGTGCGAAAGCGACATTGGGGGGGCGAGAAGGAAACCGACACCTCCTCCTTTTCCGGTGAGTCTGGGGGAGTAGGAGAAGAAGAGGCCTCCACCTGACTGAGCAGCAGAAGAGACTGTGTCGTCCGGAGACAACCATTTTTCAGTTAGGGCGAGGAGGAGGAGAGAGCTGGAAAGGAATAGGTCCAGGATGAAAGGGTTCTTCCTAAAAACGGAGCGAGGGTTCCAGAGGCAACACTTGGCAGTAGCTGACGAGGAAGGGGAGCTAGGGGGAAGGGTGCGAGGGGTGGGGAGCGTTTGAATTGGGATGAGGTGGCAGGGGCCTAGGCGGGGAGAGTGGGAAGAGGAGTGGTGATGGGAAAGGAGAACTCGGATGGGGTGGGGGCGGGGGGGGGGAAGGGTCTGGGAGGGAGGAGTGGAGGATTGGCGATGGCACAGAGGCATCCTTGGTAGGGGTGAGGGGAAGTGGTCTTGGTGGGGGAGAGGGAGGGAAAAAGCTGGGTGGGAGAGGGGAAGGGGAAGGTGAGGAATGGGAATGGCAGTTGGCAGCAAGGGATTTGAAAGTTCATGGTGAGTTCAGCAGGCCGAGTGACAGTACAGCGGGAGGTTAACAATTGAGATGCAGAAGTGATTAAACAGTAGCAATGATATAAATAGGCGATGGCATCACAGTGGGTAGTTAACGATTAACATGCTATGGCAATCATAAAATTGGCAGATAATGATGTCACAGAGAGCAGATACAAACTATTATGTCCTGGTGTAGGGTGGACCTGTTAAGGGGGTCAGGGAGCAGAGATACCTGGGGAGAGGAGTGAACAGCCAACTAGCATGGGGAGGCTGAGTAGGTGCGAATGAGGTTGTCGTTAATGTAACTTGGTGATAAGAAGGGCCTTTTTCCCGGGGTTGGGGGGATGGGGTCACTTTAAGGAAGGCCGCTTAAGGGGGGGGGTGCAGAGGCACTCTGATGAGAGGAGCCTTCCGGGAGCAGCAAGGCCGCGCGGTGTGATGGCGGGCGTGCCTCTCGGGAACGGAGTCCCGGGCGTCTATGGCGGCGCTCTGAGGAGAGGATACTTCCGGGAGCAGCAAGGCCGCGTGGTGTGATGGCGGGCGGGCCTCTCGGGAACGGAGTCGGGGGTCTATGGTGGCGCTCTGAGGAGAGGAGTCTTCCGGGAGCAGCAGGGGCCACGCGGTGTGATGGCGGGCGGGCCTCTCGGAAACGGAGTCCCGGGCGTCTATGGCTGCGCTCTGAGGAGAGGATCCTTCCGGGAGCAGCAAGGCCGCGTGGTGAGAAGGTAGAAATTCAGTAGGAGGAAATAATACATACCAATCGACCGATCGAATTTATTAACTGCTTACAAAGTGAAGACCTTGGTACTAAGCGCTTGGGAGAGTACGATATAACAATATAACAGGGTTGGTAGGCACATTCCCTGCCTTAGATGAGTTTACAGTCTAGAGGGAGCTAAGTTGGAATACTGCAGTTTTCAGATGGTCTTAAGCCCTGGCATGGGATGAAGCGCCAAACCTCAGAGCTTAACCAGAACGCTATTATTAATCACAGAAAGGGAATGATGATTACTCTGTTGATGTTGTCATAGGAAGGAGTCCCAGAGTGGGAACCACGTGCGACTGGACCGTCATTTAAATTGTAGAGGCCGGGACCACAGGGAGCCCACCATCCCAGTCTTCCGATACTCCAGGACAGTCAGCTGTGGAAGGAAGGAAGGAAGGAAGGAAGGAAGGAAGGAAGGAAGGAAGGAAGGAAGGAAGGAAGGAAGGAGGGAAGGGAGGGAGGCAGGGAGGGAATCCCCCAGGAAAAAACCGGACTGTCATCTGAGGGGACTGCACAGCCGAGAGGTGTAACGAGAATCCTGACAGCTCTCACCTCTCAGCCAGACTTTCCTGTTACTGTCACCAGCATCCAGGACCGATGAGATAGAGTGAACCTCTCTCTCAGCAGTATTCCGTGCTCTCCAGCCCAGGACAGGTCCAGTGACTCCGGAGAGGAGCAGGGGAAAGGTGAGGGAAAATTCAATAGGAAACTGGATGACCAAGGTCAGAGTCACAATTACTTTAAATTAAAAGCAGTGTCGCTTAGTGGAAAGAGCATGGGCCCGGGAGTCAGGAGGACCTGGGTTCTAATCCCAGTTCTGCCACGTATCTGGTTTGTGACACTGGGCAAATCACTTTTTTGGGCCCCGATCCGGTCCTCCAGATATTCCCCTCAGAGAGGCGGATGCTTTAACTTGGGGGGTGTGGTCCATCTGGAGAAACATCTCGGTTTCCGCGAGAGAGCGGAGAAGGGCTGAGGGCTCCTAGATGTACCGCCTTTGCTGACCGAACCCAGGAATCCAAGGAGAGATAGGGGACCAGCTAAGTCTGGCCGAGGTCGGCGACTTCCAGCCCTACGCTGCCCCGGTGAGTGTGCCCTGTGGTGGGGATTGAGGGGCGGTGAGAGGCCAGCAGCCCGTAGTGAGTCTGTGGAGAATCTCGCATTCGGCCTCCAGGTTGAGCTTCGGACCAGGGCTGCATTTCAGATGAGTTTGCAGAAGCATAAACCAGGCTTAAGCAAGGACGACACAGTGGCAGGTACCACAGCATAAGCCACTAGTACTGGAATCACTTCCTCTGCTCAGGTTCTCAGTCGCATGGTCTTTGTACCTGGACCATCACTCATCTGCTGTTTGTTCTAGGATACCCCTCCATCGTCTCGCTGACATCATTTCATCAGCCCTCCGTCGACGTTCCCTCATCCCTCCATCACCGCTCCATCGTCCCTCCATCATACCTCCATCGTCCCTCCATCATCCCTTCATCACCCTTCCATCCCCCTCTATGTTCATTGTGGGCAGGGAACGTGTCTACCAACTCTCTTTGATTGTCCTCTCCTTAATGGTTTAGTCCAGTGCTCCGCACACAGTAAGAACTCAGTAAATACCATCGATTAACCATTTCTTCCAGCCCTCTGCCAAACCAGAGGAGAACTATGTAATTTGGGTCGTAAGCCAGAACCTTCCATGCTTAGCCAGACTTCACTCTGCAGTTCATTTTCCCCGTACAGAGACAGCTGCGATCGGATTCTCTGGACCTGCAGCTTTGTGTGTGTGTGTGTGTGTGTGTGTGTGTGTGTGTGTGCGCGCGCGCGCGCTCAGGGCAGGGTAGCAGAATCAGGGAGCAAATCACAGACTTTTAAGAAGGGAACCATCTGGGTAAGGAATAGTGGGGAGTGTTCACCATCTCTCCCTAGGGAATAGGTTTGGGGGTCAGGGACGAGCCGAATGAGTGACTAAATACGTTTATGGTTTCATGCGTCTACCAACCTGTTTGTATTGCATTCTCCCAAGTAATTAGCACAGTGCTCTGCACACAGTAAGCGCTCGATAAATACGACTGACTCTGTGCGATGTCCGTCTGTGGGAAAACCCCGGTTTTTAAGTGAGCAGGAATACATGTGAGGGCTTTATGTGTTTGGATATATGTATGCTTAGCTGTGATTTGGGTGTGAGAGTGAATTTTTGTGCTTCAGGGTGCCTTGTAGAGTTGGTATATCCTTGCCTTTTTTGTCCCCTGGGGGCTTGATAAACATCGTTATTACTATTATCAGCCAGTCACTCAGCCTAGTACAGTGTTCTGCACACACTAAGCTCTCAGTAAATGCGATCGAATGAATGAAAATTTATTGAGCATAAAGCAGGGCTCTGTGTGTCGAGCACTGTATTGTTTGGAAGAAAACAACATAAAAATATAACAGACCCACACCCTACCCACAACGAGCTTACAGTCTCTGTACATACCCATAATTTATTTTATTGTAACATCCTTATCCCCCTTTAGACTGTAAGATTGTTGTGGGGAGGGAACATGTCTACCAACTCTGTTACGTTGTATTCTCCCAAGTATTTAGTACAGTTCTCTGCACGCAGTAAATCCTCAAAAATACGAATTCTAAATTGCTTGATTGATACTACAACTTCTACTAGGGCTTTTGCTGTTATTACTGCTACTGTTATTTTGACTGCTTTTCCCTGTAATGTCTTTGTCAACTCGTTAACCCGACTTGGAATAATTGGTGTTAATCCTTTGGAATTCCCACCTTGTTACATGGAAGTCTTTTACCAAGTTTCTAGGTCGTTTTGTGAGTAATAATTCTCTTCCAATATAAAATAAATTGTTCCTCTCAGAATCACCGGCAAAACTCCTGATGATTTCTTCAACTCATCAGGTTCTTTGTCCTGTGTCGGGAGTCATCATCACCTACCGATGATCAACATCTCTACGGTGAGGGAATTCCTCCTGCTGGGTTTCTCCGAGGTCCGGAAGCTGCAGCTGGTCCACGCCGCGCTGTTCCTCCTGGCCTACCTGGCGGCCCTGACAGGGAATCTCCTCATCGTTGCCTCGACCAGCACCTCCACACCCCCATGCACTTCTTCCTCAGCACCTGTCTGTTCTTGACCTCTGCAACATCTTTGCCACCGTCCCCAAGTCCATCCTCAACTCCTGGACCGACTGCAACTCCATTCCTTTCCTGGAATGCACTTTGCAAGTGTTTTTCTTACTGCTGTTTGCTTGTGCTGGGCTCTACATCTACATCCTCGACTGTCATATCGCCATCGGCCTCCCCCTGCGCTATGATGTCATCATGGATTGAAGGACCTGTAAGAAGATGTTAGGCACCTCCTGGCTCGGAAGGGTCCTTTCTGCCATCCTACATTCTTCTGCCACCTTCTCGGGTCCTTAGGGACCGAGAAGACTGCGGAACCGGTGTGATGCACCAATTCGTCTGTGAGATCCCCCAGGTCATCAGACTCTCCGATCCCAATGGGAAGGTTTGGGAAATTGTAGCCATGATACCTTCAGCAAACCAGCTCTTCGTCTGTTTATTGCCCATCGTTGTCTCCTACATTCACAGCTTCTCGGCTGTGCTGAGGGTGCTGTTCAAAGAGAGTCATTCCACAGACTTCTCCACCCACCTGCCCCACCTCATCGTCACCGCTTCATTAAGTTCCACCGGTGAGGTGGCCTATCTTAAACCTCTGTCAGACTCCTCCTCGATGCTGGATCTGCTGGTGTCCGTGTCCTATGCCATGGTGCCCCCACCCTGAACCCCCCCTTTACCTCCTGAGGTACAGGGACATGAAGGCCGCCCCGAGGAGGGTCATAGCGTGGAAACAGTAATTGTATTTATTGAGCGCTTAATATGTGCAAATCACTGAACGAGGCACTTGGGAGAGTACTATATAACAACAAGCAAACTCATTTTGTTTGTAACGAACTTATAGTCTACAGAAGAGGGTAAGGGACTCCTGGCCTCCGCTAGGGATTTAGGCGACATGGACATTATCAGAATCCCTTGACTACTGGCTTTAAACCCTTCGATCAGCTGTTTCCCCACTATCGATCAACTAACTGTAAACACTACGTACTTACAGTTTGCAGAGCACTTTACTAAGCACTGGGGTGGATACTAGATAATTGGTTGGACACAGTCCCTGTCCCACATAGGGTTCATAGCATTAATCCCCATTTCAGAGATGATTTAACTGAGGCCCAAAGACGTGAACTGACTTGCTCAGCATCTTGATCTTGTAACTTCATCCTCTAGACTGTAAGCTCGGTATGGCAGGGAATGTATCCACTAATTCTGTAGTATTGAACTTTCCCAAGCGCTTAGTACAGTGCTGTGCAGGCGGTAAGTGCTCAGCAAATGCCATGGGTTGATTAAGGAAATTTCCACACAAGAAAGTTCTTCCTAATGCTGCCCACCTGGCTGGTCCTTCCAATTAATCAATCAATGGAATTTATTGAATGCTTACTATGTTCAGAGCACTGTACTAACCACTTAACCATGGCGGTCTCCCAAAAGTCCACTAATAATAATAATAATAATGGTAATAGTGGTACTTCTTAAGCACTTACTATGTGCCAAGCACTGTTCTAAGTACTGGGGTAGATACAAGTTAATCAGGTTGGACAGAGTCCCTGTCCCACATTGGGGTCAAACTCTTAATTCTCATTTTGCAGATGAGGTATCTGAGGCCCAGAAAAATTAAGTGACCTACTGCCCACAGCAGACATGTAGCAGAGCTGAGACTAGAACCTATGTCCTTCTGACTCCCAGGCCCATGCTCTATCCACTAAGCCATACTCCTTCTCTCATATCTTCTAGACTGTAAGATCACTGTGGGCAGTGAATGTGTCTATCAACTATGTTAAACTGTACTCCCTCCCTCTTCATATCCGACAGATGATTGCTCTTCCCACTTTCAAAGCCTTGTTGAAGGCACATCTCCTCCAAGAGACCTTCACTGACTAAGCCCTAATTTCCTCTTTTCCCACTTCCTTTTGCGTTACCCTGATTTGTTCCCTATACCTGCCCCTGCCCCCTCCCAGCCGCACTGCACTAATGTCCATATCCATAATTTATTTATTTTCATTAATATGTATCCACTGTGGCCAGGAAAGTGTCTGTTATATCGCTGTATTGTACTCTGCCAAACACTTAGTACAGTGCTCTGCATACAGTAAGTGCTCAATAAATAAGATTGATTGATTGATTGATTGATTAGGCGTGGACCATCAGAGAGAATGAGGAAATTCTCTCCTGATGTCAATTGCTCTCCAGCCAGAAACTCAGATTTTCTTTCATGGACCAATTAATCGATCAATCAATGGCATTTTTTGAGAATTTACAAGGTGCAGAGCACTATAATAAGCACTTGGTAGAGTACAATACAATAGAATTCGTAGACACATTCCCTACCCACAAAAAGCTGATAGTCTAGAAGGGGAGACAGACAATAATAGAAATGAATAAATCACCGATATGTATATTAAGCTCTGGTGGGCTAAGGGGGGTGAATAAGGGGTTCAGGTCCAAGTACAAAATCAATCAATCAGTGTGGGTTTTGTATGGCATTTGGTAAGCACTTACTATGTGTCAGGCAGTGTTCTAAGTGCTGAGATAGATAGACGTTTATCGGGATGGACACAGTCTCTATCCCATGTGGGGCTTACAGACCAAGTGGGAGGGAAGGATAATTTAATCCCTATTTTTCAGATGAGTTAAGTAAGGCACGTGGAGGTTAAATTACTTGCTTACGGTCACACAGCAAGCAATTGCCAGAGCTGGGATTAGAACCCAGGTCCTCTGACTCTCACGCCCATATTTTTTCCACTAGGACACTCTGCTTCTATTTTTTGAGTGCTTATGTTGTGTAGAGTGCTGTAATATGCACTTGAGAGAATATAGTTTAACAGTGTTGGTAGACACATGGTCCCTGCCCACATTGAGCTTAAGGTCTAGATGGAAGTTCTAAATGAAGCAGTCCCTCAAGATGATTAGATCTACTTTGTGTCCACACTAGAGATGAGAGAAGCTGCGTGTCCTGTTGGAAAGAGACCGGGCCTGGGACTCAGAGGACCTGGGTTGTAATCCCAGTTCCAACATTTGAGTGCAGTGTGACCTTGGGCAAATCACCTCACTTCTCTGGGCCTCAGTTCCTTCATCTGGAAAACGAAGACTCACGACCTTTTCTCCCTTCCCTTCACACTCTGAACCTCAAGTGGGACAGGTACTGTGTCTGGCCTGGTTATCTTGTAGTTATCCAAGTGCTTAGTACCGTGGTGGACTGCTGCAATTATTTTGTTGAGGTAGGATGAAATAAAATGACTTGAAAATTAATAATAATAACTGTGGTACTTTTTAAACACTTACTATGTTCCCAGTATTGAACTAAGCACTGGGGTAGATGCAATACAAGCAGGTCAGACAGAGTCCCTGTCCCACATTGGGCTCAGAGTGTGAGGGGGAGGGAGAATAGGTAGTGAGTCCCCATTTTCCAGATGAGAAAACCGAGGCCCAGAGAAGTGATTTGCCCCTGACCACACAGCAGACAAGTGGCAGGGTCAGTATTGGAACCCAGGTCTGATTATCTTGTATCTACCCAGTGCTTAGTAGAGTGCCTGGCACACCATAACCGTTTAACAAATACCTTTAAAAATGGCAAAAATGGATCAGAACCCAGGTCCTCTGAGTCTCAGGCCCGGGCTCTTTTACTAGACCATGTAACTTTTCTTGCGGTTTCCATAGACGGTGAGAGCATCCTGCTCGACTGTGTGATCTCCATCTTGCCAAACAGACAGCATTCACTCTCACCCACCTCCTCCCAGAACTGGCTGGTTTTACCCTGACCGACTCCAGCCCAGGGCCCAGGCCAGGACCATCAACACCATCCTCAGAGGACAAAGGGTGGCACATCGTCATCATCAATTGCCATCGAGTCTTTTCCCGATTCACAACGACTCAATGGATATATTTTCTCCAGAACATCACATCTTCACTATATCTGTAGTCATTCTGGTGTGTGCATCCATAGAGTTTTCTTGGAAAAAATATGGAAATTGTTTATCATTGCCTTCTTCCACATAGTAAAAACTTGAGTCTCTTTGACTCTTTCCCATGCTACTGCCACCCCGCACAGGTGAATCAACTTTGTCTCATGCTTCAGTTTAGACCTTCCCATTTTGGGTAACCCTAGCGAGAGAGTATCTCTCAATGGCATAGCTCTAAGCACATCGGTAGAGTGCAATTGGCTCCGAGTTGACTGCCTGGAATGGAAATATCGCTGCGTTATGCCTGGATTCGTATTTGCAGTTGTGACTGTGCTGGCATGCCCACCTCCGTCCTGTCTCCCCCAGATGACAGGAAGTTTTCTGCAATCAGCCATTGCCTTAACTACTGCATCAGTCCTTCACTGACCTCCCAGCCTCCCGTCTCTCCCTACTCCAGTCCATACTTCATTTGTTCAGTACGTGTCTCCGCACTCCTTGAGAACCCCCACGGGTTACCCATCCACCTCCACATCAAACAGCAACTCCTTACCATATGGTTTGAAAGCACTTAATCACCTTGCCCCCTCCTACCTCACCTCACTGGTCTACCACAACCCAGCCCACACACTTTGCTCCTCTAGCGCCAGCCTATTCACCTTGATCATCTGTAAAATGGGGATTGGGACTGGGACTCTCACGGGACAAGGACTGCGTCCAGCCCTATTTGCTTGTACCCACCCTCAACGCTTAATAAAGTGCTTGGCACATGGTAAGCGCTTCGCCTAACAATTATTTACCTGGATCTCAAATATCTCTCCACCACCCCTTGACCACATCCTGTCTCTGGCTAGAAACAATCTCCCCCTTCATATCCGACAGATTACCAGTCTCCCCACCTTCAAAGCCTTTTGAAAATGCGATGGTGTAGTGGAAAGAGCACAGGCCTGGAAGTCAGAATGTCATGGGTTCTAACCCTGACTCCACCACTAATCTTCTGTGTAATCTTGGGTAGGTAAATTTACTTCTATGTGCCTCAGTTACCTCATTGTAAAATGGGGATTGGGACTGTGGGACCCTCACGGGACAGGGACTGCCTCCAGCCCGATTTGCATGCATACACCCCAACCCTTAGTAAAGTGCTTGGCACATGGTAAGCGCTTAACAAATACTATAATTACTATTAATTATTAAACACTTTAAGAGCCCTTCTCCGACTAAACCCTCTTTTCTTCTTCTCCTTTTCTCTTCTGCATCGCCCTAGCACTTGGATTTGCACCTACTATTCACCCAAACCTCAACTTCACAACAGTTATATCTATATCTTTAATGGATTTGTTTATATTAAGTCTGTCTCGCCTTCTAGACTTTAAGCTCATTGTGAGGAGAGAACATAATGCTTTTGCAATTTGTTAAGCGCTTACTGTGTACCTGCGACTGTGCTATGCGCTGGGGTAGATACAAACAAATTGGGTTGGGCACAGACCATGTCCCACATGGGACTCAATGTCTTAATCTCCATCTTACAAATGAAGGAACTGGGGCACAGAGAAGTCAAGCGGCGTCCAAGGTCACACAGCAGACAAGTAGTGGAGGTGGAACTAGAACCCAGGTCCTCTGACTCCCAGGTCCAAGCTTTTTTAACTAGGCCGTGTGGCTTGCTGTATAGTTTGTATTTGACTTGCCTATTTACCTCTTTTTATCCATTTAAGCAAACTCTAATGCAGAAGAATTTCAGAATAGAAAGCAATTGCAAATTACCTCCCAATTGAGGAAGGCAACAATTAACTTGAGGGAAGCAACCCTTTGCTTGAGGGAGGTGCTTTTTTTCTCAAACAAATTCCTTTTGAATCTTCCGGTCTGATAGCTCCAGCTCCCTAGATTTCCTGCAACTAACTGAGTGACTTCAAGAAGCTGAGGGAAGGGGAAATGATTAAAAACACTAGACAAGTAATATGACTCTCAACCTGTGGAGCTACCCAAATTCAGTTCCGAATTTTTCTTCGCAATGCACAATACACATCTTCATAACACTATCCCTTTCATTTTAACATAACTCATTCTACAAAGACACAGTGTACAGCCAATCCCTCCCCATCAAATGAGGTGTCAATTTCCACCCCCCCCCCCCTCCCGGAGAAGTGCCTAATTCTTTCTTCAACATTCTCATTCCTTTCTGAGACATAGGGATTCCCTCTCATCTATATTCACTCCCACATTATCTCCTTAGCGATAAATCTTCAGAACTTTCATTTGTTTCCTTCTTCACAACCTATTCTCATTCCTGCTTGTGCCAAGGTGACCCTGGGCATCGGCCATCCCAATGCTACCTGCGACGTAGCTTCTCTGGCCGGAGGGGGCGGGGCAGAAAGATAGGCGTCCCTCACCTCCGACCAAATAAGGTATGGGGGATGAAAGGGGCGGAGATTGAGCAAGTAGAGGACGGAAGCCGGGACGGCCCAAGCAACAGGTAATATAAATCCGTGTTGCCTCTGACCTTCTGGGCAGAACGCCAAGACGCGCAGTAGCCGCAGCAGTAGCCGCAGCAGCGGCCCACGTGTCTTTCTCTACCCAGAACGCCAGACGCCCGCTCTGCAACCAGGACCAACCCACTGAGGGAAGGGCCGCGGGATGGGTGACTGTCTCGCCGAACGTTCGTGGGTGGGACCCAGGTGCCCCGCTGCAGATGGGGAACACGAGTGGATTCCTCTCGTATAGGGAGAGCACATGGTGAGGGCTAGGCGCCTCACCATGAGCACGCGTAACGTAAGTGGATTTTTCCCGAGTGGGATAGCATGTGGCGAAAGCTCGCCGCCTCACGCACGTGCGACTTACGCATGAGTGTGTCCTCCCGTTAGGGCAGCTCCAATATTAACAATTAATCATATTCCTCCCGAAAGGGAAGTTCAGTTCATTGCGTCTAAACCATTGAATAATTCAATTCTCCTCCCGGAGTAAATTTTCTATGAAATTCAGGTTTTCCATCCCTGGCCTCTCCTCTTTCGCCGTGCTGATTCACGAACAAACCTGTCCCCGGGAGACGGGTGACACCTCTCCACCCACAACCATAGACATAATCTTTCTATAGGAATCACCTCAAATCGCCATGTAGAGGCTTCGTGACGTATTGGATAGAGCACAGACCGGGGAGTCAGAAGGATATGGGTTCTAATCCCGTTTCTGCCACTTGTTTGCCTCGTGACCTTGGAAAAGTCACTTAACTTTTCTGTGCCTCAATTACCTTATCTGTAAAATGAGAATTAAGGTTGCAACTGTGTCCAACCTGATTGGACCTTAGCTAATATAGTCAACAGCGACTGGCCTCTGTGCCAGTCCGCTGAGATGCCAGTTGCCCTGCTTTTAGCAGCTGTGGTGGGGAAAGGCTCGAGGCTAAGGAGGACAACGTGGGCCGCTGCTAAGAAGGACACCCATTGACCCTCGTGGCCTGCCGGAACAGGGAGACTGAACTCAGGACAAGTGGCCATATGGCCACTTAACCCAGCGCTTAATACCGTGCGTGGCACATAGGAAGCGCGTAAGAAATACCATCATTATAACTATTATTATGACTATTATCTCAACTTCTTGGCGTTCCCAAAACATCCTCCATTCTACACACGCAAACATGAGGGGGAAATTAATCCCAATGCATTCATGCAATCTTTTCAACACTTAGAGCAAAGCACTCTACATATTCAAAACCTTATACACACGTGAGGGTACACCCAATCCCAAGACATTCACACAATCTTTTCAGTAGTTTAGAACAGAATAGAAATGTTCTCTGGTCATCATCAGGAACCTTTCTTCATGGAGACCTTAAGTATCCGGTAACAGCAGTGTCAGACACTGATTTCTCATGTGAAGCTGGTTTAATGCCTGAAACCTAAACTTGGGTAACTTGGTTAGTGCAGGTTTAAACATTTACTCATTCAATCGCATTTATCAAGCGCTTACTGTGTTCAGAGTACTGTACTAAGTGCTTGGGAAACTACAGTAAACGGTGACAATCCCTGCCCACAACGAGCTCACAGTCGAGAAGGGGGAAACAGACATCGAAACAAATAAGCAGGCATCAATATAAATAAATAAAATTACAGATAAGTGCTGTGGGACTGGGAGGGGGGAAGCAAAGGGAGCAAGTCAAGGCGATGCAGAAAGGAATGGGAGAGGAGGAGATAAAAGGCTTAGTCTGGGAAGGCCTCTTGGAGGAGATGTGCCTTCAGTAAGGCTTTGAAGGGAGGGAAAGTAGTTGTCTGGCGAATTTGAGGCGGGAGGGCATTCCAGGCCAGAAGTAGGATGTGACCCAGGCGTCGGTGAAAATCCTAGAAGAACCCCAGTATCTACCAGAAAGGAGACTTCCTGGTGGTCATTCACTTGGACGGTCATATGCGGAGCACCCAGACTTAGAGAGGGCCGTGGCCACCGTCTGTTGGCAGGGCGTGCCGGATCCCCCTTCTAGCCTCCCTTCTCTGTAGCGAGTGGAGCTGTTGGTCTGCCCTGCCCGTTTCAGCAGCCTCAGCATATCGGTGGGTAACCCATCCAACTCCTCCATAGAGAAACTGCTCCTTTAGTTTCCTCCACATGGCCACTTGTCCTGAGTTCAGTCTCCCTGTACTGGCAGGCCACGAGGGTCAACGGGTGTCCTTTCTAGCAGCGGCCCACGTTGTCCTCCATAGCCTCGAGCCTTTTCCCACCACAGCAGTTAAAAGCTGGGCAACCGGCATCTCAGCGGACTGGCACAGAGGCCAGTCGCTGTTGACTATATTAACTAAGATGCTCCAGGTTTGTACCCCCATGGCACTATCCCTCAAGCGATGGGCCAGCATGAGCTCTGGCCTTGGGGGGGGGGGGGGCGCCCTTTACTATTGTGCATAGTAAGCCCCCTTGAGTGGGGAGGGACTAAGGGCTAGGCTGCTGGATTCTGTCCTTACGATTCAGGATTTGTTCGATGTCTACCAACGTGTCTACCGACTGTTATTTTGTATTTTCCCAAGTACTTAGTGCAATACTCTGCATACAGTAAGAACTAAGTATATATGACTGATTGATTGATTGATAGGTCTTCTCCATAACATCAATACTGGTATTTCTTAAGTGCTCATTATGTACTAGGCACTGTGCTGATCACTGAGGTAGATACAAGCAGAGTAGATACAGAGAAGCAGCATGGCTTAGTGGAAAGAGCCGAGGCTTCGGAGTCAGAGGTCGTGGGTTCTAAACCTGTCTCTGCCAATTATCAGCTGTGTGACTTTAGGCAAGTCACTTCACTTCTCTGTGACTCAGTTACCTCATCTGTAAAATGGGGATTAAGACTATGAGCCCCACGTGTGACAACCTGATTGTCATGCAAGTACCCCAGCGATTAAAACAGTGATTGGCACATAGTAAGCTCTTACCAAATACCACCATCATCATCAAGCTAATCGGGCTGGACACAGTCTCTGTCCCACAAAGGGCTTACATTCTAAATTCCTATTTTACAGATGAAGTAACTGAGCCTTAGAGAAATGAATTTACTTGCCCAAGGTCACACGGCAGACAGGTGGCGGAGCTGGGACTAGAACCCAGGTCCTCTAATTCCCTAGACCGTGCCCTTTCGTCCAGGCCACGCTGCTGCTCCAGAAACTTCCCAACAGCCCTAGCAGCCACACTTGATTGGCGTCTTTTTCTTTCCTGATGACTCCTTCTCTCCCCAAGGCAGCTCATGGCATTTCCCAGCCAATGGTCAGCATCACCACAATGACCGGATTCCTGCTTCCGGGGTTCTCGGACGTCTGGGAGCTGCAGCTGGTCTATGCCACACTGTACCTTCTTGTCTGCCTGTCGTCTCTGACAGGGAATCTCCTCACCATCACCGTCACTGCCCTCGAACAGCGCCTTCACATCCCCATGTACTTCCTCCTCAGGAACCTGTCCTTCATAGACGTCTGTTACATCTCCAACACTATCGCTCAGTCCACCTTCAACTCCCTCACAAACGTCAACTCCAACTCGCTGCTGGCCTGCACTGTCCAGGTCTTTGTTGTGATTTTCTTGGCGGGATCAGAGATGGCTCTGCTTACTGTCATGTCCCACGACCGCTATGTGGCCATCTGCCGCCCCCTACACTATGACATCATCATGCACCGCAGTGCTTGTGCCTCCATGCTGGCCGCCTACTGGCTCAGCGGCAGTCTGGTCGCCCGTGTTGTACAATGCCAGCACTTTCTCCCTGTCTTTCTGCGGCTCCAACAACGTCCACCAGTTGTTCTGTGACGGTCCCCAGTTGCTAAGGCTCACCTGTCCCGCTAGCCACATCCCGGAACATGTGAGATTAGCCATAGCCATTTGCTATGCTAATCCTCTGCTTCGTGTTCATCGTCGTCTCATATGTGTGCATCTTCCGGGCCGTGCTGAGAATGCCGGGTGCCGAGGGCTGGGCCAAAGCCTTCTTCTCCACCTGCCTCCTTCACCTCGTCATCGTCACTCTTATCTCCTCCTCTGAATTCTTCGCCTAACTGAAGCCAATATCAGACACCCCCTTGGCACTGGACATACTGGTGTCCGTGTTGTACACCATGGTTCCCCCAACACTAAACCCCCCTCATCTACAGTCTGAGAAACCAGGGTATGAAGGCTTCTATAAGCAGGCTTCTTGGAAAGGAAGGTTTTCGAAAAGAAAATATTTGTCATGTGAACTTTTCCCCATCCTAGTCGACATAGATCCCATTATTTGGCTGGGCTGCTTTGGTCAGGACTCTCCTGCAATATTTATTTATATTCATGTCTGTATCCCTGGAAGCTCTTTGTGGGCAGGGAACATGTTCACCAACTCTGAGCCCTTAGTACAGTGCTTAGCACACAGGAAGTGATAAATAATATCATTAATAGATTGATTAATGCCTGATTTCCCTCTCTAGACTGTATTCTCCTTGTGGCTAGGGAATGTGTGTATCACCTCTGATATATTGTACTCCCCCAAGCACTTTGTACAATGTTCTGCACACAGTAAGCACTCTATTTATTTATTACTCTATTTATTTATTTATTTATTTATTTTACTTGTACATTTCTATCCTATTTATTTTATTTTGTTGGTATGTTTGGTTCTGTTCTCTGTCTCCCCCTTTTAGACTGTGAGCCCACTGTTGGGTAGGGACTGTCTCTATGTGTTGCCAATTTGTACTTCCCAAGCGCTTAGTACAGTGCTCTGCACATAGTAAGCGCTCAATAAATACGATTGATTGATTGATTGATTGAGTAAGCATTCAATAGATACTATTGATTCAATGATTGATTAGTCTTCCCCAGCAGCAGCTCTCCTGGTTTGGGAAGGGACGTGTTTGGCAGGAGCTGCCTCTGACATTCTAGACCCAGGGTAGAAAATCTGATTTATATCCTCCTGCATGCCACCCCCTGCCTTACTGATCTAACTATGCAAGTTGGATGCAGGTTTCTATGGGCGTGGTAAATGTTGAAATAGGAAGCAGATATAGTAAGCAGGGTTATGTAGGTTAGGGCAGTGGTCTTGGTTTTGAGTTCTATAGCAATAATAATAATATGCAAGAAATCAATTCCCAAATGGAGTGCTCAGTCTAAGTAGGAGAGATAACAGATACTGAATCCCCATTTGGTAGATGAGGTAACTACAGACACAGAAAAGTGTCTTAGCCAACCAGCAAGCTTGAAGCAGCGTTTCTTAGTGGATAGAGTCCGGACCTGGGTTCTAATCCCAGCTCTGCCACTTGTCTTCCGTGTGACCTTGAGCGAGTAACTTCACTTGTCTGTGCCTCAGTTACCTCAGTTGTAACATGGGGATTAAGACTGTGAGCCCCATGTGGGACATGGACTGTGTCTGACCTGATTCCCTTGAATCTACTCCAGTGCTTAGCACAGTGCCTGGCACATAGTAAGCGCTTAACAAATACCATAAAACAAACAAATCAAGATCATACAACAGAAAACTGGGATTGGAACCCAGGTCATCTAACTACTAGGCCCGTGCTACATTCTTCTGAGCACTTGGGAAAGTACTTAAGATTGTAGATACGGTGCCTGAGACAAGGAGCTTACAGTCTACGTGAGGAGATAGACATTAAAGTAAATTATGGAGTTTGAGAGTATGTATAAAATTGCTGTGGGATGAACATCAAGTGCTTAGGGGGTACAGATCAAAATACATAGGTGATACAAGGGGGATGGTCTGTAGGGGAAATGAAAATTTAGGGATGGCCTTGTGGAGGAGATGTGATTTTAATAAGGCTTTGAAGATGTGGAGGAAGGTGGTCTGTCGAATATGAAGGCAGAAGGAGTTCAGGCCATAGGAAGTATGTGGGCTAGGTGAGATAGGTCAATCAATCGATCAATTAATTGTATTTATTGATCACTTCGTTTTATGCAGAGCACAGTACTGAATGCTGGGGAGAATACAACAGAGTTGGTAGATACATTTCCTACCCACAAGAAACTGAGGCAGAGGACGTGGTTTCTAAATTTGGCTCTGTCATCTATCTGCTGTGTGACCTTGGGCAAGTCGCTTCACTTCTCTGGGCCTCGGTTCCTTAATCTATAAAATAGGGATTAAAACTGTGAGCCCCATGTAGGACAGGGACTGTGTCAAACATGATTAGTTTGTATCTACCCCAGCTCTCAGTACAGTACCTTGCACCTAGTAAGCACTTAACCCGTAATAATAATAATAATAGTATTTGTTAAGCGCTTACTATGTGCAAAGCACTGTTCTAAGCGCTGGGGGAGATACACGGTTATCAGGTTGTCCCACATGCGGATCACAGTATTAAACCCCATTTTACAGATGAGGTAACTGAGACACAGAGAAGTTAAGTGTCTTGCCCAAAGTCACACAGCTGATAAGTGGCAGAGCCGGGATTAGAAGCCATAACCTCTGACTCCCAAGCCCATGCTCTTTCGAGTGTGTCTGCTCATTCAACTGTTTTGTACTCTCCCAATTGCTTAGTACAGTGCTCTGCTCACGGAAAGATAAATACGATTGACTGACTAACTAATTAATTGAGTGAGTAAGCGAATGACTGCTTGAGAAGGGGATGATGAAGGGGCTCTGTGCAGCTGCGGTCCACGGAGACAGGTGAACCCCAGATCTGTGACCCTTCCATCCCGGCATCCCACCCCTAACCGGCCACTTTAATTCATCCCCCCTCCCAGTCCCACAGCACTTATGTACATATCTGTCGGGTATTTATCTATAATAATGTCTGTCTCTCACTCTAGACTGTAAGCTCATTGTGGGTAAGGAATGCGTCTGTTTATTGTTGTATTTTATGCTTCCAAGAGCTTACTACAGTGCTCTATCCTCAGTAAGAACTTAATAAATATGATTGGCTTGACTGACTGTCTCCGGGAGGCCGGCTGAGGATGGGGCGGAGCGGGAAGTAGCACTGATATGGGGAGGCCTCTGACTGCTGACATGTGAAGCGGTAAGGCGAGGAGCAGACACACGTCTGGGCGTCCTGCCGGGTGTTGGAGAGAGCGGGGCACGGACGCTGATTTGTACTTACAAGTGCTTAGTACAGTGTTCTGCAAACAGTAAGCACTCAATGAATACTAATGAATGAATGAGGGGCCGTGTGGCCCAAGGGGTGAGTCGCCAATATCTGTGGGGGATGTGCGGGTGACAGTCAGTCAATTGTGGTAATTGAGTACTTACTGTGTGGAGAGCACTGTGCTAAGCCCTCGGGAGTGTACAATAGAACAAAATAACAGACATATTCCCTGCTCTCAGTGAACTGACAGTCTAGAGGATGTGCGAGGCATTAGAGGGGCGAAGAGTGCGGGCTGGGTTGTAGTAGGAGAGAAGCGAGGTGAGGTAGGAGAAGGCATGGCTTCTATCCACAGCGTGGCTTAATGGATAGAGCATAGGCCTGGGAGTCAGAAGGATCTGGATTCTAATCCCAGCTCCGCCGTATGTCTCCTCACCATTGGTTTTAAAGCACTCAGTCACCTTACCCACTCCTACCTCACCTCGATGCAATCTTACTACAACCCAGCCCGCACACTTTGTTCCTCTAATGCTAACCTTTTCACTGTACCTCAGTCTCATCTATCTCGCCACCGACGTCTCCCCCTCATCCTACCTTTGGCCTGGAACGCCCTCCTTCCTCATGTCAATCAGATAATTGCTCTCCCCCACTCCTATACCCTATTGAAGGCACATCTCCTCCAAGAGGCCTTCCCTGACTAAGCCCTCCTCTCCTCTTCTCCCACTCCAATCTGCGCTGTTCTTCTTCCCTCCCACCCCCGCAGTATATATATATACTATTATATATACATATAATTTATCTATTTCTGTATTTAGTCATTTGTTTACATTAATGTCTATCTCCCCCTCTAGACGGTGAGCTCGTTGTGGACAGGAATGTTTCTGTTGTTTGCGATTATATTGTACTCTCACAAATGCTCGGTACAATGCTTTGCACACAGAAAGCGCTCAATAAATACTAGTGAATGAATGAATGTGTACTTTATGACCTTGGGTAAATCACTCAAGATTTCTAGATATTAGTTAACTCATATTTAAAATGGGGATTAAGAACGTGAGCCCCATGTGAGACACATGTGCTGGACAGGGAATGTGTCCAACGTGATTGACTTGTATTTATACTAGCGTTTAGAACAGTGCTTGGCACATAATAAGCACTTACAAGTTCCATTATTATTAAGATGACTGAGTACTTTAAAGTCACTTTGTTCTTTTTTTCAAGTAAGAACTTCGTGGCAAAATTAGGGCCAGGGATGAATCACAGGAGGTAGAGGTATGCAAGAATCTGGAAGATGTAGTTTGTTTCCTTTGCTTCTTATGTGGCTGGAGGCATTGAGTTTTGACTCCCTTCCCTTCATAGCTGACAGACTACCTATCCCCACTTCAAAGCCGTATTAAGACCACATCTCTAAGAAGCCTTCCCAACTTACCCCTCATTTCCACTTCTCCCTTTCCCTTCTGCGTAGCGCTTGCTCTTTATTCATCCTTGCATCCTTTATTCACTCCCCATCATTCCCACCGAACATATGTTCTTATCTGTAGTTTATTTATTTATATTAATGTCTTTCTCCTCCTCTAGAGTGTAAGATTGTTGTGGATAGGGAACGGCTTTGCTAATTATTGTATTGTGCTTTCCCATGCGCTTACTACAGTGCCCTACACATAGTAAGCCCTCAACTAATACCACTGATTGAGTCAGAGGCTGCTTCTGACTTACTGTCTTTCATATTTCCCGGCTTTGTGAAAGAAAAGTCTCTTCTCCCCATTCCCTTTCCTTAAAACATCCTCACCCCTTCTATGATTCTTTCTACCCCTTAATGCTAATGCCTCTTTGGCTTCTATCCTTCTCCTCTGTCATCCTTTCCCACTGGCCCATTTTTCTTTCCTTTTATCCCATAATTCCCCTGGGCAACACACACTCAGTTTTCAAAATGAAACGTTGAGGCACAATTACTACTGAGCTTCTCTTTGTGGTGTCAGTTATTTGGTTTTCCTCATTTTTCCCCATTTCAGATCATTTCTGTTTCTTTCGAGAAGCAGCATGCTGTAATGGATGGAGCGCGGAACTGGATTGTAATCCCCATTCTGCCACTTGTCTGCTGTGTAACCTTGGGTAAATCACTTCACTTCTCTGGACCTCAGAAACCTCATCTGTAAAATGGGGATTGAGACTGTGAGCCCTATGTGGAACAGGGATTTTGTCCAAACTGATTGGTACGATCCTTGGTGTCATCCTTAACTCCACACTCTCATTGACCCCAGGTATCCAATCTGTCACAACAGCTTGCCAGTTTCACTTTCAGAACATCGCCAAGATCCGCCCTTTCCTCTCCATTTAAAACACTACCATGTTAGTACAATCACTCATGCTATCCTGATGAGATCACTGCATGAGTATCCTTTCTGACCTCCCAACCTCCTGTATCTTCCCACTTCAGTCTGTACTTCACTCTACTGCCCGGATTATCTTTCTACAGAAGCATTATGGGCATGTTATCCCCCTCCTCAAAAATCTCCAGTCGTTGCCTATCAACTTCGATATCAAGCAAAAACTCCTCACTATTGTCTGCAAAACGCTATATCACCTTGCTCCCTCCGACTTCACCTCCCTTATCTTCTACATCACAGCCCGCACATTCTGCTCCTGTGGTGCTAACCTTATCACAGTGCCTTGTTCTCTCCTGCCCCGCCTTTGACTCCTGGCTCACATCCCACCTCTGGCCTGGAATGCCCCTCCCTCCTCAAATCTGCCAAACAATCACACTCTCCCCATTCAAAGCCCTACTGAAGGTTCACCTCCTCCAAGAGGCCTTCCCAGGCTAAGCCCCTTTTTCGTCAGCTCCCTTCCCCTCCCATCGCCGGACTCGCCCCCTTTGCTCTACCCCCCACCCAACAGCGCTTGTGTATATATGTGCATATCTACAATTCTACGCATTTATATTGATGTCTGTTTACTTGTTTTGATGTCCATATATCTATAGTTCTATTTATTTATATTGATGCTATTGATGCCTGTTTACTTGTTTTGATGTCTGTTTCCCTCCTTATAGATTGTAAGCCTGTTGTGGTCAGGGATTGTTTCTGTTGCTGAATTGTACTTTCAAGCCCTTAGTACAGTGTTCTGCACACAGTAAGCACTCAACAGATTAGACTGAATGAATAAATAGTTTGAATCTTCTCCACAGCACATAGTAAGCCCTTAACGAATACCATGAAAAAAAAACCAAAAAGGCTAATTGAATCCCCATTTTACTGATGAGGAAACTGAGGCCCGGAGAATCAAAGTGACGGGCCCAAGGTCACACAGCAGACAGGTGGCAGAACCGCGATTCCCAGGCTTGGGCTCTTAAAACTAGATCAGGCTGCTTCTCCTGTCTTGTGCTGGGGTCACCGAAGTCCACGAGCAGCTCTGAGCTCAGACATCGTTTTCACTGTGACCCAAACTGCCTACATCAACAGGTTACAACTCTGTTGTATTGAATGCTTTCAAGCAATTAACACAGTGCTCTGCATACAAGCAACGCTCAATAAATACCGACATGGTGGATGGAAGAGGAGTTCCTGAGGCAGAAGGGTGGATGTTTGTATGATCTGAACAAAGGGGGGCAACGTGGCATTACCATGGAAGGAGGGAGGGTTGGGTAAACGTTATGGAGGGAAATCAGATATGTTCTTTCAGAATACTGCTGCCACCACTCAGCCGGCCCTGTTGAATAGCCATTCGCTTCCTTGGCTCCCTTTTAGATCCTTCCAGCTGACGTAACGTCTCCATTTCACTGTTCCTCCTCTGGATCCTTCTACTTCAGTGGCACTGATAAGTAAGTGGCCCTGCCGTCATGGTCCGATTCCTTGGGCAGGTCAGGGACCAGGTGGAGCCAGAAACAATTCTTCCCAGACTGCCCGTGCCGCTCTGCCAACGACCAGTTTCCACTCCTCTGTAAGGAACACGGGAGTCCTGAGTTCTGGGCTGAAGTCAAGCACGGCAGACCAATCAGCTCTGGGCAAGGGTGGGTGAGAATGAATAATGTCTGTCTGGGCATTACTGGATATGAATTTGTGTCAGAGGAGGGCAGCCTGCTCGATCGTGTGACTATATCAGCTCCTCCAAGGAAGGGGGAACCCTTTTATGTCCAGTTATAGCAGAATCCTGGTCCTGGACTCCTCATTCAAACCCTTGATCCTGCTTCCTCTCTCTCCTCTTTTCCCTACATACTGCCCTCGTTTCTGGATAGTTTGGACCACCCTTCTTTCCCCACATTTTGGCCTGGGTGTTCTTCCTGAAAACAGATCTGCTTCACTTAATAATACCTACTCCAACGAGAGGGTTTGGGTGTGATCTCTTCCCTGCCTGTGTCTCTGATTTCTGAAAGGAGGATCCATTATCTAGGCCATGGTCTTGAGGAGACACTCGAGGAAGCTCTGGGGTTGATTTGCATGTGTGGGAGTGACTCCTTCCATAGATAATGGACGAAGATTGCAGAATCGAGGAGGGAACCAGCCCTGGAGTCCTGAACCCAGGCTCTCCATCGGAATGAGATGCTCCAGATGAGGAGCCCTCAGGGGGATGGGAGTAAATCTGGAAACTGGTAAAACAGGAGAACCGCAAGAATTTCGGCCAGGGCTTCCACAGGTTCATGGGAGGTGTCCGGGTCCCGTGAAGCCCTGGGGCAGCTGCGGGAGCTGTGGTGTCTGTGGCTGAGGCCGGAACTGGACCTCCTGGTGTTTGACCAGTTCCTGACCATCCTGTCTACAGACACCCAGGCCTAGGTGCGGATCTAACGCCCTGAGAATGAGGAGGAGGCCGTGACCATGGTGGAAGATGTACAGGAAGATGTCAGTGGGTGACAGAGGAGACGGAGACGGTAGAGGGCTGGGAGACCCGCAGGTGGATTTGAGGGAGTCTCAGCTGAGGGTACGTAAAAAACCCGTGGTTCTTTTCCTGGGGCCCACTCTGGTTCCTTTCTTTTCCTGACTGCACCTGGGCCACGCCTCTCAAGACGAGGGGAGGCTTTCTCTCCTGCTGCAAACCAAATCCAGAGTGAGAGTACTCGCCCTGGGATTACCCTCCTGAAAAGCGAGCTGAGTTTACCTTTCCCCTAATGGGCTTAGAGGAGTCCAGGGTTCCCCTTTGTCCTCACTGGAGAGCCCCCTAAGGTCCCTAATCCCCATATGACAGATTTTCTGAAGTTTTCTATGGTATTTCCCAGGCGTGTATTGTGTTACAAGCTGTGTGACTAACTGCTGGTGTAAGTTAATAAGGTCGGACACAGTCCCTGTCCCAAACAGTCTAAGTAGGAGGAAGAGCAAGTATTGGACCCCCTTTTGCCCATGAGGAACCTAAGGCACAGAGAAGTGAAGCATCTTCACGTCTAGGCTACAAATTCGTTGTGGGCCAGGAACGTGACTGCCAGTTCTTTTGTATTGTACTCCCCCAAGCAGTTAGCACAGTGCTAAGCACACAGTAAGCACTCAATAAATACTAGTGATTGATTGATTAACTTGCCCAAGGTCACACAGCCACCAGGTGGCAGAGCCGGGATTAAAACCCAGGTCCTCTAACTCCCAGGCCTGGGCTCTTTCCATTGGACCACGCTGCTGCAAAGACTTCCCATGCTTAGTAAAGGCCAGGAGAAAATAGTTGATGAGGGGAGTAGGAAAAATGCAGATTCAGAGAACTACCAAGGATTATTGTCAGGTGTCGCAGGACATGTGTCCTGTCATTTGAGTGTCCAGATGTGTGTTCAGCCTCAGCTACATCTTTATTTTCCTCTAGCCTCTGTCCTGCTGCTCTCAGGAGCGAGTTTCTGATTCTCTCCTGTTGATTTGTGTTACAGGATCCCTTCTGCCTCTTCTATGCATTTGGATGCATACCTTTTGGATACTTGATATTCAGCACACCCTAGGCCCCGCAGCACGTATGCACATATCCGAGCTCCCTGGAGTAAGAGAACATGACTACCAACTCTGTTGTACTCTCCCAAATGTTTAGTACAGTGCTCTGCACTGCGGCACAGAGTATGTGCTCGATAAATACCACTGATTCACTGATCTCTGTCAACTATTTCTGTCACTGTATCTCCCTTTGTAGAATGTAAACTCACTGTGGGCAAGAAATGTGTGCACTAACTCTTCTATTGGCCCCTTCCAAGAAGTTGGTTGGGCTTCGCATACAGTACGCAGCAAGGCCTAGTGGAAAAAGCTGGAACTTGGGAATTATTATCATTATGGTATTTGTTATCTGCTTACTATGTGCCGAGCCCTGCTCTAAACGCTGGGGTACATACAAGGTAATCAGGTTGTCCCACGTGGGGTTCAGGTTTAATCCCCATTTTGCAGATGAAGTAACTGAGACAAAGAGAAACTAAACGACTTGCCCAAGGTCACACAGCAGGCAAGTGGCGGACCCGAGTTTAGAACCCAGGTTTTCTGACTCGCAAGCCCGTGCTCTTTCCAATAAACAACATATGTTCTAAACCCTGCCTCCACTGCTTGTCTGCTATGTGACCTTGTCCAAGTGCCTTGAATTCTGTGCCTCAGCTGCCTCATCTGTAAAATTAAGATTGTAAACCCTATGTGGGACAGGGACTATGTCCAACCTCATTTTCTTATATCTAATCCATTGCTTAGTACAGTGCCTGGTATGTAGTAAGCTCATAATAAATACCATTAAAATGCAATGTAAGTGCTCAATAAATACCACTGATTGGGTGGTTTTTGGGTGCGGTCTTGTCTGAACTCTTTTATCATCATCTCATCCGCTTTGTGGTTACAGGTGATTAACAACATCGATGGCATTTAATGAGGGCTTACTGTGTGCAGAGCACAGTATTAGGTATTTGGAAGAGTCCAATCCAACAGAATTGGTAGACATATTCCCTGCCCACCACACGCTTACCACCTAGCATGCGAGGCAGGCATTAATATAAAATAATTTATAGTATATGATTTTGATTGTTCACAGGTCGCGACCTCCACTCCCAACTAGGATGTGGCCGTGGAGGATACATCCCTCCTGCCTGGAGGAGATCAAGAGTCACTTCCAGCTTCCTGTGCCAGCTCTTCGTCACAAAGTATGGAGTCTGATTTCCTTCAGTCCAGAGTGCCAGTCTATTGTCATGACGACCATTCTAGTGTTCACCGCCACACCTATGGGTGTTTGTTGCCTCCTGCCTCTTCCCTTCTACCGCTCCATCTCCACTTTCCCACTACCAGTTTGAGTTCCTCAACCTTACTTAGACCGTAGCCTCCCGTCCCCAGCTTTAAAATCAAATAGCCTCCTGCAGAATCTCCTTTCTATCCATGACACGTGAGAAGCAGCATGGCCTAGGGGGTAGAGCACGGGCCTGGGGGTCAGTGGACCTGAGGTCTAATCCCAGCTCCGCCACGTGTCTGCTGTGTGACCTTGGGCAAATCATTTCACTTTTCTGTGCCTCAGTTTTCTCATTTGTAAAATGAGGATTAAGACTGTGAGTCCCACGTGGGAAAAGGACTGTATCTACCCCAGCTCTTAGTACAGTGCCTGGCACATGAAAAGTGTTTAACAAATGCATTACAAAAAACATTTTAGTTGCCTCTCTCAAATATCCTTGTGTGGACAGAACAGCATTGTTGTCACAATGAAATAATTTTTTTGTTATCAGTAGTCTTCCTGATGACGTTCAGCATTTTGCTTGGCTTTTGGGTACTCACACATTTTGGTTCCATGATATGACAGAACACAAAAACACAAAACACTCAAGCCATCCGTGGTATTTATTGATCACTTACCCTGGGCAGAACACTGCATTAAGCACTTGGAAGGGTACAGTGCAACAGAGTTGGTAGGCGCCTTCTCTATCCACAAAGAGTTTACAGTCTAGAGGGGGAGAATGACATTAATATAAATAAATAATATTCAGTTATGTACGTAGTGCTGAGGGGCTTAGGGTTGGTTGAATATCAAGTGCTTAAAAGGTATGGATCCAAGTGAATAGGCTACGCAGGAAGAAAGAGGAGGGAATAAGGGAATAGGAGGGCTTAATCAGGAAAGGCTTCATGGATAATATGTGTCCTTAGTAAGATTTTGAAGGTGAGGAAGTCTACCAACTCAATTGTGTTTACTCTCTCAAATGCTCAGTACAGTCTCTGCACACAGTAAGCGCTCAATCAGTGCTGTTGGTTGAATGATTGATTGATTATCTGTCCTTCGGGTTCCATATATTTCCCTGCCTCTCCCTGCCCTCTTGGTTGGATTTTCCCAGCTCAAATTAAACACTTCCCAAAGGAAGAAGGAATTTCAGGTCTGATTACCTATGGGTTCCGAGGATAATGGGGGAATCTCCTGTAGACCATAAGCTTGTTGTGGGCAGGGACTGTGTTTGTTTATTGTTGTATTGTATTCTCCCAAGAGCTTAGTACAGTGCCCCGCACACAGTAAGAGCTTAATAAATGTGATCGAATGAATGAACTTGTGGTAATTGCTCCTTCGGCTCTGCCGGCTTCACGGGGGCCTGCCCTTCCCTAGGAAATGAGCCCGAAAGATGAGAAAATGACCGCTGCGCTTAAGGAAGCCAGGATTCAGGTGAACCGTGGGTTCTTCTGCCTAACTATGGCTTTGGCTCTTTGTCCTAGCTTTGGAGCTTTTTAGGAAACTGGGAAATAGCGTGGTCTACTGGATAGAGCCCGGGCCTAAGAATCAGAGAACTTGAGTTCTAATTCCAGCTCTTCTACTTAGCTGCTGTGGGGCCTTGGGCAAATTATTTAACTTCTTGGTGCCTCAGTTCTCTCATCTGTAAAATGGGGATTAAGACGGTGAGCCCCATGTGAGACATGAGCTGTGTCCAATGTGATTATCTTGTTAATTTACTACCCTCCAGGGCTTAATACAGCACCCGGCACAGAGTAAGCGCTTAACAATGACAATAAAAAATACATTTCCTCTTCCTTCGATTAGTGCATTCAGCTTTGCTCCACGTTTCCTTGGCTTCGTGACCCTCCGTGTCCAGGCTGCGAAAAAGAACCCAAAAAACATGGATGTTGCATTCTATTTGCACATCTAATTCTACCCTAAACATGTTTCTCGTTTTTTTTTGTATGTGCATTTGGAAGAAACGTACAGCTCAGTAAATTCTAATCTAAGTAAGTAAGTAGGTTCTAATCTAAGCCTACCTGACGGCTTAGGTGTCCGAAGAAAAGGGGCTCAGAGAAACCTCGGAGCAAATAATAATGAAACTCGTTGATGAAACTTCCTTTATATTTCTCCCACCTGGACACCTGTCCTCCCAGAGTCCTAGTATGGCGTGTGAACATCTCCATTCTAAATGCTGAAAATATTGTGTGAATGTGTTGAGTTTGTGTGCACCTTCATGTTTGTATAAGAGTGGGAGTGTGAGAAGTGCTTTGTTATTAAATATTGAAAAGATTGCTTGAATGTGTTTGCATTAAAGTCTGCTTCGTGTTAGTGTGTGTACAACGTAGGGGGGGATATAGAAGCCAACTCTTAACTAGCCTTACTCCATTTTGTTTTCAGTCTCCACTTTGCATTGATCTAGGTTGTTTTCCTAAATCGTGCCTCAACTACACTCTTCCAGGCCTAGCCCTAACTCTAACCCAAAACCTAGGCATAGCCACAGCCCTAAACATATCCCTAATCTTAAACCTATATTAAATCTTAACCCTAACCCTAACACTAAGCGAAGTCCATGTCCTAACTCTAGCCCTAGGCCTAAGCCTTTCCCTACTATAACGCTAATCCTAACAGTAACTGTAATCCTAACTCTAACCTTAATTTTAACCTTAACCCTCACAATAACCTTAACCCTAACCTTAATCTTAACCTTGCCCCTCACAATAACGCTAACCCTAAACCTAACCCTTATCTCTAAAACTAATCTTAACCTAGTCATAACCCTAAACATTCATTCACTCATCCATTCATTCATTCAATTATATTTACTGAGCGCATTCTGTATGCAGAACACTGTCCTAAAGGCTTTGGAGAGTACAGTATAAAAATAAACGGACACATTCCCTGCCGATAACGACTTTACTCTCTAGGGGGGAGGCAGACATTAATATAAACAAATCTATTAGAGATATGTACATAAGTGTCATGGGAATGGGAGAGGGGATGAAGATTCCTAACCCTATCTGTAGGCCCAGGCCTAGTCTTAAGCCAATCATGAAACGTTACCTTAAACCTAAGCCTAATCCTAACTTGAACCTTAATCTTAGCCTTTGTCCATACCGAAAACTTCATCCTAGCTGTACCCTTAACCCTGACCCCAATCCTAACCCTAGCCATAACTCCATCGCCTAGCCTTAGCGCCGAACGTAACCCTAACCATAACCCTAGTCATGTGTACCATGGGATCATCTTTACTATATCCCGCCAACACCTCAAAATAGACATGTCCAAAACAGAACTCCTGCTCTTCCCGCTCGAACCCTGTCTCGGCACCTGTATCTTATTCTGGTAATCTTTAATAAGGGTTTACTATGTGCAAGGCATGGTACTAAGCGCTGGAATAGACTCAAGCTAATCAGGTTGTGCACAGTTCCTGACCCACTTGGGGTTTACAGTCTTACCCACCTTTTACAAATGAGGTAACAACCTGTTCTCCCTTTTACTTATCCTGGGAGCCCCGTGCGGGATGTGGGCACTAATTTAGCCTAGGCAAGTCACCGACACAACCAATCGGACCTTGTCGCGAGGGGACCGTTGCGGCTCGGGGCACAAAGCCCTCTGAGTGTCTTAGTCCTGTGGTCGCTTTGGATAGTGTTTGCCTCCTCCCACTGAACTACCTCCCCCATCGTGCACTCTGGGGTTGGGGTTGAGCCTGGGCGTGGCTCTGTGATGCCTTTGATTTTAGCGCGCGCGCGCGCGCGTGTGTGTGTGTGTGTGTGTGTGTTAGAGAGAGAGAGAGCGAGAGAGTGTGCCAGTTCTGGGGCAGAGACATCTTAATCACTTTGGATAGACTCTCCTTCCCACCTGAAACTCACAGTTTGAGCAGACTGGAGTGTGAGGCAAGAGGAGATTCCAGCAATGATCCTTTTCTGCCTTAAGTCTGCCTTCTCCTCTGCCAGGCAAAACTATTTTTCTTGCCTTATTGACAACCATGTCCATCACCCCCCTCAGCTGATCCGGTACTTAACTACCTCCTCAGGCCCCCTGTTCCTCCCCCTCCTCCATCCCTCACCCCCAACGATCTGACCCCCTACTTCATTAGTAAAAGTAACACCATCATGTCTGAGATCCCCAAGGTCACCCCTCCCCCTTCTCCATCCCCCCGGCTCTCAACCTTCTCCTCTACTTCTCCATCTTTCCCTGTGGTATCTTCAGATGGGATCTCCCTCCTCTCAAGTGCCACCCCATCCACCCATGCTTCGGACCCCATTCCCTCTCATTTTATGAAAACTCCTGCCCCTTCTCTCCTCCCCTCCTTAACTTCCATCTACAACCTCTCGCTCTCCACTGGTTCATTCCCCTCAGCCTTCGAACATGTCCATGTCATTCCTATCTTAAAAAAGGCTCTTGACCCCACTGTCCCTTCCCTTTATCGCCCTATCTCCCTACTACCCTTCCTTTCCAAAATCCTAGAACGAGTCGTCTACACGTGCTACCTCGAATTCCTCAACTCGAACTCTCTCCTAGACCCCCCTCCAATCTGACCTACGCCCCCTACACTATCAGAGGTCACCAATGACCTTCTTCTTGCCACCTCCAATGACTTCCTCTCTCTCCTAATCCTTCCCAACCTCCCAGATGCCTTGCACACTTTGTACCATACCCTTCTCCTCAACAACCCTGGTTTCACAGACTGCCTCCTCTCCTGGTGCTCCTCTTATCTCTCTGGCCGTTCATTCTCAGTCTCCTTCGCGGGCTCCTCCTCCCCCTCCCATCCCGTTTCTTTAGGGGTTCCTTAAGGGTCAATTCTTCGTCCCCTTCTGTTCTCCATCTCTACTAACTCCCTTGGTGAACTCATTCGCTCCCACGGCTTCAACTATCATCTCTACGTTGATGACACCCAAATCCAGATCTCCACGCCTGTTTCCTCTCTGTCCCTCCAGACTCGTATCTCCTCAAGCCTCCAGGACATCGCCATCTGGATGTCTGCCCGCCATCTAAAACTTAAAATCTCCAAGACTGAGCTCCTTATCTTCCCTCCCAAACCTTGTCCTCTCTCTGACCTTCCCGTCACTGTAGATGGCACTACCATCCTTCCCGTCTCACAAGCCTTGGTGTCATCCTCGACTCCACTCTCTCGTTCACCCTTCACATCCAATCCATCTCCAAAATCTGCCGGTCTCACTTCCGCAACATCACCAAGATTCGCCCTTTCCTCTCCATCCAAACCGCACCTTGCTGTTTCAATCTCTTATCCTATCCCGAATGGATTACTGCATCAGCCTCCTCTCTGATCTCCCATTTTCCTGTCTCTCCCCGCTTCAGTCTATACTTCACTCTGTTGCCCACATTATCTTTGTAATGAAACGCTCTGGACATGTCACTCCCCTTCTCAAAAATCTCCAGTGGCTGTCTGTCAACGAATCAAGCAAAACATCTCACTCTCGGCTTCAAGGCTCTCCATCACCTCGCCCCCTCCTACCTCACCTCCTTTCTCTCCTTCTGCATTCCCAGCCCGCACCCTCCGCTCCTTTGCCACTAACCTCCTCGCTGTGCCTCGTTCTCTCCTGTCCCACCGTCGACCCCCTACCCACATCCTTCCCTTGGTCTGGAATGCCCTCACTCCACCCATTCGCCAAGCTAGCTCTCTTCCTCCCTTCGAAGTCCTACTGAGAGCTCACCTCCTCCAGGAGGCCTTCCAAGACTGAGCCCCCCTTTTCCCCTCTTCCTCCCCATTACCCCCCTGCCCTACCTCCTTCCCCTCCCTACAGCACTTGTATATATTTGTACAGATTTATTACTCTATTAATTTTACTTATACATATTTACTATTCTATCTATTTTGTTAATAATGCTCATATAGCTATAATCCCATTTTTCTGACTATTTTGACACCTGTCTAAATGTTTTGCTTTGTGGTCTACCTCCCTGTTCTAGACTGTGAGCCCGTTGTTGGGTAGGGACCGTCTCTATATGTTGCAGACTTGTACTTCCCAGGCGCTTAATACAGTGCTCTGCACACAGTAAGCGCTAAATAATTACGATGGAATGAATGAATAAATGACGATGATGATGATGATGATGATGATGATGGTATTTGTTAATTGCTTACTATGTTGCAAGAACTGTATTAAGTGCTTCGGTAGTTACAAGATTATCAGGTTGGAATCAGTCCCTGTCCCACTTGGTGCTCACAATCTTAATTCAGAATTTTGCAGATAGCTGAGGCACTGAGAAATGAAGTGACTTACCCAAGATCAAACGGAGACAAGAGGCAGAGTCGGGATTAGAACACAGCTCCTTCTGACTCCTGTCTCTTGAGAGGCTGAAATGAGGTCACTGACATGAGAAAGCTCTGGGAATGTCAAGGTGCTATGCCAAAAAACTGAGATCTTATCATTTCTGGACCTTACTATGGTGTGTCACCCACAGCATTCATCTCCGTTCTCCTTTTTCAGCCCAGTTGGGTCCCCAAAAGTCACAGGGTGGAGGCTTTGCGGAACAAAGAAAAGAAGCTTATCTTTTTCACCCATTACCCCCTGCCCCCTCAAAGTCTTATTGAAGGCTCATCAGCTCCAAGAGGCCTTCCCTGACTAATCCCTCCTTTCCTCTTCTCCCAGTCTGTTCTGCATAGCCCTGACTTGCTCCCTTTATTCATCCCCCCTCCAAACCCCATGGCACTTATGTGCATTTCTGTAATTTTATTCATAGATATTAATATCTGTCTTCCCTTTTAGAACGTAAGCTTGTTTTTGTCAGGGAATGAGTCTGTTTATTGTTATATTATACTCTCCGAAGTACTTAGGCCAGTATTTTGCACACAGGAAGTGCTAAGTAAATACAATGGAATGAATGATTGAATGAATGAATGAACCAAGCCCTCTCCCTTGCCAGCAACTCCCTCCCCCTACTCATCGGACCTACCCCTTCTCTGTCTTATTGAAGGCCCATCTCCTCCTAGAAATCTTCGTTGACTAATCCCTCATTTCCTCTTCTCCCACTCCCTTCTGCATCACTCTTGCACTTGAATTTACACCCTTTATGATGATGGTATTTGTTAAGTGCTTGCGATGTGCCAAGCACTGTTCTGAGCACCGGGGTAGAAACAAGGTAATCAGGTTGTCCCACGAGGAGCTCACAGTCTTACTCCCCATTTTCCAGATGAGGCAACTGAGGCACAGAGAAGTTAAGTGACTTGCCCAAAGTCACACAACTGATATGTGGAAGCAGCCGTGATTAGAACCCACCACCATTGATTCCCAAGTCGGAGCTTTTTCCACTATGCCCCGATTTTTATTCATACCACAGTCAGTCTCACGGCGCTTATGTACATATATGTAATTTCTGTATATTAATGTATGTCTCCCCCTCTACACTGTAAATGCATACATTTACAGGGATCAACCAATCAATCGTATTTATTGAGCATTTACAGTGTGCAGAGCACTGTACTAAGGGCTTGGGAGAGTCCAGCAGAGCAATATCACAGAGTTGGTAGACACATTACCTGCCCTCAATGAGCTTGCATTCTAGAGAGGGAGAGGGACATTAGTATGACTAAATGAATGACGAATATGTACATGACTGCTGTGGGAAGGCTTATGTACATAAAGCTTAATCAGGCCTCTTGGAGGAGATGTGACCTTCCAGAATAAACAAGGTCCAGGGGAGGAGAAGATTAAGGACCGGTCTGTCAATCGTGGTAGAGGGAGGAGAAGATCAAGAACTGCTCCGTGAATCAGGTTCCAACACAGGAAAAGATTAGGGATGGGTCCGTGAATCAGGGTCTGAGAGAGGAAAAGATCAAGGAAAGATCTGGGAATCAGGATCTGAGAGAAGAGAAAATCAGGAAAAGTTCTGGGAATCAGGGTCCCAGAGAAGAGAAGGTCAGGAACTTGTCTGTGAATAGAAATCAGAGAGAGGAGAAGAACAGTTGTCTTCAGTCTCCCAATCCCCCACTCCTCGGTAGGGCATCAGTGGATGTTAAATGGGTTGGTAGCTAATTATCTCAGTTTCTGGAGGGCCGTTCCCTCGTGTTCCTCCCCACGGCGAAGCTGTGATGCCATACAGCATCTGAAACCCTGACCTCCCGGGCCGTTGTCGGGACTTCTTTCCGTGACCTTGGGGAAGGATAAGACTCAGAACCCGGAGCAGATATCCCCTCACCGTCCAACCCGGAGTCCGAAGACGAATCCAGGCTCAGCAGCCTCTTGCTTCCGGCCAGGTAAACTGACTTTCTGTTCCCAGAAGCGGTTAAGGGCTGGGAAGGGTTTCAACTCAATTATATTGTCCTCTACCAAGCGCTTAGTATAGTGCTCTCCCTCTGCCTACGGTAAGCGCTCGATAAATATCGCTCATGCTTCCGGGCACCTGAACAGTAAAGGAGCTGTGGATAGCAGTTTCCTGAAGACCAGGTAGTGTGTAAGAGGGTCTGTGAGTACTTTTGAGTTGGGGGAGGGGGAATCAGATGGGGCAGCCGTGGAAATGGGAGTTCTGAACTGAGTTCGAGTTTCCGAGTTTGGCTCAGTCCCTTGTGATGGGAAGTTGTCCTGAATAGTGTAGACTGGTAAATTATGTCTCCTCCTCTAGACTTTAAGCTCCTTATGGGCAGGAAACTCTGCTATATTGTATTTCCCCAAATGCCTAGTACAGTACTCCGCACATGGTGCCCATTGTTTGGTAGGGATTGTCTCTATCCGTTGCCGAATTGTACTTTCCAAGCGCTTAGTACAGTCCTCTGCATATAGTAAGAGCTCAATAAATACGATTGAATGAATGAATTGTGAGCTTTCATTAAATACCAAGTGCTTAGTAGTAAGCGCTCAATCAATACCACTGATTGATTGATTGGTTTGTTTGTGTCTATCAGCTCTGCTGTATTGTACTCTCCCAAACGCTCAGTACAATGCTCTGCACGCAGTAATTGGTCAATAAATACGATTGATTGAGTGAATGAATAACTATATAATTGATTGATTAATTGATACAGTCACCCTCTAGACCTTGTGGGAAGGGAATGTGTCTTTCAACTCTGTTACATTTTTGAGATATACTCTCCCAAGAAAGGGCTCAATAAATATAATTTTTGATTGATTGAATGATTGAAATCAGGTCCTATCACAAGATGTCTAAAGGCCTCCCGCTGGACATGGCCAACGTCTCCACGGTGAGAGTATTCCTCCAGCTGGGTTTTTCGGAGATCCTGGAGCAGCAGCTGTTCCACACCACGCTGTTCCTCCTGGTTGACCTGGTGGCCACGACGGGGAATCACTTCATTGTCGACAACACCATCGACCTGCGGGGCTATTTCCTGCGGGATTCCCCGTGGGAGGACGAATACTATACTTAAAGAATACTACAAATATTATCATTATCATCCCAGACTAAACCGCCCTTTTCCTCAGATCTCCCTTCCCTCCCTGTCACCTCGACTATCTCCCTTTGCTCTACTCACCCCCAGCCCCACAGCACTATTTGTATATTTACATATCTATAATTCAATTTATATTAATGTCCATTTACTTGTTTTGATATCAGGCTTCTAGACTGTAAACCCTGTGTGGGCAGGGATTGTCTCTCTTTAGTTCTAAATTGTACTTTCCAAGCGCTTAGTACAATGCTCTGAACAGAGTAAATGCTCAATAAATACAATCGAATCAATTAATGAATATCATTACTATTATTAATCCCAGCTCCACAACCTGTCTGCTCAATGACTTCATATCTGTTTACCATTAATATATTTTTAATGGTATTTGTTTATCATTTACTATGTGCCAGGCACGTACTAATCCCTCCGTCAGGCAGAATTTAATTAGGATGGACACAGTTCCTTTCCCATATGGGGCTCACAGTCTTAATCCCCATTTTACAGATGAGGCAACTGAGACACAGAGAAGTGAAGTGACTAGCCCAAGGTCGCACAGCAGACAAGTGGCAGGTCAGCTCGTTAGGGACAATAGTAGAACATGAGACTATTTATACAATTATCGTGGGGCTGGGGTGAGCAACAAAGTATTTAAGGGGTACACAATCAATTTCAGGACCGAAGCAGAGGGGAGAGTGGACAAGAGAAATGGGTTTCAGCCACAAACGTTCCTCAAGGCCGCCTTCATTTCCCTGTTCCTCAGGCTGTAGATGAGCGGGTTGAGTGTGGGGGGCACTACGGTGTAGAACACGGACACCAGCAGGTGCAGTGTCGACGGGGAGTCTGACACGGTTTTGAGGTAGGTGAAGATTCCAGTCGAGAGAAAAAGGCTGACGACGGCTAGGTGAGGTAGGCAGGTGGATAAGGCCTTGTCCCGACTCCCGGTGGACGGGAACCTCAGCACGGCCGAAAAGATGTGGACGTAGGAGATGACGATGGAGACGGAGGAGACGAAACAAAAGCCGATTCCCACAGTCACACTGATGTCAATAACAACGTGTGTTTCCGAACACGAGATCTTCAATAAGGAGGGGACGTCACAGAAGAGCTCCTGGATCACGCTGGACTCGTAGAAGCTTAATATGAACGTCCCGACTGAGTACATCACCCCCAAAAGCCCTCCGTTGAGCCAAGACATGGCGACCATCTTTCCACAGGCCTCTCGGTCCATGATGAGGTCGTAGCACAGGGGGCAGCAGATGGCAGTGTAGAGGTCATAGGACATCGCCGCGGGGAAGGACAGCTCTGAACCACAAAACAGAACCGCCAAAAAGACTTGGTCTTCTGAAAATGATGGATCTGTTGTTGATCAGGGAGTTGAGGATGGATTTGGGGACGGTGACGCAGATGAGGCAGAGGTCGATGAGGGACAGGACAGGTTCCTGAGGAAGACGTACATGGAGGTGTGGAGGCGCCAGTCAAGGGCGGTGACGGCGACGATGAGGAGATTCCCCGTCAGAGCTGCCAGGGAGATCAGAAGGAACAGCGTGGCGTGGACAAGCTGCAGCTTCAGGACCTCTGAGAAACCCAGCAGGAGGAATTCTTTCACAACTATATGATTGGCCATGTGTTCTGAGAGTTACCTTAGTTTACCAAGAAAACAGTTGAGTATCACTACGAGAAAAACATAGGAAAAGTGAAATGGTTAGGTTGCATCGGACCTCTCAGATTCCTCTTTCTTCTGCCTTTGGCCTGGAATGAAGACAAGCACTCAAACTGATTTATTCTCCTGGGAACCTTCCCTGTTCTTAAATATTTGCAAGGATTGAGTTATTGCAACTCCTCTTATTTATCTAGTCACCCTAACTTATCTGCCTTGGATCGCCCTCTCCCTTCATATCTGACAGACCACCACTCTCCTCTCCCAAATAAACACAAAGGTAAACACGAAGCAGTGGGGTGACGTAAAGGCAGGCAGACCCAGAGAATCAGAGACAGGGAGACAGAAGCACAGAGACCAAACAAAATTCAAGGAGATACGTAGACCAAGAGACAGAGTTTTAATTATAGCTCTGCCACTAGCTTGCAGTGTGGTCTGCTATGAGATCTTGGGTCAGTCACATATCTTCTCAGGCCTCAGTTACTTCATTTGCAAATAGTGATTAATGACCTTTTCATTTCGCTATGTTAACTGCGAGCCCTATGCTGGAGAGGGTCTATGTCCAATCTGGTAATTAAAGAAGCAGCATGGCTTACAGAAAAGAGCACAGGCTTCGGAGTCAGAAGACGTAAGCTTTAATTCTGCTTCTGCCACTTGTCTCTGTGTAATATCGGGCAAGCCACCTAACTTCTCTGTTCCTCAGTTACCTCGTCCGTAAAGTGGGGATTAAGACTGTGAGCCCCACATGGGACAACCTGATTACCTTGATCTACCCCAGTGCTTAGAACAGTGCTTGGCATATAGTAAATGCTTAACAAATACGATCATTATTATTAGTATCTTGTATCTCCCCCAGTGCTTAAGAACAGTACTAGGCACGTACTTAAGTGCTTAATAAGTAATAGTAAAAAAAAAAATACCGGTTCTCCATTCTACTTAGAATTGTGAGCTCCATGTGGGACATGGGCTATGTCCAATCTTGTATCAGCTCTATCACTAAGAACAGGTCCAGTGCTTACTACAGTGCCTGGCACCTAGTAAGCGCATAACCAATAGCATAATTATTATTACTGGTATTATTATAACAAGGCACACACTAAGTACTTAACAAGTACCTATAAAAAATACCTGTTCTCGCTCCAATTTAAACTGTGAGGCCCATCTGGAACATGGACTCTGTTCAATTCTGTATCTGCCTCAAAGCCTAGCCCTGTTCTTGGAATATAGTAAGTGCTTAACAAGTTAGAGGAAGACAAGGATCAGGCAGGAACTCACATGAACAATGAAACAGCTGAAGGCCACTGAAATGGATTTCCTGACGCATATTGGCACTTACCAATGGATGGAAACAGGCGATTTCTCGACATATTTCTCCCAAACTTAAAAGCTTCTACTTTTTGCTGTCCAGCCCCTGTGTCACTAGATCAGAAGCTCGTTGTGGTCAGTGAACCTGTTTCTTGTCTGTTATCTTTCACTCTCCCGAGCTCATAGTAATAATAATAATAATAATGGCATTTTCTAAGCACTTACTACGTGCGATGCACTGTACTAAGCACTGGGGGGATAAGAGGTGATCACGTTGTCCCACATGGGGCTCACAGTCTTAATCCCCATTTTATAGTTGAGGTAACTGAGGCTCAGAGAAGTTCAGTGACTTCCCCAAAGTCACACAGCTGAGAAGTGGCAGAGCCGGGATTAGAACACATGATCTCTGACTCCCAAGCCCATGCTCTACGGAGCATGTGGCTTCTACGAGCCACAGAGCTCTGCATATAAGAAGCGTTCATTAAATACCACTGATGGATTGTTTAAAGTCTATCTCCCCTCTGGACTGTAAACACATTGTGGTCAGGGAAAGAATCTCCCAACTGTTATATTGAACTCTCTCGAGAGCTTAGTCCAGTCTCAATTCCCATTTTAAAGATGAGATAACTGAGGCACAGAGAAGTGAAGTGCCTTACCTAAGGTCACCCAACAGACAATCCACCAATCCATCCATCTATTCATCTATCTACCCACCCACACATCCAACCATCCATCCATCCAACAACTCATCCATGCATCTATCTATCAATCCATCCATGCATCCAACAACTCATCCATGCATCAATCTACCAATCCATCCATCCATCAATTAATGGTATTTGTAGAATGCATCCTGGGTGTAAAGTACTGTAGTAAACCCTTCAGAGAGATCAAAATAAACACTATCTCCGGTTTCCAGGACCTTAAACTCTAAGAGGGGAGATAGACAAGGAATTAATTAATGAGACAACGAAGAAGACAATGGAAAGAATGGTAATTAGATGACTATGTGCTTAAAGAGTACGTTTTGTAAAAGCCACTATGTACAAAGCTACAATGGTGAATGTGAGTGCAAAAATGGAGAAGTGTTCTAAGATGCTGATTGGTAGTCGGGAGAAGATGACAGGGAGAAGAAAAATGAATTATGCCTGGCATCCTGGAAGTTGTGGTATGACGGAGGGGTTTTGAAGATACTCTGGTGGACTGGAAGGTGGGAGGAGGAAATGTGGGCTGTCAGATTATTTCTCCATTTTCCATCACTGAGATATTTTGAAAGGGGACAGAGCCATTCAGAGGAGAGAATGCAGTGACCTCCTCACCCCAGTTTGGAACAGTGTCTCAGCCCTGAGATAGAAGAGAACGAACCCTAGGCTACAACCTATTCCTTCTGAAACCAGGGATTTTCCTTTCGTGTCCACCCAGCCAGTATCAATGGTTCCTTCTCAGCACCCCATTCTCAGAACCCCTCACCCCTCCCAAACTGATAATAATAATAATAATAATAATGATAATTGCATTTGTTAAGTGCTTACTATGTGTCAAGCACTGTTCTAAGCGCTGGGGTAGATAGAACGTAATCAGGTTGTCCCACCTGGGGTTCACAGTCTTAATTCCCATTTTCTGGATGAGGTAACTGAGGCCCAGAGAAGTTAAGTGGCTTGCCCAAGGTCACGCAGCCGACAGGTAGCGGAGCCGCAATTAGAATCCACATCCTCTGACTCCCAAACCCAGCGTCCTGCCACTAAGCTAACCTGCTTCTTACACTGTCTCTTTGGGTTGATCCCCTAGCCAGCCTGGGGGAGGGTCTTAAGATGGATTAGGGTCATTTCTCATTCTGTCTAGATTCTCAATAAGAAGATGTCAGAAATACAACGGATTAAATGACCGACTGGTTTTTTGATGTCATGAACAACATGAAACTCGGAGAAGCAACATGGCCTAGTTGATAGAGCGTGGACCTGGGAGTCAGAATAACCTGGATTCTCATCTCGGCTTTGCTAGCTTTCTCCTGTGTGACCTTGGGGAAATCTCTTCACTTCTCTGGGCTTCAGTTCCCTCATCTGTGAAATGGAGATTGAGACTGTGAGCCCCATGTGGGACAGGGACTATGTCAAACCTGATTAGCTTGTATCGAATCACAGGATTTAGTACAGTGTCTTGCACATAATAAGCGCTTAACAGGTACCATCGATGAAAAAAAGAAGCTGAAGCGCCCACACGTTCACCCATATGGTCACTAACAGTGAGTACCGTTAGGATTCTATTGCCATGGGAGCCCTGCAGACAAATGCCATCACCGTATCCTCATCTCTGGGGGGACGCAAAGACTGTGGGGACAAGCTGTTGTGATCCGGTACTCTGGGGACACTCCTCGGAGCAGTGGTGGCTTTATCTAAGGGGATGGGAACCCTGTCTGGAAACCACATCTCAGTGTCTGCGGGAGAGCAGAGAGGGGCTGACGGTTCCCCGCTGTCCCTCCGTGGCCACTGAATCCAAGAGTCAGAGGAGAGGGTTGGGACCAGCCCAGAGCGGATAAGGTCTCTCCCAGTCCCACACTGGTCCGGTGAGAGTGAATAGGGGAGGGGTGGGACAGGGAGGGCCAACCAGATTCATCGATGTGAGTGTGAGGGTCACTCTGGGAAGACGTTCATACCCGGATCCCAGGGTGGAGTTGGAACCAGAGCTGTGTACACAAGCAGAGAGAAACCATTTGCCCCAATGGTAGCCCACGGGCTCCCTCCATCCACTGCCCAGACAGCAGCTACCATGGCTACTGGGCTAGGACATTATTGCATAGCGTCAGCCCTATGCCATGGTAACTTCAACCATCAGTTCCACCCTGCGGGCAGGGACAAGAGGGTATGACTGAGACTGCACCAGCCAGATGCTTCATCCCCAATTCCTCCTCACAGGACTCGCCCCTCCGAATCTTGGGACGATTCAAAAGAGAAGCAGTGTGACCTAGTCGAGCATAGGCTGTGAGTCAGAGGACCTGAGTTCTAATAACGGTTCCCCTTCGCTTTCATTTTTTAATGGTATTTGCTATGTGCTTACTATATGTCAAACATTGTTCTAAGCACTGGGCAAGTTAATCAGGTTGGATACAATCCCTATATGTCATGGCGCTCACAGCCTGAGCAGGAGGGAGAACAGGAGAAATGGGGCACAGAGAAGATATGTGACTTGCCCAAGGTCACACAGCAAGCAATTACAGAGCTCGAGTCCCTATTTTCCAGATGAGGTAACTGAGGCCCAGAGAAGTTAAGTGGCTTGCCCAAGGTCGCACAGCAGACAGGTGGTGGAGCCGGGATTGGAACCACGTCCTCTGACTCCCAGGCCCAGGCTCTTGCCACTAAGCCATGCGGCTTCTCATCCTGCTTCTATGGGTTGATCCCCCAGGTCCGTCCGGGGGAGGGTTTTCGGATGACTTTAGAGCCATTTCTCGTTCTCTCTGGATTTGCAATCAGAAGACGTCAGAAAATACAACTGCTTAAGTGACCGATTGGTTGTCGGAGGTTAAGAACAAGATGAAGCTCAGAGAAGCAGCATGGCTTAGTCGATAGATCATGGAACGGGGAGTCAGAATGACCTGGGTACTCTTTTGCCTGAGGAAGCGGAGAAGAGTTTGGGAAGCAGAAGCAACTGAAGCTTTTTATTAAGATTAAAGGCTTTATTATGATCAATAAGCAAAACACTAAATAATCCATAACAAATTATAAAGAACAAGAATAAGAAAGGGTTTTATGCATCACCGATCCTAATTCATCTGCTACATCCAGGTCAACAACAGTTCGCCTGGAGTTTCTAAAATCGGGAAAGTCAAAGGGGTTCATACATCTCCAATCCTAATTCATCTGCTACATCCAGGTCAACACCTCACCTGGAAAGCCCCGGAAGAGCTCACCCGGAGTCTCTCGAATCGGGAAAATTCCTGGGCAGTGCGTACACTCCCAGGTGAGGCTTCGAGTGAGTTCCGACTTTCCCAGTTTTATAGTTCGAGACAAACAACTCATATAACTTAGTTTACACAAGTCTTGTGCATTTTTGTATCCGTGTTGACACAAGGAACGTTGTTCCCAAGGGTCCGCCCCGCTCCAAGGAGCTGGCCAGGCGCCCGGTGCGGGGTGAGCCTCAAGAGCAAGGACATCCTTTTTATACAATGCTTTTACCTACCATCCTTTAACCCCTAACAAGAAATAGGTGTAGAATGTATAATCATCCCTCTCAGGAGTTGTAAACAATCCTAATCAGTCCATTACAGGTACTAATCTCTGCTCTGCTGCGTTTCTGCTGGGGACCTTGAGAAAGTCACTGCACTTCTCTGGCCCTCGGTTTCCTCATCTGTAAAATGGCGGTTGAGACTGTGAGCCTATGTGGGACAGTGACATGTCTGACCCAACTTGCTTGTATCCACTTCAGCGCTTAGTACATTGCCTGGAACATAGTAAATGCTTTTCAAATACACAATTATTATTATTGTTATTATTATTATTATTATTATTAAGGATGTGGAGGGGGGCTTTTCACACAGGCCCAGAGTGAAACAATTAAGCACCCTGAGACAGGGAAGCACACGGAAGCAGCAAGCCCAGTTGACAGAGCATGGACCTGGAAGTCAGAGGACCTGGGTTCTAATTTTGCCTCCACCATGGCAAGGTTTTCCATGTGACCTTGGGCAAGTCACTTCTCTTCTTGCCTCAACTACCTCATCTGTAAAATGGGGATTAAGACGAGATTCCACCTGCAGGGTTTCTCGGAGGTCCGGTAGCTGCAGCTAGTCCACGCAGCTCTGTTCTTCCTTGTCTACCTGGCCGCCCTGATGGAGAATCTCCTCATCGTCGTCGTCACCGCCCTTGATCGGCGTCTCCACACCCCCATTTGCTTCTTCCTCAGGCATCTTGTATGTCCTCGACTTCTGCTTCATCTCTGTCACCGTCCCCAAATCCGTCACCATCTCCCTGACTAGTAACAGCTCCATCTTTTCCTGGACTATATGGCTCAGCTCTTACTGGTGATCTTGTTTGCCACTTCGGAGTATTATTTTGCCCTCACGGTGGTGTCCTACGAACGCTACGCTGCCATCTGTTTCCCCTGTACTACGGTGTCATCATGAATCAAGGGGCCTGTACAAAGATGGCCTCCGCTTCTTGGCTCAGCGGGGGGCTGCTAGGGGTCTTGTTTCCAGCTTCGACCTTCTCTCTGTCCTTCTGCGGGGCCAACGCCGTCCACCAGTTGTTCTGTGATGTCCCCTCCCTGATGAAAATCACATGCTCTGAGGACCACATCACCATCGACGTGAGCGTGACCCTAGGGGTAGTGATAGTTGTCGTCGGCTTCCCCTCTATCGTCATCTTGTACGTGCGCATCTTCCATACCTTGCTTAGGATGCCGGCGGCCGAGGGCCGGGCCAAAGCCTTCCTGCATCACCTCGCCATTGTTATTATTGTCATTTTGACAGCTATCACTGCCGATCTGAAGCCAACCTCAGACTCTGGTGTCTGTCTTCTACACCGTGGTACTCCCTGCTTGAACCCACTCATCTACAGCGTGAGGCCGCCATGTGGAAAGTCCTAAAAGAGAGATTTTTCCATCCTTTCCTTTGAAAAAAAAACTGTCTCCTTGCGTTGATATTGCCATCACTCACCTCACAGAGACACCCTATAAAGCGGTGCATATGAGTAGTTATCTTTTGTGTCTGAAAGGACGCTTTCTAAGAGTCTGGAGAGACGTCCAATAAGATCAGTGTGTGATAAATAATCCCGCCTCGGAAGACATTGCTCTGGGGTCGATAAAAACTAACAGGCTGAACCCAGGTTATATCGCACAAGGGGCTCAATCTTCATCCCCATTTTACTAAAGAGGGAACTAAATCCACAGAGAAGCAAAGTGACTTGCCCAAGATCCCACAGTTGACAGGTGACAGAGCCGGGATTATCACCCAAGTCCTTCTGACCTCCGGGCCTGAACTCTATCCACTTGTCCACGCTGTTTTTCTTGGGTATGTCATTTAACCTTCTTAATTAACAAAATTAGTTTTTTCCTTCCCAGACCACTGAACCTCTACAAAAACTATCAGTCTCATGTGATGTGGAAAAATTCTCTCCTTGTGTTGCATTCCTCAGTAACGATGTCTTCTTCTGAATAAAGTTTGTCTCTCCGACTTGCTACAATTTCTTTCTGAGAGTGAACATGTTATCAGTGTTGTGACTTGTGAAGTGAAGTAGTGTGATCTATTGGAAAGAGCATAGGCATAGGAGTCATCCATTCATTCATTCAATAGTTTTAATGAGCGCCTACTGTGTGCAGAGCACTGTCAGAGCGCCTTGGTAGGCTGTAAACCCATCCAAACTGCCGAGGCTGTGCCACAGTGCCAATCCCAAGCAGGCAGCTCCCTGGTAGCCACGGTTGGGCTGTGTATAATAATAATGATAATAATAATGGTATTTGTTATTCTCATACTATATGCCAGGCACTGCACTAAACACTGGGATAGATACAAGCCAATCAGGCTCTGTCACCTGTCAACTGTGGGACCTTGGACAAGTCACTTCACTTCTCTGTGGATTTAGTTCCCTCTTTTGTAAAATGGGGATGAAGTTTGAGCCCCTTGTGAGATATAACCTGGGTCCAACCTGTTCGCTTTTATCGACCCCAGAGCAACGTCTTCCGGGGCGGGATTATTTATCAAACGCTGATTTTATTGGACGTCTCTCCAGACTCTTAGAAAGCCTCTTTTCAGATAGAAAATATAACTGCTCATATGCACCGCTTTGTAGGGTGTCTCCGTGACACCCGTGTCTCCCTTGTGGCAATATCAACACAAGGAGACAGTTTTTGTTTCAGAGGAAAAAATGAAAAAAGCTCTGTTTTAGGACTTTCCACATGGCGGCCTTCATGTTCCAGCTCCTCACGCTGTAGATGAGGGGGTTCAGGCAGGGAGTATCACTGCACTGCGTAGAACACGGACACCAGAGTCTGAGGTTGGCTTCAGATCGGCGGTAATAGCTGTCAATATGACAATAATAACAATGTCGAGGTGATGCAGGAAGGCTTTGGCCCGGCCCAAAAACGCCGGCATCCTAAGCAAGGTATGGAAGATGCACACGTACAAGATGAAGATAGAGGCGATTTTAGGAAAAATCAAAGCAATGCAGAGAATCACTGTGGTTCTTCCACCCAGATTCTAATCCCAGCTCTGCCACTAGTCTGCTGTGTGACCTTGGGCAAGTGCCTTCACTTCTCTGGCCCTCAGTTACCTCATCTGTAAAATGGGGATTGAGACTGTGAGCCCCACGTGAGACAGGGCATTGTGTCCAATCCGATTTGCTTGTATCCACCCCAATGCTTAGTACAGTGCCTAGTAGAAAGAAAGAGCTTAACAAATATCATAGTTATTATTATTACTATTAACCCACCATTACATTTAGATCCCTCTAAATGTAGTGTTACAAGACTCTGCAGGGGGTATCTGGATCTAACTCAGGACGGATAAATTCATGGTCCCCTCATTATAATCATAATTAATCATCATAATCATAATCATCAACATTATCATTACAGTCTCTGTAAACACTTTCCATGCAAAAGACTTTAACGTGCTGAGTAAAAACAAAATGATAAGCTCAGACTAAGTCCCTGACTGTAAGAGGCTCAGAATATGAGAAACAGAAAGCATGTACCAAATCCTCATATTACAGAACGGCCCAGAGAGGTTAACATGGTCACCAAAGGTCGTACAGCTGGTCAGTGGCAGGGTTGTCATCCTCCTTTCCGATCTCCCATCCTCCTGTCTCTCCCCACTTCAATCTATACTTCACTCTGCTTCCCGGATTATCTTTCTACAGAAACGCTCTGGGCACATCACAGCCCTCCTCAAAAATCTCCAGTGGTTGCCTATCAAACGTCACATGAAACAAAAACTCCTCACTATTGGCTTCACGCCTCTCCATCCCCTTGCCCCCTCCTTCCTCACCTCCCTTCTCTCCTACAGCCAGCCGCACACTCCACTTCTCTGCCGCTAACCACTTCACTGGGCCTCGTTCTCACCTGTCCAGGAGTCGACCCCTTGCCCACATCCTGCTTCTGGCCTAGAACGCCCTCCCTCCACAAATCCTCCAAACTAGCTCTCTTCCTCCCTTCAAAGACCTACTGAGAGCTCACCTCCCTCAGGAGGCCTTCCCAGACTGAGCCCCTGCTTTTTCTCTGCTCCTCCTCCCCTCCTCATATCCCCCACTCTCTCCCTCTGCCCTATTCCCTTCACCTCCCCACAGCACTTGTGTATATTTATACATGTTTATTACTCTGTTTTATTAATGATGCGTATACATCTATAATTCAATTAATCTATTTTGATGGTATTGACGCCTGTCTACTTGTTTGGCTTTGTTGTCTGTCTCCCCGTTTCTGGATTGTCTCTATCTGTTGCCTAATTGCACTTTCCAAACGCTTAGCATAGTTCTGTGCACACAGCAAGCGCTCAATAAATACAATTGAATGAACGAACTCAAATGTCATGGCTTCCAGTGGAATAATCAATCCCTTCTAGACTGTAAGCTCCTTGTGGGCAGGAAACATGCCTACCGAATTTTTTCTTTAGGTTCCTCTCCAAACCCTGTTCTCCCCTTAATTTTCCCATCAGCGTAGATGACCCACCATTCTTCCTGTCTCACAAGCCCATACACTTAACATTATCCTCGACTCCTCTCTCTCATTTAACCCACTAATTCAGCCCATCACGAAATCCTGTCGGTTTCGCCTTCACAACGTCGCTAAATTCTGCCCTTTCCTCTCTACTGAGCTGCTACCACGTTAATCCACTCCCTTATTATATTTCACCTCGATGAATTTATCAGACTCCTTGCTGACTTCCCAGGGGTCCTGTCTCTCCCCACTCCAGTCCAGACTTCACTCTGTTGCCTGGATCATTTTTCTATATAAATGTTTAGTCCATGTTTCCCCACTCTTCGAGAACCTCCAGCGGATACCCATGCACCTCCGCAGCAAACGGAAACTCCTTACCACTGGCTTTAAAGTACTCAATAACTTGCCCCATCCTACCTCATCTCGCTCCTTTCCTACTACAATGCAGGCAACACGCTTTCCTCCGGTAGTAAATATGATTGATTAATTGATGGATTAAATATCAGCATAAGGAAATGGATATTTCGACCTACAAAGAAGTATGAGGAAATCTCCTTTTTAAAACTATCCACCGATCAGCCTTCAAGGCCCGGTTCCTCAGGCTGTAGACGAGGGCGTTCAGGGCCGGGGGCATGATGGCGTGGAACACGGACATCAGCAGATAGAACACCGAGGAAGAGTATGAAGGAGGCTAGAGATAACCATACACGCCTGGGGAGAGGAAGACTGTGACAATGACGAGGTGGGGCAGACAGATGGAGAAGGCTTTGGCCTTGTCCTTGGCAGCCAGGAATCCTCAGAACAGCCCAGAAGATGCGCACGTACGAGAAAACAATGGAAATGGAGCCTATGGCACCTATGGTTAGATCAAAGGTAACGCTTACGTCGATGGCTGAGTGGAATTTAGAGCAGGTGATCTTCATCAGGGAGGGGAGGTCCCAGAAGAAATGCTGGACAACGTGGAACCCACAGATGGACATGAGAAGGTCGAAGCTGAACGCAAGATCCCGAACAGCCCTCCGCTGAGCCAGGAGTCGGATATCATCTGCCCACAAGTCCCTGGTTTCATGAGGACCTAGTAGCGCATGGGGATGCAGATGGCAGCGTAGCTGTCAAAGGACATCGCCGTGAGGACGAAAAACTCCTAGGTAGGAAACAGGACCACCAGGAAGAGCTGGGTCGCACTGCTCAAGAAGGGGATGGAGCTGTTATTAGTCAATGAGATGGTGATAGAATTGGTGATGGTGATGGAGCTGAGGCAGAGGTCGATAAGGGACAAGTTGCTGAGGAAGAAGTACATGGGCGTGTGGAGGCTCCGGTTGAGGGCGGTGACGGAGACTATGAGGAGATTCCCCGTCAGAGTCGCCAGGTAGACCAGGAGGAACAGCGTGGCATGGACCAGCTATAGCTCCCGGACCTCCGAGAATCTCAGCAGGAGGAATTCCCTCACCCTGGGGATGCTGGAAGTTTCTGGGGGATAATGTCGACTCCCTGCACAGGAAGAGGGAAGACTTCAATTTACAGGACTTGATGTCTGCGATAAGGTAATCAACATTACCTCCCGTAGGAGTAAATCAATCAGTTGCACATACTGAGCACCTATAGAGCTCAATAGAATTAGTAGAAATGATTCTGTGCTTACAACAGCGGTCAGCACTTAGAACAGTGCTTTACACATAGTAAGCGCTTAATAAATACCATTATTAGTATTATTATCCCTGCTGTCGAGGAATTCCAAGCTCACAGACTTGTAGGAGTGGCATAGTGTAGTAGAAAGGGCACAGTCCTTGGAGTCTGAGGACATGGGTTCTAATTCTGCTGTACCACTCGCCTGCTGTGTGATCTTGGGCAGCATACATAACTTCTCTGAACCTCAGATTCTTCATCTATGAAATGGAAATTCAAGGCCTGTTCTCCCTGCTATTGAGACTGTGAGCCCCATCTGGGGTTGACACTGTGTCCTACCTGATTACTGTGTATCTACCCATGTACATGCTACTGTGCTTGGTGTATAATAAGAATTTAACAAGAGCCACAAGTATTATTATTTGGGGAGACAGAAATTAAAATAAATTGCAGATAGAAGACCACCAAAGGACGTAAAGAGATGAACTGCTGTGAAATTAGTGTAGGTCAGGCAACGTATTTATTGAGCATTTACTGTGTGCAGAGCACTATACTAAATGCTCGGGAGAGTCCAACACAATGGAGTTGGTAGGTACATTTCCTGCCCGTTGCTCCCCGTGGTTTCGGGGGCAACTCTCAGGTTCTTACCCTCTCCGGGTCTTCGGACGTCTCCGGACGCGGCCCGCGAGATCATACCAGGAAGAGTCAGCCAGAGGTTCAAAGCTTGGTTGCCGTTTATTTGCTATCAGCGGTTACATGGTTAAAAGGGAGAGAGAGAGAGAGAGAGAGCGAGAGCGAGCGAGAGAGAGAGAGAGCGAGAGAGAGAGAGAGCGCCCCTCCCCTTTGTCTTGCTCGTCTCTTATACTCTCCGCTGCCCGGGGGCAGGGTTTTCTCGGGGAATGGCGTATCGAGGCTTTGCCATGTAGCACACACCGCCCTCCAGCCACTAGCCTAGCAACAGCTCTGTCCAGTCACGAAGCGTTTGCTCTGGCTCGCCCCCAGCCACCCGTTGCCAACCATCGCTGGCTGCGGATATGGCCTTGAGGTTGCCTCCGAGCCTTGCAGGTGCAAGCTTGTTTTTCTTGCCCTGGTCTCTTTATCTCCTGTTGTTGAGTCTGTTTGGCCTCGAGCCGTTGGGTACGGTTTGTGTGCACATACTGCCTGTCTCAGCGCCTTCCCGCGATCCCTACGTGTCCCCCTCTCGTTATGGCGGGGGCTGCTAAGGGCGTCCGCGCAATGGGAGCATCTCGACCTTAATCTCGCGGACCACCCGGGCAACAGTGGAGCAAAAGAGACGAAGGAGGCACGGGAGGCCCATGAGCAAAAGCAAAACCCCCCTAGTGGCGGCAAGGATCGAGACCAGCCAAGGGGCCAATCCCCCTGGTGTCACGCGTTCGATCCAGTCCCAGAGTTCCTCCACCGCGTCCTCCCCGAAGTTGAGGTCGTCCCAAGCCTTGGGGAAGTGCAGTGACTGGGCGTTGAGCTCGTCGATAAGGTGGCACAGCTCCTGTAACTCGCCGGTTACGTTGGCGGCCAGGAAGAGTCTGCCGCACGGATTATTCGAGCTCGGTGGAGTCAGCCGTTCTCACCCACGGAAGTTGTTCCTATCCAGATCACAGCACGAGGGTCGCTTCGTGGTCGCCAAAGAAGTTACTGTTATCGACAAGTAGGGTACAAAATAAGTTAATCGGTGTAAATCGGCCACAGGGTTCTTGTACCCAGGGTGGTGGTGCAGATAGGAAAAATGACTCGGAGACATGAGTTCAGATAGAGCAGTAAAGAAGGAAAGTGGCTACCTGCCCGTTCACCTCCCGGGAGAGGTACGAGTGACAAGCAGCCCCGATCCCATTCTCACTGTGTAATCCAATTAGGACCGACAGGATGCTATGAATTCTCATTATTCTCTGTTTTCACTGCCTTGTGCAGGTTGTTATCTGCCCTATGGCCTTGCATAGATACTTGTTACTGGCCTTGAAGACATCTGTTGCTGAGCCTTGCATAAAATACAAAAAGGAGTTGTTCTCTCGGCCTGTGCAAAATGGAGGGTTACTGTTAACATACACAAAATGGAGTCAGTCATGTCAAGTCTGCTAGTGGACAACAATCCCCCCTTTGATCCTTCCGAGGCCCATGGCCACCGGGAGGATCACATACGACCCTCCTCGGGATAACAAAGGTCTTCCGCAAAGCCGGCGCCTAAAGTAAAGGATAAGGAAAAGACAAAAACATCCAGGCAAAAAGAAAAGATAGAAAAATCCAACAGAAAAATTCAAGCACTACTGAGCACACACAACAATCCAGGCACAACTTAGCACACACAACAATCCCCCTCCTCAGCGAAACACAGCGTCCAGACAGCGCTGCTTGTCTGTGACTTCAGCTTTGGACAGGGGTGTGGTCGGGGTTTGTAGAAGCATCAGGGTAGATGAAGCGCGTCGGAGGCAGGCCTTCAGGAGCTGAAAAACACAGCACACCAAAAAAACCAAACCAGCGGCAAGAGACACAAATAAGCAACCAGACAAAATCTCACAGGACCGAGGCCCATCCGGTAGAAGTTCGACGCAGCCGTAAAGCTGGGACAGTGAGTGGCTCGGAATCTTGAGAGTCAGCAGAAACCGATGGGGGAGTACAATCAGGAGGCGAAGCATCAAAAACGGCTGGCTTCACCTGGGAGTGATGGATCCATGAGGGGCGCTTAGCAACACGAACTGCAGAAAAGGAAGACAAGAGAACCTAGTAGGGTCCCTCCCAGGGTGGCTTAAGTGAAGCGTTGCCGACCACGCGCTTAACCCAAACCCAATCTCCAGCGATGAATAGATGCAGATGATCCGTGAGAGGGATGCGCTGATGAAGGATTCCAGCAGCCTGCAGCTCAGCTAGAATTCCCTGGAGAGACAAAACATAGGCTCGCAGGGCATCATCGCCCTGGTATGGTGCATGTAAAGAACATTCAATTCCAAGTGGTCAATTCATTCATTCATTCATTCATTCGTATTTATTGAGCGCTTACTGTGTGCAGAGCACTGTACTAAGCGCTTGGGAAGTCCAAGTTGGCAACATATAGAGACAGGTCGATAAATTTCAGATAGAACAGACTCAGTAAAATGTGATCCTTGATCAGAATCAATAACAGCAGGTGGCCCAAACCTGGGAATGACTTCGCGCTGGAGACATTTCACCACCGTAAGAGCAGTTGCTCGGGAGGAAGGGAAAGCCTCCATCCACCTAGTCGGCTGATCAACAATGACTAGTACATATCGGAAACTACCAGCCCTCGGATGTGTCACAAAATCAACCTGCAAACCCTCAAAAGGGGAATAGACCCAAGGGCGTCCCCCGCAAGGGAACCCGATGACCAGGGTGAGCACTGAAGCTCTGGCAAGTTGCACAACTGGCTGTGACACGTTTGGCAACAGGATGGATACCTGGGGCAAAAAAAACTCGAAGAACTGTGGCTGCCAAGGCATCTGCACCAAAGTGAGTCTCCTGGTGAAGACCCAGACAAACTGGTCGCAGTGCAGCAGCGGGCAAAATAGGGCGTCCATCAGGGACCCAAAAGAGTCCGTCTCGTTCCAGTGCCTCATATTGCCGAGGCCACTCAGCTCTTTCCTTATCAGTAATCAGGGAGGGCAACAGCGTGCCAGGCATAGATGTGGGGGCCAGGGTCATAACAGGAGCTACACATACAAGGGGGGCATGCCGAGCTGCCCAACGAGAGGCCTTGTCGGCTCGGCGATTGCCCAAACTCGGGGGAATCACTTCCTCGGGTGTGGGCATGCACATGCACGACAGCCACCTCGGCTGGGAGCAAGAGGGGTAATAGGCACTCTATATAATCCTCATTAGCAACCTGACGACCCGCTGAGGTAAGGAAACCACGACTTTGCCACAGGGCACCTGTAGCATGACAGACCCCAAAGGCATACTTAGAGTCTGTATAGATGGTCACACGCTTCCCTTTACCGAGTAATAATGCCTGTGTAAGGGCTTCAAGCTCAGCTGCCTGTGCACTGCAAGAAGCTGGGAGTGAGCCGGTCCACAGCACAGAGGTTAGGGTAACAACAGCAGCGCCGGTGAGGCGCACCCCTTGGTCCATAAAGGAGGAGCCATCTGTAAACAAAGTCAGATCAGAAGAGGACAAAGGCTCATCGCGAAGGTCAGATCGAGGAGCGACAGTTTCCCGAACTACTTCGTCACAATCGTGAATTTGGTCAATCATGGGAGAGGACTCAAGCAGGGTAGCTGGATTCAAGAAGCCACAGTGCTCCACATGTACCTGCGGATTTTCCAATAAAGCAACCTCATATTTAGTCAGGTGTGCCACAGATAAGGCTTGGGTGGCTGCTCCACGAAGGAGGCGCACAACTTCATGTGGAGTCCAAACAACAACGGGATGTCTCAAGAGGACATCCCGAGACTTTTCAAGCAGCATTACCACCGCAGCTATGTAGCGGATACAGGGTATCTGACCTAGAATGATAGGATCAAGGACACCTGAATAATAGGCTACTGGTCGATAGTGAGGACCAAAAGTTTGGCACAAAACACCTGAGGCCACTCCGCGGCGTTCATGAATGTACAAATAGAACGGCCTACTGTAGTCAGGGAGTCCCAGGGCAGGGGCTGAAGTCGGGCATGATTTTAGTGTCTGAAAGGCTTCTACAGCCTCGGGAGTCCAGTCCAGGGGCTCTGGGGAAGTCATTTTTAGGAGCTCAAAAAGGGGTCTGGTTAACAACCCAAATTCTGGAATCCAAGCTCGACAAAACCCAGCCGCACCACGAAAACCTCTCAGGGCCCGCTTAGTAGTGGGGCGAGGCATGCATTGAATAAGGCTTGCTCGCTTGGGGGCGATTGCTCTTTCTCCCGCCCGCAACATGAACCCAAGATATTTTACCTGGGGCTGACACCACTGCAGTTTCTCGTGACTAACTTTAAGACCAAGCTGATGCAAACATGCTAGGACCTGGAGGGAACCTGACCGACACAGATCCTTCGTGTCCCCAGCAATAAGGATATCATCCATATACTGGAACATACTGATCCCTTCGGGTAATATGAGGGGAGATAAGGCTCTGCACAATTCTCTCGAAAAGATAGTTGGGGAGTGAACAAAACCCTGGGGAAGTCTCTTCCATGTTAGTTGACGACCTTCCCAGGTAAAGGCAAAAAGGTACTGGCTCTCACAGGACATCGGGATAGTAAAGAAAGCACCAGTTAGATCAATACAAGTAAAACAGGTTGCTTTGGGGCTCACGGAGCTAACTACTGCCGTAGGACTAGGAACCACAGCATGCATAGGCAAAACGGAAGAGTTAATTGCACGCAAGTCCTGGACTAACCGATAAGACAGAGGGGAGCCCAGTTTTCGCACAGGCAACACAGGAGTATTACAGGAAGACCGACATTCGACTAAAATTCCCTCGTGTCTCTTCTCTTTCTCCTTCTTACACACTTGCTCTAACCTTCATACACAGACAATTTCCTTCAGAGGCAATCTCTCCACCCATCATTCCCCCCTTAGGGTACACCTGCTTTGCAGGGTGTAGATGCCTGAGCAGACAATTTCCTTCAACTGCAATTGCTTCACCTTCTCTTTTCTTTCTCCTTTTCCCTCCTTCTTCCTTTATACACATACAATTCTTTTAACCATCGTCTCTTCTCTCTCACTAAGACGAGTGAAAAAGTCATCAGAGGTTTCCCCTTCATTCTGGGCCATCCCATGAAAGGAGTCCCAATTAGGGGGTTTACGGCCCAATTCTTGGATGGCTGCCAGGAGAGTCTCTCTGGCCCTTGAAAGGCAGCACGGAGGATACCGTGTATAAGGAAGTCCACGTCCTTTAGCTCCCCGGGGTGGGAGTCTTCATAGGCCGTCATCTGTTCCCCAATAACGTCCCACCGCTCCTCCGTGATCCCGGAATCAAATATCCACAGGGAAGTCATAGTTACCTTCCCTATAAATTTCCTTATTGTTTTCAGCTCAATCTTTACCCCCTTACTTCTCAATATCTTGTAACAGTGCCGGGTGTACAATTCCCTATCTTCTGGCTTATATATGGTCAGCGATCGTGCCGTCCCCATCTTCCCACCTGACCTTTAGCTACCTGGCCTACGGGGCACTCTCCCTGGTCTTTCTCAATGAGGGTATCCGAGCCCCACGTTGGGCGCCACTCGTTGCTCCCCGTGGTTTACGGGGCATCTCTCGGGTTCTTACCCTCTCCGGGTCTTCGGACGTCTCCGGACGCGGCCCGCGCGTTCATACCAGGAAGAGTCAGCCAGAGGTTCAAAGCTTGGTTGCCGTTTATTTGCTATCAGCGGTTACATGGTTAAAAGAGAGAGAGAGAGCGAGAGAGAGAGAGAGAGAGAGAGAGAGAGATAGAGCCCCCCCCCCCCTTGTCTTGTTCGTCTCTTATACCCTCCGCTGCCCGGGGGCAGGGTTTTCTCGGGGAATGGCGTATCGAGGTTTTGCCATATAGCACACACCGCCCTCCAGCCACTAGCCTAGCAACAGCTCTGTCCAGTCACGAAGCGTTTGCTCTGGCTCGCCCCCAGCCACCCGTTGCCAACCATCGCTGGCTGCGGATATGGCCTTGAGGTTGCCTCCGAGCCTTGCAGGTGCAAGCTTGTTTTTCTTGCCCTGGTCTCTTTATCTCCTGTTGTTGAGTCTGTTTGGCCTTGAGCCGTTGGGTACGGTTTGTGTGCACATACTGCCTGTCTCAGAGCCTTCCCCCGCTCCTTACGCCTGCCTACTACGAGCTTACAGTCTAGAAGTGATTTTATACTCAAACTAATATCCTCAGTCCTTCTCAGGATCGCACCTGGAGAGTTTCCAGTACTCTACTGGTTTTGGTTACACTACAGAAAGTCAAGCAGAAGCCTACCCATTCCATTCCTAGCTTGGCCAGTGGCTAGCGAGTGGAAGGCAATCCGCTACAAGTCAAAAGCTACCTGTTCTTGGCAGCAACGTCACGGGAGAGGGTCGCGGGTGGAGACTCAAGTTTACTGCGTGGACGAAGGCAATGGTAAACTACTGCCATATGTTTACCAAGAAGGCTTTATGGATGAACTACGAGTAGTCATTCTGCTTTGTGTATCCGTAGAGGTTTCTTGGTAAGCATAAAGAAGTCGTTACCATCGCCTCGTTCCACGCAGTGAAAACCTGAGTCTCTGTCGTTGTCTTTGATCCACATTTCGATCATTTGTTCATCTACTTTTGATGCTTTCCCATACAGCTGCTGCCCAGCAGAGGTAAAAATTAACTGTGTCTGACGCTTCTGCTTAGACATTTTCGTTATGGATAACCCTAGCAAGAGTATCTCTCAATGGCATAGCTCTAAACTTCATTGGCATATGCAAACTCACCTACCACGGTAAGGCATTGATTCGTAGGAGAACTTCCGATCAGAATAATTGATGATGATACCGGGGTTTTTCCCAGAATGAGTCTCACTCTCTCATCCCTGACAATGACGGTCCCACTAAAAACATTTTTGACACACAGGAACCACTGACAGCTGAAGTGACCCTAGCATCTTGCCGATGCTCGGCTGTAGCATCCGAGTCTGGTGGGCAGTTGCCATGGTAGTCAGGGTGGGGATGCTGGAGGGAATAGAGCTGTGTCAGTGATGGGGCCACTGGTGGATATAACATGGGCCTGGGAGCCAGAAGGATGTGGTTCTAATCCCAGCTCCCTCACAAGTCTGTTGTGTGACCTTGGGCTAGTCTCTTCACGTCCTTGTGCCTTGGGTACCTCATCTGTAAAATGGGGATAAGACTGTGAGCCCCAGGATGGATAGGGACTGTGTCCAACCTGATTAACTTGTATCTAACCCAGCGCTTAGAACAGTGCTTGGCACACAGTAAGCACTTAAAATGTACCAAAATTATTTATGTTTTATTATTGCTGTCAAGCCATTTCCCTCCTGAAAAACTGCCCTGTTCGGGGTACGGTTTTGGTCTGAACTGGTCTCTCCCCCCTTCTAGACTGTGAGCCCCTTGTGGTCAGGAATAGTCTCTGTTGCTGACTTGTACTGTCCAAGCGCTTAGTTGAGTGTTCTGCAAACAGTAAGAGCTCAATAAATACGATTGAATGAATGAATGAACTCTAACCTGTTCCCCGAGTGCGACAATCCCCCCAGAATGGCTCCATTTTGGGCTTCATCCTTCTGGTTCCATCCTGCCTCTCTAAACCATTGCTCACTCTCACAAGGGCAGCTGGGGCTGCCGGGCGGCACTGTCCTCCTCTGAACTGGGCTGTTCTCCTCTTTCACCTCGGATTCCTGGGTTTGGTCAGCCACAAAGGGATGACCAGGAGCCCTCTGTCACTCGCCGATCTCCACTGGATGCTGACCTGCTCTCCAGACGGTGCCTATCTCCGTAGATAAAGCAGTCGCTGCTCTGAGGGGGATCCCTGGAGGACCGGCTTGGGCCCCTGTGAAGGGACCTCGTGGGCCAAACGAGAGAAACCTTTGGCCACATGGTTCCTGAGTCTCTGCAGAAATAAGGACCTGGCACTCCCAACTGTAGCAACGGTCCTGGCCCGCGGTGTTCCTCTGTCAACAACAGCATCTTTTTCTACATAAATATGTGCGTACCCAGAGAGGGAGAGACAGGGAAAGAGTGATATGCTTCTGAATAGAAACAGCATGATTTAGTGGAAAGAACCTGGGTATGAGAGTCCCAGCTCTCCCAAATGCTTGCCGGCTGACGTTGGGCAAGTCACTTCACTTCTCTGGGTCTTAGTTATCTCAGTTGTAAAATGGAGATGTGATACCAGTTCTCCCTCCTACATATACTCTGAACTTCACGTGGGACAGGGATTGTGTGCCAACCTGATTGATTTGTATCTATCCCAACGTTTAGAACAGTGCTTGACACGACGTATGTGCTTAACAAATACCATAACAAAAACAGAATATATTATCATATCCTCACTGGTGGGGTACGATTGGCTACTCAGAGTAACCAATGGAGAATCAGAGTCCTCAACACAGAGGTAAGGAGTGACAGATTGGCAAGCTTAATTACTGTCTGGAGACTAGGAGCAGCGTGACCAAGTGGAAAGGGCCCAGGCCTGGGAACAAGAGAACCTGGGTTCTAATCTCAACTTAACCGCTCATCTGCTATGGGACCTTTGGCAAGTCACGTCATTTCCCAGTGCCTCAGTTACCCCCTCGTAGAGTCTGAGAGTCCCATGTCGGACAGCGACTGTGTCCAGCGTGATTATCTTGTATCTACCCCAGCATTTAGCCACGTTAGCTAGGTGACCTTTGACAAGTCACTTCACTTCCTCTGTGCATCAGTCTCCTTATCTGTAAAATGGGGATTAAACCCTATGCCTTCCTTACTTAGACTGTGAGCACCATTTGGACAAGGGCTAAATCCAACCTGATTATTCCTTCCTTCATTCATTCAATCGAATTTACTGAGCACTTACTATGTGCAGAGCACTGCACTAAGAACTTGGAAAGTACAATTCAGCAACAAATAGAAACAATCCCTGCCCACAACGGGCTCACGGTCTAGGAGGGTGTAGGAAGGCATGAAAACAAGTAAACAGGCAGTTAAATGTGGGGGACAGCTTCCATGATTGCCTCTCTTCCCCCTTGTCACCCTCCGATATTCTGATTTTCATAACCACCAAGAGTGATCTTAAAAATCATAGAATTACTGTTATCAGTTGTCGTGTCAACCTTATCATTACTGAATTTATTATCAAGTGATGAAGTAGAAACAAACTAATCGAATCAGACACGCTTCCTGACCCACAAAGGCTCAGACTGTAAGAGAAGGATAGAGCACATATTCAACCCCGATTTCACAGAGTGACCCAAAGAGGTTACGTGGCTGGACCAAGGTCACACAGCAGGTCAGTTGCAGAACAGGGCAGACTTTTTAAATGTCATGACTCCCAGCCACATGCTCATTCCACTAAGCCATGATGCCGCCCAAACAATCACTTGTCAGGCATTCATTCTATCATAGTTATTGAATGATTCCTATGTGCAGAACACTGTATTAAGCGCTTGAAAATATCATTCATAATAGAGACAATCCCCGCTCACACCAGGCTTACAGTCACACATGTATTATCAACCACTGTCCCAGACATTGACAAATCCTCATACGCTGGACTTTCTCTTTGGACAGCTCTTTGTATGGATACCCCAACTTTCAGAACCCTGATCAGGAATGGGAGAGTCAACAAAAGGAAACAGACATTTTGTCCCATAGAGGAGGGAGGAGGAATCTCCCCATTAGGACTCTCCCCAGTCTCCTCACGTCCCTGTTCCTCAGGCTGTAGATGAGGAGGGTCAGGGCTGGGGTGTCACGGTGTAGAACACGGACAACAGCAGGTTCAGGATCAAACGGGAGTCTGACACGGGCTTGAGGTAGGAGATGAAGGCTGTAGAGATGAAGATGGTAAAGGCGGCGAGGTGGGGCAGACAGGTGGAAAAGGCTTTGTCTCGGCCTTCAGAGGTGGGCATTTTCAGCACGGCCTGGAAGATGCTCACGTAGGAGATGATGATGAATACGAAGCAGACGACATCCAAACTACCCCACTGGTGATGCTAACATTGATGGCGACGTGGTCCTCGGAGCAGGAGATCTTCAGCAGGGAGGGGACTTCACAGAAGAACTGCTGGATGATGTTGGACCCACAGAAGCTCAGGGAGAAAGTCGAAGCTGAATACAAGACCCCAAATAGCACCCCGCTGAGCCAGGAAGAAGCCGCCACCTTTCCATAGTCATGATGGGCTCATAGCACAGAGGGCGGCAGATGGCAGCATAGCGGACATAAAACATTGTCGTGAGGAGAAGAAACTCTGAACCAGCAAACAGGACCACCAAGAAGACCTGAGCGGCACAGCCCAAAAGAAGATGGAATTGCAGTTGGTCAAGGAGTTGAGGACAGTGTTGGGGACGGTGACGGTGATGAGGTCGAGCACGGACAGGTTCCTAAGAAAGAATACATAGGGGTGTGGAGGCGTCGGCCGAGGACAGTGACAGCGACGATGAGGAGATTCCCTGTCAGGGTAGCCAGGTAGAGCAGGAGGAACAGCGTGGCATGAACCAGCTGCAGCTCCCGGATCTCTGAGAAACCCAGCAGGAGGAATCCTGTCACCATAGAGATGTTGCGCATTTTTGGAAGGCAGCACTGACTTTCTACAGTGGATGAGAGAAGAGCCTAAGTTAGAGTCCATTGATAGGATGAGTGAAGGAATTGTCAGGACACTGGCTGGTTATTCTCTATGGAGAGGAGACAGTTATTGAATTCAAAATGGTCTCTAAGTTCACAGTGGAGACATTGAACATTTCTGGGGAATGATGTCGACTCCCTACACAGGAAGAGGGACGACCTCAATTTAGAGATGCTGATGTTGGGGGTGAAGGAATAGGACTAAGTCAATCGACTCTATTTATTGAGTAACTATTGAGGACACGGTAACAGTACATATGATTACTGTCCCCAAGGAGCTTCCAATCTATTGGAAGCACCAAACTTCTAACCGTGTAGAACCACGTGAGAAGCAGCGTGGCTCAGTGGAAAGAGCACGGGCTTTGGAGTAAGAGGTCATGGGTTCAAATCCCGACTCCAACTGTCAGCAGTGTGACTTTGGGCAAGTCACGTAACTTCTCTGTGTCTCAGTTACCTCATCTGTAAAATGGGGATTAAAACTGTGAGCCCCCCGTGGAACTCTCTGATCACCTTGCAACCTCCCCAGCGCTTAGAACAGTGTTTTGCACAAAGTAAGCGCTTAACAAATACCATCATTATTATTATTATTAACCAGGGTGCAATATCGGGAAGAATATAGGCCTGGAAGTCAGAGGACCTGGATTCTAATCCCAGCGCTACCACTTGTCGGCTGCATAGCTATGGGGAAGTGAGGAAAGTAATTTAATTTCTCTACGCCTCGGTTTTCTCAATAGTAAAATGAGGATTTGATACCTGTTTTCCCTTCTACTTAATCTGTGAATACCTCGTGGGAAACGGACTGTATTCAACCAGATTACCCTGAATGTCCTCTAGCACTTTATACTTTGCTTGGCATATAGTAAGCACTTAATAAACATCAAGATAATTATTTTTGGTTCAGGAGACCGAAACTAAAATGACTAGCAGATAGCAGAGTTCTGAAAACATAAAGACATGTACATTACTGTTGTGAAACTTTTTCGGTGGTTTAAGAGTCAAACAAGAAGTGCCCTTACATATAAATTCGTCCATTTAGTGGACAGAGAATGGGCCTGGGAGAAAGAAGGACCTGGATTTTAATATGTTCTTCTATACTTGTCTACTGTGTGACCTGGGGCCAGTCACTTACCTTCTCTCTGTCTCGGATACCTCCTCTGAAAATGGGAATTGCAACTGTGAGCAACTTATGGGACATAAACAGCACCCAACCTGATTAGCCTGTAACTACCCCAGTACTTAGTGCAGTACCTGGCATATAATAAGCACTCAACGATACCTTAAAACATACAAACAACAACAAAAATGAACCACGTATACTCCAAACTGATTCCAATTGCTCACATATCTGCATTCACCCTTGTACACAGACAAACACTAGCATACCTCATCATGCATCTAGTCCTTTCCTAAAGCATCGCTCAGTCTACATTTCTCTTCTCCTCAACCTCTTCTTATGACAAGTTGTGTGTTTTCACGATCAACAAAAACTCGCAATCGGATTGAAGGCTTCCTGCCCGATGACTGCACTTCAGCCCCTTTCCATCGTTCAATTCATCTTCTCACCTCTAAAAGCAATTTTCTAGTTGTTACGATCAACTCTCCCAATTCCATCCTAGCCTGGAACTCCCTCTCTTATCGACTTAAAATCAGAGAAAGCACAGTTCTTTCCGAATTTTGAGCACCAATAAAATCCCCCGCTGCTCCAACCAGCTACCCCGATTGATTTCCCATCCCTCTAAACCCAATTAACCTAACTCAAGCGTGAATCAGCTCATGTCCATTCTAATTCTGTGGAAAAAGCTTGGGCCCAGGAGTTCCTTTCTTGACTGTGAGCTCCTTGTAGGCAGCATACACATCTACCAGCTCAGTTCTACTCTACTCTCCCAAACACAGCTTAGTGGGAGTCAGAGGACTTTGGTTCTAATCCTTTGTCCCTTTGCTGCTGTGGGAACTTGGGCAAGTCGTTTCACTTTTCTTGGCCTCAGTTTCCTCATCTGTAAAATGGCACACAATGTTTGCATATTCATCTTTACGGTCTTTTCTTCCTTCTAGTAGGTGTAGGCAATATGTCTGTTATGGCGTTCTAAAGTAGATAGAGCACGGGCTTGGGAGTCAGAAGGAGTCAGAATGACCTGGGTTTTAATTCCAGCTCTGCTTCATTTCTGCTGTGTGACCATTGGCAAGTCACTTAACTTCTCTGTACCTCAGTTACCTCATCTGTAAAATTGGGGTTAAGACTGTGAGCATGTAGAACAAGGACTGTATCCAACCTGCTTAACTTGTATCTACCCCAGCTTTAAGGACAGTGCCAGGGGCATAGTAAGGGCCTAACAAGTACTACTACTATTGCTATTATTATTATTATTATTATTGATCTTCCAATGGCTTAGGGCACAAAGTAAGCACTCAATTAATATTATTCAAGATTGATAGTCAATTGTAATGTGTCAGCCTAGGCCAGTAGACTGGAAAGTTCTTGAGGGCAAGGATTCCAGCCTTTCCCATTATTTGTCTTCTCCCAACATTTGGGAAGAACACTTAGTGCTGATAGTGACAGTGGCTGTCCAAAGCTGGTGCCCCTTTCTTAGCCCTGCCTGTCATTTAGCCTCTGCAAGGGATTCTGGAATTCACTGAAGGCCGAAGTGACTGTTTGTAGTACCGACACTGTGCTGGAGCACCGTAGCCCGGCGGGTAGTTGGCATTATAGCGAGGTTTGAGGAGGAGGTGTGTGATGGTTGGGGGTTATTGGACTGCAAAACACCTCCCCTCCTGCTAGCACCCCTTCCATGCTGGGGACCATCGCCCTTGTCCGAACCCCAACCTAGGCCCCAGACTGGCTCCATCTCTTCCATACTCATCCTTGTCCCTCCTCTGCCCCTCCCTCCCACTCATCCCCGGTCATTTTCACCAGGGCAGCGTAGGGCTGGGGCTCACTGATATCTGCTGGGCTGGGCTGGTCCCCTCTTTCCCCTCAGATTCCTGGGTTTGGAAAGCCAGAAAGGAACAGAGAGGAGTCCTTGATCCTCTCCAGATCCTTGGTGCCGGCCCTCGGGGTTCCCGTGGAAACAGCAGCATCTGCATCCCAGAGATTCCTGTTTTCACTGACAGTCTTTGGTCACTGTGAATGGTTTCACCTTTTTCTATTTCACAACCTGAGACTCTCAATTTGTTAGTCAATAAGCCAACTGTAACTTTTTATTCTCGTGTTTGTGAAATTCTTACTATAAATCAGGCACTATGCGAAGTACTGAATTAGTTAAAAGCTAATCAGATTGGACAGAGTCCATGTCCCCCGTGGGAATCACATCTTAATCCCCATTTTACAGATGAGGAAACTGAGGGACGGAGAAGTTAAGCGACCCTGCCTAATGTCACACGGCAGACATATGGTGGAACCGGGATCAGAACCCATGTCCATTTGAATCTCAGGCCCATGCTCTTTCCATTAGGCAACGGTACTTCTTCTGACTTGTCCTGATTGCAAATCCGTTGAAGCTCTGTTCATTCTGACTATATAAACTGTATTCTTGAATCAAGCATTCATCCACATTCTTATCCTTTTCTTCTCTCCTTCCCCCTCTGTGTACTTCATTCTGTGTCTCTCTCCCCTATTATACCTACTCTCCTGGAGAGCAGGAACAATGCAATTTTATCTCTTTTCAACTCTTCTGACAGCTTAGTATAGTGCTTTGCACCCAGCATGTGGTCAATAAATACCACTGATAATAAGAATAGTAATAGTAATAATTATGGTCCTAGTATACTGCTTGCTATGTGCCAAGCACTGTTCTACGTTCTGGAGTAGTTACAAGGTAATCAGGTTGGACACAGTCCTTGTCTTACATGGGGCTCATAGTCTCAAATCCCACTTGACAGATGAGGGAATTGAGGCACAGAGAATTGAAGTGACCTGCCCAAGGTCACAGGGCAGACAAGCAGTTGAATCGGGATTATAACCCGCGACCTCTGACTCCCAAGTCCTTTCTCTGGATGGATGGATGGATAGATGAATGGTTGGAAAGTTGATGGATGGAAGGAAGCAAAGATGTACTGACAAGAGAGGATGGATTTTACAAGAAAGATGGAAGCAGTCATCTTTTCTTCCCTTCTCCCATACCACCTCTTAATTTCCAACTTTTATTTAGCAATTACTCTGGGCCCAGCACTATACTAAACGTTTGGAAAAGTTCAATATAACAGAGTTGGTAGACACTGCCCTGTCCACAATGAGCTTACAGTCTAGAGCGATTCCGATTCCTTTAGGCCATGGTAAAAAAAATGTGGTATTCATTAAGCAGTTGCTATGTGCCAAGCACTGTTCTAACCGCTGGGGTAGATACAAGGTAATCGGGTTGTCCCACATGGGGTTTACAGTATTAATCCCTATTTTACAGATGAGGCAACTGAGGCACGGAGAAGTTAGGTGGTTTGCTCAAGGTCACACAGAAAACAAGTGGCAGAGCAGGGATTAGAACTGCCCCCAAATAGGATTTACTGACTAATCACTTGAGAGAGTTCAATTTAACAGAGATGTTGAAAACATTCCCCGCCCACAATGAGCCATGATGCCTCCCCGAAACTGGATTGTCAGTCCTACTTTGGTCTTCGCCGCCTCCCTCACAGACTTTGACAATTCATTAACGTCCAGCGTTTTCTGTGAACCCTGTGGGACAGCTATGTATCTGTCCAAGGGCAGTACCTTGATTAAGGAGTGGTGTGAGAGTATTTGCACAAGGAAGAAGACATTTTGTCCCAGAGAAAAGGCTGGATGAAGTGCTCTTTCAGGATCCTGCTCATGGCGGCCTTCATGTCCCGGTTCCTCAGGCTGTAGATGAGGGGTTTCAGGGATAAAGGTACCCTTTCACCAGTAGGCCCTGTACTGAGGGGGATTCTGAGGGTGGCTTCAAGAAAGCACAGAAATAATTCATGACAAAGAGAGTGATGACGCCGAGGTGAGGCAGGCAGGTGGAGAAGGCTTTGGCCAGGACCTCAGCAGCCAACATCCTCGCACGGCCCGGAAAATGCGCACGTATGAGATGATGATGATAATAAAGCAGATGATGCCTAATGCTATCCAGGCGGTGATGCTCACGTCGGTGGCGACATGGTCCTCAGAGCAGGTGATCTTCATTAGGGAGGGGACGTCAAAGAAAAAATGCTAGACGATGTTGGACGTGCAGAAGGACAGGGAGAAGCCGAAGCTGAAAATCAGACTCCAAACAGGCCCCCACTGAGACTCGAGGCGGCTGTTATCTTCCCATAGGCCACTCTGTTAATGACGACCTCAAACCACATGGGGAGGCAGATGACAGCGTCGCGGACATAGGACATCACCGCGAGGACAAGTTATTGTGCAGCAGCAAAGAAAACCACCAAGAAGACTTATGTGACCAGGCCCAGGAAGGGGATGGATCTACAGTCGGTCAGAGAGTTGTGGATGGATTGGGGTACGGTGACGGAGATGTAGGACAGGTCGAGAACGGACAGGTTCCTGAGGAGGAAGTACATGGGGGTATGGAGTCACCGGTCGAGGGTGGCGACGGAGACGATGAGGAGATTCCCCGCCTGGGCCGCCAGGTAGACCAGGAGGAATAGCACGACATGGACCAGCTGCAGATCCCGGATCTCCGAGAATGCCAGCAGCAGGCATTCCCTCTCCCTAGAGACGTTGGGAATGTCCTGCAAGATGTCCGTTGGAATCATTATAGGACCGGAGTTCAGACAGGGTTTAAAAACATTCAGGGAGAAACTCACATCACAAGATAATGCCCTTGTCAGGGGATGAACCTCACTTGTCAGGGGATGAATCCACTAATCAATCAATGGTATTTATTGAGAGCTTACTGTGTGCAGAGCACTGTACTTAGCACTTGAGACAATCCAGTACAACGGAGTTGGTAGACACGTTCCCTGTCCACAACCAACTTGCAGTCTAGAAGGAGAACCACACCTGGTCATCTCGTCCTGCATCCTGTCTTAATTCAGGACATACGGAAAACTTTCCACTTTGATATAGTCCATTTTATTCTGAAACATCAGCAGAGATTGTGTCCAGTGTTCTGCAGACAGTAAGTGCTCAATACGTTCCACTTTTTGATTTGGGTTTATAAAAATCTAGAACGCAGGGCTTGTGAAATCACAAAACTGTGTGTTTAAGGAACGTTGGTGGTGCACAATTTACTTTGTCAGACACTACACGCACAAGCCATTTCTTCCTGCAATACAGCACACCGCGTCCAAACAGGCTCGTAGCGTAGAATGGAAGTTTGCAAATTCTCGGACGGCTTCCTAGCCAAAACCCGTTCAAGCAAAAACAAGGTTTACGGCAAAACTGAGTCTATCAAAAAGCTCTTACTCTCAGGATTTTTATGGTATTTGTTACGGGCTTACTATGTGCCAGGCACTGTACTAAGGACTGTGTGTGGCGGGTGGGGGGGAGGTTTACAAGCAAATCGGGTTCGACACAGACCCTTTCCCTCACGGGGCTCACAGTCTTAATCCCCATTTTGCAGATGAGGTAACTGAGACACAAAGAAGTGAAGTGCGCTGCCCAGTGTCACACCCCAGATAAGTGGCAGAACTGGGATTAGAACCCTGGTTCTCTAGACTCCTGGACCCATGCTCTTTCTACTAAGCGACAGTGTTTCTAATTTAGAGAAATTGTGACTCTGGCCCTGGTCATCCCACTTCCCAATTGAAATTTCCCTCACCTTTCCCCTCCTCCTCTCCGGAGCCACCGGGCCTGTCCTGGGCTAGGGAGCATCGACCTCTTTCTAGAGAGAGGCTCATTCTACCTAGTCTGTCCTGGACGCTGGTGGCGGTGATTGGAAGGTCTGGGTGAGGGGTGAGACCTGTCGGGATCCCCGCCCTCCCTCGCTTTCCGGATGGCTGCGCCATCCCCTCAGACGACGGCTGGGTTATATCCTGGGGGATTCCCCGTGAGAGTACGGGCTCGGGCCTTCTCTGGAATAGCCGATTGTCTCCGAATCTCTGAAGGCCGGGATTCATTCATTCATTCATTCAATCGTATAATTGAGCGCTTACTATGAGTAGATCACTGTACTAAGCGCTTGGGAATTACAAGTTGGCAACAAGTACAAGGGATCCTGGGCTCTCTGTGTTCTCGGCCCTCACAACCTAAATAACTGCCCATTCCCATGTGGTTCCCACTCTGGGAATCCTATGACAAAATCAATAGACTAATCATCATTCCCTTTCTGTGATTAATAATAGCATTCTGGTTAAGATCTGAGGTTTGGAGCTTCATCCCATGCTAAGGATGGGACCATCTGAAATCTGCAGCAATCCATTTTAGATAGTCCCCTCTAGACTGTAAGCTCATCATGGTTGGCGAATGCGGCTACCAACCCTGTTTTATTGTTATATCGTACTCCCAAGCGCTTAGTGCCAACATCTTCACATAGTGAGCACTCAGTAACTATGATCTATCGATTCATATGCATTATTTTCCCCTACTGAATTGCTATCTGTATTCTCCATTCCTCCCAAGTTCACTATCTCACTGTGCCTTGTTTGCAAGTCCCCTGACTCACACCCTTACCTCCCCACCTTTCCCCCAGTTGGAATTCCCTCTTCCTTCATATCCACCAGACCACAGGACTTCCCATCTTGAAAACTCCTTCCTGAAACCCTAGTAAATCACAGGACATTTTTTTTCATAATTGTACGCGGTAAGTGTTTACTATTTCCCAGGGACCATTCTAAGCACTGAAGTGCGTGCAAGCTAGTCAGGTTGGACACAGACCCTGTCTCACATAGGACTTTCAGTCTTAATCCCCATTTCATAGATGAGGTAGTTGAGGCAAGAAGTGAAATGACTTGCCCAGGGTCACATGGCAGACAGGTGCTGGAGGCAGAATTAGAATCCAGGTCATCTGATTCCCAGGTCCAAGCTCTATCAACTTGGCTATGCAGCAACCCTGTGCTTCCCTGTCTCAGGGTGCTTACTTGGCACTGTCTGGGCCTGTGTAAAAAACCCCTCACCCAAATCTTAATAATAATAATAACAATAATAATAATTGTGGTATTTGACAAGCGTTTATCATGTGCCAGGCACTGTACGAAACACTGGTGTGGATACAAGCAAATGGGGACACGGTCAGACAAGTCTGTGTCCCACGTGGGGATTACAGTCTCAACCACCATTTTACAGATGAGGGAACTGAGGCCTAGAGTAAAGTGAAGAGACTTGCCCAAGGTCACACAACAGAAAAGTAGCAGAGCCAAGATTAGAACCCAGGTCATTCTGACTCCCTGGTCCATTTTCTACCGACTAGGCAACACTGCTTCTCTGTGTTTCATCTTATTCATTACCTCCAGCAATCAATCGGTCATTTAATAGGTTGTATTTTCTGACGTCTTCTGATTGCAAATCTAGAGAGAATGAGAGATGACTCTAAGCTGGTTTGCGGGCTCAACCCAGAGAAGCAGCATGAGAAGCCGCATAGCTTAGTGACAATAGCCCGGGCTTGGGAATCAGAGGAAGTGAGGTCTAATCCCGGCTCCACCACTCGTCTGCTGTGTGACCTTGGGCAAGCCACTTAGCTTCCTGGGCTTCAGTTGCCTCATCTGGAAAATGGGGATTAAGACTGTAAACCTCAAGACGAACAACCTGATTACGTTGCATCCACCCCAGCGCTTAGACAAGTGCTTGACACAGAGTAACTGCTTAACAAATACCACTATTGTTGTTATTATGGATGGATGGGTGGGGGTACTGATGGGTGGATGGGTGTGTAGATGGATGGATGGATGGATGGATGGATGGATGGATAGACAGACAGAAGGGTGAACAGACAGATGGACGAATGGATGGTCGGACGGATGCATGAATGGATAAACGAATGAATTCGAGACAAGGATTTGATCTGTCAAATTCATTCAGTCATTCATTCAATCGTATTTATTGAGCATTTACTGTGTGAAGAGCACTATACTAAGTGCTTGGAAAGTACAATTCAGCATCAAATAGAGACAATCCCTGCCCACAACGGGGTCACAATCTAGAAGGGGGAGACAGGCATTAAAACAAGTAAACAGACAGTCAAATATGCGGGAGAGTTTCCTAGATTATGTCCCTTCTCCCTTACCACACTCCACTTTACTTATTTTCATAACCCCCAAGAGTGATCTTAAAATTCATAGAATTACTGTTATTTTCAATAGTAGTATCAACATTATCATTATTGAATTTATTAAGAATTTACTTGCATAAAACTGCCAAGTACTGAAGTAGAAACAAACTAATCAGATCAGACACGTTTCCTGACCCACAAGGGCTCAGATTGTAAGAGAAAGATAGAGTACATTCATTCATTCATTCATTCATTCATTCAATCGTATTTATTGAGCGCTTACTGTGTGCAGAGCACTGTACTAAGCACTTGGGAAGTACAGGTTGGCAACATATAGAGATGGTCCCTACCCAACAGCTGGCTCACAGTCTAGTAGGGGGAGACAGGCAACAAAACAAAACATATAAACCGAATAAAATAAATAGAATAAATATGTACAAGTAAAATAAATAAATAAATGGAGGAATAACTATGTACAAACATATATACATAAGTACATACACATATGTATATGTATAGGTATATGTATATATATATACATATAGCACATATTCAACCCCGATTTCACAGAGCGACCCAAAGAGGTTACGTGGCTGGACCAAGGTCACACAACAGGTCAGTTGCAGAACAGACCTTTTAAATGTCATGACTCCCAGCCACATGCTCATTCCACTCAGCCATAATGCCGCCCAAACAATCACTTGTCATTCATTCATTCTATCATAGTTATTGAATGCTTACTATGTGCAGAGCACTGTATTAAGCGCTTGAAAAGTATTATTCATAATAGAGACAATCCCTGCCCACACCAAGCTTACAGTCACATATGTCTTATCAACCACTGTCCCAGACATTGACAAATCCTCATACGCTGGACCTTCTCTTTGGACAGCTCTTTATATGAATACCACTACGGTCAAAACCCACCGTTCTCTTCTCTCCTTTCTCCTCTATGTTCATTCTTTGTTCATTCCTTGTCTTTGTTCATTCTTGTTCATTCTTCTATATTCATTCTTTGTCTCCCCCATTAGATGATAATCTCCTGGAGATCAGGAATAATGCAGTTTATTTCTTTTCAACTCTTCTGAGAGCTTAGTAAAGTGTTTTTTGCCCAAAATGTGGTCAATAAATACCACTGATTATAATAATTGTAATAATCATGGTCTTTGTTAAGCACTTATCATTTGTCAAGCACCTGTATAGGTGCTGGAATAGATACAAGGTAATCAGGCTGTATATAGTCCCTGTCGCACATGGGGCTCACAGTCTCACTCTCCATTTTACAGATGAGGTAACTGAGGCACAGAGAGGTAAAGCAATTTGCCCAAGGTCACATGACAGTCAAGTAGTGAAACGGGATTAGAACCCACTGCCTCTGACTCCCAAGCCTGTGCTCTGGATGGATGGGTAGATGAATGGTTGGAATGATGGACGGATGGAAGGAAGGAAAGATGGATTGATGAAAAAGTATGGATTTGACAAAACAGATGAAGCTGCAGTCATCCTTTCTTCCCTTCTCCCATACCACCTCCCATTTTTCAGCTTTCATTCCCACTGCCAGAGTCTTGCTAAAGGGCGTATCATTATATTTTCATAGTCATTACTAATGATGATATCATTATTGTATTTATTAAGAGGTTGTGCGCCTAAATTGTTCTACCTGCTGAAGTAGAAACAGAAATATCAGTTCAGACACAACTCCTGTCTCACAGGGAATCACAGGGTAAGAGGAAGAAAGATCCAAGGGATGTTAGCTCACTGCTCTTAGGTAACAAAGCAAGCCAGTAGCAGAGCTGGAATCAGAACTCAAGTATCAATCAATTAATCAATCATTTACTGAGCACTTAATCTGGGCCCAGCACCATACTAAGTACTCGGAAAAGGTAAAAATAACGGATTTGGTAGACATGTTCCATGACCACAGTGAGCTTACAGTCTAGAGCGATTCCCATTAATTTCAGCCATGACAATGTTCTTTAATTATATTATTTGCTAAGCACTTTGTATGTGCCAAGCACAGTTATAAGCACTGGGGTAGATACAATGTAATCAGGTTGTCCCATGTGAGGTTCACATTCTTATTCCCCATTTTACATATGAAGTAACTGAGGCACGGAGGAGTTAAGTGGCTCACCCAAGGTCACAGAGTAGACAAGTGGAAGAGCAGGGATTAGAACCTCCCTAAAACTGCATTTACTGACTACGCACTTGGGAGAGTTCAATTTAACAGAGTTGTTAAACACATTCTATGCCCACAATGAGTTTAGAGTCTACAGGGATTTCCCTTCCTTTATTCATTCATTCACTCATTCATTCAGTCATTCATTCAATCGTATTTATTGAGTGCACACAGTGCACAAAGCAAAATACTAAGAGCTTTGGAAGTACAAGTCGGCAACATACAGAGTCGGCCCCTACAAAACAACAGGCTCACAGTCTAGAAGGGGGAGACAGACAACAGAACAAAACATGTAGACAGGTGTCAAAATCGTCAGAACAAAGAGAATTAAATCAATATGCATATCATTAACAAAATAAAAAGAATAGTAAATATGTACAAGTAAAATAGAGTAATACCTCTGTAAAAATATATACAAGTGCTGTGGGGTAGGCAGGGAGGTTGGGCGGGGGAGATGGAGAGGAGGAGAGGAAAACGGGGGCTTCATCTGGGAAGGCCTCCTGGAGGAGATGAGCTCTCAGTAGGGCTTTGAACGGAGGAAGAGAGCTAGCTTGGCAGATGTGTGGAGGGAGGGCATTCCAGGCCAGGGGAAGGACGTGGGTTGGGGCTCGACGGTGAGGCAGGGGAGAACGAGGCACAGTGAGGAGATTAGTGCCAGAGGAGCAGAGGATGTGGGGTGGACTGTAAAGGATAGAAAGGAGATTAGGTAGGAGGGGGCGAGGTGATGGATAGGCTTGAAGCCGAGAGTGAGGAGTTTTTGCTTGATTAGTAGGATGTCAGGCAGCCACTGGAGATTTTTGAGGAGGGGAATAACCTGCCCAGAGCGTTTCTGCCCAAAGATAATCCGGGCAAGAGAGTGAAGCATAAACTGAAGTGGGCGGAGACAGGAGGATGGGAGATCAGAGGGTAGGCAGGTGCAGTAATCCAGTCGGGATAAAATGAGAGATTGAACCAGCAAGATAGCGGTTTGGATGGAGAGGAAAGGGTGGATCTTGGCAATGATGTGGAGGTGAGACCGGAAGGCTTTGGTGACAGATTGGATGTGTTGTGGGAACGAGAAAGCAGAGTCGATGATGACACCAAGTTTGCGGGATTTTGAGACGGGAAGGATTTTAGTGCCGTCTACAGTGACGGGAAAATCAGGGAGAGGGCAGAGTTTGGGAGGGAAGATAAGGAGTTCAGTCTTGGACATATTGAGTTTTAGATGGGGGACAGACATCCAGATGGAGGTGTCCTGAAGGCAGGAGGAGATACGAGTCTGGAGGCAGAGGGAAAGAGCAGGGGCAGAGACGTAGATTTGGGTATCATCAGCGTAGAGAAGATAGTTGAAGCCGTAGGAGCGAATGAATTCACCAAGGGAGTGAGTGTAGATAGAGAACAGAAGGGGATCAAGAACTGCCCCTTGAGGAACGCCTACAGTAAGGGGATGGGAGGGGGAGGAGGAGCCCGCGAAGGAGACTGAGAATGAAAGGCCGGAGGGATAAGAGGAGAACCAGGAGAGGACGGAGTCTGTGAAGCCAAGTTTGGAGAGCGTTTTGAGGAGAAGGGGATGGTCCACAGTGCCGAAGGCATCTTAGAGGTCGAGGAGGATTAGGATAGAGTAGGAGCAGTTCCATTTGGCAAGAAGGAGGTCTTTGGTGACCTTTGAGAGGGCAGTTTCAATGGAGTGTAGGGGACGGAAGCCAGATTGGAGGGGGTCAAGGAGAGAGTTGGTGTTGAGGAATTCAAGGCAGCGGGTGTAAATGACTCGTTCAAGGAGTTTGGAAAGGAATGATAGGCGGGAGGTAGGGCGATAATTAGAAGGGGAGGTGGGGTCAAGAGAGGTGTTTTTTTAGGATGGGGGAGACGTGAGCATGTCTGAAGGCAGAGGGGAAGGAACCAGTGGAGAGTGAGCGATTGAAGATGGAAGGGAAGGAGGGGAGGAGGGAAGGGGTGAGAGATTTCATAAGATGAGAGAGAATGGTGTCAGAAGCACCGGTGTCTGGAGTAGCATTTGAGAGGAGGGAGGAGATCTCATCTGAAGATACTGCTGGGAAGGATGAGAGATTAGTGGAGATGGTTGAATGTAGGGGGGTTGGAGAAGGGGGAGGAGGGACTTTGGGGAGTTCAGACTTGATGGATTTAATTTTACTAATGAAGTAGGAGACCAGATAGTTGGGGTGAGGGATGGTGGAGGAGGAAGTACATGGGGCTTGAGAAGGGAGTTAAATATACGGAAGAACTGACGGGGATGATGGGCATGGGTGTCAATAAGGGAGGAGAAATAGTTTTGCCTGTCAGAGGAGAGAGCAGAGTTAAGGCAGCAAAGGATAAAGCTGCAGTGAACGAGGTTAGCTTGGTGTTTAGACTTTCGCTAGCAGCGTTCAGCAGCTCAAGCATAAGAGTGAAGGCGGAGGACAGTGGAAGTGATCCAAGGCTCTGGGTTAGTGGTACAAGAGCGGCGGAGGTAAAGGGGAGCGAGTGAGGTGGGTTGAGTAGAGGGGGTGGAGTTAAGAACAGTAATTTGGTCATCAAGTTTGGGTAGAAAGACAGGAAGGCGAAGTGGGGTGTGGTGCGCTGAGAAAGATGGATAGGGACTCGAAAGAGGAGGTATCTATGGGGTAGTAATATAGATTTCCGGGGGGAGGAGTGTGAGTGAGGAGGCAGGTGAGAAGGTTATGATCAGAGAGGGGGATTTCAGAGTTGATTAGGGTGGAAATTGTGCAGCGGTAGTAAAAGATGAGATCGAGGGTGTGACTAATTTGGTAAGTGGGCGAGGTGGGGTGGAGCAGGAGGTTAACAGCGTCAAGGAGAGATAGAAGGCGGCCGGCAGAGGAGTCACCAGGGACAACCATGTGGATGGCGAAGTCTCCTAGGATCAGAGTGGGCATGGAAAAGAGAGAAGGAAGGTGAGAAAGGCATCAAAATGGTTAAAAAAAGGTGGAGATGTGGCCAGGGAGCCGGTATATGACGGCTACAAGATTCTGGAGGGGATGGTAGAGGCGAATAATATGAGCTTCAAAGGAGGGGAAGGAAAGGGAAGGGGGAGGAGGGGTAGTGCGAAAGCGACACTGGGGAGCGAGAAGGAAGCCGACACCTCCTCCTTTTCCGGTGAATCTGAGGGAGTGGGAAACGAAGAGCCTTCTGATGAAGAGAGCAGCAGAAAAGACTGTGTCATCCGGAGTGAGCCATGTTTCTGTTAGGGCGAGGAGGAGGAGAGAGCTCCAAAGAAATAAGTCCAGGATGAAAGCAAGCTTACCTATAATGGAGCGGGGGTGCCAAAGGCCACACTTGGCAGCAGCTGAGGAGGAAGGGGAGGGAGGGGAAAGGGTGCGAGGGGTGGGGAGGGATTGGATTGGAATGAGTTGGCGTGGGCCTGGGCGGGGAGAGGGGGAAGAGTGGTGCTGATGAGAAAGAAGAACTGGGATGGGGTGGGGACGGGGAGGAGGGGTGGGAGGGGGTTGGAAGGCTGAGGTTGAGGGTTGGCCCTGGAACAGAGGGATTCTGGAAAGGGGGGAAGGGGGAGGGGAAGGGGCGGGGAAAAGGGAGGAAAAGAGCTGGGTGGGAGAGGGGAAGGGGAAGGTGAGGAATGGGAAGGGCAGTTGGGATAGTTCATAGTGAGGTCAACAAGGTAGACAGCACAGATAGTAGTTAATTAACATGCAGTAGCAATAATAAAATACGTAGATGATGACATCACAGAGAGTAGTTAACAACTAGCTTGCGATGGCGATAATAAAAGAAACAGATGATGACATCATCATCATCAATCGTATTTATTGAGCGCTTACTATGTGCAGAGCACTGTACTAAGCGCTTGGGAAGTACAAATTGGCAACATATAGAGACAGTCCCTACCCAATAGTGGGCTCACAGTCTAAAAGGGGGAGACAGAGAACAAAACCAAACGTACTAACAAAATAAAATAAATAGAATAGATATGTACAAATAAAATAAATAAATAAATAAATAGAGTAAAAAATATGTACAAACATATATACATATATACAGGTGCTGTGGGGAAGGGAAGGAGGTAAGATGGGGGTAGATGGAGAGGGGGACGAGGGGGAGAGGAAGGAAGGGGCTCAGTTTGGGAAGGCCTCCTGGAGGAGGTGAGCTCTCAGCAGGGCCTTGAAGGGAGGAAGAGAGCTAGCTTGGCGGATGGGCAGAGGGAGGGCATTCCAGGCCCGGGGGATGACGTGGGCCGGGGGTCGATGGCGGGACAGGCGAGAGCGAGGTACGGTGAGGAGATCAGCGGTGGAGGAGCGGAGGGTGAGGACTGGGCTGTAGAAGGAGAGAAGGGAGGTGAGGTAGGAGGGGGCGAGGTGATGGAGAGCCTTGAAGCCCAGGGTGAGGAGTTTCTGCCTGATGCGCAGATTGATTGGTAGCCACTGGAGATTTTTGAGGAGGGGAGTGATATGCCCAGAGCGTTTCTGGACAAAGATAATCCGGGCACCAGCAGATGACATCAAAGAGAGCAGTTAACAATTAACATGCAATGGCAATAAAGTAAGTAGGTGATGACATCAATGAGAGCCGCTAACAATTAACATTAGACGGGAATATCGAAATAAGTAGATGATGATATCACAGAGAGCAGTTAACAATTAACATGCAGAAGAAACCATAAAATAGGTGATGTCCAGAGCAAAAGGATGAAGGATGTCCATGGGTCAGTGAAATCAAATCAAAAAGACTAATGTCAAGGAGAGTCCAGGGGCTCTTGGCAGAAATGTCTCTGAGGTGGTGGAGGATGGCGTCCTATGGATGGCAGTTCTAGAGTAGGGAGGAACTGTTAAGGGATTCATGGGAGAGGAGACGCCTGGGGAAAGGAGTAAACAACCAAATAGCATGGGTGGGCTGGCAAGGTGCGAATGGGGTTGTTAAAGTAACTCGGTAATAACAAGGGCTTTTTTCCCCAGGCCGTGGAGCAGGGGGGAATCAGTCAGACCATGGTGCTTCCCCAAAACTGGAATGTCAGTCATACTTCAGTCTTAGCCACTTCCCTCCCAGACTTAGATCATTCATCAACGTCCAGCAATTTCTGTAACCCGGTAGGACAGCTATGTCTCTGTCGAAGGGCAATATCTTGGTTAAGTGGTGGTTTGAGAGTATTTGCACAAGGAAGGAGACATTTTATCCCAGAGCAGAGGCTGGTTGAGTGACCCAGTTAGGAGAACAGTGCTTTGCACATAGTATGCGCTTAATAAATGCCATTATTATTATTATTATTACCTTGTCCATGGCGGCCTTCATGTCCCGGTTCCTCAGGCTGTAGATGAAGGGGTTCAGGGAGGGGGGTACCACCGTGTACAACGCGGATACCGGCAGGTCCTCGATCAAGGACGAGTCTGAGGGTGGCTAGATGTTGACAAATACCCCCGCAGAGAGGAAAAGAGTGAGGTCGCTGAGGTGAGGCAGACAGGTGAAGATGGCTTTGGTCCGGCCTCGGCAGCTGGCATCTCAGCAGGGCTAGGAAGCTAAGTGCGTACAAGACAACGATGGAAATTAAGCAGACAACAACCACAGCTTTCCCAAAAATCACAGTCGCGTCGATGATGATGTGCGTCACTGAGCAGGTGATCTTCAACAGAGGAGGGGCGTTACAGAAGAACTGGGGTACGATGTTGGACTCACAGAAGGACAGAGAGAACGTCCCAGCTGAACACAGTGCTGCAAACAGGCCCCGGCTGAGCCAAGGGGCAGCGGCCATCTTCCCACAGGCTCCTCAAGCCATGACGACCTCATAGCTCAGGCGGAGGCAGATGGCGGCATAGGACATGGCCGTAAAGTTGGACAGCTCTGAGCCGGCAAACCAGACCACGGAGAAGACCTGGACAGCACGGCCCACGAAGGAGATGGATCTCCTGTTGGTCACGGAGTTGTGGATGGAGTTGGCGACGGTGATGGAGATGTAGCAGAGTTCGATGAGGGACAGATGCCTGAGGAAGAAATATATGGGGGTGTGGAGGCGCCTGTCGAAGATGGTGATGGAGACAATGAGGCGATTCCCCGTCAGGGCCACCAGGAAGACCAGGAGGAAAAGGACCAGCTGCAGCTCCCGGACCTCCAAGAATCCCAGCAGTAAGAATTTTGTCTTCACGGTGACATTGGTCATTTTCTGGGAATTGACTTTGACTTCCCAAAGACATTTGGAAAAGATAAGGATGAGAATAATATTCCAGAGAAAGGCGCACAGGAGAGGGGAAAATCTTTGGGTTGGAGGTAATCTCGGGGTTTCTATGGTAACTTTTCGCACTTACAATGTGCCCGACAATGTACTAAGCACGGGAGTAGAAAGAAGCATATCTGGTTGTACATCTCGTCCAATCAACCTGCATTGGTTGAGGACGGCACTGAAACCATTCCTGACTCCTAGAAGTCTATTCCATTTGCAAACATCTGCCAGGATTGTGGTCACATAGTTCCACATAATTGGAGAAGCAACACAGCCTAGTGGAAAGAGGATGGTCCTGGGAGTCTAGGGGACCTTGGTCTTCATCTCGGCTCCACCACTTACCTGGTGGGCGACCTCGGGCAAGTCATTTAACTTTACTTCTCCTCGGTTTCCTCATCTGTAAAATGGAGATTAAGACGATGATCCCCATGTGGGACAGGGACAGTGTCCAATCTGATTATATCATATCTACTCCAGCACAAGAGTATGGTATTTGGCAAATTGTAAGCACTTAAAAATCTCCTCACCGTGCCTCGTTCTCGCTTGTCCCGCCGTCGACCCCAGGCCCACGTCATCCCCCTGGCCTGGAATGCCCTCCCTCCACACATCCGACAAGCTAGATCGCTTCCTCCCTTCAAGGGCCTACTAAGAGTTCACCTCCTCCAGGAGGCCTTCCCAGTTTGAGCCTCCTCCTTCACCTCCCCCTGCTCCCCCTCCACATCCCCCGGGCCTTACCTCCTTCCCCTCCCCACAGCACCTGTATATATGTATATATGTTTTACTATAAATGTGTATATATGTTTTATTTAATAGAGTATTTATTACTCTATTTATTTATTTATTTTATTTGTACATATTTATTCTATTCATTTTAATTTGTTAATATGTTTTGTTTTGTTCTCTGTCTACCCCTTCTGTTGGGCCCACTGTTGGCTAGGGACCGTCTCTATATGTTGCCAACTTGGACTTCCCAAGCGCTTAGAACAGTGCTCTGCACACAGTAAGCGCTCAATAAATATGATTGAATGAATAAATGAATGAATGAATGAATAATAAATACCACAATTATTATTATTGATAATAATCCAACCTATCCAACCTTGCCTTCACAGACTCCGTCCTTTCCTGGTTCTCCTCTTTCCTCTCCGGACGTTCATTCTCAGTCTCCTTTGCGGGATCCTCCTCCCCCTCCTATCCCCTTACTGTAGGGTTTCCTGAAGGGTCAGTTCTTGGTCCCCTTCTGTTCTCTATCTACACTCACTCCCTTGGTGAACTCATTCGCTCCCACGGCTTCACCTATCACCTCTATGCTGATGACACCCAAATCTACATCTCTGCCCCTGCTCTCTCTCCCTCCCTTCAGGCTCGGGTCTCCTCCTGCCTTCAGGACATCTTCATCTCGATGTCTGCCCGCTATCTAAAAAACTCAATATGCCCAAGACTGAACTTCTTATCTTCCCTCCCAAACCCTGTCCTCTCCCTGACTTTCCTGCCACTGTAGACGGCACCACCACCCTTCCCGTGTCACAAGCCCGCAACCTTGGTGTCATCCTCGACTCTCCTCTCTCGTTCACCCCTCACATCCAATCCGTTACGAAAGCGTGCCGGTCTCACCTCCGCAACATCGCCAAGATCCGCCCTTTCCTCTCCATCCAAACCGCTACCTTGCTGGTTCAATCTCTTTTCCTATCCCGACTGGATTACTGCATCAGCCTCTTCTCTGATCTCCCATCCTCCTGTCTCTCCCCACTTCAGTCTATACTTCACGATGCTTCTCGGATCATTTTTGTTCAGAAACGCTCTGGGAATGTTACTCCCCTCCTCAAAAATCTCCAGTGGCTACCAGTCAACGTACGCATCCAAGAAAAACCTCCTCACTCTCGGCTTCAAGGCTCTCCATCACCTCGCCCCCTCCTACCTCACCTCCCTTCTTTCCTTCTACAGCCCATTACGCACCCTCCACTCCTCTGCCGCTAACCTCCTCACTGTGCCTTGTTCTCGCCTGTCCTGCTGTCGACCCCCGACCCGTGTCCTCCCCCTGGCCTGGAATGCCCTCCCTCCACACATCCGCCAAGGTAGCTCTCTTCCTCCCTTCAAATCCCTACTGAGAGCTCACCTCCTCCAGGAAGCCTTCCCAGACTGAGTCCCCGTTTTCCTCTCCCCCTCCCCATCCCACCCCGCCCTACCTTCTTCCCCTCCCCACAGCACCTGTATATATGTTTGTACAGATTCATTGCTCTATTCATTTTACTTGTAAATATTTACTATTCTATTTATTTTGTCAAAGATACGCATCTACCTTTACTTCTATTTATTTTGATGACTTGACACCTGACCGAATGTTTTGTTTTGTTGTCCGTCTCCCCCTTCTAGATTGTGAGCCCGTTGTTGGGTAGGGACCGTCTCTATATGTTGCCAGCTTGTACTTCCCAAGCGTTTAAGACAGTGCTCTGCACACAGAAAGCGCTCATTAAATGCGATTCAATGAATGAATTAATGAGATTCCCCTTCAGAGCCCCCAGGTGGATCAGAAGGAACAGCATGCTGTGGACCATGCAACTCCCGGACCTCCGAGAAACCCAACAGGAGGAATTCTGTCACCATGGACATCTTGGCCACGTACTGGTATAGTCTTTTGGCCATCGAGTATAAAGCCGTGGGTTCTAAATCCTGGGTTCCAATCCCTGCTCCGTCACACGTGTGCTGGGTGACATTGAAAAGGTCACTTATCTTCTCAGTGTCTCAGTTACCTCATCTGCAAAATGGGGATTAAGTCTGTTAGACCCAGATGGGACATGGACTATGTCTAAACTGATTAGCTTGTATCGACCCCAGCGCTTATACAGTACCTAACACACAGTAAGTGCTTAACCAAAACCATAAAAAACCTGATTCAGAGGTAGATGATAACCCTCAGAGAGACGTTTGCACAACAGGACAGTGACTCGGTCCCAGAATGTCTCATCTGTTCACCTCATCCAGTCTCCTGGCTTGGTTGAGGACAAAACGGAAACCCTTCCAGGGTTTACTGATGTTCAGTATGCTCTAAACATCAGCAGGGGTTGTGGCTACACAGCTTCCCGCCCTTCTCTTGTCATTAACACCCATTTCTCCAAGAATGCCCTGTGTGTTCTCACAAAATTGTGATAGGGAGCACCCTGCTGTAGCACTCATCGCGTCCAATACCGCACTCTTCACCATCAATGGTATGTATTGAGCACTCCTTGTGTGCAGAGCATTATACTAAGCACTTGGAAGGTAGAGGCATCTTTTCTTTCTAAAACATATAAGGTATCCGGATAGGTTCACAGAGTTGGAGAATAGTAGTAGTAATAATGATTATAAATTATGGAGTTTGTTAAGCACTTACCATCTAGACTGTAAGCTCATTATGGGCAGGGAACATGTCTGCTCCCAAGAGATAAGAACAGGGCACTGCACATAGGAAGCGCTCAATAAATACCACTGATTGATTGGTTGAGATGTGCTGAGCACTGGATTATGTGCTCGTGTAGATATATTATAGGTCAATGGGACTCTTCCCGTGTCTCATAGGAGAATGAGGATGGTCCTGGAAATCTAATTGGTTTTAATCCCGGCTCTGCCACTTATCTGCTGGGCGACCTGGGGCAAGTCATTTACCTTTTCTGTTCCTCGGTTTCCTCATCTGTAAAATGGGGATTAAAATGATAAGCCCCATGTGGGACAGGGAGAGTGTCCAATATCATTATATCACATCTTCTCCAGCACTGATTAAGGTGTTTGGTACATGGTAATTGCTTAGGAAATACCACAATTATTATTATTAAGGAGAACAGGACAATTACTGTTATATCTTGGGCTTACATTGAAATTTCCCTTCCCTGCCCCTCACCCTTCCTCTACTCCTCTCTAGCGTCACCGGGCCTATCCTGGGCTGAGGAGCATCGATCTCTGCTGAGACAGAGGTTCACTCCATCTCGTCCATCCTGGACGTGGGTGGTGGTGACAGAAAGGTCTGGGCGAGGGGTGAGAGCTGTCATGATTTTTCCTTCCCCTTTCGGCTCTCTGGCTGGCTGCGCCGTCTCCTCAGACGATGGTGGGGTTGTTTCCTGGAGGATTCCCCATGGGAGGACGGGCCCGGGGCTCCACTGAGACAGGTAACCGCCAGGAATCTTGGAAGGCCCGGATCGTCTGCTCTCTGTGGTCCCGGCCCTCCCAACCTAAATAGCTACCCATTCCCATGTAGTTCCCACTCTGGGACTCCTTCCTAAAATGACGTCAACGGACTAATGATCAATCCAAAGGTGGACCTGAATGATAAATGATAATAATAATGATAACGATGTTATTTGTTAAGCACTTACTATGTGTCAAGCACTGTTCTAAGCGCTGGAGCAGATACAAGGTAATCGGGTTGTCCCACATGGGGCTCACACCCTTCATCCTCATTTTACAGATGAGGTAACTGAGGCCCAGAGTAGTTAAGTGACCAAAGTCACACAGCTGACAAGTGGCGGAGCCGGGATAAAGAACCCTTCTAGAATGTCTTCTAGACAGTCTTCTAGACTGTGAGTCCACTGCTGGGTAGAGACTCTCTCTATATGTTGCCAACTTGTACTTCCCAAGCGCTTAGTACAGTACTCTGCACACAGTAAGCGCTCAATGAATACGATTGAATGAATGAATGAATGAACCCTCGAACTCTGACCCAGAAGTCCGTGCTCTTTCCGGTAAGGCACGCTGCTTCTCCATGAGGAGAGTAATGAGGCTACGGTCCCAAGCTTACCAGCTGTTTGCATGGGATGTCTATCACTGATCTGATGACATCAGCCACGTCCGAGGGAGGAAGTTGGGAATGTGGAAAAGAATCCTCAATCCCCCCGCCCCTTAATCCTTCTCCAACTTTGCTGTCTGAGTCCTCCTCGGCCTTCCATCATGTAATGCTGGGAGTCCCTTAAGGTTTAGTTCTGGGTCCCCTTCTTCATTGACTGGTTGATTGATTTCCTCCCAATCTTTCTCTCTCTTTCTCTCACTCCCCTCCCAATTCTGCCCCCCATAGCATCTACATAATCTGCCCTTCCTTCTCCATCCAAACTGGCTTTATGCAGGTGCAGGCACTAATCATGTTCCCTCGACTACTGCATCAGCCTCCTCACCAGTCTCTCTCTTCTCCAGTTCATAATAAATCTTGTTGCCTGTACCATTTTTCTAAAACATTCTATTGCATATATCGCTCCACTCCTGTAAAAGTCTCATTGGCTGTCCATTCCCGTCGGCAGGAATTTCTGATCATTAGCTTAGAGCACTCAATCGGTTCTTTCTCCACAATCCATCCTCTTCCTCCCCCACTGCATCCCAACAACCACATTTTACTACTTTCAATTTAATCTGCTCACAGTGGCTCATTCTCGTCTCTTTCATTATACATTGCTTTCCCACACGCTCTCTTTTGCCTGTCCCGCTGAAGCAGCGTGGCTCAGTGGAAATACCACGGGCTTTAGAGTCAAAGGTCATGGGTTCAAATCCCAGCTCCGCCAATTGTTAGCTGTGTGACTTTGGGCAAGTCACTTAAATTATCTGTGCCTCAGTTTTCTCATCTGTAAAACGGGGATTAAGACTGTGAACCCACGTGGACAACCTGATCACCTTGTATCACCCCATGCTTAGAACAGTACTTTGCACATAGTAAGCTTTTAACAAATACCATCATTATTATTACCCCCAACAACCACATCAGTACTTCCCTGTTACCCAAAGCGCTTGGATGTTATTTCCCTCATTGTTTTTATATACTTATCATTATACTGTATTGCTTTCCCACACCTGCATTTTAATATAGTGTTTACGTCCACCACTAGATTATAAACTCTCTGAGAACAGGGCTCACCCCTACTAACTCTACGATATTTTCCCATGAGCTTAGTATAGTGCTCTGCACAGAATAACCAATCAATAAATACTACTGATTGGATGATTGATATTCAGATTAGGGGTGTTAATTTTTAAGCATCTGAGGGGACAGTCATGTTCACGTGGTTTCTAGGAAAGGAGTGGATCAGGAAGGAAATATTCATTCATTCAATCTGTCGTATTTATTGAGTGATTACTGGGTACTTTGTATTTCTCCCATGCAAACCTAACAGGGATCAAGGAAAGATCTATATCTCCTGATCATGAAGAAGGCCCTTCTCAGCCACAGCAGCACACATTGGAAAATTTTCCCTGTCGGGACTCTATCTTTAGACCCAGAGGACGGCTGTAAATCTGGACAAAACCGTGGACAACCCATTTTACAATAGCTGGGATCACTGGCACGGAGGAACAGACGTTTTATGCCAGAGAGGGAGCTGGGAGAGTGTGCCCTTTAGGACCCTCCCCAGTGCAGATTTCACATCTTTATTCCTCAGGCTGTAGATGAGAGGGGGTTGAGGGTGTGGGGCACTGCGGTGTAGAACGCGGACGGCAGCAGGTCTAGCGTTGAGGGGAAGTCGGAGAGCCGTTAGAGGTAGGTGAAAGTCCCGGTAGAGAAAAAAACATTGACGACCGCTAGTTGGGGCAGGCAGGTGGAGAAGGCTTTGGACTGGCCCTTGGTGGCCGGCATTCTCAGCACGGCCCAGAAAATACGGATGTACGAGACGACGATGAACATGAAGCGAACGACGGCTAACACTACCCCTATGGTCACGCCCAGGTCTTTGGCGACGTGGTCCTCGGAGCAGAAGTTCTTCCGCAGAGCGGGGACATCACAGAAGAATTGGGGTACGGCGTTGCATCCGCAGAAGGGCAGGGAGTAGGTCGAAGCTGAAATCAAGACCCCAATCAGTTCTCCGCTGAGCCAGGAGGCGGCGGCCATCTTCCCACAGGCCCTCGGTCCATGATGACGTCGTGGCTCAGAGGGAGGCACATGGCGGCGTAGCGGTCCTAGGACATGGCCGTGAGGACGAAATACTCAGAAACCACAAGCAAGATCCAGAGAAAGAGTTGAGCGATGCAGCCTAGGGAGGAGATGGAGTTATTATTGGTAAGGGAGTTGCAGATGGACTTGGGGACGCTGACGGAGATGAAGCAGAGTTCAAGGACACACAAGTTTTGAGGAAGAAGTACATGAGGGTGTGAAGGCGCAGGTCGAGGGCAGTGAAGGCGACGATGAGGAGATTCTCCGTCAGAGTCGCCAGGTAGACCAGGAGGAACAGCGCGGAGTGGACCAGATGCAGCTCCTGTACCTCCGAGAATCTCAGCAGGAGTAATTCTGTCTTCAGGGTGATATTGGTCATTTTCTGGGAACTGAAACTGACTGCCTAAAGACATTTAGAAAAGAGAAGTAGCTTCAGTTAGGGACGAGAATAATAATTCAGTGAAAACTGCACAGAGGAGGAGGAAATCTTTGGGTGGGGGGGGAAATCTCAGATTTTTGTTTTTTTTGTGGTATTTGTTAAGTTCATAGTATGTACCAAGCACTGTATTTAGCACTAGGACAGCTACAAGGTAATCATACCGTTCATGTCCGTCAGTTCACCTGCCTCTGTTCAGGCCAGTGCAGAAACCATTCCTGACTCCTAGGTGTCTGTTCCATTTGCAGATATCTGCAAGGATTGTAGTCACTTAATTCCACATCATTTGAGAAGCTGCGCAACCTAGAGGAAAGAGCTCGGACCTGGAAATCAGAGGACCTGGCTTTTAATCCCCACCCTCCCATTTACCTGCTGTGTGACCTTGGGCAAGTCACTTCACTTCTCTGGGCCTCAGTTCTACATTTGCAAAATGGGGATTCAGTCCTTGTTCTCCCTCCTATTTAGACTGCGAGGTCCATGACAGGCCTGATTAACTTAGTACAGTGCTTATCACTTAGTACGTGCTTAAAAAATATCATTATTATTAATAATTATGAACTAATCAAATCTCCTCCTATCCTTTTATGCTCATTCCATAGCTCCTTTACCTTTCGTATCTATTCGCCTCACCTTCTGTTCCCCAACATATTCTTTTAATTCCTCCATGGCCAATCTTCAGCCCTGCCTCACACTCATTACTCCCACATCTCTCCCCGCTCTCAGGCTATCCCCCCATCTTAGAACTCCCATCCCTTCACATAATGATTACGGCATATGCTAAGCACTTACTATGGGCGAGTCACTGTACTAAACCCTAGGACGGATACATGCAAATCGGGTTGGTCCCACGTGGGGCTCACAGTCTCAATCTCCATTTTACAAATGAGGTAACTGAGGCCTAGAGAAGTGGAGAGACTTGCCCAAGGTCACACAGCAGACAAGTAGCGGAGCCGAGATTAGAACCCATGACCTTCTGACTCCCAACCCGTGGTTTGCCTACTCCACCATGTTAGTCCTTCTGACGGACCACACTCCTTCAACGTTCCAATTAACTCAAAAAGCCCGTCTACTCCAATGAGCTTTTCCCAGTTAACTCTCAGGCAGACAAACCCATCCACCATCTCTACCCATCATGGACGGACTGATACTCCTCCTTGGCATACGCATTCTTTTACTCCATTTCACGGGCACCTCTCTAGATTGCTCAGCTGTAAATACTTCTATGTCTATCTCCCCTTTCCTTTATTTTTAGTAATGTCTGTCTCCCCCTTATGACTGCAAGCTTGCGAGCAGGGAACATGCCTACCAGCTCTGCTCTATTGTATTCTCCCAAGTGCTTAGAACAGTGCTCTGCACGCAGTCAGCGCTTAATAGATACCATTGACTGATGGACTGATTACAGTCTAAGTTATTTATGGTCAGAGAATGTGTCAATAGTGGGTTTATGTTTCCCATAGGCCAACACTCTATTTCTCCTCCCTTATTGACACCCATGCCCATCATCCCCGTCAGCTCTTCCGTATATTGAACTCCCTTTTCAGGCCCCCTGTTCCTCCCCCTCCCCCATCCATCACTACTAACGATCTGGCCTCCTATGTCATTAGTAAAATTAACTCCATCATGTCTGAGCTCCCCAAAGTCACTCCTCCCCCTTCTCCAACCCCCCTGCTCTCAACCCTCTCTGCTACTCTCCCATCCTTCCCAGCAGTATCGTCAGATGAAGTTCCTTCCCTCCTCTGAAGTGCTACTCCATCCACCTGTGCTTCTGACCCCATTCCCTCTCATCTTATGAAATATCTCTCCCCTTCCCTCCTCACCTCCTTAACTTCCATCTTCAATCGCTCGCTCTCCACTGGTTCGTTACTCTCTGCCTTCAGGCATGCCTACGTCTCCCCCATCCTAAAAAATCCCTCTCTTGACCCCACCTCCCCTTCTAATTATCGCCCCATCTCCCTCCTGCCATTGCTTTCCAAACTCCTTGAACGAGTCGTCTACACCCCCTGCCTCGAATTCCTCAACGACAACTCTCTCCTTGACGACCTCCATTCTGCCTGCCGTCCCCTACACTCCACCGAAACGTCCCTCTCAGAGGTCACCAATGACATCCTTCTTGCCAAATCCAACGGCTCCTACTCTATCCTAATCCTCCTCGACCTCTCAGCTGCCTTCGACCCTGTGGACCACCCCCTTCTCCTCAACACGCTATCCAACCTTGGCTTCACAGATTCCATCCTCTCCTGGTTCTCCTCTAATCTCTCCGGCCGTTCATTCTCAGTATCTTTGCACGCTCCTCCCCACCTCCCATCCCCTTGCTGTAGGGGTTCCTCAAGGGTCAGTTCTTGGTGCCCTTCTGTTCTCTATCTACACTCACTCCCTTGATGAACTCATTCGCTCCCACGGCTTCAACTATCATCTCTATGCTGATAACACCGAAATCTACATCTCTTCCCGTGCTCTCTCTTCCTCCCTTCAGGCTCGTGTCTCCTCCTGCCTTCAGAACATCTCCATCTGGATGTGTGCCCGCCATCTAAAACTCAACATGTCCAAGACTGAACTCCTTATCTTCCCTCCCAAACCCTGCCCCCTCTCTGACTTTCCCGTCACTGTAGACGGCATTACCATCCTTCCCTCTCACAAGCACGCAACCTTGGTGTCATCCTCCACTCTGCTCTCTTGTTCACCCCTCACATCCAATCCGTCACAAAAACCTGCCTATCTCACCTTCGCAACATCGCCAAGATCCGCCCTTTCCTCTCCATCCAAACCGCTACCTTGGTGGTTCAATCTCTCATCCTATCCCGACTGGATTACTGCATCAGCCTCCTCTCTGATCTCCCATCCTCCTGTCTCTCCCCACTTCAGTCTATACTTCACGCTGCTGCCCGGATCATCTTTGTGCAGAAACGCTCTGGGAATGTCACTCCCCTCCTCAAAAATCTCCAATGTCTGCCAGTCAACTTACGCATCAAGCTAAAACTCCTCACTCTCGGCTTCAAGGCTCTCCATCACCTCACCTCCTCCTTCTACAGCTCAGCCCGTCCCCTCCGCTCCTCTGCCACTAGCCTTCTCACTGTGCCTCGTTCTCGCCTGTCCCGCCATCGACCCCCGGCCCACGTCCTCCCCCTGGCCTGGAATGCCCTCCATCAGCACTTCCGCCAAGCTAGATCTCTTCCTCCCTTCAAAGCCCTACTGAGAAGTCACCTTTTCCAGGAAGCCTTCCCAGACTGAGCCCCCTTTTTCCTCTCCTCCTCCCCATCCCCCTGCCGTACCTCCTTCTTCTACCCACAGCACCTGTATATATGTACAGATTTATTACTCTATTCATTTTACTTGTACATATTTACTATTCTCTTTATTTCATTAATGATGTGCATCCAGCTTCATTTCTATTTATTCTGATGACTTGGCATCTATTCACATGTTTTGTTTTGTTGTCTGTCTCCCCCTTCTAGACTGTGAGCCCGTTGTTGAGTAGGGACCGTCTCTATATGTTGCCAACTCGTACTTCCCAAGCTCTTAGTACAGTGCTCTGCTCAAAGTAAGCACTCAATAAATACGATTGAATGACTTCTTCCTTATCCCTAAACCTGTCTCAAACCACAAGACAATCTTAATCAATCAGTGTTAATTATTGAACATATACAGTGCACAACACTGTACTAAGCGCTTGGGAGAGTACAAGAGAACATGGTTGGCAGACAATGTACCTGCCCACAATCAAACAATTATTCAATCAGTGGTATTGATTGAGTGCTTACTGTGTGTAGAGCACTGAACTAAGTGGTTGGGAGAATACAATGCAACAGAGTTTGTAGACACAGTCCTTGCCCACATTCAGTTGATAGTATTTTCTGAGTGCTTACTGTGTTTTAGAGCAGTGTACTAAGAGTTTAGGAGAGAACAATGCAACAGAATTGCTTGATGTTTTCCCTACCAGCAATAAGCTCTCAGTCTAGAGACCAGTTCAATTTATTTGTATCCCTACCTCTGGGCTCAAACCTGCCCCTTTTCCTTACTTTGCAATTTGTACATCAGTAAGACATCTAGAGTATTTTATAAGATCTATAATATATATATATATATATATATATAAATCTATGATATAGATAATATAATAACAATAATTGCGGTATTTGTTAAGCGTGTACTATGTGTCAAGCATTATACTAAGTCTTGGAATAGATACAAGATAATCAGATCCCTTTTAGGGCTCCCATTCTTACTTTGAGGGAGAACTGATGTTGAATCCCCATTTAGCTCCTTCTGTATGCCATGCAGTGGGATAGGTACGTTGGACACACTCTCTGGTCTGCCTGTGGCTTACAGTCTAAGAGAGAGGGAGAGCAAAAATGCCTTGCCATCGAGGAGATTACATTATAATGGACTGTTGGATCTCTGCCCAAAGTGTATGAAAGAAACCAAGGTTCCAGGCAATTTATGAGTTAAGACACAGAGAATAATATTAAGAATAGTATTACTATGACCCAAGCACTGATCCAAGCTCTGGGATATATGCAAGTTAATAATGTTGGAAACAGTCCTTGTCGTACATAGAGATCACACTCTTAATCCCCATTTTACAAATAAGGTAATTGAGGCTCAGAGAAATGAAGTGACTTGCCCAAGGTCACACAGCAGACACGTGGCAGAACTGAGATTAGAAACCAGGTCCTTCTGACTCCACTAGGCCACGATGCTTGCCGAAAGCTACGATGCTTGAATGAAAGCTACGGATTGATTGATCAATGAACAATATCTGGTGAGCACTTACTGGGTATTAGGCACTGTACTAAGAATTTAGCAGATAAGGAAACTGGAGCAAACAGAGATTAAGCAGCTTTCCCGATATTACACATCAGGGCAGTGGCAGAGATGTAGTGTGTGTGTGTGTATGTGTGTGGGGGGTCTTCTGAATCCCAGAACCTGGCTCTTTCCACTAACAACTTATTGGTGGCTGAGTTCCCCTCACTAACAAAGATCCACGTCCCCCTATCTGGCCCTGGAATGGGTACTACCTGGAATGGTTCATCTCTCCTCAGGGAAATAACGTGAAAAAATGGAAGAAATCCTAACTTTGATACTCTTATTCTGGGTTTACATTGAAATTTACCTCCCCTGCCCCTCACCTTTCCTCTTCTCCTCTCCAGAGTCACCGGGCCTGTCCTGGGCTGGGGTGCACCTACCTCTGCTGAGAAAGAGGCTTACTTCATCTCGTCGGTCCTGGGCATTGGTGAGGGAGGCAGGAAGATCTAGGTGAGGGGTGGGGGCTGTCAGGAACCTCCCTTCCCCTCTCGGCTATCCCGCTGGCTACGCCGTCCACTCAGATGACAGCCGGGTTATTTCCTGGGGGGGATTCCCGTGGAAGAACAGGGCCGGTGCTCCGCTGCGATGGCTACCCATTCAGGAATCTCGGAAGGCCGGGATCGTGGGCTCTCTGTGGCCCCGGCCCCCACAACCTAAATAACTGCCCAGTCCCATGTGGTTTTCACTCTGGGACTCCTTCCTAGAACAACCTCAACGGACCCATCATTCTCTTTCCATGATTCTCTTTCCAAATAATAGCTTTCTGTTTCAACTCTGGAGATTGGAGATATTTCTTGGTAGCAAGAATAGGCAACCTAGCCCATTTGGTTAGTCATGGTGGAATCCAATATTCAGATTGACTTGGAAAAAAAAAGAAAGAAAAGGACCACAAGATCTCGTTCCACTTTTGACACTGAATAACTGTGTGTCACAGGCACCTATAACGTTATTGAAAAATATAAGCTTTTTGTGTGCGAAGAATGTATCGTGCCCTTATGTTGCACTTCAATTTGATTGATTGATTGAATTAATGCGTATTGAAGCATATTATACAAAAAGTAATAATAATAGTAGTAACAGTATGAATAGGGGTAGAAATCACAATGGTGTTTACTGAGTGACAACTGGGAACATTAAGTGGTTGGAAAAATTCAACTTGTACCCCTGCTCCTGGTTTCTGGGGAATATTTTAAGGATCAAAATTTAGTCTAAAACAGCCTTCTGCAGCTTCCTCTTCAATTTGATTTGATGGTATTTCTTAAGCACTTGCTATATATCAGGCATTGTATTAACTACAGGGGCAGATACAAGCTAATCAGGTGGGACACAATCCATATCCCAAATGGGGTCCACAGTATTCATCCCTATTTTACAGATGATGAGTGACCTGCGTCCCAGAGAAGTGAAGTGACTTGCCCAAGGTCACAGAGCAGACAGGTGGAAAAACCAGGATTAGAACCCAGGTCTTTCTGACTCCCAGGTCCGTGCTCTACCCCCTGCTGGTAATGAATATAGGGGGTGAATCCAACTGCAGGGATCCATCCTCTGGCATGGGAACTAGATTTAAATACTAGTCAGAAAGAGCTGGATAAAAGCTCTTCTTCCAAACTAGTCAAAGCCATTGACAAAAGGCAGCCAGGAAAAGTTTCTAAGAACAAATATCTCTGATCTTTGCAGGCAGCTAAAATCTGTGTAGTGTCAATCCAAGGAGAAAGAAACCAAAGGATCAAGGCATCATTAGGAACTTTCTATCCTGGGTGAATCGACTCCCACCTAGGACCCTCCCCAGGGCGGAATTCACGTCCTGGTTCCTCAGGGTGTAGATGAGGGGATTCAGGGCGGGGGCACCACTGTGCAGAACACGAACACCAGCTGGTCCACAGCTGAGGAGGAGTCTAGGGGTAGATGTGAGGTAACGAACGCAGCCGTGGTGAGAAACACGGTCGTGATGGCGAGGTGAGGCAAGCAGGTGGACAAGGCTTTGGCCCGGCCCTCGGAGGCAGGCATCCTCAGCACGGCTCGGAAGATGCGCACGTACAAGACGACGATGGAAACGAAAGAAGGAGATGCCAATAATAATAATAATAACAATGGCATTTGTTAGCGTTTACTATGTGCCAAGCATTGTTCTAAGCTCTGGAGGAGGTACAAACTAATTAGATTGCCCCAAGTGAGGCTTGCAGTCTTCAACCCCATTTTCAGATGCGGTACCAGAAGTCCAGAGATGTTAGGTGACTTGCCCCTTGTCACACAGTTGACATGTGGAGGAGCCAGGATTCGAACCGATGACCTCTGGCTCCCATGCCAGGGCTCTTTCCACTAAGCAACGCTGCTTCTCTAAAAGTCCCCGGTGACTATGATCACAGGGATGGCAAGGTGCGTTTCGGAGCAGGAGAGTCGGACCCCGGCGGCAATATCACAGAAGAGCTTTTGGATCAGAAAGGACCCGCAGAAGGGTAGGGAGAACGTCCCAGAGCTTGACTTCACTGCAATCAGCCCCCCGCCGAGCCATGAGGCGGCGGGCACCTTCCGACAAACCCCTTGGTCCACGAGGACCTCGTAATGCAGGTGGAGGTAGATTGCAGCATAGTAGTGGTAGGAGATCGCCGTCAGGAGGAAGCCCTCTGAACTGGCAAACAGAACCAGCGAGAAGACCTCTGTGGCACAGCCCTCGAAGGAAATGGATCTATGGTCGGTCAGAGAGTTGTGGATGGATTTGGTTGGGGACGGTGACCGAGATGAGACAGAGGTCGAGGACGGACAGGTTACTGAGGAAGAAGTACATGGGGGTGTGGAGGCGCAGGTCGAGGGCAGTGACGGCGATGATGAGGGGACTACCCGTCAGGGCCGCCAGAAATACCAGGAGGAACAGCGAGCATGGACAAGCTGCAGCTCCTGGACCTCTAAGAATCCCAGAAGGAGGGAATCCCTCACCGCTGTGCAGCTGACCATTTCCCAAGGATTGCTGAGATTACCTACAAAAACAATGAGGAGGAAGCTATTTCAGAAACTCAACAATGACAGTCAAATCAATCCATCAATTGTATTTACTGAGCACTTACTTTGTGGAGAGTACTATACTAGGCTATCAGGAGAGTGTAAAACAGCAGAGTTGGCAGACAAATTTGTTGTGCACGAGGAGCTCGCAGGCTAGAGGAGAGACATACACTGAAATAATTTCAAATATGTACTCAATGCTGCCTTGGGAGTCATAGGTCATGGGTTCTAATCCCAGCTCTGCCACCTATCAGCTGTGTGATTTTGGGCAAGACACTTCACTTCTCAGTGCTTCAGTTACCTCATCTGTAAAATGAGTTCCATTCGTGACAACCCGATTACCTTATATCTACCCCCAGTGCTTAGAACAGTGCTTGGCACATAGTAAGCTTTTAGCAAATACCATCATCATCATCATGAGGGTGGGGAGAATAAAAGATGCAAATCCAAGTGCACGGGTAAGGCAGAAAGGAGAGAAAGTAGGGAAAATGAGAGCTCAGTCAGGGAAGACCTTCTGGAGGAGATGTAATTTTAAGAAGTCTCAAAGTGGGGAGATCAGTGGTCTGTCAGAGGAGACAACGATGCCTAGTGGAAAGAGGAAGGACCCGAGAGTTAGAGAGACCTGGGTTCCAGTCCTGGCTCTGCCACATGCCCGCTGTGTGACCTGGTGCAAGTCATTTCCCTTCTCTGTGCCTCAGTTCCCTCATGAGGATTAGGCACATGAGCCCCACGTGGAGCAGGGACTGTGTCCAACCTGATAACCTTGTATCTACTCCAGCGCTAAGAACAATGCTGTCAAATACAAACGTTATTATTATTATTATTATTGTATGAAGAGGGAGGGAGTTCCAGGCCAGTGGAAGGGCACGGACTAGGGATCAGTAGCGGGACAGATGAGAAAAAAATACAGCGAGTAGGTTGGTTTTAGACGAGCCAAATGTGTGGACTGGGTGACCATGAGAAGCTGACCCTCTGAACCTTCAACCTTCAGGCAGAAGGAAACCAAAATCAATCAATCAATCAAATATCATGACCACTTACTATGTACAGAGCGGTGTGCTGAGCGCAATCAAATAAATTGTCCTTCACCAGATGTAGCCTCCTGTTTCATGGCAAATCTGGGGTAGGAGAGCCTTTTTATCTCCCATGTGAGCTTAACCCTCATCTAGTTCTCAGTGATACTCCTCTCAAAGGACCGTGTCTAATGTACCCACCATTGTTCTCTTCCTCAGAACTGAGCACCGTGCTCTTCAGATAGTAGGTGCTTAGTAAACACCACTGACTGGCAGACGTTACCAGCTCCGACCATGTTTCCCCACTTCTCATGAACCTCCAGTGGTTGTACATCCACGTCTGCGTCAAACAGAAACGCCTCACTATCATCTTTAAAGCTCTCAATCACCTCGCCGCCTCCTAACTCACCTCGCTACTCTCCTAATAATAATAATGGTATTTGTTAAGCGCTTACTATGTGCAAAGCACTGTTCTAAGCGCTTCTACTACAAGCCAGCCCGCACGCATTGCTCCTCTAATGCCAACCTATTCACCGTACCTCCATCTCGTCTCTCCCACCAACCACCTCTCGTTCACGTCCAGTCCCTTGCCTGGAATGTCTTCCCTCTTCCTATCTGACCAACGTTCATTATCCCCACCTTCAATAGCTTATTAAAATCACATCTCGTCCAAGAGGCCTTCCATTACCAAGTTTGATTTCCTTGTCTCCCACGCCTTTCCTTGTAGCCCTTCACTTGAATTTGCCTCTTTATTCACCACTTTCTCGATCTCATGGCATTTATGTATAGTTTCATAATTTATGTATTTCTATTAATGTTTGTCTCCCTTTCTAGACTGTAAGCTCCTTACGAGCAGGGAATATGTCTCCCAAGTACTTAGTACGGTGCTCTCCACGCCGCAAATGCTCAATAAATATGATCCACGATTAATAACCTAGAACGTTTGCCAAAAATCCATTCCTGTCTATCCCCGTCACCCACCCAGTATATCCAGGGGATGGAGAGCCATGGAGATGCCAGGAGGAGAGAAAGGTTTGCTTCCTGCTTGGAGCATGTCGGGCTCTCGGTGAAGCCGGGCCTTTCCGGAAAATCTCCCTGCCCCTCCTGCGGGACACCCCCGGGAGATGTTTCACACATTGGGTTAGGTTGAGGGGCCTGGCTCCCCAGGGGTCCGGCAACGCTGGGGACCTTGGAAACCTTGGGTGCGATAGCGGCCCTGCTCCACAGGACTACCCCACTGGGGGCCATGTGACCCATCACATTGCCGTGCGTCTCACAGGAAGAACCTCCAGAGTAACAGCGGAGATGACAGTGAAGTGTCCAACTTGTTTTTTTGTTACTGGCCCACCGGCTTCATCCACTTCACGGATGTGGGATCCCGATCCTGAGAGGCCCGCCCGCAATCACACCGCGGGGCCCTTGCTGCTACCGGAAGGATCCTTCTCCTCTGTACGCCGCCATCAGGGCCCGGGATCCCGATCTTGAGAGGCCCGCCCGCCATCACACCGCGGGGCCCCGGCTTCTCCCGGAAGGATCCTTCTCCGGACGCGGCCGAGTGGGCCAGGGATCTCCCTCCCTCCCTCCCCGAGAAGCCTGCTATCAGGCGCCCATGATCCGCGGCTGGGCTCCTGGCCGCCCCCCTCACGGACATCTGCATCCCCGCCCGAGGACACTGAGGCCCCTGGATTGGGCCCCCACACCGCCATCATTACTAGACTCAATCTTCGAAGCCACCTCCACTCTGCCCAGGTAGCCAACTGGGCTCGTGGGACATTCTGTACCCTGGCTTCCATCGCCTCCCTACTCCCCAATAATTGACCTTCTTTGAGGAGCCCCAACGCACCCTCCTTCCTGGCCCTGACATAACTGATTCCTTCCACCCCCATTCCGGGGGGAAAAGGCCCTTGTTCTCACCGAGTTACTTTAACAACAACCCCATTCGCACCTAGTCAGCCTACCCATTCTATTTGGCTGTTTACTCTTCTTCCCAGGCGTTTCCTCTCCCATGACCCTTCTTAGAGTTTCTGCCCTACTTCAGAACTGACATCCATAGGGCTCCATCCTCCACGATCTCAGAGACATTTCTGCCAAGAGCCCCTGGACTCTCCTTGACATTAGCCTTTTTGATTTGATTTGACTGACTCATGGACAATTCCTCCTTCTGCTGTGGGCATCATCTGCCTATTTTATGGTTGCTTCTTCATGTTAATTGTTAACAGCTCCCTGTGATGTCATCATCTACTTATTTTATTATTGCTACTGCATTATTGCTACTGCATGTTAATTGTTAACTGCTCACTGTGCTGTCATTTACCTTGCTGACCTCACCATGAACTATCAACTCCCCTGCTCCCATATGCCCTTCTCAGTCCTCACCTTCCCCTTCCCCTCTGCAACCCAGCTCTTTACATCCCTTTCCCATAGGCCCTCGATCCGTGATGACCTCGTAGCGCAAAGGGCGGTAGATGGCGGCATAGTGGTCGTAGGACATCACTGTGAGGACGGACTACTCCGAGAGAGCAAACGAATTAAAAAAACGATCTGAGCCACACAGCTCCATAAAGAGGTGGCTCTGCCAATGATCAGGGATGCGGGTGGACTTGAGGACGACGATGGAGATGAGGCAGCGGTCAGTGAAGGACAGGTTCCTGAGGAAGAAGTACGTGGGCGTGTCGAGGCGCCGGTCGAGGATGGTGATGGTGACGATGAGGAGATTCCCCTACAGGACCGCCAGGTAGACAGGGCCGCCAGTAGCGGCGTGGACCAGCTGCAACTCCCGGACCTCCGAGAATCTCAGAAGTAGGAATTTTCTAACCTGGGTGATGCTTCCCATTTTCATCGATTATCTGTGGTTTTCCCATGGAGGCAGAGAGAAGGAGTATATTTACAGGAAGGAATCTGAAAATCCCCATTTTTATTTTCAACTATCATCCTACCTCCGTTTTGGCTTCTAAATCTGCATTTCTGTTCCAGCCCCTTAATTACTTTAATCATATAATTTCACCTACTGATAATGGAAGAAAGATGTAAGAATACAATAGAAAACAACACAATATGTTTCAATTTTTCCTTATGTTCATCGTTTGGGAGATAGTTGAACCACTGCAAACCCCAGTTCGAGGTATATATATATATATATCCACATAGCAAGAGCAAGTCCCTTAACGTCTCAGGGCCTCAGTTACTTCACTGTAAAATGGAGATTGATTGAGTCCCACATGGGACATCGACTGTGTTAAACCTGATTAGTTTATATATATACCCAAGCACCCAGAAGAATGCTTGGCACAAAGTAAGTGCTTAACAGATACCATAAAAAAGTCCACGGAAAAATTATGAAATATGAATAAAAGGAAATACATTAAATAAGCAATTATTAATATTGCAGAAAAGCAATGCGCTTTATCTTTAACTGCAGTGTGTTGGATTGTAGTGTAAGCCATCGGACATGTTGGTGTAGAGTGCTAATGCTAAAGGTTAAACATGAACATCACCTCCTCTGGTTTTTGATTACAGAGAAATCCTGGGCTAAGTTAGCATTTGTATTTTCTGTGAATTTATTTCAGTTTAACCTTTCATAAATGCCAACAGTAATTCCTCAAGTGTTATCATTCAGCAGACATGACTGACAGCTTGTTAGTACTGCCTTCCAAATCAAATATGACAAGCTATGAGCCTTTAGGTATAAAACTTAAGTAGCCATTTTTTTTTTCTTCTCAAATGTCTATGAGAGGGGAGACTAACACGGAACAAATCAAGTTGTATTACATTTTGTTTTTGTGATAACTTTCTGGATCCATTTAGAAACATCAAGAAGTGGTCACACACTAAAATTGCACATTTTGTTAGAAAGGGAAGAGTGAGAAGAGGGGAAGGGGAGTCTGGCTGGCTGGTGAAACATTCATGGGTGCCTCTGGATTTGTAAATATGAAAGAGCCAATTTTATTTCATTAAGTTACACTTTAGGAAGGTTAAATGATCTGGTCAAAAGATGAAGTGAGCATCATTGACCCATGATAGGCATCTGGGGATGTAAACAAGTGAAAGTGTTTCATTGTCAACAGTAAGATAAGTAATATGATAGGTTATGGGTTCTAATTTCTAATCCCATCTCCACCATTTGTATGCTGTATGACCTTGGGCAAGTCACTTTACTTCACTGTGCCTCGGTTCTCTCATTTGTAAAATAGGGACTGAGACTGTGAGGCACATGGGGGACAGGGACTCTGTCCAACCCAATGTAATAATAATAATAATAATAATAATAATTATGGCATTTGGTAAACGTTTACTATGTGCAAAGCACTATTCTAAGCACTGGGGAGGATACAAGGTGATCAGGTTGTCCCACATGGGGCTCACAGTCCTAATCCCCATTTTGCAGATGATGTAACCGAGGCACAGAGAAGTTAAGTGACTTGCCCAAAGTCACATAGCTGACAAGCAGCAGAGCTGGGATTTGAAACCATGACCTATGACTCCAAAGCCTGTGCTCTTTCCACTGAGCAACGCTGCTTCTCTAATGGATACAGTATGCTTGTATCCACACCAGCGCTTAGTAGAGTGCCTGGCATATAGTAAGAACTTTATAAATACCATAATTACTATTATTATTATTAATGTTTTGCAGTATCTGTGGAATATTACTCCTTGGATATTATCGCTGGGAACTTTATGAAAGCAAGGAAAGCGTGAATACCAGCCTATGGATCACCAGGATTTCGTGGGAAAAGCATAGCCCTGGGAGCCAGAGGACTCGTGTTCTAATAGTGGCTCTGCCACTTGCCTTCTACGTGATCTTTGGCAAATCACTTAACTTCTCTTTGCCTTGTCCTCCCATGACTTTCTCATCATTGTAAACAATACTACCATTCTCCCTGTCTCACAAGTCCAGAATCTGGGCATTATCTTTAACTCATCTCCATCATTCAGCCTATCACTCAATCCTGTCAGTTCTACTTTCCCAACATCTCTAGAATGGTCCTTTCCCCTTTCCATTCTAACTGCTACCATGTAGATCATAGCACTTATAAGCCACCTTGACCGCTGCAGCAGCCTCTTCACTGTCCTCTCTAGTTTTCTCTCCCCAATCCAGTCCTAGATTCATTTATGTTCTAAAAAAAATCATTCTTTATCTCCCCATTCTTCAAAAACTTCGAGTAGGTGCCTATTTACCTCCACATCCACTAGAAACTCTTTCCCAACAGCTTTAAGGAAAGAACTCAATGAACTCTTCCTCTCCTTCCTTACCTTGCTAATCGCCTTCAACTACCCAACGTGCATATTTCATTTGTCTAACATCAACCTACTCACTATAACTTGATCTCATTTATCTCTCCACCAACCCCTTGCCTGCATCCTCCAAAGGGCCCAGAAGTCTCTCCCCGTTCATATCTGACAGACCATCACTCTTCCCACCATAAAAGCCCTATAAAAATTCTATCTTCCCAAGAGACCTTCCTTGACTAAGCACTCACTTCCCCTGCCCTCTTTTCATCATTGTTTACACACTTGGATCTATGGGATCCTATCTATATCTATATCTATATCTATATCTACATCTATATCTATATCTATATCTATCTATCTATCTATAGATATATCTATATCTATCTACCTATGTATCTATGCATCTATGTATCTATGTATCTATCTATCCATCTATCTATCCCATAAGCACTTGATATTCACTCCATGCACAAAGCACCTATGAACATATCTTTACACTCTGTCCTTTCCCCTATAGATAATTTGTTTTTATGTTTGTCTCCTACTCAAGACTGGAAATTCTTTGAGGGCAGGGATTACGTCTGTCAACTCTATAGCTTTATATTCTCCCAAGCACTTAATACATTGCTCTGCAGGCAGTAAGCACTCAATAAATGTTACTGATTGTTAGATTTACAAGCAGCGTGGTTTAGTGGAAAGAGCACGGGCTTTGGAGTCAGAGGTCATGGGTTCAAACCCTGGCTCAGCAAATTGTCAGCTGTGTGACTTTGGGCAAGTCACTTAACTTCTCTGTGACTCGGATACCTCACCTGTAAAATGAGGATTAAGACTGTGAGACCCCCGAGGGACAGCCTGATCACCTTGTAACCTCCCCTGCGCTTAGAACTGTGCTTTGCACATAGTAAACGCTTAACAAATGTCATCATTAGTATATGCCAAGTATTGTGCAAGTGCCTGGAGTAGGTACCAACAATCAGATTGGTCACATTTCAATTTGTGGCAGTCCTAGAAGTCCCCTTCCCCCGCATTCTGGGTATAGAAGACAACATTCCCCCTTGTTCAATTTTGCAGTTTCTGTAGCAAAACTATTCATGTTATCAGCAATTGTCTCTGCACTGAACACTGACACACTAAATGTTCTTAAATGGTTTTGGGTTTAGAAAGACTAAACAGCATGTCAAATAGCCTGGCCAGCATATACAGCAATACACTTGGCTCTGGTTAGTTTAAGTTGTTTTTTAAAAAAGTTTCTGGATCCAGTGCCTGAGTAATGACTTTTTGTATTACGTCGGAGAGGTAGAAAAGACAATGCCTCCCCTTGAAATTTATCTATTTAACTTTTCTGTCATGGTGAATTTTTTTACCAGTACAAGTGACATGAGGAATTTGATTTTAAAAGCTGAATGAAATATTCCTGAGAAATATTCTAAGTAACAATATCTTGATATGTAAAGTTTAGAAAGTGACGGCCTGCTGAGGAACCTTGGGCAAGTCACTTAATTTTTCTGTTTTAGTTGCCTCATCTCTTAAATAAGGATGAAATACCTGGTCTCCCTCCCTCTTAGACTGTAAGCACTATTGTGAGATAGGCACTAAATCAGATTTGCTTATAGTTTATCAATCTCAGTGCTTACTTACTAAGTACAGTGCTTAGCATAATACCTGATTAACAGATATCAGCAACAATTGTGCTGTTGCTGCTCTTGACTTTCCATTTTGTTGCTTTTCTCTTGGGTTTGCAATAAATGAACCATTTACTAAGCCATTCTTCTGAGTATCCCATATGGCTAAGGTATCAAAAATGGCTAAGAGCACAATATGCTCTCAGGATCCCAGAGATCTTCTGTGTCCACAAACTGCATGAATTTCTAGATTGCAATGAATGTTATTTGGTGTAGGACTGCCAGGACAGAGAGGGTGTTGGTGTCTTAGAACAACTAACCACTACTGGGGAAGCAATCAGTCATATTTTCTGCTAAAAATAATTATGGTATTTAAGTGCTTACTATATACTGAGCACTGGGGTAAGTACAGTCAGATCAGGCACATTCTCTGTCTCATAGTGGGTGTAGCCTGAAGGGGTGGGAAAACAGATACTGAATTCCCATTTTTCAGAAGAAAAAAGAGGCCCAGATAATTTTAGTGACTTGCACAAGGTCATACAGCAGGCCGATGGTGGACCTGCATTTTGAACTCAGGTCTCTGATTTCAGGTCCTCTATTCTTTCCATTGTTCTTCACACAGTAAGCGCTCAATAAATACGATTGAATGAATGAATGAATTGGGTCATGCTGCTTCTCAGCCAGGCATCTTCTTACTCTGAGCCTCCTGTTCGTACCCTCTCTTAGGTACAGAGGTAGAAATCATCTGTTAGTGGAGTTGAGAAAGGATCATTACATTGTAAAGTCAATCAATCAATGAAATTTATTCAGCATTTATTGAGCACTATACAGAGCACTTGGGAAAGTACAATGCAATTGAGTTGGTATATGTGATCCTTGCCCACATAGATCTTACAGTCTGGAGGTGAGACAACATTGGAGTTACCGATCAAGGAACTGGCAGAGTATAAGGATACGTACATAGGTATCATCCAATCAATCTAAGTACCATCAAATCAATTATATTGAAGGTACAGGTAAATACCAATTGCTTAAGGGGTACAAATCAGAGAAGGCCTCCCACAGGAGATGTGAGTTTAGGACGGTTTGAATATGAGGAGTAGTCAACTAGACGATTCCCAAATTTACGTCTCCAGCCCTGACCTCTCTCCTTCTCTACTGCCTCATGTATTCTCCTGTCTTCAGGATATCTCCACCTGGATATCCCACGAAACCTCACACTAAAAATATCCAAAACAGAAGTCCTAATCTTCCTTCACAAATCTCGTCCTCCCCCATCTTTATAATCATTGTACACAACACCATATGTCAAATGTCCATAACCTTGGTATTGTCCTTGACTAATTTCTCATTCTACCTACTCAATCTATCAGCCCATTGTTGGGTAGATATTGTCTCTATCTGTTGCCGAATTGTACTTTCCAAACGCATAGTAGAGTGCTCTGCACACAGTAAACGCTCAATAAATACAATTGAATGAATGAATGAATTAAATCCTATCAGTTCTACCTTCACAAAATTGTTAAAATCTGCCAATTTCTCTCCATCCAAACTGCTGCTGTACTGATCCGAGCACTTTTATACTATCTTGACTACTGCATCTGCCTCCTTGCTGACCTCCCGGCCTCCTGTCTCTTGCCACTCCAGTCAATACTTCAATTAATCATATTTATTGTACACGATGCAACAGAGTTGGTAGATACAGTCCCTGTCCATTACAGGCTGACAGTCCAGAGGGAGAGACAGACATTAATATAAACAATGGATACGTACACAAGTTCTGTGAGGCTGAGGAAAGGACAAAGAAAGGGAGCAAATCAGAGTGACACAGAAGGGAGTGGGAAGGGATTGCCCTGAGGGAATGAGGGCTTAGTCAGGGAAGACCTCTTGGAGGACATATACCTTCAATAATACTTTGAGGGTGGGGAGAGTAATATGAAGAGGGAAAATGGTTCAGGCCAGAGGCAAGGAGGAGTTGAGAGATAGGTCAGGTGAGATAGATGAGATAGAGGTACACTGAGTAGGTTAGTATTAGAGGAGTCAAGTGTATGGGCTGGGTTGTAGTAGGAGAGAAGTGAGCTGAGGTAGGATGGGACAAAGTAACTGAGTGCTTTAAAGTCAAAGGTGAGAAGTTTTTCTTTGATGCGAAGGTTGACGGGCAACCACTGGAATTGTTTGAGGAGTGGAGAAACATGTCCTGAAAGTTTTTGTAGAAAAATGATCCATGCAACAAAGTGAAGTATGTACTGATTAGGGAGAGACGGGAAGCAGGGAAGTCATCAAGGAGGCCTATACAGTAATCATAGGCAGGATAGGATTAGTGGGATTAACGTGGTAACAGTATGAATGGAGAGGAAAGGACAGATTTTAGCAGGGTTGTCAAGATTCAACTGACAGGATTCAATAATAGATTGAGTATGTGGATTTGAGGAGAGAGATGAATCAAGGATTATGCCAAGTGCTTAGTAGAGTGTTCTGCACATGGCAAGCACTCAATATATACGATTGAATGAATGAATGAATGAATGAATGAATGAAGGGCACAGATCCAAATGCGTAGGTAACAGAAGGGAGGGCAAATCAGGTGGGGAAATGAGGGCTTAATCACACACACACATACACACACACACACACACGCTCGCACACACACTTTGCAAAGATTTTTTAATATTGTCTACCAACTCTGCCCTACTATTCTCTCCCAAGTCTGTTCTATTTCACTCTCCCAAGCACTTAGTTCAGTGTTCTGCACACAGTAAGTGCTCAATAAATAACATAGATTAATTGATAATTTTTGCAAACACCTTTTTGTTGTGTGTCATAATGGCATCTTGATATTATCCTTAAACGTATATATGTTACCACTAAACATATATACTGAGCGCTTACTGTGTGCAGGCCACTGTACTAAGCACTTGGTAAGTACAATTCAGCAACAAAGATACAGGGCTCACAGTCTAGAAATGAATGAATTACCTACATTGCCTTAATTTCTTCAACATTAATGGTATTTCTTGAGCGCTTTCTGGTTGTAAAATTGGGATTGAGACTGTGAGCTCCACACGGGGCAACCTGAGTACCTTATATCTGCCCCAGCGCTTAAACTAGTGCTTGGCACATAGTAAGCGCTTAAGAAATACCGTAATTATTAGTAATCCACGCCTCCCAACTCAGGCACTTTTCTTCTTCGAGCGGTCAGTATCTTTTCCACAGAGACTGGTTTTCCACCCACATCCCACGTCTGACCGATCATCTCAAACCTAGCCTTCCCGTTCCACCTTCGCTGTCTTCCTGGCTTTTAATCTGGCCTTTCTTTACAACCTGGACTTGTATTCTATATCTTCTGCTCCGGTATGTTATTGGAAAACAACATCATAATCCCTCTCAACGTCTCAGCTGCCTTTGGCATTGTGGACCTTCCCCTTCTCCTCAACAAAGTATCCAAACTTGGCTTCACAGACTCTGTCCTCTCCTGGTTCTCCTCTTATATGTCTGGACATTCATTCCCAGTCTCCTTCGCCGGCTTCTCCTCCCCCTCCCATCCCCTTACTGTAGGGGTTCCTCAAGGGTCACTTCTTGGTCCCCTTCTGTTCTCCATCTATGCTCACTCCCTTGGTGACCTCATTCGCTCCCCACGGGTTCAACTATCATCTAGGCTAATACCACCCAAATCTACATCTCCTCCCCTGGTCTCTCTCCCTCCTTCCGGGATCGTATCTCCTCCTGCCTTCAGGACATCTCCACCTGGATGTCTGCCCGCCATTTAAAACTCAAAATGTCCAAAATTGAGTTCTTTATCTTCCCTCCCAAACCCTGTCCTCTCCCGGACTTTCCCGTCACTGAGGGCAACATTACCATCCTTTCCGTCTCAGAGGCACACAACCTTGGTGTCATCCTTGACTCCGCTGTCTCATTTAACCCACATATCCAATCCGTCAACAAAGCCTGCGGGTCTCACTTCCACAATATCGCCAAGATCTGCCCTTTCCTCTGCATCCAAACCACTACCTTGCTGGTTCAATTTCTCATCCTATTGCGACTGGATTACAGCATCAGCCTCCTCTCTGATCTCCCATCCTCCTCTCTCTCCCCACTTCAGTTTATACTTCATTCTGCTGCTTGAATTATCTTGCTATAGAAACGCTATGGGCATGCTACTCCCTTCCTCAAAAATCTCCAGCGGCTGCCTATCAACCTTCAAATCAAACAAAAACTCCTCACTATTAGCTTGAAAGCTCTCACCTCGCTCCTCCTACCTCATCTCCCTTCTCTCCTTCTACAGCCCAGCGTCCACACTCCACGCCTCTGCCGCTCACCTTCTCCCTGGGCCTCGTTCTCGCCTGTTCCTCCTTTGACCCCTGGCCCACGTCTTACCTCTGGCCTGGAATGCCCTCCCTCCACACATCCGCCAAACCAGCTCCATTCCTCCCTTCAAAGCCCTACTGAGAGCTCACCTCCTCCAGGACGCCTTCCCAGACTGAGCCCCCCATTCTCTGCTCCTCCACTCCCCATCGTCCCCCCTCTCCCTCTGCCCTGCCCCCTTCCCCTCCCCACAGCGCTGTGTATATTTGTAAATATTCATTACTCTATTTTATTAATGATGTGTATAGGTCTATAATTCTATTTATGTTGATGGTATTGACAAATGTCTACTTGTTCTGCTTGTTCTGTCTACTTGTTCTGTCCTGTTTTTGTCTCCCCCTTCTAGACTGTGAGCTCGTTGTTAGGTAGGGACTGTTTCACTATGTTGCCAAATTGTACGTTCCAAGAGCTTAGTACATTGCTTTGCACGCAGTAAGCTCTCAATAATACGATTGAAGGAATGAATGAATGAATGAATGAAGCGGAAAGCGCACGGACGTGGGAGGCAGAGGACCTACATTCTAATCCCAGCTCCACCACCTATCCATTTTTTGTTGGTATTTGTTAATTATGGGCCAGGTACTATCCTACGTGCTGGGGTAGATACAAGCTAATCAGGCTGGACACAGTCCATGTTCTACATGAGGGTCACAGTCTTAATCCTCATGTTGCAGACGAGGTAACTGAGGCAGAGAGAAGTGAAGTGACTTGCTCAAGATCACAAAACAAATAAGTGGTGGGGCTGGGACTAGAACCCATGTCCTCTGGCTTCCAGGCCTTTGGTCTTTCCCCTGGGCCACAGTACCTTTCAGCTGCATCTCAAACATGGCCATAATCTTATACTCTGATGCATCCCCTATCTGTAATTCATTTTAATATCTATTTCTCATACTAGACTGCAAGCTTCTTGAGGGCTGAACTTGTGTCTCCCCACTCTGTTATACTGGACTCTCCCGAGCTCCTAGTACAGCACTCTGCACACAGTCTGCAGAGCTCTGTTGTAAGCTCTGTTTGGGCACAGATCCTGTCTGCCAACTCAATTTTATCAGTATAGTGCTCTCCCAAGTGCTCAGTACAATGTTCTGCACCCAGTAAGTGCTCACTACCTATGATGGATGGATTGAGCGATTGACCTTGACTCTTCGGGGAGGACCAGGGCTGTGGATACTGAGTTCGTCCTCCTCGTCTCCTCATGCTGGTTTTTGGCTATGACGGGAAAGAGTTTGGCTTAAAACTAGTGCTCTGAGCTCCTCGGAGACAGCAGTCGCTCTTCTGGGTGGGGCGGGTGGAGGAGGTTCCCCCGGGAGGACCAGCCCAGGGTTTGGCCTGAAAGACTCGTTACCTGAAAGATTCAGGAGTCCAGAGATGACATTATCCCCTTGACGTTCAGCAGGGCTCAGTCTGTCCCAATAATGTTACCTCCCTCACCCACTACAATGCCCATGGTCACAAACTCATTCAATCGTCTTTGGCACGTGCGAAGCCCTGTAGTAAGCACTTGAGGAAGTAGAGTACAACAATGAACAGACGTAGTCACCGCTCACAATTAATTCAAAATATAGAGACATTCCAATAACGAACGAGACTCTGACAACCTGACTAGTTATACGACCCTCTTCTGAGCTCTCACTCTCTTCACCTTTAGTATTTCATTAAGAGCACCTCTCCTCAGGAGCCCTTCTCCTATTATGCCACAATTTCTTCTTCTACTCCTTTCTGTGTTGCCCTTGCGCTTAGATTTGCACCCTTTATTCACCCGTTCTCACGCCCCTGCACTTATATTCATATTTGTAATTTGTTTATTTATAGTAATGTTTGCCTCCCCCTCTGGACGGTAAACTTGCTGTGGGAGGGAATGTCCATTTATTTTTGACTGCATTCTCCCAAGCGCCTGGTACAGTGGTCTGCACACAGTAAGCGTTCAATAAGTACGATCGATTGATTGGCAATAAGCGCTTTACAAATACTACAAATAGCCAATTTCCAAAGCCACCACTATCTGTAGACGGCTGGTGCTGTAATCAATTCAGGCATGGAGTACCTTGATCCTGAGGTCTTATTACCCAGGCCAGCCACCTTTCTCCACAGAGGAATCCCTCATCACTGGTGACCCCCGTGGGACCGATGCCAAGGGGTGAGGACCAGGCGTTTTTCGGGCTAGAAGGGCCTATGACCTCATGGAGAAGGGTGTTATACTGTGCCATTTTAGAGGCATTTCCCCGCTATCATTCTCCTCAGGGTGGCCTTCATGTCTCGGTTCCTCAGGCTCTAGATGACGGAGTTCATGGAGAGGGGCACCACGGTGTAGAACACGGACACCAGCAGGTCCAAGTCCAGGGGGAGTCTGACACGGGCTTAAGGTAGGCGAAGGCTCCATTTGCTACGAATAAAGTCACGATGGCGAGGTGAGGAAGGCAGGTTGTGAAGGCTTTGTCCCGACCTTCGGTGGCCAACATCCTCAGGATGGTTCGGGAGATGCATATGTACGAGACAAAAATGGCGAGGAAATAACCGAAGGTAAGGCCAACTGAGACGGTTTCTGTCACAAATTCCTGGAGATGTCCACTGCGCCCTACGAGGTCTATGAGCTGAGGGATGTCAGAAAATAACAGGAGGAGAACGTTGGACCTCCAGACAGGGACGGATAAGGTGGCGAGAGTGTGCATCATGGCACTCAGTTCGCAAAAGAGCCACGTGACAGCCGCCATCTTCCCACAAGCCCCATCATCAAGGCCCCATTATCCATGATGACCCCGTAGCTCAGAAGGAGACAGATGACCGCGTAGCGGTCGAAGGACATTGCCGTGAGCAAGGGAGTCTCTGCTCAGGCATATGGTATGAACGCAAACACTTGGAAAGCACAGCTTAGGGAGGGGATTTCTCTACGGTCGGTCAGGGAGTTGTGGGTGGACTGGCGGGGGGGTGATGGAGATGAGGCAGAGGTCGAAGACGGACAGGTTCCTGAGGAAGAAGTACATTGTGGGTGTGGAGCAGCCGTTCGAGGGCTGTGACAGTGACGATGAGGAGATTGCCCATCAGGGCCATCAGGTGGACCAGGAGGAACAGCACGGCGTGGACCAGGTGCAGCTCCTGGACTTCTGAGAAACTTAGCAGGAGGAATTCCGAAACCTCCGTGAGATTGGCCATTTCCTTCTGGAAGATGGTTTTATCCAGCCTGCTAGGATGAGAGGGCAATGGGGAAATGAGAAATAAAATGGGAGTTTTTTCCAAGTAATATCCAGGTCTTCGTAGGAACTAACATTGTATTTATTCTTTTCTTCTTACCTCAGAAGGTAACAGTGCCTTCTGAGGTACTAGACAATTCCTGACATTATCTCACCTGGGCTTGGGAGTCAGAGTTTGCGGGTTCTAATCCCGGCTCCACCACTCATCAGCTGTGTGACTTTGGGCAAGTCACTTAACTTCAATGGGCCTCAGTTACCTCATCTGTAAAATGGGGGTTAAGATTGTGAGCCCCAAGTGGGACAACCAGATTACCTGGTAACTACCTCAGCGCTTAGAACAGGGCTTGGTACATAGTAAGGGCTTAACAAGTACCATCATTATTATCATTATTATTATTTCTGTTATTACAGGCCATCCTTTCCACTCCACTCCTCTAGCATCAACTTACTCACTGTGCCCCGATCTCGTTTATTTAGCTGCCAGCCCCTTTTCAATGATCTCCCACTAGCCTGGAATTATTACTTTGGAATTAAGCCAAAGGACTTAGTACAGTTCTCTGCACAGAGTAAGTACTAAAATACCATTGACTGATGTTGTTAGGCTATGCTAAGTGCTTATTTACTGGACCATTTCTCGGAAGCTGAATTACCCCTAGACTGGAATTCCTTCTCTGTCCATATACACCAGACCTACACTCTCCCCACCTTCAAAACATTAATAACATCACATCTCCTCCAAGAGACCTTCCCCAAATAAGCCCTCTTTTCCTGGCTTTCTCTCCCTCTTCTGTGTCACCTATGCACCTATGCACCTATGCACCAATGCACTTTGGATTTCATCACCTCACCTTCAGCTTCACAGCACTTATGTACATAGACACAATTTATTTTAATGACTCTCTCCACGTTCTAGACTTGGAGCTAATCTTAGATTAGATTAGATTAGATTAGATTGTATTATATTATATTATATTATGTTATGTTATGTTTTATATTATATTATATTATATTATATTATATTATATTATATTATAATGTTATATTACATTATATTGTATTATATTATATTATATTACACTATATTATATTGTATTGTATTGTATTGTATTGAATTATTATATTATATTATATTATATTATATTATATTATATTATATTGTATTATGTTGTATATTATATTATATTATGATATATTATGTTATATCATGTCATGTCATATCTTATCATATCACATCATATCATAGTATATTATATCATAGTATATTATATCATAGTATATTATATCATAGTATATTATATTATAGTACATTACATTATATTATGTCATATCATATTATATCATGTTATATCATATCATATTATATTATATTATATTATATGTTTTATGTTATGTTATGTTATGCTATATTTCATATTATCTTATATTGCATTATATCACATTATACTACATTATACTACATTATATTATATTATATTATATTATATTATATTATATTATATTATATTATATTATATTATTATATTATATTATATTATTCGATATTATGTTATATTATGCTATATTATTATATTATATTATGTCATATTATATCATATCATATTATATTATATTATATTGTATTATATCATATTATATTGCATTATATTATATTATGTTATATTATTTCATATTATATTATGTTACATTGCATTACATTATATTATATGATATTATATTCCATTATATTATATTACATTATATTATATTATATTGTATTACATTACATTATATTATATTATATTATTATATTATATTATATTATAGTATAGTATAGTATAGTATAGTATATTATAGTGTATTATATTGCATTATATGATATTATATTATATGATATTATATGATATATTATATTATAGCATATTATATTGTGTTGTATCATATTATATTGTATTATATTATATTATTTTATGTTACATTATGTTATATCATTATGAATTACAATTCAGAAATTGCATCCAGATATGATTTATTTATGTTTTTGTCTGTTTCCCCCTCTAGACTATAAGCACACTGTGGGCAGGGAACACGTCTACCAATTCTGTTATATTGTAGAACAGTAACTGGTACATAGTAAGCACTTAACAAAGATCATAATTATTATCATTATTACTCTTCCAAATGATTAGTAGAGTTCTCTGCACACATTAAAAGCTCCATAAATCAATAGATTGATCAATGATAGGTGGTGGATGTTGTTTGCTGGACTCACCTGTTTCTGCTGAGTAAATTCTGAAAGGCTCTGGCATCCATTTGAATAAGTGGTTGGTCCAAGAAGGGCAGTCCAGAGGTGCGTGTGGTTGTTTGGGGGCCTCAAGGCACAGCGGGGAAACTTTGGACTCTATTAGCCAGACGCCTTCAGGGAAAAGATGGTTGGAATCCCCGGAGTGAGCCCAGAATGCATACCTGTGTGGCTCCAGAGGACAGCGCGGTGGACACCGGAAAATGGAAGGGGTGACATCAGATTTCAGATCTCCCCAGACTGTTGAGATTCGTGAGGAGGATGAAACGGTTGCGACGGTGACTGTGCTGTCCTTTTTTTATTTTAGGGTCTTTGTCCAAGTGCTCACTATATGCCAGGCACTTTATGCTGGGATACATACAAACTAATCAGTTTGGACACAGTCCAACCTGGGGGAGTAGGGGGAAATTACCAGTTCCTATTAGTCCTTCTGGACTCTGCACATTATGGGGTGGGAAATGAGGGCCTCAGCGGGGCACTCTACTGGCAAGGGCCCTGGATTAGGAAACTTAGTTTGGCATCTTGCCCGCTATAACTTTGGGCAAGTTAATTAGCCTCTCTTTACCTCAGTTTCTTCAACTGCACTCTCTCAAGCTTTTAGTCACTCAGTCAATCGTATTTATTGAACGCTTACAGTATGCAGAGCTTGGGAGACTTCAATAGAATAATAGTAATAATTGTGGTGTTTGTTAAGTGTGACACTGTAGTGGATACAAGCAAATTGGGTTGGACACAGTACCTCGTCCAACATAGAGCTCACAGTCTCAATTCCCATTTTACAGATGAGGTAACTGAGGCACAGAGCAGATAAAAGACTTGTCCAAGATCACAGAGCGGACAGGTGGCAGAGTTTGATCAGAACACATGAACTTCTGACTCCCAGGCCTGTGTTCTATCCACTATGCATTGCTGCTTCTCCTGTGAATAGCACCCACATTCACTGCCCACAACAAACTTACAGTCTAGAGGGGGAGACAGATATTAATATAAGTAAATACATTCCAGATATGGACATAAGAGCGTGGGGCTGCAGGAGAGGTGAATTAAGGGAGCAAATCAGGTCAAAGCAAATGGGATCTGGAGAAAAGGAAATGAGGGCTTAGTCAGGGAAGTCCTGTCAGAGGAAATCTCCCTTCAATAAGGCTTTGAAGGGGGGTAGTGTCAATGTCTGTTGGATTTGAGGAGGGAGGGTGTTCCAGGCCAGAGGCAGGACATGGGCGAGAGATCGTCTGCTCGATAGAGAAGATTGAGGTACAGTGGAAAGTTCGGCGTTAGAGGAGGGAAGTCTGTGGTCTGGGTTTTAGTCCAGTGCTCAGCACAGTGTAAAGGAATACCAAATGCCCATAGGTCACAGATTTAAGCACATAAATGACAAAGAAGGGAGAAGAAGCAGGAGAAATGAGGGCCTAGTCGGCGAAGGCCTCTTGGAGGAGATGGGATTTTAATAAGGCTTTGAAGATGGGGAGAGTGTTGGTCTGTCAGACATGAAGGGGGAAGGTGTTCTAGGCCAGAGTCCGGATACTGACAAAGGGTTGGTAGTGAGATAAACAAGATCGAGGCACAAATTGTACTACTTATATTAGTCAATTAATGGCATTAATTAAGTGATTACTGTATGCAGAGCACTATACTAAGCGCTTTGAAGAGTAAATTATAATAGAGGTGATAACTATGTTACCTGTCTACCCCTATCTATCTTAACCTAGCAGGAGGGTATTTTGTTTAGTACAGTGCTTGGCACACAGTAAGCGCTCAATAAATATGGCAGAGGACAAGGGTTCATTCATTCATTCGTTCAATCGTATTTATTGAGCGCTTACTCTGTGCAGAGCACTGTACTAAGCGCTTGGGAAGTACAAGTCAACAGCATATAGAGGTGGTCACTACCCAACAACGGGCTCACAGTCTAGAAGGGGGAGGTGGATAACAAAACAAAACAAGTAGGCAGGTGTCAAAACCATTAGAATAAATGGAATTATAGCTATATGCACACAATTAATAAAATAAATGGAATAGTAATTGTGTAGAAGTAAAATAAGTAGAATAGTAAATATTTACAAATGTATCCAAATGCTGTGGGGAGGGGAAGAGGGTAGGGCAGAGGGAGGCGATGGAGAGGGAAGGAAGAGAGGAAAAGGGATCTCAATATGGAAAGGCCTCCTGGAGGAAGTTAGTTCTCAGTAGGGTTATGTAGGGAGAAAGAGAGCTAGTTTGGCTGATGTGTAGAGGGAGGGCATTCCAGATGAGGGGAAGGGCCTGGGGTCAACGGTGGGACAGGCAAGAACAAGGCACAGTGAGGAGGTTAGCGTCAGGGGAGCGGAAGGTGCGGGATGGGCTGTAGAGGGAGAGAAGGGAGGTGAGGTAGGAGGTGGCGAGGTGATGGAGAGCCTTGAAGCCGAGAGTGAGGAGTTCTTGCTTGATTAGTAGGTTGACGGGCAACCACTGTAGATTTTTGAGGAGGGGAACGACATGCTCTGAGCGTTTCTGTACAAAGATAATCCGGGCAGCAAAGTGAAGTATGGACTGAAGTGGAGAGAGACAGGAGGATGGGAGATCAGAAAGGAGGGTGCTGCAGTAATCCAGTCGGGATAGGATGAGAGATTGGACCAGCAAGGTAGCATTTTGGATGGGGAGGAAAGCGCGGATCTTGGCGTTGTTGTGGAGGTAAGACCGGCAGGTTCTGGTGATGGATTGAATATGTGGGGTGAATGAGAGAACAGATTCGAGGATGACAACCAGGTTGCAGGCTTGCGAGACGAGAAGGGTGGTAGTGCCGTCTACAGTGACGGGAAAGTCAGGGAAAGGACAGGGTTTTGGAGGGAAGATAAGGACCTCAGTCATGGACATGTTAAGTTTTAGATGGTGGGCATACATCCAGATGGAGACGTCCTGAAGCCAGGAGGAGATACGAGCCTGGAGGGAGGGAGACAGAGCAGGGGCGGAGATGTAGATTTGGGTGTCATCAGCGAAGAGAAGATAGTTGAAGCCGTGGGAGCGAATTAGTTCCCAGTGAGTATGGATAGAGAACAGAAGGGGACCAAGTACTGACCCTTGAGGAACCTCTACAGTAAGAGCATGAGAGGGGGAGAAGGAGCCCGCGAAGGAGACTGAGAATGAACTGCCAGAGAGATAGAGGAGAACTATGAGAGGACGGAATATGTGAATCCAAGGTTGGATAGCGTGTTGAGGAGAAGGGGGTCGCCCAAAGTGTCGAAGGCAGCTGATTGGTAGAGGAGGATTAGAATAGAGTAGGAGCCATTGGATTTGGCAAGAAGGAGGTCATTGGGGACCCTTAAGAGGGACGTTTTGCTGGAGTGTAGGGGGTGGACGCCAGATTGGAGGGGGTCTAGAAGAGATTTGGAGTTGAGGAATTCGAGGCAGCGAGTGTAAACGACTCGTTCTAGGAGTTTGGAAAGGAATGGTAGGAGGGAGATAGGTCGATATCTAGATGGGGCACTGGGGTCAAGAGACGGGTTATTTAGGAGCGGGGAGACGTGAGCATGCTTGAAGGCATAGGGGAAGGAACCAGTCGTGAGTGAGCGGTTGAAGATGGAAATTAAGATGGAGAGGAGGGAAGGGGGGAGAGTTTTCATAAAATGAGAGGGAATAGGGTCCGAAGCACAGGTGGATGGACTGGCACTTGAGAGTAGGAAGGATATCTCATCTGAAGGTACTACTGGGAAGGATGGGAGAATAGGGGAGAGGGTTGAGAGAGGGGGGTGGAGAAGGGAGAGTGGTGACTTTGGGGAGCTCAGACCTGATGGTGTTAATTTTACTAATGGAGTAGGAGGCCTGATCGTTTGGGCTGAAGGATGAAGAAGGGGTAGGAATAGGGCGCCTGAGGAGGAAGTTAAATGTCTGGAACAGCTGACGGGGTTGATGGGCATGGGTGTCAATAAGGGAGGAAAAATAGTTTTTCCTGGAAAGGGAGAGGGCAGAGTTAAGGACGGAAAGGATAAATTTAAAGTGAACAAGGTTGTCTTGGTGCTTAGACTTTCGCCAGCAGGTTTCAGAAGCTCGAGCATAAGAGCAAAGGAGGCAGACAGTGGCAGTGATCCAAGGTTGTGGGTCAGTGGTGCGAGAGCGGTGAAGGGAAAGGGGAGCGAGTTAGCTGAGTTGAGTAGAGAGGATGGAGCTGAGAGCAGGATTCTGGTCATCAAGAGTGGGTAGAGACGGTAGGGAGGCGAGGTGGGGTGTGATAATAATATTAATAATGGCATTTGTTAAGCGCTTACTATGTGCGAAGCACTGTTATAAACTCTGGGGGGATACACGGTGATCAGTTTGTCCGACATGGGGCTCACAGTCTTAATCCCCATTTTACAGATGAGGTAACTGAGGCCCAGAGAATTTAAGTGACTTGCCCAAAGTCACACAGATGACAAGTGGGAACCTCTGACTCCCAGGCCCAGGCTGTTTCCACTGAGCCACGCTGCTCTCTGTGATGGGCTGAGAGAGATGGATGGGGACGAGCGTGCGGAGGTTTCTGTTGGGTAGTAGTATAGGTTTACAGGGGGAGGTGTGTGAGTGAAGAGTCAAGTGAGAAGGTTATGATCAGAGAGAGGGATTTCAGAGTTGATGAGGGGAATCTTGAGGGGATGGTAGAGGCGAATAATATGGGCTTCAAAGGAGGGGAAGGAAAGGGAAGGGGGAGGAGGGATTGTGCGAAAGCGACATTGTGGTGCGAGAAATAAGTCGACACCTCCTCCTATTCCGGTGAGTCTGGAGAAGAGGGAGAAGAAGAGACCTCCTCTGTCTCCCCCTTCTAGAACGTGAGGCCACTATTGGGTAGGGACTGTCTCTATATGTTACCGACTTCTACTTCCCAAGCGCTTAGTTCAGTGCTATGCACACATCAAGTGCTCAATAAATACGATTGAATAAATGAATGAATGAATGAATGAATGAATGAATGAGAGAGCAGCAGTAGAGACCGTGTCAATCGGGATGAGCCAAGTTTCGGTAAGGGCGAGGAGGAGGAGAGAGCGGGAAAGGAACAGGTCAAGGATGAATGGGAGCTTACCTATAATGGAGCGCGCGTTCCATAGGCCACATCTGACAGCAGCTGTGGAGGGAGGGGAGAGAAGGGTAAGGGTGAGAGGGGTGCGGAGTGTTTGGATGGGAATGAGATGGCGGGGTCCTGGGAGGGGAGAGGCGGAAAAGGGGTGGCGATGAGAAAGGAGAACTGGGATGGGGCGGGGGCGGAGAGGAGGGTTTGGCCCAGCCCTCGGCGGCTGGCATCTTCAGCATTTTCCGGAAGATGCGCACGTATGAGACGACGATGGAGAGGAAACAAGCGAGGCCCAGAAACACGCTGAGGCCCATAGTGGATGTCTCATCACTGTAGCGTTTGGAGCGGCGAGCCAGATGAGGGGAGGGATGTCGCATAAAAACTGATGGATGGCGTTGGTATCACAGAAGAGGAAGGAGAAATTCAAGGCGGTATGCATGCCTCCGTTCAGCCCTCCACTGAGCCACGAGGCGGCGGCCATCTTCCCACAGGTCCCTCTGTCCATGATGAACTCGTAGCGCAGGTGGCAGCCGATGGTGGTGAAGCGGTCACAGAACATCCCCTTGAGCAGGACCACTTCCATACCCCTAAGGGTGATTACTAAGAAGACATGAGAATGCAGTCCAGGACAGAAGTTTATCTGTGGTTCGTCAGGGAGCTGTGGACGGATTTGAGGACTGCGACGGAGATGTAGCAGAGGTCGAGGATGGGCAGGTTCCTGAGGAAGAAGTACATGGGGGTGTGGAGGTGGTGATCGAGGGCGGTGACGGCGATGATGAGGAGATTCGCCATCAGGGCCGCCAGGTAGACCAGGAGGAACAACGTGTCCTGGACCAGCTGCAGCTACCGGATCTCCGGGAAACCCAGCAGGAGGAATTTCCTCTGCCATGAGGTTGGCCATTTCTTCCTTGTGGGGAAATAGGGTCCTCCGGGATGAATGGAGGTGAAAATATTAGGTCATCCAAGCAGTGTGGTCTAGAGGGTAGAGCACAGACCTTGGAGTCAGAAGCCCTGGGTTTTAATCCCGGTCTGCCATTTGTCTGCTGTGTAACATTGGGAAAGTCGCTTCACTTCTCTGGGCCCCAGTAACCTCAACTGTAAACTGAGGATTAAATCCTATTCTTTCCTCCTTGGCATTTTCTCCTCTGCGCCCCTGTACCCAAGACGTGGCAGCTACAAATGAAAGATATTCAATCAATACTATTGATTGATTGATGGGTTGAATATTGAGAAACGCTGTTCAGGAAGTGAAATATTTGAGAAAAATCCAAGCAACTTTAATTTTTCTCCAAAACGAGGAAAGCTGCAACTACAGCTGAACCCAAGCTCCTCCAGTTTTCAGTACCACTGCACACAATAATAATAATAATAATAATAATAGTATTTGTTAAGAGCTTACTATATGCCAAGCACTGTTCAAAGCACTGGGGTTGATATAAGTAAACAGGTTGTCCCACGTGGGGCTCACAGTCTCAATCCCCATTTTACAGATGAGGTAACTGAGGGACAGACACGTTAAGCTATTCGCCCAAAGTCACACTGCTGATAAATTGCAACACCGGGATTAGAACCCACGACATCTGACTCCCATGCCCACACTCTTTCCACAATCAATCTCACAATCAATCAATCTGTAAATCGATCAATGCTTTTATTGGCTATTTGCAGACCACTGTACTAAATGCCTGGGAGATTGCAACAGAATTAGCAGACATGTTCCCTGCCCACAGTGAGTTTACAGTCTAGATGGGGAGACAGACATTAACACAAATAAATAAATACGGTACAAGACACCATATCACAGGCCACGGCAGGCTGATGGGCAGGCTAAGACTACATTCATTCATTCATTCAATCGTATTTACTGAGGAAGGGAGTAGAGAAGAGCGAGGGTTTCGGGGCGATGGGGAGTGGAGAAGGAGCAGAGGAAAAGGCGGAGCTCAGTCAGGGAAGGCATCCTGGAGAAGGTGAGCTCTCAGTAGGGCTTTGAAGAGGCGAAGATGGCTAGTTTCGCGGCTTTGAGGAGGGAGGGCATTCCAGGTCTGAGGTAGGACGTGGGCCAGGGATCGACGGCGGGACACGCGAGAACGAGGCACAGTGAGGAGGTTAGAGGCAGGGAGCAGAGTGTGCGGACTGGGCTGTAGAAGGAGAGAAGGGAGGTGAGGTAACAGTGGTCCAGGTGATGGAGAAGCCGAGGGTGAGGAGTTTTTGCTTGATTCGAAGTTTGATGGGCAAACACTGGAGATTTTTGAGGAGGGGAGTGACATGCCCAGAGCGTTTCTGTAGGAAGATAATCCGGGCAGTAAAGTGAAGAACAGGCTGAAGCGGGGAGAGAGAGGAGAATGGGAGATCAGAAAGGAGGCCATTACAGTAATCCAGTAGGGACAGAATGAGAGATTGAACCAGTAAGGTAGCGGTTTGGATGGAGAGGAAAGGGCGAAATTTAGCGATGCTGTGGAGGTGAGACCGGGATGGGAGAGGAGGGAGGTATAAGGGAGAGGATAGGGTTTGGGAGGGAAGATACGGAGCTCAGTGATGGACATTATTATTGTTATTATTATTATTATTATCGTCTTAGAATGGGAGCTTACTGGGGACCAAGGACCCAATCTATTTCACTCCTAGACTTTAGTACTCTGCTTTGCACATATTAAGAGTGAAATAAATACCATTCCTACCACCTCAGAATGTCACTGAAACTGCGTAAGTTGCTCGATAAATGCTACTGCTGGGTGACCTTGGGAAAGTCACTTAACTTCTCTGTGCCTCAGTTACTTCATCAGTAAAACGGGGATTAAGACTGTGAGTCCCTCGTGGGACAACTTGATTACTTTGCATCTACTCCAGCGCTTAGAACAGTGCTGGGCACATAGTAAGCGCTTAACAAATGCCATTATTATTATTATTACTACTACTACTACTGACTTGCTTTTCTCTGGTTCTTTCTCGCTTGCTCTCTCCTGCTTCTCTCTCCCCTTCACTCCTTCATACGCTTTCCTCCTTTCCTCCTTTCCTCATGCTCGCTCTCATTTTTTCTCTCGTCCTCTGGCTATTTGTCTTTCTATCACTCTCTCCATCTCGTTTTTCTCTCCCTCTCATTCTTTCTTGCACTTTTATCTCCCTCTCTCTTTCCCCCACTCCTAATTTTTCATTCCCTCTCTCTATACATTTCCTTGCTTTCTCCCTCTTTTGTTTTTCTCTCTCTTGCTCTCACACTGTTTTCTCCCTCTCACATTTTCCCCTTTCTCACTTTTTCTCTCCTTTATGATTTCTCTCACCTCCCTCTTGCTTTTCTCCCCCTCTCACTCTCATACTTCTTCTCCCTCTCAATTGCTTTCCCCCACTCTCTCTCTTGCTTTTTCTCTCTTTTATGCTTTTCCCCACTCTTACTTATTTTCCTCTTCCTCTCACTCTTGCTCCCTTTCCTCCCACTCCCTCGGTTTCCTCCCTCTTTCTTTTTCTCTCCCTTTCTTTCTCCCTCGCTCTCTCGTTTTTTCTCCACCTCATGATCGTTTTCCCTTCCTCTCATGATCTTTTTCCCTCTCCCTGTCTTGCCTTTTCGCACCCTCGTTCTCTTTCCCTCAGTTTTTCTTTTGCTTTTTTTCTCTTCACACAATCTGACTCACTCATTTTCCTCTTTCTTTCTTTCCCTATTACTTTTTTCTCCCTTGCACTCTCTTTCCGTCACTCCCTCTCTCTCACTTTTCCCTCCTTTTTCTCTTTCCCACTACCTTTCTCTATCATCCTCTCTCTCTTCCTGCCGCCCTCACATTTTTTTCTTTCCATCACTCTCTAATTTTTCTCTCCTCCTTCCTCTCTTCCCCTCTCCCTCTTTCTCTCATCCTTTCTCTCTCCCTGCCTCCCTTGCTCTTCCTACAAGGACGAGGATGATGCCAAATGACACTTCTTGGGAGGACTTTGTCTTGGTGGATTTCTCTGCTCAGCCCGTTATGGAAAATCCTCTTCGTGGTTATCTTGATCTTCTACCTCCTAACCCCGGTGGGCAACCCCGCCGTCATTTTGGTGACCCTACCTGATCTCCATCTCCATATACCCATGTACTTCTTCCTGTCTCAACTCTCCTTCGTGAACTACTGCTTCACAACCGGCATCGTCCCCCAGAGTCTGTGAAACCTCCGCGAGCCAGGACCATCGCCATGGTCGGTTGCGCAGTCCAGCTCTACATCTCCCTGGCCCTGGGGTCGACAAAGTGCATCCTTCTGGCCGTCATGGCCATCTGCCGAACCCTTCACTACATCACAGTCTTTCACTCGCGACTCCATCGGGACCTGGTGGGATTAGCCTCGATGAGCGGGGTCGGAAACACCACGATTCAGGCCACCGTCATCTTCTGCCTGCCCCGCTGTGGACACCGGCGACTTCCTCACTCCCTCTGTGAGATACCCACCATACTCAACTGGTATGTGTGGACATCCGGGCCAATGAGATCCAGCTCTTCGTGGACACTTTAGTCCTGATTCCCCTTCCCTTGAGCCTGATCACGGTCTCCAATGGGACCATCGCCTAGGACGTGCTGAGGGCCAAGTTGTCTCGGGTCTGGAAGAAGGCCCTGGGCACCTGTGGGTCCCACCTCCTGGTGGTCACTCTCTTCTACGGGTCCATCACGATGATCTACACCTGGACCAACAGCTCCTTCATTGGGACTTTGGACAGGTTTCTGACCCTCTTCTGCACCATGGTCACCCCCACCCTCAACCCGCTCATCTACACCCTGAGGAACAAGGACATGAAGGTGGCTGTAAGGACGATTCTGGGAAAAGACCAGAGTTCAGATAAGGGCTAGCATCTTGAATCAAATTGTTCTAGAGTTCTTGAGAAGGGCGGGAAAGGTAGTAGCTACAACAGACAACTCTCCACCGAAGTAAAATAGATACCTGGACAAAACATCAGGTAATGAGCATAATTGTGGTATTTGTTTAAGCGCTTACCATGTGCCCAGCACTGAACTAATTACTAAGTGCTAAGGAACTAGCTAGAAAGGCAGGTCCCGCCTGGGGCTAATAGTATAAGAGGAAGAACAGGTATTGAGGGAACTGAGGTGTAGAGAAGTTGAGTTGCCTAAGGTCACACTGACAGTAAGTGGCAGAGCCAGGATTAGAACCCAGGTCCTCTGACTCCCAGGCCCTTGGTCTTTCCACTAGGCCCGGCTGCTTCTCTAAAATACCCTCGGGGGCACACATCCAAGTAATCCAAAGCTTCATATCTTGAATAACACTGAGAGATGCATGTATCTATTTATGAGATACTCTATGCTACAGAATGTGTGTTAATCAACTTTCCCACCTTCACTATGATTAATGCCGGCTTCCCCGTTCAGACTGCACGGTCCTTATGAGCAGGAAACCTGTCTGTTATATTGTATTCTCCCAAGTGCTTAGTACAGTGCTTTGCACACAGTAATAATTCAGTAAATACTACCTATGGATAGCTTAACGTCTGTCTCTCCCTTTGGACTGTAAACTCGGTGTGGGCAGGGATTACGTCTACAAAATCTGTTTTATTGCACTCTCCCAAGCGCTTAGTACAATGCTCTGCACACAGTAAGTGTTCAATAAATACCACTGATAGATTGATTGGTGTCTATTTTGCCCTCTAGGCTGTGAGCTACTTGGTAGGCAGTGGACATGTCTACCAATTCTGTTTTATTTTACTCTTTCAAGTGCTTAGTACAGTGCTCTACACACAGAAAGCTCTCAATAAATATGATTAAGTGATTGACTGATAATGATCTCAACCCCTCAGTACTTGCTGTAAATATTCTTAATCCTGTACTATTTCCCCTTTCCTCAGTCTATTCTTATGCCTGTCTTCCATTTAAGATTCTTAGCTCACTGTGGGCAAGGAATGTGTCTAACATCTCTGCAGTATTGTACTTTCCCAAGTGCTTAGTACAGTGCTCTGCAAACCAGAAGTGCTCAATAAATATTATTGATGTTTGATTAATTACAGTGTGTAAGCCCGGATGAGGTTATTCTATGTCATAATTTGGTAAAAATATAGCTACCGAGGTGAATACCCAGGAAATACCCGCTAGGGGTGAAACTCAATGAAAGGGCAGAAAAACGTAATATGGAGAATAGTAGGAATTTTGTTCCATTGGACTTTACAAAGTAATTGCTACAGTGCTCTGTGCACAGTAAGCGCTCCATAAATGCCATTGATTCATTTATGGATTGATAGTGTTGCCTAGTGGCCATGTGATTCAGGAGACCTTTGTTCAATCTCTGGTCTACTGTGTGATCTTAGGAAAGTCAGTTTACTTCACTGAGCAACAGTTCTTCATCAGTAAAATATGGTTCAGATAAATTTTTTGAACCCTTTGTGAGCCAGAGACTGTTTCCAATCTCATAACCTTGAATCTATCCTAGAGCTTAGCACATTGTAAGTGCCGGATAATATTTTTAATGGTATTTGTTAAGGATTTGCTATATGTCAAGCACCACCCTAAGCGCTGGTAAATAGTAAATATTACTATTCTTATTATTAATGATGGGCTAATAATAATATTGTTCATAGGAACAACCTGTTCCATTATTTCATGTGCCTAATTTACAGGTAATTTGAATAATGGACTAAAGTTTCAATGAAGGAGACTTAGCAGTTCATTTGCACACTTAATCTGTTCTCAATCCCGAAAATTGAAAACAATTGAAATTTTGATCTCAGTCCTAACTCAATGCATTCTTTTGAAATAAATCTGTGAAGGACTAGAAATGTTTCCTAACAGGTGGACCCAAATGACTCATGTCAGTGGGAATTTGATAACCCTTGCCTTTTGTGAGGTTTTACCATGAGAAGCAGCATGACCTAGTGGAACAATCCCAGGTCTGGGAGACAGAGGACCTGGGTTCTCATCCCAGCTCTGCTGTGTGACCTTGGGCAAGTCACCTCACTTCTCTGTCCTTCATTTCTCCCATTCTCCCTCCTTTTTTAGACTGTGAGCCCCACGTGGGATGAGATTGTGTCCAAACTAATTGATTCGTATTTACCCGAGCACTAAGAAGAGTGTTTGACACATAGTAAGCACCTAATAAATAATATTTTAAAAATCCCTGCCTCTGCCCCCTAAGAATGTGTGATCCATTGGCAAGAGGTGACAAGAGGTGGAAGAGGTGGTACTAGTCTATTTATTTTGTTAATTACGTGCATATAGCCATAATTATATTTGTTCTGACGCTTTTGACAACTGTCTACATGTTTTGTTTTGTTGTCTACCTCCCCCTTCTAGACTGTGAGCCCGTTGTTGGGTAGGGACCGTCTCTATTTGTTGCCGACTCGTACTTCCCAAGCGCTTAGTACAGTGCTCTGCACACAGTAAGCGCTCAATAAATACAATTGAATGAACGAATGAATGTGAGAGATCAACAAAAGTTTAATGATTTTGAGTCATAATAATAATAATAATGGTATTTGTTAAGAGCTTACTATGTGTCAGGCACTGTACTAACTGCTGGGGTGGACTCAAGCAAATCAGGTTAGACACAAACCCTGTCCCATGTGGGGCTCACAATCTTAATCCCCACTTTACAGATGAGGTACCAGAGGCACAGAGAAATGACGTGACTTGCCCAAGGTCACACAGTAGACAAGTGGCAGAGACAAGATTAGAATCCATGACCTTCTGACTCCCAGACATGGGCTGTATTCACTACACCATGCTGCTCTTGGGTCATGAATATCGGTAAGCAATAGGCCAGGATAAAAAGGTTTTTGATTTCAGGGAAGGTAATAAATGTGTTTGTTAAGCACTTACTCTGAGGCAAGCACTGTGCTGAGCATTGGGGTACATACACGGTAATCAGGTCAAACACCGTCCCTCACCCCCTACAGGGAGATAACAGTCTAAGCGGGAAGGAGGGGAGGCATTGAATCCCTGTTCTACAATTCATTCATTCGTTCAATCGTATTTATTGAGTGCTTACTGTGTGCAGAGCATTGTACTAAGCGCTTGGGAAGTCCAGGTTGGCAACATATAGAGACGGTCCCTACCCAACAGCAGGCTAACAGTCTAGAACGGGGAGACAGACGACAAAACAAAACATATTAACAAAATAAAACAAACAGAATAAATATGTACAAGTAAAATAGAGTAATATGTACAAATTACATATATATGTACAAATACATATATACAGGTGCTGCGGGGAGGGAAAGGAGGTAAGGCTTGGGAATGGGGAGGGGGAGGAGAGGAAGGAGCGGGCTCAGTCTGGAAAGGCCTCCTGGCGGAGGTGAGCTCTCCCACATGGGGCTCACAGTCTTAATCCCCATTTTACAGATGAGGGAACTGAGGCCCAGAGAATCAATCAATCAATCGTATTTACTGAGCGCTTACTGTGTGCAGAGCACTGTACTAAGCGATTGGGAAATACAAGTTGAGGAAACCGAGGCACAGAGAAGTTAAGTGACTTCCGTGACTTCCCCAAGACCACCCAGCAGACAAGTGGTGGAGCCAGAATTAGAATCCACGTTTTGCAGGAAAAGTGTTTGCTGTTATATTGTTCTCCGCCAAGCGCTTATTATAGTTCTCTGCACACAGTGATCACTCATAAATCTGATTGATTCGGACCTCCAGGCCTATATATTTCCACTAGGCTCTTGTTTGTGGGAAGGAAACATGTCTACCAACTCTGTCATATTGTACTCTTTCAAGTGCTTGGTTGAGAGCGGTAAGTGCTCAATAAATACAATTGATTAACTGATGGATTGCTGCATTTCCAGTCCATGAACAAATCTGCTCCCTTCCTGATTCTCTCTGAAGCCTGCGGACATGCAAGGCTGTGTTTCTTCCCACGGTATTGGAATTTCCACCTCTCGTCAGAACTCAGCCGCTGTTTTCAGCCGCTGGAAAACAAAGAAGACATCTCAGCGTCGGTTCCCTGCTCAATAATGCCCTGATGGTTTAGAGTGCAAAAAGTATTTTAATGTGCGATAGATTTTTAATGGTATCTGTAAGCGCTTACTATGTGCCAGGAACGGTACTAAGTGCTGTAATAAGTACAAGATGGTTTGGTTGGAAACATTCCATGTCCCATGTGGGGCTCACCATTTTTATTCGCATTTTACAGATGAGGTAACTGAGGCACGGAAAAGTGAAGTGACTTGTCCTATGTTCACCAAGTCTCCCTGGCAATCTGTTGATGTTAGCCCGTTGTTGGGCACGGACTGTCTCTATATGTTGCCGAATTGTACTTTTACGTGCTTAGTATAGTGCTCTGCACACAGTAAGTGCTCAATAAATACGACTGAATGAATGAATTTCATGAGAAGCAGTGTGGTTTAGCGGAAAGAGTCAGCTTGGGAGTCAGAAGACGAGGGTCCACTTGTTTGCTGTGTGACCTTGGGCAAGCCACTTAATTTATCTGTGCCTCAGTTACCTTATCCGCAAAATGGGGATTAATGCTATGAGCCCCATGTGGGACAACCTGACTACCTTGTATCTACCCCAGCGCTTTCTCCCATTCTCTCTCCTTTTTAGACTGTGAGCCCCATGTGGGATGAGATTGTGTCCACCCTAATTGGCTTGTATATATAAGAGCACTAAGAGTGTTTGACACATGGTAAGCACCAAATAAATAATATATTTAAAAATCCCTGCCTCTGTCTCCCAAGAATGTGTGATCCCTTGGTAAGAGGTGACAAGAGGTGGTGCTTAGAACAGTGTTTGGCATAGAGTAAGTGCTTAACAAATACCACAGTTATTCATTATTATTATTATTATTTCAGGGCATCGGCTGTCGACAGTACACCTGCTCCCAAGAATCTGACAATCTAAAGGAAATTTCCCAGGGGCGGTTTCTGCCCTAAAGGTTTTTTCCATAGCGGCCTTCATGTCCCTGTTCCTCAGGCTGTAGATGAAGGGGTTCAGGGTGGAGGGCATCACAGAGTAGAACACGGACAACGTCAGTTCCAGCAATGAGGGGAAGTCGAATATCGGCTTCAAGGAGGCAGAGGAGCCGGAAGTGATGAAAACGGTGGCGACCGCGAAGTGAGGCAAGAAGGTGGAGAAGGCGTTGGTTCGGCACTCTGCGGCCGGTATCCTCAGCTAGGCCCGGAAGATTAGCGCGTCCCTTCCCCTTCCCCTCTCCCACCCATCTGTTTTCCTCCCTTTCACCCGCACCTGCCCCTCCCCCTCACCCCCTCCCCAGAATCCCTCTGTACCAGAGCCAACTCTCAAACCCTCCCTTCCAACCCACTCCCACCCCTCCTCCCCGCCGCCACCCTATCCCAGTTCTCTTTCTCATTGCCACACCTCTGCCCGTCTCCCTGCCCAGGCCCCGGCCAACTCGTTCCAACCCAAACACTCCCCACGGCTCGAACCCTTCCCCCTCCCTCCCCTCCCTGCACAGCTGCTGCCAAGTGTGGTCTTTGGAACCCCCCCTTCAACCCCCTCCCTTTCATCCTTGACCCGTTCCTTTCCAGCTCTCTCCTCCTCCTCGCCCTAACCGTAACATGGCTCACTCCGGATGACACGGTCACTTCTGCTGCTGTTTCCAGTGGAGGCCTCTTCTTCTCCCACTCTCTCAGACTCATCGGAGAAAGAGGAGGTGCCAGAGTCCTTCCCGCACACCAATGTGGTTTTCACACTATCCCTCCTCCCCTTCGCTTTCCGTCCCCTCCTTTGAAGCCCATATTATTCGCCTTTACCACCCGCTCCAGATTCTTGGAGACGTAATTTACCGCCCCCTTGACCCTACCTCCAACTTTTTTTTAACGATTCTGACCCCCTTCTCACCTTCAGTCTCTCCTTTTCCATGCTCATTCTGATCTTCAGAGAATTCAACATCCACATGGATGTCCCTGATGTCTCCTCTGCCTCCCTCCTTCTATCTCTCCTTGACGCTGTCAACCTACTGCTCCCGCCCACCTCGCCCACTCACCAACTTAGTCACCCCCTCGACCTCATCATCTCCTACCGCTGCACTATCTCCACCCTCACCAACTCTGAAATCCCTCTCTCTGATCATAACCTTCTCACCTGCCGCCTCACTCACACTCCTCCCCCTGTAAATTTATACTACTACCCCACAGAGGTCTCCACCCTTTCGACCCCATGCATCTTTCTCAGCGCATCACACCCCACCTCGCCTCCCTATCCTCTCTACCCAATCTTGATGGCCAGATTACTGCTCTCAACTCCACCCTCTCTACTCAACTCAACTCGCTCTCTCCCCTTTCCCTTCACTGCTCTCGTACCACTAATCCACAGCCGTGGATCACTGCCAATGTCTGCCTCCTTCGCTCTTGTGCTCGAGCTGCTGAACTCTGCTAGGAAAAGCCTAAACACCAAGCCAAACCTGTTCACTTTAATCTTATCCTTTCCTGCCTCAACTCTACCCTCTCCTCTGCCAGGCAAAACACTTCTCCTCCCTTATTGACACCCAAATCCATCACCCCCTTCAGCTGTTCCGTACATTTAACTCCCTTTTCAGGCACCCATTCCTCCCCCCACCTCCATCCCTCACCCCCAACGATCTGGCCTCCTACTTCATTAGTAAAATTAAATCCATCAGGTCTGACCTCCCCAAAGTCACCCCTCCCTTCTTCTTTTCCATCCCCCGTTCCAAACCCTCTCTGCCACTTTTCCATCCTTCCTAGCAGTATCTTCAGATGGGCTCTTCTCCCTCATCTCAAGTGCTGCTCCATTCAGCTGTGCTTCACACCTCATTCCCCCTCATTGTATGAAATCTCTCGCCCCTTCCCCCTTCTCTCCTTAACTTCCATCTTCAACCTCTCATTCTCCACTGATTCAGTACCCTCTGCCTTCAAACACGCCCACGTCTCTCCCATCCTAAAAAACCCTCTCTTGACCCCACCTCCACTTCTAGTTATCGCCCTATGTCCCTCCTACCCTTACTTTCCAAACTCCTAGAACGATTCGACTACAGCCACTGCCTCGAATTCCTCAACGCCAACTCTCTCCTTGACCCCCTCCAATCTGGCTTCCGTCACCTCTACTCCACCGAAACTGCCCTCTCAAAGGTTACCACTGACCTTCTCCTTGCCATATCCAATGACTCCTACTCTATCCTAATCCTTCTCTACCTCTCAGCTGCCTTCGAAACTGTGGATAGCCCCCCTCTTCTCAACTCGCTATCCAACCTTGGATTCACAGACTCCGCTCTCTCCTGGTTCTCCTCTTATCTCTCCGGCCGTTCATTCTCAGTCTCCTTTGTGGACTACTACTCCCCCTCAGATACCCTTACTGTAGGGACCCTCAAGGGTTAGTTCTTGGTCTCCTTCTGTTCTCTATCTACACTCACTCCATGGGTGAACTCATTCGCTCCCACAGCTTCAACTATCATCTCCACGTTGATGACATCCAAATCTATATCACTGCCCCTGCTGTCTCTCCCTCTCTCCAGGCTCGTATCTCCTCCCGGCTTTAGGACATCTCCATCTGGATGTCTGCCTGCCATCTAAAACTCAATATGTCCAAGACTGAACACTTCCTTCCCAAGCCCTGTCCTCTCTCTGACTTTCCTGTCACTACCATCCTTCCAGTCTAACAAGATCACAACCTTGGTGTTGTCCTCGACTCCGCTCACTCGTTCCCCCACACATACGTCACCAAAAGCTGCCGGTCTCACCTCCACAACATCGCCAAGATCCACCCGTTCCTCTCCATCCAAACCGCTACCTTGCTGGTTCTCTCATCCTATCCCGACTGGATTACTGTATCAGCCTCCTCTATGATCTCCCATCCTCCTGCCTCTCCCCACTTCAGTCTATACTTCACTCTTCTGCCCGAATTATCTTGGTACAGAAACGCTCTGGGCATGTTACTCCCCTCCTTAAAAACCTCCAGTGGCTTCCTGTCAACCCACGAATCAAGCAAAAACTCCACATTCTCGGCTTCAAGGCTCTCCATCACCTCGCCCCCTTCTACCTCACCTCCCTTCTCTCCTTCTATACCCCGGCCCGCAACCTCCGCTCCACTGCCGCAAACCTCCTCACTGTGCCTCTTTCTCGCCTGTCGCGCTGTCGACACCCAGCCCACGTCCTTCCGCTGGCCTGGAATGCCCTCCCTCCACACATCCGCCAAGCTAGCTCTCTTTCTCCTTTCAATCCCCTACTGGGAGCACACCTCCTCCAGGAGGCCTTCCCAGACTGAGCCCCCTCCTTCTTCTGCCCCTCTCCATCCCCCCCGCCCTACTTCCATCCCCTCCCCACAGCACTTGTATATATTTGTACAGATTTATTACCCTATTTATTTTACTTGCACATATTTACGTTTCTATTAATTTTGTTACTGATGTGCATATAGCTTTAATTCTATTTTTTTCTGACGATTTTGACACCTGTCCACATGTTTTGTTTTGTTGTCTGTCTCCCCCTTCTAGACTGTGAGCCCATTGTTCGGTACGGACTATCTCTATATGTTGCGGACTTGTACTACCCAAGCGCTTAGTACAGTGCTCTGCACACAGTAAGCACTCAATAAATATGACTGAATGAATGAACGAATGATTGAATAAGAGACCACGATGAGCATGAAGCATAAGAAGGGTAAGCCAATGGTCTTGGCTAAACTCAGGTTTTTGGCGCCTTGGCTAGAGGAGCACGCAAGCCTCAGAAATTGGGGGCCATCGCTGAAGAACTGGTGGACAATGTTGGGGCACAGAAGTACAGGGAGAAGACACTGGTCTTGTAGAGGGCGGCGTTCAGTGAGCTGTTGAGCCAGGAGGCAGCCAGCGAGGAGGCACAGGCCCTGCAGTGCATGATGGTGTCAAAGCGCAGGGGGTGGTAGAGCCCACGAAGCGGTCATGGGAGATGATGGTCAGCAGGGCCGTCTCCGTTTCCACCGAGAAAACCACGAGAAAGAACGATAAAATCACAATAAAATCACGAGATACCAAGCCGGCAGGGTGATGGAGTTCACATTCAAGAGGGAGTTGAGGATGGATTTGGGGACTGTGATGGAGACATTGATGAGAGCCAGGTTCCGGAGGAAGAAGTACATGGGGGTGTGGAGGCGCCGGTCGAGGGGGGTGACGTCGAAAATGAGGGGTTTCCCCATCAGAGTCGCCAGATAGACCAGGAGGAACAGCGCGGCATGGACCAGGTGCAGCTCCGGACCTCTGAGAATCCCAGCAGCCGGAATCCTGTCACTGCTTTGCGGTTGGCCATGTTATCTGACATCTGTCCTGAAGTCTACACTGAGAACCTGAGCATTACCTCAGGGACGGCACTATTGGAAAGATGAAATTGTTGTGTTGGATGGAACGCCTCGGATTCCTTCCCCCTCAACCTCCTGCCCTGAGTGGGATTCGGTCACCGCGGAGACGTAGACCACGGCTGGGAGAGGCAGGGAGCTTCCTCTGGACAGTTGGAGAATTGTTAGGACAAAGGGTCCACGGCCCGACCTAAGCTCATTGCAGACAGAGGACCCGTCTTCTGACTTTGCTACATTGCGCTCTCCCAAGCGCTCAGTACAGTGCTTTGCATCCAGTAAGAACTCAATAACAGAGACTGACTGACCCATCATTTCTATGTGTCTACTATTAATAATAGTATTTCTTAAGTACTTAGTATGCTGACTTGAAGAGTAGCGTGGCTTGATTCTCTCTCTAGACTGTAAACTCTTTGTGGGCATGGAATGTGTCTGTTATATTGTAGTATTTTAATAATAATTATGATGGTATCTGTTAAGTGCTTGCTATGTGCCAAGCACTGTTCTAAGAGCTGGGGTAGATGCAAGGTAATCAGGTTGTTCCACGTGGGGCTCATCGTCTTCATCCCCATTTTACAGATGAGTTAACTGAGGTGCAGAGAAGTTAAGTGACCTGCCCAAAGTTGATAAGTGATAAGATGATAAAATGATGAGTGATGGAGCTGGGATTAGAACCCATTACCCGTGACTCCGAAACCTGGACTGTTTCCATTAAGCCAAGCTGCTCCCACAGAAATATTATACTCTCCCTAGCGCTTACTCCCTGCACAAAGTAAGACCTCAATGAGTATGACTGACTGACTGTTGGAAAGAGCCCAGGCCTGGGAGTCAAAGAACCTGGGTTTTAATCCAAGTTACACCACTTGTCTGCTGTATGGCCTTGGGCAAGTAACTTAATTTCTCGGTGCCTCAGTTCCCTCTTCTGTAAAATTAGGATTGAGACTTTGAGGCCCATGTGGGACAGGGACTGTGTCCAACATGATTATCTTGTGTCTACCTCAGTGCTTAGTACAGTGTCTGGCGCATAGTAAGCGCTTAACAATTGCAATTATGTCACGCACTTTTCTAAGCACCAGGGGAGATACAAGTTAAATAGATTGGATTCAGTCCCTGTCCCACGTGGTATTCAGAGTAGAATTCCTTATCTACCACCCCATTCACACCTCTCTTGGCTACAAGTTCCTTCCCTTGGATATCCAGCTACCTCCTACATGACAATTTTTTTAGAGGTATTTGTTAAGTGTTTACTATGTGTCAGATGCTCCTCTCAACGCAGGGGTAAATACAAGTTAATTAGGTTGGACACTGTCCTTGTCCCAGAAGGGGTCCACAGTCTAAATAGGAGGGACAACAGGAGAACTAACGCACAGAAAAATGAAGTGACTTGCCACAGGTCACATAGTCAGCAATTGGAGTAAGAGTCGGGATAAGAACCCAGGTCCTCTGACACCCAGGCCTGGGCTCTTTCCACTAGGCCTCGCTGCTTCTGGTTAAAACCAAGCTACTCATCTTTCACCCTACGCCTCCCCCCTATCTAACTTTCCCTCTCTGAAAATGACACCGGTTCATTCTGTCCCAAAACACTGGGGTCCTCCTCTACTCCTCATTCAGGGTGGAAATTGAAAGACAATTTCCTGTTAAATCTTGCCTATTCTACCTCTTCAACAATTCCCTGAACGTTTCCTCACCCTAAGAATTACCACCTTAATCCAAGCTGTCATTATATAGCCACTACGCTATTGTATCAGTCTTCCAACACATTGCCTCTAGACTGTGAGTTTGTTGTGGGCAGGAAATGTGACTTTTGTTGATGTGGTTTACTCTCCCAAGCGCTTAGTACAGTGCTTTGCACATGGTAAACGCTCAATAAATATGACTGAATGAATTGCCTCTGTCCTCATCCTTCTCCATTGTTTTATAGATCATTTCTTGAACAGTCCAACCCAATTAGGATGGTCAGGTCCTGGGAGTCAGAGAACCTAGGTTCCAATCCTGGCTCTTCCACTTGTTCCTGTGTGACCTGGAAGACAACTCACTTATGTTCTCCATAACTCAGTTTTCTCAACTGGAAAATCGCCATCAATACATGCTCTCCCTCAATTTTGGGTTGTGAGCTCCATCTGGCACAGAGTCTGTCTGACCTGACCATCTTATATCTACCATAGTGCTTGGTACACAGTAACCACTTAATAAAATACCACAAGTATTATTACATATCATTTCTCTTCTCTTCAAACTGTATTTCCCTTTAATAATCTCTCCTGCATCCCCAACCTCACAGTGTCCTTAATTTGAAAATCCCGACCCTCAAAAATCCACCAGATTTCCCCAAAAATCCCCCTCAAATCTCACGTCATCTAACAAGCGACTCATCAACTCTCACATTCCTTCATATCAGCCCTACAGAAGAAGGAACCGAGGCACAGAGAAGTGAGGTGACGTGACTTGCCCAATGTCCCAGAAGACAAGTAGTGGAGGAGGGATTAGAATTCTAATCTCCAATCTTCCAGGCCTGGGGTCTTTTCACTGTGTTAGGCGGCTTGAACACCCTTTATGATACATACCTTAACCAACTCATCGACCTCTCACCCTCTAGATTGTAAGCTCGTTGTGGGCAGGGAATGTGTCTACCAACTCTGTTCCATTGTACTTTCCGAAGCACTTAGTACAGTACTCTGCACACACTAGACTATCAATAAATACCATTGACAATGGTTAACCTCACCTGCTGTAGTTTGGAGTATTCTGGTCTCAGCTGCTTTCTCCTTTTCTTCACTGATGGGTTGGTTTTAGATACACCAAAACTGGTTCTCTGAGGTGGAGGACCGGAAAATAACTTGGATTTTAACGACGGCGGACTCTCTCCCAGGGGCAGTAGTGTTCTCTTACTGGACCGGTTTTGTCTACCGAACAGCCCCGGGGGTGGGGTCCCTTGGGAAGTTCCCACAAAAAGGGCCAGTCCTGAGCCTGTCTCAGTGAGCCTCATTAAGGCTCGGCAGATCTCCGGCCCCGGGCCAACTGGGCTACCTGCCTGTTTCAGGCCGCAGGTCCTCCCCAAACAGAGAGGGAGCAGCGTCGTCTAGTGGTTAGAGTGCACACCCTCGACTCAGAAAAACTTGGATACTAATCCCAGCTCTGCCACATGTCTGCTGTGGGACCTTAGGCTAGCCACTTTACTTCTCTGGGCCTCTATTTACCTCATCTGTAAAATGGGGATTAAGACCAAGAGCCTCATGTGGGATGTGAACTGTGTCCAGTCAGCTTGTTTCTACCTCAGAGCTTAGTACAGTGCCTGACACTTAGTGGGAGATTAACAAATACCACAGCTGGTAAGGCCTATGACATTTCTGAAACCTGCAGGCTGCTCTTCTGATATTGTCATATCTTGCCAAAGCCATCTTTTATTATTAGTAATGATAATAGTAATGGTATTTGTTAAGGCTTACTATGTGCCAAGCACTGTTCTAAGCACTGGGATAGATACAAGGTAATCAGGTTGTCCCACATGGGGCTCACAATCTTCATACCCATTTTACAGATGAGGTAGCTGAGGCCCAGGGTAGTTAAGAGACTTGCCCAAGGTCACACAGCAGATTAGAATCCACCTCCTCTGACTCCCAATCCCATGGTATTAGCATGGCTTAGTGGATAGAACCCGGGCTTGGGACTCAGAAGGACCTTTGTTCTAATCCTAGGTGCTACTTGGTGTTTGTCCTGTACAGACAACTACCCGCGGGCCTGCCACCTCCACGGCCCCAGATGCTCCGCCGGGGCGATGCCCGAGGTTAGGGTGGCCAAGGGGGTGGTGGCCCTGCTCGCTCTCTTTGGTGTTATTTATGTGTGACAATCCATCGTGCTGAAGGTTATACTCAACGTGAAAGAAAAATCTCCTCTGCTGCTGAACTGCCAAACGGTGTTAGGGTTTACCTTTCTGGTCGTCTGCCAGTTTTCAATTATTCAGAGCAACCGGAGGATAAATGCTATCTGGAAAAAAGAATCACCTGGTTCCAACATAGATTTTCCAAAGATTCCCAGGGAAGCTGCCTGGCCTCCACTCCAGTTAAGTTCCACTCGGGTAAAGAGACCAGGTGTCTTGATCCCAGCAGCATCAAGCCAAGAGAAACAGTGTGGCCTAAGGACCTGGGGTCTAATCCAGGTCCTAATCTAATACACCACTGGTCTGCTGTGTGAACTTGGGTAAGGCACTTCATTTCTCTGGGCCTCAGTAACCTCATCTGTAAATTGGGGATTAAGACTGTGAGCACCATGTGGGACAGGGACTTGTCTGACTCAATTTCCTTGTAACCACTCCAGAGCTTAGTACAGTGCCTGGCACATAATAAACGCTTATCAATTACCACAATCATTATTATTATTATTATTAAGGATGGGGACGGGGGCTTTTTACACAGGCCCAGACCAAGACGGTTAAGCACCCTGAGAAACTGAAGCACAGGGAAGCAGCATAGCCCAGTTGATAGAGCATGAACCTGGAAGTTGGAAGACGTAGGTTCTAATTCGTCCTGCACCAACTGTCTGCCATGTGACCTTGGGCAAGTCATATTACTTCTTGCCTCAAATTCCTCATCTGTAAAATGGGGATTAAGACTGGAAGTCCTATACTGGACAGGGACTGTGTTCACCCTGACTAGCTAGTGTGCACTTCAGTGCTTAGAATGTTCCCTGGAAAATAGTAAACACTTACCACGTGCCATTAAGAAAAAAAATCTGGGAAAGTCCCGTGGATTTAACAGAGTTTCAGGGAAGAGTTTTGAAGATGGGAAGCCCTGTGGTCTGCTGGATATGAAGGGAGAGGGAATACCATGCGAAGGAAGGCTGATGAGGTAGGGATCTGAGTGGGAGGAACTAGGAAGGAAGCACAGTGAGATGGTGAGCTTGGGAGGAATGGAAAATGAAGATAGGAATTCAGTGGGGGAAAATAATGCATATCAATCGATCAATCATATTTATTGAGCGCTTACTATGTGAAGAACTTGGTACTAAGAGCTTGGGAGAGTACGATGGAACAATATAACAGGGCTGGTAGCCAAATTCCCTGCCCATGATGAGCTTACAGTCTACAGGGAAATTTCTAAGTTGGATGGCTGCAGTTTTCAGATGGTCCCAAGCCCTGGCATGGGATGAAGCTCCAATCCTCAGAGCTTAACCAGAACGTTATTATTAATCACAGAATGGGAATGATGATTAGTCTGTTGATGTTGTCCTAAGAAGGAGTCCCAGAGTGGGAACCACGTGGGACTGGACAGTCATTTACGTTCTGGAAGCCGGGACCAGAGGGAGCCCACGATCCCGGCCTTCCGAAATTCCCGGACGGTCAGCTGTCTCAGTGGAGCCCCGGGCCGGTCCTCCCACGGGGAATCTCCCAGGAAATAACCAGGCTGCCATCTGACGGGACAGAGTAGCTAAGAGGTATAGCTCTCACTTCTCAGCCAGCCTTTGCTGTCACTGCCACCAGCATCCAGGACCGATGAGATAGAGTGAACCTCTCTTTAACGAGAGTTAAGTGCTCTCCAGCTCAGGACAGGCTCAGTGAGAGGAGTAGGAGAAAGGTAAGGGAAATTTCAACTGGGAACTGGATGACCAAGGTCAGAGTCACAATGTCTCTGAATTAAAAGCAGTGTCACTAAGTGGAAAGACCATGGGTCCGGGAGTCAGGAAGACCTGGGTTCTAATCCCAGTTCTGCCACTTATCTGGTGTGTGACATTGGCAAATCACTTTACTTTTTTGGGCCCCGATCCGGTCCTCCAGGGATTCCCCTCAGAGCGGCGGTTGCTTTATCTTGGGGGATGGGGTCCATCTGGAGAAACATCTCAGTGTCCGAGGGAGAGCGGAGAGGGGCTGAGGGTTCCTAGATGTCCCCCCTTGGCTGACCGAACCCAGGAATCCGAGGGGAGATAGGGGACCAGCCCAGCCTGGCTGAGGTCGGCAACACCTAGCCCCACGCTGCCTCGGTAAGTGTGCTCTGGGGTGGGGATGGAGGAGCGGTGAGAGGCCAGAAGCCCGTAGTGAGTCTGTGGAGAATCTCGCACTCGGCCTCCAGGTTGACATTCGGACAAGGACAGCATTGCAGGCGAGTTTGCAGGAGGAGAACCCAGGCTTCAGCAGGGACGACTCAGTAACAGGTACCACAGCATAAGCCACTAGTACTGGAATCACATCCTCTGCTCAGTCTCTCAGTCTCATTGTCTTTGTACCTGGACCAGCACTCATTCATTCATTCAATCGTATTTATTGAGCGCTTAATGTGTGCAGAGAACTGTACTAAGTGCTTGGGAAGTACAAGGTGGCAACATATAGAGATGGTCGCTACCCAACCACGGGCTCACAGTTTAGAAGGGGGAGACAGACAACAAAACAAAATATGTGAACAGGTATCAAGTCGTCAGAACAAATAGAATTAAAGTTAAGTGCACATCATTAACAAAACGAATAGAATAGTAAATATGTAGAAGTAAAATGAATAGAGTAATAAATCTGTACAAATATATACAAGTGCTGTGGGGAGGGGAAGGAGGTAGGGCGTGGGGAATGGGGAGAAGGAGAGAAAAAAAGGGAGCTCAGTCTGGGAAGGCCTTTTGGAGGAGGTGAGCTATCAGTAAGGCTTTGAAGGGAGGAAGTGACTGAGCTTGGGGGTGCGTGGAGGGAGGGCATTCCAGGCCAGGGGGAGTACGTGGGCCGGGGGTCGAAGTCGGGACAGGCGAGAATGAGATGCAGTGAGGAAGTTAGCAGCTGTTTGTTCTACACTCATCTGCTGTTTGTTTTAGGACACCCACTCCATCGTCTCGCTGACATCACTTCATAGGCCCTTCTTTGGCCTTCCCTCATCCCTCCATCACCTCTTCATCGTTTCTCCCTCATCCCTAAATCACCTCTCCATCGTCCTTCCATCATCCCTCCATCACCTCTCCATCGTCCCTCCATCATCCTTCCATCGTTCCTTTATCAACGCCCCATCATCTTTCCATTCCCCCTAGATTGTCAGCTCGTTGTGGGCAGGGAATGTGTCTACCAACTCTGTTGGATTGTCCTCTCCTTAACGCTTCTGTCCAGTGCTCTGCACACAGTAAGCGCTCAGTAAATTCCATCAATTAACCATTTCTCCCAGCCCTATGCCAGGCCAGAGGGGACTTATGTAATTGGGGTCCCAAGGCAGACACTTCCCTGTTTAGCCAAACTTCACTATGAAATTCATTTTCCTCGTACAAGAGAGAGCTGCAATACGATTCCCTGGACCTGCAGCTTTGTGTATGTGTCTCCGCGCATGTGCTTGTGTGCTCAGGGCAGCGTAGGAGAATCAGGGAGCAAATCCCAGACTTTAGGGAAGGGGGTCATCTGAGTAGGTAACAGTGGGGAACTTTCGCCATCTCTCCCTAGGGAATAGGTGTGGGGGTCGGGGAAGAGCCAAATGAGTGTCTAGATACGTTTATGGGTGTATTCGTCTCCCAACTTATATGTATTGTACTCTCCCAAGTGATTAGAGCAGTGATCTGCACACACTAAGAGCTAGATAAATACAACTGGCTCTGTGCGACTGTCAGTCTGTGGGAGAACTCCGGTCCTTGAGTGAGCAGGAATACATGTGAGGGTATTATATGTTTGGATGCATGTATGTTTAGCTGTGATTTTGGGTGTGAGAGTGAATTTGTGTGCTCCAGGGTACCTTGTAGAGTTGGTATATCCTTGCCTTTTTTGTTCCCTGAGGACAAGGTAAACACCGTTATTACTATTATCAGCCAGTCATTCAGCTTAATACAATGCTCTGCACACACTAAGAACTCAATAAATACGATTGATTGAATGAATATTTATTGAGTCAAGAGCAGAACTCTGTGTGTAGAGCACTGCATTAAGTTCATAGAAGAATACAATATAACGATAAAACAGACACATCCCCTACCCAGACCGAGCTTGCAGTCTCTGTACATATCCATAATTCATTTCATTTTAACATGTTTATCCCGCTTCAGACTGTAAGATTGTTGTGGGGAAGGAACATGTCTGCCAACTCTGTTACATTGTATTCTCCCAAGTATTTAGTACAGTGCTCTGCACACAGTAAATACTCAAAAATACGAATTCTTAATTGCTTGATTGATACTACAACTTCTACTAGGGATTTTACTGCTATTACTGCTACTATTACTGTGACTGCTTTCCCCTCTTGTATCGTTGTCATCTTGTCATCCCCACTTGGAAAAATATGGCGTTAATCCTCCTTTGGAATTCCCATCTTGTTACATGGCAGTCTTTTACCATGTTTCTAGGTTATTTTGTAATTAACAATTCTCTTTCAATATAAAATAAATTGCTCCTCTCATAGAATCACCGGCAAAACTCCTGATGATTTCTTCGCCTCATCACGTTCTTTCTCCTGTGAAGGGAGTCATCATCACCTACCAATGTCCAACATCTCCACAGTGAGGGAATTCCTCCTGCTGGGTTTCTCGGAGGTCCGGGAGCTGCAGCTGGTCCATGCCGCGCTGTTCCTCCTGTCTACCTGTCGGCCCTGATGGGGAATCTCCTCATCGTCGCCATCACCTACCTCTACCGGCGCCTCCACACCCCCATGTACTTCTTCCTCAGGAATCTGTCCTTCATCGACCTCTGCCTTCTCTGGATCACAGTCACCAAGTCTATCCACAACTCCCTGACCAACGAGAGATCCATCTCCTTAGTGGGCTGCACCGTCCAATTCTTCCCTGTGATTTGGTTTGCTCTCTTGGAGTTGCCGGTACTCACGGTGATGTCCGGCGACCGCTATGTCGCCATCTGCCTCCTCCTGAACTACGAGGTCGTCATGGCTCGAGGGGCCTGTTGGAAGAGGGCCACCGCCTTCTGGCTCGGCGGGGGCCTGTTTGCAGCAATGTGTTCAGCTGGGATAATCTCCCTCTCCTTCTGTGAGTCCAAAATCGTCCCCCAGGTTTCTGTGACGTCCCTCCTCTGCTAAAGATCACCTGCTCCGAGGACCACTTCGTCATCGACGTGAGCATCACTACCGCATTAGCGTAAGGCGTCAGCTGCTTCAATCTCATCATCACCTCATACGTGCGCATCTTCCGGGCCGTGCTGAGGATTCTGGATGCCGTGGCCCGGGCCAAAGCCTTCTTCACCTGCCTGCCACACCTCGTCGTCGTCACCTTTTCCTTCTCCGTGGGTGTATTTGTCTATATCAAGCCTCCCTCAGACTCCTCCTTGATTGTGGACCTGATGATTTATGTGTTCTACACGGTGGCGCCTCTTTCCCTGATCCCCCTTATCTACAGCCTGAGGAACCGGAACATGATGGCCGCCATGGACAGGATCCTAAAAGGGTCACTCACCCAGCCACCATTCAAGGACAAAATGTCTCCTTCTTTGTGCAAATAATCTCACACCACCACTTAACGAAGTAATTTCCCTCGGACCTAGCCAGATACTTAGTGGTCCTACAGGGTTCACAGAAAGCTCTGGACGTTGATGAATTGTCAAAGTCTGGGACGGAGGAGGCTAAGACTGAAGTCGGGCAGACTGAAGTAGGACAGACTGAAGTAGGATTGACAATCCAGTTTTGGGGAGGCATCATGGCCTAAATGAATGGAAGTCCCTGTAGACTGAAAGCTCACTGTGGCCAGGGAATGTGTTTAACAGCTCGGTAATGCTGAACTCTCCCTCGCCACCTTCTACATGTTGTACACTGTGAGCCCGTTGTTGGGTAGGGACTGTCTCTATATGTTGCCAACTTGTACTTCCCAGGCGCTTAGTACAGTGCTCTGCACACAGTAAGCGCTAAATAAATACGATCGAATGAATGAATGAATGAACTATCACAAGTATTTAGTAAATCCAGTTTCGGAACGGTTCTAATCCCTGCTTATTTTCTGTGTAACCTTGAGCGAGCCAATTGGTTTCTCCGGGCCTCAGTAATCTCATCTGTAAAATGGGGATTTAGACTGTGAACCCCGTATGGAACAACCCAATTACCTTGTATCTACCCTAGTTCTTAGAACAGTGTCTGGAACATAGCAAGAGCTCAAGAAAGACCATATTTTTTAAAAAAAGTTGTCATGGCCTTAAGGAATGGGGATCGCTCTAGACTGTAAGCTCACTGTGGTCAGGGAACGTGTTACCAACTCTGTTTTATTGAACTTTTTCAAGTGTTTAGTACAGTGCTGGGCCCAGAGAAAGTGCTAAAAAATTGATTGATTGACTGAGAGTTGAATTCTGATGCCAGTTCTGCAACTGACTTCCTTTGTGACCCTGGGACAGTGACTTAACCTTCCTAGGATCTCTTTCCTCTTACACTCTGAGCCCTTGTGGGACAGGAATTGTGTCTGTACTGATCCTTTCGTTTCTACTCCAGCACGCAGAAATATTTAGGCACACAACATTGATAAATACAATAATCAATCAATCATATTTATTGAGCGCTTACTATGTGCAGAGCACTGTACTAAGCGCTTGGGAAGTACAAATTGGCAACGTATGGAGACAGTCCCTACCCAATAGTGGGCTCACAATCTAAAAGGGGGAGACAGAGAACAAAACCAAACATACTAACAAAATAAAATAAATAGAATAGATATGTACAAGCAAAATAAATAAATAAATAAATAGAGTAATAAAAATGTACAAACATATATACATATATACAGGTGCCGTGGGGAAGGGAAGGAGGCAAGATGGGGAGATGGAGAGGGGGACGAGGGGGAGAGGAAGGAAGGGGCTCAGTCTGGGAAGACCTCCTGGAGGAGATGAGCTCTCAGTAGGGCCTTGAAGGGAGGAAGAGAGCTAGCTTGGCGGATGGGCAGAGGGAGGGCATTCCCGGCCCGGGGGATGACGTGGGCCGGGGGTCGATGGCGGGACAAGCGAGAACGAGGTACGGTGAGGAGATTAGCGGTGGAGGAGCGGAGGGTGCGGGCTGGGCTGTAGAAGGAGAGAAGGGAGGTGAGGTAGGAGGGGGCGAGGTGATGGAGAGCCTTGAAGCCCAGGGTGAGGAGTTTCTGCCTGATGCGCAGATTGATTGGTAGCCACTGGAGATTTTTGAGGAGGGGAGTAATATGCCCAGAGCGTTTCTGGACAAAGATAATCCGGGCAGCAGCATGAAGTATGGATTGAAGTGGAGAGAGACACGAGGATGGGAGATCAGAGAGAAGGCTGATGCCGTAGTCCAGATGGGATAGGATGAGAGCTTGAATGAGCAGGCTAGCGGTATGGATGGAGAGGAAAGGGCGGATCTTCGCAATGTTGTGGAGCTGAGACCGGCAGGTTTTGGTGACGGCTTGGATGTGAGGGGTGAATGAGAGAGCGGAGTCGAGGATGACACCAAGGTTGCGGGCTTGTGAGACGGGAAGGATGGTAGTGCCGTCAACAGAGATGGGAAAGTCAGGGAGAGGGCAAGGTTAGGGAGGGAAGACAAGGAGTTCAGTCTTGGACATGTTGAGCTTTAGGTGGCGGGCAGACATCCAGATGGAGATGGCTTGAAGGCAGGAGGAGATGCGAGCCTGGAGGGAGGGGGAGAGAGCAGGGGCAGAGATGTAGATCTGGGTGTCATCAGCGTAGAGATGATAGTTGAAGCCGTGGGAGCGAATGAGGTCACCAAGGGAGTGTGTGTAGATTGAGAACAGAAGGGGACCAAGCACTGAACCTTGGGGAACCCCCACAGTAGGAGGATGGGAGGGGGAGGAGGAGCCTGCAAAAGAGACTGAGAAAGAGCGATCGGAGAGATAAGAGGAGAACCAGGAGAGGAGGGAGTCTGTGAAGCCAAGGTCGGATAGCGTGTTGAGGAGAAGGGGGTGGTCCACAGCGTCGAAAGCAGCTGAGAGGTCGAGGAGGATTAGGACAGAGTATGAGCCGTTGGATTTGGCAAGCAGGAGGTCATTGGTGACCTTTGAGAGGGCTGTTTCCGTGGAATGTAGGGGACGGAAGCCAGACTGGAGGGGGTCGAGGAGAGAGTTGTTGTTGAGGTATTCTAGGCAGCGCGTGTAGACACCTCGTTCAAGGAGTTTGGAAAGGAATGGTAGGAGGGATATGGGGCGATAACTAGAAGGTGAGGTGGGGTCAAGAGCGGGTTTTTTCAGGATGGGAGAGACATGGGCATGTTTGAAGGCAGAGGGGAAGGAACCAGTGGAGAGTGAGCGGTTGAAGATGGAAGTTAAAGAGGGGAGAAGGGATGGAGCGAGAGATTTCATAAGATGAGAGGGAATGGGGTCAGAAGCACAGGTGGCCGGAGTAGCATTTGAGAAGAGGGAGGAGAGCTCCTCTGAGGATACTGCTGGGAAGGATGGGAGAGTAGCAGAGAGTGTTGAGAGCCGGGGGGCTGGAGAAGGGGGGAAAGTGACATTGGGGATGTCGGACCTGATGGATTGAATTTTGTTAATGAAGTAGGAGGGCAGATGGTTGGGGGTGAGGGAAGGAGGAGGGGGAGGAACCGGGGGCCTGAGAAGGGAGTTGAATGTATGGAAGAGCTGGCGGGGGTGATGGGCATGGGTGTCAATAAGGGAGGAGAAATAGTTTTGTCTGGCAGAAGAGAGGGCTGAGTTAAGGCAGGAAAGGATAAGCTTGAAGTGAACGAGGTTGGCATGGTGTTTAGACTTTCGCCAGCAGCGTTCGGCAGCTCGAGCATAAGAGCGAAGGAGGCGGACAGTGGCAGTGATCCAGGGCTGTGGGTTATTGGTACGAGAGCGGTGAAGGGAAAGGGGAGCGAGTGAGTCTAGCTGAGTAGAAAGGGTAGAGTTGAGAGCATAATCTGATCATCAAGACTGGGTAGAGAGGAGAGGGAGGCGAGGTGGGGTGTGAGGCGGTCCGAAAGATGGGTGGGGTCAAGACAGAGGAGATCTCTGTGAGGGAGTAATACGGATTTACAGGGGAAAGGAGTGTGAGAGAGGAGGCAGGTGAGAAGATTATGATCAGAGAGAGGGATTTCAGAGTTGGTGAGGGTGGACACAGTGCAGCGGTAGGAGATGAAGAGGTCGAGGGTATGACCAAGTTGGTGAGTGGGTGAGGTGGGGTGGAGGAAGAGGTTGGCAGCGTCAAGGAGAGATAGAAGGCAGGCGGTAGAGGAGTCGTTAGCGATATCCATGTGGATATTGAAGTCTCCGAGGATCAGAGTGGGCATGGAGAAGGAGAGAAGGAAGGTGAGGAAGGGGTCAAAGTCGTTAAAGAAGTTGGAAGTGGGGCCGGGAGGGCGGTAGATGACGGCTACAAGAATCTGGAGGGGGTGGTAGAGGCGAATAATGTGGGCTTCAAAGGAAGGGAAGGAAAGGGAAGGGGGAGGAGGCATATTGCGAAAGCGACATTGAAGGCGAGAAGGAAACCGACACCTCCTCCTTTTCCGGTGAGTCTGGGTAGTGGGAGAAGAAGAGGCCTGCACTGCAGAGAGCAGGAGAAGAGGCCGTGTCGTCAGGAGACAGCCATGTTTCAGTTAGGGCGAGGAGGAGTAGAGATCTGGAAAGGAATAGGTCCAGGATGAAAGGGATCTTACTTAAAACGGAGCGGGGGTTCCAGAGACCACACTTGGCAGCAGCTGTCGAGGGAGGGAAGGGAGGGCGAAGGGTGCGACGGGTGGGGCGGGTTTGGATTGGGATGAGTTGGGGGGGGCCTGGGCGGGGATAGTGGGAAAGGGGGTGGTGTTGGGAAAGAGAACTGGGTTGGGGTGGGGATGGGGAGAAGGGGACGGAGGGGGCCGGGAGGGAGGAGCGGAGGACTGGCGCTGGTACAGAGGAATCCTTGTTAGGGGGTGAGGGGGAGTGGTCTTGGTGGGTGAGAGGGAGGGAAAAAGCTGGGTGGGAGAGGGGAAGGGGAAGGTGAGGAATGGGAATGGCAGTTGGGGGCAAGGGACCTGAAAGTTCATGGTGAGGTCAGCAGGGCGAGTGACAGTACAGCCGGAGGTTAACAACTGAGATGCAGAAGCAATAAAACAGTAACAATGATATAAGTAGGCGATGGCATCACAGGGTGTAGTTAAAACAATCAATGTGCTATGGCAATAATAAAATTGGCAGATAATGATGTCACAGAGAGCAGATACAAACTATTAAGTGCTGGAGTAGGGTGGGCCAGTCAAGGGGGATCAGGGAGCAGAGATACAGTCAACTAGCATGGGAGGGCTGAGTAGTTGCGAATGAGGTTGTCGTTAATGTAACATGGTGCTAACGAGGGCTTTTTACCTGGGGGCGGGGGGAGAGTCAGTCAGGACCTGACCGGGAAGGGGGGGGATGAGGGGCACTTTAAGGAAGGTCGCCTAAGTGGGGGTTGGGGGTGGAAGCAGGGGGGCGTCCATGGGGGCGCTGTGATGGGGGGCGGGCGGGCAGGCCTCTCGGGCAAGGCCGCGCGGTGTGATGGCCGGCGGAGGGCCTCTCGGGAACGGAGTCCCGGGCGTCTATGGCTGCACTCTGAGGAGAGGAGCCTCCTAATAATAATGATAATAATAATAATGATATCATTATTAGTAGAGACTATGAAAATATCACTATATGCTCTTTAACATGACTCTGGAGGTGGGAATGAACGTTGGGAAATAGGATGTGGTATGGGATAAGGGAAGAAAGGATGACTGCAGCTCCATCTGTCTTGTCAAATCCATGCTCTCTCATCAATCCATCTTTTCTTCCTTCCATCCATCCATCTTTCCATCCATTCATCTATTCATCCACCTATCCATCCGTCCCGAGCACGGGCTTGGGAGTCAGAGGTCGCGGGTTCTATTCCCCATTCCGCTACTTGTCTGCCATGTGACCTTGGACAAGTCACTTCACTTCTCTGTGCCCCAGTTACCTTATCTGCAAAAATGGGGATTGAGACTGTGAACCCGTTGCGGAACAGGGATTGTGTCCAACCTGACTACTTCATATCTATGCCAGGACTTAGGACAGTGCTTGACACATGGTAAGCGTTTACGAAAGACCAAACCTATTACTATTATTATTATCAATGGTATCTATTGACCATATCCTGGGTGCAAAGCACTGTAGTAAGCTCTCAGTAGAGTTGAAAAGAGATGAAATTGCATTGTTCCTGCTCGTCAGGAGATTATGATCTAATGGGGGTAATAGATACAGAATAAATTACGTAGAAAGGAAGGAAAGAAGGGAAAGATGAGAAAATGGATGAACGAAGCTGCATTGCCTAGTGGGAAGAATGCGGGCCTGCGATTCAAATGGACATGGGTTCTCATCTCGGTTCCACCACATATCTGCTGTGTAACCTTGGGCCGGGTGGTTTAACTTTTCTGTGCCTCATTTCCCTCACCTGTAAAATGGGGATTGAGATGTGATCCCCAAGGGCGACATGAACTCTGTCTAATCTGATTATTCGTTCATTCATTCAATAAATCATATTTATTGAGCACTTACTGTGTGCAGAGCACTGTACTGAGCACTTGGGAAGTACAAGTTGGCAACATATAGAGATGGTCCCTACCCAACAGCTGGCTCACAGTCTACAAGGGGGAGACAGACAACAAAACAAAACATATTGACAAAATAAAATGAATAGAATAGTAAATATGTACAAGTAAAATGAATATAGCAATAAATCTGTACAAACATATATACAAGTGCTGTGGGGAGGGGAAGTAGGTAGGGCGGGGGGATGGTGAGGGGAGAGGAAGGAGGGGGCTCAGTATGGAAAGACCTCCTGGAGGAGATGAGTAGAGCTTGACGGATGTGCGGAGGGAGGGCATTCCAGGCCAGGGGGAGGACGTGGGCCGGGGGTCGACGGCGGGACAGGTGAGAAAGAGGCACAGTGAGGAGGTTAGAGGCAGAGGAGGGGAGGGTGCGGGCTGGGCTGTAGAAGGAAAGAAAGGAGGTGAGGTAGGAGGGGGCGAGGTGATGGAGAGCCTTGAAGCCGAGAGTGAGGAGATTTTGCCTGATGCTTAGGTTGACTGGTAGCCACTGGAGATTTTTGAAGAGGGGAGTAACATGCCCAGAGCGTTTCTGCACAAAGATGATCAGAGCTGCAGCGTGAATTATAGACTGAAGTGGGGAGAGACAGGAGGATGGGAGATCAGAGAGGAGGCTGATGCAGTAATCCAGTCGGCATAGGATGAGGGATTGAACCAACAGGGTAGGGGTTTGTATGGAGAGGAAAGGGCGGATCTTGGCGATGTTGCGGAGGTAAGACCGGTAGTTTTTGATGACAGATTGGATGTGAGTGGTGAACGAGAGAGCAGAGTCGAGGATGACACCGACACCAAGCTTGCGGACTTCTGAGACGGGAAGGATGATAGTGTCGTCTACAGTGATGGGAAAGTCAGGGAGAGGGCAGGGTTTGGGAGGGAAGATAAAGAGTTCAGTCCTGGACATATTGAGGTTTAGATGGCGGGCAGACATCCAGATGGAGATGTCTTGAAAGCAAGAGGAGACACGATTCTGAAAGGAGGAAGAGAGAGCAGGGGCAGAGATGTAGATTTGGGTGTCATCAACGTAGAGATGATAGTTGAAGCCGTGGGAGCAAATGAGTTCGCCAAGGGAGTGAGTGTAGATAGAGAACAGAAGGGGACCAAGAACTGACCCTTGAGGAACCTCTACAGTAAGGGGATTGGAGGGGGAGGAGGAGCCCGCAAAAGAGACTGAGAATGAACGGCCAGAGAAATAAGAGGATTAACTTGTAACTACTCCAGCACTCAGTGCAGTGCCTGATAAAGAGTAAGCGCTTCACAAAGCCCATAGGAAAAAGTTACAGTTAGCTGATTGACTGCAGACAGAGTGTATCAGGTTGTGAATTAGACAAAGGTGAAAGTATTCACAGTGGCTAAAGACTGTCGTTGAAACCAGAAACCATTGGGAGGCTGGGATGCAGATGTGACTGTTTCCATGGGAACTCCGAGGGCTGGCACCATCGCTGATGCTCCAGGGACCTGGCCCTTTTCTCCCAGGAGCCTCAGGAACCACGTGACCAGAGTGTGCGTGGCTTGTCCAGGCCACGAGGTCCCTTGTCAGGACCCCGAACCATCCTCCAGGGATCCCCCTAGGAGCAGCTCCTGCTTTATCTACCGGGACGAAAGCCTGTCTGGAGAACTTCTCAGTGTCTTGGGGAGAGCGGAGAGTGATTGAGGGCTCCTCTCTGTTCTTTCCTGGTTGACCAAACACCTGAGTCTGAGGGGAAAGGGAGGAACAGCCCAGCCCTGAAGAAGTCGGCGACCCCCAGCCCCATGCTTCCCCAGTAAGAGTGACCGGGGATGAGTGGGATGGAAGGGAGGGTGGGACGAGTATGAGTATGGAAGACATGGAGTAAGTCTGTGGCCTAAGTTGGGGTTAGGCAAGGGCCGCGGCCCCCAGCGCGCAGGGGTGCTAGCAGTTGGGGAGGTGTTTTCCAGTTCAGTAGCCATCAACCATCGCAAACCTCTCCTCCTTGCTCCTCAAACCTTGCTACCATGCCAACTACCCGCCAGGCTACAGTGCACCAGCACAGCGTCAGCACTGTTTACAATCACTTTGACCTTCAGTGGATCCAAGAATCCCTTGCAGAGGGTAAATGACAGGCAGGGCTGAGAGATTGTGACCAGCTTTGGAGCAATTCCTCCCTGTAAGCGTTCTCCCAAATGTTAGGAAATGACAAATATTTGGAAGGGTTGGAATCCCTGCCCTCATGGGCTTTCCAACCCACTAGGCAAGTTTGACTTAGTCTAATATACTATCAATCAATTAATCGTGAATCATACTGATTGAACACAAAAGCACTTGGAAAGTAATAATAGTAGTATTTTTTAAGTTCTTACTATGTCCCAAGTACTGTCCTAAGATCTGGGGTAGAGACAAGTTAGGCAGGTTGAATACAGCCTTCGTTCCACATGGGGCTCACAGTCCTTACCCCCATTTTACAGATGAAGTAGCTGAGGCTCAGCGAAGTTAAATGACTTGCCCATGGTCACACAGCAGACATGAGGCTGAGCCGCAATTAGAACCCAGGTCCTTCCTACCCCTTCTGATTCCCAAGTCCGTGCTCTATCCACTTTATAACACCATAACAGACACACTCCCTGCCCTTTCCAGAAGGAAAGAATAAGTAGAAAGATGAATATGCAATTCTTATGTGCATTTTACAGATGAGGAAACTGGGGCCCAGAGGAGTGAAGAGACTTTCCCAATGTTCCTCATCAGCAAAGGTACAGAGCCAGGATTAGAACCGATGTCCTCGGATTCCCACTAAGCTATGTTTGGGACGGTACAATAGAACAGAGCTGGTAGATGTGTATACTGCCCTCCAGGAGCTCACAGTCAAGAAGAGAAATCCTGGGCCCATGCTTTCTCCACTAAATGAGGATGGACAGGAGATGATCACGCTTGAGTTAGAAGAAGTGGATTTAGAGGACTGGGAAATGAACCGGGGAAGCTGGTCGGTGTGTGTGGTGGCGGGGGGGTGGAATTTTTAACAGTGCTCAGAATTCGGAAAGAACTGTGCTGTCTCTGATTTTGAGTGGATAAGAGAGGAGGTTCCAGGCTAAATTGGAAATTGGAGAAACCGATCGCGAGTAACAACTAGAACGTTTCTTTGAGAGCTGGGAAGACGTTTAAACAATGGAAAGGGGATGAAGTGCAGTCATACGGCGGTGAGCCTTCAAACTGATTGTGAGTTTTTGTTGCTTGTGAAAAAACACAACTTGTCATGAGAGGAGGTTGAGGAGAGGAGAGATATAGGATGAGCGATGCTTTAGGAAGGTACTAGACGATTGATGACGTATACTTGTGTTTGTGTGTGCAAAAGTGTGAATGCAGATATATGAGCAAATGGAATCAGTTTGGAGAATAAGTGGTTTTGTGTTATGGTTGTTGTTTGTTTATTTTATGATATCGTTAAGGGCTTATTATGTGTCAGTTACTGTATTAAGCACAGGGGTGGATACAAGCTACTCAGGTGGTCACAGTCCATGCCTCATAAGGTACTCATAAGCCCCATTTCTCAGATGAGGTAACCGAAGCACAGAGATAAGTGACTGGCCCCAGGTCACACAGCAGACAAGGAATACAGACAGGATTAGAATCCAGGTCCTTCTGTATACCAGGCCCATTCTCTTTCCACTAAATGGATGAATTTATGTGTAAAGGCACTTCTTGTTTGACCTTACAGCTACCGAAAAAATTTCCCAACAGTCATGAGCATATCTTCATTTTCTCTGACCTCTGATATCCGCTATTCATTTTTGTTTCTGTCTCCTCAACCAAAAATAATTCTCTTAATATTTATTAAGTGCTTACTATGTGCTAAGTAAAGTATTAAGTGTTGGGGGAGATTCAGGGCAACCTGGCACACACGGACCGTATCCCACAAGGTATTCACGAAGTAAGAGGGAAAACAGTTATCAAATCCCCATTTCACTATTGAGAAAATTGAGGCATAGAGAAATTAAGTCATTTTCCCATGGCTATGCAGCAGACAGCTGGTAGATCTGAGAAGCAGCATGGCTCAGTGGAAAGAGCCCGGGCCTGGGAGTCAGAGGTCATGGGTTCAATTCCATGCTCTGCCACTTGCCAGCTGTGTGACTTTAGGCAAGTCACTTAACTTCTCTGTGCCTCAGTTACATAATCTGTAAAATGTGAGGTACTGTGAGCCTCAAATGGGACAACCTGATCACCTTGTATCCTCCCCAGCGCTTAGAACAGTGGTTTGCACATAGTAAGCCCTTAACAAATGCCATCGTTATTATTATTATTATTGTTATTATTATTATTATTATTATTATCATTATTATTATAACACAGGTCTCCTGACTCCCAGGCTTGTGTTCTTCCCAATAGTTCGAAGCTTCCAATAGAATTGAAGCTCTGTGGGGCAGTGATCATATGTACTAATACCTTGTCCTCCGTAGGTTCTCAGCAAACAGAATTGATTGACTCAGTCCTATTTATTCACCCGCAAAATCAATGTCTCTAAATTGAAGTCTTCCCTCCTCCTGTGCAGAAAGTCCACATAATTCCCCAGAAATGTTCAATGTCTCCACGGTGAACTCAAAGATCATTTTTAATTCAGTAAATTGTCTCCTCTCCGTAGAGAATCACCAGCACGTCAATTCCTTCACTCATCCCATCAACTGACTCTAACTTTGGCTATTCCCTCATCCATTGCAGAAAGTCAATGCTGCCTACAAAAAAATGCCCAACGTCTCCACGGTAAGGGAATTCCTTCTGCTGGGATTCTCAGACACCCGGGAGCTGCAGCTCGTCCACGCCGCTCTGTTACTCCTGGTCTACCCGGCGGCCCTGATGGGGAATCTCCTCATCATCACCTTCACCGTTTTCGACTGGCGCCTCCACACCCCCATGTATTTCTTCCTCAGGAATCTGTCTTTCGTCGACCTCTGCCTCATCACCGTCATCGTCCCAAACTCGGTCCTCAACTCCTTGGCCAATCGCAGCTCCATCTCCTTCTTGGGCTGTGTCGCTCAGGTCTTCTTGGTGGTCCTGTGTGTCGGTTCAGAGTTTCCCATACTCACAGCAATGTCCTATGACCGCTACGCTGCCATCTGTCACCCCCTGCGCTATGAGACCATCATGACCAACACAGCCTGTGGAAAGATGGTGGCCGCCTCCTGGCTCACCGGGGTGATGTTTGGGGTCTTGTATTCAGCTTCGACTTTCTCCCTGGGTTTCTGTGGGTCCAACATCGTCCAGCAGTTCTTCTGCGACGTCCCCACTCTGCTGAAGATCTCCTGCTCTGAGGACCATGTCGCCATTGATGTGAGCGTCACCGGTGGGGTAGCTTTAGGTTTAGGTTGCTTTATCTTCATCATCATCTCCTACGTGCGCATCTTCCAAGCTGTGCTGAGGATGCCGGCTACCGAGAGCCGAGCCAAAGCCTTCTCCACCTGCCTGCCTCACCTCGCTGTCGTCACCATCTTCCTCGCTACGGCCGCAATTGCCTACCTCAAGCCCGTGCCTGACTCTCCCTCGACCCCGGACCTGCTGGTGTCCGTGTTCTACACCATAGTGACCCCCACCCTGAACCCCATCATATACACCCTGAGGAACCGGGACATGAAGTATGCCCTGGGGAGAGTTCTAAAGAGAGATTCCCTCCTCTAAGGGATAAAATGTCTGTTTCCCTTTTCTGACTATCCCGTTCCCCCATCAGGGTTCTGACCGTGGGAATATCCATATAAAGAGTTGTCCAAAGAAAAAGTCCAGCGTCTGAGGATTTGTCAATGTCTGGGACAGAGGTTGCTAAGCCGTGTGACTGGAAGCCCGGTATGGGCAGGAATGGTCTCTCTTTATTCTGAATTGTACTTTCCAAGCGCTTAGTACAGTGCTTTGCACACGATAAGCACTCAATAAATATTATTGAATGAATGAATAAATGACTGACAAGTGATTGTTAGGGCGGCATCATGGCTTAGTGCAATGAGCATGTGGCTGGGAGTCATGAGATTCGAAAGGTCTGCCCGGTTCCACCACTGGCCTGCTGTATGACCTTGGTCCAGCCACTTAACCTCTTTGAGTCTCTCTGTAAAATCGTGATTCAATATATCAGTAAATCAGAGGGTGACACGGTAGCAAGGGTGCAATCATGGAAACTGTCTCCCACATTTGACTGCCTGTTTACTTGTTATGATGCCTGTCTCTAATCCATTCATTCATCCATCCACCCATCCATCCTTCCGACCATCCATCTGTCCATCCCAGACTGAGCTCCCTCCTTCCTCTCCCCTCCTCCCCCTCCCCTTCCCCCGCCTTACCTCCTCCCCTCCCCACAGCACCTGTATCTATGTATATATGTTTGTACGTATTTATTACTCTATTTATTTATTTTACTCGTACATATTTATTCTATTAATTTTATTTTGTTAAAATGTTTTGTTTTGTTTTGTTGTCTGTCTCCCCTTTCTAGACTGTGAGCCCGCTGTTGCGTAGGGACCGTTTCTATATGTTACCAACTTATACTTTCCAAGCGCTTAGTACAGTGCTCAGCACAAAATAAGCGCTCAATAAATACGATTGAATGAATGAATGAATGAATCTGTCTATCCAGCCATCAATCAATCCATTACCCACCCATCCAGCCGTCCATAATAATAATAATAGTGGTATTTGTAAAGGGTTTACTAAGGGCCAGGCACTGTGCTGAGGCAGATACAGTCTAATCAGGGTTTACACATTCCCTGTCCCACGTGGGGCTCACATTCTCAATCCCCATTTCAAAGATGAGATAACTGAGGCACAGGGAAGTGAAGTGCTTTGCCCAAGATCACACAGCACACAATCCACCCATCCATCCATCCATCTATCCATCCATCTACCCACCCACCCTTCCATCCATCCATGCAGCCAACAAACCATCCATGCATCCATCTATCAATCCATCCAACCATATGTCAATCAATGATACTTGTTGAATGCATCCTGGATGTAAAGTACTGTAGCGAACCCTTCAGAGAGATCAAAATAAATTAAACACCATCCTTGTTTTCCAAGAGCTTAAAATCTAACAGGGGAGATAGACGCAGAACTAATTAATGGGAGGACGAAGAAGAGAAAGGAGTGAATGGTAAATAGATGGCTGTATGTTTAAAGAGTATATTTTATTAAAGCCACTATGTACAAAACTGTAATCGTGGGTGTGAGTGCAAAAATGGAGAAGTCGTTTAAGATGCTGATTGGTAGTTGTGGGAAATGACTTAGGGAGAAGTAAAATGAGTCGTGCGAGGTATCTTGGAAGTGGTGGGATGATGGAGGGGCTTTGATGATGGGGAAAGCTGTGCTCTGCGGGACTGGAAGCAGGGAGAAGAAAATGTAAACTGAAAGATTATTTCTCCATTTTCCATAACTGAGATATTTTGAAAGGGGACAGGACCATTCAGATGAAAGAACGCAGTGACCTCCTCGCCCCAGTTTGGTACACTGTCTCAACTCTGAGATAGAAAGGGACGAACCATAGGCTACAACTTATTCTTTCTGAAACCAGAAATTTTCCTGTCATGTTCACCCAGCCAGTATCAGTGATTCCTTCCCATCACCCTATTCTCAGAACATCTCAGCACCTCCAAATCTGATAATAATAATATCAATAATAATGAGTTCATTTGTTAAGTGCTTACTGTGTGACAGGCACAGCTCTAAGCGCTGGGGTAGTTACAACGGAATCAGGTTTTCCCATCTGGGGTTCACAGTCTTATTGGAAATGCCAAAGGAGAAATTTGCTTCAAGCAAGGAATCTCCACTTTGTTTTCCCTAGCTTAGGATGCCTTCAGGGCCACCAAGGAGAACATGTGAGATGAAATAGAGGACATTTGTTCTAAGAGGAAAATCTCCTGCTGTAGTTTCACTATCAAAAGTTTTCAAGGCCTGAAAAGACGGCATTTGGTGTTAAAAAAAAAAGGAGAATTTTGCTTCATACAGAAGCACTCCACTTTAGTTGTCTATCCAAGGTCTTCAAGGCCTCAAAACAGAGTACTTGAGGTGCCAAAGATGAAATATATTTCCCTGGAAATGCACCTCCTGGTCCTTTCTCCACCTCGGACCTTCAAGGTCTTTTAATTGAGAATGAATAAAGAGAATATCTGAGGAGAAAAGGGAGAAACTTTCTGCATGTGAACAATCTTGGCTTTTCTTTCTCTGACTGAAGATTTCTAGGCCTCCGAAAGAGGGTATTTGAGATGACAAAGGAGAAGTTTTGTCTCATGCACACAGTCCTCAATTGTTACTCCCCTCCTCAAAAATACCCAGTGGCTACCAGTCAACTTAGGCATCAAGCAAAAACTCCTCACTCTCGGCATCAAGGCTCTCCATAACCTCGCCCCCTCCTACCTCACCTCCCTCCACTCCTTCTAGAGCCCAGCCTGCACCCTCCACTCCTCCGCAGCTAACCTCCTCACTGTACCTCGTTCTACCCTGTCCCGTCGTCGACCCCCGGCCCACGTCCTCCCCCTGGCCTGAAATGCCCTCCCTCCACACAAACGCCAAGCTAACACGCTTCCTCCTTCAAAGCCCAACTGAGAGCACACCTCCTCCAGGAGGCCTTTCCAGATTGAGCCCCCTTTTTCCTCTCCTCCTCCCAATCCCCCTCGCCCTACCTCCTTCCCCATCCCACAGCACCTCTATATATATGTACAAATTTGTTACTATATACACTTTATTTGTACATATTTACTATTCTATTTATGTTGCTAATGGTTTACATCTAGCTTTACTTCTATTTATTCTGATGACTTGACACCTGTCCACATGTTTTGTTTTGTTGTCTGTCTCCCCCTTCTAGACTGTGAGCCCGTTGTTGGGTAGGGACCGTCTCTATATGTTGCAAAGTTGTACTTCCCAAGCGCTTAGTACAGTGCTCTGCACACAGTAAGCGCTCAATAAATACGATTGAATGAATGAATGAATTCCTGCTCACTCACAGACCGCGGTTCTCCCACAGACTGACAGTCGCACAGAGCCAATCGTATTAATCGAGCGCTTACTGTGTGCAGAGCACTGTTCTAATCACTTGGGAGAGTACAATACAAACAGGTTGGTAGACGCTTACACCCATAAACGTATCTAGTCACTCATTCGGCACTTCCCTGACCCCCAGACTTATTCCCTAGGGAGAGATGGCAAATATTCCCCACTGTTCCCTACCCAGATGGCCCCCTTCCCTAAAGTCTGGGATATGCTCCCTGATTCTCCTACCCTGTCCTAAGCACACAAGCACATGCACGCATACACATACACAAAGCTGCAGGTCCAGGGAATCCGATTGCAGCTGTCTCTGTACCAGGAAAATGAACTGTAGAGTGAACTCTGGCTAAACAGGAAAGGGTCTGGCTTGGGACCTCAGTTACATACGTCGCCTCTGGCTTGGCAGAGGGCTGGTAGAAATGGTTAATCGATGGTATTTATTGAGCGCTTACTGTGTGTGGAGCACTGGACTAAAGCGTTAGGGAGAGGACAATCCAACAGAGTTGGTAGACACATTCCATGCCCACAACGAGCTGACAATCTAGGGAGAATGGAAGGATGATGGGGTGTTGATGAAGGAACGATGGAGAGATGATGGAGGGATGAGGGAAGGGTGACCGAGGATCGATGAAGTGATGTCAGCGAGATGATGGAGGAGGTGTTCTAGAACAAACAGCAGATGAGTGCCGGTCCAGGTAAAAAGACCATGCAACTGAGAAATTGAGCAGAGGAGGTGATTCCAAAACAAGTGGCTTGTGCTGTGGTACCTGCCCTGTGTCGTCCCTGCTTAAGCCTGATTTCTGCTCCTGCAAACTCGCCTGCAATGCTGCCCTGGTCCGACCTTCAACCTGCAGGCCGGGTGTGAGCTTCTTCAGACTCACTACGGGGTGCTGGCCTCTCCCCGCCCCTCATTCCCCAACACAGGGCACACTCACTGGGGCAGCGTGGGGCTGGTGGTCACCGACCTCTGCCAGGCTGGGCTGGTCCCCTGTCTCCCCTAGGAATCCTGGGTTCGGTAAGCTAAGGAGGGACATCTAGGAGCCCTCATCCCTTCCCCGGTCTCCCGCGGGAACAGATGTTTCTCCAGATGGACCACATCGCCCAAGATAAAGCAGCCGCCGCTCTGAGAGCAATCCCTGGAAGACCGGATCGGGGCCAAAAAAGGGACGTGACTTGTCCAGTGCCACACACCAGATAAGTGGCAGAACTGGGATTAGGACCCAGGTCTTCCTGACTCCCGGGCCCATGCTCTTTCCACTAAGCGGCACTGCTTTTAATTTAGAGAAATTGTGACTCTGACCTTGGTCATCCAGTTCCCTATTGAAATTTCCCTCACCTGCTCCCTGCTTCTCTCCGGAGTCACTGGGCCTGCCCTGGGCTGGAGAGCACGGAATTCTGCTTAAAGAGAGGTTGACTCTATCTCATCGGTCCTGGACGCTGGCGGCAGTGACAGGACAGTCTGACCGAAAGGTGAGAGCTGTCAGGATCCTCGCTACACCTCTCGGCTGTGCCGTCCCCTCACATGACAGCCCGGTTATTTCTTGTGGGATTCCCTGTTGGAGGAAGGGCCTGGGGCTCCACTGAGACAGCTGACTGTCCGGGAATCTCGGAAGGCCGGGATCGTGGGCTCCCTGTGGTCCCTGCCTCCACAACCTAAATGACTGTTCAGTCCTTCGTGGTTCCCATTCTGGGACTCATTATGACAACACCAACAGACTAATCATTCCCTTTCTGTGATTAATAATAGTGTTCTGGTTAAGCTCTGAGGGTTGGAACTTCATCCCATGCCAGGGCATGGGACCATCTGAAAACTGCAGCCATCCAACTTAGACATTTCCCTCTAGACTGTAAGCTCATAATAGACAGGGAACATGGCTACCAGTCCTGTTATATTATTAAATCGTACTCTCCGAAGCACTTAGTACCAAGGTCTTCACATAGTAAGCGCTCAATAAATATGATCGATCAATAAATGTGATCATAAATAATGATGCGCATTATTTTCCCCTACTGAATTCCTATATTCATTTTCCATTCCTCCCAAGCTCACCATTTCACTGTGCTTCGTTCCCAGTTCCCCCCACTCAGACGCCTACCTCATCACCTTTCCTCCGCACGGAATTCCCTCTCCCTTCATATCCAGCAGACCACAGGGCTTCCCATCTTCAAAACTCTTCCCTGAAACTCTGTTAAATTCACGGGACTTTCCCTGATTTTTTGTTTCAGAACGGTACATTGTAAGTGTTTACTATTTTCCAGGGACCGTTCTAAGCACTGAAGTACGTAAAAGCCAGTAAAACTGGACATAGTACCTGTCCCGCAAAGGACTTCCCGTCATAATCCCCATTTTACAAATGAGGTAGTTGAGGCAAGAAGTGATATCACTTGCCCATGGTCACATGGGAGACAAGTGGTGGAAGCAGAACTAGAACCTAGTTTCTCTGACTCCCAGGTCCATGCTCTATCAACTGGGCTATGCTGATTCCCTGTGCTTCCCTGTCTCAGGATGCTTAATTGCCTCTATCTGGGCCAGTGTAAAAAATCCCGCTCCCCAACATTAATAATAGTAATAACAATAATCACGACTGTGTGATTATAACGCCATAGTGTAGGGGAAAATAGATAGGCGTTTATTATATGACAGGCAGTGTACTAAGCACTGGAGCGGATACAAGCAAATTGGGTCAGACAAGTCCCTGTCCTACATGGGGCTCACAGTCTTAATCCAAATTTTGCAGATGAGGTAATTGAGTCTTCGAGAAGTGAAGTGACTTGCCCAAGGTCACATAGCAGACAAGTGGTTGATCCAGGATTAGAACACAGGTCCTTAGGCCACACTGTTTCTCTTGGCTTACTGTTGCTGGGATCAAGACACCTGGTCTCTTTACCCCAGCAGGACTTAATTGGAGTGGCTGCCAGACAGCTTCCCTGGGAATCTATGGAAAATCTATGTTTGAGTCAGGTGATTCCTTTTTCCAGATTGCATTTATCTTCTGGTCGCTCTGAATAATCGAAAATGGGCAGACGACCGAAAAGGTTAACCCTAGCACCGTTTGGTAGTTCAACAGCAGAGGAGATTTTTCTTTCATGTTGAGTATAACCTTCAGCACGATGGATTGTCGCACATAAATAACACCATAGAGAGCGACCAGGGCCACCACGCCCTTGACCACCCTGACCTCGGGCATCGCCCCGGCGGAGCATCTGGGGCCATGGAGGTGGCAGGCCCGCGGGTAGTTGTCTGTACAGGACAAACACCAAGTAGCACCTAGGATTAGAACAAAGGTCCTTCTGAGTCCCAAGCCCGGGTTCTATCCACTAAGACATGCTAATACCATGGGATTGGGAGTCAGAGGACGTGGATTCTAATCTGCTGTGTGACCTTGGGCAAGTCTCTTAATTACTCTGGGCCTCAGTTACTTCATCTATAAAATGGGTATGACGACTGTGAGCCCCACGTGAGACAACCTGATTACCTTGTATCTACCCCAGTGCTTAGAACAGTGCTTGGTGCATAATAAGAGCTTAACAAATACCATCATCATTATTATTACAGTACAACAGTATAACAGACACATTCCCTGCCTACAAAGAGCTTACAGTCTAGAGAGAAAATCAAGCCAAGTTGCTCTTCAAGTAAGCATTTTAAGTACTTAACAAATACTATTATTAATAGTAGGTGCGTAGAAATGATGAGCCAGTCAATCTTCTTCATTGAGCGCTTACTGGATGAAAGCACTGTACTGAGCACTTGGGAAAGTGCAATGTAACAGAGTCAGTAGATGGGTTCACTTTATGCAAGGAGCTTAGCTCGGGCTGTGGACCCTTTATCCTGACAATTCTCCATCTGCACACAGTAAGCTCTCTGCCTCTAACAGCCATGGTCCATGTCTCCCCGGTGACCGAATCCCACTCAGGGATGGAAGTAGGGTGAGAAGGAATCTGAGCCGTTCCAAACAACCCAACAATTTCATTTTTCTGACAGTGTCATTCTTGGAGTGATGCTCAGGTTTTCAGTGTGGACTTCCAGGAAGATTTCAGATGACACGGCTGACCACATGGTGGTAACGGGATTCCTGCTGCTGGGATTCTCGGAAGTCCAGGAGCTGCAGCTGGCCCATGCTTCTCTGTTCCACCTGGTCTATCTGACGGCCCTGATGGGGAATCTCCTCACGGTCGCTGCCCCCTCCATCAAAGGGCGCCTCCACATCCCCATGTAATTCTTTAGGAATCTGGCCCTCTTCAACCTCTGCTACGTCTCTGTAACCATCCCCAAATCCATCCACATCTCCCTGACCGACCATAGATCCATTTACTTCCTGGGATGTGCTACCCAGGACTTCTCGGTGGTTCTGTTAGGTGGTTCAGAGGTGTTCCTCCTCACGGCGATGTCCTATGACCGCTACGGCGCCATCTGCCTCCCCCTGCGCCACGAAGACATCATGGACCAAGATGCTTGTGGGAAGATGGCCGCGGTGTTCTGGCTTAGCAGTGGGCTGTTTGCAGTGATGTCATGCCCTGGGACGTTCTTCCTACCCTTCTGCGGGCCCTACCTGATCCCACAGTTATTCTGTGATATCGCCCCCATGGTCCGACTCTCCTGCTCTGAAATGTCTCTTGTAATCGATGTGATCATAGTCACCGAGGCCCTTTAGGACTTCTGTTTCATCTCCATCTTCGGCTCATATGCACACATCTTCCGGGCCGTGCTGAGGTTGCTGGACTCCGAAGGCCGGGCCAAAGCCTTCTCTACCTGCCTGTCTCACCTTGCCGTCATGACCGTGCTTTTCACCAAGGCTGCTTTCGGTACCTTACATTCACCCTCAGACTTCTCCTCAGCGCTGGACCTGCTGGTGTCCGTGTTCTACACGGTAGTGCCCCCTGCCCTGAAACCTCTCATCTACAGCCTGAGAAATCAGGACGTGAAGGCCGCCCTGGGGAGAGTCCTAAGTGGGAGTCCTTTCACCCAGCATAGAAAGTTCCTAATGATGCCTTGATCCTTTGGTTTCTCTCTCCTTGGATTGACTCTGAGCAAGGCTTATCCATTTAGAGACGCAGCGATTCCTAGTGGAAAGAGCCTGGGCCTGGGAGTCAGAGTACCTGGGTTCTAATCCTGACTCTGCCACGTGTCCACTGTGTGACTTCGGGCAAGTCACTTAACTTCTCTGGGCTTCAGTTACTCCACCTGTAAAATGGGGATTAAATCCTACTACCTTCTACTTAGACTGTAACTGGGACAGGGATTGTGTCCAACTCATTCATTCAATTCATTCAATCGTATTTCTTGAGCACGTACTGTATGCAGAACAATGTACTAAGCTGTTGGGAAGTACTCGATTATCTTGTTCCTACCCTAGCACCTAGTACAATGCATGGCACATAGTAAGGTCTTAACAAATGCTCTTCTTATTATTACCCCAATCTTTCAGGGCACCTTTTGTGCTTGGTCATTTTTCTTCTCTCACCCCTCCAGGCAGGAGCAACTGTGCAAAGAGCTTCGTGGTACTCTGAACACAGTAGCTCTCAATAAATACGATTGAATGAATTGATCAATCAATGAACTATACGCATTGAATCCTTACTGTGTTCTGAGTACAGTACTAAGCACTTGGAAGAGTAAAATATAAGAGACACATTCCCTTCCAAAGTGAAATTACAGTCTAGAGGGGGAGACAGACATTAATATAAATGAATATATTACAGAAATGTACATATGTGCTCTGGGACTGGGTATCTGAAAAAGGGAGCAACTCAAGGTGACGTAGAAAGGGGTGGGAGACAAGGAATGGAGGGCTAAGCCGGGGAAGGCCTCTTGGAAGAGATGTGCCTTACATGTAGCTGTGCATCCTATGTCGAGTTGAATACAGTGAGGGTGAAAATTGAATACCTCAGAGAGGAGGCAGCCAGCCTGGTTGTCATGACTAGGAGGTTTTGAGTAAGGGAAGGATTCTATGGAACAGGATCGTAATACTAATATGAAGAATAATAATGATATTTGTTGAGCGGATGCTATGTGCCTAGCACTGTTCTAAGCGCTTGGGTAGATACAAGGTAATCAGGTTGTCCCATATGGGGCTCACAGTCTTCATCATCATTTTACAGATAAGGTAACTGAGGCACAGAGAAGTGAAGTAGTTTTCCCAAGGCCATACAGCAGACCAATGGAAGGGCCGGGATTAGAACCCACGTCCTCTGACTCCCAAGCCTGTGCTCTTGACACTAAGCCACGATCTCCCGACAGCTGATTGGATGTGCATGTCTGACTCCAGCCTCGACCTCGAAAGTCAGGTGTAAATAATACCTAGAAAGAGCTGGAAGTCTGGAAGCCGACCCGCACCTGGATGTCCTTCAACAGCCAAACTTCTCACGGTGTTCCAGCATATCCCGCCCGATGCCATCCCCGCATAACGGGACAGCCCAGGAATTCCGAAGAAGGAAGCAGATAATGCCAGTTTGCTGGGTTATAGAGGTTTGTTGTTGGAAAGTATACTCACAGACCGGTCCTGGGTGGTGGTAGGGCCCCTAACAACACACCACAACCACCAGATGCTATGGGCGGGGTTTATATAGCCATCGCAGACTATGAGTTCGCTATCAGTTGTTCATAGCTACATCCTGGGAGCACGGGGAGGGCTAACCGGTACGAGGGGGCTTCTTATAAGTAACCCACTGCAAGGCTACACTACAAGGTTGCGAAATGGGAACTGTTCCCAATCAATTAGTCATCCTGGGAAAATGGCCGGCTCGCCTAGAGGGATGAGATAGCATTCTAGAAGCGTATACTAAGAAACAGAACATGGAAGAGCGGGTGGGGGCCGGGGTATTACCACTACACAAGGCTACCCAGAAATCATTGCAGTGTGACCTTGGACAAGTCACTTCACTTCCCTGTGCCTCAGGTAACTCATCTGGGGATGGGGATTGAGTGTGAACCCTTAGTGGGATAGGGGTTGTGTCCAAGCACATTCACTTGAATCTATCCCACCGCTTAGAATATTGCATAGTAAGCCTTAACAAGAACTATAATAATAATAATAATAATAATAATAATAATAATAATAATGGCTGAAGGAGGGGCAGGGGGCTGGTACAAGACAGTGAATGTAGCTGTGGGGAGGAGGGAGGAGAGAAGTGAGGGAGGTGGTAGTTGACAGATGGAGCGCAGTCTTACAGAGGACAAGGAGGTTAGCAAGTGGGATCAGGAGTGGGAGGGTTAAAGAGAGGTGTGGAGGACGGAGGTCTGGTACATCCAAACATTTTAAAATGGCTTCCTCACAACTGGGACGTGGATGAAGCCGGTGGGTTACTGACAAAAAAACAGGTTGGACACCTCATCTCCTCAGTTACTCTATAGGTTCTCCCTGTGAGACGCAGGCCAGTGTGATGATCGCACGGTCTCCAGTGCGGTAGTCACGTGGGGCAGGGCTACTATGTCACTTAATGTCCCCAAGGTCCCCAGAGACGCCGGACCTCGGAGCCAGGTCCGAACAGACATAATGAGGGCGCTCAGGCCAACGTGTGACCTGTCCACCGGAGGGGGACTCCCGCAGGGAGCTTTCCCGGAAAGGCCCGGCTTCACCGAGAGCCCAACACGCCCCAAGCAGGAAATAAGAAGAGCCAGGATCCCACACACCTCCCAGAGACCCTCCCGTGGCCGACGTCCGGGAGCTGAGGGGACAGGGGACAGTTGAAGGAAAACAGAGACCAGAGCCCGCTCACTCCAATCTGACCAGTGGGTCTGGGCCGGGAGTACAGGGATGTGTTGGGGTCTTACAGGGAAGCCGGGGGTGACAGAGAACTAGAATCTTCTCACGGCTCCATGAGTAAACCGATCTCTCCCTCAGGCATCTCCATGGCTCTCCAACCGCTGGATCTGCTGGATGGGTGGCAGGGATGGACGGGGTTGGATCGGTAACAAACGTATTGGGTGGCCAGTCGATCATATTTATTGAACACTTACAGTGTGGAGAGCACCGTTCTAAGTGCTTGAGAGAGTAAAATACAAGATTGGCAGACATATTCTCTGTTCGTAAGGAGCTTACAGTCTAGTAGGGGAGACAAACACTAATAGAAATTAATGAATTATGGATCTCGACGTAAGTGCCATGAGATTGAGAGAGCAGCGAATAAAGGGGGCATGTTCAAATGAAGGGTGACACGGAAGGGAGTAGGAAAAGAGGAAATCGAGACACAGGAAATGTGATTTTAATAAGGCTTTGAAGGTGGGGAGAGTTAACGTTTGTCGGCTATGAATAGTGACGATATTCCAGGCAAGAGACAGAAGGTGGACAAGAGGTTGTTGGCGGAAGACGAGATGGAGGTACAGTGAATAGGTTGGCATTAGAGGAGCGAAGTGTGCGAGCTGGCCTGTAGTAGGAGAGTAGTGAGATGAGATATGAGGGGGCGAGTTGATTGAGAGCTTTAAAGATGATGGTGAGGAGTTCCTGTTTGACTCAGAGGTGGATAGACAACCACTGGAGGTTCTTGAGAAGTGGGGAAACATTGTCAGAGCGGCTAATGTCTGACATTCAGTGGTGTTTACTAAGAACCTACTATTTGAAGAGCACCGTGCCCAGTTCTGAGGAAGAGAATAATGGTGGTTACATTAGAAATGGTCCTTTGAGAGGATAATTGAGGGGGTTAAGCTCACATGGGAAATAAAAGGCTCTTCTACCTCAGATTTGTCATGAAACAGGACGCTACCTCTGGTGAGAGATAATTTATTTGGTTGCGCTCATCACAACGCTCTGCACATAGTAAGTGGAAAATATTTGATCCATTGATTGATTTTGATTTCCTCTGCTGGAAAGTTGAAGGTTAAGAGGGGCAGCTTCTCATGGTCACTCAGCCCACACATTTGGGTCATCTAAAACCAACATATTCACTGTATTTTGGTCTCATCTATCCTGCTACTGACCCCTAGTCCATGCGCTTACACTGGCCTAGAATTCCCTCTCTCTTCATATAATAATAATAATAATTGTATTGATAGCATTTGTTCTTTGTGCTGGGGTAGGTACAAGGTTATCAGGTTGGACACATTCCCTACTCCACATGGGGCTCATGGGCTTATTCCCCATTTTACAGATGAGGGAACTGAGGCACAGATAAATGAAGTGACTTGCACAAGGTCACACAGCATGCAAGTGGCAGAGCAAGGACTGGAACCCAGGTCCTTCTGACTCTCAGGCCCTTGCTCTTTCCACTAGGCCTCGCTGTCTACTCTGACAGATGATCGCTCTCACCACTTTCAGAGACTTCTTAAAATCACATCTCCAAGAGGCCTTCCCCGACGAAGCCCTCTTTTTCCCAACTTTCTCTTCCTTCTGCCTTGCCCTTGCGTTTGGATTTGCACATCGTATTCTGCCCATCCTCATTCCCACAGCACTTATGTACATATTTGAAATTCATTTCAGTGTATGTCTCCCCCTCTAGCCTGTATGCCCCTCATGGGCACCAAATATGTCTGCCAACTATGCTATATTGCACTCTCCCAATCTGTTAGTATTGTGCTCTGCACAAAGTAAGTACTCAATAAATACAATTGATATATTGAATTGACTGTCATTTTCTGTTGAGGTCCTCCTGTAATCTTCAGAGGAGCTCTCCACCCTCCTCTCAAGTGCCACCCCATCCATCTGTGCTTCGGACACCATTCCCTCCCATCTCATAAAAACTCTCACCCCTTCCCTCCTCCCCTCCTTAACTTCCATCTTCAATCACTCACTCTTCAATGGCTTCTTCCCCTCAGGCTTCGAACATGCCCAAACCTCTCCATCCTAAAAAACCCTCTCTTGACCCCACTTCCCCTTACAGTTAGCACCCTGTCTTCCTCCTACCCTTCCTTTCCAAACTCCTAGAAAGAGTCATCTACACTCGCTGCCTCGAATTACTCAACTCCAACTCTCTCCTAGACCCCCTCCAATCTGGCTTCCGTCCTGTATACTCTACCAAAACTTCCCTCTCAACGGTGAACAGGGATCACCTTCTTTCCATATCCAATGGCTTCTACTCTATCCTAGTCCTCCACGACCTCTCAGCTGCCTTTGACACTGCGGACGAACCCCCTCTCCTCAACACATTATCCAACCTCCTCTTCACGGACTCTGTTCTCTCCTGGTTCTCCTCTTATCTCTCTGGCCGTACATTCTCAGTCTCCTTCGGGGTCTCCTCCTCCCCCTCCCATCCCCTTACTGCAGGGGTTCCTCAAGGTTCAGTTCTTGGTTCTCGTCTGATCTCCATCTAAAGTCACTCCCTTGGTGAACTCATTTGCTCCCGCGGCTTCATCTATCATCTCTACATAGATGGCACCCTAATCTCCACCTCCTCCCCTGTTTTATCTCCCTCCCTCCAGGCTCGTATCTCTTCCTGCCCTCAGGATATCTCCACCTAGGTGTCCTCCCGCCACCAAAACTCAACATGTACAGAATTGAGCCCCTTATCTTCCCTCCCAAACTCTGTCCTCTCCCGGACATTCCCGTCACTGTGGACGGCACTACTATCCTTCCCGTTTCACAAGACAGCAACCTTGGTGTCATCCTTGAGTCCGCTCTCTCATTCACCTCACACATCCAATCCGTCACCAAAACGTGCTGGTCTCACCTTCAAAACATGGCCAATAACGTCCATATCCTCTCTATCCAAACTGCCACATTTTTGGTTCAATTTCTCATTCTATCCCGACTGGATTACTGCATCAGCCACCTTTCTGCTCTTCCATTCTTCTGTCTCACCCCCTTCAGACTATACTTCACTCTGCTGCCCGGATGGTTTTTCGACAGAAACGCTCTAGGCATGTCACTCCCTCTCTAAAAAATCTCCAGTGGTTGCCTATCAACCTTCTCATGAAGCAAAAACCCCTCGCTATTGGTTTCAAAGCTCTCCATCACCTTGCCCCTTCCTACTTCACTTCCCTTCTCTCCTTCTACAGTCCAGCCCGCACACTCCACTCCTCTGCCGCTAACCTCCTCATTGTGCCTCGTTCATGCCTGTCCCACCGTCGACACCTTGACCAAGTCCTACTCCTAGCCTGGAATGCCCTCCCTCCTCACATCCGCCAAACTAGCTCTATTTCTCCCTCCAATGCCCTACTGAGACCTCACCTCCTCCAGGAAGCCTTCCCAGACTGAGTCCACCCTTTTTCCTCTGCTTCCTCTCCCCTCTCCAACGCTCCCACCCCCTCCCTCGGCCTCCCCTTTCCCGGCCCCACAGCACGTGTATACACAATATGTATTTGTACATACTTAGTACTCTTTTTTATTAATGATGTGTATATATCTATAATTCTATTAATCTATTTTGATGGTATTGATACCTGTGTATTTGTTTTGTTTTGTTGTCTGTCTCCCCCCTCTACACTGTGAGTCCGTTGTTGGTTAGGGCCTGTCTTTGTATGTTGCAAAATTGTACTTTCCAACCTCTTAGTACAGTGCTCTGCACACAGTAAGAGCTCAATAAGTACGATTGAATTAATTAATTAATTAAGTAGATTCCTCCTCATTGTTTTTGTAAGTGGACTCAGCAATCCTTGGGAAATGGTCAACCTCATGGCAGTGAGGAAATTCCTCCTACTAAGATTCTCAGAGGTCTGGGAGCTTCAGCTGGTCCATGCCACGCTGTTCATCTTGGTCTACTGGCGGCTCTGATGGGGAATCTCATCTTCATCGCCGTCACCGCCCTCGACCGACACATCCACATTCCCATGTATTTCTTCCTCAGGAACCTGTCCCTCATCGACCTCTGTCTCATCTCCTTCACTATCCCCAAATACATCACCATCTTCTTAACTGCTGATCCTTCTCCTTCTTGAGCTGTGCCTGTTTGCTGCCCCAGAGTTTTTCATCCTCATGCCAATGTCCTATGACCACTACGCCGCCATTTGCCTCCCCCTGCGCTATGAGTTCCTCATGAAACCAGGGGCTTGTGGGAAGATGGCGGCCACCTTCTAGCTCAGTGTAGGGCTGTCGGGGGTCTTGATTTCAGCTTTGATCTTCTCCTTATCATTCTGCGGGTCTAACGTTGTCCAGCATTTCTTCTGTGACGTCCCTCAATGTTGAAGATCACCTACTCTGGAGACCACTCCGTCATCGTTGTGAGCGTGACCTTTGGGCTAGCCATACGTGCCGTAGGCTCCATTTCCATTGTTGTCTCTTATATGCACATCTTCCCGGCCGTTCTGAGGATGCTGGTCCCAGAGGGCCAGGCCAAAGCCTTCTCCACCTGCCTGCTCAATCTTGTCATCGTCACTGTCTTCTTCTTCACAGGCGTGTTTGGCTACCTCAAGCCGCCCAGTCTTCCTCGGTGTTCGACCTGCTGGTGTCCATGTTCTTCACCGTCATGCCCCCGGCCCTGAGCCCCCTCATCTACAGCCTGCGGAACCGGAACATGACAGCTGCTCTGTGCACAGTCTAAAAAGGAGTGTCCCTCAAACTTCTCCATAGGTCGAAGGGTCCGTTTACTTGTGCTGATATTCAATCCATCAGTCAATCAATCATATTAACTACAGGAGTGAAGCGTGCTGTCTGGTTTACAGTAGGAGAGTAGCGAGGTGAGGCCAGAGGGGGAAGGTTACTGAGTACTTTAAAGCCAGTGGTGAGGAGTTTCCATTTGATGTGGTGGTGCATGGGTAACCGCTGGGTGTTCTCGAGGAGTGTGGAAATATGGACTGAAAAGCATTTATAGAAAAATGATACGGGCAGCAGAGTGAAGTATAGACTGGAGTGGGGAGAGACAGGACGCATGGGATGTCAGCAAAGAGGCTGATAGAGTAATCAAGGTGGGATAGAATAAGGGATTGGATTAACATGGTAGCAGTTCGAATGGATAGGATAGGGCAGAGTTTAGCCGTGTTGTGAAGGTGGAACAGATAGGATTTAGTGATGAATTGACTTTGGGGGTTGAATGAGAGAGAGTAGTCGAGGATAATGCCAAGGTTATGGGCTTGTGAGACAGGAAGAATGGTGGGTCATCTACTGTGATGGGAAAGTCAAGCGGAGGATGGGGCATGGAGGGGAAGATAAAGAAAAGATATGGTAGGCACGTTTCCAGCCCACGAGGAGCTTACAGTCTAGAGGGGAGTGATCAGGCCACTGGGCGCTATGATACTTGATTTCTAATGCCAACTCTAATGCCATTGACCAGCTGTGTGACCCTGGGTGACCAACCTAACCTCTCTGCGTCGCTCTGTAACGCGAGATTTGATACACGCTTTATCGTTCTCTTATATTCTGAGGATTGTACGATGAGGGACTTAATCTGAGCTAATCATTTTGTTTCTATTCAGCACTTGTTGCAGCTTTTTGCATGTAAACAGTTAATAAAGACTGTAATTATAATGTTGATAATTATAACTATGATAATGAATTATGATTATGATCAGGAGCCCATGAATTTATAATTCCTGGATTAAATCCAGCTATCCCCTGCAGAGTCTTGCAACAGTATATTTAGAGGGATCATAATTGCTTTCTAGGGTATCTTCCAGGTGGCTTAATAATAATGATTATTAAATATTAATTTAATATTTGTTAAGCACTTTGTTCTAGGCACTGTAATAAGCACTGGGGTGGATACAATCCAATAGGGTTGGACACGGTCCCCTGCCCCAAGTGGAACTCACAGTCTCAATCCCCACTTTACAGATGAAGTAATTGAGGCTCAGAAAAGTGAAGGGACTTGCCTAAAGTCACAGAGCAGACTAGTGGCAGAGTCGGGATTAGAATACGGATGTAATAGAATGATTCCCTGCATTGTTTTGATTTTTCCTAAAGTATTGGCGGTAGGAGGGATAGTCATTTATCTGTGGCATCCTGATCTAATATCTGAGACAATTCAGCCACCCAACTGTCCCAGGCCTGGGTGACTTTATCCAGTATGCTGACCAAATATTTAATTAGATGGACTTCTAGACTGCAAGTTTGTTATGGGCAGGGAACGTGCTGGCTGATTCTATTGTACTGTGCTCTCCCAAGAATTTAGTAGAGTGCTGTCCACATAGTAAGTGCTCAATAATTACTTTTTACTGAGGATGTTGATGAATAATAAAAATAATTTAGGAGTCAGTCAATCATATTTATTGAGTGCTTACGGTGTGCAAAGCACTGTACAAAGCACTTGAGAGAGTATAGCATAACAATATAACAGACCCATTCTCTGCCCACAGTGAGTTTACAGTCAGGAGTGGGAGACAGGCACTAATATGAATAAATACATTGCAGATTTGGCCATAAGTGATGTGCGGCTGGGAGGGGGATGAATAAAGACAGCAAATCAGGGCAATGCAGAAGGGAGTGGAAGAAAAGGAAAAGAGGACTTAGCCAAGGAAACCCCCTTGGAGGAGTTGTCCTTCAGTAAAACTTTAAGAGGTGGACAATAAGGTGCCCTCTTAGGGTAGATACGACCGGTGCAAGAAGGAGATTACAAGTTGGATACAGAACCCATCGAACTGCTCAGATCCATTCCTTTCATCCAACCATCTATCCATTCATCCATTCATTCATCCATCCAGTAGTCCATCACTGCAATTGATTGAGCACATTTTGTGTGCCAAGTGTGGTAGCCAGCTTTTTAGAAACTTCGTGACCTGCCCCACCCAGAAAACCAAGGGGAGATGGATGTCAGGTCCCCTCAGACCCATTGAGAGTGGCTTTGGTGGAGGATGGATGGAGGGGCAGGGAGGGACAAAGAGGAAGATGGAAGAGTCGTAGCCAGTCCGGGGAGATGCTCACACTCTGCTTACAGATGGGGTAACCGAGGCAAGGGTAGTGAAGTGACTTGCCCAAGGTCACACAGCAGGCTTATGAGGGAGCCGGGATTAGAAACCATATCCTTCTATCTCCCAGGCCCGCGCTCTATCCACCAGTGGCCCCATCACCGACACAGCTCTCCTCCCTCAAGCATCCCCACCCTGGCTACCATGGCAACCACCCGCCAGGCTCTGATGCTACAATGGAGGATTGGCACGATGCTACAGTCACTTTGGCTGTCAGTGGTTCCTGTATGTCAAAAACGTTTTCAGCAGGAACATGATTTTCAGGGATGAGAGAGAGTGATTGATTTTTGGGAAAAACCCTGATACCGTCATCAATTCTTCTGAATGGATTTCTCCTATGAACCAATGAATTACATGGCAGGAGGGTTTGTGTACGCCAATGTAGCTTAGAGCTATGCCATTGAGAGATACTCTTGCTAGGTTTACCCATAACGGAAAGGTCTAAGCAGAAACATCAGACAAAGTTGATTTACCTGAGCTGGGCAGCAGCAGCATGGGAAAGAGTAAAGGCAGATGAACAAATGATCAAAATGTGGATCCAAGAAACAGCAGGGACTCAAGTTTTCATTGCGTGGAAGGAGCAATGGTAAACCCCTTCTTTATGTTTACCAAGAAAACTCTATGGATGCACATACCCCAAAATGACTACTGGTAGTTTATCCATAAAGCCTTCTTGGTAAACATATGGCAGTGGTTACCATTGCCCTGTTCCTTGCAGTAAACTTGTATCTCCGTCCTCGACGCTTTCCCATGCTGTTGCTGCCCAGCAGAGGTGAGTTTTGACTTGTAGCAGATTGTCCTTCCACTCCCTAGCCATTGCCCAAGCCAGGAATGGAATAGGTAGGCCTCTGCTTGACTCTCCCTCCCATTGCCGAGACGGATAACTCTCCAGGTGAGATCCTGAGAAGGGCTGGGGATATTAGTTTGAGTATAAAATCACTTCTAGATTATAAGCTCGTCAAAGGCAGGGAACCTACTTACCAACTCCATTATGTTGGACTCACCCGAGCATATAGTACAGTGCTCTGCACAGAGTAATTGCTCAATAAACCTGTGAATTGACCTACAACATTTCACAGCAATTCATCTCTTTATACTCTCTGGTAGTCTCCTATTGTCAATTTATTTTAATTTTTGTCTCTCCAAATAATAATAATACTTGTGGCTCCTGTTATATTCTGATTGTACACCAGGCACAGTAGTATATACAGGGGTAGATGCACAGTAATCAGGTAGAACACGGTCTCTACCCCACACGGGGATCACAGATTCAGTAGTGGGGAGAACAGGCCTTGAATTTCCATTTTATAGATGAGGAAACTGAGGCTCAGAGATGTTTAGTATCCTGCCCAAGGGCACACAGCAGGCAAGTGGTCGAGTCAGAATTAGAACCCAAGTCCTCCGACTCCAAGGACTGTGCTCTGTCCACTACTCTATGCCTCTCCTACAGGTCTGTGAGGTTGGAACTCCTTGACAGCAGGGATCATTTGTACTAACGTTATTGAACTCTGTAGTTGCTCAGTACGTACAAATGATTGATTTTCTCCTACGAGAATTAATGTTGTTTCCTTTATCAACGCCATCAAGGCCTGTAAATTGAAGTCTTCCCACTTCCTGTGCAGGGAGTCGACATCATTCCACAGAAATGTCCAACATGTCCAGGGTGAGGGAATTCCTCCTGCCGGGATTCTCGGAGGTCCAGGAACTACAGCTGGTCCATGCCACGCTGTTTCTCCTGGTCTACCTGGTGGCCATGATGGATAATCTCCTCATCATCACCATCACCACCCTCGACTGGTGCCTCCACACCCCCATGTTTTTCTTCCGCAGGAACCTGTCCCTCATCGACCTCTGTCTCATCTCCGTCACCGTCCCCAAATCTGTCACCATCTCCTTGACTAACTGCCGATCCACCTACTTTTTGAACTGTGCCACTCAGCTCTTTCTGGTGGTCCTGTTTGCTGTCTCGGAGTTTTTCATCCTTATAGCCATGTCCTACGACCGCTATGCCGCCATTTGCCTCCCCCTGTGCTACGAGGTTATCATAAAAGCAGGGGTTTGTGAGAAGATGGAAGCCGCCTCCTGGCTCGGTGGAGGGCTATTGGGGGTCGTGTTTAGAGCTTCGACCTTCTGCTCGCCCTGCTGCGGGTGCAACGCTGTCCAGCAGTTCTTCTGTGACGTCCCCTTCCTGCTGAAGATCATCTGCTCTGAAGACCTCTCGGACATCAACGTGGGTGTGACCTTTGCACTAGCCATAGGTGCCGTAGGCTTCATTTTCGTTGTCCCCTCGTACGTGCACATCTTCTAGGCTGTTCTGAGGATGCCGACCACGGAGGGCAGGGCCAAAGTCTTCTCCACCTGCCTGCCCCATCTTGTCATCGTCACCGTCTTCATCTCCACAGGCGTGTTTGGTTATCTCAAGCCGCCCTCACACTCTTCTTCGGTGTTCGATTTGCTGATGTCCGTGTTCTACACCGTCATGTCCCCGACCTTGAACACCCTCATCTACAGCCTGAGGAACCGGGACTTGAAACCTGCTCTGTGGAGAGTATTAAAAAGGAGATTCCCTCAGACTTCTCTATGGGTCGAAATCTCTGTTTCCTTGTGCTGATATACAATTCATCAGTCAATAAATCATATTTACTACAGGAGCGAAGCGTGCTGTCTGGGTTGTAGTAAGAGAGTAGTGAAGTTGTAGTGGGTTGTAGTGAGGTAGGAGTGGGTAGGTTATTATGTGCTTTAAAGCCAGTGGTGAGGAGTTTTCGTCTGATGTGGAGGTTCATGGGCAAACGCTGGAAGTTCTCAAGGAATGGGGAAACATGGACTTAACGTTTTTATATAAAAATGACCAGGCAGCAGAGTGAAGTATGGACTGGAGACTGGGGAGAGACAGGAGGCATGGGAGGTCAGCAAGGAGGCTGATAAAGTAATCAAGGTGGGATATAATAAGGATTGACGTGGTAGCAGTTCGGATGGAGAGGAAAGGGCAGATTTTAGTGATGTGAAGGTGGAACCGACAGGAGTTAATCATGGATTGAATCTGTGAGTTGAATGAGAGGAGTCGAGTCGAGGATAATGCCAAGGTCATGGGCTTGTGAAACGGGAAGAATGGTGGGTAATCTTCGAGGGGAGGACAGGGTTTGGAAGGAAAGATAAAGAAAATATTTTGTAGGCACGTTTCCTGCCCACAAAGTGCTTACGTCTAGAGGGCAATTGATCATACCACTGGGAGCCATGACACGAGTTCGAATGCCAACCCTATCCCTGACCAGCTCTGTTACTTTGGGTTACCAACTTAACCTCTCTGGACGCTTCTGTAACATGAGGATTTGATACATGCTTTCTCTTTCTCTTGTATTCTGAGCCTATTACAGCCAAGGACTGAGCCCATCATTTTGTTTCTAGTCAGCACTTGTTACACCTTTTTGCATGCAAACTGTTAATAAAAACTATAATGACAATGTTGATACTTATGATTATTAATTATGATTATGATCAGGAGTCCATGAATTTATGCTTTCTGGATTAGATCTAGCAACCCCATGCAGAGTCTTGCAAAAGTATATTTAGAGGGACCTTGCAATTGCTTTCTAGGGTTTCTTCCAGGTGGGTTATTAATAATAATAATTATTATTATCATTATTATTATTATGGTATTTGTTAAGCACTTTCTTTGTGCCAGGCACTGTAATAAGCAGTGGAGTGGATGCAAGCAAATCGTTTTGGACACAGTCCCGTGTCCCATGTGGGGCTCACAGTCTCAATCCCCATTTTACAGATGAGGTAACTGGAGGCCAGAGAAGGGAAGGAACTTGCCCAACGTCACACAACAAACTAGTGACAGAGCCGGGATTATTATCCGGATGGATGGACCACAATGATGCCCTGCATTGTTTTGATTTTTCCTAAAGTATTGGGGATAAGAGGGATACCCTGTGGAATTCCAATCTACTATCCAAGACATTTCAGCCTCCCAACTGTACCAGGTCTGGGTGATTTTATCCAGTGGCTTGCCAAATATTCAATTAGGTGATCTTCTAGACTGATAATTTGTGATGAGCAGGGAATGTGCTGGCTGATTTTGTTGTATTGTACTCTCCCAAGATGCTGGTAAAATGCTCTGCACATAGTAAGTGCTCAGTAAATACTTTTGACTGATGATGATGATGATGATGATAATAAAAATAATTTAGGAGTCAGTCAATCGTATTTACTGAGTGCTTTTGGTACGCAGAGCACCGTACCAAGCTCTTGGGAGAATATAGTATAACAATATAAGAAACACATTCTCTGCCCACAGTGAGTTTACACTCTGAAGTAGGAGACAGGCATTAATATAAATAAATACATTACAGATATGGAAATAAGTGATGTGGGGCTAGGAGGGGAATGAGTAAAGACAGCAAGTCAGAGCGACGCAGAAGGGAGTGGAAAAAAAGGAAAAGAGGACTTAGGGAAGGTCTCTTGGAGAAAATGTCTTTCAGTAAAGCTTTGAAGAGGTGGAGAATAAGGCATACTCCAAGGGTAGGCACGACCGTTGGAAGAAGGGGAGTAAAAGATGGATACAGACCCCATCCAACTGCTCAGATACATCTCCTCTCATCCGACCATCTAACCATTCATCCATTCATTCATCAATCCAGTAGTCCATCACTGCAATTTATTGAGCACATCTTGTGTACCAAGTGCGATAGCCAGCTTTCTGGAGACTTTCTGACCTGCCCCACCCAGAAGACCAAGGGGAGATGGAATTCAGGGCCCCTCAGACCCATGCTGCCCCTAGTGAGTGGGACTTTAGTGGAAGGGGATGGAGGGACAAGGAGGGAAAAGGAGGCAGATGGAAGGGTCGCAGTCTGTCTGGGGATATGCTCACACTCGGGACCTATGTTGGTGTTCAGTCCAGGGTCATGAACTCCGACTGGACAGGGAGCTTGCAGGACGGGGGCCTTGTCCAGTGTCCCCGACCTTCACAATCCCCTCCATCGTGACTGGCTTGTATCCACTCCAGTGATTAGTACAATGCCTGGAACATAGTAAGAGCTTAACAAATACCATTATTATTATTATTATCATTATTATTAGTAGTAGTATGCACTGTCCAACCGTAGCTACCAGACAGCCGCCTGCCAGGTTTTGGTACTGTGGCACAGACCTGGAAGTTCGGGTGAGCTTACAGTCTACCCAGGTGCTCTGACAGTGCTCTGCACACAGTAAGTGTTCAATGAAACGACTGAATGAATGACTCTTAGGCCCATGCTCTTTCCACTAGATCACACTACTTCACTTCACAAGTCACAGCGCTGATAACACGTTCAGTCTCAGAAAGGAAAAGTAGCAAGTCGATTAGATAAACTTTATTCAGAAGAAGACAGCGATACTAAGGAATGTAACGCAAGGAGGGAATTTTTACACATCACGTGAGACTGACAGATATTGGAGAGTTTCAATGGTCTGGGAAGGGAAAAATGATTTTGTTACTTATGAAGGTTAAATAACTAACTCAAGAGAAGCAGCGTGGGCAAATGGATAGAGCTCAGGCCCGGAGGTCACAAGGACCTGCGAGATAATCCCGGCTCTGCCACTTGTCTACTGTGAGACCCTGGGCAAGTCACTTCACTTCTCGGTGGTTTCAGTTCCCTCTTTTGTAAAATGGGGATGAAGATTGAGCCCTTTGTGGGATATAAACTGTGTCCAACCTGTTAGCTTTTGTCGAACCCAGTGCAATGCCCTCTGAGGCGGGATTATCCATCACACACTGATTTTAGCAGACCTCCCTCCGGACCCTGAGAAAGCCTCCTTTTCGCCAGAAAAGACAACTGTTCTTAAGCACCCCTCTGTAGGGTGTCTTAGTGAGGTGAGTGATGGAAATATAAATACAAGGAGATTTTCCTGAGAAAAAGGTGGGAAAATCTCCCCTTTATGACTCTCCCAATGTCCCAGTTCCTCAGGCTCTAGATGAGGGGCTTCAGCGCAGTGGGTACCACTGCGTAGAACACGGACACTAGCAGGTCCGGAGTCGAGGAGACGTCGGCGGCTTCTGATGGGTGGTGACGGCTGTCGAAATGACAAACATAATGACGACGAGGTGAAGCAGGCAGGTGGCAGGCTTTGTCCCGGCCCCAGGCGGCCAACATCTTCAGCCCAGCCCGGAAGATAAGCGTATACAAGATGACGATAGAGACGAAGTAGACGATGACTAACGCTACCCCGACGGTCACGCTTACATAGATGGCGTTTTGGTCCTTGGAGCAGGTGATCTTCAGCACTGAGAGGACGTCACAGAAGAACTGCTGGACGGTGTTGGACCTGAAGAAGGACAGGAAGAAAATCGGAGCTGAAAATAGGACCCCTAACAGCCCTCCACAGAGCCAAGAGGCGGCGTCCATCTTCTCATAGGCCTCTTGGTCCATGATGACCTCGTAGAACATGGGGCGGCAGATGGTGGTGTAGCGCTAGTAGGACATCGAGGTGAGGACAAAATACTCCAAAGCACCAAACAAGATCACCAATAAGAGTTGAGCCACACAGCCCAAGAAGGAGATGGCGTTGTTATTAGTCAAGGACATGGCGACGGATTTGGGGACAGTGATGGAGATGAGGCAGAGGTTGAGGACGGACAGGTTCCTGAGGAAGAAGTACATGGGGGTGCGGAGGCGCCGGTCGAGATCGGTTAAGGCAACGATGAGGAGATTCCCCATCAGGGACACTAGGTAGACCAGGAGGGACAGTGCGGCATGGACAAGCTGCAGCTCACGGACCTCTGAGAAACCCAGCAGGAGGATTCCCGTCACCGTGGAGACGTTGGGCATTGTTGGGAGGCAGCATTGACATTCTGCAGTAAAAGAGGGAAGAGCCAAAGTTAGAGTCCATTGATGGGTTGAGTGAAGAAACTGACAGGACATTTGGCAGTGATTCTCTATGGAGAGGAGACAGTTATTGAATTCAAAATGATCTTTGAGTGCCTTATCAGGCAAGAATAAGGAAAGATCCAGATTTTCACATTATTTTGGTTGATTTAAAGGGAATTCCTGAGATTGTTTCCCTTCTGCCACCCCAACAGAGTTGGTAACACATTCCCTGCCCACATCGACTTTACAGTCTGCAGGGAGATCTTTTTCTATCGTCATCCTCGACTCGCCCCACTGCCTGAACTCGTTCGCTGCTTCAGTTACCAATACCTTGCATGCACACACTTACACACACACACACACACACACACACACACACACACACACACACACAAATACAAGCACACATATACATGAACACGTATAGAAACATGTGCACACAAACACACACAGCTTCTAACACAGGGAACCTGATTGCAGCAGCTCCTGTGAAGTGGAAAATGAATTCCTTCAGTCGTAGTTATTGAGTACTTACTCCGTACACAGCACTGTACTAAGCTGGTAATAGTAATAACAGCGTTTTTCGAGCCGCCAGTGGACAGAAAAGGGAAGGCTGTACCAACCCTAGAAGGCACCCTGAAGCACAAAAATTCATTCTCACACACAAAATTACAGCTAAACATACATATCTCTTACATAATGCCCTCACATTTATTCCCACTCACTCATAGACCAGGATTCTCCCACAGACGGACAGTCACAGAGTCAATCGTATTTACCGAGCCCTTACTGTGTGCATAGCACTGTGCTAATTTCTTGGAAGAGGCCAGTACAAACAAGCTGGTAGATGCATACACCCATATACGTATCTAGTCACGCATTCGGCTCCTACCTGACCCCCAAACCTGTTCCCTAGGGAGAAATGGAGAGCATTCCCCACTGTTCCCTACCCAAATGCCCCCCTTCCCTAAAGTCTGGGATTTTCTCCCTGATATTCCTATCCTGCCCTGAGCACACACACACACACACACGCACGAAGCTGCAGATCCAGGGAATCCAATTGCAGCTGTCTCTTTACGAGGAACTGCAGAGTGAAGTCTGACTATATAGGGAAGGGTTTGGCGTTGGACCCCAGTTAAATATGTCGCCTCAGGCTTGGCAGAGCGGTGGGAGAAATAATGGCTTCCGTCCCCTCCACTCGACCGAAATTGCCCTCTCAAAGGTCACCAAATGAGCTCATTATTGCCGCACCCAATGGTTCCTAATCTATGCTAATCCTCCTCGACATCTCAGCTGCCTTTGACACGATCAAACATCCCCTTCTCCTCAACATGTTATCAAACCTTGGCTTCATGGATTCCGCCCTCTCCTGGTTCCCCTCTTACCTCTCTGGCTGTTCATTCTCGGTCTCCTTGATGGTCTCCTCCTCCCACTCCCATCCCCTAACTGTAGGGTTTCCTCAAGGGTCAGTTCTTGGTCTCCTTCTGTTCTCCAACTATACGCACTCCCTTGGTGAACTCATTTGCTCCCACGGCTTCAACTATTATCTCTACGCAGATGATACCCAAATCTACATCTCCTTCCCTGTTCTCTTTCCCTTCTTCCAGGTTCGTATCTCCTCTTCCCTTCAGGACATCTACACCTGGATGTCCGCCACTACCTAAAACTCAACATGGTCAAAACTAACCTCCTTATCTTCCATCGCAAACCCTGTCCTATCCTTGACTTTCCCCTCCCTGTGGACGGCGCTACCATCCTTCCCGTCTCCCAAGCCCGCAATCCTGGTGTCATCCTTGACTCTGCTCTCTCATTCACCCCACATATCCAATCCGTCACCAAAACCTGCCGGTCTCACCTCCACAACATCGCCAAGAGCCTCACTTTCGTCTCCAAGCAAACCTTTACCATGGTGGTACAATCTTTCATCCTATCCCGACTGGACTACTGTATCAGCCTCCTTTCTGATCAGTCTCCCATCCTATCTCTCCTCACTTCAGTCTATACTTCGATCTGCTGCCCGGATTACCTTTCTACAGAAACGCCCTGGGCATGTCTCTCCCTTCCTCAAAAAACTCCAGTGGTTGTCTATTAACCTTCTCATGAAGCAAAAACTACTCACTATTAGCTTCAAAGCTCTCCATCGCCTTGCCCCCTCTTACTTCATCTCCCTTCTCTTCTTCTACAGCCGAACCTGCAAACTCGGCTCCTCTGGTGAAGCTAATCTCCTCACTGCACCTCATTCTCGCCTGTCCCACCGTCGATCCTTGTACATGTCCTACCTCTGGCCTGGAATGCACTACCTCTTCACATTCGCCAAACTAGCTCTCTTCCCCTCTTCAAAGCCCCACTTAGAGCTCACCTCCTCCAGGATGCCTTCCCAGACTGAGCCCCCCATTTCATCTGCTGCTCCTCCCCTCCCCATAGCCCCTACATCTTCCCTCTGCTCTACCCCTTTTCCCTCCCCACAGCACTTGTGTATACTTGTACATCTTCATAGCTTGATTCATTTTATTAATTATGTGCATATATCTATAATTCCATTTATCTATTTTGATGCTACTGTTGCCTGTCTACTTCTTTTGTCGTGTTGTCTGTCTCACCCTTCTAGAGTGTGAGCCCGTTTTTGGGTAGGGATTGTGTTTATCTGTTGCAGAATTGCACTTTCCAAGTACTTAGTACAGTGCTCTGCACACAGTAAACGTGCAATAAATACGATTGAATGAATGAATTAATCGATGGTATTTACTGTGCGCTTACTGTGTGCAGAGCACTGGACTAAAGTGTTAAGGAGAGGATAATCCAACAGAATTGGTAGGCACGTTTCCTGCTCACAACTAGCTGACAGTAAAAGGGGATCAAAGATGTTGGGGTGTTGATGAAGGGTCGATCGAGGGATTATGGAAGGACGATGGAGCGGTGATATAGTTATGGCGGAGGGCGGATGAAAAGCCGAGGAAGGGATGTCAGCGAGACGATGAGGGGGGTGTCTGAGAGCAAATAGCAGATGAATGCCGTTCCGGGTACAAAGATCACGCGACTGAGAAACTGAACAGAGGAAGTGATTCCAATACTAGTGGCTGGTGCTGTGTTACCTGCCAGTGTCTCGACCCTGCTGAAGACTGGCTTCTGCTCCGGCAAAAACCTCTGGAATTCCATCTTCTCAAGTAGGATTTAGCTAATTCAATCAATCGATCAATCGTATTTATTGAGCGCTTACTGTGTGCAGAGTACTGTACTAAGCGCTTGGGAAGTACAAGTTTGGCACCATGTAGAGACAGTCCCTACCCAACAGTGGGCTCACAATCTAAAAGGGGGAGACAGAGAACAAAACCAAACATACTAACAAAATAAAATAAATGGAATAGATATGTACAAATAAAATAAATAAATAGAGTAATAAATATGTACAAACATATACATATATACAGGCGCTGTGGGGAAGGGAAGGAGGTAAGATGGGGGCATGGAGGGGGGACGAGGGGGAGAGGAAGGAAGGAGTTCAGTCTGGGAAGGCCTCCTGGAGGAGGTGAGCTCTCAGTAGGTCCTTGAAGGGAGGAAGAGAGCTAGCTTGGCGGATGGGCAGAGGGAGGGCATTCTAGGCCCGGGGAATGACGTGGGCCGGGGGTCGATGGCGGGACAGGCGAGAACGAGGTACGGTGAGGAGATTAGCGGCACAGAAGTGGAGGGTGCGGGGTGGGCTGTAGAAGGAGAGAGGGGAGGTGAGGTAGGAGGGGGCGAGGTGATGGAGAGCCTTGAAGCCCAGGGTGAGGAGTTTCTGCCTGATGCGCAGATTGATTGGTAGCGATTGGAGATTTTTGAGGAGGGGAGTAACATGCCCAGAGCGTTTCTGGACAAAGACAATCCGGGCAGCAGCATGAAGTGTGGATTGAAGTGGGGAGAGACACGAGGATGGGAGATCAGAGAGAAGGCTGATGCAGTAGTCCAGACGGGATAGGATGAGAGCTTGAAAGAGCAGGGTAGTGGTATGGATGGAAAGGAAAGGGCGGATCTTGGTAATGTTGCGGAGCTGAGAAAGGCAGGTTTTGGTGACAGCTTGGATGTGAGGGGTGAATGAGAGAGCGGAGTCGAGGATGACACCAAGGTTGCGGGTTGGTGAGACGGGAAGGATGGTAGTGCCGTCAACAGAGATGGAAAAGTCAGGGAGAGGGCAGGGTTTGGGAGGGAAGACAAGGAGTTCAGTCTTCGACATGTTGAGTTTTAGGTGGCGGGCAGACATCCAGATGGAGATGTCCTGAAGGCACGAGGAGATGCGAGCCTGGAGAGAGGGGAAGAGAGCAGGGGCAGAGATGTAGATCTGGGTGTCATCAGCATAGAGATGATAGTTGAAGCTGTGGGAGCGAATGAGGTCACCAAGGGAGTACGTGTAGATCGAGAACAGAAGGAGACCAAGCACTGAACCTTGGGGAAACCCCACAGTAAGGGGATGGGAGGGGGAGGAGGAGCCTGCAAAAGAGACTGAGAATGAACGACCGGAGAGGTAAGAGGAGAACCAGAAGAAGACGGAGTTTGTGAAGCCAAGGTCAGATAGCGTGTTGAGGAGAAGGGGGTGGTCCACAGTGTCGAAGGCACCTGAGAGGTCGAGGAGGATTAGGATGGTGTATGAGACGTTGGACTTGGCAAGCAGGAGGTCATTGGTGACTTTTGAGAGGGCAGTTTCCGTAGAATGTAGGGGACGGAAGCCAGACTGGAGGGGGTCGAGGAGAGAGTTGGTGCTGAGGAATTCGAGGCAGCACGTGCAGACAACTCGTTCAACGAGTTTGGAAAGGAATGGTAGGAGGGATATGGGGCGATAACTAGAAAGTGAGGTGGGCTCAAGAGAGGGTTTTTCTAGGATGGGAGAGACATAGGCATGTTTGAAGGCAGAGGGGCAGGAACCAGTGGAGAGTGAGCGGTTGAAGATTAACGTTAAGGAGGGGAGAAGGGATGGAGCGAGAGATTTTATGAGATGAGAGGGAATGGGGTCAGAAACACAGTTGGCCAGAGTAGCACTTGAGAGGAGGGATGACAGCTCCTCTGAGGATACTGGTGGGAAGGATGGGAGAGTAGCAGAGAGTGTTGAGAGCCGGGGGGTTGGAGAAGGGGGGAAAGTGACTTTGGGGAGGTCGGACCTGATGGATTTAATTTTGTTAATGAAGTAGGAGGCCAGATCGTTGGGGGTGAGGGAAGGAGGAGGGGGAGGAACCGGGGGTCTGAGAAGGGAATTGAATGTATGGAAGAGCTGGCGGGGGTGATGGGCATGGGTGTCAATAAGGGAGGAGAAATATCTTTGTCTGGCAGAGGAGAGGGCTGAGTTAAGGCAGGAAAGGATAAACTTGAAGTGAACGAGGTTGGCATGGTGTTTAGACTTTCGCCAGCAGCGTTCGGCAGCTCGAGCATAATAGCGAAGGAGGCGGACAGTGGCAGTGATCCAGGGCTGTGGGTTATTGGTACGAGAGCGGCGAAGGGAAAGGGGAGCGAGTGAGTCTAGCTGAGTAGAAAGGGTAGAGTTGAGAGCAGTAATCTGATCATCAAGACTGGGTAGAGAGGAGAGGGAGGCGAGGTGGGGTGTGAGGCGCTTTGAAAGATGGATGGGGTCAAGAGAGCGGAGATCTCTGTGAGGGAGTAATACGGATTTACAGGGGAAAGGAGTGTGAGAGAGCAGGCAGGTGAGAAGATTATGATCAGAGAGAGGGATTTCAGAGTTGGTGAGGGTGGACACAGTGCAGCGATAGGAGCTGATGAGGTCGAGGGTATGACCAAGTTGGTGAGTGGGTGAGGTGGGGTGGAGCAAGTGGTTGGCAGCGTCGAGGAGAGATAGAAGGCGGGCAGTAGAGGAGTCGTTAGCGATATCCATGTGGATATTGAAGTCTCCGAGGATCCGAGGATCAGAGTGGGCATGGAGAAGGAGAGAAGGAAGGTGAGGAAGAGGTCAAAGTCGTTAAAGAACTTGGAGGTGGGGCCGGGAGGACGGTAGATGATGTGGGCTTCAAAGGAAGGGAAGGAAATGGAAGGGGGAGGAGGGATAGTGCGAAAGCGACATTGGGGGGCGAGACGGAAACCGACACCTCCTCCTTTTCCGGTTAGTCTGGGGTAGTGGGAGATGAAGAGGCCTCCACTGGAGAGAGCAGCAGAAGAGACCGTGTCGTCCGGAGACAGCCATGTTTCAGTTAGGGCGAGGAGGAGTAGAGAGCTGGAAAGGAATAGGCCCAGGATGAAAGGGATCTTACTTAAAACGGAGCGGGGGTTCCAGAGGCCACACTTGACAGCATCTGTCGAGGGAGGGGAGGGAGGAGGAAGGGTGCGAGGGGTGGGGAGGATTTGGATTGGGATGAGTTGGCGGGGGCCTGGGCGGGGAGAGTGGGAAGGGGGGTGGCGATGGGAAAGGAGAACTGGGATGGGGTGGGGGCGCTGGGAGGGATGAGCGGAGGACCTGCGCTGGTACAGAGGGATCCTTGGTAGGGGGTGAGGGGGAGTGGTCTTGGTGGGGGAGAGGGAGGGAAAAAGCTGGGTGGGTGAGGGGAAGGGGAAAGTGAGGAATGGGAATGGCATTTGGGAGCAAGGGAATTGAAAGTTCATGGTGAGTCAGCAGGGCGAGTGAAAGTACAACAGGAGGTTAACAATAGAGATGCAGAAGCAATAAATCAGTAGCAATGATATAAGAAGCCGATGGCATCACAGGGTGTAGTTAAACAATTAATATGCTATGTCAAATATAAAATTGGCAGATAATGATGTCACAGAGAGCGGATACAAACTATTATTTGCTGGAGTACGATGGACCTGATTAAGGGTGCTCAGGAAGCAGAGATACCTGGGGAGAGGAGCGAACATCCAACTAGCATGGGAGGGCTGAGTAGGTGCCAATGAGGTTGTCGTTAATGTAACCTGGTGCTAATAAGGGCCATTTTCCCGGGGGGGGGGGGGTGGGGAGAGTCAGTCAGGACCGGACCGGGAAGGGGGGGATGGGAGACACTTTAAGGAAGGTCGCTTAAGTGGGGGGGTGGAAGCAGGGGGAGTCTATGGGGGCTCTCTGAGAAGGGGAGCCTTCCAGGAGCAGCGGGGACCACGCGGTGTGATGGCGGGCGGGTGGGCGGGCCTCTCGGGAACGGAGTCCCGGGCGTCTATGGCGGCGCTCCGAGGAGAGGATCCTTCCGGGATCAGTGGGGGCCACGCGGCGTGATGGCGGGCGGGCCTCTCGGGAACGGACTCCCGGGCGTCTATGGCGGCGCTCTGAGGAGAGGATCCTTCCGGGAGCAGCAGGTCCGCGCGGTGTGATGGCGGGCGGGCGGGCCTCTCATGAACGGAGTCCCGGGAGTCTATGGCAGCGCTCTGAAGAGAGGAGCTCCGGGAACAGCAAGGCCGCGTGGTGTGATGGCGGGCGGGCCTCTCGGGAACAGAGTCCCGGGCGCCTATGGCGGCGCTCTGAAGAGAGGAGCTCCGGGAGCAGCAAGGCCGCGTGGTGTGATGGCGGGCGGGCCTCTCGGGAACAGAGTCCCGGGCGCCTATGGCGGCGCTCTGAGGAGAGGAACCTTCCGGGAGCAGCAAGGCCGCGGGGGGTGATGGCGGGCGGGCCTCTCGGGAACGGAGACCCAGGCGTCTATGGCGGCGCTCTGAAGAGAGGATCCTTCCGGGAGCAGCAAGCCCGCGCGGTGTGATGGCGGGCGGGCCTCTCGGGAACGGAGTCCGGGGCGTCTATGGCGGCGCTCTGAGGAGAGGATCCTTCCGGGAACAGCGGGGGCCACGCGGTGTGATGGCAGGCGGGTAGGCCTCTCGGGAACGGAGAATTCACTTCTTCCCACTATCTGTCAGTGACCATCTCCAGACTTAATACATCCGCAGACACTCAGGATACTGCTGCTGAAGGTATTGTTCGTTACGACAGACTGTAAGCTCCTTAAGGAAACATGTCTACTAACACATTTACTTTGTATTCCTCCAAGCATTTAGTACAGTGCTCTGCACACAGTAAGCACTGAATAAATGTCTCCGATTGGTTGACTAATTTATGTCTGCTTCTTCCCTGGACGGTGAGCTGCTTGTGGGCAGGGAAGATGTCTACCTACTCTTTTATAGGAAACTCTCCTCAGCATGCAGTTTAATGCTCTGCGCAAATTAAGCACTCAAAAATATGATTATCAAACACTAATCATAATAATAATGATAGTATTTGTTAAGCGCTTGCTATGTGCCAAGAACTTTTCTGTACACTGGAGGCCGTAGAAGATAATCACGTTGTCGCACCTGGGAACCACAGTCTTAATCCACATTTTACAGATGAAGTGATGGAGGCATAGAGAAGGTAAGTGACTTGCCCGAAGTCACACAGCTGACAAGTGGCAGAGCTGGGATTAGGACCCACGACCTCTGACAAAAAAGCTCATGCACTTTCCACTAAGCCTCCTTGATTTTCATTCACATAACCATTGTTTCATTTTTTTCTCCTGCCAGTTGTAAATAACATTTTGCCTACCTAGCCTATTAGATTGGCAAGTCTCTGAGGGCAGGGATCATGCCTTTTACCTACCTTTTTATGGTATTTCATAAGCTCCCTTTACGTGCAAGACACTGCACTAAACTCTGGGCTGAATTAAAGAAAATTGGGTGGATCACAGTCCCCGTCCCACACAGGGCTCATAGTCTCACTCTCCATTTTAGAGATGAGGGACCTGAGGCACAGAGAAACGAAAGGATTTTCCCCAAATCACCCAGAAGAGAAGCAGCCTGGCCCAGGGGAAAGAACATGGGACTGTGCTCTAACTCCAGCTCTGCCAATTGCTTTCTGTGTGCCCTTGGGCAAGTCACTTATCTTCTCTGTGTCTCCGTTCTCCTATTCCCCCTCCTGCTCGGATTGTGAGCCCCATGAGGTACAGGGATTGTGTCCAAACTGATTAACGTGCCCTGTGCTTAGAATAATGTTTGACACATAGTAAGCGCATAACAAATACCATTAAAAAATTAAAAAGAGGTGAAGCCATTATTAGAACCCAAGGCCTCTAGCTCCCAGTCCATGGGCTATCCACTACGTCACACTGTTTTTCTCTTGCATCCTTCAAGATTTGAGTGGGGGAAGTCCTGTGAGGAGGAATTGGTGATGAAGCACCTGGCTGGTGCAGTCTCAGCCATACCCTCTTGTCCCTGCCCTGAGGGTTCAGCTGATTCTTGGAGTCACCACGGCACGGGGCTGATGCCATGCCACAACGTCCTAGACCTGCAGCTATGGGATCATGGGTTTGGGAGGTGGATTAAAGGAGACAAGGGTCTACCCCAGGTATGAACATCTTCCCAGAGTGACCCTCACATCGATTAGCCTTGTGGTCTCTCCCTGTCCCTCCCCACCCCCGGTCACGCTCACTGAGCCAGTGTGGTGTTGGGGGAGCCCTGACCGGCTCTGGGCTGGGCTGATCCCTCATTTCTCCTCGGACTCCTGTATGCCGTGGCCATGGAGGGACATCAAGGATCCGTCAGCCCCTATCTGCTCTCCCGCGGACATTGAGACGTGTTTTCCAGACAGGTTCCCCGTCCCCTTAGATAATGCCACCGCTGCTCCGACGTTGGTCCCCGGAGGACCGTATCAAGGTGACTTGTCCCCACAGTCTTTGAGTCCTGACAGAGATGAGAAACCGGTTGATGGCGGCGGCGGTTTTGGATCGCAACCAAGGTCTCCGGGTGACTAAAGAATTAGTCAGAACAGCATGTGACTATTAAAAGTTTTAATGGTTTGTAAGACCGAAAAGGGGGTAACGCCTTTCCTAAAGGGAGAGGCTCCCGGAGTGCCAGATATAACGAGCTTATATACTGTTGTTGCCGATCACAGTGATTGGTGCAGAATTGGCGCAGCGGGGAGTGGATTGGTGCAGATTTGGTGCATGGTTGGGCGATGTCTATCTCCTTATCTGATTTGGTTCCCGGGACCCAGCCAATGGGCTGTAGGGTCTAAGACCCATACCAAATATGGCAACAGGACCGCATACGCTCAATCAATGTCTGCAGCTTTCCATGGTGCATGGGGCCAAAACAGCATGTGACTCCAACGTGTCCCCATCATTCCCCCCTCAAAGGCATACGACCCTTATTCCTAAGGGGTTGCTGAGGCTCCATGGTTCGCCTTCTGGAGTGGCTTCATGCTGACAGTGGGCGATGACTTGGGTTTCAAAAAAGATAGAAATGAAACCTCAGGAAACTCATAACTAGATGCGTTCGGGGTCATATGGGTGTACCGCAAACCGGCCGTGAGCCCGACGGCGAGATGGCGATGGTGTCACGGTTGGAGTGATTTCTTGTAGAGTCTACGCTCCCCTCAGGCTTCTCGGGTTACTTCTCTGCCGTGGGCTGATGTACGTCTCTGCAGAGCCGGAGGCAGAGGTCGCCGATTCGGTCACAGGCCTATTGTGAGGGAGCGTCCTCCTGGGGAGATACAGAAGAAACTGGTACAAAAGGTTTACAGGGTTTAATGCTCGAATTATGGATTCACAAGGACTGTCCCTCCAGTTTCACAGCAGTGGGGATAGCAAGTATCACCCGGAAAGGACCTGTCCATTTTGGCTGTAAATCTGCCTTCCGCCCCGTCTGCCAAGTTTCCAAGAGAACAAGTGAGCCTGATGTTATGGTGATGCCCACTGGGGCCCCGTCAACATCGGGGGCTGATAAATGAGAATTCGCATAACTGTGTAGGGCCGCGTGTACCGCTCCTAGCTGGGAAGCGAAGTGCCCTAAAGTCTGTGCTTCTGGGTCCACCACGAGATCAGTGGTGAGAAAGGAATGGCCGTACAGCAACTCAAAGCGAATAAGATCCAGGCCTTTGCGAGGCTCCATAAGGAGTCGGAGGAGACCCCTAGAAAAACACTGAACCCAGGATTGTCGGGTCTCGAGGCAAAGCTTAGTCAGGACACGTTTTAGAGTGTGATTAGCCTTCTCTACCTTCCCTGAGGACTGTGGGTGCCAGGACGCATGCAGGTAGTAGGTTATCCCTAGGGCACAGGCAGTGGACTGTGTCACCTGAGAGGTGAAGGCAGGTCCGTTATCGCTTTGGAGAGAGCGGGGGAGCCCAAAGCGAGGGACTATTTCCTTAAGGAGCCACTCGTCCACCTCTACTGCGCACTCAGTGCAGCATGGGAAGGCCTCGGTCCATTCCGTGAAGGTGTCAATGAGGACTAGCAGGTACCGGTATCCAGAGCAAGAAGACATGTGGGTAAAATCTATTTTCCAGTCCTCCCCAGGCGGCTGGCTGCGCCGTTGTACTGGCGTCAGTAAGGGAGGCTTCCGGACGACCCCCTCAGGGTTAGCTCTGGAACAGACTGGGCAAGCGCGGCAAACCCTCTTAATGGTTTCCCGCATACCTCGTCCCACAAAAAATGGGTTTTAAGAGGATATGTAAGGCGTCCCGACCCAGGGGGTATCCTGATGCATTCTATTCAATAACTTCCAAGCGGAGGCTTGGGGAATGCGGAGCTTTCCCTCCGGGGTTTCTAGCCATCCATCCATCCAGAGGGTGCAGCCTTCCTCTTCCGCTTTGTACAACTCCGACTCGGAATAGACCGGGGCACCCACAAACTCCAAGCGGGTTGGTACAAAGGCCGATTCACTGGCTGCCTTGGTTCTGGTGCGGGCTTCCTGTCGAGCAGCTGAGTCCGCAAAACGATTTCCTTGATTATTTTTGTATTCCCCTTTTCGTGTCCCCGACAGTGAATTACAGCCACCTCCCGGGGTTCCCACTGCCGCGAGTAGTTGGAGGATTTCCTCTGCATTTTTGATAGGGGTGCCTCGGGCAGTGAAGAGACCTCGCTCTTTCCAAATGGTCTCATGAACATGTAAGACATGGAAGCCATATTTGGAGTCGGTAAATATGTTAAGACTCATCCCCTTCCCCAATTCCAAAGCTCGGAATAGGGCTACTAGTTCTTCTTTCTGCGCAGAGGTCCCTGGAGGGAGGGGCCGTGCCTCGATGACCTCGTGGAGGCTCACTACCACGTACCCTGCATATCAGACTCCCTGGTCCATGTAACTGGACCCATCCGTGAACCAGTTAGCATCCACGTTTTCAAGGGGTAAGTCCCTAAGGTCTGGTCTGCTGGAGTAACTAATCAATTTCGTTTAGGCAATCAAAAACTGGGGCTGGCCAGTCCCCTTCCCCATCTTTCGGGAGAGGGAGAAGGGTTGCTGGATTCAGAGAGCTACAGGTCTTTAAGATAACCTCAGGGGTGTCAAGAAGGAGGGTCTGGTATTGCAGCAAGCGGCCTCCGGTGAGCCAACCATCGCCCCTATTTCCTAGCACTGCTAGGGCTCGATGTGGAAACCTATGTTCAAACAATTCCTGCTGGTATAAACATGGTAGGGAGTCCGTTCGGCGACAAGATTTTGAGATGCCGTCGATCCCCACTACCCTTACTCCAGATGGATGGGTAGGACCACAAAAACTGGGAAGGACAGGGTAGGTGGCCCCCGTATCGATAAGAAAATTTATAATCTTACCGGACACTTCCACACTCACCCTGGGTTCGGCCATAGAGATGGTTCCTGCGGGGGTCCAGCTGTCCCCTGGGCCCCATCAGTCCCGCTCTCAGACGCGCCAACAGCCGAGAACTGGCCAGCCTCGGGGTTGGCTCTTGCATCCAGTAGTGGGCAGTCCCGCTTCCAGTGCCCGTGTCCCTGGCAGAGGGGGCACGGTCCAAGTGGATGGAGGCCGCAACTAGGTCTCCGCCCTGGGGGCACTCCCGGGCCCAATGGCCAGACAAGTGGCACGCAAAACAGGGCTTCCTGGACCCTGGGCCGCGGCAAGCTCCGTGGCCCCATCGGGCGACCTACCAGGGTGAGACCGACCCTTCTTCAGTGCCACCACAAGTAACTGGGACCGCTCTCTGCCCTTCACTTTGTCCCTGCGGTCCTTCTCATCACGGGCTGCCTGGTCACGGTTGTTAAAAACTCTAAAGGAAGACTCTGTCAACTGATTCGTGGGGGTTTGTAGCCCCAACTGCTCCTGTAATTTTCAGGATATCTGGATATCCTGGATTTCAGGATATCTGGATTTCAGGATATCGTGGATATCTTCAGCCGATTGATTAATAAAATACATATTCAGAATGACACTTCCTTCTACCGAGTCGGGATCAAGCTGCGTGTACATTCGAATCGACTCCACCAGCCTGAGTCTAAACATGACGGGGTTCCCGGTAGAGTCCTGGGTCACAGCTCGGACCCGATCATAGTTAATTTGCTTCCTAATTCCTTTGTCCATGCCCGCCAGCAGGCACGTAATCATATGGTCCCGGACCTGTGTATCGATACTCTCCCCCTGATAATTCCACTCTGGTTTGGAGGGAGGGACAGCTATAGCTTCCGGCGGGTACCTCCCATGACTGTTCACGGCAGCTTCATCCCTCGTCCTTTCAGCATAATCCCAAACTACTCTCTTTTCCTCTACCGTCAGGCAGGAAGAAAGCAACAGGTTAAGATCCTCCCAGAACAGATCGTACTGCAGGGTCAGGCTCCGGAATTCGTCCTGAAAGTGCGTGGGGTGCTCAGAATATTGTCCCAATTTCCGTTTTGCCATTTCGAATTCGCTCCAAGAGAAGGGTGCCTGTACCAGCACTATCTGTCCCCTTTCCTCTCTCTCTGGAGGGCCATAGCGTGTGCCTCCCCGGGTGCTTGGAGGGCTTAGGGCCCATGAGGAAGTGGACCGGTATGAAGGAGGACATAACAACGGGTTGGGCCCTGTAGTAGTGGTGTTTCCCGTCCCCTCCGGGCGCTGAGGGGGTGCCGAAGCCCCTTGGGATTCTCGACCGGAAGGAGGGGGAGAGCCATCCTTCCGTGGCCCCCAGCCGAGGAGGGGATCATCAAGTACATCTGGGAAATAGGGCATTAAGGCTGGGCCCCCGGTAGAGGCCCAGGCAAAACACATAAGGCAGTTCTTTCCCTAGGGGCTCTGCGACAAAGCCATAAAGGCTTGGACATAAGGGACTTCTGAGGGACTTCTGACCATTTCTCTAACTGCCTGCAATATAAGTACAGCTGGAGAATGGCATTAAAATTTAGGGACCTGTGTTCGAGCCAGGCCTCCTGATCCTCTAATTTACACTGGGGCCATTCTATGGTGCACAAAAAAAATAATCAGTCGCTGGCGCTTTAGATCGGCCAAACCAAATTTGTCCTTATTCTTGGTGTTCAGCAGGCAGCTGGTATTGAGGAACCTTGTCCCATAATGGGTGGAAAACGTTCCTCTTCTGAGGTTATTGAGGAACCTTGCCCCAAATGGCTGGAAAATGTTCCTCTTTTGAGGTTCTGTGTCTCTCTAAGGCTATGCCCAAGCGCCGCGTGGCGTCCAACTGACGCAAGAATGCAATTCCAAGCTGCGGTCCCTCTAGCTCAGGGCGTCCCCTGACAAGAGGTCCCTTCCCCGGAAGGACCCGGTCGGCCTTCCTGTTCCCCCCTTGTTACCCAGGAACTAGAGGGTGCCTCCGCGAGAGCAGACAAGAACAGTCAAAAGAGGACTCACCACTCCGATGGCTTCAGGCTGTGCTGTTGTCATCCAGGACGGTGGCAGTCACATCTACTGGATCCCCGTACGGGCCACCAAATGATGGCGGCGGCGGTTCTGGATCGCAACGAAGGTCGCCGAGCGACTACAGAATTAGTCAAAACATCATGTGACTATTAAATGTCTTAATGGTTTGTGGATAAGACCGAATAGGGGGTAACGTACCCGGCGGGCTCCTTTCCTTAAGGGAGAGGCGCCCCGAGTGCCCGATGTAATGAGCTTATATACTGTTGTTGCCGATCACAGTGATTGGTGCAGAATTGGCGCAGCGGGGACTGGATTGGTGCAGATTTGGCGCAGGGCTAGGCGGTGTCTATCTGCTTCTTTGGTTTGGTTTCCGAGACCCAGCCAATAGGCTGCAGGGTCTAAGGCCCATACCAAATATGGCAAGAGGACCGCATATGCTCAATCAATGCCTGCAACTTTCCATGGTGCATGGGGCCGAAACAGCATGTGACTCCAACTTGACCCCATCACGGTGATGGCACTTGTCTGCAGGGTTCCCATGGCAACAGCATCCTAACGGTTCCCGCTGTTAGTGACCATCTGAGTCAACGGGTGGGCACTTCATCTTCTTTTTTTCTTTAGTTGTGTCTTTGAAGGGCTTGCTATGTACCAGGTACTGTACTAAATCCTGGGATTCGACACAAGCTAATCAGGTTGGACATATTCCCTGTCCCACATGGGGCTCACATATTCAATCCTCATTACATATGAGGGAACTGAAGCCCAGAGAAATGAAGAGACTTACCCAATGCCGCACAGCTGAAAGCAGAGCCGGGATTAAAACCCAGGTAATTGTGATTCCCAGGTCTATGCTCTATCGAGTAGACCACATTGCTTCTCTGAGTTTCATCTTTTTCATGTTCTCAAACAATCAATCGGTCACTTAATCAGTTGTACTTTCTGATGTCTTCTGATTGCAAATCTAAGACCCTCCCCCATGTCAATCCAGAGAAGCAGCATAAGACGCAGCATATTTTAGTGGCAAAAGCACGGGCCTGGGAGTCAGATGACGTGGGTTCTGATCTCGGCTCCTCCACATGTCTGCTGTGTGATCTTGGACAAGATACTTGACTACTCTGTCTCCCCCTTTTAGACTGTCTCCCACTTTTAGACTGTGAGCCCACTGTTGGGTAGGGACTGTCTCTATATGTTGCCAACTTGTACTTCCCAAGCGCTTAGTACAGTGCTCTGCACACAGCAATCGCTCAATAAATATGATTGATTGATTACTCTGGGCCTCAGTTATCTCGTCTGGAAAATGGTGATTAAGACTGTGAATCCTAAACTGAACAACCTGATTACGTTTTCTCTGCCCCAGCACTTATAAGAGTGCTTGACACATAGTAAGCGCTTAAGAAATGTAATTATTACTATTCTTCTTATTATTATCATTTTGGGAGGGGCTGAGAGGTTCTGAGAACGGGATGATGGGAAGGAATCACTGATACCGGCTGGGTGTACAAGACGGGAAAATCCCTGGTTCTAGGAATAGGAATTATCCTATGGTTCATTCTCTTTGATCTCAGAGCTGAGACACTGTACAAAACTGGGGTGAGGAGGCCAGGGCATTCTCTCCTCTTAATGGCCCTGTCCGCTTTCAAAATATCTCAGTGATGTAAAATGGAGAAATAATCCGTCAGCCCATATTTCAAATCTACATCTCCGCCCCTGCTCTGTCTCCCTCCCTCCAGGCTCTTATCTCCTCCTGCCTTCAGGGCACCTCCATCTTGATGTCTGCCCGTCATATAAAACTCAATATGTCCAAGACTAAACTCCTTATCTTCCTGCTCAAACCCTGTCCTCCTCCAGACTTTTCTGTCACTATAGATGGCATTACCATCCTTCCCGTCTCACAAGTCCGCAACCTTGGTGTCATCCTCGACCCCGCTCTCTCATTCACTCCACACATGCTGCCGGTCTCACCTCCACAACATCGCCAATATCTGCCCTTTCATCTCCATCCAAACCACTACCTTGCTGGTTAAATCTCTCATCCTATCCCGACTGGCTTACCGCATCAGCCTCCTCTCTGATCTTCCAACGCTTTGTCTCTTCCTGCTTCAGTCTATACTTCACTCTGCTACTCATTCATTCATTAATTCAGTCGTATTTATTGAGCGCTTATTGTGTGCAGAGCGCTGTACTAAGTGCTTGGGAAGTGCAAGTTGACAACATATAGAGACGGTCCCTGCCCAACAGAGGGCTCACAGTCTAGAAGGGGGAGACAGACAACAATACAAACCATATTAACAAAATAAACTAAATAGAATATGTACAAGTAAAATTAACAAATAGAGTAATAAATATGTACAAACATATATACATACGTACAGGTGCTGTGGGGAGGGGAAGGAGTTAAGGTGGGGGATGGGGAGGAGAGGAGGGGTAGAGGAAGCAGGGGGAAGAGTCTGGGAAGGCCTCCTGGAGGAGGTGAGCTCTCGGTATGGGTTAAGGTTAGAGTTAGGGATTACGGATAGGGTTAGGCTTACGTTTAGGGCTAGGGTTTAGGATATAATTAAGATTTGGGGTAAGGTTAGGATAACAGCTATGACTAGGGGTATGGCGATAGTTAAGGTTAGAGTCAGGGTTAGGACTAGGGTTTACTGTTAGGGTGGGTTTTAGGGTCAGGACTAGGGTCATGGTTAAAGGGTAGGGTTTGGGTTAGGTTTGGCATTAGGGTTTAGGCTAGGTCTAGGATTTGCACGATGCATTGACCTGGGGGAGTTGCAGGGTTAAAGGCTGAAAGGGCCCTTTGACACAGGCTTCCAGAATTGCAGGGCTTCATCGAGAGTTAGAACCAGGGTTAGGGTTAACACTAAGGGTGGGGTTAAGGCTGGGTTAGGGTTAGGGCTAGGGATAGGGTTAGGGATACAGTTCATTTATTCATTCATTCAATCGTGTTTATTGAGCACTTACTGTGTGCAGAGCACTGTACTAAGCGCTTGGGAAGTACAAGTTGGAAACATATAGAGACGGTCCCAACCCAACAACGGGCTCACAGATTAGAAGGGGGAGACATACAAAAAACATATGGGAAGGTGTCAAGTCATCAGAATAAACAGAAGTAAACCTAGATGCAAATCATTAACAAAATAAATAGAATAGTAAATATGTACAAGTAAAATAGAGTAATAAATCTGTACAAACATATATGTAGGTGCAGTGGGGAGGGGAAGGAGGTAGGGCGGGGGGATGCGGGGGAGGAGAGGAAATAAGGGGACAGAAAGGAGGGGGTTTAGTCTTAGAAGGCCTCCTGGAGGAGGTGAGCTCTCAGTAGGACTTTGAAAGGAAGAAGAGAGCTAGCTTGGCGGATGTGGGGAGGGAGGGCATTCCAGGCCAGGGGGAGGACGTGGGCCTGGGGTCGAAGGCAGGACAGGGGGGAACGAGGTACAGTGAGGAGGCTAGCGGCAGAGGAGCAGGGGGTGCAGGCTGGGCTGTAGAAGGAGAGTAGGGAGGTGAGATAGAAGAAGGCGAGCTGATGAAGTGCCTTGAAGCCTAGAGTGAGGAGTTTTTATTCTGCACAAAGATGATCTGGGCAGCAGCGTGAAGTATAGACTGAAGTGGGGAGAGACAGGAGGATGGGACATCAGAGAGGAGGCTGATGCAGTATTCCAGTCCGGCTAGGATGAGAGATTCAACGAGTAAGTTAGCGGTTTGAATGGAGAGGAAAGGGAGGATCTTGGTGATGTAGCGGAGGTGAGACCAGCAGGCTTTGGTGACGGACTGGGTGTGAGGGGTGAACTAGAGAGCGGAGTCGAGGATGACACGGAAAGGAGATGGAAAGGATGGTAGTGCCATCTACAGTGACAGGAAAGTCAGGGAGAGAAGGCAGGGTTTCGGAGGGAAGATAAGGAGTTCGGTTTTGGACATATTGAGTTTTAGATGGCAGGCAGACATCCAGGTGGAGATGTCCTGAAGGAAGGAGGAGACACGAACCTGAAGGGAGGGAGAGCGAGTAGGGGCAGGGATGTAGATTTGGGTGTCATCACCATAGAGATGATAGCTGAAGCCGTGGGAGCAAATGAGCTCACCAAGGGAGTGAGTGTAGATAGAGAACAGGAGGGGACCAAGAACGTACCCTTGAGGAATCTCTACAGTAAGGGAATGGGAGGGGGAGGAGGAGCCCGCAAGGGAGACTGAGAATGAACGGCCGGAGAGGAAAGAGGAGAACTAGGAGAGGACAGAGTCTGTGAAGCCAAGGTTGGATAGCGTGTTGAGGAGAAGGGGGTGGTCCACAGTGTCGAAGGCAGCTGAGAGGTCGAGGAGGATTAGGATAGAGTAGGAGCTGTTGGATCTGGCAAGAAGGTGGTCACTGGTGACCTTTGAGAGGGCAGTTTGGTATGGGAGGAAGCCAGATTAGAGGAGGTCAAGGAGAGAGTTGGCATGGAGGAAGTCGAGGCAGCGCGTGTAGACGACTCCTTCAAGGAATTTGGAAAAGGGAGATACGGCGGTAACTAGAAGGGGAAGTCGGGTCAAGAGGGGTTTTTTAGGATGGGGAGACGTGGGTATGTTTGAAGGCAGAGTGGAAGGAACCAGTGGGGAGTTAGCGGTTGAAGATGGAAGTTAAGGAGGGGAGGAGGGAAGGGGCGAGAGATTTCACAAGAAAAGAGGGAATGGGGTCAGAATCAAAGGTGGCTAGAGTAGCAGATGAGAGGAGAGAGGAGATCTCATCTGAAGATACTGCTGGGAAGGATGGGAGAGTAGCGGAGAGGGTTGAGAGGAGGGGGGTTGGAGAAGAGGGAGGAGGGACTTTGGTGAGCTCAGATCTGATGGAGTTAATTTTACTAATGAAGTAAAAGGCCAGATCGTTGGGGGTGAGGGACGGAGGAGAGGGAGGAACAGGGGGCCTGAGAAGGGAGTTAAATGTACGGAAGAGCTGACGGGGATGATGGGCATGGGTGTCAATAAGGGAGGAAAAATAGTTTTGCCTGGCAGAGGAGAGGGCAGAGTTAAGGCACGAAAAGATAAACTTGAAGTGAACAAGGTTGTCTTGGTGTTTAGAAGTTGTTCCCGTCTCACAAGCCCGCAACCTTGGTGTTATCCTCGACTCCGCTCTCTCATTCACCCCTCACATCCAAGCCGTCACCAAAACCTGCCGGTCTCAGCTCCGCAACATTGCCAAGATCCTCCCTTTCCTCTCCATCCAAACTGCTACCCTGCTCGTTCAAGCTCTCATCCTATCCCGTCTGGACTACTGCATCAGCCTTGTCTCTGATCTCCCATCCTCGTGTCTCTCCCCACTTCAATCCATACTTCATGCTGCTGCCCGGATTGTCTTTGTCCAGAAGCGCTCGGGGATGTTACTCCCCACCTCAAAAATCTCCAGTGGCTACCAATCAATCTGCGCATAAGGCAGAAACTCCTCACCCTGGGCTTCAAGGCTCTCCATCACCTCGCCCCCTCCTACCTCACCTCCCTTCTCTCCTTCTACAGTCCACCCCGCACCCTCCGCTCCTCTGCCGCTAATCTCCTCACCGTACCTCGTTCTCGCCTGTCCCGCCGTCGACCCCCGGCCCACGTCATCCCCCTGGCCTGAAATGCCCTCCCTCTGCCCAGACATCCAGATGGAGATGTCCTGAAGGCAGGAGGAGATGCGAGCCTGGAGAGAAGAGGAGAGAGCAGGGCCAGAGATGTAGATCTGGGTGTCATCAGCGTAGAGATGATAGGTGATGCCGTGGGAGTGAATAAGGTCACCAAGGGAGTGAGTGTGTATCGAGAACAGAAGGGGACCAAGCACTGAACCTTGGGGAACCCCCAAAGTAAGGGGATGGGAGTTGGAGGAGGAGCCTGCAAAAGAGACTGAGAATGAACGACCAGAGAGATAAGAGAAGAACCAGGAGGGGACGGAGTCTGTGAAGCCAAGATCGGATAGCGTATTGAGGAGAAGGAGGTGGTCCACAGTGTCGAAGGCAGCTGAGAGGTCGAGGAGGATTAGGATAGAGTATGAGCCGTTGGATTTGGCAAACAGGAGGTCATTGGTGATCTCATTCGCTCCCACAGCTTCAACTATCGTCTCTACGCTGATGACACCCAGATCTAAATCTCTGGCCCTGCTCTCTCCCCCTCTCTCCAGGCTCGCATCTCCTCCTGCCTTCTGGACATCTCCATCTGGATGTCTGTCCGCCACCTAAAACTCAGTATGTCCAAGATTGAACTCCTTATTTCCTTCCCAAACCCTGCCCTCTCCCTGACATTTCCGTCACTGTAAAAGGCACTACCATCCTTCCCATCTCACAAACCCGCGACCTTTGTGTCATCCTCGACTCCGCTCTTTCGTTCACCCCTCACATCCAGGTCGCCACCAAAATCTGCCGGTCTCAGCTCCGCAACATTGCCAAGATCCGCCCTTTCCTCTCCATCCAAGCCGCTACCCTGCTCATTCAAGCTCTCATTCTATCCCGTCTGGACTACTGCATCAGCCTTCTCTCTGATCTCCCATCCTCGTGTCTCTCCCCACTTCAATCCATACTTCATGCTGCTGCCCGGATTGTCTTTGTCCAGAAAAACTCTGGGCATGTTACTCCCCTCCTCAAAAATCTCCAGTGGCTACCAATCAATCTGTGCATCAGGCAGAAACTCCTCACCCTGGGCTTCAAGGCTGTCCATCACCTCGCCCCCTCCTACCTCACCTCCCTTCTCTCCTTCTACAGCCCACCCCGCACCCTCCGCTCCTCTGCCGCTAATCCCCTCACCGTGCCTCGTTTTCACTTGTCCCGCCATCGACCCCCAGCCCACGTCATCCCCCGGGCCTGGAATGCCCTCCCTCTGCCCATCCGCCAAGCTAGCTCTCTTCCTCCCTTCAAGGCCCTACTGAGAGCTCACCTCCTCCAGGAGGCCTTCCCAGACTGAGCCCCCCTCCTTCCTCACCCCTCGTCCCCCTCTCCATCCCCCCATCGTACCTCCTTCCCTTCCCCACAGCACCTGTATATATGTATATATGTTTGTACATATTTATTACTCTATTTATTTATTTTACTTGTGCATATCTATTCTATTTATTTTATTTTGTTAGTATGTTTGGTTTTGTTCTCTGTCTCCCCCTTTTAGACTGTGAGCCCACTGTTAGGTAGGGACTGTCTCTATATGTTGCCAGCTTGTACTTCCCAAGCGCTTAGTACAGTGCTCAAAACACAGTAAGCGCGAAATAAATACGATTGACTGATTGATTAAATCTGATGGCCTCTATTCCATCTTAATCCTTCTCCCAGACCTCTCAGCTGCCTTTTACACTGCCGACCACCCTCTTCTACTGGAAACATTATCCAATCTTAGTTTCACGGACATTGTTTTTTCCCGATTCCCCTCTTATAACTCTGGCTGCTAATTCTCAATCTCCTTCCCAGGGCCACCTCAATCTCCTCTGCCTCCCAACCTCTAACTCTGGGGTTCCTTCAAGGTCTACCTCTGGGTCCCCTTATCTTCTCCATCTACATCTACTCCCTTGGAGAACTCATTCACTCCCATGGCTTTAAGTACCACCACTTTGTGGATGATACCCAAATCTGTATCTGCAGCCCTGATCTCGCTCCCTCTCCGCAGTCTCCCATTTCCTCCTGCCTTCAAGGCATCTCTAGTTGGATAGCCTCCTGCCATCTCAAACGTAACATGTACAAAGCAGAACTCCTTATCTTCCCACTCAAAACCTCTCCTCCCCTTGACTTTACCATCACTGTAGACGGCGACACCATCCTCCTTGCCTCACAAGTCCACACCCTTGGCATTATTCTTAATCATAATAATTGTGGTGTTTGTTAAACACTATGTGCCAGGCTCTGTCCTAAACGCTAGGGTGGATACAAGTAAATTGGGTTGGACATAATCTCTGTCCCTCATGGGGCTCACTATCTCAATCCCCATTTTACAGACGAGGTAAATGAGGCCCAGAGAAGTGAAGTGACCTGACCAAGGTCACACAACAGACATGTGGTGGAGGCAGGATTTGAACCCATGAATCCAGTCTTGACTTCTCTCTCTCATTCAATCCACATTTTCAATCCATCACTAAATCTTGTTGGTCCCACCTTCACAACATCGCTAAAATCTGCCCTTTCTGCACCATACAAACTGCTATGATGTTAATGCAATCACTCATCCTAGCCCAGATTGATTACTGTATCAGCCTCCTTACTGACCTCCCAGCCTCCTTTCTCTCTACAGTCCATTCTATATTTCACTGTGTTGCACGGATCATATTTTCTACAAAAATGCTCAAAACATGTTTCCCCACTCCTCAACAAACTCCAGTGGTTGCCCATCCACCTCTGCATCAAATGAAAACTCCTCACCATTGGCTTTAAACACTCGATCACCTCTCCCCCTCATACCTCCTGATACTACTCTCCTGATACAACCGCTACTCCGCTACTCTCCTGATACAACCCAGCCCGCACTCTTCACTCTTCTAATGCTAACCTTCTCACTCTACCTCGATCTCATCTGTCTCGACACCACCTACTCAACCAGGTTCTGCTATTGCCTGGAACACTCTCCTTCCTCAAATCCAACATAAAATTACTCTCCCCCACCTTTCAAAGCTTTATTAAAGGTGAATCTCCTCCAAGATTAAGGTTTTACTCTTCTCCTATGACCTTCTGCATTGCCCTGACTTGCCCTGTTTATTCATCCCCCCCACACACCCAGCCCCATAGCACTTATATACGTATCTGCGATTCATTTATTCATATTAATGCCTATTTCTCCCTCTAGGTTGTGAGCTTATTGTGGGCAGGGAATGTGTCCGTCCAATTTTATATTGTACACAGTAAGTGTACACACAGCAAGTGCTCAGTAAATAAAATCGAATGAATTTATCATTATAGTTAATGTTAGCGATAGTGTGAGAGTTCATGGTTAGGTTTGGGGTGAGGTCGGACTGGAGTTATGGATAGGGTTAGGTTTAGCACCCGGGATAGGACAATATCTTCAGGTTAGATTTAGAGTTAGTGCTGGGCCTAGATTTAGGGATAAGGATTGGGTTAGGGCTCCCATAAAGTTAGGGTTAGGGTTAGCGTTTAGGGTAGGGCTGGGGCTAAAGTTAGTGCTAAGTTAGAGTTACATTTAAGATAATGGGTAGGGTTAGGGTTCATCTTGGTGTTAGACTTAGGGTTTATGTTTTGCCATGGTTAGGGTTAGCTTTAGGGATAGGGATAGCTAGAGACCACCATCTTACTCCAATTCAGGCACCTCTAATCCCACTCCCTCCCAGGAGGACTCAAGTCACTGAACCGTCCACACACTGAGCATAGGCTGCTTACACAGGTGGGGTTTTAACACATCCTTTCATTTGCATAAACCTACCCCGAGCTGACAAGGTCATCATATGCTCCCACAGGAACAAACTCTCTTTGTGCTATCAGTCTTTGTGCTATCAGTCGGGTTCAGAGACTTCCCCTTCACAGTTGAGCAGGAAGTTGGCATCCCTCACTCTCCAGTGGTCCCCATTCCTCACTCTTAGTCTTTTCTCCACTTGTCCATTGATTTCCACCTCTTGGGTCAATCCGCCATCTTGGAGGCATGTTTTCTGGGTGTGGGGGTAAGGGGTATCTCCAAATTGCCACAAGGCACTAGGGAAACATGAGGCACTAGGGTTAATCCTAAAATGTGCTAGGGCGGGGCTTGGAGATGTCCTGCAGTGGCAGCCGCTTCACTCTGGGGCTGGGGGATGCACCGTGATACCTTCTGCCGGGCTGTGTGTGTGGGAAGGGAGCTCTGGTCTTGGAGTGGGGCTGGTCAGAAGGTGTAGCCGAGACCTAGGGCTGGTAAGGGGTGGGAGGTGATGTGTACGGACACAGAGTCACCTGCTGAACACCACAGAGGTGTTCAAAGTGACAGTAGCTTAGAACTTCAAGGTGTGCTGAGAGCGAGGGGAGTGGGAACGGGAGCGGTGGCATCAGAAGTTTGGAGCCCCCATTGTGCACTGCAGGGTTCACATTGGATCATGGGGCAAAAACACAGCTTCCCTCCCAAAGGGAGGCTAACCAATACCACGGTTTGGAGCCAGGGAAGGGAAGGAGCGAAGGGAGAAGACCACCACGGCAGTCCAGGAATGCCCAGCAGCAGCAAAGTGCCTATGTACGAGGCTCCATGTTCGAGACCATCCGGGAGTTACCTCCAAGCCCGAGAAGGGAAAAGGTAACGGATAGGCTAAGGCCTAAGCTTAGAGAAAGGGCTAGGGTTATATTAGCCGCTTTAGCTTTGTCAAGGTTTAGCGTTTGGGTTAGGTTTCAAGTTAAGTTTAGAGATGGGGTTCAGGCTGGAGTTAGGGTAAAGGCTAGGATTACAGCTAGGGTTTTGGTTAAGGTTGGATTTAGGGTTACGATTAGGGTTAAGGTTAGGGATAGGGTTAGGGTTTGGGTTAGAGTTACAATTAGTTCTTGAGTTTGGGTTAGGGTTAGGGTGCAGGTTAGGATTTGGGGTTGGGTGAGGTATAAGGTTATGGTCAATTTTAGGGTTAGAGTTAGAGCTAGAGCTAGGGCTAGGGTTAGGGTTAGAGTTAAAGTTAGGGTTAGGGTTAGTGCCTAACTCCCCAGGGTTGTGGAAGCATTTTGGGGAGGCTGTGTGGTTATGCTCTTCTATCCCTGAGTATTTCATTCATCCTGCAACTCTCCCAAACCAACAAGTAGCCCTCACACTATCCTTACCCATCATTCTTAGTACAAACCTAGCCCCAACCCTAATTCTACCACTAAATGTAACTCTAACCCATACTCTAACCCTAGCCTTTGGCCTAGTATTAGCCTTAGCTGTAGTCATAACCTAACCCTAAACCTAACCCTAACCCTAACCCTAGCCCTAACACTAACCTCATCCCTAACTCAGACCCTAACCCTAACTGTACAAACTGTATACCACTAAGTCTAAACCTATCCCTAAACCAAAGCTCTAACCCAAAACCTAACCCTAACCTTGACCCCTAACCCTCACCGTAACCCTAGGCACAAACATAGACCTCACATTAACCCTAAACCTAGCTTTAAATCCTAAACCTAGCCCTAACCCAATGGATAACGTTAACCGTAACACTAGACCTCACCATAACACAAACCCCACCCCAACATTATCTCTAAACCCTAATCCTAAATCTATCCCTAGGCCTAGCCCTAACCCTAACCCTAATCCTAGCCTAAGGTCTAGCCTTAAAACTAAAACTAACCATAACTCTAACCCTAACCCAAACCTTACCCTTACTCCTAACCCTAGGTCCAAAGCTAGGCCTAGCCCTAGCCCTATCTCTAACCGTAGCCCTAGCTCAACTGCTACCCAAACCGTACCACTGAACCTTACCATAACCCAAACCCCAACTCTAGCCCTATCTCTATACCTAATCCAAAAGCTAGTACTAGGCCTAGCTCTACCCCTAACATAGACCTCACACTAGGCCTAGCGTTAAATCTACAACTAACCATCGCCCTACCCCTAAATCTACCCATAACTGTTACCCTTGCTCTAAACGTAAGTCCAAACCTAGACCTAATGCTAACTCTATCCCTAACCCAAGACCTAAACCTAGTCCTAGCCCTAGTGAGAACCCTTATGTTAGCACTAAACCTCACCATGATTCAACACCAACCCTATCCCAAAGCCTAACACTACCCCTAGCCTTTAAGGGTGTAACTAGCCATAACACTAACACTAAACCTAACCCTATAACCCTAATCCCAAACCTAAGGCTAACCTGAAACCTAAGCTTGGCCCTAGCCTTAGAGCTAACTTTAAACCAAACAATAACCCTAACACTAAAAGTAGCTCTAACATTTGACCTGACCCTAACCCTAGCCCTAATCCAACCCTAGATCAAATCCAAACCATAATCCTAGGCCTTACCCTAACACTAGCCAGAACTCCAACTCTAATGCTAGCCCTAATCCTAACAATATCCCTAATGCTAACTCTGACCCTAGCCCTAGAAATAATGTTAACCTTAACTCTAACCCTATCCCTAGCTCTAACACTGTCCTAATGATAATCCTCCCCCTAATCCTAGTCCTAGGCCTAGCCTTAAAACTCCCTGTTACCTTAACTCTAAACAATAATAATAATAACAAGATAATAATTGTATTTGTTAAACACTTATTCTGTACTTGTACTGTTCTAAGCACTTGGGTAGATACAAGGTCATCACGGTAGGAACAGTCCCTGTGTCATATCGGGATCACAGTCTTGATTCATATTTTACAGATGAGGTAAATGAGGCCCTAACCCTAGCCGCAAACCTAACTTTAGCCCTAACCTTAGCCCTAACCTTAATCTTAACCTTAACTCTAACCCTAACCCTTACACTAACCCTAAATCTAATCAAAAACCTAATCCTAACCCTAATCCTCTCTCTAAACCTAATCCTAACTCTAGTCCTATTCATAGCCCCATCTACAAAACTAACGCTAACCCTAGGCTTAGTCTTAAACCTACCACTAACTCAAACCCTATTCCTAACCCTAACCCTAACTCAAATCCAAACTCTTAACTCTAACCCTAACACTAACCCTACACCTCACCAAACCCCTAATTCTCTATACCTAATCCTAGTCATAGGCCTAGGACTGGTCCTCACTCAAAACCTCCCCCTCCCCCTCACACAAGCCCTAACCCTAACCATAACCCTAAACCTACCCTTAAACTTACACATAACCCTAAACCCTAAACCTAACCCCATCCTTGACCCATATAGGATTACTGCCTCAGCCTCCTCTCTAATCTCCCTTCCTACTGTCTCTCCCCACTTCAATCTATACTTCATTCTGCTGCCCGGATTATCTTTCTACTGAAATGCTCTGGGCATATCACTCCCCTCCTCAAAAATTTCCAGTGGTTGCCTGTCAACCTACGAATCAAGCAAAAACTCCTCACTCTTTGCTTCAAGGCTCTCCATCACCTCACTCCCTCCTACTTCACCTCCCTCTCTCCCTCTAGAACCCAGCCCACACCCTCCACTCCTCTGCCGCTAACCTCCTCACTGTGCCTCGTTCTCACCTGTCCTGCCATCAGTCCACGGCCTGGAATTACCCCCCTCCACACATCCACCAAATTAGTTCTCTTCCTCCCTTCAAAGCCCTACTGAGAGCTCACCTCATCCAGGAGGCCTTCCCAGACTGAGCCCCTTTTTTCTCTACACCTCCCCTTCCCCATCTGCCCTACCCCCTTCCCCCCCCACATCACTCGCATTTATTTGTACAGATTTATTACTCTATCTATTTTACTTGTACATATTTACTACTCTATGTATTTTGTTAATGATGAGCATATAGTTGTAATTTTATTTATTCCGATGGTTTTGACTCCTGTCTACATGTTTTCTTTTGTTGTCTGTCTCCCCCTTCTAGACTCTGAGCCCGATGTTGGGTAGGGACTAACTCTATATGTTACCGACTTGTACTTCCCAAGCACTTAGTACAGTGCTCTGCACACAGTATGTGCTCAATAAATACGACTGAATGAATGAATGAAAGGAGCCCTAGCCTTACACTGATTTAAACCCTAACCTGAAACCTAACGCTTGCTCTAAAACCAACCCTAATCCTAAACCCAACCCTAGCCCTTCGCCTTACGATAACCGTAAGAGTAACTCTAACTCTAAATATAAGCCTAGGACTAGCCCTAACGCTAACCCTAATGCTAGCCCTAAACCTAATCCTAGACCTAACCCTAACTCCAACCAGAACCCGAACCCTAACCTAAGCATAACCAGAACCCTAACCTTAACCTTAGGCCTAGCCCTAATCCTTTCCCTAATGTACCCCTAACCGGAACCCTAACTTTAACTTTAACTTTCGAAAGTCCTAGCCCTAACCCTAACAAAACCCTAAATTTAACCTTAACCCTTTCAGAACACAAACCTCAATCCTAACTCTAATCTAAACTTAAACTTTAACTGTAAATCCAAATCTAAACCTAGCCCTAGCCCTAGTTCTAACCCTAACTCGAACCCTAATCTTAATCCTAGCCCTAGACCTAAAAAAAACCCTAACCCTAACCCTAACCCTAACCTTAGATTTCACCCTAACCGTAAACCTGACCCTAACAGTAACCCAAATTGTAATTCCCCATGGCTCTGGAAGTGAGTCTGGGAGACCCTTTGAGTGGGCTAGTCCAACCCTGAAAATGACATTTACCGTACAAATTTTCTAGGGTAATAAATTGACCTAACCCTATAGCTAACCCGATCCCTACACCTAGCCCTAACCCCAATCCTAACCTTAACCTTAAATCTAATCCTAACTCCTAGAAGTTATTATGGGGGTCTGTGAGGGTGGAAATTTTCTGCCCCAAGAATGTCGTTCACCCTGTAACCTTTCCAAGGAAGCAAATTGATTTAACGTGAACCTTGACCTTAAATCTAACCCCAAATCTCCCCCTAACTCTAATCATACCCTTAATCTGAACCTTAAACCTATACCTAGCCTAACCCCAAACCTAACCCTAAAAGTAACTCCAACCTTAGCCCTAAACCTAAAACTAACCTTAAATCCTCAGGGCTGTGGGAACATGTCTGGGGGCCTGTATGTTGTGTGGGAATGAGGGGATTTTCAGCCCCCAGAGTGTAGCTCACCCTGTAACTATGGCCCAACCCTAACCCTAACCCTACCCTAAATGATAGCCTCAGCTTTAAATATTAAGATCACCTTAAAATAAATAACCCTAACAACAATAACCCTAACCCTATCTTTAATCATTCAGTCGAATTTATTCAGTGCTTACTGTGTGCAAAGCAAGGCACTTTAAAGAGATAAAAACATTCCACAAAAAGAAGTATTGAGCTAAAACCGACACGAATCCAATAAGCCAAAAAGCACACACAGAGACAGAGAGCATCGACAACTGAATATTTTACTTTATTTTACTTTTTGACTGAAGAACCAAGATATTTGCTGAAAAATGAAGTTTAAAATATAAAATAACCTGAGGCCACAGCTAGGATTCCAGATTGACCGGGTTTTCTGGGGTCCTGGGCCAAATCTGTGGGTGTAGACGCAGGGCAGAAAAGTTCATTAGTGGCGTCTGCATAGGCATTCATTCATTCATTCACTCATTGAATAGTATTTATTAAGCACTTACTGTGTGCAGAGCACTGAACCAAGCACTTGGTAGAGGTCAATATAACAATATAACAAGTACATACTTAGTACTAACCCTAACAGAAACCCTAATCCTAACCCCAACCATAGCTATAGCCCAACTCTAACACTAAAATTAACCATGACCTTAAGCCTCTTGTCTTGTCTTATGTTGCCGAGTCATCTTCAACCCATAGCGACACCAAGGACACATCTCTCCCAGAACGCCCCACCTCCACCTGCAATTGTTCTGGTCGTGTATCCACAGGGTTTCCTTGGTAAAAATGCGGAAGTTGTTTACCATTGCTTCCTTCTGCTCAGTGTACTTGAGTCTCTGCCCTCGAGTCTCTCCCATGCCGCTGCTGCCCAGTGCAGGGAAGTTTTGCCTTGTAGCAGATTGCCTTCCACTCTCTAGCCACTGCCTTAGCTAGAAATGGAATGGATATGCCTACGCTTGACTCTCCCTCCCATAGTCGAGACTGGTAGAGTACTGGAAAATCTTCCGGTGCAAATCTGAGAGGGGCCTTTAACCCTCACCCAACCCCAAATTCTAACTCTAACTCTACTCCTAACACGAATTCAAGAACTAACTCTACCCTATCGCTATCCCTAACCTATATACTGGTCCTCATCCTCCTTCTAACCCTCACCTTAATTCTCACTTTAACCCTAAACCCATCCTTAACCCTAACCATAAACCTAACCCTAATCCTAACCCTAAACCCTAGCTCTAATCCTAGCCCTTACCCTAACTCCAGCCATAACCCTAATCCTATCCTTATCCATAACTTTAAACCTAACCCAAACGCTAACCCTTGACATATTCAAAGCGTTTAATCTAACCTTAGCCCTAACCCTAACCATTAATCTTGCCCTATTTAGGCTTGACCTTTGAGGCAAAGAGGTAATTCCCACGTGGTCCCTAGCATGGAGCCCTGTGCATAGTCGGTTTGCTGCCTCTGGGCGATCCTGGGCTGTCATGGTGATCTTCCCCCTTTGTTCCTTCCCAGACCTGGCTCCAAACCATGGTCTGGATTGCGGTTCCTGTTGTGGGGAAGGAGAAGGAAATTGTGTTGTTGCCCCTATCATCCAAAGTGAGCTCTGCAGTGCTCAATGGGGGATCCAACCTTTTGATGCCACCCTTCCCCTTCCCACTCCCCTCTCGCCCTCAGAATATCCCGGGGTCCTAAAATGCTGTCACTTTGGATGTCACCGTGGAGTTCAGCAGGTGTTTCTGTGCCAGTGTGCAGCACTTCTCACCCCCAACCGGTCCCGGACCTGGCTCCACTTTCTTACCAACCCTAGCAGCCCAGAAACAGTGTCCCCTTCCCACACACAAATCCCAATACCAGAATAACAAATTATAATGATGGGATTTGTTAAACTCTTATTATGTGAGAAGCACTGTTCTAAGCACTGAGGAGGATACAAGGTGATCAGGTTATCCTACGTGGGGCTCACAGTCTTTATCCCCATTTTACAGATGAGGTAACTGAAACAAAGAGAAGTTAAGTGACTTGCCCAAACTCACACAGCTGACAAGTGGTGGAGCCGGGATTAGAACCCATGACATCTGACTCCCAATATCGGGCTCCTTCCACTGAACCACGCTGTCACGGCACATCCCCCAGGTCCAGAGTGCAGTCTCCAGTGGTTCCTGAAGCAACTGCCTTTGCAAAACACCCCCAAGACCCGGTGTAACACAGTTTAGGATTGACCCTAGTGCCCATGTTTCTTGAAAGCTTTGGTATTTGGTGGACGCTCCCTTCCCCCACACCCACTCCACATGGCTTCAAGATGGTAGATCAAGCCACGATCTGGAGATGAATGGACAAGTGGATGAAGGTCTAAGGGTGAGGATTGGGGACCATTGGAGAGTGAGGGATGCCAACTTCTAGTTCAATTGCAAATGCGAAGCCAGTGAACCCGACTGATAGCACAGGGAGTAATAAGGGTTTGCTCCTATGGGAGCATATAGTGACCGTGTCAGGTCGGGGTGGGCTTATGGAAATGAAAGGATGTGTTAAAACCCCACCTGTGTAAGCAGCCTATGCTCAATGTGAGGACACTTCAGTACCTCTACTGCTGGTCATTCATTCATTCATTCATTCAATCTTATTTATTGAGAGTTTACTGTGTGCAGAGCACTGAACTAACTGCCTGGGAAGCACAATTCAGCAACAAAAAGAGGCAATCCCTGCCCACAACGAGCCCATAGTCTAAGAGAAGGGAGATAGACATCAAAACAAGTAAACATGAATCAGTAGCATCATTATAAACAAGCAGATATATATACACACATCATTGATAAAAATAAATAAAATTATAATTATAAACATGTACATATATACACAAGTGCTGTGGTGGGCGCCTTCGAACAAAGGGAGCTGGTTGGGGCAATGGGGAGGGGAGGAGGAGCAAAGGAAAAGGGGTGTTTATTGAGCCCACCTGGGAGGGGGTGGGATTAATTTGCCCGATTTGGAGCAAGCTGTGGTCTCTAGCTAGCCCTATCTCTAAAGCTAACCCTAACCCTGGCATAGAGTAAACCCTAAATCTAACTTCAAGCCAAACCTAACCCTACCCATAACTTTAACGGAACACTAACTTTAACCTGAATCTTAACGTAAACACTAACACTTGCTCTAATACTAACCCTAATCCTAGGGGAACCCTAACACAATCTCTAACACTAACCTTAATACTAGGCCTAACTCTAAACCAGACCCTAATCCAAACCCTAGCCCTAACCCTAACCCTAACGTTAAATATAGGCCCAGCACTAACGATGTCTAAACTTAATACACTGCCCTACCCTTGGTGCTAAACCTAACCCTAACCATGATTCCAGTCTGACCCTAACCCAAAACCTAACCGTAACCTTCTCCCTAACCCTAACCCTAACTTCAATGATAAAGTCATTCAAGTGTGTGAAGAACACTGTACTAAGGGCTTGGGAGAGTAAAATGTAGCAATGAACGGATACATTCCCTGCCCACAATAAGCTTGCAAACTAGAGGGGAAGACAGGCATTAATATGAATAAATGAATTACAGATATGTATGTAAGTGCTGTGGGGCTGGGACGGGGCGAGTCAGGGCAACGCACAAGGGCGTGAGAGAAGAGGAAAGGAAGCCTGAAGGAGATCCCCTTTAATAAGCCTTTGAATGGGGGAGAGAGTAATTGTTGGACTTGAGGGGAGAGGGCATTCCAGACCATGAGCAGGACCTGGGAAAGCGGACGGTGGCAAGATAGGATAAAGGTATAACGAGATGGTTAACATTAGAAAGGCAAAGGGTGCAGGCTGGGTATCAAGGTGAGATACGAGGGTGCAAGGGGATTGAGTGCTTTGAAGCCAATGGTGAGGAGATTTTGTTTGATGCGAAGGTGGATGGGCGAATTGAATTATTTAAAGGTTTAAGCGCAATGGATTGAACTTCTTTTCCGGAGGAATGTGATTTATTAGTAATATTAGAGCTTCCCTGACAGGAAGAACACACACATATGTTAATCGCGCGTGGGTGAGGCCGCTGGCTCTCATCCATGTGCACTTCCCACTCGTAAAGACTCCATTTACTTTCCCACACGGGAGTAATCCACTTACCGTCCCACAACGGAGGAATCCATTACAGTACCTATGCACGTGGTGGGAGGCTAGCTCTCACCATGTACTCTCATTCATTCCTTCAATCGTATTTATGGACCACTTAATGTGTGCAGAGCACTGCATTAAGCGCTTGGGAAGTACAAATTGGCAACATATACAGACGGTTCCTACCCAACAACGGGCTCACAGTCTAGAAGGGGGAGACAGACAATAAAACAGAACATGTGGACAGGTGTCACGTCGTCAGAACAAATCGAATTAAAGCTAAATGCACATCATTAAAAATAAATAGAATAGTAAATATGTTCAAGATAAACAGAGTAATAAATCCGGACAAACATATATACAGGTGCTGTGGGGAAGGGAAGGAGGTAGGGTGGGGAGATGGGGAGGAGAAGAGGAAAAAGGGGGTTCAGTCTGGGAAGGCCTCTTGGAGGAGGTGAGCTCTAAGTAGGGTTTTGATGAGAGGAAGAAAATTAGCTTGGCGGATGTGCTGAGGGAGGGCATTCTAGGCCAGGGGGTGGACGAGGACCAGGGGTGGACGGCGGGACAGGCGAGAACGAGGTACAGTGAGGAGTTTAGCTGCAGAGGAGAAGAGGGTGCGGGCTGGGCTGTAGAGGAGAGAAGGGAGGTGAGGTAGGAGGGGGCGAGGTGATGAAGGGCCTTGAAGTCGAGTTTTTGCCTGATGTGTAGGTTGATAGGCAACCACTGGAGATTTTTGAGGAGAAGAGTCACATGCCCAGAGCATTTCTGCACAACGATGATCCCGGCAGCAGTGTGAAGTATAGACTGAAGTGGGGGGAGACAGGAGGATGGGAGATCAGAGAGGAGGCTGATGCAGTAATCCAGTCGGGGCAGGATGAGAGATTGAACCAGCAAGATAGCGGTTTAGATGGAGAGGAAAGGGCGGATCTTGGCGATGTTGCAGAGGTGAGACCGGCAGGTTTTGGTGACGGATTGGATGTGAGGGGTGAACGAAAGAGCGGAGTCGAGGATGACACCAAGGTCGCGGGTTTGTGAGATCGGAAGGATGGTAGTGCCGTTTACAGTGACGGAAATGTCAGGGAGAGGGCAGGGTTTGGGAAGGAAATAAGGAGTTCACTCTTGGACATATTGAGTTTTAGATGGTGGGCAGACATCCAAAGGGAGATGTCCTGAAGGCAGGATGAGACATGAGCCTGAAGGGAGGGAGAGAGAGCACGGGCAGAGATGTAGATTTGGGTGTCATCAGCGTAGAGATGATAGTTGAAGCCGTGGGAGTGAATGAGTTCACCAAGGGAGTGAGTGTAGATAGAGAACAGAAGGGGACCAAGAACTGACCCTTGAGGAACCCCTGCAGTACGGGGATGGGAGGGGAGGAGAGAATGACCGGCCGGAGAGCTAAGAGGAGAACTAGGAGAGGACGGAGTCTATGAAGCCAAGGTTGGATAGCGTGTTGAGGAGAAGTGGGTGGTCCACAGTGTCGAAGGCAGCTGAGAGGTCGAGGAGGATTAGGATAGAGCAAGAGCCGTTGGATCTGGCAAAAAGGTGGTTATTGGTGACCTTTGAGAGGGCAGTTTCGGGGGAGTATAGGGGATGGAAGCCAGATTGGAGGGGGTCAAGGAGAGAGTTGGCATGGAGGAAGTCGAGGCAGCGGGTGTAGACGACTCGTTCTAGGAGTTTGGACAGGAATGGTAGGAGGGAGATAGGGCGATAACTAGAAGGGGAGGTGGGGTCAAGAGAGGTTTGTTTAGGATGGGGGAGACGTGGGCATGTTTGAAGGCAGAGGGGTAGGAACCAGTGGAGTGTGAGCGGTTGAAAATGGAAGTTAAGGAGGGGACGAGGGAAGGGGCGAGAGATTTCATAAGATGAGCGGGAATGGGGTCTGAAGCACAGGTGGATGGAGTAGCACTTTAGAGGAGGGTGATCTCATCTGAAGATACTGCTGGGAAGGATGGGAGAGTAGCAGAGAGGGTTGAGAGCAGGGGGGTTGGAGAAGGGGGAGGAATGACTTTGGGGAGCTCAGACCTGATGGAGTTAGTTTTACCAATGAAGTAGCAGGCCAGATCGTTGGGAGTGAGGGATGGAGAAGGAGGAGGAGCAGGAGGACTGAGAAGGGAGTTAAATGTACGGAAGAGATGATGGGGGCTGATGGGCATGGGTGTCAATAAGGGAGGAAAAATAGTTTTGCCTGACAGAAGAGAGGACAGAGTTAAGGCAGGAAAGGATAAACTTGAAGTGAACAAGAGAGGTTGGCTTGGTGTTTAGACTTTCTCCAGCAGCGTTCAGTAGCTCAAGCATAAGAGCGAAGGAGATGGACAGTGGCAGTAATCCAAGGCTGTGTAATAGTGGTACGAGAGCGGCGAAGGGAACGGGGAGCAGGCGAACTGAGTTGAGTAGAGAGGGTTGAGAACAATAATCTGGTCATTAAGATTGGGTAGAGAGGAAAGAGGCGAGGTGGGGTGTGATCATCATCATCATCAATCGTGTTTATTGAGCGCTTACTGTGTGCAGAGCACTGTACTAAGCACTTGGGAAGTACAAGTTGGCAACAGATAGAGACAGTCCCTACCCAACAGTGGGCTCACAGTCTAAAAGGGGGAGACAGAGAACAAAACCAAACAAACAAAATAAAATAAATAGAATAGATATGTAGAAGTAAAATAAATAAATAAATAGAGTGATAAATATGCACGAACATATATACATATATACAGGTGCTGTGGGGAAGGGAAACAGGTAAGATGGGGGGATGGAGGCGGGACGAGGGGGAGAAGAAGGAAGGGGCTCAGTCTGGGAAGGCCTCCTGGAGGAGGTGAGCTCTCAGTAGGGCCTTGAAGGGAGGAAGAGAACTAGCTTAGCGGATGGGCAGAGGGAGGGCATTCCAGGCCCGGGGGATGACGTGGGCCGGGGGTCGATGGCGGGACAAGCGAGAACGAGCTACGGTGAGGAGATTAGCGGCAGAGGAGTGGAGGGTGCGGGGGGGTCTGTAGAAGGAGACAAGGGAGGTGAGGTAGGAGGGGGCGAGGTGATGGAGAGCCTTGAAGCCCAGGGTGAGGAGTTTCTGCCTGATGCGCAGATTGATTGGTAGCCACTGGAGATTTTTGAGGAGGGGAGTAATATGCCCAGAGCGTTTCTGGACAAAGGTAATCCGGGCAGCAGCATGAAGTATGGATTGAAGTGGGGAGAGACACGAGAATGGGAGATCAGAGAGAAGGCTGATGCAGTAGTCCAGATGGGATAGGATGAGAGCTTGAATGAGCAGGGTAGCGGTATGGATGGAAAGGAAAGGGCGGATCTTGGCAATGTTGCGGAGCTGAGACCGGCAGGTTTTGGTGACGGCTTGGATGTGAGGGGTGAATGAGAGAGCGGAGCCGAGGATGACACCAAGGTTGCGGGCTTGTGAGACGGGAAGGATGGTAGTGCCGTCAACAGAGATGGGAAAGTCAGGGAAAGGGCAGGGTTTGGGAGGGAAGACAAGGAGTTCAGTCTTTGACATGTTGAGCTTTAGGTGGCGGGCAGACATCCAGATGGAGATGTCCAGAAGACAGGAGGAGATGCGAGCCTGGAGGGAGGGGGAGAGAGCAGGGGCAGAGATGTAGATCTGGGTGTCATCAGCGTAGAGGTGATAGTTGAAGCCGTTGAGGCAAAGATGGGCAAGCCTGTCATAGATATTATATTGGCTTTGGAGAATCTGGAGGGACTGACTGCAAAACCTATGAGGATTCCAGGGGTGGCCCTGAAAAATCCCATTGCTCCGGAAGGAATAATACAGAAGGTATTCAAACCACAAATTTGGAGAGATTTAATAACCGCCGGGACCAAACGAGAAAAGATAGATATGCAGCCGAACACCGTGTTGTTCGCCCTGTGGGAAAAATTACCCAAGGATCAGAGATACCCAACAGGGGAAGACAAACGCACAGCTGAAGCTCCCAAAAGTGTCAATGGGCACAAAAAAGAAGGCCTGTTCACTCAGCTCCGGGTGGTGCCTTCTGCATCGCTGTACCCGGACCTGAGTGAATGGAGAGACCAGCCTTAGGGAAGTGTCCAATGCCCCTCCCTTCGGATCAAGTCAGTCGGAGGGGATCGGAGGCTATACATTACCCTGACCACTTACTGGGGTCCACGGAATATTCAGTCCACCTTCGCCTTGGTGGACACCGGTGCGGAAATCACCCTTATATATGGGGACCCCAGCAAATTCACGGGCCCCTGGATGTGGATCGAAGGGTTTGGGGAGCACAGTCCCTCTGCCGTGAGAACCACCCTCCGATTGGGTGTCGGCCGAATGGGCCTGCCAACCACCAGGTACTCATCACGGTAGTACCCGAGTGTATATTGGATGTGGCAACATTTGAGGACCCGGTACCTCCTTCCTCGATCCCGGAACTGGCCCGTGGAGAAGGGGGAGGGGGCGCCACCAACTGGCACTTAATACACTGACGGTTCAGCCAAAGGGAACCCTCTGGATTGTAAGCCCGTTGTTGTGTAGGGACCGTCTCTATATATTGCCAACTTGTTCTCCCCAAGCGCTTAGTACAGTGCTCTGCACACTGTAAGCGATCAATAAATACGATTGAGTGAATGAATGAACCCGAGTACATGGGCTGCGGTTGCAGTCCACCCCCGGCCCCGCATGGATACCAACCTCTGGGAAGAAGGTGTCCATCAGTCCAGCCAATGGGCTGAACTCAGGGCGGTATGGATGCTCCTATCCACTCACCCTGTTGTAGATGCTTGACAACCGACACGTGAGCCATATACAACAGTCTAGCCCTATGGCTGGAGGTTTGGGGAGCCAATGGGTGGATGGTAGCACGGGGTGATGTATGGGAAAAGAGATATGGCGTGACATCACCCGAATACTAAGAGCCCGGAGGCCCCCCTCATCGTGTGCCATGTGCCAGCTCACTGGGGTGCTCCCTGGACTGAGGAGGCAGACACGCTCGCACAAGTGCTGGAGGCACGGCCCACGAACGCCATCCAGGGGGTACATGAGGTACTGGCTTATAGCGGGGTGGATGCCATGTATGGAGCCCTCCGGGGACCTGGGTGAGAAGGAACCCTCAGGGAGGTATGCAAATTATTGCGAGATTGTAAACATTGTATGCAAAAGAATTCGCGGCCAATGGCCAACATAGGGCCCCTGTCCCTAAGCCATAAGATATATGCCATAAGATATATAAGCCATTATATATATATAAAATAAATATAAAAAATATATTTATTTTATTTTGTTAGTAAGTTTGGTTTTGTTCTCTGTCTCTCCCTTTTAGAATGTGAGCCCACTGTTGGGTAGGGACTGTCTCTATATGTTGCCAACTTGTACTTCCCAAGCGCTTAGTATAGTGCTCTGCACACAGTAAGCGCTCAATAAATACGATTGATGATGATGATTATATGCACTCACCACGATGGATACTCGTACGTGAGTGGTGTTTGCCTACCCTGTGACAGCAGCCATGCTGGTTGCTATTATACAAGGGCTTCAAGTGATGGGGGCTGGATACGGCCTGACGGCCTACATAGATTCGGATTAGGGGGCACACTTTATGGGGTGGAAAGGCCGGGCAAAATGACATTCTGTGACCCTTACCCGGCTAGAAGGTGACACCACAACTCCAGCACCGTTGACCATAGGTATGCAGCCCTAGGGAACTGATGTGTGGTTCCAGGTATGGAACCGACGTGTGGTGGGAAGCCGCCCGTGGTGGGATGCCGCCCGTAAAGGATGACGGTTGCTTACCATTGTAATAGCAGCTGGAGAATACAATGGGACATAGAAGATTGTAACAGTATTCAGTGCCACTGTGCAGGTGCCCTGCCACATGCTGGATACTTCCCATGATTAGAGTATGAACGTCACAATGTCAAAGACAAGTGTCACAAATATCACCGCGGTGGGCACCACGTCCTGGTAGATCACCGATGACATGGGCTGAAGGCGGCGTGGCTGCGCTTCAACCCAATAACCGAGAAACCTGCCGGATATGAGGATCAGGGAGCATTAGCGGCACCCAACACTCCCCTCGGATGACCCCTCCATGGCACAAGTATGGTTATTGGCTGAACGACCCCGCCCCGGGATGGGAAAATGCCACAGGTGGTTCCTGGAACTCGGGCACGACCCTGCTGGTTGTCGAAGTAATACCGGACAATATGGATAATGGGTACCCGGGGACCAGAGCCGCATACTATAGGAAGCCACCCTGGAAGGGGATCGCCTGTTCACCCACACTCAATGGAGTACTGAGGAAATCTCCTGGGCATTGGAACCGTGGTGGGTAGATATCCATCTCCTCAGTAAATACCAATGATTAATCATTTCTCCCAGCCCTCTGCCAAGCCCGAGGCAACGTACGTAACTGGGGTCCCACGCCAGACCCTTCCCTGTTTAGCCAGACTTCACTCTGCAGTTCATTTTCCTCGTATAGAGACAGCTGCAATCGGATTCCCTGGACCCGCAGCTCTGTGTGTGCGTGTGTGAGCACGTGCTCGGGGCAGGGTAGGAGACTCAGGGAGCAAATCCCAGACTTTAGGGAAAGGGGACGTTTGGGTAAAGAATAGTAGGGAATGTTCTCCATCTCTCCCTAGGGAACAGCTTTAGGGTTCAGGGAAGAGCCGAATGAATGACTAGATAAATTTATGGGTTTATGCGACTACCTACCCGCTTGTATTGTACTCTCCCAAGTGATTAGCACAGTACTCTGCACACAGTAAGAGCTCGATAAATGTGATTGACTCTGTGCGATTGTCCGTCTGTGGGAGAACCCTAATCTGTGAGTGAGCGGGAATACGTGTGAGGGCATTATGTGTTTGGATGCATTTATGTTCAGCTGTAATTTTGGGTGTGAGAATAAATTTGTGTGCTTCAGGTTGCCTTGCAAGGTTAGTATATCCTTGACTTTTGTGCCCACCAGGGGCTCGATAAAAACCGTTATTACTATTATCAGTCAGTCAATCAGCTTAATAGAGTGCTCTGCACACAGTAAGCGCTCAGTAAATACGATTGAATGAATGAATGATTGAATGAATGAATACTTATTGAGCTGAGAGCAGAGCTCCGTGTGTAGAGCACTATACTAAGTGCTTGGAAGAGTACAATATAATAATATAACAGAGACACTCCCTACCCACAACGAGCTTACAGTCTCTGCACATATTTGCAATTTATTTCATATTAACATCTTTATCCCCCTTTAGACTGTGAGGTTGTTGTGGGGAGGGAACATGTCTACCAACTCTGTTGCATTGTATTCTCCCAAGTATTTAGTACCGTGCGCCGCACACAGTAAATGCTCAAACCTACGATTTCTTAATTACTTGATTGATTGATACTGCAACTTCTACCAGGGCTTTTGCTGCTATTACTGCTACTATTACTGTGACTGCTTTCCCCTCTTGTATCTTTGGCATCTTTTTGTCTCCACCTGGAGAATTATGGTGTCACTCCTCCTTGGGAACTCCGTCCTACTTACGTGGAAGTCTTTTACCACGTATCTTGGACATTTTGTAATTGATAACTCTCTTCCAATATACCATACGTTTCTACTCCCATAGACTCACCGGCAAAACTCCTGTTGATTTCTTCACCTCATCAAGATCTTTTTCCTGTACAGGGATTCATCATCACTTACCAATGACTAAAATCTCCACGGTGAGGGAATTCCTCCTCCTGCGATTCTCGGAGGTCCGGGAGGTGCAGCTGGTCCACGTCACGCTGCTCACTTATTCATTCATTCAATCGTATTTATTGAGCGCTTACTGTGTGCAAAGCACTGTACTAAGCGCTTGGGAAGTACAGGTTAGCAACATATAGAGACGGTCCCTACACAACGACGGGCTCACATTCTAGAAGCGGGAGACAGACAACAAAACAAAACATGCAGGCAGATGTCAAAATCGTCAGAACAAATAGAATTAGAGCTATATGCACATCATGAGAAGCAGCGTGGATTAGTGGAAAGAGCACGGGCTTTGGAGTCAGAGGTCAGGGGTTCAATCCCGGCTCCACCAATTGTCAGATGTGTGACTTTGGTAAGTCACTTAACTTCTCTGGGCCTCAGTTACCTCATCTGTAAAATGGGGATTAAGACTGTTAGCCCCCCGTGGGACACCCTGATCACCTTGTATTCTCCCCGGCGCTTTGAACAGTGGTTTGCACATAGTAAGCGCTTACTAAATGCCATCATTATCATTATTATCAAAAATATATAGAAATACGTATATAGAAACGTGTATATAGAAACGTATCTAGTCACTCTTTCCTCTAGGCTCTTTCCTGAAAAAATATAGCAAAATAAATAGAATAGTAATTATGTACAAGTAAAAAATGGAGTAATAAATCTGTACAAATATATGTAAATGCTGTGGAGAGGAGAAGGAAATAGGGCGGGGGGATGGGGAGGAGGAGAGGAAAACGTGGGGGGTCAGTCTGGAAAGGCCACCTGGATGAGAAGAGCTCTCAGTAGGGCTTTGGAGGGAGGAAGAGAGCTAGCTTGGCGGTTGTGTGTGGAGGGAAGGCATTCCAGGCCAGGGGAAGGACGTGGGCTGGGAGTCGTCGGCGGGACAGGGAGAACGACGCACAGTGAGGAGGTTAGCGGCAGAAGAGCAGAGGGTGCGGGCTGGTCTGTAGAAGGAGAGAAGGGAGGTGAGGAAGGAGGGGGAGAGGTGATGGAGAGCTTTGAAGCCGAGAGCGAGGAGTTTTTGCTTGATTCGTAGGTTTACAGGCAACCACTGGAGATTTTTGAGGAGGGGAGTAACATGCGCAGAGCGTTTCCCTACAAAAATAATCCGGGAAGCAGAGTGAAGTGTAGACTGAATCGGGGAGAGACTAGACGTTGGGAGGTCAGAGAGGAGGCTGATGCAGTAATCCAGTCGGGATAGGATGAGAGATTGAACCAGGTAGCAGTTTGGAAGGAGAGGAATGGGCGGATCTTGGCGATGTTGTGGAGGTGAGACCGGCAGGTTTTGGTGACGGACTGGATGCGTTGGGTGAACGAGAGAGCGGATTCGAGGATGAAACCAAGGTTGCGGGCTTGTGAGACGGGAAGGATGGCATTTCCGGGAAAGTTTCCTCAATGCTAACTCTCTCCTTGACCCTCTCCAATCTAGCTTCTGTCCCCTACAGTCCACAGAAACTGCCCTCTCAAAGGTCACGAATGACCTCCTTCTTGCCAAATCCAACTGCTTCTACTGTATCTTAATCCTCCGAGACCTCTCAGCTGTCGTCACCACTGTGGATAACCCACGTAACCTCAATACGCTATCCAACATTGGCTTCACAGACTCCGTCCTCTCCTGGTTCTCCTCTTATCTGTCCGCCCGGTCATTCACAGTCTCCTTTAAGGTCTCCTCCTTCCACTCCCATCCCCTTACTGTAAGGATTCCTCAAGGGTCATTTCTTGGTCCCCTTCTGTTTTCTATCTACACTCACTGCCTTGGAGAACTCATTCACTGCCTCAGCATCAAGTATCATCTCTACGCCGATGACACCCAAATCTACATCTCTGCCCCTACTCTCTCTCCCTCTCTCCAGGCTCGTATCTCCTCCTGCCTTCAGAACATAACCATCTGGATGTCTGCCCACCATCTAAAACTCCTTACGTCCAAGACTGTACTCCTTATCTTCCCTCCTAAACTCTTTCCTCTCCCTGACTTTTCCCTCACTGTAGACGGCACTACCATCCTTCCCGTCTCACAAGCCCGCAAACCTTGCTGTCATCCTCGATTCTGCTCTCTCGTTCACCCCTCACATCCAATCCGTCATCAAAACCTGCCGGTCTCACCTCTGTAACATCGCCAAGATCCGCCCTTTCCTCTCCATCCAAACCGCTACCCTGCTGGTTCAACCTCTCATCCTATCCCGCCTGGATTACTGCATCAGCCTCTTCTCTGATCTCCCATCCTCTTGTCTCTCCCCACTTCAATCTATACATCACGCTGCTGCCCGGATCATCTTTGTGCAGAAACGCTCTGGGCATGTTACTCCCCTCCTCAAAAATTTCCAGTGGCTAGAAATCAACCTACGCATCAGGCAAAAACTCATCACTCTCGGCTTCAAGTCTTTCCCTCACCTCTCCCCCTCCTACCTCACCTCCCTTCCTTGCTTCTACAGCCCAGCCCGCACCCTCTGCTCCTCTGCTGCTAACCTCCTCACTGTGCCTCGTTCTCGCTTGTCCCGCCGTCGACCCCCGGCCCACGTCATCCCCCTGGCCTGGAATGCCCTCCCTCTGCACATCCGCCCAGCTAGCTCTTCAAAGCCCTTCAGAGCCCTACTGAGAGCTCACCTCCTCCAGGGGGCCTTCCCAGACTAAGCCCACTTTTTTCTCTCCCCCTCTCCATCCCCCCAGCCCTACCTACTTCCCATCCCCACAGCACCTCTATATATGTTTGTACAGATTTATTACTCGATTTATTTTACTTGTACATATTTACTATTCTATTTATTTTATTTTGTTAATATGTTTTGTTTTGTTGGTTGTCTCCCCCTTCTATACTGTGAGCCCGCTGTTGGGTAGGGACTGTCTCTATATGTTGCGAACTTGTACTTCCCAAGAGCTTAGTACAGTGCTCTGCACACAGTAAGCGCTCAATAAATACGATTGAATGAATGAATGAATAAATAAACTTTATTCAGAAGAAGACATCGACACTAAGGAATGCAACATAAGGAGGGAATTTTTCCACATCAAGTGAGACTGAGATTTTGTAGAATTTCAGTGGTCTGGGAAGGAAAAATACTTCTGTCAATTATGAAGGTTAAATGACTTGCCCAAGAGAAGCAGCGTGGACAAGTGGACAGAGCTCAGACAAGGGAGTCAGAAGGACCGGGGTGATAATCCCGGGTCTGCCATGTGTCTATTGTGGGACCTTGGACAAGTCACTTCACATCTCTGGGGCTTCAGTTCCCCATTTTGTAAAATGGGCATGAAGACTGAGCCCCTTGTGGGATATAAGCTGGATCCAACCTGTTAGCTTGTATCGACGTCAGAGCAATACCCTCTAAGGCAGGATTGTCTATCACACACTGATCTTATCAGACCTCCCTCTGGACTCTGAGAAAGCCTCTTTTCAGTCAGAAAAAGACAACTGTTCATATGCACCCTTCTGTAGCTTGTCTTACTGAGGTTAGCGATAGCAATACCAACACAAGGAGACAGTTTTTTTTCCAGGGAAACGGGTGGGAAAATCTATTCTTTAGGACTCACCCGATGGCGGCCTTCATGCCCCGGTTTTTCAGGCTGTAGATGAGGGGGTTCAGAGCAGGGGGTACCATTGCGTAGAATAAGGACACCAGCGGGTCCAGCGTCGAGGAGGAGTCTGAGCTTGGATTAAGATGTGCGGTGACAGCTGTCGAAATGACAACGATAACAAAGGCGAGGAGAGGCAAACAGGTGGAAAAGGCTCTTGCCCAGCACTCGGAGGCCGGCATCCTCAGCAGGGCCCGGAAGATACGAGGCCACAATGAGAATGAAGCAGTCGATGGCTAACACTACCCCGGCGATGATGCTCACGTCGACGGCGGCATGGTCATCGGAGCAGGTGATCTTCAGCATGGTGGGGACGTCACAGAAAAACTGCTGGACGGTGCTGAATTTACAGAAGGACAGAGAGAAGGTCGTACCTGAAAACAAGACTCTAATCAGGACCCCACTGAGCCACGAGATGGCAGCAATCTTCCCACAGGCCATTCTGGTAATGACGATGTCGTAGCACAGTGCGAGGCAGATGGAGGCATAGCGGTCGTAGGGCATTGCCTTGAGAACAAAATACTCCGAAGTGGCAAACAAGACCAACACTAAGAGCTAAGCCACAAAGTCCAGGTAGGAGATGGAGCTGCTATTAGTCAAGGAGATGGTGACGGATTTGGGGACGGTGACGGAGATGAGGTAGAGGTCGAGGACAGACAGGTGTCTGAGGAAGACGTACATGGGTGTGTGGAGGTGCCAGTCGAAGGTGGTGACGGCGATGATGAGGATATTCCGTGTCAGGGCCGCCAGGTAGAACAAGAGGCCTGGACCAGCTGCAGCTCCCGGATCTTCGAGAAACCCAGCAGGAGGAATTCCCTCACCGTGGTGACATTGGGCATTTTGGGAGGCAGCACTGACTTTCTGCGATGGATGAGGGAAGAGCCAAAGTTAGAGTCAATTGATGGGATGAGTGAAGCAATTGACAGGACACTGGTGATTCTCTATGGAGAGAAGACAGTTATTGAATTCAAAATGATCTGTGAGTTCACCGTGGAGACATTGAAAATTTCGGGGAAGTGATGTCGACTCCCTGCACGGGAAAAGGGAGGGAAGACTTCAATTTAGAAACATTGATGTTGTGGGAGAAGGAATAGGACTAGGTCAATCAATTCTGTTTATTAAGGACCAATAGAGGACACGTGATCACTGCCCCCAAGGAGCTTCCATTCTATTGGAAGCACCAAGCATCGAACTGTGTAGAAGCAGGATGTTATTGGAAAATGCCTGGGAATCAGAGGACCTGGGTTCTAATCCCAAATCTACCACGTGTCGGTTATATAGCCATGGCAAGGTTTAATCCCAACTCTACCACTCATCGGATGTATAGCCATGGGAAGGTGACTTAATTTCTCTAAGCCTCAATAGTAAAATGAGGATTCGATTCCTGTTTTCCCTCCTATTTTGTCTGTGAATCCCTTGTGAGACAGGGACTGTTTTCTACCAGATTATCCTTTATCTCCCCCTGCACTTAATACTTTTCTTGGAACATCGTAAGCGTTTAAGACATATCAAGAGTATTGTTTTTGGTAGAGTATACTGAAACTGAAGTGAATTCGGGATGGGAGATTTCCGAGAACATAAAGATATGAACATAATTGTTGTGATATTTTTTCGGTGGTTTTAGAGTTAAACATGAAGTGCCTTTATACATAAATTCATCTATTTAGTGTAGAGAGAATGAGCCTGGTAGACAGAAGGACCTGGATTCTAATCCTGTCTCTGCCCTTTGTCCCCTTTATGACCTAGGGCCAGTAACTTAACTTCTCTGTGCCTCAGTTATCTCATTTATGAATTGGGGATTATGAGTGAAAGAACAATGTGGGACATCAACTGTGTCCAACATGATTAGTTTATATCCACCCCAGTGCTTAGTACGGTACCTGGCATATAATTAGCAATTAACGTTACAATAAAACAAACAACAAAAAAACCCCACATATGCATCAAACTGATTCCATTTACAAACATTTCTGCATTCACACCTGTAATAGTAATAATAATGTTGACATTTGTTAAGCGCTTACTATGTGCAAAGCACTGTTCTAAGCGCTTGGGGGGATACAAAGTGATCAGGTTGTCCCACGTGGGGCTCACAGTCTTAATCCCCATTTTACAGATGAGGTAACTGAGGCTCAGAGAAGTTAAGTGACTTGCCCAAGGTCACACAGCAGACATGTGGTGGAGCCGGGATTCGAACCCATGACCTCTGACTCCAAAGCCCGTGCTCTTTCCACTGAGCCACGCTGCTTCGTGTACACACCTGTACACACACAAACACAAGCATACCTCATCATTCATCTAATCCGTTCCTAATGCATCCCTCAGCATATGTCTTCTCCTCCCCTCAACCTCCTCTCATGACAAGCTGTGTCTTCTCACAAGCAAAAAACCCTCACAACCGGCTTGAAGGCTCTCTGTCCTACGACTGCACTTCACCTCCTTTCCATCGTTCATTCATACAATCACATTTTTTGAGCGCTTACTGTGTGCAGAGCAAGGTACTATGCGTTTGACTCAACTCGTATTCTCAGCTCTCAAAGCAACTCTCTAGTTGTTACTCACGATCTACTCTCCCATTTCCATCCTAGTCTGGAACTCCCTCCCTTATCCACTCAACATCAGAGAGAGCACAGGTTTTCTCGAATTCTGAGCACTGCTAAAATCCGCCCCCCCAACCTGCTTCCCCGATATATTTCCCAGCCTTCTAAACCCACTTCAACAAACTCAAACGCGAATCAAATCATTTCTATCCTCATTTAGTAATTTAGTGCAAAAATCATGGGTCCAGGAGTTCTCTTCCTGACTGTGAGCTCCTTACAGGCAGCATACACACCTACCAGTTTTGTTCTATTGTACTCTCCCAAACATAGCTTAGAGGAAGTCAGAGGACTTTGGTTCATGTCCTGGTTCTGTCGCTTTGCTGCTGTGGGACCTTGGGCAAGTCGCTTCACTTCTCTGGGCCTCAGTTTCCTCATCTGTAAAATGGCACGCAATAATTGCATATTCATCTTTCCATTCTTTTTTTTCCTTCTAGAAGGGCCAGGGAATGTGTCTCGTATGGCGTTAACAAGTTGATAGAGCACGGTCCTGGGAGTCAGAAGTCAGAAGGACCTGGGTTCTAATTTCGGCTACACCTCATGTCTGCCATGTGACCATGGGCAAGTCGTTTAAATTCTCTGAGCCTCAGTTACCTCATCTGTAAAATAAGGGTTAAGACTGTGAACCCCATGTGGAACAAGGACTGTATCCAACTTGCTTAACTTGTATCTACCCCAGTTCTTGGGACAGTGCTTGGGACATAGTAAGAGCTTAACAAGTACTACTATTATTATTATTACTCTCTAAGTGCTTAGTACTACTGCCGGAAGCCTCTCTGAGAACACTTGTGGGTGGGTGTCGGGGGAGAGGGGGAGAGCAGTATCCATCCTTCCTCGCCCACATCCTGAGCAGGACCTGTGGGTGACACTGGCCCGAAGGACCCAGAAGAGTCGGGTGATATTGGGTGGGGACGGTTAGGGCCTCACAGCCCACTGACCTGCATTTTACAGAGGAGGAAACTGAGGCCCAGAGAGGCTAAATGACTTGTTCACAGCCACCTGGTAGGCCAGTAGCGGACCTGGGGCTCAGACCCAGGTCTTCTGGCAGCCAGTCCCACACTCTTTCCAATGGACCACGCCACTCCCCAGCGGGTCAGGGCCGTGGATGCCCTGGGGCCTTCCCGTCCATAGAGCTTGCTTCCTTGGGTGGGTGCGGGGGTGCTTCAGAGATGTGGAGGTGGAGGTCAGGTGGCCGGTCTTCTGCCTGCCTCCAATGCACTCTCGCCTTTTCCAGGGTGCGGCCCAATAGGCAGACTCACAAAACTTCTCGTGGGGCGGGGGTGCCCCTGCCGTCTCGGGCACTGGGCCTCAACGGCCTTCTAACCTCCCTTATCAACTCCCTTTACCACCGGGCAGAGCTCCTGCCTGTCCTGGAACTGGTGAATGGGGGCAGCGAGAACGGGAAAGAGGAGAAGCTGAGGGAGAACGGGCATGTCGAGGAGGAGGGGGGGACGGGCAGCCGGCCGACGAGCAGGAGGTTATCGACATCCAGGGCACAGGCTTCACTGTCAAGATCTTCGCGCCAGGGTTCGAGCCTTTTTCTCTACAGGTGTGGAGGGGTGACGGGAAGAGGAGGGCGGCTGGCCTGTGGCGGAGAGGAGAGCCAAAGTGGAGTCAGGGGCGGCAGCCGCAGGCCGAGAGGGCACTCCTCGTCTGAGCTCCAGCCATCACACCACTGCTAAGGAGAGCCCTTCGGCTCAGTCAACCCGGCCTACCCGGGCCTGTGGAGTGAATTCCGGTGGGGAAGACCGGGCTTAACCCCCGAGGGTGATGGCGGCCCGGGGGCAAGGTCTAGACCGCTGGGGCAAGACCCCCTGCCCCAGGCCAACCCAGCCCCTCCCCTCATAGACAAGGGCAAGCTGCTCCTGCTCCTCCTCCTTCCATCCCCGTGGAGGAGAGACCTTGGGGTCAGAGGCTCCGGGGCAAGATGGGAGCGGGCAGAGGGGTCCCCCAGGCCGGACCCTGATTGCTGGCCCTGTTGGCTGCAGTTCTATCCGCAGGCGATGGAGCAGGAGATCCACCAGGTGCTCATGGACCGTGAAGATACCTGCCACCTCACCTGCTTCTCCATGCAGCAGGACGGCAACATCCTAGACAACTTAGCTGAACTCAAGACCAACGAGGGGCTGCAGGAGGGGGCCTCGTTTCGAGTAGTGGAAGGCAAGCCCTCCCCCTCATCCCACCCTGTCCGGGGCCTGGCTCCACACTACGGGGGTGAGAGAAGGGCAGGTCCACGGCGTATAGCTTCAGTCGCAACTAGATCAACCAGGCCTTCAAAAAATACTTTGTTGCCTTTCCGAAGAAAGGGTACAGCGGAGGGCCTCCTCCATCCTGCCCCTGGGCGCAGGGAGCCAACGGCCATGGCCTCGCAACAGCACCCGCTAGAAGGGCTTGACCCCCAAGTGGTCTGACGCGGCCCGCGGCCCACGGCCCAGGCCCTGGGGAGGGGGAAGGGCTTAGCATCGGGACTCCATCCGTTGTCTCCGCACCGGGTGGGGAGGCGGTGGGAGCCGGGGCCCCCGACCAGATGGAGAAACTGAGCCCCAAGATCTGGGCTGGGCTGGGGGACGCTGGGAGCCCGCGGCCTCGGTGAAGGGCCACGGTGGTGAGGAGCGTCCTCGTGCCCTGGGGCTGATGGCTGTGCCCCCTCCCCCTCCGCAACTCTGACTGCAGGGTACAGCGCCACCCCTTCGAGAAGATCGCCATTCCATTCCAGGTGTACAGCTGGACGGCGCCCCAGGCCCAGTACGCCATAGACTGCGTGCAGGCTGAGGATATCTACACCTCGCGGCTGGGCTACGAGGAGCACATCCCCGGACAGGTGCCTGCCTGCTCAACCTCCTGGGCCCCTTCCCCGTGGGGTCAGCAACCAGGCATTCCCAAGGCCTGTCCACCCTCCCTGGCCTGTCACTCTGACTCCAGGTTGAAGGGGGCAGGTCCCGGACCCAGCCCTGTCTGAGGGAGTGGCTGTGGGGGTTTGGGTGGAGCAGTGTCTGCCCTCCCCACCTCCCTGGCCTGGAGCCCTGGAAGAGTCGTGACGTCGCCCCTCTGAAACCCAGCGAGGCCAAGGTGAGGTGCAGGCTGGACCCTGCAGAGAGATGGCCCCCTGACCCTCGCCTTCCCACCCCTCTCCCACCCACAAGACGCGGAATTGAAAGGAGGAGCTGCCCCGGCGACTCTCTCCCTGAGCCAAGCCCCTGCCCCCTCCAGGTGAAACAGTGGCCTCACGATGTCAGCCACCCAGGGGGCCATGGTGGTGATCGACGGGATCGTGGTGGCCATCAACCCCAGCGTGGAGACCGAGATGCAGATGTTCCTCTAGAACAACATCTTCTTCAGCCTGGACTTCGATGGGCGCAACCACTACAAGGACTTAGGGGGCGATACGGCCGCCTACACCGCCCCCAGCCACGACCTGAATGGCATGCGCACGTACAACGTGGTGAACGTGGAGGGCCTGTACACGCTGGCAACCGTGGGGCTGGACTACCTCGACTACTTAGTGCACACAATAAGCTCTCAATAAATATGTTTCGAGATCAATTGATTGATAGTAAATTATATTGTGTCTACTTAGCCCAGTAGGCAGGAAAATTCTTGAGAGCGGGGAATACAACCTTTCTCACTATTTGTCTTCTCATAACATTTGGGAAGAACTCTTACAGGGAGGAATTGCTAAGAGTGCCAGTTGCGGTCCAAAGCTGGTCACACTCTCTCAGCCCTGCCTGTCATTTAGCCTCTGCAAGGAATTCTGGGATCCACTGAAAGCCAAATTGATTGTCCACAGTGCTGAAACTGTGCTGGAGCACGGTAGCCCGGCTGGTGGTTGACATCTGTAGCAAGGTTTGAGGAAGAAGGACTAGAGGCATGTGATGCTTGGGGGTTACTGAAATGGAAAACACTTCCCCTCCTGCTAGCACCCCTGCACCGCTGGGGGCCGCGGCCCTGGTCCGAACCCGAACGTAGGGCCCCAAACTAGCTCCATCTCTTCCATCCTCATCCTCGTGCCCCGCACTTCTCCATCCTACTCATCCCCGGTCACTCTCACCGGGGCAACGTGTGGCTGGTCGCTGACCTGTGCAGGACTGGGATGATCCCCTCTATCCCCTCATACCCTTGGGTTCGGTTAGCCAGGAAGGAACTGAGAGGAGCCCTCGATCCCTCTCTGTTCCCCCTCAGACCCCGAGAAGCTCTCCAGACAGCCCTCATCCCTGTACATAAACCAGGAGCTGCTACGAGGGGTATCCCTGGAGGATGACTCGGGGACCTGCCGAGGGACCTCAGGGCCTGGACAAGCCAAGTACCATCTGGTCACATGGTTTTTGAGGCTTCTGGGAGACAAGGACTGTGAGCCCAATGTTGGGTAGGGACTGTCTCAATATGTTGCCAATTTGTACTTCCCAAGCGCTTAGTACAGTGCTCTGCACATAGTAAGTGCTCAATAAATACGATTTATGATGATGATATCAAGGGCACGTCCCTGCAGAATTAGCGATCATGTCGGACCTCGGGGTTCCCGTAGAAAAAGCGACATCTGCATCCCAGTGTCCCAACGGATCCAGTTTTTAACGACTGTCTTTAGCCATTGTGAATGGTTTCACCTTTGTCTAATTCATAACCTGAAACACTCAATCTGTCAGTCAAGCAGCCAGCTGTAACTTTTTCTTATGGCCTTTTTGAAGCACTTACTATATATCAGGCACTATACTAAGGGCTGGAGAAGTTACAGAGTCCATGTCCCCTGTAGGGCTCACATCTCAATCCGCATTTTACAGATGAGGGACCTGAGGCACGGAGAAGTTAAACGACCTTGCCCAATGTCACACAGCAGACATGTAGTGGAACCGTGATCGTAACTCATGTCCTTTTGAATCCCTGGTCCCTGCTCTACCCATTAGTCAACGCTGCTTCTTCTGACTTGTCCTGATTGCAAATCCGTTGAAGGTCTGTTCATACTGACTATATAAACTGTACTCTTGAATCAAGCTTTCATCCACTTTCTCATCTTTCCCTTCTCTCCTTCCTCCTCTACATAATTTATTCTGTGTCTACCTCCCGCATTCGATCATATTCTCCTAGAGAGGAGAAACAAGGCAATTTTATCTCTTTTCAACTCTCCTGAGACCTTACTACTCTGCTTCGCACTCAGGATGTGGTCAATAAATACCATTGATAGTACTAATAGTAATAATTATGGTCTTTGTTAAGCGCTATGTGTCAAGCACTGTTCTAAGTGCTGGATTAGGTACAAGGTAATCATGTTGGACACAGTCCCTGTTCACAGTCTCAATCCCCATTTTACAGATGAGATAACCGAAGCACAGAGAAGTGAAGTGACTTGCCCCAGGTCATATGGCAGTCAAGTAGCTGAACGGGGATTGGAACCTACGAACTCTGACTCCTAAGTCTGTGCTCTGGATGGAAGGATGGATGGTTGGATGGATGGACGGATGGATGGATGGATGGACGGACGGACGGATGGATGGATGGATGGATGGATGGATGGATGGATGGATGGACGGTCAACTAATGGTTGGAAGGAAGGATGGAAGGAAGGAAGGGAAGACTGAAGTGAGAGGACGGATTTGACAAGACAGGTGAAACTGCAGTCATCCTCTCTTCCCTTTTCCCATACCACCTCCCATTTTCCAACTTTCATTCCCATACCCAGAGTCACGCTATATTTTCATGGACATTACTAATAATATCACTATTGTATTTATTAAGAGGTTGCATGCCTATATTATTCCACCTGCTGGAGTAGAAACAAAAGAATCAGCTCAGACACAATTCCTGTCACACAGGGGCTCAATGTGTAAGAGTACGAGAGATCCTAGGGATGTTAAGACACTGCCACCAGGTCACAAAACAAGCCAGTAACAGAGCTGGCATCAGAACTCAAGTCTCAATCAATCAATCATATTTATTGAGCACTTACTCTGGACCCAGCAATGTACTAAGCACTTTGAAAAGCTCAGTGTAATAGAGTTGGTAGACACGCTCCCTGCCCACAATGATCTTACAGTCTAGAACGATTCCCAATACTTTAGGCCATGATAAAATTTTTTAAAAATTGTGGCATTCAAGTACTTGCTATGTGCCAAGCACATATTCTAAGCACTGTGTTAGATACAAGGTAATCAGCTTTTCCCACAGTCTTAATTACCATTTTACAGATGAGGTAACGGAGGCACAGAGAAGTTAAGTGGCTCGTCCAAAGTCACACAGAAGACAAGTGGCAGAGCAGGGATTAGAAATCGTCCCCAAAATGGATTTACTGTACTAAGCATTTGGGAGAGTTCAGTTCATCAGTGTTGCTAAACACATTCCCTGCCCACAGTGATCTTACAGTCTACAGGGACTCCCCTTCCTTCAGGCTGTGATGCCTCCCCAAAACTGGATTGTCCACCCTACTTAGCAACCTCCCTCCCAGACCTTGACAGTTTATCATCGTCCAGCGTTTTCTGTGAACCCAGTAGGACAGCTAAGTTTCTGGTTAGTTCCAAGGGCAGTTCGTTGGTTAAGTGGTGGTGTGATATTATTTGCACAAGGTAGGATGTTTTTTTTTCATATAGCAGAGGCTGAGTGACATTTTTAGTATCCTGCCTATGGCGGCCTTATGTCCCTGTTCCTCAGGCTGTAGATGAGGGGGTTCAGGGCCGGTGGCACTACCGTGCAGAACACGGACACCAGCTGGTCTACGATCAAGGAGGAGTCTGAGGATGGCTTGATGTAGACAAATGCACCTGCAGAGAGGAAAACAATGACAACGACAAGGTGAAGCAGGCAGGTGGAGAAGGCTTTGACTCGGATCTCAGTGGCCGGCACTTTCAGCATGGCCCGGGAAATGTTGACATACAGGACGCTCAATCAATCAATCAATCGTATTTATTCAGCGCTTACTGTGTGCAGAGCACTGTACTAAGAGCTTGGGAAGTACAAGTTGGCAACATAAAGAGACGGTCCCTACGCAACAGTGGGTTCACAGTCTAGAAGGGGGAGATAAAGAACAAAGCAAAACATATTAACAAAATAAAATAAATAGAATAGATATGTACTAGTAAAATAAATAAATAGAGTATTAAATACGTACAAACATAAATAAAAATATGCAGGTGCTGTGGGGAAGGGAAGGAGGTAAGGCGGGGGGGATGGAGAATGAGACGATTATGAGAATGAAGTGGACGATGCATGACGTTACCCCGTAGCTGACTTTCACATCGACAGCGACGTGATCCTTGGAGCAAGTGATCTTCAGAAGGGAGGGGACGTCACAGAAAAACTGATGGACGATGTTGGACCCACAGAACTACAGGGAGAAGGTCGGAGTTGAAAATAAGAAACCAATCAAGTCTCCACTGAGGGACGAGGCGGCGGCCATGTTCCCACAGGCCGCTGTGTTAATCACGACCTCGTAGCTCAGGGGGAGGCAGATGGTGGCCTAGCGGTCATAGGACAGGGCCGTGAGGACCAAAAGATCTGAGCAGGCATACCAGACCACAGAGAAGACCTGAGCGGCGTGGCCCAGGAGGGAGATGGATCTACGGTCAGTCAGGGGGTTGTGGATGGATTTGGGGACGGTGATGGAGATGAAGCAGAGGTCGAGGACGGACAGGTTCTTAAGGAAGAAGTACATGGGGGTTTGAAGGTGTCGGTCAAAGGCAGTGACAGCGACGATGAAGAGATTCCCCGTCAGGGACGCCAGGTAGACCAGGAGGTAGTGCCGTCTACAGTGACAGGATAGTCAGGGTGAGGAAAGGGTTTTGGAGGGAAGATAAGGAGTTTTAGATGGTGGGCAGACATCCAGATGGATATGTTCTGAAGGCAGGAGGAGATACGAGACTGGAGGGAGGGGGAGAGAGTAGGGGCAGAGATGTAGATTTGGGTGTCATCAGCGTAGAGATGAGAGTTGATGCCGTGGCAGCGAATGAGTTCACCAAGGCAGTGAGTGTAGATAGAGAACGGAAGGGGACCAAGAAATGACCCTTGAGGAACAGCTACAGTAAGGGGATGGGAGGGGGAGGAGGAGCCCTCAGAGGAGAATGAGAATGACCGATTAGACAGATAAGAGGAGAACCAGGAGAGGACGGAGTCTGTGAAGCCAATGTTGGATAGCATATTGAGGTTACGTGGGTTATCCACAGTGGTGACGACAGCTGAGAGGTCTCGGAGGATTAGGATACAGTAGAAGCAGTTGGATTTGGCAAGAAGGAGGTCATTCGTGACCTTTGAGAGGGCAGTTTCTGTGGACTGTAGGGGACAGAAGCTAGATTGGAGAGGGTCAAGGAGAGAGTTAGCATTGAGGAAACTTTCCCGGAAATGCCATCCTTCCCGTCTCACAAGCCCGCAACCTTGGTTTCATCCTCGAATCCGCTCTCTCGTTCACCCAACGCATCCAGTCCGTCACCAAAACCTGCCGGTCTCACCTCCACAACATCGCCAAGATCCGCCCATTCCTCTCCTTCCAAACTGCTACCTGGTTCAATCTCTCATCCTATCCCGACTGGATTACTGCATCAGCCTTCTCTCTGACCTCCCAACGTCTAGTCTCTCCCCGATTCAGTCTACACTTCACTCTGCTTCCCGGATTATTTTTGTAGGGAAACGCTCTGCGCATGTTACTCCCCTCCTCAAAAATCTCCAGTGGTTGCCTGTAAACCTACGAATCAAGCAAAAACTCCTCGCTCTCGGCTTCAAAGCTCTCCATCACCTCTCCCCCTCCTTCCTCACCTCCCTTCTCTCCTTCTACAGACCAGCCCGCACCCTCTGCTCTTCTGCCGCTAACCTCCTCACTGTGCGTCGTTCTCCCTGTCCCGCCGACGACTCCCAGCCCACGTCCTTCCCCTGGCCTGGAATGCCTTCCCTCCACACACAACCGCCAAGCTAGCTCTCTTCCTCCCTCCAAAGCCCTACTGAGAGCTCTTCTCATCCAGGTGGCCTTTCCAGACTGACCCCCCACGTTTTCCTCTCCTCCTCCCCATCCCCCCGCCCTATTTCCTTCTCCTCTCCACAGCATTTATATATATTTGTACAGATTTATTACTCCATTTTTTACTTGTACATAATTACTATTCTATTTATTTTGCTATATTTTTTCAGGAAAGAGCCTAGAGGAAAGAGTGACTAGATACGTTTCTATATACACGTTTCTATATACGTATTTCTATATATTTTTGATAATAATGATAATGATGGCATTTAGTAAGCGCTTACTATGTGCAAACCACTGTTCAAAGCGCCGGGGAGAATACAAGGTGATCAGGGTGTCCCACGGGGGGCTAACAGTCTTAATCCCCATTTTACAGATGAGGTAACTGAGGCCCAGAGAAGTTAAGTGACTTGCCAAAGTCACACATCTGACAATTGGTGGAGCCGGGATTGAACCCCTGACCTCTGACTCCAAAGCCCGTGCTCTTTCCACTAATCCACGCTGCTTCTCATGATGTGCATATAGCTCTAATTCTATTTGTTCTGACGATTTTGACATCTGCCTGCATGTTTTGTTTTGTTGTCTGTCTCCCGCTTCTAGAATGTGAGCCCGTCGTTGTGTAGGGACCGTTTCTATATGTTGCTAACCTGTACTTCCCAAGCGCTTAGTACAGTGCTTTGCACACAGTAAGCGCTCAATAAATACGATTGAATGAATGAATAAGTGAGCAGCGTGACGTGGACCAGCTGCACCTCCCGGACCTCCGAGAATCGCAGGAGGAGGAATTCCCTCACCGTGGAGATTTTAGTCATTGGTAAGTGATGATGAATCCCTGTACAGGAAAAAGATCTTGATGAGGTGAAGAAATCAACAGGAGTTTTGCCGGTGAGTCTATGGGAGTAGAAACGTATGGTATATTGGAAGAGAGTTATCAATTACAAAATGTCCAAGATACGTGGTAAAAGACTTCCACGTAAGTAGGACGGAGTTCCCAAGGAGGAGTGACACCATAATTCTCCAGGTGGAGACAAAAAGATGCCAAAGATACAAGAGGGGAAAGCAGTCACAGTAATAGTAGCAGTAATAGCAGCAAAAGCCCTGGTAGAAGTTGTAGTATCAATCAATCAAGTAATTAAGAAATCGTAGGTTTGAGCATTTACTGTGTGCGGCGCACGGTACTAAATACTTGGGAGAATACAATGCAACAGAGTTGGTAGACATGTTCCCTCCCCACAACAACCTCACAGTCTAAAGGGGGATAAAGATGTTAATATGAAATAAATTGCAAATATGTGCAGAGATTGTAAGCTCGTTGTGGGTAGGGAGTGTCTCTGTTATATTATTATATTGTACTCTTCCAAGCACTTAGTATAGTGCTCTACACACGGAGCTCTGCTCTCAGCTCAATAAGTATTCATTCATTCAATCATTCATTCATTCAATCGTATTTACTGAGCGCTTACTGTGTGCAGAGCACTCTATTAAGCTGATTGACTGACTGATAATAGTAATAACGGTTTTTATCGAGCCCCTGGTGGGCACAAAAGTCAAGGATATACTAACCTTGCAAGGCAACCTGAAGCACACAAATTTATTCTCACACCCAAAATTACAGCTGAACATAAATGCATCCAAACACATAATGCCCTCACACGTATTCCCGCTCACTCACAGATTAGGGTTCTCCCACAGACGGACAATCGCACAGAGTCAATCACATTTATCGAGCTCTTACTGTGTGCAGAGTACTGTGCTAATCACTTGGGAGAGTACAATACAAGCGGGTAGGTAGTCGCATAAACCCATAAATTTATCTAGTCATTCATTCGGCTCTTCCCTGAACCCTAAAGCTGTTCCCTAGGGAGAGATGGAGAACATTCTTTACTATTCCTTACCCAGATGTCCCCTTTCCCTAAAGTCTGGGATTTGCTCCCTGAGTCTCCTACCCTTCCCTGAGCACGCGCGCACACACGCACACACAGAGCTGCGGGTCCAGGGAATCCGATTGCAGCTGTCTCTATACGAGGAAAATGAACTGCAGAGTGAAGTCTGGCTAAACAGGGAAGGGTCTGGCGTGGGACCCCAGTTACGTACGTTGCCTCGGGCTTGGCAGAGGGCTGGGAGAAATGATTAATCAATGATATTTACTGAGAGTTTGTTGTGTGCGGAGCCCTGGGCTAAATCGTTAAGGAGAGGATAATCCAACAGATTTGCTGGACAGGTTCCCTGCCCATAACGAGCTGACAGTCTAGCGGAATGGAAGGATGATGGGACACTGATGAAGGGAAGAGGGAGGGAGGATGGAAGGACGATGGAGCGGTGATGGAGGGCCGATGGAGGGCCGATGGAGGGCCGATGAAAGGACGTGAGTGAGGCGACGGAAGGGGTGTCCTAGAGCAAATAGCAGCTGAGTGCTGGTCCATGTACAAAGACCATGCGACTGATAACCCGAGCAGAGGAAGTGATTCTAGAACTAGTGGCTTGTGCCGTGGTACCTATCACTGACTCATCCTTACTGAAGGCTGGTTTCTGCTCCTGCAAACCCACCTGCAATGCTGCCCTGGTCCAGCCGTCATCCTGGGGTCCGGGTGCGACATTCTCCACAAATTCACTACGGACAGCTGGCCACTCATCACCCCTCAATCCCCACCACAGGGCGCACTCACCGGGATAGCGTGGGGCTGGGGATCGCTGTCCTCTGTCAGTCTGGGCTGGTCCCCTGTCTTTCCTCGGACTCCTGGGATATGCCAGCCCAGGAGGGACATCGAGGAGCTCTCATCCCTCAGCTCTCTGCTCTCCCGGGAACACTGAGATGCTTCTGCAGATGGACCCCGTCCCCCAAGCGAAAGCAGCCGCTGCTCTGAGGGGAATCCCTGGAGTTCCGGATCGGGCCCCAAAGAACTGAAGTGACTTGCCCAATGTCACAAACCAGATAGGTGGCAGACCTGGGATTTGAATCCAGGCCCTCTTGACTCCCGGGCCCGTGCTTTTTCCACTAAGCGACACTGCTTTTGATTTAGAGAAATTGTCACTCTGACCCTGGTCATTTAGTTACCTATTGAAGTTTCCCTCACCTTTCCCCTGCTCCGCTCCAGAGTCACTGGGCCTGTCCTGGGCTGGAGAATATCTACGTCTTGCTGAGAGAGAGGCTCATTCCATCATTTCGGTCCTGGACGCTGGTGGCAGTGACAGGAAGGACTGGACAAGGGGTGAGAGCTGTCAGGATCCTTGCTGCCCCTGTTGGTTTCCGGATGGCTGCGCCATCCCCTCAGGTGACGGTTCGGTTATTTCCTGGGTAATTCCCCGTGGGAGGACGGGCCCGTGGCCCCGCTGAGACAGCTGACTGTCCGGGAATCTCGGAAGGCTGGGATCGTGGGCTCCTTGTTGTCCAGGCCCCCGCAACCTAAATGACTGTCCAGTCCCACGTGGTTCCCACTCTGGGATTCCTTCCTATGAAAACATCAACAGACTAATCATCATTCCCCTTCTTTGTTTAATAATATTGTTCTGATTAAGCTCTGAGATCTGGAGCTTCATCCCATGCCAGGGCTTGGGACCATCTGAAATCTGCAGCAATCCATCTTAGACATTGCTCTCTAGACTGTAAGCTCAACTTGAGCAGGGAATGTATCTACCAACCCTGTTATATTGTTATATCGTACTCTCTCAAGCTCTTAGTTCCAATGTCTGGACATAGTAAGCACTCAGTAAATATGATCGATCGATCGATTGATATGAATTATTTTCCCCTACTGAATTCCTATCTGCATTCTCCATTCCTCCCAAGCTCACCATTTCACTGTGCCTAGTTCCCAATTCCCCCCATTCAGACCCTTACCTCGCCACCTTTCCCACGCTTGGAATTCCCTCTCCTTTCATATCCACCTGACCACAGGTCTTCCCATCTTCAAAACTCCTTCCTGAAACTCTATTAAATCCACGGGACCAACCCTGATTATTTTTTTCATAATGGTACGTAGTGTTTACTATTTTCCAGGGACTGTTCTAAGCACTGAAGTACATACAAGTTAGTCAGGTTGGCTACAGTCCCTGTCCCGCATAAGATTTCCAGTCTTAATCTCCATTTTACAGATGAGGAAGTTGAGGCAAAAAGTGAAATGACTTGCCCAAGGTCACATGACAGACAAGTGGTGGAGGTGGAATTAGAACCCAGGTTCTCTGACTCCCAAGTCCATGCTCTATCAGTTGGACTATGCTGCTTCCCTGTCTCAGGGAGCATAATTGTCTCGTTCTGGGCCTGTTTAAAAAGCTCCCCTCCCCATCCTTAACAATAATAATAATACTTGTGGTATTTGATAAGCGTTTATTATGTGCCAGGCACTGTATGAAGCGCTGAAGTGTATAGAAGCAAATTGGGTCAGGCAAGTCCCTGTCCCACATGGGCTCACAGTCTCAACCCCTATTTCACCGATGAGGGAACTGAGGCCCAGAGAAATGAAGAGTCTTGCCCACGGTCATGTAGCGTAAAGGTAACAGAGACGAGATTAGAAACCGGGTCATTCTGACTCCCAGGTCCATGCTCTATAGACTAGGCCATGCTGCTTCTCTGAGCTACATCTTGTTCATGACGTTAAACAATCAATAGGTCATTTACTGAGTTGTATTTTCTGACATCTTCTGATTGCAAATATAGAAAAAACGAGAAGTGCCTCTAAATCCATCCTAAAACCATCCCCCGGGCTGGCTTGGTGGCTCAACCCGGAGAAGCAGCATAAACAGCAGCCTAGCTTAGTGGCAAAAGCCCGGGCTTGTGAGTCAGAGGACGTGGATTCTAACCCCAGCTCCGCCACTTCTCCGCTACGTGACCTTGAGCAAGCCACTTAACTTCTCTGGGCCTCAGTTACCTCATCTGAAAAATGGGGATTAAGAATAATAATAAACATAATAATAATCATGGTATTTATTAAGTGCTTGCTATGTGCCAAGCGCTGTTCTAAGCGCTGGGGTAGATACAACATAATCAGGCTGCCCCACGTGGGGCTCACAGTTTTAATCCCCATTTGAGAGATGAGCTAACAGGCACACAGAAGTTAAGTGGCTTGCCCAAGGTCACACAGCATCCAAGTGGTGGAGGCTGGATTAGACCCCATGTCCTTTGACTCCCAAATCTGTGCTCTTTCCACTAGATCACGCAAATCCCATCAAATTCCCCAAGGAGCGGGGGTACAACGATCAGGATAGTATTTCTGGTTTCTCTGGAGTCATTATTTCATTTAGATATTATTTGAACGGATTCCTTTCCATCAATTCCCTTTCGTGCCCAAGCCTCATTCCCCTTCTCCTCCCCTGTGTCCTGGGTTCTGACCTCGAGCTGGAAGCTCTGCTCGCCCCCCACTGAAACCTCTCGGATGGCTAGTCAATGGCTCGGTGACCCAATGGATCAGTAACAGAGGTGGTCGGGGCCCGAGTGACCCAACGAGTCAAATAGTCTCCATTAAAATGCCTTGAAGGGCTCAAGTGGTGTAATGAACAAGAGACATATCTGCATGAAGCAAACCTCTCCTTTCTCCCTTCAGATATTTTCTTCTCAGGACCTGAAGACCTTATGGAGAGAAATCCAAGCAGATTTTCTTTTTTCATGAAGCAAATTTCTCCCTTTCACCACCAATATACTCTTTTCATTCTCATTTCAAAGGCCTTGAGAACTATTACACAGGAGGTGCTTCTGCAGGAAGCCAATTTCTTCTTTTCAAGTTCGTACATTTCCCCTTCAGGTCTTGAAGACCTCAAATGGAATATTATGAGGTGAGTTTTTGTTTCAAGAAATTTCTCCTTTTTTAATTCCATATATTACCTTCTCCAGCCCTTAGGCAGAGAAACAAAAGCAGGAGATTATTTGCGTGAAGAAAACTTGTCCTTTCTCAACACACATTCTTTTTTTCAGGCCTTGAGGACCTTTAGCGATGAAAGAGCTGGAGAGTGTATGCATGAAGCAGATTTCTCTATTTTCACATCAGATATTCTCTTTTCTGGCCTTGAAGAGCTTAGGTAGTGAAAAACGGACTAGAGGCCTATTATATGAAGCAAATTATCTCCTTTCCCAGTTTAAATATCTTCTTTTGCGGCCTTGAAGACCTTAGACAGAGAAGTAAAATCTGGACATTATTGCATGAAGCAAATTTCTCCTTTCGCATCTCGAGTCTTCTTTTCTGGCCTTGAAGACCTTAGGATAGAGAAATAAAAGCTTCAGGTGGTTTGCATGAAACCCATTTTCTGTTTTCCCTCTAGTGTTCTCTTTTGAGGTCTTGAAGACTTAGAGAACGAAAATACTGGAGATTCTCCTTTTTACACCTCCGCAAAATCTCTATTCATTCTCAAATAAAAGGCCTTGAAGGCCTGAGGTGGAGGAATGCACATGAAGTGTATCTGTACTTGATGTTCAGCCTTGAAGACCTTGTATAGAGAAAGCAAAGCTGGGGATGGCTTGCATGAAGAAAATTCTTCCTTTTCCACCACAGATATTCTATTTAATGGCCCTGAAGACCTTATGCTGTCAAGTAAGCAGGGCATTTTTGCATGAACTAGAAGTCTCCTTTTTTAATGCCATACACTATCTCTTCAGGCCTAGGAGACCTTAGAGATATAAAAGCTAGAGTTGGACTGCATGAAGCAAATTTAGCCCTTTTCACCTCAGATATTCTCTTTGGAGGCCTTGAAGACCTAGGACCGTACAGAAATGACTCCTGGAGATTGTTTACATGAAGTAAACTAAGCATTGTTCACCTCATATATTCTCTTGGAAAGGCCTTGAAGACCTAATGTGGACAAACGACCATGCAGTTTTTTTAATGAAGCAAATTTTCCTTCGTTAATCTCATATTTTTTTTAAATTCCTTTTAGATCTGATTTAGAAAAATGAGTGCAGGAAATTGTTTTGCCCAAGGCACATTTTACCCTTTTCATTTGAAATCTTCTCCTCAGAGGCCCTGAAGGCCTTAGAGACATAGAAACCGGAGATTGTCTGCATGATACTTTCTCCTTTTTACAGTAAAAGATGGAGAAGCTTTGCATGAAGCAAATTCTGCTTATGCACCTCAAATATTCTCTATTCGTTCTCAAGTACAAGGCTTTGAAGAGGAGTAGTGCACAGGAAGTGTATCTGCTCTTGAAGATCTGCCTTGTATAGAGAAATAACATCTGGAGATTGCCTGCATGAAGAAGATTCATCCTTTTTCACCACACAAATTCTCCTTGATAGCCCTGAAGCCCTTAGGGTGACAAATAAGCAGGACTTTTTTTCATGAAGCAAAATTCTCCTTTTATAATGTCACATACTATCTCTTCAGGCCTTGAAGACCTTAAAGAAATAAAAGCTAGAGTTTGTTTGCATGAAGCAAATTTCTCCTTTTCCATCTCAAATATTCTCTGTAGAGGCCTTGAAGTCTTTATTAATCTAAACTAAAGTTGGATTGCATGAACCAAATTTCTCCTTTTTCACCTCTAGTAGTCTGTTTTCTGGCCTTGGAGATCTTAGATTGAGAAACAAAAGCTGGAGGTTGTTTGCATGAAGTAAACTTTCTCCTTTCCCTCCTCAAATATTCTCTTTTAAGACCTTGAAGACCTTAGACAGAGACGTAAAAGCTGTAGATGGTTTGCATGTAGATGGTTCTCCTTTTGAACCTTAAATACTCTCAATTACAACTCCTTGAAGGCCTGAGGTGGGCTAGAGCACCAGGCATGTACCTGCCCTTGAAGCTCCATCTTGAATACTTTATATAGATAAATAAAAGCTAGAATTGCTTGCATGGACCAAATTCATCCTTTTCCACCAGATATATTATCTCTTCAGGCCTTGAAGACCTTAGAGAAATAAAAGCTAGAATTTGTTTCCATGAAGCAAATTTCTCCTTTCCCACCTTAAATATTCTCTTCGGAGGCCTTGAAGTCTTTTAGAGATATCGAAACTAGTGTTAGCTTGCATGAACCAAATTTCTCCTTTTTGACCTCAAATGTTCCCTTTGGGGGCCTTGAAGACCAAAACCTTATAGAAATAGAAATAACACCTGGAGACTGTTTGACTGAAGTAAACTAATCATTTTTCACCTCATATATTCTCTTGGAAAGGCCTTGAAGACCCAAGGTGGACAAATGAGCAGGACAGCTTTTTCTTGAAGCGAAATCCTCCTTCTTGAAACCCACATATCATTTTTTCATGCCTTGAAGATCTGATTTAGAATAATGAGTGCAGGAAATTGTTTGCATAAAGCAAATTTCTCCTTTCTCTTGAAATGGTCACTTTTGAGGCCTTGAAGACCTTGGGTAGAGAAGTAACAGCTGGAGATTGTTTGCATGAAGCAAAGTTAACCTTTGTACCACATAAATTATCTTTGATGGCCTTGAAGTCCTTAGATTTAAAAATCAGCAGGACATGATTTGCAGGAAGTAAAATTCTCTTTTTGTAATGCCATATACTATCTCCTCAGGCCTTGAAGACCTTAGAGAGATAAAAGCTAGACTTAGCATGAGACAAATTTCTCCTTTCCCACCTCAAATATTCTATTTTGAGGCCTTGAAGACCTAAGACCTTACAGAAATAACAGCTGCAGTTTGTTTGCAGGATGAAAACTGATCATTATTCACCTCATCCGTTCTCTTTCAAAGACGGTGAAGAACTAAGGTGGATGAATTAGCGGGACAGTATTTTCATGAAGGAAAATTCTCCTTCTTTAACCCTGTGTATTTGTTTTTCAGGCCTTGAAGATCAGATTTAGAAAAATCAGCGCAGAAGATTGTTTGCATAAAGCAAATTTCTCCTTTTGCACTAGATATATTCTCCTGGGAAGGCTTGAAGTCGTTGCAGAAATACTATCTGGGAGATGGCATGAAAAGTTCTCATTTTTCACCTCAAATATCCCCTTTCGGCACCTTGAAGACCCTTGGTAGAGAAATAAAAGCTGCAGACTCTTTGCATGTAGCAAATTTCTCCTTTTCCATCTCAAATATTCTCTTGTTCTCTTTTCTGGCCTTGAAGACTCTTGATAGAGAAATCAAAGCTGGAGGCTGTTTGCAAGAAGGAAACGTTCTCCTTTTCATCTAAAATACTTGCTTTTAAGGCCTCAATGACTTTAGACAGGGAAGTAAAATCTGGAGTCGGTTTGGATGAAGTGAACTTCTCCTTATTCACATCAAATACTCTCTTTCAGCCTAGAAGGCCTTAGGTAGAGAAATCAAAGTTGGAGGTCTTTGCATGAAGCACATTTCACCTTTTTCATCTCAAATATCATCTTTTCAGCTATCGAGACTTAATTAGATAAAGGAAAGCAGAAGATGGTTTTGCATGAAGCCGATTTCTCCGGTTTCACCTCAACTATTCCCTTTGGAGGCCTTAAAGACTTCAGATGGAGAAATAAATGCTGGAGATGGTTTGCATGAAGCAAATGTCTCCTTTATAACCTCAAATAATCTCTATTCTTAGTAAGAAAAGCCTGGAAGTCCTGAAGTGGAGTAATGAACAAGAGAGGTGTCTGCCACAGGAAGTGCATTTCTCCCTTTTCACCTAAATAATTCTCTTGTAAGGCCTTGAAGACTTTTAAAGAATTAAAGCTCGAGATTGTTTGCATGAAGCAAATGGATCATTTTCACCTCTCACATTCCCTTCAAAGGCCTTGAAGACCTAAGGTCGACAAATAAGCAGGACAGTTTTTGCATGAAGTATAATTATCTTTTTTAAAAAATGCCAAATCGCATTTTTTCAGGCCTTCAAGAACTCAGTGAGAAACATGAAAGCAGGAAATGATTTGTGTAAAGCAAATTTCTTCTTTTTCCCTGGAAAGATTCTCTTTTGAGGCCTTGAAGACCTTAGAAAAGCATAAATTGGAGATTGTGTGCATTTGACAAACCTTCTCCTTTTTCACCTCAAATACCTTCTTTCAGGGGCCTCGAAATCCTCAGGCAGAGAAAGAAAAGCCGAGATCATTTACATGCAGAAAGTTTCTCCCTTTTTGCCTCAAAGATTCTCTTTTCATTCTCAATTTAAAGACCTCGAAGGCCCGAGGTGGAGAAAGGACAAGAGGATGTATGTGCAGGGAAACAGATTTCTTCTTTGGCACCTCATGTACTCTCATTTGAGGTCTTGAAGACCTTGGGTGGAAAAAGCAGGAGGAGAATTTCTTCTTGAAGCAAAATTCTCCTTTTGTAACCCCATGTATTGTCTTTTCAGGCCTTGTAAACGTTAGGTAGAAACACTGCAGCAGGAGATTTTCCTCTTAAAGCAAATTACCTCTTTTCCATCTCATATGTTCCCCTTTGTGGCCTTGAAGACCACCTTAGCTAGGGAAAACAAAGTGGAGATTCTTTGCTTGAAGCAAACTTCTCCTTTGACACCACCAATAAGACTGTGAACTCTATTTGGGACAACCTGATTACATTGCTTCTACCTGAGCGCTTAGAACAATACTTGACACATAGTGAGTGCTTAACAAATGCGATTATTTTTATTATTATTATTGCTATTAATATTCTCAGTCTGGGAAGTGCTGAGAGGGTCTGAGAATGAGCTGATGGGAAGGAATCACTGATACTGCCTGGGTGGACACGACGGGAAATTCCCTGGTTTCAGAAGGAACAGGCTGTAGCCTAGGGTTCGTCCTCTTCTATCTCAGAGCTGAGACATTGTACGAAACGAGAGATGAGGAGGTCATTGCATTCTCCTCTCTGAATAGCCCTGTCCCCTTTCAAAATATCCCAGTGATGGAAATTGGTGAAATAATCGGTCAGCCCACATTTCCTCCTCCTCCCTTCCAATCCATCAGAACACAGCTTTCCCCCTCTTCAAAGCTCCTCTGTCTTCCCACCACTTCCAGGGTGCCTCACATGATTCACCTTTCTTCTCCCTAAGTCATCTTCTCCCACCTATCAATCAGCATCTTAGACCACTTCTTCATTTTTGCACTCACACCCACCATTATAGTTTTGTACATAGTGGCTTTAATAAAATGTACTCTTTAAGCACATAGTCATCTTTCTACCATTCTTTCCATTGTCTTCTCTGTCCTCTCCTGAAATAATTATGTGTCTAACTCCCCTGTTAGATTTTAAGCTCTTGGAAAGCAGGGATAGGGCTTAATTTATTTGGATCTCTCCGAAGTGTTCACTACAGTACTTTACACCCAGGATGCATTCAACAAATATATTGGTTGATGGTTGGATGGCTTGATAAATGGATGCATGGATGGGTTGTTGGATGGATGGATGGATGGGAGGGTGGGAGGGTAGATGGATGGATAGATGGTTAGATGGATGGATGGGTGGAATGTCTGCTGTGTAGCCTTAGGCAAGGCACTTCACTTCTCTGTGCCTCAGTTGACTCATCTGTAAAATGGGAACTGAGACTGTGAGCACCATGTGGGATAGGGGCTTTGTAAAGTATGATTAGCTTATACCTGCCCCAGCACTTAGTACTGTGCGTGGCATGCAATAAGCGCTTAACAAATACCACTATTATTATTATTATTGATGAATGGATGGGTCATGTATTGAAGGATTTATGGATGGATGGAAGGTCGGATGGATGGATGAACGAAACGAATGGATTCGACGCAAGGATTTGATCAGTCAAATTCATTCATTCATTCATATTCACTGAGCACTTCCTGTGTGCAGAGCACTGTACTAAGCGCTTGGAAACTACAATTCCAATAGAGATAATCCCTGCCCACAACGGGCTTACAGTCTCGAAGGGGGAGACTGTAAGCACGTTGTTGGGTAGGCACCATCTCTATATGTTGCTGACTTGTACTTCCCAAGCGCTTAGTACAGTGCTCTGCACACAGTAAGTGTTCAATAAATGCGATTGAATGTATGGATGAATGAATGACAGACATCAAAACAAGTTAACAGGCATTCAAATGTGGGGAACAGTTTCCATGACTGTGTCCCTTGTCACCCTCCGATTTTCTGATTTTCATAACCACCAAGAGTGATCTTAAAATTCATAGAATTATTGTTAATATCAGTAGTAGTATCAACATTATCATTATTGAATTTATTAAGAATTTCTTTGCAAAAGTGCTGGAGTAGAAACAAACTAGTCAGATAGGAAAGGTTTCCTGACCCACAGAGGCTCAGATTATAAGAGAAAGAGAGAGCACATATTGAATCCCGATTTTACAGAGAGACCCAAAGAGGCTTCGTGGCTGTACCATGATCATTCAGCAGGCCGGTGGCAGAACTGGGCAGACATTTCAAGTCTCATGACTCCCAGCCACATGCTCGTTTCACAAAGCCATGGTGACTCCCCAAAATCACTTGTCATTCATGCATTCAATCATATTTATTGAGTGTTAATTGTATGCACAGAACTGTACCAAGCGCTTGGAGAGTACAATTCAGAATAAAGAGAGACAATCCCTGCCCAAACCGGGCTTACAGTCGCAAACGGCTTATCAACATCTGTCCCAGACACTGACAAATCCTCAGACGCTGGATTTTCTCTTTGGACAGCTCTTTATATGGATACCCACACGGCCAGAACCTTGATGAGGAATGGGATAGTCAGGAAAAGGAAGCAGGCATTTTGTCAATTAGAGGAGGGAGGAGCAATCTTCCCTTTAGGAGTCTTCCCAAGGTGGCCTTCATGTCCCTGTTCCTCAGACTGTAGATGAGGGGATCCAGGGTGGGGGCACCACGGTGTAGAACACGGACATCAGCAGGTCCAGGGTCGAGGGGTAGTCTGACATGGGCTTGAGATGGGCAACCGATCCAGTAGAGAGGAAGACGGTGACTACAGCCAGGTGAGGCAGGCAGGTGGAGAAGGCTTTGGCCCGGCTCTCGGAGGCCGGCATCTTCAGCACGACATGGAAGATGCACACGTAGGAGATGATGATGAAGACGAAGCACACGACACCTAAAGCTACCCCATCGGTGACGCTCACACTGATGGCGACGTAGTCCTCGGAGCAGGAGTTCTTCAGCAGGGAGGGGACGTCACAGAAGAACTGCTGGGCGGCGTTGGACCCACGGAAGCTCAGGGAGAAAGACGAAGCTGCAAACCAGACCCCATGCAGCACCCCGTTGAACCAGGAGGCGGCCACCATCTTTCCACAGGCCCGTTGTTCATGATGACCTCATACCGCAGGGGGCGGCAGATGGCGGCGTAGCGGTCGTAGGACATCGCCCTGAGGACGACCAGCTCTGAAACAGCAATCAGAAACACCAAAAAGACCTGGGCGGCACTGCTCAGGAGGGAGATGGATCTACGATCGGTCAGAGAGATGCTGACAGACTTGGGGACGGAGATGCAGCAGAAGTCGATGACGGACAGGTGCCTGAGGAAGAAGTACATGGGGGTGTGGAGGCACCGGTCGAGGGCCATGACGGGGACAATGAGGAGATTCCCTGTCAGGGCCGCCAGGTAGACCAGGAGGAATAGCGTGGCGAACACCAGCTGCGGCTCCCGGACTTCCGAGAATTCCAGCAGGAGGAATTCCCTCACCGTGGAGACGTTGCGCATTCTTGGGAGGCAGCCTTGACTTTCTGCAATGGATCCCGGAAGAGCCAACGTTAGAGTCATTTGATGGCATGAGTGAAGCAATTGATAGGACACTCGCTGGTGATTCTCTATGGAGAGGAGACAGTTATTGAATTCAAAATGATCTTTGAGTTCACCGTGGAGATACTGAACCTTTCTGGGGAATGTTGTCGACTCCCTACACAGGAAGAGAGAAGACTTCAGTTTAGAGACAATGATGTTGGGGGTGAAGGAATAAAACTAAGTCAATCAATTCTGTTTACTGAGTACCTACAGAGTTAACGGTAGGTACATATCAACATTGCCCCCAAAGAACGTCCATTCTATTGGAAGCACTAAGCTTTGAACTGTGTAGAAACAGGTTGCTATTGGGAAGAACGAGGCCTCGGAGTCAGAGAACCTGGTTCTAATCCCAACTTTACCACTTGTCCGCAGCATAGCCATAGGAAAGTGACTTACTTTCTCTACACCTCAGTTTTCTTAATACTAAAATGAGGGTTCAATACCTGTTTTTCCTCCTACTTAGTCTGTGAATCCTCTGTGGGACACAGACTGTGTTCTACTAGATTGTCTTGAATCTCCCCCAGCCCTTAACACTTTGCTTGGAAAGTAGTAAGCACTTAATAAATATCGAGTATCATTTCTGATTAAGGAGACTGAAACTAAAATTAATAGTGGATAGGAGAGGTCAGAGAACATAAAGATACGTACATGACTATTGTCAAATTTTTTCTGTGGTTTCATAGTTAAACTAGAAGTGCCTTTATACATAGATTCATCCATTTAGTGGAAAGAGAATGGGTCTAGTAGACAGAAGGACCTGGATTTTAATCCTTTCTCCTCTTCTTGTCTGCTGTGTGACCTGAGGCCAGTCACTTGCCTTCTCTGTGCCTCAGTTACCTCGTCTTTAAATTGGGGATTACAACAGTGAGCACCCTATTGGGCATGGACTATATCCAACCTGTTTAGTTTGTATCCACCCCAGTGCTTAGTATACTACCTGGCATATAATAAGCCCTTAGCAATGCCATAAAAAAACAACAAAAATGAAACACACATTTACACCAGACTGATTCCATTTGCTCACATATCTGCATTCACACTTGTAGTCACACAAAAACAGGCATACCTCATCATTCATCTAGTCCTTTCCTAAAGCATCGCTCAGCTTACATCGCTCCTCTCCTCAACCTCCTCTCACTACAAGTTGTGTCTTTTCACAGCAACAAAAACTCACAATCGGCTTGAAGGCTCTCCAACCTATGACTGCACTTCACCCCCTTTCCATCGTTCAACTCGTCTTCTCAGCTCTCAAACCAAGTTTCTATTTGTTAGGCATGATCGACTCTCCGTTTCCATTCTAGCCTGGAACTCCCTCCCTTATTCAGTCAAAATCAGAGAGGGCACAGTTCTTTCCGAATTCTGAGCACTGCTAAGATCCCCCCTCCTCCAACCAGCTTTCCCGATTCATTTTCCAGCTCTCTAAAACTGCTTCACCTAACCCGAGCTCCAATCAACTCATTTCCATACTCACTCAATGAATAAAGCATGGGTCCAGGAGTTCTCTTCTTGACTGTGAACTCCTTGACGGCAGCCTACACGTCTACCAGCTCTGTTCTATTGTACTCTCCCAATCATAGCTTGGAGGGAGTCAGAGGCCTTGGGTGCTAATTCTTCCTCTGTGTCTTTGCTGCTGTGGTCAAGTCGCTTAATTTATCTGAGCCTCAGTTTCCTCATCTGCAAAATGGCATGCAATAATCGCATATTCAACTTTCCATTCTTTCTTCCCTTCTAGAAGGGGCAGGAAATGTGTCTTTTATGGTGTTCTACAGTGGATAAAGCACGGGCCTGGCATTCAAAAGGAATCAGAAGAACCTGGGTTGTAATTCCGGCTCTGCCTCATGTCTGCTGTGTGACCATGGGCAAGTCATTTAACTTCTCTGAGCCTCAGTTGCCTCATCCGTAAAATGGAGGTTAAAACCTTGGGCCTCATGTGGAACAAGGACTGTGCTTAACTTGTATCTACCGCAGCCCTTAGGACAATGTTTGAGACAGAGTGAGGTCCAACAAATACTGGTATTATGATTATTATTATTACTCTCCCAAGGACTTAGTGTACACAGTAAGGACTCAATAAATATGACTCAAGATTGACTGGTAGTAAAATATATTGTGTCAACCTAGCCCCGTAGACTGGAAAGTTCTTGAGGTCAGAAATTACCACCTTTCCCATTATTTGACTCCTTCCAACATTTGGGAATAACTCTTACAAGGAGGAATTTCTGAGAGTGTTGGTGGCGGTCCAAAGCTGGTCACACTCTCTCAGACCTACTTGTCATGCTGGGACCCACTGAAGGACGACGTGACTGCCCGTGTCACTGTGCTGGAGCACCATAGCCTGGTGGGTGGTTGGCATGGTAGCAAGGTTTGAGGAGGAAGGCGGAGACTTGTGTGATGGTTCTTGGTTACTGAAATGGAAAACACGAATCCTCCTACAAGCCTACCTCCTCTGTTAGTGGCCCCGGCCTTATTCCGAACACAAATTAGGCCCCAGGCAGGCTCCCTTTCTTCCATCCTCATCATCGTCACCCCCCTTTCCCTCCATCCCACTCACCCCTGGTAACTCTCACCAAGGCAGCGTGGGGCTGGGGGTCGCTGACCTCGGCAGGGCTGGGCTGGTCTCCTCTTTCCCCTCAGACTCCTGAATTCGGTCAGCCAGGAAGGAACAGAGAGGAGCCCTCGATCCCTCTTCGCTCTCCTTCAGACCCTGAAAAGCTCTCCAGACAGGGCCCCGTCTCTGTAGATAAAGCAGGAGCTGCTCTGAGGGAGATAGATCCCTGGAGGATGGTTCGGGGCCCTGCTGAAGGACCTCGCGTCCTGAAAAAGTCACGCACCCTCTGGTCACGTGGTTTCCGAGGCTCCTGGGAGACAAGGGCCCGGTCTCTGCAGCATCAGTGATGGTGCCCGCCCTCGGAGTTCCCGTGGAAACAGCGGCATCCGCATCCCATCATCCCAGCGATTCCTGTTGCCAACGACAGTCTTTATCTACTGTGATTTGTATCACCCTTGTCTAATTCAAAACCTGAGACACTCAATCTGTCAGTTAATCAGCCAATTGTAACTTGTTCTTTTGGTATTTCTGAAGAGCCTACTATATATCAGGCACTATACTAAGTGTTGGAGTATACACAAGGTAATCAGATTGGACAGAGTCCACGTTCCTCTTTGGGCTCACATCTCAAACCCCGTTTTACGGATAAGGGAACTGAGACATGGAGATTTCAAGCGACATTGCCCAAGGTGAAACAGCAGACCGGTGGTAAAACCGTGGTCAGAACCCTTGTCCATTTGAATCCCAGGCTCGCGCTCCATCCACTAGGCAATGCTTCTTCTTCTGATTTGTCCTGATTGAAAATCGGTTTAAGTGCTGTTCATACTGACTATATAAACTTATTCTTGAATCAAGGGTTCATCCTCTTTCTCATCTTTCCCTCCTCTCATTCCTCCTCTACGTAATTTACTGTGTCTGTCTCCCCCATTAGATCATAATCTCCTGGAGAACAGGAACAATGCAGTTTTTACTCTTTTCACCTCTCCTGAGAGCTTACTACACTGCTTTGCATTCAGCATAAGGTCAATGAATACCATTGGTAACAATAATAGTAATAATTATCGTCTTCGCTAAGCGCTTAATTCTGTGCTAAACACTATTCTAAGTGCTGGAATAGATTCAGGGTTATCAGGTTGGACAAAGTCCCTGTCCTACATGGGCCTCACAGTGTTAATTATAATAATAATGATGACATTTATTAAGCACTTACTATGTGTAAAGCACTGTTCTAATACCCATTTTGCAGATGAGGGAACTGAAGTGAAGTGACTTGTCCCGTGTCACAGGGCAGACAAGTAGCAGGAGGGAGACTGAAACCTGAGAACTCTGACTCCCAGGCCGGTGCTCTGGGTGGATGGATGGATGGATGAATAGATGGATGGTTGTATGGGTAATAATAAAGATGGCATTTTTTAAGCGCATACTAGGTGTAAAGCACTGTTCTAAGCGCTGGGGAGGTTACAAGGTGATCAGGTTGTCCCACGGGGGGCTCACAGTCTAAATCCCCATTTTACAATTGAGGTAACTGAGGCACAGATAAGTTAAGTGACTTGCCCAAAGTCACGCAGCTGACAATTGGCGGAGCATCCTCAACACGGCTCGGAAGATGAGCAAGTACGAGAAGATAATGGAAATGAAGCAGACTACGGCTATGGCTGCCCCAAAATTACAGTCGCGTCGATGGCGATGTGCTTCTCCGAACAGGTGAACTTTGCAGAAGGGGGACGTCACAGAATATCTGGGGGACGGCGTTTGACCCGCAGGAGGACAGCGAGAACGTTCCTGTTGAACACATTGCAGCGAACAGGCTCCCACTGCTCCAGGAGGTGGTGGCCATCTTCTGCAGGCCCCTTGAGCCATGAAGACCTCGTAGCTCAGGGAGAGGCAGATGACAGCGTAGCAGTTGTAGGACATCAACGTGAAGACAGACAGCTCTTAGCCGGCAAACCAGAGCAGGGAGAAAACCAGGATGGAACAGCCCTCTAGGGAGTTGGATGTCTTGTTGGTCAGGGTTTCGTGGGTGGATTTGGGGACGGTGACGTAGATGTAACAGAGGTCAAGGACGGACAGATTCCTGAGGAAGACGTACATGAGAATGTGGAGGCGCCAGTCGAAGGTGGTGAAGGCAGTGATGAGGAGATTCCCCTTCAGGGCTGCCAGGTAGACCAGAAGGAACAGCGTGGCCTGAACCAGCTGCAGCTCCCGGACCTCCGAGAATCCCAGTAGGAGGAATTCTTTCTTCAGGGTGACATCGGTCATTTTCCAGGAATTAACGTTGACTGCCTAAGGATATTTAGAAAAGATAGGGATTAGAATAACATTCAAGAGAAAAGTGCACAGGAGAGGAGATAATCTTTGGGTTGGAGGAAATCTCGGGGGTTTATGGTCTTTTTCATGATCACTATGTTCTAGACACCATACTAAACACTAATCAGGTTATTCATCTCATCCAATCATCCTGCCTTGGTTCAGGACGGCACTGAAACCATTCCTGACTCCTAGAAGTCTATTCTATTTGCAAACATCTGCAAGGATTGTGGTCACATAATTCTACATACTTGGAGTAGCAGCACAGCCTAGTGAAAAGAGGATGGTCCTCTGAGTTTAGGGGACCTTGCTCTTGATCCCGAATTTGCCACGTACCTGCTGGGCGACCTCGGACAAATAACTTAACTTTTCTGTTCCTCGCTTTCCTCATCTGTAAAATGGGGTTTAAGACGGTGGGTCCCATGAGGGACAGGGACAATGTCCAATCTGATTATTTCATATCTATTTCAGTACTGAGTATGGCGTTGGCACATGTTAAGCAATTAACAAATACCACAATCATTATTATTAAGAAAGAAAAGGAATATTCCTGTTATAGCCTGGGTTTATATTGAAATTTCCCTTCCCTTTCCCTCACCTTCCCCTACTCCTCTCCGGAATCACTGGTCCGGTCATGGGCTGGGGAGCATCGACCTTTGCTGAGAGAGAGGCTCACTCCTCCTCGTCGATCCTGGACGCTGGTGGGGGTTAGGGAAATATCTGGGTGGGGGGGTGCTGTCAGGATCCTCCCTCCCCCTCTCGGCTTTCCAGATAGCTGTGCCTTCCCCTCAGATGATGGCCAAGTTATTTCCTGGGAGATTCTCCATGGGAGGATTGGCCCGGAGTTGGCTGAAGCAGTTCACTATCCGGGAAACTCAGAAGGCCGGGATCGTGGGCTGCTTGTGGTCTCAACCTAAATAATTGCCCAGTCTCTCCTGGTTCCCACTCTGGGACTCCTTCCTAGAACAACAGTAATGGACTCATCATCATTACGTTTTCATGATTAATAATTGGCCTCAGTTTCTACTCTGGAGATTGGAGATATATCAGGTCAAGACCGTGGACCACCCTAAATCAGCTCTCTCTCTCTTACCTACCCATTCTTTTCTCCTACTACACCCCAGCTCACACTCTCCAATCCCCCCAGACTTTCTTACCGTGTCTCGTTCTGAACTTCCCTGCCTACAACCCTTGGATTGTACCCCTCCTCTTGTCTGGTGCGCCCTCCCCCTTCAAACCTGCCAAGCCTGATTTCTCTCCATCCCTCTTGGAAGCCCAACTCATCCAGGAAGATTTTCCAATGAAATTACATTTTCCCTTTTGTCATTTTAGAACTCAGGCATTCACAAGCACCTGCAAAATTTGGTAAGGTGCAAGTGCCTTATTTGCAAAGAATATATCTTGCCCTTCTGTTGTACTTTAATTTGATTGACATAGTACTTAAATATTGAAATGCATAAAACAGTTTCCTTTCCTCTCCACCCAAACTGCTACCACATTAATCTAATCACTTATCCTGTCCCACCTTGATGACTGCATCAGCCTCCTTGCTTACTTCCCTGTCTCCTTTTTCTCTCCATTCCAGTACATACTTCACTCTGCTGCCCGGATAATTTTACTACAAAAATGTTCAGGCCATGTTTCCCCACTCCTCAGGAACCTTCAGTGGTTTCGGAGTCCATCTCCAAATGAAGCAGAAACTCCTTATCATTGGTTTTAAAGCACTCAATCAGCTTACCCCCTCCTACGTCACCTCACTGCTGCACCCCAGCCTGCATACTTCACTCCTCTAGTGCTAACCTACTTACTGTACCACGATTTAGTCTACCTCACTGCTGACCCATCGCCCACATCCTGTCTCTGAGCTGGAGTGCCCTTCGTCTTCATATCAGATTGATGAACTCTTTGAAGCCTTATTTAAGGTGCAGCTCCTCCAAAACGCCTTCCCTGAATGAGCCCTGATTTCCTTTTCTCCCACTCGCTTCTGTGCCATTCTGATTTTCTCCCTTCTTTCATCCAGCCCCACAGCACTTATACCCATATCCAGTATTTATTTATATTAACGTCTATCTCCCCCTCTAGCCTGTACGCTCCTTGTGGACTGAGAATGCATCTTTTATATTGTATCATTGTATTCTCCTAGGCACCTAGCACAGTGTTCTGCACACAATTAACACTCAATAAATACAACTGAGCACTGACTGACTGATTATCTTGTACCTGTACTTAGTACTACGCCTGGCATATACTAAGCATTTAACAAATTACAAAAAACGAAGAAATGCACATTCTGACCTCAGGGAGTTCAGAATGTAGTGAAGAGGGTAGACACCAGTGATTCTCATCAGAGAACGAAAGGATTTTACAGGGAGGGGTATCAATGCCAGTATGAAGTAGATCCATTACTAAGTGAATATACAATTGGTAATCTATGTTTAGGTACGAATTGGGAGTGTAAAATCATATATCGGTATGAAGGGTAACTGTTGATTTGATACAGTTGAACTGTTGTCAGTTGCTTGGGGCAGACGTCCAGGAATTGGGGAAATGACTGTGTCTCTTGGGCATTGGTACCCTCTTCTATAACCCCTGTCTCTGTCAATCAATCAATCAATCAATCGTATTTATTGAGCGCTTACTGTGTGCAGATCACTGTACTAAGCGCTTGGGAAGTACAAGTTGGCAACATATAGAGACAGTCCCTACCCAACAGTGGGCTCACAGTCTAAAAGGGGGAGACAGAAAAAAAACCAAACATACTAACAAAATAAATTAAATAGAATAGTTATGTACAAGTAAAATAAATAAATAAATAAATAAATAGAGTAATAAATATGTACAAACATGTATACAGGTGTTGTGGGGAAGGGAAGGAAGTAAGATGGGGGATGGAGAGGGGGACGAGGGGGAGAGGAAGGAAGGGGCTCAGTCTGGGAAGGCCTCCTGGAGGAGGTGAGCTCTCAGTAGGGCCTGTCCCTGCTCACCCCACCTCATCAAATAATCGGTCAATCAATCCATGGTCTTTACTGAGCTATTACTGTGTGCAGAGCAGTGTATTAAGTGCCTGGGATTGTACAGTAATGCAGAGCTGGTAGACAGGTTTTCTGTACGCAGTGAGCTTACAGGCTAGAGGGGGATAGAAACATTAATCAATCGATAACTCTAGATCGTGAGCCCGCTTTTGGGTAGGGGCCGTCTCTATATCCTGCCAACTTGTACTTCCCAAGCGTTTAGTACAGTGCCCTGCACACAGTAAGCGCTCAATAAATACGATTGAATCAATGATAACTCAATCAATGGCATTTATTGAGCGCTTTCCATGTCCAGAGCACTCTAACAGGTTCTTGGGAGAGTACAGTATAACTGTGTTGGCAGACACATTCCCTGCCCACAGTGAGCTTACAATCTAGGAGGATGTTCATCAATCAGACAATTTAGCACTGGTGCTTATTGAGCACTTACTCTGTGTGGAGCACTGTACAAAGCAATCGATTAAACAATGGTATTTATTGAGTGCTTACTATGCGCAGAGCACTGTAGTAAGCACTTGGGAGAATAGAATATAACTGAGTTGGTAGACATATTCCCTCCCCACAGTAAGCCTACAAGTCTAGAGATGCAGCGTGGCTCAATGGATAGAGCACGCGTTTAGGAGTCAGAGGTCATGGACTCAAATCCCGGCTCCGCCGCTAATTAGGATTAAGATTGAGAGCTCCATCTGGGACAACCTGATCACCTTTTATCCTCCCCAGCGCTCAGAACAGTGCCTTGCACATAGTAAGCCCTCAACAAATACCAAAATTATTATTATATTATTAGAGCAGTATACTTAAAAGTCTAGAGAAGGATACAGATATTAATCAATCAATCAGACAATCAGTCAATGGTATTTATTGAGCACTTACTCTGTGTAGAGCACTGTCTAAAGCAAACGATCATGCAGCGGTATTTATTGAATGCTTATTATGTGCAGAGCAAGGTACTAAGTACTTGGAAGAGTACAATACAATAACGTTGGTCGACATGTTCCCTACCCGCATGGAGCTTACAATCTACAGGGGTACCTTGCATTTCTCCCAAGTGGGATCAAGGAAAGACCTTCAAATCCAAAACATGAAGAAGGGCCTTCTCAGCCACAGCAGCACACATAGGAAAACCTTCCCTGTCGGGACTCTGTCTTTAGACCCGAAGGATGGCTGTAAATCTGGACAAATCCTTGGACAATCCCAATGAGAATGGCTGAGATCATTGGCACGGAGAAGCGCACGTTTTATGCCAGAGATGGAACTGGGAGAGTGTACACTTGAAGACCCTCCCGAGGGCAGATTTCACATCTTTATTCTTCAGGCTATAGATGAGGGGGCTGATGGCAGGGGGCACCACGGTGCAGGTAGAACGCGGAAGCCAGCAATTCCCGCGTCGAGGGGGTGTCCGAAGGTGGTTTGAGGTAAAGGAAAGTCCCGGTACAGAAAAAAGCAGTGACGACAGTGAGGTGAGGAAGGCAGGTGGAGAGGCTTTGGCCCGGCCCTCAGTGGCCGCTATCCTCAGCACGGCCCAGAAAATGAGGATGTATGAGATGACGATGGGCACGAAGCAGACGACTGCTAACTGTGATCATGCTCACGTCAATGGCAACGTGGTCCTCGGAGCAGGAGATCATCAGCACAGCGGGGACATCACAGAAGAACTGGGGGACAACGTTAGAGCTGCAAAAGGAGATGGAGAAGTTCGAAGATGAAAACAAGACCCCATTCAGTCCTCCGCTGAGCCATGAGGCTTCGGCCATCTTCCCACAGGCCCCTCGTTCCATGATGATGTTGTGGCACAGGGGAAGGCAGATGGCGGCGTAGCGGTCGTAGGACATCGCCGTGAGGACGAAATACTCAGAACCCACAAACAAGATCCGTATAGAAAACTGAGCGATGCAGCCTAGGATGGAGAGGGATTTATTATTGCTTCGGGAGTTGTGGATGGACTAGGGGCGGATGACAGAGTTGAGGCAGAGGTCGAGTCCAGAGGAGGTAACTGACAGATTCCTGAGGAAGAAGAACAGGGGGGCGTGGAGGGGCCAGTCGAGGGCGGTGGCGGGGGCGATGAGGAGTTTCGCCATCAGGGCCTCCAGGAGAAACAGCGCAGCGTGGACAAGCTGCATCTCCCAAGCTTCCGAGAATCCTAGCAGGAGGAATTCTGTCTTCACAGTGACACTGGTCATTTTCTGGAAATTGATATTGACTGCCTAAGGACATTTAGAAAAGGGAAGTAGATTCAAATAGGGACGAGAATAATAATCCAGAGAGAAGTGCACAGAGGAGAAAATCTTGGGGTTGGAGGGAAATCTCAGATTTTGGGTTTTTTATGGTATTTGTTAAGTTCTTACTATGTACCAAGTACTGCATTAAGTGCTAGGATAGCTACAAGCTAATCACGGTGTTCTTGTTCCTCAGTTTACCTGCCTCTGTTCAGGCCAGCACAGAAAACATTCCTGACTCCTAGGTGTCTATTCCATTTGCAAATATCTGCAAGGATAGCAGTGGCTTAATTCCAAACCATCTGAGAAGCAGCGAAGTCTAGTGGAAAGAGCTCGGACCTGGGAATCAGAGGACCTGGCTTTTCATCCCTGCTCTGCCTGCTGTGTGACCTTGGGCAAGTCACTTCACTTCTCTGGACCTCAGTTCTCACATTTGCAAAAGGGGGATTCAGTACTTGTTATCCCTCCTATTTAGATTGTGAGGTACATGAGGGACCTGATTAACTTATATCTACCCCACCACTTACTACAGTGCCTATCATGTAGTACATGCTTAAAAAATACCATTGTTGTCATTATTATTATTATTATTATTATGAACCAGTCAAATTCCTTCCTATTTATTTTTGCCTATTCAGTAGCTCCTCTAGCATCCATATCTATTAGTCTCACCTTCTATTCCCCAACATATTCTTTTAATTAATCCCTGCCCAATCTTATAGCTTTGCCTGACTTTCATTACTCCCACGTCTCTCCCCTCTCTCGGGCTGTTTCCCCCACCTTAGAACTCCCAACCGTTCAAATAATAATTACGGTATGTGCTAAGCGCTTACTATGTGTGAGTTACTGTACTAAGCGCTGAGGCGGATACAGGCAACTCGGGTTGGTCCCACGTGGGGCTCAGTCTCAACCTCCATTTTCCAGAGGAGGTAACTGAAGGTCCAGAGAAGTGAAGTGACTTGTCCAAGGTCACACAACAGACAAGTAGCAGAGCCGGGATTAGGACCCATAACCTTCTGACTCCCCGACTCGTGGTTTATCCACTCCGCCATGCTGCTCCTCCTGGCAGACCACAATCCGTCCACGTTCCAATTCCCACACAAGAGCCTGTCTCCTCCAAGAGCTTTTCCCAGTTAACTCTCAGGCAAACACATCCACCATCTCTACCCATAATGGACCGACTGATACTCCTCCTGCAGATGTGTATTTCTTACTCCATTGCACAGCCACCTCTCTACTTTGCTCTTCTGTAAATCCTTCTATGTCTATTTCCCCTTTCCTTTATTTTTATTAATGTCTGTCTCCCCCTTTTGACCGTAAGCTTGTGAGCAGGGAACATGCCTAGCAGCTCTGTTCTATTGTATTCTCCCAAGTGCTTAGAACAGTACTCTACACCCAATCAGTGCTCAATAAATACCAATGATTGATTGATTGATCAGAGTCTAAGCTCTTTGTTGGCAGGGAATGTGTCATTACTGGTCTTATGCTTCCGATAGACCAACACTTAATTATGACTTCCTCTGTATCCCTAAACCCGTCACAAACCAGAAGACAACATTAATCAATCATTGATAATTATTGAGCATTTACAGTGCAGAAAACTGTACTAAGCATTTGGAAGAATACAATACAACATGGCTGGCTGAGAACCTCCCTGCCCACATGCAAACAATTAATCAATCAATGGTATTCACAGAGTGCTTACTGTGTGCAGAGCACTGAACTAAGTGGCTGGGAGAACACAATACAGTGGAGTTAGTAGACACGTTCCCTACCCACATTCAATCAGTCGATAGTATTTATTGAGTGCTTACTGTGTGCAGAGCACTCTACTCAGCGCTTGGGAGAGAACAATGCAACAAAATTGGTAGATTTTTTTCCCTTACCACAGTAAGCTCTCAATCTAGAGACCAGTTCAACTTATTCCTATCCCTCACCCGATGCTCAAACCTCTCCTTTTCCTTATTTTACAATTTGCAAATCAATAAGACACCTGGAGTCTTTTATAACCACTGTAATAAGAATATATACATATGCATATATAAATATGCGTTATAGATAATATAATAGCAATAATTTTGGTATTTGTTAAGCGTGTACTATGTGTCAAGCATTATACTAAGTCCTGGGGTACATAGAAAATAATTAGGTCCCTTTTAGGGCCCCAGTTTCAGTAGGAGGGAGAACTGATGTTGAATACCCATTTTGCTCCTACAGTATGCCAAGCACTGGAATAAGTACGTTGGACAGAGTTTCCGGTCTGCTTCAGGCTTACAGTCTAAGAGAGAGGGAGGGTAAAAATGAAATCCTTGCCTTGGAGGAGTTTACAATAAAATAGATTGTTGGATTTCTGCCCACAGTGTATGAAAGAAACCAAGGTTCCAGGCAACTTAGTAGTTATGATAGTATTACTGTGGATCAAGCACTGATCTAAGCTCTGGGGTATATGCACATTAATCAGGTTGGACACAGTCCCTGTCCCACATGGAGCTCACACTCTTAATCCCCATTTTGCAAATAAGGTAACTGAGGTTCAGAGAAATGAAGTGACCTGCCCAAGGTCACACAACAGACACAGGGCAGAGCCAAGATTAGAAGCCAGGACCTACTGACTTCCAGGCCTGTGCTCTATCCACTAGGTCACGATGCTTGCCGAAAGCTATGATGCTTGAACGAAATCTACAGATTGATTGATCAATCAATGATATCTGGTGAGCACTTACCGGATACTAGGCACTGTACTAAGCACTTAGCAGATGTGGAAACCGGAGCAAAGAGAGATTAAGCAGCTTTCCCGAGATCACACAGCAGGCCAGTGGCCGAGATGGGTGTCTTCTGAGTTCCAGAACCTGGCTCTTTCCACTGACAACTGATTGTTGGCTGAGTTCTCTTCACTCACAAAGATCCACGTCCCCTCATCTGGCCCTGGGGAGGGTACTAGCTGGCATGGTTCATCTCTCCTCAGGGAAGTTACATGAAAGAATAGGAGAAATTCTAACTCTGATCCTCCTATTCTGGGCTTACATTGAAATGTCCTTTCCCTGGCCCTCACCTTTACCCTGCTCCTCTCTGAAAGGTTAATAAATTTAAGATCTTCCCTATTACAGTCTAAGCGTGACCACCTGTTGGACTTTGTTGTTACCTTGGAGTGCTGGCTGCACTTCCAAGCAAGAATAAAGTTAAAAGAATATCCTAGAGGCACTCCTGGGGATTGTGGTCACAACCCCTGGGGTGAGGGGAGCCCAAGGACACTTAGAATCCTGCAAAACGTTGATGAAGGGAGTGAAAGTCCGGGGAACCTAGCCAGTTCTTTGGGCAGTCCTCCAGTATTATTATCACTTAAGGTCACACAACAATTTGGCGACTAACTCTGGTATTTGGCTTAGTGCCTTCTTTGTCTAATTTTCAATATAAGTCTCATGTTAGTCCCTTACTCTTCGGAGTCTCACCCGTAGAGAAGACGTTCTGCTCGGGATTTTCTCATTCGGGACTCTGGAAGCTGTAACCGGGACTCCCCAGCCTCTAAACCAGATGTAGGCGCTCTCCCGAATTCGTGATGTATATCGTATCTACTATTCTTATTATTATCTCAGTTTTTATATGTATCTGTGTTTTTCTGCTATATTTCCACCCTCAGTTATATTGTCCTTGTATTCCTAATAAAATCTGTGATTTGGCACACTGTGTATGAGTGAGTTCATTATTCTAGGCAATCCAAACCTCTAAATTGCTGCAACTGCAAAAAAAGTATCTCCTTAACGATACACTCTCCAGAGTCACATGGCCTGTCCTGGGCTGGGGAGAACCGACCTCTGCTGATAGAGAGACTTACATCATCTCATTGTTCCTGGACGCTCGTGGGGGTGACAGGAATGTCTGGGTAGAGGGTGGGAGCTGTCAGAATGCTCCGTCTTCCTCTCAGGTCTCCAGATGCCTGCACCATCCCCTCGGAAGACGGCCGGGTTATGTCCTGGGGATTCCCCGTCGGAGGACGGGCCCGGTCCTCCGCTGAGACGGCTGATCATCTGGGAATCTCGGAAGGCCGGAATCGTAGGTTCACTGTGGTCCTAGCCCCCACAACCTGAATCACTGCCCAGTCCCGCGTGGTTCCCACTCTGGGACTCCTTCCTAGAACAACCTCAACGGACTCATCATTCTTTTTCCATGATTAATACTAGCTTTATGTTTCCACTCTGGGGATTGGAGATATTTCGTGGCAGGGGGAATAGGCACCCTAGCCTATTTGATTAGTCATTGTTGAATGCAATATTCAGATTGACTTGGCAAAAAAAAGAAAAGGACCCCAATATCTCATTCCAGTTCTGACACTGAATAACTGTGTGTCAAAGGCACGTGTAACATTTTTGAAAACTTAAGCTCCTTGTGTGTAAAGAATGTACCTTGGCCTTCTGTTGTACTTCAATTTGATTAATTGATTGATTTAATTAATACTTAAATATTGAAGTGTATTATAGAATAAATAATAATTGCAACTACAGTAAAAGTTGGAAGATAAATCATAATGGAGTGTATTGAGTGACAACTGAGAGTATTAAGTGTTTGGAATAATTCAACCTGTACCCCTGCTTCTGTCTTCTGGGACAGATTTGAAGATCTAAGTTATGCTTAAATCACCCTTCTGCAGCTACCACTTCCATTTATTTAATGGTATTTGTGAAGCAGTTACTATGCATCAGGCACCGTATTAACCACTGGGGTAGATACAAGTTAATCAGGTTGGACACAGTCCATGTCCCACATGGGGCCTACAGTATTCATCCCCATTTTACAGATGAAGTAACTGAGGCCCAGAGAAATGAAGTGACTTGCCCAAGGCCACACAGCACACAAGTAATCTCCTCGCCTTGCTTCGTTCTCGCCTGTCCCGCCGTCGACCCCCAGCCCACGTCATCCCCGTGGCCTGGAATGCCCTCCTTCCCAACATCCGCCAAGCTAGCTCTCTTCCTCCCTTCAAGACCCTACTGAGAGCTCACCTCCTCCAGTAGGCCTTCCCGGACGGAGCCCCCTCCTTCCTCTCCCCCTCGTCCCCCTCTCCATCCCCCCGTCTTACCACCTTCCCTTCCCCACAGCACCTGTATGCATGTATATATGTTTGTACATATTTATTACTCTATTTTACTTGTACATATCTATTCTATTTATTTTATTTTGTTAATATGTTTGGTTTTGTTCTCTGTCTCTCCCTTCTAGACTGTGAGCCCACTGTTGGGTAGGGGTCGTCTCTATACGTTGCCAACTTGTACTTCCCAAGCGCTTAGTACAGTGCTCTGCACACAGTAAGCTTTCAATAAATACGATTGATCGATTGATTGAAGTGGCAGAGCAGGATTATAATTCAGGTGTTTCTGACTCCCAGGTCTGTGCTCTACACTATGCTGATGGTGAATAAAGCGGGTGAATCCAAGTGCAGACATCCGTCCCCAGGCATGGGAGCTAGATTTAAATACCAAACAAGAACAACTGGTAGAAACCTCTTCTACCAAACTAGTTAAAGCCATTGATAATAGGCACCGTGCAGCCAGGAAAAGTCTCTAATGACAAATGTCACAGATCTTTGCAGACTACCCAAGTCTGTCTACAGTCAGTCCTTGGGGAGAGAAATAACAGGGTCAGAGAGTGAAGTGAAATTTTCTATCTCCGGTGAAAAGATTCCCAACCAGGACTTTCCCGATTGCCACCTTCACTTCCCTGTTCCTCAGGCTGTAGATGAAGGGGTTCAGGGTGGGGGCCATCACGGTGTAGAACACAGACACCAGCAGGTCCAGCTGAAAGGCCGAGCTGGAAGTCGGTTTTAATTGGGCGAAGGGGGCCTTAGAGGAAAAACGGTGATGACGACGATATGGAGCAGGCGTGTGGAGAAGGCTTTGGCCCGGCCCTCGGAAGGCGTCATCCCCAGCACGTTCTGGAAGATATGCACGTACGAGACCACGATGGAGACGAAGCAGAAGACACTGAAACAGGCCCCCTGATGGCAGCAAACGGTTTAGAGCAGGAGACTTTTATTACCGACGGGACGTCACAGATAAACTGTGTGATCACATGGGACCTGCAGAAAGGCAGGGAGAATGTCGCAGCTGAAACGAAGACTCCGAACATTGCCCCGGTAAGCCCTACTGCCATCTCAAGGCAGATCCTATGGTTCATGATGACCTCGTAGTAAAGAGCACTGCAGATGGCCAGGTATCGGTGGTAGGACATCACCGTGAGCATGGAGAACTCTGTGCCGGTAAAAGGAACCACGAAAAAGACCTGGAAAAAATAGCCCAGGAAGGAGATTTCTCTATCGTTGGTCAGGGAGTTGAGGAAGGATTTGGGGACGGTGATGGACATGTAACAGAGGTCGAGGACGGAAAGATTCCTGAGGAAGAAGTACATGGGGGTGTGAAGGTGCCCGGATGGTGATGGCGACCATGAGGGGATTCCCCATCAGGGCCGCCAGGTAGACCAGGGTGAACAGCGCAGCATGGACCAGCTGCAGCTACCGGACCTCCGATAATCCCAGCAGCAGGAATTCCCTCAATGCTGTGAGGGTATCTATTTCCCAAGGATTGCTGAGACCACCAACAAAATCAATGAGGAGAAAGCTATTTCAGAGCCTCAACATACAGTGATAGTCAAATCAATCCTTAAATGGCATTCATTGAGCATTTACTTTGTGCAGAGCACTATACCAAGCAATTGGGAGGTGCAATGTAGCCGAATTGACAGTCATTTGCTTTATAAGAGGAGTCTACAGGCTAGAGGGGGAGACATACATTGAAATAAATTTCAAATATGTACATACGTGCTGTGGGGATGAGAGTAGGGGAATAAAAGGTGCAAATCCAAGTGCAAGGCCAAGGCAGAAGTGAGAGGAAGTAGAGAAAATTAGGGCTCAGTCGGAGACGGCCTCTTGGAGGAGATGTGATTTTAAGAAGCCTCTGAAAGTGGAGAGAGCAATGGTCTGTTACAGTAGACAGCGAGGCCTAGTGGAAAGAGCAAGGGCCTGAGAGTCAGAAGGACCTGGGTTCCAGTCCTGGCTCTGACACTTGCCTGCTGTGTGACGTTGTGCAAATCGCTTCACTTCTCTGTGACTCATCTATTAAATGGGGATTAACCCCTTTATTCCCATGTGGAACAGGGACTGTGTCCAACCTGTTAACCTTGTATCTATCCCAGCGCTTAGAATAGTGCTATCAAATGCAATCATTATTATTATTGTTATTATTATTATTGTTATCATTATTATCATATGAAGAGGGAGAGAATTCCAGGCCAGTGAAACGTCATGGGCTGGGGGTCAGTAGTGGGATTGATGAGACCAAAATACAGTGAGCAGGTTGGTTTTAGACGAGCCAAATGTGTGTACTGGGTGACCATGAGAAGCTGCCCCTCTTAACTTTCAACCTTCAGGCAGAAGGAAACTAAAATCAATCAATCGATCAAATATGTTGAGCACTTAATATGCGCAGAGCGCTGTGCTGACCGCTACCAAATAAATCATCTTTCACCAGACGTAGCCTACTGTTTCATGGCAAATCTGAGGTAGGAGAGACTTTTATCTCCCATTTGATCTTAACCCTCATCTAGTTGTCTGCGATCTACCTCTCAAAGGACAGTGTCTAATGAAATGTTCTCTTCCTCAGAACTTAGTACGATGCTCTTCAGATAGCAGGTCCTTAGTAAACACCACTGAGATGCAGACATTACCAGCTCTGACCATGGCTCCCCACTCCTCAGGAAGTTGCAGTGGGTGTACATCCACCTCTGCCTCATACAGAAACTCCTCGCCATCATCGTTAAAGCTCACAATGATCTAGCTCCCTCTTATCATCATCATCATCATCAATCGTATTTATTGAGCACTTACTATGTGCAAAGCACTGTACTAAGCGCTTGGGAAGTACAAATTGGCAACATATAGAGACAGTCCCTACCCAACAGTGGGCTCACAGTCTAAAAGGGGGAGACAGAGAACAAAATCAAACATACTAACAAAATAAAATAAATAGAATAGATATGTACAAATAAAATAAATAAATAAATAAATAGAGTAAAAAATATGTACAAACATATGTACATATATAAAGGTGCTGTGGGGAAGGGAAGGAGGTGAGATGGGGGGATGGAGAGTGGGTCGAGGGGGAGAGGAAGGAAGGGGCTCAGCCTGGGAAGGCCTCTTGGAGGAGGTGAGCTCTCAGCAGGGCCTTGAAGGGAGGAAGAGAGCTAGCTTGGCGGATGGGCAGAGGGAGGGCATTCCAGGCCCAGGGGATGACGTAGGCCGGGGGTCGATGGCGGGACAGGCGAGAGCGAGGTACGGTGAGGAGATCAGCGGTGGAGGAGCGGAGGGTACGGACTGAACTCCTTGTCTTCCCTCCCAAACCTTGTCCTCTCCCTGACTTTCCCATCTCTGTTGACGGCACTACCATCCTTCCCGTCTCACAAGCCCGCAAACGTGGTGTCATCCTCGACTCCGCTCTCTCATTCACCCCTCACATCCAAGCCGTCACCAAAACCTGCCGGTCTCAGCTCCGCAACATTGCCAAGACCCGCCCTTTCCTCTCCATCCAAACTGCTACCCTGCTCATTCAAGCTTTCATCCTATCCCGACTGGACTACTGCACCAGCCTTCTCTCTGATCTCCCATCCTCGTGTCTCTCTCCACTTCAATCCATACTTCATGCTGCTGCCCGGATTATCTTTGTCCAGAAACGCTTTGGGGATATTACTTCCCTCCTCAAAAACCTCCAATGGCTACCAATCAATCTGCGCATCAGGCAGAAACTCCTCATCCTGGGCTTCAAGGCTCTCCATCACCTCGCCCCCTCCTACCTCACCTCCCTTCTCTCCCTCCACTGCCCAGCCCGCACCCTCCGCTTCTCCGCCGCTAATCTCCTCACCGTACCTCGTTCTCACCTGTCCCGCCATCAACCCCCGGCCCACGTCATCCCCCGGGCCTGGAATGCCCTCCCTCTGCCCATCCGCCAAGCTAGCTCTCTTCCTCCCTTCAAGGCCCTGCTGAGAGCTCACCTCCTCCAGGAGGCCTTCCCAGACTGAGCCCCTTCCTTCCTCTCCCCCTCGTCCCCCTCTCCATCCCCCCATCTTACCTCCTTCCTTTCCCCACAGCACCTCTATATATGTATATATGGTTGTACATATTTATTACTCTATTTATTTATTTATTTATTTATTTTACTTGTACATATCTATCCTATTTATTTTATTTTGTTGGTATGTTTGGTTTTGTTCTCTGTCTCCCCCTTTTAGACTGTAAGCCCACTGTTGGGTAGGGACTGTCTCTATATGTTGCCAATTTGTACTTCCCAAGCGCTTAGTACAGTGCTCTGCTCATAGTAAGCGCTCAATAAATACGATTGATGATGATGATGATGATGACTGGGCTGTAGAAGGAGAGAAGGGAGGTGAGGTAGGAGGGGGCGAGGTGACGGAGAGCCTTGAAGCCCAGGGTGAGGAGTTTCTGCCTGATGCACATATTGATTGGTAGCTACTGGAGATTTTTGAGGAGGGGAGTGATATGCCCAGAGCGTTTCTGGACAAAGATAATCCGGGCAGCAACATGAAGTATGGATTGAAGTGGTGAGAGACACGAGGATGGGAGATCAGAGAGAAGGCTGATGCAGTAGTCCAGACGGGATAGGATGAGAGCTTGAATGAGCAGGGTAGCGGTATGGGTGGAGAGGAAAGGGCGGATCTTGGCAATGTTGTGGAGCTGAGACCGGCAGGTTTTGGTGACGGCTTGGATGTGAGGGGTGGATGAGAGAGCGGAGTCGAGGATGACACCAAGGTTGCGGGCTTGTGAGACGGGAAGGATGGTAGTGCCGTCAACAGAGATGGGAAAGTCAGGGAGAGGGCAAGGTTTGGGAGGGAAGACAAGGAGTTCAGTCTTCGACATGTTGAGCTTTAGGTGGCGGGAAGACATCCACATGGAGATGTCCTGAAGGCAGGAGGAGATGCGAGCCTGGAGGGAGGGGGAGAGAGCAGGGGCAGAGATGTAGATCTGGGTGTCATCAGCGTAGAGATGATAGTTGAAACCGTGGGAGCGAATGAGGTCACCAAGGGAGTGCGTGTAGATCGAGAACAGAAGGGGACCAAGCACTGAACCTTGGGGAACCCCCACAGTGAGAGAATGGGAGGGGGAGGAGGAGCCTGCAAAAGAGACTGAGAAAGAACGACCGGAGAGGTAAGCGGAGAACCAGGAGAGGACGGAGTCTGTGAAGCCAAGGTCAGATAGCGTGTTGAGAAGAAGGGGGTGGTCCACAGTGTCAAAGGCAGCTGAGAGGTCGAGGAGGATTAGGACAGAGTATGTGATTGTCTCTATCTGTTGTAGAATTGTACTTTGCCGTTGGATCCTCGCTACTCTCCTACTAAAAGCCAACCCACACATTTCGCTTCTCTAATGCTAACCTATTCATCGTACCTCCATCTCATCTCTCCCACCAACCACCTCTCGTCCACGTCCTGTCTCTTGCCTGGAATGTTCTCCCTTTTCATATCTGACAGACGTTAACTCTTCCCACCTTCAAAGCCTTATTAAAATCACATCTCCTCCAAGGGGCCTTCCCCAACTAAATCCTGATTTCCTCTTCTCCCAATACTTTCCGTGTCGCCCTTCACTTGAATTTGCCCCCTTTCTGCACCGCTCTCGATCCCATGGCACTTATGTATAGATCCATAATTTATGTATTTCTATTAATGTTTGTCTCCCCTTCTAGACTGTAAGCTCCTTACGAGAAGGGAATATGTCTGCCAGTCATATAATGTACTCTCCCGAGCACTTAGAACGGAGCTCTCCACAAATAAGGTGCTCAAGAAATATGATCTATTGGTCACCCAGAACGTTATTCACCGATCCATTCCTCTCCATCTCCGCCACCCAACCAGTAGGAACGTGCAACAGAATCATTAAAAAAAGTTTACAAATAATCAGAGCAGGAGAGAGACCAAAGATACTGTAGGAAGCGGTAGAGAAACAGCGTTGCTCAATGGAAAGAACCCGGGCTTTGGATTTAGAGATCATGGGTTCAGATCCCTACTCCACCACTTGTCAGTTGTGCGACTTTGGGCAATTCACTTAACTTCTCTGTGCCTCAGTGACCTCATCTGTAAAATGAGGATGAAGACTGTGAGGCCCACGTGGGACAACCTGGTCACTTTGTAACCTCCCCAGCGCTTAGCCAATAGTAAGCGCTAAACAAATGCCATAAGTATTGTTATTACAAGTTCCCTTTTTCCTCCCAGACTAAGCCCCCCTTTTCCTCAGCTCCCCCTCCACTCCGAATCGCCCCATCTCTCTCCCTTTGCTCTCCCCCCAGCACTTATGTAAATGTGTACCTATCCATAATTCTAATTATCTTAATGCCTGTTTACTTGTTTTGTTGTGTACATATCTATAGTTCTATTTATTTCTATTGATACCTATTTACTGGTTTTGTTGTCTGTCTCTTGTCTGTCTCCCCCTTCTAGATTGTGAGCCCATTCTGGACAGGGATTGTCTCTATTGCTGAATTGTACATTCCAAGCGCCCAGTACAGTGCTCTGCACACAGTAAGCTCTCAATAACTATGACTGAATGAAGGAATGAATTCCTGTTCAGAATCTTGTACCACTTATGAACTTGAGTACTCACAAACCCCCTTAACGTGAGTGTAAATACTGTTTATACCTCATTACTTACACAGTAAAATATCCCCTTTTCTTGCTTCCTCTTGTCTATAGTTAATTCTGGTGGCTTTTCTCCCTTTTAGATTGTAAGCTTGTTGAAGGCAAGGATTGTGTCTTCTAACTCTTTGTATTCTCCCAAGTGCTTAGAACAGTGCTCTGCACAGTCATGATAAATACCATTGATTGATTGATCATGCCTACGACTTCCATTGTCTCTTCAAAGCACCTACTACAGTGCTCAGGTACAGTTGATTTACAATAACTACTCCTGAGTGGTAGACAGTGAACGTGTCTATCAGCTCTGTTATATTGTCCTCTCCCAAGCACTTAACTGCTCCTGAGTGGTAGACAGTGAACGTGTCCATCAGCTCTGTTATATTGTCCTCTCCCAAGCACTTACTCAATAAATATGATTTATTGATGTATTTATTGATTCCTTTGGGAAAATATGGATAATTCACGCTTGGGTACAAAGATAAGGTCCCTGACCGATACTGGGATCATTCAAGTCAGAAGAAGATGATTTTCTCCCCAGTATGGAAGTCATCCCCTCCAAGGATCCTCCCCAGGGTAGCCATCACGTACCGGTTCCTCAGGCTGTGGATGAGGGGTTGAGGACGGGGGGCACCACGGTGCAGAACACGGACACCAGCAGGTCCAGGGTTGGAGAGGTTTCTGATGGTGGCTTGAGGTGATCGAAGGCAGATATTGTGAGAAACACGGTGACCCCCAGAAGTTGGGGCAGGCAGGTGGAGAAGACTTTTGATCGACTATAGGTCGAAGGGATGCTCAGCACAGTGGAGAAGATGAAGGCACATGGTGCCGTGATGGATACCAGGCACACAAAACCCAGACAGGAACCAATAGCAGCACTCACAACGATGGCGACGTGGTTCTCGGAGCAGATGATCTTCAGCAGGGAGGGGACGTCACAGAACACCTGGGAGATGACGTGGAGTCCTCAGTAGAAGAGGGAGACAGTCGAAGCCGAAATCAAGACTCCAAACAGACTCCCAGTAAGCTAGGAAGAGGCCAATATCTTCCCACAGGCCCCTTGGTTCATGACGACCTCAACTGCTGGTTCAATACCTCATCTTATCCCGACTGGATTACTGCATCAGCCTCCTCTCTGATCCCGTCCTCCTGTCTCTCCCGACTTCAGTCTGTACTTCACGCTGCTGCCCCGATCAGCCCACTCTTGGGTAGGGACTGTCTCTATATTTTGCCAACTTGTACTTCCCAAGCGCTTAGTACAGTGCTCTGCACACAGTAAGCGCTCAATAAATAGGATTGATGATGATGATGATCTCTGTGCAAAAACGCTCTGGGCATTTTACTTCCCTTCTCAAAAATCTCCAGTGGCTGCCTGTGAAACTATGCATCAAGCAAAAACTCCTCACTTTCGGCTTCAAGGCTCTCCATCACCTCGCTCCCTCCTACCTCACCTCCCTTCTCTCCCTCTACAGCCCAGCCCGCACCCTCCGCTCCTCTGCCGCAGCTCACCTCCTCACTTGGCCTCATTCTCTCCCATACCACCGTCGACCCCCAGCTCACGTCCTTCCCATGGACCGGAATGCCCTCACTCCACACATCCGCCAAGCTAGCTCTCTTCCTCCCTTCAAAGCCCTACTGAGAGCTCACCTCTTCCAAGAAGCCTTCCCAGACTGAGCCCCTTTTTTTCTTTCCTCCTCCCCATCCCCCAGCCCTACCTCCTTCCCCTTTCCACAGCACCTGTATTTTTGTTTGTACATATTTGTTGCTCTATTAATTTTACTTGTACATATTTACTATTCTATTTATTCTGCGAATGATGTGCATCTACCTTTAATTCTATTTGTTCCGACGACTTGACACCTGTCCACATGTTTGTTTTGTTGTCTGTCTCCCCCTTCTAGACTGTGAGCCCGTTGTCATGAAGGGACCGTTTCTAGATGTTGCCAACGTGTATTCCCCAAGCGCTTAGTACAGTGCTCTGCACACAGTAAGCGCTCAATAAATACGATTGAATGAATGTATGAATGAATGAATTTTTATTTTCAGATCTCAGCCATCCTCTGCCCCTACCTCTGTCGCTAATTCTCACGGCACGGAAGCAACTCTGGGTTCCGAGCGGCCTGCGAGAGGAACATCAGCTCTTTCATTCATTCGATCGTATTTATTGAGCCTTTACTATGTGGAAAGCACTGTACCAAAGCTCTAGACCTCATTCGGTGTGTGGCCATTTTAAAAATGGTCTTTATTAAACACTTACTATGTGCCAGGCACTGCATTAAGCACTGGTATAGATACAAGATAATCGGGTCAGATACAGTCCCTCTCCCTCCTAGGGCTAACAGTCTTGGATTCTATTTTACAGATGAGGTAACTGAGGCACGGAGAAGTAAAGTGACTTGACTGAGGTCACACAGTAGAAAAGTGGTGAAGCTGGGAATAGCACCCAGATCCTCTGATTCCCAGGACCACATTCTTTCCACTAGGCCGTGCTGATTTTCCATTCATTCATTTATTCAATCGTATTTATTGAGCACTTACTATGTGCCAAGCACTGTACTAAGCACTGGGAAGTAGAAGTTGGCAACATATAGGGACGGTCCCTACCCAACAGCGGGCTCACAACAAAACAAAACATATTAACAAAATAAAATAAATAGAATAGTACAAATGTACAAGTAAAATAGAGTAATCAATCCATCAATCAATCAATCGTGTTCATTGAGCGCTTACTGTGTGCAGAGCACTGTACTAAGCGCTTGGCAAGTACAAGTTGGCAACATAAATATGTACAAAATACATATATACAAATATATATATATTTGTATATATATATATGTATATATATATATGTATATATATACACAGGTGATGTGGGGAGGGGAAGAAGGTAGGGCGGGGGCGATGGGGAGGAAGAGGAGGGGGAGAGGAAGGAGGGGACTCACTCTGGGAAGGCTTTCTGGAGGAGACGATCTCTCAGTACGGTTTTGAAGGGATCAAGAGAGCTATCTTGGTGGATGTGCGGAAGGAGGGCATTCTAGGCGAGGGGGAGGACGTGGGCCGGGGGTCGACGGCAGGACAGGCGAGAACGAGGGACGGTGAGGAGGTTAGCATGTGGGGAGGGAATGCTGTCTTGAACTCTCCTGGGTGCTTAGTAAAATGCTCTGCACACAGCGTGGCTCAGTGGAAAGAGCACGGGCTCGGGAGACAGAGGTCATGGGTTTTAATCCTGGCTCCTCCACCTGGCAGCTCTGTGACTTTGGGCAAGTCACTTCACGTCTCTGGGCCTCGGTTACCTCATATGTAAAATGTGGATTAAGACTGTGATCCCCACCTGGGACAACCTGGTCACTTGTATCCCCCAGTGCTTAGAACAGTGCTTTGCACATAGTAAGCGCTTAACAAATGCCACCATCATCAGTAAACACTCAATAAATACCGTTGTTTCCTTGAATTCAATCATCTTTATTGAGCCCTTACTGTGTGCAAAGAACTTTTCCTTCACCTGCGTATCTGTTATAATTTTTTTTCCTGTCACCCCAGCCAGATTCTAAACTGTTCCTTTTCCCTGTAGATGGTCTCGGAAATCCCCAGGAAATCTTGAATGTCACAAAGATGACGGAATTCCTGCTCCTGGGATTGTCGGAGATCCGGGAGCTGCAGCTGGGCCAGGCCGCGCTGTTCCTCCTGGTCTACCTGGTGGCCCTGATGGGGAAGCTCCTCATCGTCGCCTTCACCGTCCTCGACCGGCGCGTCCACACTCCCATATACGTCTTTCTCAGGAACCTGGCCCTCGTCGACCTCTGCCTCATCTCCGTCAACGTCCCCCAATTCCATCCACAACTTTCTGATGAACCGTAGATCAATTTCCTTCCTGGGCTGTGCCACTCAGGTCTTCTCGGTCGTCCTGTTTGCCGCTTCAGAAGTTTTCATCCTCACGGCGCTGTCCTACGACCGCTTCGTATCCATCTCTCATCCCCTGCGCTATGAGGTCATCATGAACCGAGGGGCCTGTGGGAAGATGGTGGTAGCTTCCTGGTTCAGTGGGGGTCTCATAACAGTGATGCCCTCAGCTTGGACCTTCTTCATGCCCTTCTTGGGTTCAAAGGAGGTCTTCTAATTCTTCTGTGACTTCTCCTCCATAATCAAGTTCTCCTGCTCTAAAATTCACACCGCCTTCCATGTAACCATAGCCATCAGCGCCTGTTTTGGTATCTTCTGCCTGGTTTGCATCCTCATCTCCTACATGCTCCTCTTCAGGGCCATGCTAAGGATGCAGGCCGCCGAGGGCCGGGCAAAGGCATTCTCCACCTGCCTTCCCCACCTCGCCGTCACGACTATGTTTATCACCACGGCTGCCTTAGCTAATTTAAAACCACAATCGGGTTCCTGGCCTGCTCTGGATGTGGTACTGTCGGTGTTCTACGTCGTGGTGCCCCCCACCCTGAACCCCCTCATCTACAGACTGAGGAACCGGGATGTGAATGTCGCCATGGGGAGGGTCCTAAGTAGGAGTCCTTTCACCCTCGGTAGAAATTTTCTCCTTTTGCATTGACTGTCATTTTTCATCCCCTGGACTGTTGCATCGGCCTGCTGCCTAAGTAGCAGAATTCAGTGGCATCCCAGACATCTAAGTGGCCTATGTAATTTTGGTTGTTCTTGGGATTCCCTGGGGCAGGTTGTTACACTGCCTCTATTTTCTTCAGGATTATCACCGGTCCGCTCCCTTGTGTGTCCCTCCCAACAATCACCATCATCATTGGTATTTACTGATCGCGTACTGTGTGCAGAGCACTATACTGAGAACCTTGGTAAAGTATAATACAACACAGTTGATAGATACGTTACCAGCCCACGACAAGTACATAGTCCACAGGAAAAGTAACATGGCCTAATGGACAGAGAACAAGCCCGGGAGTCAGAAGGACCTGGTTTCTAATCCGGCTCCTCCACTTGACTGCTGTGTGACCTCGGGCAAGTCACTTCACTTCTCTGCGCCTCAGTTCCCTCATCTGTAAAATGGAGATTAAGACTGTGAGCTCCGCTGGGGACAGGGATTGTGTCCAACCTGCTGAGCTTGTATCTACCCCAATGCTTAGAACGGTGCTAGATACGTAGTAAGTGCTTAACAAATACCATTATTATTATTCAAGGCTGACCAGTGGTGGATTATTTATTGTTTTATATTAATCATATAAAATTAATGCCTTTACATTAATGTCTTTATATTGATTTATATTAATACTTATATTAGAGAGGGAGCGTAGCTTAGTGGCAAGAGCACGGGCTTGGGAGTCAGAGGACTTGTGTTCTAATCCCGTCTCCGCCACTTGTCAGCTGTGTGACTTTGGGCAAGTCACTTAACTTCTCTGGGCCTCAGTTACCTCCTCTGTAGAATGGGGATGAAGACTGTGAGCCCCTCTTGGGACAACGTGATAACCTTGTATCTCCCCAAGCACATAGAACAGTCCTCGGCACATAATAACCACTTAGGAAATGCCATTATTATTATTATGTCTGTCTCCGCCTTTAGACTGCAAGCTCGTTGTGAGCAGGGAATGTGTCACATTGGACTCTCCTAATCACTTCGTACAGTGCTCTGCACACAGTAAGCACTCAGTAACTACTGTTGACTGACTGACAGACTGATATAGAGAAGGTGAGGTATGTTCATCAAATACCAGTGATTGCTGGATTATTTGACTGATTAACATGGATTGGAAGTGAATTCCGGGGAAGAGAAAGTTTGGAATGGTCCACCTCTCTGGTAATGCTCTCGGGTACTAGCCAGACTCAGACTCTGCCCAGAACAGGGTCCAACAGTGAAGGGGCTGGGCTCATAGAAACCAAGATGACTTCTTTCCTCAGAACGAGGGGTGGCCGTTGGACCTTGGCAGGAGCTGGAGAGACAGGATGAGAGGCCGAAGGTGGGAAGGTAAGAGAGAGAGAGACCCTCTGGAAACTGGGGAATGGAAGAGTGTCAGTGTAGGAGAGGGAGGGGATATAAGAGGGAGAGAGTATCAATCAATCAATCATATTTATTGAGTTCTCACTGTGTGCAGAGCGCTGCACTGAGTGGTCGGGAGAGTACAAAACAACAATTTCACAGACACATTCTCTGCCCACAACGAGCTTCCATAATAAAAAAAAAATAATAATGGTATTTGTTAAGAGCTTACCATGTGTACTAAGCACTGGAATATTATTAAAAGCACTAGATCATTAGGTCCCACATGGGGCTCACAGTCCTGAAAAAAATAATGGCATTTGTTAAGCACTTACTATGTGCAAAGCACTGTTTTAGGCACCGGGGAAGGATACGAGGTGATCAGGTGATCAGGGATCGAGTCTTCATCCTCATTTGATAGATGAGGTAACTGAGGCACAGAAAAGTGAAGTGACTTGCCCAACGTCACACAGCTGACAAGTGGCAGAGCTGGGATTTGAACTCATGACCTCTGACTCCCAAGACCGTGCTCTTTCCACTGAACTACGCTGCTTCTCTGAGTCTACGTAGATGGAGAACAGGGATCGAATCCCCATTTTGCAAATGAAGGAACTGAGGTACAGAGCAGTGAAGTGACTTGCCCAAGATCACGAAGCAGATAGCTGGCAGAGCCATGATTAGAACCCAGGTCCTCTGACCCCGAAGCCAGTGCTTTTATCCATCAGGACACACTCCTTCAGCCTTCTGGGAGTTGGAATACGAGTATGTGTGAGGATATTTCCCTTATTACTCTATTATTCTACAATTACTACTATTCCCCAATACTCTACTATTTCCCCTATCTCTAATCTATATTAATGCCCATCTCCCCTTGAAGACTGTAAACTCCATGTGCGCAGGACAAACATCTACCAACTTTCCAACTTAGGAAAGCATTTACTTCAGTGCTGTGCACACAATAAGCAGAAGCATCACGGACTAGTGGGCAGAGCTTGGGTCTGGGCGTTCTAATCCACCTTCTGCCGTTTGCAGGCCGTGTGACCTGAGGGGAGCCACTTAGTTTCTCTGGGCCTCGGTTCCCTCATCTGTAAAACAGGGATTAAGGTGTTGAGCCCCATGTGGAACAGGAACTGGCTCCAACAGGATTAGCCTGTCTCTGTCCCAGCGCTTAGTACACTGCCCGGCCCATAGTAGGTGCTTAACAAATACCATAAAAAACATAAATAAGCCCTCAGTAAATTCAGTCGGTTGGTTTGGAAGGCTGAGAAGCTGGTGAGTGAGAGGGAGAGAGGTTAGTGAAGGAGGAGAGATGGAGTTGTCTACGGAGGACAGGGAAGATAAACCACTTATCTGCTGTGTGACCTCGGGCAAGTCACTTGACTTCTCTGTGCCTCAGTGACCTCATCTGTGAAATGGAGATTGAGACTGTGAGCCCCATGTGGTACAGGGACTGTGTCTAACCTGATTTGCCTGGATCCACCCCAGGGCTTAGTACAGTGCCTGGCATATAATAAGCGCTTAACAGATACCATTATTATTGTTATCATTATTATTATTATGGGCATAGGGGTAGCAAATGGCAGAGGGCTCATTGTCCAGGATAGTTGTGGAAAGGGCAGGGTGTGGTCAGTGGAACTAGAAAGGGAATGTTAGAAGTGTTGGACCAAGAATGGAGAGGCCGAGTTTATCCCCCTAAAATGGCCACCTTCACCCTCCAGCTCAGCCTGGGGAAAACCTAATGAGGTAGCGAGTCCAGAACCTGGATCCTAGCTGTGGCTCATCCAGTAGCCTGCTAAAGAACTCACCTAACGTTTCCGGGCCTCACAGACCTCAACTGTAAAATGGAAATTGCAAAATGTGTCATTTCCTACGTAGTAGTCATGGTGGACGCTACACAGTCTTCACGGTTTGACTGGAATTCCTCACTTTGAGAGACATACGCCCCGTGGGTCACGTGGTCCCCAAGGGGCGGTCACCTGGGACAGAGCCGCTACCCTGTCTGTGGGGCCGGGGCCTGAGCGTTGCCGGCCCTCCGGGAAGCCAGCCCCGAACAGGACGTAATGAGGCCCCTCAGCCCCTCATCCCCCGAGAGGAATCCCAAACGGAGCGGCAGGGAAGTTCTACGTAAAGGTCCGGGCTCGCCATGAGCCCATCACGCCCCGAGAAGGAGGGAAGAGGAGTAGGGCCCTCCACACCTCCCAGAGACCCTCCTGTGGCCGACGTCTGGGAGCTGAGGGGACGGGGTTGGTTGTGGGACAGCAGAGACCAGCGTCCGCTCGCCCCAGACTGAGCAGCGCTTAGAACAGTGCCCAGCGCTTAGAACAGTGCCCAGCGTTTAGAACAGTGATTTGCACATAGTAAGCGCTTAATAAATGCCATCGTTATTATAAAGGGATGGGAAGGGTTCGCAGCGGAGCAGCGGTGACAGAGAACGAGAGAAAGCTCCCTTGCCTCTTAACGTCTCTACACAGACCTCTCCCCGCCGGCGTCTCAATTGCTCTCCATCCTCCAGATCCCCTGGGTAGGTGGCGGGAATTGATGGGGATTTATTAAGTACTTATCATGTGCCTAGCACTATGTACTAAGAACTGGGGTAGATACAAATTTATCAGATTGGACACAGTCCCTGTTCTACATGGGGCTCACGATATTCATCCCCATTTTTCAGATAAGGAAACTGAGGCACAGGGAAATGAGGTGACTTGCCTAAGGCCGCACAGCAGACAAGTGGCAGAACCGGAATATGAAGCCAGGTCCTTCTACCTTCGGTGTCGGGGCTCTAACCACTAGGCTAGGCTTTTTCACATCATCTGTGGACAGGCGCGGCATCCTCTGGGCCTCCTCGGCCTTCAAGGACATTTCAATCTGGTGCAGGGGGCTAGACCTTAGATGGCGGGGATGGCAGAGTATAAGAATGTACACAAGTACTTCAGGGATGGGAGGTGACATGGAAGAGTGGGCCAATCACGTAGGGAAAAGAGGTGATAGTCTGCAAAAGCTTCCTGGAAGAAGTGTATTTTGAGTAGGGATTCCCAAATGGGGAGAGTGGTGTCTGTAGGCTATGAAGCGGAAGGGAGGTCCAGGCCAGAGGTAGGAGGTAGGCTATGGGTCAGCCGAGAGACAGACGAGATCAAGGTACAGTGAGTAGGTTGCTGTTTGAGGAGTGAAGTGTGTGGGACATCCGGTAGGTGAGGTAGGAAGGGGAAAGCTGATTGAGTGCCTTAAAGCTGATAGCGAGGCGTTTCCGTTTGATGTCAAGGGCGATGGACACTTATCGGAGGCTTTTGAGGAGTGGGGAGACGTGGACGGGACATTTTTAGTAAAATAATCTGGGCAGCAGAGTGATGTAGGGACCAGAGAGGGTTGGCAGCATTAGACACGGTCCTTTGAGGGGGCCGTCACTGACAACTAGATTCATTCATTGATTCAATTGTATTTATTGAGCGCTTACTGTGTGCAGACCACTGTACTAAGCGCTTGGGAAATACAACTTGGCAACATACAGAGACGGTCGCTACCCAACAGCGGGCTCATAATCTAGAAGGGGGAGACAGACAACAAAATAAAACATATTAACAAAATAAAATAAATAAAATAAATATGTAGAAATAAAATCAATAAATAGAGTAATAAATACGAGCAAACATATATACATATATATAGGTGCTGTGGGGAGGGGAAGGAGGTAAGGCAGGGGGATGGGGAGGGGGAGGAGGGAGAGAGGAAGGAGGGGGCTCAGTCTGGGAAGGCCTCCTGGAGAAGGTGAGCTCTCAGTAGGGTTTTAAAGGGAGGAAGAGAGCTAGCTTGGTGGATGTGCAGAGGGAGGGGATTCCAGGCCAGGGTGATGATGTGGGCCGGGGGTCGACGGCATTACAGGCGAGAACGAGGCAGAGTGAGGGGATTAGCGGCAGAGGAGCGGAGAGTGTGGGCTGGGCTGTAGAAGGAGAGAAGAGAGGTGAGGTAGGAGATGGCGGGGTGATGGACAGCCTTGAAGCCGAGGGTGAGGAGTTTCTTCCTGATTTGCAGATTGATTGGTAGCCACTGGAGATTTTTGAGGAGGGGATTAACTTGCCCAGAGAGTTTCTGCACAAATACGATCCGGGCAGCGGTGTGAAGTATGGATTGAAGTGGGGAGAGACAGGAGGATGGGAAATCGGAAAGGAGGCTGATTCAGTAATACATTCGGGAGAGGATGAGAGACTGAACGAGCAGGGTAGAGTTTGAATGGAGAGGAAAGGGCGGATCTTGGCAATGTGGTGGAGCTGAGACCGGTAGATTTTGGTGACGGATTGGATGTGAAGGGTGAAAGAGAGCGGAGTCGAGGACGATACCAAGGTTACAGGCTTGTGAGATGGGAAGGATGGTAGTGCCGTCAACAGTGATGGGAAAGTCGGGGAGAGGGCAGGGTTCGGGAGGGAAGATAAGGAGTTCAGTCTTGGACATGTTGAGTTTTAGATGGCGGGCAGACATCCAGATGTAGATGTCCTGAAGGCAAGAGGAGATGCGAGCCTGGAGGGAGGGAGAGAGAGCAGGGGCAGAGGTGTAAATTTGGATGTCAGCGTAGAGATGATAGTGGGAGCGAATGAGTTCACCGAGGGAGTGAGTGCACATCGAGAACAGAAGGGGACCAAGAACTGACCCTTGAGGAACCCCTACAGTAAGGGGATGGGAGGGGGAGGAGGAGCCCGCAAAAGAGAATGAGAATGAACGGCCGGAGAGATAAGAGGAGAAACAGGAGAGGACAGAGTCTATGAAGCCAAGGTTGGATAGCATGTTGAGGAGAAGGGGGTGGTCCACAGTGTCGAAGGCAGCTGAGAGGTCGAGGAGGATTAGGATAGAGTAGGAGGGTTACGTAAATGAGGGTTAAGCACACATGGGAGAGAAAAGTCTCTCCTACCCCAGATTTGCCGTGAAACAGGAGACCACATCTGGTGAGAGATCATTTAATTGGTTGTGCTCAGCATAGCACTCTACATATAGTAGGTGTTCAAGATATGTGATTGATTGATTGATATTGGTTTCCTTCTGTCTGAAGACTGAAGGTTTAGAGTGGCAGCTTCTCAGGGTCACTCAGTCCATACATTTGGCTCGTCTAAAACGAACCTACTCACTGTATTTTGGTCTCATCTATACCGCTACTGATGCCCATGCCTTTCCACTAGCCTGGAACTCCCTCCCTCTTCATATAATAATAATAATGATTGTATTTGACAGCACTGTTCTAAGCGTTGCGGTAGATCCAAGCTTATCAGGTTGGACACAGTCCCTGCTCCACATGGGGCTCATGGACTTAATCCCCATTTTTACAGATGAGAGAAATGAGGCACCAAGAAGAGAAGTGACATGCACAAGGTCACACAGCAGGCAAGTGGCAGAGCCAGGATTGGAACCCAGTTGCTTCTGACTCTCAGGCCCTCGGTCTTTCCACTAGGCCTCGCTGTCTACTCTGACAAACCATCGCTCTCCCCACTTTCAGAGATTTCTTAAAATCGCATCTCCTCCAAGAGCAGTTCCCCGACTAATTCCTCACTTTCCCTACTTCCTCTCCGTTCTTTCTTGTCCTTGCAGTTCGATTTGCACCCTTTATTCTTCCCACGCTCATCCCCACAGCACTTATGTACATATGTGAAATTTATTTCATTGTATATCTCCCACTCTAGCCCGTAAGCTCCTCGTGGGAAGCAAATATGCCTGCCAACTCTGCTCTACTGCGTTCTCCCAATCGCTTAGTATAGTTCTCTGCATTAAGTAATTGCTGAGAAAATACAACTGATGGATTGATTTGACAGTCATTGTCTGTTGAGGTTCTGAAATAGCTTCCACCTCATTGTTTTTGTAGGTGATCTCGGGAATTCTTGGGAAATGGTAAACTGTACGGCGGTGAGGGAATTCCTCCTGCTGGGATTCTCGGAGGTCCGGGAGCTGCAGCTGGTCCACGCCACGCTGGTCTACCTGGTGGCCCTGACGGGAAATATCCTCATCGTCGTTGTCACCGTGCCGTACCGGCGCCTCCACAACCCCATGTACTTCTTCCTCAAGAACCTGTCCGTCCTCGACCTCTGCTACATCTCCGTCACCGTCCCCAAATCCATCCACAACTCCCTGATCGAACGTAGATCCATCTTCTTCCTGGGCTGTGCCACCCAGGTCTTCTTGGTGTTCCTGTTTGCCGCCTCAGAGGTGTTCCTCCTCACGGCGATGTCCTACGACCGCTATGCTGCCATCTGCCTCCCCCTGAGCTATGAGGTCATCATGGGCCGAGGGGCCTGCGGTAAGATGGCCGCCGCCTCAAGGCTCGGTGGGAGGATGTTTGCAGTGACGACGTCCTCTGGGACCTTCTCCCTACTCTTCTACGGGTCCGTCCTGATCCGATAGTTCTTCTTTGATATCCCCTCCGTGGTCCGACTCTCCTGCTCCGAAACGCACCTCGTCATCGAATCAATCAATCAATCAATCAATCGTATTTATTGAGCGCTTACTATGTGCAGAGCACTGTACTAAGCGCTTGGGAAGTACAAATTGGCATCACATAGAGACAGTCCCTACCCGATAGTGGGCTCACAGTCTAAAAGGGGGAAACAGAGAACAGAACCAAACATACCAACAAAATAAAATAAGTAGGATAGAAATGTACAAGTAAAATAAATAAATAAATAAATAAACAGAGTAATAAATATGTACAATGTGCAATATTGTACAATGTACAATATGTCGAAGTGATTGTAGTCACCGGGGCCCTTTTGGGCTTCTCCGGCTTCATCTCCATCGTGGACTCGTACGTGCGCATCTTCCGGGACGTGCTGAGGAGGCCGGCCTCCGAGGGCCAGGCCAAAGCCTTCTCTACCTGCCTGCCTCACCTCGTCGTCACGACCGTGTTTTTCACCTCGGCTACCTTCGGTACCTTACATCCAACCTCAGGCTCCTCCTCAGCTCTGGACCTGCTGGTTTCCGTGTTCTACACCGTGGTACCTCCTGCCCTGAACCCCCTCATCTACAGCCTGAGGACCCGGGGCGTGAAGATGGCGATGGGGATGGTCCTTGTTGGGAGTCTTCTCCTGAGATAGAAAACTTCACTTCACGCTCTGACCCTGGACTGACTCTATACAGACTTGGGCGGCCTGCAGAGATCTGAGATATTTGTCGTCAGAGACGTTTCCTGGCTGCCTATTATCAGTGGCTTTGATTAGCTTGGTAGAAGAGTTTTTATCCAGCTGTTCTTGACTACTCTCCCATCCTTCCCAGCAGTATCCTCAGAAGAGTTCTCCTCCCTCCTTTCAAGTACTACTCCGGCCGCCTGTGCTTCTGACCCCATTCCCTCTTATCCCAAGAAATCTCTTGCTCCGTCCCTTCTCCCCTCCTTAACTTCCATCTTCAACCGGTCACTCTCCACTGGTTCCTTCCCCTCTGCCTTCAAACTTGCCCATGTCTCTCCCATCCTAAAAAAACCCCTCTTTTGACCCCACCTCACCTTCTAGTTATCGCTCCATCTCCCTCCTACCATTCCTTTCCAAACTCCTTGAATGAGTGGTCTATATTCGCTGCCTCGAATTCCTCAACACCAACTCTCTCCTCGACCCCCTCCAATCTGGCTTCCGTCCCCTACATTCCACGGAAACCGCCCTCTTAAAGGTCACCAATGACCCCCTGCTTGCCATATCCAACGGCTCATGCTCTATCCTAATCCTCCTCGACCTCTCAGCTGCCTTCGACACTGTGGACCACCCCCTTCTCCTCAACACGCTATCCAACCTTGGCTTCATAGACTCTGTCCTCTCCTGGTTCTCCTCTTGTCTCTCCGGTCTTTCATTCTCAGTCTCTTTTGCAGGCTCCTCCTTCCCCTCCCATCCTCTTACTGTAGGGGTTCCTCAAGGTTCAGTTCTTGGTCCCCTTCTCTTCTCGATCTACACTCACTCCCTTGGTGAACTCATTCGCTCCCACGGGTTCAACTATCATCTCTACACTGATGACACCCAACTCTACATCTCTGCCTCTGCTCTCTCTCCCTCCCTCCAGGCTCGCATCTCCTCCTGCCTTCAGGACATCTCCATCTGGATGTCTTCCCCCCACATAAAACTCAACATGTCCAAGACTGAACTCCTTGTCTTCCCTCCCAAACCCTGCCCTCTCCCTGGCTTTCCCATCACTGTTGACGGCACTACCTTCCTTCCCGTCTCACAAGCCCGCAACCTTGGTGTCATCCTCGACTCCGCTCTCTCGTTCACCCCTCACATCCAAGCCGTCACCAAAACCTGCGGGTCTCAGCTCCACCACATTGCCAAGATCCGCCCTTTCCTCTCCATCCAGACCACTATCCTGCTCGTTCAAGCTCTTATCCTATCCCATCTGGATTACTGTATCAGCCTCCTCTCCGATCTCCCATTTTCCTGTCTCTCCCCAATTCAATCCATACTTCACGCCGCTGCCCGGATTGTTTTTGTCCACAAACGCTCTGGGCATGTTACTCCCCTCCTCAAAAATCTCCAGTGGCTACCAATCAACCTACACATCAGGCGGAAACTCCTCACCCACGCTCTCCATCACTTCGCCCCCTCCTACTTCACCTCCCTTCTCTCCTTCTACCACCCAGCCACACTCTCCGCTCCTCTGCCGCTAATCCCCTCACTCTGCCTCGTTCTCGCCTGTAATGCCGTCGACCCCCGGCCCACATCATCCCCCTGGCCTGGAATGCCCTCCCTCTGCACATCCACCAAGCTAGCTCTCTTCCTCCCTTCAAGGCCCTACTGAGAGCTCACCTCCTCCAGGAGGCCTTCCCAGACTGAGCCCCCTCCTTCCTCTCCCCCTGCTACCCCTCTCCATCCCCGCCGCCTTACAACCTTCCCTTCCACACAACATCTGCATATATGTATGTATGTTTGTACGTATTTATTACTCTATTTATTTATTTATTTTACTTGTACATATCTATTCCATTTATTTTATTCTGTTAATATGTTTTGTTTTGTTCTCTGTCTCCCCCTTCTAGACTGTGAGCCCACTGTTGGGTAGGGACCGTCTCTATATGTTCCCAACTTGTACATCCCAAGCTCTTTGTACAGTGCTCTGCACACAGTAAGTGCTCAATAAATACGATTGAATGAATGAATGGTATTTAAATCTAATTCCCATGCCTGGGAACGGATCGCTTCACTTGGATTCACCCCCTTAATTCATCACCAGCAGAGGCTAGAGCCCGGGCCTGGGAGTCTGAAAGATCTGGGTTCTATTCCTGGCTCTGTCACATGTCTGCTATGTGACCGTGGGCACGTCACCTCACATCTTTGAGCCTCAATTCCCTCATCTGTAAAATGGGGAAGAATATTTTTGGCCCCATGTGGGACATGGACTGTGTCCAACTTGATCAGCTTGTATGTACCCCAGTGAATAATACAGTGCCAGGTACATAATAAAATGCTTAACCAACACCATTAATGAAAACTGAAGATATAGCTGAAGAAGGGTGTTTTAGACTTAATTTTGACCCTCAAATCTGCCCCAGAAGCCAGGAGCAGGAGAAGAGGTTGAATTTTTTGTCCTTCTAGACTGTGGGCCCGTTGTTGGGTAGGGACCGTCTCTATATGTTGCCAACTTGTACTTCCCAAGCGCTTAGTACAGTGCTCTGCACACAGTAAGCGCTCAATAAATACGATTGAATGAAGAATTTTTCCAACCGCTTTATGCTCTCAGTTGTCACTCAATAAAAACCGTTATGATGTCTCCTCCTACTCTTACTGTTGATACTTTTGTTATTTATTGTATTATATACTTCAATATTTAAGTATTAATTCAATCAATCAAATTGAAGTACAACAGGAGGCCAAGATGCATCCTTCACACACAAGGAGCTTACACTATTCAAAAACGATACAGGTGCCTGCGACCTCCAGTCATTCAGTGTCAAAACTGTAATGCTATCTTGGGGTCCTTTGCTTTTTGTTTTTACCAAGCCGATCTGAATATTGGATTCAACCATGACTAACCAAATGGGCTAGGGTGACTATTCTCTCTACCACGATATCTCTCCAATCCCCAGGGTTGAAACAGAAAGCTATTATTAATCATGGAAAGAAAACGATGAGTCCGCTGAGGTTGTTCTAGGAAGGAGTCCCAGAGTGGGGACCACATGGGACTGGGCGGTTATTTAGGTTGTTGGGGCCGGGACCACAGAGAAACCACGATCCAGCCTTCCGGGATTCCCAGACTGTCAGCGGCCTCGGCCATTATCTGAGGGGAAGGCTCAGGCAGCTGGAGGGCGAATAGGGGGAGGGAGGATTCTGACAGCTCCCACCCCTCGCCCAGACCTTCCTGTCACCCTCACCAGTGTCCAGGACTGACAAGATGAGCTGAGTCTCTCTCTAAGCAGAGGTTGGTTCTCCCCAGCTCAGGACGGTCCCGGTGACTCCGGAGAGCAGCAGGGGAAAGGTGAGGGCCAGGGAAGGGAAATTTCGATGTAAGCCCAAAATAAGTGGATCAAAATTAGAATTCCTCCTATTCGTTCAGGTTACTTCCCTGAGGAGAGATGAACCATTCCAGCTAGTACTTCCACCAGGGCCAGATGAGGGGGCGGGGATCTCTGTGAGTGAGGGAATCTCAGCCACCAATCAATTGTTAATGGAAAGAGCTAAGTTCTGAGACTCAGAAGACCCCGATCTCTGCCACAGGCCTGCTGTGTGACCTCGGTAAAGCCGTTTAATCTTTATGTGCTCCAGTTTCCTTATCTGCTAAGTGCTTAGTACAGTGCCTAATACCCGGTAAGTGCTCACTAGATACCATTGATTGATTCATACACTGTAGGCAGAGACCCAACAGTCTGTTATATTGTAAACACCTCAAAGGCAAGGATATCATTTTTGCTCTTCCTCTCTCTTAGACTGTAAGCCTCAGGCAGGCCAGATACTGTGTCCAACGTACCTATCCCAGTGCTTGGCATACAGTAGGAGCGAAATGGAGATTCAACATCAGTTCTCCCTCATACCGAGACTGGGGGTCGTAAAAGGGACCGGAGTGTCTTGTATCTACCCCAGGACTTAGTATAATGCTTGACACATGGAACTCACTTAACAAATACCACAATTATTGTTATTACATTATCTACATCGTATATTAATATATCTATTCTTATTATAGTGTTTAAAAATATTCTAGGTATCTCACCGATTTGCAAATTGTAAAGTAAGAAAAAGGGACAGGTTTGAACCTAGGGTGAGGGATAGAATTAAACCGGTCTCTAGACTGAGAGCTCATTGTGGGTAGGGTAAACATCTACCAATTCTGTTGCATTGTCCTCTCCCAAGCGCTGAGTATGCTCTGCACACAGTAAGCACTCAATACATACTATCGACCCATCGAATGTGGGCAGGGAACGTGTCTAGCAACTCCGTTGTATTATCTCAGCCACTTAGTTCTGTGCTCTGCACACAGTAAGTGCTCAATAAATACCGTTGATTGTGGGCAGGGAAGTTGTCTGCCAAACATGTTGTATTATACTCTCCCAAGTGCTTAGTACAGTGTTCTGCACTGTAAATGCTCAATAATTATCATTGATTGATTAAGGTTGTCTTCTGGTTTAAGACTGGTTGAGGGATAAGGAAGAAGTCATAATTAAGTGTTGGCCCGTGGGAAGCATAAGTAATAATAATAAATAATAATAATAATGGTGGCATTTGTTAAGCGCTTACTATGTGCAAAGCAGTGTTCTAAGCGCTGGCGGGGATACAAGGTGATCAGGCTGTCACAATTGGGGCTCACAGTCTTCAGGCTCTCATTCTATCCCTTCTGGACTACTGTACTACTTCTCTCTGATCTCCCATCCTCATGTCTCTCCCCACTTCAATCCATACTTCATGCTGCTGCCCGGATTGTCTTTGTCCAGAAACGCTCTGGGCATGTTACTCCCCTCCTCAAAAATCTCCAGTGGCTACCAATCAATCTGCGCATCAGGCAGAAACTCCTCACCCTCGGCTTCAAGGCTCTCCATCACCTCGCCCCCTCCTACCTCACCTCCCTTCTCTCCTTCTACAGCCCACCCCGCACCCTCCGTTCCTCTGCCGCTAATCTCCTCACCTGGCCTCGTTCTCTCCTGTCTCGCCATCGACTCCCGGCCCACGTCATCCCCCGGGCCTGGAATGCCCTCCCTCTGCCCATCCGCCAAGTTAGCTCTCTTCCTCCCTTCAAGGCCCTAGTGAGAGCTCACCTACTCCAGGAGGCCTTTCCAGACTGAGCCCCTTCCTTCCTCTCCCGCTCGTCCCCCTCACCATCCCCCCATCTTACCTGTTTCCCTTCCCCACAGCACCTGTATATATGTATATATGTTTGTACATATTTATTACTCTATTTATTTATTTATTTTACTTGTACATATCTATTCTATTTATTTTATTTTGTTAGTATGTTTGGTTTCGTTCTCTGTCTCCCCCTTTTAGACTGTGAGCCCACTGTTGGGTAGGGACTGTCTTTATATGTTGCCAACTTGTACTTCCCAAGCGCTTAGTACAGTGCTCTGCACACAGTAAGCTCTCAATAAATACGATTGATTGATTGATTGATTGATTATCCCCATTTTGTAGATGAGGTAACTGAGGCACAGAGAATTTAAGGGGCTGGCCCAAGGTCACACAGCTGACACGTGGCAGAGCCGGTATTCGAACCCATGACCTCTGACTCCCAAGCCGAGCCACGCTGCTTTCCCTATAATAATCTTGATATTTGTTAAGCGCTTACTATGTGCCAAGCACTGTTCTAAGCGCTGGGGCGGATACAAGTTAATCAGGTTGTCCCACATTGGGCTCACAGTCTTAATCCCCATTTTCCAGATGAGGTAACTGAGACACAGAGAAGTTCAATGGCTTGCCCAAAGTCACACAGCCGTTACGTGGCAGAGGCGGGATTAGAACCCATGATCTCTGACTCCCAAGCGCACACTCTTTCCACTGCACCACGCTGTAAGAACAGTGTTGACACATTCCCTGTCCACAAAGAGCTGAGACTGATCAATCAATCAATCAGTGGCATTTATTGAGGGCTGACTGGGGGCAGAGCACTGTTCTAAGCATTTGGGAGAATACAATAGAACATAGCTGGTAGACATGTTACCTGCTCACAAGCTTACAGTCAAATGGGGCAGACAGAAATTAATAAAAGTAAAAGAAAGGGGAGATAGACATAGAAGTATTTACAGCAGAGCAATCTAGAGAGTTGGCTGTGCAATAGAGTAAAGCAGTATACATGCCAAGGAGAAGTACCAGTCTGTACATGATGGATAGAGATGGTGGATGGGTTTGTCTGCCTGAGAGTTAGCTGCGAAAAGCTCATTGGAAAGGCTTTTGTGCGGGAATTGGAACGTGTGAGAAGTTTGGTCTGTCAGGAGGAGCAGCATGATGGAGTGGATAAACCACGGGTCTGGGAGTCAGAAGGTCTAATGAGTTCTAATCCCGGATCCGCTACTTTTCTGCTGCGTGACCTTGGGCAAGTCACTTCACTTCTTTGGGTCTCAGTGGCCTTATCTGGAAAATGGAGGTGGAGACTGTGAGCCCCGCGTGAGACCAGCCCAATTTGCCTGTATCCTCCCCAGCGCTTAGCACAGTGAATCGCACACAATAAGTGCTTAGCATATACCATAATTATTACTTGTAGGGGTGGGAGTTCTAAGATAGGGGAACAGCCCAAAAAAGGGGAGAAACGTGGGAGTAATGAGTGTGAGACAGAGCTAGCCAGGAATGAATTATTCATTCATTCATTCATTCAGTCAGTCATATTTATTGAGCTCTTACTGTGTGCAGAGCACTGTACTAAGCGCTTGCGAAGTACAATTCGATCATCGTAATAATAATATAATAATGGTATTTCTTAAGCACGTACTACGTGGTAAGCAATGTACTAAGTGCTGGGGTAGATACAAGTTAATCAGGCCCCTCATGGACCCCACAGTCTAGGAGGGATAACAGGCACTGAATCGCCATTTTGCAAATGTGGGAACTGAGGTCCAATGAAGTGAAAGGACTTGCCCAAGGCCACACAGCAGGTAAATGGCAGAGCGGGGATTAAAAGCCAGAACCTCTGATTCCCAGATCTGAGCTCTTTCCTCTAGGCTGTGCTGCTTCTCAAATGACGTGGAATTATGTGACTACAATCCTTGCAGATATTTTCAAGTGGAATAGACACCTAGGAGTCAGGAATGGTTTCTGTGTTGGCCTGCTCAGAGGCAGGTGAACTGAGGGAGATGAACAGCGTGATTAGCTTCTAGCTACCCTAGAGCTTAATACAGTGCTTGGTACATAGTAGTAACTTAATAAATACCATGAAAACCCCCCAAAATCTGAGATTTCCCTCCAACCCAAAGATTTTCTCCTCCTTTCATTCATTCATTCATTCAATCGTATTTATTGAGTGCTTACTGTGTACAGAGTACTGTACTAAGCGCTTGGGAAGTACAAGTTGGCAACATATAGAGACGGTCCGTGCCCAACAACAGGTTAACAGTCTAGAAGGGGGAGACAGACAACAAAACAAAACATGTGAACAGGTGTCAAGTCATCAGAATAAATGGAATTAAAGCTAGATGCACATCATTAACAGAATAAAATAAATAGAATAGTAAATATGTACAAGTAAAATAAATAGAGTAATAAATCTTTAAAAACACATATACAGGTGCTTTGGGAAGGAGGTATGGCAGGGGGGATGGGGAGGGGGAGAGGAAAGATGAGGCTCAGTCTAGGAAGGCCTCCTGGAGGAGGTGAGCTCTCAGCAGGGCTTTGAAGGAACGAAGAGAGCTACCTTGGCGGATGTGCGGAGTGAGGGCATTCCAGGCCAGGGGGAGGACGTGGGCCGGGGGTCGACGGCGGGACAGGCAATAACGAGGCATAGTGAGGAGGTTAGCGGCAGAGGAGTGGAGGGTGCGGGCTGGGCTATAGAAGGAGAGAAGAGAGTTGCGGTTGAGGGGGCGAGGTGATGGAGAGCGTTGAAGCCGAGGGTGAGGAATGTAGGTTGACTGGTAGCCACTGGAGATTTTTGAGGAGGGGAGTATCATGCCCAGAGCGTTTCTGCACAAAGATGATCCGGGCAGCAGTGTGAAGTATAGATTGAAGTGGGGAGAGACAGGAGGATGGGAGATCAGCGGAAGGCAGGAGGCTGATGCAGTAATACAGTCGGGATAGGATGAGAGATTGAACCACCAAGGTAGCGGTTTGGATGAAGAGGAAAGGGCAGATCTTGGCGATGTTGCAGAGGTAAGACCGGTAGGTTTTGGTGACGGATTGGATGTGAGGGGTGAACGAGAGAGCAGAATCGAGGATGACACCAAGGTTGCGGGCTTATGAGACGGGAACGATGGTATTGCCGTCTACAGTGATGGGAAATTCAGGGAGAGGGCAGGGTTTGGGAGGGAAGATAAGGAGTTCAATCTTGGACATATTGAGTTTTAGATGGCGGGCAGACATCCAGATGGAGATGTCCTGAAGGCAGGAGGATACACGTATCCAACCTTGGCTTCAAATACTCCGTCCTCTCCTGGTTCTCCTCATCTCTCCGGCCGTTCATTCTCTGTTTCCTTTGCGGGCTCCTCCTCCCCCTCCCATCCCCTTACTGTAGGGGTTCCTCAAGGGTCAGTTCTTGGTCCCCTTCTGTTCTGTATCTACACTCACTACCTTGGTGACCTTATTCGCTCCCACAACTATCATCTCTACCCTGATGACACCCAAATCTGCATCTCTGCCTCTGCTCTCTCTCCCTCCCTTCAGGCTCTTGTCTCCTCCTGCCTTCAAGGAAACAGCTTTGGCAGGGTGCGGGGGGTAAGCCTGAGACCATAGCCTCATTAATCTCCTCATTCATTAATTCATTCATTCAATCGTATTTATTGAGCGCTTACTGTGTGCAGAGTACTGTACTAAGCGCTTGGTATGTACAAGTTGGCAACATATAGGGACGGTCCCTACTCAGCAACGGGCTCACTGTCTAGAAGGGAGAGACAGACAACAAAACAAAACATGTGGACAGGTGTCAAGTCATCAGAATGAATAGAAATAAAAATAGAAGCAGCGTGGCTTAGTGGAAAGAGCCCGGGTTTGGGAGTCAGAGGCCGTGGGTTCTCATCCTAACTCCTCCACTTGTCAGCTGTGTGACTTTGGGCAAATCAGTTAACTTCCCTGGGCCTAGTTACCTCATCTGTAAAATGGGGATGAAGACTGTGAGCCCCACGTGGGACAATCCATGACTTCGTATCTACCCCAGCGCTTAGAACAGTGCCTGGCACTTAGTAAGTGCTTATCAAATACCATCATCATTAATATTATTATTACGAGTTTCCATTCAGGTCCACCTGTGGAGAGATCATTACGTCGTTGACGTCATTCTAGGAAGGAGTCGCAGAGTGGGAAACACATGGGAATGAAGTTATTTAGCTTGTGAAGGCCGGGACCACAGAGATCACGATCCCGACCTTCCGAGATTTCCGGATGGTCAGCTGTCTCAGCGGAGCCCCAGACCCATCCTCCCATGGGGAACCGCCCAGGCAATAACCCAGCCGTCGTCTGAGGGGACAGCGCAGCCAGCAGGAAGGCCGAAAGGGGGACGGAGGTTCTTGACAACCCTCAACCCACTCCCAGACCTTCCTGTCACCGCCACACACGGCCAGGAGCGACGAGATGGAGTGAGCCTCTCTCTCAGCAGATTTCGATACTCCCCAGCCCGGGACGGGCCCGGTGAGTCTGGAAAGAAGCAGGGGAAAGATGAGGGGCAGGGAATGGGAATTTCAATATCAGCCCAGGAAATAACAGGAATTTTCCTGTTCTTTCTTAATAATAATAATTGTGGTGCTTGTTAAGGGCTTACCATGTGCCAAACACCATACTCAGTGCTGGAGAAGATATGATATAATCGGATCGGACAGTGTCCCCGTCCTACATGGGGCTCATCGTCTTCAACCCCATTTCACAGATGAGGGAACCTAGTAACAGAAAAGTTAAGTGAATTGCCGAAGTCGCCCAGCAGGTAAGTGGCGGAGCGGGGATTATTATTATTTAATTAATAATAATAATAATAATAGTGGCATTTGTTAAGCGCTTACTATGTGTAAAGCACTGTTCTAAGCGCTGGGAGGATACAAGGTGATCAGGTTGTCCCACGTGGGGCTCACAGTCTTAATCCCCATTTTACAGATGAGGTAACTGAGGTTCAGAGAAGTTAAGTGACTTGCCCAAGATCACACAGCAGACATGTGGCAGAGTCGGGATTAGAACCCGTGACCTCTGACTCCCAAGCCCGTGCTTTTTCCACTGCTCCATACTGCTTCTCTAAGGAAATAACTTACTTATAACTCAAGGTTATTTCCTTGATTAAGACCTAGGTCCCCTAGGCTCCCAGGACCATCCTCTTTCCACTTATCTGTGTTGCTTCTCCAATTATTTAGACTTATATGACCACAATTCTTACAGATGTCTGCAAATGGAATAGGCTTCTAGGGGTCAGGAATGGTTTCAGTGCCGTCCTGAACCAGGGCAGGTTGGTTGGAGGAGATGAACAACCTGATTAGCTACTATTCATTCATTCATTCAATCGTATTTATTCAGCGCTTACTGTTTGCAGAGCACTGTACTAAGCACTTGGAAGGTACAATTAGGCAACATCTAGAGACGGTCCCTACCCAACAATGGGCTCACAGTCTTGAAGGGCGAGACAGACAACAAAACAAAACGTGTAGACAGGTGTCAAAATTGTCAGAATAAATAGAATTATAGCTCAATGGCTCAATGGCGCAATGGCTCAGTGGCTCAATAGAAAGAGCACGGGCTTTGGAGTCAGAGGTCTGGGGTTCAAATCCTGGCTCTTCCAATTATCAGCTGTGTGACTTTGGGCAAGTCACTTAACTTCTCTGTGCCTCAGTTACCTCATCTGCAAAATGGGGATTAAGACTGTGAACCCCCTGTGGGACGGCCTGATCACCTTGTAACCTCCCCGGCACTTAGAACAGTGCATTGCACATTGTAAACGCTTTATAAATGCCATTATTATTACTATTAAGAAAATAAAAAGAATATTAAATATATACAAGTAAAATGAATAGAGTGATAAATCTCTACAAATATATACAAGTGCTGTGAGGAGGGGAAGGAGGTAAGGCGGGGGAGATGGGGAGGAGGAGAGGAAAAAGTGGGCTCAGTCTAGGAAGGTCTCCTGGGGGAGGTGAGTTCTCAGTAGCGCTTTGAAGGGAGGAAGAGAGCTAGCTTGGCGGATGTTTGGAGGGAGGGCATTCCGGGCTCGGGGAAGGACGTGGGCTGGGAGTCAATGGCAGGATGGGCGAGAATGAGGCCCAGTGAGGAGGTGAGCTGCGGGAGAGGAGCGGAGGGTGAGGTCTGGGCTGTAGAAGAAGAGAGGGGAAGTGAGGTAAGAGGGGGCGAGGTGATGGAGAGCCTTGAAGCCAAGAGTGAGGAGTTCTATCTAATCCATTGTTTAGTACAGTGTCTGGCACATAGTGAGCGTGAGGAACTATCCTAAAACACCTCCGAGATTCCCTGCAACCCAAAGATTTTCTCGTCTCCTGTGTAGTTTTCTCTGGAATATTATTCTTATCCTTATCTTTTCTAAATGCCCTTAGGCAGTCAACGTCAATTCCCAGAAAATGACCAATGTCACCGTGAAGACAGAATTCCTGCTCCTGGGATTCTTGGAGGTCCGGGAGCTGCAGCTGGTCCAGGCTGAGCTGTTCCCCCGGGTCTACCTGGCGACCCTGACGGGGAATCTCCTCATCGTCGCCTTCACCGCCCTCGACCAGCGCCTCCACACTCCCACGTATTTCGTCCTCAGGAACCTGTCCCTCATTGACCTCGGCTTCATCTCCGTCACCGCCCACAAGTCCATCCACAATTCCTTGACCAACAATAACTCCATCACCTTCCTAGGCTGCATCGCTCAGCTCTTTCCTTGGGTCTTGTTTGCGGTTTCTGGGTATTTCGTCCTCATGGCGATGTCCTACGACCGCTACACCTCCATCTGCGTCCCCCTGTGCTACAAGGTCATCATGGCTCGAGGGGCCTGTGGGAAGATGACCCAAGGACTGTTTGGGGCCTTGTTTTCAGCTTCGACTTTCTCCTTATCCTTCTGCGGGTACAACGTCTTCCCCAAGTTCTTCTGTGACGTCCCCGCTTTGCTGAAGATCTCCTGCTCCGAGGACCACGTCGCCGCGGACGTGAGCGTGGCCATAGAAATACTGGTTGCCGTCATCTTCGTCGTGTTTGCCGTCGTCTCGTACATCCGCATTTTCTGGGCTGGGCTGAGGATTCCGGCCGCCGAGGGCTGGGCCAAAGCCTTCTCTACCTGTCTGCCTTACCTCACCGTCGTCTCTGTTTACCCCTCTGCGGGTGTATTTGTCTACATCAAGCCGCCCTCAGACTCCTCCTCGACCGTGGATCGTCTGGTGTCCGTGTTCTACACGGTGGTGCCTCCCGCCCTGAACCCCCTTCATTCACAGCCTGAGGAACCGGGACGTGAATGCCGCCATGGGGAGGATCCTAACAGGGTCACTCGCCCGGCCTCTGCTCTGGAACAAAATGTCTCTTTCCTTGTGTAATCATCTCACCCCACCACTTAACCAAGGAATTGCACTTGGACCTAGCCAGATACTTAGCTGTCCTACAGGGTTCACAGAAAACTCTGGAGGTTGATAAATTGTCAATGTCTGGGAGGGAGGCGGCTAAAACGGAAGTAGGACTGACAATCCGGATTGGGGAAGGCATCATGGCCTAAAGGAAAGGGAGTCCTTGTAGACTGTTATCTCATTGTAGGCAGGGAATGCGTTTAACAACTCTGGTAAACCGAACTCTCCCAAGTGCTTAGTACTGTAAAGCCAGTTTGAGGGCGGTTCTAATCCCTGGTATGCCATTTATCTTCTGTGTGACCTTGGGTGAGTCTCTTCACTTCTCCGTGCCTCAGTTACCTCATCTGTAAAATGGGGAATAAGACCGTGAGCCCCACGTGGGACGACTCAATTACCTTGTATCTACCCCAGTTCTTAGAACAATGCTTGGTACGTGGCAAGTGTTTAACAAATACCATATTTTTAAAAAATTTTATCATGGCCTAAAGGAATAGGAATCGCTCTAGCTGTAAACTCATCGTGGGAGGGGAACGTGTCTACCAACTCTGTTATATTAAACTTTTCCAAGTGCTTAGTACAGTGCTGGGTCCAGAGTAAGTGCTCAATAAATAGGATTGATTGATTGATTGAGACTTGAGTTCTGATGCCAGTTCTGCTCCTGACCTGCTTTGTGACCTAGGGGCAGTGACTTAACATCCCTAGGATCTCTCTTCCTCTTACACGCTGAGCCCCTGTGGGACGGAAATTGTGACTGAACTGATTCTTTTCTTTCTACCCCAGCAAGTGGAACAATTTAGGCACACGACTTCTTAATAAACACGATAATGATATCATTATTAGTAATGAATATGAAAATATAACGATACGCTCTTTAGCATGACTCTGGGGGTGGGGATGAAAGTTGGAAAATGGGAGGTGGTATGGGTGAAGGGAAGAAAGGATGACTGCAGCTCCATCTGTCTTGTCCAATCTATCCTCTCTCAGCAATCCAACTTTCCTTCCATCCATTCTTCTATCCAACCACCCATCCGGAGCACGGGATTGGGAGTCAGAGGTCGCGGGTTCTAATCAGAGTTCCGCTACTTGTCTGCCGTGTGACCTTGGGCAAGTCACTTCACTTCTCTGGGCCTCAGTTCCCTGATCTGTAAAATGTGGATTGAAACTATGAGCCCCATGTGGGACGGGGACTGTGTCCAATCTGATTACCTTGTATATACTCCAGCACTTAAAACAGTGCTTGATACACAGTAAGCGCTTAACTAAGACCACAATTATTACTATAATTATAATCAATGGTATTTATTAACCACATCCTGGGAGCAGAGCAATGTAGTAAGGTCTCAGGAGAGTTGAAAAGAGATAAAATTGCATTTTTCCTGCTCTCCAGGAGATTATGATCTAATGGGGGAGCTAGACACAGAATAGATTACATAGAGGACGAAAGAGAGAAGGGAAAGGTGATAAAGAGGATGAACGCTTGAATCAAGAGTATGATTGATATTGTCAGTATGAGCAGAGCTTCAACAGATTTGCGATCGGGACAAGTCCGAAGAAGCAACGTGGCCTAGTGGGTAGAGCGCGGGCCTGGGATTAAAACGGACATGTGTTCTGATCCCGGCTCCACCACATGTCCGCTGTGTGACCTTGGGCAGGGTCGCTTAGCTTCTGCGTGCCTCAGTTCCCTCATCTGTAAAACGGGGATTGAGATGTGAACCCCATTGAGGACACGGACTCTGTCCAATCTGAATAGCTTGTAGGTACTCCAGCACTTAGCATAGTGCCCGATATGCAGTAAGCACTTCAAAAAGGCCAGAAGAAAAAGTTACAGTGGGGTGATTGACCGACAGATTAAGTGTCTAAGGTTGGGGATTAGACAAAGGTGAAATCATTCGCAGCGGCTAAAGACAGTCGTTGAAAACAGGAACCTTTGGGACACTGGGATGGATATGCCACTGTCTCAGCAGGAACCCAGAGGGCTGGCACCATCGCCGATAATGTAGGGACTGAGCTCTAGTCTGCCAGAAGCCTCAGGAATCACGTGACCAGAGGGTGTTTGTCTCATTCATGTCACGAGGTTCCCTCAGCAGGGCCCCGAGCTATCCTCCAGGTATAAAGCTCCTGCTTTATCTACAACGACGACAGCCCGTCTGGAGAACTTGTCAGCCTCTCACGCAGAGCAGAGAGGGATAGAGGCCTCATCTCTGCTCCTTTCTGGCTGACTGGACCCAGGAGTCTGAAGGGAAAGAAGGGACAAGACCAGTCCTGCGGAGGTCAGCGACCCCCAGCCCCACTCAGCTCCGGTGAGAGTGACCGGGGGTGAGTGGGATGGAGGGGCGGTGGGGACGAGGATGATCATGGAAGAGATGGACCCAGTCTGGGGCCAAAGTTGGGGTTCGGACCAGAGCCGCGGAGCCCAGCGGGGAAGGATGCTAGCAGGAGGGGCTTTCTTGTTCAGCAAACCCCAACTATCACAGCCCTCCCCTCCTTCCTCCTCAAACCTCGCTACCATGCCAACTACCTGCCGGGCTACAGTGCTCCAGGACAGCATCAGCACTGTGGACAGTCGCTTTGGCCTTCAGTGGGTCCCAGAATCCCTTGCAGAGGGTAAATGACATGCAGGGCTGAGAGAGCGTGACCACCTTTGGACAACTACTGCACTATCAAGAATTCCTCCCTGTAAGAGTTATTTCCAAATGTTGGGAGAAGAAAAATAGTGGGAAAGTTTGGAATCCCTGCCCTCAAGAACTTTCCAGCCTACTGGGCTAGGTTGACACGGTATAATTTATTATCAATCGATTAATCTTGAATCATATTCATTGAGGGCTTATTGCCCCTCACTAAGCACTTGGATACTAATAATAATGAGGGTAGTACTTGTTAGGCTCTTACTCTGTCCCAAGCATTGTCCTAAGCACTGGGGTAGACACAAGTTAAGCAGGTTGGATACAGTCCTTGTTCCACATGGGGCTCACAGTCTTAACCCCCGTTTTACAGATGAGGTAACTGAGGCTCAGAGAACTTAAATGACACGCCCACGGTCACACAGCAGACATGAGGTGGAGCTGGAATTAGAACTAAGGTCCTTATGACTCCCAAACCCGTGCTCTATCCACTTTAAAACACCATTACAAACACATTTCGTGCCCCTTCTGGAAGGAAAGAAAGAATGAAAAGATGAATATGCAATTATTGGGTGCCATTTTACATATGAGGAAACTGAGATCCGGAGAGGTGAAGCGACTTGTCCAAGGTCCCTCAGCAGCGAAGGGACGGAAGCATGATTAGAACCCAAGTCCGCTACCCCCGTTGAGCTATGTTTGGGAGAGTCCAATAGAACAGAGCTGGTAGATGTGTATGCTCCCCTCAAGGACCTCCCGGTTAAGAGAACTCCTGTGCCCGTGCTTTTTCCACTAAATGAGGATGGAAACGAGTTGATTGGAGCTTAAAGTAGGTCAAGTGGGATTAGAGGGCTGGGAAATTAATAGGGTAAGCTGTTTGGAAAAGGAGGGGATTTTAGCAGTGCTCAGAATTGGGAAAGAACTGTGCTCTCTCTGATTTTGAGCCGATAGGAGAGGGAGTTCCAGGTTAGGATGGAACGGGAGAATCGATCGCGAGTAACTACTAGAAAGTTGCTTTGAGAGTTGAGAAGACGTGTTGAACGATGGAAAGGTGGTGAAATGCAGTAATAGGGTGGAGAGCCTTCAAGCCGATCGTGAGTTTTTGTTGCTTTTCAAAAGACACAACCTGTCTTGAGGGGAGGTTGAGGAAGGAGAGGTGTAGGCTGAGCAGTGCTTTAGGAAAGGACTAGATGAGATATGCTCGAGTTTTGTGTACGAATGGGAATGCAAATCTGTTGTCAAATGGAATCAGCTTGGTGTATATGTGGGTTTTAGTTTTGTTGTTTGTTATAGGATTTCGTTAAGTACTTATTATATGCCAGGTACTGTACTAAACACTGGGGTGGATACAAGCTCATCAGGTTGGACACAGTCCATGCCCCACATGGTGCTTTCATTCAAAATCCCCTATTTACAGATGAGGCAACTGAGGCACAGAGAAGGTAAGCGACTGACCCCAGGTCATACAGTGGAAAAGGGGAGGAGACAGGATTAGAGTCCAGGTCCTTCTGTCTACCAGGCTCATTCTCTCTCCACTAAATGGATGAATATATGTATAAAGGTCCTTTTCGTGTGCCTTTAAAACCACCAAAAATGTTTCACTACAGTCATGTTCATATCCTTACGTTCTCTGACCTCTCCTATCCGCTATTCATTTTAGTTTCGGTCTCCTCAACCAAAAATAATACTCTTGATGTTTATTAAGTGCTTACTACGTTCTAAACAGAGTATTAAGTGCTGGGGGAGATTCAGGACCATCTGGTAGAACACAGTCCGGGTCTCATGAGGGATTCACAGACTAAGTACGAGGGAAAAGAGATATCGAATCCTGTTTTTATTATTGAGAAAACTGAGGCGTAGAAAAATTGTCACTTTCTCATGACTTTGCAGCAGAGAACTGGTAGAGGTGGGATTAGAACCTAGGTCCTCTGACTCCCAGGCCTGTGTTCTTCCCATTAGCTTTTTGCTTCTACACGGTTCGAAGCTTGGTGCTTCCAACAGAATGGACGCTCCCTTGGGGGCAGTGATTATATGCATTAATACCACGTCCTCTGTAGGTACTCATTAAATAGAACCGATTGACTTAGTAATATTCCTTCACCCCCAACATCAATGTCTCTGAATTGAAGTCTTCCCTCTTCCTGTGCAGGGAGCCGACGTCATTACCCAGAAATGTTCAGTGTCTCTACCGTGAACTCAGACACCATTTTGAATTCAAAAACACTCTCCTCTCCATAGAGAATCACCAGCAAGTGTCCTGTCAATTCCTTCACTCATCCCATCAATGCACTCTTACCTTTGGCTCTTCCCTCATCACAGGCAGAAAGTGCTGTCTCCCCAAAATGCCCAGTGTCTCCCCGGTGAGGAAATTCCTGCTCGTGGGATTTTCGGAGGTCCGGGAGCTGCAACTGGTCTACTCCACGCTGTTCCTCCTGGTCTACCTGGTGGCCCTGACGGGGAATCTCCTAATCGTCGCCGTCACCGCCCTAGACGGGAGCCTCCACACTCCCATGTACTTCCTCTGCCACCGGCCTGCTTTATCACCTTGGTTCAGCTCTGTAACCTCTCTGGGTCTCTCTGTAAAATCGGGGTTCAATATGTGCCCTCTCTCTTATAATCTGAGCCCCCGTGGTTCAGGAAAAATATCCGATCTCATTGGTTTAGTTCTACTCTGACACTTGGCAGTTTTTGCAAGTAAATTCTTCATAAATTCAATAATGATAATGTTGATAGTACTACTAATAATAAAAGTAATTTTATGAATTTTAAGATCACTCGGTTATGAAAATCCGAAAATAAGATGGTGACAAGGGAGAAGGGACTCAATCATGAAAACCTTTCCCCACACTTGACTGCCTGTTTACTTATTTTGATGCCTGTCTCCCCCCTTCTAGACTGGGAGCCTGTTGTGGGCAGGGATTATCTCTATTTGTCGCTGAAGTGTACTTTCCAAGCACTTAGAAAGTGCTCTGCACACCATAAGCGCTCAATAAATGCGATGGAACCAATGAATGAGTGAATTTGACTGATCAAATATTTGCCTCGAATCCATTTGTTCAGCCAGCCAGCCAGCCAGCACCCTAAGACTAAGACACCCTACAGAGGGGTGGATGTTAACAGTTGTCTTTTCCGGCTGAAAGGAGGCTTTCTCAGGGTCCAGAGGGACATTTGATAAGATCAGTTTGTGATGGACCATCCTGCCTCAGAGGGCATTGCGCTGGGGTCGATACAAGCTAAAAGGTTGGACCAAGTTTATATCCCACGAGGGGCTCAATCTTCATCCCCATTTTACAAAAGAGGGAACCGAAACCACAGAGAAGTGAAGTGACTTGTCCAGGTTCCCACAGTAGACAAGTGGCAGAGCCTGGATCATCACCCAAGTCAGGCTCAGTGGAAAGAGCACGGGCTTTGGAGTCAGAGGTCAAGGGTTCAAACCCCGGCTCCACCAATTGTCAGCTGTGTGTCACTTAACTTCTCTGTGCCTCAGTTACCTCATCTGTAAAATGGGGATTAAGACTGTATGCCCGCCGTGGGGCAGCCCTATCTCCTTGTAACCTCCCCAGTGCTTAGAACAGGGCTTTGCACATAGTAAGCGCTTAACAAATGCCATCATTATTATTATGATTATTCAAACTGCCGAGGCTGTGCCACAGTGCCAAAACCCAGCAGTCGGCTGCCCAGTAGCCATGGTTGGACGGTGGATAATAATAATAATAATAATAATGGTATTCGTTACACTCTTACTATGTACCTGGCACTGTACTAAACACTGGGGTGGATACAAGCCAATCAGGATGGAGAAGCTTGTGATGTTTGGGGTCACTCCCCTCCTGCAAGCCCCCTGCTCGGTCTGAACTCCAAAATAGTTCCCGGGAATGAGCATCTCCCCAGACTGGCTCTAACTCTTCCATCTTCCTCCTTATCTTTCCCTGTCCCTCTACCCCCCTACACCGAAGTCCCTCTCACTGGGGCAGAGGGGGTCTGAGGGGCCCTGACCTCCATCTCCCCTTGGTCTTCTGGGTGGGGCAGGTCACGAAGTCTCCAAAAAGCTGGCTACCTCACTTGGCGCACAAGATATGCTCGATAAAGTGCAGTAATGGACTATTGGATGGATGAATGGATAGATGCTTAGATAAGAGGAGATGGATCTGAGCAGTTGGATGGGATCTGTATCCGTCTACAGATTCACAGTCTAGAAGGGGGGAGACAGGCATCAAAACAAGTAAACAGGAAGTCAAAGGTGTGGAAGTTGCCATGATTGCGTCACTTCTCCCTTGTCACCCTCTGATTTTCTGATTTTCATAACCATCGAGTTATCTCAAAATTCATAGAATTACTGTTATTATCACTAGTAGTATCGACATTATCATTATTGAATTTCTAAATAATTTACTTGCAAAAGACCGCCAAGTGCTGGAGTAGAAACAAAAGAATCAGATCGGACACGTTTCCCGACCCATGGGGGCTCAGATTGTAGGAGAAAGAGAGAGCACATATTGAACCCCGATTTTATAGAGAGACTCAGAGAGGTTACAGAGCTGAACCAAGGTGATACAGCAGGCCCGTGCCAGAACCGGGCAGACATTTCTAATCTCATGACTCCCAGCCACATGCTCATTCCACTAAACCATGATGTCGCCCAAACAGTCACTTGTCAGTCATTTATTTATTCATTCAATCATATTTATTGAGTGCTTACCGTGAGTACAGCACTGTACTAAGCGCTTGGAAAGTGCCATTGAGAATAAAGAGAGACAATCCCTGCCCACACCGGGATTGCATTCACACATGGCTTATCAGACTCCGTTCCGGACATTGACAAAAACTCAGGTGCTGGACTTCTCTTTGGGCAGCTCTTTATACGACTACCCCCAGGGTCAGAATCCTGATAAAGAATGGGATATTCAGCAAAAGGAAACAGAAATTTTGAATGATGTCGACTCCCTGCACGGGAAGAGGGAAGACTTCAATTTAGAGACACCAATGTTGGGAGTGAAGGAATAGGACTAAGTCAAACAGTTCTATTTGTTGAGTACTTACAGAGGACATGGTATTAATACATTTAATCACTGCCCCCAGGGAGCTTCTATTTTATTGAAAGCACCAAGCTTCGAACTGTGTAGATGCAGGATGCTATTGGGAAGAACACAGGCCTGGGAGTCAGAGGACCTGGGTTCTAATCCCAACTCTACCAGTTCTCTGCTTCATAGCCATGGGAAAGTGACAATTTTTCTACACCTCAGTTTTCTCAGTAGTAAAATGAGGACTCAGTATCTGTTTTCCCTCCTACTTAGCCTGTGAATCCCTCGTGGGACACGGACTGTGTTCTACCAGATGGTCCTGAATCTCCCCCAGCACTTAATACTTTGCTTGGAACGTAGTAGGCTCTTAATGAATATCAACATAATTATTTCTGGTTGAGGAGACCGAAACTAAAATGAATAGCAGATAGCAGAGGTCAGAGAACATAAAGTTATGTTCATGACTGCTGTGAAAATTTTTCGGTAGTGTTCGAGTCAAACGAAAAGCATCTTCCATTCATCCATTTAGTGGAGAGAGAATGGGCCTGGTAGACAGTAGGACCTGGATTCTAATCCTGTCTTCGGTCCTTATCTGCTCTGTGACCTGGGGCCAGTCACTTACCATCTCTGTGCCTCGGTTACCTCATCTGAAAAATGGGGGTTACAACTTTGAGCACCCTATGGGGCACGGACGGTGTCCAGCTTGAACAGCTTGTATCTACCCCAGTGCTTAGTACAGTACCTGGCACATAATGAGCAGTTAAAAATACCATAAAACAAACAACAACAACAAAAATGTATACTCCAAACTGATTCCATTTGCTCACGTCTGCATTCACACTTGTACACACACAAACACAAGCATACCTCATTATTCATCCAGTTCTTTCCTATAGCACCGCTCAGCCTACATCTCTCTTCTCCTCAACCTCCTCTCACGTCAAATTGTCTCTTTTCACAAGCAACAAAAACTCACAATTGGCTTGAAGGCTCTCCGCCCTATGACTGCACTCCACCCCCTTTTCATCCTTCAGCTCGTCTTTTCAGCTCTCAAAGCAACTTCCTAGTTCTTACTCACGATGGACTCTCCCTTTTCCATCCTAGCCTGGAACTCCCTCTCCTATCAGTTCAAAATCAGAGAGAGCACAGTTCTTTCTGAATTCTTTACTGCTAAAATCCCCCCTCCTCCAACCACGTTCCCCGATTTATTTCCCAGCCCTCTAAACCCACTTCACCTAACTCAAGCGTGAATCAACTCAAGTCCAACCTCATTTAGTGGAAAAAGCATGGGCCCAGGAGTTCTCTTCTTGACTGTGAGGTCCTTGAGGTGAGCATACACATCTACCAGCTCTGTTCCATTGCACTCTCCCAAACAGTGTTTAGTAGGAGTCAGAGGACTGGGATCTTAATCCTGACTCTGTCCCTTTGCTGCTGTGCGACCTTGTTCAAGTCGTTTCACTCCTCCGGGCCTCAGTAATAATTGTATATTAATCTTCCCATTCATTTTTTTTCTTTTAGAAGGGGCAGAAAATGTGTCTGTTATGGTGTGATAAAGTGGATAGAGCACTTCCTCTCTGCCTTCAAATATGCCCACGTCTCCCCCAAACTAGCTCTTTTCCCCTGTTCAAAGCCCTGATGCCTGTCTACTTGTTTTGTTTTGTGGTCTGTCTCCCCCTTCTAGAGTGTGAGCCCGTTGTTGGATAGTCATCATCATCATCATCATCACTCTTGTTTATTGAACGCTTACTATGTGCAGAGTACTGTACTAAGCGCTTGGGAAGTACAAATTGGCAACATACAGAGACAGTCCCTACTCAACAGGGGGCTCATAGTCTAAAAGGGGGAGACAGAGAACAAAACCAAACATACTAACAAAATAAAATAAATAGGATAGATATGTACAAGTAAAATAAATAAATAAATAGAGTAATAAATATGTACAAACATATATACATATATACAGGTGCTGTGGGGAAGGGAAGGAGGTAAGATGGGGGGATGGAGAGGGGGACGAGGGGGAAAGGAAGGAAGGGGCTCAGTCTGGGAAGGACTCCTGGAGTAGGTGAGCTCTTAGCAGGGCCTTGAAGGGAGGAAGAGAGCTAGCTTGGCGGATGGGCAGAGGGAGGGCATTCCAGGCCCGGGGGATGACGTGGGCCGGGGATCGATGGCGGGACAGGCGAGAACGAGGTACGGTGGGAGATTAGCGGTGGAGGAGTGGAGGGTGCGGGCTGGGCTGTAGAAGGAGAGAAGGGAGGTGAGGTAGGAGGGTGCGAGGTGATGGAGAGCCTTGAAGCCCAGGGTGAGGAGTTTCTGCCTGATGCGCAGATTGATTGGTAGCCACTGGAGATTTTTGAGGAGGGGAGTAATATGCCCAGAGCGCTTCTGGACAAAGATAATCCGGGCAGCAGCATGAAGTATGGATTGAAGTGGAGAGAGACACGAGGATGGGAGATCAGAGAGAAGGCTGATGCAGTAGTCCAAACGGGATAGGATGAGAGCATGAATGAGCAGGGTAGCGGTATGGATGGAGAGGAAGGGGCGGATCTTGGCAATGTTGCGGAGCTGAGACCGGCAGGTTTTGGTGACGGCTTGGATGTGAGGGGTGAATGAGAGAGCGGAGTCGAGGATGACACCAAGGTTGCGGGCTTGTGAGACGGGAAGGATGGTAGTGCCGTCAACAGAGATGGGAAAGTCAGGGAGAGGACAAGGTTTGGGAGAGAAGACAAGGAGTTCAGTCTTCGACATGTTGAGCTTTAGGTGGCGGGCAGACAACCAGATGGAGATGTCCTGAAGGCAGGAGGAGATGCGAGCCTGGAGAGAAGGGGAGAGAGCAGGGGCAGAGATGTAGATCTGGGTGTCATCAGCGTAGAGATGATAGTTGAAGCCGCGGGAGCGAATGAGGTCACCAAGGGACTGCGTGCAGATTGAGAACAGAAGGGGACCAAGCACTGAACCTTGGGGAACCCCCACAGTAAGAGGATAGGAGGGGGAGGAGGAGCCTGCAAAGGAGACTGAGAAAGAACGAACGGAGAGATAAGAGGAGAACCAGGAGAGGACGGAGTCTGTGAAGCCAAGGTCAGATAGCGTGTTGAGGAGAAGGGGGTGGTCCACAGTGTCTAAGGCAGCTGAGAGGTCGAGGAGGATTAGGACAGAGTATGTGATTGTCTCTATCTGTTGTAGAATTGTACTTTGCAATCTCTTAGTACAGTGCTCTGCACACAGTAAGCGCTCAGTAAATACGATTGAATGAATGAATTAGAACCCAGGTCCCCTTGACTCCCGGGCCCGTTCTCTTTCCGCTTAGCGTCACTGCTTCTAATTTAGAGAAATTGCGCTTCTGACCCTGGTCATCCCAGTTTCCTATTGACATTTCCCTCACCTTTCCCCTGCTCCTCTCCGGGCTCACCGGGCCTGTCCTGGGCTGGGTAATATCGAACTCTGCTGAGAGAGAGGCTCACTCCATCTCCTCGGTTCTGGCTGTGCGTGGCGGTGAAAGGAAGGTCTGGGCGAGGGGTGGGGGCTGTCAGGATCCTCCCTCCCCCTGTCGGCTCTCTGGCTGGCTTCGCCGTCCCCTCAGCTGACGGCCGGGTTTTTTTCCTGGGGGATTCCCGGTACGAGGACGGGCCCGGGGCTTCGCTGAGAAGGCTGACTGTCCGGGAATCTCGGAAGGCCGGGATTGTGGTCTCCCTGCCGTCCCGGCCCTCACAACCTAAATAACTACCCATTCCCGTGTGGTTCCCACTCTGGGACTCCTTCCTATTACAACATCAACAGACTAATCATCTTTCCCTTTCTGTGATTCATTCATTCATTAATTCAATCATATTCATTGAGCGCTTACTGTGTGCAGAGCACTGTACTAAGCACTGGGAAAGTACAGTTCGGCAACAGAGACAATCCCTACACAACAACGGGCTCACAGTCTAAAAGGGGGAGCCAGACAACAAAACAAAACAAGTAGACAGGCGTCAATACCATATAAATAGATAGATTGACTTATAGATATATACACATCATTAATACAGGAAATAGATTAATAATAGCGTTCTGGTTATTCTCCGAGGTTTGGAGTTTTATCCCATGCCTTGGGATGAAGGGGGCTTGGGACCCCTTCTAGACTGTGAGCCCGTTGTTGGGTAGGGACCGCTTCTATATGTTACTAACGTGTACATCCCAAGCGCTTAGTAAAGCGCTCTGCACAAAGTAAGCGCTCAATAAATACAATTGAATGAATGAATGAATCTGAAATCTGCAGCAATCAAACTTATACATTTCCCTCAAGACTGTAAGCTCATCAAGGTCAGGAAATGTGGCTACCAACCCTGTTACATTGTTATATCATGCTCTCCCAAGTGCTTACTAAACAAGGTCTGCACATAGTAAGCACTCAGTAAAAAAGATCGATTGATTGATGTGCATTATCTTCACCTACTGAATTTCTTTCTGCATTCTGCATTCCTCCCAAGTTCACCCTTTCACTGTGTCTCATTCCCAAGTCCCCCGACTCACACCCCTATCTCACCACCATTCCCCCACTTGCAATTCCCTCTCCCTTCACATCCACCAGACCACAGGACTTCCCATCTTCCAAACTCCTTCCTGAAACTCTATTAAATCCACGGTACCTTCCCTGATTATTTTTTTCATAATGGTATGTGGTAAGTGTTTACTATTTTCCAGGGACCGCTCTAAGCACTGAAGTACCCACAGGCTAGTCAGGTTGGACCCAGTTCCAGTCCCGCATAGGACTTCCAGTCTTAATTCCCATTTTACATATAAGATAGTTGAGGCAAGAAGTGAAATGACTTGCTCAAGGTCACATGGCTGACAAGCGGTGGAGGCGGCATTAGAATTCAGGTCCTCTGACTCCCAGGTCCATGCTCTATCAACTGGGCTATATTGCTTCCCTGTGCTTCCCTGTCTCAGGGTGCTTAATTGTCTCGGTCGGGGCCTGTGTAAAAAGCCCCTCTCCCCATCCTTAATAATAATGATAACAATAAAAATAATTGTGGTATGTGATGAACGTTTATTATGTGTCAGGCACTTTTCTCAGCGCTGGAGTGTATAAAACCAAATTGGGTCCGACAAGTCCCTGTCCCACATGGGCTCACAGTCTCAACCCCCATTATACAGCTGAGGGAACTGAGAGCCAGAGAAGTGAAGAGACTTGCCCAAGGTCACACGGCAGACAAGTAGCAGAACTAGGATTAGAACCCGCGACCTCTGACTCCCAAGCCCGTGCTCCGGATAGATGGATGGATGGATGGATTGATAGTTGAATGGTTGGAAGGATGGATGGATGTATGGAAGGAAGGAAAGATGGATTGATGAGAGACGATGGATTTGACAAGACAGATGGAGCTGCAGTCAACCATTCTTCCCTTCTTCCATACCGCTTTCCATTTTCCAACTTTCATTCCCAGCCCAAGAATCATTCTAAAGAGCGTATCATTACATTTTCATAGTCATTACTAATAATGATATCATTATCATATTTATTAAGACGTTGTGTACCTAAATTGTTACACTTGCTGGAGTAGAAACAAAGGAATCAGTTCAGAAACGATTTCTGTCCCACAGGGGCTCAGAATGTAAGAGAAAAAGAGATCCTTGTGAAGCAGCGTGGCTCAGTGGTAAGAGCTCGGGCTTTGGAGTCAGAGGTCATGGGTTCAAATCCCGGCTCCACCAGAGGTAAGCTGCATGACTTTGGACAAGTCACTTAACTTCACTGTACCTCAGTCACCTCATCTGTAAAATGGGGATAAAGACTATGAGCCCCCCGTGGGACAACATGGTCACCTTGTAACCTCCCCCGCGCTTAGAACAATGCTTTGCACATAGTAAGCACTTGGTAAATGCTATTATTATTATCATTATTATCCTAAGGATAATAAAATACCTATTTTACAGATGAGGTAACTGAGGCACAGAGAAGTTAAATGACTTGCCCAAAGTCACTTAGCTGACAAGTGCCAGCGGTGTTTATTGTATTTATTAAGACGTTGTGTGTCTAAATTTTTCCACGTGCTGGAGCAGAAACAAAAAATCAGCTCAAACACAATTCCTGTCCCACAGAGACTGAGAGTTAAAGAGCAAGAGAGATTCTAGGGATTTTAAGTCACTGACCCTAGGTCACACAGCAAGCCAGTAGCAGAGATGACATCAGAACCTGAGACTCAATCATTCAATCAAACATATTTATTGAGCACTTACTCTGGGCCCAGCACTTTACTAAGCACTTGGAAAAGTTCAGTATAACAGAGTTGGTAAACACGTTCCCTGTCCACAGTGAGCTTATTGCTTAAAGCGATTCCCATTCTTTTAAGCCATGATAAACTTTTTAAAAAAAATTATGGTATTTGTTGTGCACTAGCTATGTGGCAAGCACTATTCTAAGCACAGTGGGGTAGATACAAGGTAATCGGGTTGTCCCATGTGCGGTTCGCAGTCTTAATCCCCATTTTACAGATGAGGTCACTGAGGCACCGAGAATTTAAATGGCTCACCCAAGCTCACCCAGAAGACAAGTGGCAGAGCAGGGCTTACAACCGCCCCCAAACAGGATTTACTGTTTGAAGAAGTACTAAGCACTTGAGAGAGTTCAGTTTACCAGAGTTGTTAAACGCATTCCCTGCCGACAGTGAGCTAACAGTCTACAGGGCCTCCCCTTCCTTTAGGCCATGATGCCTCCCCAAAAACGGATTGTCAGTCCTACTTCCTTTTTAGCCGCCTCCCTCCCAGACTTTTACAATTCATCGACGTCCAGCGTTTTCTGTGTTTTCTGTGTAGGACAGCTAAGTATCTGGCTTGGTCCAAGGGCAATACCTTGGTTAAGTGGTGGGTTGAAATGATTTGCACAAGGAAGGAGACATTTTGTCCCAGAGCAGAGGCTGGGCGAATGACCCTTTTAGGATCCTACCCATGGCGGCCTTCATGTCCCGGTTCCTCAGTCTGTAGATGAGGGGGTTCAGGGCGGGGGCAGCACAGAGTAGAAAACGGAAACCAGCAGATCCAAGATCGAGGAGCAGTCCGAGGGCTGCTTGATGTAGGCACCGTCGAGATGAAAAAAGTGATGCCGGCAATATGAGCCAGGTGGAGAAGGCTTTGACCCGGCCCTCGGCGGCCGGCATCCTCAGGATGGCACGCAAGATGCGTACGTACGAGACGATGATGAGAATGAAGAAGGTGACGCCTAACACTGCCCCAGCGGTGACGCTCACGTCGACGGCGACGTGGTCATTGGAGCCGGAGATCTTCAGCAGGGAGGGGACGTCACAGAAAAACTGCTTACGATGTTGGACTCACAGAAGGACATGGAGAATGTGCTGGCTGAGCACATTACTGCAAACAGGCCCCCAGTGATCCACGAGGTGGCCGCCATCTTCCCACAGGCCACTCTGTTCACGATGACCTCGTAGCCCAGAGGGAGGCAGATAGTGGCGTAGCGGTCATAGCACATCGCCGTGAAGACAACATATTCTGCAACTGCAAAGAAAATCACCAGACAGACCTGTGCTCCACAGCAAAGGAATGAGATTCTCTACAGTCCATCAGGGAGTTGTGAACGGATTGGGGGACAGTGACGGAGCTGTAGCAGAGATCGGCCACTGACAGGTACCTGAGGAAGAAGTACATGGGGGTGTGGAGGCGCCGGTCGAAGGTGGTGGCGGCGACGATGAGGAGATTCCCCGTCAGGGTCGCCAGGTAGGCAAGGAGGAACAGAGCTGCGTGGACCAGCTGCAGCTCCCGGACCTCCGAGAATCCCAGTAGGAGGAATCCCATCACTGTGGAGACGTTGGGCATTTTGGAAAGCAGCATTGACTTTCTGCAGTGGATGAGGGAAGAGCCAAAGTTAGAGTCCATTGATGGGAAGACTGAGGAAACTGACAAGACATTTGTTAGTGAATCTCTATGGAAAGGAGACAGTTATTGAATTCAAAATGATCTTTGAGGTTCATATCCAGCAAGGAGTAGGAAAGATCCAAATTTTTACATTATTTTGGTCGATTTAAAGGGAATCCCTGAGATTGTCCCCCCTCAGCCACCCCAGCACATGTTCCCTACCCACATGGAGTTTACAGTCTGGAGGGAGACCTTTTTCTACCTTTGTCTTCAACCCTCCCTGCAGCCTGAACTTCTTCGCTGCTTCCAGTACCCAATACGTTGCATGCACACACACACACACACACGCGCGCGCGCACACACACACACACACACACACACACACACACACTCACACACACACACCCTTCTAACACAGGGAACCTGATTGCAGCAGCTCCTGGAAAGTGGAAAATGAACTAATTCATTAATATTTATTAAGCGCTTACTGTGTGCACAGCACTGCACCTAATACTGGGGAGAGTACAATAGAATAATAAACAGTCACAGTCCCTGCCCACAACGAGTGCACACTCTAGAGGAATAACGGATTGTAGTTGAATTGATTTCACTGGCTTCAGTGCCATCCACCTGTTCTCACTCTTCTCATTATCCGCTGTCTTCAACCAACCCTCCAAAATGAACCTTCTTACCGTGACTCATTTTCAACGCTTCCTCCACCCACCTGTGGCTCCCACCATTCCTTTGGATTGGAAATTCAACCTTTTCAGTTCTCGAGACATAAGATATCCCACCCTCGAAAACCCTCTGGAATTCCACTTTCTCGAAGAGGATTTAGCCATTTCACTTCTTTCCTCCATCTGTCAGTGACCATCTCCAGACTTAATGCATCCCCAGACCCTCAGGATATCGATGCTGAAGGTAAGGTTCGTTATACTAGATTGTAAGCTCCTTGAGGAAACATTTCTACCAACTCTTTTATATTGTATTCCCCCAAGCATTTAGTACAGTGCTCTTCACACAGTAAGTGCTCAATAAATGCCTCCGATCGGTTGACTGATTAATGTCTGCTTCCCTCCTAGACGGTGAGGTCCTTGTGGGCAGGGAATATGTCCACCTTCTCTTTCATAGGTTGCTCTCCTCAGCACTCAGTTTAGTGCTCTGCACACACTAAGCACACAAAATATGATTATCAACCACTAATAATAGTAACGATAATATTTGTTAAGCCCTTACTATGTGCCAAGCACTATTTTAAGCGTTGGGGGGATAGAAGGTAATCAGATTGTCCCACGTGGGGCTCACAGTCTTAATCCCCATTTTACAGATGAGGTAACGGAGGCACATAGAAGTTAAATGTCTTGCCCGAAGTCACACAGCTGACAAGTTTGGGTTGGAGGGAAATCTCAGATTTTGGGTTTTTATGGTATTTATTAAGTTCATACAGCGCTCGTATAGCTACAAGCTAATCACGGTGTTCATCTTCCTCAGTTTACCTACCTCTGTTCAGGCCAGCACAGAAACTATTCCTGACTCCTAGGTGTCTATTCCATTGGCTAATATCTGCAAGGATTGTAGTCACTTAATTCCACATGATTTGAGAAGCAGCGCAGACTAGTGGAAAGAGCTCAGACCTGGGAATCTGTGGATCTGGCTTTTAATCCCTGTTCTGCCTACCTGCTGTGTGACGTTGGGCAAGTCACTTCACTTCTCTGGGCCTCAGTTCCCACATTTGCAAAGTGGGGATTCAGTACCTCTTCTCCCTCTTAGTTAGACTGGGAGCTCCATGAAGGGCCTGATTAACTTGTATCTATCCCAGCACTTAATACAGTGCTTACCACGTAGTACATGCTTAACAAATACCATTATTATTATTATTATCATCATTATTATGAACTAGTCACATCCCTTCCTATCCTTTCATGCCTATTCAATAGCTCCTTTACCTTTCATATCTATTCGCCTCACCTTCTATTCCCCAACATATTATTTTAATTCATCCCTGGCCAGTCTTCTAGCTCTGCCTCATTCTCATTACTCCCACGTCTCTCCCCTCCCTCGGTCTGTTTCCCCAGCTAAGAACTCCCACCCCATCAAATAATGATTAGGGTATGTGCTAAGCGCTTACTATGTGTGAGTGACTGTACTAAGCTCTAGGATGGGTACAAGCAAATCGAGTTGGTCTCACGCGGGGCTCATAGTCTCAACCTCCAGCCAAGAGAAGTGAAGTGACTTGCCCAAGGTCACACAGCAGACAAGTAGAAGATCCTGGATTAGGACCTTCTGACTCCCCGACTCGTGGTTTATCCACTCCACCATGATGCTCCTCCTGACAGACCACAATCCTTCCACGTTCCAATTCCCACACAAGAGCCCATCTCCTCCAATGAGCTTTTCACAGTTAACTCTCAGGCAGACAAACCCATTCACCATCTCTACCCATCATGGACCTTCTGATACTCCTCTTAAACATATATATTGTTTTACTCCATTGCACAGCCACCTCTCTAGATTGCTGTAAATATTTCTAAGTCTATCTCCCCTTTCCTTTATTTTTATTAATGTCTGTCTCCCCCTTGTGACTGTAAGTTTGTGAGCAGGGAACAGGCCTAGCATTTCTGCTCTATTGTATTCCCCAAGTTCTTAGAAAAATGTTCTGCACCTAGTCAGGGCTCAATAACTATCATTGATTGATTGATCAGAGTCTAAGATCTTTGTGGGCAGGGAATGTGTCATTACTGGTCTCATGCTTCCCATAGGCCAACACTTAATTATGACTTCTTCCTTATTCTTAAACCTGTCTCTAACCAGAAGACAACATTAATCAATCAGTGATAATTATTGAGCATTTACAGTGCAGTGTACTGTACTAAGCACTTGGGAGATTACAATACAGCAGGGTTAGCAGAGAAGCTCCCTGCCCACATTCAAACAATTAATCATTCAGTGGTATATACTGAGTGCCTACTGTGTGCAAAGCACTGAACTAATTGGCTGGGAGAATACAATACAACGGAATTGGTAGACACGTTCCCCACCCACATTAAATCAGTCGATAGTATTTATTGAGTGCATACTGTGCGCAGAGCACTGTAATAAGCGCTTGGGAAAGAACAAGGCAACAGAATTGGTAGATTTTTCCCTTCCCACAGTAAGCAGTAAGCTTACCCACTGTAAGCTTTCAGCCTAGTGACCAGTTTAACTTATTGGTCTAGAGACCAGTTTAATTTGTTTCTATCCCTCACCCTATGCTCAAACCTGCTTCTTTACCTTAATTTACAATTGACATATCAGTAAGATACCTAGAGTATTGTATAAGCACTATAATAAAAATAGATTTATTAATATATGATATGGAAAAATCTTAGGTAATATAATACATAATATAATAACCATAACGTAGTAGCAATAATAATAATTATGGTATTTGTTTAGAACGTACTATGTGTCAAATATTATACTAAGTCTTGGGGTGCATAGAAGATAATTAGGCCCCTTTTAGGGCCCCAGTATCAATCTCAGTCTCCTACTCTATCCTAATTCTCCTTGCCCTCTCAGCTGCCGTCGATATTGTGGATCACCCCCTTATCCTCAACATGCTATCCAACCTTGGCTCCACAGACTCCGTCCTCTCCTGGTTCTCCTCTTATCTCTCCAGCCATTCATTCTCAGTTTCTTTGCGGGCTCTTCCTCCCCCTCCCATCCCTTTACTGTAGGGGTTTCTCAAGGGTCAGTTCTTAGTCTCCTTCTATTCTCTGCCTACACTCACTCCCTTGGTGAACACCCTTCTGAAAATACCACTTCCATTTTATTTAATGACATTTGTGAAACTCTTACTATGTACCTGGCACTATATTAACCTCTGGGGTAGATACAAGGTAATCATGTTGGACTAAGTCCATGTCCCACATGGGCCCACAGTATTCATCCATATTTTAGAGATGAAGGACCTGAGGTCCAGAGAACTGAAGTGACTTGCCCAGGATCACAGAGCTGATAAGCGGCAGAGTCAGGATTCGAACCCAGGTTTTTCTTAAGCGCTTAGTACAGTTCTCTGCACGCAGTAAGCGCTCAATAAATAAATTGAATGATTTCTGACTCCCAGGCCCATGCTCTACCCTCTGCTGGTGGTGAATAAAGGGGGTGAATCCAAGTGTATAGATCCATCCCCAGGCATGGGAGGTAGATTTAAATACCAGACAAAAACAACTGGTAAAATCACTTCTACCAAACTAGTCAAAGCCATTGATAATAGGCAGCATGCAGCCCGGAAAGGTCTCTAACGACAAATACCACAGATCTTTGCAGATCTGTCTGTCTAGAGTCAGTCCTTGGGGAGAGAAATAACAGGGTCAGAGCGTGAAGTTAGATTTTCTATCTCCGGTGAAAAGACTCCCAACTCGGACTCTCCCCATTGCCATCTTCACGTCCCTGTTCCTCAGGCTGTAGATGAGGGGGTTCAGGTTGGGGGGCACCACGGTGTAGAACACGGACACCAGCAGGTCCAGCTGATAGGAGGAGCTGGAAGTCGGTTTTAAGTTGGCGAAGTCGGCCGTGGAGAAAAAACGGTGACGACGACGATATGGGGCAGGCAGGTGGAGACGGCTTTGGCCAGCCCTCGGAGGCCGGCATCCTCAGCACGGCACGGAAGATGCGCACGTATGAGACCACGATGGAGACAAAACAGAAGACACTGAAACAGGCACCAGTGGCTACAGCCACTTTGAAGGCAGCGTACGTTTTAGAGCAGGAGAGTTTTATTACCGACGGGACGTCACAGAAATATTGTGTGATCACATGGGACCTGCAGAAAGGCAGGGAGAATGTCGCAGCTGAAACGAAGACTCTGAACATTCCCCCGGTAAGACAGGACCCGACTGCCATCTCAAGGAAGGTCCTGTGGTTCATGATGACCCCGTAGTACAGAGCACTGCAGATGGCCAGGTATCAGTCGTAGGACATCACCGTGAGCATGGACAACTCTGTGCCAGCAAAATGACTCACGAAGAAGACCTGCAAAAAATAGCCCAGGAAGGAGATTTCTCTATGGTCGGTCAGGGAGTTGAGGATGGATTTGGGGACGGTGATGGAGATGTAGCAGATGTCGAGGTTCCTGATGAAGAACAGGTTCCTGATGAAGAACTACATGGGGGTGTGGAGGTGCCGGTCGAGGATGGTGATGGCAATGATAGGGAGATTCCCCGTCAGGGAGGCCAGGTAGACCAGGAGGAATAGTGCAGCGTGGACGAGCTGCAGCTCCCGGACCTCCGAGAATACCAGCAGCAGGAATCCCCTCACCAACGTGAGATTGACCATTTTCCAAGGATTGCTGAGACCACCTACAAAAACAATGAGGAGGAAGCTATTTCAGAGACTCAACAGACAGTGACAGTCAAATCAGTCCATGAATTCTATTTGAGCACTTTGCGATTGGGAGAGTATAATTTTGCAGAATTACCAGACATATTTGCTTTAGATGAGGAGTTTGCAGGCTAGAGGGGGAGACATACATTGAAATAAATTTCAAATATGTACATAAGTGCTGTGGGGATGAGGGTGGGGAGAATAAACGGTGCAAATCCAAGTGCAAGGGCAAGGCATAAGGGAGAGAAAGTAGTGAAAATTAGGGCTCAGTCGGGGAAGGCCTCTTGGAGGAGATTTGATTTTAAGAAGTCTCTGAAAGTGGAGAGAGTGAAGGTCTATCAAGATAGACACTGAGGCCTAGTGGAAAGAGCAAGGGCCTGAGAGTCAGAAGGTCCTGGATTCCAGCCCTGACTGTGCCCCTTGCCTGCTGTGTGACCTTGTGCAAGTCGCTTCCCTTCTCTGTGCCTCAGTTCTCTCATCCGTAAAATGGACATCAAGCCCATGAGCCCCATGTGGAACAGGAACTGTGTCCAACCTGACAAACGTGCATCTACCCCAGTGCTTAGAACAGTGCTATCAAATTCGATTATTATTATTATATGAAGATGGAGGGAGTTCCAGGCCAATGAAATGGTACGGGCTAGCGGCCAGTAGCGGGATAAATGAGACCAAAATACAGTGAGTAGGTAGGTTTTAGACGAGCCAAATATGTGTCCTGGGTAACCATGAGAAGCTGCCCCTCTTAACCTTCAACCTTCAGGCAGAAGGAAACCAAAATCAATCAATCGATCAAATATGTTTATGAGCACAGCGCTGTGCTGACCGCAACCAAATAAACGATCTCTCACCAGATCTAGCCTCCTGTTTCATGGCAAATCTGACGTAGGAGAGCCTTGTATTTTCCATGTGAGCTTAACCATCATCTAGTTGTCACTGACAACCCTCTCTAAGGACCGTGTCTAATGAATTGTTTTCTTGCTCAGAACTGGGTATGCTGCTCTTCAGATAGCAGATGCTTAGTAAACACTACCGAAACGCAGATATTACCAGCTCTGACCATGCTTCCCCACTCCTCAAGAACCTGCAGCGGTTGTTCATCCAAATCTGCGTCATACAGAAATTCCTCACCATCATCGTTGCTCCCTCCTATCTTACCTCGCTATTATCCTACTACAAGACAGCCCACACACTTCACTCCTCTAATGCCAACATATTCATCGTACCTCCATCTCATCTCTCCCACCAACCACCTCTCATCCACGTCCTGTCTCTTGCCTGGAATGTCCTCTCTCTTCATATCTGACAGACACTCACTTTCCCCACCTTCAAAGCCTTATTAAAATCATATCTCCTCAGAGAATCAGCATGGCTCAGTGGAAAGAGCATGGGCTTTGGAGTCAGAGGTCATGGGTTCAAATCCCGGCTCCACCACTTTTCAGCTGTGTGACTTTGGGCAAGTCGCTTAACTTCTCTGTGCCTCAGTTACCTCATCTGCAAAATGGGGATTGACTGTGAGACCCACGTGGGACACCCTGATCACGTTGTAACTTCCCCACCGCTTAAAACAGTGCTTTGCACATAGTAAGCACCTAATAAATGCCATTATTAATTAAGTAATTAATTAATCTCCTCCAAGAGGCCTTCCCCGACTAAGTCCCGATTTCCCCTTCTCCTACTCCCTTCCGTGTCTCCCTTCACTTGAATTTGCCCCTTTCTTCAACGCTCTCTCGATCCCATGTCACTTCTGCATGGATACATAATTCATTATAATTGCCATAGCAGGTTAATTGTTAACTACCCTCTGTGATGCCATCACCTACTTATATCTTTGCTTCTGTGTTATTGCTTCTGCATTTCAATTGTTAACCTCCCGCTGTGCTGTCATTTACCTTACTGACCTCACCATGAACTATCAATTTCCTTGCTCCCAACTGCCATTCTCATTCCTCCTCTTCCCCTTCCCCCTCCCACCTAGCTTTTTCCCTCCTTTTCCCCCACCCCTCCCCCTCACCCCCTCACCAGGATCCATCTGTACCAGCGACAACCCTCAACTCCTACCTCCCAGCCCCCTTCCTCCCCTTCTCCCAGCCCCCACCCCATCCCAGTTCTCCTTTCTCATCGCCACCCCTCTTCCCACTCTCCCCGCCCAGGCCCCCGCCAACTCAGCCCAATCCAAACCCACTCCACCCCTCGTAACCTTCTCCCTCCCTCCCCTCCCTCCACAGGTGCTGCTGGAACCACCGCTCCGTTATAGGAAAGTTCCCTTTCATCCTGGACCTATTCCTTTCCAGCTCTCTACTCCTCCTCACCCTAACTGAAAAATGGCTGTCCCCGGACGACACGGTATCTTCTGCGGCTCTCTCCAGTGGAGGCCTCTTCTTCTCCCACTCCCCAAGACTCACCGGAAAAGGAGTAGGTGTCGGTTTCCTTCTCACCC